>NC_136381.1:249801365-252412615 GCF_965140285.1 Lepidochelys kempii | reverse complement strand
TGCCCAGTTTTCAGATACATCCAAATTATATGTGCATGACTCTGCGCCATTTTAATTCTACTGATTTCAGTTGAATAATGTATGACTTACAGTGGTGTGAGGTCAGAATCATGTCTTGTATCTTTAACTGGAATGCTAGGGCCATATCCTGCAAACTCTTAAATATGTGAGTAAAGAAAGGTACCAGTTTAAGCATTTGTAGGATCAGAGCCTCATACAACCATTGGAAGGGGAAGTTTAGGTTTATTAGAAATTGGGGAACCTTTTGGGAAAGGAGGCACCTACACAGGAAGGATGGGTTCCTCCTAAACCAGAACGAAACCAGATTTCTGGCATGTAAAATTAATAAGGTCATAGAGGAGTTTTTAAATGAAGGGCTGGGGGAAAGCCAACAAGTATGGAGGAGCACACAGTTTGGATAGAGACACCCCAAAGGGGAGAATTTATTAAAGGGGATACTCATATCCTAGTAAAGAGGAGATGATAGAAGTTTATAAAGTACAGGTAAGAGCTGAGGAAAAACAGTCAAATGAAAAAGAGTTCTATTCAATGACATCACATGAAGGCAGTGTACAAAATATTGACAAATTTTATAAATGCTTGTATACAAATGCTAGAACTCTAAATACTAAGATGGGTGAACTTAAATGCCTGGTATTAATTGAGAATATTAATATAATAAGCACCACAGAAACTTGGTGGAACGATGATAATCAATAGGACATAGTAATACCAGGGTACAAAATACATAGGAATGACAGAGTAGGTTGCACTGGTTGGTGGAGTAGCACTATATGTAAAGAAAGCATAAAGCCAAATATAGTAAATATCTTAAGTGAATCAAACTGTCTAAACCAATCATGGATAGTGTGATGCTGGCAGACCAGATCCCCATGTCTCAACTGAACACTTACAAATACATAGCTGGAACCAATCTGGCTCACCTGTGTGTTAGTTTTGTTAAAATGGATATTAGAATGATAAGAATGCGTTTAGATTTTATCGAATGCTTGTGAGTTTCTACATGCCTTAACCTCACTTATAACATCTGTATCCCATATTGTAAGGTAATATTTGAGCTGTTGTATTGTGAGTCTCTGTGACTGCATAAATCACCAGACAGGAGAGAGACATTAATTAGTATGAAGGGGTGATCTTCAACAGAAAGTGTTACACTCTTCACAAAAGGAAAGGTCCATTGATACCAGATGTTGCAACTGGACTTTCCCTATGTACAAGAGGACAAAACCCATTTGTTGTTCTTCTCTCCTCCTTCTGAAGATGAGTCATGAAAGTGGACTCCTCCCATCAGCTGAGTTTGAAGCTCAGAGCACAATGCAGGAGGGGGATAAAATCTCCAAACAAAAGGGACTAGGTATCTAAGGTGCTTGGACCCTACAGGGCAAAGCGTTTCTAGGCTTAAGCAAGAGATCCTTTGTGCTTAGCCTGAGTTAGCCCAAAAGGACATATAGAGCCTGCTAATTACAGAGGCTTCTATTACCCTTTGAAACTTAAGATTGTAACTCATTCATGTATACATATTTACCTGCTTTAACCTTGTAAATAACTCTCTTGTTTCCTTTTCCTATTTAATAAATCTTTATATAGTTTGTCTTAAGATTGGCTACAAGCGTTGTCTTTGGAGTGAGATTTAAGGGGCAATTGACCTAGGGTAAGTGACTGGTCCTTTGGGACTGGGAGTAACCTGAATATTACTGTGATTCTTGGTGTGAGGGCCATCTAACACAAAGGTATGCTCACCTGGATGGCAAGAAAGATCAGAGTACCCAAGGGGTCTGTCTGTGACTCCATGTTAAGGTTGTGATAGTGACTGGGGAGTTTATACTTGATTACTGGTTGGTGAATCTAAAGTATAGAACTCACAACCAATTGAGGATTTGTGCCCGGGTTCCTAGCAGTCTGCTTTGAGGTTAATACTCATGCGCTTGAGTCACTGCAGGCAGTGTTACAGGTAGAAATTCCATGCTTGAATAATAAGAGAATAGCAGCAGGAATATACTACTGAGCACCTGATCAGGATGGTGGCGGTAACTGTGAAATGCTTAGAGAGATTAGAGAGCCTACAAAACCAGAAAACCCAATAATAATGGAGAATTTCAACTATCCCCATATTGACTGGTTTCATGTCAGGACGGGATGCAGAGATTAAATTTCTGGATTTCATTAATGACTGCTTTTTGGAGCAGCTAGCCCTGGAATCCACAAGGGGAGACTGCATTCTTGATTTAGTCCTCAGAGGAGTACACAATCTGGTCTATATAGCTGATCTGCTTGGTCACAGCAACCATAACATAATTTAACATCCTCTTAGAGGGGAAAATACCAAAGAAACCCACCATAATAGCATTTAACTTCAAAAAGAGGAGCTAAAGAAAAATGAGGGGGCTATGAAAAATGAAAAGGAACACTCACAAGAGTGAAATGCCTGCAATTGCATGGAAACTTTTAAAAAACATCATACTAGCCGCTCAGACTAAATAAACAAATAAACAAACAAATAAATAAATAAACAGCACAAGGACCAAAAAATGTCACTATGGTTAAACCGTAGAGTAAAGGATGCAGTCAACAGCAAAAAGGCATCCTTTAAAAATTGTATATCAAATTCTACAGAGGAAAATAGAAAGGAACATAAAATCTGGCAAGTCAAGTTTAAAAGTATAATTAGGCAGGCCATAAAAGGTTTTGAAGAGCAACTAGTAAAAGACACAAAACCAACAATTTTTAAAGTACATCAGAAGCAGGAAGCCTGCCAAACCATCAGTGGGGCCACTGAATGATCAAGATGCAAAAGGATAGGTCCATCAATGGCTATTAGCCAAGATGGTCAGGAATGCAACCCAATGCTCTGAGAGTCCCTAAAGCTCTGATTAGCAAAAGCTGGGAAGGAACATTCGCTAGCTGCCCTGTTCTGTTCATTCCCTCTGAAGCATCTGGTCCACTGTTGGAAGACAAGATACTGGGCTAGATGGACCATTAGTCTGACCCAGTATGGCCGTTCTTATGCATTCATGTTCTTAAGTTACACAGTTAGAAGAAGGAGTTCGCCCTCCCTAAATTTGTGAATGCTTATCTGAATCCAAAATTATCAAATGACATCTGATACTGAATTTGTTATCCAGCTGTGCAGTGTTTATCATAATATCTATTCTCCCTTAGAAACACATATCCCTACTGCAGTCTGTAGCTCCAGTTACCCTCTTCCATATAAAAACCAGTGGGAGAGGGCTGGCCAAAGGATAAGCTGACATCCTCCCCCTTCTGCCCTGGAAGCAAGAGCTGCACATGGAGGCTTCCCTCCACATGCAGATCTTGAGGGTATGATCAGGTCTTTTAGTTGTAGTTAACTATCCTTAAGGGGTCTGATCTTGCTACACTGAAGTCAGTGCTTTTGACATCAGCAGGTGCAGGATCAGGCTGGAGGGAGGGAGAGTATCTCCATGTTAAGTAGTTACACCAGCAAAATAGACAATTGTTTGTCCTGTCAATAATCAGTGTAATCATGTGTCCTTATTTTCTTATTTGTACTTCCAGAAATATGAGAATCTGTTGATCAAAAATACCAGTTTTATGTCCCCTTTGGCAGTTTTCTATGACAATAGTACATTCAAACTAGTTACAGGGTCTGTTAGGTAAACATGAGCTTACCAATTTGTCTTAGCTCTTGCACACTTCCAAGAGATTTTCACCATTTTAAACTCTGAAAAACAAGGGTCATTTATATACAAAAGAACCACCTAGGAATAATATAAAAGGTTTGCCTTAAACTGCTACTAGCTGGGAAACTCACAGGTAAAATGCAATTCTACTCTGAAAAGTGACTATATAAAAATGGCACAGATCAGCTCTGTGTGTGTTCACAGTCATATCCAAGTCTGTTAGTGAAAAAAAAAGTAATTACTACTTTTTACTGCAAGGCCAACACAGCTACGGAAGTGTGGGATGGATTCTATTCTCTTTCATTCATCAACAGAATGGTCAAGTAAGGGCTTGACTACACTATGGAGGTTACAGCGGCATAACTAGGGTGCCACAGCTGTGCTGGCGGAACCCTGTTGTGTAGACACATTCTACAGCAATGGAAGGTCTTCTTCATCACTGTAGTAACTACACCTCCCTCAGCGATGGTGGCTAGGTCAATAGAAGAATGCTTCCATCAACCTAGCTGCGTCTTTACTAGTGGTTTAGGCTGGCGTAGGTACGGTTCTCAAAGGTGTGGATTTTTTACATCTCTGAGCTCCATAACTATGTCAACCTAAGTTTTAAGTGTAGACCAGGCCTAAGTTCCAAATGCACTCCATTAGGAACATAGGAATTGCCCTACTGGTGATCCAGTAGTCCATCTAGTACATTAGCCTGTCTCCAATAGTGTACAACATCAGACACTTCAGAGGAAGGTGCAAGAAGTTTCACAGAAGCCAGGTGTGGGATAATCTGCCCCGCAACATGAAGGTTTCATCCTGATCCCTAATAGTTAGAGATTTTCTTAAACCAATTTGGGTAACTGACATGACAAATGGGTTTACACAGTTGTAGCAGAAAAGAATGTGAAGGGACTGTGATTGCATAGGTATAAGTAAGGGGACAGAATCTGGCCTGCAGAATATTCATTACTGGTGATGCACAGGCATCTGCACATGTCTACTTTGATATATTTATATGGTACTCAGATGCCTTGATATTGATGAAGTATGAGAACCTAGATACATAGGCATGTGGATAGACTCAGGAAAGAACTTAGCTTGACTCTCAGATTTTGGGGAAGTCTGCAGACTGGCAGGCAGAAAGATGATTTATTTACTTGTAAACTGAACAAATTTGAGCTGGAATTTACTGAGACACAATGGGCCTGATTCTCTTCTCACTTACAACCATGTAAATCAAGTATGACTCTAGTGAATCAATGGAGTCACACTTGTGTAAAGCTAGGGTGAAAGACTGGAGAATCAGGACTAATAAATCTAGAACCTCCCTGTTTCATTTTTATGGAACAGAACCAATCTTTAAGGTTGAAACTCTGTCCTTAGCTCATCCTGATTTACTGACATGTGGCAGCAGATACAATCTGGCTTTACTATCTGCGGACCTGACCCCACTGCATTTGACATCAATGGCAAAACACTCTGTAAGACTGGGGTCTGTGGCTCCTTATAACTATGTGTGATCTTAAATGCTACAAGAGTTACAAAGCCTAGGTAGAAAGAAGTAAATAATTGACTTTCCTTGGCCTGAAGCTCAGCTGGCATAAATCACAGATTTATACTAGCTGTGGGTCTGACTGACTGCCTTTTGCCCATGTACTCATTTTGGGCCAGATGCTGATCTCCACTGAATGGAATTCCACTGGATTTATATAGCAGTATGACCAGAATCTGGCCCAAATGTACCCAGTGTGAAGTCAGTGTCATTATTCTGGATTGAGATCAATGTAAAATAAGAATCTAGCAGTCTATTTGTAATTTACTTTAGACCCTAAGCACTGGTTTCACAAAATTTGTGCTCTCATTATATGGCTTTGCAACATTTTTTGGAGAAGAGGAGAACATTGCCAAAGTGAGTACATTCCATGGTTTTCCCATTCACAAGTCAAACTCTATAAATCACTAATTGTTTATTGTGCCTCAAAGAAAGTATAATTTACATACAGGGTGGTGGGAAAGTGTGAAATGACAAATGTGGCACTTATGCTCAAATAAGCAAGCTATTCCCAAATCTAACAACAGACTGAAAATGCTTTCATAATAATGGTGCATAAATTAGATTTACCGGTGGGAAAGCTCTCACTTGCATTCTAACAATAATATTTCTAATATACACAAGAGCAGATACACTAAGATTATGATACAAATGCTTCCTAACAAATAATTATAAAATGCTTTTACAAACATATCAAAGCGTCTAGAAAACTACAGCAGTCATACAATTGTAATTAATGTTTTTTTTAATTTTGTAGCAAATTACATGCTGGTTTATTGGCTTTGTAAATGTTTTAAATTCTCAGTTAAAGAAGATTGGGGAGAAGACCTATACCTGGAGAACAATAAAAAAGCAGCTGTGGAAAGGACAGAATTTTTGAGATGATGCTTTTTTTCCATAGGGAAATATTTAAATAATAGTCTGGTTCATATAGTCAAATTCATATAGCCAAATTATTCATATAAGTTCATATAGCCAAATTGTGGACTTCTGACTCATGTTGGTTGCCACTAAGGATATTTTTACATTTGTTATTATTTTAGAAAATGGTGAATGGTGCATTTCTTATTTACTAGATAACCATTGATTTTTCACTCACGGTGTGTTAAGATCAAGTTTGGATGGAAATTAAAATTCAGTTAAAAATGTACAAAAGCAACATTTTTTAATGAAAAAAAAACTACCTTAAATGTGTTGGACACATAAGGGAAAAAAGTTTATCAAAACATGTTTTGCATTTGAAACTAAATGATTAATTAAACAAAGGAAGTATTTGGTATTGGTGAGAGGTGAGGACCTCATAGAAAAACTGGTTGTAGAGGACACCCTTGGTTCGAGTGATCATGAGCTAATTCAGTTTAAATAAATTGAAAGACAAACAGCAATATATGTGCAACTAGGGTTCTTGATTTCAAAAGGGCTAACTTTAAAAAATTAAGGGAATTAGTTAGAGACGTGGACTGGACTGAAGAACTCACGGATGTGAATATGGAGGAGGCTTGGAAATACTTTAAGTCAAAGTTGCAGAAACTATCTGAAGCCTGCAGCCCAAGCAAGGGGAAAAAATTCGTAGGGAAGGGTTGATGACCAACCTGAATCAGCAAGCATCACAAACTGGTGATTAAGAGAAAATATATAAGGAATGGAAGATGGGATCGATCAGCAAGGACATCTACCTCTTGGGGGTCAGAAAGTGCAGGGATAAAGTGAGAACTCCCAAAAGCCAAGCAGAGTTGGACCTTGCAAAGGGAATTAAAACCAATAGTAAAAAGTTCTATAGCTATATAAATAAAAAGAAAACAAGGAAAGAAGTGGGACTGCTAACCACTGAGGATCAGATGGAGATTAAAGATAATCTAGACATGGCCCAACACCTAAACAAATACTTTCAATAAAGCTAATGAAGAGTTTAGAGGTAGTGGCAGGATGGCTTATGGGAATGAGAATATGGAGGTAGAAATTATCACATCTGAGGTGGAAGTCAAACAGCTTAATGGGACTAAATCGGGGGCCTTGGATAATCTCCATCCAAGAATTTTAAAGGAACTGGCACATGAAATTGCAAGCCAAATAGCAAGGATTTGAATGAATCTGTAAACTCTGGGGTCATATTTTATGACTGGAGAATTGCTAATATAGTTCCGATTTTTAAGAAAGAGAAAAGAAGTGATCCTGGAAACTAGAGGCCTGTTAGTTTGTCCTCAATTGTATGCAAGCTCTTGGAAAAATTTTTGAAAGAGAAAGTAAGTTAAGGACATAGATGTTAATGGTAATTGGGATAAAATACAATGTGGTTCTATGAAAGGTAGATTGTACAAGACCAACCTGATCTCATTGTTTGAGAAGATAACTGATTTTTTAGACAAAGGAAATGCAGTAGATCTAATCTACCTGAATTTTAGTAAGGCATTTGATACAGTTACACATGTGAAATTATTAGTTTAATTGGAGAAGATAGGGATTAGTATGAAAATTGCAAGGTGGATAAGGAACTAGTTAAATGGGAGACAACAATGGGCCATACTGAAAGGTGAACTGTCAGGCTGGAGGCAGGTTACTAGTGAAGTTCCTCAGGGATTAGTCTTGGGACCAATCTTATTTAACATTTTTATTATTGACTTTGCAACAAAAAATGGGAATGTGCTAATAAAATTTGTGGAGGACACAAAGTTGGGAGGTATTGCCAATACAGAGGAGGACCAGAATATCATACAAGATGATCTGGATTAAGAAAAGGAGTACTTGTGGCACCTTAGAGACTAACCAATTTATCTGAGCATGAGCTTTCGTGAGCTACAGCTCACTTCATCGGATGCATACCGTGGAAACTGCAGCAGACTTTATATACACACAGAGAATATGAAACAATACCTCCTCCCACCCCACTGTCCTGCTGGTAACAGCTTATCTAAAGTGATCATCAAGTTGGGCCATTTCCAGCACAAATCCAGGTTTTCTCACCCTCCACCCCCCCCCACACAAATTCACTCTCCTGCTGGTAATAGCCCATCCAAAGTGACAACTCTCTACACAATGTGCATGATAATCAAGTTGGGCCATTTTCTGCACAAATCCAGGTTCTCTCACCCCCCTCCAAAAACCACACACACAAACTCACTATCCTGCTGGTAATAGCTCATCCAAAGTGACCAGTCTCCCTACAATGTGCATGATAATCAAGGTGGGCCATTTCCAGCACAAATTCAGGTTTTCTCACCCCTCCACCCCCATACACACATATGGGGGTGGGGGGGGTGAGAAAACCCGAATTTGTGCTGGAAATGGCCCACCCCGACCACCATGCACACCGTAGGGAGAGTGGCCACCCCGGATGAGCCACTACCAGCATGACAGTGAGTCCGCGTGTGTGGTCCCTGGAGGGGGGTGAGGGGGCGAGAGAACCCGGACCTGTGCAGGAAATGGCCCAACCCGATTACCATGCACACTGTGCAGAGAGCCATCACCCTGGATGGGCCATCACCAGCAGGAGAGTGAACCTGCGTGTGGGGGGGCGGAGGGCGAGAAAACCTGGATCTGCGCTGGAAATGGCCCAACTTGATGATCACTCTAGATAAGCTTCAGAGTAACAGCCGTGTTAGTTTGTATTCACAAAAAGAAAAGGAGTACTTGTGGCACCTTAGAGACTAACAAATTTATTTGAGCATGAGCTTTCGTGAGCTACAGCTCACTTCATCGGATGCATACCGTGGAAACTGCAGCCACTCTCCCTACGGTGTGCATGGTGGTCGGGGTGGGCCATTTCCAGCACAAATTCGGGTTTTCTCACCCCCCCACCCCCATATGTGTGTATGGGGGTGGAGGGGTGAGAAAACCTGAATTTGTGCTGGAAATGGCCCACCTTGATTATCATGCACATTGTAGGGAGACTGGTCACTTTGGATGAGCTATTACCAGCAGGATAGTGAGTTTGTGTGTGTGGTTTTTGGGAGGGGGGTGAGGGGGTGAGAGAACCTGGATTTGTGCAGGAAATGGCCCAACTTGATTATCATGCACATTGTGTAGAGAGTTGTCACTTTGGATAGGCTATTACCAGCAGGAGAGTGAATTTGTGTGTGTGGGGGGGTGGAGGGTGAGAAAACCTGGATTTGTGCTGGAAATGGCCCAACCTGATGATCATTTTAGATAAGCTATTACCAGCAGGACAGTGGGGTGGGAGGAGGTATTGTTTCATATTCTCTGTGTGTATATAAAGTCTGCTGCAGTTTCCACGGTATGCATCCGATGAAGTGAGCTGTAGCTCACGAAAGCTCATGCTCAGATAAATTGGTTAGTCTCTAAGGTGCCACAAGTACTCCTTTTCTTTTTGCGAATACAGACTAACATGGCTGTTACTCTGAAAGATGATCTGGATGATTTTGTAAACTGTAGTAATAGAAATGGGATCAAATTTAATAGTGCAAAGTGCAAGATCATGCATTTAGGGACTAACAACAAGAATATTTGCTATAAGCTAGGGACATATCAGTTAGAAATGACAGAGGAGGAGAAAGATCTGGGTGTATTGGTGTCTCACAGAATGACTATGAGCTGCCAGTGTGATGTGGCTGTGAAAAAGGCTAATGCAGTCCTAGGCTATTTCCAGTAGATACGGGGAAGCGTTAGTACCATTATACAAGCACTGGTGAGATCTCATCAGGAATAGTATGTCCAATTCTGGTCTCCCATGTTTAGGAAAGATGAAGTCAAACTGGAACAGGTGCAGAGAAGGACTACTAGGATGATCCAAGGAATGGAAAACCTACCTTATTAAAGGAGACTCAAGGAGGTTGGCTTGTTTAGCCTAACCAAAAGAAAGCTGAGGGGAGATATGAATTCTCTCTGTAAACACATCAGAGGGATAAATACCAGGGAAGGAGAGGAGTTATTAAAGTAAAGCACTAATGTGGACACTAAAACAAATGGCTATAAACTGGTCATCAACAAGTTTAGGCCTGAAATTAGGTGAAGATTTCCAACCATCAGAGGAGTGAAGTTCTGGAACAGCCTTCCAAGGGGAGTAGTGGTGGCAAAAAAACCCAACGGGCTTGAAGACTGAGCTTGATGAGTTTATGGAAAAGATCATATAATGAGACTGCCTACATTGGCAGTGACTGCTAGTAGCAAATAGCTCCAATGACCAGTGATGGAACACTAGATGGGGAGGGCTCTGAATTACTACAGAGTATTCTTTCCCAGGTGTCTGGCTGGTGGGTTTTGCCCTCATACTCAGGGTCTAACTGATAACCATGTTTGGGGTCAGGAAGGAATTTTCCCCTGGGTCAGATTGGCAGAGACCCTGGGGTTTTTTTGCCTTCCTCTGTAGCATGGGACACAGGTCACTTACAGGTTTAAACCAGTGTAAATGGTGGATTCCCAACTTGAAATCTTTAAATCATGATTTGAGGACATCCGTAACTCAGCCAAAGGTTAGGGGTCTATTACAGGAGTCGGTGGGTGAGGTTCTGTGGACTGCAATGTGCCAGGAGGTCAGACTAGATAATCTTGATGGTCCCTTCTGACCTTTAGGTCTACAAGCCTGTAGTTAGTGAATTGAATTGATTATATCTGGTCACTACACATGCCCTTCAAGATTTTAGAATTAGTAGATCTCATCCTCCCACATCTAATTTTTATTGTTTGATTGGATGAGAAAAACAAGCTCTCCTGATTTTTCAACTCCCAATTGCTTTCTTAACATTGAATGAACTGAACTAGTTGAATAAATTGAAATGAAGAATATATTCTCTCTGCACCTGAAAAAGAGGCCACTGAAGTCAAAAGCTGGTTTAGCACTTCATCAAACTCTGGTTCCAGGTACTTATCCAGTAACTTCTTCCAGTTCAGTGTACTAATTATTTTTTGTATTTAATTTAAATGATTTTAATAGATTATAATAAGTTTAGGTCTTAACATAGGTTGTCACTTTCAAATTTAATTTTAAACAGGTTTATTTTTTAAAAATAAACCCATAGTTAGTTTATATTAAAGAAATTGTGATTTAAATTTAAAAAATTGATTTTGAACTAAAAAAATATTCAATTTTTTATCTACCGTGCTGTACAATATGGACGATAAAAAGTATTTTCAAGATATATTGCTTATTTATATATAAATTGAATATATAAATATAAAAATATATACACTATTGTATAGTGTACAGGTTTCAGAGTGGTAGCTGTGTTAGTCTGTATCAGCAAAAACAATGAGGAGGACTTGTGGCACCTTAGAGACTAACAAATTTATTTGGGCATAAGCTTTCGTGGACTAAAACCCACTTCATCAGATGCATGCAGTGGAAAATACAGTGGGGAGATTTATATACACAGAGAACTTGAAAAAATGGGTGTTGCCATACCCACTGTAATGAGATCAATTAATTGAGGTGCGCTATTATCAGCAGGAGAAAAAACCCCCAACCTTTTGTAGTGATAATCAGGATGGCCCATTTCAAACAGTTGACAAGAAGGTGTGAGTAACTGTAGGGGAAATAAATTAGCCTGGGGAAATAGTTTTCACTTTGTGTGATGACCCATCCACTCCCAGTCTTTATTCAAGCCTAATTGAATGGTGTCCAGTTTGCAAATTAATTCCAATTCTGCAGTTTCTCGTTGGAGTCTGTTTTTGAAGTTTTGTTGTTGGAGAATTGTGACTTTTAGGTCTGAAATCGAGTGACCAGGGAGGTCGAAGTGTTCTCTGACTGGTTTTTGAATGTTATAATTCTTGATGTCTGATTTGTGTCCATATATTAATATATTACTTCCTATTTAATAGTATAGAGTGAAATACATGTCTTTCAGCTTTCTCGGCACATTTTTTCTGACTCTCTCCTTCCATCGTCAGTCCCATTCTCATGCCAATATAATAAAATAAGTTTCTAAAAATAGGAAAATCAATCAATTACATTTGTTAAACAGAACTAACATGATACATACAGTGGAAAAACAAGTAACCTCATGAACTTCTATTGTGTATATCTGCCTACCATTAACCACAACCTTTGTCGGTTGTCATGCCTCCTTGTGCCATATTTTACTTAACTTAGGGCTTGATCCTGCAACATTTACTCTTGTATTAATTCCAGTGGACTACTGATGACTGCAGTCCCAGTCTGTATCTTCAAGTGGCCTGGGTACAGCATATCTAAAAGATCACCTAAAGCTCCAGGATGAGGATTGTGATCAACAGCTCTGTTCCTTGCACACAATAGAACTTTCTATCATCAGGGTAAAGCTTATCCATGTGAGAGACAGAGCTTTCTTGGTGGCTAGTCTGCCACAGTGGAAAGAACTCCTACTGGAACTAAGGGCCATGGCAAATCTCACCACCTTCTTCTCCAACGGCAACACACACCGACTTTGCCTTCTCTAACACAAACACATAGCAGCATGTACATTTTAAACAAAGAAAACATTACCAAAACAAAACCCTACATCTCCCTCCCCTCCCTCCAGGGAGAGGAGGAGAGAAAGAACACACCACACATGGCAAACATTAGTCATGTTGTTTAATGCACTATTGGAAGGCACTAAGTCCCAGACCCACAAAGCGACTTTGGCACCCAAATTGCAGTTTTAAGCTCCACTGCAATCCACAAAACTCCAGCTCAGCTACCACCTAATCCTGTAGGCATCTAAATTCACTCTGTGCCAAAGTTTTCAGGGTAAAAGTTCCTCGGCACCTAAATTTCTGCCTCTAGGCATGTGCACAGTTGCCGAGCTAAGCCTCAGTGTGATCCACAAACTGGGGGAAGATAGGCAGAGGAGCACCTATCTTGCCTTTAGAGCCCAAGTCAGTAGGTAGGCTCAGAGGTGGTATACCAGAACAGGTCCCATTCAAAATGTGGCTGGAGGAGTAGGTGCCAACCTTGTAACTTTTAGTCCAGTGGTTAAAGCACTCACCTGTAATGTGGGAAACTTGGATTCAATTCCCTCCTTTGGGAACAGGGGTCTCCCACATCCCAGGTGAGTGTTCTAACCACTGGGCTAAAAGTTACAAGGTGGGCATCATCACCGCCTTCTCCAGCCATTTTGTGTGGCGAGAGGCAGGCAGCTAACTCATTCTCACAAGAAACGGCTTAGGTGCCTAAGCTGCCTGACTTCAGGGGAGAGCTTCCTTGTTGTGGATCCCAAGCAGTGATAGGTGCCTCCCAGCAGCCCAAACTTAGGTGCCTAACTCTTTGAGAAGGAAGGAGCTCAAGCCCTCTCATCAGCATCTCCCATTGGCTAGCTGAAGCAGTTCCCTACCTAGTGTGCTAGCTTTTGTGGTTTGCATTCTAAGGTGCCTCTCTCTCCCCATGCATTGTATAGAAGCCTAGGCACCTAATTCAGGCTTTGTGGATTGCATTGTTGTTTCAGTGATTATCTAGGCACTCAAAGTTTTGGCATTGGAATGCTTAGTGTCACAACAGCTAAGCCTTTTTACTTAAGAACATAAGAACGGCCATACTGGGTCAGACCAAAGGTCCATCAATCCCAGTATCCTGTCTTCCGATAGTGACCAATTCCAGGTTCCCCAGAGGGAATGAACAGAACAAGTAATCATCAAGTGATCCATTCCCATTCCCAGCTTCTGGCAAACAGAGGCTAGGGACAGCATCCCTGCCTATGCTGGCTAATAGCCATTGATGGACCTATCCTCCATTAATTTATCTTGTTCTTTTTTTAACCCTATTATAGTCTTGGCCTTCACAACATACTCTGGCAAAGAGTTCCACAGGTTGACTGTGCATTGTGTGAAGAAATGCTTCCTTTTGTTTGTTTTAAACCTGCTGCCTATTAATTTCATTTGGTGACCCCTTGTTCTTGTGTTATGAGGAGTAAATAATATTTCCTTATTTACTTTCTCCACACTAGTCATGATTTTATAGGCCTCTATCATATCCCCTTTTAGTCGTCTCTTTTCCAAGCTGAAAAGTCCAAGTCTTATTAATCTCTCCTCATTTGGAAGTCATTCCATACCCCTAATAATTTTTGTTGCCCTTTTCTGAAACTTTTCCAATATATCATTTTTGAGATGGGGAGACCAGATTGGCATTCAGTATTCAAGATGTGGGGGTACCATGATTTATAGAGGCAATATGATATTTTCTGTCTTATTATCTATCCCTTTCTTAATGATTCCCAATATTCTGTTCACTTTTTTGACTGTCGCTGCATATTGAGTGGATGTTTTCAGAGAACTATCTACAATGACTCCAAGATCTCTTTCTTGAGTGGTAACATGGTATAATAACAGAGCTAATTTAGACTCAATTGACAGTCTTGCTACATGCTGCAGAGCTGAAATCACTGATACTTAGGTCTATGTATTAGACCTACTTTGGGACACTGTCTCTATTGCAAGAAACTGCCCAGCGAGCACCAGCAGTGAGGCTCCCCCACTAACAGCTGAAATCACTGAGAGCTGTGTTAAGTGGTGGGCCCTGAAGGCATTTTGGTGAGTGGCCAGCCGGGTGGCTGGCAGAGAGGTGCATCTAGCAGGGTGTCTGGTGGAGAGGCATGGCAAGTGGCCAGTGGGGCAGCAAGCGAGTGCCCAAGCAGCGGAGCATGTAAGGATGGGAAATGGGAAGTGAACTCTGAATTCTGGGGCTGTACTGGCCAAGGACAGCAACTGTGACTGGGGTGCAGAGAAGGGACGGGCACGTTAAGGGGACTTTTGAGTTGACTTTTGACTTCTAGAACCTGAGGGGGGAAGGACACTGCCCAGCTTACTTGGGAATGGGTCTTTTGCTCATGGTTCATGTTTATGAACTCTAGTTGCAGTGTTTTCCCAAATTAATGCTGAGTTACTTCCCCCCTTAAAAGTTTTCCCCTTATTAAAAGTTTTCGCTATGCTCAGACTCTCTGCTTGTGGGAGGGGAAGTATTGCCTCTTAGAGGCACCCAAGGGGGGTGAGTAATTGTCCGAGGTCACTGGGTGGGGGCTCGAGCCGGTTTTGTGTTGTTTTGATAAAAAGGAACTCCTAGATACTTGCTGGCTGGCTCCACCTGGCAGAAGGGTTACATTGAAAACTGACCATTTATTCCGACCCTTTGTTTCCTGTCTTTTAACCAGTTACCAGTCCATGAGAGGACCTTCCCTCTGTGGATCTGGGCCTAAGATACTATGGCAACAAGGGTGGTATAAGAACTTGAATAGAAGAGAACTCTTGTGTGGGTAAGCACTGTAGGATAAAGCCCACAGATTGTCCTTGGGGGCAGGGACTGTGGGTGAAATTCTGGATCTATTGAAGTCAATAGCAAAACTCCCATTGATTTCAACAGGGCTAGGATTTCACTGTCTCTTTAATTTAGCTTTAAAGCACCATGCATGCTGTGATGGGGTAGTGTGCCTGTGACATTCCCCTCTGCTGTTATCCGGACCAGTGATCTGCTAGGTCTCTCCAATCCTTGACTCTGGGAGCCAGACTTACCCTGCTCTGCTGTGAGAACCCCCACTCCTGGGCTGTTCACACACAGCCTCTGGCATGTAAGCTGCTCCCAGCTAGTTGAAACCAAATGACATAGACAGTATCTCCGGTCCCAGACACAACTCTAGGAACCTCTGTCTTGCAGTGTCCAGTTATGCCTGCTGGATGCTGCAAGCTTATATGAGTTTGTCAATTTAACAAAGAAATTGATATGTACCAGGCTTGTTATCCCAAGGGGAGTCTCTGACAGGCTTCAAACCAAACGCACTGTTTCAGGTAGAATAAACAAACAAATTTATTAACTATAAAGATAGATTTTAAGTGATTACAAGTCACAGCATAACAAGTCAGATTTAGTCAAATGAAATAAAAGCAAAACACATTCTAAGCTGATCTTAACACTTTCAATGTCCTTACAAACTTAAGTATCAGAGGGGTAGCCATGTTAGTCTGGATCTGTAAAAGCAGCAAAGTGACCTGTGGCACCTTATAGACTAACAGACGTATTGGAGCCTAAGCTTTCGTGGGTGAATACCCACTTCGTTGGATGCATGTCAAACTTACAAACTTAGATGCTTCTCACCACATGCTGGCTGCTTACTCTTCAACCAGGCTCTCCCCTTTGATCAGTGCTTCCATTGCTTGGTGGTGATGTCTGTAGATGTAGGTGGAGGGAGCATGGTAAACGTCTCTCCCTTTTATCATGTTCTTTCTTCCCTCTTAGCTTTGCCCCCCCCGACCGCTTCAGAGTCAGGTGAGCATTGCTTCATCACTGTCCCATACCGACCAAAGAAAGGAGGAGTGACTCACTCAAACAGATTTTTTTGTTGCTTCCTAGGCCAGCGTCCCTTGTTCCTGTGAGGCTGGGCTGGGTTTGTCTCATACCTGCCCTGATGAGACGTGAACTGCCTCTCTGCTCCTGGAGAGTTTTTGCCTGGGCTTATTTTAAGCCATGAGGATACATTTTCAGCCTCATAACCAAATACATGTAATTATAACCTATAACATTGCTGTAACAATTACTAGAACATCACTATAACAACCATGCTCAGTGCATTGTGAGCCTTCCAAAGACACCCAACATGACAAACTTTGCATTGGATACCACACAATCATTTCATAAAGATGAACATGGGGGTGTAGGGTGTTCCCACAAGGTACACAGCATCACAGTGTCCCTTAAGGGTAACGGTGACAATCGGTCAGCCAGGCACGTGGCATGGCCTTTTAAGGTTCTGGGAGTTATTTTGAGGTATACAAAGACCTAGGAAATAAGAGGTATTAGAAGAAAGGAAGAGGTTCCAGAAGTATGTAGTGTCTGTGAGAAAGTTATTCGCTGTTTCTTTAAGGCCTTGGGACCAGGAGCCTTGCAGCGTGGGTGAGGAAAGACTCCCCTCTTACCCAATGTCAGCAGAAAAGGCTGTTTGCGGAACCTGCCAAGGTGAAGGATTAATGGGGAAAGTGTGCTCAGCTGACCGTGAAGCCAGATTGAAAGAACCCCTGCAAACAGTGCTCTGAAGATGAAGCTTGACTACCCTACTGTATTTATTTTAATTATCATATTCCATTATCATTTACTAATTAAAATAAGGGAATAAAGTACCATTGAGATGCAGTATTCTGGATCTCTTCCCCCATATTTGTTCCCATATTTAACTCATTGACATCAATGGAAGTTTTTTCCATTTGGTATTTGATGTGTACACTAACTTACTAAACTGAAACCAGACTTTCAGTCAAAGAAGAACCTTCCATATTCCTTACTAAACTTGTCAAGGTTTTTTTAAAAATTCAAAATTTCTATAAAATACTTTCAGGAAAAACTGAATTTTGAGGGGGATAAGTTTGCAGCTCTTCTCAATGTGCTCTACTCCTTACTCAGAGAACATACCCAGTGAAATCTACTATTAAAGAATCAGTCACTGACAGCTGTAAAAAATGAATTCAAGTTTAAAAATGCTCTAAGCACAGGAAAATTCTGAGAAAGTGGATGTGAATCCATATTCTGAATCCTGCCTCAAGCACTGATGCAAAACAATCTCTGAATATGAGGGGGAAAGATTTTTGGCTGTGTCCATCTGTGATGCACATGAGTACAAAACCCCTCACCCCTTGCTTTGTTCATTAAACTACACTCCCTACCTACATAGCAAAAACAGAACAAGGTTTCTTGGTTATCCATGTTATATTGAAACAAACACACAATCTTTTGAATAAAAGGAACAAATGGTACATGAATAAAAATCTGCATCACATCACAGATTCAGGTCAATTCAGGATGATGTCCCTAGCCTCTGTTTGCCAGAAGCTGGGAATGGGCGATGGGATGGATCGTTTGATGATTACCTGCTATGTTCATTCCCTCTGAAGCACCTGGCATTGGCCACTGTTGGAAGACAGAATATTGGTCTAGATGGACCTTTGGTCTGACCCAGTATGGCCACTCTTATGTTCTAATGATGCCTTACAGTATGCTGTCCATTCCCCTGCCAATGCAGAATTGCTCATTATGGTGTATTTCCCTCCAGTGTTTAATTCAGTACTTGTATTTTTCATATGTGTTCAGTGATGTGGTTTTCACCACTTCCTTTAGCAAACTATTCAACAGTCTAATAGAGCTCTGTTTAGCAAGCTTTCCAGATACTAGATCTAAATTTTTCACTGAAATTCCATTGTTCAGAATTGCGCATCTTGCATTGTCCTTTCCTCACTGATGTTTAGACCCTCCAAATACCTGCAGACCCATCTAGCTGAGCTTTTTCTAACGCACCCATCACTGAAGTGGTATCTGAGCTCTTATCATGGCCCCACTTAGTCACTGTTTCTCCATGTTGAACCCTTTAAATCTATCCTTATGAGTAGTAGTGAAGTAAGGTGCTGCAGGGTCTGGATTCCTAATATTTTGTGCTCCCCCCCTAAAATTGAAGCACCCCCATAATAGATACTTCCTCTTAGATGGACTCCCCACCCTCAACTCTTCCTCTTCAATCCCTTTTCCTCCATGCACACTAACGTTGCTGAAAAGGAAGCAATGGCAATAACTTACCTTTCCAGCCTTCATGCCAGTTTCCTTCCAAATCTAGGCCCAACATTAAACTGTCCCGTGAGCTAAGTTGGGGGCAGGCTGTTGGGATCCTCTCTTGCTGGGAGTCTTTTGTTCTTCCACCCCACTCTCCCACACTCTCTTCTCCGTCCCCATTCCTTCAATTACTTGCCCATTCCCAAATCTTTCCCTCCCTCTGTCTGACTCGCTCTCTTCCTCTCACTCTTCACACATGGTGTTTACAGTCCTCACCCCATTCACTTCCCCCAATCCTTCCTTCTCTCTCTCCATATACTCTCCCCTGAACCTCTAAAGTAGAGCCATTTTGACAGCAAAGTTGGGGGAGAGAGACAGACCCTCACAAAACAATGAGTTCCTCCACACACACCCTGTGGCCCCCAGCAATATGTCTCCTTTTCCCCACTACCTCACACATAAGGCTCTGAATCCCTTCTTCTACCCAAACCTCCTCCTCTCAAAGTGTCCAGTCCCCCCTCCCTTCTTCCAAACACCTTTCAGTCCCATGACACCTCTCATCAAAGCTCTCCCAGAGCTTGTGTCCTGCCCAGCTTGCTTCCTCAGAAGCTCTCGTGTGTCTCTTTCATCCTGTAAGGCCTCCTTGGGCCTATGTCCCCCCACCTCAGCTCCAGTCTCCCTCCCCCCAGCCCTGCGCCAGTCCCACCCTGAGCTCTGGTGCCCCCCAATCCTGCACCAGTCCCACCCTGAGCTCTGGTCCCCTCAGCCCTGCTCCAGTCCCACCCTGAGCTCTGGTCCCCTCAAGCCCTGGCCCCATCCCACCCTGAGCTATGGTCCCGCCCAGCCCTGCGCTGGTCCCACCCTGAGCTATGATCCCCTCATCCCCCTCCCCATGGTTTCCTACTGCCAGCACAGTTCCAGCTCCCTCAGCTACAACCCCTCTCAGCCCAGACCCATGTCCCACCCTGCTGGTGTCTGTCCCCCTCACTCCCTTCCCCCACGTTTGATCCTGTTTCATGGTAGGGGATGGGGCTGGAGCTGCTGGGCAGAAGGCTGGCAGTTTGTCTCCCCTGTGGGCCAGCCCTAGCCAGTTTGGGGAGATTACCCCCTGCTCAGCCCTCAGAGCTGGTGCGGGAGGGGAGAGCTGAGCCACCTGCCCAGTTTGGGGAGGTAGAGTAGTCCCTAATGCAGGAGGCTGCATTGCACCTTCCACCTCCCTGCCCAGCTGTCAGTCAACCAGCTGTTCCGTGGAAGAGTGGCAGAGCCCCGAGCACAGCTGGACAGAGCAGCAGCCTCAGACGCCTGCTCTGGCTCTGCTTCCTCCCTTCTTCCCCTGCAAGGGGGCTGAAAATTGGGGTGAGGTGGGGGGAAATGCCTCCCTTAAAATTACACCCATGATCCCCCGTCTGCATTCACATTTGCTCCATCTCTCTGTCTGTCTTCTCTTCTCCCCTTCACTCACACATACACTCAATGACCCCTCTGGGGATGTTTTCACTATGGTGTTAACTGTTACTCCAGTGGGGACCCAACCCCTCGCCCCTTTCTACCCCTCCTCCCCCAAACTTCTGACCTGAGTTTGGTGGTGCTTTCAACCCTGGCAGCTGGCTTTTCTGGCTCTGTAGGGTAAAACCAATGGAGGCGTTCACTCAACCAGTTTGCAGTGAGGACATCAGCTCAAGCATTCGAGTGCTGATTAGTCCTCCACTGCCTTCCCACAAGACCCCTCCTGCTCCTGTGCCCAGAAGGCTAGGCAACTTCTCCCACAGTTCACTGGGAAAGACTCATAGAGCAGCTCAGTTTACTGCAGCACAAAGAACCATGGGATATGCTTCCAGAAATCATAAAGACACAGACAGGAGAGTGCAGCACCAGTGAGGTTACAGTAACTCCGGTTGGGTTTTGTAGTGTGTCTGCTCAGATCCGGCCTTGGCGAGGTACTCAGATCCATGTGCCAATTGCCCAAGTTCACTCTTCAGTGAAGACGCACCCTAAATTTGTTCCCTTTCAAAACCCAAACCAGGCCTCATTTGACACCCACCCCCACCCCATCCCATCTCCACAAACACCAGACAAGATGCCTCAGACTTCTCCCCTGCTTTGCCCTCCCACTCAGTTGTCTCTTGTCTTTTCTGGTCAGGGTATGAGTGATAACGGCATGTAATTCTGTCTGACCCTGCTGCCTTGGTGCTTGAGTTGTTGCAGATATCTTCTGCTTATCCTTTCCTGTTCTCCTATTGCAGGTGAACATGCTACCATGCTATGCGTTATGGACCATTTCAGATGGGTCCTCATTGGGCATGGCATAGTGTGCCCTGTGCAAATGAGAGGGAAAACAGCAAAGGACAGACAGGTCCAGGGATCAAGTATGCGGCCATCCTGTCTCATCCAACTCATACTTCCCTGGCCCCGCATGTCTCTATTTGTGGGGGCCCTTCATGGAGCCACAGATCCAGGCTTTGTAGGTCCCTGGGCACCTTCCCGACCAGGGGTCTGGATACATCTTAATCTACCTCTGTTCACTAATCAGTCCTGCCAGACTCTGAATTATTTTTATTGCTTTTCTCTTAATAATTTTCAGACTGTCACTATCTTTTTATGTGGTGTCATAATTAAATACCAAAGGTGCCATTGCAGCAGAGCCATACACCGAGGGTTCGTTACCTCCATGATCTGTGATGTGATATCTTCAGTCCAAGATCAAATTGACCTTTTTCTCAAGGCAAACTCATGTCTAATTTACTCTCTACTATTATCCCTAAATCTCTGCCAGCATTACTGTTCTTTGGGTTTTTATAACGGATTGACTATCTGGCTTTTAGATAGCTTTTCCTCAAATGTAGTTGCTTCTATCATCCAAGGTGAATCTTATTTTTATTTTCCATTCATATTTCCAGTCTCTTTGCATCCCTTTCCATTATTTCTCTGTCCTCAGTGGTGTTTGGAAGTCCTCCTAACTTAGTTTTATTTGCAAATTTCATCAACATGGTATTTACTTCCTCTTTTGGGTCATTAATGCAGTTGGTAAATAGGTCCTGATTCAGCAAAGTGTTTGAGCATATGCTTAAGTCTTAAGTGACTTGCTGAATAAGGATGACTAAAGTAAAGCATGTGTTCAAGTGCTGCGTTGAACTGGGGCTTAAGGCCTCTATTCTGCAATTTACCAGATGAAGGAGGCACCCTGTGCTTTTACAGAGCCCCGGTGCTTTCAGTGGACTTCTGTGTAAGTACAGGGGTTCACCTGCACATTGTAAATTGGAAGACTGGGCCTAAATCACGACCTAACATCAATCCTTTAATTCGCCACTCAACATTTCTCCCCATCCAGTACATTGTAGGGTTGCCAGTACTCCAGGATTGTCCTGGAGTCTCCAGAAATTAAAAATCTTTAACTAAAGATTATGTCATGTGATGAAACCTCCAGGAATATGGCCAGCCAAAGTTGTCAACCCTAGTACATTGCCATTCATCACTTCTCATTGTTAACAATAATTTTCCCATGCATTTTTTATTGCCAAGTTAATTTGAATTAATTTTAAGAGTAATATTTTTGAGAGGCTGCAGTAAATGTTCTGCTAAAATCCAAGGGCCCAGTTGTGCAGCCCATAGTTGTGTTGGTGAACACTTATTCATGCAAGTAAGCCCGTCTACTTTGATGGTGATACTTTAATTCACTAATTTTTAATGCTACCAAAAGGAAACCAGGTTTGCCTGTCAAGATTTGTTCTTCGTAAATCCATGCTGCTTATTTGTAATATTGTCTGGTAAGTGCCTGATTCTGCACCCATTGAAGCAGCTGAAAAGACTCCCATTGACTCTCATTGACATTGGATCAGGCTCTAAGGGCTTGATAACACAGTAAAATTGATCAGAATAGCTATTGTGGAATAAACCAATTCACAATAGGTATTCTGGAATAGCTGTCTGTGTGGGCACTGTATTCCAGAATAAAAATCATTTTATTCCAGAATAATTATCTCACTCACAGAGCATACTAATCATTCCAGAATAAAATTACTTTTATTCTGGAAGAGTGTGTTTACAAGTGGAGCTATTCTGGAATAGCTGCTGAAGAATAGTTTACTCCACAATATCTATTCTGGTCAATTTCCTTTTATAAACATGCCTTTAGTAGTGTTTTTCTTTTAATATTTGTTCCATTATATGATTATTTTGACAGATACAGTATAGAAAGTAAGCTTACTGGATGACAATTATGAGGACCGTTCTTTTCTTTTTGTCAATGTTGGTAACACATTTATTTTTTTCTAATTTTCTAGGAGATCCTCAGTTCTCCCTATAATTGCTAACGTTTTGGAGATTTGTTAGCTAATTCCATTATCACCATAGGAGAGGAATGCAATCCAGATTGCTAACTTCTATATGTTCACATTTTCCAAAACTGCACTTTCATCTGTGAATACCTATTCAAATTTTTAAATGAATCCACTTCAACCGTGTTCACTTTCTGCACATATTCCAGTGAATATGTTTGCTTGTAGGAATATTTATGAAACAGCAAATTTTAGGCATATATGAGTGAGTATTCTAGGAAAGCAAAAGTGAGCGTAAATGTGAGTATACACATTGGCGGCCTGATTCTAAGAGTTACGCTCATTCAGTCAGGTAATAGGTCAAATTTTATATTTCTAAGTGTTCACTGAAAACTAACTAGCACAGCTGGAATTTTGAGCAGTGAATACTTGCAATAAAGTGCTCACGAACAATACACAACACACAAAGAACTCAGAGTTTTCTTGGCAAATTTTAATAATGAATATATTTCATATAAATGCAAACATCTCTGATAATCTTAAAAAACCCCAAACAAACAAAAAGGAAAAATTACTTGAATAAATAACTAGATTTAAAAGTTTCCAAGTGTTCTTTTCTTTGATATTAATTATTTTACTAGGTCTTCATTCCTTCCAACTTCAATTATCCAGACTTCTTTCCCTTTTCTTATTAGACAGATTTTAAAAAGAAGTTCAGTGGCTCAGCCATTTTTGAGTCACCATTAACTTAATTCCTCTCCTTATTAATTAATGGCCTAATCTCTCCAGAATTTCTTTTTCTTTGATATGAGTTTAAAAGCCATTTTTAACCTCTTTGGCTAGCTTTTAACTTTTCTTTCCCCCTACCTTTATTATTTTCCTATAATCCTTAACCAAACCTGAATATGCTGGTTTGATTTCCTTCCACGCCCCCTCTTGCCTTACCATTTCAAGTACAGCTTTTTTTTAATTAAAAAACATTAAAAGCCTCAGATCTTTGAGCAGTCCTTTATGAAGCCACGTTGGCTCTTTCTTGTCCTCTCTGTTTTTCATTTTCAGAAGAACTGTAGCTTTTGCAGCTTAATTATGGCTTCTTATAAGATTCCCCCTGCTTCTTCTCGCTCTGGTGGCTTGTACAGTATTCCTCATCTCCAGTCTGCTGCTTTTTTAAAAAAAATAGAATGTGTACCATATATGGATTTTGTTTTTTAAGACTTGCCTGTTCTTACTTTGAACAATACCTTTTGGTAATATAAATTTACTCTGCTGGCATATACTTGTCGACAGATTTTCTGCTGTCCGTTGGACAGACATTTTGCTTCTGCTACCAAAGCTGCTTTTACCATCGTCATTATATTGCTGGATTAAAGACTGTTGTTTAGAAAGGACAAGGAGATATTACTACTTTTATTATTTTCAACACTGATTAATTCTTTATATTCCCGCAAGCGTGCTAAAAAGACTGCTCTCGATACAAAGTGCTGTGGCCATACTTTTTACACATTTTACATTAGTGGATCATATGACTCCACTTTTGAAATCAAAGGCCAGATCCACAGCTGATGTAAATCAGTGACGTCTATTGATTTCAGGGTTCTTACACAAGCCCAGGATCTGTCTTGAAGTTACTAATGAACTGTGATACTCGTCTCAAAGCTGATAATATTGGCACTTCTAGATGCGAATTTCCTGATGGCTTGATTTTTAGTGTGTATACACACACACACACACACACACACACACACACACACTTAGAAATGTTGAGGTCTTGAATTTTTAGAACTAATGGCTTGTATTTATGGAATCAAGTTTTCATTTCTGTTCTATTCGGATTAATCTGTTTCAGTTGAAATAAGATGAATTTGTTCAAATAAAAGTGGCAGAAACAACCATCTGAATTGTGTTTGGCTTGTAGAGCATCCCATTAACTTTGTGACCGCTGCTTTAACAACTATTTTTGATTATCATTTCTGTTCTTGTGTTTTCTCCTTTATGCACATATATCTACTGTTACCTTTTTAGCTCTTTTGTTCTGGAGCCTCTAAAACCCTCCATGCCTGATGGTGGGACTAAGATACTAGGATGCGGGGAACTCCCTTTGAAGGTAGGCATTTTAGAAAGGCAGGTTCAGAATATTTCTTTGATCACTGTTCTTGTCTTCTGACTGCTTGCATTCTTGCTGGGTTTTTTTACATTAGTTTGAAATTTATTGGGTTTGTTATGATTTGTTTTACTTGATTTGGTCAATTTTAAATTGATGATCTAGTTTCTCAGTTGGTGTAAATTGGATTAGCTCCATTGGATTCAATGAAGTTACGCCATTTTACACCAGTTGATGATCAGGCCTAATGAGTTTAATACCAGCTTTTTACATTTTCACCTTTTTAATCTTCCTGGCCTCGCTGGTTTAATACCAGCTCTCACTCCTTTATCCTTGGGAGTTTCGCCCTGCAGTTTTCTGTGAGCTCCCTTTTGTGCCGGTAGACTTTGGACATTTATTTGTTCATTCTTGATAGTCAACCTTTAGCAGGGCTGAAATTCATTTCCTCTTGTCGTGAAAATTGTTTGGACTGTTTGCTACTTAACGCTTGGATGATTTTTTTCTCTCTCTCTCTGCTGCCTGTAATTCCTCAGTTGCCTTTCAGCATTTCGGCTGCTAGTCATTGGCTGAGACACGTACCAACAATTCGCTGTTTTGAGTTATTCTTTGGTGAGATTTTCCTCTGCATTTTCGGCATTTTTTCTGCCATTTGTTCTGCTTGCATTTCTCCACTCGTGTCTGGAGTTCTGTCACAGAGAATCAGTGTCATGTGGGCTACCTCATGATTGACTTTCAGTCCTTCACAACTTTTCTTTTATTTCACTCAGTTTTGGCGTCATATGGCAACTGAATATAAAGCCCTATTCAGATTCTGTGGCGCTGAAGGGCTCCATTCCCTGGTCTGGATAAAAATCTTACCTGTAAAAGAAATACCAGTAGAGAGGTTGAAGTAACACCATGGCTAATGCCTCTAATGTTTCCATTTTACCTTTTATTTCTGGTACAAGAAAGGTAGGAATGAAATGACAGTATGTTTGCCAAGGATTCACATAGGAGGTACTGATAATTACATGACATTTAGCAGATGCAGTTTTTAATTTGCACGAATAATAAAATCACAGCAAAAATATGGAAAAAATCAGCCTTTCTATAATCAAAACACCAACATGTTGGCATTTGGTTTAGTTTTAGTTTTTGTAAAATGTTGAAATCCCTCACTCAGTTGAAAAATGTGACGGGTGAGTAAATGACACAAATGTCGAAGGGTTGGATTCTCCTAAGTACCTAAGTGATTTAGGAACACAAGTTGCATTGAAAGTCAATTTGTGTTCCTAATTCATTTAGGCACTTTTGAAAATTTCTCCATAAGTGCACAATCCTCATCCCCATATTCACATAGGTAACTTCCCTCACACAAATATTCTCTTTGTATTCAGGATAAAGTTACTTATGTGCATATGTGGTTCAGGACTGGACTCTAAGGCTATTTCTTCTTACTGAAAATATACTAAGATGAGAGATTTTTCTGACAATTAATTTCAAATCATGCAGCTGCAATGTCTGTTTTCACCTATATGAGGAAAAACCTTCTACCTGTCTATCTAAGTCCTTATGTGGCTCATATCACTGTAGTATTTGAGTAGCTTGAAAACATCAAAGGATTTATCCACACACCATCCTTATGAGGTAGGGAATAACTATTATCTCCATTTCGCGGAGGGGGAAATTAAGGCACAGAAAAGTTAAGTGGCTTGCCTGAGGTCACCCAGGAGGTCTGTGGCAGAGCTGGGAAATGACTAGACGTCTCCTGAGTCCCAGACCAATGCTAGCTTTTGATGATTATTTTTAAATTCTGTTGCTCTTCCATCTGCAGAAGAACAAGCCTTACTATGTCCTAGCATGATTGGTTTTCAATGCCACCAACTGAGCAGACTACCAAAAAAGCACACATCCACCTAGGCAGAAGGGGTGGCCTGGGAGTTACAAAGAGTCTGAGGGTGAGGATAAATTCCTAGAGGTTGCTCTCGGAGAATCAACGTTATCACCAGAGAAATTAGAGGTAGAAAAGAATACTGGACCTATTAGATCATCCATCTCCCTGCAAGTGCAGAATTGTCCCTTACACTAAATGACGCAGTCTATGAAAGTACAAAAATAGCAGAAGCAGCACTTACAGGGTTTCTGTCAGAACAGAGCGCAGATCAGAAAACAAGTTGTAAGGGTGGAACAGATGGTTTAGAGCCCCTAAAGTGGCCAACGTCACTGCTGAGGGAGCAAGTTCAGCATCACTTCACTTGAGTGAGTGCGGGTGGTTAGGGTGGTTACCATGGAGACTGGTGTGGGATGGCTGCTGGGCCTGCCAAGGATTCCCAAGGTGCAGTAACCAACAGCCACAATCCAGCAAGAAGAAGCTGAAGGAAGAAGTAACAGCCTGTCCACTAAAGAAGTCATAGCTCCAACTCCAATGACTGAGAAAAGAAGAATGACAAAATCTATGCTGTGGGCTGTAGTTCAGAAGATCACAAAGGTGGCTTGTCTTCAAATGTTGGACATATCTGAGGACAAATGGCATGGGGAGCTAGCTCAATATTGCCAATACTTGTGACAAAAGGGGAACGGTAGCAACAAACGATTCAAATGAAGGGGGAAATGGACAGCAAGAGTCGAGGTGCTGTACAAAGAGGTCCTTGCCCTGAAGAGCTTACAATTTAAGTGTAAAACAAGATGCATGTGCGTACAACAGACAGAGGGAGTGCAACATAACAATGGGACAAAACTGGTCAGCATGATAAGCTGTGGTCACAGCACACCAGCTGTATATCAGTGGGGTTTTTGTAGGCATCATGGAAGAGGAGAGTTCTAAACTGGAATTTGAAGAGAACAATGAGGTGGCCTTGCTGATATTTATGGGATGCTGCTCCATGCATGAGCTCCAGAATAACCGTACTGTGATACACCCTTCCCCTTGGGTTTTTAGGGGTGGTTACACATGGAATGCAAAGTAGGCGTCAGTGCATCCTGCCCCACAGCTGGGAGTATCCACAGCAGAAGTCTTAATTCAAGTATCTGGGACTGGCGGCAGATCACACAAGATATTAGAGCTCCCGTGCTGAGGGAGGGGGCGGCATGTAGTCTGAATGGGGCAGATAATCCAGCAATGAACAGTGTGGGTGTGTCTCACCATTGGAGAAAAGCTGAAGCAGAATGTGAAGTTGTCAGTAGTCTGGAAAGTGAGGCAATGAACAAATGGGTGTTGAATATATATAGGTATGATGACCCCACTGTAGTTCCACTTGCTGGAATTGACCAGAAAGAGGGAAATGTGGACTTCTATGATGATTTTCTTGATACACCACAGAATGATAACAGACCACAGAATGATAATGAAGAGCACAAGACTGATAAAGACAGGATGCTTTGCTCAGAAAAGTGGTGGTGGTGAAACTGGGTAACTGTACGTCTGCAAATCTTATTTGTGCAACTGGGCTGTGTGAAAAATATTCCATTAGGTGCAAAGCAAAATTCCCGCATAAAGATCTCAATGGCAGATGGGGTGAGATGGTTGTGGCTAAGGTATGATAAGGAGTATCAGCTGTGCACAGTAGCTGGCTCCAGCTTGTCCTGTTAATATTTTTGGCTAGCCCACAGAGTCTGGCCTTTTGTCTTGGAAATGGATAGCTCCAAGATCCACAGATATCTGTGCTTTTGGTACCTCCATACTGGACTTCCAACAGGAAGCTTCAGATAGTGTAGAATATGTCTGCCTGTCTTTTATAGGATGGGCTAACATGAACACAACACCTGTACTGTGTTCTGCTCCTCAATTCACTTCTAGTTTCAGTTCACAAGGCCGGTTATTTATTGATAAAGCCCTGGATTCTCTGAGATTTGGTAATCTCAGAAACTGACTCTCTCCTCCTACCCCATTGCAGAAGTCATAGCCAACTGGAATGCTCTTCCTGTTGTCCCTAGTGGTGAGCTTCCTGAGGTCAATGGCATGGTACCCTCACTGGAGAAGCCCTGCACTGGCAATCATTCTTTGATGCCATGTAGAATCCAATTTGGGTAACTTTTAGGATAGTGCAAAAGAGGAATTAATTCACTCTAGACCAAATTCCCAGGGGCTGTAACTGATTTACTCTGTTGCTTTCAATGATGCTACACCAATTTACACAAGCTGAGCATCCTGCCCTCAGTTTTACTTAATATGTTCCAACAGATAGGGCTATTTATCTTGTCCATGAGTGTAGGAGTTGGAGGTAGCTAGGTATGTGTGGTGACAATAGACGGCAATGGTTGCTTGTAGTAAGTTTTGTTGCATGCACCTAAATATCAGAGAGAGGTGCAATATAAATGAATAATTAAAAGCATTTCTGGTGGCAAGAAAGTGAATACTCAGAGCTGCGGTGACAATGGATGGCTCTACTTGACCTGCAATGCACACACCCAGCGCACTGCAGATACTATGCGGATTGTTGGTTCCCTTGTAGCCATCAACTCAAAAGACACAGGACAGTTGCTGTGTTGGGTGTACACTGAGAGGTGATGTTTTCATCCTCTCTTTAGCCTACAATTAAATGTGAATGTTCACACCATAGCAAGTGACTGCATGCACATGCGTCACAGGAGATCTGTTGTCCAAAGGGACAGTCTATAGCAGTGTTAGAAAGTAGGGTGGGGCCATAATTCAAGAGCTGGAGTGCTGGAAGGGAATGTTCTGTCCCAGTAGTGGCTCTATCATTAAATTTTAGGTAATGCTGAATGGATTATACCACAACCTATGAGGTACATTTTACCATTATAGACTTTCCTGAGGCAACATTTAGTTGTGTTGTTCCTAGAGTAAGCAGGGAACAAATTGTGATGGAGAGTCTCAAGTCCTTTCCTGCTCCCCCGTGCGCTGGGCAGGAAGCAAGTTGCTTCAGCGCTTTTCGTGGCATAGTTTCCCGCTGCGCTCTTGGACAGCATCTCGGGCCAATTAACTGCAAAGCCAGGTCTTCTCCAACCCTAATGCTTGCAGTGGGAAGCAGCCACTGCCATTCCCCTCACCCTTCTTGGCTGGAATCTTAATGTGATCAGGGCTGAATAAAGGAGGAATTACTCCCCTGTGTTTCTGAGTAAGGGGTGTGGTGATCTAGCCCTAAGGGAGTTAGGAATGACACTTAAAAAAATGTAATACAGAAAATATCCTATTGAAGAGTACTTTAGGGTACAGTCCTAGTGTCTGACACAAAGTTAACTAAAGTGTGAGCTCCATGAAAGTAGCTCACAAATAATAGGTATTAAAGGAGGGTTTAATTATTGGAAGCACTGCTTGTATGTCAGCTGTGAAGCTCCCAGTGACTTTAGTGGGAGTCAAACTGCTAAAAGCTCTACTCCCAGCTTCAAAAATGTACTCCCAAATTCTAAACCATAATGCACCAGACCCTTGCCTATGACAGAGGAACACGCCCTGGGTTAGGAGGGGAGGGAATGCACATGCCCACATACAAAGGAGGCATAATCCATCATCCTTGGGCTGCTGTATACAGGGACAGTCTCCCAGTGGAAATTGTACTACTGAGAGCTACTCTAATTTATATTGGCTGCTAAGTGCTTGAGGGGCCCAAAACCCACAGCCAGGGATCGGTGCAGTGTAGGAGTCTCAGCCTTGTCCAATTTCCTCCAGCCATGTTGTCCTGTGGCAGCATCAGGCTAGGAGGTGGCAAGAACCACAGCATCACTGACAGTATCAGAAAAATGACTTACCAGTAACTAGAGAGACAAGGTGGGTGAGGTAATATCTTTTACTGGACCAGCTTCTGTTGGTGAGAGAAACAAACTTTCAAGCTTCTTTAACTCTGTGGAAGCTCAAAAACTTGTCTCTCACCAATAGAAGTTGATCCAATAAAAGATATTACCTCACCCACTTTGCCTCTCTAATATCCTGGGACTGACATGGCTACAACAGCACTGCATGCATTAGCAGTAAATTGGTTTGAGTAGATCCCTCACCTCTGGAAAAAGAATGCACCATCTGTGCTGAGACTTGACATTCTGGAGATCAGTGACCTTTGGGGCCACACAATCTTCTTCATACAATGGAATATTTGATGCTAGGTTTTAAAAGGCTCCAACTTCACCTCACTTATGTATTAGAATTCAGTAGAGTCTCCAAAGCAGCGAGGAAGCATGGGTTACTGATAATCTACTTAATTATTGTCCATACAGATCGCCATCTCCACGAGATTAATTAGCAGTAACAACTTCAAAAGGACTGAGCATTGTCAATGAAACACAGATTGTAAAACTGCTCTCCTAGAGTGCGCCCCAGGTTCCATTGCTAAGGTGAGTGTAATGTTAAACTCCAGCCTTACACATGTCTGCAAGAGAGACATGCCTCAGACATGCTTTGGACTTAGTAAAAGTGATCTAAGGTACTGTCAGGTTTCAGAGTAACAGCCGTGTTAGTCTGTATTCGCAAAAAGAAAAGGAGTACTTGTGGCACCTTAGAGACTAACCAATTTATTTGAGCATAAGCTTTCGTGAGCTATAGCTCACTTCATCGGATGCATACTGTGGAAACTGCAGAAGACATTATATACACAGAGACCATGAAACAATACCTCCTCCCACCCCACTCTCCTGCTGGTAATAGCCCATCCAAAGTGACCACTCTCTTTACAATGTGTATGATAATCAAGGTGGGCCATTTCCAGCACAAATCCAGGTTTTCTCATTCCCCCCTCCCCCTTTTTCCAAAAACCAAACACACAAACTCACTCTCCTGCTGGTAATAGCTTATCCAAAGTGACCACTCTCCTTACAATGTGTATGAAAATCAAGGTGGGTCATTTCCAGCACAAATCCAGGTTTTCTCACCCCCCCCCGCCCAAAACACACACACACAAACTCATTCTCCTGCTGGTAATAGCTTATCCAAACTGACCACTCTCCTTACAATGTGTATGATAATCAAGGTGGGCCATTTCCAGCATAAATCCAAGTTTAACCAGAACGTCTGGGGGAGGGAGGTAGGAAAAAACAAGGGGAAATAGGCTACCTTGCATAATGACTTAGCCACTCCCAGTCTCTATTTAAGCCTAAATTAATAGTATCCAATTTGCAAATGAATTCCAATTCAGCAGTTTCTCGCTGGAGTCTGGATTTGAAGTTTTTTTGTTTTAAGATAGTGACCTTCATGTCTGTAATTGCGTGACCAGAGAGATTGAAGTGTTCTCCGACTGGTTTATGAATGTTATAATTCTTGACATCTGATTTGTGTCCATTTATTCTTTTACGTAGAGACTGGCAGAGGGGCATTGCTGGCACATGATGGCATATATCACATTGGTGGATGTGCAGGTGAACAAGCCTCTGATAGTGTGGCTGATGTTATTAGGTCCTGTGATGGTGTCCCCTGAATAGATATGTGGGCACAATTGGCAACGGGCTTTGTTGCAAGGATAAGTTCCTGGGTTAGTGGTTCTGTTGTGTGGTATGTGGTTGTTGGTGAGTATTTGCTTCAGGTTGGGGGGCTGTCTGTAGGCAAGGACTGGCCTGTCTCCCAAGATTTGTGAGAGTGTTGGGTCATCCTTCAGGATAGGTTGTAGATCCTTAATAATGCGTTGGAGGGGTTTTAGTTGGGGGCTGAAGGTGACGGCTAGTGGCGTTCTGTTATTTTCTTTGTTAGGCCTGTCCTGTAGTAGGTGACTTCTGGGAACTCTTCTGACTCTATCAATCTGTTTCTTCACTTCCGCAGGCGGGTATTGTAGTTGTAAGAATGCTTGATAGAGATCTTGTAGGTGTTTGTCTCTGTCTGAGGGGTTGGAGCAAATGCGGTTGTATCGCAGAGCTTGGCTGTAGACGATGGATCGTGTGGTGTGGTCAGGGTGAAAGCTGGAGGCATGTAGGTAGGAATAGCGGTCAGTAGGTTTCCGGTATAGGGTGGTGTTTATGTGACCATTGTTTATTAGTACTGTAGTGTCCAGGAAGTGGATCTCTTGTGTGGACTGGACCAGGCTGAGGTTGATGGTGGGATGGAAATTGTTGAAATCATGGTGGAATTCCTCAAGGGCTTCTTTTCCATGGGTCCAGATGATGAAGATGTCATCAGTATAGTGCAAGTAGAATAGGGCCGTTAGGGGACGAGAGCTGAGGAAGCGTTGTTCTAAATCAGCCATAAAAATGTTGGCATACTGTGGGGCCATGCGGGTACCCATAGCAGTGCCGCTGATCTGAAGGTATACATTGTCCCCAAATGTAAAATAGTTATGGGTAAGGACAAAGTCACAAAGTTCAGCCACCAGGTTAGCCATGGCATTATAGGGGATAGTGTTCTTGACGGCTTGTAGTCCATCTTTGTGTGGAATGTTGGTGTAGAGGGCTTCTACATCCATAGTGGCCAGGATGGTGTTATCAGGAAGATCACCGATGGATTGTAGTTTCCTCAGGAAGTCAGTGGTGTCTCGAAGGTAGCTGGGAGTGCTGGTAGTGTAGGGCCTGAGGAGGAGTCTACATAGCCAGACAATCCTGCTGTCAGGGTGCCAATGCCTGAGATGATGGGGCGCCCAGGATTTCCAGGTTTATGGATCTTAGGTAGTAGATAGAATATCCCAGGTCGGGGTTCCAGGGGTGTGTCTGTGCGGATTTGATCTTGTGCTTTTTCAGGAAGTTTCTTGAGCAAATGCTGTAGTTGCTTTTGGTAACTCTCAGTGGGATCATAGGGTAACGGCTTGTAGAAAGTGGTGTTGGAGAGCTGCCGAGCAGCCTCTTGTTCATATTCCGACCTATTCATGATGACGTCCGAGTTGCTCAGGTGGCCTCTGGGCCAGCCACACCAGCCACTGATCGGGCAGACTTGGGCCACTGCTCCCCTATCCCCCAGGAGCAGCAGGAGTTTGGGTGCGTGTGGGAGGGGGCTCGGGCTGGGGGTTGTGGCATGAGAGGGAGTGAGGGCTCCATGCAGCACTTACCTTGGGGGCACTCCCTGGAGCAGCGACATGTGCCTCCCTCAGCTCCTAGCTCTGTGTGCTGCCTCTGCCCACAGGCACTGCCCCCGCAGCTCCCATTGGCTGCGGCTCCCAGGCAATGGGAGCTGCAAACCCTCGGGGCAGCGCGCGGAGCTAGGAGCTGAGGGAGGGACATGTTGCCGCTTCCAGGGAGCCCCAAGGAGCCAGGTAGGGAGCCTGCCAGCCCCGCCAAGCCCCCCTGCCCCCAGCACCAGTGGGGGTCCCAGACCATGCATCGCCACCCGCCCCCCCCATCATGGGCACTTAGAGCTCTTGGACCAGAAAGTGACTAATATCCCAAAGTGTTCAGAGGGGTAACTTTTGGAGCTTCACTGACCTGCGCAGAGAGGGAGCAGGAGGAGGAGGTCAGCTCACACAAACACATACTGTAGAGTGGGGTCATGCAGATTGCACCCTTGGAACCCAACCACTTAGTGCCAAGACTGTGAAACCAGAGTCACTAGCTTTGGAGGAATCAAGGCACTTGAAACTGAGATGTGACCCATGTGTTTTGGTCTCTAAGGTCTGAGAATAGTCTCAGCAGTGAGGACTCTTTGGAGCTGTTTCTCTTTCATGAGAACAGGAAGAATGCTCTGATCTATGGCACTTCTCTTCATGCACCATAGCCTCTGACTCCTGAGAGAACACAGGGTCAGTAGCTAACTGGGATGTATACCACTTCTCTCTCAGGCCTTGTCTACACTACTCAGTTTTGTTGACAAAACTCAGGTTTCATCAACAGAGCAATAGAGATGTACACACTGCAATGCTTCTTTTGCTGACAAAATGCTCCTGCTTTGCTGACAAAATAAAACCACCTTCATGAGAGGCATAGAGCTTTTTGCAGCAAAGTTATATTGACAAAGTGTTAGTGTAGACAACATGCTTGGTTAGGTTGCTGTAAAAGGCTGCCAGAAGGTGTTCCACAATGCCCATCCTGACTGCTCTGGTCAGCAGTTCGAATTCCGTTGCCCTGGACCCAGGTACAAAGGTATCCTCTCTTCCCCCCATTAAAGGCCTGGGAATTTTTGAAATTCCACTTTCTGTTTGCTTGGTGTGGAGAGTTCCCATCGCATCTTCCCAGCTCACCCTGGCAAAATGTACCACACAGCAAATGCTCTCCCGCTTGGAGCACACCTGAGTTGTTGGATCTGCTGGCACTGTGGGGAGAGGAGGCTGTACAGTCCCAGCTCCACTCCAGCTGTAGGAACTTTGATACCTATGGTCAGATTTCTCATGGCTTGTCGGATAAGGGTTACAAACGAGACACACATCAGTGCCATGTGACGATAAAGGAGCTGAGGCAAGCATACCAGAAGGCAAGGGAGGCAAACTGTCACTCTGGTGCTGTGCCAAAGACCTGCTGCTTCCATAAGGAGCTGGACGCCATCCTTGGAGACGACCCCACCTCCACCACAAAGAGCCCATGGATACTTCAGCAGGGTTGGAGGCAGCAGACAGTGGACTCAATCCTGAGGATGAAGTCCTTGCTGAGGAGGTTGAGTTTGAGGACAATGTGAAGCACATGGCAGGGTCATCCAGTGGCATGGCAAGCCAGGACCTCTTTTCCACTCCAGAGGGGTCTAGCCAGTCCCAGCAATCTGTCTCTGGCATGCATGATAGGAGAGCCCTGGTAAGTGATTTTTTTGAGTTGATGCTGGTTGGTTATATGAGGTAGATCTGTCTTTTGCTCTGTATATTCTAGAAGTGGGTGAAGGGATAGAAATGTACAAGACTAGCTGTGTTTGCGTGTGCTCCATGATCCCTTGTACATCTAAGCAGTGTGGCAGAACTGTTAATGCACACTGATATTTCACGGAAATCCTCCTAAGAGATCTCTAGGAAACTTTCCTGGAGGTATTCGCCAATCCTCTGACGAAGTTTTCTTGGCAGAGCTGATTTGTTCCTTCCCCCATTTTAGAAAACTTTCCCATACCAATCAGCAATCACTTATGCAGGGATCAAAGCAGCAGACAGGTGAGCAGCATAGGGGCTGGGTCTGAAGCCACATGCATGCAGGAGATGCACCCTTGCATCCTTGCTTACCCTCAGGAATGAGATATCAACGTCAATTACTCCCCACCTGTGGCAAAATTTACACTATTGTCTCTCGTCACCTGCAGTGATCCTTTTAAAAAAACACCTAGACCCTTTGCCCCATCTTGAGTGCCCACCCGCACCCCCTACCCCGAACTCACCAGGATGTTCGCCAAGATGTGTGCTTGCCAAGGAACAGTGAAAAAGTTATTCATATGTAAAAAGAGGTGTATTTTACTATCATGATTCAATGCTGTGCCTACATTTACAATCATGCTTCTGTGTATTGTTTATTGTCTTTCTGAAGATGTGGCCTTTAGGGGAACATATTGGCAGAGTGCTTCCACCAGATAAGGAAGTGAGCAGGTAAGAGTCATGTTCTGAGACATGCTTCAATCCTCAGAGGCTGAAAAAATGAGAACACAGGGAGTGGAGAGAGACCCTGAAGGAAACATTTAAAATAGAAAGGCAGGACAGAAAGAAGAGTGAGGAGTGCATTGTAAGTGGCCAGGAGTGGATGATAAAAGTGATGGAGGAGTAAACAAAGATATTGAAGTCCCTAATCACGCTCCAGGCAGAAAACATGTATGCTTGCCCCCCACCCCTGCAGTTGATACAGAACTGCTTTCCATGCCCTCACCAAACTCCTCCCCCACATTCCTTGCAACTTCCCGGAACGTCTCAATACCCCATTCACTCCACTCCTTCGGACAGCTTCCAAAATGATAGCTAGCCTTACCTGCAGTTATGAGAGCCTACACTGACCTGCCCTCTTATCTTCCTTCCCATCAAGCCTTTGGTGTGTGTTGTTAATTGGTATCTAATGACAACAAACTCTCTGAAAGATAACCAATCTTTATTTGTCTCCTACACATAGTGGTTGCTGCTGGTGGTAATATGTAGTGGCAATTTGATCATTTGCTGACTAGAAATCCCATTCTGAAATCATCACAATTTTCATGCAAGGCAGCAAGTTATCAAAGCATGGCAGAGTGCTGTATAGAAAGACACATTACTAGTGTTCATTGTCAAAATGTTGCCTTAAAGTCTCCCTGATTTGAATAGCTCCCCGTTGTGCCCCTCTAATAGCCCTAGTATCTGGCTGCTCAAATTCAGCAGCCAGGTGATCCACCTTCACACTCTACCCCGGGGGTAACTTTTCACCCCTAGCCTTACAAGTACTATGGAGCGCACAGCAGGTTGCTATGACCACAGGAATATTTTCCTCATTTAGGTCTAACCTGCCATAAAGGCAGCACCAGTGTGCTTTTAATCTACCAAAGGCACATTCAGCAGTCATTCTGCACCTGCTCAGCCTATTGTTGAAGCGCTCCTTGCTGCTGTCCAGGTTTCCCATGTAAGGCTTCATAAGCCAGGGGAGTAAGGCATACACTAGGTCTCCCAGGATCCCTATGGGGATTTCAACATGCCCCACTAGAATCTTCTGGTCTTGAAAGAAAATCCCTGTTTGGAACTTTCTGTACAGGCATACAGCAAGATGTGTGCTTCATGTACCTTCTCGGACTGCTCAGTGTTAATGTCAGTGAAATGCCCATGATGACCCAGAAGCACCTGCAGTACCACAGAGAAGTAGCCCTTTCTATTGAGGTACTCCATCACAAGATGGACTGGGGCCAAAATTGGAATATGCGTGCCATCTATCACCCCTCTGCAGATAGGGAATCCCATTGCCACAAAGCCATCCACTATTTCATGCACATTGCCAAGAGTCAGTCCTGCGCAGCAGGATGTGATTAATGGCCCTGCATGCTTGCGTTACTGCAGCCTCAACAGTCAACTTCCCGACTCCAAGCTGATTTGTGACTGACCAATAGCAATATGGAGTCGTCAGCTTCCACACAGCGATGGCCACATGCTTCTCCACTGAGAGGGCAGCTCTCATTTTGGACTCCTTGCACCACAGTGCTGGGGCGAGCTCTGCACACAGTTCCAGGAAGGTGGCTTTCCACATCTGAAAATTCTGCAGCCAGTGCTCATCATCCCAGACCTGCATAAAGATGCAATCCCACCACTCAGTGCTTGTTTTCCAATCCCAAAAGTGACGGTCCCTCATGTTCAGCTGCTCTGTGAACGTCAGAAGTAATCTGACGTTATTTCTTTCCATGGTACACAGCAGGGCAGGCACCTCTGATTCCCATTCAGATTGGAAGCTCATGATATACTGCAGGACTGTCTGCAATGTGTTCATAACAGCCACCGCAACAGTAGAGAGCAGGACAGGAGCCATCCTTTTGGACAGAGATGGTGGGTGCACAGTAAACAGGGGCCATTGAAAAATGCTGCGAAACACAGTCGGAAGCCCTTGGAATGCTGGGACAGAGAAAACTGCATCACGGGACATTGAGCCCGAGCACTGCAATCCACTCTGCCTTCCCACCCCTCCTAGCTGCAGAAGGTGGCGAGTAGCACAGCAGGATAGCTACCCACAGTGCACTGCTCTCACTGTTGATGCTAGAGCACCAACTGTGGATGCTCTCTGCCGACAGAAGTAGCGTTATGTGAACATGCAATGTAATTATATCGGTTTTTGATAGTTGGCTTACCTTTCGTGTAGTGGAGACAAGGCTGCACTCTCACTTGGATCTGTGCTGGATGTAAGTCACGTCTTCACCGCCTCTGTTTAACAGCCTCTTCATTGAGGTAGCTGTTGGTGCAGAAACTCTTGAGAAAACTGCCTTAAAGTGGGAGCAGGCTCAGCAACTGTGCCTGAAGAACCTCCTCCATCAGGAAAAGCTGCAGCTTTCTCATACCTTGCAGGCTTGAGGTGCAAAGTCTACACAGGCCTTCAGTGTATGTCCCTCTTCTAAAAACAAAAGGGAGCAGACGTGCTGATCTGTGTCAGGTTTTGCAGCATGGACACAGTTTGCAGCCTGAGCACTTAAGAGCCCACCACAGGGCAACAGAAACAAAACTATGGGAAAGACAATGGGAACCAAACAGTTTGGATAAAATATTAGGAATCGGTAGTTGTACAATGCCACTAACTGTCAAACAGAGTCACACAGTTAGTGATGGATGGAGTGGCCTCCAGGTAACGTGCGCCAGTTTTATCAAGGACTCTGAAAGAGGAGGGCTGAAGCCTTGAATTTGGTGTAGCATTGTGCAGGGAACCAGTAAAGGAAGAGTTTCACTGGGTTAATGTACTTCTGACTGCCTATACTGCTGAGCAGTTGGGTGCTGTGTTCTGGTCAAACCTAGGTACATAATCAAACCTGGAGGCCATGAAGGTGTGCATCATCCCAGCTAAGTCATTTTAAGCAATGTGGTGCAGTGGGTAGGCACTAGACTAGGAGTTAGGAGACATGGGTTATATTCTCATTTCTTCCACTGAATCATGGTGTGACACTGCCTTTGTGTGCCTTGGTGTCTCCATTTTTGTAAAGTGCTTTGATAGCCTCAGATGAAAAAGCATAATATAAATGCTATGGATTATATAAAGATGAGCTGGGGCCACAAGCCTCCAAAACTCTTGAATTTATCTAATGGCCTAGGGTGGGCTTACAAACCCAGGCCCTAAAAAAAAGGGCCAATTCCCATCTCCAGAACTATATGGACTCTTTATTGCTCTCCCACCTCTAACATTTTTATCTGGGTTCCACTGTTGAGCTGCCGAGGGGGGCGTTACCACAGTTCATACTTAACAAGCAGCCAGATGCCAGACCCACTGATTCGGGATGTATGTAAACAAGATTGTGAGGGAGAAGTGTCAGGCTGCTGCTTTCTGGCATTTGTAGAGGAATGGGGCAGGGCACTGTGGGGAGCAGGGATTTGATGGACTAGAATTAAAGCCATGGGACTGGACAGAGGACGATCGTTGGACTGACAACGTCTACCAACTGAGGCAGCTCAGTTTTATATTCTGAAAATTTGGTGACGGGGGGAATTAAGGGGGGGACTCATACTTGAGTGTATTCATTTTCAAAGCCTAATATGAAGCATGACCTTATCTCCCCCTACCTTCAGCAATCTAGGTGCAAAGCACCTGGGGGCTCACAGAGGGCTTTCTGGTGCTCTCTTTGCATGTGTCAGTTTAAATATAAAATCTGCTCATACTCTGTTTCCTTTGTTAGTCGATGCTTTGTCTGAGCCTAACAGGATAACTGCGGTGTTGTTCCTCAGGGATCCATGTGGACTGAGCCAAATGGAGGACAGCGCTGCTCAAGGGCACTACAGCACTGGGAGAAAAACCACATCCTACATGCCAAGGACAAACCTGCACACAGAAAACAATTCTAAGTGGGCATCGAAAGCAGCCCTCCTGTTGCTTGCCAAGAGTGAGGCTGTATCTGTACCTCTCCTGTATCCGTTCTCGTAGCCATTTGAATGCGTCAGACAAAACCTTCAAATATGCTAGCAGCAGTCATACATTTCATGGATTGTGAATGATACTGGCTCTTGTTTATCTTCCAGAGGAGCCTAGAACCCTGTCTTGATGGTGCTGTGTTCCCCGCTGATAATCATGTTAGCTTAAACACAACTGAAATACCCCATTAAAATGCAAGTAAACATGTTTGGAGCCCTGTCTTTTCATAGAGGGAGAGCCTAGGCTATAACACAGCCAGCTAACACAGTTTCAGACGTGTTACCATAACACACTTGAAAAGCCCCACTAAGATGCAGGACACTGTCTGACCATCATGACATACCCTAGGGTGGTAAAGCAAGATAAAACACTAGCCCTTGAGTTCTTGGGTAGCAGTGAACATGCACTTGGTAGCTGCTCTTGATCTTAAGGATATGTTTGTCTAAAAGACAAAGCCATATAATTCATGTCCTCTGTTTAGGACAGGAAGGATCGTTGTGTGTAGGGTTGCCAACTTTTGAATTGCACAAAACTGAACACCCTTGTCCCCCCACCCTGCCCCTTCCCTGGGGCCCTGCCTCTGCCCTGCCCCTTCTCTGAGTCCTTACTCACTCCAGCCCCCCTCCCTCAGTTGCTCACTCTCTCCCACCCTCACTCACTTTCACTGGGCTGGGCAGGGGGTTGGCATGCAGAAGGGCTCTGGGCTGGGGCTGAGGGGTTTGGGGTGTAGGAGGGGGCTCTGGTCTGGGGCCAAGGGGTTTGGAGTGCGGGGGTGGGCTCAGGGCTGGGGCAGGGGATTGGGGTATAGGAGGGGGTGTTGGGTGCAGGCTTCAGGAGGGAGTTTGGGTGCAGGAGGGGGCTCACGGCTGGAGGAGGGGGTTGGGGTGTGGGAGGAGGTTTGGGGTGCTGGCTCTGGGAGGGAGTTTGGGTGTAGGAGGGGATTCTGACCTGGGACAGGGGGTTGGGGAGCAGGTAGGGAGTGCGGCATCTGTGAGGGAGTTAGGGTATGGGAGGGGGTTCTGACCTGGGGCAGGGAGTTGGGTTGTGGGAGGGGGGTCAGGGTGAGGGTTCCAGCCAGGCAGCGCTTACCTGAGGTCACTCCTGGTCAGTGGCACTGTGGGGCTAAGGCAGGCTCCCTTCATGCCCTGCCTCTGCGCTGCTCCCAGAAGTGGCTGGCATGTCCAGCCCCTAGGCGGAGGCATGGCCAGGTGTCTCTGCATGGTGCGTACTGCCTGTGCCCACAGGCGCTGGCCCCATAGCTGCTGTTTCAAGCCAATGGAAACTGCAGAGCTGGCACTGGGGGCAGGGGCAGCACATGGAGCTTCCCTGATCGTCCCAGTGCCTAGAGGCCGCAGGGACATGCTGGGAGCTGTGTGGCACCAGGGCAGGGAGACAGCCTGCCTTAGCCCCGCTGCACTGCCGACCAGACTTTTAATGGCCTGGTCAGCAGTGCTGACCGGAGCTGCAGGGTCCCTTTTCGACCAGGCATTCTGGTCAAAAACCAGACACCTGGCAACCCTAGTTGTGTGGTTAAGGCTCAAGACCGAGGCCTGGTTTATATCTAAACCTAGCTACATTGCTTAGGGGTGTGAATAAGATGTAGTTAAGCCCCAGCATAAACACCACTAGGTCAACGGACAAATTTTCCTGTTGATACGGCTACCACCTCAGGAGGGAGTGGATTAAATACAGCAATGGAAAAACCTTTTCCTTTGCTGTAGCTGTAGTGCAGACAAGTCCCGCAACTCAGAAGTCCTGGGTTCAATTCCTGGCTTTGCTTGTGACTTCAGGGAAGTCACTTAATCTCTTTGAGTTCTCTAGCTATGAAAATAATAATATTCCCACCTTTTCATTGTCTATTGAGATTGTAAGCTTTTCGGGCCTGGGATCATCTCTTACCCGAGCACAAGGAGGTCCTGATTCTGGTTAGAACCTATAGTCGCTACTGTAATACAATTAATAATGATGACAAGAGCATATATAATGCACACTAGACGTGATATTTTGTGAGAAACTTTACATAGTGCTTCTCCTTTATTTTAAATGGCTCTAGCCAGCTCATTTTTATGAGTCCCAAATTCACACTGAAAACTATTTGCCTCTATTTGACTCTATTAAATAGTAAGTTGCTGTAATTGGGTGTTGACTACTAAACAGTTGACACTGTTTTAGATTTATTTGGCCCTCACCACAGATCTGAGCAGTGGCATCTCTTTGCTGCTTCAGTGCTTATGTGACATCAAAACTGGCTGGAGTTCAATTCCAATAGAACAGAGGTTCTCATTAGCAGAAAATGCAATTGATCAGCTCCCTCTCTCACACAAAAAAAGAAGAAAAAAGCCAAATATATACACTAGTATTTAGCCTGGTACTGAGTCATTCTGAACTCCCACCTTTCCTTCATCTCGCATTTAATATGAGAATGAAGAATTTTTACCACTTGAGAAACATATTGAAATCTTTTCTTTCTTCCTTCATTAATGCCTGTGTCACCTCCAGGGTTGTTATATTTCTTTATTGGCTGTTCTTCCAGAATGTGGGCTAAGAAAACTTCAGCTGGTTTAGAATGCTGCTGCAAGATTAGCTAGCAATATAAAATGTCATGAACATGCTGGATATATATCCCATCTGCTCCTCTGCCACTAAGCCAGCTTCTCATAAAGTTTGAAACTGATATTAATATTTAACTTTTAACTCACAAGATACTTCATGGTCTCAGCTCTGCTTAATTAGCTGACATTTAGCTCCCTGTATTCCACAGCACACACCTAAGATTCCTTAGGTACCCGTTTATTAACATTCCCCAAAGTAGATTGGAGCAGGCAGTTACCAGACTCTTTATCAATTGCTCCTGAAGGCTATGGAATTCATTGCTGAGTGCCATTAGACAAGACAATTCTGTAAATATGTTTAAAGGCACGAAGACATCCTTGTTTTCAAAAGCTTTTCAATCAGTTTAAATGAGCTTTGAGAATTGTTATTTTAAACAGAAAGCTTTCTTGAGATGCTCCTCAAGAAAGTCACTGTATTAACCTAGGTTGTATTATGCACAATTCTGCTGTTAATCAACATTTTTACAGCAATATGTGATCCTACAACCCTGCTCAGGCACTTAGGTCCGTGAAAGCCATTAAGTGTAGCAACTCCATCTTGTATTTATTTTCTAACCCCATTGCTCTCTCCTTACTGAAAGCCCCCCTGCATCTTTTGTATGATCTCACAATGTCCTGGATTAGACACTTTAGGGTGTATATTATTTTTTAAATTGACACTTTGCTCACAATAGAAGAACATACCAAGATAATTTGATCATTTTTCCTCTCATGCCCGTTTCTAACCTCTTGGGAAAAGATTGTCTCCTATTCCACCCCCTCCTCCCCCAGGTGAAAGCTACAATTCTGAACAGTGCCCACCTTACCTGGCTCAGTGATGTAATTCAAGTAGTCTTACTTGATGTATATCTGGATTTACCTTCAACAGCAGCATATAAATGTAGGAGCAGTTATTAGAGACTAACATAGCTTAAGCTATCTAGCAACTGAATAATCTTAATACTAATTATCTACTTAGCTACCATAACAAAATATGCTGCATATGAATGTGTATAATATAATTGCAGAGCATTTCATACAGCTCACTATGTAAGAGCCATTAATAGTATTTAATTAAATTTAGATTTGGATGCCCTAATTTGTGATAAACTTAATGTGCATTAGGAATACCATACAAGTTAATATTTGGCTCAGAATATTTTGACATAATTACACCTTATGTCAATAAAATACCAAAATACTGCAGACTAATAAGCATTTTCTAAAACTGTATTTTGATGAAGCTATCATATGTATAAACAAATGTCAGACCACAGAGAAAAATATGAATAGAAAATATGACTAGTTATTGAACAACCTTGTTTTTAGGGCTTATCTTAGTAAATAACATATTGATCTTTCCCATTTGGGACCTTGGTTCAATTCCACTTGCCATTCCTAAGTGAAATGAATGTAGTGGTTTCAGCTCATTCCTAGCAAAGAGTAATCCACATTAAAACTAAAATCTATCACAGCAAATTTGTTCTTTGCCTGATAGACTTGGCATGGAGAATGAAATAAACCATTAAAAAGTAAATGTATAATTTTAATGGTGTCAACATCACTTGAATAAAAACTTGGGGCCCAGAACCCCAGTTGGGTCAAATGGACATAGTTCCATTTGAAGCCAGGAGAACTACCCTCAATGAATTACACTAGCTGAGAAACTGACCCTGGATTCTTCCAAACAATCTCTATGTTTTTGTTGAACTAATAGGACAGATTCTTCATGCAGTTATACTTGTATAACCCTATGACTTCATGACTGTAGGATGGTATAAATAAGGATGGGATAGGGTTTAAAAAAGAAATGTATCCTGATTCCATTTCCCCTGAGTTTTGAGTGAATATTCACGTATTGGAAAAGTAAGAACCTATCAGAGCTGTAAACCAAACTTTCTATTTATAACCGTGGATTACTTTTTATTAGCTGACTATTCACTAAGCAGCAATATTTCACTTGGCAATCAGATATCATGGTGAGCAGTGTGATATAAATACCTCGATAGATGGGATCCCAAGTACACCCAGGATGTCTTTTACATAATCTGTTAATTTATAAAAGGTAAAATGCATGCAGTGTTTTATTAGGCACAACATTTCTCACTGAACAATAATTAAGATGCTTTAGAGAGAGCCTCAAAGATGAAATACATTTCTCAGTATATAGTAATTGCAGTAGCAAAACAGTGCTAACGAGAGGTGAAAATTCACACAAAAGTCTTTTTCAAGATGGTCACAGCAGATATTAGGTGGGATCCACTACTGTGTTACTCCATTTTTACAGTAGAGCAACCTGACTGATTTCAGTGGAGTGATGCTGGCGTAAAACTGGAGCAATGTGGTGGTGACTCTGGCCTACATTTTATAACCACGAGTATCGATATGAAAGTCTCCCAATACTGTTTTCACTGTGAAATATAAAAACAGAGTGAAAATGTGCAGAAAGAGTCTTGAAAAGATAACAACGGATACTGAAGGGCCATATACCGGTACTACCTTCTAGATGCAGTAGAAATCACACTGACCTCAGTGGCTGTATGCAAGGATTGAAGACGGCATATGGCCGTTGATGAATAGTAAAACACCCCAGACAGACAGTCAAATTTTCATTCATATCCTGTAAGTACACAGCACTATCACGAAAGATTCTCAGTGCTTAGCCAAGAAAGTATAACGTAACATCAACATTTTAAAGGGGGCATGAAAAACAAAGTCTGAAAATATTTATTACATGCAAAGTCTACGATTAATGTAACTGAGAAAGATTTGAGGAAAATATTTCCTCTACTCCTCTACTCCATCCCCCAATTTATTTACTTCATTAAAAAAAAATGGGGCTGTCAAATACCCAATCAGTTGGTTTGTTTCTCCAGTATAATTAGTTTCCTTTGTTTTTTGTATGGGTTTTTCACACAGTAATGGAGAGAGAAATAAATTCTTATTTATTTATTTAAGAGGGAGGAAACTGTGATTGTCAAATCCCCCAAACTGGCAGGGCAGTTAAGAGGTACTATCTGAAATCACTTCTGACTTCTTTTTCTAAATAGATGAGATTCCACATGGACTGCGTGTCTCTTTATTATAACATTTTAATACATTTCTTTTTAAAAATATACTCAGAACCAAATTCTGCCCTTACCATCCCCTCAAAAAAATCAATAGGATTGCATGAAGTGTAAACAAGGGAGGAATTCGACCCTTTCAATTTAATTTTATACTCAAATATGGATAGGCGGCCTTTTCCTACTTCATCCGATGAAGTGAGCTGTAGCTCACGAAAGCTTATGCTCAAATAAATTGGTTAGTCTCTAAGGTGCCACAAGTCCTCCTTTTCTTTTTGTGGATATAGACTAACACGGCTGCTACTCTGAAACTTTTCCTACTCTATGAGTCTAAATTAAACCAACTGGAAACCTAACTGTTTATGGTTCGTATTCAGAGCGTTTGCTAAGTAAATCAGTTTTATATCAATACTGAAGTCCTCAACTTGGTAAAAGTTGACCAAGTTTACCCTTTTGTTGAATAATGTAATAGAAATGTAGTTTAAAGTTTAATGTAACTCTTTTGCTCTTGATGTAATGTTAATATATACATGCAAGCTTATAGTTCAACTATATTATTGAAAAATGAGAAATGTTCTCTAACTATGGCAAATGTTTCCCTTTTACATAGTACTATTGCTTTGTTGTATTCAAACTGTAACTCTTGCTAATTTGTTCTATAACACTGAACTGCCAATAGGAGAGGACAGAAAATATTCCACATTTCAAAAAAAAGTAGAACACTTTTAGAGAACATTAAATCATACAACATATCTTTGCGTGATAACTGTATGGGGCCAGATCCTCAGCTGGTGTAAATCAGCATAGCTCTATTGGCTGCAGTGGTGCTATGCCAGTTTACACCGTTTGAGGATTTGTGCCTGGCTTTATAAATACTCCATCTTGTAAATTTAAATGTTTGTAAATATGCCAAAAAGAAACTTTCACAGATACTAATACTTTCTTTTAGTCAGTATGCATGATTTGTTTGCATAATATTGTATGCCAGTTTATATATCTTAGATGGTAGTCAAATTGCAACTATAGTGACATAAATTTTTAAGAACTCTTTTTAGGTTAAACCAATCTGTTTTTCCTCTGAACATTCTACTGAACCTTCATAATGGTTTGGATGAGCTATCCTGGTAAACTCAAAAATACAACTAAGTTGTTCAGTCTTTCAAAATAATATTTTCAACAGATATTTGAGACCTAACCAAATATTCTCATACAGCATCCTATGGGGAATATTCCACACACTAAACGCCAATTTACAACCATCGGTGTTCTGCGTGTGGAATGACTGCAGAATGTGCTCATGTATTTTTAATAATCAAAGACAAATAACTTTAAGCAGAATTTTTCAGAAAGTGAACAAAGATTTTGATAGCTAGATTATTAATATATCCCATAGCTACTGTACTAGATAATGTTATAAAATATTGAGAAATATAAAGAAATACTTTGTGTTAGTTAATAAATACCTTGCACTAAAAACAAATGACTAGATGCATTTTACCTGTGTGGGGTATATTAAGGGTACTTTAATGTTTCTCCTTTTGAAAAGCTTGTTTAAAATCTGAATGCCATTACAGTAATTATTAGTATTAAATAAGATCACTTTTTAATATCTTTTGATTGCAGCCTTTCTGAACACTTACAGCATGTATCAGTAGTGCTTTGCCACCAGATTAAATATTTCAGTGTTTATTCAACTTTTCATTGTACATAAAGTTTTGAAACTTAGGGTTGGAAATTTTAAGGGAACGGCTTGTTTTAAAGAAATCATGTGTGTTTCATTAACTTATATAATTTATAAGGGAAAGGATAAATATTTGGAAAGAGTCTCACTTTCATCCATAGAGAGAATATAAAGCTAACAGGTACTCAAAACTATTTTGTAGTAAAATTTGTTCATGTATATTTGGAAGTACATTGGAATCAACCATTTGTTAAAACAAAGGACAAATGCACAAGAACAGTAATAGGTTTCTTAAATTGTATTAAGTATTTGTTTTAGTTAAACAAAAGCCATAATTTTTCACACTCAAATAGTACATTTTTTTTTATGATTAGACATTGGTTTTGTCAAAATTAACACACCTGCCATGAATATCTTGAGAAGTCAATTGTTTTACCTATAGAATCGGTCAATAGTTAATTACATGTTAAACCTAAGATCTTGCCAAAACCATGCAAACTTCAGTATAAATATTTTAATATGAAAACATAAAAAAAATTAAACAAACAGGAATTGATGCACATCTAAAAATATAAATGTAAAAAAACAAAAGATATTACAGGGGCAAAAAGGGCAGAGAATCACTATTTGATTACACAGGAAGATTTTTTTGTGGTTGTCATCTTACTTCACTCTGTAAAATTCATAGTTTAGTCGATGCTATAGCTCAGTGTGAGTAGCAGATTCTTTACAAAGACCTGAGGGGGGAAAAGGTTACATAACATTACTAATGTTTTAAACAGTTACATTTTGTTAAAAGCACATAACTTTTGAATAAATAATAATAAACCAGTGACAAGTGGGTGTCTGAAGCATAATACTGAGGCTTTGATACCAAGCCTGTATTTTTCCTGGATACTGATGATCCACCCCTCTTTAACACAGAGCAACCAGGCCCTTTTAAAAGTACTCTAAAACTACCAGTCATTGCTCCCTGGTTTTCAGATATGTTAAGTTAAAGTATTTTAGGGGCCAACCCTACTGTTACATGGTATGAATCAGATCTATCCAAACGCATGTGGTGTGGCATCTTTGTAAAATGTTTTAAATGCTATGAAATAATCTGTGTGTTCATTTTAATTCAACCGTTATCCCATTATGAGCCATGCAATACAGATTCCTTAATTATCACATCACAAAAATAGAGGCATATTTTACTGAAATACATATTTAAACACTTCAAACTCAGGAAACGCCCAAGGTTTCCAAAGTGACCTTAATGTAAGCACATTGCACACACGGGTTTCAATCCGTTCTTCAGACATTTCCACGCACTCGCTGAAGTTGACTGGAGTTATGTGTGGATCTCTGAGGGTAGAACTGGGCATATTATGTCCTAAAGTTACATTTAGCAACATTAGTAGTGATAGAAAATACTCACTATTATGCAATGTGAAGAGTTCGGGTTAATATGAAATTTAATTTGTGTATTGCCTGACTTCTGAGTGTTTAATTGTAACCTTAAGGTCTACATTAAAATATGGTTTGGGATTTTATTATTGAATTAATTTTTTTAAAAAAGTAAAAGGAGATTGTGGCCCCAATTCTGTAATGAGACTTCCCAGCATGTACCCTGCTATCCCTGTAAAGTCTTACTGAAGTCTGTGCTAACAGATTCCATTGCAGGAAAGGAGCCTAAAACACAAGTCTTTGTATTGACTGTGAATTTCCATAGCTGCATGGTCAAAACAAAACAAAACAAAAAAATCAGTGAAACTACGGAATTCCACAGTGAAATATCAACAAAATACCACATCTATATAACAAATGAATGTGCTTTATTTCATAACCCAGTAAATGGTATCATAATACTTAACTTAGTAGAAATTTAACATGCCACACATACACAAAACAGGTATTTTCTTTGCTTATAACTGTTATATTTTTTAGCTTTGGCAAACTGTCCTGGAGATTAGTTCTCAGTGAGAACTAGCAACCTAGAAAGTATCAACTTGCAAAACACAACTGTTTGAGTAATACAATTGCAGAAAAAGTCTTTTTACAGTAGAAAAGGGTCCCCCCACCATCCTTGCATAACTCAAAAATGGGTGAATAGAATCTGCTCAAAATTTCATAATTAGTAAATGAATAATTAAAAATCACCTTTGGGATGAGACCAAGAATAGAAAACTTCCGCCAAAAAGAATAATTTTGCAGAGTTATGAGCACGTAAAAAAAGGATTGTAATAGAAGTCTCACTGTTACGTTAATTATAGCTTTCACTCCTAGTGCTTGTATTGTTTTCCACTGATAAAACAACTGACACTAAACTATGCATTAATATAATCCACTGTTGGCTGGTTTCCTACTTCTCATTGGTCTAAATGCACTTTATCGTAATTCAATACAAAATTTGAATTAGAAACAACTGATATGTCAGTGTTCCACAATTATCATGGGGTGGGGGGATGAAAACTTTTGGACAACAGTTTTTAATTCAGGATACATCAGTCTGATTTTATTTATCAAATACTTTATCATTTTATTGGTCAAACTGGAAATTTGACCTTCCTGTTTGTAGCTTGAAAAAAAAAGATAATATGTTTGAGAACTAATTCCTAGACTCCTGGGCATGTGAAAAATTGTAGAACATCTAAAGGCATGTCTCAGCACTTTTGGTTGCTTGTCTATGGAATGGGTAGCAGAGAGTTTTTTGTGTGATCAAAGGATACATGTGACAGAAAACTGATCTATGGTTACAAATATCAAACAGTTTGATCTTTCTAAAACACTTCACTGAAGTTTTTCCATTCTTTAATCAAACAAGAAACACCAGTGTATTATGAACATGTATATAACATCTAGAATAGAGATGCGACTAAAAAAAGAAGTACTAAACATGTCTTGTGGGTAGTTTCTTCTCAGTGTGCACATGACTCCCATTAGCATCATGTTTATGCATGGAGAGGATATTGTGCCCTTTAATATTTTACCTTAGCATGGATTAGAAGGGATATATTTATTATACTGATAATAGGACGTTTGTTATAGGTTACCAGCATAAGTCACATTCACGTCCTTTGCTTTCAACAAATTAACATTATGGAGATTAAACCGACTATTTTGATTTTCCTTTAAGATGAAATGCATAGCAGCAAAATCAATTATTTGCCCATAGCAAAACTTTATATAAAGTTGTGTCCACTTTGGTCACTCTGGTATGATAATTTTTGCCCCCACAAACTTTAAAATGGTATCTTGAATGCACACATACAACTACGGATGCAAAGCGCCGAAAGTTGACAGTAAGAACATGTCTATAATATTGCTTTAATTTAACATATTAATGAAGTATACCATTGTAATATAGACAAAATATTACAAAAGGCACTTTTAGTTCTTATCAACTGTACTCCTTGGTAAGTTACATATAAATGTTTTATACTTGGCACACATCTTAACACAATGCTTTTCAGAGAATTGCAATTTCCATTTTCTCGGGAGTTTGATGCCAAATTCCATGGAAAATTCAGACAGACATTTTCCCACCACTCAGGTACCATACTTTTCCTCAACCAGCTGTAGCCACAAGATTATTTGTGGCATCTTGCTTTCACTGAACTTCACTGGTGTTTAATAAATGTCTTTTTATCCCTTTTCATGGCTTATTATATTAATTAATTTTAAAAATTGTGCATAGTGGCCTTTTTTAAAAAAGTCTTCTTATGAGTAATCTATTATCTTTTCCCTTTAACATAATGACTTTTTTTCCTTGTAAAATCAGATCATACAAAGAATGGCAGATTAATTTATTTCCCTCTGCATTTCTTCACAGTGTTAGAGAGGTTTTCTTTTTAGTGTGACTATGGTTTTTGCAGCTACTTGAATTTGCAGTGGCAACTATTTGCATTGTTTTGTTTATTAAATGGCACCTTATTTGTCTGTGCTAATTGCTGGTAAGAGGAAGTACTAAACTTTTTCCCCTTCTGCAAAGAATTTTTGATTTTGCCTCAGTCACGCAAGTTCCAAGAGCTGCTCTCCCTACTCATGTAAACTGTCACCTACTTCAATGGGGATGCTCATGTGAGTAACACTAACACGTAACAATGAGAATCTTCTCCACTGTAAATTAGGGAATTGTTTTATCAAAGTTATAATGTTGAATGAATATGCGCAGAAAATATGGTCATACAGCTGAGCTGAAGCCCAACAAAATGATTATAAAAAAAAATGAGGACATCTTGTTAATGAAGAAAGAGATTTCAATAGCTTGCTCTTTAGCATAAATAATTTCTGTGTAACTTGGCCTATTATCTAAGGTGTACAAAACAGCAAGTTATTTTACACCAGGTTTACAGGCAATTGTGACAACAGCCAGCAAGGTGAAGAAAGCTACCCAATTTATTCGTTTACGAAAAGTATATTCATGATTGCTTTTCTGCACTGTGCTTTCTATGTCTTTATTTTTACCTTTGAATTGCCTTTTTCTTTAACAAGCAGAACAGCAAAAACCATACTGTGCGTTTTGAAGGAGCTGTGGTGTTTTGAGAATGATTTGTGCTAATCTCTTCATCTACTGATTATTAAGCCCAAATATAGCTCTATAACCAGAGCATACATTATTTTTTTAAAAAATTGAAACATTTTTGGAAAGTTCCATTTTTTAAATGATTTATCTGCATAGCTGATAAAAAGAACTTTAAACTTTATAATAATGGATTTTTCCAGTCCTCTAGATCAAACTTTTTCAGCATTTGTTAAAATACATACTAACATGAACAAATTCTATATACTTATTTCCTTTAACTTCTATCAAATCAACTTTAGCACTTTTACTGTATGTGCTACATATTGAAGACTTTGAACCTTAAAACACATACTAATATTACAAACATTGATTCTGAGATCAATATTTCAATGCATATTCTATCACTTTTCACTATAAAAAGCACATCCCAAAAGGATGGTCCCGCCACGTTTATAATTTTATGATATTAAGTGCAGTCAGTGATGTGCTTCTTGGTTTTAAAAATGATTGCATAAAATAAAATCCCATTGAAAACATGACTAACAAATAGCATCATGTATGAATTCTCGTAATAAATAAACTAAATGTCATTTATCAAGGCATTTTTTCCTAGTTTCAAAGTTCTAAGAGGCATTACATTTTTGAGAGGAATATATTTGACATAGGAATACCAATATATTTAAATGCATTTTTTCTAACAAACATCTATAGCATGCCAGCAGTTTTAAAGTTTTAAACAGAACTCTTCACTGATCTCAATGAAGAGTTCTGTTCACAAATTGATAGCTGCATGTTAATTCTCGCTTGTAACATGAACTATGAGCAATAAACAACTAAACTTTAAAAAAAAGCCTCCCCCCACACCTCTGTTTTATTGCAAGAGGTTATTTTCATTTCTTGCTTTGGGGTGGCAAAACAAATACACAGAGTAAAAATGTGCTGGCCGTGTAACACTAGAAGAAAAACACACTTCATTACATGTGGAGTGCTGAAATTATGCTACGTTAAAATGTGCAAAAGAATTAAAAACAGATGTTAAAATCTTTCTTTTAAACGAACCATTTTTAAGCTAGTTATGTAGTGCTGTTGTTTATGCAGGTAACACTTCCCCTCCAAGGTGGTTTGTTGCACCCAGAGCAGTACACTAGGTTTCGGGGTGGGGGGAGGGAGAAAAAAATGCTGTAGAGAGAGCACATGTTACATCAGACACAGTACCTGATTTTTCACTGCACAGCTTGTCAGCTAGATAGTCTGCCTCCTGGGCGATAAGTGAGAACATTTCATCTTCATACTCTTCTATAATATTTTCACACTGTAAGAATAAAACAGGACCATATATATTATATATACATGCACATACACACACAGACAGTACCACTCCAGCAAAGAAATAAACAAGATTGCTAAACCAGAACTGTAAAGAAATACAGTGGAAAGGGGAACCTTATTTTGGTTTGCACTTCCTGTTTGTACAAACAAATGATTGACTGTTAATTTTCAGAAAAATTACAGTGCAAAATATTCCTTAAGATTTAACTATATGCTCTGTCTGGTTGTCTTTTTAAAAATACACTAACTAGGAGAAGAAATCACTTACAGGTCACATTTTACTTACTTTTGAAAGAACCCCTTTCAATGTCAGTCTCTATACTCAAAGAACAGTCACTCAAAAGTTAAATTAAATAATAATCCATTTCATGTTATTACACTAGTATTCACAACATGCAGATAAATAAAGCTCTTTGATCAAACTAATGCATCTTTGATTTCACTATAGATAACAAAATTGACAGTAATCTACCAAGTGGTCTCTTTTCAATGTTGTAAACATTTTAAAGACTATCAGTAATTTGACTTCACTTATAGAAGATGGATTTCTGATGTTTTGAACAGGGTTCAACACTACTGCTGAGGCAGAGTCTTGGTGGAGTGTGTCTAAAGAGACGTTTTGTTCTGAAGAGCTGTATTATCTACAGTTATCTTTTGGCAATCCTGAGCACATATTACGAAGGACATAAAGTACTTTCCCAAAAGCCCAGACTATGGTTTAATCATTAAACAAGGGTAGAAGCCCCATGAAATGGATTGCAATTAAAAAAAAATACACTAAGGAAAACTCTGATTTAAATAAAGAAGTCATAACTCCACTACCAAAAAAAAAAAACACCTCTTGTATTTCTCGAAAAATTAGCTCTAGAATGTGCCATTGCAAGAATACAATTTTTAAGCTGTTTTAAGTCAACATTTCACAGCACTCAACATCTTTGAAACTCAGCCATTACCTTTACTTCTCAGTGAAAATGCAAGTCACTAAATGTGCACGCTGGCTTAATTTCATGGATTTAATAGTCTCACAACATTGCTTTTGTGGTAAATTGAGTACATGTGGAATCATATCCAGCATATCACTGCCCTATACACTCTTTTCTATATTGTGTGTTTCCTGACACTAGAAAGATACTTAATGAATAAACAAAACAAAATGATATGATGAAACTGCCACCTAAACATTTGTTTAGCTCAGCCTAAGCCAGCATTCTTGAATTAGCTCACAGAAATTTGTCTCCATTCAACAAGGCCTAAAGAAAAGATGACAGCCCTCCTCCTTCTTTAATCCAACTATAAATATTAAAATTACAGTAGTATTCATTTGGATTTTTACCCAACACCATAACTCCCTATTTCCTGCACAGAAATTAACAAAGATCCTTCCTTAGTAACACTGATTTGTATTTAATCACTTACAAAAATTCCCCAAGTAAAACATAATTTGAATTGTTCCAGTTTGGGAAATTTGTAACATGTAAACTGAGAACACACAGTATAATCCATGGGTAATTCTTGCAACTAAAATGCCATCTGTTTCTAAATAACATTATAAACCACATTATTATTTTAAAACACTTAACACGATACTGTGACAGGCAAAAACAGAGCATATTAGAATATGTTATTATTAAAACAATTTACTGTAGGCACGAATTTAGTACTTGAAGCTATATTTATCATACAGTAAAGAGTATACACTAGTAATACTTAACATACAATGTTACCAATTTGTTATGTTAGCTTACCGCAAATTTCAGAGGTTTGTAAGCATCAGAATAAAAATAGAATTTTTTAAAATCTGCATAGATTTTCTCATCTTTCCTGGAGCAAATCTCTTGAATGTCCTTTTTTGGGTTTGAGGATCCACTTGCAGTTGGTAATCATTCATTCTATCACATATATTTTCCAATACTTCCGTTAAGTAGGTCTCTGACTTTGCTAAAGGAACCTATTGGGGGAGGAAAATGGAATTTTCTTTTCTTATTATACATATTACCAAAAATAACTTTAAGAGATTGTACCTCTATAGATAGATGGGTCATAGACAGAGAAAAAAATCAGTGCATATCTCTTAATCTGCATAACTGTTGACCCATATTATATTACATACATAATTAAAAATGTCAGCTAAAGCTAAGGTGACACTGAAAAATAAAACATTTACTCTTGCATAAAACATCCCTTTTACACTGAACCAATTCTAGTATGCAGTTATCAGATTTTAATTTGTAAACATATTGTCATTCAAAAAGACATATACCATGCAGCAAATAAACAGAGACCATAGACTACAGTTGATATTTTATCGACATAACCATGAAAGATTTCTTAAGTACTTTGTTTCTGTAGTTGAAGTAGAGTTCTAGAAAGTCTTTTGCTTTCACTTGGTCTGCCTTAGTTGCTGTTCGTCAACTCAGATGCAGCTGTTTAATACCTCCCAGGGGTTTTGTGAAGAAAATAATAGCTTACAAAATTTAACTTCTCCCAGGTTCTACTATTTCAGCTTTATTTTCAAACAGCTGGTCCATGTCTTTGTCCATTCCCTTTCCTTCAGAATTAAGCAAGAATTCAGCAGAAACATTTAGACACTACCTACATACTTAGTGAGAGTCTCAACAGCTAGTGCTCCCAGGGTCAAAGAGCACTCCTCGCCCTTGGTAACGGGGACAAAAAACTTCTCTCCCGTCTAGACAGGTCAAGGTGCAAGATGCTCCTATCTCTGTTGCTTCTTCCGGAAGGGGGCGTGAACTGAAGCCAAGTGCACAGTAAACAACAGTGCTGCATCCTTGGACCTTTAGAAGATTTTTCTCTCCACCCTCTGCTGATCAAAGTAGGAAGTTTTCATGACAACCATAGTCAAAGGGGCTGAATCACAAATGAACTCGATTTCTGCAATGTTGATATATCCAGTCTCTATTGTCTCTTTTCAGACACAGTATGAACCCTTCCGGTCTCAATGATTACATTACAGAAGCACTTTCACATGTGTGCTTCATTTACACAAAGGGTTTCCTTGCTTCACCACCATCTGGCCACAGATCAGATAAATAGAGGCAGGAGAATTAAAATTAAAGCCTAAAGGTTTTTCTTCTTCTTAAACTAGGTCCTATTATGAAATCCTCCCTCCCCCAACCTCATTCTGGATGTGGAATCTACTTTTTATGAAACCTGGAAAAAGCAAAAAGGGCATGAGGCAAACACTGTATATATTTTTTAAAAAGTCAGTTTTTAGTTTAAAATAATCTACATTTATAGAGATGTACATTCTAGTTTACAGTAAGGTTGGGTTGAGTTGCATTTGGCCGTGAAAATTATTTTATTAATTTCAATATTAACATTTAAAAAGCAAACGTGTATCATAAAGCAAGGAAAGCGAATGGCAGCACAACCTGGTTCCAGAAAGATGATTTGAATTATATATTCCAATCTCAAGTGGTTTTTTCCCACCCATTAGAAGTTGAGGATAACAAGACAACATGGCACATGGATATGTCTGACTGCCTCTTCCAAATAGTTAATATGCGAAAAAAGGAAAACTACAGCATCTGAATTTGCAAATAAAATAGAACTTTTACAAATCCTCTTGCCAAAGACAAAGATTTGACATAACAGACCAAATTCTCTCCCAGTGTAACTTCCACTAAGGTCAATGAGATTATACCAAAGATGTATCTGACCCAACGTGCTTTCAGTAGCAATAAACTATACTATACTGCACATACTCACATCTCTAAACCTACTTGCATGACAATAAATCCAACCAGCTCACGAGCAGGGGGGATTTTTAATGGAAATACTAACTATAGTTATTTGCAGATAAAAAGAGATCTACCATGTTTTCCTAATACAAGCAAGACTGTATTTTAAGTTCTGAAAAAGAGATCTATCTATAGGCCAACTGTTATTCAAGAATTCACTCACATGCTACACTCTTCCCCATCCCCTTACACGTCAGTAACTCCCAATCCAATCACAAAAGTTAACAGTGGTTGAGCAAGAGTATACATCATGAGTGGCAAGTACTGTATATGAGCATGGAGAATGAGACTATTACTATATGCTGAAAACAAATCACCTTTGCATTAGGAAATGCTTTTGAAACATACTGAACGAAAATCAAACTTCACAATGCATGTAACAGCAGCTACAGATAAAATTCCCTAGATACTTTGCTTACAGGGGTTAACACTTATGGAAGGAATTTTGCAACCTGTTTATTCTTATATTTATACATCATTTTTTGCTCTCATTTCCCCCACCTATTATATTTCCCATAATGCTCTCAGAAGCCAACATATGAACTGCATTTTCTTAACTTCTCTTTGTATTTCAATATGTTGTCTTATTATACTTAGGAAAATCATTTTAGGAGTAGCATATTCGTGAAGTAGATTAATAAAATCATAATTACAAGAACTCTGCTTTAAAACAGTCACTGTTGATTTTTTCTTGCCAAGTTAATAAAAAATTATACTTAACATGTGACCTCTGGATAACTTTATTTTTTCACATAACTATTAGTTTGTCTGGAATCAGACTCTCAGTCCCTGTAAACTATATTGAATGGGATGTGCATATATATGGTAAACCCTTACACAGGCTATATGTATGTATCTGTTCATTTCTGGTGTCTACTTATTAGCTTTTGGATGGTGAGCTTTTATTAAAAGCAAATACAACTTGAATTTAAAAGAATATAAAAGATTTTGTTGAAAAATACTCAGTTATACCTGACAAAAGTTGAGTGCTCTTTTAAAAAGTGTTTTAATAATAAAAGCAATAAGTATTTGGACAAGTGGCAGAAAACTAAAGCCTTTCTTCCTATACTGTGAAGATTTTGAATAGTGCTTGTCAATAAAGCAACTCCTATTGTAATTGTACCGGAGACATGGGCCTCCTCCCCGAAAAAGCTGTCTCAGAGATACTAACCTCATTAAAATATGAATGAAAAGACAGCCATCATTGTAATGGGACAAAGCCATTTTACCCTGCACCAAACTTTATCTGCTATTTTTTGTAAAAATATAAATATGGTACCCAGCAAATTAGTCATTACATTTGATATGCATATTGATGATAGAATGCATGAATTATTTTAATTTTTCAAATAAATCACAGCCTTTGATCATTCTAAATGTTTGATTTTTTTTGTTAATCATTTCATAATCTGTTGATTCTCCATATTATTTAAAGAATAAAAGATACCCTTTAATTTTTTTTAAAAGTTCACTGAAATTTTTGCTGTTTATTTTTGTTTCCCAGAATATTTCAGCCAATTTCAAAAGACAGCTAGAGAATTAATTACAGACTACTATGGCAATACCTTAATATCAGTCAGTTACAGGATATTCATATGCCAGTTCATTACTATGTCTCTGTTAATCTCATCGTAAATTTCTTGCCTGATAGATACCCCAACCAGCCACAAAAAGAATACAATTGCATTATGTTGTGCGTTAAGAGATATGAATATGTAACTGCAGTATATATGCATTTTCCAAAACAATCAAGTGTTATTTTCAATAAAACTGTACATACTTGGTTATATTTTAAAAAAAATAGAGAGAGAGCCAGAACTGATCATATGCAAAGTTTTATATTTTATTGGAAATTGTTTCAAATAATTTTTAAACACGTATTTTAAAATGTTTCATGTAGTTTAATCACTATCTTTTCATCCACAAAGTGTTCAAATCATTTTTGATATTAGTTAAAAGTCAATATTTAGAAGTGAAAATTCAAACCTCCTTTGCTCTAGGCTAAAACAGGAGAAACATGAATGCTGAGCTACTCTAAAGGCTGATGGGATATATAATTAGCTATTATGTTAATTGAATCCACTGTGAGTTTGTTGTATGAGATTTCTTCATATAATATGCAAATAGCTTCTAAGGTTTATTTTTATTAGACAATATAATTAGAAATCATCTAAAGGAGTGAATTCTAATGAGGCATAATAAAGGTTTGTAAAAATATCTGTTTGCTACATGAGCAGACCATCTGGGCTTAATCAATAAAAGAAACTGTATTGTGTAACAGAACATTTAAAAGAAAGTTTAAGAATTTACCTTTCCAGTATCCATTCATAACAAATTCTACTTTAAAAGCAGGAGAGTTCATGTTATTAAGGAACGAGGTGAAATTCTTGTAATATGGGAGGAAGTCACTCTGTTAATCAGACAATTGGAATATTGTTTACTTAAAAATAAAAAGCAGCTCTCAGCTGTGATGTCAATTGTGTTTGTATAGATACACTATAAGTGAAGTGTTCCATGAGCAAGGTTAGCCATTATTATTTCTATTAAAGACGTGATCCAAGCAGATGTACATACATTAGCTTTTGTAGTGTAACTAATCAGCGTAACTTCACTTTCAGTAAGATTCTCCAGCATCTTAATATCTGGAATTAAGAACTCTCTTACAAAGGAAGAAATTCACACTATGGTATTCCACAGCAAGTCACAAACTCAACAGTTGCATTCCTTTTCATTTAAGGCCAGCACCAAATATTAAACTGGTTTAGTTAATGCCAGAATTCAAAACATGTGTAATCTCTGGCCTAATGCAGGCTAGTCAAACTTTAACTAGTGCCAGAAAAATTTATTGTACAACTCTTAACCAGAACTGAACGTCATAATCATAGTAATATACTTCACTCTCCTGTGGTATCCAAAGAGTAGTATGGTTTTGGCTTCTTTTTAAATGTTTAAAAATGGTCACTATCAACCAACTAAGAAAAAGCAGCCGCATAATGGCAGCTGAAGCTCCACCCATACAAAAAGAAATATTATCCCAACAAGCACACTGCCACTTCAACTCATGGATAGACGTGAAAGAGGACTTCAAAACATGATTAAACTACTCATTCATCATCTGGACTCTGTTTCTTCCGGAATAGGCTTAGTTTTACTGGTCTGTGTCAGAAAGCCTATGTTCCTAAAGGGTTAAAGGTCTGAAATACCAAAAAAAAAAAGAAAAAGGTAACTCTTTTTTAAAAGGCAACACATTGCAGATGGTATGATAAACCTATCAGACCCACTTATATGGCTGATATAAACATAAGCCTATCATTGCGGTTAATTAACGCTTGTTTAACCTAGTCACTTAAAAATCTGCAGGGGCAAGTGTTTGTTATTCTGAATAATATGAAGTCCTCATCACTATAGAAAAAGGATCACCTCATACACACCTGTTCTTCAGCTGAAATACAGTTTACTCGGATATCCATTTTCCTAAGTGTTGCTCTAAACCGTTAACCGGTTGCTTACCATCTCAAATGGGCATCCAAACACTGCCCAGTGTGCCTGAAGTAACAACTGGACAATCCGAGCAAACCATCCTATCAAAACACAAACTTTATTTACACGCCCACTTTCATTTTCTCCTTAAAATTTAACACCTTCTTCAAAAGAATGTTGAGCTGCCCTAGCGCAGCATTCAGAAATCAGGTACATGCCCCTGAGCATTAGTGTTCCTCAAGTGTCAGAGGAGGATGTTCCCTATTCAATATTTCTACTAGTCGCTGACAAGCCCCTTACAGCACAGAGGGAATCTATCCCACCCAAATAGGCCTAGGAAGCAGGTGAAGAGGAGTCCATGTGCCATTCATTCTCCTCTCTCACCTCTCCTGAGACAAAAAAAACACCCCTCTCATGAACACCACGTGGTTGAGGCTGAAAACGATTTTGGGTGTGTCTGTTTGAAGGCAGAGATTGAAGTACTGTTCATTTCCTTGCAAACTGGGGAAGTTATAACAGCAGTACTTTGGGTTCTGTATATGGCTTCTAGCCATGCAGACGACTGTAACTATACAGTCACAATCAGGTCACTAATGATTCAGATTGAGCTGTGCTGCTAGTAATAGGAGGGAGCCAAAGAACACAGAGGGCCAGCCTTTTACAGGAATACCCTGAGATCCGTGGAATTAGTACCAGGATTTCCTGTGTATCCCCTTCAAACTCTGCACAGTTCCAGGGCACTCCCCTCTCTGAGTAGCCACTAAGATTTTCTCTCCCAGGAGTTAGTACTTTGTAAATTGTGTAACGGATTTTCCAAATAACTTTTCCACTTCCATGCACATTTGGGTGCAGAGGGATGATGGTGCCCAACCTTCTGAATAAAAGAGCAAGACATCAAAAGTGGGGAAGCATCTGTTTTTGATGTTCTATTAATGGAATGATTTTAAAGTAACAGCATCTGTACAGACAATGGATTCATGACTCCAGCACAGAAAACTATGTAAATAAAGGGAAATCCCTAAGGAAATTTCAACTAGGTTTATACATGACAGTGAATAAAGTTTTCTAATCAGCTGAAAGTTTATATGCTTCCTAGATTTTCTTTCTAGAAGTTCAAGAAACAGCAACTATCCCTGCCCCATATTCTCTCTTCAGAAATACAGGCCCTTGATTCTCCTCCCATATAAATCAGGAGTAATTCCACTGAAGTCAATGGAGTTACATCGGCATAACACTGAAACTTAGGCATTGTCTATATTAAAAATTGCACCCTTTAAATTGGTTTTTAAACTGGTTTAGTTAAACTGATGTAAAACTCAATGAGGACACTCAATTCAATTTTAACCAGACGTATATCAATTTAGTTTATCAATTCCTTACCAAATTAAGATAAATTGATACCATAGGTTTGAAACCAGATTAAGAGTGTCCACATTGTGTTTTGCACTGATTTAACCAAATTGGTTTAAAAAGCACACCCTTAGTAAAAGTGATGTAACTCTGAATTCAGACAAGGCCTAGGTGAATCAGATCCCCAGCACCATGCAAATTTTTATCCTTTCCTAGATTCTTTCAAGAGATTGCCACCTTTCAATTTCCTTGTCACAGAATCATTTCAGAAGGTCACTGGAAGGGCTTAAAATAAGGTTGTGATTTTTAGGAATATGACCACAGACTGAACATTAAACACCTAAAATCTCTCCCTAGAACCAGAGATTTTTTAAATTAAAGACACTGGTTGTTGGAATTATTGTGGACATTGGCCACGTTTGTGTTCAGGAAGTAAGTGAGCATTATGAGTAAACTCATCTCTGTAACACCCCTTCCATTATAGAGGGTCAGTAAGAGCAGCCTTCTCCCACATGGTAGATGCTGGGGGTGTGGAATGTACACAAGTGCCACTTGCGACTCCTTGTGAAAAACGTGGAAATGAATGGTCAACTATACCACATCAGGAACTGTCTCCACAGATGTGCAGCCAAATACACCAGGTCTTCCCAAAGCACACTCATTATGCAAAGGAGCCAGCTGGCCACATATCTGACAAACAAGCCAGAACACTTTGTATGGCTTGTGGGTAAGAACACAGACAGCTGAAAGGAGCGGGGATGAAAGGTTTGCTGACATTCTACTCAACCTTAACCATTCTTTATTCACAGGAAATAATGGTTAACTGCAGGAGACTTGGCTCATGACCCCATTCATCTATCCAGCTAGGCTTGCTCAGCTCAGGAGAGGTAGAAAGCGGCACACCGTGGGGCACTCTGCCATTGAATGTACTTTTGGATGGCTGAAAACTTGCTTCAGGTGACTGGACAGAACCGGCTGGTGAGGAAGCTGGGAGAATGGACGCACTCCCCTGGCCACCTGGCAAGGGGCTCTCTTATCTATTCCAAGCTGCACAGGGTTGCAATCTAATGTATTCTATTTCCCCGGCAATACACTTTCCGTACTGAAGAAAGACATCCTACCCAAAACAACATGTGAGCCAGAGCTTGCCCCCTTAGTCTACTATGAGTCTCCGGAGCAAAGAGCACTACTCTTACAACGAGAACAATGACACACAAAGTCCAGACTAAGATTTCTGTATGCACACTTCACGGGTAAAGGAAAGGCTGCAGGATTTCAAAATGATTGTAGCCATATAAAAACACAGAAGATCTGGAGCCAGAAGTGGGGGAGACATTAAAACAGCTCTAATTCTCTTGTTATGCCTCTCCGGACTGATGACAATTTAGATTCTGATTCACCAAAACAGTACAGCACGTTCTGAAATTGAAGTATGTGAGTGGACCCATTGACTTCAGTGGGATTTAGCAGGTACTGAAGTGTTTTGCTGAATTGGGGCCTTGCTGTCTACTTCTTCAGTCTAGCACAGCGTCACTTTAGTTTCTCAGCTTGGAATGGCTGGGAGAATGCCTCAGTGAAGGGCAACTAAGGACCCTTGCTAAAGAAAGTCTTAGGCCTTTGCGCAAGATGGATCAACAGCCGACATGGCCCAGTTGAATTGCACTGCTGGGAAGAGCGAGAGGTAATCACGCCAGTAATTAGGCCTATTTTTTGAAGGATTTTCTATAGTAACACACAATCTTGAATTGTATTCTGCAGCAATGTGGATCCCAGAAGATGCTTTAAGACCCAGCACTGAGATGAGGTGAGCACCCTTCAAACCCAGCCAAGTGTGCTGCTGAGAATCAGCTCTCTCAATATATGCAAGCTCAGCTGAGTACGAAGGTGTCATTTTTACACAGTCACCTTTCTGAGTAGAACTGTGCTTTAATGCACACTTATCTATTAACTGCTATGAGCCCTCCTCTGTGTGTACATGGCAACATGCTGAGACCAGACCTCAAATCATCTGCATGAGCCACATTTCAAATATGGGTATTGACAGATATAAGTACATGTCCCCCATAACAGAATTCTATGGAAATCAAAGAATTATAGGGCCAGTTCCTGGTTCATATTAAGGTTCCTTTGAACCACTCAGGCAGCACTATAGGCCTGAAAACTGCCCTAAATGTGTAGATGAGGCTTCCCCTAGTGATCCCTGGCCAATGTAACACTTTCTAGCGGACTGTTACAAGACAGCATAGTTTAGAGAAGGTTCAGGATAGCTCTAAATTACAGAGCAGCCAACTGTCCAAGAGATAGTCAGGAAGTGCAGAAGTGGGCTTAAAGCCACCTTCATGCTCTGCTGCTCAGCTACGCAGAGTGAGTATCAGCACAGCTCAAGATTGGGACTACGCTGTCCAAAAAAACATGGTTGCAAGAAATTAACTTACTGCTCTTCCTTACTTCAGTCAGTTGAAAACAAGCACATGTTGAAGCTGACAGTCCTTCCATATTTCCTTTTTGCAAAAGATGTTTTAGAAATTCTTATGTTTCGGTATGGATTTTGCTCTTTTTTAATAAAATAAGTATTAATATCAAGTTTTAGGCCTGTTTCCTAGCCTACAATATAGCTACCTACATATAAGACAAATCAAATTAGAGCAACTACAAACTTTCATTTAAATATAAACATTGTTTTAAACTTGCCTTCCCTATGAGTTTCTGCCAACCCATTTAGCCATGTGGAGAAATGGGATCTGTTGATAAATAAACATTACAAACTAATTCTATACAGACTTATCAGCTATCACTTAATGGAGACAAAGAGGATTATCACCACAGCTGTCAGGAAAGACTGCCTCTTTACTACACTGACAGGTACCAAAGGTCATGTTCTTATGACAGTCTTTTGGGACTACACACATTTCTCCAAAAGAATTAACCCACATTCTGAAGAAAGCAGAAACTCAGAGTTGATTTTAGCTAAGCACTGAAATGTATTTTATGAATAACAAATAGATTGAGACCAACAACATCAGGTAAAAGAATCAACAGTAATAACTGATCTATAGCTCGTCATTGTTAGATTAACTTAAGAGGAAAGGTATGACTAAGATGTTTCTTAAATTTGGTTAATATGACAAAAGCCACAAATATCAACTGCTTTTTTGATGAGTGCATGAAACTAATAAATAAAATTACAAAAGAAGTTGATGGGCTGTGTCTTATAGGGTGTTTCTAAAGACAGTTATTCCAAACATTGAGAGCACATAAATATTTTTCTGGGTGATCTACCTTAAGAATCATAGAATCATAGAATCATAGAATATCAGGGTTGGAAGGGACCCCTGAAGGTCATCTAGTCCAACCCCCTGCTCGAAGCAGGACCAATTCCCAGTTAAATCATCCCAGCCAGGGCTTTGTCAAGCCTGACCTTAAAAACCTCCAAGGAAGGAGATTCTACCACCTCCCTAGGTAACGCATTCCAGTGTTTCACCACCCTCTTAGTGAAAAAGTTTTTCCTAATATCCAATCTAAACCTCCCCCACTGCAACTTGAGACCATTACTCCTCGTTCTGTCATCTGCTACCATTGAGAACAGTCTAGAGCCATCCTCTTTGGAACCCCCTTTCAGGTAGTTGAAAGCAGCTATCAAATCCCCCCTCATTCTTCTCTTCTGCAGGCTAAACAATCCCAGCTCCCTCAGCCTCTCCTCATAAGTCATGTGTTCTAGACCCCTAATCATTTTTGTTGCCCTTCGCTGGACTCTCTCCAATTTATCCACATCCTTCTTGTAGTGTGGGGCCCAAAACTGGACACAGTACTCCAGATGAGGCCTCACCAATGTCGAATAGAGGGGAACGATCACGTCCCTCGATCTGCTCGCTATGCCCCTACTTATACATCCCAAAATGCCATTGGCCTTCTTGGCAACAAGGGCACACTGCTGACTCATATCCAGCTTCTCGTCCACTGTCACCCCTAGGTCCTTTTCCGCAGAACTGCTGCCTAGCCATTCGGTCCCTAGTCTGTAGCGGTGCATTGGATTCTTCCATCCTAAGTGCAGGACCCTGCACTTATCATTATTGAACCTCATCAGATTTCTTTTGGCCCAATCCTCCAATTTGTCTAGGTCCTTCTGTATCCTATCCCTCCCCTCCAGCGTATCTACCACTCCTCCCAGTTTAGTATCATCCGCAAATTTGCTGAGAGTGCAATCCACACCATCCTCCAGATCATTTATGAAGATATTGAACAAAACCGGCCCCAGGACCAACCCTTGGGGCACTCCACTTGATACCGGCTGCCAACTAGACATGGAGCCATTGATCACTACCCGTTGAGCCCGACAATCTAGCCAGCTTTCTACCCACCTTATAGTGCATTCATCCAGCCCATACTTCCTTAACTTGCTGACAAGAATACTGTGGGAGACCGTGTCAAAAGCTTTGCTAAAGTCAAGAAACAATACATCCACTGCTTTCCCTTCATCCACAGAACCAGTAATCTCATCATAAAAGGCAATTAGATTAGTCAGGGATGACCTTCCCTTGGTGAATCCATGCTGGCTGTTCCTGATCACCTTCCTCTCATGCAAGTGCTTCAGGATTGATTCTTTGAGGACCTGCTCCATGATTTTTCCAGGGACTGAGGTGAGGCTGACTGGCCTGTAGTTCCCAGGATCCTCCTTTTTCCCTTTTTTAAAGATTGGCACTACATTAGCCTTTTTCCAGTCATCTAGGACTTCCCCGGTTCGCCACGAGTTTTCAAAGATAATGGCCAATGGCTCTGCAATCACAGCCGCCAATTCCTTCAGCACTCTCGGATGCAACTCGTCCGGCCCCATGGACTTGTGCACGTCCAGCTTTTCTAAATAGTCCCTAACCACCTCTATCTCCACAGAGGGCTGGCCATCTCTTCCCCATTTTGTGATGCCCAGCGCAGCAGTCTGGGAGCTGACCTTGTTAGTGAAGACAGAGGCAAAAAAAGCATTGAGTACATTAGCTTTTTCCACATCCTCTGTCACTAGGTTGCCTCCCTCATTCAGTAAGGGGCCCACACTTTCCTTGGCTTTCTTCTTGTTGCCAACATACCTGAAGAAACTCTTCTTGTTACTCTTGACATCTCTCGCTAGCTGCAGCTCCAGGTGAGATTTGGCCCTCCTGATTTCATTCCTACATGCCCGAGCAATATTTTTATACTCTTCCCTGGTCATATGTCCAACCTTACACTTCTTGTAAGCTTTTTTTTTTATGTTTAAGATCCGCTAGGATTTCACTATTAAGCCAAGCTTATTAAGCCAAGCCTGCCATATTTACTATTCTTTCGACTCATCGGGATGGTTTGTCCCTGTAACCTCAACAGGGATTCCTTGAAATACAGCCAGCTCTCCTGGACTCCTTTCCCCTTCAAGTTAGTCCCCCAGGGGATCCTGGCCATCTGTTCCCTGAGGGAGTCGAAGTCTGCTTTCCTGAAGTCCAGGGTCCGTATCCTGCTGCTTACCTTTCTTCCCTGCATCAGGATCCTGAACTCAACCAACTCATGGTCACTGCCTCCCAGATTCCCATCCACTTTTGCTTCCCCCACTAATTCTACCCGGTTTGTGAGCAGCAGGTCAAGAAAAGCGCCCCCCCTAGTTGGCTCCTCTAGCACTTGCGCCAGGAAATTGTCCCCTATGCTTTCCAAAAACTTCCTGGATTGTCTATGCACCGCTGTATTGCTCTCCCAGCAGATATCAGGAAAATTAAAGTCACCCATGAGAATCAGGGCATGTGATCTAGTAGCTTCCGTGAGTTGCCGGAAGAAAGCCTCATCTACCTCATCCCCCTGGTCCGGTGGTCTATAGCAGACTCCCACCACTACATCACTCTTGTTGCACACACTTCTAAACTTAATCCAGAGACACTCAGGTTTTTCTGCAGTTTCGTACCGGAGCTCTGAGCAGTCATACTGCTCCCTTACATACAGTGCTACTCCCCCACCTTTTCTGTCCTGCCTGTCCTTCCTGAACAGTTTATAACCATCCATGACAGTACTCCAGTCATGTAAGTTATCCCACCAAGTCTCTGTTATTCCAATCACGTCATAGTTCCTTGACATCACCAGGACCTCCTGTTCTCCCTGCTTGTTTCCAAGGCTTTGTGCATTTGTATATAAGCACTTGAGATAACCTGTTGATCACCCCTCATTCCCAGTATGAGGCAGGAGCCCTCCCCTCACAGACATTCCTGCCTGTGCTTCCTCCCGGTATCCCGCTTTCCCACTTACCTCAGGGCTTTGGTCTCCTTCCCCCGGTGAACCTAGTTTCAAGCCCTCCTCACTAGGTTAGCCAGCCTGCTCGCAAAGATGCTCTTCCCTCTCTTTGTAAGATGGAGTCCGTCTCTGCCCAGCACTCCTCCTTCATGGAACACCATCCCATGGTCAAAGAATCCAAAGCCTTCTCTCCGACACCACCTGCGTAGCTATTCGTTGACTTCCACGATTCCACATGCCAACTGCCTTTGATAATGCCTTAGATATAGCTAAATAACTTTACTACACTATTTGGGGTATTCCTGGGTATTTTCTATAATAAGTATAAGTAATTCTACAAATACTAAAAATAATTTTCTTTTTTCAAGGCAAAATGGCAAGTTTTAATGGGTTCAGCTGGACATATAAAATAACAGCATACAGGTAAGTCCACATTTTCAAAGTGAAGCATACATAATTGCATGTACATCAAGTACTTGTGCATACACGAGTTAAGAATGTGGAAATCTACGCCAGGAACTGTACATATCTAACTTTGAAAATCTGGCCAACTATAGATGCACAAACATACAGTAACAAAATACATCCAGTGCTCAAGGAGATGTTTGTAACAGTGACACTCGGCCTATAACAGCTGAAGAGACTTTGATATTGAAAGGTTTCAGAGTAGCAGCCATGTTAGTCTGTATCTGCAAAAAGAAAAGGAGTACTTGTGGCACCTTTGAGACTAACAAATTTATTTGAGCATAAGCTTTTGTGACCTACAGCTCACTTCATCGGATGCATTCGGTGGAAAATACAGTGGGGAGATTTATATACAAAGAGAACAAGAAACAATGGGTGTTACCATACACACTGTAAGGAGAGTGATCAGGTAAGGTGAGCTATTACCAGCAGGAGAGCGCGGGGCGGGGAGGGGGAAACCTTTTGTAGTGATAATCAAAGTGGGCCATTTCCAGCAGTTGACAAGAACGTCTGAGGAACAGTTGGGGGGTGGAGGGGGATAAACATGGGGAAATAGTTTTACTTTGTGTAATGACCCATCCACTCCCAGTCTTTATTCAAGCCTAAGTTAATTGTATCCTGTTTGCAAATTAATTCCAATTCAGCAGTCTCTTGTTGGAGTCTGTTTTTGAAATTTTTTTGTTGAAGAATTGCCACTTTTAGGTCTGTAATCGAGTGACCAAAGAGATTGAAGTGTTCTCCGACTGGTTTTTGAATGTTATAATTCTTGACATCTGATTTGTGTCCATTTATTCTTTTACATAGAACATTGAACAATCACAAATAATTAAACCTTTCAAATACACAATGAATATGACAAGCTTATTATGAAGTAGCATGTATAGAATATCCTCCACTAGAGTAACTTTCTGAAAGCTTCAACATCAAAGCAGACATACCTGTGCAAATATGGGTTTAGTCCCTCTGCCTGAGTGTGTCTCTGATGTTTTTCTTTTCCAAATTGCCATTTCTCCTCCCCAAAGCAGCTATCACATTAACGTCAGATACATTGCCCAACAATTGACACACGCATCAGACCCCCATTCAAAGCTATAAAGACCTGTGAGTTGAGTAACACTGGTTTGCAACATAAGCAGAACCTCAGAGTTACAAACATCAGAGTTATGAATTGACTGGTCAACCACACACCTCACTTGTAACCCGAAGTACTCAATCAGGCATCAGTCGAGACACAAAAGGAAAAAAAGAAAAGCAAACATAGTACAGTGCCATGTTAAACATAAACTACTAAAAATAAGGGAAAGTTTAAAAAAAGATTTGACAAGGGAAGGAAACTGTTTCTGTGCTTGGTCCATTTAAATTAAGATGGTTAAAAGCAGCATTTTTCTTTTGCATAGTAAAGTTTTAAAGCTGTATTAAGTCAAGTTTGACTTGAAATTAGACAAAGGTATCTAACCATCAGAGGAGTGAACTTTTGGAATAGCCTTCCAAGGGAAGCAGTGGGGGCAAAAGACCTACCTGGCTTTAAGATTAAACTTGATAAGTTTATGGAAGATATGGTATGATGGGATAACATGTTTTTGGTAATTAATTGATCTTTAAATATTCATGGTAAATAGGCCCAATGGCCTGTGATGGGATGTTAGATGGGGTGGGATCTGAGTTACTACAGAAAATACTTTCCTGGGTATCTGGCTGGTGAATCTTGTCCATATGCTCAGAGTTTAGCCGATCGCCATATTTGGGGTCGGGAAAAATTTTCCTCCAGGGCAGATTGGAAGAGGCCCTAGAGGTTTTTCACCTTCCTCTGTAGCACAGGGCACGGGTCACTTGCTGGAGGATTCTCTGCTCCTTGAAGTCTTTAAACCACGATCTGAGGACTTCAATAGCTCAGACATAGGTGAGAGGTTTTTCGCAGGAGTGGGTGGGTGAGATTCTTTGGCCTGCATTGTGCAGGAGGTCGGACTAGATGAGCATAATGGTCCCTTCTGACCTTAGTATCTATAAATCTATTAATCAATGTTCAGTTGCAAACTTTTGAAAGAACCATACAGTTTTGTTCAGAGTTACGAACATTTCAGAGTTATGACTAACCTCCATTCCCGAGGTGTTCGTAACTCTGAGCTTCTACAGTAGATTAAAAATATCACACATTTCATTTCCAATTGACAAAAAAATTTACACTTCATTGGCATGATATCAACCACCAAAATCACAAGTCTGAGAAAATCATAGATTAATCAGCATATCTTCTGATAATTATTGTAGATTTAAATAGAAGGCATTTCAGAACATTTTGAAGTAAACAAAGTAATTTTACTTTTAACTTGTAAGTTATCTTTTGCATCCCAACTCCACTAGTCTGGAACTGATGGGTACTTCCTTTCCAAACAAGATTGACAGGTAGTAGTGACCAAAGAGGATTCTTGAAACGTTTTGGCACCAGCTGGCTGAGAGCCATTTCGATCTTTACTTCCTTCGGTATTATAGTCTCAGAAAACTTCCCAACCCTCCTTAATTGGCAAAACTCAAGGGAAACTTTTAGTAACATGTTACCTAATTTGCAGTATGGCCAAGATTAAAAAAATGAGTGCCTAAAGGTAGCCTCCCAAATCAGTAACATGACTTTCAAATGTCTCAACTTCAGTGGGAGCTGCTGAGTACTCAGCACATTTGAAAACCTTCACTTATTTAAGTGCCTAAATACAAATTTAGGAACCTAATTTGCAGTTGGTCTGGAGTCTTATATGCCTTTTAATTTCTTACTATGTTTGAATTTCTTTTAAGTCTGACCTTAACTCTGAAGTTCCTGGATTTGCAATACTTGGCTTTGGGATAATTACAATATCCCCGTAATGTTTTTTTAAGTTACTGGTACGTATTCTCAATTTTAAATCCATTTTAATACAGTTTTTTCTCTGGGAATTTCCTTAGTTTTAAAAAATTACTTAAAAAGTCATAAACAAATGATAAACAAGAGAGCCAAAGAGAATGCTATCATGAGATATTTCGAATTCGTCCTCTTCTCCTTATCCCATCACCGGGCGTCATGTCATCATGCAAGCATCCACCATCTTCTTCTGTCCGAGGCCTGCTTACCATCTTCTTTGATGCAATCCATCCATTGATTCTTCAGCATCTCCTTCCTACCATGGTATTTTCAACAGGTCCTCTTCCTTCATTCTCTGCATGTGTCCAAACCCACTTCCCAGATTTAGTCAGCCACATGATCCTCTTTGACTTCCATCCTAATACTTTCATTTCAAAATTTGTTTCTTTGTGTGACTCCTACTGTGGTGCAAAAACATCTCGTTTCCAACTCCTGTAGGCATTGAATCTGCTGTCTCTTTATCGTCCACGCTTCTGCACCATACAGCACTGTGGGCACATCGCTGTTCTATACTATTGGCCTTTTAGTCTCAGTGGCACATACTTGTCATACACAACACCTAATATATCATTCCATATTATTCCAGGACCCCCAATCAGCATTGTATCTCATGTTCAAGCTTGCTATCTTCCATAACCCAGTGCCAAGGTACTTGAACTAGTCAGTCAGATTTAGTTATGTTCCATTGATCTCTATGTCTGATTTCCCTGTGGCACCTCTGCTGACCCGTATGACCTCAGCCTTAGTCATGTTAATTTTCATCCCATGCCTGCATAGCTGGTCATACCATTGGTTTACCGTTTTCTCTAGGCCTTTTTTTGAGGATGTCCTTATCGTTATGTCATCTGCATATCACAGCGTCTCACCATTGTCCATTGGTATCTCCCTGCTGACGTAGTCCATCACAGAATCTTAAAAATGTAGGACTGGGAGGGACCTTGATCAGTCATCTAGTCCAGTCCCCTGCACCAAGGCAGGACTAAGTATCATCTAGACCAGCAGTTCTCAAACTGTGGGTCGGGACCCCAAAGTGGGTTGCAACCCCATTTTAATGGGATCACCAGGGCTGGCTTGGACTTGCTGGGGCCCAGGACTGAAGCCCTAGCCCCACCACCCAAGGCCAAAGCCTGAGGGTTTCAGGCCTGCATGTTGGGACTCAGGTTTTAGGCCCCCACCCTGCCTGGGGCTGAAGCCTTTGGGATTCAGCTTTTTCCTGCCCCATCCGGGTCAGTGGGGCTCGGGCAGGCTCAGGCTTCGGTTCCCCCTCCTGGGGTCATGTAGTAATTTTTATTGTCAGAAAGGGGTCATGGTGCAATGAAGTTTGAGAACCCCTGATCTAGACCATCCCTGACAGGTGCTTGTCTAAATTATTTTTAAAAACCTCCAAAAGATGGAGATTCCACAACCTCCCTAGGTAATTTGTTCCAGTGCTTAACTACCCTGACAGTTAGGAAGTTTTTCCTAATGTATAAAGTAAATCTCCCTTGCTGCAATTTAAGCCCATTGCTTCTTATTCTGTCCACATTAGTTAAGGAGGAGAAATTTATCAACCTCTCTTTACAACAATCTTTTACATACTTAATGATGGTTATGTCCTCTCTCGAGCTAAACAAACCCAATTTTCTCCAATCTTTCCTCATATTCATGTTTTCTAGACCTCTAATCTTTTTTTTTCCCTCTCCTCAGGACTTCCTCCAATTTCTACACATATTTCCTGAAGTACTTTCACTTCAAAGGGACTTGTCATTCAAATCACATTGTTTTAGGTGATCATATAAGGCATTCACCATAGTTTTTAAATCCTCATACACTCCACATTTTCTTAGCACTGGTGTCAGAATCCTTCTGTTTATCATATGCCTTTTCTAGGCCTATAAAAGCTCAGAAACTATCCTGTTGGTTCTCTAGTGACTTCTCTATCCCTTGCCAAATTACAAACCTGGCATCTGTGGTTCCTCATCTTTTCCTAAAGCTGAACTGTTTTTGTTTAAGGAGGGATTCCACCATTCTCCTAGTCCTAGTATCCAGGATACATTCCAGTATCTTCATTCCATTGGACAGTAGCTTTATTGTTCAATAGTTTCCAAATTCATCCTTTTTATATATTGGGACTAGGATACACTTGCACCAGTCTTGGGGGATTTTTTTGTGTCACTATACAGCTTTAACCATTCTGCTCCTCCATTTTATGTGTCTCTTGCCCAAGACTTTCACCAGGTTCGCTGTCACTTCATTAGGTCCTGCTGCCTAACTCTTCTTAATTTCCTGGACTGCTTGTCTGACCTCCTCCTCCTCTGTTATATCAGGCTCAGGAATCACATTAGGATTACGCATTAGCAATTCTGTCCTAAAACAGTTCACCTCATTTAATATACTCTCAAAGTATTGTTTCCAACTTTCTTTCACTTGTTTGGGTGTTACCAGAAGTCTCTCCAAACACCATTTACAAATGGCACTACAATACCATCCTCCTTCCCTTTCAGCTCATTTTTGTAATGCTATAGCTTTTTGCCAGCCTGCTGAGGATCATTTTCAAGCTCAGGATACAAATTGTCTAGGGCACTGTTTTTGGCCTTCTTTGCTGCCTACTTGGAAGCTCACTTTGCTTCTTTGTATTTGTTTTCATTTACACTCAATGGCTTCATTGACTTTTCTCTTTGGACCATTTTCTTATTTCAGATTGTTACTTGCACATCTTCAGTCCACCAACACTCCTCTTTCTCCTTGGTTTGCCCCATCTGCATCAGGTAACTGTGGGGAACTGCGGACCTCCCTGCCATGGGTGGGGAGGCCGCCGTGGGGTGGGGACATGGGCCAGAGGCTGCTCTCAATCCCCCGCCCCATCCTGGGCAGGTGGAGGGTTCACAAGGTAGGGCTCCACAACTGTCTGAGCTCCCCGGCTGGGCTCCAGGTGCTGGCCTGGCTGAGGGGGCGGGACCTCATGAGGAAGAGGAGGGGCGGGGCGGGGCCCCTGCCAGAAAGTGGGAGGGCAATGGCCCCCAGGCCCTGCCTATTCCAGTGCCGCTGCAACATTCTGTTCTCTTTTTTGACTGCTGCTGCACATTGAGTGGATGTTTTCAGAAAACTATCTACAATGACTCCAAGATCTCTTTCTTGAGTGATAACAGCTAATTTAGACCCCATCATTTTATATGTATAGTTGGATTATGTTTTCCAATGTGCATTACTTTGCATTTGTCAACAACTGAATTTCATCGTCCATTTTGTTGCCCAGTCACTTAGTTTTGTGAGGTCCCTTTGTAACTTTTCATAGTCTGCTTTGGATTTAACTATCTTGAGTAGTTTTGTATCATCTCCAAATTTTGCCATGTCACTGTTTACTCCTTTTTTCAGATCATTTATGAATACGTTGAATAGGACTGGGCCCAGTACAGACCCCCTGGAGGACAACACTATTTACCTCTCTCCATTCTGAAAACTGACCATTTATGCCTACCCCTTTTTTCTCTATCTTTTAACCAGTTGCTGATCCAGGAGAGGACCTTCCCTCTTATCCCATGACAATTTACTTTGCTTAAGAGCCTTTGGTGAGGGATCTTGTCAAAAACTTTCTGAAAATATAAGTACAATATACCCACTGGATCATCCTTGTCCATATGCTTGTTGACTCCCTCAAAGAATTGTAGTAGATTAGTGAGGAATGATTTCCCTTCATAGAAAAACATGTTGACTTTTCCCCAACACATCGTGATCATCGATGTGTCTGATAATTCTATTCTTTACTATAGTTTCAACCAATTTGCCTGGTACTGAAGTTAGGCTTACTGTCCTGTAATTGCTGGGATTGCCTCTGGAGCCTTTTTTAAAAATTAGCGTCACATTAGCTATCTGCCAGTCATCTGTTTCAGAGGCTGATTTAAATGATAGGTTACATATTACCAACATCATATCAATCCAGCTTTTGTTTCCACTATTGCAGTACATAACCAAATAATGCACCCTGTTTTTGGAACCATGTATTGGTTATCATGCATTAGTTGGCAATGCACATGTCTAGCAATGCTTTCCCTTCCTCATGACAGGCTAGAGGCAGACGAACATCTGAAATAGGACTAAAACACCATCCCATCATTAGCAGTAGTCCTTGGCAGAAAAACATAAAGCTAGTGTCACCACTCCTCATAACCAGTATCTACTACTGCCCTTTGGTAACTTGCCACATAAAGAAGAAAACTGCTTGCACTGATATAGTTACTTTGCACCAATAAGAATTATAATGTCTCAGCTGATGTCTCTGATATGCACCACGGTGAGAGTGTCTTTCCCCAGTTAGACTAAGTACATACCCATTCTCTTCCCACCTTGTTGCTGTAGGAGGCCAACAGGAGGTACTGGTGTCACCAATGTCCAACACCAGACTTCATTTAACCCATAAATGGGTGGGTGGAGATCAGAGCTTTCCTTCTCTTAGTTAGGCTGCCCTTGTGTGAACTCTTGACCCAAGCCTGTCTGCAGTCTATATAATTAAGTTATTTACAATTGTTGTATCTATCTTAATTAGTCATAGAGTTAATGGCCAGAAGGGACCAATAGATCATTTTAATTTCTTGATGTATTGCCAATGTGCAAGATTTTAGTTTAAGTTAACTATATGGAAAGTTTGACGAATCTGTGTTGTTTCATTGTTAAGATTGTTCAGGACAAAGAAAAGACAGACAGTGGTAAAAAAGTGTTGAAGGACCCAGTTTTTAATTCACTTTAATTTATAAACCAGTTAACAGATTTACTTGTAAATTCTTGGAAAATTCATTCTGTAACCAAAAAGAGTAAGTGCTGCAGGTTTAGGAAGGATACACTGTATTTTTCATACCAAAAACCAAAACCAAACAAAAAAAGAGGTTGAATACCTGCTTTAAATGCAAAATGGAACCCAATCTTAACTATGGAGTCAGAACCAGCACTTTCATAACGTAATGAAAATATCTTTGTGAATTGGAATATGATTAATATTTAGTCTATGTTCTTACAGTAGCTTTGTCTCTAATGATTTTTGTCTAATTAGAGCACTTGGAATTATGTTGCTCAGTGGAAAAAGATTGTTATTTGGATGTGCTTGTATACTATTGCGATGGCTACTAGAGAGAAACAGATGACATTCAGATAGCTTGGAATTGTTAAAATGTCCATGATTTTGCAGATTGTATATGGGTTTATGAAAGACCAATGTTTTTACTACCCTGGTATAAATAAAAGTAAGGTATTACGCTTTTTATATACCGTTCCCAGAGAAACTATGGGAAGAGCAAATAAGGTTCATTTTGACATTGTAGCTATTGCCAGTGTTATATTACAGAGGCAAAGAAAAGGTTTGATGGGTGTTAGTCATTGAGAATGTTTCTCAATTATCTCCTTTGTGAGTTGGGAGCTAAGGTTAGTGTCAGTATTTTTTATTAATTTTAGCTTGTTATTTGCATAGTTTTAATGTTTGTGGGGTTTATGTATTTTTAAAGAGACATGTTTAATAGTGCATCTTACTCTTTAATTGCACCTAACAACTTGAATGGTCACATAATTAAGGGGCTTTTTTGGAATTTTCTTGAGTTTTTCTAACTCTCTGATTTAATCTGATGCCAGGGTCATGTTATGGTCTTTGAAAAGCTGGTCATGTTCTACAGTGAATGCGTGAGTGTGAGTTCAAGCTTTCTCTGCCAGGTGTGCAATGTTATTCCCGGATCAGCTATGATAGTTTTACCAGCTCCCGGCCCCTTCCCCACCCTGCCCAGTTCCCCAACCCCACATTTCCCCAACCTCCAGTCATTCCTCATTGCGCAGGTGCATTCTTACTCCAGGGCCCAATATGAGCCAGCCCCTTCTGTTGGATCTCTTTATGTCTTTCTCCAGTTCACTGTACAAAAGGGAAACTCTACTCCACTGGACCTTGGCAGGTCTGCCAACTGCTAAAGATGCCTGCATCTCAGAGCACAGGATCTCCCCCTCATGCTGACCCCTACAGCCCCACATCAATTCAATGCTCCACTGAGAGCCACCCAGCTCTGCCACCCTCAGATTCTGGTGGTCTTTTCATGCAGGGAAGCACTTAGCACTTAAAACTTTAGGCTGAGATTTTCAAAGGGATTCAATGGGATTGGGTGCCTAAATCCCACAGGGCCCTTTGAAAATCCCAAATTTGTGTGCTAATTGTTTAGTAATAAAAATGTGAATCGCCCATCAGATAAACTACTTGAATCACCATGGCGTTGCTGGAAATTCAGTCTTCAAAGATTAATTTATAATTTTATAAAATTCCTTTGTGAAAACTGCCCTGTTCTCCAGTGGGTAAAAACTAAAATACCGATGGGAAATTTGGAGTCCTCAAAGAAAAAAGAAAGAAAAAATGCTGAAGAAAAAAGTGTTGAAGAAAAAATGACCAAAGATTCATGAGACAGTGCTGTGAAATTTAGATCATGTCTAATTTCAGATTGAGTATCGTATGAATGTGTTTTTCTTTTAATCTTCTAGTTTCTAAATTCGCAGGATAAACTCTCGTCTAAACTATTTTACACAGACACACATCCAGACAAATTATTTGGATCCTCTCCATAAATATGCCTGAGGTTGTAGGCACCCTGGGGCAGGCAGTCTTTTTGTTATGTTTGTACAGCATCAAACACAGGTGGGCCCTGGTCGACGATTGGGGCCCTCAGGCACTGCCACAATGGAAACAGTAAATACTATCCTGATTGGATATTAGTATCCTTAGTAGCCACTTCAGGAGGGACGTTACAAACACAGCAGAAGAACAGAATTCTCAAGAAGAAATCACAGTGATTTGCAGCTAATCACAAGGTCCAGGTCTCCCTGGCAGTTGGTATCTGGCTTTCTTTCTAAGTGTCCATGCCTTAAGCAGAAGAGTCTGTGAAATGCCTGGAGTTCTGGAAGTTTCCTAAGGGAGGGACACAAGTACTTACATAGGAAGAGGACTGGGACTCAGGAGACCTAGGCTCTGTCACTGACCTACTGGGTGAATTTAGGCAAGTAGCTTAATCTCTTGCCTCTGTTTTCCCATAAAAATGTCCATGAATGGCTATTTGAATATTAGACTCTCAATATTTCCACAATCAATGTAGTACCTATGACCCTGTGTAGAAGGTCATGTCAGAGCTGTTTTCTTCTACTTTTAAATTGATTTCCTAGTGATGGGGAGATGTAGGAAAACAATTAGTCAGATTTTGTATTAAGTGCTTCTAAAAATAAAGCATGTCCTCACTATTTAGTGTCTAGGAGAAGGAGGAGGTCGTTGGGAATAGCAACAACCCTGAATGCCACACATACATATTCCTGTATATTAAACTGTATCTTGATCTCAGACTACATCCTTAGACCCTCCTTCTTGCTAGGAAGTATCAGTAAAATGGTACCTCCAAATGAGGGAGACTAGAGCCATTCACACTTTGGGGAATATGGAAAGTGACAAGAATTTCTATGAAGAGGTTTAAAAATACATTGTGTATATATGTCATAATATATAAAGGCCTCAACAAGGGATCACTCAATAACTGTGCTAAACACCACACAACACACACTCCTTGCCCAAACAACAATGAGACACAAGAGACGGGCATAACAGACAGAGGGGAACACTTAGTAAATTAGCTGTATTTTAAAAAGCAACCACTGTAGCTTTCCCTTAAAAGTTTTCCCAGCCTTATTATTTTCTTCATTTTTTTTTGCTTTTCAACATATCCAGTTATCCCCCTGTGAGGGAAATGAGCAGCTCCCTTCTACCTGGAGTCAACATTATTTTTTCCCCGTAGTCAATTTTAACCTCTCAGCTGTACAGAGCAGTGCTTTCTACATGTGCTAGGAGAGATCTCAGTGGTGAGTTTCAGAAAGATGGCCATGCCTTTGAGGCTACCTTTGGGGTGGCTGTAAATTGTGTCTCTAAAGAGAAACAGAGCCTCCACTTTCATTACTCTATACAAAGCATTAAAGATACAGCTGCACACTGGATGCAGAGATATACATTAATTTTAAAAGTGCTATTTAAAATCGTGTATGGGTTATGACCTTAGGGCACCAAAGCAAGAAAACAACTGCAGGCTCTCCATCTGCAACTCACATTGTCGTGTCTACATGTTACAAAACCCCTGCAGTTGGGCAACCCAGCTTTCCAGATGAAGATGGGTGACCAGGGCTGCCTTCAGATCTTGTCATTGCTTTTTCTCAACTCAATAAGGGAGGCTCTATACTAGCCTGCAAAAATCCATCGAGATCACTGTCCACACAGTGATCCTCACCATTATCAGCAGGGGAGCAAGCCCATATGAATCTCTTGTGGAACCGCATGTTGCACTATTAGAATGCTGGCCAGGCCTTTCATTTTATTATTTCCGGGCAATATTTTGTAAATAACTTCCGTCCATACCATATTTCTATCAAGCATGTAAAACACAATGGAAAAGAATATTTCAAAGGAAAGAACTTCATTTTTCCTGATACTGTGTAGAAGGCACCTTTAGCACAGAAGACAGGTCAGTGGACCCAATAACTATTGGCTATTATTATTTGTAGCACATATTCATGGCACTGTGAGGACAACTGTCCAATAGTGCCTAGACTAAGAGTAATGGACACATTAGAATTGTGGCCTACAGGATGTCATATAGATCCAGGTCTCAAGAAGTGAAAATGTGTACCTAACCCTTTTCTCTTGATGCTTTTCGCATAATCATAAAACCAGGAAATAGCAACACTGGAGATACCTTTTAGTGTGGTCATGAGCGCTCCATATGACCATGGATACCAACAATGAAAACAGTGAAAATGGGTGTGTCCTGGTGGATCTGAGATCTTGCTGTTCAATTGTTCTGATTTGCAGGACAATCCTAGGCAGGCAAGCTGAGAACTCAAACATCCATTTCAGTCTAGCTTTTGCGAAGGTGGGACAGTGAATGTTCAGACCTGAAAGGTTCAGACCATTTTGATGGTGTTTGTGAGAGCAGCTTCAGATTTGACAGGTTGATTTTTTTGGGAGTGGGGTTAAGAATGCAGGATAAGTGGCATATAAGGCCCAAAGAGCCTATTTTATCTAACTTAAGGAAATAAATTGGAGAACAGTTCCTTTTTTAACAGACATTAAATTTTTAAATGCCTCAGTTCCACACTTCCACTTGCAATTAACCCAGTCCAAATGGAAGTTTTTTGGGAGCGGCAAAAATTGTCTTCTTCAGAAGGGGAATTGTTTTAATGGAACAGGTCCTTAAAGTCTAAAATACGCTTCGATAGGTGGCTTATGCAAATGTATTGTATTAGTGCAGTTCAGGCCTTTATATCCACAGGGCTAGATTGTGACTTCAGGCACAACCAAAGGGTGGTGTGTACACTGCACCACGGCAGAGGGAATCTGATTGGGAGACATAGTATTCTTGTCAGCAAGTTAAGGAAGTATGGGCTGGATGAATGCACCATAAGGTGGGTAGAAAGCTGGCTAAATTGTCGGGCTCAACGGGTAGTGATCAATGGCTCCATGTCTAGTTGGCAGCCGGTATCAAGTGGAGTGCCCCAGGGGTCGGTCCTGGGGCCGGTTTTATTCAATATCTTCCTAAATGATCTGGAGGATGGTGTGGATTGCACTCTCAGCAAATTTGCGGATGATACTAAACTGGGAGGAGTGGTAGATACGCTGGAGGGGAGGGATAGGATACAGAAGGACCTAGACCAATTGGAAGATTGGGCCAAAAGGAATCTGATGAGGTTCAATAAGGATAAGTGCAGGGTCCTGCACTTAGGACGGAAGAACCCAATGCACAGCTACAGACTAGGGACCGAATGGCTAGGCAGCAGTTCTGCAGAAAAGGACCTAGGGGTGACAGTGGACGAGAAGCTGGATATGAGTCAGCAGTGTGCCCTTGTTGCCAAGAAGGCCAATGGCATTTTGGGATGTATAAGTAGGGGCATAGCGAGCAGATCGAGGGACGTGATCGTTCCCCTCTATTCGACATTGGTGAGGCCTCATCTGGAGTACTGTGTCCAGTTTTGGGCCCCACACTTCAAGAAGGATGTGGATAAATTGGAGAGAGTCCAGCGAAGGGCAACAAAAATGATTAGGGGACTGGAACACATGAGTTATGAGGAGAGGCTGAGGGAGCTGGGATTGTTTAGCCTGCAGAAGAGAAGAATGAGGGGGGATTTGATAGCTGCTTTCAACTACCTGAAAGGGGGTTCCAAAGAGGATGGCTCTAGACTGTTCTCAATGGTAGCAGATGACAGAACGAGGAGTAATGGTCTCAAGTTGCAGTGGGGGAGGTTTAGATTGGATATTAGGAAAAACTTTTTCACTAAGAGGGTGGTGAAACACTGGAATGCGTTACCTAGGGAGGTGGTAGAATCTCCTTCCTTAGAGGTTTTTAAGGTCAGGCTTGACAAAGCCCTGGCTGGGATGATTTAACTGGGAATTGGTCCTGCTTTGAGCAGGGGGTTGGACTAGATGACCTTCTGGGGTCCCTTCCAACCCTGATATTCTATGATTCTATGATTCTATGATTCTATGACACCCTTTTGAGGTCACAATTCTCTCCTGCTTCCTCCTTGCTGGCCTAAATCAGCAGGAAACTATGACGTGCTCCATGCATCCCCTTCTTTCACATCAGCTCTGCTGCATTGGGCAGGAGGATTAGAGGGGTGGGTGGTTTGGAGCTAACTATCCTCCCATTCTCTATCCACCTGCTCCATAGTGGGCATGCCTGCTTACTCCAATGTGCCTGGATCCCATGTCTGAGTAGCTCATGCAGGGGCGTAAGGGATTATGGCGTTCTCACTCCTTTGAACAGCCATGTAGCCCATGTCGCAATTTAACCTATAGCCACTGGACTCCATCAAGGAGCAAAGATTTAATTGAAAAAAGAACTTGGGCCTTCTGCAGCAATCGGTGCAGCATTACTGTAATAGCCATTAAATACTCCTCTCTTCAGTTCATGCAGAACTATGTTTCAAAGGTTTAACCTTGAAAAACTAATGTGGCTTTTGCCACAATAACTGTATACGTTTGTGACTTTCACATAAACTGATCACATAAGCTGATCACACAGGCCACTTCCAAAAGTTCGTCTCCTCCCAGCTATGTGGGAAGATGAAAGGTTGGGCAACAAGGGAGCCACAGAGCCTGCTGCAGAGCAGTCTCCAAAACGATTAACACATAAGCTGTCACTTATCTTGCCCCCGCAACCCCCAACACTTTGGGGCTCCCACACACATTCACCAAAAGCTGCCTTGAAATTCGGGCAGAAATGTGACTTACATGGAAGTAAATGGATGATTTTGTTTTCCTGCTGCCTCTTCATATTCCAATCTATTTTCTGTAGAAAGGAATAACAGGGACATGATCAAAATATATAAAATAATGACTGGAATAGAGAAGGTAACTTGGAAGCTTCTGTCCTCTCTGTCTCACAACACAAGAACAAGGGGACTTTCACTGCGTAGCTGCCCCTCTAAGATCTTTTATAAAACACACCAACCAACATAAAAACAAACACATTCTCGACAACACAACAGAAATATCAAAATACACAGAATAGGAAGGTCAAAACAGATTGAATTGATGCTAGAGAGTACAATCCTCCTACCCTTCCGCCACTCCCTTGAAAGGAGAACACCAGCACTGATGACTTGCCACATCCTCCAGTACAGTCCTTTTGACGTCAAAAGTCCAGTTAAACCAGAAGTCATCCACAACTAGTTATCCTTGTCCGATAACAAGTGCTCCATCCCTTCAGAGAGAGTTCATTGCATAGTGCTCAAGATTCCGCTTCCTGGGTCCTCCCAATACCCGGTCACAAGTCTGGCTTCTCGATACACAGAAAGAGGTCCCTTCATGGCAAATAAAAGACAATCATAGCCAACAGCAATAGCAGTATCCTAACCTACGAAAGCTTATGCTCCAATACGTCTGTTAATCTATAAGATGCCACAGGACTCTTTGCTGCTTTTACAGTATCCTCACAGTCACTCCACAATACTGATACCCTGGGTCCCTAACATACTGGTCTCTGTGAAAGCTAGTGTAACTACAATGAACCATATTCTTGGTCCAGCATAACTTCCCTCACCCAACACAACAATCTCTTTCCAATTTCTACCCTGTCATGAGCTAAAACACTCCCCAACATCCTCTTACTCCTTCACTCATTTTCCCCAAACAAATTCCCAAAGGTTTCTGAGCCCATAGACCAGGCTTCTCCCTCACCTTAAAAGGAAAGAGGCTGGATGCAAACCCAACCATACTAAACTTGGATGTCCCTTTACCACTTTCTCTTCTTTTCCAGACAGTGCTTCCTCTCTTCAAGCCTCAAACCTCCTCCTCCCTCTTGCCCCTCCCCACCAGCTCCTTCTGGGTGGTCTGCATCAACTCCTCCAAAGAACCCTATGTCAGGGGGCTCTTCTGAGACACCATCTCCCACCTGGCCTTCCAGAGAAATGTGCATAAGACCATGCTGATGAGATAGAGGGTCTCACTCTCCCATTGCTCATTAGCCAGAGCTGAGAAATCCCTGTATCCCCACTGGGCCCAATTTTGACCTAAGATGATTGGTACTTTAAGTACCCTCGCTAACCCTGCCTGCACCTTCTGAGCCTATGGGCATTCCACCAACAGATGCTCCATAATCTCCATGACCCCACCCCCTGCAGACATTGCTCTTGCCTGAGGCACACCCATCTTGTTTTTGCAAGATTTCCAGCATTCCCTCTCAGCCACTTCACCATGGCAAAGCCTCCAGGCCATTTCTTTATATTTAAATGGGACCCTCTGGGATTGTTGAAGCCTCAAAGCCCCGCAAAATGTCCAAATCACCCAGACAACCAGCCAGCTACAGAAGCTCATACCTACTGATACATCCCCAGCCTAGTCTGTCCTTCCCTTACTTGCTCCAAGCATATCCCCTATTTCTGTAAGTGCTGGAACACTGCAATCAGGTATTTAGGGAGCTGGTTCTGTCTATCCTGTATCTGTTGATGCTGCTGCTTCTGGCTCCTCCTGCCTACTGTCCTACTTTTCCATCCTTGCCATGGCTTCATACACTTCCCTTCCCCCCATCCCTCCAACGGTGCCCACCAACTGATGGCACAGTGTTGATGGCACTGAACCCAAACTGGAACTATATTCTGCATGCAACCTGGTTGATTGCTCAAGACCTGCTGCATCCTTTGCAAATAAAAATGCAGACTCAGGGTCCTAAAAAGTTCCTCTGGGTGTCTCAGCCCCAAACTCCCATGTTCCATCACTTGACAGACACAGACCTCTTAATAAAGGGAAATGTCCTCCAACCCCAGAGGAAGAGAAGAAACAGCCCCCATCACTCTGCCCTTCAATTGCATCAAGGTCAGCATGTACATTCTGGCTAAGTGAAAGAAGAGCAGAAGCAGGTACTGATGAATCATTCATACTCTGTAGAAGATGGAAAGTGTATTTTAGCTCCTCCATCACCCTACCATCCACTCCTCTGCTCCAGGGCCCTCTCCCAATTCTGTTTCATGAACACATCTTCCAAGCAGAACTGTGTCCCCAAGTTCTTCAGTACACCTTCCTGCTGTCTACTCTGCAGCCAAAGGCAGGAAGCCTGGACTGTCACCATCCTTGTCTCCCATATCACCCAACCATAATGCCTCACTCTTCATCAAATTTAACCTAGCCCATCATGCTTGCTCATACCACCAGAGGCAAGTCCACAGCTTGTCACTCTCCTCATGCGTTGATACCACAACTGATAGGTCATCTATGAAAGCTACAACCCCAGTGGAAATAACACAGCTCTGTCCCCACCCTCACTCCATCGCCCGCTGCCAAGAGCCTAACAGGAGAATCCACGAGAACACATAGAGCAAAGGGCTCAAAGGACAGTGCTGCCTCCCTCCCCACCTCAAAGGGACATCGCTCTGTCCTATCCAGCCATTAGCCAAAGGGTAACTGACAGCCCCCTTGTACGAGGACCACAGCCAGGCAATGAAGGGGTGCAGAATCCCATAATGCAGTAGCACATCCCACAGATACTCGTGCTGCACCGAATCAAAGGCCTTGTTTTGATCCAAGGAATATACAGACCCTCTCCAGGCTCCTGCTGCCCTGACCTCGAACACCCCCCGAAAATCACACAGTGAGTCCGCTAGCAGCCTACCCTTGACAGCACTGGCCTGGAGACTGGATGGCTCAGCTCTGGAGCCACCTGCACAAGCCACTTCAGGAACACTTTTGCCAAGATAATACTGCCCTACCAAGCTTCACCCCCTTCCTCCTATTCACCTACCAGCTCAGCAAGGAGGGAGATACCTCAGGTTTTGACTCTGAATCCTTAAACTTGGCGAGGAAGTGAAAAATCCAGGCCTCTTCCCCCTGCTCCACCTGGTCACTACCACTCATTACTTCCAAGAACCTTGAGTTCAGTTTCCAAATCCTCCTCCCAAACCAAATGACCATACTCCAACGCAGAGACCTGCACCAACAAATGATCCGATACCTCCAGTGCGACAATCCAGAACCCTACATACTTCAGTCCCTTCTGTATGTACAGCTGATCAACTCTAGTTTTCCTTGCCCCTCTAAAAACATGTATATCCACCCCCCTTCATACCCCACTGCTTCTGAGGTGTGGTCTCTAAATCCTCTTCCAGAAAACATCTTTCAGTTCAACTTTTTGCACTAATGTACATAGCAGATGAACATCTGCTCCCCTGGTCTGTTGATGTCCCTTTCCATACACCTCACTGTTACAACCATCCTGTGCCTGAGCAGGAGAGTTAGTCACCTCCAAAAATAGCAATCTGAGAAGTAAAAAGAAAAGGAGTCACAGCGTCCAACAATAGTTCTCTGTCCCGCCCTGAGAGAAGGTGCCTGTAAACATTAATGAGCTTGTACCTAGTGCCTGGGAGAGTGATAACAATGGACTTTGAGTATATGGATAGTACAAACTCCAACAGCCAGGACTGAAGATGGCTCTTGAAGATGTAGACTAATATACTTAGGTCATCAGTTACACTTTCACCCACAGACCACATGGACCACTCTCTCCTCCAACTGGATAGGGCCTTTTCACAGTCCGTTTCAGAGTGTAATCAAGTATCCTGAATCAATAACACATCCAAGTGCTGCAGGTCTTGTAACACTGCCATCTTCCACTTGTCCTTGGTGCTCCAATACTATTCATATGCAAAGTCCTCACCATCAGAGGGCTTGGCTCCCCAGTCTGCCTATGTGGGTTGTGGGATCCTCCCATACAGTCAAAAGACACCATCATGAGTGCTCTAAAGAAATGTAATAGGCCTCCCCCTAAAATCATGCACTTTTCCATCCCCCATCCTCAGTATCTCAAATCTCCTTCCTTTCTTCCTTCCCCCTTTAGTTCTCTCTAATCCCTCCCCACTTCTTGCTCTGAGCTTTCTTACGGGGGTTTCCATCTCCAAGGCTTTTGAACAACATAGGCACAGGGAAGACAATGTGCCAGTGGCACAAAACTCTCCTGTGGCTGGTGAATGAGAGTCAGTGGGCGTGATTCCATTACTGAGTACAACCGATTTCCAAGGACCAAGCCAGATGTCACCGCCAACTCCCCCAGGCTCTTCCTCCAACCATCCCCAGACTTCTTATCCTCCTTTCTGTCCCTCTCTTGCTGACCTAACAACATTGCCACATTTCTAGCCCCCTCCCCAATATCCACCACCAACTCCAGAGCCTCTCTTGTCATGATGAGGGTGCTATATGCACCTGCATCCCCAGCTAATTCCTGATCTTCTATCTCTTCTGCCCAATTGTCCAGAGGAGGGAATTTATTGCCCAACTCTGTAGTTAAGGTAACAGGTCCCGGAAGAAGAGGAGATGTAAAACAATCCAGGACCCCTCGCCTCAGAGAATCCACTTCACCCCCTGATATCCCACCATCCAATCAATATCCTTTGTAGGGTTGGGGCCTCTGGGTGATGCCCCTCATTAAGAGCAGAAGGTGGAATGGCCTGCCCCTGCGATGGAGGGGGAAACATCATTAGGGGAATAACCAACAGGGAATGGCCTGAAGAGAGCAGCCCAGAAGGCAAGAGAGGAGAGGAAGTCCCTTCCTCCCCACCAGCCCAACCTGGCATCCGGAGCCATTACTGGGGTTCTACCCAGAGACCTCTCTCCTTGGGGATCACCACCTCCACCCTTCTTACTGCTGTTCAGCAGTGAATCCTCCTTCGCCAGCTCCTCATCTCTCCTTCTAGGAACCTCCATTTCTCCTTTCTCTCACTCTGCCTCTGAGTTTTGCTCTTCTATCTCATAGAATCATAGACGATTAGGGTTGGAAGAGACCTCAGGAGGTCATCTAGTCCAACCCCCGGGTCAAAGCAGGACCAACCCCATCTAAATCACCCCAGCCAGGGCTTTGTCAAGCCTGACCTTAAAAACCTCTAAAGATGGAGAATCCGCCACCTCCGTAGGTAACCGATCCCAGTGTTTCACCACCCTTCTAGTGAAATAGTGTTTCCTAATATCCAACCTAGACCTCCCTTCTCAACTGCCTCCTCCCTAGTCCTACAGGGCACTCTTTATCACTGCTCAATCCTTGATGCCCTTTGCTGACCCCCAAACTCCCCCAATATGCACAAAAAAATTCTCCTCTCCACAACCTTCTCTTTGTCCTTTGCCTCTGCAGCCCCTCCCAATCTTTCTCCCAATAGACTGGGGGTCTCCACTTCAAAGCCCTCCCCAGCCACCACTGAAAGATCCAATACCAAAGATGGTGCCCCAGATAATCCTGACTGTGAATCAGGGTCCCACCTTGGATGGGCTTCCTAAGTACACCCTTCTACTCTGTGCCTCCCTCCACTCCCCCCCACCGCCACACCATCGTGAGCATTTGTTCTTTCTGGAGCACAGAGCCACCCTATGGCCATATTCCCAACATCTGAAGACTGCACCCCAGAACAACCTAAAAAATGTTCTTCTGACCCACACCTAGAAGAGATGTGGGGCTGCCCCACATAGCTAACATAGCTCCTGTCCACTTCCAGCTCCACTGAACTGGGTAAGTGTACTACTCTATTATCTTCCATACTCCTCCTCAGAAACACGTATTCCCCTGTCCAAATCCCAACCAACAGTAACTCTTTTCTCTCTCTGCCAATTGCCCACATTAACCAGTCTTCCGTCAATTCATGAGGAGCTGAATTGTTTCTAAAGAGAACTGTGATGTTCTTTATGTCTGGGGCAGTTAACCAAACAGCCACCACATATTGCCAATCCCCTTTATCCCAAACCTTCCCACACTGCTTCCAAAAACTCTCCATCAGAGAGTTATTCCGAAAGCAGGGTCAACATCCCTCGACTCTAGCAGCTGAATTGCCACTGAATTCCAGAGACACAAACTCCAGGCCTTTCAAAATAAGATTCTCTAGTCAGAGATCTCTTTCTAACATTGTTAGAGACATGTTCGCAAATGGACCACATACCTCCTTGCCCATCTCCAATTTGTTGTCCCTGTACCTCTGCTTTCCTTCCCCCATCCCTGTTTCTATGCCATCCCCCCTCCCAAAATCAGCCTCCTGCCCTGCCTGTTGGCTGCCATCCCTTCCTCCCAGTTGTTTCAAGACCTCTGCATAAGTTGCCACCAACCCCACAGCACCTCACCTACTCGTGGCAAATGCAGTGTCTCATTCCAACCCCTCCATTGTCAGTGTCCTTTTCTGTGCTAGGGGCCTCAGCTCCTAAAATGACCCAGGCAGCTCCCTGCTCTGCTGCTGCCACTGAGTCCATGCCCCATCAACCTTGGCAGCTGTCCTGGAGAGTCTGAGCAGTAGAATTCCCCATCTCATCCCTGCCTTCCTGGGTTCTCAGTTTATCAGTAATCCTCCCTTTCATCTTGGGAGATAATTGCTCCCTAATCAAAGAGATTATCCTGTTTGTCTGGTTGATCCTCTTTCTCCATCACCACTCCTTCCTCCTCCTCTGCTTTTATGTCCGCTCTGGTTCATCCTAACCCCCTTTTCTCTGCTCCATGTCCACATCTGCCTTTCTGCTCAGTGCAGCCCCCAAACCAAGAGCCACAGGAGTCACTACTGCCTTTGCCACCAGCCCCATATCAGCTCCCTCTGGTCACTGGTGACTCACCAGGCACCTGGCCTGCTTCTTCCCACACCCCAGGCTTCCATCTTTCCCCTGCCATCACCACACCCACTGCTTCCTCCATTGTCTGTATCAAGTAATACTGCCAGATGTTGTGACTCAATCTCTGCCACCAGGCAAGTGAGAAAGGGTGGCCTGACTCACACCCCTGTCCTCCTTCCACACCCTTGGCCATGCCTTGCTCTGTTGCTGTTCTTCTTCCTACTCCACTATGGAATTCACTGCAGCCACCATTTCCAATGATGCCTGTCCTCCTGCCCAAGTCCTGTGGTTGTTACTGCTGTACAGCCCATGACCTCCTCCAAGGTCTCCTTTCCAAACCTCTCTAAACTACTAGTCTTCCTGAACCCCAACATCCTCTCCTGGCTTCTGACCTGCTCCTTGCTCTCAGGAGCCCCCTGGTTACTGGTTGCAAGAACTCCCCTTGGTGGAACAGGTTCCCCAGAGAAGCGCTTCTCCACACCTTCAGACTTGGGAAACAGGCCCCTTCTCCCCTGCCCCAAACTGCTCTCCAATACTTCTTCTTTGTGTCCTTCCACTACTGCAACCTCTCTCATTGCCTCCTTCTGTCCTCCTCCCTTCTTCTTCCAGCTCCTTCTTCTTCTCTTTTCCCCTTGAAAGAAAGCCTTGTAGGAGGGAATCAGACCTTCCCTGCAGATCCCCTAGGTCTCTGCCCTGGAGCTGCAGAGCAGCCAGAGGCCTAAACTCAATAGCCATCTTGCTCCTCTCACTCAAGTCCACAGCTGGCCCTCTGAGGGGGTCAGACACACAGCCTACCTCTGACAAGCTTCTTTAAGAAGAATGAGTCAACCCAGATCCAGTTGTGAACAGTTGATGGCCTTAGTGACTGAACACCAGTTGATTAGCTAAGGAACACTTGGGCCTAATAAAGGGGCAAGAGGACTCAGCCAGGAGCCTGGTAGAAGACAGAAAATTCCTGAGGAGAGGGACTTCTGAGGAGAGCTGCTTAGGGAGTTCACCAGGAAAGGGAACACAGGAAAGATACTTCTAGAGGGAAGAGGTTCTGCAAGGGAAAAGCTATGAGTACCTGAAACCCTGGGGAGTCTTAGCCCAAGCAAAAGGACCTTATCAGACAGGGGCTGGCTGTCCAGATTGAAAACAACATACAACTCCAGAAAAGAGCTGCAGTGGTTTGATCTATGAGAGTGGGGCTGGAGTGCAGAGATCACTGGTGATGGCAAGAGACCCAACCCCAGAGGGGTGGCAACATTGAGAGGGCCTTGCTGGATGGAGGAGATGGGTGAACTCAGGTGGGGCAGACAGACTAAGATTAACTCAGCTCTCCAGCTGGGGTGAAGGCTTGCCTGGATGTCTGTTCAGCCGTTGGTTAAATAAATTAGACCCCTGAGAGACACTGTTCACCACATTAAAAAAAAACTCACTGAGCTCATTGAAAGCCCATTAGGGGAACCTGAGGCAGGGATACGCCTACCGATCCATTCCATAGCATTGACACCAGCCTTGACACAAGGGGGTGCACCGAAGTGACTGCCCACCAAAACATGGGTCTTCAAGGAAATTTAAAGATGGCAAATTCTAAATGATAGTAGGAAGTACTTTTTCATAGACTATGGAAATCGTTGCTACAGGATGTTGCTGAGACCAAGAACTTAGCAAGATTAAAGATGAGATATAAATAACAACATCCAGAGTTATACTAGTTAACGCTAATCAAAAAAATTGAAAGGGCAAGACCTTCCTGGGCGCAGATTATCCCATATCCGACTACTGTGGGGTGGGTTTCCCCCCAGCTTCTTCTTGCAGCATCTGATGCTGACCTTTTTGGAGACAGGATAATGGACTAGATGGACCACAGGTCTGACCCAGTAAGGCAATTCCTATGTTCCGAGCGGAAAGTCCTTTTCAAAAACTAGAATACACCATATAGCCTGAAATACAGCCCTGAAGCTGACATCTTATTAAGATGAAAGGGATTTGGGAGATGTCAGTGATGAGCAATAGAAGCATATTTTAACTTGTATTTCTACAGACCTACTGTACACTATCACTTAATTTATCTGCATTAATATGGATTTGGTAGATGGTAAATCATGTAAACTAAACTCTTTTTTATCTGACTGTAAGCTGGCTGCTATCCTAGCAGAGATTTTTATGACAATTATTAGTAATCTTTTTATAAATTGGAGAAGAGAGGAGCTATCAGTATCCTTTCTATTCCAAGCCTGTATGCTTAACGACTTCAATCTCCTACACAGAACATTTTCAAATATACTATTTCCTTTATTAAAAAGTGCTGTTCATACTGTCCATTGTGCAACTCCATCATCTCGGATAATATCTGAAAATAAAAGCACATTCATTTTTAATCTATGGTGACAAAGTTCCTCCTCTACCTTGGTGGGTCTTGAGCTTATTGGAGGATTTGCTCGCCTTGGAGCTTCACGGCAGCTCTCAGCTTGGCTGTTTTTCTGAACCCACAGTCCAGGTTGACTCCTCCTGTGTCTGACCAGGAGTTGGGAGGTTTGGGTGGAACCCGGGCCCGCCCTCTACTCCGGGTCCCAGCCCAGGGCCCTGTGGAATGCAGATGTCTAGAGTTCCTCCTGGAACAGCTGTGCAACAGCTACAACTCCCTGGGCTACTTCCCCATGGCCTCCTCACAACACCTTCTTTATTCTCACCATAGGACCTTCTTGCTGCTGTCTGATAATGCTTGTACTCCTCACTCCTCCAACAGTCCACATTCTCACTCTCAGCTCCTAGCACCTCTTGCTCCCAGCTCCTTACACTTGAACCACAAACTGAAGTGAGCTCCTTTAAACCCAGGTGTCCTGATTAGCCTGTCTTAATTGATTCTAGCAGCTTCTTGATTGGCTGCAGGTGTTCTAATCAGCCTGTCTGTCTTAATTGTCTCCAGAAGGTTCCTGATTGTTCTGGAACCTTCCCTGTTACCTTACCCAGGGAAAAGGGACCTACTTAACCTGGGGCTAATATATCTGCCTTCTATTACTCTCCTGTAGCCATCTGGCCCGACCCTGTCACACTATGATGATAATTTATTTGAGGAATTTTCTCTCCCGCTGAATGAACTTGTGAGATCTACTGAAGTGTCTCCAAATCACATTCCCACTTATTTCACTATCCATGAAAAACAGACAAGATTCTTCCCATTTGTAAGACCTGCTAAACCTGCAGTCCAGGGTAATTCCAGGATTAACATGCCAGCACAGGGATTCTGAAAGGTTTTCATCAAGTCTACCACAATGTGCTGCTATTTTGCCCACTGTTATATATCGTCCCCCATCACATTCTCAATGTACAACATAGGCGTTTCCTGGTGCCGTTATAAGGCTCTTCGACTATGACACAAGTAGTGCTTCTAGCCTTTTGCGACAAAGTAATTCCTTATTGTTTATTTGATGTCTAGGAGTTAGATTTGCCCCACTGGATATTTTGCCGCCTAAAGACTAAAATAATCAAATCAGGCAGATGCAGCAAGTGGGTAATAAGAACTTCATGCCAAAGAGATGACGCTACAAACTGCATGCCATGGTTTACAATAATAAACACAGGAAATGGAACACCCCAGAGACTCTCATAAGAAATGGGAAGCAGTTTAATACTCTGAAATTTCTGGATCTCAACATCCAGATAAGAAGTTAACACTTATCTTCATTAATCTATGTTGCTCAGCAATGCCCCCAGCAAAAGATATGAGAGGAGGTAAGGCACATCTCTCAGAATCCCAAAGTCACAGGCTGCAAGAACAATTGGGAGAAACTCACACAGCCACATAAGGGCTGCAGAAGGCCACCAACGGAGCAGAACGTGGAGGGTCAACTACATGAGGGGCAGACGGCACATGCGCACATAGGGAGTCTCACAAGAAAATTTTTGGCGGCCTCAGAGGGCAGCCACCAACTCTTGCTGGTGGTCACTGTGACAATTTTTCTTAAAATACTTAATTAACTTTAGGAAAAACAAATAAATATGCACGTATACACGTCCAAATCATTGTAATTTATTTATGTAGGTTTTTATTGCAGACTCAATAATAAAAATAATGTACAGTGGTCTCTGTTCTTTACTGGACCTAAACAGAATAGAAACAAATAATTTGCCTTGCATATTCTTGTCTTTTTTGTTGTTGTTTCTTTTGCTTTTTTCAGAATCGTTAGCTAGTAAGTCTGTTTCTGTGAAAAGTGATATTTGTATGTTTGTTACCACTGCTTTGTCGTCCTCTTCCTCCCCCTCCCCCATCAGCCCCCCCGGAGGCTGTGGCTGCACAAAAAGCCCCTTGTGGCCGCATGAGGCCATCGAGGCAGCATTTGAGAAATGCCATAGATCTCATTATACCTTTACTGTCAAGTTTTGTTTTGCTCTAGTTGTGGCATTTTATGCAAAATGTTTAATGAGTTCTATTCAAATGAGTTTCAAATTAACCACAAACTTAAGTTCAAATACACCGTGCCCCAAGCTGTGGTTGGAGAGTAGGTTATAGAACTTAGCTTTGCCTCTAGTAGGTAGGTGAATGGGTGCTTGATGGTGACAGGTGGGGTGGCTGGGGGAGTCTCAGTGGGACGCTGTTGGGGCTGCTAATATTGCTCCTGAGGAGACAGGTGGGTGCTGGGTTGCCAGTGGTGGTGGCATTATGTGCTGGGAGCATTAGATGGGGGCTGGGGTTGGAGCCCAGGATATCAAAACTTTTTGTGTGTGGCTACCCCCACAGCCACCACCTCCCAGATCAGCTGCTCCTTCCACACCCATGTCCAGCAGGAGGAGCAGCAAGAGAGGAGGCGAAAGGAAGCCAGCTCTGTAGATGCCACAGCAGCATCTAGGGGCCAACAAGCAGAACTGTAGGCAACCGTTTGCTTTCTTCCCACAGCCCAGCTGGATGCATGACAATCCAGTTCAGATCCGCGACTGCATGACAGAGCTGGCAAATGTACAACACTGTAGTGCTGACTGTTCAGTATCACTTCCAGGTTATTACTAACCAAGAACCTACCACACTTGCTTCACTGTTGTACCCCATTGGCTTGCCTTTATTGTATTTACTGCCTTGTCTTTATTTAGCTGCTTTCATTATATTAAGCTGTAACGCAAGAAACCTACAGTATCCCGTATCCTGTAAGACATTAGCTGAAGCATAAGTTTGCATAAGGGTGGTTAAGTCAGCTGTAACCCTTGGCATAGATCAACAGTTACGTTTAGACTTTAGGAACTAAGAAGAGCTTGCTCAAAGATAGGAGGCTGTAAATGCAACTGCAAGGAACATTGAAGTAATAACTGCAAATCCATTGAAGCAAGGAGTATCAGATACGATCATGAGCTGAAATGGTAGTACATGTATCAATACAAATAAGGAAGAGTGGAGAAACCTCTACTGAATATGCATTAGACATGGTAGCGTCAGTGTAACATATTATAAAAGTGACATCCCAGGCTGTGGGCAGTAGAAGAGAGAGAAATGTAGCCCTTTCTACAGGTGCCAGAAAGATGGCCACTGGTGAAGATGAGGAAGGTGACGGTGATTTCAGGCTGTTCTGCAAGGGATGGTGTGAGTATGGCTGTTCAGATGTACATTCTGTAGTATCTCTATCTACCTTGCTGAGTGAGAGTGTTTGTGACTGTGCTAAATGTATTAATACATTATTTGTAAATATAGAAGAGTTCCTATAGTGGGAGTGTTGCAACTGGACACATCAGGGTTCCCAACTATATAGTAATTTTAATAATATGGGGCCTGATCTTGGGATAAGAACCTCTCTATCCTCACAGTGATAACTGGGGATTCTTATACATAATCTACAGATCAGGCTACACTGTGCAGACGGCTCCACCACCTGATATGGTGTCAGCAATAGCCTCCTACAGCCGGAGATAAAGGAAAGCAAGAATAAGTAAGGGAGGCTCCTCTGCAGTGAGCGGAGGGGTTGTTTGCCTTGCCCCCACCTCAGGCTGCAGCAGGAAAGAAAACAGATCAAGCTCATACAAGAGCTGTAGGGACAGAGAAAAGCCACAGCTGCAAGAAGAGGCTACGATTGAAATAAGCAATAAATGCCCCTCAGAGGAGGATCTGCAGAACAGCAAGGCTGCAGGCCTAAAAACGGAACTGCAGATCCCACAGAAAGAGAACAGGAGAGAGCCATTTCCACAGGTGCCGTGAAAGAGAAACAAGCCATCTTAGAGTTTCAGGAGCAGCAGGAGGAAGAATAATTAAAACAAAGGCCCAGATTGTCCCCTGAGATTTTCACAAAGGGGGAACCTACCTCTACCAAACTCTGCTCCCATCCTATCCCAATGGGAGAGAGGAGGAGATGGGATCAGGTGGCACCTCTCCTCCCAGACATTTAGGCCTGGATGAAACCTCTCTGTGGGTTCAAGATCTGCATGTGGTGAATGAGAAGAGGCAGCAAGAATGGGTAGACTGGAGAAATCACACAAGCCACCTCCCACCCCTAAAGAGAAGCCCTGCAAAAGATAACCTAGCCCTAGGCCGAACAATCTTTTCCACAGAGCCCCATACCCTTCAGGAGTCCCAGGGCCAACCACAGCCATGGGGATTCTGTTGTAACATGGCTCCTAGGGGCTGCCTAGGGCCAGAGCTGGGGTGGAGGCACAGGGTCTCCATGTATATGGCCCTGTCACCCCATAGACTCCAGGAAGATCTGCCTGGTTTTGGGAATGGGACCTGTAGCCTTCTCTGTGAGGGCATGGGATGATACTGTGGGGGAGCTCCATGAAAGAATCTTTACAGAGATCCTCCATATACTTCCTCATTCCAGATTTTAACACAGGAGAGGATTCTCTGGGCCAAAGTCTACAAAGGGACAGAATTTTTTTTCCCCAAGGCCATGAAACTAATATTTCCTGTAGTTCCTCCAAAAAGTTTTAACTGTGCTGAAGAATCAGCATGACTAAAACGGATTCATCACTTTTAGCAGCTTCATGTTGCATCAGGACTTGTCAATAAGCGTGATGAATAGCAAGTAAATCTTCTCTCAGAAATTACATCTTTGCATTATTATTGCATCCAGGGTTCCCAGTCAGGACTGGCATCCCATTGTAGTAGATATGTGTCAAAAACAGAGAAAGGTATAATCTATCTTGAAGAGCTTGCCAGCTAAGAAGGAGATGAGGCATGTGAGGGATGTCAGACATAACTCCAGACCAGAAGAATGCGTAGAAAATAGAAAAGCAACTATTTGACATGCATTTGATTGGGAAACCCTTCCAACCCTCACAGAATATCAAAGGGGTGCAAATTTCAATGTCTTGAGGTTAGACAAAAAAGCTCAAAGAAACACAAGGCAGAAAACGTGAGTGACTGTGACAGAAGACTTTGGGGACAGGTAACAAAGAACAGCCATCTATTTATGGACTAGAGAGTAAGACTGCCCAGCATTCCTGGAAAACATGCTCCAGCCCGAGAAGCAGAACGTCATAGATCTCACAAAAAAGGGCACTGGCACAGAATTATGTAGACTGTGAAAACATCTGGAAGTGACACTTAAAGAAAAAACAATGGGAGGGTGAGGAGAAGAAAGAGAGAGAGATGTCCCCTACGGACATGTTTATAGAGCTGCTGAAGTCAGGTGATGGCAGTGTTGAGAAGGAAGTTCCAACTCCATGTTATACCACAGAGATGTGACCTTTTTGCTTGAACGCTCATATGTGCCCCCACACAGGCCATTCTAGAGGAACTCAAGATTACATTTCATTCATTTAATATGGTAGTTAAATTATGGACTTTGCACCAGCCAATGGAATAATCTATTTGTTGCCATTTAGGGTCCATCAGAGCGATTACACCTCATCCAACTCCACTTTGAACCTGGCTGGTGCTGCATGGAGTGGTTCTTGTAATAGCAGACTCCATTGTGAGATAGAGTGATCTGAAGATCCAAGATGGAACCTTCTGCCTTAAAAAATGGAGGCTTGGGAGAGTGGGGTGGCTAGAAAAAAAAAGTAGCAGGCCAAGAGGCACATTACTGCCTGCTGGTTCTTCCACATCTTTGCTGCTGTCTCTCTTATCACTCCATAGAAAGCAGCTGGGGGAGGAAAAGAAGGTGGTGGCAAGGCATGGCAACCTGCACCAGAGTCTGGTAACAGTAAACCAGGATATCAGGCATGATGATGACCTTCTGTGAATGGCAACTTTAATATACTACAGAGTAGACTAATTCTTCAACATGTGGAGATGTAGTATTGAGAATGCTTTCTGTCCCATGAATGAATAAGTATGTTCTGTAGAAAGAGAGTCTTTAATGATGCATGCATCTGTCTGATTTATCAGTCTAGTCTCTTTGGCATCATCTGGATCTGGTGATACAATTTCTATCACGAATTTAATATTTTAACCTAGCAATATTGGTACTGAAACGTATATACCTACAAGAGATATCTCTGCTCATGTTTCAGTGTATACACTGTGATTGTCTTCTGGCACAGAGAAGGAATTCTCCACCTACTTACCTGACACATATACAGGACAATGCATATTTGGCAGAATGCATTACTTTTGTCTTCCTCTCAAGCATCAGATATATAAACCACTGCCAAAGGTAAGATTACAAGAGTAAATGGTCTGCTCTCATACTGCCACTCCTAATTTCCCAGCATTTCTTCACAATTTAGATCTGAAGTCAATCCAAATTAAGTTATAAATCTATGTAAATCAAACATAAATTTGAATGACTATGTAAAGACTGGAATTTCTTATGTCTAAATTACTAGACGTAACTACACACTTGATATCAACAGCAAAATCCCCTTTAGTGTGGGATAATATACAACATATAGAACAAACCAAGGAGAAAGACAGCTAATTGCATTTTAACCAGAACAGACAAACAAAATCACAGTCCTGTCTTTGTGTGGTTTGGTGAAGTGACACTGTTCCAGAACTCAGAACTAAGTAAAAGGGGGGTGAGGGGAAGAATTTCCAAAGACTGACTGAGATTTGGCAGATTCTTTTATTCACCCAAGTAAGGGATGGTCTATATAAAGAAATTACACCATTTTAATTAAATCAGTTTCAAAATCAGCAACTGAATTAAGCTAAATAGATTTCAGCCACTCTTAAATGAATTTAAGTGAAATGTGATGCAACTCCCTAGGCTAGACACTCTTAAACCAATTTAAAAGGGTCCACACGAGGGAGTTGTATCACTTTAAAGCTAAATTAATTTAAAACCCGATTTAGTTAAATGGGTGTGTTTTCTGTGTGCACGCACACCGGGCCTAAGACTAACACGTACTCTGTCACTCTGTCATGTGTGAAGAAAGACCTATCAGCCCCAGTCTGTATTTTATATTTAAAATCCAGCTCTGCAGCGAGCTGGTTTAAACTTTTCTAAATTCAAAATATCAATGTTTTTCTCAAACTATTACATTTTTGAGATAAAAATGGGAGAAAATGTTTGTGAAAATCTCCTTTTTTGATCAGCTGTGGTCAGACACGACAATCAGTTAGGCTCCTTAGCCCGACTGACTTTCAGACTACAGTCTGTCTACATGGTGAGTTAGTGTGTGACAAGCCAGGGAGTGAACCTGCAGCGCACGAACTTGCCAGACACTAAGGGCTTGTCTACACTTGAAACACTGCAGTGGCACAGCTATAGTGCTGCAGCTGAGCTGCTCTAGCACTTCACCGTAGACACTACCTATGCTGATCGGACGGCTTCTCCCATTGGTGTAGGCAAGTCACCTCCCCAAGAGGCAGTAGCTAGATTGACGGAAGAACTTGTCCATCGACCTAGCATGTCTACACAGGGGGCCAGGTCAGCTTAACTGTGTCGCTCAGGGACGTAGCTGGGTCAACCTATCTTTTTAGCATAGGCCAGGCCTAACTGGCCACCCAGACCTGCTACTGCACACTGTAAATGCCACAGTGTGCTCTGACGTACTGCTGTTTGAAACGGGAGTACGTCAAAATGTGCAATGGAACTTACAGTGCATGGAGAAAGGGTCCACATGGTGAGCTAGTGTGTTGTAGATTCACACCCTGGCTGGCCGCGCACTAACCTGCTGTTTAGAGAAAGTCCTTTGGCTCCTCAGTCCCTCTTTTGAAAATGGGACTTAGACACTTTTGAAAATGTTATCTTGGGTCAATTCATACTGAAGTATAAATATTATGGCTCCATTTGCCATTGACTAATTGTCATATGCACTACACTAATTACACTAAAATGGATATACTTCTGTAAAGCTTCTGGCTGGGGTCCTCAAAGGGGGCTAAAGGGGCTGGCACCCAACTCTCACAAATAGTCAATGGAATTTGGGTACCTAACTCCCTTATGCCCCCTTTGAAGATCCCAGCCAGTATCAAAAACTAATTCTGCTACAAAACCATGTAATATATCTGTCCTTGGAAAGCATTTCCTCCTCCGGTATCCAAAAGTTATGATGCTATAGGCTACACTCATCTGTTTTCCTCCAGAAGGTATTGAAACAATAGCAAGCTGTCTACAGGCTGGGGTTAGGGGAAACATTGTTTATGAAGAGCAAACTACATTCAGTTTTGAGATTAGTTGACAGGCACAGCAAGCGAATGTTTGTTTACTTCTGAAGAAATCAATGTCATAAAATAATGTTTAAACAAATGATGAAAGATGGGTTAATGAACCTTTCTGTTACATTAGAGAGTAGGGATTGAGAACATGGATTTTATTAAAGATACGTGGACTTTTAATATTAAGGGAGGGGAAAAAAATCACTCACTCACTTTAAGATTGCTACTAATGAGTAAACACGGCAATGTAAGCTACAGTCAGATCTGCTTAGCTCATCCATTGATCTGTGTTCCTAGAACAGTCGTCTATTTTATGTTATGTAAAAAGACATGCAACTAATGACATCTCTTATACTTTGAAGTGTCATATAAGCAGATCTTCTCGCTCAAAGGAGAAGACACAAAAAGTTACTCTAAAGATGCAGCAGGGTTAGTATTAGTGGGTGATTCTGATATTGGGTACACCGGTGTAAAACTGAATTGAAATGCAAGAGGCAACATGGTCCAGTGGATAGGGTGGTGGACTTGGACCCAGGAAGCCCAGGTTCTAGTCTTAGCTCTGCTTGTGACCTTGGACAAAACTCTTCACCTCTGTTTCCACTCCTATTGTGAGTATGTCTTGTCTGTTTAGCTTGTAAGCTCTTTGGGGCAGGAAATCTCTCTCACTATGTGTTTGTACCATGCCTACCACAGTGGGGCCCTGAGTTAGAATTGAGGCTTCTAAGCACTACTATAATATAAATGAAGTTATTGGAGTTGCATTGTGATCAGAATCAGCTCTCATCTTCAGCAATGTATGTGATCTCTGGGGCCCTGTCTAGAAAGCTTCATACCCATCCAATCCTAAGATGACTGGACAAGTCATAGGCCAGCTCAGTCTTCTCCTCCAGCAGCAGAACGGGAGGGGAACACAATTAATTCCCTGATCCCTCAGACTGGCAGCTTGGGGGCTTACATATAATAAGGCCAGCTCTGAGAAGCATCATCAGGAGTGGGCACTGACATAAGTGATCAGCAAGCCTTCATCTTTACAACAGGGCCATTCTGTGAGAAAACCACTCTCTTCTGAAAACTCATCCTAGGATATTCACTGAATGATTCGACTGGCTGAACATTCCCAAGGGCTTTTCAATTATGCTATTTTCTATTATTTATCCAGTGCCACCCAGTACGCTCCCCACTGCAGGAAGACATGGTCCTAGCCCTAAAACCTTACAGTCTAAGGTCTCGTCTACACTTAAAATGCCACAGTGGCACAGCTACACCACTGCAGTTATACTGCTGTTACGCTTCAGCGTAGACCCTACCTCTGCTGATGGGAAGTGTACTCCCATCTGCACAGTTAATCCACCTCCTTGAAGTTGATTAGGGATAGCTAGGTCGGCAGAAGAATTCTTCCATTGCCCTAGCACTGTCTAGAATCATATAATAATAGAATATTAGGGTTGGAAGAGACCTCAGGAGGTCATCTAGTCCCATCTCCTGCTCAAAGCAGGACCAGCACCAACTAAATCATCCTAGCCAGGGCTTTGTCAAGCCAGGCCTTAAAAACCTCTAAGGAAGGAGATTCCACCACCTCCCTAGGTAACGCATTCCAGTGCTTCACCACCCTCCTAGTGAAATAGTCTACACAGAGAATTAGGTTGGCTTAACAATGCTGCTTAAGGGTGTGGATTTTAAGGGCCTGGTCTGGCAAAGCATTCAGAATCCTTAACTTCCACTGCAGTCAATGGGAGTTGAAGTCACTCAGTACCTTCAAACAGGCTCTAAGGAAGGGAATAGATTCACTTCAGATACAGAGTACAAAAGCTGATTAGATAGATGTCAGTCTCTAGACAGGATATATATATATATATATATATATATATATATATATATATATATATATATATATATATTCTCTCTCTCTCTCTCTCTCTCTCTTTTAATAGCATGTGTAGCACTGGTTTATTTTTGTCAAGATTAACAGTGGAATAATACTGCTCAAAACATTAAAAAGCCAAAAATGTAGGTATTGAAAAGAAGAAAATACCTCAATTTGAAGCCTAAAGATTACTTTGGGTCCCAAAGGAAACAGAAGCAATTTAGTGTCTGATACCCTTAGCAAGAGAAAGGTTGGAAGATTAAGACCAACTGCTGTTTGGATAAGTGGTTGGTAATTGCACATATCAGCAATTATGTACTGTCAGATCATTTTCCTGTTACCCTAGTCCTCTCTTGTGTCCTGTCAGGGCTTATTCGGAATGACCCTATGTCAGTGGTCCTCTTCGGAGTCACCTTCCTAATGTCATACAGTAGCTCATCGACCAGTGCCTTGCAAGCTAAAGAGGAAGAAAGAAAACTCATTGTCACAAGAGAAACCATATCAGCCTATCCGATAGGGGTTTTCATTTGCAGGGGGCAGTTAGATGCTGACAATATATTACTGAGGTGCAAGTATGTGTGTGCATGCACACACACACACACACACACACACACACACACACACACACACACACACACAGTCCGTACGTAGCCTGCAATAAGCCTTGTGTCCCAGGAATGGCAGTTGCATGTGTTTGGAGAGAGGTGGTGCGATGGGGATCCATTCATTTGTTTATCGTTTAAACAAAATGCTTTCTCAAAGCCATAGCCAAGGAGGGAAGGCAGCACCATCTGGCAAATAAATGCATATTAAACTGCACTTTGCGAGAAATGCTTCTGCTTTGTTCCCTTGAGCTACTACAGCACCGTGTTCGGCTTGTGTCCGTTGAAAGGGGGGGTGAGGGTACAGAAAGGTGATCTTTTTATGAGACATAGGGCTGACATCTCTGGCAGGGGTGAGTTAGCAGGGATGGGAGAAGGGGATCAATCCCCAAAAGGAGGAAGTCTCCCCCACAATCCCTTCAGTTTAGCGACAGAGCTAACAGTTCAGCACATCACAGAAATGGGGCAACTAGTCCCTCACACTTGAGTCCACTCCTCACCTCACTCCTCACCTCATCTTATGCTTAAGTGCACCAGATATGTCTTTTCCCATTCTGTTTATTCACCAGTAATAACGATTTAGAGAAGAAAAACACAGGGAAAATAGATGAAATATTAGCAGAACTGTTTATAAATTGTATTCAAAAGTATAAACACACACTGTAATGTTTTGGCACCATGAAATATTTTGTTTGCTTGCCTGGGTACAGCCTGCAGGCAGGAGATAGTCCCTTACAAGGATTCTTAGAAAGAAAAAAAGGCCGAACAAACTTTATGGTGGTATGTACATCTTTCAGCATGAACTGCACCACAGCTGGCAGCAAGCATTTTATTCAAGCCCTAACTGCTATATAATCAAATAGGCAACATTTATAACACTATTTATAATAGTGCCGTCTGTTGATTTCCCATGACATTGTGCACACAACTTAATTTTAGGAGAAACACTACATATGCTTGTTCAAAATTTGGACTTTGTAAAAACAAACTGTATAAAAAGCCATTTTAAAAATATCCCAATGGAAACAGCTGTCCCCTCAGCTGTAATGTTCTAGTGATGCATAGTTGGCCGGCAGGGTAGTGGACGATAAGGTAGTGGCCTACAGGGTAGTGATGCATAGCTGGCCTACAGGGTAGCTGGCCTATAGAGTAGTCTCTGAGATAGTCCGTCCCAATCCATTAGGGCCTTTGCAGGTTAAGGCCCGGCCTTTGAATTCTTTTCTGAAACCAAGCGGGAGCCAGCACAGCTCACAAAGCACAGGTGATACAGTCATGGTGGCCCATCATGCTTGTGAGAAGGGCTGCCCCAGATTTCCCCCCACCTCACCCCCCCTTTTTTTTTTGGCGGTTGTTGCATTCAGTCCCAAATTGAATCATTCCACTGGGTGGTGACAAAAGAATGGCTTCCAGGAGCCCTGTCCTTGTCTGAGTTTCTTAGCTAGTTAGAGACTCTGCGACTTTCAGAAGGGGAATACCATCTGTTCCAAACCAAGCACCTTTTCTCCCCCACAGAAGTAACTGATTTCCCAATCAAGTGTCAAAAGAGAACAAAATCTATTCCAACTAAGCTCATATGTTCACTGCCTGAGGGAAGCCTCTGGCTTATATGGCACTGGGTGTACTCATGGAACAGTAACTATTTTGCTAGCTAATCAAGTTAGGCAGGAGTTACAACTCCTGTGGGCTGAATGGTGCTCCTTACACTGTAGATCTAGTGGGTTGGATCTTGCTCTCAGATGCACTGGTGTAAATCCACAGTAATGCCAGTGAAGTCAATGAAGTTACTCTGGATTTACACTGATGTGAATTGGAGCAGAATATGGCCCAGTTTCTCAAAAATGCTACATTCTTACCCAGCCCACTATTGGATTTTTATCTGTTGAGTGGAGCCAATGATTGTACTACCTATTAAAAGAAGCACAAAGGAATATAGAACTACAAAAGCGTTAAGACTCCATACTCTAATCCATGAACAATGGGAATCCCTCCCTGGGGGCTCTGCAGACCTAGAGATGTCTTTCCAAATTCTCTCCTTCCCAAAGTTGCAATGAAAGTAGCTGTATTAACCTGCCTTCCCTCACTGTCAAACCTCCCCTTTTAGGGGGGCTCAGGAAGCAGCTACTGTGAGAGCAACTGGAAACAAGGCTCCTACAGAAAACATGCTCTCCAGAAGTCAGAAGGAACTTGGAAGGGGGCCTGGTAGCAGGACAGAGGCAAGGAACATCACAGGGAATCCAAAGAAGCAGAATCCATTACTTCTGTGTAAGAGAGGATGGGGCCCCATTCTGCAGGTGCCTCCTCAGGTGGAACTGAAGGCGCTCATCACCTCTTAAGGGGAGCTCTGAACACTGCAAGACTGGACTTCAAGCTATTTTCAAGAGTCAAAGTGAGGCTGAGCATAGAGATCAGCCCTGTATTTAAGGATTCACCACACTGCCAAGATAACTAGGTTCCACAAGAAGCTGTGTGCAGATTAATACACTTCAAAAATTAGTTAACCCAGCATAGACCCACCAGGACTGATGAAGATTTTAGACCGAATGTTTAGACTGCCTCACAGCGCTCCCCAAGAAATTGCATGGAAGCAGGAAATGAACTGGAAAGGTTGAAAGGAGGCCAGCAATTGAGTACTCCAGGCCAGATAGGAAACCAAAGCAGAGACAAGAATCTCCAAATATTGACGAGTTAGCACTGATTGTAGTCTGGAAAGGATCCTAAAATAACAGGGATTCCTGGAGACATAATAAACACGTCTCTGAGTTATCATCTTGAACGGAAGGGAACTGCCTAGATGTCTGTTTGACTTACTGCCAAAACTAAATATGTAGTTCTTTACCATTTTGTCAGCTATATCTCTACAGGTTTATGATTTTCCAGGAAAGCACACCAGAAATAAAAGCAAATGTCCATAAGAAACTATGCATCTTGATCTTCAACGTCAGTTGTTGGTAATGGGTTGAAAACACATTTTTAAAAAGTTATGTAACTGAGTTCCAGATCAAGACATTTTATCTTGGAATTCATCAGTCTCCTGTGCATAAATAATGCAAACTCCCCTGGCTGATGCATATATAGTTACAACTCCATTGTGAGTTTCAGGGAAGACTCAACTCTTGATTGCCTGAACTCAAGCCAGTATACAACACAGTCCATGCAGTTCCAGTTTCCCAGATACTTAAGAATTTCCTCAGTTCCTTGTATAAGCACAGCGCCTGATCCTTCCCCTCGCTTATATCAGTTTTACAGAAGTGTAACACAATTAATGAGCTACAGTTATTCCTGATTTATCCAGTGCCAGTGAGAAGAGAAACAGGCTCACAGTCTGGTTTTAGAATCTTCATGCTCCCAATTCCTGCAGCCTCCCTTAGCCCCAAATGTTTGCACCCTCTGGCTAGTGGTTCTTATTGCCTGCTGAACACTCCCATTTCCAATTTTCTCCTCAGTTCATTCTGAGTTCTCCCCACAAATTGTAAAGAAAATACTCTCTGGGTCAGCTATTTTTAATATGGTGCACATTAAATGATTAAAAGCTGGCTAATTCAGAGGTCTCAAAATGTAATTGTAAACAGGGAATCATCAGCAAATGGGTGTGTTTCTAGTCAGGTCCCGCAGGGATTGGTTCTTGGCCCTATGATATTTAACATTTTTATTAATGACTTGGAAGAAAACATAAAATTAATCACTGATAAAGTCTGCAGGTGACACAAAAATTGAGGGAATGGTGACTAATGAAGAGGACAGGTTACTCATACAGAGCAATCTGGATTGCTTGGTAGGCTGGGTGCACGCAAACAATATGCATTTCAATGTAGTCAAATGTAAATGTACACACCTCAGAACAAAGAATGTAAGCCATACTTACAAGATGGGGGACTCGATCCTCAGAAGCAGTGACATTGAAAAAGATTTGGGGGTCATGGTGAATAATCATCTGAATGTGAGCCCCCAGTGAGATGTTATGGTCAAAAGGGCTAATGTGATCCTTGGATGCATAAACAGGAGAAGCTTGAGCAGGAGTAGAGAGGTTGTTTTACCTCTGTCATTGGCACTGGTGTGACTGCTGCTGGAATACTGTGTCCAGTTCTGGTGCCCACAATTCAAGGAGGATGTTGATAAATGGGAGAGGGTTCAGAGAAGAGCCATGAGAATGATTAAAGGATTAGAAAACCATGCTTTATACTTGTACTCCCGGAGCTCAGATCTATTCATCTTAACTAAGGCGATGTCTACACTACAGACCTTACAGTGGCACAGCTGTACCGCTGCAGCTGCACTGCCATAAGGTCTCCCATGTATCCGCTCTATGCCGACGGGAGAGAGCTCTTCCACCAGCATAATTAAACCACCTGCAATGAGCGGCGGTAGCTATGTTGGCAGGAGAGCATCTCCCACTGCCATAGCGCTGTTCACACCCATGCTTTTGTCAGTGAAACTTATGTCAGTTGTGGGGGGAGGGGGCTCCCTGACCTACAAAAGTTTTGCCAAAACAAGTGCTAGTGTAGACAAAGCCTAAGAAAAGGTTAAGGTTGAATACAATATATAAAGTACCTACATGGGGAACAAATATTTATTAATGTGCTCTTCAATCTAGCAGAGAAAGGTATAACACAATCCAATGGCTGGAAGTTGAAGCTAGACAAATTAAGTCTGGAAACAAGGTGTAAATTATTAACACTGAGAGTAGTTAATCACTGGAGGAACTTAACAAGGGCTGTGGTGGATTTTCCGTCACTAGAAATTTTAAAATCAAGAGGGTATGTTTTTCTGAAAGATCTGCTCTAGGAATTATTTTGGGGAAGATCTATGGGCTGTGTTACACAGGAGGACAGACTAGATGACCATAGTTAAATAAAAATACCACATAAGACTCAGACTGCTTGTAAAGTAAAAGTCTAAAATGGACCTCTCCCCATCTACTGGTCTTCAACGTTTCTTGCTTCTTTAAATAAGATCAGCAACGTTCATGGACATTTCATCAATCTGGGTAGAATAGTACTGTTCAATATCATGCAGGATACGGATGTCATCTTTCTTTACAAAGATGATCATAGTGGTCCCTTCTGGACTTGGAATCTATGAACTTTTATTTTTGTATTATGTATAAGAGTGCCTGTTGAGAGCCCACAATCAGTGGGTTACATCCAAATCAATGAGACGCTCATCACCTAAGGATTTGGCTCATTAGGAATACGTACACATCTGCATTGACCAAAATGACCAAGAAACAGTTTCTTCACACACCAAAATAAATTCCTTTCTTTCCCTCCACTCCTGAATTCTAAGCAAACCTAGAGCCTGGAAACAGAATAACCTGGCAGCAAGCACTGAAAGTTACCAAATCTAGGGAGAAAAGGAGAAGTGAGTTTCAGAGTAGAGGACCCCTGCTACCAGGCTGCTCCTGTTTACTGTGGGACTGTTAGCTCAAGTGCCTGAGCTAAGCTTATCACAACTGCCATGGCATCGGACAAGGAGAGAGGCAGCCTTAAGTTAGCCAGAGGAAGAAGGAAGCAGCAGAATGAAAGATCCCACACACAGAATGTTTTGGGACTCTGTCTTTAGCCTGTCTGTCCCACATCAGCAGCAGACAGGCCTGCCTGCAAACAGGATTGGGGGTGGGGAGGAGGAGTCTACTTGTAAGGAATAAAAAAACTACCAAGTAAATGGAAGGAGTCAAATATGGCCTGTACAGCCAGCGGAGCTTGGGTGTGGGGGTGTGGAGTTCACAATCCCAAGCCATACTGGCTGAAGGCATTATGCCTGCAAAGGGCAGAAGGCTCTATGGATTTGGAGAGTTGCAGTCCGAGGGGGCACTGAGTACACATCTAAACTGTGGAGTGTGCTCTCCCCAGTACCATCCTTCAGGTACTATCAGGTGCAAAAGGGCCAGTCGATAGCCATGCCCTCAGCCCCCAAGGTCACACCTCTTCTGGGGTGACAGTACTGCTCCCAGTGCTGCTTAGCCATGGTCTCTGTTACATGGTCTGACTCACGCTGAAGTCAAAGGGAACAGCATCCCAATAACTGACTAGAGAATCTGGCCCAGGAACAGAAAGCTTCAGTATCATGGCAGGGGAGGCAGGGGCTCCAAGTACCCTGTCCACCATCTATCACCCATAAGAACATAAGAACAGCCATGCTGGGTCAGACCAAAGGTCCATCTAGCCCAGGATCCTGTCTTCCAACAGTGGCCAATGCCAGGTGCCCCAGAGGGAATGAACAGAACAGGTAATCATCAAGTGATCCATTCCTTGTCGCCCATTCCCAGCTTCTGGCAAACAGAGGCTAGGGACACCATCCCTGCCCATCCTGGCTAATAGCCATTGATGGACCTAGCCTCCATGAACTTATCTAGCTCTTTTTTGAACCCTGTTATAGTCTTGGCCTTCACAACATCCTCTGGCAAAGAGTTCCACAGGTTGACTGTGTGTTGTGTGAAAAAATACTTCCTTTTGTTTGTTTTAAACCTGCTGCCTATTAATTTAGTCCTATATGTTAATATTCCCCACTCCCAATACCAGCCTAACACATGTTAAAGGTGTGCTTAAGGAAGGAAAGAGGAAAATATTATAATCAAGTGAAATATGAGACCAGAGTGACAGGGTAAGCCTCACTGAGAGAAGTGAAGAATTATAGGCAAATATAAACAGGACCCTCCAATATAGGATTCAAACTGGCCTGAAACCACAGAATACATTCCTGGGCATTCAGAAGCATGAAAAAGAGAAGTATGGTTTAATTAACTAGAGGATTACAAACCTGATTCACAAGTTGATCAATAGGCATCACATAGGCAGAACACAATAACACTTCATGTTTTCTTCATACGAACTAATAGAAGAAGCTCAAGAAAAATAGATCTTTTAGTCTATAGCCAGGGTTACCAAAGATCTTAATTTAAGTAGCTGTGAACCAGTCAGACAGCTGAGTTAGAGTATAGTCATATTTTGTTTACTCTGATCTTTTAAATATATAATTTGCATAACAGTAGTACCTAGACCCCATCTGTCCAAAGACATAGTAATTCATTTCCCCCAAGCATCTTCCATTCTAACTAGGCAAGACTGGAGGATGGGAAGGCAGGAATATTATCATCCCTATTTTACAAGTGGGAAACTGAGGCATAAACAGATAAAGCGACTTTCCTAAGGTCACACTGTGAATGGGTGCCAGAGTCAAGTATTGAACTTTTATCTCACAAATCCCAGTCCACTGCCTTAATCACAGGACCCTCCTTCCTCTCTCTGTCTCTAAACATATATATACAGCGCTTGAGAATTCACCTCAAGCTGAGCCAATTTCCAGCTCAGAGTGAATCTGTGAAGCTGGGTTATACATTTTCCTCCTCCTCCAAACCAGGCACAAAATGTATTTTTAATGGAAACGTTCCACTGAACTATCACACTGTGAACAAGGCCAATATATATATATGAAGCGACTGTATCTAATATATGCTCAGGATAGAAGTTTGAGATGTCAGAACGTTTTATCTGAAACAAGCAGACATTCATGCACAAGAGGATAACTTCAAACCTATCTCCCCATCTACCTAACTCCAAGCTCTAGGTAGATAGAGAAATCAAGCAGAAGCTGAAGTTGCTGAAGGAATGCAAAACGATTTCTGCAGGCAAAAAGAACAGGGTGTCCCTGTGAGTACTACTAAACACAATTTTAGAGAGAAATGGGGAAATTACTTACTCTCGGGTCTCCTGCCCTCACATGCACAACTGTGAGCTAAGTAACATGCTCCGATGAGGCAGTCAAACCATGTGCCTCAAGGGGTTCGTTCAGCACACAATACCTTCTTTCAGTCGGTTCCTCTTTCTCTCAAACCAACCTCGTTTTCTTTAGTTAAAAAGAAAGAAAATTATAGCACAGGACATAGGAAGAAAAGTAGGAGATTGAAGCACTACAGAACCAGTGCCTCAACTCATGCAAATTCAAATAGCTTTATTGACTTCCAGGGAGCTGCTAATTTACACAAGCTCAGGATCTGGCCCAGAGTTTTACACACATCTGAGTTTGATCTCGTACCATGGAAAATCAGGAATAACTCTGCGGATTTGAAAACCGCGTAAGTGAGACCACACTCGGACTTACTAGACAGTAAATTCCTTTCTCCAAAGTTATATTTGTTATTAAGAATCCTCAGTCTTGGCGACTGCAAAACCAGAAGACTATTTCCATTAATGTACATATTCAGATCCAATAGATGACAAAAGGGAAATAAATTATTGAAGACAGGAATAGCATTTTTTGAAAACTATATTTATTAATTTTTCTTTACACCCAGTAAATGCTATCTTTTACATGATGCTGATTTTTTAACATTTACATACATAGAATCCCATGTCCCTTATGTAGTTATAGCTCAGATAGTAACATTAAGCTATTTAACATTCATAGAGAATAAAATGAAAAATGTGTCTGAAATCGATAACTTTGTAACTGCTCCTGCTCCCACTGAACTCAATGGAAAACTCACATTGACTTCAGTGGAAACAGAGTTAAGAATCTAACTATGTATGTACTAGCTGTCTGTTACAGTTATGGTACAGTATCTTTTCAGAAAATTAAAAACCTGTCAAGATTATTATGAGTATTATTTAGTCCTTCTGGTGTCAATGTCTTTTCCTAGAGCTATACTATGCATTAGAGGTGAAATTCATCCCTGTGCAAAGGGCCAGCACAAGGCGTATTCAAACACTTGTATCTCACTTAACCCTTCAAAATAAGTTGTAAATAATGCTTAAGTGGTGCTACTTCAGAAGAAAAACACCATCACCGAAAGATGGAGGGGAGGCTGGGTTATGAACCTTCATAACAGCTGCACAAGGGAACCTCCTTCTCTGCACGTGTTCATGGGCTGTTCTAGCACTGAGCTAGTTCAGTGGTTTTCAAACTGTGGTCTGTGGATTTCCAAAGGGGTCCACACCTCCATTTGAAATTTTTTAGGTGTCCACAAATGGAAAAAGGTTGCAAACCACTGAGCTAGTTAATCAGGAAGTATATACAGATCTAACTTCAGTCAATAATAGCATGCCATTCTAGAAAAACATGGGCTCTTGGTGAGTTCCACAAATGCATGAGAGAGCAGAGTTGCTCTCAAAACTCTCCCCAAAATGCCCTTGACTGGCTGGCTCACATAAAGGAAAAGAGCCTATTACTGCTAAAAGCTAATAGAGTTTTCCCTTTAGCTGAAGCAAAAGAGACTTATGCTGTTTGTATTGAAGGTCACAGGTTCAATCCCTGTGGACAATCAGTAGTGGGAGAAATAAAAAATAATAAACAAATAGTCAAAAAGGGATACGAAAAGTGGCTAATGGCAACATTTTGATGGTTAGAGATGGTAAAAACAAAAAAAGAGTGAATTTTTTCCATTAAAATATTTTGGTCAAAACTTCAAAAAATTTCAGCCAGCTTCATTGATAATACAATTTGTAATAACACTTATTTATTTATTTTATTGTTAAGAGATTTAGACTATCTCCAATTCCCCTCAACCTTCCCTTTATTATTAGTCTGCTTATCTTCCAAAAAGATCATCTAAACTACACTTCTATAGGGAATGCGATCCTTAGCAGTGTAGGGCTTTGCAATTATCCAGTTCTGAATGAACTTGTTGTTAAAACATTTTTTTTTAAGTCTAATGAAAACATTAGATCAATTCCTAACAGCAATAGTTGTCATTAAATCAATAGCCTGTGTAAGTCCATTATACTGATATTTGACACAAGCTGTTGAAGGTCTGCTAACAATGGGGCCATACTGAAGTATGCCCTCGACTAAGCATCTTTCAGACAAGATAAAAATCTGTTAACTCTACAGTATCTAAAACTTACCAATAAAATAAGCAGCTCACTGAAATGTTACTGTATCTTCTACTAAGATCGCCATAGTTTATGGGCTTTGGAACCAGACCATTCCTTGGGGGTACAGTGGAATTCTCCTCTATCTCAGCTATGTTCTAGCATCAGCGAGAAAAGCTTTCTGATTATTTAACCACCTGGCTCACAAAGTACATATAGCGATTTCATAACAAAACGCTGCTAAGCTTGAAGGGCCTGCTCCTACTCCCATTAAAATCAATGGGAGCTTTGTCATTGATTTCAGTTGGAGCAAGATCTTTTCTTAAGTCCATGGGAAAGGAAAGATCTTACCAAAGGAAAAGAGAATGTGTGTGTGTAAGTGTAGTAGCTGTCAGGATCAAGAAACAAAACCAGACTGATTTCCTCATACAAAAGGAGACTTTATTTTGCTAGGTCCCTTGTAAATACCATCACATTGCAAATGTCAAAATTATTTAAAGACCTAGGGCTCTTATGCAATACGTATTTTAATGTTTCACTTGTGGGCTGTAAATATGGCTTCTATCCTCTTGTGGACTCCTCTGGGATGGTTCAAAAAGGATCTCATTCTCTATTACTACAGAGTTTTGAGTCATTTCAATAGACTCCTATAGGTTTAATCACTGTTAAATACTATGAGATTTTACCATAAGGGCTATATAAGCTTGGCTCCACAAGGCTAGAGTGAATGGCTAGTTAGAGGGAAAGGAGAGTGTCAGAGAACAGTGACTCAATGTGGCATTTATCCTAATTTGCCAGGTCATTAATTCTGAGCAGTAAGAATTTCCCCTCTCTGTGTTTTTGGTTTTTTAATGCAAGGTGAAGGTGGGGAGTGTGTATGCACAGCAGGAGAAGGGGAGGTGAAACCAATGGTAGGATGCCAACTTTATGAGCCATGCTGCCAGAGCTGAAGAAGACAGTCCAGGGAGGCTGGAGGAATGTGAATCTGGGGTCTGTGTTGAGATCCAGCTATCTCTGGCGTCTCTGCTTTCCTCTCCTTTCTCAGACAGGTTTCAGAGTAACAGCCGTGTTAGTCTGTATTCGCAAAAAGAAAAGGAGTCCTTGTGGCACCTTAGAGACTAACCAATTTATTTGAGCATGAGCTTTCGTGAGCTCATGCATCCGATGAAGTGAGCTGTAGCTCACGAAAGCTCATGCTCAAATAAATTGGTTAGTCTCTAAGGTGCCACAAGGACTCCTTTTCTTTCTCAGACTGTGATCTCACTAAGACTGCACTGCCACAGATCCCACCTCCCAGCAGGGACCAAGGGTCTACGGAGGAGGTAAGCACATTCTGAGACAAGTCCTCCCTTTCCCACATACTAAGTCAAGGGTGTCTACATTAGGCTTTGTCTACACAAGGAATTTTTAGCAACAATTTCCCACCAGTGGAAGCACTAGTGTATATAAGGCTCCAGCAGTCAGAAGTGTATTTAATATCTTGTCCTTTAGATCTGCTCCAAGCAGGGTTAGACACCAGTGCTAAAAAGCCCAGTAGCCAGTCTACACTAGAGCTCCCACTATTATTATCATCAGTGGAACTACACTAGTGGTAGCAATGGTGGGAACTTTTTGCCAAAACCCTAGTGGAGACGCAACCTCTGGGACAAAGGCCAATATCACTTTCTATGAAATTACCATAATGTCTAGCAAACAGGGTCAAATGTGGCACACTAACTCCTCTAGACATCAAGCTTTAGACTTAATCTGGCCGAAGCATCTTAGATATTTCATTAATTATTCTTTAACAAATACTGTGTTTAGGGGATTTTTATGTCTGGAAAATGACCTACTTATACTCTACTGAACAGGTTCTATAATGAGAACGTAAGTCTTCAGCAGAAAATATTCTCAGTTTCAGAATATGGTGGGATTGTTCCAATTTGACCAAACTGAAAAGTAACTTAGAAAACAGAAACCACCCTCAAATTCAGAAAGGAAGATGAAGGATGTAAAGAGGACAGTATGCAGTCTTCTGGGAATGAAAACCAGAGAAGGAATGGGGGTGGTGGTGAAGGGGGATGATCTTGTTTATTCTAAGGAAAAAATCTGGTTTTTTTTTCCCCTCCATCATTTGGAATCTTTAAATCAAGACCGGATGTCTTTCTAAAATATACATTCTATCACAGTTCAATCACAAGTTATGTGGCTGAAAGTGTGGAAGTTCAGGAACCAAGGCTGAGAATTTGTAACAGTACAAATAATATAGTACAAGTAGCCAGAAAAATATGTTTATTTTATGGTTCAGATCTGAGCACCATTTGTTTTATCCCAACAAATAAATAAACATATTTATCAGCCACAGAGCAGAATATCGCAACGCTATCAGACTGCTTAGAGACGAGATGCAGGCTGTCCTCAGATCCCAGTTTAAAATCTCAAATACTTTTTGATAAGAGCTCTGACTCAAGCAATAAGCATGAAAGGATTCCAGTTAATCAGATACATATTTCCTTATTTAACGGTAACATCAGAAATTAAGCTTGCAGTACGTTCTTAAGAGATAGAATATTTATTTAATTACAAGTTGTTGTTGTTTTTTTTTAAAAAAAGCTATATTGTTGGTTAGGTAACTGTTCTGAGTTTTTTGCATATGATTAAAGAGAGTGGTAAGATGTTCTCTCCTTCACTTTCCGTCCTGGACAATTGTGCAGCATGCCAGTGTTAAAGAGCTGCCATATTCCACCTCAGAGGTGGCTGCACATCAGCATTATTTGAAGGTATTTCTTTTAAATATAGATTGATTTCAGGCCACGATTAGATGTTCTGAGAAGAAAATTACTATATAAAACTGCTCAGGACAGGGGTGCTGGAACAATTTGTATAGTGGGGGTGCTGAGAGCCATTGAACCAAACTCTAAACACTGTATATGATGGAAACCACTTCAAGCCAGGGGCTGCAGCAGCCAGCATCTATGGCTCAGGAACTATATATTTTATACTGGACAGCTGTTTGAGGTGTGGATCATGTTTTTCTGTAAAACACCCAGCACAGCTTTTTATGCCATAAATAAGTAAATAAAAATAAAAGATATTTCCAATATTACCGATAAAAGATATTACCTCGCCTACCATGCTCTCATCAATAAGTAATCACAGATACACAAACTACATTAAAAAAAAAACGTTGAGGTTGCAAAGTTTAACACTCATAAGTTAGGAAATGTCAGAATGAAGATGGCCCATGAAGGAGGCTGTTGTCTGTAGAACCCATGCCTCTTTGTTGCGGAAGTTGGAAGGTGTTTAGCGAATGAGGCAGGCGATTATGGGAAAAGAAAGAATGGTCTCATGGTGAAGACAGCTGAATGCTGCTCTGGAGAATGGGATTCTACCCCTGCTTCTGCCACAGAGCTCCTGTGTGATGCTGGGCAAGTTACTTAAACCTAACTTTTCATGGGTGGCCACTGTGTGTTCCTCATTTTCTGCATGCTCAACATGAGACCCTGAGGTCTGATTTGCAGAAGTGCTGATCTCTCCCTGCTGCAAATGAGGTCAATGGGAGCTGTGCTTGGAACACATAAAGAGCTATATAATGCTAAGTAGTCTGAAAAATGAGCTTCTAACACCTAAATTGGGCACTCAAAATTAGTGGCCACTTTTGACCTTAATCTCTCCATGCGTCAGTTCCCCATGTGTAAAACAGGGATAATACCACCCCCTCACCTCACTTCCATTCAAGAGTGTTTAAGCTTTCCCAAAAGTGGCCTGAAAGCAGCCCCCTGCCCATGTCCCCACACCCAGACCCTCCACCCAGGGCAGGTGGAGGGCCCCACTCCCCGTGTGGCTCTGTCCCCAGCCCGGCTCTGGCCAGTGGGTGGGGCCTCGGAGACACAGCCCAGCCATGACACGACCCGCACGGGGCCAGACAGCTGTGGGGAGCTGCGGTGGACTCTCCACTGCCCATGGTGTGGGGGGCCTGAGGAGAGCAGCCCCTGGCCCGTGTCCCTGCCTCCCAGACCCTCGGCCCAGGGCAGATGGAGGGTCCACGGCTCCTCACAGCTGTCCAAAGCTCTGTCCAAAGCCCCCACCCCCCTCCCTGAGCCTGGTCAGGGCCAAAGCCGCATGGGCAGCTGTGGGGAGCTGGCATGGAGTCATGGGCCCTCCACCTCCACCTACCCTGGGCTGAGTAGGGAGCCTGGGGAATGGGGACATGAGCAGGGGGCTGCTTCAGGGGTCTGCACAGCTCCCACAACTGCCTGGGCTCCCTGGCCGGGCTCTACCAGCTGCTGGCCTGGCTGGGTGGTGGGGCCTCGGGGGAGGGGAAGGAGGCGGGGTCTGTCCTGGCAAAAAGTGGGAGGACCCTGGCCCCCTGGATCCCCTTGTTCTGGCACCACTGCTTTCATTCCTCGTCTGTCTCTTGTCCCAACTGCATTTCAGACAGCTTTCTCTTCCTCAGTGCCTGAGTGATAGTGGTGGGATCACTGAGAGCATAGCTGAGACAGTCTCCTGGCTCTCAGTTCCAATGCCCAGCATTACAGTGGTTCACAGCAGTCAGGTCAGGAATTGTAGGGAAAGTCCTGCTCAGCCCCTGCAGCCCTCAGCCGGAACATACTCAGTGCAAATGCAATTGCTGGATAATTTAGTTGCCAAACTCTAACAAGTCTTAACTGAGCATATGCGAACTGCAGTTTTTCAAAGATGTTCAATTTGGCCATTTTTTTTTTTTTACAGGAGCAGCAAAAGGCATATCCTGAAACTAGGGTAAACCTCAGAGCCAAGTGTCAAATTCCCACTCTAAAGCATGGGGGCATTAAAGCTTCTCAGTGACAAGGCTGTAAAAAATTTAACATAGGCAAAACCCATTTTTTTCCCTAATCTCATTCATAGAAACAACGGAACCATTTTTGCTGAAATTTTCCCCAAAATTTCAGCCTGAGGCAAACATCTGGTATAGAGAATTTCAGCCCAAACAGTGAAAGTTTGGCAAAGTTATAAGGAACTGAAACCAGGATTAGTGGGAAGTGTCAGGAAACCTTAACAGTGTCAGCTCTGTCTGTAATAGGCAGCCCAAATATATTCCCACCCAGTTAAAATGATACAACTATCACAAAGTTAAAACAAACAGTTCTCAGAACAAAGAGGTTATTGGGCTTAAATAGATCTAATATTGGCTGACAGGTACTAATACCTCAGCTCCCAATTTCTCTAATCACTGTGCATCTGTAGGCCGTTTCAGTCACTGCTCAGCCTGGCACCCTGGTTCCTTCTGCTGCTTGCAGAGAATGCAGGGTGGTATCTCTCAGAACTGTTGTGCTTGCATCACCCAAGGCTTTGTCAAGGGATCCTGGGACTGAGATATGGCTGCATCTGAAGCCCCAGCATTCATGAGGGAGGATTTATTTCAATATGTTGTTGAAATGATCTGATGTCAGGTTATTTGTCTCAGGGGGACCCGTGTTTCTTGTAGTTTGTTAAGCCATCTGTTAAGAAATTCAGCCACTTGTCTCTCTGCTATGAGACCACAGATGGAGAGTTTTTCCCCTTGTGTGCGCTACTGTCAATATATGCCAAAGCCTTGTTATTTGGAGCCAGGTGGAATCACCAACAAGACGAGAGAGCTTTGGATGAAAGGTGCGATACAGGTAGCCCTGTATATAGGCAAGACTCATGAACAAAACCAGGCTACCTCTGCCTACTTCAGTGGCGTTTCAAATGCCTCCATGCCACCTCTCAAGCATGCCAGACCTCCCTTCCTGCACAGCATCAAATTGCAATTTCAGGAGGAGCTGCTCCAGAGACACTGCTTTCAGAAGTGCCAATTTAGAGCTGCAGTAGACAGGCAGAGCTGCAGGGAAGTTTGTAAAGAAAGGTTGTACGATTTAAAGGGCTAGGGAGGGGATTGGGTGGCTGAAGGAAGTGAAAAGAGGCTGTGGAGCCTCTCTTATCTAGGCTACTGGTTTGAATCTCTTCTAGACTGGTGGTGACTGAAGTATCAATGCCAGATGATAGATGGTGGTGGGCTTGCGTGCAAGGACAAGGGGGTCTCTGCAGATACCGAAAAATATGAAATTCTAACAATTCAGAGTCTCCCTGCGGAGATTCTGCTGTCTCCAACAGGATCTAAGACAGCACTTGGTTAAAAATTAAGATTCTAATCCTGACTGCAAAGATAACTGAGTGTGTGGAGAGATAAATACAGCACTAAGAGAGCTGCTAAAATCCCTCAGTCACTTTAAAGGGCTATTAGCTTTAAGTGTTGATAATGTTACTTTTACATGACTGATTATCACACCAGAAACACCCAGCTAACATCTCCCCAGTGCTGCTCGGTGCATCCACCACACCCTGATTTGGGGTTCCTTAGGAAGGATGTTGTGTAGGAAAGTGCAGTTTGGTCTGAATGGTCTCCCTTCCTTTCATCGTATCTTAAAAAGAGAGGTTTAGCCACCATAGAACATTATTTTTTAATGTAAAAGAAAATGGCCACCCTCTTCCTGCCCTGGAAGGACTGTAGCCCTTCATGGAATTTCCCTGGTGCACTGGCCCTTTAAGAGAGTCCTGGTATCCTCCAGGAAGAAGAGACTCCGCAGCTACCAGCAGGAGGCAGCGAAGTTGCTGGACCTCCCTCCATAGGGCAGAGGCAAGATTTTGAGAGCAATGAGTGCTTAGGAAAGTTGGTCAGAAAATGCACAAAAACCAGAAACAAACATTTCTAAAAAAAGTTAGCAAAATTCCCCCATCCCGGCTCTGTTTTCCGACCATCTCCAGCACTCAGCACCTCTGGAAATCAGGCTGCTTTTATAGAGGGCCTCTGTTTAGAGGGCCTACGTATGACGCCTACATTTGAAAACTTTGGCATACGTGTTTTTTTTATTTGTGCAATGTCAAAGTATAAGAATGCAAAAAATCCCAACCCAAACAAACCAATCACTAACCTCCACAAAACACCTTTCGATCTTGCTCTCCCTCCATATTGTTACTGGATAAGGTGAGTAGCATCAGCAACGCCAAAAGAAGCAGAACCATTTCCATAGTCTCTGCCTAAGGAAACAATCAACAATCATCCTCAGCACTTCTATAGGCAGCTTTTTATTTGGCCCAATTCTGAGAGGCTGAGCAGGAGGGATTGAAGGTGATCAGCCCCTCACAAGATCAGATCCCCATATCTTTAAACATGGTACAAATATTGAGCAAGGTCCCCGATATGCAATGAGATGCCTGCAGACAGACACTTCAGTAGGATAGGGATTCCACATTGCTGGATTGGAGCCTAACTGACCACGTGAAAAAAAAAGTCACACACTTTTCAGTATAACATTATAGTTTATAAAAAGAAGCCCCAAGTTACAGAAATCGTCGCTCGTTCTGCCAAAATTTGAATATACACAGGTATGTAAACAAAAGTAACATATTAAAATACAGATATTTAATGATATTTGTACACTGTTATGTCTCTAAAACATATAAAACTCTATAGCTAATGCAGCTTAGGGCATTCCAAGGAACACAGGAGTGGGAGGCCTTACCTAGGGCAATACTTACTTTTTTAAAACTAAAATTGGATGGAAGCATGGACGGCGAGTATAATAGGTCCCAAGGGATACCTGGACCACGGTGGCCCCACCCCTTCCCTGAGGCCCCTCCACGCATCGCCTGCTTCTACTGCTGCCTGCCTACCTGCACTCCACCTCCCCTGCCCCCAGGTCCCCACTGCTCTCCACATCGCTTCTCCTTGAGGGCAGAGGAGTGAAGAGGGATGCTGCTAGCAAGCAGCGGGTGGCGGGGTGTCTGGTGGGGGAGTGAGGTGGCTCAGATGGGCCCTGGGGCCCAACGCCCTACTCTCCAACCACCCACCTTGCCCCAGCCCACAGTCAGCTGGACGATGCTTTAAATGTAATGAGCTGGGGCATGTGAAAGCCAGCTGCTCCAAGAGCACCAGCTGACTGCAACTCATCACACAAGGATCCCACCGAGAGCCTTCAGGCCCAGATGCCTAGCAAATACCCCCAGAGCAAAGGGAAACTGTGAGCGTGGGCAGGAGGAAGATTACTGCGTGGAGAGACACTGGAGCACAGGTGTCAGCTATCCACCAATCCCTGGTGGACCCTAAATTCATCAACCCAGAGGCCCAAGTGATGGTGCAACCCTTTAAGGTCAACTCTTTTAACTTGCCTACAGCCAAGTTGCCTGTCCAGTACAAGGGCTGGTCAGGAATATGGACTTTTGCAGTCTATGACGATTATCCCATTCTCACGCTGCTGGGAGAAGACTTAGCCAACCATGCAAGACTAACAAAAAGGGTGGGGTTGGTCACCCACAGCCAGGCTAAACAGGCCTCCACACCTAACTCCATTTCTGAGCCTCCTAAAAGGGTCCAGTCTGTGTCCCCAGATATCCCAGGCCTGGGAACCCAGCCAGAGGTGGTGGAACCAGACCCCAGACCAGACTCTATGACAGCGGTTGTAGATCCAGTTCCTAGGACCCAGCCAGAACGAGTCCAAGGATCGGAATGGGTGGAGCAGTCACCACCAGAGCCCATGCTTGCAACCCTACCAGAGTCAGGGAAGCCAGCACCAAAGGGCGCCACAGAGCCTGCATCTGTAGCAGCAGATAAACCAGCACAAGGGACTCAACCGGATCCTTAAATACCACCTAGTGACCAGCAGAGAGTGGTTCACAGTCAACGGAGACACCCCCATCACCTGCATTGCTACCAATGGACCAAGCCCAAGTCCACAACCCAGTGAGGAACTAAGGTCTCCAGCATCAATGGAGCAGTTCCAGGCAGAGCAGGAAGTGGATGACAGCCTCAAGGGAGCTTGGATGGCAGCACAGAGGGACCCACCACCTCTCAGCTCTTCTAATAGGTCCAAGTTTGTTGTAGAAGGAGGACTCTTACACACGGAGACACTTTCTGGTTGGCACAAGGAGGACTCAGAGAAACAGCCGTGTTAGTCTGTATTCACAAAAAGAAAAGGAGTACTTGTGGCACCTTAGAGACTAACCAATTTATTTGAGCATAAGCTTTCGTGAGCTACAGCTCACTTCATCGGATGCATACTGTGGAACGTGTAGAAGATCTTTTTATATACACACAAAGCATGAAAAAATACCTCCCCACACCCCACTCTCCTGCTGGTAATAGCTTATCTAAAGTGATCACTCTCCTTACAATGTGTATGATAATCAAGTTGGGCCATTTCCAGCACAAATCCAGGTTTTCTCACCCCCCCCCCCCCCCAAACCCAGTCTCCTGCTGGTAATAGCTTATCTAAAGTGACCACTCTTCTTACAATGTGTATGATAATCAAGGTGGGCCATTTCCAGCACAAATCCAGGGTTTAACAAGAACGTCTGGGGGGGGGTATATAAAAAGATCTTCTACACTTTCCACAGTATGCTTCCGATGAAGTGAGCTGTAGCTCACGAAAGCTTATGCTCAAATAAATTGGTTAGTCTCTAAGGTGCCACAAGTACTCCTTTTCTTTTTACAAGGAGGACTGGCATCCTCAGAGACAATTGGTAGTTCCAACTAAGCATAGGGAATAGCTCTTGAGCTTAGCCCACGTTCACCCTAGTGGCCATGCTGGGGTGAACAGGACCAAAGACCATTCGGGGAAGTCATTCCACTGGGAGGGAATGTGCAAGGACATTTCTACCTATGTCCAGTCCTGTGAGGTGTGCCAGAGGGTGGGAAAGCCCCAAGACCAGGTCAAGGCTCCTCTCCAACCACTCCCCAAAATTGAGGTTCCATTTCAGCATGTAGCTGTGGATATTCTGGGTCCTTTCCCTTAGAAGACACCCAGAGGAAAGCTCTACATACTTACCTTCATGGATTTTGCCACCTGATGACCGGAAGCAGTAGCTCTAAGCAACACCAGGGCTAAAAGCGTGACCCAAGCATTGGCAGACATTTTTGCCAGGGTAAGTTGGCTCTTTGACATCCTTACAGATTCAGGAACTAACTTCCTGGCAGGGACCATGAAATGTCTTGGGAAGCTCATTGGGTGAACCACTGTATTGCCACCCCTTACCACCATCAAATGAATGGCCTAGTGGAGAAGTTTAATGGGACTTTGGGGGCCATGATATGTAAATTCGTGAATGAGCACGCCAATGATTGGGACCTAGTGTTGCAGCAGTTGCTCTTTGCCTACAGGGCTGTACCACATCCCAGTTTGGGGGTTTCACCCTTTGAACTCATTAATGGCCACGAAGTTAAGGGGCCATTACAGTTGGTGAAGCAGCAATGGGAGTGGGTTACATCTTCTCCAGGAACTAACATTTTGGACTTTGTAACCAACCTGCAAAACACCCTCAAAGACTCTCTAGCCCTTGCTCGAGAAAACCTACAGGATACTCAACAAGAGCAAAAGACCTGGGATGATAAACATGCCAGAGAGTGTTCCTTCAGAGTTGGTGACCAAGTCATGGTCCTGAAAGCGCTCTAGATCAATAAGATGGAAGCATTGTGGGAGGGGCCATTTATTGTCCAAGAGCACCTGGGAGCTGTTGATTACCTCATAGTGTTTCCAGATCCTACCCTAAAATCTAAAGTATATCATGTTAATTCTCTAAAGCCCTTTTATTCCCAAGAAATCAAGGTTCTCCAGCTTACAGCCCAGGAGAGAGATGACGCTGAGTGGCCTGATGGAGTCTACTATGAAGGAAAAAGCAACGGTGGCATAGAAGAGATGAGCCTTTCCTTGACCCTTGGGTGTAAGCAGCAACAGCAAATCCAGGAGCTGTGCACCAGCTTCACACCAGTGTTTTCAGCCACCCCAAGACAGACAAAACGGGCATACCACTCCATTGACACAGGTGATGCTCGCCCAATTAGAGCCCAACCCTACCGGATGGCTCCTCAAGCCAAAACCACGATAGAAAGGGAGATCAAGGGCATGTTACAGATGCGTGTAATCCACCCCTCTGAGAGTGCATGGGCCTCTCCAGTGGTTCTGGTTCCCAAACCAGATGGGAAAATCCGCTTTTGCATGGACTACCATAAACTAAATGCTGTAACTCACCCAGAGAACTATCCAATGCCACGCAGAGATGAGCTATTGGAGAAATTGGGATGTGCCAAGTTCATCTCCACCTTAGACTTAACTAAGTGCTGCTAGATGACCCAGACAAGGAAAGGTCAGCCTTCATCACCCATGTAGGGCTGTATGAATTTAACATGCTCCCTTTCAGACTGCGAAATTCACCCGCCACCTTCCAGAGACTGGTGGATAACCTTCTGGCTGGATTTGAGGAATTTGCAGTCACCTACCTTGACGATGTGGCCATATTCTCAGATTCATGGGCAGAACACCTCCAAGCTGTCTTCCAACGCATAAGGGAGGCAAGATTAACCGTTAAGGCCAAAAAGTGTCAAATATGCCTTAACAGGGTAACGTACCTTGGACACCAGGGTAACGTACCTTGGTCAAGGAACTATCAACCCCCTACAGGCTAAAGTAAATGCTATCCAAAATTGGCCTGTCCCTAAGTCAAAGAAGCAGGTCCAATCCTTCTTGGGCTTGGATGGGTATTACAGACTATTTGTACTGCAATACAGCCAAATTGCCACCCAACTGACAGACCTGACCAGGAAAAAAGAGCCAAATGCAGTTCAGTGGACTGAGAAGTGTCAGAAAGCCTTTAACCAGCTTCAGGTGGCCCTTACATCTGACCCTGTACTAAGGGCCCCGGACTTCGACCAACCTTTTGTTGTAACCTCAGATGCGTCTGAGCATGGTGTAGGAGCAGTTTTAATGCAGAAAAGACCACACCAACAATTCTATCCTGTCGTGTTTCTCAGAAAAAAACTTTCTGAGAGGGAGAGCCACTGGTCAGTCTGAGAAAAAGAATGTTACGCCATTGTATATGCTCTGGAGAAGCTACGCCCATACATTTGGGAATGGCGTTTCCACCTGCATGCTGCACTGAAGTGGCTTCACACCATCAAAAAGACTAACAAAAAACTTCTTCAGTGGAGTTTAGCTCTTCAAGACTTTGATTTTGAAATACAACACTCTAACGAAGTGGTTGATGCATTCTCCTGGGAAGGTTTCCCAGAATCAGCTGGGTGAAAATGTCCCTGTATTCTAAGTCATTGTAGTCCTTGAAATGTGGAAAATACAGTTTAATTCTTCATTAATTAGTAGTCAAATTAGAGGTGCATGTATCTTATTAACTCTGTTTTCCTAAACCTCCAGGAAGAAATCCCAGCCAGTGTGGACCCGACCTGAACCAGGCTGGCTAGCACTGTCTGTGATTTGGGGGGGCGTGTGATAAATGAAGGGGGAGGGGGGTGGTAGGTCCCCTCTGTGGACACCCAGCCACCCAGCTATAAAATTACTCTTAGTGGCTGTTCTTTACTTGCTTTAGCTGTAAAGGGTTAAAAAGTTTCACTCTTATGCATAGGTAAAAGGAAGTGAGTGGGCACCTGACCAAAAGAGCCAGTGGAAAGGCTAGAACTTTTTAAAATTAAGAAAAAAAACGTCCCCTTTGGTTGTCTGTTGTTGTCTGTCTGTTTGTCTATCTTTCCCGCAGGAAGAGGGGGACAAGGCAGCAGCTATGCTGTAAGAAGCTGGGCCAGGTATGAAAAATATCAGTATCATACCTAGAAGCTGCTCATCTGAAACCCCAGATATGTAAGTAGATCAGGAAATGTCTAGGAAGACGCGATTAGGTTTATCCCTTTTATTTCTTTATGGCTTGTGGACTCCTCTATGCTAACCCCACGTGCTTTTGTTTTGCTTGTAACCTTTAAACTGGACCTCAGGAAAGCTATTTTTGGTGCTTAATCCTAGTAGTTGCTCTTTTATAATCTAGCAATAGCCTGCGTTCCCAGATGTATTTTCTTTCATTCTTTCTTTCTTTTAATAAAATTTACCTTTAAGAACAGGATTGGATTTCTGTGTCTTAAGAGTGTGATACAGCATGGCCAGAGGGCAGCAGGAGAGTGTTTTGGTGTTTTTTTGGAAACAAAAAAAGTGTTTTTATTTGTATAACACACTTACAAAACAAAAACAACAGCATATGCAATGTGTAAACACAGCAGCCAAACACAATTGTTTTCTCATTAGCTTCAGGGGAGGGAAGTGTTCAAGCTTGCCTGGGCCCAGAGCAGGGGGCTGCCTCGACTCTCATGATCTTCCACTCTTCCGAGTTAGCTGGTGGCCCAGAGCCAGGGGGCTTCATCGACTTTCAAGGTCTGCCACCCCCTCGAGTTACCTGGCGCCACACCCAGTGTCACCAACAATTCCCTCCTTTAAAAGCACCCAACAAGAGGGGCCGGCTGTGTGGAGGACAATCCGGGGAGGGGGGGCACGTGCACCCACGTGTGAAAGGACCCCTCTAAGGTGGTGGTGTCCGCAGCAGCGAAGGCTGGGGCCCCTTACTCTCTCCCCCAATCAAAGGGTCAAACAAAGGGAACCGGACGGGGACACCAAGCAGAGAACCTCGGACAGCACCCACCGCTCCTCAAAGCATCAAGGGAGTTGGTGGACGCCACCCAGAGGAACTCCGCCCGGATATGTGAACGGACTGAGGATCGGAAAACGGCCCCACAGTCACAGGAAACTCCATCGGCCAACTTCCTCTCTCTGGTTTTATAGATGGCTGTTTGAGCCAGGGCCAGGAGGAGGTTAACTAGGAGATCCCGTGACTTTGTGAGGCCCCGGATGGGGATTGCATAAAAAAAAAGGTGAGGGGAAAAATGCAACCAAAAACGTAACAGAAGATTTGTGAGGAGCCGGAACAGGGGCTGGAGCCTGGCGCATTCCAAATATACGTGTGCCAGGGTTTCTCTCACACCACAAAAGGGGCAAGTATCTGGGATGGGGGTGAACCGCGCCAAGTATGTGCCCGTGCCTACAGCTCCGTGGAGGAGCCGCCAACTGATGTCCCTGACGGGCCTCGGAACCAAGGTGGAATATAGGCTGGCCCACCGGGGCTGCTTATCCTCCAAAGGTGGCAGAAGGTCTCGCCACTTTGTGTCGGGGCGGGACACTAGGGTGAGGGCATGAAGGGAGTGGAGCACAAGTGTGTATAGATGTTTCCTTGGCGCAGTTTGGAAGCACACTGGCTGCAGTTCATGCAGCTAGCTCGCAGTAAAAGGGTGAGGGGGTCGATTGGGTCTATGGGGCAGTGGTCCAATTAAAAGGTCCAGCGAGCCTGGGGTAGAGGGTGGGCGGGGCGTGCCCTCAAGCACGGTCGAGGTAAGCTCGAGCATCGGGCGGCAAAGCGGCCTTCACCTCCTGAAGTACGCGCCGGGGGGTAAGAGGTCTGGAGAGCCCCAAGCGCCGAGCGAGCATCAGGGGATCCAGCCAGTCTCCCTGGTTGTAGTCCAGGAGGTCTCCGACTCTCGTGACTTCTGCCAGGATCAAGCTCTGGCGCACCGAGCGGGACTCCGCCACCGGCACACGGAGCTGGGGGTTGTGTAGCAGGGGCTCCTCGAGGAGATCTGCCCCCTCGGTGGCCACCATGGACCTGGTCATTAAAAACAGTTTCCAAGTCTGGAGGAGGTCCTGGTAGAAGACTGGCAGCCCGGAGAGGTCTCGCGGAAGACCTCCCGGATGGAGATAAAAGAGCTGCTGGTCACACCGGAGCCCTCGGATGTGGCGCAGGATGGCACGTGCCAGTATGCTCCACGCCAAACTGCCTGCACCACAGAGGAGCCTCTGTAGGGCCTGGAGGCAGAAGACGCAGACCTGAGTGTGCAGACACTTCAGGCTCTGTCCTCCTTCCTTCAGAGGTAGATGAAGAACCCCTACAGGGGCCCAGTGCATTCCTGACCAAAAGAACCCCAGCATCGATGTCCGGAGGTTGGTCAGGAAACCTGGGGCCGGGATCAGGGTGTTGAGCTGGTACCAGAGCGTGGACAGGACTAGTTGATTAAGCACCAGCGCTCTCCCTTGGAGGGAGAGACATCGGAGAAGTCCCGTCCATTTCCAGAGCCGTTCTATCATCCCGCCCTCTAAATTTTTCCAGTTCTCCGGTGGAGAGGGATGCGTGGCAGAAAGGTAAACGCCGAGGTAGAGCAGCGGACCCGCGCACCATCGCATGGTCTGAAGTGCGGGTGGGAGGGAGCTCGCCTGCCGCCAGTCTCCTACCGCCAAGCCAGAGCTCTTGACCCAGTTGACCCGGGCGGAGGAGGCTGCCAAATAGATGGCCTGGCAAGTCTCCACCCACGCCAAATAGCCCGGGTCCTGGATCATGAGGAGCACGTCATAGGCGTACGCCAACAGGACCAGCCGCAGCTCCGGTTCCCGCAGCACCAACCCTGTCAACCTCCTGCAGAGGAGACAGAGGAAGGGCTTGATCGCCAGAGCGTACAACTGGCCCGAGAGGGGGCACCCCTGCCGTACTCCTCGCCCAAAGCTGACCGGTTCGGTCAGGGTCCAGTTGAGCTTAACCAGACACTCTGCGGAAGCGTACAGCACCCAGAGAAAACCCACAAACTGGGGTTCGAAGCCAAACGCCCGCAGAGTGCTCAGGAGGTACCCGTGGTTCACCCTATCAAACGCCTTCTCCTGATCTAGGGACAGGAGGGCGAACGACAGACCGTCTCTACACCCAAGTTCCAAAAGGTCCTGAACCAGAAATAGTATCAAAGATACTGCGGTCCAGGATGGTGTAGGTCTGGTCTGGGTGGATCATATCCACCAGCACAGACCCTAGCCGCAGCGAGATTGCTTTCACTACGATTTTGTAGTCCGTGCTGAGGAGCGAGACAGGACTCCAATTTCGTAAATCACGGAGGTCTCCCTTCTTCGGCAATAAGGCGAGAATAGCTCATCTGCACGAAAAAGGGAGGACCCCGCTCTGCAGAGACTCAGCCCAGACGGTGACTAGGTCTGGGCCGAGGATGTCCCAAAACACGCGATAGAACTCCACGGTCAGCCCGTCCATGCCTGGAGATTTATTAGTGGGCATACGATGGAGGGCTTCTGAGAACTCGGCCAGGGTGAGAGGCAACTCTAGCCAGTCTCGGTCGCTCGCGCTGACCGTAGGGAGCTCCTCCCAGAGCAGTCTGCAATCGCCAGGGTCAGTCGGATCTGGGGAGAAAAGACTTGCGTAGAAGACTAGGGCGCGCACCTTCTCCAGGTCCCACCATCGCCTTGCCAAGGGAAAGGCACTCCGCTGCCCTCGCCAGGTCAGCCAGAATTCCCGGAAGGACGTCACAAAGCCCTCATCCTCCAACAGGCTGTTGTTAAAATGCCAATAGGCCAGCCCCGGCCTCTCCACACAGAGGGAGGCTGTCACGGTGGCCAGGTGATGGTCAGAAAATGTGGCCGGCCGAATGTTGGAGGAGTGGGCTCGTGAGAGATGGAAGCGTCATAAATAAATGCAGTCCAACTGGGAGTGGCTTGACCGATGGGCTCCCACCCGGACAAAGGTGAACGTGGAAGTGTCATCTGGGTGGTGGTCACACCAGATGTCCACTAGAGAGTGATGTTCAACTATCTCCCGGAGGGTGTTCGCGGCGGCTGGGCTCTGCTTGGTCCCTGAGTGGTCCTGCTCCTCGAGGGTGGTATTGAAATCCCCTCCCAGGACTAGGCACTCGTGAGAATCTAAGGTGCTGAGGAAGGCGGACGCCTGCTGATAGAATTGCAGCCACTCCAGGCCCAATGTCGGGGCATAGACGTTAACAAGGTTAACCATGAGCCCCTCCATACGGACCCGGAGATGCAGCAGGCGACCCAGCATGGCCTCAGCGACCCCTAGCACCTTGGGCCGTAGGTCGGGGGAGAACAGGGTCGCCACTCCAGCCTGTCGAACCGTGGAATGGCTAAAGTAGACCCTATCCCCCCACTCCAGCCACCAACTGTCTTCGGTGGTCAGATCCGTATGGGTCTCCTGCAGGAAAACCACAGAGTACCCTCCCTCCCGAAGGAAGGAGAGCACCTGAGACCTGCAGAGAGCCATCCTACAACCCCGGGTGTTCAACTTGCGATGGTGAGAAGTGTCATGGGGAGGGCCGGGGGGGGATCCTCACTGGCAGGGACGCTCGCATCCCCCAGCGGGCCGCGCAACAGTCCTTGACCCATCCCGTAGGTGAGTAATTGGTCACGGAAGACGCGAACCTTCCAGTAGGCAGCAGCATCCTGCTTCCCCGTCCTTTTACCTTCCCCCATGAGGGCCCTTGTGGTCCGGAGGATTTGAGAAAAGTCCCCCCCATCACTGGAGAGCAAGTTGTACCTTGTTGCGGGAGCCACGGACACCTTCTAAAAACTTCCGCAGCTCTCCTCGCAGCTCATGCGGGGGTGGGGTTACGGTTTCCCGGTTGTTCCCCGGTGGGGCCCTTGGTGCAGCCCCATGGCCCACTAAAACAGGCAAGCAGGGTGCAGACCCCCGACGGGGTACCTGATGGGCTGGAGCTTCTAGGCCTGCCTCAACCCCGGGGGCAATAGGGGGCAGTGGAGGGAAAATAGCAGCCTCTAATGGGTTGGGGCAGGAGAACACAAAGGCCACTCCCTGGGGGTCATCAGTTGGAAAGGGGAAGGAGACAGCCCCTGGGGCAGCAATAACATTGCAGGAGGTAAACTGGATGGGGTAGGGGCAGGGGTAGGGGCAGAGGTGAGGTTCTGGGTTTCAGAAGGCAAGCAGCTGGATGGTGGCACCTCCCGATCAGGCTCGAGGGTTAAGGGGGTGGGGAGGGAGCTCTCAGTGATACCGGGCGCGGGCTCTATGGTGGATTTAGCGACCACAGCATTAGGAGGTGGATTAACTTCTGTAGGGCCCCTGCCCAGGAAGGAAGTTGATTGCTCCGCACCAACAGGGGTGCCCATGGCGACTCGTGTCCCGGCCGCGTGGCACCAGCTGTCACCTGAGCAGGCTCGGTGGTCTTCAGCGGGGTGCCATCAGTGGCCGGGTCGATGGAGGAGTCCAGGGGCTCCTTGGAGGTGGGAGCAGAAGTAGCAATTATGGGGAGGGAGCCTGGGGAAAAGAGGGGTGGAGTGAGGTCGCCCAGATCGAGGTTTGCTAGCAAAAGTTCATCCTCCCCCTGGGCGACCGGGGTCAGATCTAGGGCCTCGATCTCCTTGAACATGGAGAAGAGGACACTTTCTGCCGCCCCGGGGTTCTCCCCGCTGGCACCCGCCACGACGGTTGCCTCGGGGTTCACAGGTAGTGTCAGGACAGAAGGGGTTTCCTCGAGGGTCTCGGAGTGGAGGGTCTCCCGTGGAGGGGAGACATTACCTTCCGGTGCTGCCATGTCTTTCCCGGCTGACACCGGTGGATGGGACACACTCGTGGGCAAAGCGGAAGGTTCGGCATCGGTGCCCCCCTTCCTGGTCTTCCGGGGGGCCTCTGCTTCTGGTACATGAGGTGGAGCTCGAGCCTTCCACTTGCCTCGCTTCCCCTGGACTAGGGCCGGGCCCTCCATGGCATCATCTGGGGGCTGGTTAGCAGGGGTCGTGTCAGGGGGTAAAGGTGATGGCTCAGAGACTTGGCGGGGGGACGGTGGGGCAGCATAAGGGAGGGAGGATTCTCCCTGGGGCAGGCTCTCTCCCATGCCTGGTGGTATCTCTGCCACACCCTCCTCCATAGGCCCCGCCAGATTGTCAGCAGCGAGGGCGGGGCTCTCCCACTCATCTGGGCGTTGTAGGGGAGGTGCCCCTTGGGCCTGAGCGGGAGTAGTGGTGGTCCGAAGAGGAAGAGGGGGCAGGTTCGGGCACTGGGGGGCTAGGGGCGTCGGCAATGACGGGGCCGATGTCCTGCTGGGTCTTGGGGATCCCAGGTGCCCCTCCTTGCCGAGCTAAGGGGCAGTCCCTCCGGACATGCCCCGATGCCCAGCAGAGGTAGCACCGGGCTTCCCCCGTGGAGAAGTACACCCGGTAATGGGCCCCCTGATGGGGGACTAGGAAGGACCCTACGAGCGCCTCTCCGTCACGTGCCGCTGACGGAAGTAAAAGTTGCACTTGCCGGCGGAAGAAAAAGATGTGACGGAGGGTGGGGTCCTTGCAGCCCAACGGGAGAGGGCTGATAACAGAAACAGGTTTCCCCAGGGTGGAAAGGGCAGGTAGCAGGGCAGCACTGGGGAGAAAAGGAGGGACAGAGGTCAGGACCAGGTGGACGCCCAGGTCCTCTAGCGGCTCTAGGGGGACAAACACCCCCCCCCACCGCCAGGCCCCTCTCCACCGCTTCCCGGGTGGCAGCCTCCGACGCTAAGAAGAAGACGACCTTCCTGTACATTTTGGAGGCCACCACAATGGCCGAGGGCCCCACCACCCTCGCCAACGCCCGCACGTAGGTCTCCACGTGGGGCGAGGTGGGCACCAGGAGGCATCGGACACCGTGCTTCCTTGTCATGGTGAGGAAGGGGCCCTGGCCACTATTTATGGTGGCGGAGGCGGTGGGCGGGAGAGATGACGAGGCGGCAGGCGGGGGGGGCTGCCGCCGCCCGGGCATACATCCTGGGGGCTGAGGGAGGGACACCCGCAGAGCTGGTGGAGGGGGCAGCGGGGAAGGATGCCGTGGTCGGTGGCGGGGCCGCAGCAGTGGGGTGGCCCCTGCCACGGAGGGCCTGGTGGTTTTAGCAGGGCCCTTCCCCTTCTTCTTGCCCTGGCCTTTCCTGCCAGCTGGGGGCGCTCCCCAAGAGTCTGGGGAGGCAATGGGCATGGCAGTGGCGGAGGTCACCCCAGTGCCCTCCATTGCCGATGCCCCAGCGGGGGCGGTGGCAGGTGGTTAACAGGAGTTGGGGTCAGGTAAAAAGGGACAAGCTGTGGGATGGACAGTTTGGGGGGGGGGGGGGCACATGAACCAACATACGCTCGTACAGAGAGTCCTGTTTGGTTGGCTGGTGCTTCTGGCCCACATGGTGGAATCAGGGCGAGCAGCTGAGTCCAGAGGCAGATGTTAGACAGCCAGCAAAGACGGTGGAGGAGGGCAGTGGTGAGGATAGTAGTGTGGGGGTTGGGAGGACACAGATGGATCGGGGGGCAGCTCCATGCCACATCCCCTGTGTCCCTACGAACACAGTCAAGACACAGTCAAGGTCTCCCCCCACACGAGAGCACAGTCTTAAGGCCCCCTCCACGGCGATTTGTAGATTTCCCGGGTGGTGTTCCTCCGGTGGACGCTTTTCCCTTTCTTTTCCGGGCTTTCTTTGCAGCTGTAGCATTCCAGGGATGCCGGAGCAGATGATAAGAGACTCTCTCGGCCAGATACGGGTCCACAAACAAACAGCAAGCGGCTGGGTCTGGGTCCCTCCACTCCCCCCCTCTGGGGAGTGGGTCAGCTGACCCCCCCCTCTCTCAGGCAGCACGCTTCCTGGAGCATGACCGAAACAGATATGGGGAAGGAGGACAGAGTGCAACAGAAGGAGCTTTTTGAGAGGTTCCTTGCTCTCATGGCCACGAGGCTGCAGGATCCAGGTCCATGCACTACCATGTCCTGCAGCCTTTGGACATTCTCGGGTTGACTGGTCCGTGGCCTAAGGAATGAACACTATACGGAACAGTCAAATGTACCTTCTACATTCCCCCAGGACTATTCAGTTGTGGCCAACATGTGCAAAAATGCACCAGAAGGGCCAAAGAGAACAGGAGGAGAAAGGACATACACAAACAGCAAAACTGCTATGCTGGCTGTGTACATAGTTTGACCCTTTTGCACTTTTGTTTGTTTGATTTCTTAATAGGCACTGGTTTTGTTCACTCTTTTTTAAATCTTGATGGCAGCTGGTCATTTACATTACCTGTTATTTAAAGGTTGTTTAAAATAAAATGCTCAGTTGGCACATAAGATTACATAAGCGAGTTTTATGAAAATGGAACTTCATCACAGTAATCCAGAAGCTGGGTGAGGTACATGAAAAGTGTATTTAAAATGCATAATAAAATTTCACAAAAAATAATCTTCCTGAGCTGTCCCAGCCCCAGAAATTGTGGGATGAATGTGACACAATTACAAATACTTTGTCACTTCTCCCTCATCTGTGGCACCATGCAAACTCATTATGTGAGTGCACAAAACATCCCTGATTTCCACTGTGCATGTGGATCCTGGTCCAGTAAGGATAGGGGCGCTTTCTGGATGAGTGCACCGTTCCAGCAGTGTTGTGGGTCCACTCCTGGCAAAATGGCCCACCTTTGGTCTTGCAAACCTCGTGCGGTGCACAGTAGGCCCCACTTGTGGGGACACCATTGACAACTTTGGCATCCAGACAGTTGTAAAAGCAGCACCAATGGGATTTCAATCTGCCAAATGCACATCCTGCCACCGCCCTACGGCTACTGAGCAGGTAGCTGAACCTTCTTTTGCCAAGCCCTCTGAAACCAGGGCATGGTTTCATAGGCTATGCCAAAAGGGGATATGTTGGGCCCCCTAAAATAACAGTGGGGACCATGATTTCATTCATAACAATGCCAGTTGATGGGAATAATATCCCAGCTTGACCATGAAGGTAAAGGCCTGATCTCAGGAAAACTCTGGCATCATGCACCTGGCCAGTAGATTCCATGTTTGTGTCCATGAACCTTCTTCTGTGGTGGACTAGGGCCTGCATAATGATGGAGTAGGGCCCTTTCCAGTTTATGTACTCTGCTTCTTGTGGACAAGAACCTATGGGCACATCAGTGCTAGTCCCAGTGCAGGTGGGAAAGCCCAATCTCTCAAAGCTGGGAGTTATTTCAGGAATATTGTTTTTGCCTGCCACCTTTGGGTAAATCATAGTCCTCATCCCCGCACAAAGTCCACTACCAAAGTGCACTACCAAAGTCCACAACCCCTGCAGTTGACTTGCCAGCACTAAACTGGTTACCCAAGGACCTGTAGCAGTCTGGGGTAGCCAGCTTCCAGAAGGCTATAGCAATTTGTATCTGGACCAGCATGGCCTCCCTTATGCATGCTGGAGGGTTGGAGCAAGTTGATCACACAGTTCCAGGAATGTCTGCTTCTTCATGTAGAAGTTTTGGACCCACAGTTGGTCATCCTAGGTCCACAGGATGATCTGATCCCACCAGTCTGTGCTCATGGCCCTGCTTCAGAAGCAGCCATGTACACAATGTTGAATCTGCAGCTATGGAAACAGGCGTGAGCAGCACCAGCTGGGTCACGGCTGCCGTGTCTGTATCCCGTCCAAGAGGAATCTTCAATAGGACAAAAACTGCCACCACAATATGCATCTCACAGATGCGGTGCCTGATTCCCAGAACAGGAGGGAAAGCATGAGCATGAGAAGTTTTTCCACCGGTGCTTAATCCATGTTGCTGACTCTAATTGCAGGGAGCATGCAAACCCAAAAATGGCTTGGCCAGTTGTATTGGTGGGCTAAGAGCACTTCCAGTCAAGTGCTGTGGGCTGGACAGACAAGTGCTCCCACAATACACCATGAACCAAGACCTAAAGTAGCTACAGTTAGCAAGCGAGCAAAGAACCCTGGGATGTGCCTCCAGAACCAGCAAAGTCAGACTCGTGTCTGCAGAGTGCATTGTGGTTGGAGTGGCACGGGTATGAACCTTGCATAGCAATGTGGTGTGGGTGCTCAAGCATTAGCTTGGAAAGAACGGGTTTGCAGGTGCGGGTCCCCTAAACCCGGGTTTACTATGTACTGGAGATATACCCACTAGCTATACCCAGCCTCTAAGGGCAGTTCAGTACAGGGGTTTACAGATAACCACATTATTGTAATGCCTTTGGACTGTCGCCTGGCCAGCAAATCTCAGCCCTATATTCTCCTGCTGGCCCCCTGCCAGCACAGGATGTTTCTCTGTCCACCATCCCCAGCCCCTAGACTGCTGTCTCTGGCCTGTGGCTCCTGCACTAAACCACTAATGCAGTTTCTGGTTATCTCCAGAGCCTAATCACCTCTGACTTCATGTACTTCCCTTTCCTGTACCCTGAAGTTCATAGAGTTCTCTGCTGGCTGGATGTTGAGCTGGGACTAACACAATGCCCAGTAATAAGCCCACAGGTTTGTTACAGATGTTTTGATTGAGCACATCTGCTAGGCAGCCTAAGGCAGGGCTACCTGGCTTGATTGTAAGGCTGCCTTCCTTAACCGAATGCCTGGGAGAGAGAGGCAGCTGTATTTCTCCTTGACCTTTTCTAAGATGACTCCTCCCTTTGTCACAACTGCTCCTATGGACACAGTAGAGGAGCAGTGTGTAGCCACTGCAGAGAATCTAGCCCACTGTATAGATAAAAGCTTTCATGTGTTAGATGCAGCATTGTTGGAGCCGTGTCAGCCCCAGGATATTAGAGAGAGAAAGTGGGTGAGGTCATCTCTTTTATTGAACCAACTTCTGTTGGTGAAAGAGACAAGCTTTTGAGCTTACACAGAGCTCTCCTGCAAGTCACCTGTGTAACCAGAGGACCAAGGCTGGAGAGGGCCGAATGTTGAAAGCAGCAGAGGATGATGCCTGCTGGCTCTCAAAGCCAGAGAAATAAAGTCAAAGGGCAAGAGAGGGCTGAAAGCTGGAGCATGGCGAGAGACACCAGGGGTCCTTTTGATGTACTGTTGGGGCTATGGTTGTGTAACCCACACATCTCCTGGGCGTGGCGTCTTGTCCCCTCCAGTGGTACTGAGACCACTTAGTGATTAATGAATGGGCTACAGCCTTAGCTAAGGGTCATGTGGCTTTTAGCTCATGCAGTAGAGGCTCATGTATTTAGCTCCCAGGTTCGATCCCACCCACCGACGACTGGGGTCTGTCAGCCTTACAAGTGGGGGCTCATCCAGGATCTCAACTGGGAAGTCTCTGAAGCTCAGGACACGTTTCCTCAGCTAGGGGAAGTCTGTAACCCACACACCTCCTGGGTGTGGTGTTCTGTCCCCTCTAGTGGAAAGGAGACCACTTAGAGATTAATGAGTCTGCCACAGCCTTAGCTAAGGCATGTGGCTTTCAGCTCATGCAGTAGATGGTCATGCATTTAGCTCCAGAAGTCCCAGGTTCTATCCCACCTGCCGGTGATGGGAGTCTGTTGGCGTTACAGTTATAGGACTTGGTGTTTGGACTTGTTCTCTTATGGTTTATGTGCATGGAAGTGTTGTAGTAAATTAACCCCCCAAGGACCATAGTACTCAGAAAGATTGTTTGAACTATTTCTGGGGTCTCTGAAGGAGGCAAACTGAGGCGGGTCCACTTGAGATGCGGCCTGCCACAGGAGGAGGCTCCAGTCAGGGCCTCCCTTTGACACCAACCCTCCCCCCGCTTTTTCCATCTCCCTCACGTTCTGGCCTTTCCCCTTATTTTTCCATTTTGAAAAAGGAGGCAGGGGAGGGAGAAGAAGAGGAGGGGCAAGTAATGACTGAAAAATTTTAAAAAAACTTTCCTTATTTTCAATACAAGAAAGGAAAAGTTTGAAAAAAACGAACATTTTCCACACATGTTTGGATTAACGACAAAACATTTCTTTTTTCATGGGAGAACAAAGTCCTGGCTATAAATTTGCAATCTGCTCTATGTACCACGCTAAGGAGCAGCAATAAGGCGACTTCTGTACAGCAGCCCTCAGGAAGCAGCACTCTCCCTGAATTCACCACAGGACAGTGGGTGTGAATCAGAGCACATGCCCAGGCTCCTGCGCAGGTAAACACTGCTGCTAACAGATGCCTTACAGTGTATGACTAAGGTTTGGAAAGCATCGCATGCAACCAAAGCCATAAGCTGGATACTGTAATGAAGATGTACAGTAGAGATACAATGCTATGAGGCCTCGTGATCACTAAGGCCCGAATCCTGCAAATTGAACTCGGTGGAGTTGCTCATATGCATAAGTATTTGCAGCATCAGTGTTTTTTGTTCCACAGCCAAGCTAAATTCAAAAAGGCTTGGTTAAAATTACATGAAGATACTAGCATCATCAGTTCTTACTTTATCAGAACTAGTTTATCCATCCCCAGTATACGGTGTGGAATAACATGCCTAGCATGGTCACTGATGCATAAACTTGATGGGAGGGGGTGGGGGGGGAGATTCCCTTTGCATTCTATTCACAGCCAAGTTTCAAAACAACTCAGGCTGCTGCCTCAGAAACCAAATAGGCAATTTTCCAAACCTAAAAGTCAGCAACAAACCAAAGTGTAAATGGAGATTTAAAAACAACAACAAAATACTACCTATGGTTAGAACACTCCTTAGAATCCAAAAGTACAGATCTCTTTCCCTGACATTTCCTTGACCTGAAAAATAAAATTTGTGATACTGTATTTTCAACGGATCAGTGCAGAAATAAGAAGAAAAACCTCATGACAATTCCAGGACCACCAGCAAGTAGTTTAGTTTACTTTAAATCTTTCAGGCAGAAACAATGCAAATTTGTAATGAAATAAAGAGATGCAAATGAGGGAACAGATGAAAACCCATGATGTGATATTGCCTATTTTTTCCATATACATATATATATACATATATACATATACATATAAACATATCTATGGCAGCATGCAAATATTTAATAATCATTACACAATACAGTTTGCAGGTGCATTATTGAAAGGACATTCTAGGTATATTAATGTATTATATGGTGGGATGTTCCTAAGGCTTACATAAACTTGATGCAGAATTAAATACAATTCTTCATCAGTTCAAAGAAGCAATTCACCCTCATACTCAAAGACCATGCAGAAATTATCTCATCAGTACAATGCCTTGTTCAATGACAAAGAAAAGCTTCAAAAGATAAAAAAGGGGATAAGACTGCAGAATTCTCACATCATGAGCAGGAGGCAGTGATGATATATATTGGTCAGTTCTCAGAAGTCCATGAGACATGACTATCCTTTCAGCACATTGATCATTGTGTGACAGGGTATACCAACCCCGCACTGGACCAATCACTGTGGGCCCAGGAGGCCATACCCCCTTTCCCCTGCTGCGCATGCTCCAGTTGGTAAAGCCAGATAAAATGGGCAGCCCAGCTCAGTCGGGGATGGCTGCAGAGGAGGAAGGATGTGGACTGCAGATTCCTGTAGCAGTGCAGGCGACGCTCCAGATGGCAGAGCCCGTGGACCCAGACTTCGCTGCAGACGAGTCGCTGACCATGGAGACTGAAGGGGAAGCTAAGTCGCACCAGCTGAGGAAGTGTCCAGGACACAACTTGTGGCAGGAATTGGCTCAGGGAAGGTAGCAGAAGCCGATGCCTGAACCCCTAACGGGGAGTTCCCCGGCTTCATAGGGCCCTGGATTGGAACCCGGTGGAGAGGGTGGGGCTGGGTTTCCCTCCCATGGGCTAACAGGCGTGGCTGCTGTCTGCTTTATGTCCCAGCCCAGAACCTTATAGATAGGCCCAATGGCCTGTGATGAGATGTTAGATGGGGTGGGATGTGAGTTACTACAGAGAATTCTTTCCTGGGTGTCTGGCTGGTGAGTCTTGCCCAGATGCTCAGTGTTTAGCTGATTGCCATATTTGGGGTTGGGAAGGAATTTTCCTCCAGGGCAGATTGGCAGAAGCCCTGGGATTTTTTTGCCTTCCTCTGCAGCAATGGGCACGGGTCATTTGCTGGAGGATTCTCTGCTCCTTGAAGTCTTTAAACCACCATTTGAGGACTTCAATAGCTCAGACATAAGTTAGGGGTTTGTCCCAAGGCACAAACTATTTTACCTTTTGCCCTTGGACTTTATCGCTGCCACCACCAAATGTCTAACCGGTATATTACTGGGAAAGAGTCCATTTGGAAACATCTTTCCCCCAAAAAAATCCTCCCAACCCTTACACCCCCTTTCCTGTGGAAGGCTTGATAAAAATCCTCACCAATTTGCATAGGTGAACACAGACCCAAACCCTTGGATCTTGAGATTCTGTGGCCTGCGTTGTGCCGGAGGTCAGACTAGATGATCATAATGGTCCCTTCTGACCTTAAAATCTATGATTCTATGACATGGGCTGTTTGTTTGTTTTGCCCCACCCAGGGGCCATAGACTGATTGCTGTATTGCTCTGCCCAGGTGGCCGATTCCCCAGTTGCTCCTGCCTGCCCCAGCCAGGAGGCTTAGGGGCCATAGACTGCTTGTTTGTTTTGCCCCGCTCAGGGGCTGCAGACTGATAGTTGTTCTGCCCCATCCAGGGGGCCAGAACTCCATTTGTGGTTGTTGGTCCCAGCCTGGAGGCTGAGGGGCTACAGATTGTTTGTTTACGTGGCCCTGCCAGGGGACCAGAGCCCACCTTGGTGCAACTCCCTGAACTAGCAAGAAATCCTGACAATTGCATGACAGGGTGTTTCAACCCCGAACTGGGCCAACGGGGTGGCCCGGTTCAGCACTTGGAGCCCTCATCACAAGCTGAATAATAATATTTTTGCACATTGATCAGCTCAATGATACGTTTGCACGTGTAGCACATTTCCTCAGAAGATAACAGTACTTTATGAACCATAACTAGCTCAGGGCTGGTCTACACTGGAAACGTACATCAGCCTAGCTACGTTGCTCAAGAGTGTGAAAAATTCACACCCCTGAGCAATGTAGTTAGGCCAACCTAACCTCCAGTATAGACAGTGCCAGCTACCCCCCCTCTCAGGCGGGTGGATTGCCTGTGCCGGTGAGAGAACCTCTACCATTGGCGTAAGGTAGTGTTTACACAGAAGTACTAAGTGGCGCAGCTGCAGCTGTGCTGTTGTAGCATTTCAAGTGTTGACCAGTCCTAAGCCACACAGCAACCTTGTGAGGTAAGTAAGAGTTAGGTCAGGGTCACTCCTCCAGCCAGTGAAGTGCAACCACCTATGGGATGGAATGTTAAAAATATTTCAAGACTACAGCAGTGATGCAGGATAAAAAAAAGCGAACAAAGGTATCATATGAAAGTTATTTAGAAAGAATGTTATTACCTGAGTTGGGATGTGATCAGGACACCAGAACAATTTTACTTTTACAAAAAACATAGGAACGATGGAATTTCCAGATTGGATCAGACTCCTAGTCTATCTAGTACAAAACCCCCGCTCTGACAGTTCAGAGAAAAGTGCAAAATATTTTCACTTTTGATAAGCATTTTCATGGTAAATGATAATATTCAAAAATAAAATATTTCAAATTCTATTGGCAAAAAGGGGAGGAGTAAAAAAGGTGGATTTTTACCCATCAAAACTATTCTCTTTAATTTTTAAAAAAATCAAAGAATTCTGTGCACCTTTTTGACCAAAGTGAAATTGTTTTCATTTATTTCTAGTTCTTTTGAGACATATGCTTTTCTTTTTTGACAGCCTTTATTTCTGTCCCATTCACTGGCTTGATTTCTGACCCACATTACAGCCATGCATCTTGGCTGCTTTTCCGACCACCGCTGTGTAATGATCTTGGATTCATTAAACAACAAACCAATGAATACGAAAGGAACAAACTTTTATTTTAAAAAACCCCTAGAGAATGTCCATGGTAAACTGCTGTAGCCAACTACGCTTTGTTTTCAGCCTCCTGCTTCCAGGGCATTTCTCAAAATTCCTATACTCAAATACTGTCCCTTATGAGAGAAGCTCTCTAAATGATCATCTTTTGCAAATCTAGCTCTACGTCTTCCCCCCTTGAAAAAGAGTCAGCTTTTATATAAACAACTATCTAATAACACATACATTAAATTCTCTACCCATCTAGCACATTGCCGTAAACTACACTCCATATATCCAACGTGTCAACTACCTAGATATGAGATGTTACCACCGCATCACTCTGGAGTGAGCCTTTACCACTCACTTCTCCAGGCAGTTTAGCACATCTGAGGCCATGTCTACACTAGTGAGCTTACAGCGGCACAGCTGTACGGATGCAGCTTTGCCACGGAAAGATTGCTCCTGTAGCTGCTCCATGCCGATGAGAAGGCTCTCCCACTGACAAAATTAAACCACCTCCAATGAGCGGCACGAGCTATGTAGGTAGAGGAGCGTTTCCCACTGACATAAGTGCTGTCCGCACTGGTGCTTCTCTCAGAGTAACTTATGTCACTCAGAGGGGGTTGGTTTTTTCCCCCACACCCCTGAGAGACCTAACTTTTACTGACAAAAGTGCTAGTGTAGACATAGCCTGAGCCTTTCAGGACATTTGATCTTCCTCTTTGATTTTCACAGTATCAGCTTTTCATTAGAGTCTGCGTTATTGCTTGCCAGTTTCTCCTTTGTCTCTCAATGATAACGATCCGTCCGTTGGTAAATGCCAGAGTTCACATTTATTGTGTCAGCATTTTGGGACTTTCTGGAATTATTCTTAGATCCCTTCAATTACACTGAAATGTGTCCCCTTGTCCTGGACTACATAAGATTTTGAATGCAGCTGTTCTTTATTGGTACCTCTTTGTTCCCAAGCATCAGCAATGTGATTCCTCAGGCACACTCTGTCACCTGGTTAAGAGAAGGGAGGTCATGGGCCCTTTTGGCAAAATAATTTCTGCTTCCACTTCTGATTTTCTTTCATCTTCCATACGGTTTCATAGTCATGAGATTTCAGCAAGTTATCAGTGATTGATAAATTAGATCTGATCCTTCTTCCCATCAACAGCTGAGCTGTAACACCATTCTCCAGAGGTGTACTGCAGTAAACTAATAAAAATTTATGAAAATCACCCCCACTGTCAAAAGTCTTTTTCATAAGGTTCTTTACTGTCTGTATAGACCTGTCCACAAGTCTATTCGAGGAGGTAATTTGGACTTGATGTTTTACATCAAAAATCCCAATCTTAATTGCCTAAAATCTGTGCTGGAAAATTGTGGCTCACTATCACTAAAGACTTCATCTGGAATTCCATGTCTGGAAAATATTCCCTTCATGATGGTTGTCACTGACTCACTACTAGTACTGTGCAATGTACACATTTCTGAACACAGAGAATACTCATCTGTGTCTATTAAATAATCCTTTGATTGCCAGATGAATAACTCAGTACCTACCACCTCATAAGGCCTTTGTGGAACTGGATGAGGTCTCAGCAGCTCTGCCTGTTGACATGACTTGTATTTCAAGCGTGAAAAGTAGTTTCCTATAGTATAATTAATGTTGTGATTGATCCATGGCCAATACATCACCTCTCGTGCTCGTTGTTTGCATTTCTCAATTCCTAAATGACCATTGTGGATCTTCTATAGCATTTCTTTCTGAAGGCTGCTTGGAATTACAACATTTCTGCCCTTGAGAATCACCCCATCTATCACAGCAAGTTCAGGTCTTCAGTTCCAATAGTTTCTTATACTTGGATAGTAACTGCTTATTTTTTCATGACACCCTTTAACTATCACTTTTTTAAGGATCGCCAATGATTTGTCTTTCTCTATGTCCCTTCCTATTTGTTGCAGTTTTTTGTTCTCCACAGGAATTGACTTTACAATCAAAGCTACATCAGCTTACATCTCTATCTCTGAGGTCTTCTCTGGTTTCATAGTGGGAGTCACCACTCTGAAACATGCATCTGCAGTAAATATGAATTTACTGGGCATGTAGGTCACAACCAAATAATATTTTTTCAGCTTTAGTCATCATTCTTTGAATCCTTAAGATACAGCCATTCAGAGGTTGGCCAGATAATGCTATCAAACATTTGTGGTCCGTTTCAACATCTACTATCTGGCTGTAAATATTATTCATTGAATTATTCACAGGCAAGCAATATTCCTAAAAGCTACTTCTCATTCTGTGTGTATCCGGTTTCCTCAAGAGTCAGTGATTTGGATGCGTACACTACTGGTTGCCAATGATTATTGTGTTTCTGTAAAATCACTGCACCTAACCCAGACTGTGAAGCATCTGCTGAAATTTTAATAGGCCTGGCTGGTGTGTAAAACTTCAACACTGGCTCTTGCATTTGTTGTTTCAAACCCTGATTCCTCCTGTTCTGCACCCCAGTACTTTCCCTTTTTTATTTTCCAGGAGTTTCCTCAAAGCTGCTGCTTTTGTAGATAGATTAGGTATGAATTCTCCAAGATAATTAACCATTCCCAGGAATTGTTGGACATCTTTCTTTAACTGGGGACGTGGCATCATTTCAATGGCTGAAACCTTCCTCTTATCAGGTTTGATGCATTCATTGGAAGTAAAATCTCCAACAAAAGTCAGTTCAGTAACCTCTGAAACACATTTCTCCCTGTTTAGTTTCAGGTTTGCAGCTCTCATTGCATCCAAGACATCTTGAAGTCTACAATCATGCTCCTGTTTAGTTGAGCCCCAGATGATGATGTCATACATTGAGGTGTCAACACCATTAATATGTTCATAGATCACATGTATGGGTTTGTGTTACACTTCTGGTCTGGAAGCTATGCTAAATGGTAGGCATAAGAATATGTATCTTCCAAATTGGGTATTAAATGTACATGGTTTTGTGCTTTCTTCAATTAATTTTAGCTGCCAAAATCCTGAGGAGGCATCCAATTTTCTGAAATACTGTGCATTCCCAAATGGAGCCATAATCTCTTCTCTGGTTGGCAGTTTGAAATGGTCTGTTTATAGCTTTGTTGAGGTCTCTTGGATCTAAGCATATGTGTAGCTAGCCATTATTTTACTCCACAATGACTAGGGAGCTTGCCCATTCTGTTGGCTCCTCAATTTTTCATATTAGTTGCACTGTTTCCATCCTTGCAAGCTCAGCCGTGAAGTCATCACTGAGTGCAAATGGCACCTTTCTACATGGTTGGTAACTGGTCAGACCTGCTTGTTTATCTGGATTGTATGTTCACCCCAACAGCAACCCAAGCCTTGAAACAGGTCATGATACTCCCAAAGAAACGCCTCATAGCCAGGTTCAGTATGATCTGGGAATGAGAGCACCCATTTTACCAGACTGAGTTTTTCACGGGTGGGTAGGCCTAAAATGGGTGCCACCTGCTTTGGTACTATAACGAACTGGAGTCTGCACATGGTGTTTTTATATTTGATGCTAGCAATGCATCCCCCCTTCAATGGTATAGTTGTGCATCGGATGAAGTGAGCTGTAGCTCACGAAAGCTTATGCTCAAATAAATTTGTTAGTCTCTAAGGTGCCACAAGTCCTCCTTTTCTTTTTCCAGAATAACCAGTTACTTTTATTTTTGTTGGCCACAGTTTTGGACTTAGTTTCAGTCTCTCATAATCTTGTTCAGATGTTGGATCATATTAAAGAAGTTCTGTATTAAAATCACAAATGAGTTTGATTCCCCATAGTTTAAATTCCAGGGTATTACTAATTAAGAGGTCTCTTGGTTTTTGGTATTGTTTCTCTCCCTCTGTGTGTGAAACTTGCAAGCTGCTAATTGTGTTAGTACATTCTAAGACAGAGTCTGTTCTCAAAGCAATACTTTGTAACAACAGAAACAGCACATAGACTCCTCGGCCTTTTGTTGTATTTATCTCGCTTTGTTAACAATTGTGATTAAAATAGAGACAGAGGATATATGTGGATGGATGCTTGGTGTGGATAATAACTGAATGATCAGGGAGGTGCCAGCCTAAGAATCCAGTGTTCATCGGCTGAAGAAGGCGTCAAGTGGAAACAACCAGAGGACCCCCAGACGGCAGACTGGAATCTACCCAACAGTCTCAAGGATGGGAGAATCGAAGAACAAGATGACATCTGGCAGCACGGAGCCATCAGGAATGTGCCATCTGCTGATTGATTCAGCAACAGCATGATGAAGCAATTCCCATAGACTGGCATAGGAAGAAATTCCTATAAAAATGAACTCTAGAAACTGAGAACTTTGGGGTCTGATTCTGCAAACCAACTTCCAGGACCATCAGATGAGCATCTGATAAGGCCCTGTTCCCTCCTCGTGTCCAGGCCACCTGGCCAGTGGCTTGGCACGAGCAACTCTAAGGCTGGTAACTATGATAACAACCTAGCAGAACCTGTGCGTGTGTGTGTGTGAATGAATGTGTGAATAAATATGAAATTGAATGGAATGTCATAGATATAACTAACTGCTTACTATGATTCTTTCTGTATTCACAATAAATGTGGCATTGTGCCTTTTCCCCTTTAATAAGATCCTGCTAGTTTTTATTTTATTGGTGTAACATTTTGGTGGAGAATGCGAGTAAGGGGGAATATTGGTAAAAAACCTCAGTTTTTGTAAATACTGGTGTGCACACCGCCAGTTCTATTGAGCTCGGCATTTCTATTTGGTTAACCAGCCTTCTGGCCTCTAGGAGGCAGAGGTAAAATATACAGAGCTCATATTACTAAGCTACGATTACAGAATCCAAGTCCTATTGTCCACTGAAGTATCAGGGGCAACAAGAAGGCCTAAGGGCCAGGCAGTGCTGCTCGCTGGAAGAAGGAGTAGCAGGATCAGAGAATCTAGGCTGTGTCACTCGCTGACCTGTGCCAGGTGTGATGAGCCTTTCGACTAGCAGTTGCTTTCATAGCAAGTGGTTCCACTTTTTGATTTGATCTTTTCTGGCTATGTTCTTTTGTACTTAGTACATGGATAACCGCTTCCGGTGAATTCAGCTCTCTGACTTGTGCGTTGATAGCTTTTTCCAAAGTTAAATCTCCTTCATGGAGAAGTCTCTCTCGTAACACCTTGTCTTTAATGCAGATGATTCTATCTCTGACCAGAGACTGTTAACTCACCACAGTCACAAGTCCTACTGAGTCCCCTTAATTTTGTGACACATTGCCCTATAGTGTCATCAGCTTTTTGCATGCATGTAAAAATATTGTGTCTCTCACAGGCCTCATTTCTTTTTGGCATGCAATGTTCCTCTGATGTGGTCAGTATTTTACTTAACTTCATGTTTTCACCTTCTTCAAACTTAAAATTGTTATAAATATCCAATGCGTTCTCCCCAAGAACAGGCAAATAGATTGATGATTTCACTTGCTTCCCTTTCCTCTGTTTTCAGTTTCAAACACAGGAGTTACCCTCACAATTACTGCAGCCTCTTTCTCATTTGGCACCTCTGACACCATGTAATGACCTGGGGGTTTATTAAACAACAAACCAGTGAATGAGGACGGAATAAGTTTTTATTAAAAACAACAAAACCTAGAAAGCATCCATGATAAACTGTAATGCCCTTTGTTCTCCACACACACCTGCTGCTTCCAGGAAGCGTTTCGAACTTCTTATATTCATAATACTGTCCCATATGAGGGAGCCTCTCTAAATTGTAATCTTTCACAAACTACACACTGCACATTAAGCAGAGATTTCCATTAAGCTGTCCACGGTGATGCCTAGGTCTTTTTCCTGAGTTGTTTCAGGTGATTTAGAATCCAGCAATATATATGAGTAGTTCAGATTATGTCTTCCAATGTACATGACCTTGTGTTTGTCAATGGTGAATGTTATAGGAATACCAAGTGATCTTTAATGGCCACCTGTGGCCAGAACATCAGTTTGGCACCTTATCCAAACAACAAGACATCCAACATAACCGTGCCTTCTAACATTATGGTGGAACATTGGCTCAGTATTAACCCAGAAGGACAGTTGTGATTACAAGATTCAAATAATCAGTTAACTTAAACGGGGTAACTCTTTATATGAAGCCATTTTCTATGAACAAGAGCTTATGAAATGCACAATGGCAGAGTAAGGGCACCTTTGAATCTAGATCTATGAATCTGAGGTCCAGAGATGGCAGTGGATCCACTGGCAAAACTTCTCTTCTCTCATTACTACAGGTTACAGAAGGGGGCTGACACATTTCAAAGGTGGAAGGCAAGGGCTCCCTTGAAATCAAAGAGCTGTCCTTTACCTGACACTGGACCAGGATCCAAGATGGTCCAATCCAGATCTGAACTTCCTTCAAGTCTGGGGTGGGAGGTTGTTTGGATTAGGTTCTGCTTTGATACTATCAGCTGGTGGAATAATTCAGTAGGAAAACAAAACAATTCAACATTTTCATTAATGTCTTAGATAATGGCATAGAGGGTATGCCTATACAATTTGTAGAACACAAGCTGAGAGGGGTTGCAAGCACTTGGGAAGATAGGCTTAGAATTCAAACGGACCTTGACAAATTGAAAAACTGGTCTGAAATGAACACAATGAAATTTAATAAAGACAAGTATACTTACCTTTCTGAGTGGCTTGGTTACAGGCAGAGGATGACTGTATATTTACATATAAGGTAAACAAAGCCATCAGGCTAACCAAGCAGGGGAGAAGACCATTCAACAACCAGTGACAAAACCTATACCCCAGGAAGCCCTCCTGGCTCTTGAGGCACAGACAATTTACTTTGAGAAATATAAGGGGAGCAAAAAGTTATCCATTAGTGATAGAGTACAGCACCCTTTGAACCTATGAAAGTTGGATCCCCTGGAGGGGCTAGGGATGCTGGTAACTTCATGTGAATAAGAAAACAGCTTAGGCAAAGATAGTAACTTGCTAAAATTAAGTTTTCGTAACTAGAAAGCATGTTTTGTTTTGTTTGTAACCATACTTATCTCTTTTATTCTTGCTTAGGATCACTTACATCTCTATTCTTTGTTAATACACTTATTCTTATTTTATTACAAAACCATCTCAGTTTGGTGTATTAAAGTGAAGTGTAAATCTTCAGCCAACCTAACAAGCTGATATGTGCTCTGTCTCTTTGGAGGCAGCTATCTTAATAATTTCTGTGGGTGCTCAGAGAGAAAAACTGGACTGTGCAGGGAGATGTCTCTGGTGAACTTAGGAACATAGTTCACTGATTGTTATCTGCAAGGCCAGGATTAGACTGGCAGAATCTTGAAGAGTTGCTGGCCAGGCAGGCAGGCTGGTGTATCAATTTTCTGAGACACAGCTTAGCAGCTGCAGAGCTCTCACTCTTGCTAAGGCAGAGGGGTAACACAGTTCTGGGTGTCCCGAGCTCAACATCACAGGCAGTTAACATCTTCTCCTCAATGCATAATACTTATAACTCTTGTTAGCTGGGGACCAAATACAGTCCCAGAAGCGAGAGGCTGGATCCCAAGGCACCATGGGGAATAACTGCAGGAGACACCCTCCTGGGACATTTGCTTCTTCTCGGGTTTCTGGAGAACCAAGCAAGGCTCATCTTAATGCGAATTGTCCGACGGGGCTGCAGCATCCGGAGACCAGCTCATTGCATGCCCTTCCCACCCCCAGTGCCCGTTTCGCCTGACTGAGAATCCGGATTGAAGTCACGAGTGGAAATGGCGTTTCACTAGTCCCCATCTGGTTGCATCAGAAAACCATTACACATCCAGAAGTCCCTGCTCCAGCGAGATCCAGGGTGCGGGGGCGGGGAGGAGTGAGGGGGCGCTCAGGGCTGAAGTTTGTTGGCAGTACTCTGTGGACACCTGGCACTGTACCAGTGCTGGCTCAAGCGACTGCTTGCATGTTGGTTTTTACTGGTGCTAAAGACAGTTACTTGTAAACCTACCTTACAAAGAGACCCAAATGGTTTCTACTTGGCAGATCTGATTAAATAGTGTTGGAGGGAAGGTTGGGGGAAAATCTCTAACAAATCCAAAATACAGGAAGGATCCGCCTTCCTTTTAAACTTCAGCAGGGACTTCAGAATCTCTGAGGGTCTGGGACTCATGGGAATACCATAATGCTTGCTGTTACAAACACAATGGTTGGGAGTTAGGGTACAAGACTGACTGAAATATAGATCAGGAGGACTTGTGGCACCTTAAAGACTAACAATTTTATTTGAACGTAAGCTTTCATGGGCTGCTCAAATAAATTTCTTAGTCTCTAAGGTGCCACAAGTCCTCCGGTTCTTTTTGCGGATACAGACTAACACGGCTGCTACTCTGAAACATAGATGCGGGGGGTGGGGGAGAGCTGAAATCCCACCAGAATAGCAAGACGGAACTAAAGACCTGGAGGGACTGTGTGGTTAGAGTACTGGACAAGGGCTCTGGTTACATGGGTACTAGTCTTGCTGCTATTTACCTGCTGTGTGAATTTAGGCAAACCCCTTCACCCTGTTGCTACCCTCCCATCAGCGCTGGCCTCAGGGAAAATCACACCCTGGGCAAACTTGTATTTTGACACCCCTGGCCCCTGCTGTCACTCCATCCATCCTCCCATCGCCCCTGGCCCCTGCAGCTTCCCTGGGGTCCCCACCTCCCCCAGCACCTCTGGGCCCCGTTGCCTCTCCTCCCATTGCCCTGAGCTCCCTTCCGTGGCCTCGCACTCCAGGCCTGCCCCCCTCCTTGCTTCTTGACCATGGCAGCTGGAGAGCGCCAGCTGCTGGCCAGGTGCCCAGCTGTGAAGGCAGCACCAGCAGCAGCCCGGAAGGAAGGGTGGCCTGGTATGGTATTGCCACTTTCACTTCTGCGCTGCTGCTGGCAGCGGCGCTGCCTTCAGAGCTGAATGCCCAGTCAGCAGCAGCTGCTATCCAGCTGCCCAGGCCAGGTTGCACAGGGAGGAGTTTCTGAGCCCCAGGGCTCCCCTGGCCATACACCCCCTTATCACCAGGCGTGCAGGAAGTGCGGGCTCAGGGACTGGCCTGCTGGTTCTTCAGGGGTGAGCCCTACTGCCTGCACCTGGCTGGGCAGGGGCTCCAGCCCTGGGCTCACCTGTACTCAACCCCACTCCAGCAACCCTGGCCTGCCAGCTTGCAGCCCTGGGATGGTACCTCCCTGACCATGTTGCCCTGGTCAATTGCCCATGTTGCCCACCCCTAAGTGCGGCCCTGCCTCCCATCGTTTGTCTGTACTAGATTGTAAGCTCTTCAGGGTACATAGTGACTGTCTCTCACTATGTGTTTGTACAGTGCATGGCCCAAAGGGCCAGGTCTCAGTTGGGGCTTTTAGGCACTGCCATAATACAGATGGGGGTTGGGTTGACGCTCTTATTACATAGGGGAGGGGTCAGAATATCACTAAGGGGACAGAGGTTGCATTTAGAATACTTGTGATTGAATGGTGTCCAATTCATGACCTTTCCTCACTTCATTCCTGATCACCTACCCCTGGTCTGACGTCCAGTGTCCTCCATGCTGCTTTAAAATATGATCTTGAGGCCCAGCTACATCTCCACATTGAACTTGACTGCTTCATATCCTGGTCTCATGTAATCTGTCAGGCTCCTCCAGAAGACATGACCATTCACTAGAGAAGCACCACCCTACCACAGAATCTTTGGAAAGTTGTGGTGTATGGAAATGTGCAGTCAGAGATGAAGCATCTGTTCCCTGCATTTGCAGATGATTTCCAGATGCTTACACATCCATGAAATGTGTTTCTATTCTACCACATCAAAATATGATGTTTTTCTGAAATAGTCAGTGCTCCACCTCAGAGCATTCATTGGTTCCAAGTTCTCTATAGCAATATATCTTGGTTCCCAGGATAGCATACATCTTACTTTGGCTTTGCCCCAACTCTACTCTTCATGGATTCATAGATTTTTAAAGCCAAAAGGAACCATTATGAACATCTAGTCTGACCTTCTGGATAACACAGTCTCATGGATCCACAGGATCGGTACTTTGCCCCCAGCTTTGGAGTAGTCTCTGGAGGAACCCCTTTCAATGTGCCAGCCCCCAAAGGATCTCATTCTTCCTTCAGGATAGGCCAGGCAGCCTCACCACTTCCTGAGACTGAACCTTTGGGCTCCAGCACCTGCTTCACACCATGAGCTTTACTCAGCAAGTCCAACTGAGATGGACTCCTGGTAGAGAGTGGTACACTCTTCCAGGATTAATGCACCTCCCCAAGCATTTACAGTGATAGGCAGCATTTTCAAAAGGGAATTTATTAATCAACTGGATCACAACATAGCAAGTCCTTAGGTTAGCGTAGAGAAATGAAGGTTAAAGCATAATCCATTCTGGTCAACCCAGAGTCCTGCCAAGCTGTAGTGAACTCCATTTTCAGCCTCTGTCTCTGTCTGACCTCTTTATTCAGTTTCCAGGTGAGCAAGCACCCAGCTTCCTCCAGAAGACAACACTTAATCTCAGACCTCTCCATCTTTTGTTCTTGAGCTGGAGTCTTTGCTCAGTTTACCTGCTCAGAGGTGGAGAAATCCATCAATCATTGGAGCCTACATTGTTTCCCTGGCCCCCTTGTTGATTTGGGTTGGTTTCAACTGGTTCCTTAACAACTCTTCATTCCATCCAGACAGGGAGGTGACACTCACCTAGGTATCTTAGTCTGCCCTGACAGAAAACTTAATCCCTTTTCCCCCACACTGGGTAACAATCCAGCATACAGGGGAAACTGAGGCATGGGTAGGGGTCATAAAAATATTACAAAAAATTCCCATTTCATCACACACACACCCTATAGATTTTCCTCCAAGTGATTCTTGCCTCAAGCCCATAATTTCTGGGTGAGTTAAGGGATATCTTTTAGAAAGACACCCAATCTTGATGTAAAGATTTCCACTGATGAGGAATTCATCATATCCCTAAAAATAGTCAGACACACACACACTTCTGTGCATCCACACACCCCCCCCACATCCTTTTTTAGTTTGCAGATTTGAAGATCATCTAAATGGACTTATTTGTGAATTGTACACTGGATGAGTATCCAAACAAAGAGGAGTATTTTAGCTTGGGGACAGAATTTGAAGGCAGGTTTTGTTGCCAGCTGATACATTTTTGAAAGCACATGTCATTCTATGCCCACTCCTGCTCCTATTCAGCTCAATGGTAAAACACCCACTGATTTCAACAGGAGCAGGACTGGGCCTAAAATCTGCTAGTGATTTAAATAGGTGGTTTGGTTTCTAGAGCTGGACAGGAATTTTCAATGAAATGTTTTTCTTGGAAAACACCAATTAATTAAAACCTGTTTTTTTTTTCCATGAAAATGTGTCAGCTGAGGAAGGTTGGGAAGGTTTCTCTAGTCCAGAAAGGAACCTCTGATCAAAGTGAGACCCCAGGACAGCCAACTGTTTAGGGTAATCATCTGGCCTGCAGGGCTGAAGAAACAGCTTCAAATCGCTCCCTCAAATGAGGCAAGAAGTAATTTGAAGCTGAGTCTCCCACAGCCAAGGTGAGTGACCTAATCACAGGCTGTAGACTCAATCTCTACTTCTATCTATGGCCCAATTAATTTTAATTAGTTATACAAAGCAGAACAGCTCCTAAAGGAAAGATTGGCTCTACAGCCCAGTGGTTAGGGCACTCATCTAGGATATAGAGGATAGATGTGCAAGTCCCTCTTGAATCAGGCAAAGTAAGGATTTAAATCTAGGGCACTGACATTCCAGGTGGGGGCTCTAACCATGAAGCTACTGGTTATTCTAGGATAGGGTCTCATTTTTCACAAAAATCAGAAAAAAGTCTTGGCTGCATTCCAATACAGAAAGAAAACAAATTCTGAAATCTTGAAAAACAGAATTCTTGTTTTCCAGCCAATCTTAATCAGCAACACGCATGGCACCAACGCTCTCCTTTAGATTCTGATACAGTGCAATTGCTCCCTGTCAAGAAAAGTGGGGTATAAATCAGCAATACAGTTTAGATCACTTGCTCTTCCCTGTACAGTGGATGCCCAAAACAATTTTGAGAGCTGCAAGGGAAACTGGAGAGCTTTCATCTATCTAATCTACTAGGCCTAAGTGTTTCTACAGCACCAATCACAATGGTATCTAAGAGCTATGCATAGGAGTCAAAGCTAATTTTTTACTCCAAATTGACTAAAGAAGAGGAAGTCATATACATTTATGGAGACGTGGCTATGTTCTGTTTTTTCCAGTGGTGCTTAGGATCAGGTATAAAGCCAGATCTACAGTTTGTTTTCTTTTTCAGGGTGCCAGTTGTTTCCTGAAGCACAGATGATTAGGGAGACTGAAGATTCTTCTGAAGGGATCTGAATAGTTCAACTTGTTTGTTCTAGGTTCTAAGAGAGCTAAATTACGGTATTTCTGCTTCTGATACTGTTGGCTACAGACTTTATAATGCCTACGGCCAAGTCTACATTAAAAACTTTTGCCAGCAAATATTGTTGTTTAGATGTGTGTGGGGTTTTTTTTTGTTTGTTTGTTTTTGCAACATTGCTATCCTGAGAAAAGCCCTGGTGTAGATGCAGTTATACTGGCATAAAGTACTTTTGCCAGTATCATTTATTTAGCTCACTTTTTTGCTGGTATAAACTGCATCTATACTATGAGGATTTTGCCAGTATAAAACTTTTAAGTGTAGACTAGGCAACTTTTAAGTGTAAGCTGAGTATTTAAATTACCAGTATTTTCCATTCTGACTTTTCCCAAATTCTTGTGGCTGTTTCATTGGATGTGGGATCTTTCCTCATTCCCATACAGTACATAAAATGTAGGGTTAGTATCTGATTTTTTGGCTTACAGAGGAGTGGCTTCTTGGGCAAGTGCTGGCCATGCAATGCGGCCAATGACTGCTAACATTGTTACTTGGATTCATGTTAAATCCATGATCATGTTTATATGTGGATATGGTTATTTTGCAGTGTTTTTCAGGACTGATACACAGCAGTGGGGACCTTGTATTAGAGTATTTGCTAAGTTCCTGCTGCCACCCTTACCTCATAATCATCTTCTGAAGCCAATTTCCATGGTGGGGCTCAGATCCTGAAATTTGTTTTTGTGTCACTATTGTGTATTGTCAGGTGAAAACTGGCAATTATTTCCTCTGGTGTTCAAGGAGATTTAACAAACACGTGGGTGTGCTACTCTTACTACGCTTGGGTCTGTAACTACTAACCCTCTCCATGGCTTATTAACTGAAAACCAACAAACTGTAAATTAAAGCAAAAAGAATTTAAAATTAAGACAATGCATCATAATGCAACTCAGGAGTAGAGCTGGTTCTTTAATGTATTTCTCCATAGAATATTTCAGAACAAAACAATTTTTTTAAACCAAAAATGAAAATTTGTGATTAAAGACATGCCTCAAAGGAGTTGTAGTTAAATTGCCTGACTCCCTAGATTCCTCTGTGGGCCCCTCCCTAGCTGGACTACATTTCCCATGGTGCACCATAGTAGCCCACTCTTGCTGAGCCACTACAGTACATCACTGCAGTTTTGTGGCTACACTGTACCCCAACAATGTCATATGGCTGCGTAGCCCTCCCCACAGAAAAGAATGAGAGCATGAGGCATCCCTACTACAACTCCCAGGAAGCAATTCAGCAGCATTTCCGAGTTGGCAAGCTTTCATTTTTTGGACAAAAATACTTTTTGGGGTATTTGACTTTTTGACAAAAAGATGAACGTTTCCATGGCAAGCAGACAGTTCATAAACAATTTAGATAATGGCACAGAGAGTACATTTATAAAGTTTGTGGATGTTACCAAGCTGGGAAGGGTTGCAAGTGCTTTGGAGGATAGGATTAAATTTCAAAATGATATGGACAAACTGGAGAAACGGTCTGAAATAAATAGGATGAAATTCCAAAAGGACAAATGAAAAATACGCCACTTAGGAAAGAACAAACAGTTGCACACATACAAAATGGGAAATGACTGCCTAGGAAGGAGTACTGCAGAAAGGGATCTGGGAGTCATAGTGAATCACAAGCTAAATATCAGTCTACACACACACACCACCCCCAAACATCATTCTGGGATGTATTAGCAGAAGTGTTGTAAGCAAGACGCAACAAGTAATTCTTCTGCTCTACTCCATGCTGTTAAGACCTCAGCCAGAGTATTGTGTCCAGTTCTGGAGGGCCACATTTCAGGAAAGATGTGGACAAATTGGAGAAAGTCCAGAGAAGAGTAACAAAAATGTTTAAATGTCTAGAAAATGTGACCTATGAGAAAAGATTGAAAAAATTGGATTTTTTTTAGTCTGAAGAAGAGAAGACTGAGAGGGGACATGATAACAGTTTTCAAGTACGTAAAGGGTTGTTACAAGGAAGAGGCTGAAAAATTGTTCTCCTTAACCTCTGAGAATAGGACAAGAAGCAAGGGGTTTAAATTGAAGCAAAGGAGGTTTAAGTTGGACATTAGGAAAAACTCCCTGTCAGGGTAGTTAAGCATTGGACCAAATTGCCTAGGGAGGTTGTGGAATCTCTGTCATTGGAGGTTTTTAAGAAAAGGTTAGAAAAGCACCTGTCAGGAATGGTCTAGTTCATTGTTTCTCAGCGACCAGCCCATGGACATCTCCCTGACACAGTTTAAGAAGGCAGCAAGCCAGTCCCTGGTATCGAAAACGTTGAGAAACACTGGTCTATTTATTACTTAGTCCTGCCTTGAGCATAGGTGCTGGAACTAAGGTTGCTTCTGCACTCCTGGTTTGAAGTGTTTTCCATCGTATACGGGGTTTACAGTTTGGTTCAATGGCTCTCAGCACCCCCACTATACAAATTGTTCCAGCACCCTGCCTTTGAGTGCAGGGGACTGGACTAGGTGACCTGTTAAGCTTGCTTCCAGACAGTCCTACACTTCTAGGAGTCTACGATTCTCGTGAAAAGGAAAATGGTTGTATTGAGAACCCAAGTTTCTGTTTAAAAAAAACAAAAACAAAAACCGGTTTGGATGGAAAATTTTCAACCAGCCCTACTAGGGACCCTTCTTTTGAAAACAAAATCTCCTCTCAGCTCATGGCAACTGTAGCCTTCAGTTCTTAAGTGTAGAGTGAATTTCAATACAGGGGCCCTATCAGACCCCAGCATCAAAGGCCCAGATGGCAGAAAATCTGCAGGTGGAAGAGGCTGTGGTGTTAGAATGCAACTGTAATGGCAACAAGGTGCCTTAGGCAGTTTGCGTAGCCCATAAATGGTATGTCACGGGGTGGGAAGGGGTTTGGCTAAGACAAGCATGGAATGCATTGATTCAGCACATTCCCTGAGCAGCCTCTGCTGGTGGGGCTACTGTAGCTTCCATTGCAAATGAAAGCTGTCATTCAATGCTGGCAGAAACCCATTCTAAACCCATGGTGGAAGACAGGCAATGGTAACCCAGCTTGCCCTTTCTTGGGGTGAATTGCCTCCAGAGAGCAGCCTATCTGATGCAGGAAGATGTGCTGGTAATGGTGAATCTGGCATGCATTTTGTTAGTCGGCTAGATATGGCAATTGCTATGATCTTGTCTTCCAAATACTTCACCACTAAATTTCTTGGAGCCTGCTGTCTACAAAACAGCTGCCACTTTGTGAGGCAGAATGGATGCAACATCTCAAAGAGGAGACACTGTGCTCTCTCTCATTCATGACCTTGGGGAAGTTATTTTCCCTCCTCTTGCTTCTTTTCCCCCTCCTACTCTCTGTCTGTCTTATTTGATTAGGTTGTAAGCTCTTTGGAGCAAGATCTGTCTCTTACCATGAGTTTATACAGCTCCTAGCACAATGGGACCCCAATCTCAGCTGGATTGTTCAAGAGCTACTATAATGCAATAAATAAATAATAATAATGGAGAAATTACTTTAGTTCTTTTTTGCTTTGCTGTTTCCCCTCAATACAGAGTAAGGCTGTGATCCTGCACAGTGAATCATAGAAATGTGAAGGGACCTTAAGGGTTTATCTCTAGTCCATCCCTCTGTGCTGAGGCAGGACCAAGTAAACCCAGACCACCCTGACAGGTGTTTGTCCAACCTGTTCTTAAAAACCTCCAATGATGGGGATTCCACAACCTCCCTTGGTAGCCAATTCCAGTGCTTGACTTATTAAAAACTTTCTAACTATGAGTATCCCACTGAATTGAAGTCAAGTCATCCCATGTCACTAGGGCCTTGATCCTGCAATCAGATCCATGAGGGCAGGCCCCCACACCTGTGTAGAGTCCCACTGAAGTCAGTGGGGCTCCACACATGTGCAAGGGTCCAGCCTTGCAGATCCACCAGCTGGAAGCATGGTTGCTCTCTGTGTATGGAAAACCATGAAGTCAGCACTATGGAGGGTTTGTTTTCATGGACAATGAGATGCCAAAACCTCTTGATGAGATTACAGCCTTATTAGGCATATTTGAAGTTGCAGGGGTATCACTGTTTAAAGTGACAATTGCTTTTATTTTTACATTTAGCCTAATTGTAGGGACCATTACCAAGCACAAGAGCAGCAATGCCCCCACCCCTTTTAATTTTTGCATCTTAGTCATTTCCCCACTCATTTCTGCTCTCATTCTGAGATATGACATTTATAACCCTCCATTTCCTCTTATGAAACAGGATAATTTTTTCTCACTTAAACCTACAAGAAAAAGCTCACTTTGTCTCCCTAAAGTGTAAAAAAAAATCAAGCTAGTTTAATTATGTCAATGAATGTTTTAGCTGTCTCAAAACTATTTAGTAGGACTTTCAAGATGCTTTACTATTTGAGGCTGAAAAGTATGCTTGTCTGGGTAAATTTTGTCTATGCTTTGTTCCTTTGTCTAACCAAATAAATAACCTGGTGTGTGACCCAAGGATAATGACTGTATTTCATATCAGTGAGATCTTCAAAGAAAACATGTAAATTGTAGACTACAAAACTATTCTAAAATATTCACAGACATATTCTACTTCAGGAAACATATACATATTCATTGACAGTCTTTATTTGTCTTCAAAACACTGAAATAATTTGATTCTGAAAGAATAAATCACATGGAATTCTAAAAATAAATCCATTTGTTTCCAGCCAAGACTCCAGTATAGTTTCTCATTAAGTGATTAACATTTCTGCAATCATATTGAGCAGGCAAGAGTACTAATTAAGACATATTGGTTTGCTATGGTGCTTTCTATCCTCAACAGGAGATTTTCAAATTATTGTAGTTTACATGGAAGTTTCCCATGAATACCAATTCTCCTATTTCTAAAATTAAAGGTTGCTTAAGATTTATAGCAATGTTTTTACTCTGATGCTTGGCTCTTGAAGTGAATGTGTCATACCTTTCTTTGTATTTTGAATCTTTGTATCATTGAAATCAATTGCAAAATCCCCAATGACTAGAATGTGAGCAGCATCAGGCCCAAAGTGTGTTTTCTATGGGGCTAAATGTAATTTATTGTGCTTTTTCAATGTGTAGCTGCATAATTTATGCATAGGGGTTTCCGGTCTGCATACACTTATCTACAATACTAAGTTCCAGTGATTACAGGAAAAGGAGACCCATTTACAGCCTTGCTTGTTACAGCCTTGCTGTTTAATTGTGGCCCTGCCATATAGCACAAGGAAAGATGGGCAAGTGGTTAGGAAGCTAGTCTGGGATTCGGGACATCTGTGTTCAATTCCATACAGCCTTCCCATGGGACCTTGGGAAAGTCGCTAAATCTCTTTGTGCCTTGGTCTCCCATCTGTAAAATGGGGATAATAGCACTCCTGGGATGTTGTGAGGATAATTACAGTAAAGAGTGTGAGGTGCTCAGAAACTATGGTAATGAGGCCATAGTATTGTAGAGAGATTAGACCCCCCAGATGCTCTCTTTCATGCCCACATTAGAAGGCTAGGGCCTCATTTACAATGACATTGTGGGTGCTAAACACCCATTGAAGGCACCCAAAAATTGAGGCATGTAAAATTAGAAGCTACTTTTGACAAACTGGCCTTCTATCTCCTATGTGACTCAATTTCACTCTCTGTAAATACAGAATAACACCTGCCCTTGTAAAGTGCTTTGAGATCTTTGAATGAAGAGAGTTTATTTTACTTCCCAAGCCAGAATGAGCTACACTGGTATGAGCACCTATATATTGGTATAACTGCCACACTAGTTTTTCCCCCACAAACACACTTTAACTATACCAGTATGGTTAAAGGAGCAAAACTTTCTAGTGCAGACAAGCCCTAAGCCACTCAAAACAGCTCTCACTCTGCCCTCTGTAAAACTGCACCAGAGGTGAGGGGGAAATTCGAACAGTGAGCACGCTGGGAAGCCAAGAGAGATTCCCTTAGGCAACCACTTTAAAGGTTGATGCCTCTGGTCCATAAAAAAGGAGTGTAATGTAGGTTCTGTCAGTGCTTAGCAAGTGTGCTGTTACTACATAATGCATATAGATCTTGGTAGCAAAATCCTGCCTCTAGCAGGCTGGGAGGGCCCTCAAAGAAGAAGTAAAACCACTGCATGGTGGGGGACAAGCTGGGAAAAAGCCATGCAGGGCATCTGTGTCCCTACCATAGTGCAGAGCAGTGCCCCCTCTTCAATAGCAGGCAGGGGGCATTGGATGGTGGGGAGGTGATAGGCTGAGGGAAAGCAGAGAAGTGGCTGCCACCCACCCATCTTGCGTGCAGGTAAGGAAAGATCTCAGTGTGGGAATCCTGGGGCTACAATCTGCCCACACATGGTGCACAGCATTGTTTTAATGATTTATTATTAAAGTACAAGACTAAACCTTGTGCATAGTCTGCACTTATGAACATGAACAGTGACCTTATGTAAATGGTATGAGATGGGACAAATGGCACCTAAGAGTGAGGTGACGGGGAAAGGCTGGGTTTGGCAGGCTCCCCTTCAAGCTGCTCAGGATCTGCACCTTTAGGCACATTTTTATTTTTTCAAAAGTACCCACTAATTCAGGGGAAAACCTCTGGCTTCTGCTTTGGAGCTAGCTGACAGTGAGGTTATGAGGTTTCATCACTTAAATTACACAAAATCCTGAGGTTGGCAGGAAGTGGGGTTGCTAGCCTTAATGGTGATATTTTGGGAACACACTTAATTATGAAAGATCTCTTTGGTAAGATCAAAGTTTGTAAAGCAAACAAAACCACCCCAGTGCTATACGCCATTAGCCCTGTGCTCTCCTAGCATATCACCTTGGCTGAAACAGAGGGATGAATACTCAGTTATAATTAAACAGCAAAAGCTCAGTGAAAGGCTGGCTTTGTTTTCCTTTTGAGAGAGGGGGCACGTTGATTAGGATGCTGAGGTTGCTTTCCTACTCATTTGGAAGAGTCCCTTGATAGCTTTAACTTCCACTTGGACAGTCAATAGACATGAGCAGAACTCCCTGCTCTCTCAGTGGCACTTCCCTTGGTAGGAGGCTATCCTTCCATTTCTGCCATGGTATATTGGAAAGGCAGAGCAATGGAACATTTTACTTACCAGCCAACTGCACTATAACCAGTGCAATCACCTACCATGCTGATGAACACAGTATAAATTACTCGACAGACAGGTTTTTCTATTTCCACATTACAATGCACTGAAACAAGCTAAGTCGTTTTCTTTATGACTGAAGCAAATTTAATCCAGACTGCAAAGAGACAACAGCTATGAAACCTTTCCCTCCCCAGTACCAGTTTACTGAGTCACAGCTCAGAGCAGAACTACATTTCAAGCTGACTCATATTCTTCATCTAGTTCTCGTCCCAGCATGTGAAGCATGTAGCAATTGTTGTTGTTTAATAATCGTATTGCAGCAGCACCTAGTGGCCTTAATCAAAGATTGAGACCCATGGTGCTAGGCACTGTACAATGTTCGGCAAAAAAGACAGTCCTTTCCCTCAATTGCTTACAGTCTGAAACACAAGAGATAGATGCAACAGTCACTGGGAGCACATGGTTACAGTGAGTCAGTTAGCATAAGTGTAATAAGTAGTGGTCACAGCTGCATGAAAACCAAGTCCATTTCTTTCCTAAAAAGGAGTCTAGCCATTTAAACATTATCACAAGATACTGTGTACGTTAACCTCAAGAGGTTGGATTCACGGAGGGTGGTGTGAATTACACCCCCATCTTCCCAAAGGGGCAGCCTTACCTGAGATGGGATGTATTCAGGGGAGGCCAGGTAGCAGTTCCAATGTCCTCCTCCCCTAAGGGAGCAGCTTTAAGTTCTGGTCAGGTGCCACAGGAGCCCGAGAGAGGTGGCGTGCCAAATTCTATCATCAGATGTCACCACTAGAGGTGTAAGGTAGAACAACAACATGGAGAGGAGCTGGATCAATATGTATTAAACAATAACAGGTGCTTCCATATTTGAAATCTTTGAAGGGAGGAGGCCAACAGTTGCCCTGCAGCCCGTCAGTCAGTTGTATCATTAACTCACCAACTGTACTTCACAAGCACTAGTGGCCAGATTGTGGCTTTTAAACCATAGCCTGGAGAGGGTGCAGAACAGCCACGCTGAAGGATGGAAGCCCCAGGAGAAACTGTCAGTCTCAGAAAGGCTCCCAAGGAGCACATGACAAAAATGGCATCTCTTTCACCCTTACACGTGCGCCTCTCCACACCCAGGCAGCACTGTTGACCACAGAGTAAAGAGGCCATGGTCTCACCTTTACTTTATTCCTTCCTGTTCTGGTTCCAGTACCTGTACGTGGGTTGTCCAGAAAACCATCAAAGAGTGGGGACTTCACTCCCCAACAGGATTGTACTCTGTGGGGAATGCTGCCTGCTGCCACTCCTCCTTACTCCCTTGCACACCTGCCCAGGACAGGGTACAATTGGTCCTAACCATTTGTACATGTCAGAGGGAGCCCTGTCCCTTTGTAATGTCATCACCCGCTTGGGAGTTGTACCTTTTTTATAGGGATGTAAATGAAAAATGAGGAGAGGAAGTGAACTGATTCAGAATTCATTGCCTACACAGGTAAGCCATGCTTTGCACTTGGGAACTTTTTTCCTTCCAAACGTCAAGTAAAATAACATAACATTTGATCTACTCATTTCCCTCTCTCCCCGCAGCATAAATGCAGTGCCAGTCCAACAACACTGGAGATTACAATTCACTCCACCTAGAGCAAGTAATTTATAGCACAGCCTTTCCTGTACCATGCCAGTCTCTACACCAGGCAACTGTCCATCCTTGGTCTCTCTGAAGAGACTGTGAACAAGGGCAACAGTTGTGATGTAGACATCTGTCTACTAGAAATGTGTCTGAGACTTTACACTAATTTCCTACAGGCCATCAAACAACTGTCATTGGCAGCTTGCGCCAGAATTTAACCAGTGACCTAGAGATAAAGGGTCCTTTGGTCAATTCTTTTTATAGCTGTGTTGGTGACTCACAAGTGGAAGGAACCTCACACCACCAGAGGCAGAACAGGGGTGTCTCAGAACTGCCATGGTTTGTTTCTTCAAGAAGTCTGAGAGCTGCTGTTTCACCCTCCGCGAGACATCCCAAATAGAGTAGGATTGACAGTGTCCTTTAGATACTCCCTCATAAGGGAAAGAACTTGATATCGGGATGAGAAGGGGCGGGGGGAGGAAAGGGACAGCTGTAGCCTCCCCAGTTGCAGCCTTAGCTATATATGAACTGCAGAGTCTCATTCTTTGCCACATACATGCTCTCGCTCCCCTGACCTGCCATCCAGCCACAGTCCTGCCGGATTCTGGCACCAGAGGCAGGAATCCCTAACCACTCTCCTCTGCTCTGAGGGTTGCTTTTCAGCTTCATTTCTGATCCATGTACTAGGAGGTCAGTGGGAGACTTAACCTCACACATGGTTGAGGAGGTTGCCAGAGACTGAGGTTGTGGCAGGGATGGAGATAGGGGGAGAAGAGAGGGCTTTACTATAGGTGGCAGTGGGGAGCTGGATTAAGCCTCAGAAAATCAAGGCCCCGCTTTGAGAGGGTGGTACAGGGAAGTCCACAGACAAGTTGCTTAATTACAGTTGAGTATGAGTGACTGCATTTGTGTGTTATTTAACGATCACACCATCTAAAACAAAGCAATGAACCAGACTTGTTCTTTGTTAACCTGACAGTTACCCTCTCCTAAAGTGGATCATTAGGAGCCTGATCCTGCACCCACTGAACCAATGGCAACATTCCCTTTGGCACCAGTCAATGCAGGATTGAGCTCTAGAAAAAAAAATATGTCCTCACCATCCTAGGGCTCAGTCCTAGCAATGACTTGGCACCCACTTCTCACAAGCATCCCTTCTCATCAGGTGTGCCTGTGATTGTTAAATAATCCCAGTCCTGGTATCAGACCATGCCCCCAAGGCTTCCTGCTTGGGTGCAATGGTTTCACCCTCTTGGTCTATCCTGGCCCCAGCTGGGCTACTGAATAGTTCAGATCCCCTTCTGAAGGTTTATTATTGTCCAGTTGTAGGCCAGTTCCCCACTGGCCTATGGGAAGACCCAGGCCCACCCACTACTCCTGGTCCCAGCCCAGGGACCCTAAGAATAGCAGCCACATGCCACTATGTCCCTTTAACTACACTGCTTTCAGTTCCCTGGGCCACTTCCCCACAGCCCCAGCCTTTGCCAAAGCTTCACCCTTACCTTAGAGCCCATCTAAACTCAGGCCCAGCAGCCAGCCAAAGCGCTTCCTCATTGCCTCAGTCCCTACCAGCACTGAGCTGTCCATGGTGCTACAGTTCCCTTTAGCCAGCCAGGAGCACCATTTACACTCCTCTAGCTCCAGGAAGGAACTGACCAGCTCTACAGCTCCTTTTATACAGCCCTCCTGGGCCTGGATTGGCTGCTTCCCCTGCAGTCACTCTAGGCTGCTTGATGGACTCCTCTGCTGCTCCTTTCCTGGGACAGGTGTTGCAGGATACTGAGGCCTCCAGCAAGGGACCTCTGGGCCTAGTCCACCCCGTCATAGTCCTACAAATACAAACAGGCACAGAGTGTACTGTTGTGAGTAGTCCCATTGGCTTCCACAGGACTATGTTTAGTAATATGCTGTCTGGCAATACGTATTTGCAGGAGCAGGCCCCAGAGCTTGTTAAAATGGAAAGAATTAAACAAAAAAAATAGTGTTATAATCCCTATCGCTGCTCAACCAGTTAGTGGAATGACAACAGACTAGTTAATTCCACTTCTATTATTATTTACAGTATGATGGCACCTAGAGGTCCCAACTGAGATCTGGACTTCATTGCATTAGGCACTGGCCAGAGGCAGAGAACAAGACAGTCTCTGCTCTGAAGAGTTTACAGTCTAGATTGACAAAGATGGGAAGAGAAACAGAGACAACAGAAGTTGTCTTGCCTAAGATCTCAGAACGAGTTCCGTGGCAACCCACATCTCCTGTCTTCCAAGCCAGTGCCCAGTGAACACACTGCCTCTCTTCTAACCACTCTCCCTTCTCTTGCACTCTGTTAATAATACTGCAGTGCTCTGGTTGCAGGGAGATGTTTAAATCCAAACAATAGGCAGTTTTCATTATTTGGTATTTATTAAATTCCTAAAAAACCCTTTGCATTAATATTCATTTTTGTAAAATATTCTTCTTCCCAGAAAACTGCACCCAAATTTGGCAATAAAATATGCATATTTATGGTACTGTATTAATAATACCTGACAGTGTCCTTTGAAAATCTGTGGCCTTTGATGAATGGCTGTAATACATTGCACATTTGGATGCACAAAACTTTTAAAACTGCAATAACAAAATTTAACCACAGTGTAATAGAACATAATAGGATTGTTATTTCCTGCAAAATTATTACACTTGCAGCAGCTGTCTTCCTTGAATTTTTGCTTTAAGACTAAACAACTTATTCCTCATTATTTTCTCATATTATACAAAGTATTCTAACAGGGCCTGGAAGCTGAATACCATGTTAACAATACATACTTTAGTAAATGTATGTCCATATTGATGCTGAAGGCATACCTGAGATTGCATAACCATACTGTATATTTCTATTATGCTGTAAGTACAGTCTCAGACAAAATAGAATTTATTCATAGTATATTTACTCCACGGATGCAAGCATAAATATGGAAATGTCTGAAGCTTAGACTGGGAATTGCCTACTGCTGCTTTCAAGTCATGCAGCATTCTCTGCACTCTAAATGAAGGTTGACAGCAGAAAAGGCAGAGCCGTACTTCCAAGGAAAAGCATTACAGAAGGATCAAGCTTGCATATCATTAGGTTGCCATTGAATTATAATACAGAATGACAGTGGACACACAGTTGGAGCTTCCACCACTATTTTCTTGAATTGAACAACTGTGTACTGTGAGAGTGAACATTTTAGATTTGGGAAGGTCCCGTCACAGAGTGGTCTGACTGAAGAAAGCCCACTTTTTATATCAAATTCATGTACCAAGTAACTCTGTGTTGAAACTAATCTAATTAAAGGGTTCTCATCTGGTTTACAAGTCGTTAAGAATGAACAGATCAGCAGAATGCACTGCAGACTACAGAAGCAGTTAGACAATATGTTTTTCCTGGAATAAAAATTGGAACTCCAGACACCTGTTGGGTCAGATCGTCATCTAGAGTAAATCGACATAGCTCAATTGACTTTCGTGGAACTGTGCCAGTTTTCACCAGCAGAGATCTGTACCATTGTCTCCTCATCAGCAGGAGTTACAGAATGGGATGTAATAAGAAAAGGTGAGTTTGTGATTAGAACTTCCTCTGAGGCAACAAACTCAAGTCACACAATCATTTTTCGAAGTGGCAAAAAAAAAAAAAAACAATAAAAATTGCTCACAAGGCGGTTGCTGAAGGGTAGCTGGACCAAGAGAGAATAATCCAAGCTCAGCTCCTGCAGCTCCAGGTCTAAACAGATATGTGAGTCATCGTCTTTAGTTGTATATACATTTTAATTCACACCTTTCCAGCCACTCATTGCGTCTGTGTGCATATTTTTTTAAAAACGAATCAATTGCCCAGAAAAGGTGTCAACACTGGAAATAAGATCCTTTGGTTACTGAGCAGACACCAAACAGCATGGGCAAGCTTACCAGACAATTTGACCCTAGTGTAACCTGGAGGTGCATACCTCATGGAGAGAAAGTGTCAGGAATAATTCCTCCGGCGGTTTCCATTGCAGTGTGACCCCCTCCACGCCCCGTGACTTCAACCACAAACTAGCCCTTAGTCTCTTTTCTTTGCTTATGGCTTTGTGGCATTTGTCATGCTGCCCCCTATGCTGTCTGGATTGTCATTTACCAAGTGTCCTCTCCTTCAGGTTCCTCCTTAAAACCTCACTCCTCCCTCAGCATTAATATGCCTTCAACCTCCATCTGAAGTGTGATCTTGTGTTTTTCTCATTTAGACTGTGAGCTCGTCAGGGCAGGGATAATGTCTTTGCATTTGTGAAGTGAAGGGTAAATTCAGGATACTACAGAAATGTTGTGTAATACTAACATTAATGGGCCAGATCCTCAACTAGCATAAATTGTCTTAGCTTCATTGACTTCAGTGAAATTCAGCTCACACAAACTGAGGATCATACCCAATAATTTTACACAATTGCCTTCAAAGTAAAGGGCTCTGCAAGAACTATCTAATACTACTTCTTCTGAACTTCCTGACACAGTGGGACAAATTCATTCCAGGAATAACCACTACACCCCAAGATAAGCAATGAATTTGGCTCACTTAAGGGCCTAGCCCAGGGGTGGGCAAACTATGGCCCTTGGGCCGGGTCCAGCCCATCAGGCCTTTTAATCTGGCCCTCGAGCTCCCGCTGGGGACTGGGATCAGGGGCTTGTCCCGCTCCAGCTAGGGAGCAGGCCGAGGGCTTGCTGCATGGCTCCTGGAAGCAGCAGCATGTCCCCGCTCCAGCTCCTATGTTTAGGGGCAGCCAGGGGGCTCTCTGCACACTGCCCCCACCCCAAGCGCCACCCCCCAGCTCCCATTGGCCAGGAACTGTGGCCAATGGAAGCAGCAGGGGTGGCTCTTGCGGATGGGGCAGTGCGCAGAGCCACATGGCTAGCACCGCGCCTCTGCATAGGAGCCATAGCTGGGTATGCTGCTGCTTCTGGGAGCTGCGGGGATGGCGCCTGTGGACGGGGCAGTGCGCAGAGCCACCTGGCCATGCCTCCGCGTAGGAGCCAGAGGGGGGACATGCTGCTGCTTCCTGGAGCTGCTTGAGGTAAGCACTGCCCAGATCCTGCACCCCTGAGCCACCACCCACGCCCCAACTCCCTGCCCCAGTCCTGATCCCTATCCTGCCCTCTGAACCCCTCGGTCCCAGCCCGGAGCACCCTCCTGCACCCTAAACCCCTCATCCCCAACTCCACCACAGAGCCCACACCTCCAGCCAGAGCCCTCAACCCCCTGCACCCCACTCCCCTGCCCCATCCCGGAGCCCCCTCCCACACCCTGAACTCCTCATTTCTGAGCCCACCCCAGAGCCCGCACCCCCATCCCAGAGCACCCTCCTGTACCCCAACCTCCAATTTTGTGAGCATTCATGGCCCACTGTACAATTTTTACACCCAGATGTGGCCCTCAGTCCAAAAAGTTTGCCCACCCCTGCCCTAACCCCTTGAAGATAATGGGAAGATTCTTTTTGAACTCAAACTTCAGACCAGGCCCTCAATCTCCACCTGAATGGATGTCTTGATACATTGGAAATAAAATCTACAGGCCCTGTCACTTTCACTTAATGAAGGACAATGGCAACATTCCTTCTCATTATAATCTTCCGATAAAAACCCATCACAATCTTTACTGAACACTAAACTATCAAGTGTTGCAAGAAAAGGCAACAACATAGAACTTAAAAATATAAAGGTCCTTTTAATTAAAGATTTAAAACAGCAAGAAGGCACCAACGCCTTTGTCTTATCTCTCAGATAAAGACCTCTTGGGCTAAGCTTGGCAAATCCTTATCTGACAGATAAAGGACCACTATGATGGGCCTTATCGCTTAATTGAATCGTAATACTATGAACAATGAAGTCAATAATTTGTTATACAAGAGAGCACTTCAGATTGTGTCTGTATTGGACAAAGCATGTCCATTGGCTCTCTGTATTGTGGATGGTGTAATGGGTCATGTTTTGTAACCTGTTCCTGGGCAGGAAGGAACTGATTATAAACAAAGCTTAATGTGGATAGCCTGTGATAAATAAATCTGCTGGATTGACCAGATAAATTAAAGACCCCCAGGAAGAAACTGATTTGACATATTAAGGGCCTGATCCTGCCAGCCCTTCATGTGTGGACGGATGTCAAAGGGGGCTCTGCATATAGAACATTTGTAGGATCTTGCCCAGCCAAAATGCAGAGCCAGCTCCCCAGCACAATGTAAAAGTGAATATATCCCTAAATAATTTTTAAAACATTGTGAAATCAATTAAACAAACATAGTCAATGAGAACAGACACCCAGGGGTGAGTCCTGATAGTAAGTAATAGGAGTACAGTTCACATCAGTGTAATATTGATGTCTACGTACACCAGTGTGAGAGGAGAATTAAGCCAATAACATATATCAGTAGTGTTTACACAACAACAAATACCATACTACAGTGGTTTTCAACCTGTGGTCTGCAGATGCCGGGCAGTCCACAGACTATGTCTAAGTACTCCATAGGGGTCCGCATCTCCGTTTGATATTTTCTAGGGGGTCAGCAAACAAAAAAGGGTTGAAAACTACTGCCTTAGTATCAAGATTCCTTTTTTAAAATCAACCTTCCATGAACATCAAAGCCAACCCAAAGTTATCTTGTTTGCTACACAGACAAGTGTATTTTCAGAAAACTGTTTAATACTTGCAGTTCTTTACAAATAAACCCATTATTAAAATAAAGCACTGGCAAGATCTTTTCATTTATTTTTCATAGTATCAAATGCTCCTGTCAGCAGTGGAACCTCTAAGTGCATGTGCAAAATATCAAATAACATCCATTGTAAGGGACCAGGGCTTACACAGTCTGGCCCAGTGGTCACAGGTGTGCTTGTGTCCAAATGCTGACGACGGCCATAAGGCAGTAGTCCGTGAGCAAGGGTCGGAAGAATCACTAGAGCCGGGTTCAATAAGCAAGAGTCAGGGTTAGAGTCAGGCCTGGAACAGAAACCAGAAGTAGTACCAGGTTGGAATCAGAAGGCAAGAGTCAGAGATCAGAAGACAAGATGTGTTCAGGAGTCACAACAGGCCAGAAGGCCGTGTGGATGCCAACACAACCTCCTGGGGCACCCTCCAGAGTTAAATAGTGTACTTGACCAATCAGAGGGCCACAGGCTGTAGTAGAAAGACCCTGAGACATGAGGCCTGGCATAAGGGGCCTGGTACGAACCTGAGGCCTGAACTAAAGTAGTAGTCAGGCCCTGCTAATAAAACCAAAGTTAGCAAAAATTAGGCTGAGAGTAGAAGTCAGACCCTGCTATAAAACGTGCTTGCTTGCAAGTTCACAGAAATGTGCAAGACAGGCCTGGCATTGCAAAAACACACACATTCCTAAGAAGTGCTAGGCACAGGACACTCGTGCAAACACATTCCATAAGGGCATGGGCGGGGGGCATAATAGGCCGGGGAGACTAAGCTTCCGCTAACCCAGGCCACCCATGCAGAAGAGTGGTACCAGAACACCCTGCTACAGGGTTATGGTGTAAACACATTCCTTGAAGATGATACAAGGACACACTGACCCTCTCGTAAAGATAAGGTTAAGATGACAGGGTGATGAATAGAGATGTTTTGATCGAACCAACATGTACAAGGTAAAGGGTTGTAACTAGCTATGTTAGAGGGGCAATATGTAACTTGCTTGTATCAGTGTATAAAAGGGAGGCTCAGAGGGTGTGTCTTTGGCCAGCCGAGAGCGGAATGGAAGTCCTGCCATTCACTGAGCTGAGTCCATTGTCACTGGGATACATCCCTTAGTATCCCTTGAGAGTCTGTCGGGTGCTATTAACGTGCTTCATTGACAATAAATCTGGCCAGGTGCCTTCGCTTCTAAACCACGTCTTGTGGTCTTATTGGGCAGTTCAGTTGGAGCCTGCTCTATGGGCTCTCTGGCCAGAGCCAGTGCAGCACAGAGAGAAAACACAGGCTACTGTCTAAGTACACAGGCTACTGTCATTCTGGACCCTTTGGGCAGTACTTCCTGCAGCACCCAACTTCTACAGTGTTGCCTGGATATGGGTCTGCCTGCTGTCCTAGTAGGAATGTCAGCTGTCCCAGGCTCTACAGACCTGGGTTCTAGTCACACAGATCCTTACATTATCCTTCTTCAGGGGTGCCTCACTGGTGGGCCTGGTTTGTCCAGGTGTTCCTGATGAAAACTTTTGACCAGGTCAGGGACATGGACATGGACAGCAGGTTCCCAGGTGTGCTCTTCAGGACCTTAGCCCTCCCAATCAACTAGGTAGTACAGCTTCCCCCTCTGCAGTTTAGAGTTGAGCTAGCATAGACTATATATTGCTCATGCCTTTGGACTTCGACTGGTGGGGGTGGCTGTTGGGACCGGTCAGGAGAGAGGCTCTCTGTGTAAGGCTTCAGGAGAGATACATGGAAAACAGGGTGCATTTTAAAGGATCGAGGAACCTGCAATTTGAAGGTGATGGGGTTGATTTGCTGACAAAGCTGCAACAGTCCAGAGTCTGGCTTGTGGGATGTCCTGTTTGTACGGAGATATTTTGCTGCAAGCCAGACCTTCTGACCCATGGTGAGAGCTGGGCCTTCCTGGTGTTGATGGTCTGTATAATGCTTGTAGTCCCTTTTCGTATCTTTGAGGTGGTCCTTGAGCTCCTCCTGGATTTGATGAATTCACTGGATCCAGCCGGCAGTTGCTGGATTCAGGAACACTGTTGGAAAGGCCGGATGGAAGTGAGGATGGAACCGTAATTTGCAAAAAAGGTGATCTACCCCATGAAGGCATAATTGGTAGCTTTGAGTGAGAACGCGGCATGAGGATGGAGGGAGAACCAGTTATCTTGATGGTAGTTGAGAAAGCACCTTAGGTATTGTGTTAATACTTGGTTCACCCCCTCTGTCTGCCCATCTGGCTGGGGATGTGATGCAGAAGACGTAAAAGGCTGAATGTCCATTAACCAGAACATTTCATGCCAAAAGCATGCGACAAACTGTGGGCCCCAGTCTGAGTTGATATGGTCCAGAAGCCCATGAAGATGGATCACATGCACCACTAGGAGCTGAGACATTGTTTCAGCAGAGGCAGGCGGTCACAGGGATGAAGTGTGCCATTTTGGTCAGTTGGTCTATAACAGTCAAGACTACTGTGTAGCTGAACAAAAGTGGGATGGGGCATAGGTGGTCTGGCCTAGTGGTCACAGCTGGCTAGTGCCCACACATCAAGGACAGCCATAAGACAGTAGTCCATGAGCAGTGGTCATAAGAATGGCTAGAGTCAGGTTCAGTAAACAAGAGACAGGGTCACAGTCAGGCCGAGATTGGAGACCACAGATCAGAGGTAGTACCAGGCTGGAATCAGAAGGCAAGAGTCAGGGTCAGAGCCAGGCTGGAGTCAGAGACCAGAGATTGGAAAACAGGATGTGGTTGGGAGTTGCAGGAGGTCTGAAGTCTATGTGGATTGCCCAGGGTTAAATAGTGCGCTTGACCAATCAGAGGGCTGCTGGGTTCAGTGTCACAGTCTGGAGCAGCACGCAACTGTGAGTGCCTGTGAGTGCAACTGTGAGTGCCTTCTTCAGGGCAGACTGTCAAAAACAGAGCAGTCACCCCAAACTGGTGGCATGTTCTATAATTAGATTTCACCAAGCCAGGAACAAATGTCAACTCTGGATCACTATACCAGTCTTACCATAGAGTCACAGACAGTCAGTCCCCTTAGACTCTCCAGTCTATCTTGCCACGTTGGCAAGCTGGACTTAGTGATAAATGGTCAGTCACACCAAAAATCACAAAACATTCAGGTTGCTTCCAGTCCCAAGAGACCAGTCACTTACCCCAAATCAACTGGTACTTGAGATCTTACAAAGACAATCCCTGTAGCCAATCTTGTAATAAACTATCTAAAGGTTCATTAACTAGGAAAAAGAAATAGAAGAATTATTTACAGGTTAAAGCCAGCAAACGTGTATACACGAATGAGTTACCATCTAGGATTCCTAAAGATGACAGAGATGTGGTAATCTGTCATTTCAGAATGTCTTTCAAGGTGCACCCAGGGGGCTCCCATAGTGAGCTCTGCCTTTGTTTAATGTCTCTGGCCCTGTGACAGTTCAAATAGCAACGAGATGATCAATTTTCTGGTGACTCTGTTTTATCTTTTACTTTTGGCCTTCCAGCCCATGAGATGAGCTCCCTTGCACATAGCATTTCCAAGGTGTGACAGGGCCATTCACCAATCCTTTGTATTGTGACAAAGTGGAAAAGAAAGGGCACAAACAAGAAAGGTCACAACAGTCCAGCCAACAACTATGTCTCCTCCAAGATTACATCAGTCACTTCTGTGAGAAAATCTGCAGGGCACAAAATGGGCTCCCCAGCCACTTAAAAATGAGCCAATGAACCCCCTTACCAGACATCATCCTCGCATCGAGAGATAGCGGAAGATTTTTAACAAGTCCGGTCTCCTCACTACCGTATACAAGCCCTGATTGATTTCAGTTGGCATTGGATCAGACCAATAGACACGTGTAAATTGATTTCAGTAGGCATTGGATCAGACCAATAGACACCTGTAAAAAGAACAACCTTGCACACCTTATCAGGTGTGTATTGAATCCAGAATTCCTCATCAGGTACACATTGGTACAGTGTGAATATTGTGGGCTTATCTGCAGCAAGTGCAACAGAATGTTTACTTGGTCACGTGGCATTGTCATGACAGCCAGGGATGCACATACAGAATGCATCTTGTGGTTTACTTTCTGCATTGGAAGAATTGCAGGCTGGGGCTGGAATTAACCTTGTTTAGAAGAAGGTTGCCAAGAGCTCAGACACCATTTTGAAAGGAAATGACATGTCCAGGCTTATGATTTAAGGGCTGACAAGCTGGGTCTAAGGATGGGGCATTCATCTATCTCAGCCTGGAGAGATAAGAGACCAAAAGCCATATGTATTTGTTCTGGTAGACAAATGGGTACTTGAATACAAGTTCCTAAGGAGGGAAGCTGTGGTAAGAATATATCTTAGCATAATATATTAGTTAGAGAATTGGCATTCATTTACTGTTGATAAGATTGAAATTAAACTAAGAAAAATAAAACAACAAAGTGTTGTTTTATGGTAATTATTTTTGAAAGCCTGATTCATCTGCACTTTTTTTATGGATGTAGGTGCTTACTGCACAAACACTGTCAGACTTGAAAACAAATGTGTATATATCTTCCCCGTCTTTCCCTCTTTACCTTGTGCTTATTGTTGTTAACCTCCACAAAGTAATTTGAACAAAAAGGGAAGGAAAAAATAACGTGACTGCTCCAAAACAGTCTACTAATCACCTTAGACAGATCTCTTAGAGAAAACCCTTAACCCCAAAACTATGCCACCAGAAAAACAATAAAGGTTATTGTTGGGGTAGTGACTTTACTACCTCCCTAGCTCTTACATAGCACTCTTCATCACTAGGTCTAAATTTCTTTACAAAAAGAGGTCAGTATGATTATCCCCATTTTACAAAATGGGAAACTGAGGCACAGAGAGGCAAAGTAACTTGCCAAAGGTCACCCAGCAGGCCAGTGGGAGAGCCAAGAGTAGAACCCAGATTCCCAGTCCAGTGCTCTGTCCACTAGGCCACATAATTTTCCATAGCTTATGATTAATCCACCTAAAAGATGATCTGCCATATTCCCAGGTCACGGTCAGCTAAAAACTCTAGAAGCCATGGCGACAACACATGATTTTCATTAAACTCTCAGTGATATTTAAGAATTCGCTCTTCTATACTGGTTTTCATCTATAGATCTCAAACTGTGTTGAGAAGTATCTTTAACCCCATTTTACAAATGGGGAAACTGAAGCTCAGGGTCTTCATACAATGTAAGTACTACAACTACAATCCTAAATAACAGCAGAGGTAGAGAGAAAAACTGAGAGATGTACAGTAGGAAAGAGAAAAAAGATAGAGACGAAATGTGCTGGAGAGTCAGTGAGTTCCATAGATACAGGGAAGCTGTGTTGGATAATGACAGACATGGAGGAAAAAACTCCTTCCACCAGCAGTGATAAGGAGGGATGGAGAGGGGATTGGATATTTTTCTTAAAAAAATATGCTCTGATTCAAACAGGAATTAATTAATTCAGGGAAGTTCTGTGGCCTGTGTTATACAGGAGGTAAAACTAGATTACCACAGTGGTCCCTTCTTGGCCTTTATAATCTATGAATCTATGAGATCAGCACTAGATAAGGAAAAAGCAAAGGAAACGGGGCAGAGGCAGTCAAGGTTCAGGCAATCCAGGAGATGCGTCTGAAAGAATCATGGTAATTCAGAAGAAAGTCTTAAGGACTTTGAGCCTGGAGAGTCCTGATGAAAAATAAAGAGCATTTACAGTAGCTTGATATCAAAGATGAAGGACCACAACCTCACTTAAGGGAAAGTCTCAAGGAAAGAGAATGGTACTAGTAGAGCAGCGCCTGCAGCCACAGTTTTATTAAATGCAAATTCTATGCTAAGGCACAGTAAAAATCATAAGTCAGGAGGAGATTCAGGCACCTGTCTGGACAAGGCTCAAGACAAAGATCTGAGAGATCATCATGGCCTGAATCATCAAAAGCTTTAAAAATCAACAGCACAAACTTGAGGTCAATGTAAAGAGCACAGGGTGAATATCGTAGGATAATGGCTGTTCAAAACAATCAGCAAACATGTTGCTGCATTCTGACCAAGTTGTGAATGATACAAGTGTGCCGCCAAAAGCCAGAGGCAGTGGGAATGATGGTAATTAAACCTTGTAGTATGAGGGCATGCATTACTTTTGCAAAGTTGTCACAAGGTAAATAGGGGAGGAGCCTGCACAAAATATGCAACTGGAAAACACCATTGTAGAATAGCTGACACATGGCTTTCCACAAAAAAGGTCATGCTTAATAGTGTTACCAGGATTCTTAATCTTCCTTTGCATATCATCAGCAAAAAGATGATGCTCTACCTTATGTTCTGAAATGATCTCAAGAACCAATGATACAAATCTCTCATTGATGAGCCATAATGCCCCATTGCCACAGATTGACTTTTGTCTTTTGTTTTTGTTGCCTATGCACTGTCCCACTTGTGGGATGCATGCACTAGTGCAACTGGGGTTCAGAAACCTTCAAGAGATGGCCTCTTTGTGCCATCAGAATAGTGTCAAGTGACCAAAGCAGGATGAAAAACTTAGACCCAAGTGTGATATCAGTTTAATATAAATGTTTGTTTAGCCCTCTATATGTCTGGTGTAGTATAACTCAATGAAAACATTTAATATACAGTGCTGTTCATTAAAAGCAATCAAACTGGTAGAAAAAGACTGAAAACAATCATGAAAATACTATAAATGCCAATTTATACATTGATGCTATGTCCTCACTTTGAATACTGTTTTCACTGAACACAATTTTCCATCTCAGAAATAGAAGAGGTTCAGAGAAAGCCTGCAAAAATTATTAGAAGCATGAGCAGACTTGCATCTTGTAATAGCTTTTCATTAGGGGTCACTGATGCAATCATAAAACCTTTCCTTAAGGAGAGTAGGCAGGTTTAATTCACTTTCTTGTTTGGAGGGAAACTTCAATGAGTTTCCTTTTGTGTTGCAAAGCATCTACACAAAAAGAAGGTTGACACCAAGATGTACCGACCCCATTGAAGTCAATAGGAGTTTTGCCATTGATTTCAGTGGGGCCAGGATTTTACCTTCTGACTCCATACAATTCAATCTGAAGGATTGCGTTAAAGTACCAGCAAGCAGTTCCTGCAGAAGGACTGTGTGTTAAAATGCAGTGAATTTTTGGCTGCAAGTCTGGGTGTGTCCTTGGAAAGAGACAAAAAGTCAGTCTCTAATCATTATGATTGAGATGAAAATCTCAAAAACGAGATTGAACTTACAAATTTACATTGGCATAACTACATTGCTCAGGGGTGTGAAAAATCCACACTCCTGATTCATCCTAAATAAGAGTTGCACCGACCTAATCCCCAGTGTAGACAACACAGTCTATGTTGATGGGAGAGTTTCTCTCGTTGACATAGCTACTGCCTCTTGCAGAAGTGGATTAATTAAATTGCCAGGAGAAGCTTTCCCATTGGCATTGCAGTGTCTTTACTAAGGTGCTACAGCCTTTTAGTGTAGACTTGCCCTCAGTGTAACTGATGCAGAGATGAGACTTGCACAGTAGCTCTCAGAGGTGTGAACTGTCCATTCATCTCAGTGGCAGCTTAGTCAGAAACCCTGTAGTGACCAACATAAGTGACCCCTCTTTGGTGTCACCAGTGGGTGGCATTTGGGAAATACAACTTTTTTCCCCCTCCAGCTAGGGAGCTGAGCCCAAGAATTCTGGCTGGGCCCATAGGCATATTCAAGCGCCAGAGTGAAGGAGCTAAACTCCAGAAGCCCATCTGCACAATCTACTGTGTAAATAGCATCTCATTTTGGTGACTTAATGGGTGGGATTTATTTTGTGGGTGGAGCTTACAGGAGTACTGCCACCTTTTTTTCACCCAATCTGAGCCCTAGGCAGGGGGGATGCATGATCTAGTTCAGGGGTTCTCAGACTTTTGTACTGGTGACCCCTTTCACATAGCAAGCCTCTGAGTGCAACCCCCCTTATACATTAAAAACACTTTTTAATATATTTAACATCATTATAAATGCTGGAGGCAGACAGCTCGCGACACCCCATGTAATAACCTCACAACCCCCTGAGGGGTCCTGACCCCCATTTTGAGAACCCCTGACCTAGTTGGTCTTTTCCATTTCTAAGTACTAGCACAGCTGCTAGAAAAGATTTGTGGAAGCATTATAAAATTATCAGCTCAGACACAAAATCTGTTTTCAAATCTCAGTGCAGGCACTCTACTTGGCACCGGTCAGGCCTCAGTTTGGAGTACCGTGTCCAATACTGGGTTACACACTTCAGAAAAGATATGGATAAACTGGAGCAAGTCCAAAAAACAACAAAAATGATAAAAGGTTTAGAAAACCTGACTTATGAGGAAAGCCAAAAAAACTGAGCAAGTTTAGTCTTGAGAAAACAAGACTGAAGGGGAACTAATAATAGTCTTTAAATGACAAGGGCTGTTATAAAGAGGATGGTGATCATTTGTTCTCCATGTCCACTGAAGGTAGGACAAGAAGTAATCTGCAGCAAGTGACATTTAGGCAGGTTAGCTATTAGGAAAAAGTTTCTAATTATAAGGATAGTTAAGCACTGGAACAAGCTTCCAAGGGAGCTTGTGTAATCTCCACCACTGAAGACTTTTAAGACCAGGCTGGACAAACATCTGTCAGGGATGATCTTGATTTAGTCCTGCCTCAGCACAGGGGGTGAGAGCTGATCTCTCGAGGTCCCGTGCAGCCACTGTTCCCTCTAAGCTGTGCGCGTGCACACAGATCCTAAACCCCGTGCACACAGTGAAACACCGCGCACACAAAAATTTGCACAGAAGCACAATTTGCACTGAAGCAATTTTTTGCACACACGGCCTGTCAAAAATGAGAGGGCACATTGCTTGCAGCCCTACATTGCTATGATTCCCTGGTCGGATTTCTGCACAGGATCCCTGACGTGCCACCAGGGCCCATCGGTTGCCTGGGCAGGTGGGTGCAGCATCTTGCCAGCCCAGCTTGCAGCATTCCCTGCTCTCTATCAGGCAGCGCAGGTGTGCCTGTCCTAGGCCCTGCACCTGCTAGGGTCTAGGTTTGCCTCCACTCTGAGCAGCGCCGCGCACCGCCGCGCCGCACCACTCCACTCCAGCGAAGCCAGTGCGCACGCCCCAAGGAAGGACGCCTTTGGCCCACCACGCACCCTAAAGCAGCTCTCCTCCAGCCCACAGCGAGCAGCCCTTTGCGCATGCGCACTGAAGCCCGCAGCTTTGCCTCCAGCATCCCCAGCCGCAGATACACGCCTGTCCAGTAGACTGCGGCGTACGTCACCAAGATCGGCGCCGTCACTTTTGGCGCATGCGCTTTGCGTCTCAGTCAGTCTGTTTTTGTATTTCCGGCCGAGGCAAGTGCGGCGCATGCGCCCATCGTGATAGCCTCGGCGCGGTCTTCCTCAGCCAGCCAACCAGTGGCCTTTCTTCGCCTTCCTCTCTCAGAGGGAAGGGTTGGCCCTCCACTATCCCATGATGCGCTGCGGCCGCGACCCCCAGCCGTCAGTGGCGGCCGCCATGTTGTGTTAGTTTGTTGTTCTCTTGCGGCTGGTGGTACAGAGCAGGCGGCGGGAGGGCGGAGTACCCTCGCCCCCTGCAGCCGGGCGCCGAGCGGGGCTTGCGTCCGAGGCCTTTCCCCCACTCCGAGCCCTCATTGCAGCTGCGGGAGGCACCGCCAGGAGCGGCCGCCGCCCGGGCAGGAGGAGGCGCCATGGCTGCTGCCTTGGGAGGAGCAGGTAGCTGAGACCTGCGGTGCGACTGCCTGGCGAGAGGGCGTGGGCAGCAGGGGCGCTAGGAGTTATGGTGGAGGCCAGCGGCCTAGGGGGACTGCAGGGGAGCCGACGAGAGCTCTGGCCGCGGGGGCTGGGGGCTTACGGCGCTGAAGGGGGCCTGCAGGTGGCGTCGATGGGGCTTATCTACCCCTTCCCTGTGGGGTGTCTCCTGTCGTTTCCCCAATCAGAAGCGCTGGGGAGTGAAATTGACTCGGTTCTGGTCAGTTTCGCGGCTGCTCCTCAGGCTTCGAATAACTGACCAGGCCCCTCAGTTGCTCTTCTGATGCCTGGGAAAATTGTGGGCAGCAGCCAAGGGGCTGGTGTGGGAAGCCTCCTGAAGGCCTCACTGCTTCACGTTTAGAAAGATCTTTTTCCATTCGTAAGGGCTGCACACTTTTACAAAATGAAAGTTTCTATAGTTTGTGTTTTTAGCACTCTCTTGCCAGGAAAGAGCAGTAAATCTCATTGGCACAGCAGATTTACCAAGCTCTGGACTAGATGGGACCTAATGGGTCATAGAATCATAGAATACCAGGGTTGGAAGGGACCTCAGGAGATCATCTAGTCCAACCCCTGCTCAAAGCAGGACCAATCCCCAATTTTTGCCCCAGATCCCAAATGGCCCCCACAAGGATTGAACTCACAACCCTGGGTTTAGCAGGCCAATGCTCAAACCACTGAGCTATCCCTGCCCCCATTTTCATCCATTTTCATCTCATATTTTTATTCAGAGGCTTTTATTCCAGTGGCATTCGTATGTGACCACTTCCCCAGTAATAACTTATCCTAAAAACCACCTTGTGAGGTAGTTATCCCTATTATACAAATGGAGAACTGAAGCACAGGCAGATTAATTAACTTGCTCATAGTCACATAGAAAATGTGTGACACAGCCAAGATTTCAACTCCAGAACTCTTACCACTTGGCCATTCTTCCTTGAGTTGTATGAGTCTATAAAATTAAAATAGCCTATTGGTTTATCTTGTCCTATTCTAAATGTCTCAAGCAATATTTTGCATATCTACAAAATGCAATTTTTTAAGAGTTAAAGATATGCTGGGTCACATCTAATCAGTTCTTCAGAAAAGTATAATGTAAAAAACGTATTCAACTTTTCCCTGCTCTGTAGCTCTTGGGAATCAGTTTCATTAAGAAATGTACTTGTATTTAAATACTTTTTTTTTACAGTTGGGTTAGCTGATAGGATGCTGCCTCTTTGGCAGAAACAATGGCAAGTTATGATTATCATTAGCACTAATTATGAGCAAACCCAGTTGGGAGCAAGATTTACTCACAAGTAACTGTCATAGTGCTGAACATGACTTATCCTTGTTACACAGATAAGTCAGGTAACATCATGTTGACCAATTGTTAAAAAGGATGTAAACATAATTAAAGTTCCTAGTGAAGATAAGCCCTTAAAAGAAAATGATTGTCAATGTTTAATTGTTAAAAATTGAAAAAGTGGGGAGGATTTTGGGGTAGGATCAGAATGCGAGCAACACTAGTACAAGTATACATGATTGTAAATACCTTTGAGGGTGTCAAGTTTTAATGGTGTCAAATATTGTTTTGGATGTTTTTTTTTTTTAAATCTACTTGAGGTGACTAGATGAAAGAAACTAGTGCATTTGTTATGTGAAAGTGAACTCTGAAAACTTGGGTTCTGTTACTGAGGTTTTTAAAATTCACACTGTAAAAACACTTGATATTTTGTGGAAAGGAAAAATATGTCGTCTTTAGATGTATTTAAAAACTCTCACAAGCTTCATGGGCATCCTTTTGTGTGAAAACGTGTCCATGACAGTCAAGATCAGGGAGCTGGAGTTGATCGAAATGTTGTTTGAAGCTACAGGTATATTATTATTTGTCTTACTGTAGTGCCTAGGAGCCCTAGTCATGGACCGGGACCCCATTGTGCTAAGTGTGGTTCAAAAAAATGTTTGTTCAGCGTCAGCATTGTGTTCAGCAATGAACAGAGGTTGGGAAGATGTGGTCCTTGTCCCTGTGAGCTTACAATATAGACTATGTATTACTTTAAAAAAAAAAAAAGTGTTGCTCGTTGAAATAGTTCTCCTGATGTAATATTCTAGTGTAGACAAAAGTGCACATAAAGACTATCTCAATGTAGCTAGTAGAGGTGAACCCCTGGTTAGGGGGATTGTTAAATATATTATTCAATATTCCAAACTGCTAGATGCTTTAATGTACAAATAAAAACACATAGTCCCTTTCTGAAGAGTTTACGATGTAATTTTAAACATATTTCACAGTAGTAAACTGTAGGCCAGAGGATGTGGTGAGGAAAAACAAGGAACTCAACAATGATATATGGTTACTCAACTTAGGTATGTGCACATCTTAGTTGGTCAGTTTTAAAAAAAATATGCATTAATGTTGTAGATTCAATTCTTGTTCCCATCGCAGAATTGAGTTTAAGGAATGAGGAGAGGTGATCTAGAATAGGGTGGCCACTTCCTGTGTTGGGGGTGATACAATAATTAGACAGAGATGGTTGTGGGAGAAATGAATAGGTTGTGGCATCAAGGATGGTGATATTAGCTGGGTAGACAATAAAGGACAATGTTGGTTGCTGTGACTTTGAAAGTAAAGATAAAAGTTGAAACTTGATGTGGGGAAGAAATGGGGAGCCAGTGAAGGGGTGCAAAGAGGGAGTATCAAATGGTCAGAACTGGTGAGGCAGATAACTTTAGCCAAGTGTATTTTATGTGGACTGTAAGGGAGGTGATGTCTCAAGGAAACTCTGGAGGAAGAGGTTATAGTAGACAGGTTGGGTTTGGATGAGAGTCGGAGCTCTTTGGATAGAGAAGGGTTGGACCTATGAGAGAGAGAACATAATTTCTTCCACTAGCACTCTAGCATCCTTCCCTTCATCTTTGTATGTTGTTAGCCATTGCACAATTCAGAGGTGTACTACAAATTCTCCTGAACCCTGCACAGGTCCAGTTAAAATTGTTTGTCTCACTTCACTGTAACTTAATTTCTCTTGACAATAAAAGGCAAAACCTAGAGAGAGATTTGTTTTTTGTGCAGTCAGATGGGCTGAGTCCTGGATATTGTTGTGTACATAAGATGCATGCTACTTTGTCATGCTGTCTGACAGTTTGCCACTACTGTGTGTGTTCCATTTTGGCTATATTGAAACTATATTGACAAGGGCCTACAGAAGTTAGGGTTTTGAAAATTACAGTGACCTGAGGCCAGGACTAATAAGGCATTACCACTTTGAGGGGCTAGTGGCAGATAGTTTTCAAATTTTCATGGCTAAAACCAACTCTTTTCATACCTTTAGAAAGCTGTCCTTTGAAAGTCATACCATTCTGATTAGTATTCATAAAGTGCCAATGACTTCAGAGGGAGTATCTTAATGAGTAAGTGCTCACACAAGCATAAGGATTGCACAATTTGGCCCTGAATGAGTGTACTGCAGATATTTTTGTCTCTTTAGTTCATACAAACCATAATTTTATGTAATAGTCATTTGACAAAATAAAGCTATGTTAAATTATGCACAGTTCTGCATGTGATATTTATTGACATTCTTTTCTGTTTTTTTGTTTTGTTTTTTAAAGTCTTAGAGATCTGTTATCAATCGACTTAATGATTTGCTACAGAAGACATTGTTTATGGCAAATAACTAGCAAAGAATATTAATAATGGTACATTGTCAGGGATTATGCACTGCTCTCTTGCTGATCATTGATCTAGGACCAGTGTTTGGAAAAACTGCTAATTCACAACAATTTTTCTAAGCCCTGCCAGGTAAAAGAGAATGGAACTTAAAGAAAAATATATTCATGTAATTCTGATAAGCTGAGATGGGAGAAGAAACAGCTAAACAGTTTTAACAGCCCTTGTCTCACAAAGACTAGACACTGAAGTTCTACATGATCTGAAAACAGGTTCCAGATTTTGAAAAAGTAGCAGCACTGGTTAGACTCTAGCAGTTGTCAAAATAGCTGATGCAAGGTCATATTGAATTAGCCTGGAAAGATCGTACAATAATTGAGTTTTTCAGCTTTCTCTCCAGGTTAACAAAAACTTCCTGCCAGAAACAGTGCCAGCTTGGTTAGTTTGTTAAAATACCCGTTGAGGAAGCAGTTAACTAAACATAGAAGCAATTAAGAAAATACTTCTTGCCTACTGAACATTGGATCATACTGTAGGATATAATTTTTCTCCTGACTTTTACTTACGATTTTTGGACAAGGGGGAAATTTACAAGGTTTTTTGATTTAATGAAATAATGGGATGTTATATGGTATCAAATTCTTGTACTTTGACCAGCAGTAATGAGAAGCATTGAAATGAAATGAAACATACAGGGTGGATTGATTTAAATGAAAATGATTTAAATCATGGTTTTAAATTAGTTTAGCATTTGTACTTTTTAGTTATTTTCCTAAAGAAGGGTTGATTCTAATTGGTTGGTAAGGATTAAAACATTCAATTGCAATTGAATGTAGCATCTGCATTAAATTTGGTGCTTTTTTCTGCTAACCAAGAAGATCTTTTATAGCTACACACATTTATTTAAGCAGTTGTATAGCTTAACTTACATTTTATTCAGATGCTTAATTTTTACATTTTTATTATGTTAGAAAATGTTTCTTATTTACTAGGTGATTTTTTTTTACTTATGATTTGTCAAGGTCTATTTGGATGGAAATTTAAAATTTAATTAAAATACACAAAAGCAGCATTTTAAAATTGTTTATTAAATAAAACTAGCTGAAATGTGCAGGGTATGTAAGAAAAAAAGATTTATCAAATTTATTAAAACATGTTTAAAACTAACTGATATATTAAACAAAGTATTATCTTGTAGTTAGTGAATTGAACTGCTTGTTTCTAGGTCAACATTTTCTTCAAGATTTTAGAACTAGTAAAACTCATCCTTTCACACCTAATTTTTATTCATAGGTTGGAGAGGAAAACAAGGTTTCCTGCTTTTTCACCTCCCAGTTGGTTTCTTAACTCTAATTGAAATGAACAGTTGATTCAACCTAAATGAAAACATAGTGTCTGCATCTGCAGAAGAACTACTACTGTCAAAAACTGGTTTAGCACTTCAACCAGTGTTGGTTCCAGGTGCTTAGTGACTTCCACCAGTTTAGTGGTCTGACTTTCTTTAAACTGGGCAGCAAACATGTACGGTTACTATTTTTTAAATTAATTTAAATGATTTTAGTAAATTTAGACCTTAAGGTAGATTGTCGTAGTTTCAAATTTAATTTTAATTAGGTTTATTTGAAACAATGTATTTCATTTAAATTTAAGAAGTCCAGTTGAAATAAAAAATGATTGATTTTTATCCCATATTGAAAACATACAACTTTCTTACTGTTGGAGGCTTGCAGTCTTTTTCTGTCTGGTATTGTGTGTGAGAGTGAGGGAGAATGGTGTGGTCAAATGTTTTGCTTGGATGAGAGGTTTTAGCCAAAGCTGATTGATCTACCATTCAATCCAAACTGATTCATCTACCACCGTAATGGGGTCTTTAAAGAGCAATTTTTAATTTTAGCCTAGTACACAAGGCCTTATGTATTTTACTGAAGTTTTTTTTAAAAAGGAGCTAGTAGATATGGAAAGAAAAATGAGATCTCCTTGCTCTGTGGAAGCTTGTCCTCAGAAAATCCTTATGATTTTGTGTCCCTTTTAAGCAGGATAATACGTGTAAACATTACCTGCCATACAACACTCAGAATCAGAAAATAATCAATCTACCAAATTATGGAAATATGACTGTCAAACACATGCGACAGTGCTCCCATGTAATAGGAAAATTTAATGCAAGAAAAAATATTGCCAGCAAAGTGAGCCTACTTTGTTAAAAAGAAAAGGAGTACTTGTGGCACCTTAGAGACTAACCAATTTATTTGAGCGTGAGCTGTAGCTCACGAAAGCTTATGCTCAAATAAATTGGTTAGTCTCTAAGGTGCCACAAGTACTCCTTTTCTTTTTGCGAATACAGACTAACACGGCTGTTACTCTGAAACCTGTCAGCTACTATGTTAAGAAACCTTAGTGCGTGTTAAGGAATTGATGTTGGCCAATTCCAGAGGGAGGCCAAACTTGTCTAACAAAATGCTGACTTTCAGCCAGTGTGTGTGCAATTTTGCACTGACTTCTTTCTTTGATAGCAGGGTTTCTTTTGTTGTAGCAATACAGAGTCAAACAATGGACCACTTTTTTCACTGATGTCCTTTTAAGTCTACCCTTCAATTGGGAAATCCTGGTATGTTTTAGCCCACAAATGTTCTTGTTTTCTTCCTGTGCCACCTGTGAAAATTAATGTAGAGTGCCGATGCCCTCAGTGAGTATCTTTCAGCCTTGCATCAAGTACCTGATATTATCCAGGGTGGTGAGGTGGGAAGAAGGAGAGAGTCATTTTGTTGACTCACTACCTACTGTAGGAGAGCTTCAGGCATGCATGTGGGCTGGTAGGAGCCACTTTTGCAGCAAGTCTTGTGGTTTCCTGTCAGACTGGGGTTTATTTTTTGTGCCTGATTTCTTCCTGCTGCTGTCCGAGAGTTGTGGAAAATGTTTGGCTGTCAGTCTTACACTACCTTGAATGATCTCTTACAGTATGTACTAATTAGTTATGCTAAACAAAAAAGTTTACTTTTGGTTGTATTGTGAGTTCCTGATATTCTAGTATTTTTTTCCTTTTTATTTGTAGCTTCAGAAATGAAAAATTTATACTTGATTGTGACTTGCTGTTCTCCAAATAACACTGGTCATGCAATGAATCAAAAACCACTTTAATGTTTAATATCTTGCAAACCATAAATGTTAGAAATGAATGCTGTTCACAAGGGGTTCCTAAATTTCTTTCTATCATGACTCCGTTCTTGAGTACAGAAATACTTGTAACCCTCTTATTGGGCTCTTGTAATAATACATTTCAAAGTATTGAGTCAAATTTTGATAGTACCATGGTAATTTGTAACTCTCACTTTTGGTCTGTAGATTAATTTGTATTATGCTAGGCAAAGTACAAAAATGAAAGAATGGTCCCTTTTCCCCGAAGTGCTTATGGTCTAAATACATGAGACAACGAGAGACTATGACGGACAGACATGGGAGGCTCAAGATAAAAAGTGTGACAGTCATGATTCTTGTATTAAGCAGTGTCTAGCCATTGTTGAGTCTTTGGTAAGAATCATAGCAGAGGCAACTTTAATGAGAGATTTGAAAGAGGATAATGTAGCTTTGTGGCTCTTTACAAGGAGTTCCTCTCATGGATAAGGGATGGCATGGGAGAAAGTGCAAAGATATTTAGAGGACACTGATGAGTGATAAAGGGACTAATGGATAATAAAGGCTGGTAGTGTTGGTAGAATGGAGGGAAAGGTCTTCAGTAGAAACTCTTGCTGGAATAGTAATATTAATTATGGATGTGATTTTTTTTTTGTTTGTTTTTTTTGGGGGGGGGGGCACTTCTATGCCGGGAAAAGCCCTGGTATAGATTGTTATACCACAAAAGCACTTTTCAAATGGTATAATTTATTTTGCTCAGTATAAACTATACTGTCAAAAGCACCTTTTTTTGCTTATTAGAGCTGCATCTACAGTAGGAGAGGATTTGTCAGTGTAGTTGCCCCTTTTCTAGTGTAGACCAGGCTGAAGTAAAGGTTGATGGCAGAATACATACCATTATAAGAAATAAGTAGGATGAAGTTAAGCCCCAAAGAGCCATAGGGCTTATCTACACACAAAAGTTGGTTTTATTGCTTTAACTATACCGATATAGTTAAAGTGGTATAACTCCCCCATGATGGGCATGGTTGTACCAGTATAACCTATTCCCCTTTTTGTACGGAATAAGCTGTACTGGTATAAGGTACCTTTTTACTAGTATAACGTGCCCATGCTACGGGCTGTACCTGTAGAACTATTGGTAAAAAATCACACCCAACTGACATGTTATATTAGTATAAAAACTGTGTAGAGTAGACCATGCCTGTGAGTGGGAAAATGGAGAGAGTGGTACGTAATCGGAGCTATAATTCAGGAAAATGGTCTCTGTAGCAATATTTGATTATAAGGGGATCAAGATAGTATTTGTAAAGCTGGAAAGGAGGAGGTTTTAATGGTCAAGAAGCAAGATGATGTGAAGTCCTGGACAAGCAGAGGGCAGAGAAAAAGCTGGATCTCGGATGCTATGGAGGAAAAAATATTAAAATGTAGATACTGCTTGGATGTGGAGTGCTGCACTAATATGCTAAGTAGTTGAGTTTGCTTGCTTAGGACCTTAAAAAGGGGTGTTTTGTTCCTTTGCCAGAAGAAATCTAGAAAAATTCCTCTTGCCTTTTATACCTCATCAACAATTTTAATGGCATGGGGAAGTATAGTGACTACCATTTTAGTTTGAAAACTGTTGTATTAGTGATGACTGCCCTAGCTGAGTTTTCATTATTTTTTATGCTCACCTTGGGTTTTCCGTGAGTACCATCAATGAAACCTGCATTTAAATTAGACAAAAGGAAGATAACTAAGGTTGGCCACTGGGTGAGGGAATTGTCACAGCAGGATGCCCAGTTGAACTGGAGGTCCTGAACACACAAAAAATCCTAAGTGGAAATTGAAAAGGTGTGGGTTTTTAAAGGCTTATTTCAAACCAAACCATCAAAAAATCATTCTGAGATTGGCCCTAATTTGGTACCCGTTGGTCGTAAGAGATAAATAATTGTACTTATTCTAGTCAGGAAAGTGATTATGTAAAAATGGCACCTGTCTTATAGAAGCCATTAAAACAAAAAAAAATGTTAATCCAAAATTCTAGTGATAACCTTTTTTCATACTATTGCCATATTCCAGTTGGGGATGGGGAATGGATTATGCTGTCCTCACAAGAGATGATCCCTCTGGGTTACAGGTCAGATGTATTAGCTGGGCAATATGGGGAAGATTGTTTGAACGCTGCATGCTGCACCTATTTTGTGGATAAATTTAGGACTTCAGTTTCTGAGGCTGCCAAATTGTCGCCACTTACAAACAAATTCACTTAAAAAGCAAAGTATTTCCAGATGATCAGTCAGCCATAACTTGGCTTTTTTAGATAGTGTTTAAATACTTTTTACCATCTGAAATTTGGTTTCACTGCAGACGTAGCTTATTTTCTGCTTGTGGGCTGACCCTTTGATTGTAAACTTTTCAACAATATGCTGACATCCTTTCCTACGTTCGATTTACCCCATTGCAGCGTCACCTCCATTAGCAATAAGACCTCTACATCTTACTGTTACTACTTGCTTACTAAATAAGACCAAACTACATCTTAACTTTTTGAATTAAACAAATACTAGAGAAAAATTGTAAAACCACAAAGGGTAGGACAGTAATTCCTAAAGAGAACAAGTCATTGCTTCAGGATTAGAAAACTTCTGTGTTTCCTTTATATTCCAGTAAGAACTATCTAATGTAGTCTTCTACTTTACAGATGATGACTTTGATCAGTTTGATAAGCCTGGTGCGGAAAGGTCTTGGAGAAGAAGAACTGGAGACGATGACTGGGACAGGTAGTTAACATTTTTTCATGTTCAGACATTGAATTACATTGCTTTAGTTTAGTGGAGTGGCATTTTGTATTCTAATCCTTAAAACAGTGCAAATTCAGATACTAATGAAGCTGTTGGCAGCTGTGTGTCAGCGGATGCTAAATGTTGCCAAACATATACCTGCCTTGACAAGTCTGAAGGCATGAACAGATACAATACAGCATAGAATAGATTTTTAAATGTTGGATGTATGTAACTGTTTTTACAGTCAGCTTTCTGACTACACTTACCTTCTGAACCACTGAATAGTTAAAGCTATTTTAGCCAGTCTTTGGAGGAACATGCCGTAAACAGCTGATAACTCCTGTTAAAACTTGTGATCTTTGGCTACTGCTTTTAAAAAAATAAATTCATATCTTTAGTCTGATTCATTCTTTTTTTTGGCAATGGGGGTCAGGATGGGTGGATTTCTTTTAGATTTTCTGTTGAAAAATATAAAGCTATTGAAAAGATCTGAAAGTGTAATGAAACTTAGGGCTTGTCTATACTGGCAAGTTTCTGCGCAGTAAAGCAGCTCTTTGCACTTAAACTGCAGATGTATACATACTGCCAAGCCACTTTGTGCGCAGAAACTCCTCAATTGCAGTGCTGCAAAAAAGCCACCTCAAGAGTTGTAAGGCTATTTGCACAGAGGCTCCAGCATTCTATTGCCAGTGTAGATACTTGATTGCTTTCTGCGCTGTAATTGGCCTCCGGAGCTGTCCCATAATGTCTCAAGTGACCGCTCTGCTCATTGTTTTGAACTCGGCTGCCCTGGAGATGTGCGCTTCTCCCTTTTCAAAGCACTATTTCTGACAGCAGTTGTGAGCAGTTGCATGCTGTGCTGATCTGCTCCAGGACACAAAGCAAACCATTAATGTGGAATGCTGGTGCTGTTGAACACAGAGGTGTGTGTGTAAGAGATTGCTGTGCAGAGCGCTCCGGGAGAGAGGCGGGGGCTGATGTCTGGGTTCCCCCTGCCTCAGGACTGGTTGCTTCCTGCCGCTGTCTGAACTTCCAAGACAGCATGCTGACACACTTGTCCCCCAAAACACAGTCTCTCTCTCCTCCCCCCTCCATATGTGCACACACTCTCTGTCTCACACTTCCCCTGCCCCCACTTCAGTTGAAAAGCAGCTGGCAATGTAGTAGGATGCCCATGGAACAATGGGATTGGGAAACTGAATCATGTGATGCTGTTCCTGCCCCATGAAGGATTGCAAACCCTTCCCAAAGCACCCTGCGGCCAGTTACACAGTTGGATAGCTACCACAGTGCACTGCTGTCTTTGCCTTTGCAAGAGCTGCTAATGTGGATGCACTCCAGTGTCACAAGGCGCACAATGTGGACATGCAACAGAGATTTAATTCCAGCCTTTTAATAAAAGTGGTATAACTTGCAGTGCTGAAACTTTCCAGTGTAGATATACCCTTAGTTGGAAGGCAAAGGTATGTTCTTTTGTATTGAGTCCTACAATCCAACGACACTTGTCAAGCTATTTGCCAAAAAGGTTAACACTTTCTTTTGCAGACATTTAGTATAGTGAAACCGATGTAGAGTCTAATCAAAGTCCCTAATTGATTTAATGCTTTTGTCTGATCTTTCACTCAGTTTACAGTACAATTTTTATCAACTCTAAGGGTATGTCTAGGCTACAAACTTCAACAGAGAGCCACAGTAATGGGTTGTGGTGTACTGTGCTCTATCTGGCCCTGCAGTTTGGGGGCCTGTTACAAATTATGTGGTGCTTACTGCACATCTATCAGTATAACACTGACAATGCACCTATTAATTTTATGGTGCTTTCTGTACATTTATGATTTAGGCTGTTTGTGACAACTCATAGGATCAGTGACAGTGTACAATACCAGCTGTGGGGTTGCTTTCACTACTTTAGGCATTCTGCAGCATGTGTTGGGAACTAATAAAGATGAATTATTTTCCAAACAATTCAGTTTTATTTACTAATGAAAATACCTAAAAATAACTCTGTGTAAGTTAAAAGCAGATACATTAAAACCTTAATACATTTATGGAACAGAGCTTAAAGAATAGAAAGGAACATTCATTTCCATTTTAGCTACACATGCATCAAGCGTGGCACTCACAGGTCACTGTATTTATATTGTCCTTAATGTCTGCCAGTGTGGAGCGGTAGGGGAAGGGAGACGGCCCTGGTGCCATGTGGAATGTTGTGGGAGGGGGGTGCAGGGAGGTGCTATATTGGAGTTCTCTATGGACTGAACAGGCAGGTGAACCTGGGATTGTTGAATCTGTAGGTCTGCATGGGTCTGCAGTATCCGTGTTTTCTCCTGGAGAAGTCCCATTACTTCCTGGTGCATCTCCCTCTCCTTTTCCTGCTGGGACTCTTGAGCTTTTCTTCTGTCCACTCTTTCCCTCTCTGTACAATCTGCAGTATTCATCTTCCAGGCCCTCTGTTCACTGTCTGATGCAGCATTGGCTCGCAGAACATGTCATCCCATGTCATCCTTTTTCCTCCTTATCTGGCTCAGGTGCTCTTTGGGTGTGGAAGGGGAATCACCCAACAGCAGCAGCCACAGATAAAACGCACAGAGGTACTTTATCATTATAGTCACAAATGGAAAGCAAAAGATAAGATTTGGAACCACCTTCCCTAAAATTTTAAACAAGACATGTTTATTGGACAGTTCTGCTTCAGAGTACTTGTGCTCAGCAGCTGTAGTGAGTATGGCCTTTCAGGGATGAGAGAAATGAGGAGGGAGTTGCTCCGTGGCATGAATTTGAGTACAGGGAAATGGCATTGAATAGTGGCAGCATTTTCCATAGGTGGTGGTAATTTTAGCTGATATCTCACTCATGAGGGTAACAAAGGCACAGAGAGCACAGTTGCTGCAGGCATCCCGAAGCCACCCAGGCTCGTATGCTGTTAGTCTGTTTACTGCATTGGTGCGATCTATAGATATTGTTGATTGGCGTGGGAAAGTGTCCTACTGCAGAGGAAGAAATAAGGCAGCTCTCCCTAGAAACCTCTGGGAGAGGATTGCTGTGTACCTCCATGGAAGCTTCATCGAGATCTCTCAGAAGGATTCAAAGGACATTCTCCTGAAAGATAAACAAAGTGTTTCTCATGCCCTCCACTACTGGCCTAACTTTACAGGGACATAAAAAGCAGATAAATGTCTAGCTCTTCGTTGTACCACTACCTTGTCTCGTACAACTAGATTAAAGAAAAGTCGATAGCTGTGTCTTTCTAAGTTGGGGGTGCCATCACTGTGATGGGAAACAAATTTACACATTTAACCAAGGTTCCTTCCTCTGCATCAGGCTTGCCTATGCTTGACTGGACTGCAGTGGAGTCTCAAACAGGTCCTGGCCTGCGGTCGCATGTCCCCCTCCTCTTCCTCCTCCACTTTCTCCCTATTCATGTCGGGGGCCTGTGACTTGGGCTCTTCAGAGGTATCTACGGTGGTGGTGGGGTCTCCCCCCAGGTATTGCATGCATCTCTTTGTAAAAGTGGCAGTTCATGACTCGGCACTGAACCAACTCTTTGCCTCCCTGTCCTTCTCATGTGCCTGCCGCAGTTCCTTCACTTCCATACGGGACTGCTGCTGCTCTCTGTCAGACCCTTTCTCCTGCACCTCCTGTGCAATCTGCTCATAGATGTCCATGTTTCTACTGCTAATCCATAGCTGTGCTTTCACAGCCTCGTCTCCCCACAGACCCAGGAGATCCAGTATCTCCTGTGTACTCCAGTCTGGAACGTGGAGCCAGCTGGGCAGTTTCACACAATGATGGAAAGTTGCTCGGTGTGCTTGCCAAGATGGACAATCGGGGAAAAGGCATTTCAAAATGTGCGGGGTTTTAAAGGGATGGGGTGTGTGGCTTCCGGCCTCTGTAACCCGTGGGCAGTGGAATTAGCAATTGTGACCAGTGCGGTTAGTGTTGAGCATTGTGAGAGAGCTCCTGGAGAACTGTTAGGTTGACATAGGTAATTCAGTGTCTACACTTGTGCTACATTGACCCCAGTACATTGACCATGGCTCAGCGCTGCTCAGGCAGATGGTGTTACTATGTCAGTGTAATGGAGAGTTTACATTGGTGGTAGACATTTAAGTGTAGACACATGCATAACTAGGTTGACGCAAGACAGCTTATGTTGACCTAACTTTGTAGTATAGACCAGGCTAAGCAGTTTCATCGGATCTATTGCCCTGTAAGTGCAGCAGTTATCACCTACTAACTTTTCACTTGCCTTCCAAAGTAATTGTCTCCCCTTCTGCTGTTGCTCAAGAGAGGAAGGAGGGGAGTTGTACTCCCTTGTGAGAGAAAAGGCAAGTAGGAATCCAAGGTTTCCCATTTTGCTGCCTTTGCTTTTAACAGATAGTGAAAAGGAAAGGAGTACTTGTGGCACCTTAGAGACTAACAAATTTAGTAGAGCATAAGCTTTCGTGAGCTACAGCTCACTTCATCGGATGTAGTTCACGAAAGCTTATGCTCTAATAAATTTGTTAGTCTCTAAGGTGCCACGAGTACTCCTTTCCTTTTTACGGATACAGACTAACACGGCTGCTACTCTGAAACCAGTAGATAGTGAGATCTGATTTTTCACTACAGTTTACTTCCATTGAGAGTGACTAGGTGACCTTCTAGAGGTTGGCCAGTACTCCTTCCTGTCCCACCCCACAACTGCCACTGTAACTGCAGGGTTTTAAGAAGCACTGTGCTGCTATTGTGATGAAATGAGGGCATTGTTTGCCATGAGCTTCTTGTTACGGTAAAACTCCACTTATAATGAAGCTTTTTTTTTTTGGTTAGAAATGCGGAAACACTAATTTTTTTAGTAAGGAGTTAAGGCATATGAAAGTTCAGGTTTTGAGGCGAGCTAGTCCATTTCTTTAAATGTAAATAGCTTCTTCATTGTGCTTCATGAATTTATTTTACTTCACTTTATATTTTAATTATATGAAGCAGTAACTTACCAGTATTAATTGAACAATACAGTTGTGATCGGCTTTGTTCGTACAAATTGGACATTTTTTAAATTGTAGTTACTACCAGGTGTTTATAATTTTAAGATTAACGATACTATTTAGTCATGAAGGTCACGGCAGTCACAGATTCTTCCCTGACTTCTTTGGCTTCAGCTCTCAGAGGCTGAAGTTTGGGCTGGGGCCATGCGCTCCTGCCCTCCACCCATCCCGCAGTGGTGGTGGGTCTTGTGCTGTCAGTCCCCACCACCACCACTCCAGAGCCTGCACCCCCAGCTGGAACCCTCACTCCCCTTCTGTACCCCAACCCCCTGCCCCAGCCTGGTGCAAGTGAGGGAGGGAGGGGAGATGGAGTGATGGGAGCAGGGCCTCGGGGTGTGGGTTTTTTGTTTTGTGCGATTAGAAAGTTGGCAACCCTAACCCCCCTATGCGTCATCTCTGGTAGTTTTGATCATCTCCCATGGCTTCTACCTTTTTGGGTCGCTACTTGGCTGAACCCCATCCCCCCACCATGAAACCCTTTTGAATTCTTAGATCACCTTATCCTTCCTTGGATATTGGAGCATGGTAACCAGGAGCTGGAGCACCTCTGTTACTTTGGAAGAGATCTAGGGAGCAATCCAGAATGCAAAACAAGACCAGGTTCTGGAAAATTGTTTCCCATTAGAATTTTAACAATGCTTTTTTTTTTTTTTTTTTAAACATTTGCCTCCTTGATGCGGTTTGGCTTTAAATTCTACTGGATCCATTTCCTTTACAGAGGTCTGTGCCTCTGTACAGAAAGGGGCCTAATTTCTGGTCACTTTACTAGGGGTGCACAAGACAGGTGCCTCCTATACCCACTCTTGTTTGATATTGCTATTGAACCTTTAGCAATCAGTTTGTTAATATACGGGTATTCATGGGATGAAGTTTGAGAACAGCAAGCATAAATGAATGTTGTATGCTGATAATCCCTTCTTATTTATTGCTGAACTGAAATCTCTTCCTCATCTTTTGACATTCTAAGAATATTTTTTGAACATTGTCAGGCAGTAAAACTACCTTATCCTTTTCTAAGGGCTGCTTTTGGTACCAGCCTTAGTCCTGGAATTTTCATTGGGCTTCAGCTGTGTTGAAATACCTATTCCATATTACCAATCAACTCTCAGATCTAGCAAGTGTAATTTGGATCTGCAGCTAGACTTACTGGCAAATAATTTGGAAAAATGTCAAGTGCTTAACCATTTCACTATGGGCTTGATTAAATATTAAGATGAATGTTCTACTTTGGTTGTTACCTCCCTGTTTATCTATCCCAAACTTACTTTACTGTAATTTATGGGCTGTTACTGATTTCCATTGTGGGAGAAGGTAAGAAAGCCAAGTTTTCTTTTCAAGCTCTGCCTGCCAGACATCTAAGGGTAGATTCTTATTTCTTAACACTAAGGCATATTCTGAATCCTTTATGCAAACTTTCAGAATCAGGGCTTGGAGAGCCTAATGTTGACGCTTACGGAATGGGAACTTCATTTCCTTCCTATTGTTGTGTTTTGGGATCTACATGCTACTGTCTCTTCCCCTTGTTCTTTATGCCACTGGAAAGATCTGGGCAGATCTAGCAAGGCCCTAAAGTTTCTCACCACATGCAAAAGTGGTTCTTTGGGGCAACCCAGAACTTAGTTATGGGAGAGAGGTTATGGGCAAGTCTACGCAACAAAATTAAGTCAACTTAAGTTACCTCAACTTACAGCCACTGCAGTATTTAAGTCTGTTTTTCATGTCCACGCTATAATCTCTCTGTCGGCGGTGCGCGTCCTCACCAGGAGTGTGTCCGCTGATTTAACTGTCAGCATGGGGCATTGTGGGGTGCTGAAAGCCAGAGTCCTGCTGCCTGGAGCGCTGACAGCTGTCAGGCAGCAACAGGCAACGTAAGCAACACAATGTCTACACGGACACTGTGTCAAGCTAACTACATCGACCTAAGCACTACTCCTCTCGCAAAGGTGGAGTAAAGTCAGTGTAGTGGGCGACTTACATTGGTGGGAGCTACATTTTAGTGTAGACGCTTAAAGAGAGGTTGATGTAAGCTGCCTTATGTCGACCTAACTCTGTAGCATAGGCAAGGCTTATAATGAGAAAGGAGTGGCATGAACAAAAGCATTCAAACTCTCCCAGCTATGAACACATCTCTTCAAAGGGGAGGAGTCTTTTTTTCCCCCAGGATTTCTCTTACCCTCCAAATGCAAGTTCTTCTCACTCTTCAGCTGTTCGTACTGGGTCTAATGGACTACCAGGAATGTTAGCTTCTTTGTGCCTCCTTAGTTGCTTAATCAAGAAGAATTACAGAGGTGAAAGGCATGAAGATCTCCACATGTAGGGAATTGGATTTGAGTATTTCGATTTGACTGTCTTTGGAAGAATGGCTTATAAAAGACTCCAACATCTTGAAAACATCCACCCTTCCTTAATATAGAAGTTTAGTGCTTGTCCCTTGCATAATGTAAACCTCTTTCCTGAGTAGTCATATTAATGTGCTGTATATTTTAAATAAATAAAATAAAATAAAAAGCGTTGTGGATTCAGTAACAATTCTGCTCTGACCATTATTGAAATTACTGTATACAATAATTATTCCAGAAAAAAATATATTTTTCTTCATGTGTGTGATATGGGTACTCTTAATATTCACTTATATTTTCCAGTGAACTTGAAGATGATTTGCTTGGAGAGGATTTGCTTACTGGTAAAAAGGTAAGAAATAAGCATGTTTAATGTATGCCTAATAATTCATTACAATTTTAAATGTGAACCTATATTTTACTCACAACTCATGCTGTCATGTTATATAACCATTTATAAATCATCAAGGATCTCCTATTTATTTGGGTAAAATCAACTTAAATACAGAAATCTGAAACAAGCTCAAAACAATTCTTGCAGTCCACTATGAAAGACAGCACAAACAATAGCAGACCTTTTAAACATATACGTATATCACAATCACCTAGATCATCTAAACAGTAAACGTGGTTGGAGAAATTCCATCAGCAACTTTCAGTGGAAAAAAAAACCTCATTTGTCAAAACTGAAACGTTTCGCAGAGATGATTCAATTTCAACTAAGTTTCTCTGGACCCCAGGGCTTTCAGTGTCTGTGACTCTGGGGCACCCTGCCTTGCAGATTGCCCCAGTGCTTCATTCCCTTTTGCAGAGAATTTCTAAATGTTTTGGTTTTGTTCCACATCAGAACCAATCCTTTGTGAAATGGAATTACTGTTCTCCACCGAGTTCTACTCACCAGTCCAGAGAGAACGAGGAGTACTTGTGGCACCTTAGAGACTAACACATTTATTTTGCCCACAAAAGCTTATGCCAAAATAAATCTGTTAGTCTCTAAGGTGCCACAAGTACTCCTTGTTCTTTTTGCTGATACAGACTAACAGGGCTACCGCTCTGAGTCCAGAGAGGTGGTTCTTAACACCAGTTTCTGCTTGGCTTATTCTGTCACTTAAGCAGTGCAAAAACAACACTTCCCTGATGCTACCCAACATTCCTCTCTTCCCTTCCTGTGGGCTGGCCTACGCTAAAGCTGTAAGTCGACCAAAGTTACGTCAACTTCTGTCCCATTCAGTTATGTAACTTACGTAACTGAACTCCCACACCGCGCTGTATCCACAGGAGACGCTGTCCCTCTGACTTACCTTCTACCTCTCAGGGAGGTGGAGTACACATGTCGACGGGAGAGCGCTCTGCCATTGCAGTAGTGCTGATTTAGCTGTAAGTATAGACAAGCCCTGAGACCCATTCCAACAGTTCTTTCTTTCTTGATTCCTCCCAATCTGAGATACCAGTGCAGCTTCTACAACCAGTGAACTGCAGCTCTTCTCTATCAAGCATGCACGCACAGGGTAGGGGGAAGGTAGGCAGCAGCCAGGGCTAATAGCCACTCCCACTTCTTTCTGTGCATGGGGCAACTACTAGGCAATGGCTTTGTCCTTCTCCCAGTAGGAAAATCCCTAATGTCAGTTACTGGGGGATAGATGGTACTGAAAGGTCAGATCCAGATGGAGGACTGCAAGAAGAACTGGACATCTAGGGGTCCCTGCATCACAGACTTCTGACTCCTGGAGAGAGAAAGAGGGAGACCCATTCCCAAAACCAAACTTCCTGTGATGGGCCAAAAACAGATTTTACTTGCTTCAGCAGGCTTACTCTGTCTGCTGGAGAGAGTGGGGCTTCTCTTCATTAACGATCTGGAGGATGGCATGGATTGCACCCTCAGCAAGTTTGCAGAGGACACTAAACTGGGAGGAGTGGTAGATAGCTGGAGGGTAGGGATAGGGTTCAGAGTGACCTAGACAAATTGGAGGTTTGGTCCAAAAGAAATCTGATGAGGTTCAACAAGGACAAGTGCAGAGTCCTGAACTTAGGACAAAAGAATCCCATGCACTGCTACAGACTAGGGACCAAGCGGCTAGGCAGCAGTTCTACAGAAAAGGACCTAGTGGTTACAGTGGACGAGAAGCTGGATATGAGTCAACTGTGTGCCCTTGTTGCCAAGAAGGCTAATGGCATTTTGGGCTGTATAAGTAGGAAGCATTGCCAGCAGAACGAGGGACGTGATCGTTCTCCTCTATTCGACATTGGTGAGGCCTCATCTGGAATACTTTGTCCAGTTTTGGGCCCCACACCACAAGAAAGATGTGGAAAAATTGGAAAGAGTCTAGCAGAGGGCAACAAAAATGATTAGGGGGCTGGAGCACATGACTTATGAGGAGAGGCTGAGGGAACTGGGATTATTAAGTCTGCAGAAGAGAAGAATGAGGGGGGGATTTGATAGCTGCTTTCAACTACCTGAAAGGGCGTTCCAAAGAGGATGGATCTAGACTGTTCTCTGTGGTAGCAGATGATAGAACAAGGAGTAATGGTCTCACGTTGCAGTGGGGGAGATTAGGTTGGATATTAGGAAAAACTTTTTCACTGGGAGGGTGGTGAAGTACTGAAATGGGTTACCTAGGGAGGTGGTGGAATCACCTTCCTTAGAGGTTTTCAGGGTCAGGCTTGACAAAGCCCTGGCTGGGATGATTTAGTTGAGGATTGGTCCTGCTTTTGAGCAGGGGGTTGGACTCCTGAGGTCCCTTCCAACCCTGATATCCTATGGTTCTATGAATAGGAAGAGAAAATAGAAAAAGAGGAGGCTACTCTGTTAAATACTAAGAAAACAAAATTAAAAAGAGAAATTGTTTTCTGAACATTTTCCTCACAGCTGGAGAATAGATTTTATGATATAACTTCATGTTAAACAGACCTCAAGTACCACAGGCAAATCTGGCTCTCTTTGGGTGCATTTTTAGTGGTTTTCACCATAAATATTAGTTTAATTCCATTCATGATGGCATTTGTGGTTAGTTCTTTTAAGACGGTAGGAATAATACCTAGATAGGAAATCCTTCCTATAATAAATTGGTGAAAAAACATCTCTCAGAATGGTCAGAGTTAGACAGATATGTTAATCCAAATATGAATAAATTCTAATCCATCATACAGGCAATGCAGGATTTCTTTTCAAAGTTACCTACTTACTCCTGGGGGAATTCTGCACCACTGCGCAATGCAGAATTTTGCAGAAATTAAGTGCGTGCAGAATTTCCTTTTCCCCACAGAAATGGGCTGCAGTGCGGTTAACTGCCACTAGGGGCTGCTGGACCCTGCAGACCCCATCTCGCACATAGAAGAGACTGCCAAGGGGAGGGGGAGGGAGCTAGAGAGTTCTTGGTAGCTGCAGTTCTCAGCATGCCCTGAGGAAAGGAGAAGGCAGAGTGCAAGAAACTCCATGCAAGCCTGGGACTGAGCATCAGGTTTCTCTCCCTCTGGATCCCTGGACTTGCGGTGTGTGTCTGGGCTGGGGGCAGGAGCCCCACAGCTGGGCTGTGGGGGAGGGAAGGGGACAAAGAAACAGGAACTGGGTTGTCATAGGGGTTTCTTTAACTCTCTACTCCTGGGGGAGTTTTTGTGTGTGTCTGTATTGTTACAGACATACTTGCTGACAGGTATTTTGAAAAAAGAATTACCAAAAAAATTGAAACTGGTGTGATTGTGTAGTGTTGTTTCGACAAATAACATTTGCAGAGGTTTAAAATATTGTGCGCAGAATTTTTAATTTTTTGGCACAGAATGCCCCCAGGAGTACCTATTGTTGTGCTTTGTGCAGTCTTATTTTAAATTTTTCAAGTGGCAGGACTCCCACCACTCTGTGAGATACTGTTCAAGAGCCTAATAACAAATCTTTTGGGAAGTTATTTCACTGATATTAAACCTAAATTGGTTTCTTCTTAATCTCAACCCATTACTTATAGCTAAACCCACCTTTGTATAATTTTTAATGCTTTTACTACTTTGAGAGGATGGGAATACTGTCACTTAGCCAAGCTATGTGTAGTTAGCTCTTTTTAGTTAGTCACTCATTGTTACAGATAAATAGAACAGTTGATAGCACGGCTAGCAAACTGGAAGCAGTTCAGAGAACGGCAGCAAAAATTACAGGTTTCAGAGTAACAGCCGTGTTAGTCTGTATTCGCAAAAAGAAAAGGAGTACTTGTGGCACCTTAGAGACTAACCAATTTATTTGAGCATACGCTGTAGCTCACGAAAGCTTATGCTCAAATAAATTGGTTAGTCTCTAAGGTGCCACAAGTACTCCTTTTCTTTTAGCAAAAATTACATAATTCTGAGTAACTTTTTTATCTTCTTTGAACTCCTTCCTATTTGTCCATATTTCTAACCTCTCTAGATCCTTTCCAATTATTTGTCTCTCCCTAGTTAGTATCCTCGAGAAATGGCAGTAACATGATGTTCACTCCCACCTTGGGGCATGCTACTAGATTATTTAAGTTGTTTATAAGAAGGCACTTAATACCAACTCTTCTGATACTCCTCTAAACACCTCCCCCACCTCATTACATTGCTGGTTGATCATTACCTTTAGTTTGTCCTTCAGCCAGTTTTCAGTCCCGGTGGCAGTGTTGAAATCTAAGCCAATTGGAATGAATTTTCCAATTTTCATGAGAGACTATATCGAATGCTTCACTGAAATTTAGGTTTCAGAGTAGCAGCTGTGTTAGTCTGTATTCGCAAAAAGAAAAGGAGTATTTGTGGCACCTTGGAGACTAACAAATTTATCTGAGCATAAGCTTTCGTGAGCTACAGCTCACTTCATCAATGCATCCGATGAAGTGAGCTGTAGCTCACGAAAGCTTATGCTCAGATAAATTTGTTAGTCTCTAAGGTGCCACAAGTACTCCTTTTCTTTTTACTGAAATTTAGATATGTTGTCTTCTACATCATTCCTTTCATCAGCTGATTATAGAATTCTTTCAAAAAGCAATCAAATTTGACCAGGCTTTTTCATTGTCAACATGTTGTTTATTGCCAGTATTCTTTTATTGTAGTGTTTAGAGAACCTTTTGCTTTGCTTTTGTTTCAGAAATACTGTGTTTTAAAAAAGTCATGAACATTTGTTCTTGTTTTATTATAATATAGAATCAGTCAGACTTGTCAGATGAAGAGCTGAATGATGATCTTCTACAGAGTGACAATGAAGATGAACAAAATTTCAGGTATGTGTTCTTTGTTTTCTAAATGTTATGGATTAATGTTTCACTAAGTTGCTGCTAAATGACATAGGTAAGTTATTAGGGAGACAAGGTGGGTGAGGTAATATCTTTTGTTGGACCAACTTCTGTTGGTGAATGTGTAAGCTTGAAAGCTTGTCTCTGAGCTCTCCTTCAGGTCAGGGAAGTTACTCAGGCCATGTCTACGCTACAAAATTTTGTTGACGTAACTTATGTCAGCATGGATCCATCATAATTATTAAATCGCTTGTGTGTGCGCACACTTGGCTCCTTATGTTGGTGGTGCATGTCCTTACCAGGAGCACTTGTATCGTTTGTATTGTCAATGTGGAGCATTATGGGATGGCTCCTGAAGGCCAGTAACAGTCAACATGAGCAGTGCTGTTTCTACACTGACACTGCATCAATCTAATCACGCGTTGACCCTGACTCTACGCCGCTCAGGGAGGTGGTGTTACTAAATGGGCATAGAGAGACACTTCCATTGCCAGGAGCCAAATTTAAGTGAAGAAGCTTCCACAGCTAGGTTGATGCAAGGCTAGGTTGACCTAACCCTGTAGTCAGGTTTCAGAGTAACAGCCGTGTTAGTCTGTATTCGCAAAAAGAAAAGAAAAGGAGTACTTGTGGCACCTTAGAGACTAACCAATTTATTAGAGCATAAGCTTTCGTGAGCTACAGCTCACTTCCTCAGATGCATATCGTGGAAACTGCAGCAGGCTTTATATATACACAGAGAATATGAAACAATACCTCCTCCCACCCCACTGTCCTGCTGGTAATAGCTTATCTAAAGTGATCATCAGGTGGGCCATTTCCAGCACAAATCCAGGTTTTCTCACCCTCCACCCCCCCACACAAATTCACTCTCCTGCTGGTGATAGCCCATCCAAAGTGACAACTCTTTACACAATGTGCATGACAATCAAGTTGGGCTATTTCCTGCACAAATCCAGGTTTTCTCACATCCCTCCCCCACCCCCATACACACACACACTCACTCTCCTGCTGGTAATAGCTCATCCAAACTGACCACTCTTCAAGTTTAAATCCAAGTTAAACCAGAACATCTGGGGCGGGGGGGGGGGTAGGAAAAAACAAGAGGAAACAGGCTACCTTGCATAATGACTTAGCCACTCCCAGTCTCTATTTAAGCCTAAATTAATAGTATCCAATTTGCAAATGAATTCCAATTCAGCAGTTTCTCGCTGGAGTCTGGATTTGAAGTTTTTTTGTTTTAAGATAGCGACCTTCATGTCTGTGATTGCGTGACCAGAGAGATTGAAGTGTTCTCCGACTGGTTTATGAATGTTATAATTCTTGACATCTGATTTGTGTCCATTTATTCTTTTACGTAGAGACTGTCCAGTTTGACCAATGTATATGGCAGAGGGGCATTGCTGGCACATGATGGCATATATCACATTGGTGGATGTGCAGGTGAACGAGCCTCTGATAGTGTGGCTGATGTTATTAGGCCCTGTGATGGTGTCCTCTGAATAGATATGTGGGCACAATTGGCAACGGGCTTTGTTGCAAGGATAAGTTCCTGGGTTAGTGGTTCTGTTGTGTGGTATGTGGTTGTTGGTGAGTATTTGCTTCAGGTTGCGGGGCTGTCTGTAGGCAAGGACTGGCCTGTCTCCCAAGATTTGTGAGAGTGTTGGGTCATCCTTTAGGATAGGTTGTAGATCCTTAATAATGCATTGGAGGGGTTTTAGTTGGGAGCTGAAGGTGACGGCTAGTGGCGTTCTGTTATTTTCTTTGTTAGGCCTGTCCTGTAGTAGGTAACTTCTGGGAACTCTTCTGGCTCTATCAATCTGTTTCTTTACTTCTGCAGGTGGGTATTGTAGTTGTAAGAAAGCTTGACAGAGATATTGTAGGTGTTTGTCTCTGTCTGAGGGGTTGGAGCAAATGCAGTTGTATCGCAGAGCTTGGCTGTAGACGATGGATCGTGTGGTGTGGTCAGGGTGAAAGCTGGAGGCATGCAGGTAGGAATAGCGGTCAGTAGGTTTCCGGTATAGGGTGGTGTTTATGTGACCATTGTTTATTAGCACTGTAGTGTCCAGGAAGTGGATCTCTTGTGTGGACTGGACCAGGCTGAGGTTGGTGGTGGGATGGAAATTGTTGAAATCATGGTGGAATTCCTCAAGGGCTTCTTTTCCATGGGTCCAGATGATGAAGATGTCATCAATATAGCGCAAGTAGAGTAGGGGCTTTAGGGGACGAGAGCTGAGGAAGCGTTGTTCTAAATCAGCCATAAAAATGTTGGCATCTACTACCCAAGATCCATAAACCTGGAAATCCTGGGCGCCCCATCATCTCAGGCATTGGCACCCTGACAGCAGGATTGTCTGGCTATGTAGACTCCCTCCTCAGGCCCTACGCTACCAGCACTCCCAGCTACCTTCGAGACACCACTGACTTCCTGAGGAAACTTCAATCCATCGGTGATCTTCCTGATAACACCATCCTGGCCACTATGGATGTAGAAGCCCTCTACACCAACATTCCACACAAAGATGGACTACAAGCCGTCAAGAACACTATCCCCGATAATGTCATGGCTAACCTGGTAGCTGAACTTTGTGACTTTGTCCTTACTCATAACTACTTCACATTTGGGGACAATGTATACCTTCAGATCAGCGGCACTGCTATGGGTACCCGCATGGCCCCACAGTATGCCAACATTTTTATGGCTGATTTAGAACAACACTTCCTCAGCTCTCGTCCCCTAAAGCCCCTACTCTACTTGCGCTATATTGATGACATCTTCATCATCTGGACCCATGGAAAAGAAGCCCTTGAGGAATTCCACCATGATTTCAACAATTTCCATCCCACCACCAACCTCAGCCTGGTCCAGTCCACACAAGAGATCCACTTCCTGGACACTACAGTGCTAATAAACAATGGTCACATAAACACCACCCTATACCGGAAACCTACTGACCGCTATTCCTACCTGCATGCCTCCAGCTTTCACCCTGACCACACCACACGATCCATCGTCTACAGCCAAGCTCTGCGATACAACCGCATTTGCTCCAACCCCTCAGACAGAGACAAACACAAGATCTCTGTCAAGCTTTCTTACAACTACAATACCCACCTGCAGAAGTAAAGAAACAGATTGATAGAGCCAGAAGAGTTCCCAGAAGTTACCTACTACAGGACAGGCCTAACAAAGAAAATAACAGAACGCCACTAGCCGTCACCTTCAGCCCCCAACTACAACCCCTCCAACGCATTAAGGATCTACAACCTATCCTAAAGGATGACCCAACACTCTCACAAATCTTGAGAGACAGGCCAGTCCTTGCCTACAGACAGCCCCGCAACCTGAAGCAAATACTCACCAACAACCACATACCACACAACAGAACCACTAACCCAGGAACTTATCCTTGCAACAAAGCCCGTTGCCAATTGTGCCCACATATCTATTCAGGGGACACCATCACAGGGCCTAATAACATCAGCCACACTATCAGAGGCTCGTTCACCTGCACATCCACCAATGTGATATATGCCATCATGTGCCAGCAATGCCCCTCTGCCATATACATTGGTCAAACTGGACAGTCTCTACGTAAAAGAATAAATGGACACAAATCAGATGTCAAGAATTATAACATTCATAAACCAGTCGGAGAACACTTCAATCTCTCTGGTCACGCAATCACAGACATGAAGGTCGCTATCTTAAAACAAAAAAACTTCAAATCCAGACTCCAGCGAGAAACTGCTGAATTGGAATTCATTTGCAAATTGGATACTATTAATTTAGGCTTAAATAGAGACTGGGAGTGGCTAAGTCATTATGCAAGGTAGCCTGTTTCCTCTTGTTTTTTCCTACCCCCCCCCCCCCCGCCCCAGATGTTCTGGTTTAACTTGGATTTAAACTTGAAGAGTGGTCAGTTTGGATGAGCTATTACCAGCAGGAGAGTGAGTTTGTGTGTGTATGGGGGTGGGGGGGATGTGAGAACCTGGATTTGTGCAGGAAATAGCCCAACTTGATTGTCATGTACATTGTGTAAAGAGTTGTCACTTTGGATGGGCTATCACCAGCAGGAGAGTGAATTTGTGTGGGGGGGTGGAGGGTGAGAAAACCTGGATTTGTGCTGGAAATGGCCCGCCTGATGATCACTTTAGATAAGCTATTATCAGCAGGACAGTGGGGTGGGAGGAGGTATTGTTTCATATTCTCTGTGTATATATAAAGCCTGCTGCAGTTTCCACGATATGCATCTGAGGAAGTGAGCTGTAGCTCACGAAAGCTTATGCTCTAATAAATTGGTTAGTCTCTAAGGTGCCACAAGTACTCCTTTTCTTTTCTTTTAACCCTGTAGTGTAGACCAGGCTCTGAGGTGTCATAGCTAAATACAAGATGAAACAGATTGTTAGGCATAAAGAGTTAGCACATGCTGCAAGAGACAATTGAAGGTGAAGTGGGCACTTAATACCTTTGCATTCCTAGGACAAATAGGAGTCCATGATTTCTAATATCTAGAAAAGTTATAGATTTAAGCTCCCAGGCTCACTTTTTGGTGGTGTTATGTAGGTTTCCTGTAACCTACTAGCCCTCCTTTGTCCCATGACTGCAAAAGTGTTAACTGTCCACTTCACCTTGAATGGTCTCTTGCAACATGTATTAACTCATATGCTAAACAATCTGTTCAACCTTGTATTTATTTGTTGACCCTCTGAGTATCTTTCTTGGACTGGAAGAAGAGCTCTGCAAACTCAGGCTGTCTCTACACTGCCACTTTCAGCGCTAAAACTTTAGTCGTTCAGGGGTGTGAAAAAACACCCCCCTAGCAACAAAAGTTTGAGTGCTGAAAAGCGCCAGTATAGACAGCGCTTTATCGCTGGGAGCAGTGCTGCTGGCAATAAAGCTACAACCCTCTTTCGGGGTGGTGATTTTTTTATCGCCGGGAGAGCTCTGACCCGGCAATAAAGCGTGACTACACTGCCCACATCACAGCGCAGCCAGTATAGACATACCCTCAGAAGCTTGTCTCTTTCCCAACAGAAGTTGGTCTAATAAAAGATGATCTCTCACCCACCTTGTCTCTCCAATATCCGGGGAGCAGCACAGCTACAATTACACTGCAACCAGTAGGTATTCTCACTGACTTTTAATGGAGTGCTAGGAATCAGGAATGCCAGATATTCAGGTAATCATTGCACGAGTAATTCTATATAGTAAAACCTGTTCATCAAAATCAATCCTTGCAAAAATTTCCATGTGCCAGAATAAGATTGTATCTGAATTATTTGCTTTGAAATGCTTTCCCTTGTATATGGATATATCCATGACACTTTTTTGTATAAACCAAACATGTTTCTACTGTATTTATGGCTGAGAAAGCAATTATCTTATAATTGCAGTGGTTTGTAAAACTATCCCTAAAATTATTGCTTGACCTAAAATTGCTTATTATTTGTTTTCAGCCCATCATTTAAGCATATAATTTATGAGCTAAAAGACATTTCGGCTATTGAATCTTAGCTTTCAGTTAACGGGTTTTTGTTTTTAAATCATTGATATCAGCACAAGTCCTGTTTCTCCATCCCCCCTCCATCACCATTGTAAGCCATGTCTCCTGCAGAACCCCAGGAATGCCCCCTTAACTTCAAGAAGTTATCTGACATCCTCTGAGTCTGTGGAGGGTGGCTCCAAATGCATGAAATTTGAATTGAGGACTGTGTTGTTGCATCCCTTCTTGCACCATGCAGTACTGAAACTTGTACAAAGGCTTTAGAGCTGAACAGTCACTCCCTGCCACATGAATGTTCTGTGGTGGTGTGTGTCCCTAACTCACTATAGCTGTTTGAGGGTACAGGCTAAAGAGGTCATATAGTCCAATACAATATATCTGACAGGTTGGAAAGCTCACTCTAGAAGACAAAATGGTGTCTGTCCTAAGATTGAGTAAAATCAGATCCAACCGCTGGTGTAGGCAGTGTATGAGTACCTGCACCGATGGGAGAACCCTTCCTCTCTGTATACGTGGTGTCTTCACTGAAGCGCGCCACGGTAGCATTTTAGCTGTGCATAAGCCTTGATTTATATGAACTCTTACTTTTCTATCTCTGGCAGCTGTATTACTGTTACCCATGGGGTGAATGCTTTTGCTGCTTTTCCCTCCAACTTCCACTCAAAAGACCTCCAGTCTGGGGCCAATTTGGTGTGCAAACAGCTTACAAATCTGTTTAGATCGTGTGGGCCCAAATTTTGAGGAAGTAGGTCCCTTTTAAGATAACTTGTAGAATTGTAACATGAGAAAGGAAAAAGTTTTTAAAAGTACAACACCCTTCCAAAAACATTTTTCAATCAAAATGTTCAGCAGATCAGTAATGGTGCATTTCAAGTAAATGCAATTTAAAACATCATACTTGTGAATCAACTTGTTTTCCTACTTTCTCACCAAATCTCGAGTTGGAGATTGACTGACTGTTTTTTAGGTGGTTTTGTTATCAATCGTTGCAAATTAAACATCAAAACTTAAATTCTAACCTTAGCTCATAAGAAGGATCGGAGTTTTCAAATAATTTCTTTAATACTGTTTTTAGGTTCACACAAATTCTGTTATTGACATAAGAGAATTTTTTTTAAACCTCCACAGGTCACCTTTAAAAGACAGTTCTTGACTGTATAAATTGTATTTTTTTTTCTCCGAATAAAAACTTAAATCTACCACAATAAATACAACAATCTAAATTCAAATTGATTGTTTCCTGTCTATATTAATGTAGTATTAAAAATGATTTAGTAGCTTACTTGGAGGCATTAGAAAGCAGATGCAGTTGAAGTCATTTTGTGTGTTTTTGTTAGTCTGGGAATTAAAATTGAATCCAGTCTGCTTGGTTACCGTGCAGGACTTCTGCCAGCCTGACCTGTTAGACCATCTGGTTGGTTTGATTCCCCATGTCAAATAATCTGCAGCTGGTGATAAGCTGTGGTACAGTATGCATTATGAGTTTATGGCATGCAGTCAAGTTGATGTGCAAGCTATATTTTTGCTCAATAAGTTAGAATACAAGTATTTGTCTGCTCCATTGTACTAAATCCTCACAAATGTACTCAATTGGTATATTTTCAACTTTGGTCTGAATCTTATCTTTTTTTCCCCCCCTTCCACTGCAGTTCTCAAGGTGTCACAGTTAGTCTTAATGCTACATCTGGCATGGTTACATCATATGACTTCTCTGAGAATGCTAATGATCATTCAATAGAACATGAGTCGGAATATGACCAAGGGGAGGACGAAATAGCTTATGACAAATCGGATGAACCTGAAGTATACTCTCAAGAGTACACAGGGGAAGGACAGTATGAAGGCAATGATGCTGAGCTGACAGAAGACCAAATAGAATATGCGGAAGAACAGGGAGAGGAAGAAATTTACAATGATGAAGTGCTAGACCTTGAAATCAATGAACCTCTAGATGAATTTCCAGTGAGTTTCTTCCTATTGTATCTCCAAAGATCACATTGCTTCACGTGCATCGTTTTTTAGACTGATTTGAAATCTGTTTACTTCCCTAGGGAGGGGGAGAAATTAGACCTATTATCACTGTCTGCCAGTTTCTTTATCTAGGCTGTGACAAAGTTTGTGTTGACAGCTTGTTTGGCGGTAGGTAATGCTCCTTTGTCATGCTGGAAGGCAGTTGAGAACCATGACCTTGAGCGTTGTATCCTTAAGGAAGAAAACAGCTTTGTGTGGTGGAGATACACTGCCAATTGTTAGAAGTACTTAATGCAAAAGCTTTTATCCAGGCTTTAGACAAGATCTGATAAAGTCCTTCCAAGGTGAAAAGATTATTGACCTGCTAAAGACATCTTTAAGGTGCTAATATTCCAAAGTGATTGATGTCCTGCTCATTCATCCTTTTTGTAACTGAGAACTGTCTCAATCTGAATAAAGAGATTGGAGGTTAGTTCAGAAAATGTCACAAGCATAATTTGATATCTTCTAAGCAGCATACAGAAGAGCATGTACTGATTTTAATTGCAAGTGAGTATATTACATAATCACAGTTTAAACTTCATTCATTTAGTAAGGAAAAAATCTGCTTAAAATATCGGCTGACATATTCTGAAAGTCCTTTGCTCTCTTTTTTTATTCATGTTTGTACAGCATCTAGCATAATAGGTGCTTGATCCTTGTTTGGGCCTTTTAGACAACACTTACATACAAATGAATAATAGCTATATACAATTAGTAGAACAACTTTTTAAAGAATAATGTAATATTTTATTTTTTCATTTTTAAAATAAAGATGGATATTGTCAATATAGTGCCATGGGGCAGATGGCACTTCAGACAAGCAAATATTCCAGATTTCCCTCCAAAGAATTTTTAAAATCTAAGGGCGTGATCCTCATCCCACTGAAATTAATGGGTTATTTGTTGTGGCAACAGCGGGATCACACCATATTAGTTATCTGTGTTGCTGTACACTGTTGTTAATATAATATTGTCAGTAGCATTAAAGGCCCTACAACTCTCCTAACAACGAGGAGTCCTTGTGGCACCTTAGAGACTAACAAATTTATTTGGGCATAAGCTTTCGTGGACTAGAACCCACTCCATGCATCTGATGAAGTGGGTTCTAGTCCACAAAAGCTTATGCCCAAATAAATTTGTTAGTCTCTAAGGTGCCACAAGGACTCCTTGTTGTTTTTGCTGATACAGACTAACACGGCTACCACTCTGAAACCTACAACTGTCCTAAAAACCCTGCTAGATTAACTGCCATGTGTAATAGAAAATCACACTAACACGGCTACCACTCTGAAACCTACAACTGTCCTAAAAACCCTGCTAGATTAACTGTCATGTGTAATAGAAAATCACAGTAATAGCCTGGATTTTGATGAAGCCTGTTTTCAATTGCTATAATCTGTACATGTATAGTTCTGAACTTTTACACATGTGGCTCTTCCTTGTAACTTGCTTTTATAATTGTTTTAGGATGAAGATTATATACAGTCATATAATGAACAACAAGAACAGGAAGAATATGTAGCTGAAGAGGAATTGGGGGAGGTCGCTGATTCCCAAACACCTACAAATGAATCGGAAGAGGTATGTAGTGCATCTTACAGAAATCTTGAAACAGCTGCTTATTGCAGAATTTATAATAATTTAGAATTGTTCAAATTGCTGGCTAAGAATTAATGCCAATTGGCTGCAAGCTGGCTAAATGCCAACAATTAATTCGTGATATCATCACTTTGTTTTTAGGATGGATGGTATGTTGCAGAAATGTTTTACTGTCCTTTGCTAGTTTTGCTAGCATCTGTGTTCACTTTTTTCTAATGACACTATTGGATTTAATTTTTTTTTCTGAAAACCCGAAGGCAACAGATAAGTGTGAAGGCTGTATTTTCTTTAATGTTTACACAATTGGAGTTTTTAGGTGGGAGAATGATGATAATTCAACACGGTATCAGTGATCTTATACATACAGTAGAACCTCAAAGTTACGAACATCAGAGTTATGAACTGAGCAGTCAACCCCACACCTCATTTGGAACCTGAAGTATACAATCAGGCAGCAGAGACTAAAAAAAGCCAGTACTGTTAGATGTAAACTAGCTAAAAAAAAAAATTAAAAAAAAGGGGGCGGGGGTTAAAAAATGATTTGACAAAGTAAGGAAACTTTCTGTGCTCGTTTTGTTTAAATTAAGATGGTTAAAAGCAGCATTTTTCTTCTGCATAGTAAAGTTTCAAAGCTGTATTAAATCAATGTTCAGTTATAACCTTTTGAAAGAACAACCATAATGTTTTTTCAGAGTTACGAACCACCTCCATTCCCGAGGTGTTTGTAACGCTGAGGTTCTACTGTATATCCCTAGTAACTATAATGTGACACCTCCCTGCCCACATAAATATATTGGGGTCAAGATGGTAAAATTTTCAAAAGTCCCTAAGTCCCATATTCAAAGGAAATTTAAGCATTTAGAAGCCTAAGTATCATTGAAAGTCAAAAAGACAAAGACCCATCTGGTGCCTTATGTGGGAGCATCTTGTGCATGGGTATGAAAACTCTATAAGCTTCTCCTTGCAGTTTTTTCTTAATTCTTCCATCAGAAAAGAAGGTGAGGTCCCTTGTTCCCCTCTTGCAGAATTAGACAGAGGCTTGATGCCAAAAATCCACAGGTATTTGCTCACTAGCTAAAGTAGGAAGGGATTGTACAGACTCTACAACATTAACTTGCAACAGATTCCTGGTGGGGGTAGTAAGGAGATTTGTCTTCTGCCACCTCCCCAGGAATCTGCTGCAGTATTACTGTTATCCCAAAGTTTAATTTATAGGATCTATTGGAATACTCATTGAGGTGAAATCTCTGAATTTTGGGTCTAGTGTATGCTAAAATGCTTGATTGACCCAGCTATGTTGCTTAGGAGTGTGGAAAATCCACACCTCTGAGGGATATAGTTAAGCCAGCCTGACCTGGTGCAGATGGTGCTAATTCGGAACAATTCTTTGGTCGATCTAGCCTCTTGGGAAAGTGGAATACCTACGCTGACGGGAGAACCTCTCCCGTTGGTGTCGGTACTGTCTACATTGAAGTGCTACAATGGCGCAGTTGTGCCTCTGGAGCAATTTGTGTAGATGAGCCCTTGGTTCCCTCTTCAGAGTACTAATCCATCAGCAAGTTCAACCCGAAGAGGCTCAAAAAGTGGCATTTTTGTTTGTATCCTCACTCAATTTTAGAACTTTTCAGTCTCTAGTTGTATCAAATAAACAAACTACATTCGAATAATCATCTTTGGTAGATTAATATTTAATAAACATTAAGTCTTAGTAATGTTTTATAGATCCATTTAGTAATACTTAATTTTGTGCATTTGTTGGCCTATAAACACCCTCCTTCTGGTTCTCTGCTGTACTTTGACTATCCAGAGCCAAGGTCTGTGTATTAACTGATGAAAGCACAGTCCGTCATGTTATTACTTAAATCAGACCATTGTGTGTAATTAACACCTTGACAAGTATTAAAAAAAAAAAAAAAAAAAATTGTTGTGGAGCAGAAACCCAAAATGTATTGGGTAATTTGACCTCAGCAGGACAACGAAAATGCCAGTCTCCAAAGTCGCATAACATCCAGTTGTCATACAGTTTGAAACTAGATCTTTCAGCACGTGGAACTCTTGAATTCTTCAGCTTTCTTTCTTACTGTTAAATATTCTGGAGGTCAGAACAGAAATTGTCCTTTGCACCCTGGTGAAGCACAACCTTTCTCTTTAGGACCACTAGGGTGTAGCTGTGGGTAAATACTTTGATGCTAACAGATTCCATCTTATGTGCAATATGAGCCTACTTCAACATTTGTTGCAAAGTTATAAATTCATAGAGGGGAAATGATCTCAGTAGTAATTCTTTCAGAGATTCTTCTGGACAGCTAAAGAAGAATCAGAGGCTAAGCAAAAATCAGATCAGTCATCATGAGTGTACAGTTTGAGACCTTAGAGGAGTTGGTTTGCTGTTAGGCATAATATGTCCTAGACTCCTTTCCAGGAACAGCAGAAAAATTTAACCAGCTTGAATCCACTGGGAAAATTAGACAAATTGTATAACTAGAAAAGACATAATTAGTGAGCTTGCATATATGCACCCTGTATATACTTTATTATCTACTTTTTCCATCAGCTCAAATCCTTGGAGATTCTTTTTAGTCATTGATTTAAAGCAGATGTCAACCTATGTACGCCCAAATTTTGACCTACCTTAAAACTGACTAAAAATGTACTTGCTCTGTAGCCTATATTTTGAAAGAGAAACTTCAGACTGCTTCCGATTTATAATTTGAGGACTTGCCTGCCTGCAGTTTTTCAGTAAAAGCAATTTACTAATGAGCTCTGTTCCTTTATTCAAAAGAGAATCAATACATTCATGGTGTGTGGTGTTATATGGCTGTGATCTTAGCTGTTTATGTTCTCGCTATTGACAAAAATGTCAACAGTATTTGATCTTCATTATCAGTTTGAAAATGCAATGTGACCAAAAGTGTTGGTAACTGAGATCCACCTCTTAGGTAAAGAAAACATTGTTTTATTTGTCCTGCCCATTACTATCCTTCCTCTCCCTGGGAATGGAGATCCTCCCCATTCCTGAACAAAGCTGGAGTATTCATTTCTGCTACATTTCCCCTGCCTTTCCTCTCCCACAATCATTGCCCCACTTTCTGGTTGTAATCTGCTGAGTAGAACTTGCTTGTGCTCATCAGTGTGGCTCCTATAGCATCTGGAGATTCTGCTGTTTAGCAGAATGCCAATATCCGAGTGACAAAGCAGAAGTTAAATTTGGCTCTCCAGCATGGCATGGAGTATTAATGCTAAGCCTTCCACATTTTTAGTGGTTTAATGTATGTGCTTGAATAATAGATGTATTGTGCTTTGACCTCTGTTGGTCTGATACCTGAACCCCCAGCTTCAAGCTCTCATTCACTGACGCAACTGAATGCTTCATGTTGATGGAGACATCTCCATTATGTTGATGGAGAATAAGTTTTGGATTATAGTTATTTATTTTTCTCTGCATAATCCTTCCACCTCCATTTGGGGATGCATATAATTCTGTCCATGGTAATTAGTTAGTGATTTGGGACAGAAATACTGTTGAGTCATGAAGTGTAGCCCACCCCAGACAAAATGTTACTCTCATTGTGCTTGTGGCCAGTCCTCACAAAACTACAGGTTTCTTTGCTTTGTGAATTGGAGTTTTGTTATCTTTTGGAAACACTTAGGGGTCAGCAACCTTTCAGAAGTGGTCATTTATTCACTCTAATTTAAGGTTTCGTGTGCCAGTAATACATTTGAACATTTTTAGAAGGTCTCTTCCTATAAGTCTATAATATATAACGAAACTATTGTTGTATGTAAAGTAAATAAGGTTTTTAAAGTGTTTAAGAAGCTTCATTTAAAATTAAATTAAAATGCAGAGCAGCCAGGACCCGGGGACTGTGAGTGCCACTGAAAATCAGCTCGCATGCCACCTTTGGCACCTGTGCCGTAGGTTGGCTACCCCTGACTTAGATTATCACTATATTGTAATATGCTTTTGTTATTGTGTGCCTAACGGCACTATTCATAGACTAGGACCCCCACAGTGCTAGGTGCTGTACAAACACAGAACAAAAAGATGATCCCTGCCCCAAGGACGATATAAAATACCCCTGCCAGTAAGATAGAATCCGTTTACATGAAGTTCCTTATCACAAAATAAATTTGAATGAAATCTAATGCTCTCTTGTAAGAATAAAATCAGAATATATATATTAACTTTTATCTTGAAATACATATTACCCGTAAACTCTGTATGTAAATACTCTATGAACATTCATTTTTTTTTAAAAAATAATTTCACTGCACATGCCATTATATATTTGGTATAAAAGATAAGAGAGACTGCTAAAAACAAACTGCAACTGTATTTCTCTGGAAGTAATCCCTACAGATTCCCACTCCTGGGTTTCTAGCCACAGATGTGAGATTCAACACATGACTAGAATTCAAAAAGTTAGAACTTTTGGAGGAGTCACTATCATAAGACCCTAGTGTACACCCAGAATATTATGTCTCTTGTCAGTTACTTTTCAGACTTAAAAAAGCTAATACAATTCCAGCTCTCACAGGGAGTTTTTTTGTTTTTTGGTGTCTCAAAGTTCTGCATTTACTGAGTTTTAATTACAGGGAAGTATATTTCCTTTTGCTAAAGTGGGTTTTCCTTTTTGTCCTAGCATTCTTTCCTAATTTAAAATGGGAGGAGGGTTGGCACAAGGAACTTAATTTGGGAATAAGAGGTCATATTTTGGAAATGTATTTTAAACATGCCTAGGGATATCCTATTTATATTTGCTTGTGGGGTTATGTTTGCTGCTCTAAGCAAATGAGGAATCACTGAATATATGACATTAAATATACAAAACTGGACTCCGGCTTTTACAAGTTGTCCATGAATAGTGAATCTCATTAATTTTCACTGGATAGATGCCACTCAGAGAGACTGCTCTGTGGTGAAGGATTTATAGATCCAACTCTTCTATATTATAGAGCTAGAAGTACATTCACATTTTTAATGGGCTAGCAAATTCCCCGCCCCAAACCTAGACCTTTCCTGGGCAAACTTTGTGCCCCTTGCTTACACGGAGTAAATATTGCTATAGTTTATTTGTACTGTAGTGCCCAGGGGCCAGCCAAGAACCATTTTATTAGGCAATATGTAAATATAGAGTAAGAAGTCCCTACACCGAAGAGCTTGCAATCTAAATAGACAAGATTGACTCAGGGTAGAGGAAAGGTTGTAACATACAGAGGGAATACAGTGATTGCTTGCAAATCTCATGCAATTTCCTTAATTTAAAAAAAAAAATTCTGTGGGGTTTTGTTAAGAGTTAGCTAAATGGAGAGCAAGGAAGGGAGAGGGGAAGTAGAAGGAAGGGGAGTAAGCCAGATAAGATGAGAGAAGGAAGGGAAGAGGGGAAGCATGGAGGACAGCTACAGAGAAGATTGTGAGTGTGTGTTGTGAGGGGGTTTGAAGCCAATAGCTAACTGACACAGGAGAGAGAGTACAGTAGAACCTCAGAGTTACAAACTGACCAATCAACCACACACCTCATTTGAAACCAGAAGTATGCAATCAGCCAGCAGCAGAGAGACACACGTACAAAAAAGCAAATACAGTACAGTACTGTGTTAAACGTAAACTACTAAAAAAAAAAAAAAGGAAAGCAGCATTTTCCTTCTGCATAGTCAAGTTTCAAAGCTGTATTAAGTCAATGTTCAGTTGTAAACTTTTGGAAGAACCATAATGTTTTGTTACGAACGTTTCAAAGTTATGAACAACCTCCATTTCCGGGGTGTTCGTAACGCTGAAGTTCTACTTTATCCGGAGTGATATGCTGGTATAATTTGGCTTGTAATTTTTAAACTTCCTTTACGGTCTAACAAAAAACAATTTCTGCCGAGCGTTCCACTGAGACAAGCTACAAATATTGCTTCAGAGAATGTTTGTTTTCCATTAAAGCAGTCATATTCAGATCTCAGTGATTCGGGAGCCAGATTAGCCATCAGCATTACCCAAAAAAGCCACAGTATTGTGAATTCAATGTTTCGTTTATTATAGTACTATATTTTTGAATTTAAACCATATGACAGGAAATATTTAGTTTCTCTCTCTAATAACTTAGACTGGCTGATAATTAAATCAGTGTTTTAATATCACATCACGTGCTGCAAGGAGCCAGAGGAGGCACATTAAAGAGCCACCTGCGGCTCACAAGCCTTAGTCTGCGTATCATTGTCTTAAAGTATGCACAGTCCAATATCCGGATGTCATGACATCAAGCAGCCAAATAATGTTGACAGTTACTTTGAGTGTAATCTCTTACATGTTAACTGTATTTCTGTAGAAGTAATATTATTGACTGCTTTTACCATATTATTCAGAATGTGACCTTCCTTCCCAAATTAGAACTCATAAGTCACCTTTTACTTAATTTTTCCAATCATGTTGGTGATTAGTATTTATATGTCTAAATTCTGCTTCAAATTGATATGAGTTTCTTTTCTTGATACAAAGGCATGTAACTTTAAAAACAATGATAGTCTGTGACTCCTTTGAAAAACACACAAAAACAAACTCTCAGGTTGGGCATCAGTAAGCCAGTTTCTCAAGGGTGTCTGCACCCTGCCACTAGTGCTAAATATGACTAATTAGCAGTGGAAATAAGAGTGGTGGTGTGATTTAAAAAAAATAAATAAATTGGGGTAAGAAACATGGGTTACTTGAGCACACAAAGGTTTTTATTCCTTTTCCTGAGGAGCTGAAAGATTTCTTCACTATGTGTGGATGAATCCATATCAGTCAAACTGGAAGAATTCCTCATGTTGAATTTGACAATGAGGTTGACAAAAGGTTTTTTTGGTGCATACATGAATTTCCTTGAATATTAGACTTTTTGGCCTGTTCTGTATTCATCCGTCCAAAACTGGAGGATATTTGTACTGGCAATGATTAAATTGCAATTCTTCACCAACCCTTTCCTGGAGAGCTCCCAGAATTGTTTGTGAGGAGTTGCAAGTTTGAAGTCCAGGCTGCAATAATCAAAGATGTCAGCCTGCTGCAAAGTGTGGATTGCTGATCTAAGCTGGACTTTCTCTGTTCTGGAATACTTAGGCCAGAACCTAAGAGTGGTTTGGCAGGGGTCACATATCCAAACCCAAAAAACCCAGATTACTCATCAATTCCACATTTTGAAAAGTAGTTTTACAGTAATCTGTTTCTGTAAAAAAAAAAAAATCTGATTACGTGTAAAATAATGGAACACAATAATAAGTTAACAACCCTATAGCCAACATTATAAATGGAACCCCTCATGAATCTCATGGGCACATGCTAAAGGGTATAGAAGGCTTCTCTTTGTATAACTTAACTTGCTGGACCCTTTAAACCATATATTAGGTGATGTGATTAAAATATGAACAATACAAACATTAAGCAAGAGAATTTTTCATGCAGAAGTGCTGCATAACTGCTAAGTTCCAAAGTCTCACCTTCTGGCACAAGAAATTGCTTTACTCTCAGATGATCTCATTGTGTAGAGTAAAGTTTACAAACTTGATCTCCTCTCAGGACTTATGCTCAAGTTTGTAGATGCTTTGCCCCAAAGACTAAAATCTGTCTCTTATACACTAGAAGGGAATCTTAAAAAAAATCCATGAAGAGTTGATGAAGCTCTGCACCAGAATGATCCAGTTCCAAAATCTTACATTTATATATGCCACCATCAAGAATTTATAAAATAAGTATTTGAAACACATTTGAAACACATATTTGCAAATTGACAGGGGTAGGTGTAGTCTTTCTGCCTTCATTCCCTTACCTAGAAAATGGGGATAGCGTTCTCTTTGACTCGTGTATATAGACTGTAAGCTCTTTGTGGCAGGGACTGTCTCTTATAGTGCAGTCATGAGCCCAGCTCCACGGTTCCACAGGGGAGTAAGGGAGTGACAGGAGCTTCCTTATGCCCTTGGAGCAAAGGGGAAGCAGGACTGAATTGTGACTCTTAAGTCCCAGTTTAGTCCCTGCCCTGCTTCTGGGAAACAAGGCTATGGTACTGCTCCTTATTCAAGCTGGATTGCAAGGTGCCAATCCAGTTCAGTTTGTATAGTACCTAGCAAATGGGGCCCTGATCTTGGTTGGGGCCTCTAGATATTAATGTAATATAGAATAATTATATCTATTATTTGTTATGTGTACCCCACATAATGCTAGGAAAGGGTTCGCAGACCTCAAAAGGAAAAGCTGGCACTATCTTGGAGACATAATTAGAGCTGCTGATTGAGGAGGGGAGAGTCCTTCATCTGGGGCTCACTGAGAGGGAAGCATAAAGAAGTTGGGATTTCTCACCCCTGCTTCCACCCCTGCTGTCTTGTGAAGACTAGATATAGGAAAGGTGTTGCTTAGTTCTATGACCTAACTATATGTTCTGGGGAAGAGCTGCTGAATGAATTGCCTTGCTTCCTGGGGAGAAGAGAGCTGAGCTGGACTGGATGGAGGCCATGGGTCACCGTTCCATTTTAACTTTTTGGAGAGGGATTTGGATGTAGAAAGTTGTCTTTTATGGACTTGGAACTTGGTTGAAAAAAAGCTGCTGTTTGTACAGTTTGGAGGTTTGGCTGAGGAAATGGCCACCTTCACGCTTTGGACTCTCCTGAAGTATTCGAGAGTTGTATACAGTTTGAGCATGGGCTGAGGAAAGCCCTTTCACATTGTGTGGGCCTTTACAGGAGAGAATCATTGATGTTGTCTGGATGCTGCTTTCTTTCATGTAGGTTGGGAACTGTTAAGCAACCCTGAGCTGACCAGACTAGTCAACTGGCCTCACACACAAGAATTAAATGACTATTTAAGGACACATAGAGGTGTACATGGTTAGAGCGTGCTCAATAAAATCTTTTGGTATAAAGTCCTAGAATCTATTAATTTCACTCCAAAATTCTGCTGTAACTCCACACATCTTCACTTGTGTTCTGGGTCATACTTCATGTATTCATGTAGTCTGAAAAACATTTTTGTGTTTGTTCATCTTCTCGTGAAACAGCTCAACCTGTTTTGAAAAGCTAAAGAAATTCCAGTTATAGTTGGTTAAACATAAATTATTCCCTACTACAAAAACTGTAGCAAAATTGAAAAAAGTCTTTTGAGAAGAACAAATGGGATGTAGATTCATTATTAATTTCAGTAACCCTTCTTAGAGCTATACATGGGGAATGTGTGGCTGATTATCAACATTTGTGTTACTATCACAACTAATGTATCTCCTCCAACAATACCTATAATAAGGTTTGGATATGGGTCAGCTGGTTAAATCTCACACGCTGGCTTCCCTTATTTTTTCCCTTCTCCTCCATTAGCTTTTTGTATTCTTCTTGTGTTTGATTCTTAACATTTGTGTGAATGGTTTTTCATATAGTGCTATAGGTGGGTTTGGCATTGTACAAACAAAAAGTGAATAAGACCAAAAAAACTACAAAAAAGTACAGAGCATGGAAAGTAAGCAAAGATTAGATAATGCATCTATAAAATACAATTGAGACGCATTCATTTTTCACAGAAAATATGTATAATTGTCTCGTGTGTTTCTCATGGTATGATTTTTGTTAATAATTTGTATTTTTTACTAATGGACAATTTTGTAAACTTGGAAGTTTTTCAACAGATACGTCTTTGTTTAGTTTATTAAAATTCTACAAACCTTCATATTTCATTCCAAAATATTTAAATACAGCTGTGGCAATATGATTCATGAGCATGCCCACGTGGAGTCTCAGGGGTACGCGTTCCTGTAAATGGATCAGATTGCATGATTGAGGCCTATTTCTGTAAAAACAGTGGCAGGGAAAACATGTCAGGTAGGAAAAGACATGAGGGAGGGAAAATTGACGTCAATGAGACTTGTGCTGCCAAGTCACTTAGGTGCTTTTGAAAATCCCACCCGTAGGTGCCTAAGTATAGACTTGGGGAGCCTAGCTTTAAGTTTCTATTGTTGAAAATTTAGGCCACAATCATTAGTAGAAATGCCTAAGTTTAATAGGTAACAGGAGTTTTACAGTGCTTGGGTGAGCCCAGACATTGCGTTATATTACCTCTTACCAGAAAGTAGAGAGAGGAAATTCAAAGTGACTTTTATCCCCATAAGAGAGCCAATAACAGTTGAGCAATCAGGTCATTGCTGTTAAACAGAGCAAAGATCCGGTTTCTTTTCATTTCCTGTTTCTTTATAAGACTATCTTGACAGTTTTAGCATTCATTGCTACCTTTTGAGGTAAGAATCACCCTGTGAGCTTATCCATCCAGATTCTAGGTACTCTATTTTTTTTTAAAAACACAAGCATTTGGGCCTGGGCTACAGAGTTTTACAGAGATCCCCTGTGCCTTCCCTACTTAAATCACAAGAAAATGACTCGTCAAGGCAATGTAAAAAGAAAAACAAGATGCAACAGATATGGTTTAATTTGGCTACAACTTTACTAAATTAACATACCTGGAAATACCCAACAATAAATTCCGTAGTGCAGGTCATCATTAATTCTTCTCTTAATCATATCCATCTCTTTGGAAGGGCTGCCGTCAGCCTAACAAACCTCCCCATGTATGAAGACTAAGGGACCTGGAAAAATGGAGGGGTTGTTTCCCGACTATACCAGATGTTATCAGCCCCACAGCACCTTTTTCTGGCTTTCTTAGGGGATGCCTCCTCCTAAATCCACTTCCAACTCCTGTTTATCGGGGAATCATATCCCCTCTGTAATGAATACTTGCACTGGACACCTACCGCACTTGCTACCTACTTAGCTGCAATATCTTGACCTGATCTCTGTATCTATCTCACTGTATCCCAGATCTTTTTGGGGAAGGCAACCCCCCCCCCCACCTCAGCCAGTCTAGTGGTGAGAAAAAAATTCCTTCCCAGCCCTAAAAGAAAAAAGGGGAGTAGGGAAAGTCCAAAGCAGATCATAAAACGTGGTCCTGCTCTGACCCCATGGGTCGGAGGAGGGTGCTGATAATTGGTGATTGATGGGTAAGAGTTTTGTCCGGCATGCATGGTGTGTAAATATATTCTCCTCCTCCTGGTGCATGTGATGGGCCAGAGGCCATTTCCTAGTCCCTACTTGGCTCCACTCAGAGAAGTCTGTCCCCCCATCTTCTATTTCCTTGTAATCCAGATGTAGTAGGGACCCTTAAAGGAGCTCCATCCTGATCTTCCTGTTGCCTAGACAGTCATCACATTCAGTTGTGGTGAGGACATTAGGCTTGATGTGTGTTGCCTGTGGAGCTAACTGGCTCCTATGCATTCCTGCCTTGCCTCCTTTCTATTAATTACTACTTTAAGCGCCCAAATTTAGAAGAGACAATCATGTTTTGCTTTAGTATGTTCTTTCTGTATTCACCAAACAGAAAAAAATGTCATAGTTCATGTGTTGACTCTAAAAAGAACTAAAAACTATGTGTGAGACCCAATAAATCAGGAATCGAACTGCTAGTATGTAAAAAAACCCTAATCCCTATCTTTCATGGCAAATAATGCTATATTATAATATTTTAAATTTCAAACTATAAATCAAATTTAAGCTGAATGTAACATTCTTAACTTTCTGTCCACCATCCCAGGTCAGGAAAAAAATTTTTGGGGTGGGGGTGGGAAGACTGGGTGGAGGTTAGACAGGCTGGAGAGACACACTGACACTTGGGACATGGTTTTCTGTGAATAATAAAGGTTTGCTCCCACAAGAAGATCTCAAATTTGACTTGAGAACAAGGGCATAACGTTCCAGTGTGCAGATTTAGTATATTAAAATTGGGTACTGCATAACAGTACATTCTTTTGATGAGATGAGAAACTGCTCAATTTAAACTTCATTTCCACTAGAATATTTTCTCAAGACAAGTAAAACTGTACCTAATCAAAGAAATATAATTTAGAAATTGTGAATTACCTAGTCTTTATTCTTTCATGTTATTGACAATTGCTCTGAGTCATAAACACTAAGAATAATTAATTTATTCTTTTAATGTTTTTTGAATAATCCAAACAGATGGTATACAAAACCTGAAACTATGGAATAGTCATTCTTCTACATGTCATCACAGGATATTTGATGCGGTTTTAAAGCTGTGGACTGATCAGATTTGGTTCTGATAGGATATTCAAAATACCGTCCTAAGCATTGTAATAACAATACAAGATATGTTCCAAGAGTTTGGCTAGAAAAGATTTACAGAAATCAATTATACCTGAGATATGTAGCTACTGTATATTGTAGCCAAACAAACCTATAAGATATGGTGAATCACCTGCTGTCCCCAAATGGTGCACAAGAATTCTTTATAATACCAGAAAGGTACAGGCAATGGAGCCCTTATACAAGACATGGATTTGTTTTTGTTTTGTTTCCTACCTTGACAAAGATTCTTTCCAAAATGGTAATATTTTTAGCATGTTGAAAATCTCTCTCTTTTTCTCTTGTGATGCAGGCGGCTATTGAAACTTTGGAACTTCAGGAGGAAACAAAAGAAGAATCTGATGAAGAGGAGGAGGAGGATGAAGAATCTGGACGACTACGTTTCAAAACTGAACGAAAAGAAGGAACAATCATTAGGCTCTCAGACATAACGAGAGAGAGAAGAAACATTCCAGAAACTTTGGGTAAGATTCTGTGGCAATGGATTAGAATAAAAGACTATAATAAAAGAAAGGAAAAGATTGGATTACTTTAAACCCTATTAACCAATAAATGTCATTCTTAAGGTAAAAGAATGCAGTCAGCCATAGACTCTGCTTGTCTATATCCAAGCTGTCCAGTCTTCTGCAGCTTGTTTTCCTAGTAGCTTTAGTTCTCCATCTCCTTCAGAATATCAGAAAAAATATATGCTTTTTCAAAAGCCAATGCAATGTATATTAATGGAAGCTTTTCAGATTCCTTAAACCTGGCTGTTCTTTAAACAGGGGTGCTGGAACAATTTTTATAGTGGGAGTGCTGTGAGCCATTGAACCAAACTGAAAATCCTGTATATAACGTAAACCACTTCAAATCAGGGGGTGCTGCAGCACCCTTAGTTCCAGCACCTATGTCTTTAAACAACAATTGGCTATACAGTGGAAAAATTCCACTACTGTTTTAGTATTTCTACCTTTTAAATGACCCCCTCAGATTTTCATGCTTGGTGTAAGGCTTACAGTTATAGTAAACATCACACTAGTTGAAAGCAACTTGCTATGGTACGCTGGCACACAGCATATATCCAGCTGCACTGAATGTATATTTGGCACGTGTTTCAGCACTGAAGTGGGAAAGCCATTATGTGCTTAATCCTAATAAGACTTTTTAATCAATTAGCTAATAAACTGTTGTGACGTTATGTGCGATTTCAGTGAAAAAATTATAAATTGATTTTCGGCTTCCCCTTATTTGCCCAGTTTTAGTCCATCTGTCCAAATAAAGTCACAGTGAGGTATCTTGGAGAGGGGTTCATTTCACCAAATCTTTTTATGCTCTGGATGCTGAAATATTTGATATTGTGATATAAAAAAATCCCTTGTCAGTTGGGGATCACTGAAGCCTCTGCTTATGTTGCATTTCGGATAATGGCAACACTTTTAGTATATATTGATGCCACAATCAATACCAGCATCTGATGCCAGAAGTGCATGGTACTACTGGGGTTACATGCTAACACACAATGATCTAGAATCAAGACTGCCCAGATTCAAAATATGGCAGTCCATGATGATGATGATGATACAGATGCTGGAACACCTTTGGAAGAAGTATTTGCCATTGCACAGTGCTCAGAGTTCTACTGCAGAAACTAAGTATCAATTCAAACTGTGGAAAAAGGTTTGGATGTCTTCCTGAAGAGAGTCAAGGTATGAAGCAGCTAACCCGAGAGGGAATGGAGGTAGCTTATCAGATACCGTTGGTCTTTAAGGCATTGAGAGCAGATGGTGCTGACACTGATGCTTGCAGATATGTATGGCTGCACTCATCAGATCTTCATAAAGACTTTCTATAGGATGGCTGGTCCCTCTTCAGACAAAGAAGGTGTCAAGGGAACGGCCTCAGCCTGGAAGTTAGCCTACATAGCTAGGGCTGAATTCAATAATCAGGCTGCTTTTGCTTTCCTTCCAAAGAAAGCCAGTGTCCTAAACCTCCAGGTTTTTTGAAAGGTCTCATAACAAGTAGCTAGATGGCCAGTGCTTTCTTCAGAGAGCATTTTTATGGCGGGAGATTAAGAGCCTTTTTACCTTCAATAAACACCAGTTACCTAAGATCCAGCAAGGCAACACATCTTGCTTCAAATTGCCCTTCTTGAGATTCCTCTACAGTTCAACAGTAAGAGGAATAATGCTGCAAGAAATTTGATTCTTGGCAAAAAGTAATTGAATTCATGCTATTGAAGAAAGAAGGAAAGTTTTTATTCCAGAAGTTTATTCACTATGACAAATCCTGTCAGCAAGGACTGGGCTACTGATGTTGGCCTGATTGGTACAACAAAATTCATGGCATGTGATCCATGTCATACCTCAGTGGACCCTGAGATTTCGATAGTTTCAAGTCAGGGGAAGACTCTTATTGACTCTTATTGAATCATGTTTGTTTTGGTATTTCAGGCGAAATCTTTAATTAGGGAAAGACTTCCAATCCACATTATTATAGAATGATGAATGCATCCTGACTAGGATGGGACGAGCTTTCCAGAGGGGCTTCACACCAAAGCACTCAATAATGCATAAAGGGTATAGAGATGAGTGAGATGTGATACTGTATGCACAAAGTACCCTCAGATGTGTATGCCTTATCTACACACAAGTGTGTCACTGGCTCAACTAAAGTGATTTTTTTTTTAATGAAATTTGTTAAACTGATGTAAACCCTGGCACAGAATTGGTATATAGCTGCCTAGTATTAAGGTAAATGGCAGCTGTAAACAGATTTAAGTGTATCCAGGTGGTTTTGTAACAACTGTGAATGCTTAAGGCAAAAGCTTAAAGGGAAACAGTGCTTTTATATTACAGTTTTTGTCAAGTTGTTGAGTTACTTGATATATGGCTCAGATACAAGCAAAACAAGGTAAAATGACTATCCAAATATGAACTAAAATAAATGACATTTGGTTAATTCTATTTTTGTATTTTTTGCCAGTTGCTTTTGTTAGAACAGTTTCTGTAAATGTGATTTGTTTAATTTTTGTTTTTGTTAATGAAAGGACATACAGTAACTGATACTCTAGCCGTTACACTAACAGCAATGCAAAATTTGTCATTTGCATATAAATATCAGCCCTGCTCTTGGGATTACTGTTAATAGATATTACTGATTTAAAAATGAAACTTAGTTGCATAGCTACATCTCTTTACTTTAAAATCTGGACATAGTTGAGAAAACACTTAAAGAGAAATTAACATTTCAGTTGAAGTTACAAACGTAATTTCCATCCTGTCACATTTTGGTGACCTTTTGTGACAGCTTGTCTCTATTGGAGGGAAGCATTCTTACTTGCTGATTAAAGATGTCATTTGAAACCATTTTATTACCAGGGGTAGTGAAATTAATCTTGACACTTAGAGCCACTAGAAAAATAATTGCTGATTCACTACATTAACTGTGTATGTGTATGAGAGAGAGAACCGTGTAGTCAAGATTAGAATGTGTGCTGGGAAAATAAATATATAAAAGATAAAAATTATTCTCTCATGAATGGTGTTGAAACTTTTCCTAAATATGTGAGTGTGTGTGGTTTTTTTTAACAAAGAAAATGTAATAGGTGGTTTTGAAAAGATTTTAGGGAGACATGTTAAGGAAAAGATATAAAATAAGTTTCTGAGAATACTGAATTCATCCTTTTAAATAAAGCTTTTTATTTACTCATTATTACCATGTAGAATTATTGACTGGCTGTATAGAATTTACATTATGGATGGATGTATACAACAGACTTATTTATCTTTAAGGAAAGAGGGGGGGAGGTAGTTACCTTATTTGGCCTGGTACAATCAAAACCCAACAGCATACTTCAAAGCAGCTCTGCTCCGGTCTCCTACGCTTCCCAGGAACTCCTCCCTCAAGGCCTGATTTAAAAAAAACCCAAACAGTATGGCTTCCACACTTATGGAAAGTCATACACAAAGCAGGTGGAACTATTAGTGATGCTATACTGATGCTGATGTCAGCAATAATATGTGCAATGTAGTCTAGTTACTCTTGGTATAACATCTCACTTTGAATGTACTGAGTTTTTGGTCTGAAATATCAATGTTTAATTAAATTTGTTGCCCTTTCTCTCACCCCCACGCAGAAACATGTAATGTAATAAGGTTGCACGTCTAAGTGCTCAAATCACAAAATACGCAAACTGTCACAATTTAACCTTGTCCCATCACCAACGCATACATAGCACCCAGTTTCTCCCTTTGATACATCCATGGCACTCCTGCTGAAGACAGTTCATGTTGGGCATATGTGTGTAAAACAGAATTATTCCCATGGTGATTTACAGTATGTTTATCGGCATTGTTCCAAAATATTCTGTGCATGCATACAGGATGAATGAAGGATACTGTGAGAACCTTAACTTTTGCATTATATGACTTTTGAGTGTTTAGGGCTCTGAACCGCCACATAAATGTACAAATAGTGTACTCTTCCATTGAGTGGAGTCTTAGGCCAGGCCAACACTACAGACTTCTATCAGTATAACTGTCGCTCCAGGGTGTGAATAATCCACACCCCTGAGCAACATAATTATACTGACCTAACCCTTCTGTAGATATCACTATATCAGTGGAAGAGCTTCTCCCGCTGCCATAGCTACCACCTCTCGGGGAGATGGATTAACTATGATGACAGCAGAAGCTCTCCCGTAAGCATAGTAGCATCTTCACTAAAGTGCAGCGGTGGCAAGCTGCAGCACTGTACATGAAAAGAGGCCCTTATTGACTGCAGTGCGATACCATGCAGATGCACGTTTCCGGGCTGGGGCATAAAGTTTGAACCTCAGGTTGATTTCTTTGTTCTTATAGGAAAGAGAGACTTAAAACACTTAATATCTCTGCTGAGCTCATAAAGTGCTTCCATAGTCCCACAATCAAAAATTTGTTAAATGTTTCTAAACTGCAATGAAGTAAACAAAATCGTATCCAAATAATCACCATCCTCACAGTACGTGTGTCGCACTGCCTGCTGCAGTTTGTTGCAGAACTGTACCCGTTATAACCCTGTTTTTACACTCATAATTCTATGGAACTGTGTTTGTTGGCTGAAAAATTGAGCAAGTTGTCTGTGCTGATGTGACCTAAAATACATTTGTCAGCTATTATGGTTTTTTAGTTCATTGAGTGGAAATAATAGCTTCCTCTACAGTTTAGACACTTCTCCTTTTCCTCAGTTTGACCACTTTTTTGGAGACCAACACAACTGAAATTTGAACCTTGAAACATAGCATGGGCATTATCCTGGACACACAGGAAGAAAGATGAGAGACAAGGGATGTGATTTTAACTCGATCAGAACTTCATTAATTCATCTAGAAACTACCTGGCAATAATGTGTCCAATGCAGTTTGTCCTTCCTTCCATAATCTGTTCCATCTGGTGAAGGGCTGCTGTCAGCTTCCCAAACCTTTGCAACTGCTCCCAGCAACCCTCTTCTTGTATGAGGGTTAAGTGGCTGGGGAAAGGTTTCGAGAAGCACTTTTTAAAATCATTGGTGAGCATCTTTAGTAGCATATTAAGATTTTAGCAAGGTTGAAGTCCTGCCCCCTTTTTAAAATCACCTTGCACATTCTCCTTGATTGTGACAGGGCTGCTGTTCTCCCAAAGCCAGGTGCTGGGTAAGAAGAGGAACCGCTGCTGCTTAGGGTATTGCTGGAACTTTTAACATGGTTGTAGCTGACTAGTAGAAGCATACACCATCAAGTCATCCAACTTTTCCTTCATGTCCACCGGGCTCCATCTTCTCATCAGCAACTGGCAACAACTCTGTGCAAATGTATAATGAATGTTAGGGTGTCTGCAGTTTTTGCCACTTTTTGTAATCCTCATCAAGTTCTAAACCCTTTTTTAAGGGCCTCCTAAAATATTAGGCCACTAGTTATCTTTTCTGTTGCAAATATACAGCCTTCACAATCCAAACACGCAAAATATCTCCACCCAAATAAGAATAGCAGCAGGTTCCTGTTTCTGTTCCTCCCACACATACACACATGCATGCCTCATTCAGCTGTGAACTTGAAAGCTTAATGAGATCACTCATAAGTAAGTTTAAAACAGTGATTTAAGTAGCTTTGGCTATTACATCACCTGCCATTTTTGTCACATTCTTACTTTTAGATTTTTCTCCCCATGGTTATGTGAAAGACCCATACAACATGGAAAAATGACTCAGTAGGAGCAGTAAAACTGATTTATACCCAGCATGCTTTGACATGCAAACTAAACATTTTTCTCTCTAAACTTTCAATTTTAGGTATTATTTGTAATACCAGTTGAGAAAAATGTTTCATACAGAAATGTGACTATCTTGATGCTGTCCCTTTAAATTGTAACATTAAACATGGATTATTTCTTTTTATTAAAAAAAAGGGGGATTCGTAAGTTCATTTCAGCGTCCAGCAAATACATAGTCTAATGGTGTTAAGTTTGCACAGTTAACAAGATAAAGGGAAGAGTCCGTTTCAAAAGCAGCACCATATTATTATTAGTGATATTTTAGTTAAGCGTTTAGCTTATTATATTGCTTGTCGCTAACTGGACCCCATTAAAATGTACAACATATAAAGTATTGCCTGGTGCATGCTGCTGGTGAAACCTTCGCTCTATGTCCTAATATTTAGTACAGACTTTGTATGTTAGTCCACACTTCCACTGTAATTTAGTCCCCTGAATCATAGTTATCCCGGTTAAGGGCATTGTCTTGGGTTTTAACTTAGTTCCAGGTCCTAGTAGAGTATCATCTACTCTGCAAAATTTAGCCACATTATAAACAAACTGGGGGCAACTGTTGTAACCAGGTTCTCAGTTGTAGATGGGCCCAAAATCTATAGTATGTGTTTAGTCTTTGTTTGTCCCCTGTAAAGTTCATCCCTCTTTTTGAGCCACATATGCAGGAAAATAAATGGCATAAGAATGTGTGTATTATTTAGTTTTCATATTTCTCAAAAATGACATTAGCTGAATATGTTCAAAAAAGGTCTTTGACACAAGACAAATGCACAGAACAGAAGGTGAAGCATTTGAAAACTATGCTTATGCATAACCTTTGCTGTAGTGTTTCCTGATGCTTTCTTTTCTGTTTGCCTTTTCTGTGGATAAACAGAGAATTAAGTTACCAGTGCTGGCAGTTTAGTTCCTTTCACATAACAAACTTCTTCAACAACAAGCAACAAATGTAAGGCAGACTTCAATAGTAAAATAACATTTTCCTCCGTGTTAGTTTCATTAACCTGCCACTACATGTTTACCTTTGCAGCAGATACAAATACACAAAAAGAAAAACATTGATTTTGCTTTAATGAAATGTTAACATGCCATTGCCACCTTAAGGTGATCAAAGAGCCTGCAAATTTTATCTTGGTTGTAGTGACACTTTTCTCTACTTATAATGGTGTCCTTTCTAATCCTCACCGCAAATACCTAACATATGCATTTTTCCCATATAACAGAACTCTCAGCAGAAGCCAAAGCAGCGTTATTTGAATTTGAAGAAAGGGAAAGACAGCTTAAACAGGGACGCTACGGCTCAAGGAGAGGAGGGAGGAGAGGAGGTTCCATAATGTGTCATGGAATGGGAGAACAAAGAAGAGACAACAATGAAAGGGGAAGAATGAAGGATCACAGGCCTGCGCTGCTGCCAACGCAGCCACCGACAGCGGTAACTCAAATGCACAGTATTTTCTTTATGAAATTGGTACTTTTAAGAAAGTAATTCTGGCAGTTATTACTCTGATTTGTAGATCTTTGTCACTCCTTGTCTTTCAAAACTGGGGTGAATTTTAGAAGAATCTGTACTATTCTTAATCATTAACAAAGATTTAAAAAACCCAAACCTTAATTTACTGCTTCCCCAGTGGACCATAATGTAACATGGGCTTCTCACAGTCTTTTGATTAGAACTTGATGCACATTTTTGACCAAAACATTTTTAAGTGAAAAATACAGATTTGGCAATGCTGAAATAGTCCCCAAATTCATAGATTTCCATGTATTGTTTGTTTTGGTCAGTGAAAAATTAAAAAAACAAACAAACAATTTAATTTAGACATTTTTTGCAATTGAACTGTTTTGAATTTTTTCATTCAAAATGACTTCTTGTTTTGAAATTTCCTTTAATTTAATTTTTAAAAAATTAAAAATGTTAAATACTCAAAATCAAAATGAAACATTTTGTTTGATGCAAAACAGTTTTTTCAACTTCTCGATTTGCTGAAAATATTTAATTAAAAAAAATTGTTTGACCCAAAACTCATCTTTTTTTCCCCAATGGTTTGGTCTTGCCAGCAAACCTAAAAGTAATCCATTATTCTCTCAACTATAGTTGTGATTGTGGAAGTATGAGAAGGGTCACATTTCCACTTCAGAGTTTGAGACCTTGGTATATCAAAATGTCAAGCATTTTTCAAATGACGCTAACAGATAATCAGGCTCTCTGTTTTTTGCATCAACAGAGAGGAACAGGTTAACTCCAGTTGTATAGGGAAGCCATCTCTGCATTTGAGATTGTTCAGTCTAACATTACTGATTGCTACTTACCCTGGCATGGAAAAAATGTGACCAGATAATTCCTTTTCTGTTGAATTCATTCTGGTGACTTTCAAGACTCTGTTAAAATAGTGATGTGACTTTATTTCTTAAAACTGAGTCTTTTTATATTTCTAATATTGTACATTATGCTGAGGGGAAAATAAAAACCTAGAGCTTGTCTATACTACCATTGTTGTTGGTATAACTTACGTCGTTTAGGGGTGTGGAAAAAACACACCTCTGAGCAACTTAAGTTACACTGACAGAAGCGCTGCTGTGGACAGCACTATGTTGGCGGGAGACCTGCTGCTGCTGACATAGCTACCGCTGCTCGTGGAGGTGGTTTTATTATGTCTCCCGTCGACATATAACGGCTACATGAGCGATCTTAGAGCCACGCAATTGCATCAGGACAGCTGTGCTGCTGTAAGCTCGCTAGTGTAGACAAGCTCTTAGAGAGGAGTCTTCACTCACCATGGAAATGTAGTCACCTGTGGGTTAGCACACAGCAGTTTTACTTCAGCAATGCTACACAACCGTTTTCTAAGATTGCAGATGAAGTATAACTTCTGCAATTGAAATTACAGGGGAATTTCGGTAGGCAGATTAGTTACCCACATTGGAATTTGGCCAAGTTATTGGGGTTAATGCCTCTGTTATGAAAAATGCCATGGGAACAACAATGACAACAAATGATAAAATCTTAATTTAATGTCTTATCCAAAAGAGAACACTTGAGTGGTGAAAAAATATCATTAATTTTTGTTTGTTTTTTGTGAAGTACTGTTATCTGGGATCCCTGTTCTTAGATTAGTCTGTGTATGGGTATGATAGAAGTGATGCATTAAAGGGAGGGAGCAAGGTTTTACATGGAAAGATTAATTAAACCATAACAGATTGTTAGTAGATATTGCTGTAATACTTGATGGTTCAAAACATACATGTCAATATTTCATGCTTGTAGAACAGATTGGGGGTGTGTGTGGGAAATAAATCACCTTTGTTTTTTCACCTATTATATTGCTGCAGTCTTCAATTAATTTAATGTATTTTAAATTAAAATCTAATAATTTTATTATAAGACTTTCTGTGCTCTATCATCAAGGTATCAAGACACATTTGTTTATGTACATCTGTGACTCTTCATGTGGAGAAGCCCTATCCTACGCTTCACACCCCTCCCACCCAATACTTTGAAGCTACTTGTTCAAGTCTGAAGGTTATGTTTAGTTAAATGTGACTTGTCCATGCAGCTACATCCTTTAGTGAATCCAATACTTACATTGGAACAAAGTACAACAAAAAGATGCCAGTTTTCTTAGCGAGGCTCTACTGCTGTACAATGATTAGATACCATAATAAATCCACTAGCATCTGAACTGTGCTTCCCAGTGACACATACAAACAGAGCTAATTGTTTGGTACTACACTGCAGTTGATCATCACTAGTAACACAAGCCATTCTTCACCATATGTGTTTTTTTCTCTACTTCTGTTCATTTTCTGATACCTACACCCATACTTGACGGTGACATTTTATTCTCATCTGTCTTTTAAATTTTGTTTGGATACTGGTAACATTCCATGTGCTAGGCTCTGGCCCCTTTACTACTTGTTTCCTGTCTATTTTCCTTTCGTGTTGACATTTTTTTGCTTTCAAATGATTCCTTCCATACTTGTAGTTCCAGTAGTTTCAGCTGGTTTAATGATAGGAATAGGAGGTGTCTTTCTGTGAAAATTTGGCCTCGAACATTCTCAAAGAATCCAAGTTGTGTTTTTTGTTACTGATTTTTTTTTTTTTTTACATCCGTGTACTTGGATTTTAACCGAATAGATTTTGTTCTTTTTGGTTATTTGCAGAGTCATTCACAGAGGTTAATTCCTCCTCACCAGCAGCAGCCTATTAGGAGTCTGTTCCAGCAGCAACAGCTACAAACGCTGCTTCCTATGCAGCATCAGCACCATTCATCTCCTCCTCCAGGACTACATATGCCACCCCAGATGGAAACACCTGGAATAATGATGACTCCACCCCCAGTGACACCCCAACAACCGAAGAACATACATATAAACCCACATTTCAAAGGGACAGTAGTGACGCCTGTGCAAGGTGAGTGTTCTGAATATTGTAAGTTTTGTGTTAGTGTCTCCCTCTTCCCTGAATTGGCAATGCTATCTACAGGATTGGTTTTCTGTGATCATTCAGTCCTAACTTACACAAAAACTTATTTCAGGCTAAAATTCTCCTTGCTTAATCATAGAGCAAATATTTTGCCAAAGTTAGTAGTTTGTTGAAAAAACAAAGCCTCTTCCATTTCTAGCTCTTCTTTAAAATGACACTTAAGGTAAAATTTGCATTATCCTATAATAAGGAGCGATTGAATTGCCAACTGTAAAGAAGATATATTTAAATAGTGGACATCAGTTTTCAAGAACTGGCTAAGCATTGCAGTTTAAAATTTCACAAGTGATATTCTAGCTTCAGCCAGGCACTCTCAGAACATCCATCCAACTATTTGTGTGTGAATATACTGTGACACCTCTCAAACTGCAATTATCATGTGAAAGGTACAAGCGGCATCCATTTTATTTATGATGAATTTGAAAAGATATGCTCTGCTTGTTCTTTTCTCAGCTCCACTGCTTTTAATGGATTATTTGATTCAAAGCCTGAGAAGCAAACACTTTTTTCATAACTTATTTAATTCCAGCACTCATTGCTGGGCAACTTTTAGTTGCAACTTCTTTGGCTGTGTTGAATTTGAGGCCATGTCTACACTTAATGGAGATTGATACCGCTGCGATCGATGCACCGGGGGTTGATTTAGCGGGTCTAGTGAAGACCCACTAAATCGATGACTGAGCTCTCTCAGATTGATTCGGTACCCCACCAGAATGAGAGGAGTAAGGAAAGTCGACAGGGGAATGTCTCCCCTCGACACACCGCAGTATACACACCGCGGTAAGTTAACCTAAGCTACGTCAACTCCAGCTACATTATTCATGTAACTGGAGTAGCATAATTTAGGTGTCGTTACCCCTGTAGGGTAGACAAGGCCTGAGACTAAAGAAAAGCAATAGTTGTATAATTTAAAGTCTTTGTGACTGTAGTCATCACTAGAAAAAGCAAATATTTTTTTACATTCTGATCTGATAGATATTTTGTCCTCAAATGAGCAGAGGTCCTGGCCTGAAGCTAACTTTCTGCTTATCATTCTGTCAAATAAAGGAAAGTTGACAGGACTAGGCTTTGCCAATTGGGAGAAATCTCAAGTATGTTAGTCCTGTACCAGATCTGCTTCTCACAGATAGATTTCAGAATGGCTGTTCCCTGGAGATTATTTTAGTTTTCCATATCTAATAAAAGCCATACTTCCCACCTATTCAGTCAGTATGTTGGAATAACTGCAATAGTTCAGAAGCTCCTTAGTCTTGGATGAATCCCTTTTGTTCATCCTTCTAAGATTTCCAAAGCAACTGTTGAAGGTATTTGTTTTATGAAAAGCAAAGAATCACATTCAGCCTGTCCCACACCTCTTCAACTAGTCAATGAAAGTTTTGCATCCAGATGGACAGCCTCCCTCTTCTAATTCTAGCAAACAGCATTTGGGGATTTTTGCTCTGTCTGACTTCAAAAAGCATACCAGCACATCCTCCATCCACCCTTTTATGGCTTTCTTCTTTATATCAGTAGTTACAGATACTGTCAGTATGCTGCTCACGTTGGGCCTTGCCACAGCACCCATAGTATTTTCTAAATCTTGGTCATGCCAGTGATACCTCTTTATCTCAAATATGGCTTTTGTTGTCTTGATTTGTTGATCAAAATATCTCCTTTCAACATCTTTCAATATCTCCTTCTTGTATGCTCTGAATATTCAAAGTTCAAAATTGATTTGTAATTTCTTTTCAAAAATTCATCTCTGTTCAAGATCTCTTGTGTGGGAGCTCCTTTTTTTTTAGCCAGTGAAGGTCTAGCTGTATTCGCAAGAGGTAGGCACCTGAAGAATGAGTCTTGTAACCTTTATATATTAGAATTTCAACATGACAAAGTCTTTGCCTTCTGGGTCTTATGGTGATTTGTGTTGACACAGTTCATTGATCTCCTCTTCTTCGTCTTAAACTCCAGCAAATCTTCCTTTTTTTCTGAACTGACCACCAATAAGACAATTTAGCACTTGTGTTAGTGGACAAGCAGAAAACTGCTAAATACAGTCCTCTATGTAGACCAAAATAATAGATTCTAGCCTGTTTGGTTGAAAATCCTGGTCTGTTGAGATGGCTTTAACTCAAATCCAGCTATCCATCATTCTCTCAGATTTTAGGAGTAGATTACTGTCACTTGAATGCCTACAAAGTGTATACTTATGGAAGATGATGACAGGACGTCAGTAGTGTAAATTTTGAAGGGGTTGGGGGTCAAAGAATGATACTCTTCAATGAAGAAAAATACAGTTTTAGTAACACACATCCAGCACAATTAGTTGTTCAAGCAGACTGACTGAGTCACCATTCCTTTAACTCAGGTAAATGGGAGACAGAGACCCAAATGTTAAAAGGAAATTTAGACCTATTTTCCCAAAATAGGTGTTTGTATTGGGCATCAACAAAACAAAATATTTCTTATGCTCAGTTCCTGATATCTCTGTATGGTACCACAAAAGCAAAAAAGTGGTCAGTTGACAACTTCAGCATGCGGTGAATGGGTCTTTGACTGTATGACTTACAACTTAACTTATTGTCAGAGTGACCTGCAAGGAAGAGTGGGACCAAGCCAGATTGATACTGAATAGTTCGGCTCCCTTGTTGTTCAGTATACTTTCGTTTTCTTGGTGAATCAAGATGGTACCCTGCCCTCCTTAGTTGATTCTGGCATTCCCAGACATGCAAAAGGTGCTTATGTACTGCAGTGATGTGGGGTATCATACAAATTTAGGTAGATGTTTCACTAAGTTCATTTGAATCCATTCAGTCTGAAATGTGCTTCCTGGAAGCTGAAGTACCAAGATTTGAAGCTTTGGGTACTCAGACGAGCATATTCTGTAAAATTTAGTGATACCAAGTCACTAAAATTTTCTTGCAGGACTGTCTGGAATTTCTGTCAAGTGATTTTATTGCAGGGCTGAGCCCAAGTATGATTAGGTCTCTTTACTAAGGACATTTGTTCTAAACAGAAATAAGGGAAACTTACTTTCTTACATTCCTATTTTCTGTTTCTCTAAATCTGTTTTCATGCGTGAAATCTTGGGAGGAAATTGTCAGAGAGAAGCCAGCCAGAGATACCAGCTGGTAGGACCAGAAACAGCCAAAGGAGAGAGAGCTGCACTTTGGGGGAGGGGGTAAAATGGGACCAAGCCAGGGTCATCCTTTGCCCCCAGGGTCCTGTGGACCTGGAACTGTGAGGGAAGACCCCCTTCTCTGAAGGCACTAGGCCCCAGGCAGTACCTACGGAGATGGGTTCCCCTCGGGGTGTCACTTGTAACAGGGGTATCACTGAGCCCCCCTGACCCTCCAGCCTTGGCTCCCTCTCACAGTGCTGCTGTGAAAAGTTGCCAAGCTCTCCAAGTTTGCTCTTTCACCAGTGTACACACAGGTAGGGACCCACCCAGCTGAAGTATTTACAGGCTGCTGTGATCTGCTCTGCATGGGGAGGCTACAGTTAGGGAACTGCCCAGCTGATCAAGAACACCCCTCCCCCTCCCTGGAATGTAAACCCAAAATTATACCGTCTTGCGCTGCACACAGATCTGTACAGAATAAGATCATGAAATTTTCCCCCTCCCTCACTGTGAAGACGGAATATACAACACAAATTTGCCCCAAGATACAACTCCCACACACTGGTTTGTGATAAAGCAAAACAAATTTATTAACTACAATAGATAGATTTTTAAGTGATTAGAAGGGATAGCAAACGGATCAAAAAGCAGGTTACCTAGCAAATAAACAAAAACACAATCTAATCTTAATTTACTAAAGTGATTGATTGGATATAAGTAGCAAATTCTCATCCTAAATGATGATTTAAGCCAGCTGCAGAGATTCTTAAGGGGCCAGCTGCCCTTGCTTGCAGCTTGAAAACCCCAGTTCCTTTCACAGGCTAGAAATCCCTCTCGCCTGGTCCAACACTTCCCCCTAGTTCAATGCTTGTTCCTTCAGGTGTTTCCAAGAGTCTTCTTTGGGCAGGGAGTCAGTGAAGAGCCACAATGATGTCACTCCCCTGACTTACCTTTTGCATATGGCAGGAATCCTTTGTCTCCAAGCTTGGGTCCCATGCCTTTCAGCAGAAAAACACTGGTATTCCAAGGTGGAGTCCAGTACCAGGTGATCTGGTCACATGTCCCTGTAATGTCATAGCAGCCATGACTCAGAGGCTGTTTGTAGCATCCTCAGGAAGGCTCCCAGGTGGGACATTAGCTTTTTCTAAGACTTAGTGTTCTTCCTTATGGTCCACTGACTTGAATGGGTCCTTCCCAGCCAGCCACCTAGACTGACTGTCTTGTGCCTAGTTGGCGTTCCCCAGGTGTAAACACATTTTTAATAGATACATAGACAATATTCCTAACTTCAGTTACCAAAATGATACATGCATGCAAGTAGGATTATCATATTCAAATCATAGCCTTAAACATGATTAATAATAGTTTTAAACATCTTCTGAAACAGTCTCCACAGCTATAGTGTCGATTGTCATGAAGCTGCCATTTGAACTTTTCCATCAGGACTGTGGAAGTAGTCTCCCTAATGGCCATCACTTTGGCCTGAAGAGTGAGTCTGAAACTTTCCCATTGAAGAGTCCTACCTGTAGGTAACATCTGTTTTCATTCCCAAGATAAAGTCTTCTTTTTATATCAGAGAAGAACTTCCCATTACCAGTCCTGTTCTCTAAGGCAAAGTATTCCCACAAAACGGTTTCATACCCCTTGTATCTTGGCTATAAAATTTTCTTGTCTGAGCTGCTTTTTTCTGAAAATTTAGATTTTTTTTTTCCTGCTTTCTAAGATAGATGTTCAAATCAAGATTGTACCTGAGGAGTACAACCGTACTCCATGCTTTCATCAGCCTCAGGAAGAATGGAAGAGAAACTCGCACATGAAAATCTGCAAGCTGCCGTTTACACATTCAGCAGACATGACGTTGAAATACAGCTAGGGTGACCAGATGTCCCATTTTTTAAGGGACAGTCCCGTTTTTTGGGACTTTTTCTTATATAGGCGCCTATTATCCCCCACTCCCTGTCCCTTTTTTCTCAGTTGCTACCTGGTAACCCTACATACAGATATCAGTCACTTGCAGCATTTGGATACTAGGTCCTTCACATTGCTGTATCTTAAACTTTTCTTTCCTTCCTACCCTCCTGCAAACATACTGCCTCTTCCACCCCAAGATTGTGAGCACTGGATAGGTCAATACATTCCAATAAGAATAATTAACAAATACGATAGTACAGCATGATCCCAATCTGAGCAGTAATCACAAATCAATTAATCTCTTTTTTTGAGTTTGGGGATTCAGGTTTTTTCCTTTAATATTGGTATCACAAATAACTATCCCACCAAGGATTTTGGGGAGCTACAAAAGTTCAGAAGTGAGCTACCAAACTGTCCCTTAGTAACTTACTAAACTGCTATGCAGTGACTCAATTTTATCCTTTAAAAATATTCTTTAAATTAAAGCAATTTTCTGGTTTGTATGAAAAAATATTATTAAAAAATCCCTTAAAACATGAGACAGGGATGGTTTCTGCTGTCTCTTTTAACTATTTCTTGGTCATTTACCATCAGATGATATTTACTTCCATTCTTATTTAAAATCCTGTCCAACACTGTGCTGCTTTAAAATGTTATACCACCGGTTCTTCCACTTCTATCATTAAAAATTTGTGGATTAATTTGATGTTCCGAAAAGAGTGCTGGTTTGAGCCATCTTTGCTGCCTCAGCAGCAAGGCCAAGGTTTGAAAGGATTTGAACTATCATCTTTCACAAGTATTAAATTCATTCGTGTTTTAAAAAAAGGCGGGGGGGGTGGCGGCGCATTGCCAGAGGCACTATACCAAAACAGATGATGACAGTTGAACAGAATGCTGGCCTATTTCTTGTGTGTGTTCTTTCCTATACAGCATTTTTACTGCATATAGGACCTGACCTGTAACACTTAAGCTATTTTAGTCATGGTTCTGTCAAACTCCCCATCTTTCGAAAGTGGGTGATGATTGTATGATACTGACAGATGTTCAGTGAGAACTAAGACGAGACCATCAAACTGATTTTAACCTGTAACCTAATATAGAGTTTGAACACACTATTCCAAAGGTGAAAAGTTAGTGTATTTAGCCCATATGTCAATATATAAAATAGTAAAACTGAAATATTCAACAGAAGTGTTTGGAAGTTAGACATAGTAACTGTTCTTAGGTCACACCTAATACATTAGTTCTTGTATCTTACTCACTTTTTAAGAAGCGAAGTTTGAGAAATCTTTGATAGGATTTGGATTCCCCAATACGAAATTTGCTAATTCAGTGGTGAAGTGTCAAGTGCTAATAGTTGCTGTGAATACCACTAAGAATTTATGTGTGAAGTGTAGTTGTAGTCCAGTTGGTCCCAGGGTATTAGATACAAGGCAGGTGAGGTAATAAGTTTTATTGGATGTCTTTTCTTCTAATGTTAAATTCTCCTGCTCAGAAATGTAGCACGGTGGCCTCCATCTAAAGTCATATTTGATAACTGACCATTAGAGATGTATGGGAAATGATTTTTCCATCCTGGGAAAATTATGGAAAGGTCATCCTAAATTAGGATGAAATTCCTCATTTCACAGACTTGCAATCTGAAAGAAAAAATTGATTTGGGTCAGTCAAAATGTTTTTTGTTTTGACATTTTCAAAATGCTTCATTTTAATTTTGACCTATATTTTATTGTTTTTACTAAAACTAGCTCAAATTTTGATGTGGAAAAAATGTAATTTTTCATGTAGAAAATGTCCAAATGGAATGTTCCAACAATTTCAAAATATTTTCCAAAACTTTTTTTGAAGCAGCAAATTTGTTCAAACCAACCCTGTTCCAGAAACAGTATGTTGAAATAAATCTGCATTTTCCAATGGAAAAAAAATATTTTCTGGAAAGTTTCCCAACAGCTCTGTTACCACATCAGTTGAGATATGACCGTGTTCTCCTGTGCACCATAAAGGGGAAGAACTTTAGTAATTGTGTGTATTGTGGTTTTGTTAATAACAACCCCAAGAAGTTCAGTAATATAGAGGAGTGCTGATCCACTACTGAAGTTTTGAAATTCAGTTTAATAGCTTTATGTTTTTGAGGCGGGGGATCCTTTGCCTGCTGCAGTCTTTTATAGAAAGGTTATTTTTCATATGAGATATTACACTGATACTGTGAATATCACAAATTGAGTGTGACCCTTCTCAACCTGCCAGGTGTTTAAGGAAGGAGCCTTGTGTGTGGAATGTCCTGTTCAGTAATGTTAATAGGAGACATCTGTGCATAATTCTGAACTTCTTACCCTCTCCCTCCCATTTTAGGTTCTCTGTAGTCATTCCAGTTCTTGATCTGCTGTGATGCCTTAGCATGTATAGTGTTAAGATACTATAAAGAGCCGCTGGAGCATGGGAGTCTGTCGGGAGTCACAATGACTATCTAAAAGGATCTGAGAGAGAAGAATTTAGGATGAATATGTTGGATTACTTCTTTTGCATTTCAAGCATTGTTTAAATGCTGTGTGGTTATGTCATTTAGATCCACCTTTACAGGTCTAAAAGAGTGTACTTCTTTCAGTTTGGCCATATGTAGTTTTTTTCCCCTATGTCAACAGGCTGTTTAATTCTGGAAAATTCAGGATTGCATTATCTAAATTACACCATGAGAATACTAATTGCCTGTTGCATGTTGGAAACAAAACTTGTCTCCTCTTAGCTAATTTTAGGGACTGTGGAGCACATGCTTAGTTCTTAAAGTAATCATAACCAGCAGTGATTAAGATCTGCTACGTGACTGCTTTTGGAGATAAAGTCAACAACTGTTAGGTAAAATAAATTGTATTAAAAGGTGTTTCTTGTTTCAGTGCCCTTGTTGCCAGTCCCAACCCAGCCAAGACCAGCTGTAGGACCTCAGAGATTTCCTGTGAGTAGCAGCTGCTGCTTCTTCTGTGATATGGATAAGCATACATTTGCAAAGAAATATTAATATAGCAAATAAAAGCTGTTCCAATGAAATATAATTTTAAGGATTTGTAAATATTGACAGTAATCTCTGCAGTTGAAAATGTTTGTTAAAAGCTTAAGGTCAATGAATTTTTGAGAGCAGAATTAATTCTATTTAACTGTAAAATTGTTGAACTAGTCTCTCCAAAGGGAGAAGTACAAATGCATCTTGTCTTAGAGAACTTTTTTTCATTTTACTACTGGCATCCTTTAGAAAGGCTGTTGGGGAAAAAAAACATATCTCAGGCTAAAAAGCTCCATATTTTTATTATAAAATCAGTGCCTTATTTTCTGCTTGCTTTAAGCATTTAAAAGGTTTCATTATTTTTATATCAAAAATGGATTTGGCATTGAATGCTCCTTCACTTCTTGCTTATCTTTGGCTTCCAAAACATACTAGCCATCTTTTAGCTCTTTCTCTAAACTAATCTGACCACCTGATTTATTCTGAGTGGACGAAGTGTGCAAAATCACTTGTTCGTAGTTTTCCAGTTTGTGGTATTTTTCATCTTAATTTATTTTTTTGTCATTTTAGTTACTTACAACTGTTCACATAGAGTATCAAATCATGTAAATGAGTAATTTTTGTGTAACGTTGCCTTCGTTTGCCAAAACTTGGAGGCCCACATGTGCTTTTCTTGTACATGGGAAAGCTAAACCTTGGTAATATATGGAATGTGGAAGGGGGAAGTAAATGTGTATCATATACAGAGTTCATCGGTAGAGAAATCAGTTGTAGCTAGAAAAGGCAGATTACAAAAAACTGTGCTGGTTTTGTGATTTCCATATGCATATAGTATGAGGATTATTTCTGTGCAGAATATTTCCTCTCAAAGATCTTTATCCAATCAGTTACTTATGCTTGTTCATTTTGTACAGAGTAACTGATAGTCATAACTATAGAATCTATTTTATGAAGTATAAAAAATGTTACATATCCTAAAACAAACTGTAGCTTTACAAAGCCTAGTTATCATTTTACCCAATTTTGTCATACTTCTGTGAAATTTCTGTACTCCAGGCTACCACAATTTGACTGTGGTGTAACTAGAGGAAATACTTTTATCTGAGCAAATCTGAGTGCAAAACAGAGAAGTCTTCCTAGCATTTAAAAATGTTACTTTAAATTGTTGTTTGTGAAAATTGGAATTATGTTGTATCTCAGAATCTTACACTTTGTTTTCATGTGATATATTTTAGTCTGCTAGTGAGCAAATTTTGAAATGAAAAGAAATCGGAGGAAGAAAGAATGTATAAATCTGTTGTAATTGACATCCTTGAAAAAGTGAAAACATATTAAAATTAGAACTTGATTCTTTAAATAGGTTGTACAATTAGAATTTTTAAAATATTTTTTCCTATTTGCAGTAGACAAATACTAACGTACATACATATAGCAAAAATAATTCATATACAGCACAACTTTTAAATGGAATAAAATAACAAAGATTCAGCTTACTTTTGATATAGAATTGTATTCCTCTTCTGGATAGGAATATTTTTCTTTTCTCCCCTAAAAGTTTCCCTAAAGAAAATGGGGCATCTTTCTTATGTGAGAATGTCACTGGTACTTACTGTTTGTTAAGTAGCTGATATTCAGAGCTAAGAAAATTCTTTTGGTTAGCGTCTGTTCCTATTAAGTGGAGAGGCAGTGCATCCTAGTAGAAAGAGCACTGGACTGAGATTCAAGAGACCTGGATTCTATTCCTGGCTCTGCCACTGGCTTGCTGGGTAAGACCTTGGGTAAGTGACTTCCATTCTCAAATCTGTAAAATAGTTACCCGAATCTGTAAAATAGGGCTAATGATACTGACCTCCTTTGTAAAGTGCTTTACAACTGTTTATTACATAGAGTACCAAAGCTGCTAGGTAAGAGCTAGGTCTGAGTAGCATTGTACATATTTCACTTTTGTTTTATCAATTGTAGTATATAGCTGTTGAACTCAAGTCAAATTTACCTTCAGATTTGAAAGTTCTGTGTGTTCCATTTATTTGTTCATCCTGTTTTCCATGAAAATAAAATATGGTGTGAAATTTGCATCATTATCAGAGGTATTACATATTTTAACGATTTCTGTGTGGAGGAAATGCTTTTGTTATGGAACATTTTTTTTGCTCTGATGTGTTAAAATCTGTGTTGCAGATATTTCTATTTTAGTATTTCTAGTCTAATCCAGGAACATACACAATCGTAATGCATTGTGTATTATGTCTTCTTTCAAAACTCTCCATAAAGTGCACTCAGTCCTTCAAGCTTTGGAACTGAAGGTTAATCCATTAAACATTGTAGATTAAAAGAAGTAGTAAATATTCTGAGATTGGCCACTCATATGGTCAGTTGAGATACTATGCTTAAATTGTGTTTTTGAAGGTTCTAATACCATTGATACAAGGACCATGTTTCCCATGTGTAGTATGACATCAAATATAACAATGCTTAGCACTTGCATGTTCTTATCCCCATTTTAGTGTAAAATGGGAGAGAGAAGATCTCTTGGCAGAACCCTCCTATCTTTCTCACTGCCAAATAAGAAAGCCCAAACAGCCAAATCAGAAGGAGATTTTTAATAATTAATAAAACAGTTGCTCTGAGAAGAATATCCAGCAGAGCCCTGCCTTTTAATGGCTGGAGGTGGAACAGAGTGTTTGGCATCTACATATGTGAGGGCACACCCCTCCTGTCATTACTGGCAAGCCTGGTTCTGGCTCTGAGCAAGCTGCAAACAGGATGCAGACCTTCCCACTGGAAGAATGGAAATTTTCAGGGAAGTCAAGATAAATTTTCCTACAGTTGAATTTTGCAGCTGGGAAAACAGGCACAAAGAGGCCAAGATTTTCCAAAATAGTGGCTTAGTTAGGCCCCTAAATATATATTTAGGCACCTAAATAAGAGGCCTGATTTTGAAAAGTGTAGTGCAGCCAGGAGTACCCATAGGCATTTTTGAAAAGTCTACCCTAACTGCGTTAGGTACCTAACTGAGATGTTTTTGAAAATCCTACCCATTGACATCGAGTTGCAAAGTCAATAGTAGGTTCTGGCTGCTCAAACTTTTGAAGATCAGACCTATGAATTGTAGTTTGAATTTGTAATATGACTTTATTAGCTTAACAGTAAGGAATGAATTTGAAAAATTTCATGTTTAAGTAACTGCCTTTATCACAGTCATGCAGCAAGTGAGTCACAATAACACTATAGAAATACAGTACTAAATGTGTTCTGAATTTAAGCAAATGAGTTTGACACAATTGGCTAAAAAGTATTTGTTCTTTAGCAAGAACTTTAGCTTTGTGCTGAAGTAACAGCCTATGGAGCAGACTGTTTCCCCCCTCACGCTGCTTGGTCGCATCAAGCTGCTAATGGCAGCTGGTATGCTCCACCTGAGAATAGGGGACAATGGCCAGTGGTACCTGTAGTTACAGATGCACTGACTGACCCTTTCTCTTTTGCTGTACTGGTCCAAATTATTTAACTCTGAAGCACAAGGTGTGTGGGGACCTCCTTAGTTGGATCTTGGAGTCATGCCCTCTCTCCACAGGCAGACCTGCACTAATTTCTTTATATTTAGGGCCTTTTGTTTGCATGGGGTTTTAAAGTAAGGAGGCAGAGTTTGGGCCTTAGACACTTGGTGGAGAGGGTCCTCTAGAATGGAGAGGAAATGATTGTGGGTCAGAGAAGTAGTAACTGAGGCATCTCTTTACACCACCCCTTTGGTGAATCTTTGCTTTTTTGATCCCCTTTAGATATACCCTTTGGGGGAGGGGTGCAACCATAGGCCACTGTCCTTTTATTTTGAGATCCAAAAACTTTATTCTTTGATAAAACACTTTTGTGTACAGAGCAGAATTCAAATCTACTAAATTAAATCATTCTTATAAATTCTGTTTTATTCAGTATAAAAAGAAGATTTTTAATAGAAGAAAAAGCCCTCAGGCATTCATGAACAACTTTCCACGTTTCATAGTTATTTCTTGTTTCTGGTATCTATCCATTTGTATCCCTTTCTATTTAAAAATCCTTGCTTTCTACTTCTCTGATTGTATTTTTCTTACAAAAATCACCACCATCATTACTAAATATTCTTTCTATTTTCTGATTGCAGTATGCTTCCACATATCTCCACTATATCAGCTCTTTTAAAAAAAAATTCAGTATATAAGGTTACATTTCAGATTAGTTTTGGTTCTGGCATTGAACCCTTCGTTGTAAATTTCTTGCTAAAAAGAAGTCTTAAGTTTCTTAAACACTACTATGATACAAACAATATATGTTGCTACTAATGTTAATTCTAAGTAGCATTATAAAGTGGAGTACAGGCTGAACTTTGGTCCAAAACTGAAACCAAAGCTTTAGCAAACTTAGTAGCTGAACTGATATTGTGATATTATACTAAAGCATTTTTTGTTATGTAAAAATCTCTTTGCTTTAGTGGATCCTAAACACTGCAACATTTTAGGGGAATGAGGCAAAATGAAATTGTTTTAATTGTACTGGAAAGTGCAAAAAGCAAATTGAATTACATGTCATTTTCAAAATTATTTCAGATTTAATAATGAGGTGGTATAAAAGTAAGGAACTCAGGGGTTTTAAAAACCTAGTATCTAAAGTTTTTGGCTCACATTAACAAGTGTGTTACTCTTAATTCATGTCTTGCAATTTACATCTCCAGAACAGTCTGTCATTTCTGAATGATATTCAATGATGGGTGGTGATTAACTATTACATGTTTTATAATAGCATTTGTTTAGGAGGTAAATTACTAATGGAAATGAAAGAAAACTTGTGAAAACAAGTCTAGTGTACTACTTCCTCAAAATTATTCTGCTTTAGTTATGGCTGTACTATAATAACAGTAACAGTAAATTAAATTTTCACTGGATTACTGTGTGGCAACAGCAGATCACAGGTAGTGTAGAAAGCATTTTGTTTCCATTTAACAGGATACATGGTATCAGGTGGTGTTGATTGACATTTCTTGGATAGTGCTTTATATGGCATTTCATGCAAATCATGTTTGAATGAGACTGCTGCATCAAATTACATTTCTTTCAGATTATGACCCTTGCAGATGTGAGACTGAGCTTTGTTCAACATCTAGCAAAAAGCTTTCGTTTTGAACATTTACTGTTTTCACAACTTGTCTGCAAAGCCCTGTAATTACAGCACTTAAGATAGTGAAGGAATGATGGGCATTTTCTCTTATCAGATCTATAAGTAGTAGCAAGCAGATGCAGCATGAGATCCCTCCAGCTGTCAAATATTGTCAAGCTGGCATAGAGGGAATGCAGTTTAAAATGCAGGTGACATAATACCCAACATCCTCCATTTGCTAGTAGGCTTCTGATTAATCACGATTACCATACATTATCATACCATCAAATTTAATCATATCAGTGAATTCCCATCTGCAAGAGGAGCAGCAGCAGCTAAACATGATGGTAACAGCTATTAAATAAGAGAGGAATACATGGTTTCTAAAATGCAGTAACCCTTTAACTTGTCATACTATGTCCACGGTGCACATGCTCCATAGTTGTTAAAATCAAACCGAGAACTCATACATTTATATTTCATGGTACTTACCATGTTTGGTTTGTTTGCTAACTGCTATTTCAGACTTGTGAGCATCCTGAGTTGTGGAATTAAAGATACTTAGAATATTTTTAAAATTTTTTTTCCTGCATTAATGAAATCTTAGATTTTTCAATAGTTTCATTTTTTATTATCTAACTACTTAAAAGTTGCTAAAAAAATAATTTGAATGAATGCAAATTTAACTTTTCTCCCCTAGGTCTTGTGAGTAAGACACAAATTCTCTAGAGGGGCAACCAGCACAAATTATTAAACATAACTATATAGCAATTAATTAGAGGCCAATAAGGAGACTCCGATGGCAAAAGTCAAGACCCGACCTCCTCCCCCCCCCCCCCCAAAAAAAAAATCCAGTGAACATGTTTCACACCATTGTATACAGGAAACAGTTGTATGAATGAATTTATCTGTCCTACAACAAACTGGATCTGCATCTGAGAGATAATGCACTGGATTAATAGAGTCTGAGTGTAGCAAGGCAGATGGGTCCCAAACCTGGAAAGGCATGAGTGCATAACATTATGCACGCAAATAGTACCAGTGAGTTCAGTGGGAGAGCTCTTACATATAAAATTATTCAGATTACTCCTGGGGGGATTCTGTGTGACTGCACATGCAGAGAAAACGCCCCCTTCCCCCCCCCTGCAGAATTCCTGTGCTTCCCAACATAAACCGGCAAGGAAGCTGCGGGGGGAGGAGAGACATGACTATGGGTGCAGTTTTGTTGGGGGGGGGGCACACGGGGTTACATGTTACTAACCTCCTCCCCCCATTTCTGCAAGTGTGGAGCTGCCCCGTTGAAGGAGGCTGCATCTTTGCTCTGCTGACTCTGCAGTTGAATGCTGCCTCTTGGGTCCTAGTGCCAGTCAAGCTTCCCATCTGTGTGCTGGGAGCCTTCCTGTTTTCTGTGCAACAATGAGTGCTGGCAGTGGGGCTGGGTAAGGGGATGTGGGGGAAATGAGGGAAGGGGGTGGATACCTGGTGCACAGGGGCAGGGCCTGGGCGTGTTTCTGGGGTAGGCCCAGCCCTTGCACTGTGTCAGGGTCAGGTGCAGCCTCGCTGCCAAGTCCCTGTACTGGGGGAGATGGGAGCTTCAGGGTGATCTCCATTGCCATGCTGGAACCACATTTATTTATTGACAAATAAAAATTTGCAGAATTCTGCCAAATTTTAAAAATACTGTGTGCAAAATTTTTGATTTTTTTTGGCACAGAAGTCCCTCAGGGGTATCAGATGTAAGTATTGATAGGGTCAAGGCTATGTAAATCACTTTCAAAATCGAGTTTCTCTGCAGAAACATAAACCAGGAATCATGTAATTTAACAACTGTATAGCAAAGTCTTAACTGTTGTTTACTGGCATATATCCTAGTCTAAGGGTACATCTTCACTACTCGACTTGGCGGGTAGTGATCGATCGATCCCCGAATCGATGCCTGTACTCCACCTCGGCAGGAGGAGTAAACGGAGTCCAGACTTGCTGCAGTGAGGATGGCCAGGTAACTTGGACTTCAGCTACGTGAATAGCGTAGTGGAAGGTGCATATCTTGGTTCAGACCGCCCCCCGTGTAGTTCAGGCCTCAGTCAGCTGCATCAGAAATATTAGTAGTTTTATAAAGCTGCTTTTTGTTTGGGTTTTGTTTTTTGGTGGAAATAAAATGTTTGTTTTCATTTTTTAAAAGACATGATCACTCCAGTGTTTTTTTTGCTTTGAGGTTCCCAAATTGCTTTTATATTAGTTACAAGAATATCCCTTTGTACCACCCAGGCTGGATTAAAATGTAGAGATCCTGAATTTCTTGTATTCATGATCTGATTTAGTTCTAGTCTTTTTCAGAATTCTCACTGGTAACTTGCGGGATCACCAAGACATACCAGGTCATAAACATTGTTAATAGTCTTCCCAATTAATAGCCTCTAATCTAAGGAAGAAGAAATGCTCTTAATGAAGCTTAATCTCAATAGTCCTGAAACTGAGGAATTTCTAAAATGTGCTTTTCTTATTCACGTGTTTGGGGACGCTGATCAGTCTGAGATTTCTAATACATTGTAAATTTCCCAGCACATCAATCTTCAAAAAGATTTTTATTGTCTTTAAGCAAAGTGGTTGCTGGAGTCTCTATTGCCAATGGGAAATTTTCTAGTCTGCCACCCTAAATTTAACTGCTGTTTTGCACCAGTCCTCCAGATTCTGTTCTATGTGCTATTCCTATGTTATATTGAATCTTCAATTAAACATTTCAGTGTTAGTGGTAATGGCCATCTTTAACTTTCTTATGCAAGTCCCTAGAGAAGAGACTTGTAAACCAAAGATGAAACTGAAGTTGAAGCTGCAGAAGGCTCACTAGTTTAAAAACTAAACAGCTATACTTTTAAAAAAAACATTTTGTTATGTTAAGGTTTCTAATCTCAGCTGAAACATTTAGGGTTGCACCTCTCTTCCTGCAGATACCAGAGGCTGTTCAGGTTTGTCCATGAGGTTTCATCACTTTGCTATGCCCTTTCCCTGCTCACTGTAAATACTCTTTTTTTTTTTTTCAGCCAGGCATACAGAGCAGTGAGAGCTCAGCTTTCAAGAATCATTGTTACCATCATGGCTTTAAAGCTGGAGTTTGGGACAAGAGTGAACAGTATTTCTTGCCCTATTTACCTAAATATCCTAACATGAAATTCCTCTGTCACTCTCCTTGACTTGCACAGGTCTTCCACCCTCTCAGCCTACGTAAGAGCATGGATGGAATTTTTATTTGTGTAAAGATAAAGAAACCAGGTGTTATTGCTCTTCTGGATTTTCCAACAGGATGGCTCAGTCCCAATGTGACTTCTCATGTCATACATAGCATTATAAAGTGTCAAACATATATTCCACATCCACACCTAATATTATTTAAAGTTTCTTTAGTTTTGACTTAATTTGGACAGATATGCCCAACCTATTTTCCCATCCTGGAGCTGCCTATAGTCCTACAGCTCCCACAGCCCTTCTGTTTGAACCAGTTTTCCATTTCCTGAGACAGTTTGAATCGAGCTAACTACTGTGTTATGAATTTTTTTAACTGACTCCTGAGTGAGCTGATTCTATTGAAAGTAGCTACATATTTCATTTAAGGTAGACATTCAATGTCAACATGAATCTGTCTATTACTATAAACTATTATTATTGTCCTGCTCTTGATAAAGGCCTATAAGGGCTTAAATGAAAGACCTAGTTTAAGTCTTAATTTAATTAGAGAAAATAATTATGCCAGTCAGTGGGTTCTGTTTTTTCCTCAATGCAAATGCATCACTGCAATAAGCATTAAATGGAAGCTATTGAGCAGATTAGGTCCCAAATTTAGGTGTTTAAAATAGTATTAGAATGCGTATATTATTTTTCAATTTCAGTGAATGAATCATCATTCCTCATCCTAAAAACATTGTGCCTAGTAAATGAGAACCAAGAGAAATTGATTAGAAGTATACCTCTTAAAAGCATACAGTGGTGTGTATAAATTCTACATTAAAATTTTGTAAAATGCACTCCAGGTATATAAAACATGTCCAGTTATCCACAACAATAAGTGCTTTCTCCTAAAAGGTAGGCATTTTAGGAAAGCTTTTTGAAAAGTCTGATGACTGCTGAAATAAGAGGATTAACGTCTTGTGACAGATGGCTATAGTTTTAATTGTGTCATAGGTTATAGCGGTCATTATTCTTTGCATTAAACCATATAATAAGAATTAACTGAGTGGCCCTGCTTAACTGTCAATGAGGTTCTCATAGCTCTTTGCATTTTAAGTGAGATTAATAAATGAAAACATGTTATAGAGGCAGGGTATAATTTATTGAAAGATTCATGAAGTTTCAATGACATTGTTAAGGTATTTAATTAGTCTCTTGAAAAAAGTATAGAGTGACCCTTTTTGGGAAGCTGATAAGTCATATAATAGCTGTTAGATCCTCTTTATTCCTTGCTTTATAAGATTAACTTTGTGCTAAGCAATTTATGCTAAGTTTTCTCTTTTATTGGTAACCAAAGTTATTGGTGCTTCTTGAATAGATTATTCCAGATAACATCATGTAATTAACAAGAGATGCAGAAAAGTAAAAGTACAATTTGTGTAAGAATTGTATGAGAGAATGTTAATTTCTTAACTAGGAAGGATATTTAAGGGGATAAAAAGGAAAGCAAAATAGTGCAATTCTTTGAAAGGATTAAAGTAACCTTATCTCATATTCTTTCAGAAGGAGGATTGCCTAAGTGTGTGAAAGTCATGTTCAATGAGCTATTCACAACTCTAATGAATTGTAGACACAACTTAGCATTGCAATTTTTGCAGAAGTGATTGATAGCATGTAAGTTGTGCCTTAGATGTATTGAATAATGGAAGTCAGTATAAAGGGAAATTGCATAACCAGCATAGCATGTAAGACTGTAGAAAGCAATATTTGTCTGTGGAGCCATAATTTGTTGTCTGAGGGGATGAGTGCTGGAGTGGATGGGGACTTCTTTTTTGTGGGGAGGAGGGTGTCAGGTAAACTTAACACACAATATTTTTGAGATTTCTAAAATTCAGACATAAACAGTTAAATACAAAGTTAATTTTAAACAAAGTTTATTTAAGGTATTTGCCTGTCATCATGGAAGCAGAGCAAATTTTACGTGTTATTCTTTAGGTATTTATCCGCTGCAACTTTCCTTACTTTTCAGAGTAGAATTGCACTTTCAAGTGCTCTGGGATAAATGGCATACAATAGTTCAACATTTATTGTTTTTCAACAATTTCCAGAACAAGTTAGTTCAGTTTAAAATTTGTAAAGATTTTTTTAAATTAACAGTCTGCATTCCTAGCATGGAGTCTGGAAGTTGTCATGTTTCCATTTTCTGAGAGAATGGACAGTGGGGACACCCAAATAAGGAAATGTGATGACCACTGTTGTCTGTTCCCTTCCAGACCTGCAAATCCCTTTGGAAAAGCTCATAAGACCTGAGCAGTGGGAATGAGTCTTTAACATCATGCCTTCAAAGAAGGAAATTAATTAGCCTCTCAGTTCTCTTGACATATTCTCATTACTGTTAGGGGGTGCTAGTCTAGCATGTTAGCAGGAACTTTGCTGGTACAATGTTGAGCTGATCATAAGAGATCGATACACTACATATAGAGGACATATATGCAGACCATCTGTTGGTGACTTCAGACCAATCTCTTATGTGACCTGTAATGACTGCTGATGCAAAGGGATGGAATTTTGCATTTTTCCTAATCCTTACCAACCTTCAGGGAAAAATACCCTCTTAAATGCAGACCTTACATGGTAGTACTGGGCTTCCCTAAAGTGATCCCTTGTCACACAAGCTGCATGTTTGACCACATTTGTCTGTAATCTTTCTATTTATAAATGGAATATTTTGAGCAGTAAAGATAGCAATAGGACACGAATTGTTCCATTCACCTCACTGTCTTTGTAAGTAGGCTTAAATACAGCAAAACATTCATTTTGGAGTACTCTATTGGGATTATAAAAGTCTCTGTTAATAAGTAAGAGAAATTAATCTTTTTAAAAATATTAATGTGTGAATTTAGATTGTAAGAGCTTTGAGGCAGAGATACCCTCTTTGTATTTCTGCAACGCACTATGTAATTTACAGTTCTTTATAAATGAATAATCAGTTGTGTACTCTGTGGTTTGCCTCCTTTGACCTTTGCCTTCCATGATGTATTAGGTAATTTATTATTATGCTATCAACCTTATTTCAAAGGGCCAAATTCTATCCTAAGTTATCTTAGTACAACACATGAACTTCAGTGAAGTTCACACCCAGGTAACTGAGCAATATTTAACCCACTATAAACAGTGATATCCACAAACTGAATGGTAAATAGCTTTTCACTAGTATAGTATCACCCTTTCTTTAGTTCCGACCTTGGAGCTCGAAAAAAACAAACGAATCAGTTCTCTAAATCTAGCTATGTAAGTTTTAGTAAAAAACAGCTAATCCAACATTTTTTCTGGAACTCAGTCCCACTGTACATTCATAATTTAGTCAGTCCTTCTCTCTTCTAATAAGCCTGCATTTGCTTTGGCTCTGTCCTGTAGAGTTGCAGATTTCAAATCCTAAATGATAGGGTTTGTCTGCTTATGGGTAGTAAGAAGTTTGGTGCCTCCAGTCCCTTCTCACTGAAGTTCTACTTAGTTTAAAATCTGACAATAGGAAAAGTACAAGAAGTACCATAACTATAAAACGGTTTTCATGGCTTTTGTGCTATCAAACCCTAAAGCCGGTAGAGCTTAAAAATGATGTAGCATTTAAATCAAACCACTGTAGAAATAGAGAAGCCTCTCTGAGATTTTTCACCCTGCTACCTTCCCCTCCCTTCAAGTGAGTGGTGCTGGTGACTAGTTGGTGTTAGTCCTGGATTTTGGACTAGTTCAGGAAACTTTACTTTCTAGTTTAGTTTATCATCTTCCATCTAGTGGAATATTTGTCTTGTGTAAAGTTTCACTGAAATCTATAGTACAGATGGATGCAGTGTGGTTGTAGTAAAAATGACCAATCACATGGCAAATCATTGCCAAAACTGCTTGTGCCTATTACGACATGACGTGCACCATAAACATGTTGCTCTGATTCGAGAGTTTTTCTGTTCAATACTGTACATTTTTATTACATTATCAAATCAATGATGAAACTAGTATTCCCTGTTGTTGATGGAAAGGACTCCTCCAAGTACCATCTAGCCATCTTTCTTCCCACATCATGCTGTAGGTCCTGCATTGCAGCTGCCTTCTTTCTGGGATGGAAGTCTGGAAGTTGGTTTTGTATAGCCATTTGTTTCTGCTGCTGCGGTCTGCCCCAGGTGGGTTGCTGGAGGGTGACAGTGAGGCACTTCCTCCTTTTCTTTCCCCAATTTAAGCACAAATCTCAGCCTTGAGATTAAGGGATTTGACCTCTATTACCTTGCATGATGACATTAGCTCGTATGAGCCTCTTTCATTTAGTTGAGAACCAGTTACCCCCCTTCCGCCCCTCCCCCCTTTTTTTAAAGTGTTCAAGGTTGTAAGATTAGTTGAGGTGCTACGGAATCAAAGTACTGATTACTCAAGCAAAGTAATGGGTTAAAATAGATTTTGGTTTTTGCGAAAAGACATCTGAGTTAACATCTATACTCACTATTTTGCTGTAATTTGAAACTGGACAGATATAAAACCATGAAAAATGGAAATAACTACTGTGCATATCAAGATTTATTATGCATCTGTGTTACAGTATGCTGATTTTATCAAAAATATGCCATTATGAAAACTGGCTGCTGCACCTGCTCTGTTAATTTTTAAAGTTAAATAACTGGTGCATGTTCTGCTTTTATTTTTGTTTGCAAAATATCAATGGCAGTTGGAGGTATAAAAGAGTTAACTTGATGACTTTAGAGGTTAGTATTGTGATGAGTCATTAAAGTAATAATTCAGCACTGGCATTCTAGTAAATTTAAGATTAACTGCAGTTTTTCTAGATATATTTAAGTGCAGGTTTGACCTTTATCTTTCAGAAATGTATGTAATGTGCATCTATCAGTAAAATAGTAAGTGTAATATTACTGTACCTTAATTCTCCATTAAAACAACTGCAATGAAGTTTCATTCAAAGGTGCAGTTGTGATTTTGGTGCTTTGCAGTTTATGATGTTTATGTGAATGAAAAATATAATAATCTCACAGGTAAATAAATCCGTATCTCAACTGATTTGACTCAACTCATCAGTGCCTCAAACGCAGTGCAAAAACAGACAAAAAACAGAAAAAAATTCAACCTACATGTATGCACATTGTCTGAGAATTTAAATTAATGGAAGTCAGAAAATAAATGAAAAGGAGTACTTGTGGCACCTTAGAGACTAACCAATTTATTAGAGCATAAGCTTTCCTGAGCTACAGCTCACTTCATCAGATGCATATCGTGGAAACTGCAGCAGATTTTATATATACACAGAGAATATGAAACAATACCTCCTCCCACCCCACTGTCCTGCTGGTAATAGCTTATCTAAAGTGATCATCAGGTGGGACCAATATTTCCAGCTGGAAATGGCCCACCTGATGATCACTTTAGATAAGCTATTACCAGCAGGACAGTGGGGTGGGAGGAGGTATTGTTTCATATTCTCTGTGTATATATAAAATCTGCTGCAGTTTCCACGATATGCATCTGATGAAGTGAGCTGTAGCTCAGGAAAGCTTATGCTCTAATAAATTGGTTAGTCTCTAAGGTGCCACAAGTACTCCTTTTCTTTTTGCGAATACAGACTAATACAGCTGTTACTCTGAAACAGAAAATAAATGATTGCACTGGATAAAATTTTGTAAAATTAAAAACTTGGAAAGTTGTACATCACATATTTAAAGAATTGTATTGAAACTGCTGAATCTGTACAAATCTATAAAATTACACATGATTACTATTTAATTTAGGCACAGTAATAAATTCTTCCTCCAGTTTTTAGTAAAAGTCAAATCAAACCCTGCTTAAAAATCATAGGGGCCCAATCCTGCTTCCATTGACATCTGGGAGAGCAGAATCATGCCCATAGTTTGTCCAAATGTTACTATCCTTGAAAAATGTTCATCCTTCACATTTCTTTTCTTTGAATAACAAATCTATTTATAATTGACTTTGCATGTCTCGTCCTTCATATTATCAGCCTAACAGTAAGTGGTAGTTCATGTAGTTTTTCACTGGCTACTCAAAATAACCTGTAAAAACCTTAAAAACGTGTAAGCGGCAAACTGTACTCACTGCAGCTGTTTGTAGTGGGTCTTTGTCCAGTTGGGGAGGAAGGGAAAGTTTACCCCCTGTAGGAGTGGGAAGTGGCTAGACTAGGTATCTGGGAGGAGAGAGCATTTCCCTTCCAGCTGCTCAGAAAGGAGATATCCTGTGCAGTCCCGGAGGAACCCTCTTTTACCTGGACTGAGCTGGCAGCATCCAGCCTTCCAGCCACGATAACTGAAAGAGGACAGGGCTCCTTCATGATCTGTTCTGAGCATTATGCTAGTTGACTCTTTTTCCTTGGGGACTAGGAAGGAATTTTTCCCTTACCACCAGATTGGCCGAGGTGAGGTGGATTTTTTCATCTTTCCCTCAATGGGTGTGGGACCCCGTGGGGTAGAGCAGGGGAGTAAAATTATAACGTTGCAACTTAGTATGTAAAACTTGCGGCAGATGTCCAATGCAGGTACTTATTATGGAAGGGATATGGTTATCGGATCAAATGGATTGGAAAACGATTTAAAGGGAAAGCATCCCTATGGGAACTGAGGAAGGAGGGTTTGGGGCTCCTACATGTGATACAGTGGGAAGCCAAACTGCTTTGTTTTATAGCCCCCTTAGTCGTCTTAAGACGGGAGGGTGACAGTTCTTGGCAATGGGATGGCAGGGGCCATGTTGGGGGTTATGAGGAAATGATGAAGGAAATGAAGATAACCTTCATTGTGCAATTTATTGCTAGGTACTCCCAAATAGTTTAAGTGAGTAATGTTGCAGCCTAATTAAACCACATCCATTGCCTCTCTGTTGTTATACTTGACTGGACTGGACTGCAGTTAGATATTTCCAGTTGTCAGCTGGGATGGATTAGCAAGGACTAATGCTTAAATAATACATCTTAATAGCTGAATAGACAGTATCAAGTGTTAGTTTACTGATGTATATTCTACATCAATGATTTAGATAATATCATAGAGAGTACACTTATAAAGTTTGCAGACGCTACAAAGCAGGGAGGGGTTGCAAGTGCTTTGGAGGATACGATTAAAATTCAAAATGATTTGGACAAACTGGAGAATGGTCTGAAGTACATAGGATGAAATTCAATAAGGACAAGTGCAAAGTACTCCACTTAGGAAGGACTAATCAATTGCAAACATACAAAATGGGAAAGACTGTCTAGGAAGGAGTACTGCAGAAAGGGATCTGGAGGTCATAGTGAATTACAAGCTAAATATGAGTCAACAGTGTAACACGGTTGCAAAAAAATCAAACATTCTGGTATGTATTAGCAGGAGTGTTGTAAGCAAGATATGAGAAGTAATTCTTTCACTCATACTGTGCGCTGATTAGGCCGCAACTGGAGTATTGTGTCCAGTTCTGGGCGCCACATTTCAGGAAAGATGTGGACAAATTGGAGAAAGTCCAGAGAAGAGCAACAAAAATGCTTAAAGGTCCAGAAAACATGACCTATGAGGGAAGATGAAAAAAACTGGGTTTGTTCAGTATGGAAAAAGAGAAGACTGAGAGGGGATATAACAGTTTTCAAGTACATAAAAGGTTGTTACCGGGAGGAGGGAGAAAAATTGTTCTCTTTAACCTCTGAGAATAGGACAAGAAGTAATGGGCTTAAATTGTAGCAAGGGCGATTTAGGTTGGACATCTGGAAAAACTTTCTGTTAGGGTGGTTAAGCACTGGAATAAATTGCCTCGGGAGGTTGTGGAATCTCCATCATTGGAGATTTTTAAGAGCAGGTTAGGTGAACACCTGTCAGGGATGATCTAGATAATACATTGTCCTGCCATGAGTGCAGGGGACTGGACTAATTGACCTCTCAAGGTCCCTTCCAGTCCTGTGATTCTATGCCTGCTTCATTTATTGTAGAAGTGGCAAGGTGTGTGGTGAATGAGACAGGGCATTGCAGTAAGAAAAAGGACAGTCTCATAACAAAGGTAGTTGACTGATGCATTGGGGAGTTGGATGCTATCCCTGCTTCTACGACAGAGCTCCTGTGTGGTGCTGAACAAATCTGTTAAGCTTTTTTTGGCAGTGGGGGTGGGTGGTATCACTAATTGTGTTGTTTATTTTCTGGTACCTGGGTTGAGACCTGGGGACTGATTTGCAGAAATGCTGAGCGCGCTCAGTTGCAACTGAAGTCTATGGAAGCAGTACTTTGAACATATTAAGTAGCAATATGAGGTTGAATGCTCTGAAAAATCAGGGCCTCGGTGTTCAGAATTAGGCACCCAAAATTAGGTGGATACTTTTCATCTTAGTCTTTTTGTGCATCAGTTCTCCATCTGTAAAATGGGGATCATAATGCTCCCTCTCCTTATAGGGGAATTGTGAAAATAAATTAATATTTGTGACGCTCTGATATGCTAGAAAATGCCATGAGGAAATTAATAATTCTGCCTTCAGAACAGAGCTTGAAGAGTGTGCAATAAATACAGACTTGGGCTACACATTGAACAATGAGAAGACAAAATAGTGAATCCTGTGCACTGAATGAGGCTTGGGTCCTGTGGAATAAATAGTATGTTATGTTCTTAAAGACAAGCATAGTTCATGCATACATGTGGGTAGAATTAAGGTTGCCTTGACAACTGTAAATCTGGAATTTTCTACCTTTGAAGTACTTGACTTTGCAACCTAAATAACTTTCTTTTAACAGTGATGGTTTTTTATATGCAATTTGCTAGGTTTTTAAAAAGGTAAAACAATTTCTCTTATGTGCAGCTGTAATAATCTCCCCATCATGCATTATCATGAGGGTTCGAACCCTGAATCTTTGGCTCTGCAACACACACTGCTACCAGTTTAGCGACAGGCATTAATTATGTTGGCTGGCAGCAGCAGAAGTGTTTTTTGTGGGCTACTGGCACCATGTGCTGGGTAAAGTAGGTGGTCGGGGGAGCCCTGCCTGGGTCTGTGTTCCCATCTTCTTTCCAGGAAGTGTGGGGCTCCTGTCCCATGTGGAGCCCCCAGAAGAGGAGGAGATGAGAAACTGAAGGCTAACTGCATTTTGGGCTGTATAAGTAGGAGCATTGGCAGCAGATCAAGGGATGTGATCATTCCCCTCTATTCGGCATTGGTGAGGCCTCATCTGGAGTACTGTGTCCAATTTTGGGCCCCACACTACAAGAAGGATGTGGAAAAATTGGGAAGAGTCCAGCAGAGGGCAACAAAAATGATTAGGGGGCTGGAGCACATGACTTATGAGGAGATGCTGAGGGAACTGGGATTGTTTAGTCTGCAGAAGAGAAGAATGAGGGGGATTTGATAGCTGCTTTCAACTACCCGAAAGTGGGTTCCAAAGAGGATGGATCTAGACTGTTCTCAGTGGTAGCAGATGACAAAACAAGGAGTAATGGTTTCAAGTTGCATTGGGGGAGGTTTATGTTGGATATTAGGAAAAACTTTTTCACTAGAAGGGTGGTGAAGCACTGGAATGCGTTACCTAGGGAGGAGGTAGAATCTCCTTCCTTAGAGGTTTTCAAGGTCAGGTTTGACAAACCCTTGGCTGGGATGATTTAGTTGGGGATTGGTCCTGCTTTTGAGCAGGGGGTTGGACTAGATGACCTCCTGAGGTCCCTTTCAACCCTAATATTCTATGATTCTAACTGGTACCATGTGCCAGGTCTAGAAAAGGGGTTTGATCAGATGGGGTAGCCTGGTTTGGCGTGCTCTCTTCCTCCCCCACTCTACTACAGGTGCTTTGGCAGCTCCTGGGTGTTCCCAGAACAGTGTGTGGTGATGGTGCTATTGTTTAGGTGGTGGGGCAGGCCTAGCTCTTCAGAATGTTTGTATTCAGTTGTCATATTGGCAGGCTGCCAGAATTTTCCTGCACAACATGAGAGAAGGGCAATATTTAATAGTAACATTCAGCTAAACCTGAACGGAATTTCCTGGGACAAGAAAAGTCACTTCTCTAGCCTGAGGCTTTTTCCTTACTGAATTTCAAAGGCTGGCTGTTTACAATGGAGGTGTTAAGATGCTTTTAAAAAAAGGTCCCAAGAATATTTTATAATGGAAGATGTTAGGCAGTCTAAATAGAAAAGCCACTACCAGCTCTCCCTCTAAATTTTACATGCATCAAGAAGACTGTCATGCTTAAAATAATGCCTCTCCTCTAAATGAAGTAGCCACTGGAGACTGGATGGTTCAGGAGACTGATAATGGGATATAGAACCTTTAATCTGTAGGTTTGCTCGGTCCAGTCTAGTCCAGGGTAGGAGTGACCAAAAGTCGTTATGTCTAACAGCTGTTTAGCGATGTCAAATGAGTGATTGAGCCCTGCTTTTAGTGGAAAGGTGTTACTTGCTCAAAAACCTCAATCTTCGCGCTCTCAGCAGAGCGGCCAGAAGTTTTATGGGCATGGAGACTCAACTGTTCTTAAAATTGATGACTAGCATGGTAAAAATTGCCCAACTCGCTGAAGTGATATTCTTGAATTATGGTTAGCCCTGTGACACCTACCTTTTCCCATGCCTGTGTGCACATTAGGGTGAGTGGTAGGGTGGAGGCTGTGGCACTTCTCCTCTGGAAGGACGGCAGATTTGAGTTAAACTTCCAAGCGCCGTTTTAAGATCTGTGTTGTGTTCTTTCAGACTTTTAACATTCTCTTACTTAACTTTAAAAGGGAGTGTCTCTTCGTGAATCTGTTTACTTTGAAGGACTTGTTTTTGGTTAATGTGGTTCTAATTGTTGGTGAATACCAGGTGCACATGTAATACACATCACTAATTTCTAAATGCATGTTTGTTTGAAAACAGGGATGTACTGAGACGACATTGATTACCTTTCTGGCTTTTTCATGCGTAATAGGATGGTGCATGCTTATCATGAATATGGTATCTGGTTCCTTGTGAATGTACTGATAGATGGGAGACTGCCTCACATTTTTAGTGAATGGTATCAATTTTTTAAATTGTCAAACCTTTCCATATAAAAGCAAAAATTGATAGTGGTAGTATGAATTACTGAATTAAATCTGAATTATTCTGCGTGCTCCTGATTGTGAAATAACAGTACATTAAGCCAATGTTTAAAGGCTTATTTAAAACTTTTTTTAAAAAAATCAAGAAAAGACACATTTGGTGTAAATTTTTCATATGCCTTTTGAAATGCTTCAGATGCTTAATTATTTAAGTTTTATGTGAATTGGTAGAAATGTTAATTCCTGTTATTTATTGTAAGATGATTGCACTAATTTTCTAGATGCCGCAAATTGATTTTTTTTTTCCTTTTGAAGTAAAGCTGCTTCATTTCTGTAGCTTTAGGTTGTACTAAATAGATGGCAAAGAATAGCATGGTTTAAGAAGATAAATGTCAGGAACGTTTTCTAAAGTAGACATTCAGACTTTTGGATTAATGGGAAAGAAGGTCAATAATTGCGTGGATTTCAATAAGCTTGAAAAGAAATGGCATTCCTGTGGTGCTACAATGACTATTAAAACGCTGTGAAATGATTTCAAAATCCTGTTCTCAGCTTCAGTGTCTGATCCATTGTGCAAGAATGACTCAGTAGGGCTGCCAACCTTGTACATATTACAGGAGATAATTGATAAATCAACTGATTTTTTTAAGAGTATTTTTAATAGCCTATGGATGAATTTCTCAAAGATGGACTTAGTTTGGCTGATTTTTGTCTTATTAAACAGGGCCCTCCAGATTTTCAGCAGCATGCTCCTGGACCTGTTCCTACCAACTTCACCCAAGCCCCAAGAATCCCTCTCCAGGACCAGTGGAGAGGCCCACCTCCACCACCTATGCCTCCACCTCCTCCACCTCCTCCCCCTCCCCAGGAAAGAGATCCTTTCTTCATGGGAGGTAGATCATTTTAATTTTACATTCGTATACAGGGTGACCTTTTTCATCACAAATATACCATTTGAATATTCTCCCTTTTCATATGTGTGGATAGATTCATTCATAGATCTGAATGTCAGAAGGGACCATTATGATTTAGTGTGATCCTGTATTTTGTCATCTCTCAAAAAGCAGCCAAAATACATAGTCTTCAGTTTGTTACAATTCAGATATTAAATATCAGTACCATTCCTCCATTCATCTGTGGTCATTCCCCCATTAACAGTTGTATCTATCTGGAATATTGGTGCCCTACAAATTTAACTTTCTATGAATTTTGTCCAATCTTTCAATTAATGTTAAAGTTACAACACAACAAACATGGTGTTAAGTAAAATATAAAAATTGAATAAAGTGGCTTGACTAGTTCTTTGCGTGGATTGAAAGGGTATTAGTTTTGTTTAGATTGTCAGGGCTTGCATTTCTCTGGTCCTAATTCTTGCTTGGAGTTGTTAGGTGCTTCGGCAGTAGAAATAATAAAAATAACTATTAATGCCAGCCAGTTATCAAATTGTCCTCTTTCTCCCAAGGGTCTGCACCTTCCATGCTAAGGTGGTTCTTGGCACAAGCAGGAGGAGTATCTCTCATATAACCTTGCGGAGCTGCTCTTCCAACTAAAATATTTTGTAGTTATCCCTCCCTCAAATTATCAAGTTACTCTCCTGAAACTGAAAATGTGGCAAGACTGTATTTAAAACAAACATTTGTATTCATGAGGAGGTTGTCACTTAATTAAATGTTTTGATTTCAACAGATCCAAGATTCCCAAGTCATCATTTGTTCGAGCAACGGAGTCCCCCACCTCCACCCCACCCCCCACTCCTTAATAATACCCATCCTGTCCCTACCCAGAATCCTCTGCCTTTCAATCAACCTGGACCAGGATATAATCAACCAGGGCAGCAACCAGTATTTCCCAGAGACAGACCAGTAAGGCCAAACATTCAGCCTCAGAATCCTGCTGGAATTCTTCATTTCAGCCAACCAGGTTCAGCAAATCCACGGCCTTTCATGCAGCCCAGACAACAGTTCTTACAAAGCCCAGGACAGCCATTTCTAGGAACACATACACAGCCCAATATGCAGGTATGAATCAATGGTAAAAGGGGGCTGATAAGCACTATTTAGAACTTTTGCATTTAGAAAGCTATATTGGGATCATTGCGTTCAGCTGATGGCAACGATCTAACCAAAATGGCTACGTCTTGTTTGATGTTACAAATATGAAGTAGATTTAAGTGTAGTGCCTGTTACCATGTTGCAGTGTTAGACAGTGAAGTGGATTTTCATCGCCATATCAACAACTTAGTTGTGAAACATACACCAATATAGTGAAATTATTAAAGTGGCTGTGATTTCTGCTCAACTGCTTACAGCTAATGAGATTAGAAAAGTTCTTAATGACATATTTTGTTCAACAGTTCCTTACATTAATTTACTCCAGCAGAAATATGAAAGTATCGTATTGTTCAAAAACGTCAGTTTACAGAGAGATGTGTATGTATACAAAATATAGACATTGCTGGGTTATTTCACCTCTTGTCACAGGTCTTGGGTGCCCTCTGCTGATAAAAATGAGTTGTGTGTTTTAGGGGACTAGCAGTGACAGAAATCAGCATGGCTTCTTAAAAATTAGTTTTTCTTTTAAACCATTTGTTGAAGTAGACAAATGGTTGGTATAATGATGAAAAATACTATGCAGAGGCCCTTGACTCCCTTTAGGGAGTCTTTGTTATAGATTCACGATGTATACACTGAATTTCTTCTTAAGAGTAAATATTGTACTGTAGTAATTCTTAGAAGCAAGTAGGACAATTAGATTTATTTATTGTAGTCTCATTAGTAACGTTATTTTAGATTTTTTTTCACGTTAAGAATTTGAGCCAAAATCTAAGTACAAATGTTCAGTGATCAAGTGATCTCATTACCCTGCACAGCAATCAACAATCCACAAATACTGTCGCCCCAGGAAAGCCTAGAGCTCCTTACGTACCAGCCAAAATAACGTTGCCGTACGAGAACAAATCTGATGGCGTAAGGAGCTTATTTTCCTTTGGATTGAAAACCAAATGTGTAGAATGTCTTTTTTCTTTTTCAAATGTAAAGGGTCCCTTGCACCCTCCTCTACCACCTCAGCCTCACCAGCAGCAACAACACCACCAGCATCACCAGCAGCAGCTCCAGCAGCAGCAGCACCAGCACCAACAGCAGCAGCATCATCAGCATCAACATCACCATCATCTTGCCGGTCCACCACAGCCTTTGATTCCCATTACCCAGCCACAGTTCAGACCTCATTTGCAGACTTCACAGCAACAGTCAAATAACAATAGAATGCAGTGCCAACAGCGGCAGGGTCCAATGAATCCAAGACATGTAAGTATCAGTAAATACTGGCATACATCAGTGTTTCCTCGTTTTTGTGTGTGTGTGTAAAGATTGTGTATCTGAGCTCAAGTTTAAAACCTTTGAGCATAGTCTTTCACTCCTATTCCTTCTCCTCTTACTCTGTCCCCTTCATTCACTCATTCTCTCCTCTGTCCTTCCTCATTTTTCAATATCCTATATTTATAACCACTTCCCCTCCACCTCTGTCTCCCCCTTGACTTATTGTCTTTCCCTCTTCCCCTCCTCTTTGCACTCACTGTGTGAAAGAAAGAGGTAGACAGACACACTGCCCTCTCATGCTAAGAAGCTAGAGATCAAGGGTGGAATAGTGGGGAGGGTTATTTTAGAAGTGGTGTATATGCGAGAGAAGTCTTAAGTTTTGCTGTTTAAAGAAACCTAAAGATATGTGATAGAACTGAGAACATTTCAGAAGGAGGGCACTTTTAAACACTTACTCCTCAAAAGTTAGTAGCCATCTACTAAAAAGCTATATTGAAAATGCAATTGTCCTCTGAAGAGTCAGTGCCAATTTTTGAGACTAAATGTTAGTCCTGCTTGAAGTGGAAATCTAAACATAACCTGAACTCTGAAATGGCTACCAAGACCTCCATATTATATAGAATCATAGAATCATAGAATATCAGGGTTGGAAGGGACCTCAGGAGGTCATCTAGTCCAACCCCCTGCTCAAAGCAGGACCAATCCCCAATTTTGGCCCAGATCCCGAAATGGCCCCCTCAAGGATTGAACTCACAACCCTGGGTTTAGCAGGCCAATGCTCAAACCACTGAGCTATGTTGTCTTTTTGCCTCTGTCAGAGTACACCAACACAGAACATTGTCAAGCGTCCGAATCAGCAGCTACAGTCAACTGCTTCAAGGAATAGCAACTTGCGCGAATTACCAATAGCACCTTCGCATGCTATTGAGATTAGTAACAACCGGCGAACCGCTGCACCTGCTGCACAGGTGAAACCCATTACCAGCACAGCACCTGCGACAAGGGCTGTAGTTGGTGTTGGGAACCCCCATGGAAGGACTGAAACGAAAGCTAGAGCAGTCGTGCCAGTGGTCCAAACTAAAGCAGAAGTAAAATCTGAACCAGAGGTAAGGGAGATTTTCCATTAATGTTAAATGGCTGTTTGTAGTATATGCATTTCTATTTCTTAATGTAACCAGTTGCCTTATAGGTACAGATGAGGAATACCTGCAAAACATACCAGTATGGCGCTGCCTGGTAGTAACAGTTAAAGCATTGGATAATCTAGTTATCTTTTTTAAATAACAACTTTATACATTTGCTAGTCTGATTTGTGGAGTATAAACTCACCTATAGGCACCCCTGTGCTACACTTCGTTACCACTAGGCGTCCCACTTCCAGATTGCAGACTCTCCTCATAGTGTTTTCAGAGGGGGAGAAGGGGCTGAGCTGCAAGCTCCTCCCAGGAGAGGGGTCCAGGTCTTGAAGGTTGGAAGGGATGGGTGAGTCAATTTTGGAAGGTAAGGGAGCTACTCGTACAAAAGTTGGGGACAGGTAACCTACTTGATTAGGGGCACCCTGCTTTGGTATATGTTGTTAAAGTAGGAACAGCTACTTAATAGGAAAGGAAGAGAAGAGTGGGGAGGACACTGAGCAGGAATGAATTGGACTTAGAGTTGCTTCAGAGGTGGTATGGGCAGGACATTGCTGACCTGAAATCCGTTGGTGGAGTTAAGTGTCTTAGAACCACAGCAAGTGACGTGGAACTAAAGGAGGCTGGAGTAGGGCTAGCAGCAGCAGGGCTTCTCTTCCCTTGCCTCAGGTCCTGCAGCTTCCCATATCCGACTAAGAGGCTTCTGGGTCCAACCAGCTCCCTGCTGCTTAGTATGGGCTTTCTCATAAGAACTGCTATACTAGGTCAGACCAGTAGTCCATCCAGCCCAGTATCCTGTCTCTGACAGTGGCCAGTACCAGAGCTTAAGGGGAGTGAACAGAACAGAGCATTATTGGCGAGCTCCATTCCTGTCTTCCCCTCCTGGCTTCTGGCATTTAGAGGTTTAGGGTCACCCAGAGCATGGGGTTGCATCCCTGGCCATCTTAGCTAATAGCCCTTGATGGACCTGTCCTCTGTGAACTTGTCTAGTTCTTTTTTGGCTATTACAATTTCCCATAGCATCAGATACCACTCTCTCAGCAATACCTATCCCAATCTAATACATCCTCTTCCAAACTGGTTCCCTACTGCTCAGCACTTCCTCCCCATTCTTGTGAATAAGACAGCCACCAGATCCCTTCCTTCCTCTTCTTTTCCACTTTCTGGTCTCTGAAATTAGACCCAAATGACTTCGAAACACAGCTTCCCCAGCCCAGCCAATCTCCTCCAGGTCCTGGAGTCCTCATGATAAGCTGCAACTGAGCCATCCCCTCAGGCACCTCTTCTGCTGATGGAGCGGATACTTGCCCTACATCTCATCTGGAGGAAATATAAAATATTTTGTTTTTATTATTCTCCATTTTGAAAAAAGTTGCTATTTAATTTGCCAGGACCCCCCAGAGTGTGAGGTATAGCTGTACTCTGAACCTCACTCAGGTCTTGATCCTGAATGCTGCTGTGTGTGGATCCTTACCCCTGTATGGAACCCCATGGAAACCTGTGGGACTCCCCATGGCCACGGGGAGTCCTCTTTTGTGTGGAGCAGTTTGCAGGATTGGGCCCTTAATGTTGAACACTATGAGACGCTGTATCTACATGTATCTACAAATCCAGACTCCAGCGAGAAACTGCTGAATTGGAATTCATTTGCAAATTGGATACTATTAATTTAGGCTTAAATAGAGACTGGGAGTGGCTAAGTCATTATGCAAGGTAGCCTATTTCCCCTTGTTTTTTCCTAACCCCCCTCACCCCCCGACATTCTGGTTAAACATGGATTTATGCTGGAAATGGCCCACCTTGATTATCATGCACATTGTAGGGAGAGTGGTCACTTTGGATAAGCTATTACCAGCAGGAGAGTGAGTTTGTGTTTGTGTGGTTTTTTTTGGGGGGGGGGGGGAACCTGGATTTGTGCTGAAAATGGCCCACCTTGATTTTCATACACATTGTAAGGAGAGTGATCACTTTGGATGGGCTATTACCAGCAGGAGAGTGAGTTTGTGTGGGGGGGACGGAGGGTGAGAAAACCTGGATTTGTGCTGGAAATGGCCCAACTTGATTATCATACACATTGTAAGGAGAGTGATCACTTTAGATAAGCTATTACCACCAGGAGAGTGGGGTGGGAGGAGGTATTGTTTCATGGTCTCTGTGTATATGTCTTCTGCAGTTTCCACAGTATGCATCCGATGAAGTGAGCTGTAGCTCACGAAAGCTTATGCTCAAATAAATTGGTTAGTCTCTAAGGTGCCACAAGTACTCCTTTTCTTTTTGCGAATACAGACTAACACAGCTGTTACTCTGAAACCTGTATCTACATGATGGTTAAATGACTATTGCAATTTTCAAATGTCAAGTAATCCCAAGCAGAATCCTTCATGTTAAGTTAGCTATGAACCCCTCTGTCTCAAACACCAGGTTTCTTTCAAGAACTTCTTCTTTTAAGTTGCTGGTGATTAGCTCCTCCTCTTTTTCTTGAATTAGTTATGACCATCTCTCATTTCCACAAATGAAACATGAAGGAAACATGCAGTTATCAGTATTTAACTTCCTGTGCACTCATTCATCATCAGGAATAAAACCCCTTGGTTCAGTTTTTCAAGAGGTCACTTGTTTAACTTTGCTCTTTAGTTTCAGCAGATGCTAAAGGATTTTTTCCCTCCTTCCCCTTTATCAGTTCCTCATAGAAGAATCTAAAAGTATCAGAAAATAAACAGAAATTGAAAAATTTTGAAAAATGTTTGTTTTAAGCTATTTAGGACAATTGGAATGTTAGAACTCAGACCTGGGGAGATGAATTAATAATCAGAGGGTAGGTGAAGCCATCAAAGCTGCATTTTAAATGTATCATATTATTCTAAAACTTATAATCGGGATATTACTGCCAACTGTATATATAAGCATCTTGCAAAATTTCAGTCTTCTGCGCCAAGTAATTACTTCTAAAGAACTCTAAACTCTATTTGATCTTGTGATGGGGGGGGGGAGGGATAGCTCAGTGGTTTGAGCACTGGCCTGCTAAACCCAGGGTTGTGAGTTCAATCCTTGAGGGGGCCATTTAGGGATCTGGGGCAAAAAATGGGGATTGGTCCTGCTTTGAGCAGGGGGTTGGACTAGATGACCTCCTGAGGTCCCTTCCAACCCTTGTATTCTATGATTCTATTATAATCAGTCATCACTATAAAGAGCAGAGAAATGAATTTTGTGGATGGGCTGGTACATTTTCACATCAGTTTTGCAAGGCTGGCAATATATGAAATAAAGGAGCCTCATTAATTTGTGAAGTGCCCAAAGAAAAGTTTTCTTTGCCTCTGTGAAAATAAAGCATTAACTTCTCTCCATAAACCTTTCCCATAAGGTGGGAAAACAAGCTGATAACTTCCTGTTCTATGTGGTCATTTTTGGTCTCTTTCCGATTTGTATAGGCTTTGGTTTCCAGATTTAGGAGTGTTTTCCTCCTATTTTGTTTGAAGGTTATTTGATTAGAGGACTTTTGTCATCATTTCTTTTTCCCAGTTCATCCTGTTAATTTCCTGTTAAAGAGAGAAAAAGACTGGAGGAGGACAGTACACTTCTTCAAAAGCAACATCATATCTCATTCTTTTTCATTCTCTGTTGTTTGGTACAAGTAAGGTGTTTCAGGACCTGCATCCTGTGGGATGCACCCACCTCTTCAGAGGCTCAGAGCCTGTCATCAAGGCTGTCATCAGGAACCTGAAGTTCATTTCAGATCTTTGGGTTATAGCTCATCAAGTGTCAGACTGTCAGCATTTTGATTTGGGGTAAATTTGAATTTAAAACATAGGCATGAAAGTCAATTCATCTGGGTTCTGTTCCCATCTCTGACACATACTTGCCTTTTTTCTTTGGACAAATTACCTAACCTCTCTGTGCCTCATCCTCCATCAGTATAAAGGGAATAATAGTACCTTGAGTGATTGTACACATGATTTCACTCATGGTGTTCATTCACGTGAAATTGGATTTTTCTGGCTATCCGTGTCCATTGGGGCTGCTCCTGTGCCCTCTTCAACCCACCCAAGGTCATAAAAGGCAGAGCAGGCCCCACCATCATTCAGTTCCTTCTTATTGCTGGTGTGCAGTGTTCTCCTGCTTCTCTGCGATGCTGTTACAGTTAGTGTTAATGACTAGTTAGTATAGTTGTTAGGTAGTTAATTACTTTTCGTTTGCCCATTGGTATTAAAAAGATCATTTTTACTAATTCTTTATAGACAGTAGGCTCTGAGTGCCCTCCTCGGTACTGTGACTTGAGGTGGTATGGCAGAAATTGAATCTCTGGTTTGACATGCCCCTCTTGTGTTGGGCATTCTTAAGTGCCTTCTTTATTTAGACAGGGGGCATATCCCTAACTGTTGATTCTTCTGCCACTCTCTTTCCAAGTGGACTCAGAAGCTAAGGGATGCCTTCCTAAAGTTATCCTAGAGCACTCCATGAAAGCCTATTCAGAGAAGGAGTATGTAGTGAAGGTTCACCCCTCTCTCCGTTCCTGCTCAACAAGTGCCCCAACAAGCTGTTGTTCCTTCCCAAACTCCATGGCTAAGATGTCTAAGAGACGGCAGTTGTTGACTTCAAAAAAGGATAGAAAGGAACCATGCTCCAGAGACAAGACATCGGTCTCCCTCCGTGGGACCCTTGGAACAGAGATGCAAGAATCAACATATTACACTGTGTCATGCTCTGCATTCAAAGGGCAGCAAATGGCCTAAGATGGGTGCCTCTGGAGCTTCATTACCAGGTATGAAAAAAGTGCCTGCAGTACTAGCTAAATCTGCTGCCCGCCTTCAGCACCAATTCTTGTACTCTTGGTATGCAGCTCCCACATTACTAGCCTTTTTGGTGCCGTGGCCTATTCATCACCAAGTGACACATCTGTGAGCCAGTGCCAGAGTCTTCCTTGTTGGAGCGTACAATCTCAAAATTCTAACTAAGCCTTCAGTCACTGAAATCATGGTACCACATAGAGCTGCTGAGCATTGGGTGTCACCTACTTTTCCTGCTCAGAGTGGGTCTCTTCCATCTCACAGGATCCTAGAGCTTGAGAGCCAGCCTGAGCCCTAACTTCGACGCTGCAGTTAAACAGCCCTTTAGCTCGAGCCCTGCAAACCCAAATCAGCTGGCATGAGCTAGCCACAGGTTTTTAATTGCAGTGCAGGCATAACCCAGGAGATTTGATCTGTTCAGCAGAAAAGTCTGGTCCTCTGCCAGTCTCCAGATATACAGAGTCATTTTGCTGGAAGAATCTAGTAATTGGCAATCTACACTGGGACACATTGTCTTAGTTTATAGAAAGAAAGGCATATAGAAAGGCATGCAGGGCCATGGAAGAATTAAGGTCCATTGTGCTAGAGGGGAATCTGATAGCTGGCATTTCCCAGCTGGCTGCTTTTGAATGTATCTGGTGTACCTACATACATGATCACATTTGTGGTGATGGAAAGAGCCTCCTGTGATCAGGAATACCCAGGTAGGTCCAAACTACGGTAGAGGATCTTCCATTTGAGGACTGCAACCTCTTAAATTCCAAGACAGCCGACTCCTCTGCTGGTACACTCCAGCCCCAATGAGAAGGCAAGCCAGAGTTCAAACCTTGTCCAGATAGTGTCCTCCTGCTAAATACGATTATAACCGATGCGGGCATTGGAGCCACTAGCAGAGAAGCAGAGGCCCAATGTAGACATCCCACCACTTCTTCAGATACAGTGCACTTGACATCTTCCTCTTGACAGGAGGCTTCATGCCACAGTTGAAAGTCTGGCAGAACCTTTGGAGAATCTCTGCCCTCAGCCTCCTGCTGGCAACTGCCTTTTCTTCAAGAAGCTTGGAGTAGGATCACCACAGCTGAGAGATTGTCAGCACTGGGTATTATGTACAATTCCAGTTCCTTCCTACCTTCTCTCCCATCTTCCCCATTCACACCTCTCATGAGATACTGTTGAAGAAAGAGATGGACCTGTCCTGCATCTTTGAGGAGCAGAAAAGGTACCCTTAGAGTTCAGGGCAGGGGGCTTCATTCCTGTTATTTTCTCGTCCCAAAGAAGGGGGCTTGAGGGCCTATTCTGAACCTTGATATCTCAAGAGCATACATCCAGCTCACAGGAAATTCATCACGTTCTTAGTAGGAACATCTCACTAACAGTACAGGATCCTGCCCATTGGACTTCCCACAGTACCAAGGTGTTGACCAAATACTTGACAGTTGTAGCAGCTCTTTTAAGGAGGCAAGGGATACAGGTTTATGCATATCCTATTAATGTGTTGATCTGAGGAAGATCATTACATCAGGTCATCAACTCAGTTCAAGTAACCTTAAATCTCTCACCTACTTGTTAGTCATCAGGAGTGGCATCCATGTGGACAATCACTCAAAGAAGAAAGAACAGTTACTTATCTTTTGGTAACAGTGGTTTTTTTGAAATGTGTTGTCCACATGGAGTCCATGATTCCCCACTGCTCCAGAGTCTTACTCCTCTGTATTGGCGAAGGAACTGTGGGGTATTTGGACCCATTCTGCCTCTTATGCCCTTGACCGGGGTGCGGGCAGGGTGCTCAAAGACATTTAGGACGCAGGCACGGCCCTAATGAACACTGCTTGCTACAATAATCCAATCTCATGTGCATACCCATATTTGAATCTGCATGGACAGTACATCTCAAAGAACCAGTATGGTAAGTAACCGTTCTTTTCTGGACACACAGGTTGTTTATGAAATATTTAGTACCCTTTTATGAAAGACAACTAAAATGCAATGTATTATTATTTGATGAAAACCTAATCTTATTATATTTGACAAATATATCTGGTAACTATAGCCTAAAATCAGAATGATCTGTTCATTAAAATTATAAATTCATTATATAGCGTGTTTTATAGGCAGATTGCTTTAAAAATAATCTTAAAGCTATTTAAAATGGAATCTAATTTCATCAGGTATATTTTGTAATAATATGTACATCCTGTTGAAGCAGCCAGCTCAAAAGCAAGGTGGATCTTTTCTTATGAAGATGGGCATATGCATTTCCTTAACTGTTCTCTATTTCTTATAGCTTCCTATAAGGACACTTTCTGCCAAAGTTGCAGAATCTTTAGAAAGGTTATTTGACAGAGTATAATACTTTCAGAAAGGCTTAGGGATGGAATATTAAAGGCATTCTCTATATACCATTAATATTCCAACACTGCATTTGGCAACATTTTGATTCTGAAGAGAGTGCATGAGTTCAAGGTCAGAGAGATTGACTTGTGCTGTTCATTATAACCAATTATTGTGTGACAAATGAGTTTGAGATCAGGCTGAAAATTCTGTAAGAAAAATCAATAGTTCTAATCAGGGCCTTTCAGGTCATTTACCACCCTACCTTTTGTTAGTTTGTCAGAAAAGAGAAAGATAAAACCTGTGTGACAGTGGATTGCCTCTGTATTGTTACTTTCCATTTGAAACATATTTTGATATCTTTAATTATTATATTAATAGTTTAATTGGTTTCAGAAACTTCTACAAGAGTTCCAATTTATAAGACTTCATTTTTAGTATTTTGATAAGATTTCCAAACTAGCAATATAGTTGGGGGGTGGGGGGGAACAGGATGTAGCATATCTAGTTTCTAAAACAGATTTGAGCTCCCTGTCTCTAGTGAATAGCAAATCTTCCTGGAAGATATGTCACTAATAGTTTTAGCACTATGTCAGGGTAATTTCAAAATCTCTTTTCAGATTTCTGCCATTATGACATCTTATAAAATAATAACTTATTGTTAGCTTTGACTAAACTAACATATTTCCCTATTTCAGTAAATGCCTTTCCTTTCCTTTTTATAGTTTCCCGATGAAGATGAAGAAACCAGATTGTACCGTTTGAAGATAGAAGAACAGAAACGCCTAAGAGAAGAAATTCTGAAACAAAAGGAGCTGAGACGGCAACAGCAGGCAGGTGCTAGAAAGAGAGAGTTACTTGAAAGACTTGCGCAACAGCAGCAACAGCCTCCTACACAACAATCTTTCACACAGCAGGAAGAGGAATTATCAGAGTTTCCCACCAATGGAAACCCATTTATACTCCATCCTGGTGCACAGGCCAGGCAAAATGTGAAAAATAGACTTCTTGTTAAAAAGCAAGACATGGTAGTTCCAAATATTCAGCCCAAACCCACCGATTTCATGCAGGATGGGGCTAATATGCATTTTCAAGGACAGCAAGTGAAAACAGTGAAGCCTTTGAGACAGACTAGAACAGTACCTCAAAGTCCACTTCAGCCATCGCCGAAAGTATTACAAACAAAACCTGCTGCAACTACAGCATCGCTCACCCCAGGACAGCCTGCTAGGGTGGCATCAATACAAGGAAGGCCTCAGGAACTGAAACCTGGTGTGAAAAGGACTGTCATGCAACGGGCAAACAGTGGTAGTGGAGATGGGCCCCATGTCGGCACCAAAGTGCGGGTGATTAAGTTGTCAGGAGGGGTAAGTTTCCAAGGCTCATCTGTTTTTGTGTTGTTTTGTCATGGTCTGTTTTTGTGTGTTCTACTCAGTGCAATCCTAAAATAGGAAAAGAACCTATTTTGAAAAGAAAACAGCAAATTCAACAGAACTAATAATCGGTATTTCAGAAGATGATTTTCAGAGCTATAAACGAGTTATTTTAAAAAAAACTTGTAGGAACAGAGGTTTGCTGTAATATATTGCAATGGAGTGGGGTTACCATTAAGTTTACATCACTGTTTCCTGAATAATATCTACTCATTTTGGTGCTTGTAACTTGAGCCCAAAAATTCTTCACCTGTGAATCTTCGCATAGAGCAGTAGTTCTCAAACTTTAGCAACCCAATGACCCCCATTTTGATTTAAAATTTTTCGCGGACCCCCAAGCCCCCTCCTTAGTCCCAGCCCTTCCCCCAAGGCCCCACCCCGCCCCACTTCTTCCTGCCCCTGCTCTACCCTTACCCCTCCTCTTCCCCGCCTCTTTCCATCCCATCCCCCAAGCGCGTCCTGTCCCCGCTCCTCCTTGTCCTTCCCAGTGCCTCCTGCCCTCCACTGAACAGCTGTTCCGCGGTGTGTAGGAGGCACTGGGAGGGACGGGGAGGAGTTGATCAGTGGGGCTGGTGGCCCCAGACATGATTTGCAGACCCCTTGGAGTACCCTAGCGGACCCCAGTTTAGGAAACCCTGGCATAGAGCATTTTGGTCCAGAAATGTTTTGATGTATGGGAGAAAAGAATTTGTGTGGCTATTTTTAAGTTTGAGGGGTTAAAAAAAAAAAAAGTATGCCCTGTCCATATTGCAGTTGAAACCATACTAGCAGCTAGTCGTGTTTAAGCATGGTTAAGCATGTTTTCCTGAACAGTGTGGGCAGCCTTTTTTTGTTTGAGAACCGCATTGCAAAACTGTGATATAAACAGAATTTGGGAGAGTAAATTTTCTTCTAGGGACTAGATAATGCCACCATTTCATTTTTGTGTCTAAATCAGATTTACTTATCTTTTGACAGGGGTCCATTGTCTACATTGGCTCCTGAGCACTGGTGGTAGTCCTGGTAGATTTGTATATTTGCAATGTTTTTCTATATTCATCCAGCAAATAACTATATTGGTGGTTTTCAACCTTTTTTCATTTGCGGACACCTAAAAAATTTTGAATAGAGGTACGGTGGACCCCTTTGGAAATATTAGACATAGTCTGCAGACCCTCAGGTGTCCACGGATCACAGATTGAAAACCACTGATCTATATTAAATTTGATTTTCTATTATTGAAAAAAATTGGAGTGCCGAATAAGCTGAGAATTCAGAGGGTCTAACTACAAGATTTTCCCAGAGAGATCTGGTCCCTGCTTTGCCTTGGGCAAAAATATTTTAATATAAAAATCTTTTGATACCTTTTAGGAGAGGGGCAATCCGAAAGAAATCTATACACTAATTGAGGAAACCACTAGAACTGCAGTAGGCAACAAGCAGGTGGACATTTCGAGTGTGTTAGCAGAGGTTGAACAGGACCTCAGTTACAGAAGTTGCTTCTCACTCTTCTCTCAAAATCTGATTTTTTTAAATAATAGAATTTAGCAAATAAGTAGACCAAAATATAGTCTTAGGTGCTCAGATACCTTGGTAATGAGCACAGTATACATATGCAACAGGGCGACAGATATCGCTGTTGGTGTTTTTAAAAGGGAAGAGGCAATTAAAATGCTGGAGAGACTTAGGTATTAAAGGTGACTACTTTTCATAAGGATTTTATTGCATTACAGATAATTCCAAAATGTTTCAAATTGTATAGTTACACGGTGACTGTAAAGGTCCTCTTAACAATTTTTAAAGAAATATATTTGCATAATGGAAAGAATATGACTAATGAGGATCTGGTGAGAGTGGAGGATGACTCTTTCTTCAGACATTGGTAGTAACTTTAGTCCAGTAGAAGGAGGAAATACCAGAAGTTGTAAGTAATCCCTTCTGTTGGACTAAATAAAAATATAATCATACTTTCAGGAATCCCATTGGCCTGCAATTAGTGTGACTGGCTTATTTTATTCTTGGTAATTCAACAAAAGCAGTCGGCCCCAACTTTTCTTCTGATCTGGTAAAATAAAACAACATCAAGCTACAACCCCAGCCACCAGTGCATTAGAGGTCTCTAGGGTAAATGATTCAGTGCCCAATGTAGCAAGTGTCATGAAAGAGTTTTTTTCCTCAGTGTTCTCTTTTTCCAGCAAACCATAAGTGACTTATTTTTTTACCGATTATACACTAATGTTGCTTGCCATCAGATTTAGCCACATTAAGTACGTGTCGTTCCTGCTGCATTGTATTCTATGTAGACTTGCTCTTGTCCCTTGAAAATTCATTTAATATCTTCAGGATCATCAGCATAGAACAGGCTGTCTGTGCATGGTATGTAGTTGCTTTTCCTTGCCACCATGGAATATTTTTTTTTTCAAACTATAGAAAAATGAAAGCGAGCGTTACAGTTAGCTTTTTAACTCTGATCAAGATGGTTAATGAATTTTATAATAGTTTGTCAGAAAGCTGAATCTATATTACTTTGTTCCATGTGCCACACAGTGAAAAAGGAAAATCTCAGTAGCAGGGGGGCAATCTGGCCTATTTTGATGCTCAGTATATTAAAAAAGATTAACAAGTTTATCAGAGCCCTGCAAACTGTAAGGATTATAATGTTTATAATTCTATTTTTTAGTACTGCAGCATACACCACTTATTGCCAGACCTATGAGATGCCCGAGTACTATTTTTTTTTAAACGAACCCTTACTCCTTAATTGTCCTTCCTCAGTCTAAATTAGCAAAAAAGAAAAGGAGTACTAGTGGCACCGTAGAGACTAACTGAAGTGAGCTGTAGCTCACAAAAGCTTATGCTCAAATAAATTGGTTAGTCTCTAGGGTGCCACTAGTACTCCTTTTCTTTTTGCGAATACAGACTAACACGGCTGCTACTCTGAAACCAGTTTAAATTAGGTTTGCCTCACTTCCCTGCTGTCAGCCACCAGAAAATGCTTTGGCTTCTTTTATCTGTAAGCAGTGACTTGATTCTGCAGTATAGCAGCCTCTCTGCTGCTGTCAAAACTACAGATCGTTTATACCCATTTCCCTTTCTCTTAATTTTTTGTGCAGATGAAGTCTTTAATGGCCATGAAATGGTGAGATTCATACTGGTTAGGCACTGTGTAGACTACTCTACCCAGCTGTGCCGAAGTATGTCAGTACACACTTGAAAAGTCCTTTCTTTCAGCAGACTAGCAGTAGTACTGAATAATGTAAAATAAACAGTTATCTAACAGGGAATGGACTGAGATCATGCTCATACCACCTTTGATCTAAACCGGTTTCGCTTTGCACTGGAGCTGTTGGCAAAAACTATCTGCTCATTAGACTGCTCACTGATACCGTGGTGGGTAGAACAGTTATCGAAGTGGCATTATATGCTAATGATGGGTTTTATTTACTGTCAAAGCAGCTCCAAATTTAACTTACCTTGTTAAGAAGTTGTCCGTTTTCTTCATTCAAAATTACTTTCAGAGAACAGTGACTCCTGCTGTTGAGCAAGAACATACCCCAGTGTGAGTCTTTATTTTGTGTGCAGCAAGCCCTTTACGTTACTAGGTGTTAGGGTATCTGACTCCAGGTATGCAATGTCCCCTCATCTCTGAATAAAATAAGATGGCCTGTCAAAGTGGCTATGACCAGAGTTCACACTCATGGGACAAATAATCTTTTTCAAGAAGATTTCATGAAATTGCAATATTTTCCAATTAAATATCTTTTTTAAAAAAAAAAAAAAGATACTTGCTGTCCAGTGTCTCTGACACAGTAGATATGTGGTGGGCAAACTTTTTGGCCCGATGGCCACATCTGGGTGGGGAAATTGTATGCAGGGCCATGAATGTAGGGCTGGGGCAGGGGGTTGGGGTGTGGGAGGGAGGTTGTGGGAGGGGGTGTGTTGTGCAGGAAGGGGCTCAGGGCAAGGGGTTGGGGTGCAGGAGAGGTGTGGGGTGTAGCAGGGGGCTCAGCACAGGGTTGGGGGCTCAGGGCAGGAGGTTGGTGTGCAGGAGGGGGTGCGGAGTGCGGGAGGGGGTTCAGGGCAGGGGGTTGAGATTCAGGAGGGGTGCAGCGGGGGCTCAAGGCAGGGGATTGGGGTGCAGGAGAGGTACGGGGTGTGGCGGGAGCTCAGGGCGGGGGGTTGGGGTTCAGGAGGAGTGCAGCAGGGGGCACAGGGCAGGGGGTTAGGGGTGCGGGGGGCTCAGGGCAGGGGTTGGGGTGCAGGAGGGGTGCGACCGGGGGCTCAAGGCAGGGGACTAGGGGGCTTAGGGCAGGGGGTTGGGGTGTGGGAGGGGTTTGGTGTGCAGGCTCCAGCCCGGCGCCGCTTACCTTGAGCTGCTCTGGGGTGGCAGTGGGGCTGAGTCAGGCTCCCTGCCTGCCCTGGCCCTGCGCCGCTCCCGGAAGTGGCCAGCATGTCCAGCAGTGGCTCCTCTCACCTGTGGGTACCACCCGTGAAGCTCCCATTGGCCACGGTTCCCCGTTCCCAGCCAGTGGAAGCTGTGGAGGGCGGTGCCTGCAGGTGAAAGCAGCACACAGAGCCCTCTCCCAGGGACGTGGTGCTGGCCGCTTCCGGGAGCGGTGTGGGGCTAGGGCAGACAGGAAGCCTGCCTTAGCTCTACTGTGCCACAGGGCTGGCAATCCCACTGGCCGGCTCGAAAGCCCTGAGGGGCCGGATCTGGCCCTCAGGCTGCAGTTTGCCCTCTCCTGCAGTAGATGCTCCAATATGTGCCTGGCAAGCCTCAAAAAAAAGAAAGCAGAAGATGATTAACACTTCCTGTATGTCAGACACTGCAAAGTATTGCATGCCATATCAGGGACTAGTGGTGTGATGCAAGGGGTTAATGATAGGATTTGTCCTTATTGATTCCATGTCACAGCTGTCATTTTTACCAGAATCCTAGTTCCTCAAACACTTTAAGGCTAACCCTTCCTTTTGTGCCTCTAGATGAGCAACGAGGAATGCCTATGTGAGTGGTTTTCTATTTTGATTATTCCCTTTCAGTCCTGGTAGTCCAAATATGCTTGCCAAATTTAGTCAGTCTGATCTTTAGGACTTGAAGAGAAAGTGGGACTAAGTGTTCAGCGGATATATTTGATATCAAGGCTTTGCTTTTTTGCAGAGCTACAACACCTCTGTCAGCATAGCTTATCTAGCTTCAGTCTTACTTTGCTGCATATCTTCAGGACATCACTTCACTGGGTCTTGGATACACAAGATCAGCATATTATTATCGTGCTGTCCATGAGAAAAAGGTCTTAGATTTGTCTGGCTCAATCAGAGGCCTGATCTCAATACTAGATAAAGAACACAAGAGGATTCAGACAGGATAAGATCTTGAAATGGTACTTGTTGGGAGGAAATACAGTAATAAATGGATATTTGTAGGCAGGCATAGTAGATACTTCCAAAAAATATCTAGTGCAGTTGAAATCTGTAAAACCAATGTCATAGAGCAGGAATGATCCTGGCCATGAGGGAGCAGGTTTGTACCCAGTGTTAGCTCTATATGTCTTATGTGTTAAAAGGTTATACAAACTGTGCATGTTAGACATGTCCATTGATTGGTCTGAAGTTCTCTTAGCATTGCATGATGTTTTAAAATCATTATTGTACCACTCAGTCATCTTATATTATTATTATTGGGTGATCTCTCCCTAGCCAAAGACTGGTCTTCCTTGCTCAAAGTGATATGTCTCAGCCTCTGTGGCCCGAAAATGCTGACTCTTATGCTGGACCAAGAATACACACTCTTTGTCTGTGTGGAGATCTGCACTAGTGGGCCTTTTGTATAAGTACCTATGTTCTGTTTGGATTAAAAGTTAAGTCTTAGATTTTCATGAGTTACGGCAACTACTGCCTGACAATTCATCTTAAAAGCTTGACTGAAATAGCTGACAAACTATTTTGGTTGGAAATTCAGTCTGGAAGGATATAGTCTTGGGTTGTATAAAAAATATTGAAGAGGGAAATAAAGGACAGATTGCTTTGCTTTATTTAGGATAGCAGTCAAGGAGGGAGGTAGTTGAACACTGAATTCTAAAAAATGGGGGGGAAAGTTCTTGATTTAGACAATCCTGTTGGATGATGTAAATTTATCTACTAAGATTTGCTTGATGATTGTATTTGTTGTTTTGCTTGTTATGTGTATTGTTCATTATAGCCAATAAAAATTGTTTAAATAATTTAAATTTCTATAGCGCCTTTCGTCCAAAGACATCAGAAGTGCTTTTACAAATGTTAATTAAAGTCTCCAACAATTATGTGGCAAGAAGTATATAGGGAGCTTTCAACCCATATCTGAAATGCAGCTCTGAGGTGTGGAATGTCAGAACATTAGCAGCGTACAGTAAAATTATTTTCAAAGAGTGGGAGGATGGCATCAGCATCAGTACTCATCCCCCATCTGAAAGAATGGTCTTGGGCACAGGTAAGGGCAGTATCCATGTCTTATTAGGTGCGCAGGCAAAAACTTAATGAAGGCCAGCATTTTATATTGGATTTTAATGTCTTTTTTTCATACTTACAACTTAAAGACAATGCAAAAAGACTGACACCTGAAAAGCTGCACTAATCTAAACATCAAGGAGATTAAAACTCAGTCAGATTAAACTCAGATTAAAATTGACTTCCAGTATCTGTAAAATTTCAGTCTAGCAATATTTGTCAAATTAGAATGTTCCCTACTGAAAAACCCACTGGAATTCTTGCTCTGAAAAGGTAAAGTCTAAAGGCACAGGTTGGTGCAAAACTTTAATTTAAAAACTATATAGGTGCCATTGGGGCATAGATTGATGTTAACTAAGGTGGAATACGTCATGATTTTCAGAAATTTTTAGAGATGAGGGTAAGGATATTGCATGTTAGTTGGGAGATACACCTTTTATTGGGGTTGTATGAAAGGAGACACAAAGCCACACATGAGCAAAGGAGGATTTAATGGAAAGGCAGTGCAGGAGGAGACCAGGGCATAAAGGTAGGTGAGGTCAAGAGCAAGAGAAGAACTAGACAGCACTTTAAGAAAGGCTAGCCATCAAATCCTGACTAAAAGGAATCCATGTTTAACAGGTTAAATTAGAAACTAATTTCACTTCAAATAACTTAGAGTATATGCAAAATAAAATGCTTCCTCTTATCAACCTGAGTACAGTCTGAGGCTCCCTGTAGTTTTCACCTTTTCCTCCCCAGGAAGGAAAGACTAGGCTTTTCATTGAGTACCGTAAATGCAGATTCCATCATTCCCTTAAAATTGTAATAGAAAGTCTTTTGCAGTTTAATTTTGGAATTTTATACTGTAAAACAATCTCTTGTGGTGGGCTTGATGTACATTATTGCAACATCAAGTAGTAGTTGGATTTCATAAGAGGAAATGATAGAGGGACAACCATGACAGTGTAAGTAAAAATATGTGCTAATAGAAGGAATCTTACTTTAAAGTGAAAATTGGTCAGCATGGGATTATTGGAGTGGGAAAGGATACAGATTTGTCCCATTTAAATTTAGTGACTCCAAGAGCAGTGAAATGCTTTAATATAAAATGCTCAAAGTTTAAGAAATTGGCGTCAGCCACTAATACAGGTATGCCTTGAGTCTAGAAGACACTCAAACACAAATGGAACTAATTAACCAAATACCATCAGTGCCATGGAAACATAATGCTAGAAGCTTGGGGCAGAACATTGCAAGAGTTTAGTGAACAGATTTTTGTAGCCATAGCAGAGTGGTACGCACTGGGTTCCTGTTTTGGATTGGTTAAGAAATTGTCAGTCTGCACAGATTTGTTCATCTAAGCAACTCTAAGGCTGCAAGACCTATTTGGCTGAAGAGGACTACATTAATGCAAACTAGGAAACTTTTAGTTCAAGCCCACAGCATCCCCATGGGGGAATTACAGTGCAGCACTTCAGTGCACATTGCTATTCATACCATTCATTGTCCAAACTATGGAGCAATGTAGACAAAGCTCAGAATGACTTTACCTTGAGGTGAGACATTTTCTGAGTTTCCTTCAGAGAGACTACTCTTAAATTTACAAGCATTGACTTTTCTTCCAAGGTTCTAGGTAGTCCTACTTATGGATCAATACCTCAATCTATTGAAGAACCTACCCGGGTTATTGCTTGTGGGTATAAAGTGGGGGGCACTTTCCTCCAGGAAAGTGGGGGCACAGTCAAAAGTTTCTAGAAATGAGCATCCTGTAACTTTTACTGTTCTTTATTTAAAAGGAAAAACAGTTCAGAACATAGCTTATTTCCTCAGCGGCACAGTCCAACAAAAGCACATCATCCCAGTAATCTCTCTTCACTGGCTTTCTGTTGAATGCTGGCTCAAGTTCAAGATTTTGGTTTTCATGTTGAAAGTCCTATGTTACGATAGCCTCAATTATCAGTGGGACTATTTCATTCTGTAAAGTAATGACCACAGTGACATTTTCACTAGTGTAGTGTCAAGATTGCAAGGAGCAGGCAGAGTTGTTTTTCCTAACAGAAGAGATCAGAATGATGCATCTGGGTATGTTCAGAACCTATTTTGACCTATCCACTCATGATGAGCACACCAAAATCATGTTTTGAAACAAAACAAGCATCTTACAGAATGGGGGAAAGTGAAAGGTTAATCTTGTGCTCACTTCAGTGGCCTAAGAACATAACAGCCATACTGGGCCAGACCAGTGGTCCGTCTAGCCCAGTATTCTGTCTTCTGACAGTGGCCAGCACCTGGTGCTTCAGAGGGAATGAACAGAACCAGACAGCTATGATTGATCCCTCCCCTGTTATCTAGTCCCAGCTTCTGGCAGTTGAAGGTTTAGGGATATTCAGAGCATAGGGTTGTGTCTTTGGCCATCTTGCGTTCATAGGGTTGTGTCCTTGATCCATTCTCCATGAATGTATCTATTTTTTTTTTTGAACCCAGTTATAATTTTGGCCTTCACAGCAGCCCTTGGCAATGAGTTCCACAGGTTGACTGTTCACTGTGGGAAGAAGTACTTGCTTTTGTTTTGTTTTAAACCTGCTGAATATTAATTTGGGTGCTCAGATATCTCAATGATGTGTGCTTTAAGAATCAAGATAAAAAAGCTGACTGACTTAGAGGGAGAGAGAACTACTTATAGAGGTTTTCCAGTAGAAATGCCTGACATGGAGATTTTCTTGGAAAGACTTACTGCACAACTGGAGAAACAAAATAGTGACCAACTTCTGTGGTCTGGTAGCCCCTAGCATTTTGAATGGATGTTCTACCCTCAAAACAAGAATTTTTCTTGACAAACCCCTTGTCTCCAACCAAAATCATGTCCCAATAGCAGATATGCATACTACACACCATGTATTCTATGAAATATGTATTACGGGGCTTTCTTTACCTCTGCTAAAATAATAATATGCCCAGTGTACTTGCTCTGAAGTGACCTTTTTCTATTGCTTAAAACAGTGCATTGTTTTTGGTGGAAGGAGGTAGGTTTTAAAATAGAGGCACTGTAACTCAGTGAAGGTTATGTACAAAGCAAGTTTCAAACTTAGTTGACTTTATTGGATCTTTGCAGTTATATTTACATTTTATTGGGGAATTTCCCATACAACGCTCAATAACTCAGAGGTTGATTCTACCCTAATAAAGTGAGTAGCGATAAGTCACCATTTGTGCAGTTACTGCAGTCATAGTAATGGCTAAAGCTGTAGCGTAGATAAGGCTCGTACCCTTTTACCACTGTTGTCTAACCCTGTTTATGCTACAGCCTCTGCAGTTATGAACAACAACATACACTTTCAGGCAGAGGCCAAGCAAGGAAATTTTCAGCCCACTTTTGAAGGAGGCATCCAGGGTATTCAATACATCATTGCTCACTGAATGCCCTTCGGTAGTTTGACTGCAACGTGCCTCCTTTTGTACTGAGCTGGAAAGGGAATACAGTTACGCTGGGAATAGAAATAGTCAATTTTTTTCTGGTATTATCTCTTTGTGTATATTTGTTCTGAGTAAGCTTGCTTCATGATCAAAATTTTAGGAATCATAAAGGAGAAAATATACATTTCCTCAAACACTTTAACGCTCTGATAAGAGTTAGAAAAGGTCAGTTCCTTCAGTATAAATGGAGACTGCTTGACTGGTCACCCAGTTGTTTGATTTGAGTCATACTTAATCTAACCTTGTGTCCGCCAGGCATATACTTTTCTTTTTGTGTATGAGAGTAAATAGTTGGAATTTAGATAGTTAATTTCTGTCTTAGATTGCTCATCAGACCTGAGTTTCTCTCTTAAATAGAGATGGCTATGATCCAATATGGGTGGAGGGAGCAAAGTGGGAATTGTATTCAATAAATGTATTGTTACTGTTCTTTCATTTAAAAAGTAATGACCAGCATCAGGCACGTCCCAGTCAGGGAGAACACTAAATTTAAGTCTGAAGACCTGTGGTTTTCTGCCACTGACTTGTGTGATATTTGGTAATTATGCCTTGTGCCTTAGTTTAGCAATCTTTAGAATGGGAAAAATATTTACCATCTTCGTGAAGTATTTTCAGTATCTGTATATAAAAAGTGGTATATAAGAGATTCTTTTTGTCTGACACCTATTGTTCTGCTAATACGGTTGATAAATGTCCTGGACTATTGATTAGCTGTTTTTCTTACATTTTAGAGTAGATATCAGTGGTTTTGCTTTATTTTTACAATGTCTATTTTTGTGTATCACACTGCTGTGTTAGTATCACAGTCTGCTGTTTGGACTTCAGTCTTTTTGACGATAACCAATTGTTGTATCAGTTTAAAATCTATTTACACACAGAGACCAATATACTGTAGATATATGATAAAATATAGTGACTATCTTCTGTCATTGAAGGAGGATGACTTTAGTGATCTGACAGGTATTTTCTCTCTCAACTGCTGTGATCTATAAAGTGACTATTTTCTGGAAATACTGACTTTTAAAATGCATATAGAGTATTTCTTTTTTTCTCCCAAGGAAAATCAATTACAAAGGCCATTTGGGGCTCTGAGGTTTTCGGGGTAAGATTTAAAACTTCATCTTTTGCCACATGCTCTGTTTGAATTATCGTGTATGTTAAACAAATAGGCCCACAGAATGAGGTGAGCATATTAGAACCTCTTTTTGTTCTTGTTGTCTCTGTGTTTTGATGCATGTGATACTTAAAGTAAATAAACTTAGGTTGATTTGTGAAGTGCTTTTGCAGCATGCACATTCATTTACTGTTGGGTGATTTTTGAATTAGCTTTTTAAAGATTACATGGATAGACACAGCATTGTAGTAGTTAATAGAAACCTGTGCAGTGAGGTCTATGGGCTGCAAGATCAGTAACAGTGACAGTGAAGTATGGCCTTATCGAAAGGAGAATGCATAAGAGGCTGCCCTGGGACACTACACCACTGTCCTTCTGTGTATCCTGACAATGTTATCTGTCCTCTCAGTACGGAGTATCAAGTGTCTGTCATGAGTATAGAAATTAATTTAATGTCACCTGAAGACATGCAATTAATCTTTTAGAGGTTTTCATAATACCTTTACAGAAAGAGTTGCCAGTTTGGCGGATTTGGATTTTGGGGTTTAGCAGAAGATAAGGAAAATTAATTTTTCATCAGGGTTAATACAAGCTAGCAGGGCCACAAAGGCTGAGAAAAATGGCTAGGGAATTTGTCAAGTGTTGTCACTCTAGAATAATGCTGCTTAACGTCTGATAGGTGTAATCAAGAGTTGAGATTTCTATAGAGAGGGATTAATCAATTTGCTCACTACAGAATGCAAGTTGGTGATATCACTCCTTCATGGGGTTTAAGAATGAAAATAAGATTTGATCTGTCAAATTGCAAGAAGCGCTGACAGTATCAATGGGCATTTTTATCAGTACATTTTTAAAGCATTTGTTATAAATAAATTTGTCCTGCTAATGTTGGTGGCAAACAAACTTCATCTGTATTGTAAAACTGTCTAAAATCCCTGATAGAGTACAATGCCTTAGCTTACTAAATTCAGGCACCCCTCTTTAAAAAAAACAACACAAACTCCCTTTATAGAACTCATATTTTTATATTCAATTGGATGACTTCTAAACTTCTGAAGATGCAAAGAATTGATTAAATAAGCAACTGAAATATCATATAGTGACCACTTTGAAATATGGTCACTATCTATATCTGACACATCTGTTTTAAAATCACTGTCATGCATGACTGAAATGATTCCTGTTCATTGCACTGTTTTAGAATACTTTACAAATATGTTCTTTAGCATTAGAAGTTTGAAAAAATACTCATAATATAGACCAAATCCACTTGCTCGTTCCTTTAGAATTTTCATTTTTAAATTATATTCAGCATTTAGAACTATTGAGTTTTTTATGTCAGGTGACTTTTAAGAGCAGATTTTATTTGGCAAATAACCAGTTTCACTTATGTTCCAAAGACTTGCAGGTGAACAGATAGAACTCTTGCTACACATAGCAGCTTTTGTCATGACTGCCGTTTAAACCCAGTTTTTCAGGGTTTTGACCAGAAATGTTCACGCCTGACTGTAAGTTAGCAATTGGGGAACAAGCCTTGGATAAAACTTGATAATTCAAATTGTGAAGGGGAAAAATGGTTTGTGCTTTAGAGTTTACGGGGCAGGCAGTATCTCAAGAAAATATTTTTTAATCATTGGTATTTAGACGAAGGATGAAATTCTCCCCTGGGCAGAAGCCGTTCACCACTTAAATCATCCGAATTAGGTCCTCAGTAGAGGTTTTAAGAGGAGTTGTAGTGTAGGATTTAAGTGGATTTGTGGTCCACTGCCATGTGTTCACTGTGTGAATAGTGGTAAATTTCACCTGAAGTGTCAAAACTTTGTGCATCAAATTGTCTATGATAGAGTAAATGAACGATTGACATCTCTTTGCAAGATCTGGTATTAAAATACATATCCCAAAAGTCCAAGTGTTTTTCTGAACTTTTTAAAATCAAAATAGATTTTGAGCACAAAAGTTAAAATGATGGGTGGGCCTGCTAGCCCCTTTCTTTTACCCTGGGTGTTACAAGGTTTTAATAAATCAAAAATAGGCTGGTGAAAAGGGTTAAAAAAATGGAAAATTTGTAAGAAGTTGTCAAATTTTTATTTGTGTTTACAAGAAAAATCAGCAAGAATTAAGAAACTTAACAGTTATGCTAGGACACACTAGAGACACTACCATCTCAGCCTTACCCTTCTACAGGCTGTGGGCCTGATTCTTCAGCAGCTCAACCACCTGCTCTGGCCCAGACATTACAGAATCTAGCATCAAGTAGGATTCAACACCACCACCGTCTTCTACCTACCATGAACCAGAGAACCTTTCCCAATGTTAATATGCCGATTAGAAGCTCCACTTCTGTATGTATTGTTTGCCCTTGGGATCCCACCTTCATGTTTCCCCGGAAGGAGAATTGGGAGCCAGCACATGTATTATGTTTTACATTTTCCTTTGTAGGTGGTATGCAAAAATTTTTGAAGTTGATGCCATATCCCTATCAGGGATAAGTGATCTGCTAGTTATTTTTGTAGCATGAAGTCCAAATGTTCTGTCTCTGAAGTATGTGTAGTTGATGTATTGACATTACTGGCTTAGTTTTTCAGACTTAGAACTTCTAGAAGCTGACATTGATTGTGTCCAGTGTAAGGAATTGGACTTAGAGCATGATGTGGATAATGATTCTAATATTTGAACTGTGAAATAAACATATTAATATGTACACTTTGTTCATTTTCACCTTGAGGTACCTTTTTTGGCTTGGCTAATGTCTCTTTGATCAGCTATGTCTGTAACAAACTGAAATCAATAGTACTAAGATGCATTCATTTTACAAGCCTTTCCTTGCTTACTCCTGGGCAAGTGCTGACCTGAGAGCAATATTTGCTCTTGAACTCCCCAAAGAAAGACATTGATACCATGTTAAGTTAAAATCTCGAATAGTTATGCAAAGAAAAAAGAAAGAACTTGTTGCTTGCTTGCAATGAACTGGGTGTGGCACTGTTGGCCCTGTAGCTTCCAAATAGTTTTAATGCACAAACAAGTCTCTTTCAAGAGCTGCTGCTGTAGATCCCCCTCATCACATGCATGGTACTCCTGCACTGTGAGTTCCAAGCCATCTAGAAAAGCAATAACTATTTGGCTGCATAAGGGACCTGTGGAAATCCTAAATGTTTAGAACAAGGCTATAAAAACAGATTTTGGATCCAGCTGCCCTTCTTTCTCCTTTGCCAGGGTCAGTTGTGGTATCACTTCTCTTCCTTTTGCTTTCACGTGTATTTGAGTTAGTGCACCTTCTTCATTTCTTTTTATAACTTTTCATTTTTCTCTAAATAGTTTTAAGCTTAGTAAAATTTTTAGATAATTCCCCATTGTTTGGTCTTTAGCGATTAGAATTCTGCAAGATTGTGAAGCCATGTTGCTGCATTAGGTTGACTCCAGGCCATTAAAGGTTTTGTATTGCTTGGATTCATCTTTCAGTCTGGTCAGTTTCATTGTGTGATATGTGGGCCCAGTAGTTAAGTATTGGTCTTTCAAACAGGCCTAGTTGAAGAGGTGTATGTTGTCTGATTCTAAAATATCCATGATGCATCAGCATGCCAGATACTGCCTCTTGTATCCCTGGATTCCTCACACTCTGGCGTAGTGTTCCCTATATATAGGGTTCATCTCGTGGACTTGTAAGAAAAGAGAGGATTGTTCAAGTCTTTCTCCCTCTTCTTTCCACCCCTTCCCCCCCCGCCCCCAGCAGGCGCTTAACCATCAGGTCAGGCTTTATCAGTCCTGATTCTTGCATCTGAAGCCACCTTAGGATCCTAGTTCCTCACTCCTGCGTTGTTGCAGACATCATAATTTTCTAGCTGCCATAATGTTTTAATTCAAAATCTTCAAGATATCCAAAATAGTTGGGTTTTTTGCTTAAAAAAAATTTCACCTTTGATAATCTTAAGTATTTGCTTCAATTTTTTGCCCGTATCAGAGAGTATCTGTCAGGCATTTCAGCAAACGTACAAGAGGAATTTGAAAAGACAACCTGCCTCATCTTGAATGTTTCCTTCTGGTATAAAACCCATAAGAAGAGTGAGCAAGTTGTCGGTTTCAGTTAATTATTTTCCTTTTAGAGTATCCCTTGAGATGAAATCCTCAATCATGATTTTATCAAAAAGTTACTGACTTTCAGACTGTATAGATCTGTTGTTCTTCCCAAAACCTTGTATGTTGTCTGTCCTGATCAGTAAGAAGCTGGCACGTTAGGATGAAACTCTTCTGTTAATTCCCCAAGTTATTCATAGATTTTGGTGACAAGTCAAAAGGAGGAACAAAGGGAACTGTGAGAACAAATGCTTTCAAAATGGATTAGATTTTGTATTTATGCGCATTCTAATTTAAAGACTCAGTTCATTCTACTAAATTGGACAATTTAGGGCAATTAACATGATGGGTTTTTTTCACAGAAATTTGTGAAGCCAGTTTGTGTATGTGTATACATTTGTGCATCATGATATCCTGGTTGGTACTTCATTGCAGTGATTGTTTTGGGTGAGTTAGGCTGTTCTCCTTTAATCATCTGACTTCCTCCAGGGGTTGGGCACTAATCTCCCAGATTGGGAATCTACAAGGGTAATTCGGAACAGAGAGAGACTGTTTTCCAGTAACTGCTGTTCAAGTCTTAATACCTCTGCTCATCCACCCTCTTTCCCCTTTTCTTTGAGACCTTCTGTAGATTCTTCAAATTAGTGAAAGAAACTGAGTAGTTGATGCTGCGAGGCCCTTGGTTTTCTAGAATATTCTGATCTGTGGAGGGGTGCTTATGCAGCCATGACAGGCACTGCATTTCTCAGTGGTTCTGAGTTAACAGTTCTGTGGGAATGGGTATTCTAAGTGTGGGTCTGCAGAGGTAATATATACTCAAGCATAGTTACTGGTGAGTAGCCGTTTCTCTACTATTCTGTAACAAGAAAAGGAGTACTTGTGGCACCTTAGAGACTAACCAATTTATTTGAGCATAAGCTTTCGTGAGCTACAGCTCACTTCATCAGATGCATCCGATGAAGTGAGCTGTAGCTCACGAAAGCTTATGCTCAGATAAATTGGTGAGTCTCTAAGGTGCCACAAGTACTCCTTTTCTTTTTGCGAACACAGACTAACACGGCTGTTACTCTGTATTCTGTAACAGTAACAGATACTGAGTGTTTTGACGGGAGTCCCTTTAAGCTGTTAATGTGCTGCATAGCATTGCAAGCTAGATCCTCCATTTGAAACACTTTATAATTGTGAGGCTGCCTAGTTAGTGCCTTCTCATTTGCCATAGTAGACCAATTATGTTGCCTCTTGCTGAATGTAATCTTCAGAAAACTGTGTATGGTGACTGTAAACTTGGCCGTATTTGATCTGGGAAAGGTGGACACGTATCCATGTGAGAGAACTACCGGTTCCTTGGGTGGAAGTAGCTGAGCCGCTGCAAACTTCTACTCTTTTCTTCAAGGCTCCTCTCTTCTACCCCTCCTCTCATCCCAAGCTTGAATTACAGAGACAGCTCGTTTTGGGAAGACTGTAGTACTTCCACATATGACTTCAGAGGTTGGGACAGGGACATGGTTTGTCACCTCTGTTTTTATTCTTTTTTTAAGGAGAAAAAATAAAAACACTTGGAGGAGAAAACTACTCTAATATTGGTCATTGTTAGAGGGAGGAGACTACTTAGAAGCTTATTTTAGCTATAAATAGGCAGCATAAAGATGCACTTAATAAAAATCACCAGCCTTTAGTCTTGCAAGGTTTGCTTGGTTTGAAAAGATGCATAAAGATTCAGACTGGTTCCTGCTTCGTTCAGGCTGTTTTGCCCTTCTCTAGTCTAGAATATACGTCTCTTAAAAAAATGTAGTTTAGCGGAACGTAAATATAACGTAATTCCTGAAAAGCTGGAATTGTGAAGAATGAATAGGTGGGTCCTTGTATAAATAATAGGACATTTTCACAGTCTACTGAAAGGAAACAATTAAAAGCACAGTGAATTTAATGTAGTATTTTGTACTTCTTTGCATTATGGATTTTTTAACTAAGTATAGTTCCTAGCTGAGGTGTGTACCATACATCCTTCTCTTGCAGACGCTAGTTTGATTTTAATATGCAAGTCTGTGTTCTAATCCTCTGCGCGCTAACAAAGTTCTTCTCCACAGCAAGTCTCAGAGGAAGTGAATGTTTGCATTGAGTAGATAGGTACTGAACAGCATGTTCTGGTTTTGATTTCAGCAGGAGGGGGAGAATGTTGGCTTTGTGCACCCAGAAGGCCAGCCCCAACGCCTCCAACAACCTCCAGAAATGAGACAGCAGCCAGTGCGGAAGGTCACGTTGACAAAGGGACCACTCCAGCAGCAACAGCAGCAGCAGGCTCAGATACATTCAACAGTTCCACAAGGAGTCAAAAATATCCAGGGGATTTATCCAGCTAAAAAGGTGATTTTTAGATGCATTGTTGCTGCTAGGAGCTGTATTATCTGCTGAATGTGTTGCCATATTAATGTTAGCATTGTTTAAAAAATAACCAGAATCCTTACCAGCATTAAAGAAATTTAAACTGTAACTGCCCAGGTAAAATTATTAATGGAGGGCTGGATGACTCAGGAAATTGAGAAGGGGATATAAAGCTTTTAACCTACAGGATACTTGTTTCAATCCAGCCCAGGTTGGTAATGTCTGAAAGTTGTTCCCGTCTCATTGTGGTTCTGTGGCCTGCGTAAATTCTGTTAGGTGATGACAGTCCAGTATTCCAGTGGAGGAATGTCCACTACTCGAAAATCATTATCACAGCTGACTGTCTAGCATGCTTTTTGGCATTATGAGTAGAGATGTCAAAGATTGAATGAGTATGGAGACTGAACTACTCTCTCCTACCAGAAGTGGTCCCAAGTTATGCTACGTATTCTGTGTATATGTCTGGTAGAGAAAGGATTAGCACTGTCAGGGTGGTATTTTCCACTAGAATTATAGATATAAATTAAGTTTTTATAACTGTTTTCTCTATTAAAAATGATTAAGCATGTTATGTTGCTTACTGTCTGGGTAAAACTAAGTAGAGTAAACCTCTACTTGTAAAAGTCCTACGTAAATCCTGGAACGCTAGTAAAGTATGAGATAGTGGCTGTAATTTTTCCAACGTACCTCTGGCATCTTATTGCTTTCTGTTCATGTGTTACGTTATATTAGATGGTACTGATATACCGTATAACCCTTTGTCACAACATTCTCCCTTAAGTACAGAATAAGTATTTGGACCTCCTCTAATGTAAACATTTTGTAAATGGAGAATATTGGGACAAGGAACCTCTATGGGGAGGTCAGTAAAATAGTACTTTTGTGAGGTATAGATTCTTGGTGGACCCTGCAGCCTCCTTATTTTTCTTCCATGCTATGGCTTTTCTATGTTGGAGTCAAAGAAGTAACATCCCTCTAGTTCTGAATATTCTATAGTTGGTTCGGGTTTGTGTAAGTTTTAAGCAAAAAAAACAAAACAAAACAAAAGTCAGCTATTGGTATACTTTTGAAAGGAGCTCAGCACCTCTTGTATAACAATGGCACTCTGGAGTAGGCCATTAAAATTGACCTCCAAAGCAAACACAGAAATTCAGTTCAGAACTCATTTGCTTAATTTCCCACTAACAAGGCTCTCAGAGGCACTCAGCACATAATTTAAAAACTATCAAAACTTATTTAATCCCTATTTGTGTGATCTCCTTGGTACTGTCATCTTCACTGAAGAGATCCCATAATTCAACGGTTCTCAACCTGAGTCGGGACCCCAAAGTGGGTCGCGATCCTGTTTTAATGGGGTCACCAGGGCTGGCATTAGACTTGCTGGGGCCCGGGCCTGAAGCCAAAGTCTGAGCCCCACTGCCCAGGGCTGAAGCCAACGCCCAAGGGCTTCAGCCGTGGGCAATGGGGCTCAGGCTTCGGCTTCAGCTCTGAGCAGCTGGGCTCAGGATACAGCTCCCCACCTGGGGCTGAAGCCCTCAAGCTTCAGCTTTGGCCCCCACCCCACAATGGTGGGGCAGTGAGGCTCAGGTTTCGGTCCCTCTTCCTGAGGTCATGTATTAATTTTTATTGTCGGGGGGGGTCACAGTGCAATGAAGTTTGAGAAACCCTGCCATAATACATGAGTCTATGATATCGCAGGTACCAGAAATTTCCTTGCAGTCTGTGGTATTTGTAAGATCACTGAGTGATGCATTCTGTTGTGAATCTGAAAGTGCCAAGAGAATTTTAGAGGGAATATATATTTAACTTTTTTAATTAGTTGAATAACGTTTGTGCTTGTCCCCTACCTTCTGGAGAATGATGGCATTCACCACATGAAACTAAGTTAAAGCAAAACAAATGTGTACTTGCCGTTCACCTAAGTGGAGCCAAACATTGCACTGCCTACTGTTCTGGAGTCTTCTGCCTTTGCTGCAGGTCATTTCCTGTTCTTTAGGGTGAATTATATTGAGTATCCTTGAGTTCCTGTGAGTTTCAGAAGGAGCAGCACTTGGAAGACATTTCTCCTGAGAAAATAGGAGTTATTTCATAGAATCATAGAACTGGAAGGGACCTCGAGAGGTCATCTAGTCCAGTCCCCTGCACTCAAGGCAGGACTAAATAGTATCTAGACCAGTGGTTCTCACACACACCCCCTGGGGGTGCGAGATGCCCTTTCTGGGGGTGCGAGACATGCCAGATTTTTTTAGAAGGTAAATCATCGAAAACACAAATTAAGCACAGGCACATAAGTACAACTACTTTGTTTCATCAAACCTATGTTTTAACGATTACTGTAGTATACAAACAAAAAATATATCTAGGTTTAAAGAACTGGCCTACTTCAACGATTTTTGATAAGGGATGCGAGAACATATTTTGAGAACCAAAGGGGTGCAGGCTGCAGTAAAGGTTAAGAACCACTGATCTAGAACATCCCTGACAGGTGTTTTTCCAACTTGTACTTAAAAATCCCCAGTGCTAGAGATTCCACAACCTCCCTAGGCAATTTATTCCAGTGTTTAACCACTCTGACAGTTAGGAAGTTTTTCCTAATGTCCAACCTAAACCGCCCTTGCTACAATTTAAACCCATTGCTTCTTGTCCTATCCAGAGGTTAAGAACAATTTTTCTCCCTCCTCCTTGTAACAACCTTTTATGTACTTGAAAACTGTTATCATGTCCCCTCTAAGTCTTTTCTTCTCCAGACTAAACAAACCCAATTTTTTCAATCTTCCCTCATAGCTCATGTTTTCTAGACCTTTAATCATTTTTGTTGCTCTTCTTTGGACTTTCTCCAATTTGCCCACATCTTTCCTGAAATGTGGCTCCCAGACTGGACCCAATACTCCAGTAGAGGCCTAATCAGCATGGAGTAAAACAGAAGAATTACTTCTCATGTCTTACAATACTCCTGCTAATACATTCCAGAATGATTGCTTTTTTTGAAACAGCTTTACACTGTTGACTCATAGTTAGCTTCCTCAAAAGCTTTTAGTCTTCAGATGTTAATTATATTTCGCAGAGACAACTGAAGAATCAAGCTCAAGAACTGGTGTAATGCTGCTAGACGGTACCTTCTCTGCTGTTTCATTTTGTCCTGCCAGCCAGGGTTAATATTAGGATATTTAATTTTTTTTATAAGTATGTTTCTGACGGTGACTCAAGACCACATGCACTGTGCATCAAATTAGATATGAATTCTACAGCAAGAACCCCAGAATAATGCACCCTTCCCTGTTCCCTGTAGCTTTCACCCCTTCATCCGGTCCAGTGCAATCAGTAGTGCTTTTATTCCTTTGATATTCAGTTTTTGTGCTGTCCCCAATTTAAACAGTGATTGATAATATCTACCCCAATCTGACAATAATACCACTGGATCCCATCACAACATTCGCACTACATCCAACAATAATGCGAAAAACATTGTCTTGAAGTTTCTCCTAAAATAATCAGCATTCAAATAGTTAACATGTTTACATTTTAGGGAGGTTTCTCATTAATTTTCTACGTTATCTCCCCAGTGAGATGACCTGAACCAGTTCACATGTCTCATAGCTAATATTTCAAACTGTCTGCAAAATCAGGGAGATGTTAAGGCTTTGATTACATCTGGCTTACATTTTGAAAATTGTCTTTGCAATGATAAGAGTCTAGAGACCTATTTTTTATTTTATTCTGTTTATTATAATGGAAGCTTAGATTCTGAAACAGAATTCTGCAGCAAATATTAAGAAGACATCTATGCAGCTGCAAAAGTGCATTATGCATGAGGTACTGCATTAAATCTTAGTCAATATTGCTATCAATACTATAAGATACCTATGAGAGCCAGCTTTCAGGGCCAGGGGCTCTCCAATAATGTGTTGGTTTTATAAATGTGTGAAAGCTAGTCTCCTCTTTTCTCTAAAAATTGCTTGCTGTTTTCATTATGGAGGTGACATTGATAAACCAGTTACTAGGGTTAAAAGCTTGATGGTGACTTTCCCTAAGAATCATAGGTTGTCTTCCCACCTCATTTGCTTCCAAAAAGCTGCTCAGGGCTATCCTATGAGGCCAGTGAATTCTGGGTACCTGGAAACTCTTGTTTGGGAAGGGGAATTAATCAATTTGTGGCTGAGATTGGCACCAGCTTGAGTGACTCAAGCCCTACAAATCAGACTGGGGCTTTTCCTCAAGTTCTTTCCAGTTCCTGGCTATAGATTAGCCATACTGATCAGCCAGTGTGGACTCTCCTCAAAAAAAGAGGGACAGTTCGGGGTAATAGGTAGCATGGTCTATTGAGAAACATTCTGTAGCAGTGGAGACCGGGGAGGGCCTGCATCCCATTCCCATATGTATATGTATATAGTGAATTTAGTTTGAGATCTGAGGAGGGAAGGGGGCAAAAAGTTGTTTGCTGACCCATCCCAAAATGTTAGACCTGATCACATGCATGTGTGCAATCATTGTGAAGAGGAATAGACTATATAGTCTTTGGAATTAAGGTGCTCAATTGCTTTGTAAACCCACCTCAAAATGCAAAGGCAGGCTTTGTACCTATTATAACTTCTTGTAATTTGGGGAGATATTTGGATAAGAAGCGGATAAATATGTTAACATATGACCTTTTAAATTAGCAAACAGTGACATGCTGCTTTTTATCGACATGTACTTTAATCAAGTCTTTAAATAAATTGCTAACTTCATATTATCTGTCAAAAACCTTAACAGAAGCACGAACTAAGGAAATCAAAATACTGTTACTTTTGTTGTTGGCAGGTTATTATGCATGGGAGAGGCAGAGGAGTAGGAGGCCAGATGGGCCGAGGACGCTTGATGCCAAATAAACAGAACCTGCGAGTGGTGGAGTGCAAACCTCAGCCCTGTGTTGTGTCAGTTGAAGGGCTTTCTTCATCAACTACTGATGTCCAACTGAAAAACCTGCTGATGTCAGTAGGACCCATTCAGGTAGGTCAGGCTTGGTTTATAATTTTTGTGCCAGAAGTCTTTCATTCTAGAAAGCTCAATTAATTCTCTGACACTAAATACGGTATTTTCATTGGCAATTACTTATATTTGAAGGCACCTTTTCCCACTCTTTGAATAAAATGCCACAAACATAAGCATATAATGAAGTGTTGTCATCATGTCCAAGAAAGCGTGTTTAGTTATTCATTATACTTGTTTTTTATTGTTGGTTTACACATTCACAACATTCAATAACTATTGTTAGTATAAATTAGTGAGGCTTTTCTGTGACATTTAGCTCTGATTCTTTAGAATCACTAATTAAAAAGATACTGTCAAGTGATTTTTTTTTTTAAACTGGATGATTTTTAAACCATCAATTTTCAGTAGTATATTCTGATATCATAGCCAGACTTTAAAAAAATCTTTTTTTGAAGGATTTATTGAGATTTTTTACTGTATGTTATTTAGAAGTCCTTTTCAGAAGCGGTTTGTGAACAAGCCCAAGAACCATACCAAATATGACCTAGCCTAACTCTTGTGCCTATTTCTGTGCATGCACTGACTGATAGTGCATGCGACTTACCAGCTAAATAGTGACGATGACTTTAAACGAAAGGGGAGATTTTCAAAATGCCTAATGAATTTAAAAGCAGAAGTCCAATTGACTTTCACTGAGGAATAACTTTGAAAATATCCACCAAAGTGCTGTGAAATACACAAAGCAAACAAACAAAAAAAAGATTCTTTCCCGCTTCTAATCTTTCAGTTTTAGTAATTTCATGTGTTCCTTTTAACTCTAGGAACAGAATTTTCAGACAGAAATACAGTTGTCATATTGATGCTATTTCTTGGCTTTGAAACCTTTTGAGTTAGGTTATACTATATCGTTGTGTATCCTGGAAAACAGATGTCATAAGGAGGTATGCCTCCATCTCCGTTTCCTTCTTTATTAAATGGGACCCTACTGATTTACCTATGTAGTTCTGAGAGTCTTAACTTCCGTTTGTAAAAAGCTTTGATAAATGCTATTGTATATGATTTATTGTACTGTTTAAGGAAAACATTTAGATTTTTCTATATTTGCATACTCAGAACATTCACACACACTACTTTCTCTTCAACCCCTACAGTACTTTGTACAGAAATTATTTTCTAGAGTTTTTTTTAAGCCATTCGTTGTGCCTAAAATCCTGCACTACAAGGGAGTAAAAGCAAGGTGTCATTTGCACGATGAAATTGATCTGCTTCATTCATTTACTAAATGTAGGTGTGAGTCCAGCAATTTGTGTTCTAGGGTGTGATGAAAAATCAGAAAAATTTGTGCTGCATTATCTGATTCTTTGTGCAAGCAGAGTTTTCCTGTAAAGGATCAGTTTTGAAGCACATTTACTCAGTTTTTACTTGCTAACTCCTGTTTGAGAATATTAGTAGGAAATTAGCACAGACCTTGCTGTGGGAGTATTCAAGGTAAAGAAAACTTACTGTGAACGTTCTGGAAAACTTGTTCACCGCTTCCTATTTCATATCAAATACCACAATTGCTTGATTCCTAATGCAGTGTCACAGTACAGTCTTGCCAAGAAGGGCTCATCTATGGTATGGAATTTCTTACCATTTTTCAGAGACTCAGATGATGTGGTACAAGTTTGTTTGCCCAGGCAAATCAAGAGCTTGCACCATTGGTAGAATGGATGCAGCTGCACCATTGCTGAAAAAATAATATTTTTTTAGTATAGATACACCTTCTAGTAAAGATTGAGCACTGCTCTTACATCTGGAATCTAAAGGTTATAGTAGTTAATAAGAAACAGCCAGGTTAGCAATTAGTAGCAAAAGCACCCCTACATTTGAGTTTACACCAGGAGTCCCCAAAATGGTGCCTGCTGGGGCATTTTTGTGCACCTGCAGGACACCCCGCCACCGAAATGCCGCTGAGAAGCGTTGCCGTTTCTCGGCGGCATTTCAGCGGCAACGCTTATTGCCGCTGCCGCTTCTCATCATCAGCATTTCGGTGGCGGGGTGTCTGCGCCCGCCACAGTCTTCTGGAAATAGCAATATGCTATTCCCACAAGAAAGCTTGGGGACCACTGGTTTACACCATTGCTGGAAAAAAGAGATCAGAAATTTCCAGGTGTAGATATGGTTGTGAGTGGTTAAAGGGCGGGGGAAGGGAGTGGGAGGGTTGAAAGGATGGGTATTGTACAGAAGCCTGTTGTACAGAAGCCTGTTGTACAGAACACCTGGTGCTTTTCCTCTTCAAAGTGCTGTTGTGATATTAACTAATCCCCACAACAACCAAGTGAAGTAAACAAGCAAGTATCATCTCTGTTTACTGATGGGGAAACTGAGGCCGGTAAGTTCCTAGGCTGCAAAGAAGGTTTGTGAGAAAGCTGGAATTGAAAAATGTGAGAGTTTAAATTGACCTTTTTCATAGTAATGACCCATGTTCATAGGTATGCTCCCTTGATTTTGAAAGCGAGGCTAGAAACCCCAGAGAGAATGAGTCTTTGCTAAGTTTTCTTGTGATCTTGACTTAATATTTTTATTAGCATCATTTTTATTAGCATCTGTGCTCAGCGCTGTGCAAGACAGAGTTCTTGCACAGAGGAGTTTGGAATTTAAATAACATAGAAGGCGGGATGAGCTTGGGAGCACCAGAAGAGGGGATGTGTGTTTAAATATTTTCTCTCTTCTGTTTCCTTGCTTTCTTACTCCTACTCTCCCTTCCTTAAAAATGTGAACGAAAAGTCATTTGATGCATGTTAATGGCTGTGGGTAACACAGGCTTGGGCCATTAGGAGGGATCTGAATGAACAGAGGAAGGGGGCTCATCACACAGAGATTGGAGGTTTAAAAGACCTGAAGGACAGTGATGCTGGAGAGGAGCAACAGGAAGGTGATGCAGTACAAAACAAGGTCCTGGTGGATCAGGATTGTGCAAAGCTCTGAAGGCCAAGCTGAGAGGTTTAAACCTGATACGTTGTGCAAGAGAGATTCAGACGGGACTGACATGATCTGAATTAGCAGGTGTGTTTTGGACAGACTTTGGGAAGGTGGTCTGGGTTTCAGGGAGGAGGACATTCCCGTAGTCCAGGCAGGGGATGGCCAGGTCATGGACAAGTATTTTAGCTGTCAGAGATAGCAAATATCCGATTATTATTTTTTTTTAACATTGTGGAGGCTTGGTAACCGCATGGGTGTGTCAAAGGGGAAAGTGGTGCCAGGGTAACCCAGAGGAGTGAGATCCATAGTGATAGGGATGCTGGAGTTGTCCTCAGCAACAGAGAAAGGTGGAAGTGGAGAGGATTTGGGGTGGAAAAGAAACTCAGCTCATTTTGGCTATGCCAAGATTTTACTGGCAACAGACTGTACCAGACAATAGGCCAGAAAAACATTTGGCTACATGGGAGACTGGTCAAGTGTGGTAAGCTAGATTTGTGAGCCCTCATCATAGGGATGATAGTTGGAACCATGTGAACAGATGAGATCACCCAGGGATAAAGTGAAGAGGAAGAAGAGCAGGAACCAAAGACAGAGCCCTGAGGGACTCCAATAGAAAGAGGGGAAAAGGAGAAGAAACTCCTAAAAGAACTGTTAGGTAGGAAGTAGACCAAGAGGGAGGGAGGGTGAAGAAGGTCAAGAGAGCACAGGTGGTGAAGAGAAGAAAATCACCTGTACTGAAGGCTGCAGAAAAATCAGGGGTGAGATTAATGGAGTACTGGTCCCACAGCTCAGCCAAGAAAAGGTTGTTAGAAACCTTGGTAAGGGTGTTTTCAGTATAGTGAAGAGGGCTGAAGCTGGAGGACATACAGGGGAGTCTGAGGGGAAGGAAAAGTCAAGGCAGAGGCTGTAACAACAACCTATTTAGATTGCTTAGTTGTGGAGAATAGAGAGGATAGTTAGGGTTTAGGTATTTCTGAAGGCAGTGGGATATGCAAAAGCTTTGACATAGACTTGCCTGTCTCAAAGTAGACACTTTCCCTAGTAAGTGAGGGACTTTTACCCATCAGTTTCTATCGAGCCTGTGGTGTAAGTTTGTTGGGGGAAAAAATAAAATCTTTGGCCCTTATAGGGGGGCAACAAAACCTACCAAATATATGTCAGATGTAAGCCAGTGTTACCTTCCTCTGTCAGCAGGCAGCCCTGATAAGGGCTGTGGACTGCCTGAAGTCCAGGTTCTTTGCCCTAGAGCAGGGGTGGGCAAACTACAACCCAGGGGCCGCATCCAGCCCTTCAGACATTTTAATCCAGCCCGAGAGCAGGATCCAGGGCTTGCCCCGCTCCACGCGGCTCCTGGAAGCAGCATCATGTCCCCTCTCCGACTGCTACACATAGGGGTAGCCAAGGGGCTCCACACATTGCCCCCACCCCAATCACTGCCCCCACAGCTCCCATTGGCCAGGAACCTTGGCCAATGGGAGCTGCAGGGGTGGCAGCTGCAGACGGGGCAGCATGCAGAGCTGCCTGGCCGCACCTCCGTATAGGCGCCGGAGGGGGGACATGACACTGCTTCTGGGAGCTGCTTGAGGTAAGAGTCGCCCGGAGCCTGATACCCTCCCACACCCCAACCCCCTACCACAGCCCTGATCTCCCTCCTGCCCTCCGTACCCCTTGGTCCCAGCCCAGAGCTCTCTTCTGCACCCCAAACCCTCATCCTCATCCCCACCCCAGAGCCCACTCCCCTAGCCTGGAGCCCCTTCCCACACAGTGAACTCCTCTTTTCTGCACCCACCACAGAGCCTGGACCCCCTACCGCTCTCCAACCCCCGATTTCGTGAGCATTCATGGCCCACCATACAATTTCCATACCCAGATGTGGCCCTCGGGCCAAAAAGTTTGCCCACCCCTGTCCTAGAGCAGAACTTGAACAGTCTTCCATTGACTCTACAGGAGCAGAGCCACTCCATGACCACTAGTCCATCCTCAGTTCAGTGCTGGAATAGTCTCATGCTACTTGCACTTCCCACTACGTGTGGGAATTGACTCATGTATCCACATAAGAGTTGATCCACCTCCCCTCATTCTCAGCTGCGTTATTGCCCTGCAGCTGGGCTCCTGGCTTCACAGGGGCGCCCATGCCTTGCCTAAACTCCCAAAATCTTGCCTAACCCCCATATGACAAAACTACACTGGATTCACTACAGGAAAACCCTCTGCATCTATGGAAGGAGGGGACTGGATTTGCCACTGAGAGAGGTATGCAGTTAGAACACTGGTGGCAAATAGAATCAGTCTGGCTGGTACCTACTGGATAATTTGTTGCAGTCGGAATACTGTAGTGTGCTTTTACATTCAAGCAAAGTATTGTCAGATTTGGTTGTTCTCAGACTTCGGAGGAAGCAGAGCAAGTCCACTGCCTTATCTCAGAGACCTGCTAGGTGTAAAAGGTTTGACTTTCTTTTACCCTGGGACTGCACATGAATTTTAGTATCAGGATACACCAACAAGCAGCTGGAAAATGAAATTGAAAAATGAATCCAGTTTCTGCTCCCTCTCAACATTGCTATCTTAGATTTTACATCAGGATGGTGATACTGTGAATAAGGGCAATAGGTCAGATCTGATAAGCTGGGAACAGTTGAACTCTGAGGTAGGAGGAGGTCAGGAAGGTGTATGCAGTTAGTGGAAAGGGAGATGCACCATCATTTTTCATCCAGACCTGGGAAGCGAGGGGAATTGTTTTCTTCCTTCACATGAATGTTTGAAATGCTTCCTCCATCCTGTCTCATCACTGGACTCGTCACTTTCCCTGTTCTTCTATAAAGCTGCTCTGTTCTTGGTCAGGGGTTTTCCACCTGTTCTATGATTCCAAGGATACTGAAAAATGTAATAAAATGCTTTAGGCTCCAGCATAATTATTGAATCAAATGCCCTGTTTTAAAAACAAAAAAAATCATAATTAAAATACAAAAACATGCTTTCGTTTTGAATATTGTCCATTGTCATCTTCATAAACGCCGTCAAGAGTGGAAAGAATCAATAAATCAGCTATTTGGCTGTTTTTAAATAACATGACATTAAATTAGTTCATAATCTGAGTGAGGGACTACAAGATGTGCATTGTTTTATATAATCACACTTTTTAAGTGTTTGAAGGTACAAAAGGCTCTCAAGAACTATGGTGTGTTTAAAGTACAGCCTCCGAGGCCTGGTGCCAAAGTATGTAATGACATTCAGCACTGTTATCTCTATGTAGTATTGCTTACTGAAGTAGACTGTTAACATGTTGAATTTAAGCAGATGTCTGAATTGGATTTATTTTTGGATTGCCAAGAGCATGAGTGGGTCCCATTTTTCCAGCGCTAGCCTCAAGGTTCCATGTACTGCTACCATCACCTCTCTAAGGAGGCTTGATTGCTGCTAGTCATTGTTACTCTTTTGTATCTGTTAGGACTGTATGGGAGACAGGGAATCACGTGAGAGTAAGCAAGTTGTTCCAGTTGCCAAATAACTTGAGTAATGATTGGCCATTTTAGGCAGCAATTCTGTAATTTCCTTTAATCAAATATTTCCTTGCACCAAGTGTTTCCCAAAATAGACCATTAGTGTAGACTCCTAGCACTGCTTAGGATTAGAAAGTCTTTCTCCTGCCATAAAAATAGCTTTTCATGATTGTATGTAAATACAGCTCAGGCTGGTGTAACTCTAGCCGTTCTCTGGATAAGTTTAAGAATTGTATCCTGATCTCTCTCTTACTATTCCTTTTCCAGTTTTAGAAGGGGAAATGATTGTGCTTTGTTAATGCATCCCACTTAGCTTTCTTAGAGTGATGGCACTACCTAGTGCTCAGTCAGAGTAATGGCAACTTTCTCAGTAATTTTATTCAAAAGTGCTGATTCTATTTTCTGAGCTGAGGCTTATAAGTGAAAATGACACACGGAGTAATAGATGAATAATCCCAGCCCATGGGGTTCTTCTAGTATCAACAAGGTTCATTTTAGCATGTGACATTGCATACAAGTCTGGTGACCCATTTGTTCCTCCTGGCTGTGACAGCCTTGTATGCTGTCACAACTGAGAATCTTTACTGTCTCCATTAGCTCTCTCTGGAAGCAGAGATGGTCACCCCTGCCATTGCCTCCCCAGCCTCTTCCCTGGAGCTGGAGGAGAAGGCTGATCCACCAGGGACATCATCTAGGTTCTGAAGTTTTGAACCAAGCTTTCCTGAGTCAGGAATTCCCTGTGTGTGTCTGAGAGGGAGACACTACTTCAGTGGCTCTCAAACTTTTTTTACTGGTGACCCCTTTCACATAGCAAGTCTCCCCTTATAAATTAAAAACACTTTTTTGTATATTTAACACCATTATAAATGCTGGAGGCAAAGTGGGGTTTGGGACGGAGGTTGACAGCTCGCGACCCCCCCTGTAATAACCTCGGGACCCCCTGTCTGAGCACCCCTGCACTAGTTGGTTAGCGGGAGCCATGCTCTTTTTCCATCCCAACTTTTTTTTTAAGCAGTTGCAGTTTTGCTTCTAGAGTCTGTTGCTAGCGATAGACTGGAAATCCTATGTAGTACACAGAGATATTGAAGCAGTGAGAGTGTCGAGGGGGTAGCAGGAAAGGAAAGAGAGCGGCAAAGAGAAAGGAAAGAGGTCAGACACAATAGGAGAAGAAAAGGCAAATATATCCTGGACTCTGAAACATATCCTGGACCAGAATTTGTGCTGCTTGTCATTCTCAGACATGAAGTGCAGGCGTCAGGAAGTGGTGGAACAATAAAAGGAGGCTGAATGATGTGACCTAAGCTGAGGGAGAAACAAAAATAGAATCTGATCCTTTTAAAATGTTCCTGCTGTGCCATTGCTTCACTTATTGGAGAACAGGTTAAATCAACACCGGTGTGGAAGCTCATGCTTTATTCTCGTGTGGACCACTTCCTGCAAGCTTTTATCTCTTGGGCTGCCCCCTCTCCTAATCTGCCCCATTCACAAATCCACACCAACTCAACAAGATCTTCAGTCACTGGTGAACTGGTACATGTACAGTTAATATTAAAATCCATTTACTTTTTACCAGAATTTCTCCTTTTCACTTCACTTTCATGGTCTCCCATCAGTGAATTAGCTGAATACCTCCTATCTGTGCTTCCGTCTCCTTCTCTATCTGACTAGTCTCCTGTTCCCACTCTCCACTGTCTCTTCTTTTCTCCCTCCTTGTTCAAGTACCTCATATAGGAAGCTCTGGTCTGACTAGTGACTCTTAGCTGTCTCCCCATAGACAGATCTTTTGCATCCAGTCACCAGGCTTCCCCGTTCTGGTTGCAATAGCTCCGAATGGGGACTGCTAGTTTTGCAGCTCCCTCTTTATTAGCTGCCTTTTACAGGTGTCTTGGATCTCCTTTGAGCCTGGACACTTGTAAATGTAATTTTAAGGCAGGAGAAGCCAGTGTAACCAGCAATCACTCTGTAGACCAATAGTGCAACAACGGCCACTGGTAGAGAAATGTTGACGTGGAGAATAGTCCCTTTAAAATGCCAGGGATCAGATTGGATGGCCCATGTTGTCTTTTCCAGCCCTACTGTTTGAGTTGACACTAAACATGAGCATTCCTTAGGCCCTGGCTGTATTTCTTGGTGATTTTCTTGGAAAATGATATTTTCTCTACAATTTGCTCACTAAAATAATACATTGTAAAATAAAGGTGATGATAAATGAGCTATCTATACTAAAAGCACCAGTGATTTTAAAGTACTGGTTATTTGTACTTTTCTTTTGCACGAGAATTCTGTACACCCAGCTCTGCCCATCAGTACACTAGGTATGTTTACTCTGCTAACAAAAAAACACCACCACCCACCTGTGGCAGCAAGTCTGAGAGCCTGGATTATCTGACTCAGGCTCATGCTAGGGGGCTAAAAATATCAGTGAACATGTTTGGACTTGGGCTGGAGCCTGGGCTCTTTGACCCAACTCCTACAATGCTATTTTTAGCCCTGTAGTGTGAGCCCCTTGAGTCCAAGTCCGTTGATCCAGGCTCGGAGACTCATTGCCATGGGTCTTTCTTTGCAGTGTAGACATAACCAAGGAAGCAAAAGAATGGACAGTCAAGATTGGTATTAACCTCTGTCCTATAGCCACCTAAGTCCCTTTGCTTCTTCTGCATAGCAAACATGGAGTCCGTGCCTGAGCTTTTTGTTTGGTTCTTAGCTACGAAATGGAAAAGTATGAGAGGAAAAGAAGTAAAAATGGGAAGGTTTGTGGGAGCAGAGGCTGGAAGGGAAAGATGGGTGGAAGAGTATCATTCTTTGGTGCCAGCTAGCCACTGAGCTGCTTTCAGGACAGGGCAGTCATGCTGCCTCCTCCCCAGTCATACTCTAGTACAAGGGGCTCACTAAATTGTTTTTGTTAACCTGTGAGCGCTTCTGCAGATCTCGCATAGTATGCTGGCAATCTTATCTGCACAGGACTTCCAGCTTCTATTCACCCTCTAGCCACTTTCGTTCCTGGAGAGGTTACAGACAGAAGACTTCTGCTGGATTTTCTACAGTGGTAAAACACCTTCTGAAATGTATGGCCTCTCTTCCCTGGGATTAATGGAACTGTGTTTGTTTTTTTTCCGAAGCGTGCATGTTCTCCACTTTTCGTTTCACCCTGGTTTATTGACAGATTTCAAGTGGAGCCATTCCTGTCACCTCTGACTCCCCTCCCTGTCCCCCAGCTTCCAAACCAGTTCAGTTGGAAACGGGGTTTTTTTACTACAGAGTGTTTCCCAGGGTCTCTCTTATCCCATGGTGACTCTGGGACAGACAGGGAAAAGAACAATCTGCTGAAAAATATCAACGTACGTAGTTCAGGCTTTCAGGTGAATAACTTTGAATCCCTGTTAGCCTGAATTCACTTTTCTTCAACAGAGTATCGGTCACATAGGCTTAACTGTTGAAGCAATTCAGATTGTCAAGCAGTGCTAATCTATAGCAAACAATGGTGATCTATTAACTTGATACATATCTCAATCTTAACTATAAGAGTGCTACCACCCCATTATAATACCCGGATGCTTCCTATAGTACATCTCTGACTGTCATCTTCCACTTCCAGCTGTTTTTGTAATACAGCTTTGGAAAAAGGACAGCCTTTTCTGAATTTTTCCAGGGCTCAGAGCTTTTGTCTCTTGCACCCGTCAGGAGAAAGGATGGATAAGGGTTTATAGAGCTGCAAAGCCTCCATCAATTGAACTGAATTGGCTGCCAGCTCTCCTCAGTCAGATGTATCAAGCTTAATCTCCTTCTCTTCCATCTCTCTAGATCTAGTTTTAAAGGCATTTGATCTGTAGGCCAGGAATGTGGCTTCACTTTCAAGAGAGGAGGTGGGTGGGAGGTAAATGATCAGGGTTTGAAAGTGCTTCAGAATCCCACTGGGTGGGATTTTGTGTGTGTTTCCAGGAGTAGTTCCATTGTAGGTCCTTCTTAACTTTTTCTGAATGATCCTGCTCCATTTCCTCTGGATCTGTTGTAGTGGAAAATCCTTTGTGCCTGAGATGGATCCAAGAGGAGGGCCTTCATCCTGTGCTGCTCCATCCAGTTAGGCCAAGTCATCCAAATGAAGAGTATGTTCCTTGAAATTTGAATCGGTTTCTTTTGAACTCCTAAAGTCAGAAGAAATCTACTGCTTGAGACTAGAGGTTGCTGAAGAGTGACTGGACTTCTTGTGTAGCTCAGTGCAGCAGTACCTAAGCCACACAGGAGGCGGAGCTGCAGAACCAAGCTGCCATGGGGGGAATCCAGCTAGCTGTCTTGAATTAAAGGAGCTGAGAAATGTGAAGAGACTTTGGCATCAAGCACGAGGTTTAGCAGCTTTAATGTACTGTATCTCCATCTACCTTTGTTTTATTTGGAAACATGCATGTAATACATTTGCTGTCCTTACACTTGTTCTTTTCATGCAGGCAGGTGCTACTAAAGCAAAAGCCTCATGAATTATCTTCTCTGTGAATACCCAACAGAATTTTTGTTAATTTCAGTTTACTTCTTGGGGCAAACAGGCAGAGTGGAGAAAATGTTTCATATGTGTACAAATACTAGAGCATGAGGTTAGGTAAATAGCTCATTTTTGTAGGATCACACAGACATGCTCTTGTTTTATGAAACTATTATAGTACTTATTATGAAAAATTACTTTCTAGGATTGGTAGGCTAGTATGAAAAGAAACCAAGTTTTTAAATTGTACTTAATAGCTATATGGTATTGGTTGTGCGGAGATGGTAGGTTATAAATAGATGTATAATAGTGAAACATAAATAGGCGTTGAGACTTTATGGGTAACTACTGTCTACTACTACCACATTATGGGTAACTACTGTCTTTATATGTGCAAGATATATCACTATATATGGATAGTACTGGGTAGCACTGATACATTTTCAAGTGCTCACTTTGCTTCTTTTGTGTAAGGGATTTTTTTTAACATGAAAGAAAGTACATGGGTGAGGGAATGGGACTAACAATTCTGAAATGCTTCTTAGGGAATTTTGTACAAGTCAGCTAGATAATTGTTAAAAGGAGGAGGTTTTTTTTAAATAGTGATCTGGACAGAAGTCTAGATAAATTTGTACAGAGAATGCTGAAAATAACTTTCATGTGAGGTTATTAGAATGGGTGTGTTTATATACACACAAACTATTATGGGAAGGAGTTATATATACTAGTAATGGTTTGCTTTGGTGTAAAGCTGTCTTTAACAGGGAGACAAAACTAAGGCTATTACACTGAATATTATAGCAACGTAACTATGATATACAGATTAATTAATTGTATGTGTATTTTCCTAGCACCTGCATTTGGAATCCAAAAAGCAGAAGCTGGTAAAGTAAGTTTTAGGATAACAGTCTTTTACAAAATTATGGGATTCTAAGCTTCATAGTATAATTGTTTTTTTAATACCAGAAGGCCTGAGCCTGCATTTTTCTTGTGCAAAAGTTCCATTTTATTCAGAGTATTACTGTTAGCTTCAATAGGAGCATGACGAACCTAAGTTTGTGCATCACCCAACATTAAATGTATGGAAGATAATGTAGTAGATTAATATGATAACATGTCATCTATGAAGACTTCAACTGAAATGCAGTTCAAGTCACAACTGTAGGAGTTCAGTGGAACCTTTTCCCTAGTTGACATTACTTTGTTTCATACAACTCATCAGTGATTGAGAAGATTTTCTAACTCAGGGCTAGAATAACAGGTCAACACTAAAGTGCACTGTCAAAATTGCATGCAGACAACATGTACCTGCACTGTGTGTGGCTATAGCCCAGTGGAACATTCGGAAGGGCATGGCCAGGCCCCGACCAGCCTCAACAGGGGGCAGGGCGGGAGCACCACCCAGCCCTGCTCTGCCCCCAACTCCATTCCAGCCCCAGCCAGAGCTGCAGCCCCGGCTCCTGGCCACAACCTCTGCTGCAGCTCCAGGTCCCAGCCATATCCCCCACTGCAGCTCTGGGTCCTGACCGCAGCTCCCAACCGCTGCTCCGGCCCTGGCTCCCAACCAGAGCTCTGGCTCTGCTCCTGGCCCCACTCCCAGCCATGGCTCCCAGGGAGATACAACAGAAAAAGTTTGGGGACCACTGCTGTAGCCAGTGCCGTCAGTCCTTAATTTCCTAAGCAGAAAGTTCATAGTTTAGGAAGAAATAAAATGAAAAAATATTACTCCAGAACATAACTGATTTTTTAGCAAGTTTTCATTGGTGAATTGAACAATCCCCACAAATCTGTTGGGCTGTGACATAAGTACACATGATTTTTTTTTAAATAAAAGGCAAAAAACAAAATACGCTTGAAGCTAAGATGCTACACACTTTCTGTCTGTAAGGAGGTTTGGGGTAGCTATTTAAAACTATGGTCTTGTATATGCCAAGTAGTTTACAGTTTAAACTAGTGGCCTAGTTTATTTTTATCCTCACTAGAAAAAATATTTTTGATCCAAAGCAAGCCTAAACTGTATTGTATGAACCAGATATTGAGGGTAAGATTGAAAGTGTCAGCACTTCATATCATGCTAAACTATATGTTAGCATGTTAAGTGATATTCAGCTAATGTTGGAAAAAAAAGCCTGAATAATGCCACTTTGAAACAATCATGCATCGTTTTCACTACAGTGTTAGTTTAAGTGCAGCAAATGTTAGTTTTTATTCAGGCTGTTAGGCTTGAATTAAGATCCCTTTACTAACATGTTTTATTTAAGATCAAACACTCTTTACTAAAAGAAATTAGATCTTTCACTTTTGTTTTGCAGTCTTGAATTTTATGTTGCCAGTTCATCTTCAGTATGCCCCATTAGCTTTTACACAAGCTAGTGGTCCTGTACAGTATTGTGTATACAACGTAACAACAGAAAATGGAAGAAAACAATTTTAGCTTGAGAGGTTTTTGTTTATCCTTGTAATGTACTCTTGACCATAACCCTTCAAAAAGTACTCGGAAGGACAAATTGAGACCTGGTTGTAAATGAGCACAAATCAATCTTGATATAATGAAGTTAATTAGCCAATAAAACCTATCTAATGGAATTACATTTGTAAAGTCCTTAATTGTTTTAATTTACAATATTTAGTTGCCTTGAGAACAAGTAATATTTTGTAGCTAGAACTAACATGCAAAAGGTTCTAATTGCAATAATTGAAACTGTAATTGTGTGTGGAAATACAAATCAAAATATTTCCTAAGGAAACTGAACAAATCAAGCACTTGGAGGCAAATTTAGACCTGATGTAAATAGATGAAATTTCCACTGAAATTCATTGGAAATATTTTCATTTTCGTTGCCACAGTATTTCATATTTACAGCTGAAATGAGCATCGCTTTTCCATACTAGTCCTATCTGGAAAATGGCAATTTGACCTCCAGGCAACACCAATAAGTATTATAATTGAAAGTAATTTAGAAGTACTTCTTTGAAATGGTTGTGTTTCTCAGTGCAAATGCATGCCAGAACAGAAGAATCATGGAGAAGCTATGATATAATAGCCAAACCCTTTTGTCAACAAAATTTACAATCTCACATTAAGTACAGGTAAATCACATGCCATAAGATAATTTTTTAATGCTTTCTAATTCTGTTTGCTAATACTATATATAGATTTCCCTGGTGAATTAATGTACCCGCTATCAAGATGGCTCTCTTTACCCAGTCTCCTTTTATTACCCTATTGTTTTAATTATGGAGGCAACTTGCTCAGAATAATTTCACTGTTAAAGGGAGATGGGCTGTAAACTCACTGCTTTCCCAGTTTTTGGCGTTGTGCATCTCAGATAGGTTTGTGGAATGATACGTCAGTAGTTATTGTGAAAAATTGTTCAGTAGCTAAATACAGCTTCTTCTTTTTTCCTCCCTTCAATTGACTGTGACAGGAGGCTGGAGCCTAAAGCAGTGGGAGAAGGTCCTGAAGTAGTTGAAAGAGAAACACCTAACATTGTTGTGAGGATCAGTTATTAGCAAAAGGGCTGAAGATTGTTCAGGCAAGGGGAGAGAGCAGCAAATGACAGAGGAGGACTTGCGGAGTGCAGCTGATGGGACATATCCCTGTGTTTCTTTTTCACTTACATTGGCTGATTGTATTCTTAAGTATTTCATCTCTTCAGTGAGCTAAGCGGATTTTTCTTTTGTTAAACTGCCATATTCTGTGGCAAGTGACACAGGAACGGGGTTTGTGTCTCTTGATTTGATTATACTAATTACTTCATCAACCTCTGTTTTTCAAATGTTTGCTGCAGCTTGCTTTAGTACACCTAAGCACCCTCTGTTATTGAGTATGCAAGAACAAGTGACAAATTCAATAAGAATTTTGAAAGTGTTTCTCTTGTCTGGATAATAAGATGGTGTTGAGAAAGTAAATTTGTATTAGATACTGTTCTGTAAATCATAATAGTACAAACTCCACTAAGGATGAAGTCAGAAGCAGAAGCTTTTGCAGCTCCTCCTCACCTAGTCCAGTGGATACGGTATAGGAGAACTGAGCTCATTTGCAAACTCCTCAACAGATGTTGTGTGGCACTTGATTTCTGTGATTGTTTCCTCATCTGTAAAATGGGTTGACGGTACTTACCAATCTTGTAAAGAGTTCTACTAATGAAAAATGGTAACTATATAAGTACTAAGTGTTTAGGTTTTGAAAAGGTGCCCTCTGTACTGAAGAGCTTGCAAACTACTAAATTGAAATGACTTAGCGATGTATTTTTATTGTTGTGATAGACTTTAGCAAAACAATACAATACAAACTCACCAAAGCTGGTGCTGAGTAGTTTTGCTAAATCATATTTTTGGGAAAGGAACATGGGGGAGCTATTTGGGATATTGTTTTCAACTACACGCATGGAACTGCTCCAATGAAAATATTCTACTCCTAAATGTTTGAGACTGTTAGTGTTCCATTTTTTCTGTACTCCTTACAAAAGTCTCTTATCTTTCCTATTTGGGATATGAGCCAATTACAGCACCCCAGTGTTTGTTTACTTTGCAAATATGAAGGTGCTAATTTCCTGTAATCTGTATTCCCCCTTCCCCCTCCCCCCCCCCCCCCCCAGTGGATTTCTGGAACAGGAAACTTAAATAAAAGGAAATTTATATTCTAAAATTTATATAAGATTTTTCTGGCAGGCACAGAATTGCTGTAGCATAAATATTTAGGTACTTTTATTATCATTTTCAGGTTCAGCTTTCCTTTACATGTTTAAAATTATTTTAAAGAATTACTTAGAAATATACACAAGTACATTTTTTAAATTATTATTTTTCAGTAAGGTAAACAACTCCTTGCAAGCACACAGACTAGAATAAGTGTCAATGTGTATATTGTGATTACTTTCAACAGCAAGTTAAAGATCAGAATTGTATTACATAGTTAAGCGGCTCAACTTTGACTTGGAGCAATGGAATAAATTATGTTCATTAATTAAACAGGACTAGAGAATGCAATTTTTGTTGCCTTATGTAAAATTTTTGCTAATGTAATTCAAACTCCCAAAGAAAATAGAACGTCAGCATGAAATGTTGCATGTAATGTGATTTGTTTGTAAAGAACACTGTAGCTTTAACAGTAAAACATTAAGACTTGCTGTTTACAGTGGAAATATAATATTAAACTTACCCTGCCAATGTTTTTAAGCTTTAACACTGACCAGCCTCCAAAATTTGGACATATTGAAGATCCTGTTAGATGGCTAGAAATCCTTAAAGTAATGACTTCCCAACCTTTCTTAGTTGCAGCCCTCATATGGCATAGAGTATCTGCACCTGAACCCCTGGATTGCCCATGTCGTACCCTGAGACAGTTGCTACCTGTTGTTTGCCTGTCTTCTCACACTCATGGGTTTTTGTTGTGTTTGTACCCTGTCTCATTTTCCTTCATATGTATTTTTCTGCCAGTTGCTTTCCATTTTTTCCCCATTTTCTCTCCAGTTTTTTCCATCCCTTCTGCCCATTTTCTTCAACTCTTGCTGTTGTCTCCTTTCTTTCTTTCCTTTCTCTCTCCTTAGTTCCCAACTCCTCATTTTTATCACTGTTATCTCCTCTTTTCTTTTATTCTCATCAGCACACACACACCCCCCCACCCTGTAGAGCTGTCCTCCTTACTGTTTCCCATTCTCCCACTCAGGCTTCCCTGGAAATCCGTTCCTACAGTATGTTCCCTCTCACCCTTATCATCCATTTCTGCTACTACCTAGTGCTGCCCCCTACCACAGAGTGCAAGGAACAGTGCTGTATGCACCACTTAGTGTAGAGGAAGAGAAGAAACCTAAGGTCAGGGACACTTGGATTCCCTACATGGAAGTACAGTATCTCTCTTTAAAATCCTTGGAGTGCACATCAACATGATGAATCTGCCATTCTTCCCCATTCTAGAGTAGTGCAGCATGCCTCCGTCAGCTCACAGAGGGATACGTAGCATATCAGACGTACCTATTCGTGTATATTATGTGCTGCAGCAATGGGGTGTATGTACTATATCTGTAGAAATTATACAGATTAGTGTGTGTAGTTGGACTCTCTCAACCTGGACATGTGAAATGCTCATCCTGCATAAGGCAGACACCAGGCTGACAGGAAAGGAGGGGGGAAAGTAATGTGGGAATGCATTCTTTTCTTGTTTCCTTTTCCCACTTACGACTCCTTCATTCTCTGTTCCCCTTGCCTTGCAATTCTGATTGGTGCTTTGCTCCCCATGATGCCTTGGTATAAGCAACACTGCCAATGAAGTGCCAGTCAGGAGGAGAATGCTCTGAAGGGAATCAGAGGGTACCAAAGTACTGGGTGATAGGCCCAGTTAGGAGACTTTTCTTTGCCCTTCGCACTCAGTGCTGGTCACTTGGGAGTTATGTTTAAATAAAATGTTTGATAAGGTCATGTCAATTTTCAGCTCTATCAGTGTTGATAGTATCCTTGTATAAGTAAAATGGGGTTTAGTTTGAAATAGTTGCAGCAGGTGTGTTTCTCCATAAACCACAACTATCACAACTAATGTGGATATTTGTCTGCCACTTAACAGACTCTGAATCCTGGGAATAAAATGGCAAATATTTGCCTTTGTTTTCTATAATAATAACTTCCTAATGCTTGGTAGATGTAGCATGAGATTACTACAGAAGCCTCATGGAACTGTGGATTTGTCTTATTTTTTTCATTCCTGTACTAGAATACAGATAGTGAATTTTGGCTGAATACTGACTGGATAATGTACTCCAAATACTCTAGACTACTGACTAACATAATTATTCACGTGTTACTCAAATGCTGTGATTGAAATTAGCAGGAGACAATTATGGAGGCAAAAAACACTACAGAAAGTCTTTTGTCAGTGATAGCGTACCACGTGTCTAAGCAAATAAGTTTGTGCCAAATAGTTATAGCTAACACGTTTTCTCAGCATTTCTTTGAAGGGAATAAAGGTTCTTTGCCCCACCCCCCACATCCAGGGTGAAATTTTAGGGGTTCTTTGTCAATGAACCCCTTGTATATATTGCAGTATGTCCTTCACACTTAAATTTTAATATTTAAAGCCATGCAGTAAATTTCAGTAAAGCTCCAAGACATGTAGCATGTCTCCCTCACAAGGCTATACAAATAAGGACTATTGACCCACATCTTGTATCCAGGGGGGCAGGCTTTAATATTTGACTCCTCATTTTCCAATAGATGGATCCCTTCCGGTAGTAATACCTCTGCTTGTACCATTCTATGCTCTTCCTCATTCCAGGAGGCACCAGCAGCAGTGAGAAACTATAAGAAACAGTGTCAGTTTTATAATATTGGTACCATTGTGAAATAGCTAGTGGTCAGGAATGTGGTTCTGACTGAATGGCCCCATTCTGTTGGAGAAGACTGAAAGGAAGAGAAAATGAGGGGAGACCACAGAGAAAATTGAGCAGGGAAACTACAATAAGGGACAAGAGAGTGGGAAGTTACAGGTTAAAGCGGGGAGGGAACAGGAAAATGAATGAAATCTCAAGTATTTCTCATTGGGTCTGATTCTCATTTATACTACAGCCCTTTTACATTGCTGTGGAAATTAAAGGGGCCCTAAAGTGAGCATAATTTACACTGCTAGCATGGTCTTAATGTAAATGAGAATCAGGCCCATCAAGATTTCTTAGTAACAGTTTTGGGAAGGAGGGGTTCTCAGTGCTGTCCACTAGCTTGAAGAATTTGTGCTGAAGCTCTATATTACAAATATACTGTAATCCTTCTAATAATTTAGGAAAAAAGTTTGTCTAATGTAGCAAATGTGATCCATTTGCAGATCTTTTCAAAAACCATTTAATTTACACCTCCACTCTTGTTACTGCGAATAGTTACTTTATACGCTGTATGGGCAGAAGAAACATGTTGAAATCATCATGCCTGTTGCTGTTTTTTAAACAACTGTCCAACCTGAAGAGCCTGTCTAGCCCCTGCAGTCAAGTTATTTTCCCTATTTTTTGGTACAAAACTTTTTCATGCTTTCCCATAATCAAAGTGTCATTGTGACATTAATGTCATGTTTGCGATTTAATTTTAATATGTAACAACTGAAAAACTGAGGATTTTAACAAACTGGTGTTTTTAGTTAAAGATTGTGTATAATATACGATATGAATAGAAAATGCTGTAGTGTATGATGGGAACATCATATCCTTGTGAAGAAAGTTTCATGTTTGAAGTATATACATACGTTGTATGTAGAAACGTGAATACTTTCCTGTTAAATTGAATGTTTTTCTGTGTTCATGGAAATGTCTCACTGAAAGAAGATTACTATTATTTTCCTATTAATGTTCCATGAGTAGGTTACCTAAATCGTAAAAGAAAAAATTAAAGTAACAGCCTTACCTCACTGGTGCCAGTGTAGTTTTCTGTTGTAATCGAAATGCGTCTTTAAACATGCCCTAAACACTCAATGAACTTCAGACATTTATGCTTCATGCATATCCTATGAAGGAAAACCCCCAAAACCCTCAGTGGAAACATTCATGCAAGTTTACACCCAGATTCTGGGACACAGGTAGAATAAAAGGCATACTAGAAGCAGTGTCATGGTCCCTCCTCTAGTTTAAGGCTGTTGCCACAATTATGCTCATGGTTGACAACATAAGGATTATCTTTAGCTGACTGATTTTTTTTTCTTTCCTTGGGATTGCCACCCAGTCATGGAATTTTTGGGTCAGGTGTCTTCAGTTATTATTTTTTCTTCCCTTATTCTTTATGGAACATCACAAATGGTGATGGATATGATATACTTGCCATTCTGAGGAAGTTGTCTGTTAAGCAGACCTACCTGGATTCTCCTGGTATAACATGTAGTCCATTACACACCTGCCTTATTCCTGCCTTACGGTGAAATTAAGTTATTCATGAAAATAGAAGTTTTTACCCTACTGTCAGGGAGAGTCAGTATGCAATGATTGTCACAGTCACCCCTCACTTTTGACCATTTCCCTTTTTGTGTGCTCCAGGAGTCATATTAACATATATGCCTATGCTCATCATTGTTTTGACTTTTAGCCCAAACACACTTGACCACATTCCAAGGTACACTTCTTTCATGCTTAAGTTGCTCATTTTTTGTCCTTCCTTGTTTGCACACCTTACCTCTACAATTGGGCCATTGATGCTTTAATGCCATCTTCTTTGCCTTAGATGGTAAAATAGTAGTCTAGGATCCATTTTGCAGGGAGAGTTTCAGTATTTTGATAGAAAACAAAAAAGCTTGATGTATTTGGCAACCAGTTAAAGTGAGGAGACATCATTATACTGCCTTTCAGTTCTTCACTGAGAGAAATAGTGAAGACCACGCTACGCTACCTAGCATAAAACTCTGATATCCCCTGCTAAGTTAAGAAATATGAAGAATTTAAAGAATGAATTTATTCAAGGCAGAATACACTGTCCCCACTTGCTGTAAAGGTATAGCTCTTTTTAGCTGGTAATGAACAGTAACAAGAAAAAGCAAATATTTTGTCTAGAAACTCCCGAGAATGATGCTGCTCGCTCCATGCGTTGAAATATTCTGGAAAAATCTGGGGTGTGGAAGGCTATTTAATTTTTTTTTAACTTCTATTTTGTAAAAGAGCAAAGAGTTACATCTTACATTCTCCAAATTGTCTGAAGCAGCAAATCTGGATAGTTTTCCTGAAACTTTGAAGATGCTCCTTTAATATAAAGCAAAGGAAAAAAGTGAACGTGCAAGTACCCATTACATGGCACTGACTACACTGCTGTCCTTGAGCAGCAGAGATAAATGGAGAGCCTCTTGCAGCTGCCACACAGGAGCACAGGCAGCATTTACTTGAGATCAAGTGAGGAACCAGCCGTTCAGAGCCATGCTGGCTACATGTGTTTGGTTTTCTCACCGCATTCTAAGGAGAGTAGTGGGTTGCCATGTGTCTAGCTGTAGGAGAGATCTAGACCCATTTTTAGAGATGCTCCATTCAGCAATGGGGATTGGAATTTGCAGTCAGGTACTAATCACAGAATTGTGAAGCACAACAGACTGAATAAAATGCACAGAAAAGGAGCCCTACGGTCTTTTCCTGGTTACTTCTCTGTAATACAAAAAAAGGTGATAAGTGCTTTACAGAAACCCAAAAAGGTAAAATCCCTGCTCCAGACAGCTTGCAATACAATCTACGGGTATGTCTATACTGCCTACACTCCAGAAAAAGTGTGTTCAAGTGAAGACATGGCAACTCAAGTGAGCAGCTCGAGTTAAAACCTATAGTTGAGTCTGGGGGAGAACTCGACCAGCTAACTGGAGTTAAAAGCCATGTTTCCATGTCTTCACTCCTGTTTTAACCATTCTAACTGCTGGTAACTGGACATGGCCCTGCCCTTGCCCCACCTCTTCCTTCCCCTGCCAAGGCCCCGCCCCCAACACTTGCTCCTCTTTCCTCTTCCCCCTGTTGCTTGCTGGATCGTCTCAAGGAGTCTGCCTGCGGGTAGGAGGCAGCTCTGGCTGAGCAGGGACTAGTACAGGGTAATGACCTGGCACCTCCCCCTGGTAACCGGATTTTTGGTTTGGGTACCATTTAGGGTTGCCAGTTCCCCTTTTCGACTGGACTTTCCGGTCAAAAACCGGGCACCTGGCAACCCTAAATGGCACCTGGACACAGAAGCCAAAAACCCAACTGTCTGGGTAAAGGCCAGACAGGTGGCAACCATAGTTTGAACCCGAGTTCACTAATGTGTGTTACTTAACCTGAGTTAAGAATACATTTTTTTGTGTGTGTATGTGCAGAGTAGACCTGCCCTTAGACATGATGTAGTGATACAGTGACAATCAGAGGAACAGAGTGAGGAAGAACAATTGTTACAGTAGTAATATAACGTGTTGATTCTGTTTTAGATTGTGCATGTCTTGAAGTTTTGTTGTGTAAGATGATATTCCAGCCTTTATGGCTGGAATACTTAAGAGTCGGGATGTGTCTACACTGCAGTGTAAGGCCAAGGTTAGTAGAAATGAGTTAGCAAACCCTAGGTTTATTAACCTAGGGCTTGAGCATCTACATTTATTTGTAACCCCAGCATAGGAATTGTTAAACCCTGGCTCCCAGCCTGGCGCTCTTGTGTCTACACTGTATTATGAAGGCCTGAGTCCAGCTATGGATATCTGAGACTTTCTAGTGCACTCCCAAAATGTGACTGCTTTCGCACTTTGTTCATGATGGATTGTGGGAAGACTTGACTGTCCATTAAACTTGACTGTCCAGAGGACAAAGAAAGTCTGTGTGTGGGGTTGTGGGATATTTTTGGTGGACTTTCAGCGCCAAAATCCAGCGGGGCTGCATCTACACTGCAAAGCAATAAGACTTAAAACCTGGCTCCCAGCTTGACTCGGGCTCGGACCCTCCACCCCCATGGAGTCCTGGGACTCCGGGTCCGAGCCCTGGGTTTATATTGCAGTGTAGACTTACTCTTAGTTTGAAAAAAAATAATTCCCAGAAACATCTTTATTGGTGTGCTGCAAATTGGGATTAATATTTTTAAGTATAGTTTTATCAATCCCCATGAAAGTTGAAGGGTGCCTTACATACAGTCTCTTCAATTAAATCTTCCCTCTCCCAACTTGAACATAACTCTGGATTTCATAGGTTGTATATTGGTCTTTGGAGAAAGGGAAGTGGGGCAGATCTTCTTTTAGGTGAGTCTCCGGTCATGTTGAACATATGTCACGTTCATATTTATGAATCAGTAGCTGCTTATTATGCACATCATGTGTAAATATATTTTTTTACATTTCTCAGGTTTCTTCCAGTTGCGTTCTACGTGAAAAGTTTGCCATTATAATTATTAAAATGCTAGTTCGTAACTTTTGTTTCTCATCTGAGCTGGCAATCAGGAGTTACCAAAGCACTGTAATTATTGTATTTCAGTTCATTCTATAAATTTCCCCTAATGTCTGTCAAAAGCCAGTTCTATACATTTTTATGAAAATAGAGGGAGTGTGGCCAAGTGGTTACAACACATGGATTGATGTCAGGAGATCTGGTTCCGTCACTCTTTCTTGTGTGTACCCCTGATCCTTCAATCTGATCCCCAAGGCTAGACCCCTTCACCTGGGCCTGTCTGGATACTCCCAATGAAGTTAGTGGGGCTCTTTACAGATGCTGTGGTCCAACCACATGGATCAGATTGAAGGGTTATGCTCTAAACTTCAACAAGATACTTAGGCATCTCTGCCTCAGTTTTCCCATCTGTACAATTGTAAGTTTGGACTCTAATCTCTTCTCTTGGAAAGCTCCAGTGCGTTTCTAACTTGATTTCTGACTGAAAGCTCTGCATATAGAACAGCAGGGAACTCCAGTTTCACATCTCAGCTATGTAAATAATATTAACAGTCTAATTCCCTTTTACAGGCCAATAAGCGTTTCTGGTAACAGAAAAATTACTAGTTTTGCAATGTCTCTGAAGCAAAGATAATGAGATTTTTTTTGTAGAAAGTGATCTTGTCTGAGAAAATAACTGTGTTTTTTGTCTTCCACAGAGTTTACAGATGCTTCCTCAGCAACGGAAAGCCATAGCGAAATTTAAGGAACCAGCACATGCGTTAGCATTTCAACAGAAATTCCACAGGTAAATATTTAGCCATTGCTTCATTCTTTAGTTTATCTGCCCTCTTTATAAGCTGAAATCATGGTCTCCTATGAGAGCTTCATATTCAAGTCCATATTCAAATGTATATTTTACTATTGACCTTCATAAAACCTTGTTTTCTACTCTCCATACATATAATAGTAAAAGTTTGTATGCCGAATGAAGAAAATGCTAACTATTTCTTTAACATTTTACAGGCATATGATAGATCTGTCCCACATTAACGTGGCATTGATAGTTGAGTGAGCATAGCTGATAACGCTAATAGAAGCATGCTGTGGAGCTACACAGGGAGAAGATACAAAGGCAAAACCATCAGGATCTGAAGTCTTTTCAGTTTACAGTCTTTCTTTAACTGCTCTGTAGAACTACAGAAAGTAACAAGATTTCCTCAAGATAAGCTGAACTTAAGAGGATCTAGCAAAGTGGAGTTTGTGTTCGATTTCTTCACATTCGGTTGAAACCCTATGGAACTGCAAATTTTTTTTCAAAGTGCTTACAATGCATGTAGACATTGTTCTTCAAGATTGTACTGTGTGATCACAGTGACTTGAGTTGAGAAAAAGAACACTTACATTGAAAAATTTAAAAAGTTTCTTCATAGCAAAGAATATTTGATAATGGTTGCTCTTATCTTCAGTGAAGGGTATTTAAATGAAAACTCACTTCTCTAAACAAAACACACACACGTATGTTGTTCCTCTGAGAAGATAAAAGATGCATTCTTATATAGATTTAAGACGTGGTCTACTTGATTGATGATGATATTTTGAAAGGCTTTGGAGGTGACACAGGAAGGCTGTAGTTTCTGTGTTTGTAAATACGTTAGATCGGTTTTTGCATCTTCTAGTCTGACACACATTCCCTCTTTACTCCCTTCCCCCTCCCTTTGTGAAATGAAAACACTTTGTAGGAATAACATTGCTACATTTCCCCCCATAGTTTAAAATGAAGGATCTTGGTCTTCACCTTTCAATAGCATAATGGGGTAGTTTACTCCAAGTAGTAATTTATTACAGTTTAAATTGTTTTTTAAATGGGATTGCAAGATACAAAGAAAAAGTGAAACACTTACGCTCATTTTAAAAATAGGGTGACACAGAGAAAGTGGTACGTTCCCAATAGTGTTTCTTTGTGCCACTGTTGCAGAGTACGCTTCCTCTTAATCTTTGTCGATTAGTATTTTTCCTTGAGATTTATTTTGTGACTAATGCTAAACCATTACAAAAAAAAATTAGAGCAAAGGCATAAGAATTGTGACATGGTGTTCCCCACAGAGATGGGATTATGAGGATGTTGTTACGCTGCTTGTGAAATTGGCAGTTCTAAAAATTATGTGCAAACATTAAAGGGGATTGCATTTTATAGTTGGTAAAATCCATTATACTTCCTTTGGGTTAGAACCATCCGGATGGTATTTCCAAAGGAACAAGTTTTCAGTTACTTTTGGACAAATTTAGCAAAATGCCATTGTTTATATCCAATTGCAGGTTTTATGAAACATTTTCTTAGTTTTTATTTGGTGGAGCTTTCCTTCATTCTTTATTTTTAGGATATACAGTACTTTTGAGTGCTGACCTACTTTTTGAAGTGGGCACCTCTGGAAACTTCATAATCTTTGAGGATACTCAAGTAACAGAAACAGAAAAAACACTAACATGATGCAGGAGCTTGTGAATGGGGTCTAAACAAGTGCCAGAATATGGAAGAATGACAGTTTGAAACAAATTAGTTGCAGCAAACCGTAGCTAATATGTAAAATTTAGTGGTGACGCAGTTCACATAGGCTTTCTAACTGGCTTTCTCACAGCAGAGTTTTTTATACTGATTTCCAATTAAGTAGAAGTTACTAAAAATTAATGATTGAGTAATAAATAGTGTCTAAAGTCTCCGCGGTAAAACTGCTTTCTTTTTCCACTGACATAATATGAGAATAATGTAGTGTATTGACATTATTACAATGGGAAAATGAAAATGTTTAAGGAATAATAGTTTCTAAAGCCATTTGCATCTTAGCACCGTGTATCTTAGCAGATCACAGTAAGATCATTAGAATACTCACATATGAAAGTGGATTTTCTCACATTTGCGTGTATCTAAATCATAACATTTGGCGCAGTGCAGCACAATTGATGATCTCTGCTCAGGACAGATCCAAGACTGGGAGTAGCAGATGTGTCACAGGTAGAAATGAATTGGTGGGGCTGTATGTGAAGGCATGATACCTGATTTCCATGGTGCTTGGCTCTCACTAGTGCTCTTCCCTCCTCACATCCACCATTACTAAACCCCACAAATATTGTATTTTTTTATTGTTAAAAAGGAATGCTTACATCTCAGATGGGCCATTAAAGGTGGTGACGTACCCCACTGTTAAGGAACAGCTTCTCTGTGAGGGGAAGGTTGGAAAAACATCCAGAAAATAAATGGACCCGAGTGTCTGCCTATGGAAGTATGGGCCGGATGTGACTACAAATAGCTCAGTAGGCAAAGTCCAGCAGTGGGCAAGTCTGCAGCTGATCAGCTGTTCTTTTATAAGCAGATGTTGTTGTTGGAATATGAGCTTTTTTGAGGCCTAAAGAATAGGGGCCCTATCCAAAGCCTAAAGAAGTCAATGGAAAGTCTCATACTGACTTCAGTGGGTTTTGAATCAGTTCCTAGGAGAACAACATTTGGCAATTAGGGGATTAAGAATTTTTAGTCAGGGTCTTTTAAACATTTTCCCACATAACCATCCTGGGGCACTGAAAACAAAGACATGAACAATGTCTCCTTAAACTTACCAAATAGATTGGAGCGATGTAAGCATTGTTTAATAATTGTATATATCCCTCTTTATAGACAGTTCCTTTAGATGATTGCGTGTGCATAGATAGAATGCAGACATATTTGATAGTGACTGTAGCTGCTTATCACAGCAGCTGGGTATCATATGGGGACTGTGAGTATGTTCTGTATGTATGTATGTTCATATGGATACAATTATGCACATACATACATCCTGTATATTACAAATCTTTTTAACAGGATGATCTTCAAAAAAGTACAGTAGTAAGAACAACCATTAGGTTTAGGCATACATTAAAAATGTTTCAATAAAACATATCTTCAGTAATAAACTCATAACTTAAAACTGGATTTGCTGGCAATGACCAATTTGAACAATAGCATCACAGTTTGGTTCCATTTGTTGTGGCTCCTCCCACAAAAGCAAAGGAAGTAGAGGTAAAATTAGAAGACCATGTTATTTCCATGTTCTCTTACAGCATTTCGTTAAATCTGGCCACCTTAAGTTAATTTTCTTGGAAGATCTGTTGCAACCATTATCTTGTTCTTTCTTTATCATGCATTTAAAATAAGATGCAGAATGCAAAAATTGCATTTAATATACAATGTAAATATGGAACTTTTAAAATTAAAAGATGTTACTCAAAGTGCTTACAATTCAACCACATCTTAGCTACTTGTTAGTTTTTTTGTGTTGTCTTATCTAAGCTTAATGGACATGGTTCCATAAATGTTGATGTGTTTTGTGTATCTCTTCAAATTTTTATAAAGATGCTAGTAAGTCAATACATATATCCTGATCTGTGTATTATTTGTTCACAAGTTTCAGAGAAACTTAAATTTAGTAATGCTATTTTAATAGGTAAATATACAGTAGGTGATTATGTGGAGCCAAATATATATATATTTTCTTTTTCAGGTATCTTGTTTTGATCTTGTGGCACTTCTAAATTCATTTTACTCTATCATATCACATCTTGGCTACTAGATTGGTCTGGCCATATTATGTGTGAAATTATAGAAGAATGTTCTTAATTTCTTTAAGAAGCCTCTGTCCTTAAAGGTTAAACGGATTATACATTACACTAGGTCTTCACATTCTCATGTCAGACCAAGATTTGGGTTGGGGGGGGGGGGGGAAGAGAGGAGGCTCTTTTTTTGTTGTATAAGTACAAAGTGGTCGGTCTAAAGATATTGTTCTCAAAGATTGGGAGCTTGGGGTTATTTTAGTTTTTGTTGTTCAACACACAATTCAAGTTGGTGATGTTAACATTTTATTCTTTTCACAATCTCAGAGAGCAGGATGGCACACTTTGTATGATGAAAAGAAACCATTAAACATAATTGAGGAGCTTGGTAAAATCCTATGGATGGGGAGAGGCAGAAGTGCAGACCTATAGAATGTTCATAAATATAGGAATTGCTACAAAATGTTTTATAAACTATAGTGACAGATTTTTTTAATTTAGCAGGCTGATGTGGGCCAAGAATGACTGATTCATCTCCAATGTAATTGGACAAAAGATTATATTTATAAATATTGAAGTCAGATCTACAGAATATAGGACAAAAATAAATCTTCAACTAATAGGTTTAATTCCCATTTGGGGGTTGGTTCTGAAATTTTAAGGTTGGTTTAAGGTTGGTTTTAATTTTCACAGCTCTGCTTAAGGCCCTGTTAGTAACTAATTTACCAGATCTTCATTGGACATCTTAATTCCTTTCATAGTTGAATTCCATTGCAGAGATTTAGTCTGAAGAACTTTTACAAAACTGTAGGTATTCTCAGCATGCCTGTGTATTACTACATTACCACCTTAGGTACATTATAGCAACTAATTCTGACTACTTTGGGGAATAAATAAGAGCATTTTATTTCGTCCTGAATATTTTTTTGAATGTTTACACAATATAGTATCTTCAGTCTGGCCAGTTTTAAAAGTTTTGCCCCTTCTAAGAAGATGCTGTGGCCACTTCCTAGAATTAGCAGAAGTAGCTGTGGGTGTTGCCTTTATCCATAGTTTGACTTTTCTGGATATGTCCTAGATTTGCGCTCCACCATACTCCTGTAGATGTTGTATTGTCCTCCCTGTTAGCACTGCAATATTCTATGTATGTTTCTACTCCAAGGATATGCTTCTGGCTTCACATACTTACTGTTAGACAGGATTTTTAGTATTGGTCCTCTAGGCGTAACTTTTTTCTTTTTAGCTATTTTTGGTACTTTGATTTTTCTAGCAGCAGTGTTGGATGAAAAATAAATGTGGGGGAAAGAGGCACTAGACAGATTGAAGAAAGTCCACTAGATTTTGAGAGGAATAAATCATTAGGGTAATTTAAGGCTCTTGTTTCAATGTTACTTTTAAACCGGCTTTGATTCTGAAATGTTACTTAGCACCATTCTTTAAATATGAATCAATTCAACAGTTTTAATACTGGAAGCATTTTATCTTAAGTTAGTATTAAATCCTAAGGATTTTATGTAAGGTTTTTTGTAACCTAGTTAATTTTATCATAAAAATTGCCTACGTTTTAACTTATTCTCCACATGAGCGTAAGGTCTTATTAACAAAAACACTGATTCATATTGGATCCTCACGTATACCATCTTCTGGTATAATATGGTTGGGAAGGATCATTTGTTTTATTCTTTAGCACGACCTTTTGCAGGGTAAATTTTTTTTAATTTTTTTGTTTACTCTTCAGTTTCCATTTCTGTGCTTATTTTGGTGGGAACTACATTGTCTTTTGCACTATGTAAAACTTAACGGGAAGGCTAATTTCACTGGGTCTTCAAGCACTTGCATTACTTTCTCACTTCTCAAGTTGGACACTTTATTTTTCTAATTCTAAATGGAAAGGGGTCGTTGCACATATTTCATAATTTCTCAACAGGTTTACATCAAGGATTTTTAATTTAACAGCATCCTAGTTAATTGAGCTTACACTATTTTAAATTTTATTACAGATTAAATGTAGTTTTTTTAAAAAAAGAAAAAAAACCAGTCCTGTGTACAGTTGCATAAAATATATTATGGCTGAAATAGTATCTGATTATATGGAAAATCACTGTTAAAAGAAGCATTTTACTGCTATTTTTACCTTTTTTTAAAATGCATTTCATAGTTCAGGCTTTTCATTGTGCATAGTAATTTTTCTAGTGTCTGACAGGTTTACTTTGCATAAATAGAAATAAAACTACTTATTTTCACTAATGAAACAATTTTTTGCAGGACTACTTTGCAGGAGATGGGGGTTTTCCGTAATTTAACTTTCAAATTAATATACATTTTCATTTACAGATACAACAAAGACAAGACTAATGAATTTATTTACAGTTGATCATCTGTCTTTAATGGACCATATAATTTGTACCCTTAAGAAGAGACACCATTAAAACAAGTCATAACACTTTATTTTTTTACCAAGTTATCCTTAGTCACCTTTGTTCCCCTCACGCTCTCTCTGTCCCCTTCCTATTTCCCCTCACTCCTAATTCACCTGCAGGAATGTTAATTCTTTACTGCTGTCTCCTCCTTGGCGTTCTTCTCATCTCTGTCTACAACTTTCTCTTTCCGCCTGCCTGACAGTTGTAGTACCCATCTCTCAGAATCCTTCTCTATTCTAGTTCCCTCATACAAGGCTTTGGTCGCCTGTATTGAAAGTAGATTGTACTGCTGCATCTTTCCTACAGATGGTAGTTGTAAATGTTTGAGCATAAACAGCTGCCACCCAAAGGAGGGGTCATTTTGAGAGGTTTCACGCTTTAGGACGTGTTGCACATTCCAAAGGTGTAGAGAAAATAGTACTTAACCGTTTTGTTTCACAGCTCTTTTCCACGTAGGGGAGTGAGAGCAATTTCCAGATATGCTCTAGCTTCTGTGGCATACCAGGAGATATGAGACTAATTACTAACTTTGTTTCTGTCCTTTACTTTTGCAGGAGTTCTGTTCTTGAATTCAGTGATAGTAATAGTACTGTATCATTGCCACTTAGCCGTAATGAGCACCTGTCCGAACAATTCTACCCCTATTACTGTTACTGAATGTGATCCTTCCTAACCTAGAAACTCTTAAGTGCTGGGTAGATTGGGGTATATTGAAACTGTACTTTAAAATGTACTGCTCTAATCTGGATTATGAAGCTTGTGTTTATTAGGAGTTCAGAATATAAATTCAAGAGGCGACTGTATCATGATACTGACTCCACTGTGGGTTCATCTGCTTCATGTTTTCTACTGCGTCATCTACACACATTATTTTACTTATTTCTTAAGTGTTATACTAAGTCCTTCCATTTGCATTAGATATCCTTCGTTGGTATATGCTAGGTGTGAATGTAAAAATGAAAACACAGAAATAATGTACAAGTTCCTTATGTGATTCCATACTTCAAATGTCAGTATGTATTTAAGTGTATTTATTGTAACTAAATTGTGTTAATAAAATATTTTTTCCTTTTCTTTGTAGCATATTGCCTTTGTATCTTGTTCTTATGCACAACATGAACTTCACATTTGTCACAAATTACAAATACCACGTATCGTTATTATTTCTTGGTAGCACCCACAGATGCCCAATCATACGGCAGGGTCTCATTTTCAAGGCACTGCAAATGAGTAGAACAAAAAGCCAATCCATGACCCAGAGAGGCTGCAATTTAGTTTATTTTTTCAAAGACACCACAGGTGAATAAGCAGACAAAAGGGGATGGGGACAGGTGACAGTAAAAATACGGCTTTTTGCATAAATTAGTAATCTAAATGTCAAACAGTTATGAGTGGCCACTCGCCTAACCAGTGCCAGACAATATGTGCATAATTCAAGACCTGATACAAAGGTGTAAATGATCCCAGTATGATCACCATGGATCAGAGTCTGAACATAGTTATATCAATGTAAATAGAGAGTAATTCCACTCACTTAAATATTTCAGTGTAGCAGCAATCAGAACCAGATCCTATATTCACAGTGCACTTCTCGCATTTGTAGTGTGATTTTTTAAGGCACCATTATTTACATAAAAATGTGTGTTAGAGTATTGTGAAGAATGTATGTACTATAACTCACATAAGAAGGGCCCCAGTATTTTCATAATAGAAAATCAGTTTTGAGATTCAAACTGCTGCATGTGAAATAGCTTGTAAGCTTTCAATGTCATGTAGCAGCCTATAACTATTACTGAGCCTAGAACAAGAGAAAATATCCTCCAACTTCAGAACAGACTATCATGACATTCCCAAAGTCCTTAAATCACCGATACCCACAGTAGGCATTTAATGAACACTGATTCGTCGAGATCTCAGAAAGTTTAAGAAGTTCATGTAAATTAAATATCTCTGATGTACTGGATCTTATGCTTAAATCTACAGGAATAGCCTATTGTTGGTACAAAATATTGCTTAATTTTATCCAAAATAAAATCAATTTTAAGAAGCTTGAAAACAAATGTTTACGAAGACTAATTTCAAAATCATTTGTGTAGGATGCCTGCAGTAAGGATTTGTGAAATTAAAACCCATTTGAGGTTCTTCGTCTCATACATTTCCGTACATTCCTTTCAAGCTAAAAGCTAGTTTAGAATATTTTAATGAGTTTTTACCTACACCTTTTCACAAAGATTGTACAAAGCATTAATATAATAAGTTTAGCAAAAGTATTGTTTCCATTTGTATTGGTCTGCCCACAATGTAGCTTTAAAAGGCTGAAATAAAGGGCCCACCAATATCCCTGGGCTAGACAGTTAATCCTGCCATTCTTCTTCATGATCTATTCACTTGCATCAAGTTATTTGCATTTTGATTACCTGATTTTTAGAACAGTTTCCCAATTTGTAGCATGATCAAAACTGGGAGTTGTCTGAGGGAGGGATAGGGGAAGATGGAAAAATGTTAATACATCGTTTCATTAACCTTTATCACCATTCCTTCAAGACTTTTATTCTGTTCTACAGGTTTGAAAGACTTTGGGTCCCCAATTCACTCTGAAGCAACCTTTCTATTTGAAACTATTTGCTTTAAACCAAGGGCCCAGGCAAGTATTCCTCATTAACCTGAATATAGTTCTATTGATTTTAGTAGGGCTATTCATGAGAATGAGGACGTACTCATACGAAGGTTGCATGATTGGGCCCTATTGCATCAAGGCCACCTGCCCAAAGTTAAGTGCTGGCCCTTTTAAGAAAGCTCACATCTAAATTTGTTCTTAGATCTTTTAAACTGTCTTGCTGCTAAGGGAATTCTGCATCTGTGTGGCTGAATATCTACCCTTCAAACTAAACAAGTGTCTTCAGACTGGTCACATGGTGCTGGTGCTCCTTATCTTCAAATGTTACATTACGTTAAAAGTCAGCTAAACATACATTTACATATCTTCTCTATCTTTCTATGTAAGCTCTTGTTGCAGTTACCACAGGAAAATTGTAGCTGCAAGTGGGAAGGGAGGTTGCCAGTGATAGAGAATGGGAGAAAGGCGGATCCATGAGAATCTTTCTGGTAGGATGTGATCCACACTATGAAAATTTTTGAGTCTCCTTAGGAGAGTGAATGTCAGGTCTTCCTGTTTCTTGTCCTACATTCCACCAACTGAGTACTGTTCGAGTGACTTCTTTTCGTGCAGTTCCCTGGCCAGAACGTACTACTTCCATGAATGTGTGTGGTGGGGGTATACAGGTGTTATCAGCATGCGTTTGGGGTGGTCGTATGACTCAATCATCTAAATCCCAAGTGAGCTATGCAATTGTTCCCAGATGAGTGTTGATGAAACGTTTACACGATTCCACACTGTCACATATTCTGTACAGAAACTGTTTTAACAAATAGTTTTAGGGAATTTTTAAAATGTTCTTGGGACTATTTCATGAACCTGTAAAACCAGGCATCTTTGTTACCATGAATCCAAATATGCAGGGCTTGGAGGGCATGAAATTAAAATTGTAAGAGCTAGAGAACCTGTTACTTCCCTGACTCTGAACCTTGCCTGTCCTCAGCCTCTGGCATATTGAAGTTTGAAAGGGTTTGCAATGCTAGAATAAGTCCCAGAGAGATGGCTTAAGCCTCATCTACCCTTAAAACCATTTCCTGTATAAAGAAAAGGAGTACTTGTGGCACCTTAGAGACTAACCAATTTATTTGAGCATGAGCTTTCGTGAGCTACAGCTCACTTCATCGGATGCATACCGTGGAAATTGCAGTAGACATTATTTACACACAGAGACCATGAAACAATACCCCCTCCCACCCCACTGTCCTGCTGGTAATAGCTTATCTAAAGTGATCATCAAGTTGGGCCATTTCCAGCACAAATCCAGGTTTTCTCACCCTCCGCCCTCCCCCCCCAACTCACTCTCCTGCTGTATAGCTACACTAGCAAAACCGTCCTAGTATAGACAGTTTATGCCAGCAAATAAGTATTTCTGCCAGCATAGTTTATATTGGGTTGGCGTGTGAAAAGTACTTTTTTATACCCTACTCCCCCATATACAACTGCAACTACATTAGGGCTTTTGCAGGCATAGCCATGTGTCCGTCAAACTAACCAAAAACTAACACCCACAACTGTCATAGCTATGCCAGCAGAATTTGTAAGTGCAGACCTGGCCTCGAGGGCAGGTGATGCAATCACAGGCAAGTGCTAAGTTTACAACATAAATAAGGTATATTTTCCTTCTACTATTAAGGAGTGCTACATAGGAATTACCATACCACATAAGAATATAAGAACGGGCAGACTAGGTCAGACCAATGATCCATTTAGCCCAATATCCTGTCTCCCAACAGTGGCCAATGCTAGGTGCTTCAGAGGGAATGAACAGAACAGGCAGTCATTGAGTGATCCAGCCTCTGTCAATCACTCTCTGCTTCTGGCAGTTAGAGGCTAGGGACACCTAGAGCATGGGGTTGTATCCCTGCCCATCTTGGCTAATAGCCATTGATGGGGACCTAGCCTCCATTCACTTATCTAATTCTTTTTTGAACACTTATAATTTTGACCTTCACAACATCCTCTGGCAACGAGTTCCACAGCTCGACTATGCGTTGTGTGAAGAAATACTTTACGTCCTTATGTTTGTTTTAAACCTTCTGCCTATTGATTTCATTGGGTGACCCCTGATTCTTTTGTTATGTGAAGGAGTAAATAACACTTTCTCCACACCAGTCACAATTTTATAGCCCTCTAGCATATCCCCTTTTAGTCGCCTCTTTTCGAAGATGGGAAATCAGTCTTTTCAACCTCTCCTCATACAGAAGCTGTTCCATACCCCCAATCATTTTTGTTGCCCTTTTCCAATTTTAATTATCTTTTTGAGATGGCATGACTGGAACTGCACACAGTATTCAAGGTGTGGACATACCTTAGATCAGATCCAATGCCCATGTAGTCTCGTCTTCTGCTTCCAACAGTGCCCAGTTTCAGAGGAAGAACGCCACAATAGGCAGGTTTATGGTAACCTGCCTCTCATATTAGGTCTCATCCTGGTCTCTAATAGATTGGCTTAAACCCTGAAGCATGAGATATAATAGCCCTTGCAAAATGTGTTGTCATTAATTATGATTATTCTCTCTATTCTTGCTATCCACATAAATGTCCAATTCCCTTGATTTGCTAAGTTCTTGGCTTCAAATTATGGTGGCAATGGGTTTCACAGTCTAGTTACATATTGTTTAAAAATATTTCATTATCGGTTTTGAGCCTATATTTTGAAACACCAGAGCTTTGCATGACACTTTACAGGTAGATAAAAAAGATATGGTCCCTATGACAAATGTATTCCATTTGCTTGTGCAACTTTATGGATATCCCCTCCATATAAGATGTGCATCTATGTACACACACTTTATTGTAGCCCACCTGGTAGGCAGTGGCATATATTGGGTCCTTGCAGGTCAGTTTCCCACTGGAGGAGAAATCACTGATGCGGTATCTGGGTATTTTCTAAGTGTAACATTCATTTCAGATCATCTACACCAGCCCTGAAACAGAGATGGTATTCCCCTCTTTCAGGAATCTGAGCCCATGCCAGTGCCCAGTTCCCAGGAAGCAACTCTGCCCCCAGAATTCACTGTAAAAATCCCTTGTTGTTTGCCACAGCTCCTCCAGAAGGAAACCACATCACAACTAAAAATATGAGCACTTTTCAACGTAGCTGCTTCGGTGCTGGCATGCTAAGAAAATGGTAAAACGATGTGCACCAGCTGGTCTCTCCTGCCATCACATGGTAGAAAGTGTACTGGTGGCACTAACCAGAAACACGAGTTCAGCACGAGTGGATTCGTGATACTTGTTTGGTGACATCCATGCCAACACCGAGGGCCTACATGCAATCTGCACTAAAGACTAGACTTGCTCAAAAGGTTGTTGCCATTTTTAAATGTTGCGTTTTGATAAAACAAAACATTGACAAACTTTCTATTTTTCTGTTTGTCTTTTGTTAAAAGCTGATGGAAAATTAAAGCAAAAAAATCAAAATGCAAAAAACACCATGCAGCTCTGCTTAGTGCCACTTCAGTCCTTTCCACACTATGCTGTAGTAGGTCTTCCATGGTACAGGGGGCCTCATGGACCACGTCTGTTCTGGAATGAATTTCAGCCCCTTTGTCCCAAATTCGTTATCTCCCTGGCCTAATCTGTTGTTTACTCTATGCCACTTCCCATCATGGGCTGTTGTCACTTCTGCTGGTCTCTACTCTAGAATAGTTGCTCCCTAGGGAAGGGATCATATTCTTGACTCCATATAAGTCAATGGGAATTTTGCTATTGACTTCAATGAAGCCAGGATTTCATCCTCTGTCTTGTTTTTAAATCTACCTAAAAAGTGTCATGCACAATTACTGTGCTGTGCAAATATATATATATTTGCCTTTAGGTGCTGGACATCTCAGCAGAATTCAGTAAAGGGCATCCTAGCACTTTCCTTAGACCTAGTGGCAGATTAGAATTTTGAGCCTAAAAAAAAGGCAATGAAAACCAAATCATAGCTCAGCTGAATGAGAGGATAAATCCTTTATATGAACTCTGATGCAGAGATTGCAAAGTGATACTTGATGGCTAGTTCCTAACATTGAACCTTCCTGGTTGCAAGAGGTTTGTTTTCATTCACTAAGGCCAGAAAAATGCAACTCTCAAATTAAAATATGGGGATTTTTCTTGGGCCTTCCCCACATGACCCTTAATCAGTGATATCCAGAATGAGTGCACACTTCCCCTTTTATGAGTGGGGGTGGGGAGGTAATCATTGCTCATCAGCTAGACCCTCAATCACTGAGCTTCAAACAGCTGGTGGTACGTAACCCTCATCTTCATTTAAAATGTGTAGTACCCTTTCTCTTAGCTGTCTCCACTTTCATGGTTTTTTCTCATACATTTTTATGAATTTTTTAAAAAAAAGAATTTATGGGGGGAAATGGTAGTGTGAGTATGTGAAAATTATAACAGCTAAAAGGCTATCACAGTTGTAAATGAGGCTGAATGGTTATATGCCAGCAGCTGTTTATAGTTCAGTGATTGAGTCTAATTGACAAGAAGTAATTACCTCCTCTCTAAAAGGTGAAATGGGTTCTCAGACTGTGAATACTACTGATGAAGGGGGTTGTGCCAGGAGAGGGTTAGAATGTAAGAAGGATCCATTCTAATATTTTATGCGTACAATCTTAGTGGCCTAAACAGACTAAAATAAATAAAATCAATTCTAGTTTTGCTTACATGTGATGTTCCTCTTCAAGGACTCAGCACAACTCACTGGGCTTTGAGTTTCCAGGGAGTTTCAAAACCCAGGACAAACAATTTACTAGGCAATTCCTCCTCTTTTGGGTATGGGCTTAGAGCCAAAACACTTCTCCTGTTGCTGATTGAAAATGGGGATAGGTCTCTTAGTTAGTTCTTCTTGTTTCAATAAGTGGAAATTTACATAATTTATTACAAGGAGTTCTATGTGCTTTTATGGGCCAAGAGCACCTTTTCTGTTCCATTATAACAGACAAATGTACTCACTGTGTGAGTGTGCACAAATTGGATATTGTGGCTACCCAGGGCTAAGCCTGTGCGAGCATAGGGTCTCCAAACTCTCCACACGTGCAATACCTGTATGTGCAACAACATACGCACAAGCCACGAATCTTCTTTTTAAAAACTTCTAGAGATTCTAAAATGCAGTTTGTAAGAAATCTGAACCAGGGCATGTCTTTCTAGCTCAGTATGAAAATGCTCAGATGCCCCAAGTGCTCACATGGATTTCCAGCAGGACCCACCACTGAGAACAGCTTTCATTTCTGACCAGTTACTTTGATAGGGCCTGAGTAGAACGGCTGTCTCTGAAATAACTGGCACCCAAACCTAGAACTGGGGGTCATCACCATCAAGGCTCTTTGTATCCTAATCCCTGCCTACGTTCCTCCTCGTCTCTTTCCATTACCCTACCCCATTTTGTTCTGCCCCACCACAGGACTAAGTGCACACCAGTGTGTCCCTGTCTTGCTTCTGGGGCTTCATGCTGTCCCTCTCTGCAGCATACATGAACTGCACCTTCTTCCCTTCCTCACTCCCTGGCGTGTTTTCTTCATGTAATATTGAAGATGCAAGCATTTTGGAGCTAACAGAACATGTTTAACTTCATTATTATTTACATTCAGGTATTATTCAGGACTAGGGTCCCAGTATGCTACACACTGTGCAGAGAAAAACAAAACTTACAATCTAATTCAAGACCTTATAAGTTGGAGGGTGGGAGAGGGTTATCAAACAGGGCAACAGAACATAAGAATGGCCCTACTGGGTCAGACCAAGGGTCCATCTAGCCCGGTATCCTGTCTTCCGACTGGCCAGTGCCAGGTGCCCCCAGAGGGAATGAACAGACAGATAATCATCAAGTGATCCATCCCCTGTGGTCCATTCCCAGCTTCTGGCAAACAGAGGAACATGTGGTTACTCAGCTCTGTCCCTGGCTTGGTGGTTCTAGCCATTCTTTTTCTTTAATTATAGGATTTAACTAAACTAATGAATAAAATCCAAAGCAGCGCTTCTCACTGGTCATTGTGCTAGTCACTGTGGTGGGGCAGTTTCCCATAAGCTTCATGGCAGCAGCGGCACCATTCAATCAGGCTGTTCTCCATTGCTCCTCTTCTCCCATATATATATAGAATCTGTTTAGCTTGTAAGCTATTTGAAACAGACCTTGCCTGTGAATCATCCAGCACAATGCTCACGCTATGCAAATTGTAATAAACTATTTAGGGGTTTATAGATAGTAGCCAGCACTTTGAAGTTCAGTCAAATGTAACTTGGTAGTCAGACACATGTAATAGGTGGTTTGTCTGACCTGGGCTGATGGATTTTTAAACATTTATTGTTTATACACTTGTCAAACTCTGCTTGGCTTTCAGAAGGCCTCCCATTAGTACATGTCACAGTCAGGCTAATATCAAATTGACAAAGGCATGGATAACTGTACTGAGATCTGTATCTGAGAGGGACAGAATATCTCAGCCAGCAAAAGCTGAAAGGTGGCATTTCTGATCATTACAGCTATAGAGTCTATGAATGACGCAGGGCTTAGTAAGAGTCCATATCATTTTGCCAATACGTGGACAAATGCCCTCCATAAAAGAAGGAATTTTAGGCTTTGCCAGTGCTCTCGGCTGCTTCTCCCTGCCAAGTAACAGCATCTCCATCTTACATGTACTGTGCCTAAGATTATTTTTATCAAAGGCCCCATCTTCATGAAGCATTGAGAAAGCAGCAAAGCTGGCTGAAAAGAAATATATTTTGTTAAAAATAAAATGGAAATCATTCATCCGATTCAAAATTTTCCATTTTTTTCAAACAAAATTCATTTTGTTTTGGTGGGAAAAAATGCACTTGTACTTTCCATTGGGAAACAAAATGGGAGGAAAAAAGTGAGTATGTGTGTGGAGGTTTTCCCCAGCCTGTAGGAACTCATTTCAAAATATTTTGAAAATTGTCAAAAAATCAGCCAAAATGATTTTTTTAAACAAAACTATTGTGCTCAGCAGCATTTTCCATCAAAAACAAACTTGACATTTTTTTTTACTAGCTCTAAAAGTTAGGGCTTCTGCTGTTCCCTCCACCTCTAACATGGCAGAGAACAGAGTACTATATTTATGACATTTTCCCCAGTGCCTTCACATGTGGGTTAAACAGAAGGGTGACCAGGTTAAACCCAACTAGGATCTTCAGATGAGCATGCTCAGAAGGGAAGACGAGATTACTGCAATGATCTCTGAGAAAAATGAATGGAGCCAATTTAAGGTGACTCCATCCCCAGCTGATCAATAACACTCCTGGAGAATGAGGAGGAGCAACCCCTCAGACCTCTGAAGAAGCTCCTGGCCTTCCCAAAAAGAGCCATGGAGATGCCTATTAAAGACTGTTCCAGCGAAAGGGCACAGTCAGAGGTGTGATGGGTTGTCACCCCTGGGGTGCAGTTTGGGAGCCCTGGGAACTGCTGCGCCCCTTTAACCTCCCAGCTGGCCTGGCCTTTCCTACACGGCTCTGTTGGTGACTCACAGCCTCTCCAGGCCCTGTGATCACCCAACACAACAGCAAGTGGCACAACACACCCAAACTGAACTCCCTGAGTGCCATGCTCAAAGACAGGCAGGAGACAACAGCCAATTTCCCAGCTCCTCCACCCTGCACCTTCCTGGAATAGAAACCCAAGATTCTACTGTCTTGCCCTGCACAGGGATTTTAAGATTATAAAGTTCGCCCCTCCCTCAACCTGAAGAGGAATATGCAACAAACTTGTGTTAACCAAGATGAGATTATTTTTCCCTCAGACACTTCACTTAAAGGCACAGTGGTTTAGATTGAAACATAAAACAAGTTTATTAACTACCAAAAGCTAGATTGTAAGTGATTAGAAGTGACAGCAAACAGATCAAAGCAGATTACCTGGTAAATAAACAGAACCACGAACTAAGTCTAATATACGAGACAGATAGGGTATGACTGAGCAGTTTCTCACCCTGGCTGACGATACAAGCAGGCTGGCAGATTCTTAAGGGACACGCTGCATTTGCTTTGCAGCTTGCGATCCCCTCCCCCATTCCAAGTCTTTTTTGTTCGGAGCTTCTCTCAGGTGCTGAGTTGTGGGGGAGTGAAGAACAACCAATGATGTCACTCCCAGCCTGATATAGCTTTTCCATAGGGCGGGAACCCTTTTTTCAAACTTGGTTCCCAGACCAGTTTGAGAAAAAATACAGGTACCCAAGATGGAGTTCAGAGCCATGTGGTCTGGTCACATGCCCTTGGAGAGTCATAACAGCCATTACTCACAGTCTGGCCGAAATGGTTACAGGAAGGCTAAGCTATTCCACAGCCCATTGTCTTTGTTGGTGAGTCGTTAGCACTTTCGGTCTTCTTCATTGTTGTACCTGAAAGGCTGGCTTTGGGTGTTTTCCAGAGTAAGCCCATTTGAAATACAGATCCATAGTCAATATGTATAACTTCAGATACAAAAATGATATGTGCATACAAATAGGATAATCATATTCAGCAAATCATAATTTTTCCGACAACACCTTACATGAGCCATCATGTAAAAAAAGGAATCATAATTATGCCATAATCATATCATAATAACATCATTGTGATGAATATAGGGTGTAGAGTCACATGGGCGACTCCTGATTAAGGTACACAGAGCTTATATTAAACTCTTATATTAATTTTAATGAAACATTCTATAATGGAGTCCAACAGCAACCAGAGCATGGTCTTGGCCGCAGTGCAGAGCCCCGCCTTCCAGAATGGTGGATGACCTTTGTGCTCTGCTGCCACCCTTATCCCACATTTTTAGACAAGACTGGCTGCCCTTCACAGGATGGGGGTATACTCTGGAGTGTACCTCTCCCCCTTCAAACCTGCTCTTGTACAAAACCAGCCATTGAAAGGTACGCCAAGAGACCAAAGTCAGAGACACTGTGGTTTGTTGGGCACCATGCACTAATGTACAGCGGTTTGGTTGTTTTGGGTTTTAAAATATAAGACACTGTCTCACTGCTATGAGAATAAAATAAACCAGCTTTGTCACCTGATATAGGTGAGGGGAAAAGGGGGGGCCCGGTTCAGATTGCTTGGGGCCTGAGTAAGGGGAGATATCATAGAAGTCTATAAAATCATTACTGGTGTGGAGAAAGTAAATAAGGAAGTGTTATTTACTCCTTCTCATAACACAGGAACTAGGGGTCACCAAATGAAATGAATAAGCAGCAGGTTTAAAACAAACAAAAGGAAGTATTTCTTCGCACTATGAACAGTCAACCTGTGGAACTCTGCCAGCGGATATTGTGAAGGCCAAGACTATAACAGGGTTCAAAAAAGAACCAGATACATTCATGGAGGAAAGGTCCATCAATGGCTATTAGCCAGGATGGGCAGGGATAGTGTCCCTAGCCTCTGTTTGCCAGAAGGTGGGAGTGGGCATCAGGGGATGGATCACTTAATAATTACCTGTCTGTTCATTCCCTCTGGGGCAGCTGGCATTGGCCCCTGTCAGAAGACAGGATACTGGGATACAAAGGATACCTCTGGTCTGACCCAGTGTGGCTGTTCTTATGCTGGGTATAGTTTGCAGAGAGATTCCCCACTTGAGCTACCCCTAAATGATCAGGGGCAAGGGGTCTTGGGAAAGTAGGAGCTGTCCCTGCCTAGACTGCCACCACTACAATTAACTGAGGCCTCAAATCTGCCTCCACACAACAATCACTTCAGGCTGCCTCCTCCAGCACACACACATGGTTAGAGCACCCTTGCTTCATAGCATGCAGCCTTCATTTGCAGTGCAGCAGGGCACAGAGCCAGAGCCAGCTGGCGTGTGGGATGTATGGCCCAATGTGGTACATTTCAGAGATCTCTGCTAGACGGTGGGGTGAGCTGTTGCCAACTCATAGAATCATAGAAGATTAGGGTTGGAAGAGACCTCAGGAGGTCATCTAGTCCAACCCCCTGCTCTAAGCAGGACCAATCCCCAACTAAATCATCCCAGCCAGGCCTTTGTCAAGCCGGGCCTTACAAACCTGTAAGGATGGAGATTCCAACACCTCCCTAGGTAACTCATTCCAGTGCTTCACCACCCTCCTAGTGATATAGTTTTCCTTAATATCCAACCTAGACCTCCCCCACTGCAACTAGAGACCATTGTTCCTTGTTCTGTCATCTGCCATCACTGAGAACAGCCAAGCTCCATCCTCTTTGGAACCTCCCTTCAGGTAGTTGAAGGCTGCTATCAAATCCCCACTCTTCTCTTCTGCAGAAGCTGGGTTGGTGCCAGAAGCCAGGAGAGTTGTACAAACATGAATTGGGGCTTGCTGGAGAGTAGAGGGAGAAGAAGTCTTACTCGGGACTTTACTTGCTAGGAACTTTACATCTCTACTAGCTGGGTGGGCCCACAGAGATGATAAGGGCCTACTACTGCTTCCTGCTAGGAGAGAACTCCTCTAGCTCAAGTCCTAGAGGCCTATGTGTTTCAGTGGACTATTCACTTGCTTACTGTCCTGAATAAGTCTTTGAAGGACTGGTTATGCTTAGATCTTTGCAGGTCTTATAGTCCAGTAGTAAATGCTGCACAACACCAGCTACCTTTTGGGTGCCCAAGGAAAGCCTGGTCAGACTAGTTTAGGATTTCCCCAATTATCATACGTTTGTCTTGTCCCTTTTCTTTCACTTCAGGAACTAGTCATTCGGATAGGACTATTCTCCAGACGGTTGCTCATGTGGTTCTTATTCACATGAGGTAATGACTTCGGAGCAACTATTAATCTGAGGAAAGATTTGAAGTATTGGACCTTTAAATCTTTCTGAACCTCTTGCGTACTGCATCCATTTTTCTATGACAACTGGTGTCCACATTACATGGTTGTTACATTTGTTGACTTTGCATCACAAAGATTAATGAAGTGTTCCCTGTTGTTATTGAAGACTGCTACTGGTGTAGTTTTTAAATAGTCTGGCTCAAACTTTTACTGGACTTAACACAAAACTTCAGATCTACATTTCAGCAGTGGTCAAGGAACTACATTGCTGATCAATTTTAAGCATGAGTGCTGCTAAACTGAGATGTTTTTATAAAATATTCCAGCAGATGGTGCTCAGAATTTAGGAAGGCTTTGCAGACCTTAGCTTTGAGAGTGCATTACTTCGACAGCATATTGCAAAAAATTTATAGCATACCAGTGAGGCAAAACTCTTCCTAAGCTACATTTTTAAATATAGCCTGCTGGGAACAGCTATTTGGGTTTCAATGTGTAAAATACATGAAGTCTGTAATGTGGCCTCCATACTTATCTCTAATTTTTAAATTAATTTAAAGAAAACAAAAATAATGTATTCATGGACACACGTTAAATGTGAATGCAAGACTCAGGCACTGTTTGGTAGCATGATATTATCTGAGTAAATAAGATGACGTGGGACACGGAATGTCATTCAGCTCAATACAGAGTGGCAGTCTTTTTCTTCACAGACAGTGGTGTGAACTTTGATTGTATATATTAGGAGAAGATAATGGTATAAAGCTACGGAGGGAAAGTTTAGGCTAGATTAACAATAACTGTATTACATTAGATAAAACTGTATTATTAGCAAGCTTTGATAGCCTTATAAACATTAACCTTCAACCCCAGCTGGTCCTTGCATCAAGTCAAAAAATCACATACATTATTGCCAGTTCCAAACATTCAAAAAACGTGAGTCAGACCACACACACAAAAAAAGGGGTGGATGGGAAAGGAGGAATTGAACAAAACACCCCAAGCCTAATAATGTTATTTGGCTTGTGTTCTGATCTTTGTACACCCCCTGCATGCCTCAATGAGTATGCAACAGTCTTATGAAATACTTAGATGTCATCTCTTGATTCTAAAATAGAATAGATTTTTTTTAGGTTCCCCCCCCTTTAATTGGGTGCTTATGTGGTACCTATACATGTGACTACACCCACGGAATCAAAATAAAAAGTTCTCTCTCTCTCTCAGGTTTGATTCCTCACATTTTTTGGCTTTGGATAAATGTGTAAAAAAAAACCAACAAAAAACCCTCCAGCTCTTTATTTCAGGGATGCACTTTCCTTTCAAGTTCTCCAGGGGCAACAGACCCTTTCCAGAGTTCCAAAAAACTTGAACAGTTTCCCCTGCTCCCAAAGATACTAGTCCCCAGGCACTCTGAGATCACAGGTTCTCCTTAGAGATCTGGGTCTCTATCCCAAGCAAACAGAAAAGGAAATTCGCTTTCTCAGGGTCTGTCTACACTTACAGTGCTACAGCAGTGCAGTTGCAACGCTGCAGCTGCACCTCTGTAGCTCTTCAGTGTAGACACTCACTAGAGTTGTAGTTAATGCATCTCTCCAAGAGGCGGTAGCTAGGTTGATGGACGTTTTCAGTGTAGACGAGCCATAAAGCTGGTTTTGACCATTTTGACCACTCCACACAGGATCACAAATTCTCCCCAGAATCTGTATCAAGTTCACCAGATTTTCACCATTTCCCTGGTGAGACTGATTCTTTACTCTCCAAGAGTCTCTCTTTTATGAGGAAAAATGTTTCTCGTACTCTGCCCACTTCCCAGCATGCCTTGCTGCAGAGGCCTACAATTTCCAGTAGCCCTAGGACTAAGGATCACAACACTGAGGGCAGAGGGGAGCTTTGACCCACCCTACCCTTTGCAGTTCTAGTTGCAGGCTCTCAACAGAGGCAACAGTTGAGGTTTTCTTCCCAAACTTCTAGGTACCTTCCCAAGACTTTTTCACTTCTTAGTTCCTTGTTCCAAAAGGCTGTCATTATTATAAACCCCTGGAATGGGGTGGTGCTGGCCCCAGAACCTTCCCCAGGCCAGTACACCCTGTTATCATGGTGAAATATGAAACAGAATTGCTTTCTTTTCATGGTATGTGGTGTTGGGCAGGCAAGAACATTTCTTTCATGTTTGTGTTGGAAAGCTGTTGAGGGTTAAAGTGTATTAAGATTGAAGAGGGTGCGAAAAAGAGCCACAAAAATTATACGAGATCTGGAAAACATACCTTACAGTGAGAGATTTAAGGAGCTCACTCTGTTTAGTTTGTCAAAAAGATTGAGAAGTGACTTGATTAAGGAGAAACAATCCCAGGTATTAAAAGGCTCTTTAATATATTGGAGAATGATGGCATAAGAACCAATGGCTTGAAGTTAAAGCCAGATACATTCAAATTAGAAATGAGGCACAAATTTTCAACAATGGGAGTGATTAACCAATGGACCAAACTACCAAAGGAAGTGGTGGATTGTCCATCTCTTGAAGTTTTCAGATCAACACTGGTTGCCTTTGTGGAAGACATGCTCTAAGGAAATAATTATTGTACTCAATACAAAGGTAACTCTATGAAATTCTATGGCCAGCGTTATACCGGAGGCCAGACTAGATGACTTAATGGTGCCTTCTGGCCTTAAACTCTATGTTTATAGGGAGCGGATGGTTGGGCTGTTGTGATAACAGTAGACATAGTGGTGGGTAAATGAAGTTATCTCTGGGGCAGCAGAGGCTTTTATGGATATAGGGTAAAATTCGCCCCTTCACAGGGGACCATACATGGCCTATACACATGACTTAAATCTTATGTAAGCATTATTGTGATAATTTAAGTGGGACTTGAATAGTACATAGCCCTTATATTTAGGAGTGATTTTCACCCTGTTATAATCTCAGTGTCTGTTTCTACTTTTTGTAAAAGTACCCAATATATAGAATGATGAGTGCCTTAGGAAAACCTGTACATCAATTGTCAATACCTTACTGATGTCACTAGTTTGACTAAAAGAGAAGAAGCAAATCCCTGAAAGGAGAAAAAGGAAAGATACAGGAAGATACACTTTCCATGAGATCTAGAGATAAATTTGAAAATGATATTGGCGTATTTTGGTTTAGGACAGTGCACCTCATTCCATTTGCAAATAGCCAACTTTGTTTTCTGATAATCACAAGAACATCCATGAAAAATTAGCAAAGTCACATATTGGAATTACTCAACAGCTGTTCCTGGCATCTGTTGTCACAACTGTTGACAACTGATTTATTTTAAGAAATCAAAATAAATAAATAAAAAATAACTATGCAATAGCATGTTGAGGTGACGTTTTCTATCTACCCAGAGAAGGGAAACCACTGAGTGTGAAGGAATGTAAGGTATCTGATGTTCCACCAAAAATGTGATCTACATATTTGATCGCCTTGTAAAATCTTTAGAGCCCAATCCTGCAATCACTTACTGCGTAGCAGAGTATTTGCTCCTGTGAGTAGTTCTGCTGAAGTCAGGGGCCAATGTAAAGGGTAAGACCGGTTCTGATGTAAAGACCCTTTGCAGTCAGTGGGAATACTTACAACAGTATTAAGCACTGTGTTTGGGGCAAGGGTTTGCAGTTTTAGGGTCTGTGTCAAGGAAATGGCAGTGGAGCTTAAACAGAGAAAACATGAGACCTGAGACATCTGATCTCCCCATACTTTCACAGTTTCAGTGTAAATCATCCATCATCAGATCTAAAACTTCTTGGATAGAGACGGTCATTCTTCATAGTCAGGCCAAGTTTATTAATTTACAATTTTTGCAAAGGGAGGTTAACTGGATCAGTCTGTCTCAGGTGAAAGTATCCTGTGGTCCTACTGAATCTTTCTGTTTTTTCCCCCTCCCAGAATTTCAATTGGATTGTACTGTTTCTTTAAATAAAACATTTAGAATGCATTGCTATCAGCATGCCCAGTCATTGTACATCCTGGTATTTTGGTGGCCATTTTAAATAGCAGGCAATCAGGTGTTTTGGTCTTTAATGCACTACAAACAATATACTTCTATGAGGATGAGTATAGAAGATATACCTACTCAAGTTTAAGGTAAATAGTTTTTATTATTAGTGTGTTTGTAGCAAGCATGTAAATTTTTAATCATGGGTGAGAATGAATACTTGACAATGGTTGTGAATCAAGGAGTAACTTTAACCGTGTGGATTGACTAGTAAGACTATGGGTTTATGACTTTGGATGTGATTAAGTTTTTGGGTGCATTTTTCCTATGAGTGACATTCAAACCATACAGAGAAACCCACAAGGCCGATGCCCTATCTAGATCCTACTTAAACCCTAATATGAGATCTTAAAAGGCATTAAAGTGGCAAATGCACCTTGTGCTGGCCCTCTGTGGAAAAGTGAATTATATCGTATATCAGTATATTACTATTTAGATTGGTGTTGTGTTAAGCAGTGATTTATAGCAAGGAACATGAATACTGTATGTTGAAAAAAACTGCTCTTGTTATGTTGGTATTTGACATTTAAGGGGTTATGGATTAGCTTTCTTCTGCTTTGGGTTCAAAAGCACTTCCTGGCATAATACACAAAGCAGCCTTAGCAAGGGAGCTATACCTGTCGATCCTTTTGTTACTCTTTGCTTCCATTATTTGAGTTGGTCAGGTTTGCCCCTTATGGAAAAGTCCTATAGAAATTTATAAAAAATGAGAGAATTCCTATAGACTTTGAAAATCAACTGTATTCAATCTTCAAGTCTGTCGGCTTTTTGAGAAATTTCTGTAAAAAACCTGATTTCAGTATTCTGTATTCAGATCTGTAGGTTATTTGAATAGTTTATATAGAAGTCTGTTAAATTCCTGTAGAACCCTATTGGTTTCATTCCTACTAAATTCGATAGAGCCTTTTCTTAAGGAACATGTAGTCATATCTACTTCCCTTACAAAGAATTATTGTTTAGACAACTCTGAAAGTTTGATTAAATAGGTAAGGCCAGAATATCTACTTTCCTTCTAAGAAGTGTTAAGTCAAAGGGCATTAAGTTCTCTTGGACTGTGCTAGCCTGGTTTCCATCTGTCTGCTTTAGACATTTCTATAGCACCCAACGTCATAAAGTCTAAATGCTTCAAAGTGTTGGTTTTGGCTTGTACTGTATCGCCAACCCCAAGGATTCAGAAGTAATGAGCCAAGTCCCCCAAAATCATAAAGTTGTCTTAAAAATGATGTTTTTTTAGATGTTGGCTTCTTTTTATTTGCTTGTGGGGTTCACATTTTCAAGCTTTTCTCTGCAACAATGAGGAGCTGGAGCCTTATGAAAACCCCCAAATATTGGGAGACTCACAATAAAACATTGCCTATAAAGCCTTAAATGTGGTGGATTCTGGGTATTTTAGATCTCATGCTCCTACAACTACAGCACTATGACATAGAAAAGAGAAGTCTAGAGGGGGTTAATTGGGTTATTTTGTATTTATGCTAATGATTCTTTCTACTTTGGGGGCAAATCTATGTATTGATCTAAGCGCAGATTGGTGGGCAACAACAACTTGCTTTGCTATATTTTTATGTCTTTAAACCTTTAAAAGGGATGTAACAAATGAAAATCAGTTTGCTCCGTAGTAGGGTCTGAACCCTAAAGTCAAGACGAAAACCCCGGTCTCATGACTTCTGATTCTTCACAGTACCTACACTGGACCTCAAAAGTGAAACTGACCCAGTGTACCCTCTTGCCTTAGCTGAAAAAAGCATGTACATGTAAAGTAAACTAGACTTTTAAAAAGCTTTCAGATGTATGACTCCAAGGTGCTATAAATAATGCAGATTGGTACACATTTGTTTTTAAAAAACTATATGACTTTAACTTTAAAGTATCCCTTTCAAAACAGATTGTTTTTCCAGCCATTGTCCTTCATTAAAACTGTTTCAGAGTAACAGCCGTGTTAGTCTGTATTCGCAAAAAGAAAAGGAGGACTTGTGGCACCTTAGAGACTAACCAGTTTATTTGAGCATGAGCTTTCGTGAGCTACAGTTCACCTGTAGCTCACGAAAGCTCATGCTCAAATAAATTGGTTAGTCTCTAAGGTGCCACAAGTCCTCCTTTTCTTTTTTCATTAAAACTGTATAATTTTAGACAAGTGAACAGGGAATACTTGCAAATCTGTTGCATTTTTGAATGATTCTGAATAGACCAAAGCAACGTTTTTAATTTAACATTGCAGGAAAATGTACATATTTAATAAATAGTGAAAGTCAGTCAGCTCCAGCTAGTTCTGGTAGTGGGCCCTGCTTCTTCTTACCTACCTGTTTTTATTTGGTTTGCTTTTAGTGTCATAATTGTCTTTCTTTTAGTCTGTAAACCTTAAGAGCAAACATAGGTCAAATGATATTTTATTTAACAGTGAAATGTGAATGTGACTTGTTGCCACTTCTCTCTCTACTCCTACACAAACCTTTCATGGTTGTAGGAGGAGAGAAGTTTAGCAGAGCATAGGAAAGAACATAATTATACTGCAGATTTATTTTCTATTTATGCTAATGGTTCTTTCGATCATCTTATCTGCAGGCCAAGTGCATGTGATCTGGCTAAATACTAAGCTTGTTTAAGGAAATGAGGGAAAATAGCTGTAGCATATAGTTCTTTAAATCTAGAAGTTGGGGATTTTTGAGGCAGGGAGGAGGTTGAGGGATGAGAGAAGGTCAGTTTGGGAGTTTTATTATTTATTGAATGCTGTCACTGTCGTTCAACTGTAGACAAACTTAGGCCTGCAAATATACATGCTTAACTTTACTCATGTGAGTAGTCTCATTATATCCCAAGATGAATAAGGTTATACTCAGTAAATGCTCACATTTCTAAATGTCTTAATATCTCAGTATTATAAGATAAAACAACACATTAATATGGGGCAGAATCCTATAAACCGCAACTCACATGAGTATCCCTTATATAAGCAGTCCCATTCCTCACAAGGGAAGTTATATTAAAATTTGCCATAGTCATTTTTTAAATAATACACAATCTCAAGAGTAAGAGGTGCAGAGTGCTGACAAAAGCAACTAGGGGAAAAAGTACCAGATTGCAAAACTTGATGAAAGTACAACTGACTAAAACAAGGGGGCAAGTGGCTTCCAAGCCTGGGCCACTGCAGTGCATAGACATTCTGAAAACCTTAACAATTATGGAGAATGTTAAGGAGCTCTGGAAAAGGTCCAAATAGCAATTTGAATTGTCTATGAAAGTCAGAGGGACCAGTAAAAGGAAAGATGAGCAAAAGACATTGCTCTTTTTTTTTTTTTTTTGCTGTTTGTTTGGATGGGAGATGTAGAACCTCTGGTTTCATAGTGAGGATGATGAAGAAGGGGGAGAAAAAGGTGAAAGACAGTTAGAAGTGCAGGTGCTCAAAAATTTTCTAAATTTGTAATTTTGATGAAATTTGTCTTCAAAATTCAACCCCCCAAAAAGAATGACATTTTCATGGATTTCCCCCTCAGTTTTCATCCAGCTCTAGTTTGAGGATCATTGTGTCCCCAAGACAAATATTCCCTATAAAGGATTAATTTTTAATCTGTAGTCTCTAAGTATTCGCACAGCTCAGCATCTTCTCGTATTCATCCCTAACTCCTGTTCCAAAGTGATCAATATCTTATTTATTGCCCACTCAAATGCTAAAATCTGCCATGGGGATGTTAGGCTAGAACTCGTAATCATCTAGCTGCTGGCCTTAATCCCTTCATATTGTTGTCTGGATGATTATATACTGTGAATGAACCTGAGTGATATCCTGTTTGGGCCTCCATATTCTACTGATTGTCATCGTAAACTGACATAATTTGGCTGATGTATTTTTAGTTTTCCACATTACTGATTAATTGTATCCTTTCTCTACACTGTTATTTTTACTTGATCCTTAGTTTGAAAAAGATCACTTTGTAATGGTAAAAATCACTTTCCTTTCATCCAGACTAACTAAATGTTGTGTAGCTGGAACCTTGCAAGTTATGCTGTATAAGAAATAGTAAAAGCTTTGTCATCAGGCTATGACCATTCCACCAGATAGCAAGAAATCAGCAGGGTCATATTTCTAATGCACATTCTGCCACCCATATTCACCGTGAACAGCGCCTTATACTGCAAGTAGCCCCAGAGGACACGTCAATGGTTAAGTTTCTGGTGCAGTTCTGAAGTGAGATTGTTTTGTTGCTTATTTTTAATTATCTAATAAGAACAATCAATCTCTTTTGGCCATATTAGTTATGTACAATATATTGGGCCAAACGAGCAGTACACTGAACTAAGAAAATAGTAAATTACATTAAAATGTTTTTACACTTGAATTTTAAAAATGATCTTCAGAGCTGCTAATCCCTATGATGAAGGTTTACTCAAGCATTGACCGCATTTACAATAGCTGAAGGTACAATACTATGCGATCATTGCCCAAATAGTGACTCTATTTTTGACTCTTAAGCTGCACAGTTAACAGAGAACCACTAGAGGTCACTTTGATTCCACTTTGAGAAGAAAATCCTTAAGATTTGTTTTGTTTTTTTAAGAAATCATTTTGAATGCAAACTTTTTTGCACATGGTTATGATGCTTGTTTACGTAAACTTCTTGGGCCAAATTCTTTGCTGGTGTAAACAGGTGAAACTCCACTGAAGTCAATGGAGCTGTGTCCATATAACCCAGCAGAGAATTTGGCCCTGAATTTCTCTTAATATGAAAGGTTCTCCACTTAATTTGCATATGTTATGATGAACATCAAAGTTATTTAACTCATGAAACAGCAGTCTTGATGGGATTGCACTATCAATAGGAAGGAATTTACACTGAGACTAGAACACTGCAAGAAAACTTTCTAATTTTAATACCCACTGGGTCACACTCAATTCAGGCACAAAATTTGTGTGTGTGTGTATGTATATATATATATATATAATACACACACTTGCATGTTTTATTTGTCTTTGTCTCCGCTTCAGATGATGCATTATATACAAAAATGTCTTTACCAAAAAAAACAAAAAAACAAAAACGAACACATCATGACAATGTGAAAAGTTTCTTATGTGGTACATGAATGTTGGGGAAGCAACTCTAATACCAAGGCCCAAATTGAGTCTCTTTATGAATGTCCAAAATGTACAATCCTTTGGCATAAAATCTTGCTTTCTTTTAGCAAACCTGGTTCTGTGACCATTTTGGGCTCCATCCTGCTAAGTTCTCAACACCTTCAGTTCCTGTTGATTTCAGTGTGTGTTGAAGTTATTTGAGTCCTCAATTAGTAGCATGGACCAGAAATCACTCTTATGCAGCACTGGGGGGTTCTAATCTGCTCCCAGTTTCCTGAGCCCCTCTGACGGGCCTCAGGCCTAGGCATGGTAATGAGGTGGCACCTGTTGCTCTGGTGAATGACCTCTTCTTGCCCATTGACAAGGGAAGTATATCCATGCTCCTCATGCACCTGGATAAAGAACAGCTGGCTGATGCTGAAGTTAGGCAAATCTGAGGTGATAGGCAGAAGAAAGCACTTTGAAGAACTTGCTGGATGGGTACCATCAGCCCCACTACTGAGGACATCTCCCCTCAGATTGCTAAGTCAGTCATGAGGTCCTTTGGAAACTCACGCCCACAAGAGATAAAAATGACCCCAGACGTCGCAGCATGGAGAATTCAGCTTTGTGAATTTACTTTCCTCAGTAAGTGTTCTCTTGTCCACATTTGCCCCTGGATAATGAAGAACCAACCACCCTGATAGCTAAGGCTATGTCTACACTGCACACCAGAGGCAGCAGCATGTAGGGTACGTATAACTACAAGCTGCAGGGAAAAGCAAGCTGCATCCACACTGTGGTGTGTTGCTACATGTGTCCGTGAAAGGCTCTGGGAGGAGGAGGCAGCGGGGAAAGGCTCTGGCAAAGGACATTTTCCCTGGTGGCCACAGGCGCCGACTTTCTGAAGTGCTGGGGGGCGTTTGACCCCCGGCTCTGACCCAGGCCCTGCCCCAGCTCCACCCCGTCCCTGAGGCCCCACCCTCGCCCCGCCTCTTTTCATCCAGTTCCGCCCCCTCCCCCAAGCGCGCTGCGTCCTCGCTCCTCCCCGCTCCCTCCCAGCCTCTTGCACGCTGCGAAACAGCTGTTCACGGTGGGCAGGAGACGCAAGGAGGGAGAGGGAAGCGCTGATCTACGGGGCCTGCCAGTGGACAGGACGCACAGGGGGAGCGGATGGGCGGCTGCCGATGGGTGCTCAGTACCCACCATTTTTCCCCCATGGGTGCTCCAGCCCCAGAGCACCCACGCAGTCAGCACCTATGCCACTGCCTCCCTCTGCCAGAGGCTTTCCCTGCTGCTGGAGCCTTTCCCTCTGGCAGGGAAAGGCTCCAGCAGCAGGGAGGCAGAGGGAATCTACACTGCTAAAAATAGCAGGGTCGACGCAGGAGGGGGACGCTGCTTGGGTGTGTAGAGAGCTGTGTAGATGACGTAGCCTGAGCATTCAAATGTTTCTTTGCTCGACTTGCCTAAACAATGCTTTGCCTGCTATTCACACCTGTGCAATCTTACTTTCGACATTGCTCTTTATACCCCTGCGGGGGGGGGGGGGGCGGGTGGAGTGCATGTACTCTACTCACTGCCATAAGGAGTGTGCAGTGTAGACATACCCTAGACCAGTAATTCAGTGCTACCTGCTCAGAAGGGGGAGAGAGAGCGCACAAGTCTGTTCTTGTTTTTGTTGTGAAGACTTGGAAGGCTCTTGGACACTAGGCTGTTTCAGAGCCAGGAAGCCGGAACCGTTTGTGGTTGAGCCATTGTCCATGTCACTCTTCTGTCCATCAGAGCAGAATGAGAATACCCAGCCATTTACTCAGTCTTGCCATCCAAATAACTGGCTGCTGTGGCCTCTCCTGGTCATGTCTCTGGCTCAGTGCCCCACATCTGATCCCCTGATAGGTGGATTTCCCAGAACCTGACAACATAAAGGAGGACCAATACCTATCCCAAGCAGGGAGCAAATATCACTTGTGTGGGGTTTGGCCAACCTATTATGCCCCTCTCACATGTATAAGGGAAGGACTTTCATTCTGTAGTGAGATTGCCACTCTTCTGGCTGCCACCCCTTCTCTTCCTTTAGAACATGAGATTTTTTTCTGAAACATCTCCAGATGTGTGTTCTACTCTTCTATTCAAGTTCTGACACAGCTCTTCCCACCATAGACTTGAGTGCCTTCCAGGAGTGCATTAAACAAAGTGACTAGCATCTCCCACATGTAGTTCTTTTCTTTTCCTCTACCTAGGGGACCTTTGTGTGGGAATTTCTTTAATTAACCAGTTACGTGTACGCTGTGCTGGGTGTCTGTACTAATGAAGACAAGGTTGATGGAGTGTGCCTCCAAGGTTTTTTGGAGTGAAAAGTGGGGAGGTTTGTGGTGGGTCTGAAGTCCTGCGGGAGTTTGTTCCACCGTCGAGGACTGACCCCTGAGAAAGCTCTGTTTAGATATTCATATGGCCCCATTATAGGAGTGTCCCAGCACCTCACCTTAATGAATTTATCCTCTTAACACCACGTGAATTATAAGTGATTTGCACAGGATCACATAGAAAGTCTGTGGAAGAGATAAGAACTGAAACTAGATCTGCTGAGTCAAGTCTAGTCCCATGTACACAAGACTTTTCTTCTTGAGTAGTTGTCATCGCTCTGAGCAGAATTCTTTTCGCATCATTCTACTTTGACTGGCATCCTCATAGGCTTTTTTTATAGTTTAATTTTATAAACAAGAGTTGATATTTTCAGAGTAGTTTTGGAGATCTGAACATGCAAACAGAAGATGTACATCTAAATCCCCTTAAGATAGCTGTGAAAATTTCAGCCAAGGTCCCCAATATCCATTTGCAAACAGCTCTCGCTTAAGAACTGTGCATGCTCTGCTGGCTTTTGAAGATTCTGTGGCTGAAAGCAAATGCCCTACAAAGTTGTGAATAAGAACCTTGTTTTGCTTTTTGAATGCAGTAGTACATGAAAAAAGAAAAGGAGTACTTGTGGCACCTTAGAGACTAACAAATTTATTTGAGTATAAGCTTTTGTGAGCTACAGCTCACTTCATCGGATGCATTCAGTGGAAAATACAGCGGGGAGATTTATATACACAGAGAACATGAAACAATGGGTGTTATCATACACACTGTAAGGAGAGTGATCACTTAAGATGAGCTAATACCAGCAGGAGAGTGGGGTGGGGGCGAGAAAACCTTTTGGATTGATAATTGAGGTGGGCCATTTCCAGCAGTTGACAAGAGCGTCTGAGGAACAGTAGAGGGGGGAAGAAACATGGGGAAATTTGTCACGCCCCCCCCATTATACTCTATTGCAAAGAGTAAATATTCAGTGCCCTGTTCTGCACTTATTGAAGGTAATGGCAAAGCTCCCAATGGCTTAAGTGAGAAAGAGACCGGGACCTTGGGGGTAAACTTAATACCAGATGGCACATAAAGTGGGCTGACAAATTCTGACCTAACTTGTCCATGTAACCCTACTGATGTTGATGGGGTTGCACACGTGCAAATGAGGGCACAATATGGCCCACTATGTTAGCCGGTATAAGAAATTCCTGTTTGCATTATAGATTGTATTACTTGATCATATGATATGAAAACAAACTATACCATGAATACAGCTGGCCAAACAGAGCCTAACACAATGCCCATTTGAAGTCAGTGGAAAGGCTCCTGTTGACATTAGTAGTTGTTGGATAACGCACACAGCGATTTACAAATATTTTCATCATTATCAGCAGCAAGTTTGGTTTTCTGTTATTTATGGGATCACATTATTCATTATTTGCAAATATTTGCTTGGCTGCCAAGTGTTTCTGAAGATAACTCTGAATCCTGAAACTTTCACCAATGTTAGCACAAATGATTATTCATACAAATATTTGTGCCAGAAGTGACCTGTTTGATATTTACTGATTGTTGTTTTCTTGTTTTTAAATAGCTCCCCATCCTATCAGGCGGGGAGTAGAAACAATCCCGTGTGACTGAGTTGACCAACCACACACCGTAAATAATGATTGTTCAAAGAGTTCATGAGCAACCCACATGCTGAAATTTGTACACATTAGCTGTTTGGCAAATAGTTCCAAATTCATTAACAGAAAACAGATTGGGTTTCATCAGTTATTTGCAGACCGGAAAAAAGGCTAAACTTGCAACTAACATTCACAGCAAAATGCTTCTACCATCTCTAATTTTACGGTGTGTGCAGAAAGGGGTGGAATTAAGGCTAAGCATTCCACCTTAGTTTTAGAATATCCTGATGGTTGAGTGCTTGATTTCTTTAACTTAATATTACATTATTATTGCTTCCATCCAAAGACTAGTGTTAAAGTGAATCTGAAAGGGGAATTTAGAGAGGCAGAATGTAATAGTGGAGTAGCTATTGGGCCAGTGTTACTGGAGGTAACACTGCTATCCTTTGCAAAAAATGTCTTGGAATTCTTTAGTGGTCAAAACTGGCCAGGACCTTGGCTTTACATCTCCTTCCTAAAGAGGAAGCCCATTGTGAATTCTGTGTGTGCATAACATACAAAAGGTGTCTTTAATTCTATACATACTTGCAATTTATTACAATGAATTTCATGCCAGGACAAAAAAATAAGTTAGAATACCTTACAGTGTATGTCAACTGAGAGCAAGGTCACTTTTTAAGAAGACAAATCCTGATCCCAGTGCATATCCCAGGTACCTGAGCAAGTTTTTGGGCAAATGTGCAGCAGGTCTCGCCCCCAGCCTGGAGGGAGTAGGGGGAGATGGAAAGAGCCAGGTAGCAATTCAGGGGGCTTTGTGCGGCTTAAGAGGTGCGCCTCTCCTCTATGATCCACCCCCATCATGGCTCCAACCTCCCTTGAGCAGCAGAAACATACCATTTTGCAGCCAAGGGCCCCTCTGTGGGAGATGGGGCTGGATTTGCCCTTAAAAGTGACTATCTGAGTGAAGAACAGCTGGCATTGTACAGACAGCTATATTTACCTTCTGGTCTCCTTGTTAATATGAATGGATATTTGTTTACAACACACTGTGTGAACCTAATGTGGGTTTTTTTCCAAGTTTAGGACACAACACATCAAAACAAATGTTTTTCCCAAAAAATCCATTTCCTGAGCTCACGGTTTTATTTCGGAATTGCACGCAAGTCCTGTCTGTGAGAGTTTTCTTACACTTCCTTTTTTAAATAAATGCAGTTACATAAGGATCCTGTACAGGACTGGATTGAAATAAGGCAGCAGTACAGCTACTCCTGCTATTTATTGGGCCTACTCCTGCTCCCATCAAAATCTGGCAAAATTCAACTGCTTTTAATGATGCAGGACCAACTGGTTTGCACGCTATCCATTTTTCTTTGTTACGTTTGCACCAGATTAAGGCTGAAACTGTTAGAGAGAATTTCAGCATCTTAGGAACATCTACTGATCCCTTATAGCTTGCAATAATGAGTAAAATAAAATGTTCATTTGTATTTCTTTTCCATTGTAATTGAAATGGATGTCATGCTGGAGCTGCAAACTTGCTATCCGATTATCGCCAAACTCCGTTGATTCAAATGTCTCATTCAACTTTAGTATGATGTGAAATGCTCAGGAAGACTGATGCAAACAGTTATGGCCCCTCTCTCTCTCTCTCTCTCTCATTCATATACATATATATACATATATATGAGATGAGGGGGAGAGAGAGAGACAGAACTTTTGGATTTGGGACTGGATTGCAACCAGGAAATGAAATACTTGCTTTTACTATGATGTTTGGCTTGACTTATCTAATTAGTATGCACCGGGCTTGTGATCCTGCATTCCTTGTGCACCCCAAATTCCCTTTGGCTTCATTTGCTGTTTCTGGCACACAAGGATTTCAGATTTGGATGTTTGTGTGAATTATCAGTTAAGATTAATGAAAATAAACATCCCTACACTGAGAATGATATCTCATTTTGAGTCTGAGGGGCAGGTTAGGAAGTGCATGCAGTTCTTCATGCACTAGTGTTCTGTTCTTCTCTTTCTTCCCAAAACACTTGACAAATTGGGGATTTTTGCATAGCCATACAGTATTTCACATGTAAATATTACGCCGTTTACATGGGTATTAAACAGGGGGAAAAGAAGGTTCCCATAGTTGCACCAAATGGCACACCTAGAATTCCTTTCTTGTTTGAAATGAGTCATAATGGCGCCCTGCACCTCCAGTGAAAATCACACAGATGCATAATATTCATGCACTTAAAGGAGAGATTTGTAAAATGTGGTCTCTCCAAATTTGGTTTTAAATGTCATAGGGAGAAAACATCCAGCTAGTTGAAAGTATGTGATAGGAATGCTGTCACATAACAGACATTTCAGGAAGTCTCTGTAATTTCTTTAATTATTCAAACAACAGCGCACAAGGATAATAGCTTCAAGTACATTCTTATACATTATTTTAACAGTAATAGATATGTATTTAGTCATAAACTATTCTGTAGCCACCACTATTTGTACATTTTATACAAACTATTGCCATACTCAGACCCTGAAAATGGACTGTGACATTTCCTAAACTTTTTGCACAATGTTAAGACAGTAGATCCTTCATACGAGAGCTTTAGTTATAGATTCTCTATTGATCCAACAAAGCACTTCTAATGCAGAGGATGGAGGGGTGTTCAAGACATAAAGCTCTGAAGGTATCAACAGGAGATGTAATAAATGGATCGTGAAAAGGGAGCATCTAGTTATTAGAAATATGTGCAATGAAAACACAGCACAGTGTTTCTTTACATAACACAGCATCTTAGCTGCTCTCACACGGCAATGCTCTGAGCTCTTCTTGGCCTTTTGGCTAAGATCAAATGCAGCAACATCTGGGGACTATGTCTTACCCTTTCAGGGGAATGGGCTCTGATCTAATAGGTCTTTTTCAACTCTAACATTTCTGATTTCTAGTACAGCCCCAGACACAGCTGTGCCTTAAGTTCAATAGCCTGCATCCCTGAACACTGTAACAGTGTGAACTCTGAGAAAGTACAGTCTTTGACATGGTCACAGTCTAACTGTAGAGGCCCAGCTGCTGGTCAGAGATACTAATAAGAGAGCTTAGATGCCCAGACACTGCCACATTAAGGACAAAACTCCTAAAAATTCAGAGATTCGTTTGTTTTGAGATCATATCTTACATACCCAGAAATACCCATTTTCTGAGCTCAGGGCATTTATAACCCCAGATGTATTAGCATAACTAATGGCAGAGAGTTTACAACCCTAATGACATTGACACAGCACAGCCTGAACTGAGAATGACTTTACAAACCCAAGGCCATCACTTTGCAAGGCCAGGCAGTTTACAATCTCAAGCAATATCCCACTCTGGGGTGGCAGACAGTTTACAACTCTGACCGACCAAACTCTGTGGGCAGAGTGCACAGCTCCATGCACTGCCAGTGAGCTTAAAGAGATTACACCCTCAGCCACACTCATTGTCTGGTTGTGAAGTAATTATGTGTCCAGACACTTCCACAAGCTGAGTCTGAAGTTATTACAATCCAAATACTACTACGTTTTGAGCTGAGATTGATTATAGCCCCAGACTTCGCCAAAGAAGGAAGACAGAATCTGCAGCCCCAGACACTGCTGTAGTCTGAGCTCAGAGCGAGTAGGCACTGCCGTGTTCTGAGGTAAGATAGTTTACAAACTGCAGATGTTGTCCTACTTTGAGCTCAAGGAGATTGTTGTCTAAGGGCCTGATCCAACGCCCATTAAATTCAGTGAAGAGGCTCCCATTGTCTTCAGTGGGAGCTGGATTGGGCCTCAAAACAGCACCACAAACGGTGGGCCAAGAGATTTAATCTCCTCCCAAAGAGACTACTGTATTCGGACACAGGTAGTTCACAACTCCAAAACACTGCAACACTCTGAGCATAAAGAGCTTACACCCCCAGGTTCTGCTTTCGATGTACACACAATCCCAGACACTTCTGAGGGAAAAGAGGTCACAAAACCAGAGACTGTCAGAGGACAGAGAGCACATCCAATTGTCAATGAATTGTACATGATGTACACATGATCAGAATTTGGCCATCACAGCCTACTACTGCTCCAGAAACAGACACACTTTAAGGATTAAAAAATTATGAACCTCCTCCTCCCAAAACTGCCACCTTACAAGAGCCTCAAAGCCCAAGCAGACCTCTTGGAAGACTGTTTGAGTGCAAGGTAGTTGCTTTCCAGCTCAGGGGAGGACTTTGCTAAACTTCTGGAGCAAAATGATAACTGAAGTGTAATCATCCTAACTGTAATCAAAACTGAAGAAAAAGTGAAAAGGCAAGGAAGTCTCCCTTATGTAGTGTTCTTATCTGAAATGCGCACACTGTTTTGCAAAATTTTTAAAAATAGAAAAATTTCCTTTGGGGTGTAGGGAGGTATCACAAAATACACCAGAACCTCGCTAACTGGCACCTTGCTAATCAGCACATGTGACAATTCTCACCAAAAGCCTGGTAGTCATACCCCGATCCTCACCAAAGATTTTATCTCGAGTACAGTAGTGAGATCACATATTACTCAGATTGCATCACTAATTTTATAGAATACACTCCAGTACATTTACTAATATATTGCGAAGTATCATAAATAGTTATAACTACATAATGCATCAGAATAAATGAAAAAGTATATTTGATGTAATATCCTTGATTTTTTTTTTTTTATATTGTGTTTTTTTCCCTCTTCCTTGTTGATTTTAAAAAAGCTCCAATCCCTGCATCTTTACTCAGGCAAGACAGCCACTGAAATCTACTGGCCAGATTCTTCTTTCAGCTACAGCAGTATGAATCCAGAGTAATTCATTGAAGTTGGTGTGGCTGCACCAGATTTACATCCGTTTAGAACCCCATTTCTGCAAACTAATAGAAGTCACTGGGGCTCTTCATGGGCACCGTGGTTCACTTGAGGATTAGTTTGCCTTAATCGTCCAATGTTCTCCTTTGAGAAGTCAATGGAAAGATTCCCATTGCCTTCAGTGGTCTTTGGATGAGTTCTTAAGTGAACACAGAATCTGGAACAGTGGAGCTTTGCCTGAGAAAGGGTGGCAAGATTTCGTCCAGACTGCAGTAATCCAAAATGTGCCTGCCAGTCATTAGTGAGAATAAGTGAGGTTCTACTGTTAGTACATCAAATCTGAGGTTTCCCAAGAGCTGATGTGATGTATTTGGTTACTTCCTTAAGTTTAGCAGAATTCAAAGTGTAAGCAACGCATCTAAAGAAAACAATGGGCATTTCTGTAGGTATCCCGTTTCCTAAACCAATAAGCAAAAAAAGAAAAAAAAAAAAAAAAAAAGGGGATGCACCAGGAACTCTTAGTTATTATACACTAACCAGACTGTGCACGGCACACTTTTATTTCTATAAAACTATTACAAAATATTCAAAAATACATTTTAGTAAATTTACAGCAGTTATTTCTCAATTTATTAATGCAAAACATCCGTTTTCCCCCTCTGTACAAACTACCCTCTCCATCGTCACAGAATCACCGCCATGTGCGCTTTTGAAAAAATATTATTTTCTCATACATTTCTTCTTCTTTTTTTTTGACGTTCAAAATAACAAAGTTTCTTACGATTTTGTAAATAAAAAGTTTGTAACAGTCTTGACTTCCAAGAATGTGGCCCAAATGGTGTTTTTACAAAGCAAAATATTTACGAAACATGAAAAATACAGGAAATGATGTTACAGTTGAAACTATTTAAATTAAAATAATATATTCTCATATTTTACACTATTTCAAAAACGAAATGTGATTCAAGTTAAGTATTGATCTCTCAAAAAAATCTAATTTACAATTCTGTGTACAAAAATATAATTTATGGACCCCATGAAGTTTGTCTTTTTTGTTTGTTTAGACTTGCTGAACAGAAGGAGCATTGCAATGGAGGGTTGGGAAAGGACAGAATTTTGCTTTCTGAAAGTCAGGACACGTGTGACATGTAGAAAAATAGACTCCGCGCAGTTTTGCTTGGCCTCACAAAATAATGTTTTCCCCTGTGAGTGCAGTTCAGGCGATAATAAATTATCAAAGAAACTTCTTAAGGCTCTTGAAGGTCCGGTTCATATCCATTTTAAAACATCTATTTAAAATACAAAACCAATAAATATCCAGGAGAGGAGAAAAAAACAAAACAACCAAGAGAACAGAACAAAATAACCAACCAAATAAAAATATATATATATATAATATATTTATAAACTAAACAGAACAAAACTTCCCGGGGTCTTTGTTTTCCTTAAAGTCTACTTTGGACTGTCCTACTTTATTATTATTTTTATTATTATTATTATTATTTTGTCTCAAGCCGTGCTCTCCTTTAAAACATTTTTTTTTTCCTTTCCTTTTTCCTGTGAGTTTGTTTTTCTTCCCTCGCGCTCTCTCTCTCTCTCTCTCTCTCTCGGGGCTGCCTGGGCCTGGCGGCGGCGGCTCTCAGCTGGCCTGCACGGCCATGCCCAGCGGGTGCAGGGAGTCACTGTCCAGCACCCAGCTGCCGAGGCGGTAGAGGAGGCGAGAGTACCAGTGGAGGCCCGGCGGGGCGGGCTCCGCCTCGGGCGGGGCGGGCAGGCCGGCGCTGGGGGAGAGCACGGCCAGCAGGGCGTGGGCCAGGCGGAAGGGGGCGAAGGCCCAGTGCGCCCAGCTGTGCTCCTCGATGACGGCGTAGCAGGAGGCCAGCACCCGGTTGATGAGGATGGTGCCCTGGGCCGTGAGCGGGGCGTAGGCCCCCGAGGCCTCCTCCCGCAGCGAGACGCTGTGCACCGCGGCGGGCAGCAGCCGCCGGCCGCCCTCGCCCAGCACGTAGACCCGCTGGCCCGGCCGCACGCGGCTGGCGAAGAGCGCGCGGCTGCGGGCCGCCCCGGGCTGGGGCTGGGGCTGGGAGTGGTTGTGCGGGGGCGCCACGAAGAGCAGGTGGGCGGCGGTGAGCAGCAGGCGCGCCCGCGGCTGCCGCGTCTCGATCACGTAGAAGAGCTTGGGGGCGCCGTGGTCGCGGTCCAGGAAGGCCAGGAAGTCGCTGTAGAGCAGCCGGCCCTGCGCGTCCGCCGCCAGCACGCGGTCCCCGGGGCTCAGGTCCCGCACCCGCTTGGTGCCGCCCTGCTCCAGGTGCACCGTGGCCGAGCCCGGGAAGCAGCCGCCCGACTTGGCGGCCACCGAGTTCTCTGTGCGGGCGAGAGAGGCGCGCGGGTTAGAGCCGGGGGCGGACGGAGGGGGCCCCGGGCCGAGCTCTCTGCACCTCCCCCCCCGCTCCCATGCTGAACCCCCCCTCCGGGCTCTCTGCACCTCCCCCCTCCGGGCTCTCTGCACCTCCCCCCCCCGCTCCCATGCTGCACCTCCCCCCTCCGGGCTCTCTGCACCTCCCCCCCCCGCTCCCATGCTGCACCCCCCCCCTCCGGGCTCTCTGCACCTCCCCCCCCCGCTCCCATGCTGCACCCCCCCCTCCGGGCTCTCTGCACCTCCCCCCCCCGCTCCCATGCTGCACCCCCCCTCCGGGCTCTCTGCATCTCCCCCCCCCGCTCCCATGCTGCACCCCCCCCTCCGGGCTCTCTGCACCTCCCCCCCCCGCTCCCATGCTGCACCCCCCCCCTCCGGGCTCTCTGCACCTCCCCCCCCGCTCCCATGCTGCACCCCCCCCTCCGGGCTCTCTGCACCTCCCCCCCCCGCTCCCATGCTGCACCCCCCCCTCCGGGCTCTCTGCACCTCCCCCCCCCCGCTCCCATGCTGCACCCCCCCCCTCCGGGCTCTCTGCACCTCCCCCCCCCCGCTCCCATGCTGCACCCCCCCCTCCGGGCTCTCTGCACCTCCCCCCCCTGCTCCCATGCTGCACCCCCCCCCTCCGGGCTCTCTGCACCTCCCCCCCGCTCCCATGCTGCACCCCCCCCCTCCGGGCTCTCTGCACCTCCCCCCCCCCCCGCTCCCATGCTGCACACCCCCCCCCGGGCTCTCTGCACCTCCCCCCCCCGCTCCCATGCTGCACCCCCCCTCCGGGCTCTTTGCACCTCCCCCCCCCGCTCCCATGCTGCACCCCGCCTCCGGGCTCTCTGCACCTCCCCCCCCCGCTCCCATGCTGCACCCCCCCTCCGGGCTCTCTGCACCTCTCCACTCCCCTGGACTCTCTGCACCCCTCCCCCCTCTCCCATTCTGCATCCCGCTCCTGGGCTCTCTGCACCCCGCTCGCATTCTTCTGCACCCCTCCCCTCCCCCGGACTCTCTGCACCCCTCCCCCCCCGCTCCCATTCTGCACAACCCCCCTCAGGGCTCTCTGCACCCCTCCCCTCCCATTCTGCACCCCTCCCCTCCCCTGGACTCTCTGCACCCCTCCCCCCGCTCCCATTCTGCACCCCCCACTCCTGGGCTCTCTGCACCCCGCTCGCATTCTTCTGCACCTCTCCCCTCCCCTGGACTCTCTGCACCCCTTCCCCCCCCTCCCATTCTGCACCCCTGCTCCCGGGCTCTCTGCACCCCTCCCCTCCCCTGGACTCTGCACTTCCCTGAGCTCTCTGCCTCCCCCCCACTGCTCCCATTCTGCCCCTCCCTCCCTGCGCACACACCCTCGCTCCCATTCTACACCCCCCTGCTCCCATTCTGCCCCCCCCTGCTCTCTGCACACACCCCCCCCCTGGGGTTTCTGCACCCCCCTGCTCCCATTCTGCACCCCCTCTCCGGGCACTCTGCACCCTGCTCCCATTCTGCAACCACCCCCTCCAGGCTCTCTGCACATGCACACGCACACACAACCAGGCTCTCTGCACCCTGCTTGCATTTTTCTGCACCCCTCCCCTCCCCTCCCCTGGACTCTCTGCACCCTGCTCACATTCTTCTGCACCCCCTACCCCCGGACACTCTGCACCCTCTTCCCCTACCCCGCTCTCTGCATCCTCCACTGTCTGCATCCTATACACAGGCTTCAGGCCAGCTGCTCTGCATCCCACCCTTTCAGCCTAGGGGCTGGCTTCATTTCTTGCCCCAACACACAATCTAGCCAGGGGCTCTCTGCATTCTCCCCCCCCACCACTCCCATAGAGCCAAGGGCAGGGACTTTCTGCATCCCACAATCCCCCCCACCTCCTATCCCATAAGACGTACAATTCCCTAGCCAGGTCTGCTCAGCATCCTCCTCCTCACATCCCCAGGGTAGGAGTTGTCTGCATCCCATAGCTCGGGTTATGGTTTCAGTGCACACATTTATAGCAGTGGCCTTTGCATGCCACCTTTCTGGCTCAGGTTAGTAGCTGTGAACCGCTTCCTCTCCTAGGAGTTTGCGCAACCTCCCCCCCGTCCACGTCCTCCATTAGTAGTAGTACAGTAGTGCCTAGAAACCCCAGGGGCTGCTTGTGCTGGGCACCAGATACACACATCACCAGAGACGGTCCCTGGCCCAAGGAGTTTACAGTCTAACTAGACAAGACAGTTAAAGCTTTGTCTAGAAGAGTGCTCTGCTTTCACTAAAGTAATAAAACTGATCTTGTGAAAGTGCTGCAGCCTCCCTTTGTAGGTGCCCTTACGTTACAAAGAACCTAAGAACGGCTGTACTGGGTCAGACCAGTGGTCCAGGTAGCCCAATATCCTGTCTTCCAACAGTGGTCAATCCCATTGCTTCAGAGGAATGAACAGAACAGGCAATCATCCAGTTGAAGCTGAAGCTAACTCAATATAGGCTAACACTTAAACCAGGGTAAGTGGTTTACACTAGTTGGAGGTTTGGCCAGTTTAACTGGATCCCTTTCAAAATGAATGTTGCCTTGTCTACATGGGGGGAAATTGACCAGAATAGCTATTGCAAAATAACCTATTCTGCAGTCACTATTCCAGAATAGCTCCCCATGTGGACACTACTCTGGGGGGGCGGGGAGGGGGAGAATTTATTGCTGAATAATTAGTGAACTTCTGAAGTGAGGTTGTTCTGGAATAAAATCACTTTTATTATGCAATATTATGTCCATATGGAATAGTTTATTCCAGTTAATTTCCCCAGTAGAAAAGTCCAGAGTTAAATTGTGCCCTTTTACAATTTAGGGTGACCTAGCTACTCTGCTCAGGGCTGTGGGGGAAAAAACTCACACCCCTGAGAGACGTAGTTCAACTGACCTAACCCCCTGGGATAGACGCCGCTAGGTTGGGTATGTCTACAGCACAGTGCTGCATTGGCGCAGCTGGTGAAGACGCGCTATGCTGGCCGGAGAGCGCTCTCCCAGCGGCATAATTACTCCATTTTGGTGAGAAGCAGAAGCTACGTCTCCCGCCGACATAGCACCTGTGTGGGCAGCGCAAAACTTGTCGCTCTGGGTGGATGGGGGGCTTTTCCACACCCGAGTGACGTAGGTTATATTGACTCCGGCTGTAGTGTAGACCTGCCTGTTGACGGAAGCATTCAGTGGAGCAAGCCACTGCCTCTCGGAGTGGTGGATTAACTACAGCGATGGGAGACACTCTTCCATCGCTTAGGAAGGGTCTACGCTCACCATAGCTGTGCTGCTGTAGCATAGACCGTGCAAGGGCAAGTTTACGGTTAAAACGCTGCATTGGTGCAGCTGCTCTAGCGCTTCAATGAAGACACTACGCTGATAAGAGACAGCTTTCCCGTTGGCGCAGTTAATTCACCTCCCTGAGAGGCACTGGCTGCGTCAGGCTCTCCCACGAAGAGCACTGTCTACACAGGGGGTTAGGCCCATAGATGTCACGCAGGGGTGTGGATTTTTCACATCCCTGAATGACGTAGTTCTTCCGATATAGGTCTGTCGTGTAGACCAGACCTAAAACAGCCAAGAGGGTGGAAGGGGAATCAGAGGCACAGAGAAGTGTAGTGACTGGCTTAATGTCACATCGCAAGTCAATGGGAGAGCTAGACTTAGCTCCCCAGGCTCCTGACTCTTAGGCAATGTCCACACTGCGTACCTTACGTGGCATGGCTGCGTCACTGTAAGGTATTCCCTGTAACAGCTCTTTGGTGGCAGGAGAGAGCTCTCCTGCTGGCAAAATAAAACCACCCCCAAAGAGAAGCAGTAGCTTTGTCGGCCAACATCTTTGGCCAACAAATCACTGTCCACACCGGCACTTTTCGTCAATAAAACTCTTGTTAGTCAGGGGGTATTTTTTTCACAGCCCTGGCCGACAAGTTTTACCAACAAAAGTGCAGTGTAGACATAGCCTTAGGGCTGGTCTACACTGGGACCTTACTTAGACATAGCTATGTAAACAATCCCCACCCGAGTGATGTAGTTTTACCAGCCTAAAGCCTGGGGTAGACAGTGCTAGAGGGATGGAAGTATTCTTCTGTTGCCATAGCTACCGCCTCTTAAGGAGGTGTAGTACCTGCCCTGATAAGAGACCCCCCTCCCATGGGCATAGGTAGTATTTACACTGAGGTGCCACAGCAGTGCCACCCTTGCATTTTACCAGGGATCAGAGTAACAGCCGTGTTGGCCTGTATCCGCAATAAGAAAAGGAGGACTTGTGGCACCTTAGAGACTAACCCATTTATTTGAGCATGAGCTTTCGTGAGCTACATGCATCCGATGAAGTGAGCTGTAGCTCACGAAAGCTCATGCTCAAATAAATTGGTTACTCTCTAAGGTGCCACAAGACCTCCTTTTCTTGTTGCAGTTTAGGTGTAGACAAGCCCTTAGTCCACTGCCCTATCCACTAGATCCTCCTGCCTCTTATTGCCTTAGGAGCCTGGGAGCACTCCCCTACAGCAGTCGCTGTGTCCACACGTTAGGTGAGGATTCTCTGCAGCTCCTTCCCTTCTCAGGTAAGAGTCTCTTCTCCCCCCCACCCTCTCCCCCCACCATGCAAGAGTCACCACCCAACACTTCACCCATTCTCCCAAAGCGGGAGTATTTGCCTCCCTCGCTAGATCAAAAGTCTCTGCTCAGCCCAGGTCAGGTGTGTATGCTCCCCCTGCCTAACCTTAAAACATCCTCTACTTTATGCACAAGGCCAGGCTAGTCATTGGGGTTACTTCGGGGGGATTAATCTGATCCTAAATTTTAGGGCCCTTGGTTATTCTTGTCACCACTGCCTCATTATTAGTCCTTCAGAGAAATCCTAGCCGTTTTAAAAACAAGATCAACCCGAATTTATGGAGTTGAAGTCTCTGTCCTTGAAAATATTGCTATAATATGTAGAAATTTAAAAGATTTTCAGGCCAGAAGAGACTGGTATGACTGTCTATTCTGCCCTCTTCCATAGCACAGGGTCTGGAACTTCACCTAGTGATTCCTGGGTGTTCGTAAACACTCTAGTTACATTTTTTTTTTTTTGTATTTTGTGCACTCACAGTATTTTGTGCACTCACAGTATTCCACTGTAGCAAGGGCATTTGATAAAATTATTTCCATTCCTTAGGGTGGAATGGAAATAATATTTCCTCGGTTCCTTGACTTCACTGCAGTTTTCTCCCAGTTACTGAGTGTGCCAATTTCTAGTCCAAGTAATTTTCCTCCTAAAAGTAGTAAGACCACAGATACAGATTTTATTTTTGTGCCTCTGTAGCTGGTGCATAAGCTATTATGATTTAAATAAACACTTGGGGAGTCTCCTAATGACTTTCTCAGGAAGGACAGGAAGGGCGAAAATTAGAATGTTATTGATTTGCTAACGACTTTATCACTTGTGCTTCAGAAATGAAACAGCAAGATCTCCAAGGCCTCTTCACTGAGAACATGGCAACAAACGAGCTATGTGCTTTATGTAGAGTCCTTTCCTAGCAAACTACACCTTAGTACAAGCCCCAAGTAAAGCTCTTGCTTGAGCTTTGTTTGCATATTCAGGGGCTTGATGAATAGATCTAGTAGTGTAGCAACTCTACAAACATGCCAGTGAATTGGCAGAGGTGTGAAAATCTGCTGCTTTGAGCAGTGCTGTTTGGGTTCTCTAATTAAAATCCAATAAAGGATCAGCATTGTCATTCTGATTCATGTAATAAATGCAGACACTCTTGGAAGAGAGGACACTTCCATTTTTTTCCCAGCTTCTTCCCTCCCACCCCCCTACCCCTATTTGTTCAGGTGCAGAAACCCTATGTGCCAATTCACACACATACTCTCCAAAAAACCAGGACCTTCCAAGCACTATTTGCACAGCAGAGCCACTTTTCCAAGACACTCAAGATGTGTATTTGAATTTTAAATGTAGGAGCTTGCTCTAAATACTTGCAGTAGCTCATTATCAATGTCCCTTTTACCACCCCAGCCTCTCTTCTCTGTCCTGATGACAATAATTCAGACCTTGGGGGAACTCTTCTTTGCATTCCAATCTCCGGGATCATACTTTTTGCAAATAGAGATCTAGATAAAGAATCTTCCTGCCTGGAATTATAGGGTTTAATCTTCTCATAAGATTCTCTGTCATGAAATGAGGTTTTGACAATTTGAAATCAGACTTAGCTGGCGGAATTCAAGCCTGCTCTCTTGAAGCCCGTGTTGTACAGTCACACGACCCTGCCTGACATGCACTAAATATTACCCCAAACCTCCAAGTGTGTGTGGAATTTTAATGAGTAGATTTGTTCTCTTGGAATTATTCGTCTCCTATGCAATATACATGGAGTTGGATTATGTTCATTTGGAATAAGGTTACTGTGCATCACAGACACCTCGAGCTGAGCATATCTTTACTCTAGAAAAGGCCATTTAGAGATTTCTTTGGCTAAATAAGACCAGAAGATTAACCGAAGCAATATCACGGACTCAATGTAAAGCCTGCATTGGCCAGGAGAAGTGTTACTTTTCATCAGCCCCAGAATGTAAAGCTGGTGAAGGGGTCTGATCTGCTCCCAGGGGAGTCAATGGAAGTCTTGCCATTGCTGTGAATGGGAGCAGGATCAGGCCCCTCGTTACCTTATTTCTAAGCAAACAGATATATTTAGAGAGAGTAATTATTTTCTTTCACAACTAAGTATTTCTTGACACTTTAAAAGTGTTTCTTGGCTAAAAGAGGCTATTAAAATACAGTTTAGATGCTATGCAACAAACACTGAGAGGTGAAAAACCCAGCTCGTCGGCGATGCACTGTTAACAGTTTTGCTAAACGCGTCAATTTATGCGCAGAAATGAAGTTTCGAATTTCGCGATTTATTGTTACAAGTTATTCCTCTGCTGAAACAGCATGTGGCGTTGTAAGCACAGGGGAAAAAATCCTGGAGTTTCCTAGCGGCTGCAGATTAAGCCATGAATGGCATGAATTTTCTTTTCCCTGCGCACGCCAGCGGGTTGGCACTAGTAATCCTACTAGACTTCGGGGCGCGCAGCCAGCTAGATGTTCTTAAATGGTCACGGTATTTGTAATATACGGTGTGGATTTAGGGAAAAAAATAAATGCCGGGGGGGGGGGGGAGACACTTATTTTGCAGAGCTGTGTGCTCAGTCGGGGTAGGGGGAATCAATAACAGAGTGGATGAGTTGGCTGCAAGTTTTTGCATCCTTATGATTAACATAGGGCTAGAGAGGGACCTGGCCCGTAAGGTGCGTGGCTTGCATTCGTCCCACCCGCAGGCGGAGTGAGAAAGCTAGAGAACCGTGTTAATATCCATATCCGTTCTCTGCCCAGATTGTGATCAGAATGGGGGCTTTCCCCTGCCTTTGTAAGCTCCGCTCTAAATCTGCACTGTCCTCCGCATAGCCCCTCCTACGTAGGCAGAGAAGCACAGGACGAGGATGGCTCATCCGTGTGACCGAGTTTTATACTTAGGTATGGATCGAAATCCGTTCAATGGCAAGAGAAGAGCGAGAGCCTGCCGCAGAAGCGCCCCCCGCCCCCGCTCCCACTGCAGCCCAGCCGCGATGCAAAGCAATGGCCGGATACCCGCATCCTCCCCCGGGTCGGGTGCCCGGTTCTGATGCAACCTGCTCTTGGCACAAACAGCAGCAGACCCAGGGGAGTGCCCTTCTCCCCCCAGTGATGCTGTAAGTCCCTTCGGGGGCTGCCTTAGCGGGGGTTCACACGCCTTGTGGGGTCCGGCCTTGCTGGGATACTTTTATTCTCCCCTATGGGTCCAACCTGTCAGGCCTGGGTCCCACGGCCCTTAAGGGGGTGCTTTGGCTAGGTGCCCCGGGGCAGGCCAGGGGGCTCAGCTGTCCTCCTTACCCGCTTTGACGGAGCAGTGGATGTGGGCCTTGGACTCGTAGTAGACCCAGTCGAAGCCAGCCTCTACCGCCAGCCGAGCCAGCATGCCGTACTTGCTGCGGTCCCTGTCCGACGTAGTGATGTCCACAGCCCGGCCCTCGTAGTGCAGCGACTCCTCGGAGTGGTGCCCATCTTCATCCCATCCCTCGGTCACCCTCAGCTTCACTCCGGGCCACTGGTTCATCACCGAGATCGCCAGGGCGTTCAGCTTGTCTTTGCATCTCTGCAGGGACAGGGGCACACAAGGGGCATTGCACAGGCCCTGCGGCATTGACACAGCCATTGACACCCCCCAACCCTAAAAATAACACACACCTGGCATTTCAAGAGTTAAAGACTATGGACAAGGCCTGAGCTATGCTCAGTCCCTGAACTGTGATCCTAGGCCCACTACCATTGACGACAATGTCAAAGCTCCTGGTGACTTCGCCCTATATATCCGTTCAAGGGGGCAGCCTAGGGGAATTGAAAAGCTTCTCAGATACCTAATGGGAAAGCCTGTTAGTCTGCTGTAGGAAGTCAAGTGAGGCTGGGTGAGGAGAAGGTTGAAGTTCGGAGAGTACGGAGTGAGTGGGGTCGAAATGTAACCCCGATCGCCCACTTTCTTACAGCCTGCAACCTGTTTGAGTGTCAGAAGGAAACCTTTAGCCTGATATGATCTCTCCTCCGTCTTCCAGCTAATACGTGCATTTTCACATTTGCTGGGAGCAGAGTAAAGTTTTCCAAAAGACAAACACTTGCCATACATCTGGGAGTCAAATAGTTTCCCCTGGAATGTCTCTCCGGGTCTTTTCAACTTAAGTCGGTGATGAAAAGGTTCTCAATTCGCGTTAACAGCCTTTCTGTGCTAGAAGGAGTTTATCCTTCGCAGATCACTCACTTAGACCAGCCTGGGCTAGAAACATTCATCCAGCTTGAAATACACATACGTGTATATATAAGAGCAAACCCACACGATATCTCTTAGGGGAAAGAATGAAAAGCAGAGAGGGATCAAGCTGATAGCAATGTTAAAAACCAACAAACCCAGAGGTGAGCTAGCGTAGAATATGAAACCGGGAGTGACAACAAGCATTCTTCATATGGAGTGCCACATTCTTTTAACTCTGCAGACCACTACCACATGATCAGCTTTCTGTTTTCTTTAACCAGCTCCTTTCCTTTGTTTTCTTGGTTTTACCAAATTTACCCTGCAGGACCTGGCAGTTCGGCGAGAAATTGTAAGAGGTTATGGACAAACGTGGGCGTGGGAAGAAGGGGCAGAGAGGGAGGCCTGAGCAAGGCTAGGGGAGATCATTCTAAATAAAGTAAGAAAAGTTTGGGTAGATTCCTGTCACATCCCAGAGTCTAAATAGAATACTGCTCTGCATGAACCGATCAGCTCGAGAAAAAGGTAATCTGCCATCCACACCCCTCCAGGATTGGAAAAGCAATATACATTTCAGGCACATTGGCAAATGTGAGACTACAGCATGTTGCCAGCAGTTGAGCAAAGCTCAAGGCAAATGCATCAAGTGGGTAGGGATGTTTGGCTTTCTCCACGAGGACTCACCCCAACACGTTATCAATATGTAAAGTAACACACCACAAAGGTTCTTTTCACAGCTCCCAGAAAAGGGGGGGGGGCAATCGCTTGCACGATTGCCGCTACACTACTTTTAGGTACGTGACCGGATTGCTCAACAAGAAAGTTTCAGCGCGTATGTTACAGCCATAAAGCAATACCGTAGCAATACTTCTGTGGCAGTTCAATGGAAAACGCCGGGGCGAGTCCACTTTGGACCCCCTGGCCGATTGTTCCATGTGATATAACATTTTTATGGATAGAGCGGATTGGTCTCTAATGTGATGTGAGTCTAGGAAAAGCAGAAAACCGTAAGGAAGTTTAGCTTGTTAATTTCTCTTTCACAGATATACTGTGAGGAAAAAGGCGAAACATTCAGTGTTTTAGGCCACGGACAAGGAGAAAGCCCTTAGCTGCACAGCAGTCTAAAGCCGTGTTATTTTACAACTAAGAAAACAAATAGGGAGGAGAACAGAAGGGGCAGGTTTGCTATTCCAGCTCCTTCCCCTATACATATGAGCTAAAGTCTCTCTGGCAAAACAAAAGGGAAAGGAACGACCTACTAAAGGACTTTCCTTCCTTTTATATTGGCTGAGCTGGACTGTCAGAGTCAAAAGCCGTGAAGACCAGACTATTTATTAATTCATTGGGTCGTGTGCCACAAATCAAGCCCAATTCTGTTCAGCCACCGTGAAACTCAGCAGGGCTGCCTCGACTAACGCTTTGTGTGGAGGCAAAGTTGTTCAGCAAGCCCTCTCCTGCCAGCCCCTAATCTCTTCACAAATGAATTGCTCGAAGGAAACACTTAACAGGTACCTGTCAGTGTAAACAACCTGGTGGGCTTCCTAAATGCCAAGTTGATCTCCAAATCCCTCACATCGTGCACCGGTGGTGTTCCTGTATGGCACTAGATTTCTATTTTATTTCATCCAAATTCCAGCTTTATCATATTGACCTGGCCCCCTTATCTCTTTCACAGATCCAGCCAATGGTTGCTCTGGGTGTGTGCGTGTGTGTATGGGGCGGGGAGGGGGGCATTCAGCAAACTGCTGTTGTCACCTGCAAAGTTAAGAACCTGACTTACCTAGCTCTGTTTGCGTTTTTTCCCTTCTTAAGTTAATATTAACTAGCAGCTAATGCATTCAGCAACGATTCTGAAAGTTTAACAATTCCATTCAGGGAAGAGCTTTCCATGGTTGAAGGGCTTGTGAAGCAGGCATTTAAAGGCTTGAATTTAACAGAACAAGAGGTTGCTGATTGAGAGAGAAAAGAAAGAGATTGGCCCAGCTCGTTGTAGGATTGCAATATGAGGAAATTCTGATGTCGGCGGCAGCTTCCCACCACCTCCCTACAATATTGTTATTGGAAGACCACCGAGCAGTTCCCCCTCCAACCCACCCTCGAACATTGCTATAGAACCACTACTGTTCAATCACCCCATTACCTCTCCCCAGCTCCAGCCAGGGTTATGAGATCACTCCTGTCCCTTCCTCTCCCCTCCCCCAATATCATTATGCAATCACCGATGTCCTTTCTCCCTTCTCTTGCTCCCCAAAGGGGGTGCAGTAATGAAGCTGCAGTCAGACGTTGATCTCTTATTTTGGTGTGGTACCTAAGCTGTGCTATGAGACAGAGCGGTGTTATCTACCCCCCCCCCCTTTTTTGTGTGTGTGTGTAAGGAACGAGAATAGCCACTGAAGGAAAAAGTATTTGTTTTCGTTTCGTTCGTCTGAGGGAAGTTGACAGAAGGTCAGAAGTTCAAATGCTGCCAGCTATTGCAGCGAGAGTGGCAAGCCATGTAGAAGGCTCTGTATTCCCAGGGAGCTAGAGAGACAGGGCACATCCAAGGCTGCAGTAGAGGAGAAAGGAGACGCTACGACACAGGCTGGGGTCTCCCTCTCTTCAGCCCACCCCCTCCTTTAAAAAAAAAAACCCACCATCACACATTTTCCCTTCCTCTGTGGGTCCCCATCTCTTTCCCTCTGTATTTCAATCTATGTCTGGCTCTCCCTCTCGCTTCCTTTCTACGCCTAAGCTTCATTTTCTCTTTCATGAGTATGGTGTGTGTGTAGGTAACACACACACACACCCAAGCACGTCTTCTTTTTTTCCTCGGGCTTCCTAGCAGCAGCAGCAGCAGCATTTGCCGTATTAAATAGGATACAAACTGAAATCCTAGCCGTTGCGATCGATAAAAGAGGAGTAAGTGGAGCTGAAAATGCGAGATGTGTCTGACTTGGCGCACAGCTACACTGTCTTGCATCTTTTCAGCAAGGGAGGATGACCGAGGGCTATAAGAGGGACTGGACTGGATCTTACAATGCATGCCACAATAGTCATCAGCCGACCCTCTCCCACTTGCCTTTCTTTTGCATTAGGAGGCGAGATTAAAGCTATCGAATTGGACTGGGAACTCTCTACACAACATGCTCTGCACCATGGCCTGTGCATATTTAATTGAGGCTCGCGCTTCTATCTGGCAGAGGCGCGCGCGCCAACACTCATAGGTACAGTAAGATTTAAGGTGGTCGGGAGGAGATTGGACGAGACACGTCCCTCGTCCAAATAAATCTAGTAAATGTGCGGAAAATCAAGCCGAGGCAAAGGGGAGAGTTTAGGAAATTCTTCCCATCCCCAACGTAATTCTTGCAGCCGAGTTATAGCACTGAAGGTGGGACTTAAAATACATAATAGTGGGAAGGGGGGGAAAGGCTGTTGACCTATATTTGGATGAAACCCATTTCCAGCGCCTAGATGGCATCTCGATTCCATGTAGTTTCAAAAACTCCACTAATTGCGTTCACCTATCTCTCAGTGAGCAATAGCAACAATTATTGTAATAATGTGGCTGTTTGGGAGGGTTTATTTTTTGCATACGATGGTTCCGCATTCTGATTCCACTCCCGATTCAATATTTATCCAGCTGTAAACCTTGTGCCATCTGATTTTTAAAACAGAAGTGATGCAATGCTGATAAGTTGCAAGTCCCTCCCATTTGGAAGTACCAGAGCATTGGTGGCGAGCATCCTTAAAGAAATATCAATATATTTACGCTCTGATGGGCACAATTGCAAAGGATGGTTTTGCAATACAAGCTATATAATACACAAACAGGAGAGTAATGGTCGATTGGACTTCAGATGCCTTTGTGATTTACAAGACTCCATAGGTACTAAATTTAGAATCCGCTTGCAAACAACAATAATGAAGGGTAATACAATAAAATAAAAATAAAGAAGTCGGCAGCTGTACCAACCGATGAAAGAGTGGCCTGACGGTCACTAGACACTTGGGGTCCTCTTAGCTGTATACAATTCGTTTGATCAAAGTGCAGGCTTGGGGACAAATGCAAACAGAAATCTCTAACCAAGTTACAGGGAACGTCATGGCAAGGTTATATTTGTAAGTATTACACAACCCCCCAAAATATATATCTATGACTATATGCCCCTGCAAACTTAACTGGATATTTAAATATTAATCTAACCGATGAGGGGTTTTTGGGGTGAGGGGTGTCTTTAAAAATGCTAAGACAGATGTTTTAATTTATGATTGCTCAGATATGCTAACAAATAAAAATATATGTATCTATGTAGCTCTACCTGAGTCATCAGTCTGTCAGCTCCAGTGTTCTCTTCATCCTTAAAAATAATGTCAGGGTTGTAATTTGGGGTTAGTTCTTTAAATCTCTCCGAGTTTCTTGAGATCTTCCCTTCATATCTTCCACTGGCCCCTAGGGTCTTCTCTGCCACATTGGGAATAAACTGCTTATAGGCTAAAGGGGTCAGTTTTTTGGGGTGTCTCCTTTTTCCAATACCCCTGCCTGGTCCACACGTCAGCCCAGAGGAGACCAAGAGAACGCAGAGGAAGCCCACCAACAGAATTCTTGTCAACAGCAGCATTTCGTCCATTGAATCCAATTACTTCAAAGCTCTCTGTGTCTATCCCTGGCTGTCTCTCTAGATCTCTCTCTTCCTACGTCCTTGTCTGCGTTCTGAATCGTATACTATCCACCGATCCCTAGCAAGGCAGGTGTTGGAATGGCAGGCTTTAGGTCGCTGATAACGGAACACATCGGAGTTTGGTCGTGAGACAGCAATCGAGAGACAAAAAGGGTCTGATTTTAATGGTAGCAAGGCTAGAGACGCTTGTGAGAGGAGTCTGCCTTTAGTTCTATATTATAGCTGCCAGAGCCGAGTTCTGATTGGCCAAGGCGAGACAAGCTTGTCTTCTGATGTATTAACCCTCAAAAAGGCAACAAATTCTTGAAAGATATTTTTTTTCTTTTACCTGAAGGGCTTGGAGCTGAAAGGGGTGGAGATAGCGCTTTCTTGGGATAACATCAATTACATGCTGTTTTGTTTTTTTTTAAACTTTCTTGGCAGAGTGGTACATTTGTCAGCAGGAGTAACAGATGTCTCTGTGAAATAAAAATATTAGCAAGCTGCCTCACTGCATTTCAAGTTTTTCGAGGGCGGGTTTAAATAAAAATAAAATAAAATAAAACGTTGGCTATCAAACAACTTTGAAAAATAGCCTGTCAGGGGCAAAATGACTAGCCCTTTGAGAGTTAACCCCTCTAAGGGTATCTTTCTTTTTCATTGAAAAGAAACATTGCATGAAAGCACCGCAACTTTTCAAACACATTTACTTTTTCAGCAGGTAAGTGGCTGACTTAGGGGAGGAAAAAAAGTTTTTTTTTTAAATATAAAATGGTAGTTTTATAAAGTTTGTGTGTGTAACTTTTTTACATGGTGCAATTGCAGTGTACATAGATGTTAAATGGTACTTTATTACAAAACAGCTTAAAATAACAAAATATTGTACCTTAAGAAGGAAACAAGCAGCGAACTGATTATATATTTTTAAAAGACCAGACTCTGATGTCCTGAGCATGTTGGGACTATATGCTTTGTTTCTTTGGTCTAACTCTAAGAAGTGCATTAAAAACCCTTATACCTTCTTGTGGGGTGTCATTAAGTTTTTAGAAAAGCATCGTATTGAAAGCATCCGCAAACACAATTACCAGAGATCGATCCAAGTAAAGTGAATGGAAAGGGGATAAGTTTAATGTTAAATTAATTGTTATCTTATGCAGCGTGGCAAGTGATGTCTTTATCCCGATCTCCAAAAGCTACTAATCAGACAAAGGTGTTGAGAGACGAGCAAAATCGCAGAGAGATGGTGCTGATAAAGCAGGTTAGACAGAAAAGCAGCGTTCCACTATGAACAAACACTTCTGTTTCTGTAAAGAGCTCATTTGCTTTTGCTCCAAAGAAAATACAATTTGTCCAAGAATTTAGAAACTTTAAGGACTTTTTAAAAAGAGTTCTTTAAAATCCTAAGCGACATGTTGAAGTAATCCAAAAGTTCCCCTATTCAGGAAAAAAAATCCACTTTATTTAAAAAGGCAAACTTTTTGGGACAAGCAGCACAGGGGAGTTTTCCTGTCTGCGACATAACTAAGTTCAATCAACTTAAACCGTGTAAAAATGGACTTTACAAAAAACAAAGTAGTTTTAAGTGCAAAAAAGTTTTCTGTCCTAAGCTGTAACAAACAGAACACCAGAGTTTCAGAGAACTGTATGTGATTTTCCTTTAGACAATTTTTTAAAGCCGAATGAACTCCTTTCAAAATTGACAGACCGATTTCAACCTGTGATCCTCCCTTCACCAAAAAAACCCAAAGTACTTTTCTTTTTATAATTTTTACTACTACATTGATTTCCCCTTTCCATGATTAAACTTGGAATCTGGAAAGATTTACCTTTTAACTTCTCAGAGAGAAGTAACTTAGTTTAAGAAACAAGTTGTACAACAGCTAAATACCTGCTTGACACTATTTTTTTTTAAACTAACTTCTCCCTCTCTCTGTCTGTGTGTGTGCGTGTGCCAAGACAAGATACAGGGAATATATAATTTATACAAAAAAAGTATATTCTTTTGATGTGGTTACCTCAATCACCATGACTTGATGTAACAGTTGATTAGATAGTGCCAGGTTATAAGTACTACTCCTAACGGTGGGGGATATTACAAATCCTTTATCCCCCTGCCTATTTCTTTCCCCCCGCCCCCCATGAAAGATGATCGATACACCAGTTAGTAAATGCGTGGACATTGCAATGATGAAGTATAGAATAAGGATAAACACCCTCATTATCAGATTGCCATATGTACAAAGCAGTCACCCAAAGATTAACAGGAAAGGAAACGCAAAGAAGGAATTAATTAAATGCAAGCAATAAATGCATGGGGGGGAGAAAAGGGAGAAATCAAGAAAAGTTGTAACGATGGGAAGCTTAAAATCAGCCTGCTATCAAATTAGATGTGAAAGAAAGCAGAGCTATGGTTTCTGGGTGGATCTGGTCAGTTTCACCTAAAGTCTATGGCTACCAGCTGTACTTTCTGATGACCTAGCAGAGAAATGAACGTGAATGCAAACGGAAGGTTATTTCTATGGGGTAGGAGGAGGGCAGACTCTTCACTTCAGCCTTTGTGCCTTGATGATACATTTTGCATGCATCAATAACACTAGTTTGTGCTGTTACTAAAATTACATCTTTTTAACCACAACTTCTAAAGAAATACTGGGGATAAAGAGACCAGAGCACATTTTTACCCGATGTGCCTGGATTTTTGAGATTGTAAATTCTGTGTATAATAGACGTGTATCTGTGTGCACTAAGAAAAACCAACCACCACCATTCGGGCACTGATGCCTTCTTTAGGAGGATTAATCGCTCAGTCTTGGATTTAAAAAATCAGTGTTGAGTCCAGTTGTCTCAAAATTCGGAAGCTCCTTTGGCTTTTTCTTTTGCTCTTTTGTGAAAGAATCTTCCCTTCTTCAACCAAATGGAGCTGGAAAAGCTGCCAAGCCTCAGAAGGGAAGGATGCAGAGCCCTGATCCCTCTGCCTGCAGGTCCCTAGCCATCAGACTGCTCCTGGCTTCGCCTCCCACATGCCTAAAAGGTCACAGAGGCTGCTCCCTTCGCTGCCTGCAGGTCCCCAGACACAAGTTGGCTCCCTCCTTTTGCGTGAGACCGTCCCACTGAGAAAAGATTGCTCCCTCTCCTCCTCTAGGTCCCCAGATGCAAGACAGCTCCCTTCCTCTGCTTCCGGTCCTGGACACAGGATTCCTTCCTTCCGCCTTGAGGCTCAACAGACATAAAAGTGCCCCATCTTGAGGTCCCATCCATTTCAAAGGCTGCCCCCCCCCCGGCCTTCAGGTGCCTGGTGTCTCTGTTTTCCATTCACAAGCCTGCTTCCACCTTCTCTTTGCCTTCAGATCCCAGTGCCTCCAGGTCCCAGAGACACCAGCCCGCTCCTGCACTCTGGCCCCTCACCAGGCAGCCCCAAACTCTTTGAGGGAAACAACAAAGCAGGGCTCTCTGCTGCCCTGTATCCAGGCTCTGTCTGCATCAGACTGCGAGGAGGGTTCTAACACCTCTTCCCCCCGGCCACCCGCTCTTTCTCCTGGCACTTTGTCTCCAACACTCATTGCCTCATCGCTCCGTCTTTAAAATGCGGAGCATCAATGCATGTCTGGCGCCCCCCCCCCCAGGCCTGTAACCCTACTGCTGAGCTCTCCGGGTCTCCCTCCATTAGCAGCATCTCTGCATCTACCTCCGCCAGTATCACTCTCTCTCTAGCCATCACTCCGGCCCTCTCCTTGCAGTGTCCCTCTATCTCAGCTGCCCGTCACTGCTTCCCTCCCCTGCCTATCCATACAGCGTACCTAGGCTCTCTCTGTCCCCATTCCTTCAGCCTTCCCCCTCCAACTTCTCCTCCTTCCTGTGCCCAGGGCAGGAGGCCAGCCGTGCCCTGGCACATCTGGATAACCTCTGTGCTCAGTGCAAGCCTCTCCCCAACTCTCCTGTCCCCTCCCCACCCACGTGAGATGCTCCCTGCCCTCTGTGCCTTTCTCTCCCCATCACTTCCCGGGCCCGCTGCTGCCCACTGCTGGATGCCAGCCCTGCCCTGGCACAATCAGAGAATCCTTGTCATCGGCGCATTTCTTCCCCCGGCCCCCTCACGTCTCTTCTGGCACAGCGGTGCTGCCTTCCGCCCCCCGATTCCCTCTCGGGCACAGCACGGGGTGCTCCTTTCCGCTTCGCCCAGCAGCGCACCCCGATCCCAGCCGCGGCGCACAGCAGGGGCCCCGATCTCTCCCCGGCGCTCGGCAGGGCGCCCCCCCCGACTCACGGCAAGGCGCCCCCGATCCCGCCCCCCAGCCGCTCGGCAGGCGCTAGCCCCCCTCAGTGCTTTTCTCCCGGTGTCTGAAAGTTGCCAGGGAAGCAGCGGCGGAGGGCGGCCGCTGGCTGCCGCAGCTGCGCCCACTGGGCCCGAGTCTCAGTCGGGCCTGTTTCCGCACCTAGGGCAGGGCTGCCTGGGACCCGCCCGAGCCCGGTACTCACAGCGCCGGCTGGCCCCCCGGACCCCGCCGCCCCGAGGGGCACGGCCGGACCCCCTCTGCCAAGCACCCGGCTGCAGCGCTTCTCCCGGAGGCTCCCACCCCAGCAGCGCCTCCGCGGGGCTCGGGCTGCGGCAGGGAGCAGGGTCCGGCTCCTCTCCCCGCTCCCCTCCCCTTGCAGTGCTTCCAGCGCCCCCTTCCCCAGAGCTCCAGCGCTTGTCAGCGGGATGAGCCCGCTCCCGCCCCCCCCCCACCGCGCACTGCAGCCAGATTCCAGTGGCTCCCCCCCGTCTCACTGCAGGGCTCTGCCGCCGCTGCTTCGCGCCCGGCGGGCAACCCTCTGGGGCCGGCTCCAGCGCACCCAGCGCATCCCACTTTCGCTGCACCGGCTTGGGGGTGGGGCTAAGGCCTCCCACCTGCGCTGCGGGGTCCAGCGCCTCTCACCTCTCCTGTAAGGGCTCTGCCTCCAGCCTCCCTCACCCTGCCCTCTCTGTAGCCAGGGGCTCCGGCTCTTTCCTCTAATCGTAGTTCCAGGGAGGCCTGCTGCTCTCTCGGGCATTTCTCCCTACACCCGCAGCTGGCTCCAACCTACTGACTGGGCCACCTCCATTTTGGGGGCCTCTCACCTCCTCTGCACGCTGTAGCTTAAGCCTGCTGTGACAAGGGCTCTAGCCCAGCGCCTCCCACTCTCACTGCTGCAGGGCCTGCTCCAGGCCTAGCACGCTGCTCCAGTGTGTCAGCCGCTTTCATTTCCATGGAGCATCTCCTGCTCCAGGGAAGTGGCTAGTTCCTCTCCCTGCCAAGCCCACTGGAGCTGCTCTGTTATCAGGTGTGGGCTCCAGGACCGTCTGCCCTCATCTCCCCTGGAGAAGTCCCAGCTCCTGTACCTTCCACTCCTAGTGACATTCAGGCCCCACTGAAGTCCATGGCAATTCTCCCATGGACTTCAGTGGGGTCAAGATTTCTCCCCTGTTGCAGCAACTTCAGCTGTCACTCTCAGCCTCTGCACCAGCTTCATCCTCTCTTAAAACTATGGCTGCTGAGATCAAGGGTTGCAGCAGGCCCAGCATCTTCCATTGCCCTTTGGAGAGGCTCTGGTTGTAGTGTCATTGTCTCTCAGTGGCACCTATTGTAGATGACAGGTTTCAGAGTAGCAGCCGTGTTATTAGTCTGTATCCGCAAAAAGAAAAGGTGGACTTGTGGCACCTTAGGGACTAACAAATTTATTAGAGCATAAGCTCTTGTTGCTCATTGCATCCGATGAAGTGAGCTGTAGCTCACGAAAGCTTATCCTCAGATAAATTTGTGAGTCTCTAAGGTGCCACAAGTCCTCCTCTTTTTTTTAAATTGCAGATGAATAGTGCCATGACAGACACACACAGAATCACCTTTTAGAGTGCCCTGACATTCAGTGGTGTTGGGCAACCATACTATCGTTGAAAGCATTGGCAGCGGCGAGTACCATTGTATTGCTGTAAATCAGGCTCTGCATTAACTCCAGTGACGTTGGATCAGGCACAGCATGCCAATGTGTGTATCTATATGTTGTGCACATGTAAATATATGAACCACATACCCCCCTATAAACACACACATTGGGTTTGTATGTTTATATATGTATCATAAATATCTATAAATTGACTTCATTATTCCACTTTGCAGTTCAGGAATATAAACTACTTGAGATCTTGACTATTTTTTTTTAAAAAGACTGGTAGTCTATTATTTTGCATTATGTAAGAGCATTGAGGCATTTCAACATCACAGCAAGTTTATTAGTGGCTTATTTTAAACGTTGCGAGGTTCATTGCTTTTACGTAATTATGAATGCAGCCACAAGTACTCAAGTTTCCTTCACAAAACAGCAGATGCAATGTTTGTGTAGATAACTGGATGTTAATTACTCTTCTAACAGTCACCCTTTATACTCACCTCTAATACATGACTTTTGAAATCAGTTTATCACTTTGCAGAGTGTTAAAGCTTCATGTCTTGTAACCTCTTTGCATGTGTGATATTTATCAAGAAATATTGGGCCTGAGTCTTCATTTACAGAGAAGTAAATCATGACTAACTCCAGCGAAGTCAAGGGAGTTATACTGCTCTAAAACTGGGATAAGTAAAAGGAGAATCAGGCAGGCCCATTGTCTTCAACCTTGGAGGTTGACCCCCCACACACACACTCATTAAAATGTTAAACTATTTTCTCTTGCAGAAGAAAATGTTTAACCAATGGTAGCAAACTTCACCTCTCTTGATGATATTGGAAATGACATCTTCATGGTCAATTTAGAATTTTGAACAAATAGCAGATAATATCATTTATGTCACAATTATAGGGCCAAATTTGAGAAAGTAATGGGCACAGACCTTGTCAGAAAACCTGTATTCAGCAAGGCAAACTAGAGTCAGAATTTGTCCACCCCAGTTCTGCTCTGCAGCAACACCTAGGGAAGAGCCACTCCATGGACACTGCCTGGCTTTGCACTGCCATGGCAGGATACTCTGCAGTATGGACGACATGTTTATGGCTGTATGCCACTTGTCCTGGCAAAGGTCCATAGACACACCCTTCCCACATATTATTCATGCTTCAGGAAGAAATAATCTGCATGTTGGCGTGGGTGGGACCATGGACTTCCAGGGTATGGGCACCTATTAATGTGGCTTTTGTAGTTTTCATGTGCACCTGTGTGGGTAACAGTGGTGATACCTCTTGCTTTTCACTGGTTCAAATGTGGCCCATAGTGTCTTCCATCACCATTACACACAGGTTATATATTTTTTGTTGTTGCTAGATGTACTTTAAAACAGAGTTTTCCACAGGATTCTCGATACCCATAGTACCTCAAAAATCAGAGCAAACAGGCAAATACAAAACAAAATACAATGCATGGGTCTAATTATACTTCTAATTATGGAGAAATTGTCAGATTTATTGTTCTAGTTTTTCCCCTTCTCTATGACATCCCCAACTCTATATTCCTCTCCCCGCCCCCCGCTCAGAATTATTCCCATTTTAGATTTCTCAAGTAGAGATTACTTTTATCCTCATGTTTTCCCTGCTCTGTGATCTGCATCCACACCTCTTTTCAGCTACTTTCCTCTGGGAATGCAAGGGGGAAAAGCAAGAAGCTATCTTTGCAGATGAAACAAGTGGAACTCCATGAAACAGCCACTAGGGGTGCTAGATATTAAAAAGATCAGAACTCTCTTAAAGCATCTCAAGTCTCAAAGCATCACCTCCACAGTTTACATAGTCTCCTGCCATTCCCATAAGTGGAAGCTTGAGAGTAGATTTGAGATCAGGTCTTCAGCTAAAAGCCAGATGGAAAAGTTTTGGGGCCACAGACATAACTTTGTAACAAAGCATTTTCTCACTCTATATATTTGCAAAAAAAAATTATTTGTATGAATATATCAATACAGTGAGGTAAAATAGCCTGGTGGTACATATTCTTTAAGCTTCTAATTGTTGGAGTCAACTTGGGTAACTTGTTGCCAAAGGATGTTTTGAAGGCCAAAACTATAACGTGGTTCAAAAAAAAGAATTAGCTAAGTTCATGGCGGATAGGTCCATCAATGGCTATTAGCCAGGATGGTCATGGATGCAATCACATGCTTTGGATGGCCTTAGCCTCTGATTGCCAGAATCTGGGAATAGGTGACGGGGATGGATCACTCAATGATTGCCTGTTCTATTCATTCCCTCTGATGCACCTGGCATTGCCCACTGTCAGAAGACAGCATACTGGGCTACATGGACCATTGGTCTGACCCAATATGGCCATTCTTCTGTTCTTATGAATGATTCAGAAGGCTGAAGAGACAGTGTATTCCAGCTGGTCAAGCACAGGACTCCTGAGCCCTAGTCCTGATTCTGATGCTCACCTGCTCTGAGGGTAAGTCACTTAACATTAATGTTTACATTTTCTAAACATTATTATGATGTGACCTTTAAAAGAAATTCTATCATTAGTACTAGATTGTGGCAAGATATAGATGTTGCAATAGATCTCCCCTCCCGACCCCGAATATTAGAATAAGAAAATTCTTACTTGAAAATCTTGGGGCTCCCCTTTTGCAGAAGGCACTCCAGAATTTGTGGGAAGGCCTCTTCCTCTAATTGCCTTCATCAAGAGCTAGGATCAAGTCCAATGTACGTGTTTAACAGCTCAGCTTTGAAAAAACTGTCGCCCACGTGTTAAATAGTAACACTTCCCAGATCAGTGACAGAGCTAGTTTACTAGTAGGATCTACATTTTAAGTTACTATTTTTCTCTTTGAAAAAAAAGAGGATCCATAAATAGCCTTTGGCAATGAAAGTAACGTTATCACTGTGACTTTTACTGTTCCTCACTGCACTTTTTCAGGAAAAAAAATGCAGAGTCATATTTTGGAATTTCAAATGAAATTCATCTCCATGTTTGTATGATATGACAGCCAGGCAGGAGAATGCTAAGAGAAACCGTGAAGGCATGAGATAAATTCTGACTGAAGTGATCTCCTTGGCTCTTGCAATGTGAAATTGGCTTGCCCAAAGTACACAAACCAACAGACTGGATCAAGACTCTCTGTTTGGGTAATGACCAGAAACAAAGCTTTCCCTCTAAAGTCCACCTCATAGCCTGATCCAGCCATGGTAACCACTGTATTCATTGGTCCATGGCAGCAGGAGAGGTATGCACATGATTGTCTCAGTTTTTCTTGTTTCCTTACACTTGCAGACTATTTTTGAACATAGTATACATGTTTTCTTTCTCTTCTGGCATATTTACATCTAGCTTTTCCAGATACTTTGTTTAATCCAGTCAGAGTGTGCCAATGTGCTTGTTAAAATTGTCCCTAATATATTGTATGTGCCTGAAAATGATTTAACTGTCCTATTGATCTGTGACCTTGATAAAAAAGTGCCTAATATTGCTTGACATACATGTATCACAGCAGTAGATTCTGAAGCAATTCTTAGATGCATCAAACTTGATCACTTTTATTTATTTATTTTGATTTCTAATAACAACAGTAAGTGCCCATCTGAATCACTCTGGGCACTTTACAATCATTAATACTGCAACATCACTATAAAATAACACAAGGATCATGTACTAAACTATCTGTCTGCATCATCCATTGCCCACCCAAAATAACAGCACCCCGATGCCTCACACATTCCCCTCTTGACCTTCAATCTCTCAGCTATATCCTAGCCCACCAAAAATGCCTAAGAAAAGAAAGGGGGTGGCTTTGAAGGGTTTTGGGAGGTTTAACAAAAACTACATTCTTGCAGACCAAATGGGGAGGCAAATTCCAAAGCTTAGGGGCATTCATGTAGAATGCTGTGTTCAGCCCTTCCTCTTTAAATTGAGGCAGGCCCATTCCTCAGGAGGCATTGTCAATGGAGTTACACCCATTTACATCAGCTGAGGAATTGTCCCAGATATCTCCACAATGGGCTCCCCCAGTGATCATAAGTGCCGCAGTGTCACATGGGAACAGAGAATCTCTCTAGTGTCCTGATCCCAAGCCATGTATAGCTTTACAGGTTAAAACCAATACCTCAGACTCCATTCGGAAGCTAATGATAGCCAGTGTAGGAAATGGACCTTTGGACTTTTTTGCTCCCAGTGAGACACCACACTAGAAAGTGGGCAGCTACATTCTGCTTCAGTTTCCAGGTAGTCTTAAATGCAGCCCCATGTAATGCACATTACAGTAGCCTAGTCTCAAGGTGGTGTATAATTGTGGCAATGTTTACATCCAAAAACAACAGTCATTTGTTAGGTGACGATGTAATAAATAAATAAATTTAAGTAAAATGTTTAGTGCAGCTCCTACATGGGCATTTAGTAGCAGGCCTGACCATCTTCAGCCCAGACGGCTTTAAAAAGCAGTTTCCTCTCTTAAGGTGAATTCCTCTGGGTGTGGAGGAACTGGGGGCTCACAAGAAGGATGGCAACAAAAGGCTCCCTTATGCTATGTGCCACCATGGAAGTGGTCTCTGTTCAGGTGCTGAACTATTAAAAGTGGGCATGAGTCCATGTCCATGTCAGTGGCCCCAAATCCCTGCAATCTGACTATGGGTTGATAGGAGCTAACTTCGTTCCCTCCCAGTTCCCACAGAGTTCCCCACAGAAAACCCATCAGGCTTCATACAAGGAAGGATGACCTTCATCTTAATGGGATAGGCCCTGATCCAAAACCCATTGAAATAAGTAGGAGACTTTCCATTGTTTTCAATGGGCTTTGGCTCAGGCCCCTAATGAGCCCGTTACATTTAGAGCAGCCCTCCTCATATTACTGAAAGTTTAGCATTTCCATTGAAGATACTGAAAAAACCCCCAAAACCAAAAAGCCATTTTTGTTGGCTTTTTATGGAAGCAAGAGAAAACTCATGTACTTCACAAAATACTGTGCAGCTCCCTATTCCTGCATGAGATCTATTTGGCTAACCCAAACAAGAAACATTAGAGTATAACAAATTATATTAACTGCCTAATATTAGGCAGTTATGTCTCTTCAACAATTATGGCATAATTGCCCAAATCTGCTGTAATGTGTCTACTAAGCCATTGGTCAAATTTGTTTGTAGAATGAATCAATTTTAGTCAGTAATTGCCTTTGGGCAATAGTTCAATTATGCCCTCACCTTTTGGCTCTCAGTATCATAATAACGTCTGAGTAACTTGTGGGCAACAATATACTGCACTATCGTTATGTTCAAAATTGGACAATATTTATATTGATGCCTATTAAATTCATATATCTGTTGTTAGTACTGACAAATGTATGTAATGGTGGTCTGTAGCTATCTAGCTGATATTACATGGCATGATATGCACACACACACACATACATATATATATGACGGAATATTAATGATCACAGAAGGCCAACTTTTGAGGATGCTGAGCAGCTGTAGCTCCTGTAGACTCCAATGAGAGTTACAAGTGCTGAGCACCTCTTAATACAGGGCCCAAGGCTATTTTTTTCAGTTAATTTCAGCGTTGTATGTTGTGTAGTTTTTTTTATGTAGAAAGAACATTTAAATTTAGCTGATGTGCAATATTTTTTTTAGAAGAAAAAATCCTTTAAAAATATTCATAACGCACCCCCCCACACACACAAATACTCTCTCAACCTTCCATTTGGAGAGCAAAATAAATGATAATTTACGCATGGATGCTTGAAAATCTCAACAGTTGCGAAGTAATATAAGGGCAGCCTTACAAAGTAAGGCTCAGTGTGTGGTGTAGAGAATGGTCCTGGCACGTAAACAACGTAAGACACAAAGACAACAGGGCACTGGGTGCCCCGTGATTTCTGAGCCGCTGGAGAATGTCCTCTGATATAACCTAAGGAAATTTTGAAATAAATTCAAAATGCACTAACCAGAAGACAGAGGCGATTGTTAGAATGTATTCATTATATCTAAATATGCTGAGGAAAGAGCAAACTAACATTTCCCCAGATCAACTATAAAGTGAAAATTCATTCAATTTGATGCAGAATGATTCAGTTCTAATTAGTATTTTTGCCATTATAATGGCAGTGAGGAAGGGCCAAGCCAAGGTTGTTTCAAAAGCTGGTTTGTCTTCATATATGGTCATATTTATTATATTATTATTATTATTATTATGGTAGTGCCAAGTGAGAATGGGATCCTGTTGCGGCTGGCATTGTACTAACAAAGAATAAGAGTCAGTCCCTGTCACAGTGTGCTTACACCCTTATTCACACTGAGCAGACTCTTTCTGCTGAGAAATCCTTTTGAGGACAATGGGACTATTCACAGAGTAAGACACTACCAAATGTGACTCAGGGTGTTGCAATCTAGCCCACAGAAAGGAACCACCCTGGAGGATCAGACACTGAATCACAGAAAGGTAGGACTGGAAGGGACCTTGAGAGGTCATCTAGTGCAGTCCCCGGCACTGAGGCAGGACTAAGTATTATCTTCTAGACCATCCCTGACAGGAGTTTGTCTGAATAGGCTGTAGCTCCAGCAAAGCTGAGTGTTTTTAAAGCTGTCAGGCCAAACTCATCCTTGGTGTATCTCTAACAAAGTCCGTGCTGTTACACCCGGGATGAATGTGACCCATTAGGCTTCCATCAAAATTTGCATCATTCTTTACTTTTCTTCCCGTACATTGCACACTCCTGGCCAGGTCTGAACCCCTGCAGGCCCTGCTTCACACAGGAAATGATCCCCGGGCAGAGAATGTGCCTAGGAGGTAGATAATTCACCTGTAGAAATCACTGCTACTGGATGTTACTGCTGCAAAGAGCTCTGGAGGGTTCCAAAAAAGACATAATTAATTAGAATCTCTGCACTAGCTAGGATATATGTTTATGAGAGGTGTTAGCCTCCAGGCTTCTGGACATAAGGCTACCACTACTGCCTACAGTTAGGAAGAAACTTCTAAGGTACATCTTCACTGCAGTTAGACACCTGTGGCTGGTCCCTGCCAGCTGTCTCAGGCCATGGGGCTTGGGCTAAGGGGCAGTTTCATTGTGGTGTAGACATTTGGGCTTGGGCGGGAGCCCAGGCTCTAGGACTCTGCAAGATGGCAAAATTCCCCTGTGCCAACCAATGCCCTTCCTCATCTGTGGGGATTCACCCCAAGACAGAGAAGGTCATGTTGTGGTGTGTAGTTGAAGGAGCAGCTCTAAGTGGTGACCAGGGCTCCTACAGAGCAGCTTCTCAGAGGATGGAATGAATTAAGCCCATGTCCACACTTCTTGTTTGGCCAACATTATCCTTGTTGGTGGCTGTGTTTGCCTTTGCATGTCCCCAGTAGAAAATAGGTTGTCGATGCTGTCCATCAAAGCAACCTCTTTGTTGGCGGCCTTTCTGTTGCTGAGGCACTCCTCCAGGATCTATGGTGGCCATAGTCAGTCTATACCCTGGAATTATTTAGCCCTTACTTCCAGTGCCTTCATTCCTAATAAGGGTGAGTAAATTCCCATTGGTGGTAATGATTCTTTGTCTATGTTCATAAAAAGTATGGTGTATGCTAGTCTTAGTTTGCATTGACAGCATGCACAATATTGATTCTAAAGGAGTCATTTTTAGCATATCACGTCAATAATTATTAAGAGTAATATCTCAAATATGGTACATTCACATCATATATCATTTCAGAGATCTGATTATGACAGCATTGGTCCAATGCATTGACAGGAAGTCACAAGGCAAAGCTCAGCCTGATAAGGTCTCCATGCTGTATATTTTCATGATATATCATCATGATGGCTTTGAACAGCAGGCCTCCTTAGAACAATGTATCATGTCAAAGACCTGTGCCACACTGCTTATGCCTAGTCTTGATGCACTGTGATAAGACTTGAAACATATTAAAAGCAACCTAGAAATGGAGGTTGAACAGAAGGTGGATGTAAGCAAAACAAACAGGACACTAATGGAATAATTGACCAATTTATTAGGTCAGATTTGATCTGATCTGAAACAGTTTGTACATGCTTGTATCTCAGGATAGTTTGTCATGATAGAGCAAAGAAGCTGGAAATACATTTCTCACTGCTCTCAGGTTACTGGACTGAGATTTAGGAAGAAAAGCAGCATCTTCCAATCAGGTAAGCACTCATTTCTTTTGACCAGAAGTCTAGGGCATAACGACTTGAGTCAAAGAGCAGAACCGTATGGAGAACAGGAAATGTAATGTTTCTTCTGCATGTCTCTTACTCCACATGGAACTCATGTTCTTGACTGAGAAAAGGACTGTACAAAGAAGTATATCTTGCACTGTGAGCTCTGAAGGAGGCATGAACTATTTCCCTTCATCCCCAACAATAAAAGGGATGAAAGAAATGGAGAGCTGCTACACTAGCCCTAAAACTCCTGATGGGAGAGGAGCCAACACAGTATCATGTCCCCTCCTCTAAGATTTTGGAAACCTCCTTACACAAACACTATTTGATCCAGGATCTATGGGTTTAGAGAGCAGGGGCATGGCCAGACATTCTATATGTCTACAAGCCACCTCACTATCCACCTTCAAATGGCTCTTCAAAGCTCCTCTTTTGTCATGATACCGACATAAAACTTGACAACAGTTAGGCTGCTACTGTGCAGAGATCATGTGCCTATCATGGTGCCCAGGATTGCATCACTGTTTACTTGCACTCCCCCACCTGTCTGTTTCCATCTGTTGTCTCTTGTCTTATACTTAGTTTATAAGTTCTTTGGGGTATGGACTGTTCTTTTTGTTCTGAGTTTGTACAGCGCCTAGCTGGGTCTTGGTCCATGACTAGTGGTTCTAGATGCTCTACTAATACAAATAATAAAGAATTAATCATAATAATTACAACAACATGTGGAAGTTAATGTTAAGCCTGTCATTATTAAGTAGTGTTGGTTGGAAAATTGTTTTTTCCCCTGAGGAAAATTTCATGTAAAATAAACTTTTGGTTGTTGAAATTTTCTGTGAGAAAACCCCGCCCCCCCCAAACCTGAAAACTTTTGGCCCCAAACTGAAAAATGTTGTCTGAAAATTGCAGAAAAACTTTTTTTGTGTGTGGCTGGGAAGAGGAGAGGTTTCTGATGAAATATCAAACTTTTTTGAGGACACATCCTGAGAAAACATTAGTGTAACAGAAAAGCCAATTTTCTGTCAAAAAGTTTTTTTTATAGAAAATTTCCAACCCCACTATTCTTAACACTTGCAGAGTCCTGCTCTGGGCCAGTAACTCCCTTGGCAGGTGCATGGCCCAGACATAGGTCATGAGGCCATGGCAGCTCCTGAGTCCCCATGCTGCCAAGAGGGAGGGTGGCTTAAGAGCCGTTTGCAGGAACAGCTTGGTCTTTGCAGACACCATTACCCAGCTCCTCAAATGGTATTTAGGCTCCTAACGTCCACTGAAATTAATGGAAGTTAGGAACCAAACTACCTTTGAGAATCTGGGACTGTGGTCTTAGCAGAGATCTGTAGGATTTAACTGGAGATCTTGGTACATCAGCATAGCTAGAGGTCCAACATTCTTGCGCCCCTCCCACAGGCCCACAAATCCCCCCCAGTCCCTCAGTGGGTAAAGCACAACTGGTCTATTTCATCTTCTACACCAGACAGAATCCCCTTGTCAACCTGTGAATACATGCACAGTACAGGCGTGGGAAGAGTTGTTCTTTTATTTTTAGGCATATGTTCTACTGCACATGCTCAGTCAAGTGTTTTTACATGTTGTCATATCACTCTGAGCCCTGTCTGATAAATGAAGACAATACAAGCACGTTGGGAGGCAGAATTAGTCAGGACATTTATTAACTAAACCAAAGCACCTTACAGCACTCCAGAAACCCATGGGCACAGGCCACCTCCCCAGGATCCCACCAGAAGTGGGTTGTAGCCAGGCTCAAGCCTTAAATAGACATCCCATGATCTTTGCTTCATAATAACTACTGATTGTCCACCTTTGAACTGTTCCGTTAATCTCATCTGGGCTTGCCTCTGCCTAATGGCCATGATTAGCAGCAGGTGGCTGTTTGCTTTACCCCCACAGACCCCCTCTGAAATGAAAGTTGCTGATGGCTTTACTTCAGACAAGCTAGCTCTGGGCTGACAGTGGGAATGCCAAAGCAAGCTAAATCAGGTGGGCTTTTCACTAGGAGATATTAGGAACTCTTTCCAGAGGGAGCGCTGAGTTGCTGATTAAGCCAATCTGCATCCTTTGTTATCTCTGGAACTCTTCTGCTAGGGGAAAGGATAGTATAAGTGGGAGAACAAACACAAGGAAATTGCACAAAGGGATGCTTTCCTCCTTATTCTGTGTAGACAACAAAATCCTAGGGGGCCTGAAGATAAGAAAAAAAACAACAAGGGGTAGATCTGATTCACACTTCATCTGTAACATATTCCTACCAGAAAAACTCCCAGAGAAGCAGATATTACAATTAGAAGAGACATCCTCAGGGTGATTGAGAAGGTGGAAGAATAGCAATCTCCCTTCAGGAACTCAAGGAGGGTCCCTAAATGCATTCAGATAGGGAGATGGGAGGAACTTCTGTTCTAATCATCACCTATGAGCCCTCTTCCCCCACACCCCCAATGTGCCAGAGGTCTAGAAAATAAAAACAAGTAATACCACCTCACCCACAAGTAATTCCTGCTGAGGATGGCTTACATCCTCACACATTTTTCCCTCTTAACAAACCCCTCCTCACTGCCATTTTGTTACCCAGTCACCCAGTTTTGGGGGATCCCTTTGTAACTTTTTGTAGTCAGCTTTGGACTTAACTATCTTAAGTAATTTTGTATCCTCTGCAAACTGTCATCTCACTGTTTACCCCCCTTTTCCAGAGCATTTATGAATACGTTGAACAGCTCTGTTCCCAGGACAGATCCTTAGTGTACCCTGCTATTTACCTCTGTCCATTGTAAAAACTGACCATATATTCCTATCCTTTGTTTCCTTTCTTTTAACCAGTTACTGATCCATGAGAGGACTTTCCTTCTTATCCCATGAATGCTTAGTTTACTTAAGAGCATTTGCTATGGGACCTTGTCAAAGGCTTTTTGAATGTCCAAGTACACTATATCCACTGGATCATCCTTGTCCACATGTTTGTTGACCCCCTCAAAGAATTCTAATAGAATGGTGAGGCATGATTTCCCTTTTAAAAAAGCCATGTTGACTCTTCCCCAATATAGCATAAATAGCCTGGTCAAAAAAGCATTTTTAGTATTTCTTTTCTCAATGGGAAATGTATATATTTCCCCCCCACTCTCTCATAACTCAAAAGAGGAACAAGAGTCTTTTGCCTCATACTTTTCCAAAATAAGGCCCCAGTTGTGCAACTGGATCCATATGTGTGGATCTTTGCACTTGTTAGAGTCCGGTTGACTCCAGATGGACTCCCTGAATGCCAATGTGGCATCCCCTGGGAATTAGTGGGGAGTTTCCTGGGTGCGAAGGTCAATGTGCATGAATCTGACTGTGGGATTGGGTCCTTATTCACCTTATCACAAAAGCCAAGTGTAGAAAGTTTCAGCCTTTGCACTCAATTGTTGTGTGGAGCAGCTGTTGTGTAAGGATGTGGGTGTGGCTGGAAGGGCCAAAGGGATCCCTTTTGTGAGACAGAGAATGAGCTGCAGCAAATGACAAACCCTAATTTCTGGTTAAGTAAAAATAGCTCTGTTAATTGCAAGTGTAACACCAACCGACCCCGGTTGTTAGCGAGCGGGATTGAATTTGGGACCTCTGGAGCTAAATGCATCAGTTTAAAGCCATATGACTCTTAGCTAAGGCTGTAGAGCAGTGGTGGGCCGCATGCGGCCCATCAGGGTAATCCTCTGGTGGGCCGCAAGACAGTTTGTTTACATTGACAGTCCACAGGCACAGCTGCCCGCATCTCCCAAGCAGTGGCCAGCCCGTACTGCTTCCCGAAGCTCCTATTGGCCGGGAACGGTGAACTGCGGCCACTGAGAGCTGTGGGCAGCCATGCCTGCAGATGGTCAATGTAACAAAACTGTCTCGTGGCTGGCTAGCAGATTACCCTGACGGGCCGTGTGTGGCCCACGAGCTGCAGGTTGCCCATCACTGCTGTAGAGCAAACTCATTAATCCCTCTCTAAGTGGTCTTGGTGCCATTACATGTGACAGAGCACCACACCCAGGAGGTGTGTGGATTATACAAACTTTGGTTGTTGTAATGCAAAGAACAACACATGTCATTCTTAGGTGAATTTGCCAAGAGTTAGCTGTCCATGTGACTATACTATGTGGAATACCTACTGTGCTGCCCCTAGGGGGATGTGGGGTGGTTAGGTCAAATTTTGGAAAGCACGAAAGTCACTTAGCTGCCTAAGTCTCTCATTTTAGCTGTTGCCACTAGCCAATTTCAAGTCTACACTGCTCACACAGCATCAGGCTTAGGCCAATCTGGACCAAAAGGGAGTCAGCTACAATAGGTTATAGTTAACCTTTTCTAGTATTCCCTCTTCAAAGCCTGTTTAATGCATTCCCTGAAGCTACGCCAGAATGGGACATCACAAATATGGAAAGCCTCATTGCCATTTGTGCAATCCATGATGTTTGATGTCACAGAATTATACATTCTGGGGTTTCTGGGACCAGTGAGTACTTTGAGGAATTCATAGTGGGAAAACAGAATCTAAAGAAGTTGGTGTTAACCTATTTTTGTAGTGAATGTCCCCCCATAGCCTGATTAGCGAAGGCAATCAGCCCACAGAGCTGTGCTTCACTCATGTATTTTTCATATTTGTTGGTCACCTTCACGTTTTGGGTGGATTTAAAGACTAATTAAAGTGAAAGATGGTTGGCCCAGACTATAACCAGGCCCAGCACAGTGAGTCACTGTCAGAGCTTTCCTGGATATCTGTGTCATCAAACTGCAATTCTGACTTGCTACTGCTGTAATTCAAGCTAAGGCCTTCTCCTGATCAGCAGATGTCAATCATGTCAGATTATATTGTTTTTGTGATGTAGATAAGTATCCAGAAAGGATTAAGCTGAGACCAGTGAACTCATTTCACTTGTAGCCTAAAGCAGATTTGAACAAGGCTTCCAGAAGTGAAATGTTAGGGCACTAACCAGTTGTTCTCACCAATCCCTTGATTTTTTTTTTTTTAAGACCATAGTGTCAGAGTCAACAATTGATGAGCCAGTGTTCTTCCAAGAATTGGTGGTTCAGTGCTTACTGTACCTTTCTCTCCATAAAACATATTAAATAAGTATGCTTAAATGAGTCAGAAATAATTGAAATTGAATTGGTCAGCAGTTTTGAGTCTGATGACAATTAGATCTAGGTTGTCTGTATCACTTAAAAAAAATCTTTAACATTTCACATGCCAGAGAAACTGACTTTCATGTACATTAAATAAAGGAAAAGCAAAACACGTTAAAGTATAAAGCTGCAGCCATCACATTCACTCTTCAAGTATACTCTGTTACAATAGCATGATTGCTTTTATGATTGTATCCATCATGCTGTCAAAAAAGAAATCTTATCTTCACTCATTACTAAATATACAAAGGGCTGGGATTTCCACTTGGCAAATGTTCCTGTTTACCTGAAGGCTTGATTTTCCCTGCACTTTGATAAAGTTCATTTACAGCTATTTGCAGAGATAGACTAAACTTTTTAATCCTTAAACTACTTAGGTTTATAAACCAAGTTTTGCTCTGAAGTAAGGAATATGTGCATGAAGTTGCTGCTTTATGTTGGAAAATTAAAGATCCTATTATGATGGAAGGAAGCCAGAGAGCCCATCTGGATCCAGCCTTCCTGAGTTGCAAGTTGTACCTCACAATGTCTGTAACTGCTACATGTAAATAATACGAATTACTCTGTGTGAAGAAATTCTGCCTAAATCCCTTTTGGGCCCATCCTCAGCCTTTTCCTCTCAAGTTTGTCCCTGCTCATTCTTATATCCGACAATAATGCAGACAATCTTGTAAAGCTGTTATCTCTAGTATTGTTTGGACATTTGTACATGGTCTCTTAAGGCTCAATCCGGAAAAGACAGAAATCAATGGAAACTTTGCCAACTAAAGACCACAAAGTCAAGCCCTTAGTCAGGTGCCGTCTTCATATTTTCCTGTGCAAGGATGTGGATGTGCTGCCTCTTAAATTGGTTGTGTCACTAAAATCCTTGAATCCAGGTAGAATTCTGATTAGCTTCTATCACACCTTCTTTATTTCTATGGTATACTATGAAAACTAAAAAGCAGAACCAGAGCATCTTTTATTTATATTACAGTAGCACCTATGGGTCCCCACTGAGATCAGGGCCCCATTGTTCTAGGCATTGTACATACACATTGGAAGACAGTCCTTGCCCTGAAGAGCTTATTGTCTGAATAGACAAGACAGACAAAGAGTAGGAGGGAAACAGGGGCATAAAGAGGGGAAGAGACTTGCCTGCTGTCACTCAGCTGATCAGTGGCACAGATGGGACTAGAAGCTGGATCTCTCGAGACCCAGTTTTGTGCCCGATCCATTGGGCCATGTTCCAGTGTTCCAGATCTGCAGACATTAGTCCCCTATTCTGCAGAGCCATTTTCCTGAGTGATGCTCATCACCTCTCTTTTGGAATCCCAGAATCATTTGCATCTTTTATTGGTGTGACACATTATTTCAGTGGTGTCTATTGCTAACTTGGCACTTTTTCATAGCCTCTGAGGGTACGTGGTAGGATTTTCAAAAATGCTCAGTATTGACATAACTCTGCTTCCAATGAAGTCAGTTGGTAAAACTCTGAATGACTTGAATAGGAGGAGTTAGGCTAATGCTGAGCGCTTTAGAAAATCTCACTCAGAGTTGATTGTCATGCACATTGTGTAAAGAGTTGTCACTTTGGATGGGCTATTACCAGCAGGAGAGTGAATTTGTGTGGGGGGGTGGAGGGTGAGAAAACCTGGATTTGTGCTGGAAATGGCCCACCTGATGATCACTTTAGATAAGCTATTACCAGCAGGACAGTGGGGTGGGAGGAGGTATTGGTTCATATTCTCTCTGTATATATAAAGTCTGCTGCAGTTTCCACGGTATGCATCCGATGAAGTGAGCTGTAGCTCACGAAAGCTCATGCTCAAATAAATTGGTTAGTCTCTAAGGTGCCACAAGTACTCCTTTTCTTCTAGCTGTTTTTGACACTGTTTGCCATTAGTCTTCCCTTCCACCATACAATAATATTTAATAGCATCCATCACTAGTTTCTTCGTGCTCTGAGTCCAACAATGTCAGTCCAAAGTTTGTTGCCCTCTTTAGTGACTGTCTTCCCAGACAACTACAGTCAGTAAATTTCATCGTCTTGCACACTGATTTTTCCAGGTCATTGACGTGCAAGGTGAACAACAGCGGTCTGAATACTAACCTTTTGAGCGTTCTCCTTCTGTACTGCCTTGCCTTCACTTAGACCGTATTTTCAAGCCAATTCTTTATCCATGAAGTGGCTCACCCTCAAACAATAGGTTTCTCTTTTGTGTGGTGCTGTATCCTGAAATCAAGAATTCTGATTTGCTTAGGCACGATTTCCTCTGAACCCATGTGGACTATCGTTAATTAAACAATAGCTTTCTAGGTGTTCCCCTACTGTGTTCTTGATCACTGTTTCCAGTAAGTTTTCTACTGATGAATCAAATTTACAAGCTATACCTTTTCTTAGTCTACCACTTAAAAATCCATATATGGTCATAGAAATCCATATATGGTCATATGGTCTGCATTCTCTTGAATGTTCTATAGCATAGCAAATTAGCTGTTTAAAAACTGCAATGTGCTTTCAGGTGGTTTGATAATGCCCTTCCTTTTTTGAACTATATCATTTAGGGAATGGGTGATAGGATACTGAGCAAAACTGGGTTAATACTGCAATCAATCAATCAATTCACAAATATTCATGAAAATGTAAAAATGACTTTGCATCACCCATGCTTTGTGCCACTTTTGCATTTGTCTTTCGCAAACATTTGGGTGATGTAAGTTTTTCTCACATAAATACTTGTTGAAAGCAAATTTTAATTTTAATATTTGAGTATCCGCATCATCCGTGGCATATTTGATGTGGATCGGGACTCTGCTTAACACAGCAGAGGGAAAATGTTTGCAATCCCTTTCACCAGAGCCCTGACACACTGGCATTTATCCATGCCTGAGAAGGATCTGAGAGCACCCTTTGTAGCTCTCTCTCTCGCACACAATAACTATGTGAATATGATGAGAGAAAACTTAAATGGGAAATCTGCAACCAGCTAATACATTCTACAGTAAGTTATAATTTTAAGAATGATGCTTAAAAAGGCCTTAATTTTCTTCCAAAATGTCCTAATCCTGTTTATCTGCTGCCTCTCCCAGGAAGATTTAAAGCCTCAGTGTCTTTTTCAAGCCCTCTTCCTGATTCTGAGAGTTATGTTCTTTCAATCAGGAAAAAGAACAAATAGGAAATGATCTGATCATTCATAATGGACAAACACAGCTCAGATTTGTCAACACTCATGTTTTAATTGTTTATCAAGATCAGCTTCTTCTCCTTTTGTTGCAGAGAGATATTTGTGGAGTATCCATCTCCCATTATTATTTTCCTTGGAAGACGGGGGGAGGGATAGCTCAGTGGTTTGAGCATTGGCCTGCTAAACCCAGGGTTGTGAGTTCAATCGTTGAGAGGGGCCATTAAGGGATCTGGGGCAAAAATTTGGAGATTGATCCTGCTTTGAGCAGGGGGTTGGACTAGATGACCTCCCAAGGACCAACCCTAATATTGTATGTATGATCTCACATTATTAGGTGGTTAGGGACTATTTAGAAAAGCTGGACGTGCACAAGTCCATGGGGCCGGACGAGTTGCATCCGAGAGTGCTGAAGGAATTGGCGGCTGTGATTGCAGAGCCATTGGCCATTATCTTTGAAAACTCGTGGCGAACCGGGGAAGTCCCGGATGACTGGAAAAAGGCTAATGTAATGCCAATCTTTAAAAAAGGGAAGAAGGAGGATCCTGGGAACTACAGGCCAGTCAGCCTCACCTCAGTCCCTGGAAAAATCATGGAGCAGGTCCTCAAAGAATCAATCCTGAAGCACTTGCATGAGAGGAAAGTGATCAGGAACAGCCAGCATGGATTCACCAAGGGAAGGTCATGCCTGACTAATCTAATCACCTTTTATGATGAGATTACTGGTTCTGTGGATGAAGGGAAAGCAGTGGATGTATTGTTTCTTGACTTTAGCAAAGCTTTTGACACGGTCTCCCACAGTATTCTTGTCAGCAAGTTAAGGAAGTATGGGCTGGATGAATGCACTATAAGGTGGGTAGAAAGCTGGCTAGATTGTCGGGCTCAACGGGTAGTGATCAATGGCTCCATGTCTAGTTGGCAGCCGGTATCAAGTGGAGTGCCCCAAGGGTCGGTCCTGGGGCCGGTTTTGTTCAATATCTTCATAAATGATCTGGAGGATGGTGTGGATTGCACTCTCAGCAAATTTGCGGATGATACTAAACTGGGAGGAGTGGTAGATACACTGGAGGGGAGGGATAGGATACAGAAGGACCTAGACAAATTGGAGGATTGGGCCAAAAGAAATCTGATGAGGTTCAATAAGGATAAGTGCAGGGTCCTGCACTTAGGACGGAAGAACCCAATGCACAGCTACAGACTAGGGACCGAATGGCTAGGCAGCAGTTCTGCGGAAAAGGACCTAGGGGTGACAGTGGACGAGAAGCTGGATATGAGTCAGCAGTGTGCCCTTGTTGCCAAGAAGGCCAATGGCATTTTGGGATGTATAAGTAGGGGCATAGCGAGCAGATCGAGGGACGTGATCGTTCCCCTCTATTCGACATTGGTGAGGCCTCATCTGGAGTACTGTGTCCAGTTTTGGGCCCCACACTTCAAGAAGGATGTGGATAAATTGGAGAGAGTCCAGCGAAGGGCAACAAAAATGATTCGGGGTCTGGAACACATGAGTTATGAGGAGAGGCTGAGGGAGCTGGGATTGTTTAGCCTGCAGAAGAGAAGAATGAGGGGGGATTTGATAGCTGCTTTCAACTACCTGAAAGGGGGTTCCAAAGAGGATGGCTCTAGACTGTTTTCAATGGTAGCAGATGACAGAATGAGGAGTAATGGTCTCAAGTTGCAGTGGGGGAGGTTTAGATTGGATATTAGGAAAAACTTTTTCACTAAGAGGGTGGTGAAACACTGGAATGCGTTACCTAGGGAGGTGGTAGAATCTCCTTCCTTAGAGGTTTTTAAGGTCAGGCTTGACAAAGCCCTGGCTGGGATGATTTAACTGGGAATTGGTCCTGCTTCGAGCAGGGGGTTGGACTAGATGACCTTCTGGGGTCCCTTCCAACCCTGATATTCTATGATTCTACATTACTTATTCTACCAAATCAAACTTTCCCTGATTCTGGATTGAAGTTAAAGCAAGCCCTTTATTAAGCAAGACATGCTATGAGAAGAAGAGTATCTGAGTAGCATGTATCAGATTTCAACACGTCTTGTCAATTATGTAAATTCAGGATAATACAAATATGCTGATGGTGATATTTTGGGAATAGAGTCAAAGCCAAAAAGCCCAGTCACTTAATTTGCATATGCTTCCGCTTTCCCATCAGTAAAATGGGGATAAAAATGCATAGTTACCCTTGCAAAAAGCTGATAGATCTACTGATGAACATGCTATGTAAGTATCATCAAAAATTTTATTACAAATCCAAGTTTAGGCTGAGTATAATCCTATGGGATGGAACTAACAGTATGTTGTGGTGATTCACAAGGGGGAGCTAGAAAGTAACCTGTTAGGCAGATTATGGTAAGAGTTCAGGTTGCATAATTAATTAAGGGAAGGTAATTGTGTGTGTGTGGGGGTGTGTGTGTGAAGTCCTTTGAAGAAAGATGTCATCCTGCTTGAGCTCATGGAGCTAGACTTTGTGCATAAATCTCTAATGGGGATAAAGCGGATTGCTTTTTTGATCTTAAGATACATTTTGGATTGACTTTATCTGGTGGATCCTGACTTCAATCCATAGGAAAAGCTAGAAGCATGAAGCAAGAACGCATTTGTTTTCTACCAAATTTTCATTAAAAAAAATGCATCCCAACCTGCCATAGGATAACATTTTTGTCCTGAAAACACTTTGTCCCATCCCTGTATATGTGAATGCACCTGGGTCTGTTAATATATATTTCTGATCAAGACTGATATTTCAGGGTGAATTAAAAATCGCTGACCTGCCTGGTTTCTCTTTTTTACTATCATTGCCAACTCACCATTCCTTCGATCTGCTGTATTTTTCATTTCAATGGGGGGTGCGGTGATATCAAAGGGTAGAGTTCCGCTACTGAGGTTATTGTAAAATGTTTCTAAACTCGGTGTTCTTGATTGCTGAACTAGAATGAGCATAAGCACTTTACATGAGCAATCCCATCTCTTCTGGATGTAATTGGTTCCTGTGTAAATGGATGTCTGGCTGCAAAACTGATATCCCAATTCTGTTCTATTTATAAGCAGCTAGTTGCTGTGTTGAGATCCAAAATGTTCAGAATTATTTTTATTGGACAAACCTGAGTACTGAAATCCTTCGACTCTAGCAGGCTAAAAGCTTTGCTAGCTTAACACTTATTTGTGTCCAGCAGAACAAAACAGTTATTTTATTTTAACTTGTTTGCTATTAAGATATTTGGATAATTCTTATTACTTTAATTAGAGACACAAAGATAGAAAGGGTAAAAACCTTACATTGAAGGATGGGGGAATTTAGTTATTTAGGCTTATTCAGATGGATTTGTAAGCTTCAAACCTGTAAACTGATTTTGGTTAAAAAACTTACACTAATTTTTCCTCTTTCCCTCTGTGTTACAAGCTGCAGCTTGTTAGATTGGAAGCTGAATTACCCAGCTTTCTAAGGCTTTTGCGCTACACTTGAATGATTTTGATTTATTCCTAGTGCCAGTCAGGGAACCACATTCTGCTCTCTCTAAGTCCAGTGTAAAATCCCAAGTAAGTTCACTGAAGTTAATGGAGTCATCTGGAATTTACCCTGGTGCAACTGAGAATAGAATTTGACCTAACATCTTCAACCCTGTTCCATCATGACACACTACAGGCAAAGTAGGTTTTGCTACTGATAGTGGTTGCTTCACTTAAAAGAAAAATAAAAAGGGAAAAAAGCTGGATCATCTCCAGCAATAAAAGGGCTCCCTGGTAGATCATTGCCAGGCTCCTTTCTGTAGATAAGCTACACCCACTGAATCGTTGTGTGATCTTAGCCAAGCGTTAGCATGAAGGAACCCCATAGAAAAAGGGAGAAGAGAAGGAAAAAATCAAGAAGGTTGTGATTAATACAGGACCAAATCTCCGATTCCCCCCCCCCCTTTTTTTTTTACATGGGTGTAAGCTTGGAGTAACTCCACCAGCATTATTCTGAATTTACCCCGTGGTAAATGAGAGCAGTATCTGGACCACATACTGTAATGACCCAGGTAAGTGGCTTTTAAAACACTATTCTTGTAAAATCATTTTTTTTCCTGGTAACATATTTATCTGCCTAACTATTACTATTTTTTTTTGTCTGACACAGAGGGATAGATGCATAAAATGCAAACTGAAACTAAAGACATCAGTGAGGATTACACCAGCTTTGTGGCTGGCTCATAATGGCTCAGCCATCAGACAGAAGTATAGATGGCAATTTACAATAGACTCCAAGCTCTGAGTAGCAGATTCAATTTTTTAAGTGCCTTTCTAGTTCAGGTTAGGTAAGAGCCTCTAGAATAGACATCCTTTACATGCCCTATAAATAGTGAGTTGTTAAATGTGTCATTCAGCTCCTCAGTACATATAACTGATTGTGATGCAAAGTACATATTCCAGAGTAGCCCGCTTCATCCACCTCATCAGGTGTCGGGGAATTTGTTATTTATTGTAATTAAAGGAGAAGAAAATACTAAGTTCAATAAAGTAGGGAAGTAAAAAGTCTGAATGTTCTATTTCTGCAGATATCATGTAGTTATTTTAGTATATGCTCATAAAGTATCAACAAAACTAGCACATTCTTATAACAAAAAGACGTATCTTCAAGGCAATGTATTTATATTTACTGAAAAAAGGATCTGAATAGCCAACATTCTTATCTGGAAACCTGTCTTAAGTCCAAGAACAAGTTCCACCCAGGTATTGGTTAATATCAGCAGAATTGATTTTATTACTCATACTTTATAAATGACATTGCTATTCTTAAAGACTGCAAACATTTGCTTTCTTGTGCTATTGTCTCAGTTAGAGTATAAACCTCTCACTTTTGATATATACATATTGATTATTGTTCTTGTCATTGTTTTATGACTCGAGGCATTTTAATGATGATTTACCAGGTTATATATTGTTGGACTGTAAACTTCTGTTTGCAATTAAAAAACTGTTAAATGAAAACTTCAACTTGAAAACAGTGTCTGTTTGTTCATCAGTGGAAGATACCAAGGATTCAAATACTGCATTTTGGAAGGAAAGAACTCAGGAAAGAACTTTTGGGTGGTTCGCTGTACTCTATGGGGCACTGGAAATTTCCTTAAATTCTGCCTCTTAATTTTTGTGGATGTCTTGGTGGGAGTTTTCTAAAGCTGACCACGCCTACCCTATACCTCTGAACAGCTATGGATTTCTTCGTACATTATTTATATGTGCCATTAGCTGTACATTCTGAAAGAATTTCTCTTCATTTTTCTATCAGCATAGGAACTTTGATATATCACAATCGCCCTTACTAATGAGGAAAGCACGAGGGGACTGGGAAGAGGAAGGATACTTTTTCCAAAGCTTTCAGAGCTGGGCAGCTGGAGAATGGCAGCTGCTGGCCAGGAGCCCAGCTCTGAAGGCAGAGCCACCGCCAGCAGCAGCCCAAAAGTCAGGATGGCCTGGTACGGTATTACCACCCTTACTTCTGCGCTGCTGCTGGCAGGGCGCTGCTTTCACAGCTGGGCACCCGGCCAATGGCTGCCACTCTCTGGCTGCCCAGCTCTGAAGGCAGCGCAGAAGTGAGGATGCCAATACCGTGACCCCCCTAAAATAACCTTGTGACCCCCTGCAACTCCCTTTTGGGTCAGGAACCCCGATCTGAGAAATGTTGGTCTCCCTGTGAAATCTGTATAGTATAGGGTAAAAGCACACAAAAGACTTCACAGGGGGACACCAGATTTCACAGTCTGTGATATGTTTTTCATGGCCGTGAATTTGGTAGGGTCCTAACCATGAATCCAAATTACAGGCCTAAGAGGAAATTTTTCACATCTGAAAGGGAAGGATAGAAATGACAAAAACTGTTTTGATAGACTGGGTCTGAGTTTTGCTATAAATTTTGTTACCTTGATGATACCTTGGTGATAGTTGCATTATAAATACCTAGATGTTTAGGGGCTGATTCTCTACTGCCTTCCACCTTATGTAATCATTTACGTCTGTGCAATGTGAATGCAAAACACTATCTCCACTGTGAATGGAGAATTCTGATTTGATAGCCTGTTACATCAACGTTACATTGGTATAAATGACTACATAAGGGACAAGGCAGTGGAGAATTGGTCCTGGAACTTTATACTCTTAAGAATTCTCCTATCCCTCCTTTTCCAATAGGATAAAGCATTTAGGCCAGATCTGCAGCAGGCATAATCTAGAGCCCCTGTCATTGACTTACTCCCTGTCACATTTCAATATTCTGTCCAAAACTGCTGGTGCAGTACGCGGTCTTTAAAAAAACCCACTTTTTTTTAATAATGGCAAAAGTGTGCGTGAGTGTGTGTATATATATAAAATTTACTTTTGTCATTTCAAAAAGACAGCTGACACATTTTTATTCTCCAAACTTCTCCAGAAAATCATCGTTTGGCAAAGACCAGATGAAGCAAAAGGTGAAACTTAGGAGCAACTGGAAAAGGAGCTTCAAATAATCTAAAATAGGCAATCTTAACTATAGTACAGACATTGAGACAAGTCCCACCTATAAAACAGTTTATCCATTGTCAAAAGCCGATTTAATTCTGAGGGGAAAGGTCTGCAACTAGATAAAATGCTGTAAAGCTACGGACTGTTTAGTTCCTCTGATGACCAGGTATCCTTTCCTTTCACAGGCTTGTAAACAACTAAATCCTGACAGCGTCTACTGCCTTCTACTCAGGTTCAGCACTCTGGAACACATCTGGGGCTGGACATGTGTTGAAGGGAAGTGTCACATGATGATTTGGAGACCACTTTTCCATGATTTGGGTTGATTACAGTGATAACCAAGTACCTGAATGTAGTGAACCCCATCACAACTAACTATGGAAGTTTTAGGTGAAAATAATTGGTTTTTTTTAGAATATTTGATCATCTAATGGCAAGGTTTTCAGAAGGAGGAATGTTCAGTTGCATAAATACACCTGCTTGGCCTCACTTATGCATGTAAAATACCTAATGTGTACTTGCAAATTTACTGTTTGCTCATGCATGTGGCCAGGTATAAGTGCCCTTGTGCATGTGCAAACATCTGATTTTCTTGAACACCTCATTAGCGTTGCACAAATTAGGCAGTGCAAATAGATGCACGCTAATGTGAGCACCTAACTTTAACAATTTAACCCATAACAATAGATTTATATTGAAAGAAAAAGTGGCATATCAGTATATAGCAATAGGAATAATGCCAAACTCTTAGAACATAAGTGCTGTTGAATTTACATAACTTTCCTAAAAAGCACATATTTCAGAGCAGCTGAGGTCAGGTTTGCCATTTCACCAGTCAGTGTAGCCAGAGAGAGCTACCAAATAATTATAGCTTGATATCATGATGCTGTAGCACCATGCTTGTGTCCCCATGGTGTTGCTTCAGTAGGTTGTGGTGTTTCAGCCTAATGGCTTAATGCTGTTACACCTGAATACTAAAGTCCAGAGCATGTTGCCAGGCCATTCTGCTATGATTATTTTATAGCTCTATGTCCCTTCCCTTCAGCTTTTCAGCACAGAAGTTGTTTCTCCCTTTTTCCTGGTTTTAGGGGTGGGCAGGCATTTCTCTTGTCTCTACCTCTTCCTCCCTGACTCCTGGCTACTGAATGAAGGGAGGATTTCTCATTGGTACTTTTCTATTTCCCCCCCTTATGAGGCTTGGGTTAGCTGCTCAAAGTGTCTTCCATGCTGTGGACCATATTGCTCGGCACTCCTGTGCTGCTCCTCATAGACATCGGAGAAGAAGATGAATGTTCTTGGATAGCTCGTTGGATATATTGTCCTCAAAGCGAATGACATGCTGGGACTTCTCGTCATCTGTTTCTCTGTCCTCTCCTCCATCTTTGTTTTTGTGTTGGCGCTTCCTCTTCTGTGCGTTCCTCTTCTTTTCATTGTCTCTTCTCGCCTTTCTTTCGTTTTATTCGTTTCTCTTCCTTTTGCCTTTTACTTTTTCTTGTCCCATTTTATGGCGGTAAGCAGGTGCATTTCCTAACCTGTTCTACACCACAATCCACACACTAAGTAGAGTGCAAGCAACCTCCCTTCCTAGGGTTTGGTTTTATTAATGCAGAAATTAACAATAACAAAGTTCCCCTCAAGCTTTCTCTCCAGGCTTGGCTGTTCCTAGGAGTTCTGCTTTGAACATGGGTCTCCCACATCCCAGGTGAGTTCCCTCATCATCAGTCTACTGAGGCATGTCGCTGTGCCCCCTCCTCAGTTTTGTCAATAGCAACCAAATCCCCTTGTGATCCTAGACCCCAAAATAAAAATGTTTCATTTTGGAAATGTCAAAATGATTCGTTTTGACATTTCCAATTTATTTTCTCTTTTTTGACTGAACCAATTCACCAAAATCAACACACAATCATGAAATGTTTTAGTCGACTAGCATCTGCATTTTTGACATAAAATTTCAGCTGAAAAATGTCGCCCAGTTCGAGTGACAAGGGCTTTGTGCCCGGGGGAGGGGGGGGGGGTCATTCCTGACCCTTTTTATGTGCTTGTTTTTTGGTCTCTACCAGATCAGCAGATCCTCACTGGAAGACTTATAACTGCCTGGATGTAGTCCGTTTCCTTTGCAGCAAGCTTCCTACTCAGGGACTGAAAGAATCCTGGTGGTCTCACTTTGCAGCAAGCTCTTCTGGGGTACCCACAGTGATGTGACATCCATGCTCCTTATGCCTGACACAAACCCAGGGAATGTTCCTGTGATCGATGCTCTTTTCAGTCAGCCTGAGAACTAGGGACAACAGGAAGCTCATTGATCAAATCCAAATTCTCTCATGTGGCTGAAGAACTGCAGACTGAGCACCTTTGCTTTACAGCTGTGTTAAACTTTAGCTAAAATCTGATACTGGTACTAATGTTTTCTAAATGTGCCTGATACCAGGCCTAAGTGTGTGTCTGATGGACAGGATGTGAAGCTTTAGTGGATTATTATAAATAAAGTGTGTGTGTATGTGTGCGCACACTTTGAGGCCTGTTTCACTGCTTCATTACTCCAGTTTCACACTGGTGTAACTCCACTGAAATCAGTGAGGCTACTCTGAAGTGAATGTAGGGGAGCACAGTGGCGAATCAGACCCAGTCTTTGCTCTTTTTGACTGAATAACTGTCTGGGCCAGACTCTCAGCTGGGGTCAAGAGGCTCAGTGTTGCCCGCTCACATTATTTCGATTGCAGGTCTCCTGATATTCGAGGTGAAATCCTGACCCCATTGAAGCCAATGGCAAAATTCCTGTTGACTACAATGGGGCCAGGATTTCACACTGGATGTTTCTCTTTAAGCACCAGCTCCTGAAGTCAGCTGAATATGTGAAAATCTCAACGTTATTATAAAATCAAAAAGTCAGTTTCTAGCCTTCATAATTGCAGGGAGCATCTTGAAAACATGCCTGGAGTGTACCCTGAAAGTTCAAAAACCAGACCTCAGGTTAAAAGATCCCAAAATGAATTCTTAAAAATAAAAATTCTCATGAGCCAATCTTGTGATTTTGGAGGTCTGTCTCATGATTTTTGAACCCTTGGGGGTTGTCAGTACTGGGGCATAGCTCCATTGACATTATTAATGCGATGACAATTTATACCAGTAGAACATCTGGCCTAGCACTGGGATTACTGGGTATTTTATACACAATTTAAAGCCCTTTACCCTGTCAGAACAGTGTAGGCCGTAGTATAAATGAGAATCAGGCCCATAGCCTTTATGTTAATTGCAAATGCAAACCTAGGGCCATATACTGCCTTTGTTCCATGTATAGATCAATGATGGATTACGGTTTACATCTGTACTGTCTATACCACCGGAGTGTGGTGGAGGTTTGCATTGTTTTGCAGTACACATTTGCAGCAATGCCTGAAAAACAGACTCCGTTTATTTGTGTTGTTTTGCTACAATTTAGATGATTTACAAAATGCAATTTGTCTGGTGCCCTTGTTTTTTTCCCAGAGTATATGTAATGGATCCTTTCGATTCCCTGACAGCAAATATCTCTGCTTTTGCTATTCTCCTTCAGAATTTGTTGAGTTAATGCAATGCCAATGTCATCTGAGTGTTCAGAAATAAATTCTAATACAGTAAGCTGGCACATTCTAAATACAGAAGTCAATGATACTTGCTTACATTTCATCTATATGTGAAAAGTTGGAAATTCCTAAATTCTTTAATACATTTACTAAGTCACATCAACTTTTCTTCAATAATCACCCTACATTGATATTACTTTGTTACTGATGGTCTTTTTAGAAACCAACGCAAACAAAGTGACAGTAGCTAATGCATTTAGCAATAAATATGTACAAATGAAGACTCTTAATAAAAACACTAAAAGAGAAGAGTTCTCAAGAAAGTCTCTCTCTCTCCCTCAAATCAAACAGGAAATAATCTTGAAGAAATCTGAAAATGAGTACAAGCTCTACTGACTGTTACTCAGAGCAAAGAATTATTGATCCTTGGCTGCTTCTATTGATTTTATGTCACTTCTGTGATTTAATCATGTTTTCCTTGTTATCTCTTTGCAGTCTTTCTTCTATTGTCTGGTATGAAATCTCAGCCAAGGCCTTTCAGCCTGTGGTGATGATCAAAATAACTTTGCCTTCCATTTGCATTGTTTTAAAGAAATGATTAAACAATCAAGCCCAGGTAATCCTTGGACAATGTTATATAGTACAAAAAGTATTTCTGAAAAATTAAAACGTTTCCTTTCTTACTAACAGTCAGAGATTAAGAGAGCCTGGTATATGCCTTTGTAGATAATACAGTACTATAAAAACATATGCAAAAGTCTTTTACTGCTTACTATGAAATGCTTGTTGCAGAAAAGCTTTCAGCTTAATCCATCCTTTTGTTTCTTTTTAAAGATGCTTAAATTATGTTAGACTTTTTGGCCACTGAATCCAGTTAAAGTTAATTTAGAAGAGAAAAAACAAAACAAAAAACCACTAGCCACATTTTCTTAAAACTGTTGGATTGAGCACAGCTGCTACAATCCAGATTTCTGTGGAATGTAATGTATCTATTTTAATACATTGAGCCCAGATTTTGTTTTCTGTTACCCTGTTGTAACTAAGAGCAGAATTTGGCCCTATCCTTCAGTTACTTATAAAAAAATATGCATGTTTGTGTTGATGTTTTCATTATTATCCTTAGAGTAAATAATTTTCCAGGAAAGCCAAATACTTTTTAAAATAACAGAAACATGTATGTGTGGGACACGTTAATAGTTTTTTTTTAAAGATCTATATGAACAAAATAGTTTAAATTTGGAATTCAGTAATATATATTTAAAATTTCTCATTTTCAGATTTTTTTTATCTGAAGCAGGCAGTGGTGATTTCAGAATTTTTTTTATACATAACTGTATACAGTTTACAAACCAGCTCTTTCACATGTTTCTGCAATAGTAATATTGATTCATTTTAACTTTCTGTTTATATTTCCAGAATGAAATACCTCAGAAAGGATCTATTTGGTCACACTTTGTATTAAGGTTACGTTTATAAATACTTCATGAAGGGTTAATAAATGATTGATATTTTATATGCATATTACAGACATGAGTATTGTGTTAGAGATGGTTATAAGCACATCAGCAGAAGGTGGCATAGATGCTTATAAGCCATATTTACAAGAAACCTGTTGGACTGGTTTACCGAGACTGGTAACTGAGTTACCATTTATGTAACATCAACAAGTTATTAACCTTTTATAAACTATTTATAAATGGCTCCTCAAGATAAAGTGCAATTATATATTTCTATGACAGATTTGGGCTTCTTTAACGTAGTGAGCTCTGGCTAAGGTAAATGTATATGTGTGAGACCAGAACCCTAGCTGGTGTAAATTACTTCAGTGGTGCTGTGCTATCTAACACCAGCTGAGGATCTGGCCCATGATATTAATTTTCTTTAAAGTTTAAATCGCTAGTTAAAACTATGACTCATTGTTTTGGAGTGCAATATGAATGAAAGAACACTGGGCCAAATTCTTCCCTAGTGTTCTTCCTTATATGCAATGAAGTTACAGTAGAGATGGCTTTGTTCATTGGTCTGCTACAAAGTCAGAAATAGTGCAAGACAATAGCAATGTGACTGCATAATATGAATTAAAAAAAATTCTAAAGATTCTCTTACTTTTCCTAACCTGGTAACTGACCCATTTATGTATGATGGGCCATGTAAATCTGTTAGATCCCTGTTCTGCACCTGTCAAATTTAGTGGAAGAGACATGTCTGTGGGCGCACCAAAAATCTTGTCATCAAAAGTTTGGGTCCTGATTTGATACCATCCGGCAACCCAGTGGACTTTCTGATGGGCAGGAGAAAGGTCAAAATAGGGGTGGAAATCAGAGTAGGGGTGTGTGTGGGGGGCAAAGACATAAAACCAGCACTGTGTGACATGTTGCCATATGACAAATGCGGAGTGGGAGGACATATTCGTAATGCAAGTAGAAGCTGCCCTGTGCTGCCGTGACTTCTCCCGTTCAGCACCCCAGTGCAATGTGCCCTCGTAAATACCATGTGTCCTGCATCAAACTGAAGTCAGTTATAATTTGTGGCTCGTCTGAGGCCTGTGTAAATCATAATTCTCCAGCTATAACAGCGGGATGTGAGGATGGTCTTGTAGGTAAAGACCTAGGCCTGGGAGTCAGGAGGCACAAATTCTAATCCTGCCTTTGCCACGGGGTTATTGAATCTCTCTGGGACTCTTAGTTTTCTCATTTGTAAAAGGGGAACAATAAAAGTGTTATGAGGCTAAACTCATTCATCTTTTGAGCTCCTTGGATAGAAAGGCCCAGATACCTCAGAGGTGGTGTTGCAAACGCTTAGTGGTAATGGAAAGTTATCTGTGCCGGTGCAAACCAGGGGCAATACCTCCTATTTTCAAGCACTTTGTGCGGAGGAAGACTTTAAATCCAAACGGTACCTGCTACCTTTTTCTTCCTCGCTATTACTACTGCCTTATTCCTAAAGCTAAACATCGTCTTTGCAGACTACTGGGAAACAAACCTGTAGACATGTCTGTGTCATGTATGTGAATGGAGGTATGCCTTTTGGGTCATCATGTGGTATTTTATGAGACCACAGGGTTCGTAAAGGAGGACAGCATCCTAAAGCTATGTTTGGGAGGAGCAGGGAATACATGGTGGACATCTGGGTTAAGTCACAGTAATAGCTCACCTTACCTGATCACTCTTGTTACAGTGTGTATGGTAACACCCATTGTTTCATGTTCTCTGTGTATAGAAAATCTCCCCACTGTATCTTCCACTGCATGCATCCGATGAAGTGAGCTGTAGCCCACGAAAGCTTATGCTCAAATTAATTTGTTAGTCTCTAAGGTGCCAAAAGTCCTCCTTTTCCTTTTTGCGGATACAGACTAACACGGCTACTGCTCTGAAACCTATGTAGTTTCTTGTTTGTCAAGGTGATTGTATGATTCTGATTGTGCTTTTGGGGGGTAGTTGTGCAATGACATTACTTGGGGTAACTATTACAAATGTTGGGTCAAATAGACCCCTCATTATTAATTAGCACTGTAACTTTGGAGTAGAGAAAAATGTTCCTTCTGTGATGGTTTAAGGTTGTTTATGATAAGCCATTATAACAGATTTATATGATTTATGGCCACCTGAAATTGCAGGGCCCTTAAGAGTAAAATTTTCAAAAGCACTTCTGTTTCATTTTCAATAAAGAATTAGGTCATTTAGGCACTCGGGTCATGCTGATGTTTTTGAAAGTTTTGACCTTGGTCTTTATCTCAAACTGTTCCAAAGTCTGGATATCTTTAGCATACCTGAGCTAAAGAACTTATTCTGTGCAAGGTGAAGGTGAAAAATCCCACAGCATGAACTGAAATATAGAACATGAAAAAGAACTCTTGGCTGTCAGGCAAAATCACTAGCCGGATATTCATCTGTTTGGATATGGTGTATATGCGTGTGCGGGTGAGATATTAAATGCCCAATGTTCAGAGCTTAGAGGAATTGCAGGATTCAGGAAATGACTGCGTCTAGAATCTTCAAACTGAGGGTCAAATTCAGAGATGAGTCTGAGTTGATTAAACTTGCACGTTAGACCAGCTGGGACTCCCTTTGGACTTAGATTCACACTCATTTACTTACATGTAACTTATATCCCTTAAACATCAGCTCAGTCTGTAAGGTGCCACAGGACTCTTTGCCGCTTTTACAGATCCAGACTAACACGGCGACCCCTCTGATACCTCTCACTTTGGCTCCCTGCTTCTGAGATGAAGGGAATCTAAATGAGTCTTAGCTGGTGGTAACGCACATGCCAGAGGGCCAGGAGAGCTCAGAGTAACCAGAAAAGCAGGAGGGCATGAGAAATGCTTAACGGAAGGTTTGCTTGTTTCTTCCACACTCCGAAAAAGTGCTTAACTTGTGTTTTTATGTCTGCTGCATGCTTGACATTGGAGCTCTCAATGGAGTATTTCAGTCACAGTGCACGACTTACTCCCATGTCAGTCCAATGTCCTAACAACTGAATGAGTTATCGACAATCGGATATTAGTGTAGCAGACAGAAGAGAGATTTTTTTTTTCATGGTGTGCTAGTCACTGCAGCTCTGTAGTGAAGCCAAAGCTCTTCTAACGCGGTTTGTGAGCAGGAGAAAGGCTAGCTATGTAGTGAGAGAGCCCCACAAGGCATATGTCTAACTGCCTCATCTCAGAGGCTCTAAACTTGATATGCACTATCTTAGTACTTGGTATTCATTGCAAGTTCACTTTCAAGCAGCTATGCACTATTTTTTGTTATACTACCTAACTAACCTTTAAATTAGTTCTTGTTGATAAATGTCCTGTTATATTGAGCTGCAGATTAGGTTATTGCAGGAAATATGAGTGAAGATGTAATATTTCACCTTCTTACCTTAAAAGGGAAGAATTGCTAATTTCATGAATAATTTCTCACAATAGAGATCCAAGCTGTCATCTCCAACTATAATATCTATTCTCCCAAGGGAACTCAGTTTTTCATCTGGAAGTGTATAGATCCAAAGGAAAATTTGGCAGTGTTATCTTGACAGTATTGGAGGGTTCTACTTTCTTACTCCAGAGTTCCGTTAAATACATCAATAGATACACAGTATTATGAATTTTTAAGCACCTCTCCAGAGACAGAACTTAATACAGAATTTTTGAGGACCCAACAACCACAGTGTTTGCTCAGTGCATCAAAAATGTTTCTGCTGGGTAGATTTCAATGGGAGTAGGGTTGGGCCTTTTATTTTAATCCTTCTTTCAAGATATATGTTTATTGTTCTTAGGGTATAGGGGACATTGGCAGACTCTGTCAGCACGTCCAGACATTGTGGTTAGAAGATGACATTAATTTGTTTTAAAAGCATTTTTTTTACATTAGTTGAGCCAAAATGAAATTTACTACTATTTTCCATGTTCTTTTTTAAAAAACAAGGTTATGTTGAAATTGGATTTCTCTTTTGAAGGGGAATTAGTACACTGTGCAGTCTTTAAAACAACACAAGTGTACAACAAGACCCTGGAACTCCATCAACCTGCTGAAATAGTGTCAGAGCAGGAAATGTAAGTATTTGAAAATATTTTTTGCTGTCAATATAGACCAGAAATCTCTCAAATTTCTTGCTGTTCTGAACAACATAGTTACATTTTGGCGGGTTTTACAGTTCACATAGCAGATAGGAGCCACCCTTATACCACTACAAACAATGGGTGGTGATTCTGCAAATGCACAGGTTGGCCCTAATGACCACTTGAGGTCCCATTAAAGTCAATAGGGGGTCCACAAAGGTCTACTTATATGGATCAGATCACAGGATTGGGACCAATGGTGGGGGAAGTCTTTCAAGTAGATACAATAGGCACCATTAAAAATTCAACACTTGGCATCTTGACAGTGGCACTTCCCATGCTAAATATCAAAAAATACTGTGACTACTGCAGATGGTGAGGGCTGCAGTCTTTCTTTCTTTCTTTCTTTCTTTCTTTCTTTCTTTCTTTCTTTCTTTCTTTCTTTCTTTCTTTCTTTCTTTCTTTCTTTCTTTCTTTCTTTCTTTCTTTCTTTCTTTCTTTCTTTCTTTCTTTCTTAATGTATTGACTTTTATTCTTTATAGTTGACTGACTTGCTCAGTCAGAGGGCAGTTTAATACAATATAAATTATGTCAGAGTTCTTTAAAGCCAAAAGATTCTTACCACTGTTGCATTACTACAAGGAGAAGTACAATTTTAAGGCGGGGTATTTTATCTTTGCCCTGTGTATTGCACAGTCTACGTTCATTGGGACAGATTCTCAGCTGCTGTAAATTGATGTAGCTCCGCTTTAATCAATAGTCATGCCAGTTTACATCAACTGAGGATCTGGCCTATTTATTTTTAAAAATGCACCCGTCATATTGTATCTTCAGTACTTGCACCTAAATTACTTAAAAACCACATACACACTTAGATAACTAACCTCAAACTAAATTTAAAGATACTGAGAATACATCTACACTACAGGGGACTATAGGAACATAGCACAGGTAAGTAGCTATGCCGGCATAGTCCCATAGTGTAGCTGCAGCCTACAGCAACAGAAGGGGTTTTTCTGTTGTTGTAGGAACATCACTTCCCTGAGCAATGGTAGCTAAACTGATGGAAGTATTCCTCCATTGAACTAGGTGAATCTACACTCGGGGTTAGGTTGGCATAGCTACAGTCCTCAGGGGTGTAGATTTTTCACACCCCTGAATGTTTTAGCTATGTCAACCTAAATTTTAAGTGCCTAAATCTTGCAAGTAGAAGCAAGCAGGGGTATATCCCTCCTGAAAAAGGTCTTTCACTGTGACTTGAAAGTCAATGGGCCTGGGCTCCAACAAATCAACAAGGGAAGTGAATTCTATTGTGAAATTTCCTTTGAGAACAGCCTGTCACCACCTTCAGACATTCAAAACTAAGGATTGTAAGCAAGAGCATATAAACTGAACTCACCTGCTATGCCAGTGCTCTGAAAGAGAGGCAATGACAAGGTATCTATGATTTCAACCATATAGGGCTAGAGGGTCTGAATTTTGTGTCTGAACGGACCTCAGTCCTGCTTCTCTTTTTGTCCTCTCAGTTTTGAGAGTACAAAGAACTGAATGAAATGGATGCCATTTCCTGTTACCCAACTGCTGCCACAGAAAAGGTACTTAGATGCCTGAGTGAGAGTAATTCAATCAACAAATAATGGCAAGTGTAGAACTGTGCCCACCATTTGCAGATGCAGAAAAGCAAGGCAGCTTTTAAAACTCTTTCTCTCAAAGAGCAATATCAACACCTAAAGCAAACAGGGAGACAACTCACTCTTTGGAGCACTAATGTAATGCGCTCACTGAAGGTAGTGCAGCAAAGCGAGGAGGCTCTGCATTCCGCAGTAGCTGTGCATTTGAGTGGCCTTCCAGGGTAGACTGATGTAGACAGGTAACAGTAAGGCAGTCTGGAGTTCACAAAGGCACAGGTCACCATAGCAATATCCATGTAAGAGCCAAACATTTGCAGTCATCATGCCAAATACAGGTGCAATCTGGCATCCAAAAGTGCCCTGAAATTTGTGACTCTCATTGACAAAGAGGGCAGGCTCACTTGGTCAGAGGGCAGGCACCATTTTGCTATACAGCTTCCCTCAGCCTGCAAACATTACCTAGACTGAGCCTCAACCAGTCTCAAATCTAAATTATTTCAAGAGCGGTCATCAGGTGGAGTGTCCAGTCACCAAACACAGACATTAGTACTTACAGAGTGTTGTCTATCATGGACTTTACTCTTTCTCCCCTAGCTCCTCAGCACGTGTTACTGGGAGGTGGTTTGTTGTAGCTGCAATTTCTTGTGTTCAGTCGTTGCAGGAAGGCTTTTGTAATAATCCTTTGTGTTGTGCAAAGTGCTCTGCAAATGGCTGACAGGGCTGCATAATCTCTTCTCAGGTAGGTCATTCTATAGTCAAAGGCCTCCTAGGTATAATTAGCTGCATTGCCCCATTGGAGTGCAGTTGTCTCAGTGGGTTGTGAATGGCTAGCGGGTCTCTGAGGTAGCCTGGACCCCACTTGTTCAAGGCCTTGAGTTGGCATCAGAAATAAAGTGGGAGTTAGCAGAAAGTGCTGAGCACTCGTGGGCTGTGTCCAGGGTGTTTTTCCCCCGTAAGGAGACAGATTGCTGCATTCTGCACGATTTAGAATTCTTGTATTGCTACCTTCTCCTTCATCCCAAACTACATTGAGAGATAGGAATTCTCTCTGGAGCTGACGAGTACGTGGATCTCTGTTATTAGCATCTCCTCTGGCAGTAAGGGGCTGAGTCTCCAGGCAAGTTGGAAGCAGAATAAGGCATTTTAAACCACATTTATTACCTGGGTATCCACCATCAGCTATGAGTGAGAACTTCACACCATGCTAATGAATAATGGGCAGATGCCCTCAATGGAGGAACAGGTCAGCATCTCGGCTAGCTCTGTGGTGTTTTCCCTTCCCTCTGGCATTGCCTCAGTCTCACTTGGGTTCAGTTTGAACCAGTGCTGATCTGTTGCAGGCGTTGTGCTATCTTTGACAAAGCTGATGGCGTCTTTTGAGCAGGAGATGCAAAGCTGGGTTTGGTCAGCCTGTTTTTGGGATAAGTTGTCCAGTGTGCCTCCCAGTCTCTCCACATGGTCTCATGTAGGGATTGGAGAGAAGGAGGGAACAATACTGATCCCTGTGGAATTCAACAAGGGAGCGCTTTCAGGCAGTGCTAGCTACAGAGGCCATCATGCCTAACTCCAAGTCCTATCTAAGAGGAATGCTTGAAGTCACGGTAATACTTTGCCATCCATTTCAGATAAGTCTTGTTAACAGTAATTGATCAACTCTGTTGAAGGCTGCTCTCACCCAAGCCCCTATCTCCTCCACATGCTGGAGATCAAAGATAGCATTCCACCCGGATTTGATGAAAGAGAGCAATACCTGAACAGCTTACTTACCTTAGAGCTGCCAAAGCTGAGCTGAAGGAATAGAATCCTGTGGAAACATATCTGCCCCTCGGGAAAAATGAGCAATTACTGCCTACCACTCTCTGGGCTCTTTCTGGAACAGAACATAAACACGCAAAGGCAATCCTGTCCACTAATTGAGAGTCCACAGCCAATTCAACAAAATCTGGTAGTCAGTGGTATCAAAGCCTGTTTATAGATTTAAAGAAATCAGTATGGGCATCTGTCCTTCACGAAATAAACAAGGCTAAATTTCATTTTCACTCTTAGTGTATCTATCTAAATTAGCAGCATGAGTTAATATCCAAGTTACATAGTGATATATCACAGCTTATTCTGAGGACCAATCACACAGTAACACCACTGTAATTCGGTATATTCAGACAATCCTTGGAGACAAGTCTGAGCCATAGAACACAGATCTCAACACCAATCCAGATTCAAACTTCTGTGAAGTTCCAGGATTTTTGGCGTGCTCTGTCTCTGTATGACGTGGTCGTGTTGCTTATGTAGTTAAGGTTCATACACTAGATAATTATATCCATTGGCTTTCACACTGATCTTTGTTTCAGAAGATTTATAACAGTTGTGATGCTTTTTGTCTCACGACATAAGGAGGCTGCTTATGTGTTAGAATAAGCAAGATGTTCTATGCAAATAGTAGTTCCCTTCTGTCAAGAACAGCCGTCACTTGTGACAGACAAAGCAAAGAAATGGAAAGTGCTGCACACAACCTTTATTCATAAAAACTTTGATGCTGCACTAACATATAAGCATCCAGTTCAGTATGTACTGAGCACAGGGATAGATGCTGAATTGTTGCCTCAGTGAGGGGCAAAAATGGTTTGTTTACATTCAGAGTATCTATGGCTTTCACTGCGGTTGAAGGCACTAACTCATTTTAACTGCTACTTTCCAGAATTATCTTCTGCTTCTTGAATATGATGAAGTTTCCAGGGGTCTGTGTTGGTTTTTTCAACAGTGGCTATATTTTGATTAAACAGGTACGTGTTTAGGGCTCTGCTTGTCAGGGAAAATGTTACACGTGGGGAGGGGCCCATAACAACCTATTCAATCAAAAATATGCAAAATCCTAAACTTCTCCCATGGTTGAGAAAGGCCCTTAACGTGGCAGAACTGCTGTGGTATTGGAGAGTGTGCACAGAATTCTGTACCGAGTGTGCCAAATTGACTTTATAGAAATGTGGAGGGGGATTTGAGGTCTGAATTGAGCAAGGAAGTAGTGAAAACATGCTATTGTAACTGCAACCACATGGATCCACAGGCCCGTGCACCCACGCATGCACACAGCAAAAGGGGAATGCAGGGAATACAGATACCACTTCAGCCCCAAGGCTGAAGCAGCAGCCATGAAATGTCTCCCAAAAGTATCATGGCCCAGGGAAGGATTCGGTGCCCCCCCATTCCCAGGCTATGGATGAGCCTGCTTACTTATGTGTTCTATGGCATTTAAGGATTTGGCCCACAAAGAGAGAACAGGGCAGCCTTCCACATACTTCTGCTGAACACCATTTAGCTTAAATCATTTTAGAGAGGGCTCAGTCCTTGGAGAAAAACAAAGCCTGAGGGGAAGGGCTGTGCTGGAGCAAAACTATAACCTAATTCAGAAGAGATGGAGCATGCAATCCTGAATATGGCAGAAAGGTGAAGCCTGGCCTGGCTACTGCTGGAGTAGAAGTAGTGGACTCTGCCAATCCCGTGCTCTTCTGGTTTATGCAAACATGTGCTGTGAACAGACCCCTCCTGGCTATGTCACTATTTATGTGTGGCACATCCACTTCCTTCCTTCTGCATTCCTTTGTAGGAACCCACTTCAGAGGTCCCTGGCACAGTTCCCTGTGTAGTTCCCTGGCACAGGTTCTTTACCTGTGTCTAGATCCAAAGTTTAAAGGGTTCTGATTCAATATTTGATTCAGATCTGCTTGGGAAAGATGGTTCCAAGCTGCCCTGAAGTTTAGATAAAAACACCTTGAGCATTCAGTGGGCATATGGAAATTGGATCCTGTCTTCCCAGTCAGGGCCTTCTGTCTCCACAATCTTATTTTATTAAGTACAAGTGTATTGTTAGTGCTTAATGAAAGATTTGTCTGGATACCATCAACAATCTAAAGAAGAATGAACAAACAAATAGTAGCAGTAGTAAAATGATCTACAGCTTTCATGCTGTAATAGCAATCACATGTTTTCAAATCATACAGTTCCTTAGCCACCGTTGACCTTTGATCACTTTCCCCAAAACGACACATTGGTATCAAATTCATTGAAACTAGGTCAGGATGAAGAGTTTATATTTTTTGAGCTGTCCTTCTTTCAGAAAGAATAAGAAAACAATGGTAACTCGTATATGTAAAAAAGTCTTTAACAATGGTTGTTTATTTTTTCTCATCACATGTTTTCTCCCAGGACGTTAATACAATAGCGAGGATATTTTTTAATGCTCCTCTGTTATACACAAAAGAAACATTGTCACAAGCACAGAGGCTTTCTGGAGGAAGGTCTTACTTGTCTTTATCTGTACTTTCTATCAAGTAACTGAAAATGAAACAAAGATTTCAGACAGAGGTACATCTTTAAGAGAATTTGCTCACTCTTAACTTTGTTTGAATGAGTAAACCTTCTCACTGTTTGCCCAGAAAGCTATTCTAACAGAGAGCTGTTTTATCAACACTGGCTGCTTAGTAAAGGGAGGCATTTCCTCCACCTTCAGCATAGTTTTCTATGACACTGCTGGGGGGTGGGAAGTTGACCTTACGCGGACCCTTAAGACAAAACCAGAGTCCTTAGGCAGCGAAGAATAGGCAAACACTAACCAGCAGTTGCCATATACAGAGTACACTGTTCAAAAATCCTAAAAATTTCACTGATAGAACATTACATAGTAACTGGATAGAGGTCCTCCTCTTGTAACTTATACACATGTCAATAGTAGGTTACAGTTATAAGTACAGACTCTCAGCTAACTCACTCATAATGTTTATTGTGGAGAAAAGTAACATAAGTACTGTGGGTATAATCCTCCATGTCACTGTGTTCTGAATCAACCCTGAAGGAATTCAAACCAATTAAACTGCTTCTTTAGTAAAAAAAAAAAACCAAAAAACCAAAACCCCATACGATTGGTCAAAAAACCTCTAGTGTTCTTAAAAATACCTTTTGACAGGATAGTTGTACTGAGAATATTAATATTATGAAAATTAGAGATGTGCTTGCTACAGATCTGTACTTTGAAGCTCTTTTGTTTATCACTGGGTGGTTCAAAATCCCCACATCTGAATACCTTTGAATTTCACAGAAGATCAGATCCAGATCTGAACTTTTCAGCTCAGGTCCATGTCTCAGGGCTATTCCACGTGAGAAAGGTGCACCAGTACAACTGAAGATGTGAATTCAAACTGTAGACTTAAGCTGACACCAAAGACCACATGGGCACTCTTATTTAGGAACAGATTTCAGCTAACCTGAAATATACCACTCGTGAACTGAAATAAGAGAGTCCACACATTTTTTTGCAATGGTTTAACGGCATCAGCTTAAAAAACAATTTAAGTTAACCTGGTGCAACTTCCCTGTACAGACAAGGTGTAATTAAAATATGGATGGTCTTTTGCCTAATGGGACTCAGAAGATCTGGCTTTGCCACAGACATTCTCTATGACCTTTGGTAGGTCACTTAACCACTCTGTGCCCTTGTTCCCCATCTGTAAAATGAGAATAATGCTCCCCTGCCTTATAGGAATGTTGCAAGGATAAAACTTTTCATATATGTGCAGTACTCAGATACCATAAGTGCCATGGAAAAGTCTGTAGAAACAGCCGACTGAAGTGTTTCTGAAGACTAGTTGATTTAATTCAGAAAGCACAAAGATACAGTCATTGCACTCTGTCCTGTTGGCAACTACAGAGCTTGGAATCAATTTTACCCTGCTAAAGGGAGGAACCTGCATAGAATATTCTCACCATCCATATGTTATAGATGGTGACAGAGAGACCATGAAAGTCACAGTGTTTGGATTCTGTTCTGGGGGGCACAGATGTTTATCCCACGTTGATATAAACTATCCAAAACTCCCTAGTTTTCAGAAATTGTCTGGAAATCTTGTGAACACATGATTTCTCCAGCAAATCCACATCCCAAACATCACAGCATAGCACTAGGGCATGAGAACTAGAAAGTGAAACTCACTTTAATCAGCCTGGACAATGTGAAGAGCTGATCAGCTTCACTGCTACATTACAACACATTATTAATGGTGAAAAGCAAATGTGTTATAAAGGAGTCACCCGGAATAACACAAGGTGCTATCGGTAACAAAGACTGAACATTTTAAAATGATTTTTAAAAATATATGATCTTTAACCTGTTAGGAAAAATTGGGTTCTCAGTGGGTTCAGATGACAGTGGTTCTTATTTTATATGATCTGGTTCACTTGCTGCTGATTACAGCTTTGTAAGTGTGTTTCTAAAGGGAAAAGTAGGAAGAGCAGCATTTAAATGTGCAGTATCCTGAATCAGTCATGTTTCCTATGCATATAAATATTGTATTATTGAGGTACCTTGTAGAGAAACAATGAACAAAATACTTTAAAATCTGTTAAAAATTCCATACTATTAAGGATAGCCATACAACAGTCTCATAAACTAAGGGCCTGATCCAAGATGATTCAAAGTGAATAGAAGTCTTTTCATTGACTTTAATGGAGCTTGGATCACACCCTAAGCCAGTCATGGTTTGGCCTATACCTGCATGGAAGACTTCCAAGGAAAACCAAGATGTTGAAGGTGATACTTTGGGTAATTCAGGAGGCAGCCAAAGCAGGGACCTCTGGACACTTAGAGAATTTTTTCCAGTTTTGACTGGCCTTTCTGTGCCCTGTACTGATTGGCTGCTTGCACCAACCCTCTCCCTCCCCGTCCTTCACAATCTCTTCATTTCAGATTCATGCCACACCTGTCCTCCTACCCTCTTCTCCCCTGCCCTGTCCCCCTCACCCTCTTCCCATCCTTTTCTTTCCATTCAGCGGATCACCTCCTAAGTAAACCCACCCCCAACCAAATAAATAAATAAACAAATCTTGACACTAACATGCCATTTGCTGCCATCACATTGTTCACTCTGCTCGTGTGTTCTATCCTTTCCCACACGCTGTGTATGTCTTGTCTCTTTAGATTATAAGCTCTTTGGGGCAGAGGCCCTCTACAGTACCTAGCATGATGGGTCCCATTCGAGATTGATCTTTAGGCACTATTGTAATAAACATGGTTAATAATAAGAAGGAAGCAGCTTGTTATGAGTCAGTAGTGAACCAATATGTCATTGTTTTTGATGGTTCATACCACCAAGATGCTGATGAACTGTGCTCTGAAAGATCCCGTTCTGTAATAGCGTGTTGGAGGAATTCTCATCTGTAAAATTATATTTCACACATCTAAAATGCTCTTTGCATTTTCAGCTAGAGAACCTATTCTGCACGTCGCCTCTGTGGATGGGTGCTGGTTCAGATGGTTGCTGTGTGCTACCCAGAAGTGAGTGACGTGATCCCTGTAAACAGGGTCGAGGCCTGCTTCCACTGCAGTCATTGGGAGGTTTTGACACTGACTCCAGTGGGAACCGGTCCATAGTATGTAGAGTAATATGAATCCTTTTACATTTTCGTAGCCCCTTTCATTCTGAAAAATCCAAAAGTGTCTTACAAATAATATACATGAAAAGCCATTGAAGTGCAGCCAATGGCATGAAATACACACTATAACTTAGTTTGTGATGGGAATTTTTCTGCCTTGGTCACTGGGAAAAACTTCTGCTCTTACAAAAAGTGCCATGGGATCATCACTGACCATACAGAGCAAACAGGACCTCAGTTCTTAAGGAGTCATCAGAAAGACCCCACCACATACACACACAAACACAGAGTGAATTACATAATTTGACAAGAGCTTCTGGATTCTTCTCTACCAACGTAAAACCTTAGTAATGGGATGCTGTCAATTTAAAAAGCATATCTTGTAAACTTATTACTAGTGCCTCTCTTGATTATTAAACGTGAAATAATTCAAAATAGCTAATGTTCATGCCACTACTTATGTGTGCTGTTTACTTTTCTCATTTTGTTCAGCCTGGGAAATGAAATCAGCTACTTTTTTGTTTACAGTCAATTTTGCTTTTGGGTTCCTAGAGCGACAGGAGTGGATTTCAAATCCTGCAAGGAAGTGCTTATTTAAACCGGCTGTTTCCATCAGGATATATATTTTAAATGCATATATATATATATATATATATATATATATATGTGTATATAAAATCTGTCATGTCTATTGGTTTTATATAAATGTTGGGCCAAAATTAAGTTGACAGCGTCTTTAATATTGGACTACAGAAAATCCTGTTGGTTTTGAATGTAACTCCATTGAACAAAATGTCCTTTGAAGAACAAAGGGTGCTAATGATTACAATAGTGTATGTTTATAAATGGGTAATAACCTTTACATCAGCAGAGTCCTTCACAAATGACATCATGTAAATGGCAGCGATATTTACAATACTTCTTTTTGAAGAGCTGACACCTTAAGCGGGGTGGGACTCCTTTAGAATAGGCAATCTAAAATGGCAATTTGTGACCTTCTAGTCTGGACAATGAAGGATTTTCATTTTCCAGTGATTTTTTTTTTGGCCACCCGTCTGTCATCAGTTTTGCCATGTTGCTCGGTGACCTTCAGCCACTTGACAATTTTTAGAATGAAGGAAAATGTTAATCGAGAACAATATAAATTCTTAATGCCAGCTTTCCTCAATACCCTTCTTTTGTATCTGTACAATTCAAAACCTGTAGGAGTTTGATATATAATATTGCAACAAGTAGGCCTTTAAACCAGCCATTGAAAATTCAAATATTTTGATGAGATAGCACATAAAACAGTGAATGGCATGAGGCCACAATCGGATTGTGAGTGTTCATGTTTGTTGGCAAAAACTAGTCTTCTGTGACCCCCAAAAGTCACCTCTCCAGATTTCTCTCTCTGCCTCATCAGTAGCATTTTTGTTACAAAGTGTGCAAGCTCACAGCTATGAGCTTTTCTCTTTCCCCTCTGCTGGCTGAGTGCCTCTTCTGAGCAGCAAAGTTTCCGGAATTGCCACTGAATATTGCCTGTGACACTTGCCCTGCTTCTGCTTGCATTGCTTACAGAGAGATTGCAAGAGAGTGAGCAAAAACTCACCCACTTGCAACATTATAAAGTCAGCCAGTTGTTGGAATGTCATGCAGTCTACAAAAATGCTATGAATTCATGGCATATAAGGCCTACAAATTCAGCCCTGATAGAATTAGCTAAGCTAGTTGCCTTTAAATGACGAACAGAGAATTCTGATACCCAAAGCAGAGGGGTGCCATAATGCCTGGGTTTGTGGGAGATGGCTGTGAGCATCTATTCCCATGCTAATGGTATGGGACTTTTGCTTAAAAGATAGGCTGTGATTATGGGGCAAATTCAGCTCAGCACTTTAGCCTTAATAGCTGACTGGGCTTTGGGTGGATGGGTTGCTATGTAGCCGCTGCTGTTCCCTCTCCTTTCACCATAAGGTGAGGATAGGAACATCCACACAGTGGAAATTACCCTGGCTCCTAACCTACACATGCCCAGCCTCTCATGTGTGATGCCCTGTTAGGGTCTCCCACAGAGCTGAGCTCTGCTATGCATAGGGTTTGTGCCGCAGGGAGTTCAGTCTCCACATTCATTCCATCCTTGGCCTCCCATAAAACTGCCCACAGAGGTGCCAGTTAGTGTCCACTGTAGTGGTTGTTTTCTGAAGTTAACAAAATGGCACAGAGATCACTTAATCCACCTACAGCACCTGGATCAGAACACCTCAGACTTTGAAGGAAGTTCACACTGCACCCAAACTCATCCATTCAGCTTTTTATAGAGGCATTTAGCAATGCGCTATTGGTGTTCCTGACCTGAACTTTGCTATCGGAGTCTATTTCTAATGGACCAAACCAAAATCTTGGATCTCCCCCTTCCCCTGGACACGGGAACATTTCAGTTCTGGCTGCTCTCTAATTTTACAGTTTTTTTAAAAAAGTGTTTTATATTCTAATTGCCTGTTCACCTGGGGTATGTTATTATATTTGACAGGCCAGTGAAATTTCCATCCTGGTAAAGGGACAGCATAGAGAACTAGTGCCTTGGATGGTAAATTTTCACAAGCATTTTGCAAGACTGGTGTAATTCCAGTCAGAATGTGAACTCCTTCCTCCCTACTACGTCTCTAATAAGAATGACTCTTCCAGCAAAATGAACTAACCCTCCATCCCACAGGTCCCCTGGTGATAGCTTACACTCCTGTGCAGAGTTTCAGTTTAATGACTTGGAATGAGTAGCAGATATTAATGGTCTGCACATCTGTCACACTACAGCTGTAGGGTGTGAATGGTGGGCTGTGGACTAGTTTCATTCAGTGGGGGAAAGAAGGACAGAAATAGGTTAGAGGTTCATTATGTGTCCAACACCAGGGTAACCTTTTTATTTAGTTAGATTGCTATTATCCCTTCCAAAACCCCACCTTTATTAATGAGCAGAGCTCCCATCTCTACTGAGGGCTAGTCTGAACTGGTCTCCATTGACACTGGAGACCTGTGTCTTTGTTCCTTGGCTTTACCTCCATTCAGCTTCAATCAGTAACTCCAACCACTTTTAATGCTCTCTTCCACCTCCCCTTTTATTTTGTTTTAACCATTAAAAAATGCCACCTTAGCTTTTGCAGTCCAGGAGGCAGTAAGGGACCACCAAAATCAACCTTGAATGACAATGATGACAAACCAACAGACTACTGTAACTAATCACTTGCACTTTTCCCAGTCACCTCAATGGAAACCTGCCATGCTACATTTCTGCCACCTTAGGGTGCTGTTCCAGGTCCTAAACCAGCAGCACTTAGCTGGTCTAAGATGGTGTCCTCCAGCAAGTACTGCTGGTTTCTACTGCATCTAGAGGGAAACCAGAATGGTAAAAAAATGCTCCCTTGAGAAAAAAGCCCCTGGGCTCTTTGTAGTATAAAGTCAGCGGGAACGAAGAAACCAGTTCTGCAGTATACATCCTGCGGCTGATTCTTCCTTCTCTATTCTTTTTAGGGCCTTAAGATTTCAGTGAAGAGTTTTGATATTTATAACATTTGGATGACCCTCTCTTATTAACTTTTTAATAGCTGTCTGCCTGGGAATGTGACCTCCTCAGTGGTAGATTGTTCCATAGCAGCTTCTGTCGTAACAGTATTGTCAAAATGTAGACAGAAGTTGAAAATGCAAAACTGGGATCTTGATTTCTAGCACTCCAAAGTCTAGGAGTGTTTGTGCCTGTTTCTATCAAGATGGGACTTCTAAAAGACTGGCATCATCCCCTGTATTTTGTATTTGTTTGTTTTTTTATAACCCTCGCAGTTCTTGAATGTTGTTCACTCTTTTTCTCATAGGGCATACTGACTTCAGAGTGGTTCCATTAAACATACAGCCTGTGGATGTCTTGCTAAAGGAATACATTAGAGGACAACATTCTGCCTAATTGCCCCTTCTGACCTGTCTCTTGCAGTGGTAAGATTACCCATTAGTTTGTGAATCAGATACAAAACCAAGCAATAAAGCATTAAAGTTATTGCTAACCTACCCAATTCACAGTTGTCCTTACTTTTTGTGTTTTAATTAGAGATGGAAAGATCAGTCTGGATAAAATTATGAACCAACATGAGCCTCTGGCTAAAACTGTAACTAAGGTTTTGTTTCTTTTAGAGAATCAAAATGATTTTCTCTCTTTGCACATTTAACACTTTCTGGTTTTTAGCTGAGAGTGGAATTGCTGAACACCTGAACAGGATCATCTCTAAGAATTTTTGATTTGGATAGTGTTGTAATGTTGCATACGCAAAGAGCAAACACATATATTAAATCAGAAAGGCCTTTATTTTAAATATTGAGAACAAGGAAAAACAAAAGTAAAATCTCCATGAGAGGGCGGGGGTGTCTGCTCTATGACAATTTTCACTGAAATGGAAAAAAATTGCTCCCAAGGAAGTCAATGAATACCAATTAAGGTCAATGGGAGTCAAAGATTGACTAGAGGTGGGGTCTGAGCAGCTATCTGGGTCTGAACCTGAACTCAAAGTTCCAGGGTGTTCTGTCCTAAGGTTCTGGTGTGGACCCTTCCATGGGAGGGCAACAACATTTTCTTTCTTCTTTGTTAAAAATGGCACCTGTTGCTTTACTTTTCAGAAAGGACAAAAATAGGCTTTGTGCAAAAATTCAGAAATTGGAAGAAAGGAACTTGCAAATGAAAGAATTTTGCTGGAGAAAAAATCATAATACTGATCTCCTTTGTTAAGAATTTTGAAATCTACTGATGAAAAGGGCTATATAAGAACTAGCTAGTATTAGTAGCAGTGTACATTAAATGGCTTTAAACTGAACACCCAACTTATGAATTGTTTCGCTACTGCCAATGGATTGACATAAGTTGTTTCTTTAGAACATTTTGTCTTTCTCTATTTTGTCTGCTCTTTCCTTTAGTGCAAATTTGTAATAAACAGTGCTATGTTGAATTAGTTTGTAGAGACTGTTTGATAACGACAGGCCATGCTGAATTTTGTGTGTAGTTTTTTTCTTCTAGCTGTGAGTCCTGAAATCTAATCAAGATGGGACAGAGATCACCCTTCTATATCAAACTAGGCATTTGACAGTCATTCACAATTTCAGAATTGAAAGGCTAGTGAATTAAGGCTGATCCTGCTACCACTCATGACAATAGGAGTTCTACCATTGATTTTTCAGTGGAAGCAGGATCAGACCATTATTTAGTAAGTTACTGACACAAGTATCACAGTTGATAACAGTGGCCAAACAGCAGATGGAGTGCTTCAATTATCTAGGGTCCATGATGAATGAGCCCTATTGACAGCTGTGGCAAAATCCACAGCAGACTGCATATTGCACAGACTATTATGATATCACTGGTAAACATATGGCAGGATTGGGTCTTATAAAAAAAAACAAGCTTAGGCTCTCTGTTGGTCTTAGGTTTGGTCCATAGCCAAGTTCAAGGTTGAAATTCAACCACACATAATTTCAAAAATTAAGTGCAAAAGTAGTTGTATTCTCTTTGCATAGTAAACGGGTTTGTTAGGACATCTGCATTTGGAGATCATTCCACTTTTCTTGAATACTATAATTGAAATTCAGAGGATATTACTTGGTGTTATGAAAAAATATTCATTTTCCCACAAAAGCTCTCAAAAAACCATTTGCACGTTCATGCCAAGCAATTTTACTTTACCGTATGTTGGACCTATGGCCCCATCATGCTGGTGTTCCAGTGCCTTTCACCAACTGGTTTGTGAAATGGTCCAGTTTGCACTAGAAGAAACAAACATTTGAATTTTTATACATTTGAGTGCTTTGTCTTTCATATTTTTGATCTTCATCTGACTAAAATCTCAGAATTCTAACCATTGACTGTTTTGCTCAAAAATAACATTTCAAAATGGCCCAAGTTTTTGCAGGAAAAGTGGCCACATTTCAGCTTTTCTTTCTCTCTCTCTGTCTCTCTTTTTTTTTACGAATGCAGACAGCTTTTGTAAGCTTGAAATGAACTGGGAAAATGAACCCCCTGGTTTTGCGGTTTGTGCCATTTGCCCATTTTGTTACTGAAAAGAAGTGTGATGTTGTGAGTGGTCATGGGCAGGAGGCCTAAGCCCTCCCATTCACCAGGCAGAGGGAAAGGCACGTGGACCCTCTCCCTCCATAGTGGCTGTGCAAGAACAGACTGTCCCCCAGCAGAGTTAGCGTGGTTCCCCTGAAGGGAAGTAGTCACTCCAATAGGACGAAGGGAGACTCAGATATTTCCTTTCCTTCTGTATTGGCTAAGTTCAGGGGCAAAGAATATCCCCAAGTCTTAGGGAGTTACCAGGACTTAGCATTGCAGCCAGTGCTGTGGAAGTAGAGTTTTTACTTTACCTGCTGCCCTCTGGCAGTAGGGAAGGTCAGGTTGCTTCTTGCTCACCTGTGTCACGAAGATCTGAAGGATCTGGGGGAGAGCAGTGTCCCGGCCTGGTGATGTCCCCAGAAAAGGAGATGGAGGGGACCATTTAGCACCCATGAAGACCTAGAGAGTGAGCCATTTGAGGGGGCAGGAGGTCATCCACCCCATCCATCTGAATGGGTAAGGAGTGATCCTCAGGACCTGTTCTGGTAGGGTGACCAGATGCCCTGATATTAGGGACTTTGTCTTACATAGACACCTATACCCTCCCCACCCCTGAAAAAAAAGTGTCCCAATTTTTCATATTTGCTATCTGGTCACCCTATGTTCTGGTGGAAAGAGGAAAGCAGGTGAGGCAGAGAGGTGTGACAGCTTCCCAGTGTATGCAAAAATATGGGTATCTTCCTATGCCATTTATCCCTAAATGCATGTTTTGAGCCAAATTCTGCCCTCAGTTACATCTGTGCAAATCTACTCCAATGCTCACTGTAGCCTTCCGGGATTACAGCTCCCGTTGACTTCAGTGGGAGCTCTGGCTGCTCAGCATCTCTAGACATCAGGACCCTGGTGGGGATGCATGTGCATGCAGGCACCTCCACCTGGACCCACTTCAACCCCAGAACTGACTCCGGGTGTGCATGTGAAGATGTAGCTGAGGGCAAAATATGCTCTAGTGAGTCTGACCCCGCCCCTCCCAATATGAGCTTTTTAAAACCCAAACCCCAAAATTAATATGTAAAACCAATTTTTTTTTCTTCAAGAAAACGGTCTTTCAGCTGCTTTGCTATATTTGTTGGCTATGTCCTCATTTGGCAGCATTAGCTACATTACGTAATCAACAAACAGATGCAGCAAGATGTGTGTGGGACATAGCATAATAAATGTCACATCAGCCTAGGAAATTCAAAAAGCTTGAATAAATGTTTTTTTCTTTTATTTGCTAAGTGAACATTTTAAAAATGATCTCACTACAGAGAGCCAAATTCTGAACTCCAGTTTTACGCCAGCGCAATTGAAAGCAGAATTTAACCCCAACATATAGCTTATACCTCTAATCATGTCATCATTGAATTTGTCTCTGTGAAACTTACTGAGTTTTGTTCTTGCTTGTATTGTGCTTAATGCTCATTATCTCTTCACCAGCTGCCAAAAATGTGGGATCAAAGATTCTTGCATGTGTGAAATCCACGACTCTGAAGTACTAGAAAATATAGTGAGAACTACGTTATCCAGTAGGCTACTGTTTGGGGCCTTCTAGATAGACCTTTGCTTTTTGAGATGCATCTCAGTACAGTCTGGAATATTTTTTGCTTAGAGCTGTGCAAATAACTGATTTTTCAGTTTGGAGGCTGGACTGGAAAAGTAAAACAAAAAACATTGTTTTGGGTTGAACAGCTTGTTTTATGCTTTTGGGGTTTTTTTGCTACCTTTTTAATTGAACTAAAATTTTAAATGAAATTTAAAAAGTGTTACAGCACTGATTCCTGCAGATAGATTTTTTTTTTAATTGAATCATCATTAGTAGAGAACCAGCTTGAAATGACAGAAAATAAATTACTTGTAAATACAATTCTGGTAACTGCAAAATAACAGGTTAATGAAATTTCAATCCATTTGGTTCGCACTCAGCCCTCAAAACCCCCAAAACCACCACCCGTCCCGCTCGGGGCAACCTTTGAAGCAGTGGTTCTCAACCAGGGGTACACGTACCCCTGGGGGTATGCAGTGATCTTCCAGGGGATACATCAACTCATCCAGATATTTGTCTAGTTTTACAACAGGCTACATAAAAAGCACTAACAAAGACAGTACAAACTGAAATTTCATATAGACAATGACTTGTTTATACTGTTCTATATGCTATAGTGTAAGTACAATATTTATATTCCAATCAATTTATTTTATAATTATATGGTAAAACTGAGAAAGTCAACAATTGTTCAGTAATAGTGTGCTGTGACACTTTTGTATTTTTATGTCTGATTTTGTAAGCAAGTAGTTTTTAAGTGAGTTGAAACTTGGGGGTACACAAGACAAATCAGACTCCTGAAAGGGGTACAATAGTCTGGAAAGGTTCAGAGCCACAGCTCTGAAGTACATAATCTTCTCCCAGTGACATCTCATATGTCCCATCACATGTGAATTCATTTGTTATTGGCCTGTTTGATTTAGCTTCCCCAGCTCATGTCTCTCAAGTGGTGGTGAGCCCTGAACCACTCCCACCAAACATAAGAGTTGTGAGAGCTCCCCCTAATCCAGGGTATTATAGAAAGAGAGAGAGAGAAGGAAGTCAGCCTGATTGTTAGGCCTAAATTCTGTGCTTGTATGGTGCACATTAAAGCAGAATTTAGGCTACCCTAGGGGTTTTTTTCTAAAAGAATTATTAAAAGCAATGGATAAATCTGAAAAATAAAGGAAAATTTTAAAACTTGTGAATTAATTACTAATAATTCACCTGACCCCCAAAATAAGATAGATGAACCCAACTGAAAACTAACAGCGTGAATGCAGACATCAGTTGAAATAGAAGTACTGAGAAAGCCAATCCACTGTCATTTTACAATACGGCACTAGTGTTAGCAAAGTCCTAATTAGCTCTTATTCTTTGCATTGTGCAACATTTTAAATGTTGCTAGTGGGGTGCATTATTTTTATGATGCATGTGTTTTGTTTTCAAAATAAGAGTTTGCACTTTTAGGTACTTGCTAAAGTACATTGCAATCTGGTGTAAAATGCGTTCTATTCCATCTGGGGTCAGATTGCATTTTTTATTATTTAAATTAAAGTGAGCCTAGAGAAGATATAAAACCCAGATATTCTAGGAACTGACACAGCCCCAGGTCTGACTTTGAACAATTTATCACAGAGACTAGAGTTGTCAGGGGATAAGTCATAGCCTGTAGCTGAAAAGTCAGTAGTTTATGAGAAGAAGCAATCCAAATATATGGGGAAAAAGGAAAAAAATCTGCTGAGATATTTTCCACTTTTCTGTAAACATAAAATTCCGGTACTTATAAAAGTTTTTACATTTGATGAGAATGAGCCAGAAAAATATCTACGAGATACCTTAAAATAACAGGTAAGAAGGAGTAGTGTATTTTGCTGCAAAAGGACAAGCTGGATCTTGTCCTGGTTTTGTGGACTTTTGTGCATGGACACTCACAGTCCTGACTAATGCTGTATCCACTTGACACTTAAAATGCATTTTAATGATGGAGGCTGTTTTTGCTACCTGTTTAAATAGTATTTTTCACTTAAATGGTCATAAATGGGCTCTATGGATAATATTCCCCACTAAGATACATGAAAGAAGTTCAGACCTCTGCTGGATTAATTTTTTTAGCTTTCTGGCTGTAGATTCAACAAGGCTCCAGTGCATTGATTTGCGAGAAAAAGCTATCTAGGTAACCAGAAAAAATAGGCTCTTCATGACATGTCCTCCTCTCCATATCCATGCACAATTCCCATTAACTTTAGTAGAAGCTTAGTGCTAACATCTTAAGAAGGATAATAGACAAGTTAACTTTAATTTATTTTTTAAATAGTTGTAGAAAAGGCTAATGAGATACCTTATATCTTTGAACCCAAGATTTCCCCATGCCAGCTGATTTGGATTGGTTGCTGCAGTAGGAAAACAGTCTATGAACAGCTGTTTAAGATCCAAACTGTGTCTTACTCAGCACAGGTATGCTGGGGAAGGAGAAAGCAGAGGCTGAGAGCTCTTGCTCCCTATCACACCCACACTGGAGAGGACAAGAATGCTGAAGCTCATGCCCCCAGTGTAGGTCGCAAGGGGACTGGTTCTCAGAGTCTACAGCGTTATAGACCCAAAAGGTTGTGTGTCTTGGAGTTGAGAATGTGACCTGACTCAACCCTTCCTGCACATTTGTCAATAAAAGATGCAGGCTGGTGCTGGTAGGTGCACACGCTACACCTGTTAAATAATATAGTGACTCTGTTTCTGAGTGTGCTCCCACTGTGACATTCTGCATTCCCTGTCCCACGACCCCAATCCAGCAAAGCACTTAGACATATGCTCATTTTTAAGCACATGAGGGGGCCCATTGAAGTCAAGGAGGTCGCTCATGTGTTTACAATTAAGATCATGCTTACGTGTTTTGTTGGATTGTGTCTGAGTGGCCAGGACTCATTGTTACAGCTGCTTGGGTGTTGTCACTGTGTGCTTTCCTTAGACCTCTGACTGTAAAACCTATAACTTAGCCCTAGACATCCATTATATTAATGAGCTTCAGTGTCATAATAAAAGTGCTGTGGGAGGTGGCCAGCTAGAAAACTCTCCTGCACCATGATCAGAGAATTCTGTCTGCTGTGAGCACAAATGATTTAGGGCCAGTCTCTGATACCCTGACTCATGTTGAAGGCAATGGATCACTCATGGAGTAAGATGCTATTCAACACGAGTGTGTCAGAATCTGGCCCTGGCTGTTATGTCTCCTGAAGAACAAATACGCTTTTGTAATTCACTACAGTGACTTTAACTGGATCAGATTAATGGCATAGTGTTAATTTCTGTGGACTCTTCTAGCAGCATTTAATGTACATTTTAAACATCATCAGTGCCACTCTGTGACTTGTTGATTGATTCCTGCATGCTGGGGGGAAAATAACCACAAAAAACATAAAGATCCCAAAATGAATCAAACTGGGGCTCCTCATTTACCCACTCAGTGTGCTATGGGCTTCTCTTTCTCATATATAAACACAAATGCAATCACGGGAAAAAAAGTTAGATGGGAGAGTGAACAAGAGATAGTGGTTGTATCTTTGTCTTTAAGTGTATGTAGAATTACAGGTCAAGCACTGGAGAAGCATAATATTAATAAAGGAGGAATCAGAGAAGAGTAGGACAGGAAGGGACCTCAAGAGATCTTCTAGTCCAGTCCCCTGCACTCAATGCAGGACTAACTAGTATCTAGACCAGTGGTTCTCAACTGTGGTCCACCATTTGTTCCGGGAAAGCCCCTGGCCCGCCGGGCCAGTTTGTTTACCTGCCGCGTTTGCAGGTTCGGCCAATCGCGGCTCCCACTGGCCACGGTTTGCCGCTCCAGGCAATGGGGGCTGCAGGAAGGGCCTGGAGCGGCGAATCGCGGTCAGTGGGAGCCGTGACTGACCGAACCTGTGGACGCGGCAGGTAAACAAACCGGCCCGGTGCGCCAGGGGCTTTCCCTGAACAAATGGTGGACCACAGTTGAGAACCACTGATCTAGATGATTCCCTAGTACCTGTTCGTCTAATCTGCTCTTAAAAATCTCTAATGATGGAGATTCCACAACCTCTCTAGGTAATTTTATATTCCAGTGCTTAACTACCTTGCCAGTTAGGAACTTTTTCCTATTGTCCAACATAAACCTCCCTTGGTGCAATTTAAGCCCATTGCTTCTTGTTCTATCCTCAGAGGTTAAGGAGAACATTTTTTCTCCCTCCTCCTTGTAACAACAACCTCTTATGTACTTGAAAACGGTTATGTCCCCCGTTCAGTCTTCTCTTCTCCAGATTAAACAGTTTTTTCAGTCTTCCCTCATAGGTCATGTTTGCTAGACCTTTAATCATTTTTGTTGCTCTCCTCTGGACTTTCTCCAATTTGTCAACCTTTTCCCTGAAATGTGCTGCCCAGAACTGGACACAATACTCCCGCTCTGCTCTACGCTGAAAAGGCCTCACTGAAGAATTACTTCTTGTGTCTTGCTTACAACACTCCTTATACATCCCAGAATTATGTTTGCTTTTTTTGCAACAGTATTACACTGTTGACTCATATTTACCTTGTAATCCACTATAACCCCCAGACTTCTTTCTGCAGTCCTCCTTCCTAAGCAGTCATTTCCCATTTTGTATATGTGCAATTGATTGTTTCTTCCTAAGTGGAGTACTTTGCATTTGTCCGTATTGAATTTCATTCTATTTACTTCAGACCATTTCTCCAGTGTTTCAAGACAATTTGAATTTTAATCCTCTCCTCCTTGCAATCCCTCCCAGTTTGGTATTGTCTGCAAATTTTATAAGTGTACTTTCTATGCCATTATCTAAATCAGTGGTGGGCAACCTGTGGCCCATGGGCTGCATGTGGCCCGTCAGGGTAATCTGCTGGCAGGCCGTGAGACAGTTTGTTTACATTGACCGTCTGCAGGAATGGCTGCCCAGAGCTCCCAATGGCCGCGGTTTGCTGTTCCCATTGCCAGGAATGGTGAACCGGGGCCATTGGGAGCTGCGGGCCGTTGTGCCTGTGGACGGTCAATGTAAACAAACTGTCTCACGGCCCACCAGAGGATTACCCTGATGGGCCGCATGCAGCCCATGGGCTGCAGGTTTCCCACCACCGATCTGAATCATTGATGAAGATATTGAACAGAACTAGACCCAGAATTGATCCCTGCAGGAACCCACTTGATAAGTCTTTCTAGCTTGACTGTGAACCACTGATAACTACTCGCCGGGAGCCATGTTCCGACCAGTTTTGCACCCACCTTATAGTAGCTCCATCTAGGTTGCATTTCCCTAGTTTGTTTTTGAGAAAATCATGCAAGACAGTATCAAAAGCCTTACTAAAATCAAAATATACCACATCTACCGCTTCCCCCATGTCCATAAGGCTTGTTACCCTGTCAAAGAAAGCTATTAGATTGGTTTTACACAATTTGTTCATGACAAATCCATGCTGTTATTTATCACCTTATTATCTTCTAGGTGTTTGCAAATTAATTGCTTGATTATTTACACCATTATCTTTCCAGGTACTGAAGTTAAGATGACTGGTCTGTAATTCCCTGGGTTGTCTTTATTTCCCTTTTTATAGATGGGTACTATATTTGCCCTTTTCCAATCCTCTGGAATCTCTTCTGTCTTCCATAAGTTTTCAAAGATAATCACTAATGGCTCAGATATCTCCTCTGTCAGCTCCTTGAGTATCCTAGGATGTATTTCATCAGGCCCTGGTTACTTAAAGATATCTAACTTGTCTAAGTAATTTTGAACTTGTTCTTTCCCTATTTTAGCCTCAGATCCTACCTCATTTCCACTGGTATTCAGTGTCTTAGTCGTCCAATCACGGCTAACTTTTTTGGTGAAAACTAAAACAAAAAACTTGTTTAGCACTTGTGCCATTTCCACATTTTCTGTTATTGTTTTTTCCCCCTCATGGGGTAATGGGCCTACCCTATCCTTGGTCTTACTCCTGTGTCTAATGTGTGTAGAATGTTTTCTTATTACCTTTTATGTCTCTAGCTAGTTTAAGCTCATTATGTATGTGCCTTGCGCTTTTTAATTTTGTCCCTACATGCTTGTATTGTTTGTTTATATTCATCCTTTGTAATTTGATCTAGTTTCCACTTTTTGACTCTTTTTTGAGTTTCAAATAATTGAAGATCTCCTGGTTAAGCCAGGGTGGTATCTTGCCATTCTACCTGTCTTTCCTAAGATGTAGGATAGTTTGCTCTTGTGCCCTTAATAATGTCTCTTTGAAAAACTGCCCACTCTGTTGAACAGTTTTTCCCCTTCAACTTGCTTCTGATGGGATCTTACCTACCAATTCCCTGAGTGTGCTAAAGTCTGCCTTCTTGAAATCCATTGTCTTTATTTTGCTGTTCTCCCTCCTACCATTCCTTGGGTGATCACTTACACCCAAGCTGCCTTCCACTTTCAAATTCTCAACCAGTTCCTCTCTATTTGGCAAAATCAAATCTAGAACAGTCTCTCCCCTAGTAGCTTTCTCCAACGTCTGGATAAAATATTGTCTCCAATACCTTCCAAGAACTTGTTGGATAATCTGTGTCCTGCTGTGTTATTTTCCCAACAAACATCTTGGCAGCTGAAGTCCCACATCACCATAAAGCCCTGTGCTTTGGGTGATTTTGCTAGTTGTTTAAAAAAAGCATCATCCACCTCCTCTTCCTGGTTAGATGGTCTGTAGTAGACCCTACCATGACATCACCCTGGTTTTTACCCCTTTTATCCTTACCCAGACACTTTCAACAAGTCTGTCTTTCAATCTCAACCTCAGTCCAAGTGTATACATCTTTGATATATAAGGCAACACCTTCTCCCTTTTATCCCCTGCCTGTCCTTCCTGAGCAAGCTGTACCCTTCCATATCAATATTTCAGTCATGTATATTATCCCACCAAGTGTGTGTGATGCCAAGTTTGTCATATTTGTGTTTATTCACTAGCATTTCTAGTTCTTCCTGCTTATTCCCCGTACTTCTCACATTAGTATAGAGATATCTAATATACTGATTTTATTTCCCCTCTATGTTCCCTCTTGCCTCTCCCTGGTCCCTGCTATAATGGCCCATGCTTCCCCCAGATTCTGACCTTTCTCCCAGGTCTCCATGTTTTTGATTTAAGGAAGCTCTGGGTTAAGGTGGAAATATGCCTTTGGTTCCTCAAAAGTTTAGTTTTCTTTCCAGTCCAAACCCATTTAAAATTTTCTGTAACAACAAAGACACTGAGTTTGTTTTTGCCTATTATGGAAGATAATAATCTCCACTTTGAAACATTTTGGGTACCAATACATTTTTCAATGTATTGCCTCTTTATTTTTTTAAGGGCTGTGTTTAATTTGTATCTTTGCTATGGCCTAAATAAACATCTTGGTTCTGGAAGGCACCATTATTATTATTGTTTTGAATTTTAAACCCATATTTTTACAACGTTTTCAGAACCCATTCTAGATTTCTCAAGTGTCCTCTAAAAAGGATAATAATAAAATAGAAATCTGGGCAAAACAGATGCATTAGTCTTTGGGATATGGCAGGGGCACTAGCTACACTGAATGGGTGCCTTTCATACCTATCAAGCTTTATATATATGTTTAATCTTAGATTTTATTTGATTTTTTACGAATCTGGCTATCTGGCCACTTGTAAATGCTAGGAACAGATCAGGTTCCATAAACTTCACCCCCCTGCCTGTTAGGAAATAAATTATGTGGTTTTGGAATTGGATGGATAGTGATCCATTTAGATTCTTGTACTGTGCCTATCACTTTGGTACCTGAACACTTCCAACCAAGGTTAAGGTGACTATATATAAAGTTCCCCCAAATCCTCACACTACGATTGGGTTTAGTAACACACAAAATTAAACTAAACTCTACAGGTCATTATTATCCCCTGTTTCTGCAATCTTCTAATTTGCCTTTTTATATGTTCTAGCAAAGCATAAGGCACAGGAGGAGCATTAAGAAATGTAGGAATGGCATTTTTAACTGCATACATATTTGTTGTTATGCCTTTCACTAAGCCATATATCGAAAAAGTGTTTGTTTTAACTTCACTAGCTATCTAATGCATGGTTCCTAGAATTGCAATGCAAGTCAGCCTTGTTCAGATGTTTTGTGAAGGACAATCTCTTTATGTAACAGTCAGTGCTAACAGCAAACAGATACCTTTTTACTTTACGGTCACCTGCAGCCATCATAACTTTTATCTCCTAATGACTCTTATTCAATACTGTACTTGTTTCTCTTAATTTGACTCATGTACAGTTTTTCAGGAATTACAGATATTGCAACACCTGTATCGATTTTCATTTGTGGAGTTCCTTTATTGGTACTTATATAACCTTATATGTAGCATTTGAATCCTGCTTATTTTGTGCGATAAGCGGTTCTAAGAAGTGATATAAATGACCAGCCATCTCATTATGATGAGGAGCAGATTATGTAATTAGCTCCTAGATACTCACATAACTAGGTGATTTTCCATATCTTTAATGAGAACAGCTTCCTTTTATTTAATTCCTTTCTCCAGTGATGTACATGACTAACGAGACCCAAATACCCTCCCTTGGCACAGTTCCCATACTACTGCGTAATTGCTCTGACTGATGTGATGTTTCCAAGCAATGAAAATGTGGATCCTTCCAACTTGCTGGTCTCCTCCAGGGTGTAGCAACTCATGTCCACTTCCTTGTCTCAGGTCTGGTCTTTCCTTCTTCAATATGAAATGGAAGCAGAGGTGTTCTCTCAAAGTGTAGTATGTTTCTTTTGGTGGATTCCAACACCAGCATGATAACCATTGCTCCTTTCAGGTTTACTTGTTTCTGTGAACAATTCTTGGCAGCCCCTCTCCCTTTTGGATCTCTGGTGTCTGAGGGCTTCTCAGAGATGATTACTAAAAAGAAGGTCAGGGACTGATTTTTAAGAGTTGCTAGAACATCAGATGTGCTTTCCCCTTCTCTGTGGTTTTCTAAATGAAATTTGTATCTCTGTCTTCTGTGAAGTTTGTTTGGGATTCATAGAACTTTTTAAGCACTTCAATCAAACCCTTATAGTCTATCTTGCCATGTTCTTGAGGAAATCCTAAGCCTTCCAGAGCTGCACATTCCTGTTCCCTAACTAGGAATAGGAAAATGGATCTCTTCCTGAGCCTCACTTCATTGTTGTTGTTGTCATAAAAATACGGCGGCACCCTCTCTGCTTACACTTCAAAATCCTTTTCACATTTTTTGTCAAAATTGAAACCATCAGTTTTTACCATACACAGCCATTTTTACCTTTCCTTTCCCCAATTAATCAGAGACCTCTTCATCACTGCTGGATCACCCGTTTCAAACGGATATTATCCTCATTGCCAATGACTTTTCTTATGTCACCCAAGAGCTAATAAGTGAAAAAAGCCTTTTAAAATTAACTTCAGTTATTTTGATTGGATTAGAATAAATACCACAAGAAAAATAAAGCAACAACAAAAATGAACCCAGTTAGCATAGTGATGGGGTCTTTTATCTACAAACTACAACCAGGCTACTTCATACTTAGGTTCAATCTCCAGTCTGAATTCCAGATGCATCTGACTGGAAATGAACAAGTTGTTCTGAATTCTGCCAGATAAAATATTCCAGACTTCAATGGTACAATAACCACATAGTCACAACAGTTCTCAAAACTCCATATGACTTACTGGGATGCTGGAAAAAAGTTTGGCTAAAAATATAATTTCTGTGGTTCTGGGTTTTGCCTCCTCTTCATTGGTTCACAGGCAGGCCAATCAACATCAAGATTCTCTGCTCATTTTCCTGCCTTGTTTCAGCTTGCAGTACAGGTAGTCAGCTCCAGTGACTTTGCAGCAGCCAACATCTTGATCTGGCATCTAAAAGTGCATGTTTGCAGATCCCTCATGACACTGCATTTTACACTGGACAGTGCCGTTCCAATGTTGCTTTCTGTTCTTTGGCCTTGCATCTGCTCCATGGACTTTCACCAAAATAATGGCAGTAACAGTTGTCAGGTAACAGGGAATCTGTGTCTAGCTCTCCTGCACCTTTCCAAAGAAGAATCTTAAAGAGCAGTCTTCCAGAATCTAGGGCTTGTAGTTAGAGAGGAGCAACTGGTGAGCTCAGTCATTAAGATGACTGAGGAGGATCTGGAGAGGAAAGGTCAGCTTTACAAAATTCACTCTCTGCTGTCGTGCTGTAGGGTTTTCCTGACAGGCTATAGGAATGAGGTGCCTAGACCATGGTCTTGAAAAGGGAGGAATCTTCATATAAATATTTTTGAATGAAAAGCAGCACAACTAGCTCTTGTTGCTCTAAGGGCCACAGCATAGGACACCATGGATCATGATAGACAACACAGCTGTGAGTGCATATGTAAAATACGCGCTCTAGGTCAGATGCACTCTTCATCCTCTTCGGAGGTTCCAGGAAATTGCTAAAGGCCAGCATTGAAAATCAGAGGCATTGTCCCATTTGGTCAATGGCTCAACATCAGAGAAGATGGTGGGTGCCCATGTGGTAAAAATTATGTACATCAGCTTTTGGAGTATCTAATCCTGCTTTTCAAATTTGGATTCCATGTATAGAAACCAGCCTCTTTTTTGGCTTTAACTCTAAAATCAACTTGATGTCATATGTGTTGAGCACCTACAGTTTCTAACAAATGGGCCTCTGAAGCATCTTTCTTAGGCCCACTCACAGGAGTCATATCTCCTACCTCTGCTAGGTCTTCATTGTGTCACTGGTCATGTCACAAGTATGAATCACCTCTTTAACTTCCCACCAGGCTGTCAGCAGCATGGACACTTATGTGGCACTTACCAGCCAGATGAAGAGACCACCTCAGATACACTGCACTCATGGTGGTGCAGGCTGGGTCTGTCAGCTAGGCCCTCATGCAAGGGAATGTGTGTGTTCAGTAGACAGGCCACTGCTGGGAGAATGAGAGAGGTGGGAGGGCAGAGAGGTAGAAGCTCCATGTAGAGGCCCCTCCCAAGGCAGCTAAAGACCTGAAGTGAATAGTGGGTCCCTGAAATGTTGTCCCTGAAATGAAGAGGATTCTAGGAAGGTGACCCCTGTCTTTCTAGCAGAGTGTTCTGGTGGCCCTGTCTCCCTCTGAGAGCTGCCACTCTCATTGTCAGGCTGCATGATTTACCCAACAGCCACCTGGGTCAGAAAATTTTGGATGGTTGTAATGATCCCTTCTGGATTTGGAGTCTGTGATTCTATGGCTACATCTACACTATGAGCGAGGAGTGTGATTCACTTGCTTGTGTACATCTACTAGTGCTAGCTCTCATCAAGCTAGCGCGAGTGTTAATAGCACTCTAGCCGCTGTATCATTGGTGGCAGAAGTGGAGGCTTAGCTCAGCTGTGCTGAGTATGTGCCCGCTAGATTCAGGTGGGTTTGTACTTAGCACAACTAAACCGTGCTTCAGCTGCCACTGCTTGTGGTACCACAGTTACACTGCTTTCATAGAATCCTAGACTATCAGGATTGGAAGGGACCTCAGGAGATCATCTAGTCCAACCCCCTGCTCAAAGCAGGACCAATCCCCAATTTTTGCCCCAGATCCCTAAATGGCCCTCTCAAGGACTGAACTCACAACCCTGGGTTTAGCAGGCTAATATTAAAACCACTGAGCTATCCATCCCCCTTCATAGATTCCAAGGCCAGAATAGACTGTTGTAATAATCTAGTTTTACCTTCAGTATAATAGACCATGCAACTTTCCCCAAGATAATTACTGGAGCAGATCTTTTAGAAGAAACATCCAATCTTGATTTAAAAATGGTCTGTGATGGAGAATCCACTATGACCCTAGATAAATTGTTCCAGTGGTTAATTATTCTCACAAATAAAAATGTACGCCTTATTTCTGGTTTGAATTTGTCTAGCTTCAACTTCCAGCCATTGAATTGTGTTATACTTTTCTCTGCTAAATTGAAGACCCCATTATTAAATATTTGTTCTCTATGTAGATATTTTCAGACTGTAATCAATTCATCCCTTAATCTTCTCTTTGTTAAACTAAATGGATTAAGCTCCTTGACTCTTTCACTGTATGCATGTTTTATGATCCTCCAATCATTCTTGTGGCTCTTTTCTGAATCATCTCCAATTTATCAACATCCTTCTTGAATTGTTGGCACCAGAACTGGAACAATAGTCCAGCAGTGGTCACACCAGTGCCAAATACAGAGGTAAAATAACGTATCTACGCCTACTTGAGATTCCCCTGTTTTCATCCCAGGATTGCATTAGCTCTTTTGGCCATAATGTCACACTGGGAGTACATGTTCACCTGGTTATTAGTCACAACTCCCAAACCTTTTTCAGAGTCTCAGCTTCCTAGCATAGAGTCCCCCATCCTGTACGCTTTGTTCCTACATTTATACATTTTCATTTAGCCATATTAAAATGCATATTGTTTGCTTGCACCCAGTTTACCAAGTGATCCAGGTCACTCTGAATCAGTGACCTGTTCATTTCATTATTTATCACTCCCCCAATTTTTGTGTCATCTGCAAACTTTATCAGTGATGATTTTATGTTTTCTTTCAGGTCACTGATAAAAATGTTAAATAGCAAAGGGCCAAGAACTGATCACTGTGGGACCTCACTGCAACACAGCCACTTGATTCTCAGTTTACATTTACATTTTGAGACCTGTCAGTTAGCCAGTTTTTATTCCATTTAATGTGTGTCAAGTAAATTTTGTATCTTTTTTGAAAAATGGTACATTAGCTTTCTTCCAATCTTCTGGAACTTTCTCAGTGCTCCTAGACTTATTGAAAACCAGCATTAACAGTTCAGTGAGCTCCTCAGCCAGATCTTTTAAAAATCTAATATGCAAATTATCTGGATCTGCTGATTTAAAAATATTGGACTTTAATAGCTTCTTTTAACATCCTACAGAGATACTAGTGGAATGGAAAGAGTATTATCATCACCACATGATGAGACTACATCATCTGTTTTTCCCCAAATCCAGAAGAGAAATATTTATTGAACGCTTCTGGCTTTTCTGCATTATTATTGATAGTTCAACCATTTCCATCTAGTAATGGACCAATACATTGTCAGGATTCTTTTTGTTACTAATGTATTTGAAAAGCTTGTTATTATCCTTACCTCTGCTGGCCACAGATCTCTCCTTGTGTCCCTTGTCTTCCCTTATCAATTTTCTATAATTCCTAATTTCTGATTTATATTCATTACTATCAACTTCCACTTTCTTCCATTTGTTATATGTTTTGGGTTTTTTTGTTTTTTTAATTTTTCACATCTGCCTTCACTTCCCCTGTAAACCAAGTCAGTTTTTTAACCAGTATGGCCTTCTTCAGCTCTGGAATTGTGGCTTTTGGGGCATCTAGTAAAGTTTTCTTAAATGATTTCCAATTAACATTCATATTTTTCTAATTATATTCTTTCTCCCAGCTGATTTGGCTCATAATGATTCTCAGCTTTGTGAAATTGGCCCTATTAAAGCACCAAGTGTATCTATTATTGCTCTGGACAAGTCCCTGCCTGGGCCCTTACCCTTAACTGAGAGGATGGACAGGAACACAGTCTGTGCCCCTGACTCCTTTATGCTTGCTGCCAGATCTCTGTAATCACTGCTGATTTGCTCAGGGTCATACCTAGCAGTAAAATGAGTGCCCACATGGATGAGCATTTATTGGAGTAATGAGGTGAAAATTAATGGCCTGTGACATAGGAGGTCAGATTAGCAAGTCTAATGGTCCCTTCTGGCCCTAAACTCTATGAAACTATGAAATAAGAACTTAGAACATTTGGCTCATATTAAGTGGAAGACAAGAGTTGTTGCTGTAGTTCAGCGGAAGACAGGATGAAGATGGATATAGTAGGCCTTTGAGAACTTTAGGGTTTACAGTTGAAACAGACCATACCATAATAATGTGTAAGCAGAGTTAGGCTTCAGCTGCAAAGCGTGGAGAGTATTTCGATCAAAGTTTATGGTTTGTGCCCATTTCAAGGTACAAGACCAAATTCTCTGCTGGTTATAAATTGGAGCAGCTCCATTAAAGTCAATGAAGCTGTAACGATTTAGAACCAGCAGAGAATTTGGCCCTTAATCTACAAATCTGTAAAGGTGCAACAAAGGTGCTAAACATGTAAGAACATAAGAACATAAAAATGGCCATACTGGGTCAGACCAAAGGTCCATCCAGCCCAGTATCCTGTCTACCAACAGTGGCCAATGCCAGGTTCCCCAGAGGGCGTGAACCTAACAGGTAATGATCAAGTGATCTCTCTCCTGCCATCCATCTGCTCCCTCTGACAAACAGAGGCTTGGGACACCATTCCTTACCCATCCTGGCTAATAGCCATTAATGGACTTAACTTCCATGAATGTATCCAGTTCTCTTTTAAACCCTGTTATAGTCCTAGCCTTCACAACCTCCTCAGGCAAGGAGTTCCACAGGTTGATGGTGTGCTGAGTGAAGAAGAACTTCCTTTTATTTGTTTTAAACCTGGTACCCATTAATTTAATTTGGTAGCCCCTAGTTCTTATATTATGGGAACAAGTAAATAACTTTTCCTTATTCACTTTCTCCACACCACTCATGATTTTATATACCTCTATCATATCCCCCCTTAGTCTCCTCTTTTCCAAGCTGAAAAGTCCTAGCCTCTTTAATCTCTCCTCACATGGGACTCGTTCCAAACCCCTAATCATTTTAGTTGCCCTTTTCTGAACCTTTTCTAATGCCAGTATATCTTTTTTGAGATGAGGGGACCACATCTGTATGCAGTATTCAAGATGTGGGCGTACCATGGATTTATATAAGGGCAATAAGATATCCTCCGCCTTATTCTCTATCCCCTTTTTTAATGATTCCTAACATCCCGTTTGCTTTTTTGACTGCCACTGCATACTGCATGGACGTCTTCAGAGAACTATCCACGATGACTCCAAGATCTTTCTCCTGATTAGTTGTAGCTAAATTAGCCCCCATCATATTGTATGTATAGTTGGGGTTATTTTTTCCATTGTGCATTACTTTACATTTATCCACATTAAATTTCATTTGCCATTTTGTTGCCCAATCACTTAGTTTTGTGAGATCTTTTTGAAGTTCTTCACAGTCTGCTTTGGTCTTAACTATCTTGAGAAGTTTAGTATCATCTTCAAACTTTGCCATCTCACTGTTTACCCCTTTCTCCAGATCATTTATAAATAAGTTGAATAGGATTGGTCCTAGGACTGACACTTGGGGAACACCACTAGTTACCCCTGTCCATTCTGAAAATTTACCATTTATTCCTACCCTTTGTTCCCTGTCTTTTAACCAGTTCTCAGTCCATGAAAGGGTCTTCCCTCTTATCCCATGACAACTTAATTTACATAAGAGCCTTTGGTGAGGGACCTTGTCAAAGGCTTTCTGGAAATCTAAGGACACTATGTCCACTGGATCCCTCTTGTCCACGTTTGTTCACCCGCTCAAAGAACTCTAATAGATTAGTAAGGCATGATCTCCCTTTACAGAAACCATGTTGACTTTTGCACAACAATTTATGTTCTTCTATGTGTCTGACAATTTTATTCTTTTCTATTGTTTCAACTTATTTGCCCGGTACTGACGTTAGATGTACCAGTCTGTAATGGCCAGGATCACCTCTAGAACCCTTCTTAAATATTGGCATTACATTAGCTATTTTCCAGTCATTGGGTACTGTAGCTGATTTAAAGGAGAGGTTACAAACCATAGTTAATAGTTCCGCAATTTCACATTTGAGTTCTTTCAGAACTCTTGGGTGAATGCCATCTGGTCCCGGTGACTTGTTACTGTTAAGTTTCTCAATTAATTCCAAAACTTCCTCTAGTGACACTTCAATCTGTGACAATTCCTCAGATTTGTCACCTACAAAAGACGGCTCAGTTTTGGGAATCTCCCTAAGATCCTCAGCCATGAAGACTGAAGCAAAGAATTCATTTAGTTTCTCTGTGACGACTTTATCGTCTTTAAGTGCTCCTTTTGTATCTCGATCAGCCCCACTGGTTGTTTAGCAGGCTTCCTGCTTCTGATGTACTTAAAAAACATTTTGTTATTACCTTTTGAGTTTTTGGCTAGCTGTTCTTCAAACTCCTTTTTGGCTTTTCTTATTACATTTTTACATTTAATTTGGCAGTGTTTATACTCCTTTCTATTTACCTCACTAGGATTTGACTGCCACTTTTTAAAAGATGCCTTTTTATCTCTCACTGCTTCTTTCACATGGTTGTTAAACCACAGGGGCTCTTTTTTAGTTCTTTTACTGTGTTTTTTAATTTGGGGCATACATTTAAGTTGAGCCTCTGTTATGGTGTCTTTGAAAAGTGTCCATGCAGCTTGCAGGGATTTCACTCTAGTCACTGTACCTTTTAATTTCTGTTTAATTAACCTCCTCATTTTTGCATAGTTCTCCTTTCTGAAATTAAATGCCAAAGTGTGGGACTGTTGAGGTGTTCTTCCCACCACAGGAATGTTAAATGTTATTATATTATGGGCACTATTTCCAAGTGGTCCTGTTATATAGTTACCTCTTGGACCAGATCCTGCGCTCCACTCAGGACTAGATCGAGAGTTGCTTCTCCCCTTGTCGGTTCCTGTACCAGCTGCTCCAAGAAGCAGTCATTTAACGTATCGAGAAATTTTGTCTCTGCAAATATCCCAAAGGGTCATAATAGGGGAAAATACGTAAAGGTGCTGAGTTCAACAAGCCTCTACGAGGTGTTAATAGAAAAGGGAGAAGATGGTGTGCAGAGCACATTGACAAATGGAAGGAAATTAAAAAACAAAACACAAAACAAATCCTACTGGCATGGCGGTTAATTGGCTTGTTTCTGACCTTCTATTTGACATTAGTAGCTCAAAGTCCATGTGTTGCACAGGTATGCAAGTTGGGCCAAGTAATCCACCATCTCTGCATTCTCCCTCATACAACCAATGAAATTTCTGCATGCAGATTACCTGTAGAGTAAGTGTGGTGATTGGTTGAGTTACTTCTGATATCAGAATGGTCTGGACTCGCTTGTCAAAGTCTATGATATGACAGATGACTAAGGCTACGATTTAGTCATGGGTATTTTTAGGAAAAGTCATGGACAGGTCAAGGGAAATAAACAAAACATCACAGCCAGTGACTTGTCCATGACTTTTACTAAAAATACCCGTAAATAAATCTTAGGGGCTGGGTGAGGGGGGGCCGCTGCAGTGGATGCTGCTGCTCTGGGGGGTGGTGCTCCAGCGGTTGCTGCTGCTCCTGGAGGGGGGGCAGCTCGGGAGCCCTGCTGCTGCTCTGGTCAGGGGGTGACCCGGGGCCCCGTTACCTCCTCTGCTGCTCCTGGCGGGGTATGGACTGGAGCCACGCCACTGCTGCTGCTGGGAGGAGCGGCACTGTACCCCACTGCCGCTATTCCTCTGGGCAGGGGGTGGCCCAGAGCCCTGCGGCTGCCTTGACATCCATGAAAGACTTGCAGCCTTATGCTTGACTACCACATAGTGCAGCTCATCTGAGCTCTTCTGGAGAACAGACATTTTGCGTACATCGGTGTGCAAGAAATGGAGCTGCTGGAGACGACAACAAAATGGCCTCCCCTAGGGCAGTGTGTTAGCACTAATCCTCTTCAACATATATACCAATGATCATCCCATACAGAGCAATACGAGGAACTTTTTGTATTCTGATGATCTATGCATCACGTCACAGGAGAAGGACTTTGCCACTGTCGAGAATAGACTGACGTGCACTGAGCAACCTCTCAATTTATTACAATAAGAACCAACTTCATGCCAACCCGACCCAGACACAGGTGACAGCCTTTCACCTATGCCATAGAGAAGCCAAGCAGAAATTAATCATCACCAGGGATGGAATCCTACTGGCTAATCACCCAAACCCTGTCTACCTGGGGGTGACATTAGATCGGACACTTTCCTTCGAAGCACATGTAGAGAAGATGAAAGGGAAAGTTAGCACCTGTTACAACATCCTCTGAGAGTTGATTAACTCAAAGCGGGGAGCCAATCCAGTTATTTGCGAACCACTGCTATTGCCTTGTGCTACCTCAAAACAAAGTATACATGTCCAGTGTGGAAATGATCCATCCAGGCTAAGAAATTAGACCCTCTTCTAAACAACAGTTGTCATGGAATAACAGGATGACTCAAGCCAACACCAAAGGATAGCCTGTACTTACTGGCTGGCATTGCACACCTGATGTCAGGAGGAAGGTAGCAAGCCAAATGGAAAGATCACGGCAGATGGAAGATACAAGCATTCATTATATGGTCACACAGAAGTAACCAAATGCCTTAAATAGTGAACATTTTATAATCAGTGTTGTGCCTTTGGGTATGACAGCTGGCGAGGCATGACTGAGGTTATGGGATGAAAGCTGTGTGCAGTCAGAAGCACTGAAATAGATCTGGAACCCCAGGAGAACCTTCTTGGAGGGGCTGACACAGACTGGCCAACATGGTGAAGTCTGAACTGCCTGTGCACGTAAACTGACAGATCACAGACTAATATGATCAAATGGGGCTATTCTAATGGCATGAATATATATGAGTGTGGTGAGTTGCAGACCCTGGAGCACCTGCTCACTTGCTGACTCTTTGGGGAGACCTGTATGAAGGAGGACCTCACTGCATTGACAGAAAGAGCCATTGTTTGTGCACGGTTCTGCAAAAACATCTAGTTTGTGACAAGGACATGAGAAGGAGAAGAAGACTGGACTGTTGGCATAACATAGGTACATACCTTCTGTCTCCTGAGTGTAATTTGATTTGTAACACCAAAATGGCTGACAACTTAAAAATTGGAGGGTAGCAGACCACGTATCCCAGTAATGATTGAACCTGGTAATATTCTCAACAAAAAGATTTCTCAACCATGCTAGTAGCTGTTTCCGTCACTTCGTATTGACTCAACAGACATTCTAGGCTTCAGAGTGACACACAGAGTGACAATTCTGGAATCTTTTATATAGATAATAAGAATTCACTTATTCAAGTCACTCTTATAAAAATGGCTACTAAAATATTCAACTTCTGTGCAGGATTTAACACAATCAGGAGCATCTCTCCATATTAAACATGATACTTTAAACAAAGTATATTCCACCACTCTCTGGGAAGGATAAATCTAAGCTAATGGTGGAGATGAGAAGGCAGCAGGTTTATGATCCAAATACATTGCATTGTCTAGGAATATAATCTTTTTTTGTCAGTTACATTGGAAAGAAATAAATTACTCATCAGTCAACCCATTATTATTATAATAAGAGCAAGGCACTGCTTAATTGCATCAGTTAAGTGGATATGACTTTGCCAATGCTCATAAATACCATTACATCAATCCTCAGAAATGGACCTGTTGATTTATTAAATGATGATGGACAAAGAAGATGTTGCAATCTCTTTTATAATTTAACCTGTGCTTGAAATGTGTAGGTGTTTAAGGCCAACTCTACACAGTTATTTATGTAAATTACCACAAAGAAGAAAGTGAAGAAGCAACTGCAAACCGTAATTTAGTGTATCAAGTAAGTCTCTCTTTTGGTACATGTACTAATTTTGAACATGCATATTGTTTATTTAACACACTTGATGGTACTTTTTAGGCTACTCTGCTCTATCATGTATTTTAAATCCATATTTAATCAAAGGAGCTGTTGTATACTCTTGGCTAATGAAAATTCCTCTATAAAGGATGTCACTCAAAATTGTGACTGGTGAGTAGTAAGGGTGCTAGAGGATTGAAGCACCTCTGATGACCTTGCAGTGGTAAAATCCTATCGAATAATCACATTTTCAGGATCATCACTGGTGGGTCATTGACTCAGTGTCTCTTTCTATTTTTTTTAACAACAAAATACTGTTCTCCAGTAACAGGCCAAACCTCTACAGTTCACAACAGTGCTACCACAGGGCTTGAGGTCGTCACTATAGACGACTGTAGTAATTGTTTTAACACCTGCAATAGCATTTTTACAGTATTATGTTCTCCATTAATTTGATATTACAAAATGTATAATAGACTCTATGCATGCAGAATAAAATAACAAAAACTAAGGTAAGAAATAACAAAAAGAACAATCTTTCCACCCAGGATTTTAGCAAGCTGCTTATATTTGAGCACATTCATCCCTCTATTGTATGGTTTGTGACAGAGTGCTGGGTAATGCCCGCCTGCATCTGAAGGTGCCTGCCGCAGTCTAAGGGGAAGAGCCACTGAACCCAGGGATCAAGTAAATCCAGTGGACAGCAAATGAGAAAACAGGGACAGGAGTGAGGGTCAAAGGGTCAAAAGCAGGAAGTCAGAGGGAAACACCGAGCAGAGAACCCTGGAGAGTGCCCACTGCTCCTCGAAGACGTCCAGGGAACCAGTGGATGCAGCCCAGAAGAACTCTACCCGGATATGTGACCTAAGTGAGGATCAGACATAGGCCCCACAGTTGCGCAGAAACTCTCCAGCCAGCATCCTCCCCTTGGTATAGTGGATCGCCACTTTGGTCAATGCCGTGAGGAGGTTGACGTGGAGGTCTTGTGACTTCGTGGGGCCACAGGTGGGGTGTGCAAATATCAGGAGGTCTGGGGAAAAGTGCAGCCAGAACTTAAAGAGAAGGTTCTGGAGGGGCCAGAAAAAGGGCTGCAACCTGGTGCACTCAAGGTAAATGTGCGGCAAGGTCTCCCTTATGCCATTTCAGGGAGGGGGGTGAACCACACTAAGTACACGCCCATGCTCACAGCTCTATGAAGGAGCCACCAACTAATATCCCTAGCAGGCTGGGAGAGTAGGGTGAATTACAGACTGGCCCACCAGGGCTCCTCACTGGCCACAGGTGGTCGAAGGTCCTGCCACTTGGTGTCGGAGCAGGACACGAGGGTGAGGAAATAAAGGGTATGGAGCACGAGCACATACAGATGTTTCCTAGGCACGGTTTGGAAATGAACCAGCTGCAGGTCCCACAACTGATTCGGATGATGCAGGGGAGTAGCCAGAGGTACACGCAGGGCAAGGGCCTGATGGCACAGGCTAGAGGGCCAGAGGTGAGGGGTGGGCTGGGAGCACCCGACAAGAGGAACTGCTTGAAGGAAGCCCAACAAGGCTGCCCTCACCGCATGGAATATGCGCCGGAGGACATGAGGGGTGGAGAGCCCCATGCACCAGCTAGCACCAGAGGATCCATCCAGTCCCCTTGGTCATAGTCCAGGAGGTCTCTGATCTTCATGTATCTGCCAGGACCAATCTCCAGTGCACCGAGGAAGACTCTGCCATCTGCACACTGAGCTGTTTAGCAAGGGCTCTGTGAGGAGATCTTCCCCCTCGGCAGTCACTGAGACCAGCTTCCAGGTCCAGAGGAGGTTCTGTTAGAAGACTGGCATGTCAGACAAGTCTGGCAGAAGATCCCCTCGGATGGAGGGGAAAAAGCGGTCGGGTGTATCAGAGCCCTTGGAGGCGGTGAAGGGAGGTATGTGCCAGCATACTCCACACCGGACTGCTTGCACCATGAAGGAGTCTCTGCAGGCCCTGGAGGTGGAAGACATGGACCTGACTGCTAAGGCAGAGCAGGCCCCATCCACCCCTCCTCCAGGGGAAGACTCAAAACCCCTGCAGAGACCCAGTGCAGCCCTGGCCAGAAGTAACCCAGAATTAGGAGGTGGGCCAGAGTACCTGGGGTCAGGCTCAGGTTATTGCACCGGTGCCAGAGCACGTACAGGACCAGCTGGTTAAGCACCAGTGCCCTCCCCTGCAGGGAAATGCACCAGAGCAGTCCTGTCCACCTCTGCAGATGCTCAGCCACCCTGCCTTCCAAATTGTGTCAGTTCTCTAGCAGGGAGGTATGGGCGGTGGAATGGAAGTCATCCAGATAGAGCAGCGGACCTGCACTCCACTGAATGGCCTGGAGCACGGGTGGGTGGAAGCTCACTTGACACCTGTCCCCGATCATCAGTCCAGAGCTCTTGACCCAGTTGACCCAGGCAGAGGAGGCCATTGAGTAGATGGCGTGGCAGGCCTCCACCTACACCAAGTCACCTGGGTCCTGGACCATGAGGAGAATGTCATGGGCATACGCTGACAGGCACCACCCAGGAATCTGACTCGCGGAGCACCAATCCTGTGAACCTCCTGCAGAGGAGATAGAGGAAGGGCTTGATGGCCAGAGTGTACAGCTGGTTGGACAGGGGCAGCCTTGATGCACCCCTCGCCCGAAGCTGATGGGTTCTTTCAGGGTTCATTTGAGCTTGACCGAACACAGCACCTGGAGAAAGCCTATGAAGTGGGACCTGAAACCGAATGTCCACAGAGTGCCCAAGAGATACCTGTGGTTCACCCTGTCAAATGCCTTCTCCTGGTACAGGGACAGAGAGTCAATGACAGACCATCTGTAACCCTTCTGCCAGTCAGAGTTGGCAGAAACAGGGGCCGGATTCAGTATCTAGGGGATCCTTTTCAACAATACAATGGAAAACCGGCTCAAGCCCCCACCCAGTGACCTACACCACCCCCTGGGTGCCTCTAAGAGGCAATACTTCCCCTCTTGCAAGCACAGAGTCTGAGTGTAGCAAAAAACTTTTAATAAAAGGAGGGAAATAATGTGGCATTAATTTGGGGAAACACTGCAAACACGGTGTGACAGGGTCAGGCCAGATGGCTACAGGAGAGTGATAAAAGGCAGATATATTAGCCCCAGGTTAAGTACTCCCTTTTCCCTGGGTAAGGTAACAGGGAAGGTTCCAGAACAATCAGGAACCTTCTGGAAACAAGACAGGCAGGCTGATTAGAACACCTGCAGCCAATCAAGAAGCTGCTAGAATCAATTAAGGCAGGCTAATCAGGGCACCTGGGTTTAAAAAGGAGCTTACTTCAGTTTGTGGTGCACGTGTGAGGAGCCGGGAGCAAGAGGAGCTAGGAGCTGAGAGTGAGAAGGAGAAAGAGAAAGAGAACGAGCACGCATACTGTTGAAGGACTGAGGAGTACAAGCATTATCAGACACCAGGAGGAAGGTGTTGGGAGGAGGCCATGGGGAAGTAGCCCAGGGAGTTGTAGCTGTCGCACAGCTGTTCCAGAAGGCACTCTAGACAGCTGCATTCCACAGGGCCCTGGGCTGGAACCTGCAGTAGAGGGCGGGCCCGGGTTCCCCCCAAACCTCCCAACTCCTGGTCAGACACAGGAGGAGTTGACCTGGACTGTGGGTTCGTGAAAACGGGCAAACTGAGGGCTGCCATGAATCTCCGAGGCGAGCAAATCCGCCAATAAGCACAAGACCCACCAAGGTAGAGGAGGAACTTTGTCACAACAGTTTATAAACATAAACCATGAGCAAAAGACCCACCACCAAGTAAGTTGGGCAGTGTCCTTTTCCCCTCAGGTTCTTACTCAAAAGTCCCTTTAACGTGCCCATCCCTTCTCTCCACCCCACTCACAGTTGCTGTCCTTGGACAATGCAGACCCAGAGTTCAGAGGTGCATCTGCAGAGTTCACCTCCCACCCTGGGTGAAGGGTGGGGGGTAAGGAGGCACCTTACTCGCTCCGCTGCTCAGGCACTCACTCGCCACCCGTCTCTGCGGGGCTCTGCTCTAGCACCCTCTGCCAGCTGCCTTGCTGCCCGCTTGCTGCGCCTCTTCGCCAGCCACGCCTCTCCACCAGACACCCGGCTGGCTGCTTGCCTCAAGGTCTTCAGGGTCCCCCACTTAACACAGCTCTCAGTGATTTCAGCTGTTAGCAGGGGAGCCTCACTGCTGGTGCTCACTGGGCAGTCTTTTGTATCAGAGACACTGTCTCAAAGCTGGTCTAATACTTAGACCTAGGTATCAGTGATTTCAGCTCTGCGGTTTGTAACAAGACTCTCAATTGAGTCTAAATTAGCTGTGTTCTTTCACAGTGCAGAGAAAAAGGGTCAAATGGTGGCTGGAGCCCTTAGGCAAGGCCCACACCACTAGATATAAATATCTGTCCCCACTCTCTTTCAACTCACTGGGCTTTGGAACCCATGTCCAGGACTATCCTTACCCATATGCAAACTACACAGCTGCATAGAGCACCAGGAAATTTGCCCCAAATTGTCCCAAATTTCCTGGTGCCCTACGCAGCTGATCCCCCAGCTGGCTGAGCTGGCCAGGAAAGCTGCCCCCACCCCACCTCTGCCCCAGCCCCACCCCCACTCCACCCCTTTCCCTGAGCTACATCCCAGGGGACTGCAGCAGGGGTTGGGCGCACCCTGCAGTCACTGGGCGGCGGGAAGTGGAGCGACCAGGCCCCAGCCCGCTCTGCTCTGCTGGCTTCCAGCCATGCTGCCAGTGAGTGCTGGGGGGCGGTTCCCCCTTGCCCCCCAAGTCCCAAGGCTGGGAGCCAGGGGAGCAGAGCGGAGCGGGCTGGGGCTGGGTCACTCCACTTCCCACCGCCCTGTGAGTGCGGGGTTGGGCCTGCCCTGCAATCACTGGGCGGCAGGAATTGGAGCAACCCAGCCCCAACCTGTTCCACTCCGTTGGCTTGTGCTGGGGGACGGGTTTCCCCCTGCCCCCCAAGCCTGCTCCTGCCCCCCACAGAGGCCTGGGGATGCTCCCCCCCCATGGGGGGGCTGCATAGGGCACCAAAATGTCTAGGGACAGCCCTGCCCATGTCCCTTGCCTAGTGAGTGCCATTTAGTTGAGAGTGAGTCCCTCAATCTGGAAATGCCAAGTACAGTTCTGCTGGGGAGACTGGGGATCCCACACCAGCCCATTGGGGCTGGGCAAGCATGGGGTGGAGCCCGCCATGCAGCCTGCCTCGATCCCCAGCACAAGGGGCGGTGGTGGAGGGAGAGCAGCAGCCTTGACTGGGCCGGGAGAGGGAAATACAAAAAATGCCTCCTGGGGGTTGTCAGCAGGGAAGGAAAAGAAGACAACCCCAGGGGCGGCAGTAGCATGGGAAATGGAGTGGAAAAGGGAAGAAGTGGGAGGAACAAGAACGGGATCAAGACTAGGGGCAGGACTGGGATCAGGGCCCCCGGCGGCTAGGTCACCAGGGTGCGGCACCACTCAACTGGGCACAGGGATCAAGGGAACGGGTGTGGGAAGAGAGCCCTCAATGATGCTGGGACTGAGCACCACAATGGGCTTGGCACCCACAGCCACAGCAACAGATTGCCTAAGACCGGCCCCCCCCCAGACTGTAGAGGGGATAGCCACCCTGCCTTGGAGAGGGGTGCACACAAAGGCTCAGGATCTGGCCACTGGGCACTGACCTTTGCCACAGTGGGCTCGCCTGGCAGAGGAAGCACCAAGCCTCCCCCAAGGAATAGTGCACCTGGTACTGGGCCCCCTTATAGGGCACAAGGAAGGATCCCTCTAGGACCTCCCCATCACAGGCCACCAGTGGTAGCTGGAGCTGTACCTGCTGGTGGAATGAGAGGATGTGGAGGAAGGTGGGGTCCTTGCATCCCAACAGGAGAGGTCTTGAAGTAAAAGGAGAATTTTATTAACAGCCTGATCTGAAAAATCCAATATGGATCATTTTCAGTGTTTTAGCAATAATCATAGGTGCTGGAACTAGGGCTGCTGGGGGGTTCTGCAATACCCCCTGGCTTGAAGTGGTTTCCATTATATACAGGGTTTACAGTTTGGTTCAATGGTTCTCAGCACCCGTACTATGCAAATTGTTCCAGCACCCTGGCGATGACATTAAATGTCTGCCGTGCCATGGGTGTATATTTCCCTTCCTGTCTTTTGTACATGCTTTGGGACAGGCACTGTGTCTTCCTTTGTGTTTGGACAGCACCCTGCTTGCTATGGGCACTACCATAATCTACATAATATGGGCAGATTTTCAGAATGCCCCATATCAACAGTTGAGACCAGGTTTTCAAAAATGCTCCCATTGAGAACACCATTGAGAACAACAGAAACTGCTGGTTGCTAAAGTCGTAGGAAAATCTGGCCATAAATGTTTGTCATCTTTCTTTCTCAATTCCTTACTTTCTGCAACTCAGTGGGAAACTCTATGTATATTTTAAAGCACATAAGAAACTTCAAGAACTGAAAAGAAATGAAAAATAGATTAAAATATAATTCATTTTAATTTATTAAATATTGAGATTTTATATTATTTTAGGTTTCTCAATAAGTCTCCTAATTCTAATGAATCATACAAAGTCTAGAAGGTAACTATCTTATTAAAAATAAAAATAGAAACTTCTGAATAATACTGAACCCAACAGCGTCAGAGTAGCTGTCATGTCTTCGTTATAAGGAGGCAGATTCCGATGCACTTGGTTCAGATGGAATAGTACCTTTCTTCATGACTAGTCTCCTTGAAATCATAGGGAGTGCTTGTGTAGTAAGTGGACATGGCAGGTATCAGAATCTGGCCCCAAATAAGGAAAGAAGTTTAGACTGTATTTGCAATGCAGCTAAAAGAAGAATGCTTACATTTTGGAATTTAGAATTTTTTATATCTATAATTCTGAACTAAAAATTAACCACTTTGTATTTTTGAACTAATCATTGTAACATTTATACCCTTTCACCACTCTGCATAATATGGCCTTCAGTAGACAACTGTGTGAAACAGTCTTATTAAACGCATGAAAACATTAAGTCAAACTGGCATTGATTCTTTAACCTGAGATTCAATATTGCTATAAAACATTCCCCTCCCATTTTGTTTTTTAACCAAATTTAGTAATTTTAAAAATAATTTGACTTGAAGTAAAAGTATAATTTTATTCACAGCCTGATCTGCAAATCCAGTATGCATCATTTTCAATGTCTTAACGACAATGATATTAAATGTATATAGCACCTTTCACCCCAAACACTGACTGTACAAACTATGGCCCTGATCCTGCAAAAAGTGAAGCACATGCATAAGTGTATTCATGTGGGTGGCCCCATTGAAATCAATATGCAGTTATGCATGTTTGCAAGATCGGGGTTATATGTATAGTATTTGCAGATTACATTGCCTGCCCACTATTAGGGTGAAGACAATTTTGTAGAAAAATGCCACTGTTGTTTAACAGTGCACAGCAGCCTCACACAGCAGTTTAGGGCAGGAAGTGAAGAATGCCATTTCCAATAGTACACATAGGGAGAAAAGAATGGGGCATGTCAAGGCCATATGGTATGTGGCAGTCTCTTATTACCATGGAAGTGGGCTGTGCAATCCTGAGCAGGTCAGGTCTAGTGTGGAAGGATGGTAGAAACTCCCAGCCTTGCTCTGTGCTTTGACATGCAAGAGCTGCTTGCAGGAGCTTGGAGCTCATGCAGACAAGCTCTGTTCCTACACCTGAGAAGCCTGTCAGATTATGCGCCTCTCTTTTGCACAGCCCTTGAGCCATATAGCTCCAGCAGGGTGGAAACATAAAGTGCCCCAAGCAGCAAAAATATACATAAAATTGAAGAGAGTGGAGTGTGGGGCTCACTGAGTCATGTATAGAAGAAGCAGAATGGTTGGGTCATATTCCGGACCATTTTGGAGCTCCCTGTTCTGGCCACACAACCAGTTCAGCCTTTCCAACACTGACTGCCAAGCAGGGGAGAGAGATCCACTCCTTCCAAGAGGCACTGCCTCTCTGACAGCTTCCCTCAGCAGCCGACTGCCATACATGACAGCCATGGGGCAGGGAAGAACCAGACTCATGATCTGTAGCCCTGGGGAGGAAAGGCAGTCGCCTAGGATCTAACACAGCCATCTCAGGGAGCTGTGGGGCTTCAGTGTTCTTGTTAGTCTCGATGATTGTGGTGCTTATTGTGGAACACTGAGGCCCCAAGGATCTCCATGTCACGCCAGGATTTGGCACTAAGTGAACTATCCCAGGTGAAGTTTGCCCAGGCTACTGGTTAACGTGCAGGAGTTTGTTTTGTTAATGTTTCAAGGATGGTTTTGAGGGGTCTTGTAAAAGGATTTCAGAGAACACAAACCAAGTGGTGCAAAGCTGTTCACGATTAAGAGGTGCTTAGTTCCAATGTAGGTTAAAAGTTGCTGTAGCATACCATCCAACTAGGACATCGACTTCAGTGGTGTAACTTAGCAAAGGATTTGGCCCATTATTTCTTGGGAAAATTAATGAGTTGGAAGAAAAATATCTGACCATCATTTGACTTATCAAAGGCACTGTGAGTCCTTCCCTAAATAGTATTGAGATGAATCATGTATTTTTTGAGAATTGAGAGTCACGGTAGTGAATCGAAGCCAAGTTAGGAATGGAGCACGCCATTACCAGCTCGACAGGATTGAACAGGAATTGGAATCTGGGGTTTTGCCTTGACAATACCACACTGTTTGGAATCTTATTTGTTTTATATTTTATTTTATCTTATTTTTTACAAACCTACCAACTCAAACTAATATCACGTGCAAAAAAATTACTGTAATAGGTGTCCTATATATGTGGAATTTATAGCCAGTGGGCCACAGGCTGATGTCATTTACACCAGGGTAAATAGAGAGTGGTTGTACTGAAGTCAGAGTAGAAAATTCTTATTTTTCTTTGCAAATACAGCCATTTGAATCTTATTTTAATGAGATTGCACATGCAGGTAGATCTTGGCATTAACAAGGGGAATGTATTTTGTAGAACTTTGTTACTTTCACACATTTTGTTTTCTTAAGGGACTTTCCCCCTCCTCTTCATTCTCTTCAGTTCTGTTGCACTAATGAAAAAATATGGTAACCCTCTGGTGTCCAAAATAATACCTGCAAATCCCATTCAACATTAACCACCTCCACTGTGTAATTTAGTGACAAATTCAAGTCCTGTTAGGAAGCACTTTATTAATGCACTTCATAACTGGCCCCCCATGCCAAATGAATCATTTAGGTTCAATTACAACCATTCCCAAACACTCTGCATTTAATGAAACTGTATAAACAACACTACTTTTGTTGTTGTTGTTGATCTGTTTGTTTAATTGCCTGTGAGGCTTCCAGACTCTGTTGCAATGGGTGCATTCAACACAAATAATGAAAGAAGCTGAACACATTATATAAGGTAAGTACTGATTGCCATGTTGTTTCCTCTGCAGGCTGATCTTGGTAGGAACATACTTTGTTTGAACTGTACAGCCTTTATCTTCAAAACATTACTAACTCTTAGTCATTCTCAAAAATATTTCTTTTGAATTAATAGGAAAAATGTGAGCCCTCTGGTGGCTAGAATAATACTTTTAAAGTGCCATGGATAAGGACTATGGGCCTTGTTCTGCTTTTACTTATGACGGTTGTACACTTATGGGACTCGACTGACTTCCATGCAGTCACTTCTCATTTACACCCGTGTCAGTGACAAAAGAATCAGGCCTTCTGTTGTTATGAGATAAAGGGTCTGAACCTCCACTGCCTTGTGCTGTCATTCACATATGTTCTAAAAGTGCAAAGCTAGTGTGTCTCACCATCCCTCTAATGTCACCATCTGTCTATTTTACAGTTGCTTTGCACAGGTGTAAATGATTACACAAGGGCCAAGGGTATGGAGAATTCAGCTCCACATATTGCTTTGTCAGAAAGGTATTGAGACAAATTCTACACTCATTTGCTGGTGTAAATACACGTTTACTGGTCGTTTATGGCAGTAAATTTGGCCCGCTGAATTCAAATCTGGTCACAGGTGTATATGAAGATCTCTATTAATAATTAATTTCTCCTCACCAATGTGGTAATTATAGATTAGCTAATGATTAGCACTTCCCAAAAGCAAAAATAAATACATTGAATATCATACAGCCATTTAATATTTAGTATAAAAATGTTAGGAAAAGTACAGTGCAATCAGATAAACGTGTGATAGCTATAAAAACAATCAGAGGAGAAAAGGAACAGCTCTTAGATTGTAAGCTTTTGGGGCAAGGACATCTCTTTTGACATGTGTTTGTACAGCGCATAGCACAATGAGATTCTAGTGCATGACTGGGGCCTGTAGGCACTACCATAGTACAAATAATAATTAAGGGCCTGATTTTGCATCCATTTTGTTTGCAGAACTTCTAATGATGTCAATGGAAGTTTCATGCACAGAGCAGTGGCAAATTCAGGATGAATATTGAGTTATTCAGGACACAATTAGAGTTAACTGGGTTCTTTCTTCTGAGCTCTCATGGGTTGGTTTGAACTATAGGAAGGGTAATCAACTTGGCCTTGTGTTGATTGACCTGTCTGTTTAAATAGCTAACCCCTTAACTTGAACCGTGTCCCACCGACCTTACTATCTAAGGCCCGGTCTATGCCTAAAATGTAGGTCGGCCTAGCTACATTACTCAGGGCTGTGAAAAATTTCATGACCTGTGTGATGTAGTTAGGCCAGCCTGCCCCCAGTGTAGATGCAAGCTAGATCAATGGAAGAAGTCTTCTGTTGAAATAGCTACCGCCCCTTAAGTGGGTGGATTTGCTACAGTGATGGAAAAATCCCCTCTGTTGCTTTCATAAGTGTTCACAGAATCATAGAATAGAAGGGTGGAAGAGACCTCAGGAGGTCATCTAGTCTATTTGGCTCAAAGCAGGACCAACACTAACTACAGCGGTGTTGCTGGAGTGCTGCACTTGTAGGGTAGACATACCTGGAAAAACATGCTTACTTAGGGTATCAGATCTTTCTAGGAATGCAGTGTTCTTTTTCTGATTTTTGTTTTGTAAAATGTCTGGGCTTAGGTCTAGTACATGATAATTGTAAGGCTCTGGTCTTCTAAAGATTTACACACCTGCTTACCTTTATGCATACGACTAGTCCCACTGCACTCAGTGGGAGTACTGTTAAGTTTAATGTTAAGCATGTGCATTGATCTTTGCAGCATTGAACCCCAAATGGTCTGCTGTGGCTTTAAAAGCAATTATTTATGCTGTGCCTCTTATTTGATGATAACCTGAGAATTATGACTGTATTTTTTCCAGGCAAACACCAGGAGCTAAATCAAATAATAGCAGTATTATACATGGTGTAGATAAATCAAATCAACAGATGCTTACTGCCATGTGGACACGACACTGTTACTGTGTCAGGTAAGGTCAAATGAAGTCAACTTCTTCAAAGTGAGCTCAAGAAAGCTTTAGCTATTAGATTCCAAAGGAACTGTGGAAAGCTAGACCAGTAGACCAGTTAATCCATTGCTGGCAGATGAGGGTAGAAAAAAATCAGCTAGAGATGACTAGGGAACAAAATCCTTCTCTTTACTAAAGGAAAGGAATACTTTGTTAGTAAAGATAAATGCATTTTATTGCTGTATATCTATCTAAAGGGCTGTTCTAGTCTGAAAAGTGAGTGTCCAAATCATACCTTCTCACACAGATACGCACGTGGGTTTACTCAGTTACAGCTAATCGCTTTATAAACCAAAATATTGTTTACTGTGATTTATTCCTATTCATCCCGGAAAGCCAACACAGCTAGGAGAGCATGAGCTGGATTCTCTTCCTCCTCATGCATCAACAGAATTTTTCACTCAGGTCCAATCAGTTACACTTAGTCAAACCCACTGAAGACAGTAGGGTTGGGCAAGTATTCCTGATGGCATACTCCGAATACAGTGGGGTTGAAGGCAGAATGTGGTTTGCAGACTCCTCATTACTGTTGGTGATACACCATAAGGAAATAACCCAGCTCTACTTTCAGATCCCAGGTTGAGTTAAGAGAGTTAGAAAAACACCTTTACATGCAAACTGAGCACACTTAATCTGGAGTCTTTTAAATAAAATAAATACGACCCCCGTGAAGCCATCTTTAGTAATCTCTAGGAGCTGAATTGTGCTTAAAATTATCTTTCAAGCAGCTAAGAGAAATACAATGTTGTGGGGAAACCCATCTCCTCCCCAAAGCAGTCAAAAGGGGAAATAGTTCCTCCACTTCCCTAGAGCCTGTAGCAGCTTCATGGAGTTATGATTTCATGGCTTGTGGGAGGCAAAGGCAAAGGTGCCGGAGGGAATAAGGGTAGGAAACAGCACTCTGGTCAGCATGTGTCTCCGCTTTTTATTTAAGCAGATGTTAATGCTGCTAGAAGCTGATTAATTCCTGATCTATGATGTCCTCCTCTTGTAAGAAGAGAGTAGGTTGGAGATGTGATGGGTCATGTTCACAGCAGTCCCGCTCCTCAGGGAGCTGTGCTGCCAGTGGTAACGCAGGCTGTCTCTATAAGTGAAGGTTCCTGGATCTATCGGGCAGGCATTTCCCAGATCTGTGAGGTTCAGAGGTCACATATTTTGTCTTCTTCACAACTGCCTAGTCCTCAGGAATTACCCTGTAAGCCTTGTCTCAAGGTTCCCTCTGTCCCTCTCTGTAGGTTTTACTGCTGGAGGATCATAACATGGCTCTCAACTAGCTGGACTCAAATGCTGTGGTTGAATAGTTGAAGAGCCACTGAAACTGTAGCAACTGAAATTTTATTTCAGTTTACCTATGAAATGTCATAATAAAGGTCTGAGCTAGTCTTATCTGCTTAATAGGTTGGTAGAAAGTGTTCAGTTTGTTACACAAATAAATATTTGCTTCAAATGTGGTTTCCCAAAGTCAGGTTACCTTGCATGCATCTGCTTCCAAAAATGCATCTGCTTTACAACAAAGTAATAATTATCCCCTCCTCGGGGGTTTTTCAGTTCGAACCTCCTGTATATAGACTGCTGGAGAAGTTTTTAATTTTGGTTTATGGTGTTTTGTAGTTTTTTGAGGCACAGGATCAAACATTTGAAAAACAGTGTTCATCTGATACTATATACCAACCCCAAACAGAGATATAGTTTGTTTGGTGATTTTTTTCTTCCTAGTGTTGAAGAAAAATGTATTTTCATGTATATTTTATCCTGAGAATATAAGTCAGTTGAGTGGATAGATATAGAAAGTAACTTCATTTTGTTGGTAAAATACCTGAGTAACACAATAGCATTATCATCCTCTTTACTGGTTCTTCTTTTAATTTGTATGTCATAATAATGTCATTAAAGGGTGACTTCATCTTTTTAGCAGGCTCTTTTTGCGGTGCTTAATGTCTGTTTGATCTTTCGTTCAGATATCTATTACCATACGTATCTATTTTAAGTGGAAAGGTTTTTAGTCTGACAGCAGAACATTGGAGGGGAAGAAATGTCAGCTTCATTAAAGTTTGCAGTTGGGAGATAAGTCACTTAATCAGCACATTTTTGAAGACATACACTGAAGAAGATCCTATCCTCTGAAAATGTGTGATTTGTTTTTATTCATTTATTCCTCCCCTCCCCCCACTACTTCTTTGAACCCACTTGTGAAGCAGTTTGTTTTGTTGGTGCTCGGTCTTGGGATTCTCTCAAAAGAGTGCAATGAAAGAAGCAGCTTCGCAAATTAAAAAAGAAGAAAATACATCAGGCCAGATTCTGTCATGAATAGAAGAAGTAGGGCGGCAGAATCTGGGTTGAGCCCCTAGACCCATTGAAGTCAATGGTAAACTCCTCTTGATTTCAGTGGAGACAGGATTTAATCCATAATAGAGTTAAATTATTGCAGGTAACTTTAGGCACTGATTCAGCATGATGATGCATGACTTTAAGCATGTGAGTAGTCAGTAGGACTACCTTTGTGCTTAAAGCTATAGACATGCTTGCTGAAGTACCTTGCTGAATCAGGACCACGAGGAAAATATATAGATAGATAATAGAGATCTCCTTTGTCCCATGCTGCGTATGTATTAAAATCAACCTGGGAAATCCTAGCAACAGAAGTGAGAAAGACAGTTTGGGCTTGATACAGCAGAAGCTATGAGAGTCCTTCTGGAGCAAGGACGCCCTGCTGTGCACGCTGCAGAAAGCAATCTCCTCCTCCCACATGTGGAAGCATTGCTGGGTAGACTGGGGAGGAGGGCTCACAATGGTGTACAGGGTTAGTAATCGCTGACTTCAATGGCTGTTATTAAAATCTGAGGCCACAATTCGGTGCTTGCCCCTCTGAGACACATGATGGACAGGGATGGGGGTGTAATGAGATTGATTTAGAGTCCAGTGACTATGCAGTCATTATGTAGACAGGAATGACAACATGTCTGTGGAGGCCCTGCTTCTTCAGTTCCCTGCGTAACACTAACAGCGGTCCGTCCTCCAGTTGGCTTGCAGAGACATGCGCAGTTGTGTCTGAGGTGCCTTGACTGAAAGGATGTACTGTATGTTTTAGCAGAATCTCTTTTGTTTCAAATCTATCAGAGATGCCACTGATGATTTTGTTATTGTTGCCATTTGTAGACTTTGCAGAACTAACAACTGTGGTATGTAACCTAGCTCTTAAATCAGTCTCTGTACCAAATGACTGGTGGATAGCTAATTTGATGCCGATTTTTGAAAAAGACTCTGGAAGTGATCCTGTCAATTAGAGGCCAATAAGCCTAACTTTGGTACCATGCAAATTGGTTGCAACTATAGTAAAGAAAATAATTATCACTCAGACACACAGATGAATATAGTAGGTTGCGGATGAATCAACACACCTTTTGTGAAGGGAAATCATGCCTTACCAATCTGTTAGAATTGAGGGGATCAACAAACATGTGGACAAGGGTGATACAGTGGCTATAGTGTACTCAGACTTTTAGAAAGCCTTTGATAAGGTCCCACACCAAAGGCTCTTAAGCAAAGTAAGCAGTCATGGGATAAGAGGGAAGGTTCCCTCATGGATCAATAGCTGGTTAAAAGGTAGGAAACACAGGGTAGGAATAAATGGCCAGTTTCCACAATGGAGAGAGGTAGATAGCGGGGTCCCCCAAGGATCTGTACTATGGCTGTGCTGTTCAACATATTCATAACTGAGATGGAAAAGCCAGTAAATGCTGAGGTGGCAAAATTTGCAGATGATACAAAATTACTCATGAAAGTTAAACCCAAAACTAACTTCAAAGAATTACTAAGGGATCTCGCTAAACTGGATGACTGGGTACCAAAATGGCAGATGAAATTCAAGGTTGATAAGTACAAAGTAACACATTGAAAAACATTTTCTCAACTATACATACAAAATGTTGGGGTCTAAATTAGCTATTACCACTTAAGAAAGAGATCTTGGAGTTATTACAGATAGTTCTTTGAAAACATCCACTCAATGTGCAGCAGATGTCAAAAAAACTAACAGAATTTTAGGAACCATTAGGAAAGGGATAGATAATAAGACAGAAAATACCATAATGCCACTATATAAATCCATGATACACCCACACCTTGAACACTGCACACAATTCCAGTTGCTCGATCTCAAAAAAGATATATTAGAATTGGAAAAAGTACAGAGGACAACAAAAATGATTACGGGAACAGCTTCTATATGAGGAGAGATTAAAAAGACTAGGACTGATCAGCTTGGAAAAGAGATGACTAAATGGGGATATGGTAGAGCTCTATAAAATCAGAAGTAGGGCTCACCCAATGAAATTAATAGGCAGCAGGTTTAAAACAAACAAAAGGAAGTGCTTCTTCACACAGTGCAGAGTCAATCTGTGGAACACGTTGCCAGGGGATGAAGGCCAAAATTATAACTGGGTTCAACAAAGAATTAGACAAGTTCATGGAGGACAGGTTCATCAATGGCCATCAGTCAAGATGGTTAGGGACACAACACCATGCTTTGGGTGTCCCCCAACCTCTTTGTGCCAGCACTTGGGACTGGATGACTTGATGGATCACTTAATATTTGACCTGTTTTGTCCATTCTCTTTTATGCATCTGGCACATACTGGGATATATGGACCATTTGTCTGATACATTATGGCCATTTTTATGTTCTGCAACAGCAGTTCACATTCTTGAAACTGAAAGCTTTTTTTTCTTGACCACAGAGAAACACTACACCCTTTTGGAGTTTGCTTGAATTCCAAGATAGCACCAGTAACAGAGGACATTCAGGGATCTACAGCTCCCAGATCAGCAGTACAATGTCAATGCAGTGCAGCAATAGATGCATTATCAGTTTAAGAAATACTCCCTAGAAGAGCTTTTCTTTTGTTGATGAGTATGGCAGCCATTTTCTTACTGGGTCCTGGCGTCCAGTGGGTTATGTGACAGACCCAGACCAGTGGGGTACAGGAGTTTGGAAGAAGGCAAATATACTGGCCACTGGATGAACAGTTTTCTGTTCTCTGAGTGACCAGACCAGAGGCTGCACTAGAGCAATCAGGAACCTGCTAGAACCAATTAAGACAGGCAAGCTAATTAAGATACCTGCAGCCAATTAAGAACATACTAGAATCAATTATGGCAGGAGAGACTAATCAGGACACCTGGTTTAAGAAGGACCTCCCATCAGTTAGTGCAGGGCGTACAAGGAGCAGGGAGTGAGAAGGCGTGCTGCTGGAGGACTGAGGAGTACAAGCGTGACCAGGCTTCAGGAGGAAGATCCTGTGGTGAGGATAAAGAAGGTGCTGGGGGGAGGCCCTGGGGAAGTAGCCCAGGGAGTTGTAGCTGTCATGCAGCTGATACAGGAGACATTGTAGACAGCTGCTATCCACAGGGCCCTGGGCTGGAACCCGGTGTAGAGGGTGGGCCCGGGTTCTCCCCAACCCCCCAACTCCTGATCGGACACAGGAGGAGTTGACCTGGTCTGTGAGCAACACCAGAAGGGAAGCTCTAATTTGGAAAGGGATCTGGCCTGTCCCTGACCCACTAGGTGGGCAACAGAGATTGTTCTCCGTTTCCCCCATGCTGGCCAGTGATGAGGTTAGCTGAATGAATGGCAGGTTTGAGCCTCTAGCAGAAGCGGCCAAACTGAGGACTGCCGTGAACCTCTGAGGCGAGCAAAATCTGCCAGGAAGTGCAGGACCCACCAAGGCAGAGGAGGAATTTGTCACTATATATATATATATATATATATATATATATATATATATATATATGGATTTCAATTAAACATTGTTGCAGCCCAAACTTGACTGACTTGGACATCCAAAACTCACATTGAATTCAGTGGGAGTCTTAGATGCACAAGGCATTCAGGATGGGGCCTTATGATTGTGTGCTTGTGTCTTTGCCTTTTTGGGTGACAAGTAAGCGGCAAGATAAAACAATTCATGAAGTGCTTAGTAACATGCTAAATTCTTCCAGGAACACTTTACACATTGGAACAACATTGAAAGGGCAGATTGAAAGACATAAACTCTGTGTACCACAAACTGGACTAAATTCTGACTTCCGTTACATTTATGCTATCCTGTTGAGTGCGGTTTCATGGTTGTAACTAAGGTCAGAATTTGGCCAATTGTAACATAGCCAATTCAAAAAAAGAACAGGAGGACTTGTGGCACCTTAGAGACTACCACATTTATTAGAGCATAAGCTTTCATGAGCTACAGCTCACTTCATCGGATGCATAGAATGGAACATATAGTACGATATATATACACACATACAGATAAGTTGGAAGTTGCCATACAAACTGTGAGAGGCTAATTAGTTAAGATGAGCTATTATCAGCAGGAGGAAAAAACTTTTGTAGTGATAATCAAGATGGCCCATTTAGACAGTTGACAAGAAGGTGTGGGGATACTTAACTTAAGGAAATAGATTCAATATGTGTAATGACCCAGCCACTCCCAGGCTCTATTCAAACCCAAGTTAATGGTCTCTAGTTTGCATATTTATTCAAGCTCAGCAGTGTCTCCTTGGAGTCTGTTTTTGAAGCTTTTCTGTTGCAAAATTGCCAATTCAGATAATTCAAATGCAAAAGGTGAGTTTAGGGCTGCATCGCCATTATTTTAATCTATTGTAGCATTTTTTTTTCTGGTGTGTAGAGCCTGAGATGTTCAGTATAAAAAGACAACGCACACTCTGGTCAAAGAGTTGTTGTCAACCCTGACCATTTTTTTCAAAATGCATGTGCACAAATTTCAACAGCACCCAGTGGAACAACACTTCAGTTACAGCATGGGGGTACTGTTGTCTCAATTTGTAATAATATGTGTCAAACCTCCTCAACACCATAACAATCCATCCCATCATTAGAAATCGAATAACTACTTTTCAAATTGAAAAGGAGGACTTGTGGCACCTTAGAAACTAACCAATTTATTTGAGCATAAGTTTTCGCGAGCTACAGCTCACTTCATCGGATGCATACTGTGGAAAGTACAGAAGATCTTTTTATACACACAAAGCATGAAAAAATGGGTGTTTACCACTACAAAAGGTTTTCTCTTCCTCCACCCCACTCTCCTGCTGGTAATAGCTTATCTAAAGTGATCACTCTCCTTACAATGTGTATGATAATCAAGTTGGGCCATTTCCAACACAAATCCGGGTTTTCTCCACTCCCCTCCCCCACACAAACGTGTTCTGTATCTAATTTTTTTAAAAGATTTTTCTATAAAAGAGAAAATATATGTATAGTGAGCTGTAGCCCTAACTCTACTATTCTGTTAAATTAAGTCTGTTGGCAAGCATAACACCAAAATATTTTAATTTCTAAGAGTTTTAGTCAAATAGTACAGTTTAATCAAAAACAGCAGCAAAGATCTCTGTATTCCTTTAGAACAGCAGGGTGCGAAGAGGTGAGCCTGCGCTCTGATCACTGAGTTATCAATTAGTTCTCCCTGCCTCCCAGAAAGCTGACAGAGTTAATTAAACAACGAGGCTGGACAGATGGAATAAGGAGCCAGTTAGACCATCATCCCAAGGCTGATAAAGAGGCAGGAAGGAAGTGTCAAACGGAGAGAGAGGGGACCAGGGCAAGTTGAGCCCAATTCTAGAGGCCTCAAGGGAGGGAGACGTCTTCCCCTCAGGTCCTGGGGAGAGGGCCAAAACCTGGTGCTGCAAATAGGCTGTTGCGTGGGGACTGTTGGGAAAATGGTGGTGGAGACTTCAAATAAAAGGATACAGTGAGGACATAACGGCTGGAGACCATGCTGTTTCTGTGGGGAGAAGGTCAGAGAAGAGCCACTCCCTGTGACGCTGTGCACAGGTTGATGATGCCAAATCATCATTTAAAAGAGTTCTGTATCAAGCCATAACTGTGTGTTCTGGGCTTACTGCCTATTTGCATGTTAAGTAATTAATGGACTTTTTTGTTCCCCCTTCATGTAAATGACACATCCTAACTAGCATTATCAGCGCTTTTAAAAAATATCCTCACATTCCCTCAGACATCTCTTCCTCGCACATTCACCTCCCTCTAAGGTGTTAGCTTCCTAGGGCTAGGGGAGCAGCCAGGCCTCTGAAGATTTTCCCACATTCCCTGCTGCCGACCAGGGGGCAGGTTTGAGTCCAGCGGGTGCAACTGGACAGAGAGTTCACTGATCAAACATAGAATGTACACTCCAATGTATGTGAGGTCTGGGGTTGCAAAGGTACCACCAGCATTTGCTCCTAACCTAACCATCCACTCAGTTACACTCACCCATCCACCAATGAGTCAACCAACACCATAAAGTAGGCCACAGAATCTGATGCTGATGATGTCACTGGGGCAAATGGGGCTGTTGGGTCTGGAGAGAGGCATTGCTGCTGGCACTATTGGCTCTTCAGGAGATTTGGGGCAAAAGTATTGTGGGCATCTCCTACTGCAGCTGAATCCCTCCTTCCTGGAGTATGCTGGGGCCTTGTAAAAGGGCCACTTTCCCATAGAAATTGAATGGAGAGCTGAAAAAAGTCTCTTTAAGAGAATGCTAACTTCAGATAAAACGTACATGGCTTCTGAATGCTGAAAGCACATTTGTGGAGCAGGGAAGCTGTTGAGAGTCAGTGGAGTCAGTGGGAAGGTGATTTAGAGTTAGTGTATCTTTGTTTTCACGTAAACGAGAATAATTATCGCATTTGTGTTGCATTTTCTTGTTATTTGTTTCACTTAAATTGTTGTTATAAAATGATTGCTACAATACCTAGCAAGATTTTATGAGTTATGTTGCTGTACTCTGCGGCAATTTAGGAGCTTACTGAACTCCATGATAAGGTCATGTGATTTCCATAGTGTTAATTAGTCTGGGTGAAAATGCCAGCACCTGAACATGTTTGGAGGGTGAGTGGCAAGAAAGTAATTTTGTGTGAAGCAGTTCCAAAAGCCAGACAGTTTGAATTTGTGGTTCTGACTCCTTGATAATCTACCAGCTATGCATCTGGCACTTAAGTTTTCACATTCAGAACCTGTCTTATGCTGTCTCATGTATCCCAACAAAGAAACACAGGCCTAATTCATCGTTGTCCAATGCCTTGTGTACACATTCACAGAAGAAGAAAGTGGGTATAGAACACAAGCATACCAGAATGATAGCATTTACACCCACTTTGCACTGGTGTCAATGACTACACGGTGCAAGACAATGATTTGGGCACCAGAAATGCAATTCCTAAAGGCACGTGTATTTAGTCTGGTGGCTAACGCACAGATGTTTTCCCCATGGGTGCCTGGTTTCAGAGCCAAAGTTAAGGCCCAAATGAAAAGGAGTGGTTTAGTCTCAGGCTAGTGCTTAGTGGACACTTGTAGGTATCACAATATCCCGTTGTAATTTGGCCTACATGAGAGAATCTGCTCAGGATTGAAAGACAGAGTAGAAGAGAGAGTGTAGGTCAGGAGTTGCATGCGTTAGAGGTGCGCAATGACTCTCTTTTTATGGAGGTGAGAGGCACTGTAAATGAAGTTTACAGTGGGCCCAGCATGAGCCACTGGGCCACTGCTCATTTGTCCACTGGTCTGGCAGGCACTAGGGACCATAAAGTCAGTTAGTCCTCTAAATATGAATATGCCTCGGCCTCAACTTGTAACTAAATTGATATATGGTTTAGCAGGTAGCCTTGTCAGCTCTGGGGCTGTAGGTTATATGATTGAGTACCATGCTGCTTGTTTTATTCAGTATAGTCATTTGAGGGTGTTGGACTCATTGATATTGGATATTGGCATTATGAAAAAAGTCCAACCTGCAAAAATACATAATCAGTTTCATGAAGACACCAAACCTATTGTATGTGCCTTGAACTGCAGGCTGGCTTAAGATATGCAGCTTTGCTGTACTAAGAAAAGGAGGACTTGTGGCACCTTAGAGACTAACCAATTTATTTGAGCATAAGCTTTCGTGAGCTACAGCTCACTTCATCGGCTGCATAAAGTGGAAAATACAGTGAGGATGTTTTTATACACACAGACCATGAAAAAATGGTTGTTTATCACTACAAAAGGTTTTCTCTCCCCCCACCCCACTCTCCTGCTGGTAATAGCTTATCTAAAGTGGCAGCTGTTCCAGGAAGGGGTACTAGATTCTACAGTCTTCTGGCCTGGAGGTAAAATTGCTTTCAGATAAGATGCATTCATATTAGCAGTCTAGTTATATACTCATGGTGGGACTTGGTGGGCTTCTGTTCCATAGGAAAGCATAAATTCAAGTTAACTCCACAAAATATCTAGCATTTTCACAATATCACATTGTCTTCTGCTCTATTCACTGATGGTCATAATGGTAGAGATTAAACAAAAGATGTTCAAGTGAACCAATATGAAATGAAAAAGTTGAGTTTTGCACATCCCTTGTAGTAGTAATTTCTTTGTAATTTCAAAGTGAAATCTAGTTATATGAGTTAGAAACTTGCAATCCTCTTGTGCTTGAGATATAAAAGGTAAAATGGATTTAACTCAAGGTCCATATACTTTTACATGCAGTGGGCTAAATTGTGCCTTCATTTACACCCATATAATCCCATAGTGCCACCACAGTGTAACTAAGGATAGGATTTGATCTAGTATGATGTCAAAAATAGCACTGTGGAAAAAGGATAGTTGAAGTAAATGTGGAAGAAGTAAGTAAACAGAACAATATAACCAAGGATGTAGAACTGCACGTTTGGGCCATGATGCCATCAAGGTCAACTCAGCATATGAAGATTTTGCCTGGGGAAAACAAGATGTTCCTGATGTGTTCCAAAGCATGCATATATAAAAACACATGTTTAGAAGTGGCTGGTAATGAGAGATGAATATTCTAGGGAGCTCTGGAAAGACAGCAGCTTTTCAGGGTATGGAACTGAAGAGAAAATAAGAGAATGTCCTTTTTAATCACCTTGCAGATATGATAATTGTGGTTCAAATTCAGAAGTGTAAGGTAAAAATTCACAGCAGGAATGAAACTAAAACATTTATTTCAGGAAAACTGGAATAATGTTTAAAGAGCTTCCTGTGGCTTAGCTGCTATGTCACATTAGGAATAACCTTTCTTTTCTGGGTCAGGAAGTATTGTGTTTCATACTTGCTAAATGACCTGCATTTCACAGGTCAGATGTAAAATTTATCCAAGAGAGTGTTGATCTGCTTGTTCACACTTATCCCTCAGCAAATAAAAGGTTCATTAAAACAGGATGGCTAGAATGGGGTCTCAGGCTTATTCATCCTTATTCATAGTGATGTCCATGTCCCAGATCTGCTACAGGTTAATAGTGATAGCTAAATAGTACGTAGAAGATAGCATCTGACAGAGATACTGCTGTTCATCTTGTATTTGGTGGTACTGTACTATTTATACTGGTATCTATTAAATAATTTCAGCGAGGTCTGTTGGGATCGGGGAACCTGAAAAAGTTCAGGGTCTTCTTTTAACTAGACAGTTGTGAAAATTCACACCTATCACAACCTCCACATTAGATTTTTGTTAAACTGTTTATGTACAATATTCTAAGCTATTTGCATTAGGGACCCTATGTAAAACAGAGTAATTGAACTGTCATTCGCAAGAGATTGCATTGAGGACCCTAACTTGAGTATCTCAGATCCAGCACTGTGGCTTCTAATTCCTCATAATGTTTCAGGATATTGGAGCCCAGTTTAAACCAACCAAATACAATTCCAAATCATGGAGTTTGAACAGAGTGTTTCTTCTGGATCCCATCCTCATACAAGTAATCTGCTACTGTATGGTTAGGCTTGGAAAGATTAGATTTTTATTGGAAAATATTCATATGTCAATTTCACCATACATGCACAAACTGTCTAATAAAAATATTCCATCAATGATGATAAAAATGTACATATCGGCAAAGTCAGAAAAATGCTGCTTGAGAACTTAAGAGTTTGATTTAAGGCTAAATTTTGACATATGATGTTGACCGTATGTTTTAACAGTTATAAAGATTTAAATAATTATTGTCTGATCCCCCATAATTTCCTACAACTGTGAAAATTTAAATTGATAAAAAATAGAAAAAATGCTGAAAAATAAACAGTAGTATCAATAAAAATCAAATTCTACCAAGCCAGTGTGGACTACTTGATTTCCAGTCTGGAAACTCTGTGAGGAACAAAGTGTTGGTGCTTTGCCAGTCTTCCTCCTTTCCAGGTGCATAATTATTTTTATAAGGTCATAATAATAATAATTATATATAATATACATATATATATATATATATATATATATATATATATATAATTATATCTGTGTGTGTGTGTAAAGTCTGTAAAAAAAGAAAACAATAAAAATAAAGTTAAAATAGAGAAACATTTAGAATATTATGGGGGTGCACAAAGTCATTTGACAGAAAATGAGCAGGCAATAATAAGACTATGGGGTAGAAGTAGGTCACTCCCTATCCTGGTACCAATAAAACATTGAAGAGAAGTAATCCTGCAGGCCTTCTAGTTAGTCTAAATAAATGAAGAAAATATTTAAAAACAGAAGACCACCTGGAGTAGCCTTTATACTTACACTGAAAAGACAAACTGATTTCAATATAAGACCATGGAATGCACCCTATCTTAGGTACGTCTATGGCTCCCATTACTGTAGTACTGAGTACCTGACAGTTGATTACATATTTGTTAACATTTGTTAGAAAAAATCTTTGATAGAACCATTTTTCTGTCGGAAAATGTAGTGCTGTCGAAATTGAAATGCTTCATAAAATTGTTTCAATTTAGCCAAAAATTTGTTTAGGAGAAAAACTAGAGGGGAAGAATTTTCACCTCTATTGAAATGCCCATTTCAACATTTTTCAGAAGGAAACTTTTGGATTTTTCATTAAAATACTTTTGGATGAGAATTCTTGTATTTTGTATTCTATACTATAATATAAAATGAAATAAATGGAAACTGAAGATAAATATTTAAATTTGTCAAAGTGAAGCGTTTCTGATTTTCAGAACTATTTTTCTTTCAGAATTTTCCTTTACAGGGAATTTGGAAATGTTTGGGTTTCATTCTGATTCAAAACGAAGCCAAATTTTGAAATCTTTGTAAATTGGAATGGTCATTCTCCAGCTGGCTCTAGTATATATCCTCACAATCAGAGGCACTGACTTTTGTTTTTCCTGGTGGGTACTCCACCCTCGCTCTACCCTGAGGTCCTGCTCCTGCTTGGTCTCTTCTCCTGAAGGCCCACCCCCACTCTGCCTCTTCCCACTCTGCTCCGCCCCCTCCCATGGGGCTCCCCCACCTGCCCACCATTCGCTCCTCTCTACCCCTTCCCCTGAGCGCCTCCCACTTACTCCTCTCCCCCGAGGCTCTCTCCACCCTCCCGCCGCTTGCTCCTCTCATCCCCACCCCCGAGCACCTACCACCCACCACTCGCTCCTTTGTGCCCCCTCCTGCCTTAAGGGTAAGTGATGGGGGGAGGGAACAGAGAGGAGCAAGCGATGGGTGCCTCAGGGGCAGAGGTGGAGTGGGAGCAGGAAGAGGACCAGTACAGGCAGGGCCACAGGGGAAGAGACGGAGCGCGGGTGGGGTGTCAGGGTAGAGCATGGGTGGGGCCACGGTCCGTGAATGGTGAGCACTCCCTATTTATTTTTTTCCCCATGGGCGCTTGAACCCCTGAGCACCCACTGAGTCAACACCTATGCTCACAATACTCCTGTGAGATGAGGCACTGCTATTATCCCCATTATACAGAGGCAAAACTGAGTCTGAGAGAGACTAAATGTCAGATTTTTAAAGCATTTTAGGTGCCTAAAGATGCAGATAAGCATATAGAGGAATTTTTAAAACCATATAAACACCTAATTGCTAATATAGCTATTCCTTGATGAGAAGGGGAATTAGCTACCCTGGTATAAGGCACCAACGTCATTACATCCACACTAGGGGAGTTGTACTACTTTAATCATTCTGGTGAAAGATCATCCCTCAGCATATTAGTTCTACCACTGCAAAATCTGTGCATAGGCCAGGCCTAAAGGAGATCAGCATATAGCCCATTGTAAGTCAGTGAGAGCTGGGCATCTGACTTTTGAAAATTCCAACATACAACTAACTACTTGTGGCCTCTTTATAAAGCTCAGCCATAGAGAGTTTTGTTGTTTTTAAGCTGCTTTCTCTTTTTCATCTTAAAAGATGCAAGGAAATAACTTTCACTATCTGAAATATTATAAAAAGCCATTTATTATTGAGAACATATGCCACTTTTGTGTATTAAACTTTGGAAATGGGTTTTCTTAGGAATGACTGAAAATGCATCCACTAATTTCTGCTCTGGTATGTTTCTGACAGAAGCTCAGCACACTGTTAGAATTCTGCTTTAATTCAGTTAAATGGAAGGCATTAACTCTCAGACCTTTTCTGACCGTCATGAATTTTCTCTCTCTCTGTAGCTTTATAGAATTGAAGGTATTGTCTTTCCTGGTAACCTAAGGTACTTGGAGATAGGATAACTTTCATTTCAAAAAGCCACACAATACTATTCTGGAATACAAACCTACTAGCAACTACTGTCTCGGACTATTTTGCAGGAATATGTGTAGTCCAGGAGTTAGAACAGGGGATTAGGAGCCAAAATGGCTAACTTTGGCCAGGATTCACTGGGCAGCAGTGACCAAGTCACTTATGCTGGATTCCATCAACTAGCATTCAGACCAATGAGAACTCAGAGTGTTTAGCACCTCCTAAGATTTGAGCCTAATAATACTCGTGCCTCAGTTTACCCATTTGTAAAATGGGTATAATTGTCTGCCTATCTCATGGTGGAGTTGTGAGTATTATCATTTGTACAGCATTGTTAAATCACTGGATGAAATATAATGCTTAAATGCATGGTGGTAGTGTTTAAAACTATGCATCTTCCAGAAATGTAACTCTGGCAAAAGGCCCATATAAGACCAATAATCATAGATACTGTGAATGAATTAACAGTTGCGTTGACAGTATTTCATAATCTAAATCTGTTACATATGCAACCTTTGGGGCCAATTCTCGTCACCCTTCTCCAGGCTTAGGAATTGGAGTGTTAGCTGTGATGAACAAGTTATTTGCAGTTTCTCATTAGCTAGTTGTCTTTGGACCTTGTCCGGCACTACTTACCATTTTGCCTGAGTAAGGAATTCAGGATATGGCCTACTGAAGCCTGTTGACTTAGCAAGTTGACTTACCTGTTATAGGGTGGTTACCTTTAATGTTTTGTTATGGGCTCTTCACAGTGGTCTTTGTAAGAACCAATATGAAAGTTGTGCTGTTGTGATAGTGTTTCATTAAATGTCTTCTCTGATCATTTGTTCCTAAGGTCCAGCAAAGCGTGGTCATTTTTCCCCCCCTTTCATTGTACAAATAAGTGCAGTGATAACTTCTTGTCACGGTGCCAAGATATCACTTGCTACATAGAGAAACAGTTTAAAGCTGCTTGACTAACAGGTTCCTCTGTCAAATCTGACATTAGAGTTATGATTCTTTTTTCTCTCTTCACTTTGATGACAGGCTTATCTAAGGTTGAGAGAAAAAGAGTGGAGTTGATTCAACCTATCATGCTGTACAGGTGAGAGTGTTTGAGATCAAGTACGCCTATTCAAAAGGCAAGTCCTGGTGCTGACTGACAGCTGCTTTCATCAAGAGCATGGCTTGGTTTTTTGACAATGCCAAGAAATTTGACTGAGGCTGAAGGAATGTATAAGCTTACACATCAAAATGTGGTTGGTTATGTGATAATGTCAGTCTGAGCAATTGGCTCCCTTTGATATTCTTCAAATCATCTCAGCAGACCAGATCTTCCTCACACAGAATCAAATGCTAATGGCCAACTCTTGTAAGTGAGGAGTGAGTCTGTTTATTAAATCTGTGTGTGGAGCTGGGAAGACACTCTACTACAATTACTGTAGTACCAAATAACTATTTAAAGCTTAAATTTTGTTGCAAGAAAACATTTATAAAATGCTGAATGTTACACTTCTTTGATGGTAATTGCCAGGATCACTCTTTCCTCTTTTTTTGAAGATCACCACTGCATTTGCTTCACATCATCACAAACACCTGCCACCGCTACACCATAACTTCTTGTCATAGTGCGAGACTCACCCCTGCAGCACCTCCTGCTGGTCTCTCAGGGAATTGGTTCCTCCAGAGCACCCTCTGCAGGCCAGTATCCTGCTTGCCGCTGGGTCCCCAAGTCCCTCCTGGACCCTGGTGCCCCTTTTACCCAGGGTGCTGCCTGGCAGTACCCCCACAGTCTCTGGGTCTCCCCTCCCCAGAGAACCCTCACCCACTATTCCCACCTCACCTCAGTCTTTGGCTACTGCCAGTCACCATTGGGGCAGACTGCAGTGTATAAGCCAATCATCACAGGCAAAGGGGGTTTGGACCTGCTGCCTCTGCCTACCTGTGGGCTGCCCTGTTGCAACCCCAGTACCCTGTCTTAGGCTGTCTGCTAGGCCTGCAGCCTGGGACTTTTCCAGTCTGGAGCCACCCAGCTCATCTGTCCTTCCCCAGCCCTGCTCTACCTTAGGTACCTAGGTACACTCCCCAGCAGCCAGGCCCTTCTCCCTCTAAAGGCAGGGTGAGGGAGAGTCTATGCCTGGCCCACTGCCCTCTCATAAGGACCAGCTGAGCTCTGATTGGGGCGTGGCCACAGCTGAGCCTGCTTCCCCCAATAAGCCTTGCTCCCAGCCACAGCCCTCTCCTGGGCTGTTTTAAGCCCTTTAAGGCCAGAGCGGGTGACCACCCTGCTACACCTCTCAAAATAATCATTAGTGATTTGATAAGATCATTAGCTAACTCTCTGAAAACCCTAGGATGATGCATGGTATCTGACCATTTTGACATGAATATATTCTATTTTTATGAATATTCCTATATCTAGATTTTCAAAGCAGATACAGTGTGATTGCAAAAAAGTGTACAGCCATTGTGCAAGTGTGAGCATGCAGATGGGTACATACATCCATAAGAAATCATCTGTGCCTGCGGTTACCTGATAGTGTGTGCCAGGGTAGCATTTTGTACATGCATGAATAGGGAGGCAGTGTTGATGAGTGGGTAGAGTGCTAGACAGGGACTCAGAACAGTTGGGTTCTGTACCCAGCTCTGCCACTTGCCTGCTTGGTGACCTTAGGCAAGTTATTTTGCCTTTCTGTGCCTCAGTTTCCCCATCTGTAAAATGGAGATAATGATCCTGGCCGTTTTTGTAAAGCACTTTGAGATCTACTGAGGGAAAGTTCTGTATGACAGCTAGGTATTATTATTTGCAGGCACATGTTGCTTTGGCCTTAAATTCATTTGGTTCTTTTTTTCTTCTCCATATCCAGAAAAGGATATTTTTACCCTCAGGTCTTTGAGCAACGCCTCAGGGAATTACATTGGTTTTCTTGTATTTTTCTTTTCTCAGAATAATTGTGGTTGTGTCACAAATACAGTGTCCTTCAGGATTGTCCAGCTTACTTCCACCCTCATGGATTTAACATTTCCTCTTTGTATGTAATGGAGCCTTAATGCCCCTAAATTTCTTTTCTTGCAATTTAATACCCTGACATTGCTATGGTCTGTGGATCCATTCCATAATACCTTGAAATCAGATAGGTTGTGCTTAATGATACCAGACTTTCCTATTTTAGGCATGGTCAGTCAGTGCCTCCTAGAAGTATTTTCAAGGTGGTTTTCCCTCAGATGGGAGGTTTTGCTTTTTGCCCCTACAAAATTTAGGAGTCTCTGAGGTTATTAGTGTTTATCTGTATATGTTATTTCATAGGTGTCAGGGCAAGTGCAGTTCTCAATGAGCAAATTATCCTGCAGTTTTAACTCCTTATTCAAGTGCTCTTTGTTAGATGTTCTCAACTTGGGAATGAGCTATGGGAGGAGATAACACAAGGTTAAAACTTTAGGTGACACGTCAAGACGCATCTAACTGCCAGACTCCCAACAGAAGACTAAAACACTAAGGGGAGCTATGGGGAAGAGGGGAATCAAAAAGCCAGAAATCCTGGAACTTGGGAAAAGAGAAGGCAAAAGTCTGTGGCAGATCTAAATGACCCGTTTGAACCACCTGGACAAAGATTCCCATTCAAGTCAATGGGAGCTGGACTGGGCATTTTGATAACACAGTGAGGGCTGCTATAGTAAACATGTTATATGTATAGATAAAAATGTTGGCTTAGGAATTCTTTTACTCATTCTCCTCCAGTCCTGTGGACCTCCAGAAGATTGCTAGTGTTTCTCATTCCTTGTCTTTGCAATCATATTCATAACTACAGTGACACACACAGAAGTACCCAGAAAATCTACAGTGAGAATTGAATTTCCCTCTGTACTGGTAACACTGGAAATAAGAAAGTGCTGTGTATGTCTTAATTTACAGTAGTTGTGAGAATACAAATTTGCAAGAAGCTGGATACAGTGTTTTGCAGCTACTGACTGGTGTTTAACAAATCCCAAGGAGAAAGTATTAATATTAATATCAGTGAAGGACCAAAACAGCATCTGGACAGGCACAATAAAATCAAGGAACATGGAAATGGTGCAAGTGCAAATATTTTACTGAAAATCGACTGTATTATAGGGAAATGAAAAAACGCCGATAAGTCTACATCTGTAATGGCAGGTTTGGAAGGATTAGATTATTATTAGTAAATGTTGGTAAACATCGATTTCATTGTACACACATGAAGCAACAAAAACATATTTCCATCAATAATCAAATTTACAGATAAGCAAGGTAAGAAAAGTGCTGTCTGAGAACTTCTTAGAATCTGATTTAAATGTAGTTACTTTGTATATTTTGACATGTGATGTTGACAATTTATGCCGTACTGGTTATAAAGCTTTAAGTTTATGAACCTCAACATCTTCTGTCATTAAATAATTGTTTGACTGCTTATGATTTCCAGCAATTGTAAAAATTTAAATAGATAAAAAAAATAGCTTAAAATTCATAATTTTTGCAACTGTGAAAATTTAAATCAATATTTTAAAAAAAATGCTTAAAAATAAACATTGATATCTGTTGAAATTATAAAAAAAAAAATTGAATTCTTCCAAGTCTGCCTATAACATTAGCATGCTACTGAATATAAGAGGGAACATATAAGTAAACAATGACTGTAAGACTATTAATGCACATGAGCAGAATGCTGTTAAACTGAACCCTGTTCTGTAAAAACAGGTGATGTGGAAGCCAATTCATTCTATTAAACCCTGTACATTTCTCCAGCTATGCTAGAAGAAGGACAGGAGACACTGGATGTGATTTAATTAGGCCGCAACTTTATTCTTAAATGTCTGGGAGTACCCGGCAGATAAAAGTGTATAGTGCAGGTGATTCCATAAGCAGTTCAATATATACCTGGGGGTCTTCCATCACCCCTTCCCCTTACCTATCCTGGTCCCCAGCCAACCCACTGCTGGGACCTCACCATCCCCTCTCCCGCAAATGAAGGTTATGGGAAGGTTATAAAGAATAGGGGGTTAGCTCCCTGCTGCACCAGTCATAGGAGCCCCCAAATCCACTCCTTTAAAGAATACCACCTTTAAATAATTTCCCAATCCATTTTATCAGATCACTGCATCCCTTCCCTATGGAGTACCTGCACTGGACATCTGCCCCGCATTTACATAATGAGTTGCAACATCATAGCCCAACTCCTTTTTCATGTTTGCTCGAACTAAGCCCCGCATAACTTGCTGTGGGGAAGGCAACTCCCCCCACCCCCCAACACACACACTTCACATGGGCCAATTTGGCGGTGAGGGAAAAATTCCCAGCCCCGGAAGAAAGGAGTGACTAGTATAATGCCCACAGTGTATCCTGACAAAACCCAGTATTTCAACACTTCCACGCATGGGTGGGTGCTGCTCGGTCTGGTCCAGGTAAAAGAGGGCTTTTCCTCCACCAGCATGGACATATATCATCCAAATGGTTGAACTTAATTTAAAAAAGAGACCACTGGAGTGTAAATTAAAGAAAAGAACTCACTGGGCCAGAGTTTTAAAAATATTTAGTCACTTATGGTGGAGATTGGCACCTAACGGGCTTTCAAAGGTGCCTAGTGCCTAAATCTAATTCCCATGGAAGATCTGGGCTGGGTGCCTCACTCCCATTGATTTCAGTGGGTGTTAGGTGTCTAGACAGAGTTGAAAATCCCACTAGGTGCCTGTCTACATCTTTAGGAGGCTTAATATCTTTAAAAATCTGGCCCATTTTCTCTCCTTTTCCACAAAGACCTCAGTGAGGTCCACTCACCATGACCACTGTAAAGGTGATGAATTGCTATTGCAGTGCTTATTCATCATGGCAAAAATCAGCAACGACAAATAATAAAAATGTAATAATTGGAGCAATTGACTGTGTATTGAATCATTTGCCCAAGAGCACAGTGCAAATAGCATAATTCCAGCAATACTACAGAGACCGGAAGATTAAAAACTTAAATGAGCACAGAAAACGTCTGTCATGTCAGATACATCAATTCTGTCAGTCCAATACATACTCTTAATTAAAATGGAGCAACCATCTGTCCAAGAGGGTGCATGGGAAAACTGTAATTGATCGCCTTCATTTTTCTGTGTGATAAGTGAACAGGACTAAAAGCTAACTCTCCTGGAACAGAATTAGGAGTTAGAAAACTGATGACCAGGGAATTTATGATTTTAAAAAATTATAGACTTTGCCATTTTGAACCTCCATCGTTTGTCTCTAGAACCTTTATACATGGGGCAAATCAAAACACAGGCCAGGTTCACTGTGGTGAGGACATGCAAATAAATTACACCTCTCTGTGATAGCTTGGCCCCAGGGGGTATTTGCTGCAAAGAAGGGTAAGTGTTTTTACTGCTGATACTCTTCCTGAAGATACTGCTGTTGAAGGGGGACTAGCTTGCATTTACAAATAGGGGTCCATAAGAGCTCAGTGAGTGGAAGCAGGTGGGAAGCACATCCCCTCCAGCCCTGGCCATATTTCCCTGTCCACTTCCTGATCAGCTCTGGTCCCAGGCCCCCCACTCTCTAAGATGGTGCGGTTAGGTTGTGGCTTTACTATGCTACTGCATCCTCTGTCACTGGTGGACTTTCCGATGCTGGGGCCCTATTTCAGCTCCTGCTATCATAGACCCACCCACGTAATATAGACCGCATGGGCAGGTGTCCCATTCCAGAATTATTTATGGGTCTGCACTTAGTTATAATTAAATCTATGATCATTTGCAAAAATCTAAATTGAACTAAAACTGGCCCAACACCTAAATGAATACTTTGCCACAGTTTTTAATAAGGGTAATGAGGAGCTTTGGGGTAGTGGCAGGCTGGCTAATGGAAATAAGGATATGGAAGTAGAAATTACCACATCCAAGGTGGAAGTCAAACTCAAACAGCTTAATGGGACTATATCAAGGGGCTCATATAATCTCCAAGAATATTTAAGGTTTCAGAGTAACAGCCGTGTTAGTCTGTATTTGCAAAAAGAAAAGGAGTACTTGTGGCACCTTAGAGACTAACGCTCAAATAAACTGGTTAGTCTCTAAGGTGCCACAAGTACTCCTTTTCTTTTTAAGAATATTTAAGGAATTGGCATATGAAATACAAACCCAATAGCAAGAATTTTTAATGAATCTGTAAAGGCGGGGCTCATACCCTATGACTGGAGCATTGCTAATATAGTACCTATTTTAAGAATGGGCAAACATGATCTGGGAAACTACGGGCCTGTTAGTTTGACCTCAGTTGTATGCAGATCTGCAACTGCTAGTAGCAAATATCCCCAATGAAAGTGATGGGGCACTAGATGAGGAGGGCTCTGAGTTACTACAGAGAATTCTTTCCCAGGTGTATGGCTGCTGGATCTTGCCAAAATGCTCAGGGTCCAGCTGACTGCCATATTAGGGGTTGGGAGGGAATTTTCCCCTGGTTTAAATTGACAAAGACCCTGGGTGTTTGGGTTTTTTTTACCTTCCTCTGCAGCGGGGGCATGGGTCACTTGCAGGTTTAAACTTGTGTAAATGGTGGATTCTCTAAAACCTGAAGCCTTTAAACCATGATTTGAGGTCTTCAGTAACTCAGCCAGAGGTTTTGGGTCTATTACAGGAGTGGGTGGGTGAGGTTCTGTAGCCTGCAATATGCAGGAGGTCAGACTAGATGCCCACAATGGTCCCTTCTGGCCTTAATGTCTATGACTCTGTGATTTCAGAACATTAGAGATGGGCCTGGAAGTGGATTATTTTATCTCATTGACATCGATGCCAACATTTGACCTTAATATTTATTGGAGCGTCATCTAGTTCTGCCTTTGGAAATGCTAATCACGTAGGGTTAGAAGAAGCAAGAATCTGTCTGACGTATTGGTTCAAATCCGTGTGAGTGCTCACAGCCTCAGCTCTCTGCAATGAAATGTGCAACAGACATTAGAGATCAGATTCACCTTCACCAGTGTAGCAAGGTCCAGTGAGCTCTGGGCACTATTTGCCCTGGAAGAGGGTCTTTCCCCTGCACCCCTCTCTGAAGTCTTGCTGGGGAGGGCAGCGTTAGGCAGATGTTGCTGTGGGGATGCGTTGAATCAGCATGTCTCTGGGAGCTCTGTCCACACACACACAGCCCATGCTATATCTGGTTCTCTATGGCCTCTCCACAGAGGGAGTGGGGCTGTCTGAGCGTATAAGGTGCATGTGACTGCATGTTTGTGGGTGGGTGAGGACAATCAGCATTGGGAGATGGGGCAGTGAGTGTGGACATGCAGGTGTGTGTGTGTGTGTGTGTAGGTAGGAGGAACCAGTGACTGAAGGAAGGTGTGTGCATGTGTATTGGTTGAAACATTTTGGATGCAACAGTTTTCCATAGAAAAATTTATTCAAAATCTAAACATTTAGCAGGAACATGTCAATTTTGAGGCAATTTTGGATGGGAAAAAGTCAAAACAAATTGTTTCAGCTTCCTTGTTTTGTTTTGAAAATGTCCAGACTTATCATTCTGACTATATTGTTTTAGCTCCTTTTGTTATGACTTATCTTAAAACATTTACTATTACATATCATAATATGATATATCATATATATTAAATATTGTATATAGTATTAAAATATTACATGTACTATGTATTATATTAAATATTCCACAGAATGGAAACTGCTCTAGTTGGGAGCAGTGTGGGGGGGGTAGAGGACACTGAATGGTTTGGTGTGTTGGGTACCTGGGTGTGGGAAGGGGGCAGTGCGGGCAGAAGGGTGTGCGGATTTTATGTTGAAGGGAAGCCCAATGACTTACTATGTGTATGAGTTTATGGAGGAGGACCTGATGAGTGGGTGGATGGGTTTTTTCGGGGTGGGGGGGGAATGGGTTACTGGGTGTACTTGTGCGGAGCGGGGAGAAAGTGGGTGAATAGATGTGTGGCGTCTGCAGGGACCTGTGGGTGCATGAGTATGTATAGCAGCAATGAGTGGGTGCATTCATGCTCTGCTGTCTGACCCAGTTCCTTATTGAATATTCCCCATTCAGTCCCATTTGAGATCTCTGTTTTGATATTCAAAGCTCTCCAAGGGACTGGCCCTAGCTGTTTAACAGCTGCCTTCCACTGGAGACAGGACATGAGTTGACCACCAGTGGGGGCTTGTGAGCATGGGAAACAGAACTTCTCACAGGAGCTGGATCCAAACTGCACAAGTGGCTCAGAGAAGAATGACCATGAACCTTGTGGTGTTCAGAAGTTCTTTTCTTCACCGTAGCTTTCTCTCAGTAAGCTTTTCACACAGAGAGATAAATTACAAACCAAAACAAACCCTACAAATGAATCCAGCTGTTTACCTTGCAGTCTGGGAAAAGGAGAGAGATTATTATTGTTCCTTTCCTTTTAAATGCTTTTGAGGAACTCAGGTACTATAGTGGAGGAAGCCACTGAAAAAGCTAGATAGATATTGTATGAAAAGTCCAGGAAATGCTGGGTCGATATGTATGGTGTGAAAGGTGAAGCTCAGTGAGTGAAGTAGTTCCTGAATGTGTGGGGCTGGTCTGAGTGAATATTCGGGAGACATTTTCCTCGGCCACAACCTCCACTGGTGGACTTTCTCCTTGCTGAGACATACTGTTTGTTTGGGGTCAGAGAAGCAGTTGCTTGTCTTTTAGCCATCTCTAGCTTGATGTATTACTCAGTGGGATATTGTCTTTGTCTGAAATTAATTTACAAATTAGACTAACCTGAATAAAATCAGCTAGCCATTTAATTTCTTGAATCTGAGCAGTCATACGATTTGTTTGAAAGTTCCTATATCCACTGGCTGCAACTGTCCAGACGGTTGATGTCTCTATTGCTGATTTTAACTTTAAGCCATTGGGAGGTTCAATATATTTTGCTTGTTGTAAAATAGACTCTTGTACTTTCCTAACTAATTCAAGTTGTGTTGTGTAATCAGCATTATGCTCATGTCTAAATTGATTGGAGAGTCAGTTTAGTAGCCTTTGGAGGATCAACATTCTGACTCAAGCCATGGTCAGGAGTAATAATTGAATAATTAATTCCCTTACTGATTATTATCTGAATGTGGGTTGGGTTTAAAATAATTAGGTAATGAACACAGTTACACTGCAGTAAAACTAGAGTAGCACACTGCTGAAACTGGCACAGGTCTGTAAAGATTTCAGTCCAGTACATTCCTTGCCAATTTGAACAGGGGAGACTCCCAACCTCACACCCCCCACCCCCTCCCATCCTTGTGTCTGTAAAGGAAAAAGCACTGCTCTTTGATACAGAAGGAAGATTCTGCTAAGGGGAGATGGACGGTCCTACAAAACTTGAAGATCTCCTGGATGCCATACTTATATAAGTGTGCAGATATTGTGCTATATATATATACACATGGATAGATATAAGGCTGTGGACTAAGGCTATCATCCAGCAATACACTGAGCACTGGGAGACCAAGCCAGCAAAGCACTTCAGCATATGCGTAACTTTAAGTACATAAGTAGTCCCACTGATTAGTCAGTGTTTAAGTGTTTTGCTGGGTTGGGGCCAGAGTTCTCAAGACTGTGTAGGAATGAGCTCTAAGTGTATGGGTACTGGATGCATTTTACGTTCTGAATGTACTGACTCTCTTATGGTTTATTCCAGTGTTACACTTTTTTTTTGCTGACTATTTGTAAATTGAGGAGAGCTTTTAGAAAGACATATTATTCTTACCATTTAAAATTTACCACAAGAAGGATTATTTATGTAACAATTGTAACAACTGGATTTTTGCATAATATTTGTATCATTGAGGTTCTAATTTATAACCAATCCTAAACCCTATTCGCCTAAATTCTAATGATAAATTATGCAGAATGGTGATATTTCAACAACTTTCAAGAGTGTGTGAGCTCAGTTATCCAAATATCATAAGGGATAGGTTGGATAATCAAGGTTTCTGCCCATTTGGAGACTTGTCATTGTAACTACTAGGCAACAGGGGATCTGACCCTGTTTGAGGTCAGAGGGAATTGTGGGTATCCATAGTTTGAATAATTTAAGTTGCACTGTAAACCTAGTTGGATTCCCATTGATCTCTGTAGTTAAAAAGTAAATAACAAACCAGATCTGGAACTTCTCATCAATTGTTTCAGAAACACGATCAAATTAGTACTGAGGAAAAAGATTCCACCTGTTACCCAGTCCTGCAAATTTATCAACTCAAGATCAAAATTTCTTTGTCCATCTTTACCATGATGTTTACAATAATGAAAAAAAATATGTGGTATATAATTTCATAAGTCAAAACAATTACTATTCCCTTGGTGAATGGACTAGCAGAATTTTGAAAGGCGATTTAACACTTTTTATCTGAGTTAATTAGCAGGGTATGAATACATACCAATTCTTCGTGAGGGTGAAGGGATTCTGCACTTGTTAGAGTCACAGTCATCTTTAGGCTCTTTCTGAGTCAAGCTAGGCAGTGGGACCTGCTGGGAAGGTCCTGAGCAAGGTTTATTCCACTGTGAAGTAGTTTCAGAATTTCCATAGTAATCCAAGATGTAAATTTTGAAGTTGGAATTGGACCATTGACCTTACTTCTGCCAAAGGAGGTTGAGAAAATTGGGCTTTTAGATTCATCTTACTCTTATTGAAGTTTATAAGCCACTTGCATCACTGGGAAAAGGCTCTTAGTCTAACATGACTGGCACACTTAAAGGAACAAGTTAGGGACGGAAATGGGTGAAGAAAATTTTGACTAAGAGTGGGATTTTCAAAGCACCTTAGGAGCACAAATCCCAGTGAAAGTCAAAGGAACTTATGCTCCCAATTCACCTAGTCACTTTTGAAAATCCCACCTTAAATTCTTAAGATGAAAACATTCTTCTTCAGTATCAATACGTTAACAAACTGTAATATCCCATTTACAGTAAAAAGCCTCTGAATGTAGCACCCTAGAAGGTTTGCTGAAGGAGCATGAATTTCAAGAGGAAATATGAGACATCCCGAGGGAGCAAGTTCAGAAGGACTTAGATCTGTAAACATGTGACCTCAGAGACTATCCTACCAAATCGAAAAAATACTTATTATCCTGAGAAGTCAGTATGTGTAATAAATGGCTTACAGTGGGTGAAATGGAATATACTGTGAGTACAATGTGGAGTAATAAGCAGTAGAGAGGAATTGCACTGTGTTTTGCAAGAAATGTGGGAAATGAAGATAATTACTCTTGAACCCTGCCTTCAAGTTCTTATCTAAATTAGTTTAAAATTGCAATTGATTAGCAGAGGGTTTCTCTGATTTCTTAGAATAGGGTTCAGAAGTCAAGAAGGGCAGTATATCTATAGTACTGTCAGAAGAGAGCACCCTTGCCATCCTTGGAATTACTTGTACAATACAGGAAGGAAGCTGAGTTTGCATTTTGTACCACTACAGTGTTAGGAATATGGAGAGAGGTGATAAGCAAGACTTGTTGCCTCCTGATTGATTTTGGGTCTACAGTATTTTGTAAGTTAAGTGGCTTAACCTTAACCTTGATCCCATTGCTACTTGGTATGACTGTAGTATGAGAGCTCTTAAATGCTTTTCTTGTCAGAAGCATCTTAAATCAAGCACAACTTAATCAAATTATTAAAAAATAAAGTTTTCCTCTCCTGCTTAGTCTATTTCCCAAACTCCAGTAACTGAGGTCTAGTAGCATGAGTCAATCACATTAAACAGAGATTGGCCTCCTGCCTTCAGCTGCCTCATCAAATCAACTTATCTTCTTTGTGCTCCTTCTGAGTCTGGCTCTATGAGGTGGATCACTGGAGAAAGCTAATAGAGGTACATGAAGTGTTACGGTCAATTCTGGGCAGCGGTGCCAAATCATATCACTATATCAGCTAATATGAACCTTGGCTAGATAGTGGGAATGGTTAAAAGATCACCATAGGATAATCAAATAGGAATTCTGCTTTCCTTTAGGTGTCTGGGAGTCAAACAGCCTCCTCTCATCTGTGCTACTTCGAAGTCTGTCTCCCCATGTTTTGACCTACTCCTTTGATTTGTATATTGTTTTTCTCCTCGTGTGTAACCTACACTATACATTGACATGGACCCAGAAGCAATGTGAGACATGTGCCAGAGTACAGTTAAATGTGGAGGCTACAACTTTATTAGATTATTGGCCAGTTGGGAACCCCTCCTGATCTGCCCACAGGGCTGTACCAGTGCAGAATTTAAGTGAGCACCAGTGGCCCTGAGCGCTACAAATCTGAGGATGGGTATGAGGGCAAGTCCCCGCTACATCCCAGGCCTGCTCAGGGACCCTGGTAAGAATCCACAGTTCCAGCCCATTTCCCCTTCTCCACGCTGGAAGTAGGAGAGATGAGAGGAAGGTAGTTCCACGCTGTGCGGGACCTGGAGACGCATTCCCACACTGTGCAATGTTGTACTCAGGGCTTATTGCCCAAGCAGTCTATTGGATTACTGGGAACTCAAATCAGACCCTTTCTTAGCACACCAGCTGCATTGGAACCTGCCAAAGTTGCGACAAACATAATTAAATCCTTAAACCAGACCTTCAGGATGCAAGATGGATGGTGAAAAGACCCACACAATCTTTGCCAGTTTGTCATATGGGAAAAAATCCCTTCCAGAGCCCAAATAAAATTTGGAGATCAACATAGCCCCAAGCATCCTAAGAGATCTAAGTAAGGGTGGGGCTGGAGCAAGCCAAAATGGCCACAAGCTAGCATTGGGCAGAAACAGCCCCACCTTTCTCCTCCCTGCCTCTGCAGGTGGCCGCCAATCATTTAGTCTGCCCTGATCCCAATCATTCAGTGACAGCAGGCGTGGGTGGGACCCTCACACAGGGTAAGGATAACTCCTTCTGACTTTACGACAACTAATGTATCTGAGAACCTCAATTCTTTTGTTCAGGATCAAACTGAGTTTCTTTGGGCCAAATTCACTGCTTTTCCATTCTGGCTCTCTGTGTCCCAGTGTGATCTAATTAGGAAAGCCAACTCTTTCAGAATAGACTGCCTCTCCATAGCTTCTTACTCTGATTACGTAAAACCCCCTTCCCTTCCTGATTGCCTTGTGACCCTGGAACAATGTTAATGTATACTAAAGAATAAGGAAGTCCTATTTCAGGCCTAAGGTGTATTTTGCCCACGTAACATACAGACTGCCATGTATAGCACTTATTGAAAAGGGGGCAATATGGCTTATGAATATATATGTACTAGTGTAGGCTGATTCGCTAAGATACTTGTAGTAAAATCTCCTCCTTAAGGAAACTTCTTCCATCATACACTTACAAGTATGGCATCAACAGAGAATAATGTGCCCCAGATTATCCATGGCACACAGAAAATACATAGGTCTATCTTAAAATGGTCATCATTTTGGTTGCCAGTTTCCCAGACTTGTTAAATTATGGAATGATTTTCTCTACTAGGATATTGGTTTGCTAACCACCCTAGGTTTTCTTGAGAATTGTTTTTCCTTCAGATGAGAACACTGCTGCATTTCCCCCTCAACATATAAACTATGTGCTACCTGTTTAGAAAATGATATCAAGTGTAAATCTAGCCCTGATAAGTGGCCTTGACAAGGAAGTAACTTAGAATTCACTGTTCGTAGGAGGGGGAGAGAAAAAGAGGAAGAAGATAAAATCTCAACTAAAATCAGTACAGCGTGCCCCTTTAGGACCGGTTCTAGAGCAGATAAGATTGCCATTCCTCCATCAACAGGTCACCGAGTCTCAACATCAAAACGATATTTACCAAAGTTTTCTGTCATTTAGTGAATTGATCACACATATAGTAAACAGACCTTGGTAAATATGAAACTAGATTAGCATTTTCAAATTTTTCAAATGCAGCATTCTCTTTAAAATGGTTGAGACATTTTTCTTAGACATTTAAATCCTATGCAAATAGTTACGGCAAATATATGAATCAGAAAAATGCACTTTCAGCAGCAGTCACCACGCCTTTCTGTATCTCCTTTTATTTGAAAATAGGCAAACACAGTTATTTCTATTTGCCTTTTCTGTTGAATATTTTAATGGTTTGTTCTGTCTGAGAGAAAAACTGATGTTTAGTTAAAGTTGACACAACCCACAAGTGGACATGTCAAAACAAGACATAGAAAGTTACTTTTGATGTGTTTTATTGAGATATCTATGGTACTTTCCAATTATTTTATGCCCAAAAAGGCAGCTCTTCTCAAAAATTATTTCTTCTGAAAACCACAAATACAACTTGTGAGACCTTTAAATAATAATATATCGCAAGGGAAACTTCTTAAAGTTACAGATGTCTGCTTCTGGCCAAAGGGAAAGAAGTATGATACACTATATTCAGTTCAATAATTTGTACATAAAATACATATTTTCATTAAGGTGGTAATATCAGGTCACAGGGTTGTGGTTTTTTCCTCTTTTTTTTTCCCAGTAGCTGCTTTTGCAGGAGTTAAAAAGTAACTACTTGTATAAGGAGCAAAGTTATTGGCTTTGTGATTGTTTGCTCTGAGCCATAGCTATTTATAGGTTATGACACTTAGCTCTCCTTTGTCTTGGGGTTCTTCCTGGTAGAAAAAAAAAGTAGTCTGACTTTAAATATACCCAGGTTTTTTAACACTACTTTATAACTTCTCCACAGAAAAAAATAATTGAAATCTTGTTCTTTTCCACACCACTACTTTTCCCCTACTTTAAATGATTTAAGGTCCAAAGCAGGCTCAGCTTCCAGAGTGGTTGTAAAGGTCTGTCCTTTAGCCAAGGAATCAGGGATAAATCTGGTTCTGAGGAGCTAGCAGCATAGCTGGGAAGTGGAGGTAGGTTTCTCAGTGGAAAGTTATGCATTGGCTGGGGCCTTGGTGTTGATCAAGGGGGAATGCTGCTCTTTGAGAGGTGCAACCTGAGAATCCGAAACTGAGGAGTTGCTCTTTATAGGGGGACCCACATGATTCAGTTTTGGGGGAGCAGCTCTTTGCAGTTGGCCTTGTGCCTCAAATCACAAGAATCAGCTCCAATGCTGGAAATAGTGCTTGCACCTCCCAGGCGCCTGTTGTCTCCAGGTGAGGGAGGGACAGCAGGTCCCCGTCAGCCTCTCCAAGAAAGCTGGTGACTACTGCTGGGCAAAATAGTCATGGTGAAAGTTAGAGTTCATGGGACTTCTGCCAGATCAAATCAAAAGAGGCCCATGAAATGTTGGCTAAGAGGAGTCAGGGTGAATTATTAAGGATGCCTATAAAACTAGGAAGAGAGCATAGCCTAAGAGTTTGAGCCCAGGGCACAGAGATCTGAACTCCTGAATTACGTTTTTTACCTCTGCCACAACCTGGCATTACAATTGCTTTATCATTGTTATTGTTACACTAGTGCTTGGGATCAACAGAGAATGAGGCCCTTTTGTGCTAGGTACTGGACAAATATAAAATAAAGGACAGTCCATTCCCCAGAGAGCTTACTACCATATTAGACAAAATAGACCCAGGGTGGGGGAAAGACCTATAACATACAGAGTGAACAGTGGTGGCTTGCAAATGTCCTGGTGGTTCCATGCATTTTTATACTCCTTTGCAAACATTTAGTTAGGCCTCACAATGCTCCTATCAAATAACGTAGTTATCATTATTTTACAGACAGGGAAACTGCATCACAGGGAGGTTAAGTGACTTGCTCATGGTCACACAGCACATCGGTGTTTAAGCCTAACTAGAACCCATGTTTTCTGACTTCCAGGCACCTGGGACCATGCAGGCAAGCTAATTAACCTTTCTAATTTTTCCCAATTTTTCCTAATTTTCTTTAGCTATAAAATTATATTCACTGTAAGTAAAAATCTGAAAATATACAGGTTTCAGAATAGCAGCCATGTTAGTCTGTATTCACAAAAAAAAAAGGAGGACTTGTGGCACCTTAGAGACTAACAAATTTATTTGAGCATAAGCTTTCATGAGCTACAGCTCACTTCATCGGATGCATTCCTGTAGCTCATGAAAGCTAATGCTCAAATAAATTTGTTAGTCTCTAAGGTGCCACAAGTACTCTTTTTTTTTTTTGAAAATATACAGGCGTTCAGATTGTCCATTGCCACATGCAGGTGTTACAGTGATAAGGCTAAGGTTTTGTCATGGCTATTTTTAGTAAAAGTCATGGACAGGACATGGGCTACAAACAGTATATCACAGAAGCTGGAGCCCCGCTGCCCAGGGCTGATAGCTGGAGCCCCCCCACCCAGGCAGACAGCTGGAGCCCTGCCTCTGTGCTGATCACCAGAGCTCTGCCGCCCAGGGCCGAAGTCGTGGAGTTCACGTAAAGTCACAGAATCTGTGACCTTTGTGACCGACTCGTAGCCTTAGTGATGAATGCTTCAGAAATGGCTATAAGTAAATAAGACATTTAATCACATTTTAACAGGAGGGTGGAGAAGGAAAATAAATGTAGAAAAAGTCAAAATCACATTAATTGGTGACAAATTTTTCCCATGTTTCATGAAAGCTTTTCACCAGTTTTTTCAACTTGTCTGGTTATTTTTACCACTTTTGGGCACCATGGTGTTCTCATTTGTACAGTCTTCCTCACATTTTACTATTGTATGATCTTCTTTGTGTTCTATCCTTTGTTAGAGGTTGGTACATGTATAACTGATATAAATTTCAGCTGGCTGTAACATAAATCTGGCTTTTAAAAAGTTATAGCTAGAGATATGATAGGATTGGGAGCATTCTTTTCTCCTTAATACAATCATTCATTAAAATATTTTTGCATAGCATTATAATGTATATGTCTCTGAATGCTATCATTTATTACTTTGGTATTTGCAGCTTAAGTCCTTATTGACTATGTTAGCAAAATATATTCATGAAAAATGGGTTCTGATGGGTGGTATTATAAAAATGGTATTAGAAGAGTACAAATTTCCCTGGAAAAATAAGATAAACCTTGCTAAACATTTTCCATATGCTGCATTGAATATAAGCATTATGAAAAGGGGAGCAAAACAATTTTGATTCAGAAAAAAGCAGCAGACCAGTTATCAATAATTGGAAAAAGCAGGGTCTGGGTGCAGTATGAATTAGTCCCATTGACTTCTGTTAGTAGTAAAGGCCACCCCAGGTAGTAAATAGAATATCAGGGTTAGAAGGGACCTCAGGAGGTCATCTAGTCCAACCCCCTGCTCAAAGAAGGGCCAATCCCCAATTTTTGGCCCAGATCCCTAAATGGTCCCCAAGGATTGAACTCACAACCCTGGATTTAGCAGGCCAATGCTCAAACGACTGAGCTATCCTTTCCCCCAATGGACCCTCTACCATGTGGCCTTCAGAGTGGAAAAGGTATGTTCACTGCAAGGCACTTGTTGCTTAAAAAGCATTAAACCTTCCAGCATATGGATGAGAGTTAGCTGTCCTACTCAGCATGGAACGCAACTATCAGCAGAGGACATTACTGTTTTCTGATGTAGAAGGATCAGGTTTTACCTTGAATGCATGCTGACAGTGTACTGGCCACAAGACGAGTATTCCTGCAGTGAGCAAATAGGCTGAACAAGATGAAGTGTGTGCTTGATCTTTCAGGAATCCTGTTACTGGCATCGTTTTTGAAAATATCAGATCATATTGGTGAAAATGTTACTCACAAGGCATTGGCCGCATTAATATCAGTGTGAGGTTGTCAGCCCAGAGCTAGTCTAACTTGTGTGCCTGACTTCTTTGAAAGTGTTTGGTTTCTGGTTTAAAATCATCATTGTTCACCTGTTTGTTAACTGAATGCAGTTATCCTCCTGTGTCTTTTTCAGTTTGCTTCCCTCCCTGCTAATGTGCAGCCTCAAGTACAGTAGAACTACAAAATAGTTTCAGTGGCTTTCCTTCCCTAAAACTGCCACAGTTCAGGTTGTATTAGGGTTTCACATAGCTGAGGTTGCATTCCATTTCCATGCCAACCCCCTGTTTTCATTGTAAGCGTTGGTCTCTGCCTGCTAGTGGGGTTTTTGTTGTTGAAAGTGAAGTTGGAAAGATTTCAGCCACTTGTAAACACAAGAAGAAAGGGAAAAATATAAGTTATATCTGGGGAGCCTTTGTCTCCTCCCAATCCTCCTTGTTCCCTCTACCTGATTGTCCTGCTGAAGGTCTATTGATCCGCTGAACACAGCAGATCACACTAAACTCCAGTTCCCTATGCAAACGTATCTGCTGCTGCTTGTTGTTCTCACAGAATTCATTTTCTATAAAGTTTTTTTTCTTAGTACTTCAGTATTGTCAAACTTGACCATTCAAAAATAATGAGATTTAAAAATAACAATAATAAAAAATAAATGGTGGGTTCTTTTTATTTGCTGTCCGATTTCAGTAGCTTTAGGTGCATGTAGGTCATGTTTTTCAGCTTTTCCCCTCAACTCATGAGACCTAGAAACAGATTTAAAAAGAAAAGAACGCTGAGATTCTCATAAAGACTCCAAACTCCAGCAGCTGAGGATTTACACGAAATGTTGTGGGACTCACAATAAAATGACGAATGTTGTCAACTCTGGTACTTGCAAAAAAATTTACTGAGCTTTGAATCAGCATAGCAGTACCCTATCTGTGCCAATAAGGCTGAATCTTTTATGTTAAAGCTTGAGATTAGTGCTGACTGAAAAACGTCAACTATTTTTTCTCAGGAAATTTTTAAAAATGTTCTTTTTATTCCAAAATTTCACCCCAGATTTATCAATTTTTCAACAAAAAACAAAGGTGGGGTTTTTTTGTGTTGTTTTGGTTTCATTTTCAAACCAAATCCCAGTTTTTTTAAAAACCAAAAAACTAAAACAAAAAAAAAAGTTAAATTTCAACCAAAATGAAAAAAATTCACAAAAGTGATTTTGGTTGAAAATCCATTTTTGGTTGAAAAAAATGTTTCCATGGAGCTCTTCTTGATAGACTAACCAGCCAAAACAGCCATGTTTTTACTATTCACGCTGTGGATAACTATTCCTATTAGACCCAACGTGTTGTCTGGACAAATTATAAGCACACTTGTGTATGCAGTCTTTCTGCACACTGGACAGAAGTAGTTGTGAAGTGTTGCTGAAAATTAGGCATAAAGCAGATAATGAAGAATGCTTCTAATTAGAGTAATTCAGGCTGTAATGGTGCTGTATACTTAAGGCTGTTTATGCTTTCATTATAAATCCCTATTTAAGGCTTTAATATTTTAGTCATTTTCATTTACAACAGGATGAAAACTGTGCACATGTGAATGTTCTGCCTGCATTTTACTCTGTAACAAAAAGCTTTAACTCTGTCAAAATTATTATTATTATTTTTTTTTAGTTCTACGGTGTATGACTAGACTTAAGAAAAGAATCATTTAGTATCAAATCTGTTTTTTAAAATAATTTGTAACCTTTTTCTTCTTCCGGTGAACCACCTGCCTAAAACACAGAAGGCGCATCTGGAACAGCCATAATGCTGCTCAACACAAAAGCCTGCACAGCTGTCACATGGCCTTATTGACAGGAATTACACTTGTACACAAAGAGCACCCTACGTGTGGAAAAGAAACTCAGCCACTAAACGCCTTTTCTTTGTAGGAGTCCACTCCACTCCAGTAACTCAATTTAGTATAAACGGTACAAGGGTAAATAGGAGTTTATATGGTATATTGTTTAAAATAAAACATTTATAAGAGAGGAGTTGAACAGCTTCGGTAAAGATCAGAGGAAGCAGAAAGTTGTGTCAATGCAGTGCAAGATCAAATGATAGAGATGAGACTGTGTCCATGTCCTCATCAGTATAGTAATCGCGCTGTTGTCGCTTCCTTGCACGGTTTTGCAGGTACTGCACATACTGCTGGATAATGCGCGAGGTATTTACAATCATCAGAACTGCAGCGGAGATCTGATCGGGCTCCATGGCTATGGTGCCTGCATGGGTAATCCTGGAAAAAGGGTGCGAAACGTAGGAGAGCAGAGTGGCAGTGGAAACTGTGCTCTTTGGTTCAAAGGCAGAAAATGGTTGTCTTCTGTGGCTTTCATGGAGGTGGGAGCCCAGGACAGACAACATGGAGAAGCTTGGAAGCGTCGCAATAGCGGGAGAACAAAATTGGTGGCGGAAGCTGTGCTGTTCGGTTCACGGTAGCCGAGCAGAGTTGGCAGCAAAAGTGTTCGATGAGGAAGAGAAAGAGTAGATAGTAGAGATTACATAGGAAGATGAGAGGAAATGAGAGGTGGATTCATAGTAGCAGGAGAGCAGCGGTGCACCATCTGCTGAAAGCAGTATGGCGTCTGCACGCCAAAAAGGGGCGAAACAATTGTCTGCCGTAGCTTTCTGACGACACACACCCAGAAACACCCGCGAGAATGTTTTTGCCCCATCCTGCACTGGGAGCTTAACCCAGAATTCCAATGGGCAGTGGGGACTGCAGGAACTGTGGGATAGCTACCCACAGTGCACCGCTCCGATATTCGATGCTAGCCTTGGTACTGTGGATGCAGTCCGCTGAATTCACGTGCTTTAGTGGGGACACAGAAGACCGAATATATAAAATAGCTTCCAAAAATTCGAATAGAAAATTTTTTCAAAATAATTTCATACTGTAGACGTACCCTTAGGGCCAGGCTGTGGCGTGCCGACTACCACTTGCAAGATTCTATTGACCTCAGTAGGAGTGGAGGGTTCTCAGATCCTTACAGGCTCAGACTGGTAAGTCAGAAGGCCTGGGAACTTGGCCCTGATGGTTGTATGCTGATTTTGGTGGGGGGACAGTGACACAAAGACCTCTTGGCAAATGGCCCCCTGTTCTTTGCAAACAATTCTTGTCTCAGTCTTGACAAATTCACTATATCAAAAACATTGCTTACGGGGTATTTGTCCATGAAAAGTCATTTGTAAGGTCTCCTCTGAAAGCTTGCAACTTATTGATGTCAATAATCATGGTGTGATGTGAGTACGGGTAATATTTAAGGAAATAACATAACTATATTGCAATTATGTCCTTATGGTCCTAAGGTTAAAGGGAGTCACTGGGGAGTAATATTACTCGGTGATGGCCTATTTATGCAAGAGGAAGTTGCTACTCCTCTCTGGTTAGCCAGCAAAGGTAATGCAAGATTCAGTTGTCTACAATTGCCCCATCACAGAGCAGTCAATGGAAAACCATCAAAGACGACTGTAAACAAGGAACATTATAACTGTCCAGTGATTGCCTTGTCTATGAATAAATACTGTTTTCAGTATAACACAGAGTGGGGAGGACACTCTGGATCCATTCATTGAGGAGTCATCTTGTTGAATGGGGTTGTTTTTCATGAAAGATTGGATCCTAGGAAAGCCAGCCAGCTCTGCAATGGACTGAATATTGTGAGGGAAATTTACTTTATTAGATAGGAAAGGTTACCATTACCTTTACCATTAATAAGCGTAGGCCCTAGTTTATATTTTATTATTCTGTTTTGTACTGTAACCTTTTGTTTCAGTCACTCTCATTTCTAGTGGACTCTCTATTCTTTCTTAAATAAACCTTTTTATTTTGTTACAAGTGCTGTATGTTATACAGGAATGGTGGTTTACTGGTAAACTGGGGTACACCTGGGAGCCAAGAATCTGGGGTTTCTGTGAGTAGCCAGTGTCAGGGGCTGGATGTCACAGGGGAATTCAGGTTCAAAGGGACCTGGGGACAGGGATGCACCTCTCGTTAACCTGAAAGGCAAAGACAGCCTGGAGGAGAGTGTTTCAGTGGCTTAAAGGCTGGTGGTGATCGGGAGCTAACATCCAGCCACCATAGGCAAGGCTTTCTCTCACTGGAGCAGGGGGTATCAAGGTGACTCACAGTCCTGGGTACCCCAAGGTCCATCACAGGGACCTCTGAAAACTGTGCAAGATCTAACTAGCTGTATGAGACTTTTTCTGAGCCCTGCTAGAACACTGTTATTCTGCTTCTTCTGAATTGGAATGGGCCCTTGTTTCAACCTCTCCCCAAGAGAGAGAATATGCTCTTCATTATGATCATGGCACTCCTTGAGGTTTAAGGAGATAAAAATGCATCCTCCAGCAAGCAGGAAAGAAGGGGGAGAGGATTCACTATAAAAACAGTCACTCTTCCCTCATTCTGTGCACATACTTGCCATTGATATTAATGGGAGCTGTGTACACAGAGCAAAGCTGTAATAGACCCCTTCGTGTGAGGACCCCAAAACAGAAGATTATTTGGAGAAAACACATATAAAGGCTAGCGGGAGCTGGGGATAGACACTGGTAGGGTGTAGCTAGAAGATTGAGAGAGGACTTTAAAAATAGAATCCTTTTTCCAGTCTCTGGGAAATTAGGATGCTCTGAAAGGAATCATCATCAGGATCTGCCTGAACTATAAATATGCTAACTTTGGTAAGAAAGACAGCACACATGAAAATATAACTTTAAAATGCTTAACAGCATAGTGTTGGGTACACTTAATGGGGGGAAAGACTATAGTAATCTGTTTGAATTGCTAATTGGGGATTTAGCTGGCTAGATTGAGGGTTATAAGATTAAGGCCTTTATTCTGTGTTTTTGTTCTTTTCCAAAGGTAAGAATCCTCTATAGATCTTCACTCTTGGGAATCTCACAACTAACCAGCAAGCTTATAAAGCATTCCATGCAGATACTGTAATGGGTATATTCTGTGTCTCTGTCTGTATTTTTCTCATTCTACCTGTCTGTCTTCTTCCAATCACACTTGGGGGTGGGGAGGGGGAAGACTCTTTCCTTTATGTAACTGAAAGATCTCTCTCTTATTTTCTCTTGCCTTGTGTTTTAAGATTTCTGTTTTGTTTAATGTTGCTTGCTATTACTGCGATGGGGAGTAGGGGAAAACACGCTCTCATGCCTCTTCATGTCTCTTTGCAGCCCCAGTGAGAGCCGGGCTTATGCTCCTCTAAGAGCAAGGGGGTGGAGCCACAGTCGTCCCACCCTGATGTGGTAGCCAGCAGAAACAGCAGGTTGCAAGGAGGAGGAGTATACCACAGCCTTCCACAGAATGAAGTGAGTTTCTCCCTTCTGTGCTTTCCCCAACACAACAGAGGAGCACAAGGATCGTGCCTCTCTATAGCACAGCCCCACCCCCCCGGGGTCCTTACTAAAAGCCAAATGCTGCAAGCACCGTTTAGTCCCCAAAACATTTGTAGTGACCCCTTTAATTAATGAATTTAGTCTCTTTTTTGTGAGTTTCTTAAATGTATTAATTACTCAATTTCATTCAACAATTTTATTTTTTAATGTTGTGGCTATTCAAAATTGGGACTGTGTTGCTTAGTTGTGAATGAGCAGATAAGTGACCTGGTATGTTTTCTGTTCCCTAATTGGATGGATGCTCAAGAATTTCCAGAGCAAATACATACCTGTACAGTTTTAAAATTGGTTTTCCATTATTCTCAAGAAACCAAAACAAACTGATCTCATTTGGGGGGTCTTTCGACACTTGTCATTATATAATCTCAAAAATTATAATAAGGGAGGCAGAGCAACAGAGAACGTCTGTATTTTGCCATTGTTCAGAACAACTGTTTATTGTAAGGCTAGCTTATTTTAGTGAAAAAGAAAGCTGGCCACATCTTCCAGTTACATGATTTTCCTAAACCTGGCCAGCTTCTGGTAGAGAGCAATGCCATTTGCTTGTTACTAGAAATAATGGATGTAAATTAGTTTTAAAATAAGTAGCTCAACTAATACTTTCCATGGGCAAATATAGCAAAAGTTTATGGACAACAACTGCTTCCAGTTCTACAGGATATGTAAACATAACTCTCAGAAAGCTTATGGTAATATTTATCTATATTTTCCCAAGCCTCAGGTAAAGACATTGTAAGCTCAGTATCTGCAGAAAATGTTTGTAGCTGAAAATGCCAGTGCTTGACGAACAGACTTTCTTTTTAGCTGAAATAGAATACCCTATAAATTATGTTGGCCCATCACAAAGTAAGACTGTCTATGAGCCCACAGTCTGGAAGAAAACTCAATACTGAGAATACTTCCATACTTACTACTTAGCCATCATTATGCCCAATACTGAGTTACTCTTGCCCTCCTCTGGGAGTCATGACCGCTCTGTTGTCCTGGGGATGTTCCTGGAATAGAAAAGATTGAGAATTGATGGCTACATCTACACTGCAGCTGGAAGGACAAATTCCCAGCTCGCATTGAGCTTAGGTCCAAGATCCTAGATACATACTGAGGTGGCTAGCTCAAGCCCTGCCCGAGCCATTGTGGCCATACAGCTATTTTTAGCCTATTAGCTTGTCAAAGCTAGTTCATTTCTGTGTAGCCAAATTGGGCATTACACCTCCTAGCCACAGTGTATATGTACCCATGTGGTTCTCAACCATTTCTATACAAGGACCATACCCATATCTCCCAGGTTAGGTAACAGTAATTGTTGGTAACATTTTACACCCACTTTGCACTGGTGTAAATGACTATGCAAGATGTAGGGTAATGGGGAGTTGAATTTAAAGTGTTGGGCCCTATACCTGTCTACTTTGGCTCTGATCCTGCATTCTGATCTGCAGGATCTTGCACCTGCACAGAGTCCTAATGAAGTCAGTGAGACCTGGCACATCCACAGGAGTCCACCTGTACTACTCAGATTGCAAGATCGGGGTTATATCTCAGTGGGCCATGTCATGCCCTCAGTTTGTAATTGCATCTAAATGGAACTCTCCAATGAAATTGGTGGGAGATTCTTCTTAAAATTCTATGGCAAGATAGGGCCCAATATGTGTTTAATGAAGTACCTTGCATAATGAAATTCGTGCTTAAAAGTGTGAAGAACCAAAAGGTGGCTCAAGATTGCTATTAAAGAAGATAACAGAGAACCCGTCTGTGTATTTCATATTTTGACAAAGCAATTAGAAAATCATTCTGCAAGAATTTGGAAGGTTTCTATGAGAAATTGTTCTAAAAATATAGATTGTGATGAGGTGCCACCTCATCGTGGGTTGGAAAGGGGTTAGTAATCATTTACAGTACAGGTGCAATAGATGTACCTAATTTGTTGCTTCCCAGCCAGAAGGCGAGACTGGAAGGCATCAGGGCTAAGGGAGGAGACTCTGGAGTGGCAGAAGAAGGAGATTCAAGATGGAACACAGGAAAGGGTAGATTTGATAGACACTTACTAATAGTTTGGGCTATTGTTGCCCTGAAAGGAGTCGGTCTTAGACTCTTCTCATCCAGATGACTGAATTATGCACAGAGATAGATGACCTCCAGGTGGTGCAAAAGATGCCAATTTCTGCAACATATCCTGATGCAAGGGGGGCTCTAATGGTGAGTGTACCATAACATAGACATTACAGTACTAGAAGAAAACATAGACGGGCTTATAGCACAAGTAGTAAGTAACATGTACCTTGAGTTGGTAAAGAATTCTAGAACTGGAAACTATAAACGAAATCTGCATAATAAAGGGATTGAGATGGTTTGAGATTCCATTTGTTGTTTAGACATTTTGGATGTGGGTGCTGTAATGTTAAAATGTGGATAGCCTCCCATTGTAGTGTGTGCCTCTCTCTACCACCTCCCCCTGGCCTGGAATTTTTATGTGCTTTTTGATTACTAAAAGGCAACAGAAGAGTTGTCACATTTATGTTCAGGCAAATAGTGCTGCTCTGGGGAGAATAAAAATTCTGTTCCTTGATGACACTTGTCTTCACTGATCCAAATTTTAAGAAGTCTTTTAGAATTCACTCATCACTCCTACATCTGTCCCCTTGTCAGCTGAGCTTGATCACTATTTCTTGGTTCCTTTGTAGAGATTTAAAAGCTTCCCATTCTTCCTTTGAAATGTGGGAATAAATCACATATTGGGTTTTGCAAAGTGAGTGAACGGCCCTTTCAGCTAGTCAGCAAAAAGTTTCAATAGAGGAATTAAGGCAGGATGGAGGAGGAAATGTGATTCTGGGCTTAAGTTGTTTTTTGGTGCAGACTTCTAGAAACTCAGTGCATACACTTATTGTGTGAGTAACAATGGAAAAGAAATGTCTTAAACAAATACCTTTTGTAGGATAAATTTAATACCACAATGATATTACTGAAGAGGTAGGAACACAAATGATGATAAACCTTTCCCGACAACACTAATCATAGTAATCATAATCTGAGAGGAACTCAATAGGAATAATAGTATCTGAAATATTGTATCCACTGAAATACTGTATCCTTCTCCTCTCCCTGGAGCAGTGTATGTGTGATGTCTTCTTCCCTTCAGGCAAATGACACAAGTTGAATTACAACTACAACATAACAATTAGAGATGGAAAAATCTATTGGGCCATCTAATGTATTTCACTGCCAATAGAGGATTATTCCTCAAGTATATTCTTCAGTGCTGCATCCAGTTTTCAATGTCTCAAGGGATGATAAGATTTCTACCATTTTCATAGAAAGATTATCTTTTGGATGAGACCTTAAAAACACAGCTCCTAACTGCCCTGCATGAATATTAAGAGCTTGATTATCCAAAGTTAGGCACACATACTTTTGTGCATGTACCTTTCTTTGAAAATCTTGCCCTAAAAACATCATGCCAATTTTGCCAGAGGAGTAGTTTTCCTTGCTATCTTTTCACTAAAATTTACCTCTTTCCATTCCACTTTTATGTCACATGCTGTGAGACAGTTGGATAATTTCCAGTCCAGATATAAATGCACTTCATTGGTACTTTCTGTATGAATTGGTGAAGAACTTTGGACTCTTTCAAGATGAAAGGCTCTGTGCAATATAAATACATGTAAAATATGATCATCCATTAATTTGACCAAAACTAGCAATCAAGTTCATTTGGCATGGTGTATTCTTTTTAACTCTTTGTCTTGTATAAACTCATGCTATTTATTTATTAATGTTTCTATTATCCTCCATATGCGCTCAAATTTTTTTTCTCTTAACATTTGTTCTATTATTTTATTAGGGATTGAAGTCTTACATACTAAACTGTAATAGCCAAGTTATATCTCAATTATTTTAAGTGGAGATTGGTAGCACATTTTGTTTTCCTCTAATGCATTCCTAGTTCTCCAATGTTATTAATTATCAATTTTACTTGATCAATGTTATTAATTATCAATATTACTAATTTATTTATCTGAGCATATGTGTATGTACTTGTAGTGCCAACAATGCACTAGCTTCTTTGCAGATTTTTATAAAGACAACATCCCTACCTTCAAGAGTTTATACTGCAAGACTCCAGTCCTGCAAGCAGGTACGTCATCCCACTGACTTAAAGTGTTTGTATTTGCAGGATCAGGACCTAAGATGGGAGAGGGGATGTGATAAAAATATAAAGTGATTGAACAGTGGAATTTAGTATGACTCTTATTAGTTTTATAATTGTTCTTCACAGATCTTTCCCCCCACCTCTCCAGATTATGTAGACTCTAATTTGCTCACACTTATTTGAGAGGAGGACTAGACTTTTTAGGTCCTATGGTAAAAATGTGTTTGGAAGAGGAACTTGATGGAGGATGATGGTGCAGGTCAGGGAGCAGGTTTTAGGTATGGGTCTACCATAAAAGAAGGCTATGCAGTGGGCATGGGAGAAGGTTCTGAAGGGGGCTGGATGGTCTTGCCACTTGGGCAGAGTGAAGGGGGGAAAAAGGATATAAGCAGAAAGGTCTACATGAGCTAGGATGTGTACGTGATTCCATTTGCTATGGAAGGCAAGAGAAAACTAGGGAAGAGGTTTAAAGAGAGGATGGGCATGTTCTAAGCGTCAGGTAAGGGAAATAGTCTATATCCAGACCTGTCCTCCTATGGCACATTTGTCAGTGGTTCAGTAGGATGATTAGTGAATTCCCTTAACCCCATAGAATACATATTAACTGCACCTGCTGATTTGACTATCTCCAAATTTCCAAGTAAATCCTTAGTTATTCTTTATCATTAATCTGACCTGGAAGATCTTTATTACTTGCCAATTGTCTACACTGCTTTTTTGGATTTTCCTTGTTAAATGTTTGTTTACCTAAAGGGTAAAAATAATTGTGTGAACTTGTATAAGGATTGTTTTAGAAAATGGTTTAGGCTGTCATGTGCAATGTCACAGATATTTTCAAAAGGTCTAATTCTCTTCTCACATCACATAATGCTAGTATAATTACCTGAAATTCAATGGAACAATGTACAAAAGGTGTAAACCAGGAGTAAGAGGAGAGTCAATCTCAAAACAATGAATGGTATTGATAGAACTGATAAGGATTTCTTTTCATCCTGGCAGGGGATCTAAAAACTTGTGGATATATGACCTAATTCTGCCTTCAGCTAAATGCAGGTAACCCTATTGATTTGCACAGGAGTAAAAAGGCAGAATTTGGTCTGTTAACTCTGAGTGCTTACCCGCTGTGTGAAACATCTCTAACAAATATATTGGAAGAAATTACTTGGGAAAACAAGTGAAGTAAAGTGTGCAAATAGATGCAAGAGACACTATTATTTATTTGTGGTATATGAGGTGAATAAGAAGGAAACTAAAACAAAAATCTGCACACAATGTGTTCCAGACAACCTTTTTCTGTTCCTAAATTGCTTTATGTCTCTATCATTAGAAAGTGTTCCAGAGAACACTGAAATTTCTCACTGTTCTGCAAGACAATGCATGGCAGGTCTGATTAAGCCAGGGATAAACTTGGTTATACCCATAGTCAATTTGATCTCTCTTGCATTTTTTGTTTGGTAATTGTAATTGCTGTATTTATTTTATTGTTTCTTCAATTGCTCCAAAGTTTCTTTTAATTTAGTGGAATCTAACTTACCTTGCAGTGTGTTTTGGTTCTAAGCAATTTCAGTGTTAAGCATAGTTAATTCCCTTTTGAGATCCACCATCACTAACAACATAAGATCAAATAACCAACTAATTAAAATTTATGTCCATCTTCTATTGAAGTCATCATTCATATCCCCCTGAGTAAGTGATTTCTGACTGCGTTATCCCCTGGGAATATTTTTATGTCTACAGTAATGTGTGAGTGTGGAAATGTGAAGTTTATACTGTTTCCTTTCTGATTAAATGGAAAAGGTTTCTGTTAAAGGTTTAGTTTGATCTTTCCTACAATTCTCAGATATCTGTACAGTTATGTTCCAAGGACCCTTACTAAATCTGCCTCACTGTAAGAAAGGAATGTAAAATTATACAATATGTAATTTTTTCATTCAAAAAGCATATTGTGTGTAAAAAAAAAAGTGAATTGTAAGTGCCAAATTTTCAGCTATCCAAACTTTGTATGCACAACTATTTGCATCCATAAATTGGGTGTGAACTCTTTGTCCATGCACTATCCACTTGCATGTGCAAATTGGAGTAGCTGATCACTGAACTCCTGTTTTGCAGGTGCAAACATACTTTCAGCTGCACAAAAGGTTAAATCATTCCCAAATGCACAGCCCAAGTACCAGAATTGTGCACTAGGATTGGCGGGGTAAGAGGCTGAATCCTGCTTTCAAAGGCCTGAGAATGGTAGCAAAGCTGCCTTGTGGCTTCTACTATATCTCTTTGGCTGCAGCACCTCTCCCTGTTCTGGCTTCTCCTTTCCATTTTGAACAATGACCAATGGATCCACACAGTAGGAAGTGCACACCCAAACACACACCCTTTCCCGTATGAGTACCGCAAATCTATAGCCCCAGAGCTGCAGAATTTCACTAGTTTGCCTGTTGGTGAGGATCCCTGTGCCCAGGGGGGAGGGAAGCTGGGGCAGGGTTTGGTCTGAAATATGTGGGTGCCATCAATTGTGCATGCAAAAGTGGCAAAGAGCAACATGAGGTTGACTAGAAATTTGACCCTCACCATTCATTTTAACCTTTTTTTGGATCCTTTTATCTGATGGCATTATTGTTTATGTCACTTTGGTGCTTCCTTCAGTTTTATTTAGATGTTTGCAATGATTTTCATGCAAATTTGTGCTGAGTCATGCCCATTTCTTAGTTTCCCCAGTTGCTTTGAAATATTTCAGGATGCCATTACCAGAACATTTCCTCAGTACACAATGTACTGAGATCTGCCTCGTGGAGAGAGAGAATCAATAATTGCAACAATAGGATTTTGGAGCTCCTGGAGGTAGCATTTAACATCAGTTAAATATTATTAAGCCCTGCTCTGTGTTCTCCACTCTTCACATATCATATACATTGCTTGTATCTGAATTCGTAACTTTGCCGTGAAAGGTAGCACCTCATATCCCCAATCTTCTGATCCTGTCCCTCCACATATTATTTTATGTTCCAGTCCTTCAGTCCATATATACCAAAATTCCTACTGATGATAGCAGGAATTTTGCCTGAGTAGGGATTGCAGGCATAACCCTACCGTTGAAGAATGGAAACAGGTAATGGATGAATCTTCAAAGATATGGAGAAGATATGGAGATATGGAGAATGTTCTGACACCTACCAGAAGTTTCTGATTCACTGTACATTATGTATAGTGATTGGAGCACCAATCAGTGGGAGGAATTGCACCCTCTTAGCAAGCCCGCTGATGGAGGGGGGAGAAAGGGGGCAATTGCCCAGGGTCCTGAGTGATTTAAAAGGGCTCGGGGGGCTCCCAACCGCTCCCACTACCATGTAGCAGCAGTTGGGAGCCCCAGGCCCTTTTAAATTGCCCGGGCAGGCCGCAGTGCTCCTAGGCATGCGTGACCACCCCAGGGCCCACACTTTGGGGGGCCCTGCAGGCCAGGGTGATTGGCTAGCGCGGTCTGTTCCGGAAGTGACGGATTCATCACTTCTGCCCTGGGCCCCGCTCCCCTTAGGGACCGTTCTGGCCAGGGGCCCCGGAACTGCTGTCGGCGGGCCTGCCTCTTATTGTCAGTAGTTATAAAAAGTAATTTATATCTGTACCTGTGTTCATTAGATATGGAGGAATATAATCACCACCTCAAAGGATCCCACCCTTACTTAACATTTAAGGTAATGATGCATGAGTACAAGGGGAGTGATTGAATTGAGGATATGACTGAATACTTCCAACAAGAGATAGGAAAAAGCTGCCAGGAAACACCCTGTAAAATTCCATGTGCTGTTGGTGTGACCTATAATTAGAGAACCGAATTTATCATTATCACTTGATTTATTTCAGCTAGTTCTTGCTTCCAAGTCTAATAGATTTCTCTCATTATTAGATAATCCTCTCAATGTCTGCAAGAGAGATAATGGTTTTGTGCCCCTGCCCCAGAGCTTTAATTTTCAAAAGGGCACTTAAAAAATTGCAGGGAATGAGTTGTGGTGATATTAGTCTCAACTGCATCTCCGTTAAATAGTTCAGCCACTTTCTTAGTTACTAGAATGATCTGCTGTGAGTCTTCCTTGTTTAACTACCATAGAATGAGCTTACTAGCTTAATTGTGCCATTTCCATGGCTTAGTCCTGCACGGTTTCAATGTCTTTTTGGCCTGAGATATTCAAAGCTCCGCTTCAACAAAGCATTTCAGCTTGTGTTTAAATCCCACAGACATCAATGGAATTAAGCATGTGCTTAAGTGCTTTTCTGAGTAAGGATGATCTTAAGCTCATGCTTAAATTTAAGCACTGGGTTAAGTGCCTTTGCTGAATTTGGGCCTAAGTCTCCTCAGAAATTGAACATCTGTGGGTCCTCAGCAGAGCCTTTTTCTCTAATGGAATAATAATCTTGCTTTTGAAATATTATATTATTTGTGTAGCACGTTCCATTTTGAAGCAGTCTGTCAAATTATCTAGCTGCTTAAGGGCCTGATCCTACAAGGTGCTGAGTGCCCTTGCTTCCTACTGGAGAAGTCACTGCGAGGCTAAGGGTATCTGCACCTCGTGGGAGACATTCAGCATCTTACAGAATCAGGCTCCTAAAAGAGGCTTTTACTGCATCCTGTAATATGAAAGTGGAGAAGTCTGAGGTTTTTATTTAGCTCCATAAAATATTTAACCTCAGCTATGACAGAGTTGATAAAAATCTGTATTTTGTAAAAAGCTTTGGTTTCAAGGCTATCTCTTTTTTTTTTTTTTTTTAATGGTTAGCGTGTACATTATCAGAAAAAGCCATATCTATTCTTACCAGAGAATGATCCCATAAATGTCTTGGCTGCATCGCCCAAACTTCTGCACAGGACCCTAATGAGGAAAAATCAATGTGAGAGTAGTTCTTGTAGACCAGGAAAAAGTATGTACATTTTTTGTTGGCCAAATATAGTATCCTCCATCCATTAGCTCCCCAGCTCAAACACACCAAGTGTGCTGTATCCGATTGGGATGCTGATCAAATCATTCTTCTGTTTGAGATTTCTCCAGAAATATACGTGGCACATACACCACTCAATAGGAAGATTTATAATAGCAGATCCTCAAAAACACTCATATTTTCAGATAGAATCATAGGGTTAGAAGGGACCACAAGAGTCATCTAATCTAACCCCCTGCCAAGATGCAGGATTTGTTGTGTCAAACCATCCAAGACAGGCAGCTATCCAGCCTCCTTTTGAAAACCTCCAGTGAAAAAGTTTCCACAACCTCCTGAGGTAGTCTGTTCCATTGTCCTACTGTTCTTACAGTTAGGAAGTTTTTCCTGAGATTTAAACAAAATCTGCTATGCGGTAGTTTGAACCCATTGCCTGTTGTCCTGCCGTTTGTGGCAAAAGAGAACAACTTTTCTCCATCTTTTTTATGGCAGCCTTTCGAGTATCTGAAGATTGCTATCATATCCCCCCTTAATCTCCTCTTTTCCAAATTAAATATACCCAGTTCCTTCAGCCTTTCTCATATGGCTTGCATTCCATCCTTTTGATCATCTTTGTCACTCACCTCTGGATCCTTTCCAGCGTCTCTACATCCCTTCTATACATTGGTAACCAAAACTGGACATAGTGCTCCAGTACCAACTAGAGTGGTACTATCGTATGACTTGAATGCTATGCCTCTGTTAATGCAACCTAAAATTGCATTTGCTTTTTTTGCAACAACATCACATTGCTGACTCACGTTGAGGTTGTGATCCACCATAACTCCCCGATCCTTCTCAGCAGTGCTGCTGCCAAGCCAGTTTTCCCCCATTCTGTATTTGTGCATTTGTTTTTTCTTCCCTAATTATAGAACTTTACATTTATCTTTGTTGAATTTCATTTTGTTGTCTGTAGCCCAGTTCCCCAATTTATCAAGATCCCTCTGAATTTTGGCTTTCTTCTCCAAAGTATTGGCAACCTCCTCTAGCTTTGTGTCATCTGAAAATTTGATCAGTATGTTCTCTATTCCTACATCCAGGTCACTAATAAAGATATTAAACAATACTGGACCCAGAACAGATCCCGTGGAACCCCACTTGTGACCTCCCTCCAATCCGACATCATTCCATTAATAGTTACTCTGTTTGCGGTTGTTTAACCAATTATGTACCACTTAATGGTAGTTCTGTCGAGCCCACATTTCTCCAGCTTACTTATCAGAATGTCATGTGGGACTGTGCAAAAGCCTTGCTGAAGTACAGGTATATTATGTCCACTACATTCCCCCATCCACCAAATCAGTTACCCTGTCAAAGAAGGAAATCAAGCTAGTTTGGCATGATTTGTTCTTGGTAAATCCATGCTGATTGCTAGGGATTACCCCTTCGTCCTCCAGGTATTCACAAATTGAATGTTTTATACATTGCTCTATTTGCTTCCCAGGTATCAGTGGGGCTTATTGACCTACAGTTCCCCAGCTCTTCCTTTCCACCCTTTTAAAAGATAGGCACTAGGGGTCTAGTGAAGACCTGCTAAATCGACTGCAGATCGCTCTCCCATCGACTCCTATACTCCACCTGAACGAGAACCTCAAGGGGAGTTGATGGGAGAACGTCTCCCGTCAGCATTGCGTAGCGTGGACCCCATGGTAAGTAGATCTAAGTACGTCGACTTCAGCTATGTTATTCACATAGCTGAAGTTGCATAACTTAGATCGATCTCCCCCTTAGTGTAGACAAAATCTATGTTAACTCTTCTCCAGTCTTCTGGGACCTCTGTTGTCATCCATGAGTTTGTAAATATTATTGCCAGTGGCTCCGAGATTTCATCAGCTAATTCATTCAGTACCCTCAGGTGAATAGCATCAGGCCCTGCTGATTTGAATTCATTCAAATTGGTCAGAAGATCTCTGACGTGTTCTTTACTTATCCCAGTCTGCATCCCTTCCCCTTTATTGTCTATGGTAACTTTGCTAGTCGTCCTGTCACATGTTATTTTTTGTGAGAAGACTGAAGCAAAGCAGGCACTGAGCAGCTCTGCCTTCATATCATCTTCCATTACCAGCTCATCTTCTCCATTGAGCAGCGGACCCACACCATCCTTGATCTTTCTTTTTTGTCTGACATATTTGAAGAACCCCTTCTAGTTCTCTCTAATATTTCTTGCCAGCTGTAACTCATTCTTTGCCTTGGCTTTTCTGATTTTGTCCCTACGCACTCCCGATATTCCCATGTATACTTCCCTGGTGACATGCCCCTCCTTCCATTTCCCGTATGGATTTCTTTACATTTTTAGGTAGCTAAAAAACTCCCTGAGCAGCCACATTGGGCTCCTGTGGCTCTTCTTATCTTTCCTCTGCATCAGAATAGCTTGATGTTGAGCCTCTAGTATTACATCTTTTAGGAACTGCCAGCCCCCCTTTGGCTCCTTTTCTTTCTCATTGGTCTTTCCATGGGACCTTGCCAACTCTTTCTCTGAGTCATTTTAAATCCACCTTTCTGAACTCCAGAGTCCTTCAGAGAGAGAGCTCGCTGAATTTTACCTGAATCTCTTGAGCCTCCAAAACTGTAATGAAATGTCATGAGAACAACAGACTTTTACTAAAGGCTATAGACAGTAATTTTATCCAAATAGATTTATCCTTTTCTATCATGGATCAGAAAAAAATATAGAGAGTTGTCCCTGAAGCTGGGACTGAAGTATGAAAAAGCCTTCCATATCCAGGAGTACGATAGAGGACTATTTGCTTAGAGAAAGGCAGGAGCAGGACACTTCAGGTATTCTGCTTTCCCAATCTTACATCAAGAGGATTATAACCAAGAAAATGTAACATAGCTAGTGACTGATTCCTGATTTTATGGAGCATGAACTCCTGATCATGTCCTAATGTGATCACTTATTAAAAAATTAATTGGAATTTTTATACAGTGTGTCTTTAAAATAAAATTAACATACTCCAAAATTTTATGCTGTAGTGGCCACCTTAGTTTTCTATTCATTTTATTTGTGGGAGTAGTTCCAGTGAGTAAGGCAAGAACGGCTTAATCTTAAATGTGAGCCAGGGAACAGTGTCCTATCCCATTTTTGTCTGGTATTGTAACGACCTACAACTTGGCTTTTTCTGGGAGAAAATATGCTAATATATTTCAGAAACATTTTCATTCACTATGGGTGAAATTCAGTCCATGAAGAGGGCCAGCACAAGGCCTATGCAGCCCTTAAGGGGTTGTCTTCACTGCAGATTTAACTTGCTACTCCTCTTGCATTAGCCTAGCTTAAGGGAGAGTAGCCACACTGCAAAATAACACGTGAGTGGCTGTGTCCACACTGGCATTGTACTCACTCATGTATGGCACTAAGATATATCATGATTCTTTGCACTCCAGGAAGTTCAGCCACCCTGTGCTTTGTTTCCCCACTGAATTGTGGGATAATTTGTCTGTTCTTTCTGGGTACGTGAGGGGAATTGTGGGAAGGCTTTGGAGGACTAGCAGCACTCGAGTTGAGCTAGCCTGCATCCTGTCACAATGTGGTTGTGTTAGTAGCTGACAAGTTGTGCTAATTCGAGCTGTAGCCTGTACCCTCTGACAGGCCAGCCAACTTGTGTTAAAAGAACCACCGGAGTTAAGGGATTTTGTGTGCTGACAGGACTTGAGTTAGGGACAACGCTTGAGCTATAACTCAAGTGAACTTTGCAGTGAAGACAAGCCCTAAGTCCCACTTTGGCCTAGTTTGAGGCTAGGCAGGTGTCCTGATAGTGAATCATTAATGGGTAGAACTAACTTTTCAGTGTGTGCCCTGCATCTGTTTTCCCCTCCCTCTCTCCACGTTAGGCTTTAGAGAATGAGTTTCCCATTAGGATACTCTTCTTCCCTTGAACTCTTGGCTTCTTCAGTAGCATATTGCCACATCACACAATCCCTGCACTATTCAGTGTCTGCATAGATAAGGGAGGCACCAAGATGGCTGCTTCCATCCATATCCGAGAAGCTGATCTTGTTGCTTAGCATCAGGTAGGCTCATTCCTATGCTTGGATGCTTAAGATTTTTTGCCAGAATAAACAATTTTAAAAATATGAAAGACTGTCTCAAGTTGTGAATTGGCTGCCATAAGAATTTCTTTAAATTCTGTTAAATCTTTTTTTTTTCTTAGCTGGTTACATGAAGTTTTGGAAAAGTCCTTTCTGTCATTTTACAACACTATAAATCATCTGCTGTCCAACCTGGAAATAGCTTAAAACATGTAATCCTCTGAACTATTGGGATGCAAGGTTGTTGATTGCTAACAATTTGTGCAAGATCAAAGTCATGGCTGCCCTCCAAAATCTCTGGTGCTTCACATCCAAATTCACAATGATAACTATCTCAATTTGCCTTTTCAGCATTTGGATTTGACTTCATTATGATAACTTTTGAACCAGCTTGTTCAGCCTCCATTCGTGAGAGCTAATTAGCATGGCAAATTCAGAACCCAGCAGAGAGTCACTGATTTTGAATTTGTCCTGGTATTTGTATGTCGGTTTAGAAAAGTGAACTTCATGAGCAGCACTATAAATATCCTTTTGATAAATACTGTGGGTATCTTTCAATCCATGCTGATCCTTGCAATCACAGTTGCATTGTTCCAGTCATGTCATTGAAAATGCTTTTGACAGAACAAATGATGATCACCTGTGCTCTGGTTTTTAAAAAGCCCTAAGATCCAATCTGCTTTTTCATCAGGAAAAAACAACATTGAGTTCATTTCTTTATCTCTTTCATGTGTGATGCTTTTCACTGGGACACACTGCTTTAAGTTATTCACTAGCAGCTTTCTTTTTTTATCTCCAAGAGCCTGGCAAAGCAAATATCTGGCAGGGACTTCATAAAGGAATTGCTTTTACTTGCTTCAGGTGCTGACGGCCTGGTGTGGCTTGTGGTGTTTAAAGAAAAAAGCTAAAGGGACTGGACTTTACCTAAAAATGAGTCCACATGGATTTGTAAATACTGAAATCCCCATATCTATCCAGAGGAAGGGATTCAAGCTTTTAAAGTGTCCGAAGCTAGGATACTCACAGAATATTAGTCTTAAATACGTCTATGTTTGACTTATTTAAGCTAGAGTTGTAACTTTTGATTGCCATGTGCCTTTATGTTATTGGAGTTTAAAGAAATTCCTTTCAAAGCCTAATGTTTGGCTCATGATGAAAGAAAATCAAACAGCTTATTCTGAGTTACATTTAATAATCACACAAGTAACCCCTCATGTACTAGATATGCAAATAAAGTGCTGTTGTTAATCTAGTGAAGATTTAGGCCCAAATTCTGTCCTCAGTGATGCATGTGCAGGTTCCTCTAAAGTAATGTGAGAGCAAAAATTGCCTCATAGTGAACAGGTTTCCATGTGCTAAAATCCAAGTTTATGTACTGCAAAAAAAGTTACTAATAGGGGACTTGATTCTGCAGCCTTTCTGCACCCAAAATTATCATTGTAGAAACTGGGAGCTCAGCTGAGCTGTAAGGGCTGCAGGATTGGTCCAAGATCTTACAGACTTATATGGTTAGCTGAGGAAATCATTATTTTTTTTTTCATTTTATTTCAGTGGCCAAATTGAAAAAATAAAAAAATATAGAATTTTGGTTCAATTCAAAACAAAAATGATTTGTTTTTTCTCACTGAAACAAAAAAAATGTATTGGGGGGTGGTGGTGTCAAACAAAACATTTTGTTCAACCAAAAATGAAATGTTTTTTTCTTGTTTAGATTCCAGGTATTTTTATCCTTTTAAAGATTGTTTTAAATACATCCAGTTAAATTTCAAAACAAAACATTTTAAAATGAAAAGTTGAAATGTTTCACTTCACAAATATCGAAACAATCTTTAGGCTTTTTAAAAAAATATCATTTTTTAGCTGAAACTATTTGCTAAATTTGTAAATTGTTTTGGTTGACCTGAACTGCGTTTTTCATCAAATAAAGGATTCATCCAAAAATGCTGACCACCTTTAGTTATGTGACCCCCTTTTACTGTAGTATCTGAGCATCTCCCAGTGTTCAATGTATTCCCCTTGTGAGGTAGGGAAGTGCTATTAACACCATGTTACAGCTGGGAACCTGAGGAACAGAGAGACTAAGTGACTTGCCCAAAGTAACACAGGACGTATATGATGGTGCAGGGAATTGAACCCCGGTCTCTCAAGGTTAGTGCGCTAGCCTTCTTAAAATTTGTCATTTCATTAAAAAGACACAAGGAAGATTGAAACAATAGAGGGACAAACTTCCAAAGCCAGTATGGCTAATAACCCAAGTTTGGATGATAAACTGAATCTTTTCCACTACAAAACATAGCCTAGAATGGCAGGAAAACAGGTTTTCTCATCACAACTTCATAGAATATCAGGGTTGGAAGAGACCTCAGGAGGTCATCTAGTCCAACCGCCTGCTCAAAGCAGGACCAATCCGCAATTAAATCATCCCAGCCAGGGCTTTGTCAAGCCACACCTTAAAAACTTCAGTGCTTCCAGGACTAGAAACAACAGCAGGTCTTATGATATTTTTCACTTCTTCAGTGCCCTGAACTGACGCACAGCTTGTGCAGAAACATGCCAACATATGAACTAATAAAGAGCCCTGGGGACAGTTAAACAAATTTTCTCTAACCTCTAATAAGACTCTGTTTGAGCTCTGGGGTAAGATTCAGGTTGACTTTATTTATTTGATCTGAATTGGTTTGCTCATACAAAACCTTCAGTCCTTACTCTGGAAAAACTCATTGTCTTCAGTTTGGTTTGCATAAATCCATGTTTATGTACATATAGATGAAGTGCAAAAACTGCCTTCAATGAGAATTTTGTCAGAATGACAACTACAGACTTTGGCCCCTATATCCTGCATCAGCTATGGATAGGCAAAAATGAGTTCAGATCAAATGAATAAAGAGGGTTTGGCCCTAAATTAACTTTAAGCACTTAAAAGTGCCAGCATCCATTTACATATTTTTCCTATATTTAAAACATTTAGAAAATGAATGCAAAAGGTAGAGAGAATTGTGCTTTTGGTCCACAAACACTGTAAGAGCAATAAATTAAAAAAAAAAAATTTTAGGAGCTTGTTATCACATCACTCTTTTGTTTACTTCATACAAATGTGACCATCACTCAGTTTTGTTGTTCACTTTCTAAATATTTTAAAAACAGGAATAAACCATGCTGTTTTCTGACAGTTCTGTTACATGCAAGGACACTTACAGTTTGTTTATTGCATCCCAAAAGCATTCTGTTCATGAAACTTTTCAAGTCTAATGAACCAAAACTTTACACCAAACAGACAGTGGCAGCAAATGGAGCTTTCTTGTCTGCTTTTGTCAGACTTCACGTTTCAGCTGTGCCTTTTGGCTCCGCCCCCGCAACAGCAGAGAAAACATTATTAGATTGACAAGTCAAGTTCGTGAGATTAGTGTTCTCTGATAAAGCTTCAACAAATCACAACATTAACTCTTTGACATGAATAGGGTCACACCTTTTAGAGCACGTCGTATGTTACTGATGGATCAGAATGGTGCACCACATCCACAGGTCATTCAAGTGCTACTTCATTTGATATGGTCAAGATATAGCTTATGTTCTGGACTCACAGACTTTAAGGTCAGAAGAAACCATTAGGATCATTTAGTCTGACCTCTGGCACATTGCAGGTCACAGAACCTCACCCCTCGCACTGTTGTGATAGACCCCTAACCTATGGCTGAGTTATTGAAGTCCTCAAATCATGATTTAAAGGCTTAAGTTACAGAGAATCCACTATCTACACCTGTTTAAACCTGCAAGTGACCCCATGCCCCATGCTGCAGAGGAAGGTGAAACCCTCCCCCACAGGGTCTCTGCCAATGTGACCTGGGGGAAAATTCCTTCCCACCCCGAATATGGTGAACATTTAGACCCTGAGCATGTGGGCAAGAGCCTCCAACCAGACACCTGGGAAAAAATTCACTGTAGTAACTCAGAGCCTTCGCAGCTAGTGTTGGACAGAGTAAAGGTGAATTACATGTAACAATGGTGCCCTCATGGCCAAGATGGAGTCTGCTTTGGGAGGCAGCTCTGGCCAAGAAAAGGCATGCACAGGAAAGCAGCAAAGAAACTCTCTTCCACCACAGGGGCACCTATTCCAAATCTCCTGGAGTAAACAGACACACACACACAGGAATAGTACAATGGATATAGGACAGGAAAATATTTATTTACAGAGGGCTGAATGGAGAAAAACAACAGGGGGATATGATGGGGGAGCAGTAAAACAGGATAACATCCAACATGAGATTACATCCATGGGCCTAGAGGTACCATAATACGAAAGGATAGATGCTGAGCACTGCATCTACACTCAGAGTACAGGAATCCTGGGCAGAGTTTCAGTCCAGCAGTGGGTCTAGGGTGCTCCTCGTCATTTTCGGCACCAGTAAATTTTCCCCAACAATTCCCTCTGGTGCCCTCTTCTGCCGCTCTCCACAAACCCACACAGAAAGACTAACTCTCCACTTAACTAGCTATAGCCTCCATCCTTATTCCCTATGCAAAGTCACAACCCCTTGTACTCACGGCCCCACACAGCTTTGGGCATTGGTGATCCTGGGTCCACTTCCAGTTTGTCCTTTTCGGGCAATTCCTCCCTGCATGGTGTTCCTCCTGGCTCCAGTCCTGGGGCTTCCCTGGTCAGCCACTCTGTGCCTCCTGGGCTTTGGGCTGGTTCTCGGCTGCTTTGCGAGGTGAGGGTCTGCTCACTGTAGGCCCTCTTCTCTGGAGCTACAGATACCCACGTGCCCCCGTTGCTCTCCATATCTTCACTCCCATCCCTCGGGAACAACCATCACTTCCTCTGCCTCAGGATGAGGTTTTAAAAGGGCCAGGCTCTGTAAACCTCGAGGGGTTTCATACATTTACAAACAGAAATTTGTCTGTGTACAATGTGCACTAAAGACTCTGGATCCATAATAGCGAAGTTTGAACCGGATGAATGTTAGCTAACCTAGCAATGCTGATATTACTTCCCAAGCTTTTGGATATATTTTTAAGAAACCGGTTCAATCCTTCTGATAGTCACTGGGTTAGATGTCCCTTATGTCTCCGTACAGCATCTGGCACAAGGGAGCCCAGCTGTGTTGACACAAATCAGGTTTAAGTGTGAGGTGTAGACCTCCACACTGAGCAATAGTAAGTCTCAAGTCTTCTCCCTTTCATGCAAGTGCACTGGGTAAACAGGTTTGGGCATGAGCATAGAATGGGCCTCTGTGAAGTGAGAATGGCTTGTGCTGAATCCCCATCTTGCTCATGAAGCATTCTGCTATATGGTCCCCTCACCTGTTATTAGGCAGGAGTGACTTGGTAATTGTGGAGCAGTGCTCTCATTAATATAGGATTGTGTTCCCCTGCATGCCTGTTCCTGTTCATCACTTTTAACGTGCTTATACATGTAATGCTCCTCACCTGTGCTAGGCTCAAGACCTGGATGATGACAAGAAAATACACATGGCATGGCATAAACAATAATAATGACTTATTTTTGATCACTGCAGGGCTGAGAGTGGACTATAGGGCTGCATAAATAGGTTAGTATTTGGATTCAGTTGAAGCTGGAATTTGGCAGTCCTAATATTTTTAACACAAATCTGAATATCAGGAGAACTGCTGCTCCAGAAAGGGGGTGTGGTCACGTGGCCTTGAAGATGCTTCTGTGGATAGGGCTGTCTATGACAACAGATTTTGTTACTAGCTTGTGAGAGGATTGGAGATGGGAGAGGATGAGACTAGCTGGCTTTCCACAAAATATGTTGGAGGAGGTGTTGCACATGGTTGAGAGGCTACTCTGGACTTCTAGAAGAGAGCCAAAGATAAGAGATGGTGGGGAAGAAAGACCTGACAGTGGGAACCTCGTTCCAGGAGACAGCCAAATATTACCCAAAATTAATTTGTAATGGCACCATTAGTCATAAGTGTTCAGCAAAGGTATTATTCAGTAAGTGCATCCCTATGTGAGAGGCTCTGTATTCTATTGCCAGTCTTCCAAATGTGAATTTAATATTTATGAATAATATATATGCATATTCTTTGCCCAGTAAACCACTGCAGTTATTTCTATAAACAGGTACCTAGTTAAAAAACAAAAGAAAAAGAAAGCGAAAACCTTCATGCAATATTTTGAAAAATAATAGCAGAATATGTGCAATAGGCACTCTTTATATTTTAATATCAATGGATGCTCTTTAGGGCAGGGTTATCACCAACCTGGTTTTGAACAGGAAATTATCATCTCTACCTGCTGCAGTGAACAAGCTTCATATAGAAATAAAAAGCTAAGCACTTTATCTACGTTTTCTGTTAGGGACATCGTTAAGTGTGGTAGTGAAATTCTGTGATGTCTGTGGACTGAAATATAGTGGTGTCCTTTATTCTTTTGTAAATGTGGCTTGAAAGTAGCAGTGGTTGAATCGGAACATGTGACAATAAATATAAATAAATGTCATCTGTTCACATTGAACCTCCCTTGTTCAATAACTCCACTTTTCCTCCAATAAAATGTAAAGCGCAGTTAATATAGAGTATTTGCAGGTGGGATTTTAATCTTTTATACCAGCAGTGGTTACGAATGGCATCGATATGAAATGAAAGTGGAAAGAGGCCAAATTGAAATGTTGGGATGTTGGTGAAGGACTGTGGAGATGTTGTTATGCCAACTGGGAATATAGGCTCACTTGCATATAGCAAAAGCCCGTAATGACAACATCTAGAGAGAACCCTCCGCAATGTTGCACCCAGATTCTGGCCAGTAGGTACCTAACATAGAAAATAAATGCTGGAGCCCATGTTCTAAAATACCGTTTCCCCATCTAGCTAGTGCACCATACACCAAGTTCTTTGTCCTTGACACAGAGACTGTTCCAAGAGGTCACTCCTGGCAATGCAGGGGCCACTTTATAGATTGCTCCCACCATGGCAGTGAGAGTAGAAATTACCTGAGCGTGAGTCCTCCCTATAACTTCCTTGCTCATTAGCAACCTGTTTCTCTCCTGGTTACCATCTCTACCATATTACTTCTGTATGAGGCTGTAGAAACCCCTTGCCATCTACAGGTGCTCAGAACCCTAGATGTATAATAGCCTTCTCTGGGTTTTCATGCTTTGGAATGGTCACATGCACTTTTCAAAAGTGACTAGTCATTTTAGGTGTCTCCATTTTTGGTGTGTCCAACTTAAGACTCCTTAAAGTGGCCTGATTTTCAGAAAGTGCTGAGCACCCACTCTCTGCAAATCAGGCCTGTTAAAGGTGGCTCAGATTGGGCTCCTGGTCACTTTTGAAAGTTTAAGCCAATGTAGTAGCCATAGAGAGAGGTGTAGCAAATCGCTTTACCATACACAACATTTGGTTATTACCAAATTGATTATAATTTTGAAAAAACATTTCTCTTATGTGTTCAGAGATGTGTTTGAAAAATTGCTAACATATTTCATGTGTGTTCTATATTTGATAAACTTAATCTTGAAATTCTTAGTATTTTAAAGTCATGTTAGGAGGAGTATGGGTTCAGCCTCAGGCATCATACTGTAAGCTCTTTTCGCAGCTAGATGACAAAATCAAACAAGCTACAATATGTTCTATCATTTCCAAACACTTATTCTCAAAAGCCAAATAACAGATGAAAGCAAGATATGCAATAATTTTTCAATACAAATATTGTGAGAAACCAACAGAGTGCACATTTTATGTCTAAGAGAACAGTACCCACTTAAATTAAATCAGAGAGTCAATTAACTGAAGCAAATAGAGTTGACATTTGTTTGAAATGTGAAAGACACTTTACATATTCTAATTTTTATATAATATTCTGCAGTGTAATGTGAGTCCATAATTATCTGTCAAAGCCCCAGAGTCAAATTTTTTACAAAAACTACACCATAACAAAGTGCTACTGTCATAATAGCTATTCTAATGTTCCCTCTGAAGCTTTTTCCACTTCAGAGTATAATAGGCATTGAATATAATACTATAGAATCAGCTCTTGTAAGTCTAAAAACAGATGTTTAACTGAAGAAGAATAATGTTTAAAAAGGATTAAAAATTGAAACAGGAAGTATTTTGTGCCAAAAATATTGTACTTAATGTCGCTCATGCTGTTGACAATACACTGAAATTGATGTTTCAGACAAAGATTTACTTTTGTTTGTTTGGGATGGTTTCTATACATGATCATCCTTGCAAATACCTACATAGAAATGCTTAGAAACCGAGGTTAAATAGATAGATGTACCCATTATTTTGTCAATTTTGTGGAAACTGACACCTGGACAAACATTTGAGCAGTCTAATCTGTCATCTGTAGCAGAAGCCAATTGGAAAGGTCAAAGATGCCATAGACAATTGTAATACTTCATTTTAATAACATGGGTTTAACTCCTTCTTCTCTGTTATAACTCTTTCCTCTTACTGACAGATGTTGCCTATGTGTATGTGTGTCTATATTGTGTGGAGGTTGTGAGGAGAATTGGTCGGAAAGATTCCCTCAGAGCAGTGTTTCATGGGGATTTTCCAAATTGGTTAAATTGAAAAGTTCTGCAGAGATGGTTCAATTTTGCCCAAAGTTCCTAGAGATATCTGTTTGGTTTCCTGCCAGTTCGCCCACCTGGCTCCTTGGCAGTCCTCCTGGTGGGTTTCTGGGGAGCCCAGACATCCAGGGTCTGTGGCTCATGGGCAGCCTGCCAGGGAGACGGAACCCAGACCCAGAGCTCCATTACCTCTTGCAGAGAACATAAAAATATTTGGTTTTCATTCCGACTGCAAACTAAGCCAGATTTCAAAATATCAACATCCTCTGAGAAATGGAATAACCTTTTCCTGCCCAAGACTACTTGTGGGTTCTGTTTTCAAAAAGGCCTCACAGATAACTAGAAAATGCTGCAGACACCATTTCAGCCTTAAGGTACAACAGACCTATGGATGCAGAGGGTGAGATTCAGTAAAGGAAAGTGGGGGAGCTTGGTAGCTTTAAACCCCGTTCAAGTCCTCCTGAACCTGAGCTGCGCCAGGGCTGGAGAGACCCTCCCCTCCTATCGTAACTTAGACAGCCTTCCTGTTATACCAGCCTCCCTTGTATTGCTCTATGGCCCCAGCACTGCCTAGAATCTTTACAGTGCTATAGGCTGGGGCCCCATCCCTGACATGCTGCTGCCAGCCTGATGCACCCCCTATGCCGCAGGCTCTGAGGGGGTCCTTGAGAGGCAGCCTTACAGCTGTCATCTGCATTGCCTGTACTGGAGGAATCCTCCTTCTCCAGCTGGATATGGGGCTTTTAGGGCCCCTTTAGGCTTCTCCAGCTGTTTTACTTGATGTAAAGGGACTGGAGCGGAGGTGAGGCTCTTACCCAGTATGTTGTTGTGTACATTGCTTTAAATACATAGCTATATTGGGCCAAATCCTGCTCAGTTTACTCACCCAGGCCTAAATTCTGCCCTTTTCATGGTCCAAAGCCCCTTATTCCATAGGTAGTCAACTTGGTCTCAATGGGACTACACATGGAGTAAGTAACTTTTCAGCATGAGAAAGGGTGGGACAATCTCTCCTACAATTAGCACACAGTAACTACAAAGGAAATACTTGTGTGAGGGGAACAGTATTCTGAAGTCCTTAGCCTCCTTTGATAGAACACACAAAGCGTGATGACTTATTAGAAATTAGGGGAAACAATGATTTGTTTTAAAGCAGATGCAGTCTGGTTATAAATGTCCTACATGTAGATCAAGGCTGGTTTTTGCATATCAAAATGGCCTACAGTATGTTACACTTTTTTTAAAAAAAAATTGAGGATAGAGGCAATTTACAAGTGTATTGCAAACATTTCTATCTCAGTGGTTAAAGTTACCAAAATTATACCTGTATTTCACATGTTAAGAAAATGAGCATTGTGCCTCCAAATGGACATCTCATTAGAGGTGCAATTCCATTTGCACACATTAAGTTTTCAACTGGTGGCACTAAAGGGCCAATAAATTATTCTGCTCCATGACTTCAGCACACAAACTCCTGGGCAGGCATTTGGATGTGTGTTTATCTATTTAAATATGGAATTACACTTTCAACATAATTAGCCATCTAACAGCATTGCAAGACCACATCCATTGAAGACATTTGCGTGTATAATTAATTAAGATTTATTTAAAAGCACTCTCTTTGTTCTCCATTTCCTGCAAATCAAATTACTTGTGGACGGATTAGATACTGAAATCATTTTGAAACTGTTATCAAGTTCTGTTCTAGAAGAAAAATTGAGAGATATTTTTAACCTTGCTAAGCAGCATGAAGTAATTTTCTTTCTTTCTTTTTGCTGTATTAGTCTGGTGTGCAAAGCCCTTCTTCTTTTGCACACAACAGGTTTTGGCCTACTTCTTGTGCAAATTTCACCTTATGACACGCACACTCCTGACATGTGCTCTCCATGCTCAAATTTTGCCTTGGCATGCAAAGGAGAGAAAAGAGCATGGTTATAGAAGTCTGTACCTCCAAATTCAAGTAAATATCCCAATTTTGTGGCAAAACCAGTTACCACTCATGCAGTTGAAAGTTAACTGGAAATACATACTCTGAGCCAGATAGCGGTGTATAAGATGGTGGGTGTAATGTGATGTGTGGAACTGGATAAAGATCAGGTTTCAGGAGGGACGTGTGTTGGTGAAGCACCGAACTACACTGTCCACTGAGAGACAGCTTGTTTAATAAAGGTCTGTTTCTTACAGCTCCACATGCTAGCTGCATTACTTATTGCTAATGGAAGAGGAAGTAGGTCTGAAGTGACTCTTTTCTTCTGCCATTCCTCCCTCATCGCCCATTTTCAACCAGTGAATGATGCACACTGAGTCTTTAGAAGGAACAAGTGCAGTCAAAGAATAGCTTTGAACAGCCACTTGTGGCACTTGTGAGAAGTTAAAAATAAAGCTATGCAAAACTCAGTCATTTTGGTTTCTAACAGAGCTTCTTAAAAATATGTCTTCAGTGTTTTGCACTGATACGCCCTCTGATGTGGTGTATAAGTCCCACACTTGCTTGGAAGAGGTTAAGGAGCTGCTTTGGGCAGGAGTAGCATTGCCCCACTGCAGCTGCAAGTTATGCCAGGAATGGAGCAGTAGTTTAAAAGGAAGAAGCACCTCTCTTTAGTGGGCAGCCCTGTGAAGGGGGCTATTGCTCCTCCTGCTGAAAGGGAACAGAACCCCTGTGCTAAAAAGGGGGCAGAGAATGTATCCTGTAACCTGTGCTGGAGACCCACTGGACTGTAGCCTGGCCCATCCAGGGCCCCTATGAAAACAGAGGCTAAATATTCTGGGTAGAACTGACAGGCTTTCCCCACTGCCTCTTCTTGAGTTTAAGCCCTTGCTGACCTTGGACTCTTTGTTTCACTTAGAACTCTGAAGATGGGAGACATAGAAAGGAGACGTTGGCTGGTGGGCTGAAAGCCTGTCGTTGTTGGACTGACACTGAATGCTCCAGCTGGAAGGACAGGACTTGTATGAGTGCATTTTCCATGTAACATCCAAAAGAGGTGCTCTGATGGGGACAAATCCCTGACACTCCCCGACAAGCATTTTTGTTTAAATGGTTAAACAGAGGTTCAGTAGTCCCTTGTACTGATCCTCTTCGGCAGTGTGCATATGCACATACAGACACCTGGTAAGTAGGTTTTATCTCAGATTAAGGAAGAAGGGATTTTTCTGTGCAGCTCTTATCAAAATATAGTAGCACATCACTGGATGTAATTTCATGTTTGTAACAAATTGTGAAGCCAGGGGAGTCTTATGTGATATGGGATCTCATTGTGAAGGCCTTCTGCTGTTCTACTTTTAAAAGAAGGGAAAATATCCATGTTTAACATAACTAACATCTCTATCCTGACATCTGTAAAATATGACGGTTGGTTGGGAGGTTGTGATTAACTAAAAACCCAACGCTATTAACCCAAGCAACCTTAACTGTGCCCTGTAGCAATGTTATACAATAACTATATGCTTATGATTGAGACGTTTTAATATTTGTGGTCCAGGATTAGATGGAACTGATTTTTTAAGGACATATTAGATTTTATTTTTAATATTTTTTCCTCTCATTGTGTCACTAAAGAGCAGAATTAAGGTTATTTTGGTGCCTTACCTGTGTATATTTCTTACCTTAACATGTTTGGGTTCTTGTAAGTGTAACCTTAATTCTCAATTTCCTGGGTTTGTAATGTTTGGTTTGGGCTAATTATAACATCCCTATATTTTTTAACCCTTAATTTACAGATATATACTATCAAGCTTAACTTTATCTTAACAGATTTTAGTCTGGGAACTCTTGAGGTTTTAAAAATTATTAAAATTTCATATCCAAATGCTAAACAAGAAACTCAAAAACAATGTGATCACGTGGTATTTTGAATGTTTAAAAGGTATGTAGGCTCAACCTTAAATAACTCTTTTAAAAGCTGAACTTTTAAAGGACAGATTCATTGGTGCACCAAAGCACACTGGCTGGTTAAAATGGGTTTAGAGCTGCTTTGCCTCTCCGGAGCAGTGTATAGCAGCTGAAGAGTACTGGTAAATCTGGTCCTTAACTTTCAATTGATATATCAATTCAGAGAGCTGTGTTAATGAGACTAGAGCTCTGTGAAGAGGATTAGGGAGAGTCCAGTCTGTGGCTCCCAATGTCTCTCACTGTGATGTAAGCTATCCCCCTGTGCTTCTGGCTCAGTTCCCCTGGCAGGACTGCCTCAGTGGGCAGTGGAGCCAAGGCAACAGTGCTATGAGGAACCGTTCAACACTGATACCCAAGGTAGTGGTACTATGCAGCCATGGAATCTGTAAAGAGCAGTGACAGTTTCACCAAGTAATCTACCAATGAGAACTCTTGATGCATGTCTTCCTCAGACCAAAAAATCATTAGAAGAAATAGAAGGGTTACATGCAAATTAGCTGTAAAGGAAGGGTGGTGATTGGTTGAATGACATTTGGTGTCACAATGGCCCAACTTAAGAGTTATGTGAACCATTGACCTGCGCCTTCCAGTGACCCATATAACCATAACAGTTAGATACAACAGTAATTGATAAGCTTAATTAAACCTAATTTCTACTCAGATGGCTATGCACAAGATTTCAGTTAATTTTGACTATGTGGAATGTTAGAAGAGTCTGTGTTTATTCCATTGTTAAGCTCATTCAATGCAAAGACTAACTTAGACACTAAATTTCTTAAAGAATCCAGTTTTTAACTTAGTTTTAACTCATAAAGTAATGTTCCTGGGAATTCTCAGAAAATGCTTTCTGTGTTCAAGGAGTAAGTGCTGCAAATTTAGGGAGGATATTCTGTATTTTACATACAAAGCAAAGAAGTTGAATCCCTGCTTCAGTGCAAAACAGAACTGAGTATTGAGTCACTACCTCCATAATTTAAATATAGGTATTGGAAAGAGTCTTTTAAACTCAAAACAAACCTGACACAGGCATGTCAGAGGGAATTTATATAGAATTTGGATCTTATTCTCACACTCCCAAACAGAGTAACCAAAGTGAAAGAAAATGCTATGAAGGACAAAACCCATAAGTGAGCCCTGGTCATATGAGATCCCAGTGGAAGGTAACAAGCGATAGCCAGCCATGAAAGCAGATAGACAAGACAGACAGGTCCTATGCCAAGGCACAGATGTCAATGGGAACTGTCCCCTCATCAACTAAGTATGTAGCCTTTGTGCCTTTCAGTGACCAAGAAAGAGTTAGATGGGTCTGTTTTATCTTAACACGTTTGGATTTCTTTTAAGTGTAACCTTAATTCTGAAATGGTTTTGATCACAATTAGTTTATTTGAAATCTAAAGCCCCTGTCTGGGCTTGGGCCTCATTATGCTAGGTGCTGTACACAACTAGAATAGAAGCAGGGGCTGTGGAATGCCATTAAAGAGGGTCAGGCATAGATTTGCCCCACTACCCCTGACCCTCTTTCCGTCTAAGGCATGGCCTCCCCCCCCACACCGCAGCCTGATCCCCTCTGGCCCATAACTCCCTACACCCAACCCTCCAAATCTGAGTGAGTGGCATTGTGACCTGGCCAAAAAGTAGTCAGGCCTGGATAGCCCCCCCTCCCCCTGGCTCCACAGCCCATGAGAAGACAGCCCCTTCCCCAAAGAGTTTGTAGTGTAACTATACAAGACAAGCAAAGAGAAACAGACAAACAACTAATAACCTTCTCAACAGAACTTGTAAATTACTGTTTTTCTCCATTTTCCCCCTTCTGAATCACTTAGCTGCACTGCTCTCTGCTGACTGCCCCAGCCAACCCCCCGCACAGTGCTTGCTTGCTTCACAAGGCAGCCTCCTTCTAGCCAGTTACTTTGAAAAACCATCCTCAGAGACGGGGGAAGAGGAAGCAGCTCTTTTCTAGGGCGCTGTTTGCCTTTACAGCTTATGTCTGTGTTTTGATCTATGTTAGTCTGGGTACAGTCCCCTCCTGAAAACCTTTTGGGAAGGTTGTAGGGCAGAGGAAAACGGTACCATAATGGTGCATGTTGGGAAGAGAACTCTAAAGAATTAAGGAGAGCACCAGCATGATAACATCAAAGGGAGAAACCAGTTATGAGAGTGAGCCAAAGTGGCCTGAACCATCTCCAGCATTCAAATGGCTTTTCCCTTGTGTGTAGATCTTTGAAATAGCCTTATGTAAAAGCACCTATGGCTTTGAACCTGTTTCTTTTAAGTAAGTTGTCTTGTCTCATGTCTCAAATGAGCTGTTTTAATCTGTGGTTTCTCAGTGGGCTTTTTGTTCTGTAAATGGCTTCTCTGGGAAAAACATGTACGGGTTTTAAATGGTTTCCCCTTGAAAACCTTCTCCCCCCACCCCCTCTTTTTTCTTCAAATCCCTTTCCCATTTAAAATCCTCTTCTCTCTTCTTGTTTGTAATTTTATCACTTCTTTTTCTTTTGAAAAAAGCCCTCCCTTTTCAAACTTCTCGTCCTTCTAAAATGCCAGAAAAGTAAATAGTGGCTCACTGGAGGATGCACTAGCAAGACAATGATGTCTCCTGCAAGTGTTTCTAAGCTAAGTGCTTCTTTCAATGTAGCAGTTTCTATAGTCCTTATAAAATTCAGCATGATTGCTGATACCTGCACTTCAGAGATTGATGGGAGAATCTACTGTCTCAAGGGAGTGGATGTTTACATACCAGAATGATTAAGACAAATAGTGGGGTTAGTTTTCTTTTTTCTGAATTCACTCTCATAATTTGGAATGTATTGGATGGAGAAGCATTTCAAAGATATCTAATGTTCTGATACAGCAGTCCATCCCTACTCAGCAAACCATGTACTCAACCTTACTCAGGCACTAAACTTTAAGCACATAGTAAAATGTTTGCTGACCAGAGATGGATTTCAGCATACGTTAAATTACTTTGCTGAATTAGGAACTGAAGAACTACATTAGAGTAGGCCATACTGGGTCAGACCAATGGTCCAGCTAACCCAGTATCCTGTCTTCCAACAATGGCCAGTGCCAGATGCTTAAGAGGCAATAAACAGAATGGGGCAATTATTGAGTGTTCCATCTCCCGTTGTCCAGTTCCAGTTTCTGGCAGTCAGAGGTTTATGGACACCCAGAGCATGGCGTTTCATCCCTGACCATCTTAGCTAACAGCTCTCGATGGACCTATCCTCGATGAATTTATCTAATTCTCTTTTGAGCCCAGTTATAATTTTGGCCTTCACAACATCCACTGGCAGTGAGTCCACAGGTTGTCTGTGCATTGTGTGAAAAATACTTCCTTATGTGTGTTTTAAAACTGCTGCCTATTAATTTCTGTTTCTTGTGTTATGTGAAGGGGTGCTTCCATATTCACTTTCTCCATACCATTTATGATTTTATAGACCTTTACCATATCCCCACTTAGTCATCTCTTTTCCAAGGTGAACAGTCCAAGACTTTTTAATCTCTCCTCATATGGAAGCTGTTCCATACCTGTAACCATTTTTGTTGCCCTTCTTTGTACTTTTTCCAATTCTAATATATCTTTTTTGAGATGGAGCAACTGGAACAGTATCCAGTATTCAAAGTGTGGACGTACCTTAGATTTATATAGTGACATTATAGTATTTTCTGTCTTATTATCTATTCCCTTCCTAATGGTTCCTAACATTCTGTTAGCTTTTTTTGATTGCTGCTGCACACTGAATGATGTTTTCAGAGAATGATCGGTAATAACTCCAAGATCTCTTTCTTGAGTGGTAACAGCTCATTTAGATCCCATCATGTTCTATGTATAGTTGGGATTATGTTTTCCAATATGCATTACTTTGCATTTATCAGCATTGAATTTCCTCTGCCCAGTCACCCAGTTTAGTGAACTCCCTTTCTAACTTCTTGCAGTCAGCTTTAAACATAGCTATCTTGAGTAATTTTGTGCCATCTGCAATTTTTGCCACCTCACCATTTACCCCCTTTTCCAGATCATTTGTGGATATTTTGAACAGCATAGGTCCCAGTGCAGATCCTTGAGGGACCCTGCGATTTCCCCCTCTCCATTGTGAAAACTGACCATTTATTCCTATCCTTTGTGTCCTATCTTTTAACCAGTTACTGATCCATGAGAGAACCTTCCCTCTTATCCCATGACTGCTTACTTTGCATAAGAGTCTTTAGCGTGGAATCTTGTCAAAGGCTTTCTGAAATTCAAAGTACATTGTATCCATTAGATCACCCTTGTCCACATGCTTGTTGACATCCTTAAAGAACTCTAAAGAACTGGTGAGGCACAATTTCCCTTTACAAAAGCCTTGCTGACTCTTCCCCAACAAATCATGTTCATCTATGTGTCTGATAATTCTGTTCTTTATTATAGTTGCAACCAATTTGCCTCATTCTGAAGTTAAGTGCACTGACCTGTAATTGTCAAGATCGCCTCTGGGTCCTTTTTAAAAAATGGTATTAACTTTAGCCATCCTCGAGACATCTGGAAAAGAGGCTGATTTAAGCAATATGTTGCATGTCACAGTTAAGAGTTGTGTAATTTCATATTTGAGTTCCTTTAGAACTCTTGGGTGAATACCATCTGGTCCATGTCTTACTTCTGTTTAATTTATCAGTTTGTTCCAAAATCTCCTCTTTTGATACCTCAATCTGGGACAGTTCCTATGATTTGTCACCTAAAATGAATGGCTCAGGTGTGGGGATCTCCCTTACATCTTTGTACATATATAGATAGTTCAGTAATGACAACTGATGGAGAATATGGTATCTGCCTGCACGTTCTGTAACTGAAGGATCTATTCACCAAGGAGAATACAGATAGGTAGAACAAAAGGGCAAAACTGGGCATAGAGAGACTGTCCCTTTCTTAGTTTGCCATCATTTTCCTTTGATTGGATTGAATTTCATTGTTTAGGTCATTTAAGACTAGACTAGCCATGACACTATAAAGTGCACTACAGGGACTATCCTGCAATATCAGGCTCAGAGACAGATGTCCCAACAAGCTGTTCCATCTCAACTCTCTGTAACTGTCTGATAAGTGTGGTGACCTTTATACATTGAGATGCAGCTATTTTCTTTCTCATTTAACTTGATCCAGCAGTTCTCAGCAGATACTTTTTTGTAAAGTCTACAAATACACCTTCATGTATATCCATTGTGAGCTTCATTTTCCTGCCAGACAATGATAGCAATGCATATGTTGTGTTTGTTACTTTATAAAATCTGCTTTTAACTTGCCACATCCAGTAATAATTGCAGCAATGTCAATTAAATATAATATACATTATGTATTCTTTAGGCATTCTGTCAAGGCATGAAAAACCTGAAATGAGCTACCATGTTTCAACAACTTGCTGAAACATTTACTGAAACAGGAAACTAGAATTCCTTCAATTAATAAATGCTTGAGAGACTGTGTATTAGCATGAAACAAGGAAACTCTGTATAGACACCTAAAAGAAAGGCAAAGGAAGATATTACATTGACCTTAATTCAGGAATAAACAGACTCCTGGCTTGCTCACTGATAAAGGGGCTAATGCTCTGTTAGCTGAGGGAGAGGATATGACATTAAAAATTGCTTGAGACAAATGAGGAGAATTCATTTTGGCAACAATTCTTTATCTATATTTTAAAAGGCAACTAAAAGCCATAATTCCACCAGGTGCAGACACTCTTGACTGGGAACAAGAGAGATTCCTGGAAATAGAATGAGACTGAAAACAGAGATGAGGAGAGGGGAAAAGCAGTGGTGTCTTTATCAAAATCTAATTAGAAGCGTGCATCTTTTCCTTTACTCTGGAAAGAGCAACAAATATCTGTGAAATATATGAATTCTTATAATTGTTTGGCATCTTCAAAGAAATGAATTAGTTAATATTTAGAAAGTGCTTTGAGGGTGAAAAATGATATGGAAAGTACTAAGTATTATTCACTGGACAAAAGTGTCAGCTGATGGTGTTTGTGTATAATATTGGGTGAATACTTGTGAAATTACGGTTTTTAAACCCCCCCACAATCTTTCCTGACTGACTTACTAGGTAAAGTGTGTCTAGTTACTAGCTGTAGTGAGACATGACATCTTTGTGCCTAACAGATCTGAAACTGAGCATTCATCCTGAACACTATTTCACTGCTTCAGGGAGGCATCATTAGTAACAACCCTTTACTTCGTGGCCAGTATTCTGCCCTGATTTACACTCTGTATAACTCTGTTGCAATCAGTGGAGTTTCACAGAGTTAAAGTTAAAGCAGAATCTGGTTCAGTGATGACAACTTTAGAGTTATATCTGCATTCTTAAAAAGATCTTAGATCTTCCTGAACTGTAAGATATCCTCACTTCCCCACTTTGGTAAGGTGCTGCTACAGAAGCCCTTAATCAGCTCCTGCCACTCCAGCCCCAATCATGGAGAATGGATTGGGGCTGGGTGAACCGTCCTGTGTTTGCCTGGTAACTTGATGACACATGCCAGCCTCATTAGCAGGCGCTATAAGGCTGGAAGGAAGTGAGAGAAAGTGGGGTTGAGACTAAGAGCGGGAGGTCAGGTTCAGACGGAGTAGGAGTCTCCTCCTCGTCTGTTTCTGGCCAGGTCTATGGTAGGCCAAGCAGTTCTAAAGCCTTTATATAGTTGGAAACTGGTGGTGGGAAACTGATCACAAATAAAGAACACGGGTGTTGCACCCAACTCAAGTGTCCCTGATTCATGGAGGAGAGGGGCCAACGGGCCAAATCCAGAAGGGTGCAGTGGTTATCCTGTTACACTCCTCCCATACCCTTTCCCAAAACTACATAATGGGAGTCGCAATATTGTTATGCCAAATCTTTATATTTAATTAATTTGGCAAGCTCTAGTGCTGTGAAGGATTGACATTGCTAACTAACAAGATGTTGCTATTGCTAACTAGCAGGTGCGAAGCAGACATCCCTGTACAGCACTGCAAATTCCCTTCAATCCTTTCTTCTTATAATTTGTATTACCATAGCACCTAGGAGCCCTAATCATGGACCAAGACACAGTGGTAGGCACTGTCCTCTGATTGCACCAGACCTGGACTTTTACTGGCTAAGAACTAGATTGCCAGTTTTGCCAAGTTTCATGGTGTGTTCTGACTTAATAAAACTTTATTTCATTTGGGATCTACCAGGTCACCCTTCAAATTTTTTAGATTCCTTACTATTTTCGGTATTAATTTTGAGTTAGACACCTGTTGTGGAAAACTTCTAACCAAGGAGGATAACAGGTACATAATTTGCAACAGTGAAGTACACTAAGGCAGGATCCTTTGAAAGGACACCATCAGTCAGTGAGCAGGAAGAACTCAGCACATAACTGATGGCTGCCTACCAGCCACTTGCTGACAGCATAGGACCAGAGGAGGAGGAGAGGTACCAGGGTTCTCCTAAGGTCTAACCTGAGGAAAGTGGGGACAGTTAGCTGCTGGGAATTATAAGACTCCAACTTGCACACGCTGCCAGTAGTCCAGGGTGAGAGCACCTGAATGACAGCAGGTCTGTGCCCAGTGTAGCCTGGATGGATGTGTTAGTGTGTCCATATTTAGTTGTGTTCACCCTGACTTCATCCAAATCAGTTCGCAAATCTGGTAGTTTATATTTTGAACAAATAGTTCACCGGATTAATAATTTAACAATACATTACAATTGTTCAGATACATTATGTGCAGACAAAGGGTTTTTTGGTTTTTCTCTCTTTAAAAGCATTGACTTTCCAGGTCTGGTTGTTTTAGTTGTGGCAGTTCTGTATAAAGATAGTGTGATAACAGAATACCACTACAAAGTAAACTGCCTTGAAATTTGACTGGAATAATACCATATACTGCTACTTGCCAGTCATGTCCAAAGTCATGCTTTAGGGCCAATAAAAGCAAAAAATCTTAAATCAAAAGGCCATGTCACTGAGTGAAAGGCCAGGGGTTACAGAAAGCATCTAGAGACAAGGTGGCAGAGGGACTATCGTGTACTGGGCTAACTTCTGCTGGTGAAAGAGGCAAACTTTGAGTGCCACAGAGCTCTTCTTCACATCACCTGAAGAAGAACTCTGTGTAAACTTGTCTCTTTCACTGAGAGAAGTTGGTCTAATAAAAGATATTGCCCCATCCTCCTTGTGTCTCTTATATCCTGGGACCAGCAACTCTACAACACTGCAACCAAAGAAAGAATTTACCCCAGGAAAGAAATATTGCTATAGGAGACTATGCCAAAATCCTGATCACAATTAATTTGTTAGATAGAGGAAAAACAAGGTTATGATGACAGATCTGAAACACAATGAGTGTTGAGCTCCTCTCCTTTATAGAATGGCTAAAATAATTAGCATTTGGGGCTCAAATGACAGATTGATGTGGGGGGGCGGGAGAAGAGGAAATAGATACTGCAAATGGTAGAGCCACCCTGTGTTATTCTGCCCCTACTGGTTGTGTACAAGTCTCACAGGGTACTGAACCCAGAGGAATATAGGCTGATCTACCATTTGTCATAGCCCAAGGATGAGTCAGTCTATGACTTAACTGATCTGGCACTGTGCACTGAGTACTGTGCCAAGTTTGATCAGACTATTTCAGTGGTTCAGCATTATAGAGAAGAGGCACTAAAGACTGAAAGTGATGTTGACTCAGCCGTTTGGCTCCTGCCAATGAACATTAGTGATTTTTGAACTCCTTAGAATTCCACTTCTAATGAAAATCCATTTAGACAAAGTAATTTACATGCACTGTTCATTTTCTTCTGGGGTTGGTTTGAAGCCTTTCCCACACTGCTATGAGGATGCAGTTCTGCAATCTTTTCTCTGCCGTCATATGCTGCAGGAATCATTTTGTTTGTCTCATCATTGCTTGATATGAGCAATTGGTAGATATCTTTTGTCATGTGTCAAAATGTAATGGGTTCCCTGAAGGGGAGGCGGGGGGAGGGGGGGGGTGAGAACAGAAAATTCTATTAGGCAGGAGGGTTTTTTCTTTGACTTGGTTAAAAATTTTAGCTGGAGCATGAAGAATATTTTGACTCCCCAGCTAACTCTAAAATTACCCAACAATAGATAGTAATAATTCTGCAAGTGCTTAGAATAGGAGTAAAGAGTTAGAATGAAATCCTGGCTCTATTGAAGTCAGTGGTAAAACACCCATTGACTCAAATGGGGTCAGGATATCACCCTTAAAGAGCAGTACCAACTACATGGGTAATTTGGGATTTACATTTAGACTGTAAGCTTCTGAGGGAATGTGTCTTAATATGGTCAAGACTGTGTAAGAACTCAGCTGCACTTAACAAAAAATAATTAGCAGCCCTGACTGGCCATTGGAATTGAGGTCTGTAGGTTATATCCTGAGTCCCCACCATCAGCTTTAACTAGAGCATCATTTTACTTTTACACCCTTCTATCGGTGAGTGTGCAAAAGATCTCGGTAAGAAGGTCCTTTTTGACAAGGAGAGCCTATGACATGGTGGAACAAACAATAGCCAGGCATGGAATGGGCACTAGCTCTTTATGCTGGTCCTCCATATTGCAGGGGAAATATGCACTGCCTCTGCTTTGCCTTTCCTGTCAATAAATACAGGCCTCAGTTTATCCTGGCACCATTCTGGGGCTCTACATTTGAAAAAAGAACTGGTCTGTGGTTGTACCCTTTCAGCAAGTTCTTTAAACTCCAACACTGTACAGACTGAGGGCCTGATCTTACGATGTGCTGAGAGCTCAGTAGACTATAAAGGCACCCATCAATCCCACAGGAGATGCTTAAACACCTTCATGACAAGGCTGTATATTGTTTTATCACATTATAATAATGAATTGATGCTGTTTGGTATCTTGTCATTTTAAAGGGTTAATTAATTGAATTACTGAAAGCTGCAAAGTAATTTTTTTTTCTTTTTTACATTTTACAGCTTCAGCAGTTCTCCTGTAGGTGATGGTGTTATTTCTTTCCCCTCCTGCAGTCTTGGATCAATAGCAGTGAAATGACATGGCCAAATTTAGCTAACTTCAGTTTGAGCTGAATTTTAAAATCGTGGTCTCCAGTGGTGAAATTGCTGTTCGTCATTATTCCACATCATAGGACTTCAACAGAAATCAAAGGTATGAATAAAGAAATTTGAGCATGTGAGAGGCAAAAATTCAGGCACATGGATTTGAATGTAGCATCTAACTACTGCATCCTCCTTCCTGCCTACCCCCCTCAAAAAAGCAGAGCTTTTTGAGTCACAAGGTCCAAGTGGGCTGTGTAGATTTTTGAGACTTTTTTGCAACATCCATTTTAGGGCATTAGTGACTCTGACATTTTTCAGTTCATTAAATAATTGATCAAAAAAGGGGACATTGGAAATCAAATTTAGAAAGGAAAATAGCCTTCTAAACACCTGCAGGAAGAAAACAGGTATCTTGAGAAGTGGAACCTCAAATAATTAACCAGCCCTACTACCAATTCCATTTACAACACAATACTGAGAGAGAACTCCTGACCCTCTGATACCAGAGTTCCTTTGCAGGGGCAGCTCTTACATACCTAAGGGCTGCATTTGATTGTTGATTTTGCCATTTTATCTTGGACCCATATTTATAATCAGGAGTTTATTAATATACTGAAATTACAAATGAGATTATCCAACCCTCCCCCTCCCCAGATCAGAATTTTCCAAAGCTGGGTAGTGTTCAGACGTGGATGCAAAATTTGTGGCTCATCCCCTGTCTCTGCAGTGGGTTGAGCCAGAACCACTGATCCAAACATGTCAAAATTTAGGAAATTTTGGATCTTGATATGGAACTGAACTTCTCAGCTTGGGTCCATCTCTTAATATAGTGTGATAGGTACAACAAGCACAGAAAGGCTATACTACTTGGCACTTCTAAACCGAATGATTAATCAGAAAATTATTCTGCGGTAATCCACACTTCTTTGTAAGAGGGGTATCTTTTATAGTCCTCTTACAAATGAGAAAACTGGTACAGACAGATAAGGTGATCTGCCTATTAAGGTTAACACTTAATTAGACACAAATAAATTAAAACACACCAGTTTCAGGTCAAACTTTCAACAGGGAGATAGACTTAACATGGCTGTTTCCATCCCATAATTTTAAAATAGACTACTAAATCAGATTAGTCCTTTTGTGCCATTATACAAAGACCCGTGACAAGCCTAAAAGCACTGGAGAGATCTATAATACATTTCCATTGCATCATGAAAGGGAATGCACACTGCTAGACAAAGACCCAGATTTTAAAAGCTGTTTTGGCATTACTCTGCCCAGCATTGCAAGTTTTAAGTGACGTAGGACCCTATGTCATCACTGAGTGGAGTAAGACCTAAATACCTTTCAAAATCTGGACCAAAGTAATTAAAAATTGTCAAGCATACTGTGATTGACACAAATTGTCCAAACTACATCTACCATGATGCATTGCAGCAGCTCAGAAGGAAACATTAATGTTGACTGACCAAAAATGAAACATTACATTTTGACATTTCCAAACTGATTTTTTTTTCAGAACTTTGCACTCTGAGAAATGGTGATATTTTGACATTTGTCCCAATTCTGGATGATGACAAATGTAATATAGATATAGATATTATTATTCCATATTGATGACAAATGTAATATATATATATGGACTTTCCCACAGGATAGAAATTATAATATTCAACCAGCACTGTTCTTTAGAGTCAACGCTGCACTCTGTTCTTGTTGTCTTGGCAAATTCACTGTGTACCTTCACATAGAACATTCAAAAAGTGGCTGCCGGCTCAGACAACCTAAGTCCAGCATGCTCAGAGGAAGGTTCACTTTAGGCTCTTTAAATCACCTAACAGAGCTGCTGCTAATGAATTATACAAGTTTGAGTCTGACTGTTAACTATGTGGACATCTAGGATGTCCCCAGCTACCAGGTAATTTATTAATTGGTAAAGTCTCTTGTATAGTGTCTGGATGCCAATTGGGGAAACAAACTTTTGGAGACTAGGATGGGATAAGCTCCTGTGTGAAACTCCTAATGAGAAGGAGATTGTATGGGCTATATTCCATTTAATATAATTGCCAATCATCTGAACCCTCAAGCACCCAAGCTCCTTTGACTACTTCAGTCTAATTTAGCTTTAAAAAATACTTAATTTGTCCAAAATGTTTGGTCTCGACTTTAATAGCCGTTAAATCCTGTCAATTAGGGTTTATAATAGCAAAAATCTGCTAATAGTGAAATGAATCCCCTTGCATTTTCAAAGTGTGCAGTAAGTCTTCTTACCCAATTGTTGTAATAAAATTTGTAGCAGCGTACTTTTTGGGATCAATACACCAGGCCACTGTCAATCAAAGAATTTTCTACTTACTTAAAAGTTAGCAGACTTTTAGCTTCTTTGTGTAGGACTAAGGACAGTCTGAGTTACCACAAAGATTAAATCTTTAATTTTACATTATTTCTAGCCATCTCTATAGAACAAAGTGGGCTTTACCTGTTGAATATGAGGCTTATGTGAGCTGAAGTGCTCTTGAGACATTAAGAGGCAGTCTTGAACAGTCTCTGAGATTTAAGCTGAGGCGAATTCTAAAGGGATTACTGCAGCATTTTACATAAAACGAGAAATAAAAACAGACTTGAGCAATGCATGATCATAAATGCATTCCTGCTGTGATCAAGAGTCCTGTTCCCATTGCTGTTCTAAGACTGAAGCAGGAAGAACTGTCAAAGGGCAACCATACTTGTAAGGATTTGTACAAGTCCAATTTATAATGAAATTAGGGTCTGAGTAGTTTTGAAAGATTTGTTTTTTGAAAAAGGAGCTACTTGTAGTAGTTTTTCCAGTCCAAAGGTGATTATTTTAATACCATTTTTAAAAAAAGCTTTTTACTTTCTATGAACGGACCTTGATAGGAACTCATATGTGAATAAGTAATTCGAACAAATATAATTGCTGAAGATATTATAACTACTGACTAGTCACATTTTATCAAAAATATTATCAGCAAACTATACTGAAATAGCCCACATATAAAGCAAATCCTTAGTGGCAAGCGAGTTATAATTGAGCAACCTGTTGTATAAGAAAATGTTTAAAACAGTGTAGATGGTCTGTATAGAAAAATAAATATCTCATAATATAAAAAATCCCATGACCACATATATAATATGTTTTTTACAATATGGCTTTGATTCTCATTTACACTAAGACCCCTTTACACTCGAAATGAGAATCGAGCCCTATATATTGATAGAGAACTGTATTTGTTTGTATGTATGTAACGCCCTGCCCCGCCCCACATGCACTGACAATATTGGCACCGAACAGTTAAGGATCTCTCAAGACTATGGGCCAAACCTAGCCCTGTTCGCTAGCCAGCAGTCCTACTCACATCAATGAGACTACTGCCCTGGGAAAAGGATCATTATTTGACTGGTATGAAATGCAAAAGCTACAATATAAGAAAATAAAGCTTCATTTTGGCCCCTCTGATTTCTTACTGCTAGATTGTGAATTAACAATCTTCTTGGAGTAAGGGGCAGCATGTTACGCTGCCCCTGGAGCTGTTAGCGATGCAGTCTCCCCCTTGGTCAGCCTGCTGCCCCAGGGAGGGAGTAAACTGCACCAGGTCTATGCTGTGGGCAGTGTATGCTCTGCAATGGGCTCTGATGCAGTTACAGCACTGGATGGGGGGCAGAGTCAAGGCTCCACCCAGTCCTTCCCCTTCTACCCACCTGCGTGACAGAGCAGCTATGCACAGCCTGCTTCCTCTCATGCCATGACCCGTGATTTGTGTAGCTGGAGCAAGGAGGTGCCTTATGGCCATTTTCTTCCTTGCAGTGCTGTTCAGATTGAGTCTTGATTTGGCCTTTAGGAGAATGGATCTTCAGTCTATGGACCTGATCCTGCTAGAATTATTCAATTGTCATAGCTCTAAGGAAGTCAATTAAATAATGTGCCTAAATAAAAACTATTCAGTTAAAACTGTAGTTTTGGCTTCTACAGTAATTGATAACAAAAAGGAGGCTTCCTAATTATTTTTAAGTTGGTAAAATATGAAGTACATGTTGGGCACTGAGTAAAAAGATCAGTCCTCACGTTTGACTAGACTCATTTGATGGACCAAACTGTCATGACTGTAAATTAGAGACCCTAGAAAAACTACTTAAAATGATAGAGGCATATGAAATTCAGCTTTGAAATTTATCTGAATGAAAATATAAGCTGCCCATTATTAAGCAGCATGATCACTAAAGCTCAGCAAATATTTACATGGGGAAGTATCACAGGGAGATTTCCAGCTCCATTTATACAGCTAAATAATAGAAATCCTTCTTTAGGTCTCTTCTGTTCAGTTCTAAGAGGCATGAAAGGAAACAGATCATAAAAAGGGAGTGCAGTATTTGGTAATTGTCATAAAAGAAAATATGGAACATGAATGGAGGTCAAACGCGCATTGTAAACCATGCTCATAATTACAATAAACTTTTATTCCAAGTCTTGTTTTATCTTGTGGTCTCATCATATAAAACACAGATCAGCTTGAATTAGAGAAACCCTAAAAACAGATGGGACATTTTTTGATTCAGTCGCTCCACTACATGGCTCAGCACATGGAGGCCTAGCTACTGAATTACAGTGGAGATGTGGCAGTTATCCTTTATAGTAATAATGTACTGGAAGCGTTTCTGGTGTAAGCGGAATGTTGAAGAGGTGGAGAAAGTTTCCATTTTTAAAGTGAGGCAAATAGGGGAGAGAAAAGCAGAATGTATGGATTATTTGTGTTGCGACTTAGAGAGAGCTCCTCTTGTGAGCTGTCTAGTCAAACTAAGAGTCAATTACTCTCCCAAAAATGTACAATCCAGGGTCAGGTTGTAATACCCTTCATAACGTTGAGTATTACCTTACTCCTCAAGTAGTCCCACTGAAATCAGAAAATAAGGAGTAAGGTACTACTCAGTATGAGTAAGAGTCAGTTTGGGATATCTTAAATAGACCAGGCAGCCAAAGGGTAGCCGAGAGTGAATCTCTTTTTATTGATGGGGAACTGAAACACAGATGGACACCAGTTCAGCAAAGCACATAAGCATGTGCTTCTTTCAACCTCCTTGAAGTCAATTAAGCACATGCTTAAAGTCAGGCACATGGCTAACTGAGGCCTAAGTGATTTGCCCAAAGTCAGAAAGGAAAGCTGGGGCAGAACTGGGAATTTAATCCAGACCTGCTGATTCCCTTTCTGGTGATTTAATGACAAGACCAACCTTCCTCAGTTAAAAAGACTTGTTGGAATTAAGCCACAAGAGAATTATACATGTCATCCCAAATGAATGCCAATAAAACCTTTCTACTACATCATTATTATGGGTTCTCTATGTGCCACATATATTACAAAGAAAGCAATTGCAGAAATTTTTGAGTTTTTAAAAATATATTGGTGCTATTTTTTTGCATCCCTCCATTTGCAAGACTAGGTGCATTAGTGCTATGATTGCATAGTGATTCCATGGTGACTGTCTGGAAGGAGACAAAATGAATGTTCTGACTGTACTGAAGTAGCTTTTCTTAAGATAATACTGCAGTTTTAAAGTCTGATTGCCCACGATCCAATATCTTACTTGAAAAACAATGGAATTCCTGGCTTTTTAGCTGTACAGAGCTTTTGTTTATATCCCTAAGTAGTCACAAGATAGTGAATAATAAGCCTGCCAGTTAGCTGAGATTAAATATGGTCTATCCTGGGTGTAATTTTTATGTAGGTTGATTGATTTTACTTTTTTAAGGATAGTTGTTTAGAGCTGCTTAGAAATTTGGAATCTTAGAAATAGTCCCAGCAGCAACGGATTCGGGGTTGAGTACAGGTGAAACACAAGAAGATGCACAATAAATGCCATGTCACATGGTTCTGCAGCTGATTACATAGATATCATCACCACAGAAGCCTGGTATAAAGATCTTGATTACACATCAGATTTATGGACCTTAGTAGAGAGTTATGTTTAAGTTGACAAAACATCATGGAGAGGTCTATTAAGGCCTAAAGGACTGAACAGAGTCCTCGAAAGGCTCCAGGACTGAATTTCATAAGCAAGATCATATAGCTCCTAGGGTCCAGTTCTGCAACCCTTCCTCATGCAACTACTGCTTACTGACGTGTTTTATATACATATAGTGAGGCAGAGTGGCCTCCCTCAGAGCCTGAAGGGGAGGGACCACCCTATGCCCTCTGGTGGGCAGAGAGGGGAAGCAGAGGGTTGGGACAGGAAATATAAGAGGCGGACCCTCCAGCTCAGTTGGGCTGGAGCCAGAGAAGGAGACAGATGTTTCTGCCTCGCTGAAAAACTCCAGACCAGAGACCAAGCTCTGCAGCGCCCTGCCCCTGAAGGAGGCTGGCTAGGAAGAGGAGTTGCTGGGGCTGCCTCCTCCATTTATCCCAAGAAGACTGAGGACCCACGGACTATGGAGCCATGCCAAGGACGAGCGGTAGGAAGTAGCCCGGAAGAATGAGACATTAATCTGGTTGTGTTTCCAGGAAATGAGTCAGTGTGTTTCGGTGGCTTCTCTGCTGACCCAGTGATGGGGCCACCCACCACTGTTAGGGCAATGGGCTGGTACTTGGTGGAGTAGGGTGGACCCTGGTCCCCCTATCTCCTGCCATCAACCCCACCCCTGAGGTGGTGTCCTATTCAGTCTAGGCCAATTATGTCAGCATAATTTATGTTGCTCAGGGGTGTGAATAAGCCACCATCCTGAGTGACATAAGTTACACCGACATAAGTGCTGGTGTGGACAGCACCATGTCATTGGGAGATCGTCTCCCGCTGACATAGCTACTGTCACTCATTGCGGTTGGTTACTGTAGGGGGGTTTGTGGTGCTGCTACACTCACTTCTTCGCTGCTGCCAGCGGGGCACTGCCTTCAGAGCTGGGCACCCAGCTAAAGCTGCCGCTCTCCGGCCACCCAGCTCTGAAGGCAGCACCGAAGTAAGGGTGGCAATACTGTGACCCCCCTAAAATAACTGTGTCCCCCCTTGTGGATCAGGATCCCCAACTTGAGAAACGCTGGTCTCCCCTGTGAAATCTGTATAGTACACGGTAAAAGCACACAAAAGACCAGATTTCATGGTCCGTGATGTGTTTTTCATGGCCATGAATTTGGTCGGGCCCTATTTATAGAGAGCAATCCACCCTTGGATACAATGGAAAAGGAAATATGTCTAGGAGCTTCTACCCCAGCCGTGATAGACAAATCAATTAGCAATCGCTCAAGATAAATTGGGAAGGCTGATTTCTTTTTTTGACTGGCCTTGAGCTCATGGCATTGCTTCTTCTGTAAAGAGTAGAGAGATGGGCCAAACCAGAACAATGAATCAGTTCCATCCCCAAACCTGGGAGAAGTTTAGAGTCTGTTCCAGTCCAGAACTCTGCTGCTTGGACTGATCTCAGTAGAAAAGTGAGTGTTTAACCCTTTCATGCCCCAAATATACAAATTAGTGTGCTAAATGTAGATAGTATCAAGGCAGATATATGGAACACCACTTGCAGCACTGGATGTTTACAGTACACTTCCATAGGAGTCTCCTCTTGCTTAAGTTCTGCCCCTCCCCCAGACTACCTGTCTTCGTAATCTTGATAAAATGAGGGAAATTGTGAATGGGTGCTAAGGAAGAGTGTTGAGTAACTGTTACCTTTGATTAATTGCTAACAAGGACTTTATTTCCTTCTTCTGGGTCCTATCATGTTTCAGAAAGTACAAACATTTTCCCCAGAGGAAATACAAACATAAATATTTACCATCTATAAATATTTAAAGTGAAACTGGGATAGTGTACAAAAGTGGTGAAAACATGCCTTAAGCATGTAAGGTGTGTCACTGGTGATACTGACAACCTAATCTTCAGCTCACACTGGGATAACTTTACAGTAGATAGCCCAGTCTGGACTGTGTTTATTTTGTTGTGTTGAAAAAGATCTTAGTTAATTAAAATAGTTTTTATAGATTAAAGACATTTTTGTCATTTTTTAATGACTTACTACTCACACTTTATAAAAAGTATTTGAGATCATGTTGACATATGCTTTAAAACAAGAAAAGCTCAAGTGGTATTTAATGGATAACTTATTACAAAGAAGGAATTCTCTAGACATGCTTTGCCTTTAATTCACATTGTTTGGATGGAGCAAATTTTCACACGATAAAGTACTGTGTGTACAGATACAAAGTAGTGATGGGTTTGGCCAGAGTACTAGGCAAAGTCATGCTTCTGCAAACAGGAGTGGGATCCAGTGCTACTATGCATTCAAAAGAGGACTCAGAAATAGTAAGCTGTGTCCCGGCATTGATTGTTAAACAGAACTCTCTATTGAACTCATTGGGGAGCTCTGAGAATACTGATGCTACAACATGGACCATGAACAGTTATTGTTTTATTAATTCATGCATTTTTATAAATGAAGCACTTAGAGGCCCCTATTGAGGTCAGGGGCCCATTGGGTTAACATCCTGTACATCCACACAGTCAGAAACAGTCCCTGCCTCTAAGAAGTTATAGTATAACTAGACAGGACAGACAAAGGGTGGCAAAGAAACAGTCATTTTATTCCCATTTTACAGATGAAGCACAGAGAGATTCAATGACTTGCCCAAGGTTACACAGGAAGGTTGCGGAGGAGTTGGGAATTGAATTCAGATCTCTTGAATTCCAGGAGTTTTATTTGGTGCATAGATACCAAGGTCAAAGGTGCAATAGAAATAGCTCAGTAAGAGCAGCTCATGGTATTTCAATGCCAATGAACCCCAATCAAGCACTAATTCATCTGCAAGCCCTCACTTACACTGAATTCATCCCTGGATCATAAAGCTGATTTTTTGGTCTTTTCCTTGTCTTTATGTCCATTCTGTTCTTTGCTGTTCCTGAGATGGCCTAGTTATGACGGTGGTGGCTTTGGGGTTTGGATGTGACTAGGCTATCAGCTCTTTTCCAACACAGTATACCAGAAAGAGATGTCAAAGAAAAATGACTTTCAACCACAACTGACCTCGGCCACATTTAAAATGGTAACCCAGAGCTTGCAGGCTTTGTGGATCCTATTACCAGTCCCCTGAACCATTCAATCCTGAAGCATTCTTTAAAATATATCTTAGCCATATTATTGTGAATTCTCTGTCACTGCAAAAAGTATCAGAGATGTGGCTTCTAGTGTTGATGAGGTTAACACTTCTATTACCATATAACTTTCACTTGGATGATACAAAAATAACTACAGGAAGAACTTTAAAAGAATAGTTTTTAAGTTAATGGGAACTGGGCATTAATTTGACCAAACAAACTAGGACAGAGGGGACAGTGCAAAACACTTTGATTAAACCTTAGTTCAGCCTTTAGGCACAGCTCTGAGTAAGGCATGCCCTTGAGTCATAAGACTGCCCCTGCTTGTTTCCTGCTCCATTCTTCCTGCTTCTTCCCTGCTACAGGGCAAAGTAAACCACCAGAAGTAATTCACTACCCCTCCTCCCACCATCCTATACAGGCTCAGCTGTGCTGGCCAGTCAAAAGAAAGTGGAGTCAAGGTTCTGTCCATGTCCTGGCTTTCCTTGCCTCGCCTTACTCATTGTTCTGGGGAGGAGGTTAGCAACAGCTAGGGCTGTCAGGAAAGTTCTGACTCTGATGCTATCCTGCATAGCCAGAGGTCATAAGTAACAGTCTAGACCTAAAGATGCACAGCCCCCTAACTGAATGATACACAGCTAACCTTGGAAATATTATACAGCAGGAATTGTTTTTCTTCAAAAATTAATATCACATGCTTTATCTATCAGAATTATTTAATTACCCACCAAAAAGAATGTTTTGGCCAGGCGTTTCCAGCAATAATTAGGTTAATGGCTGGGAAACATAAGTCATTATTTAAAAACTTAAAGAACTTTAGTCATCTATACCTTGTGTGCCATTTACATGGGATTTTTGTCATTTGCTAGGAAAGAGCACAGTGGAGCCTCTTCTGAGTCAATTATCCGACAACTGCATTTTTCTCAATGGCTTACTCAGCATATAACAAGGGAGATAATCAGCATGAGGGGGCCTGAGCCAAAAGGAACTAGCAAGAGTGTGCAAGCTCTACCAATTCATGAAGATAAAATTCTGAAGAAGGACAGTTCCTTTGACTGCAGAACTCCCATTTAAAGCTTTGCTTGAATATGGGCTATCAGAGCTGGCCTGAAAAGTCTCAGTATGTTCAGAATTCTCCAGTGTGGCTAATATTACAACAGCTGTTCAAAATATAATTGGCCTGCAGGTGCTTAGAATTAATAAATGAGGAACATTAGTGACATGGGCTGTACATTGCCATCATGTACTAATAATATTTAGCACTTACTATATTGCCTTACATTTTCAATGCACCCTACAGACATTTTTCAGAGTAGCAGCCGTGTTAGTCTGTATCCGCAAAAAGAAAAAGAGGACCTGTGGCACCTTAGAGACTAACAAATTTATTTGAGCATAAGCTTTCGTGAGCTACAGCTCACTTCATTGGCTGCATGCAGTGGAAAATTCAGTGAGGAGATTTATATACACAGAGAACATGAAACAATGGGTGTAGATCCTTGATGATACGCTGGAAAGGTTTTAGTTGGGGGCTGAAGGTTGAAGGCTGAAGCCCCCAGCTAAAACCTCTCCAGTGCATCATCAAGGATCTACGACCTATCCTGAAGGACGACCCGTCACTCTGACAGATCTTGGGAGACAGGCCAGTCCTTGCTTACAGACAGCCTCCCAACCGGAAGCAAATACCAGCAACCACACACCACACAACAAAAACACTAACCCTGGAACTATCCTTGCAACAAAGCCCGTTGCCAACTGTGTCCACATATCTATTCAGGGGCACCATCATAGGGCCTAATCACATCAGCCACACTATCAGAAGCTCGTTCATCTGCACATCTACCAATGTGATATATGCCATCATGTGCCAGCAATGCTCCTCTGCCATGTACATTGGCCAAACGGGACAGTCTCTATGTAAAAGAATAAATGGACACAAATCAGACGTCAGGAATTATAACATTTAAAAATCAGTCAGAGAACACGTCAATCTCTCTGGTCACTCGATTACAGACCTAAAAGTTGCAATTCTTCAAAAAAACCCTTCAAAAACAGACTCCAACAAGAGACTGCTAGATTGGAATTAATTTGCAAACTGGACACCATTACAGTAGACTTGAATAAAGACTGGGAGTGGATGTGTCATTATACAAAGTAAAACTATTTCCCCATGTTTATTTCCCCCCATACTGTTCCTCACACATTCTTGTCAACTGCTGGAAATGGCCCACCTTGATTATTACTACAAAAGGTTGTTTTTTTTTCTCTCCTGCTGGTAATAGCTCACCTTACCTGATCACTCTCATTACAATGTGTATGATAACACCCATTGTTTCATGTTCTCTGTGTATATAAAATCTCCCCACTGTATTTTCCACTGCATGCATCCAATGAAGTGAGCTGTAGCTCACAAAAGCTTATGCTCAAATAAATTTGTTAGTCTCTAAGGTGCCACAAGTACTCCTTTTCTTCCTACAGACATTAATCTTCACAATACCTTTGCAAGGTATGTAAATATTACTCTCCTCATTTTATGGCTGGGGGAGCTAAAGGAGAGAGGCCTTGGAGAAGAGTTGTACTGGTTTAATTAAACTGATTTTAACTTGATCTAGTTAAACTGCTGCAAACGCCTAATATAGATTTAAACCTATTTAACCCTTGTATAATTGGATTAATAAATAATTATAATGAGCAGAATCAGACTGCCAAGTGTTCATACTCAAAAAAATTTGAGATAAAAACTTCAAGAGTCCCTGAGTGATATAGGAGCCTAAGTTTTCAAAGGCACAAAGAGCAGTGAGGTGCCCGATCTCAATGGGACTTAAGTGCCTACCCTACTTAGTGAATCCCATTAAGAACATAAGAACAGCCATACTAGGTCAGACCAAAGGTCTACCAAGCCCAGTATCCTGTCCTCTAACAGTGGCCAATGGCAGGTGCCCCAAGGGGAATGAACAGACAGGTTATCATCAAGTGATCCATGCCTAGCGTCATCTTTAGGCGCCTAAATACCATTGTAAATCTGATCCCAAGTCACTTTTGAAAATGGAATTAAAGGACTCTTGAAAATTTTACCCTTTACCTTTTCTCTTGACATTCTTGACTCTAGGTTGTTTACTAAACATTTCATTTGGTCCCTTTCTAATTGCTATGCACAATGCTAACCCTGTTACTCCACTTCTAGACTTATTTAAGAATCTTCTGAATTTAGGTTGTATCCTTGCCATTGATGACACAGCTTCAGTACAAATATTGTCTTTTATGGGGAGACTTTCAAAGGGAGTTGGGAATTCACTTGCCTTTGAAAATTCTTCCCCAAAGTTATTTGTCATATTGAGGCCTCTCAATGCAATCATTTGATTCCCGGTCACAGTCTGTCCATTTACATCACCATAAATGAGGAATCGCTTACATTTTGCACTTGCATTATGCTTAAAATGTTTGTGTTCAAGAAAAAGCCACTCCTGAGGTCCATGTTTAAATGTGCAGCACTATGCAAATATTTGCATGCTGTAATTCAGCTTGTCATAACTCAGGAGTCCTGTCAATGAATTGTGGCTTAATTTGTGCATCAGAGCACACAAGAGAAAGACCCAAAATAGCTGTGTGATTTTTTTTTTCATGAACCAACCCAAAGTATTATATAACTAACCTACTTCAATTGTGGTTAACTGGCCTGAAAGATAACAGTAGAAGCCAAAACTGCTTGGTTTTTCCACTCCTCACCCCTCATGAACTCATGAAGTAGAAAGGTTGGGAAAAACAAAATATTAAGCTTCACCAGCCCCAGAGATTTTGGTCCATTTGAGGCATTGACTATGGAGGAGTTATGCCTATTTACACCAAAGGTGAATTTGCCCCTGAATCCCCAGTTTTAAAAAAGAAAAGGAATGGTAAACAGCAACAGCATTGGACTCGAAGTTTGTGCCAGTCTTTGAGCTTTTTGTCTAAACTGAACAAACTGTAGGCCCAGTTATCCAACTTGGGTGACCTTTAGGTAATTCTGCACTGGATATTCAAATTTGCATGATACTGGAAGCTCAATCTAGGCTTCCATATACTTTTATCTTATATTTAAGAAGGGCTCTAGAGGTGATCCTGGCAATTACACACCGGTAAGTCTAACATCAGTACTGGGCAAATTAGTTGAAACAATAGTAAAGAATAAAATTGTCAGACACCTAGAAGAACATAAATTGTGGTGCAAAAGTCAACATGGCTTCTGTAAAGACAAATCATGTCTTACTAATCTATTAGAGTTCTTTGAGGGGGTCAACAAACATGTGGACAAGGGGGATCCAGTGGACATAGTGTCCTTAGATTTCCAGAAAGCCTTTGACAAGGTCCCTCACCAAAGGCTCTTATGTAAATTAAGTTGTCATGGGATAAGAGGGAAGACCCTTTCATGGACTGAGAACTGGTTAAAAGACAGGGAACAAAGGGTAGGAATAAATGGTAAATTTTCAGAATGGAGAGGGGTAACTAAAGGTGTTCCCCAAGGGTCAATCCTAGGACCAATCCTATTCAACTTATTCATAAATGATCTGGAGAAAGGAGTAAACAGTGAGGTGGCAAAGTTTGCAGATGATACTAAACTTCTCAAGATAGTTAAGACCATAAATGAAATTTAATGTGGCTAAATGTAAAGTAATGCACATTGGAAAAAATAACTTCAACTATACATACAATATGATGGGGGCTAATTTAGCTACAACTAATCAGGACAAAGATCTTGGAGTCATTGTGGATAGTTCTCTGAAGACGTCCACGCAGTATGCAGTGGCAGTCAAAAAAGCAAACAGGATGTTAGGAATCATTAAAAAAGGGATAGAGAATAAGACGGAGAATATCTTATTGCCCTTATATAAATCCATGGTACACCCACATCTTGAATACTGCGTACAGATGTGGTCCCCTCGTTTCAAAAAAGATATACTGGCATTAGAAAAGGTTCAGAAAAGGGCAACTAAAATGATTAGGGGTTTGGAACAGGTCCCATATGAGGAGAGATTAAAGAGGCTAGGACTTTTCAGCTTGGAAAAGAGGAGACTAAGGGGGATATGATAGAGGTATATAAAATCATGAGTGGTGTGGAGAAAGTGAATAAGGAAAAGTTATTTACTTGTTCCCATAATATAAGACCTAGGGCCACCAAATGAAATTAATGGGCAGCAGGTTTAAAACAAATGAAAGGAAGTTCTTCTTCACTCAGTGCACAGTCAACCTGTGGAACTCCTTGCCTGAGGAGGTTGTGAAGGCTAGGACTATAACAGGGTTTAAAAGAGAACTGGATAAATTCATGGAGGTTAAGTCCATTAATGGCTATTAGCCAGGATGGGTAAGGAATGGTGTCCTTAGCCTCTGTTTGTCAGAGGGTGGAGATGGATGGCAGGAGAGAGATCATTTGATCATTACCAGTTAGGTTCACTCCCTGTGGGGCAGCAGGCATTGGCCACTGTTGGTAGACAGGATACTGGGCTGGATGGACCTTTGGTCTGACTCACTATGGCCATTCTGATGTTTTTATGTTTCCTATCTGTGCAGCTATCCTGTGCCCAAGAAGATGGCATTTGAGCACCTATGTGCTAAGTCTAGGCCCAGACTTCCAGCCAGTGGTCTATGGATGGGTTGGGTTGCTGTGCTGGACTCTATCATTGAACTGGGATGTGACTACCAATACTACCAACCCCTGCTAAGTTCCCTCGCTATTTAAGGATACTTTTCAAAGTGTCTCTGAATCACATTCTAGGACTCCTGGGCTATTCATATCATCTGCAGGCACTCTTCCTGAATGTCTACTGCACCTAGGAAGTCTCTTACTGGAAAGGGCACTAAACCTTCTGGAGCAGAGAGAATGCAGTAGACAGAGCAACTGCTCATGTGGATACTTCATATGGAAGATAGAATGTTATGAACGGTATATTTAACCAACTCATGTTTTTCTCTAATAACAAGCTTGCACAAGAGAAACCACATTAGGAAGCTATAGTTATACCACATGATTCCCTCATCAAGTCAGAGATGACTAAAACAGGGAAGACTTCACACCTTTGACTGTGTAATGGGGATTTTGATCACATGGAGTGTGCCCCTGCCTTTGGAGCTTAGAGACAGTGACTGGAAGGATCAAAAGACCTGTTAGGAGTTGAAGAACTGGGAAGAGGAAGCTGGGTTTCTAGAAAATGGTGGTGCAGAAGCATGGTCTTGTGGTTAAAGCACTTGATGTGGACTTGGAATCTCACTTCTCAGATTTGCCCAGATGTCCTGTAAAAACAATGAGGAGTCTGGTGGCACCTTAAAGACTAACAGATTTATTTGGGCATAAACTTTCATGAGTAAAAAACCCCACTTCTTCAGATGTCCTGTGTGACTTTGGCCAAGTTTCATAATCTCTCTCTACCTCAGTTCCCCATCTGTTTAGTGGGGATACTAATATTTCCATAAATGTCAGAGAATAAATTCATGAATGTTTGGGCAAGGCTCAGATACTACAGTGATGGGGCTATATAAGCAGATAGAAAACCAAAACGAAAGGGGAATGTGGACAGGGATGGAAAGAGGGAAAAAAGTTAAATTGCCTGGATTAGCATCGGAATTCTTGTAGCCTTGTCTGAGCTGAACCAAACTTCAAAAAAAATGGAGGCTTTTGCATTTTAAGGTAAATCTCTCTATTTCCTAAAACGAATGGTTTTGTATTTTTGTGAAACTAGAAAAGTACATTATGTATTAAATTTAAAAAAAAATAACCTATCCTTTTTCCTCCATTCATAATCACATGGTGCAGACAGACCCAAAAAAAAAATGTGATTTCAGGTATTGTTAGAGATTCATTGCAGGTATTGAGAATAAAGTCTACAACTGAGAAAGCAATAGCAAATAGTTGCAGAATAAAAGTTGGTGATGACTTGGAAGGTGAGACACTGTGAAAATTTTTTTGAAAGGACTAAAATGGGGGTAGATGTGGGCACATTGTTTTAAAAAATAAACATAGGTCCAAGTCCTGACCTACCATGCAAAACAGCAAAGTCAATACCTAAAACTGATTGTACGGGATACCTGCTTCGCACCCTTTATTTGAGTGATGAGAAGAGTTAGGTCTTTAAAGAAAAGCTGGCAAATACTTTTTTTTTAAGATTTAGATGATAAGTTTACTCCAGGAAATGCCTCAGAAGTTTCAACATTGATTTAAACTTTTTAAGGTCTCTCTTCTCCCTGTTCACCTTTTCATTCAATTCTGTCCACCCAACAAGACATTACTACCTACAACTTTTCCATGTGTGACTTGAAGGGAGTAACTTCATGGGTGTAAAAATCAGTGCATATTTTTTCCCATGGATTTTAGGTTATTTAAGATTAAAGTCTGTGAATTTCAGATGGTTATGGTGCAAATGAGGAAGACTTAAATGGCCACATAGCATCAAGACACTGGAGTTTAGACAAGGTAGGCTTTATGGATAGCCAACTCCCTTCCTGGGTGAAATTTTGCAATTCAAAATAACTGATATTCATTTACATAAATAAGTGATGATTATCTTTTACCCTAGAATATAATACTCACTTTTAAACTAGTGGATGGGGGAAGACACATGTAGAGGAGATTGTTCAAATCACTAAGGAAGGATAAAGAAAAGGAGTACTTGTGGCACCTTAGAGACTAACCAATTTATTTGAGCATAAGCTTTCGTGAGGAATAAACAAGGGGAAATAGTTTTACTTTGTATAATGACTCAACCACTCCCAGTCTCTATTCAAACCTAAGTTAATTGTATCCAATTTGCAAATTAATTCCAATTCAGCAGTCTCTCGTTGGAGTCTGTTTTCGAAGTTTTTTTGTTGAAGAATAGTCACTTTTAGCTCAGAAATCGAGTGACAGAGATTGAAGTGTTCTCCAACTGGTTTATGCATGTTATAATTCTTGACATCTGATTTGTGTCCATTTATTCTTTTACATAGAGACTGTCCAGTTTGACCAATGTACATGGCAGAGGGGCATTGCTGGCACATGATGGCATATATCACATTGGTAGATGTGCAGGTGAACGAGCCTCTGATAGTGCGGCTGATGTGATTAGGCCCTTACAATGTGTAGGATAATCAAGGTGGGCCATTTCCAGCACAAATCCAGGTTTTCTCTCCCCCGACCCCACTCTCCTGCTGGTAATAGCTTATCTAAAGTGATCACACTCCTTACAATGTGTATTATAATCAAGGTGGGCTATTTCCAGCATAAATCCAGGGTTTAACAAGAATGTCTGAGGAACGGGGGCGGGGAGGAAAGGGGGTTAGGAAAAAACAAGGGGAAATAGGTTACCTTGCATAATGACTTAGCCACTCCCAGTCTCTATTCAAGCCTAAGTTAATTATATCCAATTTGCAAATTAATTCCAATTCAGCAGTTTCTCGCTGGAGTCTGGTTTTGAAGTTTTTCTGTTGTAATATCGCAACTTTCATGTCTGTAATCGCGTGACCAGAGAGATTGAAGTGTTCTCTGACTGGTTTATGAATGTTATAATTCTTGACATCTGATTTGTGTCCATTTATTCTTTTACGTAGAGACTGTCCAGTTTGACCAATGTACATGGCAGAGGGGCATTGCTGGCACATGATGGGATATATCACATCGGTAGATGTGCAGGTGAACGAGCCTCTGATAGTGTGGCTGATGTTATTAGGCCCTGTGATGGTGTCCCCTGAATAGATATGTGGGCACAGTTGGCAACGGGCTTTGTTGCAAGGATAGGTTCCTGGGTTAGTGGTTCTGTTGTGTGGTGTGTGGTTGCTGGTGAGTATTTGCTTCAGGTTGGGGGGCTGGTCACATAAACACCACCCTATACCGGAAACCTACTGACCGCTATTCCGACCTACATGCCTCCAGCTTTCACCCAGATCACACCACACGATCCATTGTCTACAGCCAAGCTCTACGATACAACTGCATTTGCTCCAACCCCTCAGACAGAGACAAACACCTCAAAGATCTCTATCAAGCATTCTTACAACTACAATACCCACCTGCTGAAGTGAAGAAACAGATTGATAGAGCCAGAAGAGTACCCAGAAGTCACCTACTACAGGACAGGCCCAACAAAGAAAATAACAGAATGCCACAAGCCGTCACCTTCAGCCCCCAACTAAAACCTCTCCAACGCGTTATCAAGGATCTACAGCCTGTCCTGAAGGATGACCCATCACTCTCACAAATCTTGGGAGACAGGCCAGTCCTTGCCTACAGACAGCAGCTCTGATAAAGTAATAAAAGTTTTAAGAGAGGAAAAAAGTGGAAAAAATTGTAAATGAGAAAATGAAAATTTTTGGCAGATATAAAAAATAGAAACTGATTTTCCTTGCTATATATTGAATGTGAATAGTATAAAAGGCCACATTGCTAGGCAGAGCTATATAAAGAGTTACATGATATGATTAGGGTAATGCAGGCTGTAATGTCTGAGAAGCACTCAAAGACAGGCCAGTTGGAGACAAGGCACAGCACTTCCATTATCGACATGAGCTCTCTGTTAAGTCTTCTGAGAACAGCCAGGGTGGGATTTTAATAAGAGCTGGATATCCACATCCCTTAGACAGCTTTGAAAATTGGAGTCCTCTTTCACACTGGGCATGCTCAGTCTTTAACACATCTATGGATAATTGGCATAGCCAATTGCGTGTGAGTAACATGATACATATCATTATGCAGTCTATGCCAGATGGTGGATATTCACAGTAGGGTTCAGAGTATGTGCATAGTGGTAGTATGCAAAGATTCTCATCAGGATCAAGAAAAGGAGGACTTGTGGCACCTTAGAGACTAACCAATGTATTAGAGCCTAAGCTTTCGTGAGCTACAGCTCACTTCATCGGCTGCATGCAGTGGAAAATACAGTGGGGAGATTTATATACATAGAGAACACTTAAGGTGAGATATTACCAACAGGAGAGTGATAATCAAAGTGGGCCATTTCCAGCAGTTGACAAGAACGTCTGAGGAACGGTGGGGGGTGGAATAAACATGGGGAAATAGTTTTACTTTGTGTAATGACCCATCCACTCCCAGTCTCTATTCAAGCCTAAGTTAATTGTATCCAGTTTGCAAATTAATTCCAATTCAGCAGTCTGTCGTTGGAGGGACTGGTAATATCTCACCTTAAGTGATCACTCTGATTACAGTGTATGTGGTAACACCCATTGTTTCATGTTCTCTATGCATATAAATCTCCCCACTCTATTTTCCACTGAATGCATCTGATGAAGTGAGCTGTAGCTCACGAAATCTTATGCTCAAATAAATTTGTTAGTCTCTAAGGTGCCACAAGTACTCCTTTTCTTTTTGTGAATACAGACTAACACGGCTGCTACTCTGAAACCTGTCATCAGGATCAGGAACCTCTTGTTCTATGGATATCAACTGTTCTGCCCTGATGAGTTTACACAATGTATATTCTTAAACTGAAAGTCTGGTACAGATGTGGTTCTATGGGGCAGTGAAACAATAAAATAAGGAATATATGCAGTTAGCTACTGCAGCAAAGAGAATGTAGGGGAAAACCCAGGAAAGATTAAAGGCAATCTCAGGAAAGTGAAGTTGGCAGTACTTTGGGTAACATGGAAAATGTTAATCAAAAATGTACATGTAGGTAAAGAGGCTTGTACAAAAAATCAAACAGTCATTTTGCAGGTGCTGGCTTTGACAGCAGCTGTGGGGTCCTCAAGGAAGATGCTATGTTCCTAGACATACTAAAGGACTTTTTCCTTATATGGTTTGTTTAGCAATCAACAAGAACAGATGCTGTTTTCACTTTGTCCTAGGAAATAAGCCAGGTATGATAAATAAGTTAGGAGTTGGTAAACATCCAGGGTATACTGTTCACAGAATCATCAGAAAAACTCCTGAGGATATGTGCAAAAGTTAGCAATACAAAAATACTGGCAATGTCAGAATGTAGAATGGGGTAAAGAAAGTTGACTGAAATTGCCAGAAGAAACATCATGTAAAAGTGGAAGACATAAAAGAGAAAGTTAGAGGCGATTTCGTTTCAACAAATAAAAGGGATGTAATGTTGTACCTGCAACATAGGGAGCAAATTCTAAACAAATTGTGAAGAAAAATGTCAGTTTTCACCTGCAAGTTCTGGCTTGTTTCTGAGGATTAGGCAAACATGGCTGTACATCCAGAAATCCAGTATAGGCTTGAGGTATATGCACTCTTTCCCCCTTCCTCCCCCCACATACAATGACTGATGACAGGGTCAACAGCTGAACTTGCCTAGATCTTTGCATACAACAAAATAGGCATTCATTTTTACTGCCTTCCCATAACCGGATACAGTAATTGCAAATATTATTTTATCTTACCTAATGTAATGGATTTTCTTGCTATCCATATAAATAGCCCATCCTTTCTTGAATCTTGCTAAGCTCTTGGATGCCACAAAATCTTGTGGCAATTGGTTAATCGTGCATTGTGTAAGAATTTCCTGTTTCTGGTTTTAAATTGATTTACTTACAATTTCATTGGGTGTTCCCTTGTTCCTCAGAGGGTAAATAGGCACACTCACTTTACCTCCCCCAAATCATTTATTATTTTATATACCTAAGAATTTCCTGTTTCTGGTTTTAAATTGATTTACTTACAATTTCATTGGGTGTTCCCTTGTTCCTCAGAGGGTAAATAGGCACACTCACTTTACCTCCCCCAAATCATTTATTATTTTATATACCTCTGTCAAGTCACTTCTTATTTTCTATCTTAGGCACTTAGTTTCCTCTTTAAACTGTCCCAATCTTTTCAATATAGACTTGACTAGAATTGAACAAAGTTCCAGGTGAAGGTATGCCAGAGGTGCTCAGATGCTATGGTGCTGGAGTACTTCGTAAGAAACTACCAATTGAGAGAGTGAGACCATAAATTATATAATGGAATAATAACATGCCTATAGAGAGAGTCCAAAAAATGTGTGTTGGGGGAGGGGGGACAGGAAAATTCTTTAAAAAAAAATACCACCAAAATTTATACATGGAAAAATTTTCAGTTTTCAGCCAAAATTTTTCAGTTTTGGGGTCTTGAATTTTTCAGTGAAAAATTGAAATTTTTCAAGGAAAGCAGATACTAAACGTGACATTTTTTGTTTCTCCCATAGTGTTTTGATGTAAAACTTTCAACCTAATTCCCAGTGTTATTTTTTCAACATTCTTTTTCCATTCTAACATTTTGGCTGTGCTGTTTATTTATTTTATTTTATTTTTGTACCACCGCTGCACACTGATACCTGCACAGGTATTTTCATTGCAGCTTTCAGTATATATCCAAGTGTGCGTCCAGTGTTATAACAGTTAATTCAGGACCCAGCAACGTGTATGAATATTGTTCATATACAGTAGGACATTGAACAGCCATTACTGGCCTGGGAGATATTCACAATAGTGTCTTAGCAGTACAGTGGGCACCCTTTCCCTCTACCTTTTTTCTGTTAGGTAAGCTATTACTTGTATGAGCAGGTATTCCCGATAGAACTTAGAATGGTGAATACCATGAGTACCATTAATACCTTGCATAAGAGTAAAAAGTTAAAAGGAAACTTTTTTTAAGGGCATGCACTGGAATAGGCACCACGTCCCGTTAAGAACTGCCTCAGCCATCTGAAAACCCCCCCACATTTAATTGATGGGGTAAGAATATCATCGAATCATAGAATCTCAGGGTTGGAAGGGACTTCAGGAGGTCATTTAGTCCAACCCCCTGCTCAAAGCAGGACCAATCCCCAACTAAATCATCCCAGCCAGGGCTTTGTCAAGCCTGACCTTAAAAACCTCTAAAGAAGGAGATTCCACCACCTCCCTAGGTAACCTAGGTAACCTCCCTTCACCACTCCTAGTGAAAAAGTTTTTCCTAATATCCAACATAAACCTCCCCCACTGCAACTTGAGACCATTACTCCTTGTTCTGTCATCTGGTATCACTGAGAACAATCTAGCTCCATCCTCTTTGGAACCCCCTTTCAGGTAGTTGAAAGCAGCTATCAAATCCCCCCTCATTCTTCTCTTCTGCAGACTAAATAATCCCAGTTCCCTCAGCCTCTCCTCATAAGTCATGTGCTCCAGCCCCCTAATCATTTTTGTTGCCCTCTGCTGGACTCTTTCCAATTTTTCCACATCCTTCTTGTAGTGTGGGGCCCAAAACTGGACACAGTACTCCAGATGAGGCCTCACCAATGCCGAATAGAGGGAAATGAGCACGTCCCTCAATCTGCTCGCAATGCTCCTACTTATACAGCCCAAAATGCCGTTAGCCTTCTTGGCAACAAGGGCACACTGTTGACTGATATCCAGCTTCTCGTCCACTGTGACCCCTAGGTCCTTTTCTGCAGAACTGCTGCCTAGCCACTCGGCCGTAGTCTGTAGCGGTGCATGGGATTCTTCTGTCCTAAGTGCAGGACTCTGCACTTGTCCTTGTTGAACCTCATCAGATTTCTTTTGGCCCAATCCTCTAGTTTGTCTAGGTCCCTCTGTATCCTATTCCTACCTCCAGTGTATCTACCACTCCTCCCAGATATCATACACATTCAAGCTCAGAATGCCCCTTCTACTGTAACTTTGAACAGTAGCTTGTACACTCTTTGGCAACTCACTTACACAGCCACTTGTACATCCTTTGGCTATAACAGTAACTTTGGCTGTAACAGTAGCATGTATTCCCTTTGGCAATCTGCTTATACAGAGGAGGAAAATATTTTGCAAAGAAGTGAAGCTTTTTCCAGTTAAGCCCCAATTGTACACTGCTCAAACGTTACCGCATGTAACACCATCTTTGGAAATGTGTTAAGTTCCTTAAGAGTAAAATATGCTTTAGTGTAAAGGGCCTGCATACACCACTTCTAGATTCACACTGGAGTAACTGACACCAGAATGTGGCTTACAGCTCTTAAGCGACATTTAAGTCTTGCACAAGGCTGTAAGCCACATTCTGGTGTCAGTTACTCCAGTGTGAATCTAGAATAGGTCCACCGATGTCAGTGGCATTATTCCACCTTTACACCAGAGTAACTGAGATCAGATTTTGCCTCTTTGGGTAGGTTTTCAGCACTGGGTGAATTTCACCTTTAACAACTTACCTATCTAACCTGTAGGAATCCTTGGTGTGTTGCTGTCAGTCTCGTCTTTAATGTAAATTAATTCAAACACGAGAAAAGGTTCCATGCAGCAGGTATACAAACACTGAAGTAAGATCCCCAGATTCACTGCGTAATAACCAAAAGCAGGAAAGCTCATAGGCATGCAGTTGTCAGCATACACAGACCACCACAGAGCTTTTGGAAGAACTGTCTCAGGATGTGTGATAACCAGCCCTAAAATCTATTTGAAAGTTTTCTTAAGAACTGGAGGACTTGTGGCACCTTAGAGACTAACCAATTTATTTGAGCTGTAGCTCATGAAAGCTTATGCTCAAATAAATTGGTTAGTCTCTAAGGTGCCACAAGTCCTCCTTTTCTTTTTGCGAATACAGACTAACACGGCTGTTACTCTGAAACCTGTTCTTAAGAACTGTAATTCTGGTGATGATCCTGCATCAATCACTGTGTGTGTGCATATGTGTCTACGTGTGTGTAAACCACCTTTCATTTAAAAATATGCTTATTGTAGCACAGAGCCAGCCAATGAAATGAGCTGAAGGGTAGACTCTATCTTGGCACTGTATTAGTGAATGAGGATGAGCCAAGGAAGAGCAAAGGACACTGAGAATATTCTGGCACTAGTTCCTGGCAGTCAGTGATCACTTCAGGTATTTTTCTTTCAAGCTGTGCACAGGCACATCCAGTGACTCACCTGTATTTATGTACAGAAAGCCAAGTCAGACTCTTGCCTTGGCCCTGAGCTATGCCCATATTGAAAAGCCTGCCTAGTAAACACAAAACAGGCAGTAAAATTGCCTCTTAAATCAGCACCCTGGAAAAGCTATAATTTTTTCAGCATATTGGCTACCCATAGGGTAACTGATTCAGAATATTTCAAGTCACTTTGAAATGCAGAGGTAGCCACCAGCTGACACGTTGATCACTTTTTTGACTATGCAATTTACCCTCCAAGTGCACTGAGCCCTTTTGAATGATAACATATATAGCTAGGTGTGACAGGTTCCCCAAAGTAGCACCTGGAACTGGAGTACCACTGTGCCCCCCTTAACTCTGCAGCCTGGGCTCTCTCACAATGCTCTGCTAGTGACAAGCAGCAAATCCCTCCAGGTGCTGTTATCACTCAGCACAACACACTGTGGACCCCTACACACAGCTATCTTAAATGAATGCTCCCAAGGCCACTCACAAATCACACAAAGAAAGGCACCAGCCAATTCCACCCTTCCCCCCTCGCTCGCCCCCACCCGCCCCCGCTCCCCAGCCTGACACCCCTGAGCTGTATCGTTTTGCCCTGGTAAGAAGCCTGACCAGTGTAAGCTTATTACCCAGACTGCCCCTCTCTCAATGTAGAGAGGACAAGCACCAACATGAGCTGAGGTTTCCCAAGCTCTTCAACCAAAATACACAGTTTTAGGTAAAGTATAAAACAGATTTATTAACTACAGGAAGACAGATTTTAAGTGATTATAAGTGGTAGGCATAGAAGGTCAGAGATAGTTACCAAAGAAAATAAAAGATACGCTCACAATCTAAATCTTAAACCTTATTACACTAGGCAGTATTTAGATCAGCAATTTTCTTACCCCACTGGATGTTACAGTTCATAATACACAGGTTTCCCTCTTAAACCTGGACCAGCCTCCTCAGGTGAAGTTGTCGTCTTCTCAGCGTTCTTGTTGCTTCCAGTGTAGGTGGGGGAGGAGAAAGGCCAAGGTCTGCTGCCACTGTTACCTGTTTTATATCCTTAGTCCATGTGCCTAGAAGCCACTTGCCCAGACATGTCCTGGTGAGCTTTGCTGAGTCACCGGGTTGAGCAATCCCCTTCATATGGTCTTGTGCAACTGGATCAAAGAGTTGAACAGTCCCCATTTTGTGGTGCTTGGGCAGCCCTCATTGAATTGTAAATTCCTTGATTACAACTCCGCTGCTGATTAATGGGTCATTGGACACCCTCCTGTGTGGGGATTACATCCTTTGTATGTCACTAGAAAACTTACAGGACATTTCAGTAACAACCATGCAGCAAAATCTCGTAACTTCATACACACTAATGATATTTGGACAGAACAATGGGTTTCAGCCGATTATGACCTTTCATATGATATCTTACATGGCATGCTTTGTATGAAATATCACAATCATATATGAATAATGAATTTGGGAGTTACAGGGTGCTATTTTGAGGCACAGCATGTCACACTAGGCCAGTGACAAGCTGATATTACTGCTTTCTGGGGTGAGCTGTCTGGAGTGGGGACTGTCTTCATGTTAATTGTTTATACAGCATCTAGCACAATGGGGAGTTAGGAATGGAGTTGATGAATTATTCAATTTGAATTATATTAGTTACAAATGTAGCCCCCTTTAGGTTAGTGAGTCATTTGCAAACCAATCCTAATTTCTGCAAATGGACTCATTCATATTTGCCAGAGGGCTCAACAAATAAATGTCAGACTCTTGATTTTTTCATGAACAATTTGGTAAGAATGTTTAGTGTTGATGTTGTGGATTGGTCACCTGAATCACAGAGTACTTCCATTCCCTCATTGGATGGCTAAAACTTCTTAAACAGGAGAGCATGGGATAAATACTGAGGAATAAATATTCTAAGAGGAATAAATACTGCACTTCCTCTTAGAACTGTCTTGGAGGAGTGAAACATTTATGCTAAAATAAATGAGAATGGAAGGGATGAACAACATGTGCCTGCCATTTGAATGACATGACTTCAGGAACCATTGAGATTAGAACTCTGGGTTTTTTCCATATAAGTATTAATGAATCAGGTTTGGTTTGGTTTGTTTGTCTATTTGTTCTATTTGACCAGCTTGAGTGGTGGGAGACAGAAGTGAATATCATAAAGCAGCAATAAGAAAGGAGAGAGACAAGAGGAGCAAAGGAAAAGAAGAAGCGATTGAAATAGATAGAGAGGATATAAATAGAAAGAAAGAAAGAAAAGTGATTAAATAGAGATGTGTTGTTGGGGAGAGAAGAGATGTTGGAAACTCTTAGTGGGTCAAATATGTGGCCTAAGCTATAGTAACGAGTCAAAGCTCTTAGGAGACAAAGAATTCATCCAGGTGGTTTTTGCTTGAAAGCATAATTTTCCCCATGATTGGCATTGACGATTTTTCTCTTTCTTCCCAGTGTCATTGGAGGCCTCTTTCAATGATTTAAAAGCTGGTTTTGTAAGAAATACCATGACATTTAAAGAGATTTTTTGAAAAAATCAATATAATAAAGTACAATAAGGAGGTCTGAGGATTTGGTACATGTGAATAGACTAGAGCTGCTTGGAAAATGGCTTTTTTCCTGCATAACATTTCTATGAAAACAAAACTATCGGGGGATTTTTTTTTTAATCAAAAAAATGAAAATAAAAAATGTTTTGTTTTTCAGGCTGAATTTTTTTGATTTTCAGTGCTTTTCCCCAAAAATGTTCTGGTTTTCGGGCAATTCACTTCCCTCCATCAGACTGCACATCAGACTGGACATCAGACTGCACAATTTTTTCATCAGATATGATTGGAAAATTGCACTTAAAGAGACTTAATTTGGCAGTTGACTAATTTAGAGTGTGCTCAAACTGGTTTTGCCATCTTGGGAAAATAAAATGGATATCTGAGTTAGCTCTAATATACAGTCCAATCCTGCTGAGGTGCTGAGTGTCCTCAATTTGCTTGATGCAACAGGCATTAAACATCCAGTGGAACTAGATGAACGAGCCTCTGATAGTGGCACTATCAGAGGCTCGTTCACCTGCACATCCACCAATGTGATCTATGCCATCATGTGCCAGCAATGCCCCTCTGCCATGTACATTGGTCAAACTGGACAGTCTCTACGTAAAAGAATAAATGGACACAAATCAGATGTCAAGAATTATAACATTCATAAACCAGTCGGAGAACACTTCAATCTCTCTGGTCACGCAATCACAGACATGAAGGTCGCTATCTTAAAACAAAAAAACTTCAAATCCAGACTCCAGCGAGAAACTGCTGAATTGGAATTCATTTGCAAATTGGATACTATTAATTTAGGCTTAAATAGAGACTGGGAGTGGCTAAGTCATTATGCAAGGTAGCCTGTTTCCTCTTGTTTTTTCCTACCCCCCCCCCCCAGATGTTCTGGTTTAACTTGGATTTAAACCTGGAGAATGGTCAGTTTAGATCAGCTATTACCAGCAGGAGAGTGAGTTTGTGTGTGTATGGGGGTGGGGGGGATGTGAGAAAACCTTGATCTATGCAGGAAATAGCCCGACTTGATTATGTAAAGAGTTGTCACTTTGGATGGGCTAGCACCAGCAGGAGAGTGAATTTGTGTGGGGGGGTGGAGGGTGAGAAAACCTGGATTTGTGCTGGAAATGGCCCACCTGTTGATCACTTTAGATAAGCTATTACCAGCAGGACAGTGGGGTGGGAGGAGGTATTGTTTCATGATTTCTGTGTGTATATAAAGTCTGCTGCAGTTTCCACGGTAAACATCTGATGAAGTGAGCTGTAGCTCACGAAAGCTCATGCTCAAATAAATTGGTTAGTCTCTAAGGTGCCACAAGTACTCCTTTTCTTTTTGCGAATACAGACTAACACGGCTGTTCCTCTGAAACCTATCTATTCATTGTTACAGTCCACAACAAATGTTAAAAAATGGGGATTCTGTGTCAGTTATTCTGTAGTATCAGTTATATATAGGGCCTGTTTCTCACGTACACCTATGTAAATCAGGGGTAACTCCATTAAAGTCATTGAGGCACTAAACATTTAGTGCAAGAACTACTAACTGTGGTTTGTACCCTATCATTTAAATCAGCTTCTGTACCAAATGACTAGAAGATAGCTAATGACCCATTATGTTCTTAAGTGAGTGGGAGCCCATTGGGTTCCTCCAGTTTTACACTGGTGTAAGTGAGAAGAGAAAAAGTCCACTTCTATTTAGGTATTTATGTGGCTCCCATCACCAGCATATCTGAGAGCCTCATGGGAGGGATAGCTCAGTGGTTTGAGCATTGGCCTGCTAAACCCAGGGTTGTGAGTTCAATCCTTGAGGGGGCCATTTAGGGATCTGGGGCAAAAATTGGGGATTGGTCCTGCTTCAAGCAGGGGGTTGGACTAGATGACCTCCTGAGGTCCCTTCCAACCCTATGATTCTATGAAACCTTTAATCCATTTATTGATGACTGATGATGATTGTATCAGATAAAACTGGTGCATCATCTAATTATAATGGAATCTATTTTCATGAAAACACAGTCTTACATAGGAGCCAAACCACTGAAGTTATAGATCAGATCATTTACACTGATTTACACCAGCCGAGGATCTAGCCCTCTTTAAAGTGGTCTACAATCAGAATAAATGGACCAAATGTCTTCAGTGACTTCAGTGGAGCACTCCAGATTTATACTGGTGTATAATTTAACCCAGCATAGTGTGGTGGCAGTTCTAGCAGGTTGAGTAGCCAGGAAAGAGAGACTTTTTGTGTAGGAGACAAATGTCTCGGGCACAAGAGAGAGAGACTCATAAAAAATTGGCATGTCGGTAGAGTGAATCCTGAGCTCTTGCTGAAGACCTGCTCTAGGATGGTATAAACCAACTCTTTTTGTGAGTCACTAAGCCTTTTACCTATTGCATGCAAGTATACATTGAGCAGATGTGCGGTCCAAAAATCTGAGACAGATGAATCTGGAAAGGGCAGGGAGGAAGCCTCAGTTCTTCTCATTAGTGAAACTGGCCTAGGAGTGAAACCTGTCCATATAGGGAGAAGCAGCATTAAAAGAACAGATGTATTTGCTACCTGTACTTAAAACTCCTGCTAATACTAAAAATCCCTGAATTACTATAGATGTTGAAAGAGAGAAATCAGCCCTGAATTTATCACCATTCTGTAGATGTCAGTTCGGTTCCATGCAATAAAAGAACGACAGACTCTTCTTTTCACACATACTTAAATCCGTGCTGCTGCTGCTGCCATTGCTATAAATCTGCCTTAATCATCATATCAAGATTCCCTTTGCATATGAGAGAAATCTTGAAAACTACCTGAAAGTCTGCCAGAATTTTACTGAAATGCACAACCTTCAGAGAGGTTATCAGAAGTAGAACATTCTAGTGACCCAAAAATCAAACTATGCTTTCTAACCATCAGTGTAACAGACAGGAAGGTGTTCAACAAAAACAAGCAGTAAAAGATCCCAGACAAACAAGCCAAACTGAAATAGATCTTCCCCAGCTACAGGTAAGTGTTATATTCCTTAGCATGCAGTCTGTCAAGTGACAGACACCGTCACAGCTTGCTTCTTTATGCAGCTCCATCTCCTCTCAGGAAGCCAGCTTCCAATTAATAGTATTTACAGTAGGCATACACTTGGCTAGCCTGCCAGTCATATACGTGTGGATTTGTACCATTAAAATATCACATCTTTCTGCTTCGATTTTAAGTTACTACAAGTATCCTGATTTTCAGAGGTTGAAGCCAATGGGAATTGTAGGTACTCAGCACTCCTGAAATCCAGGTCTCTAAGGCAATAAAGGATAGGTAAATCGCATATGAATGACACTACATCAGATCTTGTCAAGGTACTCCAAATATTTTACACCCTCCAACAATTTAATTTAGCAGGGGAAAATTTCCAGAATATGAGACTATTTCATAAATGGATTTTAAAGGTTCATATTAAACACAGTGCATGCGAAAATTAACCTCAGCTTGCGTGGAACTTAACATTATTGTACATTGGAGAGCAATACTTACGCTCTGGCCATGTCTATATTAGAGACCTTACAATGGCACAGCTGTACCGAAGGAACTGCGATGCTGTAAGAGAGCTCTCCCATGGACATAATTAAATCACCCCCCCGACGAGTGGCGATAGTTGTGTCGATGGAAGAGTGTCTTCTGCCAGCATAGCATTGTCCATACCGGCACTTCTGTCAGTGTAACTTATGTCACTCAGCGGGGTGTTTTTTCACACCCCTGAGCGACATAAGTTATACCGTCAAAAGTGCTAGTGTAGACATAGCCTTAAAAAGTCAACAGTTGTTACATGGCAGAATTTTTACTCAGTGAAGAATTTCTTCTGCTTTAAGAGCTTGATATAAATAGGCTGTCTGAAAATTGCTGGCTCAGTTTTGTACCTAAACTTCGTTATATCTGCATATTTGCCTCCCACAGTGAATTGCGGGCACAGATGATAGGATATGACCCTCTCCCCGCTTTTCAGCCTGGGGTAGTTAGTGGGCTGGATCCTACCAACTGTGCAAATAACCTATTGAGCTTGCAGCTAATGGTGGATCCAAACTTGTGCCCACAAAACTATAGGGCAGGTTGAGACCAGTTTAAATATTTTGATCCAAAAGCACAGGAAGGAATACGTACCTTGCTATTGGTAGTTGCACATTGTCATAAATATAAAGGGAAGGGTAAACCCCTTTAAAATCCCTCCTGGCCAGAGGAAAAATCCTCTCACCTTAAAGGGTTAAGAAGCTAAAGGTAACCTCACTGGCACCTGGCCAAAATGACCAATGAGGAGACAAGATACTTTCAAAAGCTGGGAGGAGGGAGAGAAACAAAGGGTCTGTGGGTCTGTCTATAGGCTGCTTTTGCTTGGGATAGACCAGGAATGGAGTCTTAGAACTTTAGTAAGTAATCTAGCTAGGTATGTGTTAGATTATGATTTCTTTAAATGGCTGAGAAAAGAATTGTGCTGAATAGAATGACTATTTCTGTCTGTGTGTCTTTTTTGTAACTTAAGGTTTTGCCTAGAGGGATTCTCTATGTTTTGAATCTAATTACCATGTAAGGTATCTACCATCCTGATTTTACAGGGGTGATTCCTTTACTTCTATCTACTTCTATTTCTATTAAAAGTCTTCTTGTAAGAAAACTGAATGCTTTTTCATTGTTCTCAGATCCAAGGGTTTGGGTCTGTGGTCACCTATGCAAATTGGTGAGGATTTTTACCAAACCTTTCCCAGGAAGTGGGGTGCAAGGGTTGAGAGGATTTTGGGGGGTAAGACGTGTCCAAACTACGTTTCCCAGTAAACCCAGTTAGAGTTTGGTGGTGGCAGTGGATATTCCAAGGACAAAGGATAAAATTAAATTGTACCTTGGGGAAGTTTTAACCTAAGTTGGTAAAAGTAAGCTTAGGAGGTTTTCATGCAGGTCCCCACATCTGTACCCTAGAGTTCAGAGTGGGGGAGGAACCTTGACACACACGCTTAAACTTATTTACATGCTTAAGTGCTTTCCTGAATAGGGATAGGCTTAAACATATGATTAAGTGTTTATCTGAATCAGGGCCTCAGTGACTGGATACCTTTTGGATGGAAGATTCTCGAGGCATTCTAATATCTCTGGGGTAAGCAACAGTTTGGAAAACCAACTACAGCACAGACTACATAAAGTAGTTTGGAGGGGGAGAGGTAGTTTGATACATGTCCACAAAAATCTCTGAAAAGACCTGTTGTGCTGTAAAAATCAACATTTTAGTCCCAATTGACTTCAGTGACTTATGCCTACAATTAAAGTTAAGCATGTGCTTAGATGCTTTCCTGATTCAGGATGCTTTCCTGAACTAGGGACCTAGAAGATCGTTATGAAAGTAGTAACATAAAATAATCTACAGTTATGAAATTCTTTGGTGTCCTGTTCTTGATAAGCAAATTCACCCATCTTAAAGATTATCAGCACATTCTTATAACTAACATAAATTAGACTTGAGCCCTTTGATGATGTTTGTTAAAATACAGAAGGTGCTTGTTATATGACACCGGATATTACTGCGTTTGATTGCTATGTCTGAAGGCTTAAGGCATTTTATAATGAAAGAGTTATGATTTCAAAAATCCCCCAAATTATAAATAGAGTATCCTGGCTTCTGTTTTGCCTTTGAAGGGGAAAAAAATTGCCTTGCTTACATAAACCACCAGGAGTAGTTCCTCTGTCAGACTTGATATTTGGGTTCAAATTCGCCAGTTCAGTCTCTCTTTGTATTCTGCACTAGTGTTTTGCTTATAGCAACTTTCCAAATGCTGGGCCCTGTTGCTACTGAGCCTGCATGGCTTCTCCCTGCATGAATCCTGGTTTATAAAAACTTCTGTGCATGTTGAGAAACCCACTTTAGATCACTGAACATATGATCATGAGAATAATGACAGGTTTCAGAGTAACAGCCGTGTTAGTCTGTATTCGCAAAAAGAAAAGGAGTACTTGTGGCACCTTAGAGACTAACCAATTTATTTGAGCATGAGCTTTCGTGAGCTACAGCTAAGGTGCCACAAGTACTCCTTTTCTTAATGAGAATAATGATGGACCAACCCCTTTAATCTTCCCCACCAAAAAATGGGGGAAGTATATGAACATTTCAGGCCTCATACTAAAGCAGCAGAGTGGGACAACGGGCTCATTAGTTTTATTTGCTTTCCCTATTAGAACATTACAGCAAAATGTAAAACGATGGTTTTTGCAATAGGGCATATTTAAACCTCTGAGTCCTCCTCCTATTATCTACTTGCTTTTCTTTTGAGTTGTTTTCTTCATCTGTCGTTTATTTACAGTACAATGCAAACCATCTTGGTTTACGAAACTCTGGATGGATGTGGGATCCCAAATTCCATAACTGAAGATTCAGAGTTGGCACCTGTACAATTCTGATGCATAATTTGCCTTTGGTGCATCATTTTGTAAGTGGAGGGAGTCTCCATCAGCAGAAGAGTGTGAGAGCTACTTCAGCAGCCCCTACACAAGATTGGATTCTGACAAGGTGAGCCATAGCACCCTAGGGCGGCCAGCAGCATTGTACAAGGTAACAAGAACAAACATGTCATTCTGGTCTGAGAATGACTGTCTGACTGTGCAATCTTTCTCTCAGCTAGTTATAACATTAAAATCCCTTGCGTTCAAAAATAAATTTGAGTGATCAGTCTGAGCTGTGAAGTTTTGATCTGGACCTGGATTCCCCAGAATTTTGTAGCATTTCGGACCCAGTGGTTTGACCCATCTCTGAAATTTGACACTAGCCCCTTGCACTGACACTACTTTTTTTAAGGCAAAAACTAAATCACCGGCTGATAGCTGCAAACTGCAACTATGGTGCACTGGCCAACATGATGTTTTTAAAAATTCTGATTAGGTTAGCCACCTCCCATCACAAAGCAAGGAGGTGATCATGTCTCTGTTTCTGATCATGCAATTAGAATACTGAGTTCTGTTCTGGGCACCTAATGCTGCTAGAAAGAGAGAGATAGAGTGGAGAGAATTTTGGAGAAGAGTAAGATAAATGATTAAGCAGTGGAGTGATTGATTTATGATGAAAGATTAAAAGAGCTAAATATGTATAGCTAAAGGGGGACATGATAAATGTCTATAAGTATGTGGAGGGTGTAAGTACCAAAAAAGGGAGAGGAACTGCTTATAGTGGCCTAAGGAGGAATGTATGGGAACAATCAGTTAAAAATGAAGAAAAGGAAAATACTGGTTGAATATCAAGCAAAACGTAATAGTGAGACATTTGGAAGTGACCGTTAGTAAAGGCTCCAAAAACATTGCTATGATATACTTTCAGGCAATTATAACTTTCTGGAACATTCACCTTTTGGGAGGCAATTTTCCATCCTGGTCTAAAATTTGTTTGAAAGTTTGAGCAATTGTGATGTAGCCATTTCTGAGTGTGAGTTAAAAAATTCTTTCCTGGGATACACAAATTATTGCGACCTCACTGGTCTGAAATGGCTGTGATTTGAAAGTAGCCTCGGGCCAACTTCTGTCCCCATGGCTTCCACCAAGAAGCCTTCATAATTCCTTTTATTTCACAACTCTTATGGAGTGTGACCTGAACAGGACTAGAGACGAAATGGCTGAAGTTTAAAAGTTCGTGGAAATATCTCGGAGTGAGAAAGAGTGTGCAGCTTTCTTCTGGAAGGAATTGGGTTTCCATTTACCAGCTTGTGAGCATTTGAAAAATCATGGCCAGAGCCTGTGCCATGGAGATAGTTGCTACACTCATTAAGTCTGCTCTAAGAAAAGATGAGCAGCGCACATGTCAGTAACTAAGCACACACTGATCTCCTTAAGTCCTTTGTGTTCCATGAATGGGCCTAGACCAGTGATGAGCAGCCAAAATCTTAACAACGGGTTCCCTCCTCACCCCCAAGGGGGTCGTTGCCCACCCCCGCCTCCCAGGACTCCTGCCCCATCCAATCCCCCCATGTTCCTTGATGCCCCCCCTGCAGGACCCCTGCCCCTTCCACCCCACTCCCCTGTCCCCTGACTGCCCCCAGAACTGGGAAGGAAGGTCTCATGGGCCACCGTAGTGGGTGCCCACCCCACCCCTAAGAGTCAGAGGGACCTGCCGGGGGGTGAGGTGCGGAGTCCCAGAGGTGCTTACCTGGGGCAGCTCCCAGGAAGCATCTGGCCGGTCCCTCTGGCTCCTAGGGGTGGGGGAGTGTAGCTGGGGGGAGCAGGGGGAGCAGTCGCTCCCCCACTGATCACATCAAAAGTGGTGCCTTTGGCGCTGACTCCCTGGGTGCTCTGGGGCTGGAGCACCCACGGGGAAAATTTGGTGGGTGCAGAGCAGCCATCAGCAGCTCCCCACCCCGCGCCCAGCCCCAGCTCACCTCCACTCCGCCTCTGCCCTTGAACGCGCCACCCTGCTCTGCTTCTCTGTGCGCCTCCCCCCGCTTCCTGCGAATTAGCTGTTTGGCGGGAAGCCGGGGAGGGCTGAGAAACAGGCGGCAGCTTCCCGCTCAGGTCGAGGGTGGCGGAGGTGAGCTGGGGGGAGGAGCGGTTCCCCTGCATGTCCCCCCCCCAACCCCGGGTTACCTGCTGCGGCGCGGGGGGCCCTCCTTGTGCTCCCCCGCCCCAGCTCACCTCCGCCTCCCTGGGCCTGAGCGTGAAGCCGCCGCCTGCTTCTCAGCCTGCCCCAGCTTCCCACGCAAACGGCTGATTCACGGGAAGCCAGGGGGGGGTGGAGAAGCAAAGCGGGGCGGTGCATTCAGGGGAGGAGGCGGAGCAGAAGTGAGCTGGGGCCAGGTGTGGGGTGGGGAGCTGCCGGTGGGTGCTCTGCACCCACCAAATATTCCCCTTGGTGCTCCAGGGCTGGAGCACCCGTGGAGTCGGCGCATAAGGCGCCACTTTTGGCCGGTTCAATTTAGAAGCCCTTTTAGAACCTGTTGTCCCTTGCAGAACAACCGGTTCTAAAATGGCTTCTAAATTTAACAGCCGGTTCCAGTGAACCGGTGTGAACCGGCTCCAGCTCACCACTGGTCTAGACACACTTTTCAAGTTGGATGGCCTGGTTCCAGTGGGTGACATTGTTCCATCAGGGATCTAGCCCAACAGTTCTGTGTTATGGGACTTTCACCCTTTGGGCAGGTGAGCTAGATTTACAACTGTCTGCTTTGCAGGCCTGGCACAGAGCAGCCACAATGTACCAGTGGATTTTACCTTCTATTTGTGATTTTTGGAAACCATCAAAGCTTTCAAATCAAGGAAAGTGAAGATCCTTCTTTTGAACTGCTCCCCTCCCTCTTTTTTCCCTCTTTAAAACAACAAAATGCTTAGGAAATTAAAAATTCTGTTAAGAGACTCAAGATTTGAGAGCTAAACACTCAAAAGACTTGGATTAAAAGTTAAGTCTAAAAGAATAACCTTAACTTTGCCCCCTTCTGTATAAGCATTACAATATAGTCTATATGACATGCCATTTCTCAACTAATATATTTTTTCTAAACCCATAGATATGCAAGTATAGCGTTTGTAGTTCTTTGTACTATTTTGTGTATTCCAGGCATCTCTACTTAGACTGCAAACCACAGGTGAAGTATCATAATACAGTAATAGTGAAAGTACACAAGCCACTAAGAGAGCTATTTAAATACATATCCTGGAGAGGAGAGAACTCATTATATAAAAAGTTTTAAATTGATATACTGGAATTGTAGGACAATGACATTAGTTTAAGTGTACAAGAATGGGGTGGTGGGGAGAGAGGGATTACCATATGCTACCATTTTGTATGTATGGCTCTAGAAAAAATTGACCGATGTAATTGAAAACTGTACTGTAATGTTTGTGCACAAGGGGGCAGAGCTCTGGTTGTATGCTTAAATATAACGTTGGCATTTCCTGAATTAACTATGAGTGCTTAATGATACAGTCTTCATGATCCCTTGATGCATTTTACATTTAATAATAATAAAGGAGCTAAAGTTACCTAAAACCATATTGCCTAACACTAAAATATACTCTCATCATTCTTTTCTGCTGTGCATTCACTCTAGTAATTTTAGAGTATAAAATATGAGCAGGTGTATTGTCTAGATAGTAAAGCAAAGGGCTGGGAAGCAGAAGTTGTCAATTCTATTCCTACCTCAGTCACAGCCTTGCTGTGTGACTTTGGAGAATTCACTTAACTTGTCTGTGCCTCAGTTACCCCACCTGTAAAATGAGAACATTCACACTAATTGTACCCCACAAGGGTCTTTTGAGGGTTTGTTAATTAATATTTATAAAGCATTCAAAGGTCCTTGCAAGAAGAGCATTGTAGAAATGCAAAATATTATTTTATTATTATAAAACGTTTTCTGTGCAGTCTGAACAACAGTGTTGTGGTAACATCTATTTTTATTTATTTATGTATTTGTTTTTTAATGACCGTTGGCAGGAAAAATTTGAAGCTTATTTACAAAAATGCTCAAACTAACTGCTTGAGATATTCTTCAATCATTCCCAGTTTTTCTGTATCAACTGGTATTCTAGTCCCAGAATGGCATTATGTATTGGCAGAAATAACTTGTTTTATTTGCCCACTATACATTGGCACGAGGACTGACGCATCTGTTGCTGTTTGTCTTTACATTTGTCATCCTAATTGTTTTCACAATAGAAACATGTGTTATCTGTGATTTTTGTGTTGCGTCTAACAAACAAGTGTACAATTTGGAGTCTGCTGTCAGCATGTAGGGCTGTATCAGAAAGAAGTGACAAAAACAAATTATCTTCTTCTATAAAAACCACATAGTCACTGGTGGATTATTAAAGAGGTTTGACAGGTGCAAAAGCCATAGGTGTTGAGCTACAGATACATGAACTGAGCAGCAGAGTCTACCTGAAACTGAATAAACTCTTTTCCAAACATTTAAAGAAAGTTCTTTATGTGTCAAGAAGACAATACTGGAAAATGCATGACAGGACATATAAGATATGGACAGCTGCCAGGTCTCTGAACAGCTGTGTGGTGCATAAGAATTACTGCAGCTGTATTTAAACTAGAAATTAAATCTTTTTTTTTTTATTTAATGTGCTCAGGCTTTTTACTTATCTAAAAGGAAACATTAGCAATTATGGAATGTTTATTTCACTCTACTACGTGCTGTTTTTGGTTTTTGATGTCTGTGAGTTCTAATGTCAGAGCAACGTCAGTGCTAGTCCTTAGGGCCTTATGCTGATGGGAAGCAGAGAGAACTTGTCGTTATGCGCTTTCGTGAGTAGAGGCAGGGAATTCAAGTCGGTCTTTACACTCCTTTGGGAACGATTCAAACAGGATTGGGGTAATCAGATCTCTTTCATTCTTTCAGGATGTGTGTGCAAAATGTTCATAAAGTATCCGCCCAATGTCAGGGTGGGTTTGAGGTCCTTACTCTGGTTTCTCTTCAGGCTGTATTAATCTTTGAGATCACCAACATCAGGCCAGGATCACAAAAACTGACTGATGAGATTAGCTTAGTGTGGGGCATAATGATTGGATGCTGTGGCTCCTCCATGGAGATCCTTCTCCAACTCTGGTAAAGAGAATCTGCAGGGCTTATTGTATTAATTTAGATGAAATAAATGGTCAAAGGTGTTAACATCACCCAGTCACTGTCTAACATTAAACAGTATTAAAACAAGGTTCAGGGTTTGTCAATCAGACCTTAGTTTGCTTAGTACCATGGCAAACGTACCCTTAAATGTTTTTATCCTTTTATTGAAGATACAGAAAAGAAGGAAAACCAGTTAAAATATTTGAAATGTAAATGATTAAATAAGGCTTTCATTTTAATAACATTTTCCCTTGCTGGAGAGAGTTTTTAGAAGGAAACTCCCCTCCACCCCCTTGTTTGACAGTCTCTTAGATGGTATCAAAGATGGTAAAGAGAAGATTTGGGGGGAAAGAGAAGAGTTAGCTGAGATGAGATAGAGCTGTTGTTGCTGCTGTTGTTAAAGTCTGATCCCATTTCCTAAGGAGACCAAACAAGACAAACCAACATGAAAGGGGAGAGAAAAGATTAGACAGAAGGAAAAAGGGATAGGAAAGAGAAGAAATAAGCTGGGGAAGGAAAAGGACATGGGGGAGGGGAGAGAGAGACAAAGTATCACATCCCAGGTGGTGTTCAGGCATTAGCTGGAACCGCTGGAGGTGGTGATGTCATGTGGCTCCCTCTCTTTGGCCTGGTTTGGTCAGGATGTTTTTCGGGATCGGGATGAAGAAGGTCCAGAGTCTCAGAAGACAGTGGGGGTGGCAGCCATGATGGTGAGCTCCAGTAGCTAATTTTTCTCCCAAAGTCTCTTTCTTTAATGACCCCAAAAGGGAGCGATGGGTGGAATAGACCATCCCCTCATTATTTTTTCCACCAGTTAGGCCTGGTTTCTGCCACATTCATTTTGGAGATTTTCAGTCTCACACTGTCTTGTTTGCCAGGCAAGATCTTAACACAGTCCTTTAATTATATCAGGAGGCCTTTTTGTTTGTACTAATTCAGTCTTTCTGTCTCCCTTTCGTACTTTTCCCATCAACATGTGTCGTCATAGGTTACAATAGCATCTTTTGAACTTACACCCACATTTTATAGTTGAGCTCACAAGTAAGATAAATTTGTAGGCCCAATTATCACAATAGATTCACCATTTCCCTCTGCTGGACTAAATGTTAGACCTCTTGAGAGGTGTATGGTTATATTTACTTCCAGAGTCTGACCCCCACACAAGCTGTAAATGTTAATACTAGTATAACTATATGAGATTGTAATACGTACATGTGGATTTAGAACCAAAATTCTTGGATTTTCTTCAGTAAACCACATATACTGCATGCAATTTGGTCATCACCCATGAATTCTGACTGTATGCAGCCCTGTGTCAGTGGACCACTTGGAGCTGGAGTCAGGTCTAGTGGTCAGAGTCCAAATGCCAGAGCCAAAGGTTGACGCAGCATCTGAGTCAGGAGCCAGAGCTAAGGATTGGAACCGGATTGCCAGGAACCAGGGAAGGCAGGAGCAAGGCTGGAACAGGAGGGGAACAAGACTGGGTTCAGGGAAGGATCTGGGTTGGAATTGTGGAGGAGCAAAACAGGAGCAGAGCTTGGAGAGACAAGCACAGGGAGGCAGAAAGTCCCTGGGTGTGTGCTACTGCTAGGTTTAAGAACTGGACTGTTAGCTTCCTCAGCTAATCAGGCAGGATGGTCCCTCAGGCAGCCTGGCTGGCTTGTTAGGACATCAGAAGTACTCAGCAGTCACAGCTGAGGGCCTGACTCCCTGTGGACACTTCTAATTTACGGTTCATATGACAGGCTAGTCCTATGGACAGGCTAGCCTAACTTAAAGTATGTTACAAGTAGAGCTGATCAAACAGCGTAAGCAAACAAACAAAACCTGATTCACAAATATTTTTGTGATTCCAGGGGCAGAATCCAGTTCATTGTGAAAAGTCGCTGCGATTGTATTTATGAATATTTGTATAACTTCAGTGTTCATGAAACCAGCCATGAATCCTGAACATTTCACAAGTTTTCATATGAATGGTTATTTGTCCAGGAATTTTTACTGCACTATTTGCCATTGTTATTATTCATTATTCGCCTAGTGATTCCGTCATCTCAGCAGCACACAGAAAAAATATCATGTGACTTCATGTGGCTGATCAGCCAAACAACACAACTAATGAAAAGTGAACAGTCAAAGAGCACAATGTGCCCCTATTTGTCCAAACTGTTTAGTAAATCCTTATATTTGTAACCAAGACATTCAAAGAACATTGGGTCTAGCTCACAAACCATGTGTTAACTAAGGCCCCAATCTTGCAATGTGTCTAATTCTGACTAAATCTAATGTAGGTTCTATATATAGTCCCTATTTCTGTGGTATCTGAGCGCCTCACAATCTTTTAATGTATTTATCCTCACTATGTCCCTGTGGGGCAGGGAAGTGTTAATATCCCTATTTTACACATGAAGTACTGAAAATCCCCCTTTTTAAAAGAAAATGAGCCTTATTCAACTTGCATTTTCTCCATACTCTTAATCTTGAACTTGGTTTCCTGGAGGTTGTACTCACTCACTGTAGCTCTCCTGGAGTCTGATTGTTGCTCTGTATTTTTGGTCTTTTAATTAATGTTCCCCCTGCCCCTTAGCTAGAAGTTAAATAATGCCTAACTTACACATAGAAAGATTTGTCTGTGCCATGAAAGTTAGTTCGCGCCATCACCAACTGTAGGCTGACTGGAGGGTCAGTGTCCTCTGGTCTGTACTGCCTCTACTGCTTTGAGCATCCCCCTCTAAATTGGTGTCGCACAGAACAAGGGTAAAGTAACTCTTTCCCCTGGAAGTTATTTTTAGGGTTTGGATCCACCAAATCACATCTCCCTTCTGAGTAGAGATTGCTGTGATGGTTAAGGCTGGATAGAGAAATAGATGGTGTTAAGCTTTGGATCTGTTTTCTTGTGTGAAGCAAAATTTGGAGCAAGTCAGAAGGTAGCTAAAATGGCCATGGCATGGAAGCTCTATCAAACCTGTCTGGGGTAGTAAGTGGATGGCCCGAGAGCGTATGTCCAAAGCTCAACAGAATTTTATCACTGCCGTCAAGTTGTTGCAAATCACATGGCCAAAACCCTGTGCAGTGTTGAAATTAATTCTTAATTGTCCAAAATATTCTTGGAAATGTTGGTGATTTTGATATAAGGAACTACACTCACCTTTCTATAACAGTTGATCTACTGGCCTGTCCACAGGACTGAGCCAGGGATTTCTGAGTTCAGTCCATTGACATGATCTCTGACACCATCCTCGGTGGCTTTAGGCAAATCACTTACTCTTTCCATTTTGGTTTGCCATCTGTAAAATTGTGGTAAAGCAGGGAATTGAACTTAGATCTCCTGAGTAATCCCTTGTTATTGTCTGACCCACTGGACCACCTTTCTGCCCTAGTGTGCAACTAGGGTGCTATACCCACCAGAGCCCCACTGATGTCTGCCCTCATGTTACATGTTGCAAGATCAAGACCCAAGAGAGGGACCAAGGCCCAGGTACTCAAAGGTTTTTCAGTGTCTACATTTCAGGATATGGGCCTAAGTTAGTAATAAATATTATGTGTAATTAATTGTTCAGTCATCTCTAGTTACAGGTACTATGTTCTATGCCTCTTTCAATATCCCATGTCAAACTTTTACGATGCACTCTAATGTCTGTTTCTTATTCCCTTACAATACTAACTTGGGTCAGTAAAAAAAGATGTCAGTAAATAAAAAATACCAAGGACCTGTTTTTTTTTATAGTCCTAACTTTTTGTCAAAGTTGAATACTTAGTAGAAGTGTCTTGGTTTAATAATATGTTTACTTTAATGCCTAAGTTCATTTCATTTCTAATAGCAGAACAAAGGGTGAAAATAGCACCGATTGGACATTAATAAGTCTGGTGAGGTTATAAAGATCACAGATCTGTGTCTCCCAATACATGCAACTAGATGTTGAATTGATTTTACAAACAACCAGAGTTCTGCAGCATATTTAGATTTGAGTCACTCAACCAATTTTTCAGTGATATAAATGAAGACTTTATCCAGTCGTCTGTCTGATTATATAAGTTGCTTGATTTGTGAGGAATCAGCAAGGTCATTCAAACAAACTGGCTGCATTGTTCCACAGTTATGGACTTAATGGATCTTAACTCATCACTGACTTAAAAAATCAACAACATCCACCAGGGATAGCTAAATGGGATCAATTTTTGGTAGTTTGGATGCAAAGTTCCGTAATGTTTTGAATATAATTTTGTTTTTGTAATAGAGACAGGACATTGGGGTGGAGGGGAACCTATAAAGCTCTATAAACATGAAATCATTAAGTTTACTCACACATTATTTAATCCAAAAAGTTAAATACTTTTATGAATAGCTGCTGAACAAGATAACATGGGCCTGATTCATTGTATTTGCACCTGTGCAACGTAGGTGTGAAATGCTATCATTTTTATCTGGAACTCATCTACCCATTTTGCACAGCTGTAAATGACTTCATAAGATGCACAGTTGTGGTTAATCAGGCTCCATGTTTGTCAATAAGTCTTTTGAAATAGGTTTCAAGTTTGCATGGGGAGAGGGCTACTTTTGTGATGGATACACCCTTTCCAATTATCCTGGGTAGGGTGAGATACAAATGGCGAAATCATGGTCCCATTGAAGTCAATGGCAAAATGCCTATTGACTTCAGTGGAGACAAGATTTCACCCCAAGTTCTTGAATATGTGGAAGCCACCCATTTTCCTTCTTTCTTTCTGCTGCTTCAAATCTGTGGTGTTTAGATGTTGCTTGTAATTATTAGAATTGGGAGCACTGGCTGTTGGGAGTCTGAAAGGACAGGAAACTGGAAGGAGGGGGGAGGAGTTGAAAAGGCTGAGGGAGAGCTACTGAGGGTGCAGCAGCAGCTTAGAAAAGAGGTTTCCACTTTAAAAAATAAAGTCCGGTTGAAGTTTGTTAGTACCTTGCCTGGCTACTACAACATGTTGGCAACAAGGATGGATCTTCTGCCTTTGAACCCACCTGCACCCTTTCTGCAAAGCCCAGGTGAGTCTCCAATTGGTTTTACTGGCTGGATCCATGTGTTTGAGACTTATCTGCTTGCAATCAGTGTTACAGAGATTTCTGAAGTAAGAAAGTGTGCTCTGCTAATCCACTGCCTTGGAGCAGAAGGGCAGCGTATATTTTACACTTTTCCCCTTGCAGACGATAAATATGAGACTGCACTCACTGCGTTAAAGAACTTTTTTGTACCAAAAGTGAATGTAGTAGCTAATTGCTACATTTTCGCCAGCGTGAACAGAAACCAGGGGAGACGATAATGAAGTATATTGCTTCTCTGAGGAGTCTGATTGTAACTTGTGACTTTGGAAATATGGCAGATGAGCTGATTAGAGACCAGCTCATTGAGAAAACAACCATGCTTCGTGTAAGAGAACATTTACTTCTAGAATCACAACTTACACTAGAAAAAGCAATAACCATTGCTAACCAGATTGAGTCAGCTACAATTGAAGCCAAAATAATGAGTATGGATACAGTAGGCACAGTCCAGGCTGTGTCTCCTTTGCAGAAAAGTTCACTATCACTGCAGACAAACAATTACAAAAGGAAAACTAATGAAAAACCATCAAATCACCAAATTCAAAATACAGTAAAAGCATGCTTTTGCTGTGGATCCCCACAACACCTTGCAAGCTACACAGGATGTCCGCAAAAAGTAGCTCAGTATAATCATTGCAGAAAGATTGGACATTTTGCTAAAGCATGTCACAACCAGTTCAATCAACAGGTGCATGCAGTTACAATACCAGATGTTACTGTGCTGAGCGTGGACAAAACCACTACTGCACGTATTCCAGAACAAATAAAGTGCACGGTAAACGTTTCCGCCATACCCGCAGGCAAATCACACTCTATTCAGCTAATGTTGGACACTGGCTCAGCAGTATCTATACTACCTGATTCCATCTATCTGCATTACTTTAAAGATGTGCCTCTTACTGAACCCAAGCTTCACTTAGTGTGCTATTTGAAAAAACATATTCCAGTACGTGGTTGCCTGCCATCAATAGTTACTTTTGGTGATTGCTGTGTAACTGCAGCGTTCTACATTGTCCACAAAGGCACTTCTATCCTCGGCAGAGATTTATTGGCTGCTTTAAATCTCAGGGTAGTTAATGGACGAATTGATCTTCCTCAGCAAAGCACTCTTGCAGTACACACACCAGTTTCAGCTGGGACCCAACACCAGGTTAAGGAGAAACTCAGCTGTGCTTATGGGTTTCTGCATAAAGTTAAAATGTGGAATAATGTGATGCCTGTACGACAGAAATTACGGCGCTTACCATTTTCAGTCAGGGAAGCTGTTTGTTTCAGAGAAACTTAGAAAACTTGTTCAAGAGGACATTATTGAAGAGATCGACTCCTCGGAATGGGTTTCACCTATAGTAGTGATGCAGAAGAAGGGTGGAGGCATTCGCCTTTGTGTGGACTCAAGGAAGCCAAATAAAGCTATTGTGGTTGACAGCCATCCTCTTCCTCACATAGAAGAAGTATTTGCAGAACTCCGTGGAGCAAAGATGTCTTCTACTCTTGATTTGCAGAGCGCATACCACCAGGTTATGTTGCATGAAGATAGCAGAGACCTCACAGCATTTATTACACATGAGGGACTATTCCATTTTAAACATGTTCCATACGGTTTCACATCAGCTCCAAGTGCCTTCCAAAAAATGATATCATTGATTTTGAAGAATCAACATGGAGTTCAGTGCTATTTGGATGATATTATTGTGTTTGGAAATACTTCAGAGTAGCATGACAATAACCTGCAGTCTGGTACTGAACTGCATCAGCAAAGCAGGCCTCAAGCTCAATTGGTCCAAATGCAAATTTAGAAAAACTGAACTCTCCTTTCTGGGGCATACAATTTCACAGGCTGGACTAAAACCTGATCCAGGTCATATCCTGGCAATTTCAAATGCTCCTCCTCCAACAGATTTGCAAACCTTACATTCCTTCTTGGGTCTTACCTCCTGGTATGCAAAATTCATTCCCAATTATGCTTCTGTCATTGAACCGTTACAAGAATTACTATGGGGAAGTTCAACCTTAGTGTGGACAATGGATGCACAAGCTACTTTCTAAACGGTGAAAGACTTGATTGTACATAGTCCAGTACTTGCACTATTCAGTCCTGCAATTGTAACTACTGATGCTTCTGATTATGGACTTGGGGCTGTCCTCACACAACTTCATGAGGACAACACAGAGAGGACTGTTGCAATTGCTTCAAGGACACTAAGTAATGCAGAGAGAAAATATTCTACAGTCAAAAAAGAAGCACTTGCTTGTGTCTGGGCTACTGAAAAATGGAGAACTTACCTGTGGGGCCACACGTTCAAGTTGCACACAGACCACAGCCCTTTGACGACGTTGCTCACCACGAAAGAACTGGGAAGGGTAGGATATTGTATTGCTAGATGGTCTGTAAGACTACTTTCTTTCAATTATGAACTGGAATTTAAGCCTGGAAACCAAAATGTGGTAGCTAATTGCCTTTCTTGCCTGCCTTTGCCTTCACCGCTGGCCCACCAGAGGATGGGGATGTAGTAGTTGTACTTATTATAAGTACTCTTACTGCAGTTACAAGAGAACAATTTCAAGCTGCTTGTTCAGCACGTCCAATTCAACAAAAACTATGGGAATTTCTGACAAAGAGATGGCCCAGTAACCCTAAAAACCTTGACCCAGTTTTGGTGCCTCATTTTAGAGTTGGGATGAACTTTCTTTGCTCGATGGCTGTGTGCTACGAGGTACACACCGGCTACGTGTGCCAGAAGAATTACAGTCAAAACTCATACACCTGGCACACGATACTCATCAAGGAATTGTCAGAACCAAACAATGACTACAGGATCTGTATTGGTGGCCGGGGTGGACTCTCAAACTGAAGCACTCATAAAATCCTGTGTCACTTGCCAAATGCATGATAAGACAGCAGTGACATGTACCCCTCCATTACAGCCTGGTCCTCTTCCTGAATCTGCTTGGGAAAAAGTGGCAATTGACATTGTAGGACCCTTTGATACTGCTCCAATTGACTATCGTTATGCCATCACCTTAATAGACTATTTCAGTAAATGGCCTGAGGTAGAATTTACATCGCATATCTCTTCTGCTACAGTAATTAAGTTCCTCTCTTCGGTTTTTAGCAGGGAAGGTAACCCCAAAGAACTGGTTTCAGATAATGGTAGTCAATTTACTTCCCTAGAGTTTGAAATTTTTCTAGCAGAGAGGAACATTTTACACAGAAGGTCATCCCTATACTACCCTCAAGCCAATGGGGAAATCGAACGGTTTAACAGAAGTTTGAAAGAGAGTTTGCAAACCGCTAAACTGGACGGGCGATTGTGGATAACCTTCCCTACTGATTTCTTGCAAACATACCGGGCTACACAACATGCCACAGAACAAAGATCACCCGCAGAGTTACTGCATGGGAAACAGATGAATACTAAACTGAACATTGCTGGATTGTTAAAAGCACAACCTGAGGCCCCAAACGAGGATGATGTGAGAAAAACAGTTGAACAGAACCAAGCAAAGTCTAAGGTTTTCACAGACAAGTGGTGGGGTGCTAAGGAATCAAACTTTCAGTGTGGTTCCTTCGTTAGAATACGGAAACCTGGAATTTTACGCAAAGGGGACCATAAATTCACAGCTCCTCTTAAAATCATAGAGAAGAAGGGACCTTACACTTATCGACTTTCTGATGGGCAGGTATGGAATGCTTCTAATCTTGCACCAGCCTATGCACCAAGAGGAGATTATGCCAACAGCCAGTCTGCACTGGATGACTTCACCATAGTACCAACACAACAAGACATTGCACTGGAAACGGGGCTTGAGAGATGGCCTGTCAGACAAAGACGACCACCTGTCTGGCCTAGAGACTATGTTATATAGTATCTATAGTGTTTTTAGTGTAATAATTCTGTCAACAGTATACTGCCTTGTTTCCTATTTGTTCCTGTGGTTAGAACAGCAATGTTTATTGTAATTGGGAGAGTTTCTTAAGAGAGGAGGGAATGTGGTGTTTAGATGTTGCTTGTAATTATTAGAATTGGGAGCACTGGCTGTTGGGAGTCTGAAAGGACTGGAAACTGGAAGGAGTGGGGAGGAGTTGAAGAGGCTGAGGGAGAGCTACTGAGGGTGCAGCAGCAACTTAGAAAAGAGGTTTCCACTTTAAAAAATAAAGTCCGGTTGAAATTTGTTCATACCTTGCCCGGCTACTACAACAAAATTCTAACAGCTTTTTCTGCACCAGGTGGATAGAATTCACATCAATACAGAATCATAGAAATGTAGGGCTGGAAGGGACTCAAAAGATCATCAAGTTTTAGCCCCCTGCGTTAAGACAGGACTAAGTAAATGTAGACCGTCCCAGACAGATGTTTGTCCAACCTGTTCTTAAAAACCTTCATTGATGGAGATTCCACAACTTCCTTTGGAAGCCTATTCCTGATTTTAACTACCCTTATAGTTAGAAAGTTTTTCCTAATACCTAACCTAAATCTCCCTTGCTGCAGAGTAAGCCTGTTACTTTTTTCCTACTTTCAGTAGACTTGGAGAAAAAAATTATCAGCATCCTCTTTATACCAGCCCCTATCAGATTTGAAGACTGTTATCAGGTCCGCCCCTCAGCCTTCTGTTCACAAGGCTGAACATGACACTTTTTCAAACCTTTCCTCATAGGTCATATTTGCTAAACCTTTCATCATTTTTATTGCTATCCTCTGAACTCTGTCCAATTTGTCCACATCTTCTTAAAATATGGTGCCGAGAACAGGACACAGTACTCCAGCTGAATCCTCACCAGTGCTGAATAGAGTGCAACAATTACCTCTAGTGTCATACGTAAGATACGCCAGTTAGTACACCCCAGAAGGATATTAGAATCTTTTACAACTGCATCACATTGCTGACTTGCATTCAGTTTGTGATCTACTATAACCCTGGATCCTTTTTAGCAGTACTACCGCGTAGCCAGCTCATCCCCACTTTTGTAGTTGTGCATTTGATTTTTTTCTTTCCTCACTGTTGTACTTTGCACTTGTCTGTATTCAATTTTCATTTTGTTGATTTCAGACCAGTTCGGATATGTCAAGCTCATTTTGAATTCTAATCCTGTCCTCGAAAGCGCTAGCAACCTCTTCTTGGTGTCATCTGCAAATTTTATAATCTTGATCTCCACTCCTTTACTGAAGTCATTAATGAAAATATTGAATAATACCAGGCCCAGGACGGATCCCTGTGCTTCTCCACTAAATACATACTCCCAGACTGACATCAAACCTTTGATAACTACTCTTTGAGTACTGTCTTTCAACCAGTTGTGCACCCACCTTATACTAATTTCATCTAGACCAGTGGTTCTCAAAGCCGGCCACCCTTCCCGCAGCCCCCATTGGCCTGGAGCGGCAAACCACGGCCAGTGGGAGCCGCAATCGGCCAAACCTGCAGACGCGGCAGGTAAACAAACCGGTTCAGCCCGCCAGGGGCTTTCCCTGAACAAGCGGCGGACCAGCTTTGAGAACCACTGATCTAGACAACATTTACAAGTTTGCTTATGAGAATATCATGTGGGACTGTGTCAAAAGCCTTATATATCATGTCTTCATCCTATCTAACCTATCTATTCATGACCTATCTAATAGGTCAGTAACCCTGACAAAGAAAAAAATTAGGTTGGTTTGGCATGATTTCTTCTTGTCAAATTCAGGCTGACTATTCCTCTCACCCTATTATCCTCTAGGTGCTTACACATTTGTTGTTTAATACATTTTCCCAGTAGCTTTCCAGGTATCAAAGCTGGCTGACTGGTCTATAATTCCCTGTGTCCTCTTTGTTCACACTTCTTTCTATGTTTAAATAATAAGATTTATCCCACTGAGTCTCTGTGATGTCAGTTACATCATAATTTAATTTATGTGCTAATATTTCCAGTTCTCCCTGCTTACTCCTTTTACTCCTTGCATATGTTTATAGATATCTAAGAGGAGGCTCTCACTAATATATTTGCAGGACTGAACCAATGGGGGCTACTCTAAATAGAGCTTCAATCAATATCAAAATGTGAATTTTACATATGAATGAGAAGATTCTGCTTATTCATGATGGGTGATTGGTGTGGTTTGAAAAAGATCACACAAGTTCAGACTACTCATACAAATAGAGTCTGGAAAACTGGATTGATTTCCAGGAGCTCCTGCTTTACAGAAGAAATAGAGGATGCTATTAGAGCAGCTTTTTCATATATCAGTGCTCCTACTTTGTGGTCAAATATGGACATGGATAAAAGTGCAAAATAAGAGTTTGGGGATGGGAGTTTAGAACCAACCGATTTCACAACTCAATAAAAGGGTTGGCTCACTTAGAGTTTTATGTGAAGTTTGGGAAGAGTGTCATTTTTATTCAGTCTGATCCTCTTCACTTACTCCCATGACCCTAATCTGCTACATTTAAATTGCCCCTTTATATTCATTTCTTGGGGAATTCCAAGGTTGCTCTTGAGACAGATCCTCAAATCGTGCTAATTGATGCAGCCCCATTGAAGTCAGCAGAACTGTGCCAATTTACACCAGCCAAGTGTCTGATTCAATGTTTATACCAATGATAGTAGCTCACTACATTGGTGCTGTGCTACCAGTGTGGCATTTGAATTGTTTTCCAATTTACCATGAACAGGTACTCTGCAGTGGTTACCATTAAAATGTAAACATTTACCAATGCACACCACACAGTTAATACTTATTCAAAGTACTGCAGAGGGAAAAATTATAATACGCCACATACCACTATGTGGCAATTGTGGGAAAATGCTGACTTCATTATGGCAAAAAGATGTAGTTGAATTATTCACAATGAACTATATTCATTACAAATTTATTCCCATTTTTGTCTAGTGAATAGTCTGTGAACTGATCAATTTTATTAATCAATATAAGTTTTTGTCAGATAGTTCTGGTCAACATTTTTTAGACTATGGATTGGTTGGATTGTTCACTTCTAGTATCCACCATTCATTATGGATGCTGTGTGGTCTGTCTTCTAAGTTACATATTATTTCTGCTCCCAGACTGGATGAGTTAACCTTTTCAAACAGGAGAATAACAAATAACACTTTTCTGGTATGAATTTTGGGATAGATGATCATAAGTTCCACCAAAATTCATGAAACTTTTGGGATTCACTAGCATTTTCACACAGTAGTTGTGTGAAAACTGGCCCTGAATAAACAATATGACCTCACAAATCAGTGTCCTTTTATTTGCAAAGATATTTGCAAATCTATTCAAGTTTGAACCACCTTAATGAGAATCACTTACTTTTTTGTTCCAATTTTTGCATTGCTGAGATGACCCTTTATTATTCACCTGCTGCCTGCTTTGAAAAAAAAAAAAAACCTATGAATTAAGTGAAATCACTTTGCGCAATCCTAGCTGAACTCGTCTGAGCTGAAGAAAGACATAAATTTATCTACTGGTATTTTTCCTCGCAAATCTCCCACAGAAGCATCTGTAAGTCTGCACTAATTGAGTCATTTTCTGAATGCGAGCCTTGAATGGACCCTAGTGAGAATGAGACCAGGCAGCATATGAAATGTGTCATTCGTGGGAATGGCAGTTTTTCTAGAAGACTTTTGACGGAGCTGTATTGAAAGTGCAATTGAAGAAGTGTAATTTACTGCAAGTCTACATTAAGCCCTGACCTTCATACTACTTAGTAGTAAGCCAAGAAGCAAAGATGTTAAAATACAATAGAAAGCTTAAACAGAAGTGGCCATAATTAAAATATATATTGGCTTTGGAAGAGGCCTGTGCAGTTTTAATAATAACATTAATATACTGACAAGTATCAGGGGGTAGCCGTGTTAGTCTGTGTCCACAAAAACAACAAGGAGTCCGGTGGCACCTTAACTGTTAGTCTTTAAGGTGCCACCAGACTCATTAGTATACTGCTAACTTGAAAGTTCAACCCACCTGAAAAGAAAGCGCAGACGTACACACAGCGTAATTCTCTGAACAGATATAATGAGATGATTCTGCTCTTCACTTGTTAAGTTACCTACCCATCTGCAAGGATTTTATTAATCAGTTTTTCACTTTTGTTGGCATCCCATACCTTCATTTTTACTGTGTTTCAGGGCACCCAGGCAGGATGGTTTTCAGAAGCCTATTTGTTAATGAGAGCCTTCAAAATATGCAAAAAGTTTCTGAAGGGTTGGCTAACTATGTATAAAGGTGTTTCTCAAATATGAGCAGAAGGAATCCCCTCCTTGTGTGCCCATGCAGGCTTTAAGAAGTGCCAAGCATTGCCAAAAATCTCATGTTGATCAGTATCACTTCTGTTAAAAGTATGTTACAGGAGAAATGTGTGATTGCTGTAAGGAATGTGTGAACAGGATTGCATTAAAGCAGAAGTGATCTAAAGCTGCAACCAAAATTTGGATCTCTGTCAAATATTTTATGGGGTTGGAAAAAAGTTTGGTACTTGTTTTTGTATTTTTGCACCCTACTTAGACAAATGCTCTTATTAAAGTTTTCTCTCATAAAATTTCTAGCCAAACATGTTCAGATACATTCTGATAAAGGGCCAATTATTTTTCCTCACACTGATTTGTTTTTCTAGCTTACCTCTTTCTTGTCCTGTTGATTCACGAACTCCTCTGTCTCTCTAATTCTTGCAGTCCAGCACCCACAGGCTTGGAACTCTGAATGAGATTGTTAGAACATGTGACTATGTACAGTGGATGTCACTAAAATCTTTAAAATGGTATCACTGCAAGTAAATACTGTGTTAACGTTATATACTTGCAAAGTTTATGAATGGTGATCACAGTAACTGCAAAGTGACTTTGGATCATCCATTTTATCACACAGTTTCTGTTAGTTTAGAATGTGGAAGTACAGTGACCTAATGGAAGATTATCTGTCACTGCTCTATAGAAGTTGATTAGAAAATAACTGCAAGTGGAGTGAAAGTCTCTGGAACAGACAATGGCATCTTGACAGGTAAGCAGTAGTGAAGGATTGCAGGTTATTTTTATCACTAGTGAAAATTCTACTGTTTGATCATTGATCACTGGACAATCTGATGTACATTTATTTTCTTTTGCCCAATCCCTTTTTCTTCTTTACCTTTGCCTATTTTTGGACAATGCTAACTATATGCTAGATTAATATAGAGAGGGGTAGATCAGCAGTAGGTATGATCTGCAAAATACTGCGTTGTGGTTTGTGGTTTTATTTGTAACTGTGATTCACATCCGGTGTTTTGCATCTGCCAGTAGTTTTCTATAACTGAAAGTAGAGTTATAAATCCCATTTATATATAAACTGCACACTTAGTGGATTTGTTCAGATTTTTACAGTATCTTGGGTAATGCATGTAGTATTTATGCACAGTCAGATTCATTGGGAACTGTCTCTTTCTTGTCCCACAGATTAGTCAGACCCCTGCCCTGCTATCAGGTTAGTCAATTTCAGCCTTTATACCCCTTTCATCCTTGAGAATACCCCTTGAGAATCTAATCAGAGGTACCAATGAGTGATCTACTGGAATGGGACCACCCCAGTCATTTCACATGGGCCACCAAACAACCATCAAATGATACCAAAATGCTCAGTCACAACAAAACTGGGCTGGATCTGAGCTGAAATTAAATTTTCTGCCCCATATGACAACTGTAAAGAGACACAGGTCTCTCTTTTCTTTTAGAAAGCGCTTTGCAGGCTCAATGGTGTGTATCATAATGGATACAGATTTTGCTGCATTGTAGATAACTTCATAGTAGCACACATGTATAGTTTTACATTAGTGTTTTCTGCCCCACAGTGCAATGATTAGAATGTTTGGCAGGAGTATTACATTAAACTTTTGGCTAACAGGCTGGACTCTGTTATATGAGGAGGGGGCTATATTCTTCTCTGATTTTTCACCCCAGTTGGATGTAATTTGGCCCAAGGAGAGTGGAAAATGTTGTCAGCTCCACTGATTGTTGTGTTCTTCATTTCATGAGTGAAAACAAAAGCAACAACATTTTGTGTTAGCCAAAGCAACATATAAATCAAGATTTTAAAGCGCTCGGGGCATTTAAAACAGGAAAATGAATTAAGGATTTTGTTATTAGCCCAGGTTCAGAGAGCTATACTTGTCAAAATTGGTTGAATGTCCAAATTAAGTTGAAGTTAATCCTTTCACGATCCTATAAAAATCAGTTCCCAACAAGCCTGCATAATAAATGCTTTGTGCCAGGAAATATGAATTAAATTGTTTTAAAGCAATAATGTTTAGGTAAGTAAAAAAAAAAAAAGTTTCCCGCTGAGAGAGATTTTAGGAACAAAATTAAATATTATAAAACCATATTATTAAATTCTGTCAAAAACGTATTAATCTTGTTACTCTGGCATAGGTGCCTTGGTTTCCCATAATTATGGATTATTGTAAACTTAACCGTTTATGATGTCTTGGAACTAAAAATATAATGTAAAAGACATGATACAAAAGTTCCTGAACAGGAAAAATAAAAGTTAAGAGCATAAACCAGTAGATTTGTATTATACCATCTTATTGTCATTAGTTTATTAATTGTTAGTTGTTAAGCACTGAGAGTATGTTCACAAAGTGAAGATTATACCTGCCCAAAGGTGTTTTCAAGCTATGAGACAGACACAAGAAGAGAGGACAAAGTTGGAAATCCAGGAGTGAATAACATGGGGCTGGAGCCAGGGCTCAAACTGAAGTTAATGGACATGCAGCCATTAAATTCAGTGGTTGTTGGCTCTGGCCCTTGGACGGTGTGTTTGGTGGTGGTGGTATTGGGAATTGTTGTTGTGGAAGAAGTTAACTGTTAGGATGGACTTGAATGAAGAGAGGGTGCTGGCTTGGTGAGCTGGGATCAGGAGGGTATTCCATTCATAGGGAGTGCCATAGATGTAGGTTTGGAAGTGGGATGAGGAGAAGAAACAGCTCAGCAAGACCACATTGCTGGCACTATACACTCATCTTGGGTGCACCGAAAGCCCCTATAAATACATGGGATTGCAAATGACCCTTTAAAAGCAATAATACTCTATGTATATCACAGTGGGTATCACACAAGTCCAGCAATATCATGTATGGAGAGTTATAGAGGACTGGATTCTCTGTTCATTCTGTGCCATACAAACCTACAACAGCAGTAGCTTGCCTCTGGAGGATGCTCACTGTGTAAGGGGAAATCTCTGCCAGTGTAAAAGTGTCAGAAGTGATTCTGCTGCCTCCTGTGACCACTCTGCTACTGGCTTCACCACCTCCAGCACCAGAACACCCTCCCTGGAAAGGAAGGGCAGGGAAGGGGCATGTTGGCAGCAGGCGCCAGGAAACAGTAGAGAAGGGAGGGCGCACAGCAGCGCAAGACTCCAGTACTCCTGCTTCTCCACTGACAAGAGGTCCCAGAGACACCTCATATCAGTGGCATAACTTAAAGGTGTTCCCCTGAGTCTTGAGCATTGGATGACTAAGACCCGAGGAGCTACAACTGACCCGAGTGGTTCCCACTCCCCTGTGCTCAAGAGCAGAGTTTCGATGCAGTGGAGAATCAATCCCATAGTGAAGATGTAACTCATATTTTTTGAAAAGGAGAGAGTTAAAAGAATAAATCAGGAGACTTTGGTAGTTAGAACCCACTATGTTAAAATCTCTGCACAGAATTTCCCCCCCCAGTGTGAATTGTCCCTCTTGATCTTTTTTATACCTCACATTCAAACTAGAAAGTGCATTTTGCAGATTTACTACATTCCATAATAGGATTATCTCTGAATGAATGTGATAGGTAGATTGTGCCTTCATCAATGTCTATACATCATAGCTGTCCCCCTCCTCTCTTTAAGCTATTGTTAATGGGCCATAGCTCTGGAATTCAGTCAACAAAGTTCAATAAAATTCAGGTCATTTATTAAGATTATTTGTTGATAATGAGGGGGTCTTGGGATTTCATTACTTTGGTCATTATAAATCATGGAAGCATTTGCGGACAAATATATTCAAGCATGGGGGTGACATTCCAACACATCTTTTCATATGTATCATGTATGCTGCATAATCTCAAAGCCTACATGATGATTATAAACTCGCTGAATATCTAATGAATTGGATTATTCTGTTATTTCATAACTAGTTTAACGGGAGACTGGATAGCTCAGGGGGGTGGTAATTGGCTATGGAGTCTGTCACCTCCAAGTAACCAGCTTGAAGCCAGCCCAAACTGATCTGAACCAAAGTATTGTTACTGTCTGAGGGCTATTCATTGTCTATGTAGAGTGAGTTAGTGGTCTCAATCCAGTTCCTAGTGAATGTGTCTACATCACATGTGAGCAGGCCCGCCGACGGGGTGGGGGCAGAGGAGGCAATTGCCCAGGGGCCTGTGTGATTTAAAAGGATCCAGGGGGCCTTGTCCACTGCTGCTGCCGCAATAATGGCAACATCGGCCAGCAGCCCTGGACCCTTTTAAATCACCCGGGCGGGCCCCAGGGCTTCTAGGCACGTGTGGGGTGGTACCGGCGAAGGCAGCTGGGCAGGCATGTGGAAGCCCTGGCCAGGCCGGAAGAGCGCGTCCAGCAGCGTAGCCGGCAGCAGCTTGCTGGGCACCAGCCAGCACCGGCGCAGCACCGCCCAAATGTCATGTGGACCACGTCTGCATGGGTGCGGCTTGTGTCTGCGTGTGCCAGCCACCGCACGTGGTCCAGCTCCGCACCCATGTGGCGATGCCACGCCAGGCCTGGGGGCCCATTGACTATTCTGCCCTGGGGCCCGCAATTGCTGTCAATGGGCCTGCATGGGAGCTTTCACTTGGAGTCTCCCGAGAGATGCCAAAACCACCCTTTCACCCCAACTTGGTCTTGGCAAGAATGCTGTTGAAGCCATGTGGGGAAGTTTGCATTGTCTCTTGCTAATACTGAATCTGTTCTTTTTGCAAGTAGCAGAAAATCAGTTTACAGGGCTATCAACACAACTGCTTTTACCAGCACTGAAATGATTTACAAATTTAAAAAATCCATGCTAGACTGAACTGATTAATTGATTGTTCAGTTGTTCTGAAGACTTCAAAAATTTTCTTTATTGTTTCAGATATAGTGTCTTCTTGTTGAAAAATATATATATAAAATGAAAAGCTCAGCCACTATATACCGATATATACCTATATACCTACAGTATAATATCTGGGTGGATCTCTATCACAGTTTGAGTAAAAGAAACATTTATCTTCCCTTGAAGTTCCTACAGTCTTATTTATGAGATCACTCTAATACAAAGAGGAAGCAAGCTTTAAATAGCATAAACATTAAGGATGGAAAAACTCAATATGACAAATTAACAACCCATTCCAATTTCCCGGGGATCATAGGTGAGTTCAATAGATGGTGTTCTCTTTATTATAAAAAGTGTGCCAACACAAGGACTAGGATCAGTTGCAGTCTTTGTGCTCAGGGGTGACCAACTTTAATATACATGTTATTACATTCTCCTGTTTACTTTTCCTGCTGTGCTCCTTTCCGCTGAGCTTTAACAAGCAGGCTACACGAATATAGTCCTCCTTATATGCAGATTCAATGAGCCCAATTCTGTGGTGTCAGGTAAAGTGGGTATGAGTTACATTCAATAAAGGAAAGGAGTACTTGTGGAACCTTAGAGACTAACCAATTTATTTGAGCATAAGCTTTCGTGAGCTACAGCTCACTTCATCGGATGCATAAAAGTGGAAAATGCAGTGAGAATATTTTTATACACACAGACCATGAAAAAATGGGTGTTTATCACTTCAAAAGGTTTTTTCTCCCCCCACCCCACTCTCCCGCTGGTAATAGCTTATCTAAAGTGATCACTCTCCTTACAATGTGTATGATAATCAAGGTGGGCCATTTCCAGCACAAATCCAGGTTTTCTCTCCCCCGACCCCACTCTCCTGCTGGTAATAGCTTATCTAAAGTGATCACGCTCCTTACAATGTGTATTATAATCAAGGTGGGCTATTTCCAGCATAAATCCAGGGTTTAACAAGAATGTCTGAGGAACGGGGGGGGGGGGGGAGAGGGGTTAGGAAAAAACAAGGGGAAATAGGTTACCTTGCATAATGACTTAGCCACTCTCAGTCTCTATTCAAGCCTAAGTTAATTGTATCCAATTTGCAAATGAATTCCAATTCAGCAGTTTCTCGCTGGAGTCTGGTTTTGAAGTTTTTCTGTTGTAATATCGCAACTTTCATGTCTGTAATCGCGTGACCAGAGAGATTGAAGTGTTCTCTGACTGGTTTATGAATGTTATAATTCTTGACATCTGATTTGTGTCCATTTATTCTTTTACGTAGAGACTGTCCAGTTTGACCAATGTACATGGCAGAGGGGCATTGCTTGCACATGATGGGATATATCACATCGGTAGATGTGCAGGTGAACGAGCCTCTGATAGTGTGGCTGATGTTATTAGGCCCTGTGATGGTGTCCCCTGAATAGATATGTGGGCACAGTTGGCAACGGGCTTTGTTGCAAGGATAGGTTCCTGGGTTAGTGGTTCTGTTGTGTGGTATGTGGTTGTTGGTGAGTATTTGCTTCAGGTTGGGGGGCTGTCTGTAGGCAAGGACTGGCCTGTCTCCCAAGATTTGTGAGAGTGATGGGTCGTCCTTCAGGATAGGTTGTAGATCCTTGATAATGCGTTGGAGAGGTTTTAGTTGGGGGCTGAAGGTGACGGCTAGTGGCGTTCTGTTATTTTCTTTGTTGGGCCTGTCCTGTAGTAGGTGACTTCTGGGAACTCTTCTGGCTCTATCAATCTGTTTCTTCACTTCAGTAGGTGGGTATTGTAGTTGTAAGAATGCTTGATAGCGATCTTGTAGGTGTTTGTCTCTGTCTGAGGGGTTGGCGCAAATGCGGTTGTATTGCAGAGCTTGGCTGTAGACAATGGACCATGTGGTGTAGTCTGGGTGAAAGCTGGAGGCATGTAGGTAGGAATAGTGGTCAGTAGGTTTCCTGTATAGGGTGGTGTTTATGTGACCATCACTTATTAGCACTGTAGTGTCCAGGAAGTGGATTTCTTGTGTGGACTGGTCCAGGCTGAGGTTGATGGTGGGATGGAAATTGTTGAAATCATGGTGGAATTCCTCAAGGGCTTCTTTTCCATGGGTCCAGATGATGAAGATGTCATCAATATAGCACAAGTAGAGTAAGGGTATTAGGGGACGAGAGCTGAGGAAGCGTTGTTCTAAGTCAGCCATAAAAATGTTGGCATACTGTGGGGCCATGCGGGTACCCATAGCAGTACCGCTGATTTGAAGGTATACATTGTCCCCAAATGTGAAATAGTTATGAGTGAGGACAAAGTCACAAAGTTCAGCCAACAGGTCTGCCGTGACATTATAGGGAATAGTGTTCCTGACGGCTTGTAGTCCATCTTTGTGTGGAATGTTGGTGTAGAGGGCTTCTACATCCATAGTGGCCAGGATGGTATTTTCAGGAAGATCACCGATGGATCGTAGTTTCCTTAGGAAGTCAGTGGTGTCTCGAACATAGCTGGGAGTGCTGGTAGCGTAGGGCCTGAGGAGGGAGTCTACATAGCCAGACAATCCTGCTGTATTTGTGCTGGAAATGGCCCACCTTGATTATCATACACATTGTAAGGAGAGTGATCACTTTAGATAAGCTATTACCAGCGGAAGAGTGGGGTGGGGGGAGAGAAAACCTTTTGAAGTGATAAACACCCATTTTTTCATGGTCTGTGTGTATAAAAATATCCTCACTGCATTTTCCACTTTTATGCATCCGATGAAGTGAGCTGTAGCTCACGAAAGCTTATGCTCAAATAAATTGGCTAGTCTCTAAGGTGCCACAAGTACTCCTTTTCTTTTTGAGAATAAATACGGACTAACACAGCTGCTACTCTGAATTCAATAAAGGGTTAAAGCTGATTGGGGTCAAAGAGCTCTGATTCACCCCCTAAATACTTTATTCTTTGTAAAATATTTTTACATAGATGTAAATGTTACATGCATTGGTCTACATGCTGGGAACATGGGATGAAAAAAAGATTGCTTTGAATTTTGTATCTACATTGCTTTTTGAATATATAGTTTATTATACATTAGGGATTCAGCTCACATTTTAGTATTTCTTTCTCTTTTTTAGAGGGCTGGTAAAAGGTCATTAGTGTTCAGATTCATAATAATTTGACTGTAAATTCTCTTCCTTAGGTAAAAATGGTAAGAAAGCAATTTAAAAATGTAATTTCCAATGAGTATCGTTGCCTGACCTGGTTGAGCTATCTTTGCAGTTCATCCTGGTTGCCAGAGATGAGCTTATCATTCAGTAGAGAAGAGGGAAATGACCCTGTCCAAGTCAAGCATACATGCCTTTTGCTGAGATGATTCCAAATGGGAATGCCATAATGGGAAAGCATCTTAGAAAACTAAAAATAAAGTAAGGAGTGGCAGTTGATGAGGGCTGAGCAGACTTAAGAAGAAAAGGACTTTCTGAAAAGGGTGTGTGCAACTCTCTCTTTCTTATGCTTCAGGGCAAAAGATGATCTCCAGCTGGGATCAAGAAGAAATTGCGATATAGTATTACATAATTAGGTACATTTTGCAAGTTTTATGTCTTCTTCTGAAGTATCTGGTACTAGATGCTGTAGGATTCCTGACTAGATAGGTCTGATCCAATGTAGTAATTTTGTCTAATATGATATAGTAATTTGTAAGTTCCAAAAAGGCCCCCAAACACCAACAAAGCCAGCCACTATATCTCTGAATGGAGTCTGGGCAGAGTGGCCTAGAAAAGGATAACCTGCTTGGAAAATTAGAATCTTACTGTTGCTTTTGTTGTGCAGGATACCAGAACTGAGGCAAGAGTCTTGTTGCTGTGAGGCACTGAAGAACAGAACATGCTGAAAAGGCAAGATAGCATAGAATCATAGAAATATATGGCTGAAAGAGACCTCAGAAGGTCATCTAGTCCAGCCCTCTGTGCTAAGGTAGGACCGAGTAAAGCTAGACCATTCCTGACAGGTGTTTGTCTAACCCATTCATAAAAAATCTCCAATGACACAGATTCCACAACCTCCCTTGGAAGACTATTCCAGTGCTTAACTATCTTGATAGCTAGGGAAATTTTGCTAATATTTAGCCTAAATCTCCAATGCTTCAGGTTAAGCCCATTACTTCTTGCCCTACCTTCAGCAGACATGGAGAACAATTGATCACCATCTTCTTTATAATGGAAATAAGGTATACGTTTTTAATGGTGAGGAGAGTAATTTATCCATTGGAACAATTTGCAAGGGGTTGTGATGGATTATCCATCACTCACAATTTTTAAATGAAGATTGCATGTTTTTCTAAAAGATCTGGTCTAGAAATTATTTTGGGGAAGTTCTATGGCCTGTGTTATGCAGGAGGTCAGACTAGATGATTACAATGGTCCCTTCTGGCCTTAGAATCTATGAATCTATAACAGCCCTTAACATCTTAAAACTATCAGGTCCCCCCTCAGTTTTATTTTCTCAAGACTAACCATGCCCAGTTTTTTTAACTATTCCTCATGGGGCACATTTTCTAAACTTTTTATCATTTTTGTTGCTGTCCTCTCGACTGTCTCCAATTTGTCCACATCTTTCTTGAAGTGTGGCACCCAGGACTGGACACAGTACTCCAGCCAGGGCCTCACCACTGCGGAATTGACTGGGACAACTAGCTCCAGTATCACGCATAAAACATTCCTGTTAACAAACCACAGAGTTATATTGGACTTTTTTCACAACATGGTTGACTCATATTCAATTTGTGATCCACCAGAACCCCCAGATCCTTTCCATCTGTACTATCCTCACCAATTCTTCCCCATTTTGTAGTTGGGCATTTGATTTTTCCTTCTGAAGTGTAGTATTTTTTTATTTGTCTTTTTATTAATTTTAATCCTCCTGGTTTCAGACCTATTCTCTGATTTATGAAGCTTGTTTTGAATTCTGATCTTGTCCTCTAAAGTGCTAGCAACGCCTCTCAACTTGCTGTCATCTGAAACTTTTATAAGCGTACTCTTCACTCTATTATCCAAGACATTAATGAAAATATGGAATAGTACAGGATCCAGGACTGACCCCTGCCAGACCCCAGTAGATATATCATCCCAGGCTGACTCTGTGAGTACGGTCTTTTCAACCAACTGTGCCTCCACTTTATGCTAATTTAATCTACACCACATGTCCCTAGTTCGCTTATGAGACTGTCCTGTGGGATTGTAGCAAAAGCCATATTTAAATCAAGATATATCACATCTGCAGCTTTTCCTGTGTCCATTAGGACAGTAACTCTGTCAAAGAAAAAAAGTAGGTTGGTTTGGCATGGTTTCTTTTTGACAAATCTACATTAGCCATTACCTATAACCCTATTTTCCTCCAGGAGCTTGCAAATAGTTCATTTAATAATTTGTTCCAGTAGCTTTCCGGGTATGAAAGTTAGGCCAACTGGCCTGCAAGTCCCTGGGTCCTCTTTTTTCCCCTCTTTAAAGATAGGTGTTATGTTTACCCTTCTCCAGTTCTCTGGGACCTCATCCATCCTCATGAGCTCTCAAAGATGATCACTAATGTTTCCAGCATTACTTCAACTCATTCCTTAATACTCGAGGGATATTATTAGCACCAGGATAGAGTACTGATCTTTGTAAATACTTAATAGATATAGATAGATAATAGATAATTAGGGCTGCTTGGGAAATGATTTCTACATTTTTTTAACCTAAAATTGTCTTTGACTTTTTACAGATTATCAGTGAAAAACTGAAAACCAAACATTTTCAGGCAGAGAACACCCATGTCCCTAGCCACGTCTCTCCTCCTTCCATCTCGCTGCTCATGACAACAACTCTCAAAGTATTGAACAAAGTGGGGAGTGGTGCCAGGCTGGAAAAGGACGCAGCCTGTGAAATGTATTTCAGCTCATGGAGAGACAAACTTTTTTGCTTTTAAGCCTGTTAGCTTGGTAAAGTTTAGGAATTAGCTTACGTATTTATCCTTTTATATTTTTGTAACCAATTCTGAGTTTTTTGCCTTAACAATTATAATCATTTAAAATCTATCTTTCTCTACTTAATAAACTTGTTTTATAGTTTTATCTAAACCAGTGTGTTTGATTGAAGTGTTTGGGAAACCTCTACTTGAGATAACAAAGGCTGATGAATAATCATTCCCAGTGTTGGAATGACAGACTATCTATGAGCTTATACTGTCCAGGAGGGTACTGAACAGTATAAGATGCACATTTCTGGGGAGCAAGGCTGGGACTGGGGATATGCAGGTGTCACCCTGTATACAATTCATGGATGTCTGAGTATAGCATTCATGTACTCATCTGGGAGCAACTATACATGCTTATGGCAGTGAGCAGAACCTGGAAGGGTTTGCTATTCACCAGCAAAACAGTGTAAAAAGCATCTCAGGCAGGAGAGCTAAAGGGACACAGCAGTTCAGATTGCACCCTGGGGAATGTCACAATGACTCCATGACCATTTGAATTTCATGTTGTCCAAGGCATCAGAACTCCTGAAAAATCACAGCCCTCTAACTCTTAGCTAAAAGAGGCTTTCCATTATCTATATTGTCATTAGGCCTTATATCCTTAGTATGCAAGCTACAATCACATACACATAAATGTAACTCACACTTTAGCTTGTACAACATTCCACGTGGTAGTAAATGATACACTTAGCCTTTAGTCATTACTTTGCAGTGCTACATCACTAGACATCTGCTTCCATCTTAAATGACAGCTATGCACAAATATCATATTTCATTCCTAGCATGTTCCCAAAATCCTACTTTAGGATAAGACTCTCAAAAGTGCCGCACTTTTTTGGTAACTGACTTGAGTCACCTATAGGAATCTTAAAATCAAGCCCCTTTTAAGGCGTCTGAGATGGGTATGGAAAAAATGAGGCAACAAAATCAGTAATCACCTGAAAACCTTGTCTCAACTGACTTTGCATATTAATATGTTTAAAAGAATGTTCCTGAAGTGCAGATAAATAATGTTGATGTCTTCCTCACCAAGGCCTTTTGTTACTGACACTGAAAATGCTAGAAACGATTTACAGAAATAGAGTTGGGCCCAAACTAAAACTCTGAATCCAAGCACCCATCAAATTTGGGTAAGTTTCCCCATGTATGCCATCCAGCCTCTCTCTCATCCTTCAAATCTCTGCTAAAACCCCACCTTTTTTATAATTCCCTCAAACAGCAACCTTTTAATTCCCAAAAATGATAAAATAAATTAACAATGTAGTTAACAACAACAACAAAAAGCTAGGAACTTAACCTGATGCTTACTGTGCTGTTCAAGTGTAACCCACTGGTAAATGTGTGTTTCAAGTCCTCCCTATGTGCCAAACCACTTAGGGTATGAGTTGTTCCAGCCCCCACTGACAGATGCCCTGGCTCTGTAGTGAAGCTGTAGGTGCTTATGCTTTCTGCTGTGGAGGGCACTGGGTCAATCTATGCCAGCCAAGAAGCTAGCCATTATTATTTATATTACCATTGTGCCTAGGAGCCTTAGGCATGGACCAGAACCCCACTGTGGTAGGTACTGTACAAACACAGCACAAAAAGATAGTCCCTGCCCCAAAGAGCTTTTAGTCTAAACAATACCCCAAGCATAGTCTTTGGCATTCCATCCTCACTCCCTTGGTTCCCCACATCCCACTTAATATCATTTCTTGTGGAAAACATTTAAGGGCAACAGCCATATCTTTACTCGTTATGTAAAGCACTAGCTCATCTATAGCATGATATACACATTTTAAATAGTGAGAATTCTGCCTTGCTTAGCCTGACTAGGGCTGGCTGGAATACAATTCTGTTTCATGAAAAGTTTCAAGGATTTGAAAATTATTTTCATTTTGCATAGGAACAAAAACAAAATCTTTTGAAATTGAAAGTTTAATTAAAACCAGTACATTTCTGCAAAATTTTGGTTTCGACAAATCAACATTTTCTGATGGAAAAAATGTTCTGTCAAAAAATTCCCAAACAGCCCCAATAGCAGCATAATTATGCCACTAAATTTCCTCATTTAGACAAGCCCTAAATTCAGAAAAGAACCACAAGAGTGATCAAATGATTAGAACAATCCATGTGATAATCTCAAGCATCTCAATGTATTCAGCTAAACAAAAAAGTTTAACAGCTGACCAATCAGTCCCCACATAGGGAACAAAAAGTTGACAATGGGCTCTTCAATATAGCAGACAAACGTATAACAAGATCCAATGTTTGGCAGTTGAAGCTAGACAAATTCAGACTGGAAATAATTTTAAACAGTGAGGCTAATTGACCACTGGAAAAAATTACTGAGAGCTGTGGTGGATTCTCCATCAATGGACATTTTAAAACCAAAACTGGATGTTTTTCTAAAAGTTTTGCTCTAGTTCAAACAAGAAGAGTCCAATGGCCTGTGTTACACAGGAGGGCAGACTAGATGATCACAGTGGTCCCTTCTGGCCTTGGAACCTCTAAAGCCTACAGAAATGCACTCACATGTTTAAGCTTACGTACTGTGAGTAGTTTGTTACCCACACACTGTATGGCACCAAGCTTCACCCTTCTGTGGGCTTAAGGAGTAACCTGGTTAATTTCAGTCCCCACCTTTACCCCGTTCCTAGGGCTCAGGGCATAATCTTCTGTGGGTTTGCAGGGCCTTCTACTAGTGAAAGAGTCTTGTACAATAATATCCTTAACCTCTGTTTATTTACTGTTACTAAAACAGAATACATATGCTAAGCATACAGTGCTCACCACTCCCAATAAGGCAGATGAACTTTTCTTGGTGGCCAGTCAAGATTAGATCATCGAGGGACTCCAGCTTCTGCACGATATAATTGACAGCTGCTTGTTGAGGTTTGGCAGCTCTGATCTTGGGCTGTGTCCCGGAGTTAGGTTCCAAAGAACTTCCTTTTGGACCCCAATTTATATAGTAAAACTTGAGTCCTGCTTAGCTAGACCTTAACCAATAATTTTAAACCAAAGTACTACAAAAAAGTATTTTTCACCATTCCTAGCCCATCATGAAACAATTCTTTAACCCATCATACCCCACCACCTTAGTTGATTTAAATCTTGCAAGATTAGTTAGTCAACGGACAGAAACAAGTAAAGAATCAGACAGAAAACACACAGATAAACAATAGAGAAGTAGGAACCATAAAGGCAAAACAATAAAGAAGTGTAGATTTCACAATCACATCTGTTGATAAGTGGTTCCTTGCCAAACAGAATGCTATCAAGCAAAGTTGTCTGTAAACATCTTAAGATCTGTTTCTTTATCTGGTGATGGCAGGTGCTATTAAGTCGGGAGCGCCTTTTTCACAGCACGTTATTACACTGTTTTGATGTTATTTAGATGGCATGTGAGGATGTGACTTTCTGCTTCTTAACTCATGGCTGCTGCTGTCCTAATGTGGCCTATTCTTGTGAGATATTCAACTCAAATTTGAATGCTGAAGACGTTCAGAAATACTTATCTGTTTGGAATTGGGCTTCATCCAGCTCTAATTAGAATTGTAGTCTGCATTTCCATGCCAAGCTATTACCTTTTTCATAGCTGATAAATTTCTTTGGTAGTGATTGTAGTTCAACATTTGACCTTAGTCTGTGCAGCATTCAGGGTATTTCCTCTAGTAAGTACAAGGAAAGGAATACTGACGACTATTGAATTAACAAAAAGAAAAGGAGTACTTGTGGCACCTTAGAGACTAACCAATTTATTTGAGCATGAGCTTTCGTGAGCTACAGCTCACTTCATCGGATGCATACCGTGGAAACTGCAGCAGACTTTATATACACACAGAGAATATGAAACAATACCTCCTCCCATCCCACTGTCCTGCTGGTAATAGCTTATCTAAAGTGATCATCAAGTTGGGCCATTTCCAGCACAAATCCAGGTTTTCTCACCCTCCACCCCCCCACACAAATTCACTCTCCTGCTGGTGTCAGAGTAACAGCCGTGTTAGTCTGTATTCGCAAAAAGAAAAGGAGTACTTGTGGCTGGTGATAGCCCATCCAAAGTGACAACTCTCTACACAATGTGCATGATAATCAAGTTGGGCCATTTCCTGCACAAATCCAGGTTCTCTCCCCCCCTCCCCCCCTGAGGAGGATTAACCTGAGCTACACATTCTAAGTAAAACTTGCATGTTTCTCTGTGCCATTGCTGTATTTGTGCACTAGCATTTACTTCAATATTTTTTCCATTTCTTCCTGGTGATTAGGAGATTGCAAATTTTTAATATTTTAACAAGTTTGCAAGAGAAATTACTTGAATAATCTGTTCGTGTGATGTGAATTTGCCTTAAATAACCTGAAAAATGCCAGCTGAAATAATTAAAATATTACTTTAACGCAGGATTTTTCCCTATGTTAAAGAGATGCTAGTTAATTAATGTTTTTCACTGTTAATGCTGAGTATTCGCAGCCATTTACTGTACTAGTTGCCATTTGTTAATGATCATTTTTATTTATTTACATTTCAGAGTCTCCTTTTTGTGTTCATATTTTTAGTATTTAAACATCTGATTATCTGTGCTGTGGAAATTTTATATTCATGGTTATATAATTATATATATATTATATATATAATATAATAATTGTTTACTGGGATTATTTGAACTGGCAGTAGGTTTTTAGTATGTGAAAATATGCAAGCTTTTAATTATAAGTCTCAAGGTACAGGAAAGGAAGATGTAATGGCTACTGTCCTTTTGGGTTGAAAACAAAATATGATTCAAGTCTGTATCTTATTATAGAAAGCAGCACAGTAACCTTACTTGTTCCCCAATCCAACAGAGCATTTAAGTATGTCTTTAACTTTAAGCACACACTTACTTAAGTGCTCTGTTGGATGGGGGCCTAAATGATCTATATACCATGACATCAGGTTTCATCTTGGAGACACTGACATTTCTATTCACCTTTGCGCTTCAGATATTTATGTTGATCTTTGAATTAAGCAGCATTGGAATCTGAACTTAGTATGCAACAAGATTTATATCCTAAAGTGGGAGAATCCAGGGACAGTGTATTTAAAGTACTGCAAAGTTACAGATGATGGCTCTAACCCCACTAACATTTTTACAGGTAAGTAACGTTGGGTGAAATCATTTGGACTTTTGTCAGGTATGTGTTCATTAATCACACGCACAAGTGTTTGCAAGATTGAGGCCAATGCAACAAAATTAGATGTAATTTACGCACTATACTAGAACAGTGACTTTAGGAAAAAGGCGTTTTATTATAGCTAGTGATATACAGAGTACTTCAGTTTTTGAAAGCTATTTACTATTTTTTTAGCTTTCCCTTTTTCTTCAACAAATGCTTCAATTTACAAGATAAACTAACATTAGGGGTTTTCTCTCTTTGACGTTTCCAAAATTTTAGGATTCATTTCTTTACAAGGAAGCAAGTAATTGACAACATACAGGCTCATTGTTTGGAAGGTATCTTTTAAAGCTAAGTGAATTGCTTTAAGAGTTTTGATTTTATTCTTATAGTGATGGACCCAAACCAAAACCTCAGATCTGGTTACAAATTCACCACTCAAACCTTATAATAGGTGGAATTCAAACACTCTAAACTGTGGGAAAGTTCAGATTCAGACAAGGATTTCAAATCTTCCGAGCGTTTGGATCAAAGATTTTTGTTGTATCCACTATACATATGTGAGGACAAATTCTGCTCTCACTCCTGCCAATGAAAATCCAAAGCAATTCCCCTGAAGTTAACAGTTACTCAGGATTTACCTCAGAATTGGCTCTTGACCTGTATTTGGCATTCTTGTTCAGAGCGGCCCCTTGTTTTCAGTGCTTCTTTGAGGATACTGAAGGTTCAGAAATCAACCAACTTTCCAAAAGTTGCTTATCCAAAATTATTTTCAAGTTCTCCTTTTTGTTGCTCCCTAACTTTGTTTCTAACTTATCTGACACTTCACTCTCTCCTTCCATACTTCCTCTCAATCCAAGAAAAATCTTTTCCTTTCCCTTCCTTGAATCTCCAGCTCCTCTTTCTGATCCCAACTAGGCCTTCAGGCATCTGTAACACTCAGTGTTCAACAAGTGGTCTGATCACCACGTCCTTAGATTTCCTGACTTCCAAGAGTCCCTATCTTAGGTGATATTCCATCAAGGATTCCCAATTATCTCATTTTCTCTATGACTGTTGAACTTTGCTTGTCCATCACATTCAAATTTTGTATCTTCCTTAAATCTGAAGTGCGTTGTTGCCTCTGACCCCAGTAAGGCCATGAGATTGGAAGACCTCATTAGGCCTCAGCATAGTTTTCCTGATCTTCTGACACCCCCATATAATTTTAGAAAAAGTAATTGTTCTGTTTGAGGGTATGGGAAAGAGACAGACATGTTACGGAGCCTCATGGAGCAGACAGAGGTGAAGATTTGCTTATCCTTTCTTCCTGAATCCATTCACTCATCCATACTGTGTTTGTTTTGTTTTTATTTGTTTTACGCGTGATAGGATTCTGTTCTGTATATATAATACTTTTCCATTTTTGTAGGATTCCTTTTTCAAACTCTAGTTCCTTATCTTAACTGATATGTAGCTTGGGGACTTCTGTAGCAATAGTTCTGTCTGTTGGAGGGATGTAGTTGATTTTTCTGACCAAAGCATGTGAGGATCAGGAATGAACCCTTTGTTCAGTTGCCCAAGCATATGCCATGGAGCAATCAGCAGAGGATGTAAAGACAGTTTTCAAGGCATCATAAGTGGCAAGCTTGAGCTATTGGGTAGAAAACTTTACTAAGGTAGTTTACATAGATTGTGTGGCTTTTTATGCACACCTTTACATTTAAAATAGTGCTCTCCTTACTCTTATAGCCCTTAATGGATTCTTTTCATCTATATGGGATACATGGCTCACTGAAGTTATTTTGTAAGTAGTACTTTAAAGCTAGGCCTATCAGAGAGAGAGAGAGAGAGAGAGAGAGGGAGAGAAAAGCATTGTGGACTTTTACATCCATTCAGCCAATCAGCTTTTTCGAAAAATATGTTTAATACGTGACAAAAATACAGTTTGTTACTTTTCCCCACAGATTACTTAGAGCACATGGGCTTTAATCTGATTTGACAGCCCTGTGATATTTTCTGCCATTCTTGTTCTCAGCAAAGTGCTCTAAAAATGCATCCATAATTTATTTATGGGGCCTACTTTAACCCTTGAGTAACAAGAATACACACCATTCATTTAATCATGGAACTGTCAGTGTTCATTATAGGAAACACTATCAGACAACACTGAGGGTAAATGATGGCTAAATTTTATGCTTTTGCTTAAAAGATAAATCTGCAAATGGGAACCTTTTTTCCCTTCAGAGAGCTTGCCAAATCCATGTTAGAAGCCTTTACTATATTTTATCTTTATAGCAAAACACACTAGTACCATGAAGATGTTCAGCTAGTAATAATTTTGTGAGGTCCTTTAATTCCCTACAAAGGAAACTCCCAGGTCAGTTTGTTTTTGCCAGTAACATGAACTATTCTTTTCAAATATAAACATATTGAACTCCCTATAGCTCCACTATAACATTAAAAAACATAGAAAAATCTCTCCATGTCTGGAGACACATGGACCCACTGTATGTCTGTTTTGAAAATACTAACTTTCCCCAGTACTATGCATGTGTTACTCTATGGCTACAGCTACACTTGCACATGTCCCTGAGTACTTGGCCATATGCTGATAATACTTGTACCCCGCACCTGCACTGAGTGTCCACATATACTGTGATGGGCATGGGTGTATGATGTGCACAGGCATTTAACCATGTCCACACTGCCCCTTTTTGGGACAAATAATAGTGCTACCATTTCAGGGACAGTATTGCAGACTCACAGGAGACACTCTGGAATCTGCCTGGATGAGTGCTGCTGGTACATTATGCCGCCTTCACATGTTTGGCAACAGCAGCTCCTGGACATTTCTTCCTTCAGTCAAACTGCTTTCAAGACATGGATCAAGTCCATGATGATGTGGTTCTGCTCCTGCTACTCCTTGTGGAACAAATGTTCCTATGAACCACTACTGGATACAGGACAGAATGGGTCCAGAAAAGTTTGAGATGCCAAAGATAACTGACCAAGAGGGTGAATGAAAATCCACTGGGGTCCCATGGAATAGATGTGTTGAATGCCTGGATTGCAATGGCATGCTAGTGGGTGGACTGGAACTTCAGGTCCTATAGAACAAGCTTGGTGTGGTGGGACCACATCTTCTTAGTAACCTGGGATGATAACTTACAAATGAGGAAGTAGACCTTCATTGAGTTGTGTGAGTAGCTTGCACCAACCCTCCAGCACCTGACCACTTATTTTTTGGAAACCTATACCAGTATAGAAGCAGTTGGCTATTGCCCTTTTGGAAGCTGGCAACACCTGACAGCTACCAGTCAGTTGAAAACCAGTTCAGGGATGGGAAGTCAATTGTCGAGGTAATGGTTGCACAGGTTTGCAATGCTGTCAATACTGCCATCTACCCATGGGGGGTTGCCATAACTGACACCTCTGAAATTATAGTGGGATTTCAGAGGATGGGGTTTCCAAACTGTGGAGGAGCCACTGATGGAACACACATCTCAATACTTTGCCCACCAGAAGGGGCAAGTGAATAAGTGGACCAAAAAGTTACTATTCACTAATTCTCTGAGGCTTCATGGCACACAGGGGTCAGTTCATGGACACCAATGTTGGACACCTGGGAAAGGTCTTTGATGCCAGGGTGTTGGTCTGTACCACAGGTGAGAAGAAAGGACTATTTTCTCCACAACTGATGTGGTTCTGTATGGTGTTTCTGTCCCCACTGTTATTTTGGAAGACCCCAAATACCGGCTCCTAACATGACCCATGAAGCCATACCCCAACATTGCCAATCCAAGAAAAAGGGAATTCAACTATAGACTGAGCAGCTGCCAAATGGTAGTGGAGTCTGCTTTTCGGCATCTGAAAACTTGTTGGCGATGCCTGTAGACCTGTCTGGATGTCAACGTAGCCAGTGCGGTTTACATTATTGTGGTGTTCTGTGCCTTGCACAACATATGTGAAGCTAAAGCAAGTGGGTCCAGGATAGATCTGTTTTTCAATACCTGTAAAGGCAGATGGATCCCACCACATGCACGCTGTTCCTGGTTCCCGGTGGGCAAGGGAAATTCATGATGCCATTTGGTCGCACATTGTGAATCAGGGTGGAGCCAGAAGTTGACATGGGACACCATGGTGCTGCTGCAAAAGCTCAATTGAGCATTGCTACATGCTTGTGTTGTGACATACCACAATGGGATTTGATCTCCTGCAGCTAACCTTAACATACTAACTGAAAGCAGACAAGTGGCTGAGGGGGCCTCAAGGTTAAAACCTTTGGCCACAGTTTTGAGCTGTGGAGACTGTACTTTAATGCCATTATTGAGCAATACTTTTGTTATATGTTAAAGGTTCTGTTTCAGGGTGCTTTATGGATGCACTTAAGCATTGTTAAAGTAATTTAAAAACAGTTCTGCAAGGTTTTTGGAGGGGGGGCCTCATAATTCCTTCTTCACAATGCTTTCTGACAGCACTGCTCACAGAACTTATCAGGTGCTATTCATGAGTACTCCCACGGTTGCGAGTGGTAACTTTTGGTGGGTGTGAGGGCAGAAGGGACCATAAAAGCACTGGTCAGTATCAGATTTTGTCACTGCTCATTTCCTTTTGTTTCCTTTATCTATATTGTCAATTAAGTTGTTTAAAAAGCCATAAAGACATTTCAGTTAGCATCTGTTTTGCATTCTGATGCTTTTGACAGCAACAGCTGTTTCACAGCTTACTTTGTTGTCATAAACTCTATTTTTTAAAAACAAAAACAGTAGGAAATTCATGGCTGGGTGGAAGGGGGCAGGGGAGGAACAGAATTAATTGCATTTTTTTGGCGCCGCACATTTACAGAACTCACAATCATGTACTGTGAATCCTGCTGACCCAACCCAAATGTGTAGGAAATATCAAATTGATTTTACTCGGAAAGCAAGGTGCACACACAAGTGAAGCGAACAGTAACTTTTATTTACAGACATACATTGACTGTAGAGCTAAAGCCATTTGCAACAGGAACAAATCAACAAATACCTGCTCAAATTCCCTGAAAAAGGGGGCAAACATTACTGTCTCTTGCCCTTCCCCTCTCCTTTGCCCTAACAAGCAGGGAATGGCTGTGGAATGTTTTACGGGGGGGGGGGAGAAATGGGGAAGTCTTCTGCATGGAGTTTGGGGCCAAACACAGACTGAGCTACAGGGACTGGGTAGGTCACTTCATTCCCCTCCTGCATGCTCTGGGGGTTTCCCCCTGAGAGGGGTTTTGGGTGCCAGTGGATGATGTGCCTGGTGTCCAGCATGTTCCTCCCCCTTGGCGGAAGGGGATGGGTGGATTCAGTGCTTCTGCAGCAGCCTGGGCAGCAGCTGGAGGAGGATGACCAGCGGGAGGAAGAAGAGGAGGAGGTGCTGCCTGTTCCAGGAGAGAAGCAGTGGCCATGGCAGTGGGCAGGCCCCCAAAGCATCCTGCCACCAGTTGTACCTGTGACTGCACAAGTGCATGGTCCTGTTCCCTCTGAGGATCCATGAACCAGTTCAGCAGTGCCCCATCCAGCCTAAGAGTCCAATCCTCCCCTGCCCTAAAGAACTCAAACTGTTCCTGAGTCCTTCGGCCAATGACAATCAGCAAGTCTGCCAAGGTCCTTCTCCATCAGCCTCTGCTATCTCTGAGGTGCTGGTTCCTGCCCTACTGACAGAATAATTTCCCTGTCAACCTCAGAATGTAGTGGCAAGTCAAAGACAAGGTTAACGTTATATTTCATTTCTCCTTTGAGGGAAATATCCCCCATATAATGTAATTATGTTTCCAAAGCCCACAATATTGGTACCTTTAGCATCCCAGGAATGCTACTGTTACAGCCTCCTTCCTTCAGACTACTTGTGCAGCCCACGAAGAAGGAGCTGAGGATAAAAATGGTACGATACCTGCAATGTTGTTTTTAAAATGTTTCAAAAGGGGAGACTTTAAAAAACTTTAAAAAATTAAGGGAATTAGGGAGGTGGATTGGACTGGATGTGAATGTGGAGGAGGCTTGGAATTACTTTATGTCAAAGTCGTAGAAGCTATTTGAAGCCAGCATCCCAAACAAGAGGAAAAAATTCTTAAGGAAGGGTTGCAGACCAAACTGGATGAGCAAGCATCTCAGACAGGTTATTAAAAGAAAGCAAAACACTGACAAGAAATAGAAGATGGGACAGATAAGCAAGGAAATCTACTCCTTGGAGGTCAGAAACTGTAGGGATAAAGTGAGAACTGCCAAAAGCCAAGCAGAGTTGGACCTTGCAAAGGAAATTATAACCAATAGTAAAAGGTGCTGCAGCCATATAAATAAAAAGAAAGCAAGGAAAGAAGAAGTGGGATCGCTAAACACTGAGGATGAGTGGGGAGATTAAGGATAAGCTAGGCATAGCCCAGCCCCTAAATGAATTCTCTGCCTCAGTTTTTAATAAGGGCAATGAGGAGATTAGGGGTAGTGGCAGGATGGCTAGTTAAAATGAGGATATGGAAGTAGAAACTACCACATCCAAGATGGAAATGAAACTCAAACAGCTTAATTGGACCAAATGTGGGAGGGGGGGCTGGATATTCTCCATCCAAGAATGTTAGAGGACTTGGCACATGAAATTGCAAGCCCAGTAGCAAGTATTTTTAATGAATCTGGAAACTTCAGGTCTGTACCCTGTGACTGGAGCATTGCTAATATAGTACCTATTTTTAAGAAAGGGAAAAAAGTGATTCAGCAAACTATAGACCTGTTAGTTTGACCTCAGTTGTATGTAAAGTCTTGGAACAAATTTTGAAATAGAAAGTAAAGAACATAGAGGTAAATGGTCATTGGGATTAAATACAATATGGTTTTACAAAAGGTAAATCATGCCAAGCCAACCGGATCTCTTTCTTTGAGAAAATAACTGATTTTTTTAAACAAAGGAAATGCAGTAGATCTAATTTGCCTGGATATCAGAAAAGCAATTGGTACAGATCCATATGGGAATTAATTAAATTGGAGAAGATGGGGATTAATATGAGAATTAAAAGGTGGATAAGGAACAGGTTAAGGAGGAGACTACAATGGGTCATACTGGAATGTGAACTGTCAGGCTGGAGGGAGATTACTAGTGGAATTCCTCAGGGACTGGTTTTGTGACCAATCTTATTTAACATTTTTATTAATGACCTTGACACAAAAGTAGGTGTGTGCTAATAAAATTTGTGGAGGACACAAAGGTGGAAGGTATTGCCAATACAGAGGAGGACCAAAACAGCATAGAAGAAGAGCTGGATGACATTGAAAACTGTAGTAATAGAGATGGGAATAGTGCAAAGTGCAAACTCATGCATTTAGGGACTAACAACACTTTTTGCTATAAGATGGGGACATATCAGATTGAAGCAAAACAGGAGAAAGACCTGGGTGTATTGGTTGAGCACAGGATGACTATGAGCTGCCAATGTGGTACAATTGTGGAAAAGGCTAATGCAATCTTAGGATGCATCAGGCAAGGTATTTCCAGTAGAGATAGTGAGATCTCATCTGGAATACTGCATCCAGTTCTGGTCTCCCATGTTTAAGAAAGAGACATTCAAACTGGAACAGGTGCAGGGAACAGCTACTAGGATGGTCAGAGGAATGGAAAACCTATCTTACGAGAGGACACTCAAGGAGCTTGGCTTGTTTAATCTAACCAAATGACGGGGAGATATGATTGCTCTCTATAAATACATCAGAAGGATAAACACCAGGGAGGGAAAGGAGTTATTTAAGTTAAGCCCCAGTGTGGACAGAAGAACAAATGGCTATAAACTGGCCACCAACAAGTTTAGCCTTGAAATTAGATGAAGGTTTCTAACCATCAGAGGAGTGAAGTTCTGGAATGGCCTTTCAAAGGGAACAATGGGGCAAAAAACTTGTTTTTTAACTTGTTTCAAGACTGAGCTTGATATGTTTTTGGCAGGGATGGTACAACAAGATTGCCTACAGTGCCATGTGGCCCATCTGCAACTGCTAATAGCAAAAATACCCAATAGCTGGAAAAGGGGCTCTCGATGAGAAGGGCTCTGAGGCTTGGTCTACACTGGGCCGGGATCGATCTAAGTTATGCAACTTCAGCTACATGAATAACATAGCTGAAGTTGACATACTTAGATCTACTTACTGCGGTGTCTTTGCTGTGGTAAGTCGACAGCTGATGCTCTCCTGTCGATTCCACCTGTGCCTCTCGCCCTGATGGAGTACCAGAGTTGATGGGAGAGCACTCAGCGGTCAATTTATCGCGTCTAGACTAGATGCGATAAATCAATCCCCGCTGGATCAATCACTGCCTGTCAATCCAGCGGGTAATATAGACAAGCCCATAGTTACTACAGAGAATTCTTTCCCAGGTGTCTGACTGCTGGGTCTTCCTGACATACCAGGTTCAACTAGTCATCTATTTGGGGTTGTGAAGGAATTTCCCCCTGGGTAACATTGGCAGAGACCCTGGGTTTTTTTGTTTTTTGTTTGTTTGTTTTGCCTTCCTCTGCAGCATGGGGGTCACTTGCTGGTTTAAACTGGAGTAAATGGTGGATTCTCTAAAACCTGAAGTCTTTAAATCATGATTTGAGGACTTCAGTACATCAGCCACTAGTTAGGGGTCTATAACAGGACTGGGTGGGTGAGGTTCGGTGGCCTGTGATGTGCAGGAGGTCAGACCACATGATCACAATGGTCTCTTCTGGCCTTAAAGTCTATGAGTATTCTATGCTAGGAGATGGAGTTCCTCTGGAAGAGGAACAGAGATCCACAAAAAATGTCCACCTATTCCCTGATCCCCCACCTCACCAAAAGGTCTGGCCCCTATGCCCAGGAAACAGCAATGAAAGGGACAGGGAAACAGTCACACCACATGTGTATTTTCTACCATGAACTTTTGGATTAACTCTGTTAGCCAGTCGCCCCTCCACAGCTGAGGGACACAGCATTGTGTTTGTGCAACCTCCAAAGGGGATGCTCCACCCAACCCCGCTTCTCCTGGCTTCTGTAGAGTGGCTCAATACAGGGAGGGGACAGACACCAGGGACAGGGAACCATAATTAATGTTTGAAATGATCTCAGCAAGAATGGACTGCTCTGACTTTCCTTGGACAACTAAACAATTCCTTTTCCCTTCCTGGACCTAGGAACTTCCCTGCCTTCACACAAGCAATCAAGTATCCCACACCCTCTTCCCTATGTCTCCCATTGGTAAGGGGAAGAAAAGACCTGGGGGTGGGAGAAGGGTGATGTTGGGTCATTGCACAACCATAGGTGTTATAAAGCTGTTCTTTCCCCACGCAGCATCTTTCAGAGCCCACCCACGCCCTCCCTTTTTCCCTGAGTCTGCACAGCCCAGGGGCTATTGCTGCCAGAGTGCTGGCAAAGTGATACACAGACACGGGCACAGTGACTACTTGTTAGTAATCTGGTATAGCTTCTCCTAAATGCTTTACAGTGGTTCATGGGATTTCAATAAAAACATTGTTTTACAGCCATGTCTTGCTCAGGGACCATGTCAGGGTGGGGGCCAGCTTCAGGCATGTAGTACCACAGCAAGAGGGGATATTTCTGGTGAGTGTGGGAGGGTATTGTAACATATCAGCCTTGGGGTCTGGTTCCTGCAGCAGCCTGGGGATCCTCCTCAGGCTACTCTGGGAGGGGCTTCCCCAACTGGGTCTGCCAGGTAGAGGTGCAGAAGCAGATGTTCCTCTTTCTCAGGGTCTCCTGGACTTCCTCTGAGGTCCCTGGTGCCTCCTGGCCCTGTCCCTCATCAGCGTCCAGTCGTAGGATGAGACATGCAGGCTTGAAAAGGGGGGGTCACGAGACACTTCAGGCTCCGTACATACAGGCCTGAAGAGCACCCAGTCCAGCTCATTGTAGCATGGGCATATGCTAGGTCCTTTCCTGGAGTGATTGTTGGAGTCCTTCACCCTCCAGCACAGGAGCGTCAGGTGATGCTTCATCCACTCCTGGCACTGGAATGCCCACCTGCTCCAGCCTGCCTGAAAAGTCCCAGTTCAGGTGTATGTTCCAGCCGATCCGGGTGAAATTGTGGAGGACGGCGTTCGCTGACCACACTTTTTTCTCTCCTACTAGTAATAGCTCACCTTAACTGATCACTCTTGTTGGGGACACTGGGGCATGGCCACTAGGTAACTCGAGGGGATGGAAGACCACGAGTGTCGATGAAGCCCCCTCGCACTAGGCTCAGGTGTCCTTGCCCCCCCCCCCCCCCCGCCTGGAGGCATTCGCAGCAGTTCTGCGTACTAGGCCCAAGTGTCCTTGGCCCCCCCCGCCTGGAGGCACACACAGCAGTTATGCTGAGAATCTGCAACAATATGCTGCGGAGTTAGACTGCCTGAAACTAAGCAAGGCCACACAGGGGAGATATGGAAGAACAATGCTGAATAAAGCAGCTTTATGTATAGTTTAACAAACGATACAGAGAACAAGGGAACTAGCTAGGAATTGGATTGGCTGGCTATATGGATACTTAGGGCAGCTTGCTATTGGATAAGTATGCTGGGAAAAAGGATGTATAAAATCCTGTGTAACTTCCTGCTCTGTGTACAGGATTTGAGATTCAAATCTCCCTGTACCTTTTCGAAGCTTCAAATAAACTTTTCTGCTTCTCCACCTCGTTGTGATTATTGGGTGTAGCACACCGGGTAGCGAACCAACTCAAGCTGTTGTTCAGCCTCTCAGCACTGGGTGCCGGCAACACTCTCGTTATAGTGTGTATGATAACACCCATTGTTTCATGTTCTCTGTGTGGGTTTTAGCCCATGAAAGCTTATGCTCAAATAAATTTGTTAGTCTCTAAGGTGCCACAAGTACTCCAGTTCTTTTTGTGGATACAGACTAACAAGGCTGCTACTCTGAAACCTGACCACACTTTGACATTGATCAGCACCCAGGTGTGCTCCACAGACCAGCAGCAGCTCTTGGAACATGATCCATGATCAATGTGCTCATCAACAGAGTTCACAGGAGAGCTGCCTGGAGGTGCTCAGCACAGGTCGCTAGTACTGCTAATTGGGCGGCGGGGGGGGAGGTGTCAGGGACATTTTTACCTTTGGGCAAAGGCCAAGCAGCAAAGGGATCAATGCATTGTGGGAATGGCCCTGGAGGACTGTTGATTGTTGATACCTACGACCTGGTACATGCCGCTTGGCCCCATCCACACTGCACTGTAGGATAGGTGCAGGGCCATGCCACAGTTTTATGTCAGTCTCCTGCAGGAATGTGCTTCAGAGCTTCAGATGTGGTCAAGGGGTGGGGAGTTATGGCAGAATAACACACAGGCAACTGTCTACAGTCACAAGTGTAGAGGTAACCTATATGTACCTGCTGCAGCCATTTTATACCAACTGAAGTCTTTATTTGTATAGTACCGTAGGAAAGAGCAGCAGCTCTTTATTCAGCTAACCCAGTCTCACAATGGATACCAGAAGGAAACATATTTTCTATGTGCAAACCCTGACATCTGCGCAAATGCCATTTACTCTGGGTTTTACCAGGGCACTTTCTGTAGGGCCACGAGGGGACAGCATCCATTGACTTCAGGCTGGGAAGCACCAGCAGATGAGCTCTGCAGCCTAATTTGCCACAGTGTTGCATTCCCTGCTCCTGTGTTGGGCAGGGGTTGGCCAGTGTATATTCCTATTTACAGTCCTGCTGGCCTATTTCCTATGCACTGCTCTGCCATGCCATGTCCCAAAGTGCCTGCTGGGTGGCATGGAGAAAGCTGCCCCTGGACATATCTCCACAGTGCACAGCAACCCCACATTGGCTGTGATGCCTTTGGATCCTTCCATAGTTGTTCCGCAGGCTGTAGGATATGACCCTTAGTAATTAGAGAGACCCACTTGATCTGGGTCCTAGCAATTGCCTAAACATTTTAAAGGCGTGGATGAAGCACACAGGGGCAAAGTGGTTCTCCTTGCCTCCTGAGTCAGATGACAGTGAGGCGGTTGGATGCCTTTTGGGTAATGTATCCCTGCAGACACAGTAGAAGCCTCTGATGAGGGTCAGTTAGACTACGGCTGCTTTCACATGAGCAGGGTGACTATGATCCAGATTATCTGTGACCAAGTTTCTGCTCAACTCAGAAAATGGCTCCTTGATTCTCTGGCCTCGTTCTGCACTGGCACCAGTGTAGGATAAACAGTGCAGCTCCAGGCTTCTCTAATCTATGCTCAGTGACAATAGTCCCCAGGAGATGGTATGCCAGCTGGGGACCACCAGAGGGCAGCAAGCTACAGCCACATCCCTACGCCCAACACACCTCCTTATGCTGTGGCCTAGTGAGGGGGGTGATGCCCGGCACCAGATACAGAGGTCCACACCAGCTGAGAGCTTCCTCATGTGAGGCAATTTCTCAGCTGTTAGATCCAACCCTTTTGCACAGTCAGAGCAGCGCAAAACATTGAGAGTGCAACACAGTTTGGTCCAATGAGTAGAGTGTACATGAGCTCACTTAGTTAACCAACAATTTCTGCCTTTCTTCTCCCAGTGTTGATGCTCATTTACTACCTAGCTGGTGGCAGAGGAATGTTCTATTTGTTACAGGAGTGCTCTTTCTGTATATAGGTAAATAGCTAGTTAACAGATAAGGCTCCAGTAGATGCCACTCACAAATACATAGCATAGTTCAGGAGTTTTGCAGGACCAGTAAAACTTGTGTACTACAAATGGCTCCCCCTGGCTGTTCTTTACACCAGCTCTTAACAATACACTGAAAGAAATTCACATCATTGATTGTTCACACCAGCCTTCCATTTTGATTTAAAGAAATCTTTATAGCCATTTTAAACAAATAGCATATTTCATTACACAGGGTGGGTTTTTTTAACATTTGAACACTGAAAAAGGAGTAATTTTCCTTTAATTTTTGGTTTGTACCTAGATGATCTCTGTGTGTTTGTTTGGGGGCATTTGGGGGCCTATTTTAATATGTTTAACCTTTCCTCTTGGTATAATTCAGGAATGATTCCCATAATCACTTAGAAATGAGAGATTTCACACAAAGAAATATTCCATTTTATTCTTCATCCCTAGATTCCAATTTCATACCACATTATTGTATTAACCTGAGAACAATTCTTTCACTATTGTGACCCTTTAAAAACTTCCTCTGCATACCTAGATTTTTTTTTAACTACTGTTAGTTTTTAGTGAAACCCTAGGTCTCTTTCATCTTGGCTGTCTGGTAATAATGCATTGTTTGACAGGATACATAGAGCCAAAGAAGCTAAGACAGTTTTTTTTTTATGATTTTATTAATTTGTGTTAGATTATCATCCCAAATTTTTTCTGGATCTTGAGCAACAGTCTCTAATTTTCTTTGAGCAATACAAGGGATTATCATAGCCAAATCCTATTAAATGTAGGACTATTAGGATAAGTATAATTATGAACTGTAATTAGCTGAATCAATTTGGTGTCTGCATAGATGCTTAAAGAGGAAAATGCATTCCCCTCTGCCTCTGCTCTCCCTTGGAACTACAGAGGCCTCCAAGCACAGCTGGATTAGTAAATCCATTACATGGGATGGGAAAAGCAAGTTTTGGGGAGCCCAAGCCAGTGCACAGACCTTAGCACATTGCAAAGCTTAGCTCATTAGGTACTCCCTAAGTGCTGCTATGCAAAGAGGATTAGAAGCTAGGAGCCTGTGGATCCCCTTCTGTGCAGATCCACCAATCATTGCTTCCTTCAGAGTGCTGCTGAGAGAGCAGGATGGGTTCCTGCAGCTTCAGGTTTGCAGTAGGAGCCACAGAAAGTCTCCACACTGTTCCATGCCCTGATCAAAGGAGCCAGGAATTCCCCATGATAGCCCTGACAGCTTCATAACCAGGAATTCCCCATCATTCCACATTACAACTCTGATGTCAACTTCTTCTGTTGCCTTGGGAAAGTCAATTCATCTCCCTGACTCAATTTCCCCATCTGCTAAATGGGGATAATAATGCAGCGGGGCGTTTTGAGGATTAATTAATTAGCTAATGTTTGCACAGCACTTTGAAGATCAAAAGGTTTAAACACTGGTGTTATTCTCAAAGTGTTGAAATTAACTTTCCACATCTTGGCACATGAAGGCCCAGTGATTTGGCCGATTTCCACAGGATGTGCATTGGCATGAGAACAGGTGATGATGAGGCAGTGATTCATAAATAGATATATCAGAGTTTTCCCTGCAAACACTCAGGTGCTTGTTGTTACTGAACCCATAGGTACGACCAGCATTTAGTTACCTGTGCCTTGTTGTTTCTATGCAGAGGCAGTACTGTAGTTCCAGAAGTGATAGCACAACTCGATGGGAGAGGGCTTTTGCCTGAAGGTAAATGCTAATGTCTCATCATTGTGCCTTCTACTGACATAAAACGTAAAATAAATACAGTTTCAAAATGTCTGTACAGTGTGTATACCCTTCATATCGACTGGCAAGATTTCACACGATTTCACGATTAGTAAGATTCTCGCTTTAGTCCTTCTCTGAGTCCCATCCTAAAACGTCTCACAATCCTATAAATTATGGGCCAGTTTTCTTCTCCCTGCTCCATCCCCTAGGTGCAGCTTTAGTGGCACAAAGAAGTCAGAAAGCTATCCGAACTCCTTGACTTGGGATTCCCTCAGTGAGGGGGAGTCCCTAGCTGGCTCCCATGCAACCTTCTACAGCCCCCCAGCACATAGTGCATGTATTGGGTGTGCAAGGGGGTATCATGAAAGTGCTTCTGAGCTCAGGAAATCCCTGGCTGGCATATCCCTTGTGAGCCATAACCAGCCTACAGGCTGCTCTATATTATGCTCAGGCTGGGGACAACACAGAACCAACCCTAGAGTCAAGGAACCATAACGACCTCCTTTGTGGCCTCTCTCTCTCTCTCACTACCATGCTGCTGCACCCCACGGATACAACAGAGAATCTGGCCCCATGAGTCTGGGATTGGCCAGTAAACATTTGTGAGTTAAATGATTACCCAACAAGCTGCACATTGTTCCCCATCTCAGTTATAGAAAGGCTTCAGATCCTGAATAAGATATCAGAAAATATTTCTTTCTTCTCAGACAACTTGAAGTTGGTGTCTTTTGCAAAAGCCCCGAAGTGGGTTTAGAAAATGTAAAGCAAGTGACAATTATGAGACATAAAATGGAAGGAGAGGAAAATATTGATTGGTAATAAAAAGTTATTGTTGAAATGTCATCTTTCATGGTTCATCACTGAAACAAGTTCATCTTAGCATCTTTTCCCATTAATTAATATGGATAGTTACAGAATGTCAAATCAAAAATTCATTTATATAATTGAAAATACTGAATTAAATGGCAGCTTTGACATTTTAATTCCAGCAATTATTATTGCTAAAGGAATCATTGGCACCCAAACATAACACCTAGACACACCAAAATCACATTTAATGACAATAATTATAAAATACACTGAATAAGCTTTTACTTTCGGCAGTGCACGGAGAAGAACTACTGTATCATTACTGGTAATAGGAGTCATGTGAATAACTTTGCCAGCACACTATCAAATGGGTTGCTCGTTGGGTCTTTGCAATAACCTTTGCTGAGGGACCAGGATGACTTAGAGCCATAAGTTATTTGTTTAGAAAGGTTTTAAAAATAAAGCCATTTTAGTGCTCAGTGAAGGATAAAGTGTGGGGGAATTCTGAAATAGAAAAGGGTGCTGAGTTCATCAACACGTTATTTAATGTATAATGTTCTTTATATTAACTGTGTCTATTTAGTCTGGTACAAAATATATTGTTTAAAGTTTCCTAAACAAGTTTGAATTACTAGAATAAGTCCTATAAAATTGCAATATTAAAGGAAACATCTGGATTGATAATTTTGCGCCCTTTAATGTTTGCTAGGAGTTCAGCATAAGAAATGAAAGGGTGGCAGACTATCATTACATTGAATTGCAAACTGATTATACGTTGATATATGTACTGTAACAAACACTTTACCTTTAATTTTTGGTTTTACTAATTTGTTATGAATAGGAATAAAACATTGTTGAACCTGTTTATTAGAGCTGTTCTCTGCAATGCAAAGGCTGCAAAAAGGTAATTTTGTCTCATGACTAAAGCCATGAAATAGCTCCTTATTGGATCTGAAGTATCTTTTGAAAGTATTTTTTGGTACAAATATTAGGCTAAATCCTTCTCACCTTACTCACACATGCAGCACCATTAATGACAACAGGACTAATCAGATCAGTAACACTGTAAGATTTTTCTCAATACTTTCACTTACATTTTCTTGTATTTAATTCATAACATTTAAATGTATTTAATCATAACATTTAAAATAGAATAACGCCACTATATAAAATGGTACGCCCACACCTTGAATACTGCATGCAGCTCTGGTCATCTTATCTCAAAAAATATATATTAGACTGGGACAAGGTACAGAGAATGGTAACAAAAATGATTAGGGATAAGGAACAGCTTCCATACAAGGAGAGATTAAAAAGACTGGGACTGTTTTGCTTAGTAAAGAGACAACTAAGGGAGAATATGATAGAGGTTTATAAAATGACTGGTGGGGAAAAAGTGAATAGAGAAGCGTTATTTACCCCTTCGCATAACACAGGAATCAGGGGTCATCCGATGAAATTAATAGGCAGCAGGTTTAAAACAAACAAAAAGAAGTACTACTTCATACAATACACAGTCAACCAGTGGAACTTGTTGTCATGGGATGTTGTGAAGGCCAAAAGTGTAATTGGGCTCAAGAAAGAAGTAGATGAATTCATGGAAGAAATGCCCACTAATGGCTATTAGCCGTGATGGTCTGGGACGCAACACCATGCTCTGGATTTCCCTGAACATCTGACTGTTAGAAGCTGGGACTGGACGATAGGGGATGGATCATTCAAAATTGTTCTAGTCTGTTCATTCCCTCTGAAGCAGCTGGCACTGGCCACTGTCAGAAGACAGGATACTGGGCTGGATGGACCATTGGTCTGACCCAGTATGTCCAGTCTTATGTTCTCATGTTCTTATTTATGCCTTCTAACATAAAATAAATGAAAGTTTTCATCCATTGCGGAATCTGTAGAATATGATAAATGTAATGTAATTTGTTAAATTCCAGTTAGATGTCTTTCGTTAATATTCTTATTTATCATTGTATTACCATAGTCCAGGATCCCATTCTGCTAGGCACTGAATAAACACAGAACGAAGACGGTCCCTCCTTTGTACATATCCTGGCTCTTGATCTACATCGATCATCATTCAGATTACATCATGACACCAGTCATAAAACAGTGGGTCAGATTCAAATCAATGGAACTATGCCGATTTACATCAGCTGAGGCTCTGGTTCAGTATCTTTTAAAACTTCTAACACCAGTGAATGTGCAGGGCTGTACTATGGGGCCTCTTGGCACTCCTACTATAGAAACAATAATAATGGTCACTACTAGGGAAAATTCACTCCTGGAACACAGTACTTGCACAGAGTCTTATGCACCATTCAAACTCCATGCTAAGGGGTTAATTATGATTCAAGTGGTGCATAGTGCCTTCTGTGAGCCTTCTGCACTGGGGTAAATTTCACACAGTGGTGAACAGCATAGGAAAGTTATGCAACAAGTAAGGGCTGGCGTGCTGATTGTCTTACTTCCCTTTTGCTGTCAGGTGAGTTAGATGTAAATAACCATTTTCCTTGCATTATTGTTGTTTTATTTAATAGTTCTATTGATTGCGACAGTGGCTACAGGTCACGCTAAGGTGGGAGGCCCTGGCAGTTCCAGTATGCTAGACACCATTCAAGCTTACAGAAAGGTATGGTCTTTGCTCTAAAGAGCTTACATTCCCAGGGTGATACACAGTCTATGAAGGGCCTGGGAGAGGATGCAGTCAAAGTATGGACAGTCTTCCCATACACAGATTCACACAATTTTTGGGAGGAACCAAGGCCCACTCAGACTGTGCATTGGGTGAGGATTTAGCCCCTGAGAATCCATTTTTCATTTTCAAAACTGTCACTTAGAATAGGTATTTCCATGCCTTTTTAATAATCATTTTATTGTCTCTGGAACACATTTAAACTGTGTTTATATAGTTTAACTATATATATATAGTTATACAGGTTTAGCCCCATGTGGGCACTTATTCCCGTATAGAAGTATATATATATATTTTGGTTTAGTTTATGTCACTTGGTAAGGTGATTAACCTAAACCAAAAAAGGCACTCATACCACAACAATAGTGTTCAAAAGAGGGAGATGGGTTACAGTGGGATGGCTATATTGATATAATTGGTAAACATTCCCACATATACACAGCCTTACTTTAAAAAAAAGAAAAAAAAAGCAAGCTAGAGTTACACATAGTCACAGGACTCCAGCAGTGGGGTCTTTAAGACAAACACCTGATATTGCAGGACTCACGATAAAATCTCAAGAGCTGGCAATACTGATATCAGATACAACATGGGAGCATGACAACATGAGGGTGGGGAAGGAGGATGAGGGTAACAGTCATAAAATTCTGCTGTTACCAAAGTTGACACTATTCATAGCCTGATTTTTTTGAATTCTTCAAACTTACACTTATCTTTAGTATGTAAAATATTCCCTATCAAACCATAATCATTAGATTGTAAATGCTCAGGGGCAGGGACCATTTTGTTGTTCTGTGTTTGTACAGCACCTTGCACAATGGGATCCTGATCCATGACTAGGACTCCCACCACACTACCACAAAACAATTATAATAATAATAAAATAATAATTGTGGCCCCTTAATCTCCTCCTTAAAAAGAGACACAGAGCTCTCTGCCCATTAATGAATTAATATTTATTTGTTCGTTTTCCCTTCCCACGTCTATATAGATTGTCCCCAACTGTTACTCTAGCTAGCATTATAACATATGTAGCATTTTTTGTTACAAAATTTATGCTCCATTTTTATATTATCTCCTATTGACAGCAAAGAAACTAAAATAATAATCAAATGACAAAAAGAAATATTAATATGCACTGACAAAGACTCTTCTGCTCTGGTTTTATTGTGGGTTATGAATGGAAGGATCTTTTTTAATTAATCAGATTTTAATCTACACCTGCCATTAAGACCCAGAAGATTCTTTTTCCATGACCTTCCATTCCTAACCCCACCTACCACATATGAAGATTGGGCCTGATTCTAGACTTCATCACAGCAGTTGTATACCAGTGTGATGTCATTGATTTCAGTGATGTAAAACTGGTATAAAATAAGGTTATTGATTTTAACACTGAAACCTTAAGGTCCAGGTGAGACCATATGATCAATAAGGATTTGCCCTTATAACCCCATCATAACCTCTTTCTGTCATTTTGCACAATCACTCTAGTTAATGGGTATACCCCATGCACCCTCCTATTCCAAACAACTGCTTGTCTTCCTAGTGTACACAGGTTACTTAGCAGAGTTTGTTCATGTGCCCAACATTCCAATCAGCCTTTGCACAAAGAAGTTCTGAAATTTTTGGTAATGTAGCTTGTCATCTCCTAGCCTTTTAGTATAAATGTTACCATTGCAAACAGCTTCAACCACTTTCTTTCCTTCAGCATCTCTCGGAGCAATTTGATGGAATATTCTAGGTAGATTAAGTATTCAAATTCTTGGTAAATCGTTGATCCCACAAACCAGCTTAGTTGCTATTCTGTATGTCCCAAATAAATCTAATAGGACTAATTTTTAATCACACCTTTTACACCAGTGTAATTTAATTGGCTTCAGTGGGGTAACTCATGATTTACATCAAGATCCCTGAGATCTGAATGTGGCCCTAGAAAGGTAACACCTTGCACAAAACCAGAATGCAGTTCCATTTTATGAAGATCCCCAGACTGGCAGTTGTCAGTGGTCTGTTAGAGAACAACTACATGCTGTTACAAAGATGGGTAAACAACAAAAATATTGCATTTGGGGTTACACAAATACTTGGTTGCTTATCTGAACCTTACCCAAACTTCTTGGGTCTGCAGAATTGGCCAGAAAGCCCATGGCAGCAAGCTTCTTGGAAGTCTTTCCTTCTTTTCATGACAAAAAGGCTAAAAGAACAAGTCTGCTGTATGACACTTCCACTCAGAGCTGAGTTTAGGAGTCACGGAGCTATAAGCAAAGATTGGATTTGGGGTCCTCCATTCCTGTTTTCTGCCAAAGGCATCCCAGAACTCCTTGCATGGTTTACAAAGGTGTTTTCCACACACACGCTTATGCATAAGAGGCGGTGCCTCACATGCATGTGTATCTCTTTTACGTCGTTTTCCTCTTCTGCTCCTTTCTTCTCTCTGCATTTCTTTCTCTTCCATTTTCTCTGTTCTGTCCCTCCTTTTCTCTCTCTCTCCTAAATATGTTCTTTTTTTCTTTCAGTCTTTCCTTTTTACTTGATTCCATGCTGTTTTCCCCACCTCTCTCTCTGCAGGATCACAGCAGTAGCTTTACTAAAGAAAGAGCTGCAGAGGGAAACTGATTTGGGTTCTAATCAGTTACACTGTGAAGCTCCATCCTTGTGCAAAAGTACTTTGGCTGCAGGGGTTCACTAGACTAGGATTGTAGTAATTTTTCATCTGCCTCCTTCCCCCCTCTATTTTTTCTCTTCATCACTTTTCTTCTCTCTCTTCTATCTCTTCTCTCCTTCTTTCAGTCTTTACTCCTTTATATTTCAACCATGCTGTTTCTTGAGGGAAATAATCCATTTTCTTCCTGTATCAATCTCTCTGCAGGAAATTGGCTGTAAAGGAGAATGGGGTCACATTGTACATTGAGTGCATTTATAAATAGTTTATAACGGGTTAATAAATGATTAGTTGCTGTTTTTATAAATGGTTAATCAATTGTTAGACATTAGAATCCAACAGGTAACTAGGTTGATTATAACCATGTCGTATAACCATCTATAACACCGTCTATTAACATGATTATAACTATTTATCACACTCTACTCACAGGCTTATAACATCTATTCATCATTTATTAACCCTTTATTAACTATTAATCAATGTACCTTTAATATAGTGCGTGGCTGGAAATGGACTAGGATTGCAATTTCCCCTGGAAACAACTAACCAGCTCCCTGTAAAGTGGTTGATACTGAAGATAAATTGCTAAACTTAGCTCTCTTCTAAGCACATCCTTTTTACCCAGTGGACATGGCTACATAAAAACACTGGCCAGGGGTGATCAGCTTCTGTAGTGCTTATGTCCTAAAACGGGATCTAATTCTGTTCCCAGCCTGGCTGGAAGTTAAAAGAGAAGAGGCATTTGATAGCTAAACATGAGAAATTTACCTCTATGAAAGTATTATGCTGCAGTGCTAGTTAAGGTTGAATTACAGAGTTCAGATTTAACCGGAACTTTCTTTTGTGAAAATATAACTTAAATGGAAAAATAAAAGACATAGAATATAAACTTGGAGCACAATTTCAATTATGATGAAAAATAAATTGATACAGAAAGAATAAAGAGTTCAGAAATCACACATTTTTACAGGATTTTGCTGAATTATTTTGTTTGCTTTGTACCCCTTTTCCAAGAATATTAAAACATTCTGGGATCTGTCCTTTGTCCACATTGTTGTGCTTTCTGCTGATTCCTAGAATATTGTGACAAAGCAGGAATCTTCTTAATGTTTTCTCTGAATACTGTGTGGGTGCCTCAGTTCTTAAGTACCTAGGTGGTGGGATAAGGGTCTGTGATTGTTGCAGAGCCCTAAAGGGGCTGCACAGAGAATGACCGACACCCTGTCTCCTGGCAACTGATGGCCTGGGCCCCTCTCCTCTGCAAAGGTGCCAACTTTGTTGGAGAACAAAGAGATCAGGTGACCTCCTGGCCCGGGAAAGAGACAAAGGCTGGGGGAGGAGCCGGGAGGTGGCTGGGGGAGACTGCTAGAGAGTGTTTCAGTTTTGGAGCTGGCTGGGGAAATGGAGGGAGGGCCAGATGGGCCTCTGGCATCCCTGCCCCCCCATGGGGAAATGGAGGGAGGGCCAGATGGGGCTCTGGCCTCCCTGCCCCCCCGAAGATGAACCTGACTGAGGGGTCCTGGTTTCTGTACCTTCAAGCTTTGTTTTAGACAAGGTTCCTGTCATCTAATAAAACTTCTGTTTTACTGGCTGGCTGAGAGTCTCATCTGGCTGTGGAATTGGGGGGCAGGACCCCCTGACTTCCCCAGGAGCCCCGCCTGTGCGGACTCACCGTGGGAAGCGCACGGTGTGGAAGGGGACGCTGAATGCTCCAAGGTCAGACCCAGGCAGGTGGAAGCTGTACGAGCTTTTTTCCCTAGAGATAGCTGGCTCACAGAGAGGAGGCTCCCCCAAAGTGCTGACTGACTTTGTAGGGAGTAGTTCCAGAGCATCGCCTGGTGAAGCCATCACAAATATCAATTAGAAAATGACTGTGTTTGTCAACAGAGCAGAACTATCAGAAAATGGGAGGCGGGTGTCTTTAATAGAAAATTGTGACTTCTTGGCAAAAAAAATCCAACACTATTGGCCCAAATTTGGAATTTTTGTATTTGAAAATGCTGCTGTTGCTTCATGGGAATTGTAGTTCAGGTGGTTCAATCTTTGCAATGGGATGAGCTCTTTCATTGGACTACATCTGCCATGAAGGAGGGGCCACTGGGCCAAATCTGATTAGCATTGCCAACCTGTGCACCACTTTGCGATGCCTGGAGCGGAGAACCAGGCCCAGACCCTTAGGATAGGATCCAAGCCGCTGCCATCATGAAGGAGGGGCCACTGGGCCAAATCTGATTAGCATTGCCAACCTGTGCACCAGTTTGCAATGCCTGGAGCGGAGAACCAGGCCCAGACCCTTAGGATAGGAGCCAAGCCACTGCAGCCGGATGAGTGCAGTATGGGCTCACTCTGTAATCCCCTTCTTCCCCTCCCCCGGCCTCCCCTCAGTAATATTTTTTTTGGAATGGCGGGGACCCTTAGCTTCAGATTTTGCCCCAAGCCCCCCAAAACCTCTGTGCAGCCCAAGTTTTCAGTGCAGTTGAAGATATAATGCAATAAAGCCTGGAAACTCGTTACTGTCCTAGGAATTCACCTCTTAAAGACTTATATAGAAATGGATTCTCTTTAAGGCCTGTATTATTTTCTATATTATTGTTTCAAATAAGCTTTTTCCCTTTTGCTAGAGTAGAGGTAAACCAACTAAAAAGTGGGTTTATATCATTCTCAGATAGGAAAACTAGAACTTTGGTTGCTGTGCCAAGAACTCCTATCTGATCTTCATTCTGCATATTATTTTTTCAAGCAGTTATAGGGGACAACCAGCCATTAACTATAGCATTGTTCCTTATATGTTTTAAATAGCACATCTGCCTGGCTTTGTGGGTACCTGTACTGAACACTTTGTCTGTTGCTAGACAGGTATCAAGAACTTCAAGCTTCTGTGGAAAAGTGGGCAGTGACCACGGGACTAGTGCAAGACACCAAACTCATTCCCCTAACAAAGAAAAAGACGCCTAGGGGAATGTGAACATTGCCAGACAACTGCATTTATTACTCAAACACAAAAAAGAAATAATGTACTTGGTTTTCTGAGAGAGACTGAAGAATATGAAAGTGGAAGTAAACATGGTATCAGCAAACCATAGACTACAGGAGAGGTGACCACACTGGAAATCAGCACTCAGAATAGTCCTGGAAAAAAACAAAGCATAAACAGCTACAATGAGCATGTGCAATAGAATATAAAAAGACATTTGAATCAACCACACAATTCTCAGGACATCTGCATGGGCTTTCTTGTGCCTTTATTTAACATACTGTACCTAGTGGACTGTAGGTGCTATCTCAATCATGACCAGAAAAAAAGCAGTAAGAAAGAACCACAAAGGGCACTGCACAGGAGTTGAATAGCAGGAAGGGAGTCCAGCATTATAGCACAGCATCAGTTCTCTCAGTACACTGAAATGCAAATGTGCATTGTTGTTGGTTACAGTGGTAAAATTGAAATTGGAGGAAGCAGATGCTGTAATCTGATGATGATGTTGTTCTTGCTGAGTCTGAAGAATCACTTCAAGAGCTAGTAATGAGAGTAGCTGAAGCTAGTGTTGATTACAGACTACATCAGAATGTAAAAAGATAAAGGTGATGACACTTCTGCAATGGCATATTGCAGCCACAATATAAACTGGAAATAGAGAGGTTGAACAAGGAAAGAAATTCTATTTCTAAATCCACAATGTAAAGAAATGGACTATCCCAGTTTCCGCTAGAAAGTTGGCATTAGCATCTTCTCTGTTCACGTGTATGAAATGTAAAGACTAATAGGGTTCATAAAAGGACTTGTAATCACAAAACCAAGGCTGATAAATGCCTAGATTCAGTCTGTGCTTATATATAGCATGGGGGGAGGGCGGTGAGAGAGAGAGAGAGAGAGAGATACAGTCAAAACCAGCAGATTAGAAAAGCACTGAGGCTTTGTAATGTAAAGCTGTAACCAAATGTTATGTATATCATATTGTAGAGAATGTGGGATTAAGAAGTCAAAATATTTGTTAACAGAATTGCTCCATAATGGCGCAGGAACAACACAGAGAAGAAAATAACAAAGGAAAAAAGTCACTGGACAATATTTTAAAATGGCTAGATTTCATGGCAGAGAAGGCAACACAACCTGCACATGGATATGCAAAAAACTGATGGATTGTGGAGAGAAAAGTAGTTGAGAACAGAATAGGATGAATACTAGGTCAATTAATAAAATAAACAGATGAGCTACTGATTATAATAATGCTGCAGAGATGGCACACTCATCGCCCAGGAGGAGGTAGTAACTAGCGTTGTACTGAGAGACATCATTCAGCAGTATTAATAGAGTCTGGGAAGAGTCACTTGCTGGTGTACTCAGACCTGGACTGATGGAAGTTGCACCATTGAGTGTTTGAGAAATAATAAAAGATAAACTGAGCAAGGGATTCTGGGGGAATCCAGAAAAAAAGTTAGTCACAGTCAAACCTACTGGCTACCAGTGCCATGAGACCTTGTCATGGCAACCTTATTAGAAGCATTTAATGCCACAAAAATAAGGAACCCATCTCCTGAAGTCCATAGTCAGCATTTAATCAGGCCTTACTCAAAACTGAATCAGGAGTTCTGTTTAGGGATTTGCCCACTACTAATAATTTTCCCTTTCAGTTAACTATTGAGTGCTTGATCTTTATTATTTTGTCACACGGATTATTTTTCTCAGCTTGAACTATATATTGGTGATATTTTCAGCAGAGGTCCATTCCTTCACAATGGATTAGGTATCAACCATGAAATATTAAGTGTTCTTGTGGTAATATTTCATATTATTGCATATTGGACAGTAGCCACATCATTTCTAGTTCATAAAGTGCACCATCATCAATCAGACACTAGTGCTGAGGAGGTAAAAGAGCTTTTGGAAAATTAAATGGATCTCTACGTTTATGAAACTTTTGATTTCTTCTGATTGCTACTCACAAACTCCTACTTAAAACTTAGGAAACTAGTGGTACTCAGTAATGAATTAACTCAAGGCTATTGAAAATAGTTTGTTACAAGCTACCACATTTTCTATGCTGTGAACAATCTGAACTCTTGGGAGTTTGTTTGGCACTGAACATCTCAGGGGGTAGCAGTGGGAGAACATGCAGAAAGATGATGGACTGGCAACTATACATAACTCTGAAAAATAAAAGTTATTTCCCCTTAAAATGCTGCTGTTGTGTCACACTACTTTTAACACATCATGTCATATGTGTTGTGAATTCAGATAGTAGTCAGTATCTGAGCCAAACACTCAGCAGATGTTGAAGAGACCAGGTGGCCATAAGAAATGAGTAATTTTAGATCTCTCCAAATAGTTCAGCAGCCATGATTCTTTAGTTTGTGCATCTCCAGCCTAAATCTCTGACAGCAAAGATAGCAACTTTGATTTCCCAATGAGCATCATCAAGGGTATGTAATTGTCTCTGAATACTTAAGATTTATCCACTTGGGTTTACATCAGAAGGACGGGAGAGGTACTGAGAGAGAGGGTAATAACAGCACAAGTACCTCTTAGCTAGCTACTTGTCAGTCAAAATGCAGTCAGAATTGCCAGCCTGTGTCTGCTGCTTAGTGGAGCTGATTTAGTTAATTCTGCCAACTTTCCCATTTAACCCCCTACTTCAATACAACTAATTTACATATTATTTCATTCTGCCCTTACTTTCCTGCACTCCAGGAATATGTCATTCTTAGAGTCAATACTGGTTTGGCAGAGTTCAGGCCAACCTACTACTGTAAGAGCTGAAGACCCATACAACCTATAGCTATCCTATTGTTACACCAAAAATTATTATCCATAGTTGATGTGTTGCATTGTTTGGTGCATGAGTGGGTAACATTATGTTTATAGTTATCTTGCTATCTTTACTATAGTAGTGTATAGGACTACTCACTGCTGGAGTCAGGGCCTTCGTGCTGTCCATTGTGCTTTCTGCTGCAGATAATCCCAACTCAAAAGCATATTGCGTTGAAGTAACGGTCATTAGGCTGGGGGCCTAAACTGCTCAGTTTGCATAAGAAAATGTCTCTGGACACACAAATTGAGTTTTTCTGCATAAAAATTCAAAAATTTGGCCCCAGTAACTCCAATTTATAGACATGTTACTATCTATTTTCATGAGTTTAAACAATGTTGTTGCAGAAATTACCAAATAAATATGGGTCCCATTGGACAAGAGATATACCTACTGGCCAGAGGCATATTAACTGATGAGGACCACCAAGTTTATTACCTCATGTAATGTTCTGGGGATGCCCCCACTAGGGTTCTGACCAGAACTTTGTAATAATAAAGGTCAACTTCCAGCTCCGATCAGCCCATGGTGCCAGCCTCCATCAGCCACCTGCATCTTTATGCTTTGTCTGATACTGCCGCTCATGCTTGGGAGGAGCTCCCTATAAACATCTGAAAAACTAACTCATTATCCTCTTTCAAAACCCTCCTTAAAACTTTCCTCTGTCATGAAGCCTACACAAAACTTGACAACAGTTAGGCTGCTCATGTGCTAAGACCACTGTCTATCATGCTAACCAATATTGTCTCATTGTTTCCTTGTGCTCCCCTGTCTGTCTGTATCCATGTGTGTCTCTTGTCTTGTAGTTAGATTGTAAGCTCTTTGGGGCAGGGCCTGTTTTTTTGTTCTGTGTTTGTATAACGCCCAGCACGGGTGGCCGGGGGGGAGGTCCTGGTCCATGCCTAAGGCTCCTAGGCACTACTATAATATCAGTAATAGACTCATAGACTTTAAGGCCAGAAGGGACCACCATGATCAATTCTAGTCTGACTTCCTGCACTTTGTCGGCCACACAACCTCACTCACCCACTCCTGTAATAGACTCATAACCTCTGGCTGAGTTACTGAAGTTCTCAAATCATGATTTAACGACTTCAAGTTACAGATAATACACCATTTACACCAATTTAAACCTGAAAGTAACCCAGGCCCCATGCTGCAGAGGAAGGCATAAAGACCCCAGGGTCTCTGCCAATCTGACCCAGGAGAAAATTCCTTCCCAACCCCAAATATGGCGATCAGTTAGACCCTTGAGCATGTGGGCAAAACCCACCAGCCTGACACCTGGGAAAGAATTCTCTGTAGTAATTCAGAGCCTTCCCCATATAGTGACCCATCACTGGTCATTGGAGATATTTGCTGTTAGCTGTCACAGATCAGCTACACGCCATGGTAGGTAGTCTCATCATACCATCACCTCCATAAACTTATCAAGCTCAGTCTTGAAACAAGTTAGGGTTTTTTTGCCCCCACTACTCTCCTTGGAATAATAACTATAATAACCAAAGAAGAAAATGCTCCAGAGAATGCTTCCTAGGTTTAACATTCAAACCAATGTGTGCTGTGATGGGACTTTGTGAGTTTAGGAAGTGTTGTGAGAATACTCATACAGTACTAGCATGATCATTAGACCTCAGTGCTGTGTACTTAGCTATCAAGTCTCAGTGTCCTGATTTAAGGAGCTTCCAGTAACCAAGGACACATTACCCTATTCCTTAAAATATTGTCACTGGACTTCCAGGAAATAAATTGTAATGCACCAGGAACTACATGCATGTGTGGGTTACCAAGATGCTGAGAATAAAATTCCAACCTACCTCTAAATTTTAGCACAGGCTTAAGTTGTCTATGTTCCTTCCAAACTTTATAGTAAGAGAAGTATCACTTTACTTTTCTTGTGTTCTAAAGAGTTCATTTTAGGTAATAGATCCTGCATTCCGGTAGCATAATCCCAGGAAGCAGTAACCGCAGTGATATAGACAAGGTACTATTTTTCTCAGTCATGATTTAGGTCACAGCTTCATCAGATTGGTTATTGCTATAGCAACCACAGCTTTTGCCTTTGTACAGAGACTTCTAACGGTATTCCACAAGGTAAAAGAAACATTCTGAAACATATCTGATAAACCAAAGCTATTAGGACATAAAGATAATCAAAGTAAAAACAAAAACAATTCACTCTTTCCTTAAAGATTAAAATGAGATCACTGCGAAAGAAAAAGGGTGGAGTGAATGAAAATAAATATAACCAGTGGTTTGTGGATTCTGGTAGAAATCAAATCATGGTACGGTTATTAAGGCTCAGAACACAAAGGACTCTTTCCTCTGGTACAGAAGGTCACAGATTTAACTCCTGTGAAGAGAAAATCCGAGCATACTTCATTTACTGTGGTACTGCACCAGCATAAGCACCTTTAATTATTTTAGTCTCCCCCTTCCTCACAGACAATGACAAAACCCTCAACCTTGTCAAGGAAAGTTATATGTATTACCTAGCTCCTGTAGGAAGCTTTATTTAGCCACCCTTGCCAACAGAATAATTTCCTTTGGAAAAATTGTCCCCAGATTGTCTCCTATTCATGTTTTGTCTCTGCATCTTTAAATTAACTCACTTCCTCTTTTCTCACTCACCTACTATAGGACTGTTAAAATGATAGTGATCTCATTTATTAAATATATTTAAAATATGTTAATTTTGAATTTAAAACTACAGACCCATGTCCATCAGGGAAAAGTTTTCAGTTGCCTTTCAGTTGGACTGGGATATGAAAACCAAGAAAGGACATAATAATTGATAATAATGACGAATAATATGTAGCACTTACTTAGAGTAGCATTTTTCAGCTTCAAAGTGCTTTACAAAATATTAACTAAGTAAGTCTCACAACATCCCTGTGAAGTGGGTTACAATTTCTGTACAGCATGGGGAAGCAAGGGCAAAGGGTTAAGTGACCTGCCCAAGGCTACATATTAAGCTATTGAGCATTTCCTGAGTACCATCGACTCCCACTGAAATCAGTTAAAATCAGTGAGAGGCAAGGGTACTCGTTGCCTCACAAAACATGTTCAGGATCTTGTAGGGTCAGGCCCTTCTTAAGATAGGACCATTACACTGGATGGACACAACTGTCTCCTGAATTTTCAAAGGTCACTAGGGAAATTTAAGCAGTGTGTCCCTCCCCAACCTCTATTGCTTGTACCTCACTTGGAAAATTTAGCACCATGCAAATTCGCTTGTTAAATGCTCACTAAGAATTCCTCCAAGCATTTTAAGCATTTGCTTAAGTCCATCCTTATTCAGCTACACATATGCATCAGTTCCTTCATAGAGTATAGGACTACTCACTGCTCGAGTCAGGGCCTTTGTGCTGTCCACTGTACTTTCTGCTACCGATAATCCCAACTCAAAAGCATATTGCGTCAAAATAAGTGTCATTGGATGGGGGCCTAAACTACTCAGTTTTCATAATAAAATGTCTCTGGACAAACAAATTGAGTTTTTCTGCATAAAAAGTGAAGAATCATAGAATCATAGAATATCAGGGTTGGAAGGGACCTCAGGAGGTCATCTAGTCCAACCCCCTGCTCAAAGCAGGACCAAGAAATGTGGATGTACAATGTTGTCGTCTCTAGCTTAGAGCTGCTTTCAGAAATTTGGCCATTTGAGTTTTGTTCGTTGGATCATATTTCATAAAACGTATTTGCTAATAACTCAGTCCTTTCAGCATTTGACTAATAAATAACTTTTTCAAGTTCAAGATTGACTGTATGTAGCCTACATAGTAACAGATACCCTAAATACATTTATGGCACTGAAACTTCTCTTCATGCATCTGTTACTTTAAGTTAATTAATCATCTATATCTATATCTTTTTTCCAGTACAATGATTCTAAACAGCTTCAGCATTGTGCAGGTTGGGTCCAAAATTGTTTTCCCAAAAGTTATCACAAGCTCCAATTTGCATTAAATTCAGAGGCCAGACAGAGTGCTTTTTTTAAATATGACTTTGTTCTGTTAACCCGCTTTTACAGCTTCCAAGGGTTAATGGCATACCTCCCCTGATTCATATATATCAATACTATGTTATCATTCACTTATTATGTCTTCTTTCTGAATTCAGTCAAGCATTATTACATTTCCCCAGATTCCGATTAATCCACTTCCATGTTAAAAGAACTGCTTGAAATGCAACTTTCATTAATATAAAGCAATACACACACTCCCATCTCTTTAAGGCAATGTGGTTGATTGCAATACATAATCAAGATTTCAAAAGCATTCTGCACCAAAGTAAGTATATCTGCAAGCCATTACCGAATTTTTGGTGCCTGTGTGTTGTTTGGAACCCATGCAAAAGGGTTCCTAAAAGGTGAGACTCAGGACTCTGAATCCTGAAACTAGTGGCCTTGGCAGTATATTTCTCCCCTGCAAGCAAACATACTCCCAAAAATTCAGGAAAGTGGACTGACAATTTTGACTAATCAAAAAAATTGCATAAGAAGCTTTCCAGGCTGCCATTAAGGTTCCATTAAAGTTGAAATGAACACGTCACCTTCGCTCTAACGCCACTTGGTGCACGTCCAGAATTTCAGCTGAAAACAGCCAGTTTCTGGCTGTTGCATCTGCACACCACCTCACCTTCTCCTCCCACAACAACCGCTGCTACAGTACAAAGATCACCACTGAAAAGTCCTCATTTGTCAATAGTTACCACACTGTGGTATTTGTGAGATGCCACACTTTTTCACCCTATACTGGTCTACTCTGACAAGTAATATCGGTATAGCTACGTCAGTCAGGGGGTGTGACAAAAACCACACCTCTGACCAATACAGCTATTCTGACAAAACCCCCAGTGTGGATGCAGCTATGTTGATGCAACAGGACTTCCGTCAACATAGCCAATTTCATTCCAAGAGGTGGTGGTCCTACCCAGACAGAAAACCCCTTCTTGGGTGCAGGCTGCATTTATACTCTGGGGTTTGCCAACCTAGCCAGGCCAGTATAGTCTATCAAGTGCAGACATACACTTAGAAGAGAAATAATGGCAGTACCTCCGACAAACCCAAATCATACCAACATACCTTACATGGTATGTTGATGGCAAAGCTGAGGAAAGAACCCAGAGAGTAAATCCTCAGCTGATGTAAATTGTGATCACTCCATTGACATCAATTTAATGTTCCCCTAGGCCAGAGCTTTGTACTTTACTCAAGTCTTTCATCCATACAACTTGTACAACACCTTTAATACAAATATGCAGAGCTTCACAGGGTTAAATAATACTGTTGTTTGTATAAGTGAAGCACTGTATAGATTAGTGGTATTATGAAATCTAAACAGTAGAATCAGAAAAGAGAAACTGAGAAGTGTTTGGTACAATAGAAGAAGGTAGTTGCACAAATTATCCCCACAGCTAACTTTAAAAACTGAAATTTCAAGCTAGGATGAGTCAAAACTATTCTGGGCTTGTTAAACTATTGTTTTAAATGTAAAAGCTTTTATTAGCTTAACATTCTATTTTAATCCACATGTGTAAAAATATGCATGCCTTCATTGCTTTGTCAAGATTGTGCACATTTTGCTCCTGACTCACAAGTGCACTGATCATAATGGATTTAATTGATATTCATGTGCATGCCATATTTACTTCTGTAGAGTTCCCGTGTAATTGAGCAATAGTTAATGGGCATTAAGGCTCTATTCACAAGAGATTACAAATGTGTGCCTATTGGGGAGCTTTTCCTGTGGAGTTTCCATGTGTCTGGGTAGGTCCATAATCAGCACACTAGTCATCACAAAGCACAGCTGAAATATGTGGCATCTTTCTAGTCTTCAGCCAGACGGAAACATAGTGCTCTTCCCCAGTTTGGACTGGGGGGGTGGTGACTAGCATTAGGGCAGAGAAATGTGAATCAGAGATGCTCGGCAGAGCTGTGTAAGACTTTCAGAAAAAGTTTCAAAGAATCTTGGCCAAGGTTTGCACCTCTTCAGTAAACCTGCGCTAAATCTGGAGCTATCCCCTTACTGTCCCTGGCATCTACTTTATCCCTGACAGAGGCAACAAAACCTCCTGAATTTTTTCTGTCTTAGGAAGAGGCAGCCTTGTGGTCTCTATAGCTCTTCACCAAACTCCAGCTTCATTGAGGCAGATGGCTGTCCTCTTCCTGGGCTCTTGCAGGATCAACCAGCTGATCTGTTTTCCCCCATTTCCAGTCTTTGGAGATGGATGATAGACAAGGCAAGTCATTCCCCTAAATCCACAGGAATGATCCTCTTCTTCAGTAGGACCCAAAAGATTCCATTGTGTCTTTCTGTGGCTCAGGCTCTGGCAATATAGCTTACATATGGTATAGTAGATCTCATCATGAGGGAATCCAAAACACTTTACAAATTATATAGAGAGGAATCCCATTACTGCCCCACTGAAAGTCTGTCACTGGTGGTCTGCAATGCAGAAGCTGGTTAAAAGTGCAGAGCAACACTGTTCAGTGGTTTAGGACAGCAAGTCAGGGGAAATACTGCATCCAGCTCAAACTGTTGGAGGAAAATAAAGGAGATAGGACGTAACTCCCTGGGTTGGAATTTGCTCGGTCTATACTTTTTGCTGACGCATTTGTGGAAGGCTTGAGATGAAGACAGTGTGATGGGGTGTCTGGTCATTTAAGAGTTATGATATCATGGTGTTAGGGAGAGGGGAATGGATTGTGATCAGCTTCTTAACAGTGCTGAGTCATTGTCATATTAAATCGAAATCCTATACTTAGTGATTTTTTGTTTGTGTTAATTTCCTCCCAGTTTTCATGTTTTTGTTGCAAATTAATAGCTAATAACTGGTGTTGAATGGTGCATAATTCTGTGCATGATATTTATTGTGATTATTATTGTAATAAAGTACAACTCTCTGTAATCGTGTAGTGGAGACTATCCTTTCTTCTCTTGTTAATCTATTCTTTAAATTTACTCAAAACTGTGGCGTTCAATTGGTAGCTATTTTAAGGTGTGCTTTTAATCCATTTTTTCTGTTGCTGTGTTCAGCTATTTTTTAGGCTTGTCTTTTCTAGCCATCATCTGGGACAAGAACATCTTGCTTGTGAAATTTAAAGAATTAAAAATGAAAGCTTAAAAACAAAGAAAAAAGGAGTTCAAAGCAAAAGAAGAAAAATCCAAAGAAGCTCCATAATATCAATGTATTGAGTAGCTTTTTAAGAGCCACGTTAGAGTCCAATCAACTACAAATCCAGAGGACAAACCTTCAGTAGTTCCCACAGATCATATCTCTTATGTTAGGCAGCTCAGAATCACATATCTATCTCATCAACTCGCCATTGTCCAATCAAATCACAACAGGCCAAATGGCGTAGATGTTTAGAAATCTCTCTGCCTTTTGGAATTTACCAATACACATATATTCACATTATCAGATATATACAAAATGGATTCCGGTCCTATAACACTGTTGGGCCAGACTCAGTATGTACTCTGGCAAAATGCCATTGAGTCAAATCTTGATGTCCTTACTCCTGGTCGGATCCAAGCTGCTTTTCTAGTGCCCCAACCTGGAGCTGGAGGAGGCTAAGCTGTCCATCAGTGCAATCTACAACAGCTTTTAGGCTGCTCTAGTATACACCAGTAGTAACAGCTTTTTAGAAACTGCAATGCACATTGGCTAGGCTGCCTCCCACCCTTGGCATAAAGGTGCACATGGACTCTCTGCAGAGTAGCCATAAGTGGGACTAAGCATTTGTCCCTCAGTTCTCACTCAAGTCAAACACAAAAGAATAAAAAAATCCTGACAATAAAGAGTTGTACGTGTGTGAAAAAGCAGGCACAGGCATAATGAATAGTCACAAAATCTAATGTCTTTGCCGTGAACTATGGAAAACCTGTCTGGATACAGCAGCTCTGAGAGGGCATGGTTGGGACAACAGATATGTGGTAATTTTAGTTATATTACAGGATGGATAAGGAGTTTAGTTATATTACAGGATTTTAGCTATGTTACAGCTGCATTTGGAGTTTAGTGTTCTTTAGGGAGGGTCTGATTGTAGGTATAAACTGATTTACCTTCCACTTTTGACCTGGTGACAGTAAACTACCATTCCTTCCTAGGTAGGGACAGATATGATGGATTTAGATAAATTGGGTGGGTAGAAAAGGATTATATCTAATTTTCTGGATGTGAAAGCCATGAGACTTGCAAGAAAGTGAGAATTGGTGAGGTCTGTGGGGAGATATATATGAGTAGTTGAAGGGTGAGGATCTGGGTAGAAATTTAAGATTGGTTAGGTCAGTTATTTCTTGCAGACTGTCCTGGAAGCTCTTATTTGGACATATGGCTGTAGCAGTTGCATCCACTTGCTGGCCACCTTTTCGGGGAAAGAATGGTTGTCTGAGGGGAGTTCGGGCCCCTTGATCTCTTTCATGTTGGGAAACTAAGCAGCTCTAGACCAAAAAGGAGGTGTGGATAAGAAATACAGGATTTAATACTGGGCCTGCTAGTCACATCTTGGGTCCTTCACACAACCTTGAGATGCTTGCAGATAGAGATCCTGCTCTATATTCATGTTGTTATATACAAGGTCAATTCTGAATAAAATTGTTACCATCCATGATTTGATTCGGGATGAGGCTATGATATGGCATGCACAAGAATCAATTGTCTTCAGGACTATGTTGAGCCACTTGGAGAGTAGCTGCTGTTAAGTGGCTGCAACCCTTTCTTTCTCAGTCCCTGTGCAGCATGAATTAGCCACTTTGAGGGCTCTCTCACACAGATACCACCGGGGGCTGGTTTTCTGCTCGTCTTGTTCAACATGTGTATGAGGCTGTTTGGAAGGGTCCAATTCAACTCCCACTTTAATCAATGGAAATCTTTCCATTGACTTAAATAGGAGTAAGATCAGGCCCTAGTGGGGAAGAATGGGTTGTGATGTTTTCAGTAGATGTATACTTCTATCTCTTCCTACCATACCAGTTCAGTGGCAAGACTTAACCAGTGTCTAACAGAATGTGGCATGAACTGTGGCTAGCTGGTGGAGGCTCAGCCCAGCCGAGACTCAGATAGTGTTTATAGCATGAGGGAAGTAACTGGAAGAAATGGCACAAATTATAAAATCTTCCCTCAGTTAATGGTCTGCCATTTGCTTCTAAGGTTCACGGTCTAGGGGACTTGTTGAATCTCCAGTTACTTATAGCTATTCAGGGAGCAGCTCTTGTTAAACATGCAACCTTATTATATGCAGATCTGATAGCACCACCTATAGCTAAAGTTAAAGCTGATGGAAAAAATTTCAGTTGAACACATTTTCCATCTGAAAATTCAGTTTTATCAAAATATAAATGTTTTGAGGGAACTTGTAAATGTTGACCACATTTTCAATGGAAAAAAGTCAAAACGAACCATTTTGATAATGTTGGAATGGTTTATTTCAATAATATCAAACCATTTGTTTTGATAAGGTAAAAATGTTTCATAGTAACATTAGTGTTGCAAGTCATTTCAGTTTTACTTTTATATTATATTAAATATTATGTTAATATTATATAGATATTTGATATATAATATGCTGTGCTTAGTATTTTATATTATATTATGTTTTGACATTATCAAAACAAAATGTTTCGGTGGTTCAAATTTTTTGGCATTATCCTTCTGTAGGACGTTTCCAAATTTTGTTATTTCATTCCCATATGAATGAAAACCAATTTCAAATTGTCAGAATTTCCCACAGAATGGAAATTCCATTTTTCAGCCAGCTCTAGTGAAGGCTGCCTATCAAATTCCATGATAAAGTCTCTGTTTTCAGTTGCTCATAGTTATGCCAAACTTAAACTCTTTGGACTGAAATTTTCTATTCCAGGTGTCTGCTTCTGACTGATTTTCTTTTCTTTTCTTTTTTTTAAGTTTCAGCTAAAATGGTTCAGACATTTCCAAGATTGAGAGTAGGGAAAATACATTGTTTTACCCACATTAAAAAAACCATAAGTTTTTATAGACTCTCTTGTAGGCTTTGAAACTGGGACTTGACATTTGGCATCAGGAGTCACCTGCGTGTCAGGGATTTGCCTTTTGCTGTCCCGGTGAAAATTTGTCCAAATGTGGCCAAGTTAAAAGTCTCTGAAAAATAACAGTTCAGACACGCTCAGTAGCCAGCTGTTGGCAGCTAAATTCTCTGACACTTCCATGTTTGCTGGACAGGCTCCATCTTGGGGCTGAGCAAGACTTTCCCAGCACGTGCTTCTTCCAGCTGCTGTGGGGTAACAGTGGCATCGGGCACAGGACCTGAGAGTCCCTCTTGTGGACAGTCTCTCTTGTGCTCTCAATGGCTGGTGCCCAGGCAGGAAGGAGTGGAAGGAGGAAACAACCTGACTGGAATGCAGAGACTTGAGAAAAAGGGATGGCAGAGGGAGAGAGGCTTGGAGGAGCAGCAGGGAGGGTGGACAGGAGTAGAGGGAAGGGAGAGTGGACTGGGGTTATGTAGGTGCAGAAGGGAAGGTGGGAGCCAAGGCATGGGGCGGATGTGGAGAAAAGCAGCAGCAGGCAGACAGGAGCAAGGTGGATTGAATAGGAGCAAAGGGGGATGGGGCCAGGAGCCCTGATGTGGGTTGGATGGGGGATGGGACTAGAGCTGGGGTGGATGATAGAAGCTGGTCGGTGGAGTGCTTGGATGGGAGCAGGGGGGAGGAGGGAGGAGCCAGCAGGTTGGAGATGGATATGAGCTGGGATGGAAGGGCAGATAAGTGTAGAGATGGATAGGGACAGGAGCCAGGGATGAACAGGAACAAGGGGTGGGAGAGAGGGGACAGAGACAGGCTTGGGGTCAGGAGCAGAAAAGTTTATAACTACAAGTGCACACTCCCCCCTTCCAAAACCTGGAATTGAGCCCACTAGTCTTGAGACTCTACATTCCTCTGCTCTCAGCAAATAGACAAAGTGTGTGTCTCATCCTCCTCTAGTGGGTGCTCCACATAGTGGATAACAGCTTCTTACTGCGACCAGTTACTCTGTTAGCTCAAGAGGTATACGTTTGTGCCGTGTATCTAAAGGTCTGAACCCTGCTGATGACTCTGGCTGGGGATCAGTATAATTCCACCTGGTGGAACCTCTCTCTCAATTTTTACATTAAATTAGGAAATGACATCTAAAAATCTACATTAAAAGAACATTAGGGTTGCCAAGTACGAGTTCTCAAAAGCTAGGAAATGCCCGTATTAAGCTTGACTGCGTATGATAATACACATGCACAATGGGCAAGAAGGTTACCACTTTTTCATCTGAATGCATGATTAGACATGCCTTTGCACACTCATGGATAGATCAGTGTGCTCAGAATAGGGCTATGCCTTTGCACCATTCAGAAACAGCAGTCAGTGGAGAATATAGCAGCTCAATTATTAAACAGTGTTTCCCACTGAGAGCACATTACATTGCATGGGCTTTACAGTACATTGGCTGCCAGTCAATTCCAAGTGAAGTTTGGGGCCTTTGCCCTATAAATGGATTGATTTAAGCTTCCTGCGAGACCGCCTTTCTCTGTGCACAATCTCAACAGTTTTGATTAGCCAAGGGACTCATGCAATCAGTCTCCCAGTTAAAATGTAAGGCAGGTATAAGTAGGGTGAGCTTGGATCCTTGGCTATGGTATTTTCTTTCCCCCTTTGTTCAGCACAGCCCAGAATTGACCATCAGGACATGCAGGAAATGTTGCTTGTTCTCCTAGCTTTCCTTGGGCTTGGGGGTTAGGTGATGGATGGGGACAGGGAAGGCATTGATGGCAAGGAGTCTAACTTTGGGGGTGGGAAAGTCTTTTCCTCATATGGTTGATTAGGTACATTTTAAGTTTTGTGTTTTAAATGTTTCTGATTTGTTAAGGGCATTGAGTAAGTAGAAGTGGAAAAAAGTTAACCTGTATATTGCAGTAGTGCCTAAAGTCCATAGGTTGTTTTCCACTGTGTATGACATTAGTCACTATGGCCAATCCCCCCAAAAATAATTTACCTCCTTCTTTGTTTTGGTTTTTTTTTAAAGCAGTGAGTGACTTTCTTGTGAGAATTCATTGTGACCCTCAATAGTCAGTGTTGGTAACACAGCATATACCTGCACATGTGTACAGATGTCACCCATGAGTACAATGCTAAGTAGAAGCGAGTCATAGAGTTTAAGGCCAGAAGAGAACAACCAGATCCTCTAGCCTGACCTCTGTATATCACAGGTCACCAAACCCACCCAGCACCTGCACACTAAGCCCAACAACCAACCAAGTACATTCAACCCACTCATTGTTGAGGGGAAAGCAGTGGACGTGTTGTTCCTTGACTTTAGCAAAGCTTTTGACACGAGCTCCCACAGTATTCTTGCCAGCAAGTTAAAGAAGTATGGGCTGGATGAATGCACTATAAGGTGGATAGAAAGCTGGCTAGAGTGTCGGGCTCAACGGATAGGGATCAATGGCTCCATGTCTAGTTGGCAGCCAGTATCAAGTAGAGTGCCTCAAGGGTTGGTCCTCGGGCCAGTTTTGTTCAATATCTTCATTAATGATCTGGAGGATGGTATGGATTGCACCCTCAGCAAGTTTGCAGATGATACTAAACTGGGAGGAGAGGTAGGTACGCTGGAGGGTAGGGATAGGATACAGAGGGACCTAGACAAATTAGAGGATTAGGCCAAAAGAAATCTGATGGGGTTCAACAAGGACAAGTGCAGAGTCCTGCACTTAGGACAGAAGAATCCCATGCACCGCTACAGACTAGGGACCGAATGGCTAGGCAGCAGTTCTGCAGAAAAGGACCTAGGGGTTACAGTGGACGAGAAGCTGGATATGTGTCAACAGTGTGCCATTGTTGCCAAGAAGGCCAATGGCATTTTGGGATGCATAAGTAGGGGCATTGCCAGCAGATCGAGGGACGTGATCGTTCCCCTCTATTCGACATTGGTGAGGCCTCATCTGGAGTACTGTGTCCAGTTTTGGGCCCCAAACTACAAGAAGGATGTGGAAAAATTGGAAAACGTCCAGCGGAGGACAACAAAAATGATTAGGGGACTGGAACACATGACTTATGAGGAGAGGCTGAGGGAACTAGGATTGTTTAGTCTGCGGAAGAGAAGAATGAGGGGGGATTTGATAGCTGCTTTCAACTACCTGAAAGGGGGTTCCAAAGAGGATAGATCTAGACTGTTCTCGGTGGTAGCAGATGACAGAACAAGGAGTAATGGTCTCAAGTTGCAGTGGGGGAGGTTCAGGTTGGATATTAGGAAAACTTTTTCACTAGGAGGGTGGTGAAACACTGGAATGCATTACCTTGGGAGGTGGTGGAATCTCCTTCCTTAGAAGTTTTTAAGGTCAGGCTTGACAAAGCCCTGGCTGGGATGATTTAGTTGGGGATTGGTCCTGCTTTGAGCAGGGGGTTGGACTAGATGACCTCCTGAGGTCCCTTCCAACCCTGATATTCTATGATTCTATGATTGTGACCCAGCACTAAGTCCTAGAATTGCTGGGAGCACCCATGCTTGTATGTGGGTATGACAGCAGCACTGATCGTTTCACCTGTGATTCCAGACAAGCCTTTCTTTAAACCAAGCCCATTTCAATTTTAATACATGAACAATAAATAATTCTGATTGCTTACAAGAGCTTTTCATCTACAAACATTAACTGATCCTCACAACACCCAGAAAGTATTATCCTCATCATCCCCATTTGAGACCATTAGAAACTGAAGCTGTGGTGATAAGTCCACTAAGGAAAGGTGGTTAAGGCATTAGCCCGAGACTCACAAAATATGGTTCAAATCCCTGCTCTTGTATTACATGACTTTGTGGGGGTTACTCCTGACCAGATAAGAGCTCTACTCCCATGTAGGCACTCAACTAGTCCCAGTTCTCCCCTTCACCCCCACCCTCTTCCTACCTAATTTAAATAGTATTTTTAATTACCTAGAGTAGATTATAAATATATTTATTTTAGAGTGTCAGACAATGGTATTAAGGTCAGGTAGGCCCTGATTCAACAATGCACTTAAGCTCTGCATAACTTTAAGTATATGATTTAATGGGACTACCCCACCATTGATGTTAATGGCACTACTCAGGTGCTCCAAATTAGGCATGTACTTAAGCACCTTGCTGAATCAGAGACTGAAGGAACATAGAATGATAAAAAATGCATTAAATGCATGAGCAGCGAGGTGCACGTGTGCTTTTGTGGGGAGTTTTGTCTTACATTTAGTGTATGCTTGAAGGGAATAATGAAGACAGTCTAGACTGATGGGCATTTGTATTGCCAGAACGACAAATACAGTATAAAAAGGATACTATCATGTCTCAATTTTTCCTTAAGAGAGGTTGCTGAGATTTTAAATTGGAGTGTTTGACCTATGTAACTTCAAACCATGTAACTTAGCAAAATATAAAATCAGAGTTTGTGAACTGGGCCAACAGATTATAATAGAATTATAACGGTAGGAGTTGAATACATTGCATAATTTAATACAAAATATAGTATCTAAAATATTTCTATTTTATCTACTTACCCACCTATGTATAAATGCTCATGTAGGTACTTTGTATATTTCTCTATCAATCACAGTAGCATCTGACGCACTCTCTTTGTGTGTGTGTGTCTTTGTGCAGGTGGCTCTATATATTTACACAGCCACACAAAGAGAGAGTGATATATACTTGTAGACATATACGCTGTATTTCATTTTGTTTTAAAACTACTTTTTTTAATGTATTTGAACAGTCCCACTAAGCCTTTATAAATAAGATGAGTGGATGGTGTGACAATAACAAACATTAAAATCACTGTTATTTAACCAAATTAGTTAAGTGTAATTCCAAAGCCATCATATTTTTTTAAATTAAGTTTGAATGTGACTTATACTATTACAAAGGACTCAGGGAATCTTTAATTTCATATTCCAAACTGGTTAGTCCTATTTGTTTGCTTTGAATCACTCATTTCAATAAGGTGAAAACTTGTGTTAATCCTCCATTCATCTGTTGCCTGGGTGCGTGTGAAATGAATCATGTGGACAAAATAAACCACTGGTAGCCGCAATATACTATTGTCCTTTAAGCTTCTTCAAGGGGCCTCTTCACAGGTACCAAAAAGCCACTCTAGACACTTCACATATTTTTGAAGATTCTCCCTTTTTTCACATAGCACATTACTCACTCATTGAAGAATAGCAGAAAACAGGCCTAAAATGAAGGAAAAGCTGAAGTAGGCCAAACTCATTTTCTACACATAGAGAGATAATTGGCACTGCAGTAATTTTGGAGAACTGAATTAAATGAATAAATTGTGACATGGGAAAAACTGAAAAGGACAACAGTTTCCTGGCTTGCACATAATTGTTACTTTGGGCAGCATTTTTCTTGGAGACCAATTGATAAAAGAGGACAAAAATGTTTTTCCCATTAATTGCTTTCAAACATTGTCCTGTTAAATGCCCAATTAAAAGGTAGAAGTGTGGTCCTCTTTTTTGCTTCTAATGACCACAGGTTGGGGGAAGGGGGCAAAATCAATTGCAAAGGCCTAGCATTTTCTTTTATGGATGTGGAATAAAAAGATCAATGGAAAAAGGTTCTTAGTTTACCTTAAACTAAAACAGCAGCCTCAAAGCCTGAAGAACAAAGTGTGTGTGTGTAGATGCACATACAGTATGTACTGCATATTTTATACCAAATCCTATTTTATAAATTTACTAATATTTTGGTATATTTTATAAATATGATTATTGTGTGTATGCAAAATGTACAATGTACACACCTTATACCAAAACTGTTCCACAATTTAAAAAAATCACTGTCACAGTTAAACTTGGATTTGTGCTGGAAATGGCCCACCTTGATTATCATACACATTGTAAGGAGAGTGGTCAGTTTGGATGAGCTATTGCCAGCAGGAGAGTGAGTCTGTGTGTGTGGGGGGGGGGTTTTTGAGAAAACCTGGATTTGTGCTGGAAATGGCCCACCTTGATTATCATGCACATTGTAGGGAGAGTGATCACTTTGGATGAACTATTACCAGCAGGAGAGTGAGTTTGTGTGTGTGTGTGTGTGTGTGTTTGAGGGGGTGAGGGGGGCGGTGAGAAAACCTAGATTTGTGCTGGAAATGGCCCACCTTGATTATCATACACATTGTAAGGAGAGTGATCACTTTAGGTAAGCTATTACCAGCAGGAGAGTGGGGTGGGAGGGGGTATTGTTTCATGGTCTCTGTGTATATAATGTCTTCTGCAGTTTCCACAGTATGCATCCGATGAAGTGAGCTGTAGCTCACGAAAGCTTATGCTCAAATAAATTGGTTAGTCTCTAAGGTGCCACAAGTCCTCCTTTTCTTTTTGTCACAGAAGAGGCAGTTTATCACAATTTAGGGGTTTTCATTTTTTTCCTCTTCGCCAAATAAAAAAAGACATTGGAGCCACAGCCAGCACTGATGTAGCTCCATTGAATGTTAAATGGAGGTTAATTTGTCCCATTCACATTAATTATACTCCATGCCTGGGATCTTAAGGAGATGTCACTACCAGTCAATACTCTAAGCATTAATTACCAATCAGAATGGAGTTTTTAATACTCAAATGAAAATAGTTCATTCATTGGCAGTGGAACACCTTCCTTTTCTGGATAGAGCAAACACAAATCTAGCACGAACCATGAACAAACTTATGCTCAAATAAATTGGTTAGTCTCTAAAGTGCCACAAGTACTCCTTTCCTTTTTGCGAATACAGACTAACATGGCTGCTACTCTGAAACATGAACAAACTGGCCTTCTTCTCCATGTGGTTCCATCATAAATGTCTTGAATAAAAACCAGGAGAGACAGAAGCTGGCCGGCAGGTAATGGCAACTCCAGTCCTCAATGAAACTAGTCTTTTACAATATACAAGATGTTGAGAACCCTCTAGAGGGCAGATGTACCTCATCCATGATGTGGTATCCTGTGGCTCCATTTGGACTCTTCTGGAGAGGTTTAGAGAAAAGCATCCGATGAAGTGAGCTGTAGCTCACGAAAGCTCATGCTCAAATAAATTGGTTAGTCTCTAAGGTGCCACAAGTCCTCCTTTTCTTTTTGCGAATACAGACTAACACGGCTGTTCCTCTGAAACCTGTGACCACAGGGCTTCACTATTGTTTCTCTCTCCTCCATCTAAAGGTAGGTGCATGTGGAGCAGAGACTACGACCTGAGGATGAAAATAGTTCAGTGATCCCAGTGGTGGGGGCCATAGACAGAGAGCAGTGGCTGTGGATTAGCTCTGCAGCTCTTCCCCATCTCCCAGCAGAGTCCTCCTGAAACAAATGTTACTGTATGTTCACAGCATTCGCACAGATAAAAATATAAATACCCTTGCTGGAAGGTTGCAACATAACACTACTTTATTTCTTAGAATTCAGAGCAATAAAACACAAGCACCCCAAAACAGCGAGAGACAAAGCAGGCTGCTCCCTAGAACAGAGAAGCACAACTCACCTCACTTTACTATAGGCTAGCTGTTCTCAGACTGACTTCTGCAAGGCCCGAGTCACACACACAGGGAAAAAATAGACCAAAGTGTCCTTAAAATTTTTTATTGTATTCAATAGGATTAAAAAAGTTATGTGAACTATACCCCACACAGTGACTTTAAACGATTAGTTGAGTTTTGCAGAAAAGTTCCCTTTTGCTTTAAGACACTAGTCATTTACATTCAGCGCATAACGATTTTGCCCGATGAAGAGTTTCATGTTTTAACTTCAAAACTCACACACAAAACACATGTACAAGGGTAGAAATGAATAGCATATTCAAATATCAAAACAAAAGTAGGTCCGAAGAAATTTGGTCTAACAGTTTTTAAAATTCATATGCAACTTTAAAGTCTACATTGCAGTGCAGTGTCTCTTGTCTGGAATGTACAATGAGAACAGTATCAAAATGTATAGTGTCAGCAATAATATTTTATACATAATATCTTCCTTCTCTTTAGATAAATTAATTAGTTATACAAGTAAAGTAAAAAACTATTCTAAGAACATCCTTTGTGGGAGCATGTCTTGCTTGAGTCTGTAGAAAAAATTAACGAGGCGCTGTCTACACATGGAATGAAATCCTGCCCCACTGATGGTACTGTTGGTACTAGTCAGCAGTTCCAAAGGTTAATTAACTTCACTATTAATTTTTTTTCTTATTTCTTGTCTGAATTTGTGTAAATTCAGCTTCCAGTCGATCTTGTTATGCCCTTTTCTGCTAGATTAAAAACCCCTCTGCTATCAGAAATCTCTTCCCATGTAGGTACTTGTAGATTATAATCAAGTCACCTCTTAAACTTCTCCATGATATACTAAATATATGGAGCTTCTTAAGCCTCTCACTATGAGGCATGTTTTCCAGACCTTGAGGCATTCTTCGGCTCTTCTCTGAAACTTTTCCAATTTTTCCTTTTGAAAGTATAGACACCAGTACTGGACATAGTATTCCAGTAACGGTCTCACTAATGCCATACTTTATAACTCTACTGAATATTATCTTTCTTATACATCCAAGGACTGCATACACCCTCTCAGCTACAGCATCAATTGGGAGCTCATGTTCAGCTGATTGTCTACCATCACCCCCTAGTCTTTTTCAGCGTCACTGCATTCCAGGATACTGTCTGCCATCTTGTAAGTATGACCTACACTCCTTGTTCCTAGAGCTGCATACCTCAGCTGAATTCATGGTGAAGAACCTCGTCTGATGTAAATTGACATAACACCATTGCCTTCAATGGGTTGAATTCAGCAAAGTGTTTTTGACGTCAATGGAGCCACGTTGATTTATTCTTCTGGAGATCTGGTTCCAATATTCTTCAGTGAGAATATTAGCTTTACAAGCCATTTGTATTGTCCATCCCTTGCAGTTGCTGATCATACTGAAAGTTCATGTGCATTTTCTGTTAAAAATTGCAATAATGATACAGAATTTAAAATCTTTAATTTCCAAAACAATCACCAGTCCCTTTGTTTTTCAGGCACTGTTTCCAGCCCCACATGAGCTCCTTTAGAAGGTTGTACTGAAAAAGATGAGTGCAGAGCTCTGTTAAGCAAGCATAAAATGTGTAAATGTCCTGAAAGTCCAGCCTCAACTCATCATTAAGGTCTTCAGTGTCATCAGCTCCATTATACATTAATGATTCATCAGCACAGGACTGAAGATGGCTCAATTTACATGTACACTGTATATCAATAATAATCAGGGTGGATACTAAAAATATTGCATGTCCTTACCATTATCTCACTGGATATTATAGCTTCTCTGGGAATATAAAACAGATAATTTGTGTCCTCCAAGCAATTTATACAATAGGATTTTTTTAATGTCCCAGCTACTTTAAAGGAGAATTAGTGAAGGCAGTATGTTATCATCACTCACTAGCCATCAGAAGTTACGTTAAAATTGATTAAAGTATTACTTAACTTAAGTACTGTTGACCTATTTTCTTTCATACCTGTCACACACATCTATAAGATTAAATATACAGTAGGCACTATGCAAGGGAACAGAATGAAAATTTGGACTTTGGAACAAAAGGTAGTAGGTAGCTTCTAAAGTAGTAATGGCACCCTCAATATTTAGGAGATAAGTACATGAGGTAATTTTAACCTAAAATAGGTAATCTTGGATAATGGAAGTTTTCTTTCTCCCTGACTCCTATTCTGATTTCTCTCCTTGTATGTCTTTTCTTCTCCTTACTTCATTCTCCTCTTTTTTATTTCAACTGCTCCAATGTTTTTTTCTCTCTCTCTCTCACTCACTCACACACACACACCCTCCATTCCACTCCTCCTCCACCATCTCCTCCTTTTTTCCTGGGTGCACGAGGAAGCCTTGTTTTCCAGTGGACAAGGTTTCTGGAAATGCCAATTTGGTTGGAAGGAAAAATGCTCTTGAGCAGGGCTCAGTACCACAAAGGGCAACCAAAACCAGAAAATTACAGAGCTAACTTTGTGCTGCATTCAAGATTTCCTAGTGTTCCTGATTACTACAGAAATTCTCTCATAGGGGCTCAGATACCATGGGGATAAGTGTGTCATTAATAGTTACGGTCAGGATTTTCAGAACTGACTGGTGTCAGTGAGTGACTCAGTGTTTTGCTCTTCAACTTGAGATACCGTCTCAGAAAATATGAGGCATCCACCCTCTCTTTCTATCTCTCTATCTCAAGTTGGACACCCAAAAATGGAGGTATCCAGAAGCACTAGTCAGTTTTGAAAATGTTGGTTTAACAATAAAAAAGACACTGCTTCTCAGGATTCCATGACAGGCCATCTCTTATATTTCTGGAGCGAGCAGAGGAGATAGGTAGTTAGATGCAGAGGGAGCTAACAGACACACAGCCGTCTGCTGTGGTAGCTGTCTGAAAAACGGAAAGTGTGGAGGAGTGTGGGAGAGCACAGGGCCATCTGGACATTTAAAGGGACAGGACATCACATTCCTCCATCCTACTTTAAAAAACTTTCCAAGCATGTAGATATATATTATCATTTACATGGCTAACATGAAACAATACATAACCTAACTAAAAGTTGCAAGTGAACTATTGCAGACTCTTCAATTGCAAGAGATTATTCTGCCCCGGAATAGCAAATCACTGACTAAATATCTTCTAAGTCCAGGCGCACAACTGATTTTCATGCTGTTTTGGGATAACATGGTGATGGTGGTGCAGCTAAAATAACCTTCATGAAAATCTTCCAAAACATGAGATTGAAGTGATTTCAGAATGATCACTCACATTCCCCATTAGATACAACCATTATTCACAGATAATTCACATTGACATGGTATGAATTGTGTAAATTGGGGATTCTTTTGATCCGACACTGTACCCTGTAGTACCATCCCTTTCACAAGAGAAAGCACATAATCCTTAGCTATTTCTTTATTGATGTGGGTGCTCGTGATGGGCAACCTATCCTTCAAATTGAGATATAACACTTTGTCTGAAGTTTCTTTGGGCATGGCAGGTGCGACAGCCCATCAGCATTGCTGTGCCAACTGCTTTTATGAAATTGAATAGTATAGGAATAAGCTGAAAGTAGCAATGCCCATTGCTGCAAAGGAGCAGTAGCTAATGATGGAATATTTCAAGCCAAAAATGGAAAGTAATGGGTGATGATCCATCAGCAAGTTAAAATGTCTACCATACAGATAGGTATGGAACTTCCAAATTCCTAAGATGATGCTGAAAGCTTCTCACTCTATTTGTGCATAGTTCTTCTCAGGAGTAGTGAGTGTTTGTGATGCAAAGGCAATTGGTTTCTCCACACTATTAGGAAAAATGTGAGAAAGAACAGTACCAACTCCATCTGGTGAAGCATCACCAGCCAATTGCAATGGCAGCAAATCATCAAAATGTGTAAGAACTTTGGCTATCAGAAATTTCTTTGCTCCCCTTAAATGCACACTCAAGCTCTTTAGTCCATTTCTATTTTTTCTTTGCTTGTAACAGTTCATGTAAAGGTGCCAATACTGTTACCAGATTAGACAGAAAATTACCATAATAGTTAAGCAGTCCTAAGAATAAATGTAACTTGGGACATGATCTCTGGTGGTGGTACTTGAAGAACTGCCTTCTCTTTCTCTGGTGATTTCCTTAAGCCAGTGGCTTAATTACATGTCCAAAGTATTCAAACGAATGTTTGAAAAACTCAAATGTGTCTTGACATATTCTGAGTCCATGGTCTTTCAAACGTTGCAAGTCAGTGTTCAAATTTCAAACATGATCTTCTTGATCTTTCTCTGTAAGAAGGATGTCATCCAAATAGCACTGAACTCCATTCAGTCCCTTCAGAATTTCATCCATGGATCTCTGGAACAGAGCAGGTGCCAATGCGATACCAAAAAGCAACCTGTTGTGAAAAACCAAGCTTTTGTGTGTGTTGATTGTGAGATATTTGTGAGACTCCAGATCAATCTCCATTTATTGGTATGCACTGAGCAAATCCAGTTGGCTGAAACACTGTCCACCACTAAGGGTAGTGAACAAATCTTCAATACATGGTAGCTGATATTGGTCTGCTCATAAAAGTGGATTCAGTGTCACTTTGAAATCTCCACAAATTTGCTCTGCGCCATCCTTCTTGATCACTGGTTCAATGAGTGTAGCCAGTGACAAGACTCTGATGTTCACTAAGCAGTCCAAATCAGCTTCCAACAGAGGCTTCAGAGCATAAGGCACACCTCTGGGCTTGCAATGTTTCAGCTGATTGTCAGACTTAGCAGTGAGCTTCACTGATATGTTACTCATCTGTCCAAGCTCTTTTTCAAAAACTTTGGAGCGTCTGTCCAGTATTTCCTGAAAATTTCATGGTGCTTTTGTGATTACCTTGATCTCAGTCCAATTCATCTTGAGCTTCTCAAGCCAAGACCTACCAAATAATGGTGGATACTTTCCATCAATCACATATCAGCATACAATGACTAATTGGCCATCTAGTTGAACTTTCACCTGGAGTGTCTGGTGATAGGTAGATGCAGAAATCAGTGAAACAGTTCCGGTATCAAGCACCATTCTTGGATTTGAACTCCTTTGATCAAAGGTGGGACCCAGATGCTCTCTCTCACTTCAGCTTCCGATAACACATGTACTGTAGTGTTAGGTCTTGGTCAGTGTCACTAGAGCTCTTGTCTTTTTTCCACATTATGAATTCCCAACTTTCATCCTTTCTTAGGTTCATAGGTGTCTTCTTGGATGTATGGTTTCTCTGTGTTAATGGTTGTTGACCTGTGTGGCAGGTCACAGTGATGTGTCCTTTCTTCTGGCACTTTCTGCAAATAACCTGGCATGCCCCACAGCCCTTCTCAGCATGCGTAGTTTGTGCACAGTGGCCACATGGAAATTCCTTATGTTCCGATGGTCTTCTGTCACACCAATGCGGGAGGCAAACTTCTTGGTTCACACTAAATTCCAGAGAATCCTTCTCTGTCATATCCATTGCAACTGCTACTTCAACAGCCTTCTTGACTGTAAGCATTGATACAATCAGTAACTTCTTTTGGACCTGGTCATTGCATAATCCAAAGACTAATTGGTCATGCCAGGCATCACTGAATGTTTGTCTAAACTGACAATGCTCTAATAACTTCCTTAAAGCAGCAACATACTGCACTACTGACTCTCCACTTCCCTGACGTCACTGATGAAGTCACTATCATTGTGTTGTCATCGACGGGATAGGAGAAAAATGTTCCTGCATTACTGCAGTAATTGCAGTGTACGTGGCAGTTCCACACAGTGGGAGACAATAGGTCATACAGCACTCGGTATGCCTTCAGACACATCACTGTCAGCAAGGCTGAAACTCGTTGTCCATCTGGAATGGTGTTGCAGATTACAAATTGCTCAAAACATTCGAGGTACACCATCCATGGTTTGTGGTTTTCATCAAACTCACCAGCTGCACGCAAAAAAGGTGCCAATTCTCCATTCTCCTGTTGGACTTCATACCTCTTGTATGCCTTTGCCATGGGGAATTTTGTTGTTGTTGTTACTGCACTATCTGGGCTTCAGCACCCTCTGCTGGCTGTGTGCTTACACACTCCTTTGTCTGTACTTGGTCTCCCTCTGCTGGTGACACACCCTCAATGCTGACTAAGCTGTTTCTCTGCCTACTTGCACATGGTCAGTCAAGCTGGATGCTTGCTTCCACTTCACTGCTCTGTTTGAACAATTCTGGCAGTAATTGCAGAACTCTTATCCTTTGTGTTATCTTTATTTTCCTATTTCCCCATCTCTAGCTGGCTGGCTCACAAGGTCCCAGCAGCAACAACAGCAGTCTGTCACCCTGTGCCTCTACATGGACTTCTGTCCCCATGTTTTACAGTATTATTTGCTTCCTTCTTTTTCTTCATCTTCTTCAGGCAGAGGCAGCACTGGACACAATACATTTTTCATCATCATGATTATACTTCTGGAGCCAGCAGAGAAGGAGATAGACAGACAGACAGAAAGAGACACAGAGAGAGCTGAAAGAAACAGCTGTCTGCTGTGGCAACTTTATTATTCTGGCTGCAAAACTGAAACTAACATAAAAGTGAGGCTTTGCACTGACCATTTAAAGGGATGGGACATCACAACATCGACAGGGTTGAATCATGTTATTTTTATGGGAAATAAAAAGAGATGGGAGAAAGATTTCAAAACCACAGCACATTTAAAGCATATTGTGCCAGCAAGTACAGCAAGTGTTATTAACAGTGTGGTAGATTTCCAACTCACAAGTGGTAGTGAGGTACCCAAAATTCAGCGGGAATTAGGTGCCTGTTACTTATTGTTTATTTGAATTATGTAAAAATACACTGAAACACTGTCCTGCCCCCAAAAGCTCATGATCTAAGCAGATCAGTGATAAATGAAGGGTAGAGGAGAGGCACAAAATATAGTCAGGCAGTCTATTTTATAAATACAAAAATATCTACTATCCCGGACGGGACTCTACTTCATTGGTATTAGTTAGCAAACTTCTTGTAGGCAAGAAGTGGGTCTCAGAGAGGGACCTGAAGGATTAGACAGGTAGTGGCCTTCTGAGCTTGTTCAGATAGGGCATTCCACACATAAGTGGCAACAGGGAAAATGGACAAATGGGGGATGGCTGGTATCATCAACAGAGTGGAGGTGGTGGGGGACAATGTGGAGAAAGAGGGGAAAGAGGGGAAAACTGAGGATACAAAGTGGGGGACATGGTCAGGCAAGGTGGAATTTCTGCATGAATTGAAGGGGTGTGATATGAGTGTAGAGGAGGACGTTGCAAGCTGGGAGATGGTGAGGGCCCAGCTGAGAGTCTCAGTTGCACAGACAGAAAGGTAAGGTCAGACATCACAGTTGTTAGGAAGGAAGAAGAGCAGGATTTAGATGTCCTGGATGTGTGAGATAAGAGAAAGGAAGGAGTCAAAGATGACACCCCCCCACAACCCTTCTTACTGCAAGTGAGAGAATGTAAACTGATCACTAGGGCTGAAGGTATGCCACAGAAACTATTTTGAATCATTACTAGTTACTTCCAGTCCTGCTTTTGCCACAGAGTGACAGCCTTTGGATACCAGGCCACCTGTTGGCTCTCAGGGTGCTGGGAGCTACTTGCTGCTTGTCATTCAGACAACTTATGGTTAGTGTGGCATTTTATCCTGAAGCATGGTTGCGTGGAAGGTAGATCAATGGAGGGGCTGGTTGATGTGCAGGCTGTGGGCCCACAGGATGTGAGGAATCAAAGGAAGAGAGTGCTGGCTTCCTCACACCTTCAACAGGACTAGTAATTCCCCAGGGGAAAGTGAAGAGGCAACTTTGAAGAAGGTAAGGCCTGGTCTTCCCCTACATTTCTGGCTGCTGCCACTCCCCACACCCCACCCCCACCTCCCTTCCCACTGAAAGTAAATTTACTGCTTCCTTACCAGGTGTCAGATCTTGTGGTACCGGCAATGTAACCGGCACAGATGCGGATGGGAATAGTTATAAGGAGCTGGAAACAGAACACAAAGCTTCGCTGCTATTCACAGTTCTTTATAAACTCCCAATCCCCTGCTGTAGATACGAGACAGGGCTGCCTCCTTGGAAGCCTGGATTCTTCTCTGAACTATAGGAATTTCTTTTAAGTCACCACAACTGGATTGAAAATTTCATGCTTGAAAATTTTGGCTTTAACCTCCTTGTACCTCATCTTATATGTAAAACGAGGGTGATAATACCTACTCCATAGACACTTGGACGCTATGCTAACTGATGTTCATAAAACACCTTGGGATCTTTCGATGGGAGACATTAAAGTTGCAAAGTATTAATGATTATTATGCTCCAATTTCATACCCTCCTACATGTATTAAGAGACAGGCACTATTTCATAAGATCACCTCCCACACACAGGTTCAAGATAGGCAGTATACAAGACATCATTTCAATACAACACCTGCATCTTGGACATGCTATATTAGAACACAAATAAAATAACATGCATTCAAATAATGGCTAAGGGTGAGGCTTGAAACCTCAAAGGCAAACATTTTTAGGTAAAGCTGAAACTGTGTTCATAGTGCAACTCACTCATCGGGCTGCACCTGGGTGAAATTTTCCTTATGAAATTCCAAGCCCCACAGATCAAACCCAGCTACTGAAACGTGTTTTGTCACATACAGAAACCTCAGCCCACTTGTGTGCAAAAAGTAAAGCTAGCCCATTTTCCAGCAAACCTGGAACTTGTTGGAAACTATCTTGACAAAACTTTGTCATGTAGACCTGGCCTCCGTAAATAGAAGCGTGCTGCACAATAATGTGCCAAATGGACACTGCTAGGCTTGAAAGTGCACTGTACACTTTCAGTGCACCGTAACAGTGTCCACACATTAGTGCATGGCAAGCTGGAGTGCTGTCCATTCACACCTTGGCTTGCCACATAGTCACTAAATAGACAAACCCAGAGATGGTTCTGAAGAAAAACTCTGGATCTGAACAACCCAGAATTCGGATGTAAACTTCATGGTAAATTCCTAGTTCTATAATAAGCCAGACAAAACTCCTGAAGGCTGAAAAAGTTCAAATGCAGATACAGAGCCAAATATCAGCTGTATGGGGCTATTTTGAATAAATACGACTTACACTTTATGCCTCTGGATCTTGAAGGACATTCTACAAAACAGACATCATGGTGAAATATATGGTATTGTGCTCCACCAGTGCCCTGCAACACATCACAGCAACAGTAAAAGGAATACAGCGGAACTCATACATAAGAATGAGGAGTGACATTTTCTCTTGCATTGTCTACAAGAAAAGGATCAACATTTCTAGGACGGTGACAGAGGATTCTTGTGCAATTCACTTTCTGTGCTGGTTTGCCATAGCCAAGTTTTGTGTTCTTCAGAGCACAATGCATGTGCTTTAGCTAAACTGTCCTTTTTAAAATATAAAGGCCTGCAATGAATACAGCTGTTCAGGTGAGGTCTTATCAGTTCAGTGTAAGAGGTATTATAACCTCTTTTATCTTTCATGTGATCTGTCTGTCTATCTATCTATCTATATCTTTCACCATCCAACTCACATGCAATTCAATTCAGTGAGACTTTATTGGCTTGACAAGCTATACAAGCCTTGCCAAAGTGCAAGAAAAGGACCCCTTTGGTATGTGGCAGAGGCCAGTATGACCCACCAAGGATAAAGTGGCACATTGTGTTTGAACCCGTGTCCCTTTGTCATTACTGTCCATTTCTGATCTGGTGGCCGGTCTCTACTCTCTTCATTCTCCCATATACAAACTCTCCTGCTCTGTCTCTCACTCTCTCACACACACACATATGCCTACCTCCAAATTTCTTATAAAAACAATGATAAGTCAAACTGTAAAAATAATAGCTGCTGAAAATAACCTTTGGAGTCCAATCAGTTTTGTGGTCTGTATTTTCCCCACTGGGGGTTGTTGTCAGGAAGTCTATTTGCATATAGACATTTGACACATTTTACAATTTGCAACAGAGTGTAGGTGTTGCAGTATTTGTGAAGTTTCCTGGCTGATTCTTACAGTTTATTTAATAGAGACAGAGGTTTGTATTCTGAAATATTGTGAGACTGAAGAGTGCACGTGGGGGAGGATAACATTTGTCAAGGGAACTCAGCATATACTGTGGAGGAATGTGCCCCCTGTTGGAGAAATTTGTGCAACTCTAGTGTCTAGACTATTTTATACATTCAGCTTTCAGAATAAAAATGACAGGGTTTCTGATTTGGGAGTCAATTCTCCCCACCCCCATCTGTATAACCTATTTCAGTGACTGGAGCTGGGGTTTACACTTAGTGGTGCTCCAACTCCTATTTCAGCTACAGTTAAGACAGATATGACATAACGTATCTGAAAATAGCACCCTGGACCCATATATTCACCGCTGCTATATATGGTTATGATAGTTTGTACAAAGAATGCCTTGTAAGATATATGAAAAGTCAGGATTTGCTGAAACTCATTGTTCTCTCAAAATATGCATAACATCATTGTATATGGAGTTATGATATTTTGTTATATGGTTGTTATTGAAATATGTTTGAGTCTGGTAGATGCCCACAGATAGCCCTTCAGTGGCAACAAAGGAGAAACTGACTTCTCAGATTTACATTAGTACTAGCCAGCCATGTGTTGGTGGCCCACTAAGGAGAATCTACTTTCCCAATGGGCTCCTCCCAGAGACTCCTGAGAGAGCATGTACACAATGGTGGCTGTCTAACCCCTGTGACACAGCAATGATCTTTCCAGCACCTGGAAGAGAGTATAAAAGGGGGGGGGGCAATGGCATCACCACTTCACCTCTCTCTTCCCCATCTCAACACCTGGAAACAAGTTTCTTTGGAAGACAAAGAGAAGCCTTCATGAACTGGGGAGGAAGGGATGGTCCTAGCTAGAATGCTTTCTAGCTAGTATGAACTGTGAACTGAATTCTGCTTGCGATGTCCAGTAGGGTGAGAAAAAGTTTAATTCAAATCTTGCTTAGCCTGCTAAAGTTTAGGATTTAGACTTCAATTTTACCTTTTATTTCTTATGTAACCAATTCTGACCTCCATGCCTAACACTTACAATCACTTAAAATCTATCTTTCTGTAGTTAATAAACTTATTTTACTGTTTTGTCTTTACCAGTGAGTTTGTCTAAAGTGCTTGGGTAATCTGCTCAGATTACAATGGCTGGTGCAAACCCACTATCCCTTGATGAAGTGGCAAATTAATTAATGAGCTTGAATTGTTCAAGAGAAAGTCTTGAGCAGTGTAAAACGGTCCATTTGGGGGGTGCAAGACTAGGGCTGGGGGGATTTGCTGGTGTCTGCCTGTGTATAGTTAATGAGTGACTGTGCAAGCCTGCATGTAACATTGGGTGTGCCTTCACATGCTAATGGCTGTGTGAAAGTGAAGCCTGAAGGGGCTGCTTGTCACTAGCAGAGCAGTGTGAGAGGTACCCTGATCCACAGTTAAAGGGGACACAATGGTCCCATAGTCCAGTTTGTACTTTTGTCACAACAGGATTGACACAATGTGTCAGGACACAGCAGAGGACTACTCATTACATCCAAAAAATGACAACAACAAAAAAAGACACTTTCCATTATATCTGCATAAAAGCTGGAACATGTTCACATTACTTCAGTCTGTGCTATTGTATGTGATGTACTGTAAATAGTGGTTCCTGCCTTCTCACTGCTATTTCAGCAACAAGAGGCACAAAATAAAATTTCTTGAAACTTATATCACTCCATTTTCTAGTGAGCATTTTTCTGCCTTTAACTGGCATGTATTGCAGTCCTCCCCCACCCCCCAGCACAGCAGTATGAACATTCAGTTCTCTTCAGAGCCTCATATGGTGCCCATCACCTTGATGTTTGAGCACTTGTCCTGGGGCTAGATCATCCCATACTCTCCCTTTAAACAATTCTTGTCCTGCTTCTAGGTGGACCTGGGCAATACAATAAAATTGCCAATTAAACTAAACAAACCTGTTAACCCCAACATAGCAAAACTTCATGTCAGATTTTGTAAAGAAAGTAAATGTATTCTTTGACAAATAACTCTTTCTAAAGTGCAAATTTCATATCAGGTGAGAAAGTAGATTTAGTTCCTTCTTTAAGGGCCTGAGCCCAAGCCTATTGAAGCCAATGGAAAGATTCTCACTGACTTCAATGGTCAATGCATCCTAAACGTAGACATCTCTTTAATGTATTTAGTTTCCTTTCTTAGGTTCATTCTTGAAATCTAGCTGGTTTACTGTTAATAAAAGTTAAAAGGGAGTTTCTGCCTCAGCACGATATGATTTAAAATTCAATATACTTGCAAATAGAACTGGTTGAGTCATTTGTTGTGACCAATAGTTGCTATGAGTTTATCCCTTTTTTCTGTTCATGGATTGTTTGTGAAGGGATACGGATTTCTGATTTGTTATTCAGGAGTGTTTGCTAACTAGTTTGCATGAACAATGTTAAGCCTATGGTTTTCTTGCAAACTGCTCCCTTGAGTATACACAATATCCTCTACCTGCTGTGTATGACTGGTAACTTAATTCACATGGAATTATTTCTGATCTCTGACTGGCCAACTGAAACATTTTTAAAAGGAGTAATAAAACAGGATGACTGGCAAATCCAAACAACATACTTCCAGTCCAAATTTTGTTAAAAATTATTCATGACTAAAATCTGCAAAACTTCCAGGATTCACAACCATTTTCATGATTATATGAATATTCTCAAAGAATATGAACCCACAAATAGCAGTGGAGTGAAGCGATTATATCCATCTATTTATTTTTTGATTAATCAACCAGCTCTTCTTTTGTAAGTTTGATAAAAAGATACACACAGATACTCAGTGTTCATACTTTTTGTATTCCTAAATATTTAAGTGACAAACCACCTGCATAAAACAATATCACAAAGAATGGTCAACAGCAATTGAAAATAGTGTTAGTACAGGTGTTGTATGAATATCTTTGATCTTGAAAGCTCTGCTTCTTTTAAAAGCTTTAGGGAGGATGAATGTGTTTAAGTCAAAGAGAAAGAACCCACAAGTATTTTTTTCTAAAGGAGACAGGAAGAAAAATTACTTACTTTACTCAAATACCTGTTTCACTATAGGAAGAATAAGATCTAAAAGGAAACTAGTTTTTTTTATATAAAGAAATCAAACAGGATTAATTCAGCTAACACTACCTCACCACTGGTAAAATATGTAATACATTATTCATAGCTCTATGATGAACTACTGTCAGGCACCCTGATGGATTTCAGCTCTAGCATAAGCCTAAAATAGATACTTTCCTCCAGATGACTATATTGCAGCTTTAGAATGTTTAGCATACACAGAGCGATGGAAGGTAATGGATACGTTCACACAGTGAATGCTGACTGCAGCCCTGATGCTGCAGTGAGGTGGACCCTTGCATTTGTCAATATCTCTGTGCCTAGGAGGAGCCTTCAATGAGACTTTGCAGGAGCAAGGTTCACCTGTCTTAATCACCCTGAATGATCAGGGCCTTATGCATCAAAATACCTGTATGATTTGTTACATAAGAATGGCCATACTGGGTCAGGTCAGTGGTCCATTTAGCTCAGTATACTGTCTTCCAACAGTGGCCAGTGCCAGGATCTTCAGAGGGAATTAACAGAACAGGCAACCATTGAGTGAGCTATCCTCTGTTGTCCACTGTCTGCTTCTAGCAGCCAGAGGCTAGGGACACCCAGAGCATGGGGTTGCATCCCTGCCCATCTTGACTAATAGCCATTGCTGGACATATCCTCCATGAACTTATCTACAAAAATAATACAATTGAAGTAACGTGTAGGAATGCATGGCTTAAATTTTTTTTAAATTGACTAGTGATTTTGGGTGCTTCCAGTTTTGGGTGGCCAACCTGAGACATGTTAGAAGAGTCTTGATTTTCAGGGAATGGGTGCTCAGCACTTCTGGAAACCAGGGCCCTTTAGGGTGTCTAAAGTTGGGCATTCAAACACCTCAGCCCAGATCCTCAAAGGTATTTAGGCACCTAACTCCCATTGAAATCAATAATCACTTTCAGCCACAAAAGGGCTGAACTGTGCCTTTAGGCTTAGCCCTGAGCAAGAGCTGATGAATGAGCAGTAGCCCCAGAAGGCATTGTGCCTCAGAGACAATTCTTTGGGGCACAATTCCTCCTCTCTCACTCTGCGGTGGATGTAAGTTATTGCAACTCTTGAAAGAGTTCAATACTTCCCCCTTGACACCTGGCCAGCTACTCTTGTCTTTGCTCCATCCCCCAATAGTCTATTTGCAACTAGCTGGAGGGCAGGGATCATGATCTGCAGCAGACCCAGACTCAAGATCCAGGTTAGCTGCGTAAGGAGACCTTACTCACCTGAGTGAAATAAGGGCACAATCTAGTTCCTAAGAGGTATATGATGAAAAATAAAAGGAAACCTTTCTTTCTAGAGCACCCTATATCTATAAGTCGAGTTTTGCCTGCACCCTATATTTATAAGTCCTACTTTCAAATCTTCAGCTAAATATTTTGGTATTATTATTATTTGTATTACCATAGCACCTAGGAGCCCTCATCATGGAGCAGGACCCCACAGTGCTGTACAAATAATAGCTCTTCTAGAAGATCATAAATGAGGAAATGAAATTAAAGGGTGTTTGGCCTAAGTAAGGATTGAAAAAATTGGGCCCACAGCAGTGGGAGAGATTCTTATATCATCACCTATGAGAAAAATATCTGTTGGAGAAAATGAATAGTATTATTCTGATTTAATAAGGGATCAGTGTAGCATGCAAAACATTCTTTTGCTGAGGTCTATCAATCAATTTTAAATAGTGAGGATGTCAGCAGGAAATGCAACCAACCTTAAAGAATCAGGTTTTCAGATGGTATAGCTACTTCTTGAAGTCATTTTGCTCCAAAGGAAAGGAGAAGATGAGGTATTGGGATGGCTTTATAACACAAAAAGAAAAGGAGGACTTGTGGCACCTTAGAGACTAACCAATTTATTTGAGCATGAGCTTTCGTGAGCTACAGCTCACTTCATCAGATGTTTACCGTGGAAACTGCAGCAGACTTTATATACACACAGAAAGCTGCAGTTTCCACGGTAAACATCTGATGAAGTGAGCTGTAGCTCACGAAAGCTCATGCTCAAATAAATTGGTTAGTCTCTAAGGTGCCACAAGTCCTCCTTTTCTTTTTGCGAATACAGACTAACACGGCTGTTCCTCTGAAACCTGTCTTTATAACACAGAGTCAGCAGCATATAGCATCTCAGAATAAAGATCATCCTTGAGCCAGCCCATCCTACGGTGAAGGCTGCAGCACATTGTAGCTGTGTTAGCATTGATCCACTAATAAAACTACCTTCTTCATATTATAGCTAAATGCTGAAGTGAGAAGATTTTCAGTAAACCACAATAAAGTCAGTATTTTAAAGAGAGAACTGAATGAAGATACATAAATTGTGAGAAGAAAAGAAAGGACTTTTTATCCCTGACATTTGCCTTAGAATCCAAGACAAGTTGGAAAACCAGAGATCAATTGTTTAAGATTGAGTGTTCACTGGAACTTTTATCTAACTGTTTTTGTTTAACTTCAGAGCTGAATTTTAAAAGCCATCCTGCTCTCTATAATTAAAGGAATTGTGTTTTAGAACCCTCCCCCCTCAAAAAAAGACACTGCTCTTTAAGATCTCTGATAGTAACTTTGCTCCATTATGATACTAATCCCCAACAATGAGATTCTCAACCTCAACAGCTGGAGAAAGGCTTTACAATACCAAATTTTCACAAAACCGAAGTGGCTAAAAGCTACTGTAGCTCTACATTCCCTGAGGTGTCCTGTGAAAACATTCAGAAGCTTAGCACCGTACTTAGTTTTTTTAAAGTTTTGTCTACCCAGCCCATGTCTGCAATAAAAAAAGCATTCAGCATCTTGGGATTACAAGAGCAACAATTAAAGTAAAGCCTAAAAGCTGACCTCTCTTCAAAACCTTGAGGTATTGCTGTGCAGGAAACTATTTTATACTTATGCGCCAATTTTTGCATAAGCCTTAAGCCACACATAAGCAAACAAAGGCTAAAGGAACAGTCATCTCTCCCAAACACTTGTGGCAAACACAAACATGGGTGTTTTGTGTAGCTGGTGAAAGGTGGTTTAGGAATGGAACCATAATTCACTCTGATTGCAAGATTTGACTTCTTCTCTTTCAGAGTGAAAAGCTAAATTTGAAGCCTCACAATCCCTTTGGTCAACTCACTTAGATGCACTTCATAAAGTAACTTTTCACACAAGCATGTTATAAGTTTAACTTGAAAGTGCCCTTTAATGTCCAGAAAGCGAAAAAGCAAAGTGAAGAAATTTCTCTGACACTTTGATGCTGGGGTTTCAAAGCTGAAGTACAACAAATAAAGAACAAAATAAACCCTGGTGATTTGTTTCTTCTTTAACTCACAACTTTGTTCTGCATCACACAATTTCAATTATATATATATAGAGAGAGAGAGTGACAAGGGCATGGGATGCATTGTAAAATTTTAATACACCAGTGTATTAGATCATCTACAAAGCTCAAACAAAGTATTTTCAATATGATGTAATAACTGGTCGTTATATCCATTGGCCCAGATTACCTCTTCCCATAGTAAACCCGAAGGGATGGATTTCTGGGAATGAAATCTTCATGATGATCCCCTTGTGGAGTTTTTACCAATTTTCACCATCCGGAGGTGCTGGATGCCAGATAATAAACAGCACTGTGCCTTTTAAAAAGAAGAGTGGCAGACTGGGATGACAAGGAGGAGGCTGGATGACCAGAAGTTAAGGGAAGGTGCAGGTCAACTGCACCAGAAGCTGCATATATTGGAGAACTATAACCAAACAAGAGATTGCTCACTTATAAGAAGAAATTGCTTGGTTGTTTTGTGCCCAAATGTATAGACTGGGCCAATAAAACCAGGGTTACAGAAATTGCAGTTTGCATTAATTCTGTGGCTCAGATTACTCTGACGAGACATAAAAAAAGTTGATAAGTGACTGTCACTTTAAAGCAGGGCCCAAATGTAGAGAGAACAGAGGGGGGGAAAGAGGTGTGACGTGCTTAATGGGCCACTAAGCCTACCTTAAATAAACTACTTATGCATGCTATCATATTGGCCCCATTAGAAAATCATCAGAACAAAAATTCCACACCATACCCTCTACCTTCAGCTATGGGGGTGTTTACATTCAGATGCAGGATCTAGATCCAAGCTTTGCAGGTGACTCCTATATTTATAACAGGCAAAACCAAAACCCTGACCCCAAACATTGCCCAAAACAATTGGATCCAGATTTTTGCCACTTGCTCCATCTCTACAATTGCCAATTTTTGCATGTGTAAATGTTCACTTGCATGCTCAAATATTTGGTTTGTGTGTTCATCTGATTCATTCAAATTTTGCAGATGTTACTTAACCAATGACCTTTGAAAATTTGGCCTCAAATATATTTAGGACCATTTAAACATTAACTTTTTCAGAAAAGAAAGGATCTAAAGAAAGTTTCTGCAAGATGCACATCAGAGATTCAGGGCTCAGTTGTGCTTTAAGACATAGTCTTGGCTGTATTGCGAGTTGTGAGGCAGAGCCCTGCTCATACTTCCCTACTTGGAGATGAGATTGCCAACAGTGGCAATAGTCTGGAACCCAGTTCTGCCATTGTGCCTGCAACTTCTCTTACTTTATGCACCCTATCAGAGGCAGAGCACAATTTTTCCCTCATGCGCTGATGTTCATTCCTCATCCAAGCTGTACTCTCTCATTTGCAAACTTGCTTTCTCTTCACCCAGTGAAGAACCAGCATAAAAACACAACCCCCAAATCTCACCATTTCATCACGGTAACTGACTGCATCCAGTCCTACACAGAACAATTAATCAGGCTGAAGATTGGTTCATGGAACACCAAGAAAAGTACTACTTTGTTCTTTGTTTGTTATTGCTCACCTTCTGGGTAGTTACTGCAGAAAAGTTAACGCTCAGAGGAAGGTCTTACGTTGTGTTGTGAAGGTGGGTCCGTGGTCATTTTCACACCTTGTAGAAGGGAGTCCTGCAACAATCAGCCAGCTGCTAAGAATGCCCAATCCTTTCACCTACAAGCCATGTGTAGGCACCCCACTAGCAAAGCTATACACTATCCTCAACATGGAAAGCAATGGAGACATTAAAATGACAAAACAAAATTCAGAATTAGATCATTGTATTTTGATCTCGTTCTGACCGAGCAGAGCTGGGAAGGAAATGAAAGGGGATGTCTCAGGGACACTGGGAAAGGAATACAGGGAAAACATAGACTATGCCCCAAAATGACATTTATGTCATCATCCCCCTTGTGTTTTGGTGAGAGAAGAGTGCTAAGTCTGAGCTGCTCCCCAATAAGAGGATTTGTATACATGATTTCATTTATATATCTGTTACCAGACACAGACAAAGACTATCTGTGACTATAATGCAAAGGTCGATAAACTATTTATTAAGGGATTATTTAAGGGAAGATTTATTTTGCAGTATCATATCTGGTCACAATTGTCAAACAGAAAGAATAACTGGCATTTATTTAGCTCTTTAAGCCATCAAAGCACTGTACAAGCTTTAACTAATTGGGTTAATTAATTATCCAAAGCAAAACAGCACCCTGATTCTTTCACATATATTAGTAGCTTCTTGGAGATGAAGTTTGCCTAACTTTATCTAGTCAGTGGCACAGAAAGCCAATTTTAAAACTTTCTTAAGGGTATGTAATAATAATCTATGGGGGCGCCCGTTTCTAGCTATTTAAGCACAAGTCTCTTGCAAATGTATTTAACTGAACACATAGATTTGCTCTTACTTTATCTATATCTCTAGGTATTAGAGCTAATCAAAATATTTTCAATGCAATATTTTTGTCAGAAAATGCTATTTCATCAAAATCAAAAGATTTCATGGGAATCTGTCAATTTTGATTAAATTTTTGATGGAAAAACTTCATAACCTTTTGAATCATGTTTACTTTCTTGTTTCATTTTGACTTTCGTGTTTCACTTCATTCTGACTTTATTTTTCCATATCATTTAAACTTTTGATTTTTTTTAAAAACTTTTTTCCCTTTCCTTGTAATTTATTACATTATAATTTGGATATATTTTCTTTAATATTTTACATTTGTACATTATATTTCACATTTGATACTATCATGTTTTGACATTATTGAAACAAAATGGTTTGATAAGGTCATTTCAATGTTTCTGAAATGAAAGATTTCAGAATTTTCAATATGCTGTAAAATTTGACATTTTGTCCTGATTCAGGATGAAAGGATATTTTAAAATGGGGTGAAAGGAAAGCTAGTTTGTCAGCAAAGAAAGGGAACTTGTTCCAGGCATATAGTAACCTCTTTAACAGTGATGGCATTTATGCATATAAAATCCACACTTACTACAAAGAGAACAAACCCTGGTAAAATGCAATGAACTTCATATACATTTAAAAATATTTAATTGGGCATAAAGGCGTCAATTCCAATGCCCAGTTCAAAGAGCCTGGCTAGGGGCCATGCAGACGTGCAAAGGGCATGGGGATGGGTCTCTCCCAAGGCTGCAGATTGGCTACAGAGCTGGTCCACAAAAAGCTGCCCTTGCCTAATGGCTAGAGTATGTTCTGCAGCCCCTTATATGGCCCCCACCAGAGGGAGGGAGTACTGGAGAAACTATGTAACCGTGAATCCCTTAGCACCATACAAACTTTATCCTCAATCCCCAACACCACACTCCATGTGCTCTTCAATACATGCAGGCCCTGGAGACCTGAGCGCTATATTGCTCCATCTCCTCTGTAGCCCAGAGATCTGGCTGGATGCTGCTGTGGGGGCAGGGTTGATAGGTTACATTCCAGCTAGGGTTAGTTCTCCATCAGCCTAGAAGAATTGTCAGTGCAGTGGAATTATCAGGATTTTCAATACTGCTGTACTCAGCTGCCCTAAGCAGCCTGCCCAGGATGCTGAAGACCAGAGGCTCCACTCGTGGGGAAGGTGGCTAAATGCCTCATTCTGAGAAGGCATGATGCCTTCCATTGCTTCAATCATTTGCTCTTTGTCTAAACATCTTAGTTAACCTCCCTGACCTCCTACTTTTTCTTGGGGAAGTTTATTCGGAAGCTTGTGGCTACAGCTAGTTGAAATTCTTTGAAAAATGAGCTGTTTTGCAAATGAAAATTATTGTTCATTTCCTATTTTTCTGGGTTTTTTTTTTCAACAAAATACCAAAATGTTTTCTGTTTTTTGAAACAAAAAATAAATCTCTAAAAATTCTCAAGAAAAATTATGAAAAACCTTGGTTTCTTTCCAAATTTTCATGGACAATCCTTACCACTTTGTGCCCAGCTCTGCTTGTGACTGGCTAGTTCAACGCACAGGTTTTCTCATATTTTTTTACTCAGGATTTAGGCCATTTCATGCCACACAACGTGGCTTAAGGTGATCTTCAGTTAGCAATGGAGAGTAAGGAAAGAGCCTTGCTGATGATCCTTATTTCAGCAGCCATTGATATCAGGTCGGGGCACCATTAGGAGTGGGCAGGAGTGTTCTTGGTGGTTGTCCTCATTTCAGAAGAAATGCAGTCAGGTTGATTAATAATCCTTCTTGTTCTCACTTATGGACTTTTGCAGAGCCCCATTCTGTCCCTCCTGCTGTGAGGCTACTGGGGCAGTTCATAGAAATAGTTGCCAGCTTTCTGAGCATTTCACAACAAAGGTAACATTTGTTACTTATTAATTGAATTAGTTTGTACTATGCCTATTGCAAAGGGATCTAATGACTGTACGGAAATCACAACACAAATACTAAAACATGTCCAAAAGACAAGCCAACCTGCCTAAACGCATAGCCAGACCACATCAAAGTAATCTGGCAAATCAAATAACTCAATAACCACCTGGCAAACCAGCCAACAACAAAAGGCATAAATTCCCCATTGATGCAATGAATGGTGGAAAAAAATAGAGAGCAAAATCCAAAAAACAAGGAAGGGGGACAGAAAACAGCCAAGCAAAATAAATATGATGTAGTGATTTCCAAACGAGGAAGTTTGCTTCTCTCCACCCCACCTTGTTTCTGCAGCATAAATATTCGTTTTGACTTGGATCTTATAGGACTTGAGATGAAAGCCCTTTCTTGTTAAATTACTGAGAATGTTTCCGAACTGATTTATCCATCCTTCACATATCTCAGCTGATAAAGACTGGACCACAAAAGAAAAATGGATTTAGACATAAACACTCCTTAAATTGTGGCTATGTTGGCATCCACAATTCCACAATATTATCTTACTTCAGGGCTAGGGTACCAAGGGAAATTTGAAGGCCACTTAAAATTGGCTAACAAATATAAGCATTGTTGCCACCTCGTACAGTATTTGCATACTATCTAGAAAGCAAAGTGCAATAATTAGATAAAGCAGATCCACTTATATATGAACTCTAACAATCTTAAATTCCATTTGTAGCAAAGTCTATGTCTCAGATTGTTACAATGCACTGCAGTATGCAATTATTAATTCTAGTTAGATTTATTTAGCTACCTAGTTTTCAGTGTAATTAATGCACGTATCAGCACATATACAAAAAATAAAATCAAGTAATCCGAGAATGACACATTGTCAGACTAAAAACTTTCCCTACCAATAACTACCAAGAAAATCAGCCTTTCCCAACTCACCCCATCAGCCTGTGCAATATGCCATGAAGGCCACTGTTCCGCAGGCCAGATCCTCAATTGGTATAATCAGCATAGATCCACTGAAGTCAAAGTGCACTGAAGTCAATGGTGCTACTCTGATTTACACCAGCTGAGGATCTAGCCCATGGGGTCTGCCTGACCATAGATGAAGAAAAGTCCAGAGTTGAAGGTTCTCTACTGAGAATCTCTGGTACCCAGACCTTAGGTATGTAAATCTAGAGATTGTCAGCAAATTTCCCAAAGATCTCCACTGCCAGGATGCAGGATGAAGACTTAGGTGTCCCCTAAAATAGTCAGGACACAGGGTGGGATCCATAAAGGGATTTAGGCATTGCAACACTGAACATCACAGTGCCTCCTTTTAGGTTCCTAGAAAATCACAGGAACAACACTGTGATCTACAAAGCCGAGTTAGGGCAGCTAGGCACCTACACAATGAATGGGGAGAGACAGGTGCCTTAGAATGGGACACCCAAAAGCTAGCATGCTACGTGGGAGCTGCCAACGACAGGGGTGTGTGCTAAGCCCCTCCCCTCCCTCAGAGATAGGCAAAAAAGTTCAGGCTGCACGGAGATGCCTAGCACTGCTAGCAATCCACCAACAGGAACGCATCTCCTTGAGTCAGGTACCTTAGGTGCCTAAGCTGCTTCTGGTAGGAATGAGTTCAGCGCCTGCCTTGCTCAACACCGAGCAGCTAGAGGTCGTCATGCCAGTGCCACCTGGCTTAGAACTTTTAACCCAGTGGTTAGAACACTCACCTGGAATGTGGAATTCCCTGGTCTACCTGAGCGGGAGAAACCATCTCTCAGGAGGGTGCCTCAATTACCAGACTATGGGATATTATGATGCATGGACAACTCATGCCTCCTGACACTGGGGAGGGCACTACTGAAAGGGGAGGACATGTGACAGCCCTACGTGTCTCCTCTGCCCAGCGACCTCCCTGATCTGCGCCCAGCCCGGGGCCACCATGCTCTCCCCACCCCTCCAGAGTTACCTGTCCTTCTCCCACTGTGCCTCTGCCCCAGCATGTTTGCCCACTCTCCCTGGCAGCTGGGTCCAGGAGGGGAGTGGGAGGGAGCCGCTTCTCACACCGGCTAAAACTGGCCACTCCGGGTCACTGACTCTGCAGCATGGTGGCTGCCTGAAAGAGAGCTGGAGCCTCCCCTCCCTCCTGGGATATTTCCAGCTCGCTCGGCCTGTCCCCTGAAGCCGGAACCAGAGCGGGTGGGCTGGGCTGCTGCCTCCCCAGCCAAGCTCTCTCTCAGGCAGCTGCTGCATTGCACAGAGCAGCAACCCAGAGCAGCCAGCATGAGAAGCAGCTGGTCCCACTCCTTCAGCTCCCCACATGGGCTCGGCTGCTAGGGACAGGGGCCGAGTGTGCTGGGGGACAGGTACTGCGGGAGAAGGACAGAGCCACTCTCCCTCCCTCGCCCCTGGCAGGCCAAGCAGAAATCTGCGGGGGGGACTTGATCCCACATGCCTCCCCGCACGTCGCCTATGTTCTGATGTGTGTGTGTGTGTGTATGGGCAGGGGGACCCCTCAACATCTCCTGTTGAAGCTGTTCCACTGTGGATTAACTAATGCAAGACCAGAGGACTGGACTCTGGGTCTCACACCACCCTAACAACTGGACTACAGAGTCATTCTCACTCTCTCATTCTCTGGTTCAATGACTATTTAAATATTTATTCACAGTGGGGCGATAGGGGGTGGGAGAGAGAGAGAGAGAGATACTGACTCTGTATTCCTGTGGTTAGGGTACCCACCTGGATGGTGGGAGACCTCAGGTCCAGTCTAGATGAGACGTTCATGGATCCCAGGATTTAGGTGCCTAAGCAGGAAGCAGTTGATGGAGCAATGGTGCAATATGCTTCATGAGGGGACCACCACAAAGTAAGCAGACAGCTGGACTCTGAGCCAGCTGAATTTCCCAAGTGGCCCTCAGGGACAGTCCCAAAGGGTATGTCTACACTACAGCTGGGAGTCAGCCTCCCAGCATGGGCAGACAGACTCACACTAGTAGGATTCAAGCTAGCATGCTAAAGATTGCCATATGGACATTGTGGCTCATGCTCTCAAGCCCACCCAAACCCCTTGGGTCTGAGATCAGGTGACTAGCCTGAGTCTCTGCCAGAGCCACAACATCCCCACTGCTAGTTTTAGCATACTAGCATGAATCTGCCTACCCACACTGTGAGGCTCACTCCCCGCTGTAGTGTAGACATACCCTAATGGAGCTCATGACAGCAACAAAAGGCATAGATGGCCGTGGTAAAGCCTGCATTCAGAAAGAATAGTCACGAGCCCATCATCCAATTAAATGGTAACCCTCCTGCTAAGTGTCATTAGCAGGCGTAAAGGCCAGGGATGTCCAGGGATTCTGTCTGCAATATGATGTTCATCTCAAGCTCCCATTTAAAACCTTATCGGCTTCCTGGGGAACTTTTACTAGTGTCTCTTCCCTACTTGCACTTCGGAGTCATTAGGGAGATGAAACCACAACTACCTTTTCTTTGGAAAAATAAAATAAGAAATATGGCCAACCCCACAGTTTCAGTGAATTACCTGCCTTGTTGGGGATCTGAGCTCTTATTCACAAAGCAATCCGCACCCACTTGAACTGCGATCACAAGTCCAGTCCGACTCAAGATATGCCGATACTGCAATCACAGGATGTCATTGCAGGCTGAGTTGACATATCTGAGCTAGCTTTAATCTGTCTAATTTAGGTCCCAGAAAAGTGTAGTTGCTGCAGTGCATGCTTCAGCCTGGGCTGTACATGCCTGCGTGGAACCTGGGCCATTTCTCACAGGAATAGCCAGGTTCACAGAGGCAGCTCCACTGCTGCTAGGTCCAGTTCTGAAAAAGTCACCTTAACTGCTGCCAGGTCCAGTTCTGAAAAAGTCACCTTAACTGCTGCCAGGTCCAGTTCTGAAAAAGTCACCTTAACTGCTACCAGGTCCAGTTATGCAAAGCTAGCTCTGTACAAACCCTGAACGGAGTAAAAAAATAAACCCGCAGCACTTTCAGACTAAGCCTCTACATGTGCCTGGTCAAATCAGACTCACTACTCAACTGGAATCCACTGCCTTTACAAAATGTAAAGTAGGTCCTTCAGGGAAGAGGTGTGTTGCTGTGGATAAGGCACCATATAGGCATACAAGAGAGCTACTTTTCCATTGAGGTACTGGGTACCCTGGACATATCAGCTTGCTTGTCTTGTCTGTTTAGATCATAAGCTCTATGAGACAGGAATTTTTTTTCTCATTATATGTTTGTCCTCTGATCATAGTTTAGGCCTGTAAGGGCTATCATAATATAAATAATGAAAAATAATAATAATTGCTATGGTTGCTGATTAGGACTCTGGGACCCCAGGTCATGACCTTTTTTACCAAAAGATGGGTAAACCTGGTTGATTGAAAGAGCAGACATCACTGTTATCACTTCCTCCAGTTTCTTTCCCGATCCAAACAGCATCACTTCCATCTTATCTATACCTAGTTTCTATCAATCATTTCTCATCCAAGATTCAGTCTCAGCCAGCCTGGGAAAGGTGAGACACAGCACTGACCAGTTCTAAATAAAAGGAGACTCAGACTTGAGTGTCACCTACATCATGATCACACTGCAGACCAAAACATGTCACTTACTTCCTAGTGGTCTTCAGGGACAGTTCCAAAGTGTATGTCTACACTGTAGTGGGGAGTGAGCCTCACACATGTGTTGAATAGGAGGGTGACAAGATAGCACCCCACATGAGAAAGCTCTTGGGACACATGAACCACATTTACCTTCTGGGGCGTCACAGAAAAAAAGGAGGGGAGCCATGCGACTACAACTTCATCCACACTTACCAAGGTGTCCGGATGCATCAACATTTCTCACGGCTCATGGCCCTGGCTGGGATGATTTAACTGGGAATTGGTCCTGCTTTGAGCAGGGGGTTGGACTAGATGACCTTCTGGGGTCCCTTCCAACCCTGATATTCTATGATTCTATGATTCTATGGTGGATGGTACAGTATCAAAGGCCGCTCGCAGATCTCAAGGAATCAACAAGGACAACCTGAAATTTCTCCATCATCAGGGGTGATCATCAACCCACCAAGCCAGTACAGTTGTCATACTGTAATAGCTTGGATTAAAACAAAACTCAAAGGTGTCAAAGAAATATAATCATTCAAGATAATGCTGGGGCTGCTTTACCACAACCTCCTTAATAAACTTTTCTAAAAATGGGAAAGGTAGAGCCTGGGCGGGTGGGAGGGAGGGGAAGGACTTGGCAAGATCACCAGCTGTAGATAGGGCTATTTGAGCACAGGCCTGACAATCATTTGTTTAAGAGGTTGCCACAAATCTCTGCTTATAGTGATGACCAGTATATTGGTCAAGCCCCAGATTTCCAGGCATACGCCACAGCCTGGATTCTCAACATGAAGGGGGTCACAAACAGGTGTCAAAGGCTTGCGAACTCTCTGCCCTTTCCGTATGGCTCAATGGGATGGGGGTCCCTGCGAGAACCCAGCTAAATGGGAATGGAATCCCCAGGCAGTCCAGTACAGAAAATGGGGACCGGATATGAAAAAGGTTTATAACCACGGCTTCACATAAGGATGACTTTTTGCACAATGGGTATTTTTTTTAATAAACAGTTAAAAGAGAGTGAGTGTCTGTTTTGAACAGGTAAGTAATTAAAATTCTTAACTGCACAGTCGAACACACGCAGCAGCACATTGCCAGCTACAGACAAAAGTAGGACTGTGCAAGTCTGAACATGCACTTATTTATTAAATCTTATTTAAAACACTGAAGTAAGTGGAGTGTCTGATGAAATATTTAGGGTGTTTAAACGTGCCACAGCTGACAGAAAGTAATTTTTTTTTCTACTGGCACAAGATTACTTTGTTTTGATTTTTTTTCCTTTCTAAAAAGACCAGGTAAATGATTCAAACAACATCTAAGCACAAAGTAGGCTATTCATGCCTCCAGTTTCAGCATGGGGTTCTTGAAGGAAGTACTGCTGATTAACTGAATAACTTCTTGTTTTACTGGCTTTTAAGCTGGAGAATTTCCTTTGTATTTTAAAGACACATGCATTTGCATGTAATATGACATTATGCTACTTACTTAATATCACTGCATAGTTGTGGAATTGGCCTCAAGTATAATTTACTTCATTCTTTTGAAGTGGATGTCCTGGTGATGTTTCTGGCAAAGCTAGAAAAAGGGACATTATATTTCAAATTCTTTGAAATACAGAGGTCTTCCCCCTCCTCAAATAATAAGTTACTGATAATATTATTGCTGACAGAGCTGAGCTTTTGCATTACCATGCCATGCAATAATCAATACATCCTTGTTGACCAACTCCTTGGCCAGGTTCAAGCACAATCACCTTCTTCTACATGCTCCCGGTCCCACCCTTGCCATGAACTCCTTTCATTCATCCACAAGGACCCATTTCAGCAGCCCTCAAAAACTCACATTTGCCAGGCTCTTACAGTGAATTGTGCTGATTTGTATATAAACTGTGCTTTGTTCCCTTTTCCTCAACCTCTCCCTCTTTGTCTGTCTGTCGGTCGGTGCTGAGACTGTGAACTCCTCAGAACAGGGACCCACCCTTCTTAATTGCTTGGAAAGCACCTAGCACATTTAGGGCACTATCGTGGAATTAATAAAAAAAAGACTGATTTTAGTAGTCCTTTCTTTCACATGACTTTGCACCTATTCCATTTTTCTATGCGTGCACAAAATTCCTGTTGATGCTAGGGGAAGTTTTGAGGTGTACTGGTGTAAGAATATACTTTTGATGTTAAGGAGAATTATTTACACAATCCACCTCCACTTTCTGCTTTCTCATGCTTTGGAATCTATTATTATTTGATAATGATAATAAATCACCCTTTGCATTTTCAGAGCACCTTTCAATTCAGGCTCTCAATGAGCTTTACAAAAAGAAAAGGAGTACTTGTGGCACCTTAGAGACTAACCAATTTATTTGAGCATGAGCTTTCGTGAGCTACAGCTCACTTCATCAGATGCATGCCGTGGAAACTGCAGCAGACTTTATATATACACAGAGAATATGAAAAAATACCTCCTCCCACCCCATTGTCCAGCTGGTAATAGCTTATCTAAAGTGATCATCAGGTGGGCCATTTCCAGCACAAATCCAGGTTTTCTCACCCTCCACCCCCCCACACAAATTCACTCTCCTGCTGGTGATAGCCCATCCAAAGTGACAACTCTTTACACAATGTGCATGATAATAAAGTTGGGCCATTACCTGCACAAATCCAGGTTCTCTCACCCCCTCACCCCCCTCCCAAAAACCACACACACAAACTCACTATCCTGCTGGTAATAGCTCATCCAAAGTGACCAAATGGCCCACCTGATGATCACTTTAGATAAGCTATTACCAGCTGGACAATGGGGTGGGAGGAGGTATTTTTTCATATTCTCTGTGTATATATAAAGTCTGCTGCAGTTTCCATGGCATGCATCTGATGAAGTGAGCTGTAGCTCACGAAAGCTCATGCTCAAATAAATTGGTTAGTCTCTAAGGTGCCACAAGTACTCCTTTTCTTTTTGCGAATACAGACTAACACGGCTGTTACTCTGAAATGAGCTTTACAATAATTAATTAAACCTCACAACATTCCTGTGATGTAAGTATTAGTGTGCCCATTTTGCAGATTGAGAAACATAGGCACAGTGCAACTGATCCTGCAAAGGGCTGATTGTCAGCTGGGTGGGGCTGAGCTCCCTCAGCTCCCAGTGACTTCAAAATGGGAGCTAAAAGAGACCAACATCTCTCAGGGAACACTGTGTACTTTTTGAGCTCTCAGATGATTAACTTATTTGCCCAAGGTCACACAGAGCTTGAGTGTGATCCTATGATGGACTCCAAGGGCAGCAGAAGCAGGCCCAGAATGAGTCATATCACAGTGGAACAAGAAAGACTTAGAAGAGAATGTGTGCTTCTGCTTTAAGACCACTCAGAGCTCAGTCTTCTCAACCAGCTGCAGGACTGGAAGAATATTTTCAACAGCCTACAGAAACTCTTTATTTCAATTTTGGCAGAACATTGCAGTTGCAGTTTCAAAAGCAAACCATTTTAAAGGCCTGATCCTGAAAGATGCTGACTGACTCCTGTGATGCACTGAAGGCCTTCACCTCCCACTCATAAAATCATGGGAGTTGGCTACATTGCAACTTTAATTCTAGAGATAGGAAAGGTTTTCTCTAGTTTTCCCTTTCACTCATACTGTACTTCCATGCTTGTCTAGCTCTTTTGCACACAAAAAGCAGATGCAGATTTGGCAAGAGAAGTCAGAAAGAACATGGAATGCTTCATTTACTGGAGAAATAAAAAAACCTACTCAAATATTAATTAATTCACTTATTATTAATTTATTATTAATTATTATTATTATTATTTGCATTCTGATAGCACCGAGAGGTCCCAATTAGGGATCAGCTCCCTATTATACTAGGTGCTGTACACACATATGTTACTTAAAAAAAAGTCATACCCTTTCCCAAAGATCTTACAATCTTAGCATAGGATGAGAGACAACGGATGAATACAACTACAAGGAAGAGTAGGAGAGTCAAGGTAACTGTGTACAAATTAGGGCTGGCTGGAAAACAAGAAATCCAATTCACAAAAAATTTTGAGGCTGTGAGATCTGGTTTTGTTACAATGAGGAATGAAATGGAGACCTTTCAAATTTGTTTCTGAAAAAAGAGAGAGAGAGAGAGAGAGACTTCAGAACAGCCAATAGCCTGGTGGTTAGGAAACTCATTGTAGGATGAGGGAGACATGTAGGGTGTGTCTTTTTCTCCCTGTCTCTCTGGTTTTGACCACAGATTCCATCCTGGACTTGAGAAAGTTGAGTTGAACCAATATATTCCCAGGAAAAGTTTTGATTCTGATGAATCAGCATTTTCTGATGGAATAAACAATTCATTGAAAAGTTCCCAGCCCGCTCCGGTACCTATTATATTTAGTATAATAAGGGGCAGATGCAGCACACCAACTGCATAGCTGTTCTTGAATGTTTTGTAGCCATCACAGAAGAAATGAGTTTTAAGGAGGGTTTTGAAGCTTTTTATAGGGATATGCACCCATGCATAAGGAGCAATCAGGTGGTTTCACTGAAAGTAGGTTTTGTCAAACAAACCAGTTTTTTTTTTAATACAAGATTGTGGGTCTGGGTGATAAAGGCAACTGTGTTGCTATAGTATATGTGGACTTCGCCAAGGCATTTGGTTTAGTACCACATGACGTCTTGATTAAAAAACTTGCATTATATGGAATTAACAGGGCACACTTTAGATGCATGAAAAACTGGCTCACTGACAGATCTAAAAAAGTCATAAGAAATGGGGAGACATTCACGAGGAGCACTGTTTCTAGTGGGGTTTCCCAGGGAAGAGTTCTTGGTTCAACATTATTTAACACTGACATAAAATCTTTGCTGGCAAGGTTTGCAGATGCCACAAAGACTGATGGGCGAGGAAGACAGGTTACAGCTATAAAGTGATTTTAGTCACCTGGTTTACTGGTACACTCCAACAAAATATATTCTAATACAGCCAAATGCAAAGCACTACATCTGGGAACCAAAACTGCAGGCCATACCTACAGGATGGGAAAATCTGTGTCGGAAAGCAGTGACTCCAAAAATGAATGAGAGGCCATTGTAGATAACTGCCTCAGTGTGAACCCTCTGTGCAATGATTTGGCTAAAAGGGCTAATTCAGATCTTGGATGTGTAAGGCTTAAGGAGCTAGAGTTGGAACCAGAGTCAGAGGCCAGATGCCGGAGCCAAGGGTCAGAGTTGGGTTACCTGGAATGAGATGAGACAAGGCAAGGCAACAGTGGGAACAAGGCTGGGAGCAAGCAGGCACGGAAGCTACCTGAGCCATGGGCAAATGCTTTGAACAGCTACTGAACTGTTGCTGCTGCTGGGCTTAAGAGCCAGTCTGCTGACTTTTCCAATCAAGCATGTGGCATGATCAGTCAGTCTGCCTACTACCAACTGCACTCATTAGGTTGCCCAGAGACTGGTTCTGCAGGCCCTGATTCCTGACAGCATGGTAAGAGAAATACCTGTGGATCGGCAAACATACACATTTTTGGGAAGGTGTGAATTTTTGCAAGGTATTTCTACATCAAAAAAAATCTTTGGAGATGAGTCTATAAATTGCAGAAGACCAGAGGTGGTGTTTATCTTCTCTTCCTTGGTGCAATTGGTTCATTGTTTAGTAAATCTTCTGTTAAAGTAAGAGTTCTATTGGGTTTGGTCATTGGACTGAACCACAGTTGTGGATCCAAACACACATGAACTCACTCATGAACTTCCAGTTCAGAGACCAGACAGGAGTTGATTATTTTGATTCCCCTTACATTCCCACAGCCACCACACTCAGCTCCTAGAAATCAAGAAAAAACAAGCCAAACTCTGTCACTCTTAAATGTTTCTGCGTCTTTCCCTTTTGTTCAGTGGGTTTCATACAACAAAGTGAGTGTTGCGCATGTACTGTATTGATACGAGATAGTTTATAATCTTTATGTGTTGTACCAGTCATTTATTATCCCAACATTCCAGAATATAACTTCTACTTTGTAAGTAATAGACACATCTATCATTAAAGTGGAAGGATGGATAATGAGCAGCCATTTAAATGGCACTAAACTCTCCATTTTCTGATCTGAGAACTCATTACATCTGCCTGTTATCAAATAAGTCTCATAACAATATTTTAATATGATTAAAGACACTGCACCTCATCTGTTAGGAACTCTAGAGACTAATCTGTGCAGGATTTTAATACGCTGGGAAAGGAAGGCATGTGAATCTTTTTTATTAGTTTCTTTCTTTGCTACTAGTAGTGTCACTACCTTAACAGTTAAATACAGGAGCTTAACAATGAGTCCTCTGAGCAAGGCTCTCTGTTTTTGCTGGGTGAGGTTAAAGAGCAAACACATTGTCATGAGCTTTTAAAAGCTTGATCTCAATTACACGGTAGTAGGGCAAAGCTCTCAAACACACAACACTTTGACTTTATAACGATTCTGACCTTCCAGGTACATAGGTTCTATAGAGAAAAACTGTACTTGACATGCCCACTGCTGTTTCCCTGCAGGAGGCGGTGTATGCATTCAGAGGGAGGAGGAAGAAAATTCAATTTGCAATGAGATGAAGGAAAATTGTGTTTGAATGGCAAGAATTTGAGAGAGAGAAATATCCCTTATCACGGAATGATAAACAATGGAATTTGTGTTTTGAATAATCCAGTCTGATTTCCAGCATTTCGCAGGACTATTTACTCACCCATTCATATTAACTTCTTAAATAATTTGTTGTTTACTAATACTTGTGGTAGCAACCCCTGTTACAAAAACTTTCCAGGCAGTCAAGAAAGGATGGAGCTTGCAGTGTATGGATGGACAGACAGACAAGTAGACAGAGGTCAAGGAAAAGAGACAACAAAAGGGATTTTCCATGCAAATCAAGATTTCCTATAGGCAGCATAGCAGGAGTGTGTTTTAACAGGAACTTAAAAGTAGAAAGTCAGAGCAGATGATGGCTATCTGCAGTGATGCATTGGTGATGATCACTTTTGTAAAATATTTTTAGCCTATTCTATCACTAGCAAAACTCAAAGCATCCCATCTTCAAGTGTGTTTCTTAATTTGTTCCTGCAAGATTTGTGATTGATGCAATCTGTATGTGCAAAATGGGCACTTGTGTATGCAATATGGATAGGGTTTCCATCTCTTGAGCAATATTTTCAAAGGCACCAGGGGGCAGTTAAGGTGTTCATTGAAAATCAATGGGAGCTGGGTATGTAACTGCCCTTTGAAAATCTCTCCCTGAGTTTTAACAGATAACAGCTGATAAAGCTATTTTAGTGTCATTGTTTGCTGTTCAGTTTAAAATAAAATAAACACCAAAAAGAACTGATTTTAACTATTTTGAAATTTCAACTTTTCTGTAGGATTCTGTCCAGAATCTGCTGGAGAGAAATTAAATAACTTACTGAGGCCTGGTCTACACTGGGGCGTGAGCTAAGTCGGTCTAAGTTATGAAACTTCAGCTACGAAAATAGTGTAGCTGAAGTCCGTGTACTTAGAGCTACTTATCGCGGTGTCTTTACTGCAGTAAGTCAACTGCTGATGCTCCCCCGTCGACTCCAGCTACTCTTCTTGCTCTGGTGGAGTACCAGAGTCGACAAGAGGGCGTTCGGCAGTCGATTTATCATGTCTTCACTAGACATGATAAATGGACCCCCGCTGGATCAATCACTCCGGAGTTAAGTGTAGACATGCCCTTAGGCTACGTCTACACTAGCACTCTTGTCAGTAAAACTTTAAAAAGCACGAGTGTGGACAACGCTATGTCAGTGGGAAACACTCTCCGGCCAACACAGCTACCACTGCTTGCTAAGCGTGGTTTAATTATGCTGACTGGAGAGCTTTCTCCCATTGGCATAGAGTAACTACACAGGAGACCTTATGGTGGCACAGCTGCAGCAGTACAGCTGTGCCACTGCTGTGCAGACATAGCCGAAGAGAGAGAACTGACTAACGGACTTTGGTAGTTTATGCAGTATTGTTGTAGCCCTGTCAATTCCAGGATAGTAGAGAGACAAGGTGAGTGAGGCAATATCTTCTGTTGGTTGTCCCTCTCGCCAGCAGAAGTAGGTCCAATAAAAGATATTTACTCACCTACCTTGTCTCTTTGATAGATTATAATTTTTCCTATGTTTGGCCCATCAGAGGAACTGAAATTGTAACGGGGAGGAAATTTCAGCCTAAAATACAATGGAAATAAAATTTAACTTTAAAAAAAAGTATTAAAACTAAAATATACAGCTTGAAACCATGATATAAATTGCTTGGAATCAACACAGTGGGCCAGAGGATCTGGAATGATAAACAGATCTAGAAAAGATGCTTAGAATAATTAAGGTTTCAGAGTAACAGCCGTGTTAGTCTGTATTCGCAAAAAGAAAAGGAGGACTTGTGGCACCTTAGAGACTAACCAATTTATTTGAGCATAAGCTTTCGTGAGCTACATGCATCCGATGAAGTGAGCTGTAGCTCATGAAAGCTTATTCTCAAATAAATTGGTTAGTCTCTAAGGTGCCACAAGTACTCCTAGAATAATTAAGTCTGATTCCAGGCAGTTCTGTCCCCTTTGCACAGCTCCTATTGGACAAAGGACTAACTCCCCAAAGGACTAACTCCCCTGTTGGATATATTTTTGTGTCTCCCCTCCTCAGCTTTGCAAGTGCTTATTGCATGTAGCTAAGGAACTAGAAATAAATCCATCATCTGATCAACAAATGGATTGTCACTTTGTTTGAACAGTGTTTCTGTTTTTCTCTTACTTGTTTAGACTGTAAGTTCCTTGGGTAAGAAGAGTGGTCTTGGTATGGTATGGGCTGGCATGATAATATATGGTATAGACCAGTACAGTGAGAAGAGATTAAAAAATTCTCTCTTTGTTATTAGGTGCAATATTACCAGTGTGAGCTTGTGTTTGCTAGTGTGAGCATAGGAAATAAAGCTAGACCCAATATCTCACCTATTGGTAAACAGGTAAATGAAGCTTCTAACTGTACATGTTGTGCTATAGAATTCCATTGGCATTCAGTGAATAATAAATAAATAATAATAATAAAAAAAATAATGATGATAATGATAAATAATAATATAGTTATTAAGTAAGTTCCCATTTGTGGGTGAAAATGTGCAGGAAAATGGCCCAAAGCTCAGGAAAGCTCACAAATATTTCAGGCATAGATTAGGAGGCCTTTTTGAAAACATTGTGCCTACTCTGAATGCAATTTTCAAATGAATTAATTTAAAGCCCTACATACACTGTGAAAATATAACATACCTGCATTGTGACTACATACTGCTGTGCAATCCAGTTCTAATAGCATGTGCTATCATGCATGACCTACATAAATTATTTATATTGAGTTAGATTTGACCGTGTATTCACAGTACAATTAATTCAGGCCCTGAGACTGACTCTGCATGGGCATAGGAGTCCAACCACACAGTTAATTGCAGGATGGGGACCTTAATGTGTAACTATTTGTCTTCAAAGTAGACTGTAGCTAAAGAGAATGTGTACATAATATATGTATGATTCAAACTGAAAGGTTACTTACAGTACATGGACATGTACTGACATGGCCCATGTGTTCATGTGTAAGCACATGCACAAGGCTAATGTAAATGTTGACATGAAAAACCACTTCATTTTCCTAATCTAATGTGCATCACAGGCCCGAAAGAAGGTTTTTATCCTTAAATTGTGGGAAGTGTGACCTAATTCTTGTGAAACTCATTCTGTAGTGGTTTGCCAAGTTCCTCCATTAATGGGCAATTTATGTCAGTTAATCATTTTGAAACATAGGAATTGCCATAATGGATCAGACCAGTGGTCCATATATCCCAGTCTTCTTTCTCCAACAATGCACAGTGCCAGCTGCTTAAGAGGAAGGTGCAGAAAACCTTGTGCAAGACAGATATGGAGTAACGTGCCAATAAAGAAGTTACTTACTAACCCCCATCAGAGGTTTACTTATGCCATGAAGCATGAAGATGTACTTCCGTTCCAAAACTCTGGGGTAAAATCCTGGCCCCCTTAAAATCAATAGCAAAATTTCCATTAATTTCAATGGGAGAAGGATTTCACCCTTGGTGTTTATTATTTTTTGAATTCTTTCTGTCGTAACTCTGCATGTTCTTATTGTCCATATAAATGTCCAGTCCTTTTAAATTTATTTTTAATTTCTTATCATATAACACCCATCACCACATACAGTGTTGGGGCCCTCTATAAAAGGCAAAAACAACGCTGTGAGTTTATGGCGTATTATGCTTATGTACTAGAGCAGGTTCAGTATGTAGTCCACTATATTCATGGATTATAAAGACAAAAGGGCCCACTGTGGTCATCTAGTTTGACCTCCTGTATACAGCGGCTGTAGAAAGCTATTGAATCTTGTTATGTCTTTGTCTGCAAGATTGAAAAGCCCCCCATTATCAGATATCTTTTTCATATGTAAGTACCTGTATAGAGAGATCAAGTTACCCCTTATCTCTTTGATAAACTGAATAGATTGAGCTCCTTAAGATCTCCAACTCCTGGTGCCTGACAGGTGTTCTAACCATTAAGGTTGATGCCCGCTCTAACGAGTAGTCATGACTACCATGTACTGGTCACTGACAGCCATTAGTTACCTGCAAACATAAATTTCCAGCTAGGCTTCTACCCACTCTCCACTTGTGCAAAGAGTTAAGGGAACTCCAAGGAACACAACACACAACAGTGAGAATGCTATGATGATGATATTGTCAAAGATGACAAGTTTCCAAGATCAATCAGTGAATTTAGTGAATAGTCCAATGGACAAACATTTTTCAATAGAAAACTGATAGAAACCCAAAGATTCTTAAAAGGAAAACACTCAAAGACAGAACTTCACACTAAATGCATCAAAGGAGATTCTCAACTATTAAAAATGATAACACTCGAAAGGCAAGAGTTGTCTCAAAGTAAAATAACCCTTGAAAGAGTAATAACTAAGGAGAATTCAGAATGACATGAAAATTGTCAATGATCTAGATCTGTGAAGAAAAGCTATAGGACAACCAGCGAAAAGGGAAATTTCCTTTCAGAGATGTAATATCTTGTAAAACTAAGTAGATCCACAGACCAAAACTTGTTTGCATAAATGATTTGTCAAACAATTTTGAAAAATGACCAAAGCTATAAAAATTTTGATCTCTTCACAGACAATTTGTGAAAAAGGAAAGAGGCAACAATCACAAAGAATAATTTGATCCACTCTTGCTGACTGAATGCCACCCAACCCCCGCCTCCCCACACACACTGGTTATCCAAACTACTCCAGCTTCAGGATGGGTTTTTTTGTGTTTTGTACAGCCGAGGACCAGATAGTCACCAGATAAACAGGCAGTCAAATTATTTAGGGCCAGATCCTCTGCTGATATAATCTGGCAAGGAAACTAGGCCAGTTTACACCACCTGAGGATCTGGTCCTGTTTTTATCGGTAGTCGTAACTATTTATTTGTATTATTGGAGCACCTAAGAGCCTTAGTCAATTTTCAATTGCTGGTTTTGGCCGCATGCATTATTGTTGTTATTCTGTATTGTTTTTATTGCAGGAACATCTAGAGGCCAGGGCCCATTGTGCTAAGCACTGAACACACATATAACAAAAAGCTGGTTCCTGCTCCAAAGAGCTTATGCTCTAAATTTAATACGAGAGGTGGATACCAGCAAACAGTGACACAGCTTTGCACCAGGTAATAAGCAATGGTGACAGTACACCAGCTGCCTCCCCGTTGTTACGGGTTTTGTAGGCATCATGGCATAATTGTAAATAATTCACCTGAAAATTAGAGTCACATACAATCACAATGGTTTGACAAATGATCCATCACTAGAATGACTGAAAGGCCTACAGGAAAACTTTTATATGGGCCTTTTGGCTAGCTCCAAGACTGTCCCTTGAGATAAAGAATCACAGAAATGCCCCTCATGTGTACAGTACACATAGTCATTCTTATGAGAGGGAAAAGTTTATGCTCATTGATGAGTATGAGTGAAAAATATTTGGCTCCACTCCTGGTATAAACTCCCACGCATCACTTTGAAAATCCACTCCTATGTGTCCTTTGCACTGATTTTCAAAGTAAAACACAACAGCTTAGAGACAGATGTGCCGTTATTGTTTGTGGGTTCAAAGGGAGAGAACTGGTTTGGTGGGGAAATAAAATCCATAGTAATAGAGAAAGTACCCAGAAATGTTCTAAGAGAGGATAAGCATGTTCTAAGGTGTTTTAACAATCTTCTGGCACTTCGCCCAGAACTCAGTTGGCACAGTTGTATTCAGCACCAGGCCAGCACTCTTTGAACTTATGGAAACCTAGAGTCATATTTAGGCTTGGCAAAATTCATTTTTTTTAATCATTTCAACAGACAATTATTTAATGACAGTAGACACTGAGAATCAAAGAGGTAAAGTGTTATGAACTGTTCAAACACATTGTCAACATCACATGTCAGAATATACAAAGTACACAAAATATCCTTAAATCAACAAATCCATTTGTAACAATTCTAATTCAAAACCCTAAAGCACTGGATTTTGACTAGAAGAAGTTCTCAAACAGCACTTTTCTTACTTTGGCTGTCTGTACATTTGGATGATCATTGATGCAAATATAGTTATATTTAGCTAGTGGAAAGATCTATGACTTAGGTATAATAAGCTGGTTGTCAATGGCTCCCTAGTATAACTTAATTTTACTGCGGTTTTTGTTTGTTTGTTTGTTGTTTGTACAATTGCTTACTGCAGGGGTTCCGCTGAAAGGGATAGAACAATAGATGGATGGTGTGACAATGTCCTGCTGAAAGGGATAGAACAATAGATGGATAGTTTGACAATGTCATTACAGGATGCTGTTTGGGCATTTGTTGCCTAGAAAAGCCAGCGTGCTTTAATCCTCCTCAGTAGTTGGTCTCAGTTTTACATGTGATCTGGACTATCCTCAGTATGCTAACTGGCCCTTACAGAACTGCTATCAATAAAAGAATTTGGTACCAGTCAAAGCACCTAATTTATCATGCACCTGGTTCAATACTCTTTGCAGATTTCAACATTTAACACCAGATATTAGCTAAACTACACATTAATAAAACAGTATTAGTCTGTGTCCCTTAAAATTAATACCTATGAAATTATTAAAGAAAATAAAAGACATTTGCTTAGCAAGTACAGACCCACATCTTTAAGTTACAATGAGCTTAATTTTCACTCACAGAGGTATAAATCAGGAGTAACTCAGTTAAAGTCAATAGAGTTACACTGTTGTAAGATCATTGTGAAAGGAGAAATAGGCCCACTGACTTCAGAATATTAATAACACTGTTATCTTCTTTCCTATTTGAAAATCACACAGGATTATAAAGATCAGTTTCAGAGATAATCTGTCAAATAGATCAGGCTATTCAAAACATTGAGACACACCATAGCTCCAGTCCAGTCTGGATGAGAATCAATAATAGGTTTATTATTGAAGGGTGTGACGCTAGTTCATTAAAACTTTAGCAAGGAAAAGTTCATGGGTACGTCTACAATGTAATATCCAGCTCAGGTGGACATGCCCGCACGAGCTCTTATTGAGCTAATGTACTAAAAATAGTAGTGTAACCACCGGGTGTTCGGATGGGCTAGCCACACAAGTGCGTGCCAAGGGTTCCAGATCGCAATCTGAGTGGCTAATCCATCCCACCCTTGCAATGTCACAACTACACTTTATTTTTAGCTTGCTACCTCAATCACAGCCAGTGTGGGTATGTCTACACCAGCTAGAAACTACACCTCCAGTTCCAGTATAAACATATCCCGAGAATATGAGTGAGAAGGGTTGGCTCATATGATGAAATGAGAGCAGACTTGGACATGCAGAAGAATTAGATGGCCTGGTTAAGGTTGCATTTATATCTACATCTATAAAATAGCAGCAAAGGGGCAAAGCCTGTATAAAGAACACCAGTAGGGTTACAGCCTAGTAGTTTTATTTAATAAGTTATTCAAAAGCACACCTAATACTGCGTTTGCAAATGTTTGTGGATGTATTCAATGCCTATTCACTGAGAAATTGCATTGCGCTCTCTCTCTGTAGCAGCTACTAGCAACACCTACATTCAGGGTTCTACATACAATAACCCTGAGGTTTAACTTTCTGAAAAGACTTATAGAAACAGAACTCTGGCTTCACCAGGAAAGTGAGATTCGGTGCAGGAAAAAGAGGCGAATATAGTTACATATAGTATTACCTCCTAACCCGTTATACACACAAGCAGGCCCAAAATTCTTACCTGTTCATTGGTTTTCTGCAAGTCAGTGGCAATAAGCAACAAGAGTGTGCATCTCTCTTTCCTATAATTAGAACATAGAACCATAGGGTTAGAAGAGACCACAAAGGACATCTAATCTAACCCTCATTGGTAGGCAGTTGAGGAGACCATAGCCATAAAACTAAATACCTTTTCTCTGATTCTTCTTTCCACTCTCTTCTCTTCTCAGACAACCTCCCTTGCTAATAATCTTGACATCTCCTCTGTATACTATGTTCTCAGGGCCATACTTCCAGTGAGACTTGTCTAGGCATACCTGACAATATCTTCCAACAACAAAAACAAAACCCGGAGAATTAAGTTCCATAACTGTGTAAAATCTCAGAAATGCATTACATTTGCAAACAATGACAAAATTGCAGAAGAAAAATCTGTATGACAATGCAGGGGCTTTCAGGCTGGGAAGGTGGGGAGAGATAGCACCAGGATCTTCATCCTTCCTACTCTAGGCTAGGGGGAAAGCACGAGTATATGACTCCCACCCACACCTACAGGAAGGCTCTGATGAGGTGAGACAAAGCCCTTGGTCTTGCCTAGATTATGCAGACACAATATGAAAACAGAACCTACTGTGTGATTTTACAGGCTAAAACCAATTAATTGTAACAACTCTATACAAATAAATTGAACTTTGCTTTAGCACACTGATGAGCCCTAAAGAAGCACATCAAGGATTTCAGACTGAGTCCATTAAAAAGAGGTTTATTAATTACAAGGGTAGAAACATATGGCCAAGAATTAATTTCCCACTCCCTTTTATTGAGTATATCATTTTCCATTTTCATTCTTCTTTAAATACCCACAATGGATTATTTCCTTCAAAGTTCATTTCATGCCAGTCTAGACTGAGATGGCTTTCTCTTTGAAGAAGGCTACAGAGCAGTACAGTATTTCACACCTTGCTACACACCTGATCCTACGAGGGTTTGAGGCCCATCAACTCCCTCTGACTTCAGTGAAAGTTGAGGGTGCTCAGTACCTAAATAGAGAGTCTAGCATGTTGCAGGACAGAAGCTTAGAAGAAATTCAATGTGAGTTATAAATAGACTTTCTTGGAGCAGAGGAATAGCACGAACCAGAGCTTTTCCATCCATAGGGCTTTTTTGGGACATAGAATTTTGTTTCCTTCCTCTGGACTAAATCAGTTGTTTATAGATATGTCAGGTTTGGACTATGTCTCATCCTGCCCGCTGACAAAAGATTCCTCTTTCCAGGGCAAGCTCTACAGTTTTTGCTGCCCCAAGCAGTGAAAAAACTGCCGCCGCGGATGGTGGAACAGAGAAGCTGCCGCCGAATTGCTGTCGCAACTGGCAGGACAGAGGGGCTGGCGCCAAATTGCCGCTGCTGCGGAAACACTGCTGCCCCTTTCTAACTGCCGCCCCAAGCACCTGCTTGGAACGCTTGTGCCTGGAGCCAGCCCTGCCTCCTTCTCACCTTAATGAGCTTACTGGGGCAGGTCTTCAGCACTTTTAAATAAATTATTAAGTTAAACTCTGTTTTCAGTTACACTACTTGTTAGCATATGTGTAACGTGACCAGGGTTCATAGAATCATAGAATATCAGGGTTGGAAGGGATCTCAGGAGGTCATCTAGTCCAACCCCCTGCTCAAAGCAGGACCGATCCCCAATTAAATCATCCCAGCCAGGGCTTTGTCAAGCCTGACCTTAAAAACTTCTAGGGAAGGAGATTCCATCACCTCCTTAGGTAATGCATTCCAGTGCTTCACCACCCTCCTAGTGAAAAAGTTTTTCCTAATGTCCAACCTAAATCTCCCCCGCTGCAACTTGAGACCATTACTTCTTGTCCTGTCATCCGCTACCACTGAGAATAGTCTAGAGCCATCCTCTTTGGAACCACCTTTCAGGTAGTTGAAAGCAGCTATCAAATCTCCCCTTATTCTTCTCTTCTGTAGACTAAACAATCCCAGTTCCCTCAGCCTCTCCTCGTAAGTCATGTGTTCCAGTCCCCTAATCATTTTTGTTGCCCTCTGCTGGACTCTTTCCAATTTTTCCACATCCTTCTTGTAGTGTGGGGCCCAAAACTGGACACAGTACTCCAGATGAGGCCTCACCAATGCCGAATAGAGGGGAACTATCATGTCCCTCGATCTGCTGGCAATGCCCCTACTTATACATCCCAAAATGCCATTGGCCTTCTTGGCAACAAGGGCACACTGTTGACTCGTATCCAGCTTCTCGTCCACTGTAACTCCTAGGTCCTTTTCTGCAGAACTGCTGCCGAGCCATTCGGTCCCTAGTCTGCAGCGGTGCATGGGATTCTTCTGTCCTAAGTGCAGGACTCTGCACTTGTCCTTGTTGAACCTCATCAGATTTCTTTTGGCCCAATCCTCTAATTTGTCTAGGTCCCTCTGTATCCTATCCCTACCCTGCAGCGTATCTACCACTCCTCACTGAATTTGGTCCACTGGTTGGATCACTAGCTTCCCCAGCCCAGGTTGGGTACTGACAGGGAGAGTGATATGAATGCTGATCCATGCCCCCCTCAGTTACACTGGTACACCCCATTCAAATCAGTAGTGTACCTGAGACCAGAATTTGGCCTATTATGCAGTGTGCAAAGAGAATTTCTCCCATGGTTCCCAAAAGATAGTTATATCTTTGGTTATAAGTAAGCTACTGTGACACTCTGTACCTCAAAGTAGCACCCTGGACTGCCATATTCACCATTGTGATATGATTATGATATGTTTTGTGCAAAGTATGCCTTGTGAGGTATCATTTAAAAAGTCTTGTCCATTGAACATTGCTATCCTGTTGGATTGTATGTACTATCATTGTCTGTGAAGTTATGAAGTATTGCTATACGTTTAGTACTGCAATATCTGGTGAGTGGGGAATGCCCACAGCTAGCCTTTCATTGGCAACAAAGGAACAACTATCACTTGCCAGACAGGCATTGACGGCCCATCAAGAAGAGTCAGCTCTCCCAGATAATCCTTAGAGAGAGCATGTACACAATGGGGGCAGCCTAAACCAAGTCACAGTAAGGATCTTTCTAGCAGCTGTAAGAAAGTATAAAAGAGGGACAGTGACATCATCACTGGGCCTGCCCTACCCCATCTTAAGACCTGGAAGATCGTCTGTAAGGCAAAGACTTTGAACTGGGGAGATTGGTCCCAGGCTGAAAGGGAGTTCTGTCTATGTATTGGGAACTGTGAGCTGCCTGTAACATCTATTAGGGTAAGAGACTGCTTGATTCAAATCTTGCTTAGTCTGTAGAATTTAGACTGCAAATTTATTCTTATTTCTTGTGTAACCAACTTTGGTCTCTATGCCTGCTACTTATAATCACTTAAAATTTATTTTAATAAATCTGTTTTATATTTTACTTAAAACTGTGTGTTTTTGGCTGAAGTGCTTGGGAAATCTCAGCTGAGGTTAGCAAGGGCGGTTGCATGTCCACTACCCTTTTATCAGTGTGGCGAACTAATTAATGAGCTTGCACTGTCCAAGGGGGTCTTGAGCAGTGTAAGATGGTATATTTCTGGGGTACAAGGCTGGGGGCTGGCACGATTGGCTGGTGCCTCTCTCTGCAGAATTAAGGGAGCCCAGTGGTCCCATAGTTCCAGGTTATACCTCAGGGATCCTGTCACAGATACCCATATAAGGGAAATTATAGGAGGGACCAAAGATATATCATGTCCATTGTCCTGGCCACATAGTCTAATTCTCTTTGCACATTACTGAATGGTGGAGATTCCCTGCTGATGAGGATTATTATATCGTACCTGTTTGTTTACAGAGCACAGAGCTGTTGTAAACACTGATGATGATACTTGTTAGATACTATGTATTATTAATCTAGAACACCTTTTTTTCAGAAATTCCTAGTATAATAGCTACAATACAGTGAAAGCCTGCTCTAGAACGTTACTTTATTACACCTGAAAACAATTCAGAGTCTGCTATAAATAGCAAAGGATTTAAAGCAAAATCTAAAGCATTGTTGAGTAAACCTACATAAGCTGCTATAGCATAGTGGCCTTAGGATGACTTCGTCAACTCCAACAAGTGCCAGCTGAGGATCCAGACAAACAGATATGTCAAGCCTGAAAGAGAATGGCAACCCTGGGTGCTTATTTTGCCTTTTTGCAGTTCATCAGTGTCATGCAACTGTTGGCTCATTCAGCAACTGTGTCAGCCCTTGGAATAACAATTACTTATGTAGGTTAGGTACAATGCCAAAAGTGTTTCAAAGAGTAAAATCATGAAACATTATGAACATAAAGACAGTGATAGGAAAGGTGCCCCTTGGCATCATGCACCATAACAACTCGTTTCACCAAGGGTATAACAAGACACCTTTGTTTTCGCCTCCATCACAAGTCATAAAAATATTGCCCTGTGCAATTTTCTTTCATGTTTAAACAAACACTTTTCTGAGCAGTCATTTTCTCTATTTACAGTAAACACAGGGCTCCCAATTAACTGTTGCCCTGTTCATCTGTCGTTGTTTACCCCAGCACAAAGTGGTGCAAAACAACACCATTTTGATTTGGTAAATTGCACACTCCCTGTGCGTAGGTGACAATGACTGAAAAAGGTGCAGATACTTTAAGAAACCAGCAATATATCCAATATTCTATAGCAAAATAGTATAGAACTATAGTACTGTATAGCATAGACCTATGTTAGTATAGTCTCTATACTGTTACTATAATGTAGAATATCTAGAATAGCACTAGAATATGATATATTGGTGGAGTAATATTTATAATTAGTAGTTAAGCACAGATGGGCAGATTCTGGTATCCATACTCAGTATGAGACATTCTGATACCTTTACTTGGTATCAGATGGAACTACTCAAGAAGTTATTACAGAGTGACTAAGAGGCTCAGAATCTGGTCTTTAATTAGTGGATACTAAAGCAGAGTGAGAACTATACCCTGCTAATAATAATTTCAGTTTTCTGGTAAGTGTGATTCTCTGATGGTAGCATTTCTACCAACAATATTCAAGCAAAAAATGACATTTTATTCCATAAGAAAGGTGTCATAGCTAACAAAAATCTGTCTTTGTGTAACACATACTGGCCAGTCAATTAACCATATCAGAATATTGCCATTATACACTGTTTTGTCCTTCTGAACAATGGAGCAAAGAGAACATGATGAGGACATTTGTATGTTTAAGGGAAATCACCAATATTATTAATTACATTTCAATATGCACTGTAGCGTGAGGTTAAATCCTTTCATTAGAGCCTCTGATTTTCTTCTTATGCAATTTTAATTGTCAATCCTATTCCTCCTCTATTTTCCTGCACCAAATTCCTCCCCCTCCTCAAAAACTCATGAGATAAATTCAAGCCATGCTCTTTGCATTACAATCAAGAGTATATCTTTCTTTCTGCATAAACCGTAATACAACTCAAGAGTTTCAAGATGTCTCATCGCCTTCAGTAGGAGCAAGATTAGACACCACAGGAACAATGCATGGTATCCCCAAGGCAGTATTAGCAAGCATAAAATCAAAGGGCCATTGGTAAAATAGCCTATCTGGGGTATCACTCTTTTTGTAATTTGTTCCCGGCACACGCTGAAAGGAAAGAGCATCCACATGACAATTAAATGATAGAATGATTCATGTGTGCTCTTTTAACAATAAATTATCTATGGATTTCTAAAGACCCCCAAATTCAATTTTCATTCTAATCTCACAATAAGCACTGCCATCTATACTGTTCAGCATTTGACATAAATTATTTGAGGCAGTATGTATTTCATCTTGGTTGATACAAGAAATTACAAGTGGCCTAATAGTTAGTGACAGAAGTTGACATATCAAAGGATTCATAGGAACATAAACAAAAAATAAATCACTGTTTCACTGCCCCTCCCCAAAACTAAATTCCTCGTTTTACAAAGACCATATAATCCTTTCATTTTCAAACAAATACCACTGCATCATTGTTATTCTAACATAAGCTAGCATAAAGCTTACAACAAGGAGCATGTTTAATGTGCTTTTTAATAGCTCTGTTTGAAGGACTTCTTACTGACATCATATCATTGGGGAATCCAGAGGGGATTACATGTGTCAGCCCAATCAATTGGTGGTAATTGTAGCACAAAAGACCTATCTGAGAGCTAACACAGCCACAGTAAACTATGCTCTATATTCTCCTACCTTGTAAAAAAAACAACTGGTAAATTAATTGGCACTAAAAGCATGTAATAGTTATCTAATCTATTAATTTTTAGTTTAATATTAACTAGGGTGTCTCCTATGACAAGTATTTGACCTGCAGAGAAAGAATGGAGTAAGATCACCATTACAGTCTTTCAAGTTAACGAAATAGTTGCTTGAAGAAAAGAGGTGAAGGAATTCTTTAGCTTCTACCTTGTATTCTAAGTTTTTATTTGTTTTCATACAAGTATTGACTTTATGTGGGGCCAGCCTGGTGGTACCTGATGCAGCATGTTCCTTTGGAAACTTGGGAGCTTTCAGCTCAGTCACTGGGACAATAGAGGCTACATTGCCACTTTTCAGATCAGGGAAGGTGCATTAAATGCTCCTGACCTTGATTCAGTTGCACAAGGGGCACTAAGAAGACATGTGCCAGGCTTCCTGGGTTTTGTTCCTACCTCTGTTACTGAGACACCTGCCTCAGTTTATTCATCTGTAAAATGGGTATATTACTATTCACCCACCTACCTCAGGGTCTAACCCAAGAGATGCTGAGATCCCACAAGCTCTTTTGCAGTCACTGGGAGTTAAAGATGGTCAGCACCTTTGAAGATCAAGGCTTTAGGGACAGACATTGAACTTTTATACACTGTATGTGCCATATTCTAACTTCAGTTACACTAGTGCAAATCTGCAGTAACTTCATTAAGTCTTCCCCCTGCAGAAGCCAATGGAGTTACTCTGGTTTATGCTGGTGTAACTGAGGTCAGAATCTGGCCCACTGACTCCCAATGGTGTGGGATTAGGCCCTTTCTGCCTTCCGCAAGTCCAAGGCATTTTAGAATATCAATTAATAACAAATATGGCAAAAATTATTTGCCACCTTCTAGTCCTGCAAATGGAGAGGTTTGGGGAAAGCATCATGAAGTGCAAGATAAATGTCACAAATATGTATAATTATTTCATGCTTTTGAAAAATGACAGGTTTGGTAGCTGAAATGATGAACTGATCTTTGATCAAACAATGTTTATTACTGAAGCAATGCTGCTAGATGGGGTGTGGCTGTCACAAGTAGCTAATACACCTGTGAGATTATCAGGCATGGTACCACATCACTATTTTGTGATCACCACACCTCAGACAGGTGCTATAAAGTTGACTATTTAGCAGGTTTAATACAGTAACACATGAGTTAAGTGTTTCATAGAGATAAGGGCATTTTCTCAGAACAGTCAGTCACCAAGTAATCTGAATTATCTCCTACTGTATTCCAAATAGTTTTAAAATGAGAACACTTTTTATTTATATGGAACCCTACCTGCCAAGACTTTCTAAATACCTCCCAAAACAAACAGAAGATATTAAAATGAACCAAAGTGATCTCAGAGGGCAAAACTTTCCAAAGAGCCAGATCTGCCACAACGAGACAGGCAACACCCATTTCTGTTCCTTCATTTCCATGGAAGTAAAAGCCAACGCAGGGTGTCAGAAATTGTGTAATGTGCATGGATCCAAGCTTGTTTAGGGTCTTTAGAGCCAGATGTTCAGAACTAAAATTACATGCAATTTCATGTGCAAAAATACACACCCATTTGCATGCACAATTACTAAGACTGAACAAACAATTGTGATAAATTGAATGTGCCAAAAAGTTGTTGCAACCATGCATGCAATCATGGAAAATGAGTGCACAGATTAGGTGTGTGAATGCAGTTCTGAAAATCTGGCCCATAATGTTAAACCTTAAATTCAGTTTCCATCCCAACAGGCAGCCAGCACAATAAGCCAAACGTTGGCAGAGAAAATCCCACTGCCCAGCCCTAATAGCGGCACTGATGCTTACTGTGCTAGTAGCAGGAATATGGCATATTACGTAGTTAGGCAGCCCAGTCCAACCCAGAGAACACTGAAGTAGTCTTTGGGCATTAAACATGGCCTTGTGGTGAAAGCACAGGACTGACAGACAGGAGATCTGGTTCTGAGGCAGACTTCCTTAGGTAAGTCACCTCTCTGTGTCCCCGTTTCCTCATCTCTGAAAAGAGCAATTCAAATAATAATAATTGTTTCTTCACAGGACTTAATTCATGGTTGTGAAGTGCTTTCATATCTTTCAATGGAAGACTTGGTGAAAGGGCAGTGTATCATTATTAGACCAATCAAAGGCATGTGTTGTGGTATTCAGGTCAGTGTGTGACAGACCAGGGTGCAGTCTGGAAATACTCTTTCAATGGGAAAACCGTCCCTTGATTTTACAAGAGACTCAAGAATTTGTGCATATTGTCCACACAAGCTCTATTCAACAGGTGTATTTAAAGAACATGGGGCCATTGTTAGGATCAGTTAGTACTCGTTCCCATGTTTTGAATGAGAAATGCCATCTCCTGGAAAGGATTCTATCTGCAAAATATGATCCTACATTGAACAACCCTAGGAAAACTTGCTGGTTAAACAGAATTCATGGAGTATATCATATGGTGAGTTGGGTGGTTTTGTTTCTGGTTCCTGGTTGGGTGACCAATTTTTTTTAACAGGAGCATTAATGAATGGCAAACAGTGAATGAGACATTTATGAAATATTCAGGATTTGACTACCCTGTGGGAGGAAATGCTGCCTTTTCCATGTACCTGTGGCTTCAACACTTTCCCTTTTTTTCCCCTAGAAGAAATTGAGGATATGGTGTGGTGGCAAGATTACATTTTAATGTTCTCCCCTTTCTGTTTAATTGGTTCATAGAAATTCCTTTCTCTACCCCTTTGCAAGGTTTCTGCACACAAACACACCTTGTGCCACTTTTTCCACAAACTCTACCCTCTAAACAAAGGGAGGCAGCTAATTCCAAATCAGAGACAAAAAATTAAAGTTATCATATTTCAAGACCATTAGAGAAGTCAAATAGTTGTAGAACCTCTTCTTTGAGGTTGCTGTTCTCTTCAGGACTGCTCCCCACCCAGCAAGCTCTGCTGGCCAGTGTGTAGGTGAGTGGGGCTATGGACTATCTAATACCCAAACAGGCACATGGAGAGTGCAGTCCCTTGCATAGGGACTGCAGTTGTGCCTGGCTACTGTACACCCTTCCTGTATACCTTCTCCCTGTGCTGTTGCAGAGCAGCCGGGCGCAATCTAGCCAATAATTTGGGGGAAATGCATTGCAGTGGGCCCCGTTTTACAGTTAGATGTTGAATCCACTTTGTCTCACCCATTCACTCCCTTCCCTTGTCTTTCCTCAGAGATTTCAGTACAATCTAAGGCTCATACTGTCTTTTGCCACGACAATGGGACCTCAACCCCTCCCATGGTGTCTCTCATCTCCATTGCCTGCCTCTCCCAAAAATGAAATCATGAGGAGAAAGCGATCTCATTCTTTGTTGTCTTTCCCTCTTACAAAAACGACACAATCATCCTTTAGGCCTGCTCCTCACAGAAAGCTGAATACCGCATTCCAGCTTCCCCAAGAGAGCCACTGCATTGGGTGAAAGTCAAAGCTTGTGAGCCTGTGCACCTCCATCCAGGTTAATAGTGTGCAGGTGTCCAACCACTATGGATGGGGATCATAGACCTGCTTGAATATGTATGACTAGTGTTATAGCCTATAAGAGGTAGCATGGTCTAAGGGGCAGGTGCTAGAGTGGGAATCAGGAGACGTGGCCATTGACTGGTTGTGTAATCTTGGGCAAGTCACTTTGCCTCTCTGCGCCTCTGTTTCCCCATCCCATCCTTTGTTTCCCTTGTCTATTTAGACATGGGGTGGGCAAACTATGGCCCGGGGGCCACATCCGGCCCTTCAGGCATTTTAATCCGGCCCTCAAGCTCCCGGGGGGCTTGCCCTGCTCCACACCTGCCATGGCTCCCAGAAGCAGCAGCATGTTCCCCCTCCGGCTCCTATGCGTAGAGGCAGCCAGGGGGCTCCACATGCTGCCCCTGCCTAAGCACCGCCCCCACAGCTCCCATTGGCCATGAACCACAGCCAATGGGAGCTGCATGGGCGGCGCCTGCAGAGGGGGCAGCACGCAGACCCCCTGGCTACGCCTCCACATAGGAGCCAGAGGAGGGACATGCCGTTGCTTCCGGGAGCTGCTTGTAGTAAACGCCACCCAAAGCCTGCACCCTTGACCCCTTCCTGCACCCCAGCCCCCTGCCCTATCCCTGTTCCCCCTCCTGCCCTCTGAGCCCCTCGGTCCCAGCCCAGAACACCCTCCTGCACCCCCAAACCTCATCCCCAACCCCACCCCAGAACCTGCACCCCCAGCTGGAGCCCTCATCCCCCCTCACACATCCCAACCCCCTGTCCCACTCTGGAGCCCCCTCCCACACCCTGAACTCCTCATTTCTGGCCCAACCCCAAAGCCCCCACCCTCTTCTGCACCCCAACCCCCAATTTCATGAGCATTCATGGCCTGCCATACAATTTCCAGACCCAGATGTGGCACTCGGGCCAAAAAGTTTGCCCACCCCTGATTTAGACTAAGCTCTTTGAGGTAGGACTGTCTCCCACTACGTGTATCTACAGTACCTGGCTCAATGAGAGCACCAGTCTTCGTTGAGGACTCTAGGTGCTACGATAAAACAAATCATGAATAGTAAGATAAAAGCCTCCATACTTCCAGCGCTAAGAGAGAGCCTCCTTTAGCTCAAGAGGTCATTGCTCAATTTTTGTGCAGAAGATCCTGATTTCTCTTCCCTGTAATGTGTGCGTGCAGTTTCGCTGCCCTCAGCACTATCCATTGTTGATGGAAAGGGATATATTCTAGGATGAACCATTCAATGCAGATCAACACTCAAGTTAAAGAATTAATGTTGTGAATATCTAGCATTTCTTGCTAGTGATAGAGCATCAGCTGCTCTTGTGATCATCAGAGTAAAAAATTAGGCACAGTGGCAGAAACAGGAATTAAAAACTTACAAATAAATAAAAATTAACCAAGTATCTGCTTTAACTGGAAAATGTGAAGTGCTAAGTATCTCTCCTGTACGCTAAATAGTTTCGCTTTAACTTGCTCTGAACAGTGAAAGTATCCTCAGAGTTAGAAGTTTCTTACATTCTTCCCTGGTGATTTGTTAGTGCTCTTGAGTGATAAAAATCATGATTTTCATAATAAGTGGAGTTACTGAAGTATGTTTGGAATGTGAAAGAAGTGTTGAATGCATGGGGTTCATCTCATTCCAGCCAGAGAGCCTTTACAATGGAATGAAAGGCTAAAATGCAAAGTACAAATTATTCCTTGTCCTTCACAAATGTCTGCCCTGGCTGATCCCTTTAAAACTGCAGTACACCATTTGTTTCATTACTATACTAGTAAGATTGCGCCGTTTGAACCATGGCATCACACTATGTTGACATTAACACTAAATTGCTAAAACTTTCAGAATAAAAAGAATAAATGACTATTCTCAACTTGTCTGAAAAAATCTAGGTCTGCGTAACATTGGTTTTGTTTTGACTCTGGCATGCTTGCAGCACCTGGATATTTCTGTCCTGAAGCACAGATCTTCTGCATGACACACTACATGGGTTGGCTTCATGGAGTTCAGTAACTGCCAATTATTTTATATTGCTAAATGACAGTAAGTAGGGGCAGGCGGATGGACTTGTGAGACTGGTGATCTGGCTTCAATTCTTGGCTCTGCCATGGGCTTCTTGTGTGACAGTAGGCAAGTCATTTAATCTCAAGTGTACCTGATTTCATAATCTTCTCCTTGTATGTTGTATTCCTTTCTTACTTTGTCTATCTTGTCTATTTAGAAAGTAAGCTCTTCAGAAAGAACATGGACTAGTATGTGTTTGTACAGTGCCTCGCACACTAGAGCCCTGCCTCTAGGCACTCTGTAATACAAATTATTACAAAAAATAATGGTTAGATATGTGCTTACACATAGTCTTAATTCCATAATTACAGGGTTAACTGTCTCAGTGGAATGAGTAGTCTGAATGGGTTTCTATTTGTATTGGCCAGAAGTTCTTGGGAACACTAATAAGTAACACATTAGCTACAACTAAAGTTCAGGACTTCTGCCCCTCTGTGTTTAATTAGTCTGGAGACAGCTTGAGAGATGGTATTAATGATTCCAGTGTATTTAAACTGGTTAAACTGCTGTTTCAAATATGTTCTGAAATATGTTCATATAACTTCTATGTTTCAAATATAAGCAGACCTCTGGGCTCAGGCTGCGTAAGGCGTTCTATGGCAGAGTTGGGAGTGGAACCAGAGTCTCCTACTGTCCTATCTTTTTATTTTAACCACAAGACCAGCCTTCAGCCTCAGCAGAGCCACTATTCATGAACTGTGCTGCTCACTAGAACTGAACTAGTAACTCATAAGGAATAATTTACATAAAAGCAAATGCCTCAAAATCTGAGTTGTTCACAAGCTAATGGACAGACATCTTTTGCTATATAAGTTGAAACATCACATTTTTCCCAGAGCTCATAAAAAATGGGAAAAAATGTTTGGGGAAAATGAATGCAGTTTTTCACCAAATGTTTAAATGTTGATGAAAAATGGTACTGATTTTTTAAAATTTCAATTCTTGTCACTAGATCTATAGTTTGCAAACCACGAAAAAAGACACTAAACATTCATTACATTTTTCTTCATATTTTTTCCACAGAAATTTTGACCAAAAAATCTAATTTTGCAAACTTTCAACTCAAATTTTTCCTCATGGTGACCTTGCTTGCAGATTGCATTGGTGATGGTGGCCTAGTGAGGATGGTGTCACTTATTTAAAGTTTATCCAATCGATATAACATACTCTTCCTTACTTTAGAATTTATTTTTTTCTGTTCAAACATAGTTCAATGGCGCATTACCTAGAATTTAGGAGGGCAGAAAGGGACTTGGAAACCATATCTTACCTTATGGAAAAGTCCTATGAAATCTCATAGAAAATGGTAACTTTCTGATAGCATTCTGACATCACATAGAATTTGAGAACATTATATTTCTGATACACAAACAGATAAAATTATTATTACAACAATCTCCTTTTCTATTCAGGTCTATAGGTTTTTAGAATAGTTTCTATAAAGCTCTGAAATATTTGTAGAATGCTATTTGTCTCCTTCCTATTGAATTCCATAGGATTTTCCATATGGATTAAATTATATTTTTTACAAAACACAGTGTAGCTACTCCTCTGTTTTACTAATGGTTTGTCTAAAAGGGGAAACTTAGGCAAATTAAACCAATTTAATTTTTAAATGGATTAGTTAAACCACATCAAACCTCTGTTTACTGAACTAAGCTAAACCAAATTAAGGTCCATTTAGTGCTGAATAAAAGCATGCACACAGGGGTTTAATATTGTTTAATTAATCCTCTTTAAATTCACACCTTTAGTTAACTTGGATTAATTTCCCGAGTGTTACCATGTAAACAAGCCTTTAGGATGTTCTGTTCAGATTATCTAGGTTTATCTTATATTGAGATGAAGGATGGTATTTTGGTTAAACCATAGGGAATCTGGGTTCTATTCCAGCTCTGCCACAGAGTTTCTTCAGCAAGTCAAGTAACCTCTTCATGCCACATTTTCCCCATCAATAGAATGGGAAGGGTAATACCTAACTCTCAGGGCTGTTTTGAGGCTATAAATTCAAAGAGTTAAACTATTATTAGTCCTTCTATTATTGGGCTACTCCCTTCTGCATATAGTTTTATATTCAATTCACCCTCATTCTGAGAATTCCATATGTGATAACACCCCAACATGTATTTTCTAAAAGTATCTGACAAGATTCCAGTTTGAGCTTGCACTTGCGGTCAAATGCTTTCAAGATTGATCCTTTCTCAGTCTCTGAAGTTCACCCACACAATTACCTCTGCTGTTCAAAGCAACACAGGGCTTATGAGGAAATAAAGAACAACAAAGGATTCCCCAGAGTGCCTTGGGAAACCTGAAAAAGTGTTACTCTTCTATTTCATGTAGTGGTGGTAATTCATCCCACATTAATGGCAAAATTCTGCTCTCAGATCTGCATGGCAAGGCTAGGCTAGGCTATTCTGTTCTCCCTACAGTAGATGTGTGAACTCTAGCTCCCATTAGTTCCACACAGGTAGGGAGAATAGAATATGGGATCTGTGTAGACCTGAGAGCAGAATTTTGCCCTACAGAGATATGAGGAAATGTGCAGGCAAGCAGGGACATCTCCATCCAAATACGCAGACAGATCTTCTGTAAACTACTATAGCTATGTCGACTTCAAACTATGCCAATTTACAGCATTGGAGGATCTGGCCCACAGTGCTTTAACGGTGAGGCATCCATATATAAAAACAACACTTTTCGGCTATTGCAATTGTAAAATATACAATATGTTAACTAATGCTAAGTTGTATAATAACAGTATTATATTAACAGTTTCCTTTACAATGGTTAAAAATCAGTCTATGAATTGTATATGTTGTATATCCCTTATTCTCTCCTTAGCTTCCATTATCCCACTTCCAGCACTTACCTTACTTCTACCTGTATTTCTCTTCCTTCACCTACTTTTACTAATTAGGGATAGTTATTTTTCCTGCTCTTGCTTCTTATTTCCCATCTGGACTAAAATCCTTTTTTTTAAAAAAGTATCTGTTTTTGAGAAGATTTATATATAAACGTCTTGGGATCAGTTTTGACCTACATCTTCTTATACCAAAATAATAAGCTTTTCCTTACTTGGTGCTTAAAATGTTTTTCATTTGACAGATGATTCTGTTATCTACACTTTCCTTCTCAGCCCATCTGTTAAAAAAACATGACAAGGAAAAGTAAAGTCACCTATTGGCTACAATCCGTTTACACTGGGCATACAGCTTTATGAATCAGATAAGAACTTTGTGTGGTAGCACTAAAAGCTTTATGTATCGCGACATCAAAGCAGCTAGAAGATGAAAGGGCATAGTTTTGCATCATAAACAAAATTTACATATTGTGATATTCCAAGAATCTTTCATTTAAACAGGTGGAAAAACAGGTAAGTAGGCACACGTGTAAAGCAAAGTCTTACTTGTGGTTGATGATTAAATTTTATATGGCTTTGATATAATCACTGCAATTAAGTACAGTGATGAGCAAGGACTTGTTTTGCTCTTTATAGGGTACACATTGTTTACTAATCCCTAGTTTATACAATAAATCTATCATCTTTTTGGGCACAGCTGCAAATAAAATTTTAAAAGGACAATTTTCATTCTATGGAACAAATTTCAGACTTTTTCATCTCTTTTTCTTTCTTTTTTTTAAGACATGCTAACTTAAAAGAAACAACTTTTACGTTCAAACTTGCTGAATGCAAGAAAGAATCACTTTGCAGCTGATATTTTAAATTATAATTGCCACCTTTTGTCAAGCTCTCAAACAAGGTATATGTAATGTAAACATAAGCTGAAGAGCCATTTACCATTCCGGTTGAAGGTAACTATTAAAAACTGTGAACAGTGACTCAATCATAGCAAATCAACTCACTGCAATTTTCACTTTTCCTGATTTTAAGCATTCATCATCACTTGTATTTCACCCTTGAAAAGAAGGGCAAAGAGACAAATTACTTTAATTAGGAATTAGTTGTGAGAGAATGAGGTGTTCTAATTATATCTAGAACCTTTTAAATAGTTTTACTCAGGCTTATTTGATTTCTTAATTACTGAAATAGAAAAGCCACGCACAAATTGCACAGGCTTTGAAAACATAAATGCTGTCATTCATCTGATATTATGGATTAGTGTACAATGAATAGTGGTAAAGCAATAACACCTCCAAGACAGCACTTGCATTAACACAGGATACATTTTTTGTTGAAACATTAGATAATCACCTCTTTCCATATCTCAACATATATAATTTTATGCACTATGATGTGAAACCATAGATGTGACAGGCTATAATGGTTTATTTATGAGACATTATTCTTTAATGCAAGAATACATTAGGTTAAAGATCCCATTTCCACATATATAATATGTCGTGCTCTGCATCTGAGCTCTAATTGAGCTACAGTAGGCTGTAAGTTTCATTTACTATAAATATAATTACATATGTATATGTTTTATGGAGATCCCAGCAACTAAGATTTCTCCACAACTTTAAATTCATTGGGGCTTTCAAAATGTTCTATTTCTTATTTCTTCTCTGACTCAAGTGAGCATATAACTTACTTATATGATTAGTGGCTCAGTATAAAGGAGTTTGCGGTGATCACAGTATTCATGAGTAGTTTACCACACCATCCTCTGTAGTGTATATACCATGTATTTTTTTTAAAATCTATTTTAGAAATGGTTTAGAAAGTTTTAAAATTAATCATCAGAACTATTGTGTGTCCTTCCACCTGTAAAGCTATTCTGCCTTAATAGCATGAGTCTAATTGTACAGAGATCAAAGAGGAAGTCTTACTCAAATTTAGAACATCTTCATAAACGACAAACACCTTCTTTAAAAAATAAGGAGTGGGATGTTAAAAGCTTTCTGTAACAACTTTTCTTTCAGAGAAGTCAATAACCAACCCGGACCACTTTTGAAAATATCACCCAAACATATTAAGTCTTTGAAGATTGATATCTTATGACCACTCACATCTAGAAGAAACTGCTGGGTTCCAGTGGAAAACCTTGACTCTCTTCTTCCTAACAGAACATTCCTGTGCCTGTGTCATGGCTGTCTCCTGTATTTGAAATGTATTTTATAGGCTTATCTATGGCTCTGACCATTGTGGTGTCTGAGTGCCATTGGGCTAAGTATGTATCAGAAACACTCCATATTATAAAAACTAGGTACACATAATAACAGAAGGAAAAACACATAGGGTGGATTTTCTCGTCCGCCATGTTCCTCACTCACTGTAAAGTGAACTTAAATAAAGTTTTTTGGGGAGGCAGAGGAAAGGGAGGGAAGAAGAGGGCCAGTCTTATGCCTCACATTTCATAGAAAAGCTATTTTAGAACTACTTTAGTCAACCTGTGGAACTCATTGGGAGGGGATGTTGTGAAAGCCAAAATTAATCTGGGTTTAAAAAAGAATTAGATAAGTTCATGGAGGATAGGTCTATCAATGGCTATTAGTCAAGATGGTCAAGGATATAACCTATGCTCTGGATGTCCCTAAGCCTCTGATTGCCAGACGTTGGGACTGGATGACAGGGGATTGATCACTCAGTAATTGCCCTGTTTTCTTTATTCCCTCTGAAGCATCTGGCATCGGCCTCTGTCAGAAGACAGGATACTGAGCTAAATGGACCATTGGTCAGACCCAACGTGGCCATTCTTGTGTTTCCTATGACACATTGTTTGATCATCAGTCATGGGCCCATCACAGCTTAAAAACCTCTATTTCCACAAAACAGAAGTCCCACATGCTGCTGCCTTAGCCTTCTGTCAATGCCTGCTCAAACAGATGGGCTTTGTCACATACCTGGAAGGTCAAATTGGGCTATTTCAATTGTTCAGGATGTTCCCTATTCAGTCTTTTCATCACTAGTGAATCAGACAACCAAGCAAATTACAGCTGTGGTTTCTAGCTCCAGAGCAACCAAACATCCTCTCTATGGTCCTGGTCCAATACCCATGTTAATCAATAGCTGTGTTTCGGAGAGTGCTGAATAAGGCCCTGTGGGAATAGTTAGAATCTCAGGTAGATCAGCATGTGCGTTGGTATGTTCCCTCAGAGAGGCCATGGAGACACCTTTTCATGTTCTACAGCACCCAGCTGGAACACTCCTGCATTGAAGCAACTAAGCAATTGCCAATTGTGTCAAGATAGTTTATGGCTAGAGGAATAAGATCTTGCCATAAACACTGGAATTTCTTTGAGCAAAGATTCAAAATGAATCTGTATGAACATTCGGAAAAGAACTTACGATGCCTATGTTTGATTAATAATATCGGAGCAGAAGTTCCCAAACGATGGTTGTGGTTTGCAGAGAGCTGGCAGGTCACATTGTGCTGGTTCTCCTCATTGCTTCCAACTACTGAACAGCATTAACAAAAGCTTAAAATCCATTAAATATTTCCCTCAAATTACTTTTCAATGTAATCAATTGCTGTAGCTGTCACAGGGATGTTCCTTGGTTGCAAATGACAGATGAATTGTTTCATGATATTGTCCACCTTATGAAAAGGTTTAGAATCCCTATAATAGAATATCAATATTTAAAGCAACAGAGGACAAAATGATAATTGTGATGTGTCATTTCCAAATAGAGATTACAATGCTTCAGCCATACAACAGTCATTTTCCCACTTAATAGACTCATTGGAATTTTTCAGGAAAGAAAACAAACACCTTTGTTCCAAGGAACTCAAGAGGCTGAAGAGAATGGGCAAAAAAAATGGTCCTATTTCCAAAAGTTGTTAAGGGAAACTGCTCTTCCCAAAATGCTTTTTTTTTTTTGTTGGGTGGTCTTCTTCTTGGGGCTCAGAAGCTCCAATGAGGGGCTGTAAGGTTATAATGAGTTCTTCTCCATTTTGCAGAATGAAAAGTCAGTAGACAATTAAACACTACCCCTTTCCATTCCCAGTTATTGCACTGCTACATTTCCAGGTGTCTCCAAGGTTAGAGAAATATTATTTGGTATTTTACAATGATCTTTCCCTTTCAGCATAAATATATATATGAAGAGGACTCCAGGATACATCCATCATTCCCTATTCTCCCTCCTTTTATTTTTCATCCCTCATCTTGATAAACTTTCTCCAGATAGGAGGCCTGTATATGGCTCTCTTTGGAGTCCAACAATTACACTCCTTCAGTTAGATGGAGGAGGTCAATAAGGAAAGACATTAAAGACACCCTTCTCCCTGGGAACTGTGTGCACAGCCTCTGGAACTGTTACAGCTCTTGCCAACCCAGTAAATGAGAGATTTTGTCATATTCATTTTAATATCTTTCAAATGGCTGCATGGATGGCTCGCAGTCCTGGTAGAATATACACGACAGGGTAGTCAGGGAGTGTGTATTAGGAACAAGTGTTTTTCTTGGCATGGACTTAGCATGCCATTTGCTACATAGTAAGACTTTTTGTAAGAATTCTACTCAGTACAGTAGCAGATATCAAACATTGTCTTGTGTACATTGAAGCAAAAGAGTTTTTTAAATAGGGGATTTCCCATTGCCCATAATACCATATATGGTGGTACCTGCTTGCCCTGGAACAATTTGTATAGTGAGGGTGCTGAGAGCCATTGAACCAAACTGTAAACCCTGTAGATAATGGAAACCGGTTTGAGCCAGGGGGTGCGGCAGCATCCCCAGAACCTCTAGTTCCAGTACCTATTCCTGAACCACTGTAATAATAATGTCTGTCAGTATCTCCATTATGTAACACCTCTCTTTCCCCTGCTGTTATTTCCAAGGGTTTATACATCAGCTGAAAATAAAGGGATCTGGATTTAATGTTGTTCTTTAAAACTTCAGCTGAGTGCAAAGCTTTTTCTGTCTCTCTTTCTGTCTCGCTCTCACACACATACAGAGAGAGAGAGAGACAAGCACAACATCTGATTTCCCAGACTGACTCATTTCAAATATAAGAATCCTCAAACAAAAGGAGTTTTACTTTCAGATGTTTTTTAATTCCTCTTAAAACAAAGCTTCATGTTCTAACTTTTAAAACTGAAATGTTTAAATCCATTAGTGTACATTGTGGATTAAAGTCTTTGGGTATTTAAAAAGAAAAAACAGTTATTTAATTTTAACATAGTGTCTACTATGCATACAGATAAACTAGATTTTGATAAATATTTCATAAGGAGTTTTAGTGAACATGCAGCATCTGCACTTACGCTATAGACCCAAATGACTTCTTGTCCATGGTGACAATGATTTCTAACCTAAGGCATCTCTAAGCCGAATTTGACATGATAGCCTATAACTCCTCTTTTGGAGCGACCACAGCCTGAGTCAAGAATTAGCATGCTCAAGAAGTTCCCAGGATGGCTTTAGCATTACAAAACATAATAGCTCTGCAATAATGCACATATTAAAAAGTCCCCAAGTATGCATTTACAAGTAGTGTCTAATACACTTCCTCTGAGATGGTAATGGCTCCGAAGGAGTTGTCATGATCTCAGTGGAAAAATACTAACATAAAATGTAATTTCAGAGCTAGCCATTGAGATCTAGACTTTAATGATAAAGTAAGTTGTGAGTGTTTTAGTTCTCTTGAACATGAAGGACCAGCATAAGAATATCATTACTTGGGCGAGGGTAAAGATTGCACAGCTAACTTCCATGCAGCTTCTCAACACTATTTAAACAATACATTTTGATGCTGACCTGAAATCACTCTGCTGTTCCAGTCTTGGCCTCCTCTTGCGTGGTGTCAGTGAACCATGCTGAATTGTGGCAACCTGTCTGGTGGCCAAATGTGGACAAGTGGGAATTAGCAGAAGATTAAACAACTCTTTTCTACTAACTCAGAATTGATGGAGGGAACAGTTAGGGTAAATTAAGAGCCATCCTAAACCTTTTTGCACAGTTCAAAGTTCTTGGTTTTGAAGAAGTTCTTTTTATGCCACATTAGCTTCTTCTGCTCTTGTGGAAGTAGATGTGGTCTTTGCACATCTGTTATGCTGCCTCATGCACTCAAGATGTACTCAACATCTTGTCCATAAAGCAACCTTCCTCTCGTATTTCAAATCCCTCCTTACAACGTATTTCATACAGAAACACTTCCCACTTTCTCCTCCTTACCTGTGACTTTGTCTTGTCTGTTTCAGACTGAGCTTTTTCCTATATGTTTTGTAACACCAGGGCTGAAATCCCAGCCCCAATGGGGATGTCCACACTGCAATGTAAGCCTGAGCTGACATTCAGGCTTAAGACCAGACTCCACTTCCATCTATACAAAAATCTCTCAGACTTGAGCTCAGACCTCAAACCCTGTAGGAGTGGAGGGTCAGAGCCCAATTCAAGCCAGGATCCAGGGTTTGAGCCCTATTGCTCTGCAGTGTTGATGCAGCCCCACTTGACTCAGATCCTGGGAGTCAGCCAAAACTATCCCCACAATCCCATAAGCCAACCTTCTTTGTCCTCTCTAGCCCAAGAATCTCCAATTGACTCAAATGAAAATGGAAGCAAACCCTCTTGGTGTACAGCAGCAGTTCAGGGAGTCAGCATTAACCCTTCCACTGGCTTCTGACCACCAAGTTGCAAACACACCATCGGAGAGCCTTCTGGGTTTATAATGGAGACGGACCAGAACAAACCTTTTGCAAAGCACTCTGCTTCGTGGTCATGGGAGCACAGCCAGATTTCGGTGAATCTCTGGTGTGAGGCCAGCAAAACTGTGGACTTTCATAAGACTGCCAGGAATGATCACGCATACCAGCAAATATCAAAGAAGCTGACATCTTTGCAAACTTATTAGACCAGTGAGCAGGGCAGGGAGTGGATTAAGCAGCTCAAGAGTGAATACCAGAAAACCAGGGACCAGAACCGCACCTCAGGCAAATCACCAATATCATGCCCATTTCATAAGGTGTTTGACCAAGTGCTGGGCACTGTGCCCATCACAGAGCTAGCCCTGGTGCATGATGACCTGATCAGCTGGGATGGTGCACTTCTGGCCCCAGAATCCAGCATGGGAACTGGTAGCCAGCAGCAGGCACCAAATGAAGACCATTAAGTCACCCTGTTGCTAAAACCAGTCCCAGAGCAGGCTTTCTGGCTCCACTTTAATGTTCATTAATACAATAATAGGAGGGACTTCCACTCTATGAACTGATGCAAAAGTTATGAGAAGCCACAGCCAGCAGCATGTATCCACTAATGGAAGATTGTATACTGGCACCTTGGTGTCTTCTCTGCCACTCCACTCCACCACATGGAATTCAAAATGGTGACCGGGAAATACAAAGAGTGGAGAACACCTTGAAAGAGTATTTTTACTGGAAAAGCACAGAATTTTGCTAGTGCCATTCCTATTTCTGAAAAAGAATAAACTTATATTGCTGTGTTTTAAGTTTACCACTCTGTAACCACTCAGTGGTCTATGGTTCCCACCTGGGAACAAACACAACGAGGAGTCCTTGTGGCAGACTAACACTGCTACCCCTCTGAAACCTGTCACCTGGGAACAATGAACTCTGAGGGGAGGGGAAAGTGAAAATGTTTTCCATTTCCAAATCTAGTCCATTTCAGTTAGAGGCAGGCCATGCAGGCCATGGGTGACAAAATCATTTGTCCCAAGTACAACTAGGGTTTTAATATTTGTCCAGAAATGTGCTGGGGGAGGGGAGAAGAAAGGCTGTGAGGTTCTATGTGTTTGGGTGCAGCCATAACAGCATAAGCCATGTGATAGCTAGCACCTGTTGGTTTCCTCATGAATTCTGATCCAATCCCAGGTGCTGATAGCTGCAAAGGTTTCCTGAAGCAGGAATTTCAGCTAGGTAGTCACATTGCGGGAAAGGACATATTTTCCAGGGCCACCTCGACAGCTGACCAGCCCACTACACTCACAGATGTGATGGTCAGTCACTATAGATTTGCTATTTCAGCTGCATAAACTGCAGGTTTCCCACCAATAGCTTGGAATAACATCTCCTTTTGCCAACGGGGCACCACAAGAACAAATATGTCCTCCAAAATGTGAAAGACCTGAAATGATTGAAAAAGCTTTTGAAGCAAAACTACTCACCACCCCTTCTCCAACCCAAGTAGCTATGCAATTTCTCTAAAACAAAACCAGCTTTGAATTTTTAACTTACCATTGTCTCTGCATTTCTTTAACCACCATTAACCAAGCTGTGTCCAAGGAGATTCTGTGGCCTGGAGCATCCCTTCCATGATATATTGAAGTTCAGTTTTGAAATGTACTATTCCATGTCCTGGAAATTCTACATGAATATTTTCTGTGCTCCTCCACTGAGCTATCAGAGACAATAACCCGCTGTGTCTTGTCCTATTGCAGGCCCCTTGGCTTCTACTGGCTGCTGTACCTCCACGGCTCACCCACAATACAGGACAAGCCTGGCTCAACGTACTTTCACAGACCTTTCCAAGCGGAAGCACTTCCATGGTAAACTTATGGTTGCAGTTCTGGAGAGGGCCAACAAGAAGTTCCAGTGCCAGAAATAGACGGACTTATGACTAGAGGAAAAGCCTGCCAAGAGGCAGGAGGGAAGGCTGAGGCTCGCTGCACAGCTTGAGGACAGGGTTTCAGTGCGGGAGCAGGCTCTTGCAATACAGTTCCCAGAACAGGAATGGTGGCTTAGGGAGGAGGGAAGAACTCAGCAGAGAGAACTGTTGGAGTGGTTCATCTCAATCATGGCTGCAAGCATACAGGTTCCTGCTGCCTATCCCACACCACCGCCTTATTCCCCTGTGATGTACCCTCACTTCAGAAACAGCTTGAAAACTCTATGGCTGGGTGGCACATGCAATCAGGCCCCATGAGCAGCTGGGCAGGGTAACTTAGCCCCATGAAGTCCTCCATCTTGAGCCCCTATCCTGTGGATGGCCCCACCCCTGTGCCAAGTGCACAGAAATTGGGGAGTAAAGACAAAGGAGAACCAGGGGCCGGGGACATGCAGTGGTAGGGAGTTTCTGTCAGGTTTGTGCTTGTTCATGCACTTCTTTAATTTTGTTTTGGAAAGGTTCTGTTGTAATGTCAGCAGGCGGGCCTGGCAATGGGTGAATCTTGTACTGTTTTATTATATGTTTATGAATAAAGCTTTTTATGTCATCAAGAAAATTTATTGCTATCACTGCATCTCATCATACAATCAGTATTTGACATAATAAAGCTAAACACTTGATCAGGAACAATTAGGAATTAGTAAGCAGACACTATTCCTTTGTTAGTTAGGTACAGCAATCCACATCAATCACTTCCTTATATGAATCATCCCCCACTCTCACTCCATTTCATAAGTCATCATGTCATTCATAAGTACGTTGCATGACAATCAAGCCCCCACCCCTTCAAAATATTGAACCCCCCCAATCAATTAGCCCCACCCCCCCTCAAGCACATTCATAGAGGTACGATTCCCCCTCTTCCCTGGGGCTGTGCAAGTCCTCAGTGTGGAAGCATGAAGCACGGCCTGACTTCTATTGCCCAGGTACAGCTCCAGCAGTAGCAGGTGCACTTTCTGGCTGACGTTTACCAGTTCAGAGGCCCCTCACTGTCATAGGTCCACTGAGGGGGGAAATGGCTCACCTCTGGCTGCACAATGATTGTGAAGACCATAGCAAGCCACAGTAGACTTCCAAACAGGTCTGTAAACATCTCCAATTGAGATTTCAATCTGCCCACAGCACATTCAACAACCAATCTTCACATGCTTAGAGTGTAATTAAACCATCTTTTGCCAAGGGCCTCTGAAATAAGGGCATGGTTTCATAAGCCAAGTCTATGAATGTAGACTCCTGATCAGCAAAAAACACTGACATCATGAACTTTCCCAGTGCAGCCCACACGAACGTTCATAAATTGACATCTCTGGTCAATGAGGGCCTGCACAACAGTAGAGTCATACCCTTTTTGATTTATGTACTCATGTGCTCCTTGAGAAGGGAAAACTATGGGCACACGAGTCCCATCAATAGCCCCAGAGCAGTATGGAAACCCTATTTTCTCAAAGCCAGCAATTACTTCAGGAATATTTTTTACGCCCACCTCCTTAGGTTAAACCACATGGCTGGTTGCCTCAGAAATCTCCACCACCACTTTACGTATAGTCAACTTTTCAACACCAAACTGGTTGGCAACAGATTTGAGCCCAGGTTAGAAAATTCTTAACATAGGGTTAAGAATCAGTGTAGATGCTCAAGCCCTGGGTTCTCTAACCCGGGTCAGCTGACTCAAGTCCCACTAACCCTGGGCTTACATAGCAGTGATGACATACCCATTGATATCAATGCCAAGACTCCCATTGACTTCAGTGGGGCCATGATTTCACCCCAGGTATTCAAACTAGGCCTTTAGCTGGACTTAAGTAGAGCATAGGCCTTTCTGCACAAGGATGAATCTCATCCACTGTACGCATTTAAAGCACATTGTGCACATGGCACCTGCACTGTACATAGCGCAACACATGTTTTGTGTTGCACTTTTTCCTGAAATAAATGTAGTCTGACAACAACATAGTATCTTAGTGTGAAACACAAACTAAGAAACAGTTTTATATGTAATTTATATAAAGCATTTTTTCATTAGCTGGTGAATGTATATATTTGCAGACATCTTATCTCCATGATGCTGTTTTCCTGACAATACATTGAAACATATTTCGTGGCAACACAGTGTATTTTTCTCTCCCCCCCACGTACTTGCCACGTACATTCAAATACAAATTTTGAAAAGACTTAAGATTGAAAGGGGGGAATAATCTTATTATGCAACAATTTATTGTCCTGCCAAAAGAGGGTGCCTTGAAAGTCAAGAACTGCCAGCCAGCACACCTGTGTACATTGGCATGAAGTTAAATCAATAACAAAAAAAATAGGCTAACAGCCAATTATCTGCCACAAAGAGATTCATTTTAAGTATTTAAGTGGAGTTTTTACAAGCACAAGTTGAATCATTTTCTACTTAGAAGATAGTCCACACAGGATATTTACAGACACTAAAATGTACAATGATATTTATCTAAAATTGGTCCATAAAATTAATAATCCGCACCTAATAATTGTAATACTACTGTTTGCCTCTGGAAAAGTTTATTCGTGTAAATGAGTGTTCTGGGGTGTGAATTTATTTTCAGTCAGTGGGATTTCTTGAGATCATCATTCTGGAGTAGCTGAACATTATTGAAATATGTCCTGTTTGCTCTACTGCTGGAATTTAATAGTCCTGCTTAGCATGTAAATGACAACGTCTTTGTAAAATATCAAAATCAGCCCTTCAGTTATAAAAAAGCAGCTGAAACGCCATAGAAACCTTTTATTAGCAAACAACTCCATTCTTGTAAGACATTAGGGGCCAGATTCCCACAGTTACACAGGTGGAAATCAAGGACAGTTTCATTAGGTTGGTGCAACCTCTTCCTACCTGGGAAGCAGATGTCTGCTGCAGAGCACTGCAGACAGGAGTCAGAGATAAGGCTTCCCCTCCTATTCACCATTTCTGGTTCCCTGTGGGGAGCACGCATAGGAGCACGTGGGAGGGAATAGTTCTTCTATTCTCTCAAACATGGGGTCCAGGTACTTCCATGACCCATGCCATGGCTAGAGGCTCCTTGCAGACTCTCCCATCCCATCTTTGAACCCCCACACAAGGACCTGCCACAATCTGGCCCTTAATTTACAAGATATTTTATGTATAGTGCATTCAATTAACTCTCCCAAATGACCAATAGGTAGCTCTGTGCTACAATTTCCCTGTAGGCCAGTCTAAAGCACTGCCTTGCTGATACTTCCCTCCAATACAAGCTGTCATGGGCAGGCTGGCCATCTGAGCATGACTTAGCAGCTATCCCTCAGCCTCTTGAAGAGCTGGCAACATAAGGGCTAATTAGTGACTCCAGCTGGGTGTAATGGGGCTTAATTAGAAAGACTGACCCCAGCTGTGGGGGTGAAACAGGGAGATCACTACCTAAATACAGCTGGGAAGTCAGTACAAGACCCTGGAGACAGGAAGAAGGGGACTTCCCCTCTACCAAGCATGTGAGGAAGTTAGACTAGAGGCACCCACAGGGAACAGGGTATGCATCTGTAGGGGGTGGGAATCTTGAGTTAGGGGCTGTAGCAAGAGAAAGAGACCCATAGGGAGCAGAGTAGTTTCTTGTGGGGGAGCCCTGAGATGGGGCCTACAAGGGGTAGGGAGATCCACAGAGGTAAACGGTTGGAGTCCCTGGTAAGGGAAGCAGTGGGAGAATCTTGCTGAAGAAAAAGCAATTGAAGAGACTCTCTGCAGGGGCCAGGCAGCAGATTTCAGTCAAGCCCAAGAGGGGCAGAAGAACTATACGTTTGGACATTGTGAACTTTAAGTTGCACCTGTAGTTACCCCAGAAGGGGAGTGAACCGTAATGTGACTTGGCTGAAGGGCTGAGCAACAGAAGACCAAAGAAGAGGCTCAGGAGTAGACACTGTTGACCCCCAGAGGAGATTAGCTGTATCCTGAAGAGGGTAAATGGGCCCAAGGGCTAATCTCTTCTATACTTCTCCCACTCACAAAGCTCAGGGGAATCTTGCTTCCCCTGGGTACCCACCCAAGGACCCTCCTCTACCTTTCCCCACTGCATGGCCCCCTGTAGCCTACCTCTGCCTGATTCAGACCCTCACCCGGCTCTAAGAGATTCATTATTGGCTCCAAGTCTCCTGATCCATGTCCTGAGCCCAGCTCTGAGCTGTCCCCATGGAACTCATGTCCACAGCCTGGCAACCATTGCAGCATCACAAAAGGCTTGCATCCATGTTCAGAGTGGCTGACAACCCAGGTTAGCAGGGTCAAGGGGAGTGGGACACGGACTCCTTGTTTCTGCCCTGAATGTCACCACCCCACTTGGCCACCTGACCTCCTGCCATCTACCAGTACAACTGAAGAGTGTATTGAAGGTGTATGCCACCCTCCTGGAGGATCACCTTACCTGCAAGGATCAAGCTCAGCATAGTTAACTAACATTTTATAACCCTGAAGATAGATGGCTTTTCCACTGCATGTGTCCACTGTGATAGTCTCACATGGTTCATAGTTTTTCAGATGATTGGAATTGCATGGTGATTGCCTTTTGCTGAATACTTGTACAATTCAGGGCAAGCTTTAAAAATTTCTTTTCATACAGTATGATATTGAAAAGGGTGAATGCCACCACCATCTTCTACAATGATAAAGCCATTTTATTTTTTTACTGCCACTCTACCTAGAACCGCCTCCTGTAGAACATGCAGTTTATTTGTACTGATCTGTTACATGACAATCTCCCAGATTCAAAGTTTTACTTTCAGTGACCTGACAGTTTTTGACTTTGGCCCAGCATGTCTAAACCTGCTGTTGTGTGATGCAGATCTATAGCATAGTCTACAGGGAAGATGACAGTCTTTTTTTCCTTTTTCTACTGAGACTACATGAGACATGCCAGTAAGAATCCACATGCCTGTCTTTATCTCCCTCTTTCTCCACGATCCTATCATCCTATTCAATCTGTCTACCTACCTATTTATGACCTCCTTCACCATAGTATCTGAGCATCAGTGTAGGGGCCTGGTAAATACTGTGCAATCCTATGCCCTCAATACTGTCCATTTAAGGTAAATTTATATGCGAGTATAAATTGAGGCCAATCAACTACTTAAAGATAGTAGTAGTCTGTGTTACAGGCATCTTTCAGGAAAGCTATAATGAATGATACTACTTCCTGAAATCTTCTTCCTGGAATCCTGAAGAATGATTTAAACATGACAAATCAACAATGCCCTTTTGGCAAGTCACATGAGTCTACAACAAGGTAGGTGCATGGCTATGCAAGCATATTTCTGTGCACTTCATAGCAATTCACAACTTGACATGCTTGGAAGGTATGACAGTATATCCCACCTACGTTCCAGTTAGGAGTCACTATACCTTAATCTTAACTACCTTAGAATGAGATGTCCTCTCTGTTGTTCTTTCCAATGTTTCAAAATTGGTGGATTTGATCAAAATACATTTGCATCATCCTCAGTTCTTGTAGAGTGCAATATTCTTTAACACTGATATCATCTGAGTTTTTGTGGGCTGTGGTGCTTACTAGATGTCCGTGTATCTCATCATGCCAGAGATATCAGAAATTAATTATTTTCAGCTTAATAGTACCTTATGGATTGGAAAAGTTGTAGTTTTCCTGACTATTAGATGAGCTTGATCAAGTTCAGTGTTACCAAAAAGAAAATTTCCAGTATGTTATTTTTTGTACCATTGAGTACATTGACAATTGTTGATAGGGAGAATTCTCCCTTATGGACATCTTATTATTGTTCCTCATGCAAATGTAGACATCCTCTGATACTTTTTAGTATAATTAAAAAAGTGACTTCAAAATATAAGATTTTCCCCCTCAAACCGAAGTTGCTACTGTTTCACATTCCTTAATCTAAAATAAAAACTGCAAATTAATTATACAAAGATGTCTCAATATTCTATAGTGTTAATATTTTTATATGTATCCATTCTAGAATGGAATTCACCACCACTATAAACACCTACAATGTGATTGGGCAATTTACTCCATTTTACTGTATTAATGACCCCTTGACTGGATATACACATCCAGGTATCTAATCCAAAACTGTACTATTACATAATCTAATATAAGCAATATAGCACTCACCTCATTTTCTTTCTGGTTCTTTGGGTCCTGAATTAAGCCATATTATTCTGAATTTTCCACACTGTTATACTTATTTATGGTAGATGTTATTGTGGAATCATTAAGCTTCTGTGGCTGCTGGCTATTAGACTTTAGCTTGACTTTACCTTCATTCCCATCAACATCATCATCTCCCAAATTCTGGTTCTGAACTATGTCTACAGCAAGAAGACCTTGGATTCTCCCTAGTCTACTTAATGTCTGCAGTTCAAGATGCTCCCACGAGTCCTGAGGACACACAACATTCCTGAAACATGGCCCCATAGTAATATCAGCTGTGGTCAGAGTGTGTGGCAGGATCCATGTAGGGAAAGAACATTTATCATATTCTTGGGACCTAGATATCAGGTTTCCTAAAATTACCAAGTATTTTAATATTAACACAGCCATACATTATACCTCAATCATTGCCAAACTACCAGAGACTCATAGAAGCCAGAGATGTTAAAAACCTATTAGGTCTCCTAGCCCACGTCAGTGTAGAAATGTTCCACACACTATGTTCCAAAGGGTAGAAAGTTTTTAATTATTTAACCCAGGGAGGTTTTGTCTGTTATTTCATTCTAACTGTTAAAATGCAACACACACATAAGAGGTATGATTCACCGCTGCATGACTCCAATTTCACACCAGCATTACTCCATTGATTTTGGACTATAAGGTGGATAGAAAGTTGGCTAGATTGTCGGGCTCAACAGGTAGTGATCAATGGCTCCATGTCTAGTTGGCAGCTGGTATCAAGTGGAGTCCCCCAAGGGTCGGTCCTCGGGCCGGTTTTGTTCAATATCTTCATAAATGATCTGGAGGATGGTGTGGATTGTACCCTCAGCAAGTTTGCAGATGACACTAAACTGGGAGGAGAGGTAGATACACTGGAGGGTAGGGATAGGATACAGAGGGACCTAGACAAATTAGAGGATTGGGCCAAAAGAAATCTGATGAGGTTCAACAAGGACAAGTGCAGAGTCCTGCACTTAGGACGGAAGAATCCCATGCACCACTACAGACAAGGGACCGAATGGCTAGGCAGCAGTTCTGCAGAAAAGGGCCTAGGGGTTACAGTGGACGAGAAGCTGGATATGAGTCAACAGTGTGCCCTTGTTGCCAAGAAGGCCAATGGCATTTTGGGATGTATATGTAGTGGCATTGCCAGCAGATCGAGGGACGTGATGGTTCCCCTGTATTCAACATTGGTGAGGCCTCATCTGGAATACTGTGTCCAGTTTTGGGCCCCGCACTACAAGAAGGATGTGGAAAAATTGGAAAACGTCCAGCAGAGGGCAACAAAAATGATTAGGGGACTGGAACACATGACTTATGAGGAGAGGCTGAGGGAACTGGGATTGTTTAGTCTGCAGAAGAGAAGAATGAGGGGGGCTTTGATAGCTGCTTTCAACTACCTGAAAGAGGGTTCCAAAGAAGATGGATCTAGACTGTTCTCAGTGGTAGCAGATGACAGAACAAGGAGTAATGGTCTCAAGTTGCAGTGGGGGAGGTTTAGATTGGATATTAGGAAAAACATTTTCACTAGGAGGGTGGTGAAACACTGGAATGCGTTACCTAGGGAGATGGTGGAATCTCCTTCCCTAAATATTTTTAAGGTCAGGCTTGACAAAGCCCTGGCTGGGATGATTTAGTAGGGGATTGGTCCTGCTTTGAACAGGGGCTTGGACTAGATGACATCCTGAGGTCCCTTCCAACCCTGATAGTCTATGATATTCTAAGACCTTCTTCTCTCCTGGAGTCCTCTCAAAAGTCAATATTACTTCCTGTTTCCCAGCTATGTGTACCTGCTACATCTCACAAACAACCATTAGGTGGCTCCATTTTACAACCTGTCTATAAACAGTCACATGACAAAATGTCTGCTCATTTATTGCCGAGGTAATAAAATCTAGTAGAATCCCAAGAAAAAAAAACAATGGTTTCCAAAAACGAAACAGAAAGGATAGAATTCTCTTAAATCTGATAATTTTCCAAAAAGCTTTGATAAAAATGTACACTAACTTTTCCCAGCTTTCATGTTGGAAGTAGTGTAATAAACATACATTCTAATAGATGATCACTATTAGGAAGCCTGTTTGAAGCTGCAGAAACAATAAATAATTTACACTTATTAATATGTGTTAAGCTCTGACCATGTGCTCGGATAGATAGTACTACAAGAGGCTCTGGGGAACATCAGCAGGGTTAGTAGGTTATGTATGACCATCAGGGTCAGTTCACACAGCATATGAAATATGAAGCTGCAGGAGGCTCCTGGACTGGTGCTGCCAAAGGCAAAGCATCATGCATCTTCTATGAGAGTTCACTATGAAAAGAAGGAAGGAGCTGTGTGTGCACCTTAGACAGCATAAAGGCTCTTGAGGTGATCAGGTTGAGACTGCTGAGTTGCACTTCTTGCTTGCTGGGATATCTCTGCCCCCAAGTGCCAGATCAGACCATAATAGTGCCTTGGGTATGAACAAGCTGACACTGTGTTGAGAGTCCTCATGTGCTGTTAGGCTGGCTTGAAAGGGGCAGGGTTGATTTCTCCAGGATAGCGTCTCCTCACTTCCAAGGCTATGATAGAGTAAAATTCCCAGTGGGTCCTTTTGCTGTACTTCAGACTGATAAGGTGGAGGGGGCTGATGTATCACTTCAGCAGGAAAAGCCTGAGATGGAGAAGCCTTGGTTCAGAGTGACAGGGTTGATCTTGGCAGCATTACTTTTGGGCTGCTGGACTAGAGAAAAATGAGAAACGTTTGAATTTACCCCTTTGGGAACAAGTCCCTTTTTGTCAGAAAGAACTGAGACCTCTCTCACAATTTATAAGCTTGCTCCCAGGTCAGGGAAATGGCAGAGACACAGGTAGGTGGTGATGACTTCAATCTTCTTCTAAGGAGCAGGTCTGCATTTTTAACTTCACACTTATTGCATGAGATGGTAGTTTTACTTAGACAATAGAGGGGTGCACAGAACCTCTGTAAGACAAACATCAGACTTAATTTCAAGTTATCCCTTGCTAAGATTAAGTCCAAGGAGGATCAATATAATGCCTCCCACCAGTAAGATTTTTCCCTTATTTCCTCAGACTTAGTGAAACCATTTTAAAGGCCTAGTCCAGAACCTTCCCAAGTCAAAGTAGAGTTTGTAATTGCTTTCATGAAGGCAAAAGTCACAGTGATGTTCTTACACCGTGATCACTACACATTCAAAGATTGGCTCCAAAACACAACATAGTCAATGCTGAAACATGGGGATTTTTAAAGAGCACAATTAGGATGGTTTCATATATAATCTTTCCACACCCATATGGTCGGGTTTGGGAGGGATTTGGGTAACAGGTGCTATTGTGGAATTTCATGTTTGTAATTGTTGCACTCAGTGTAGGGTGCAATTGAGATAAAGATGTTCAAATATTGATAACAATATGTTTAAAAAACTGGAAACTCACATTTTTTCACATTTTGTAAAAGGCTTGAAAAGTACCAATGGGGGGGGGGGAATGTTGTTGAGTATTTTGGAATTTTGAGGGGTGAAAATGTGCCTGTGTTTGAGTGGAAAACATTACACAAACGTTTGTTTTCAGTGCAAAAACAAATACTACAGTGAATTTTCATTCATTTTCAGAGAGGTACTGTTGATTGTACAAAAAGTGAGCAAGTTTTCACACAAAATGTAATGAAACAAATCACTGCATTCAGCAAAAATCTCATTTGAGACCAATCCTGACTTTTATGATCACTCTAATTCAAAATTAAGAAACAATAACTTTCCCTTTAAAGTGTATATTGATGGAGCATGTAGGAGTCCATATGTTTGCTTAACTGGCCCTGCAACCAGCACTGCTTACAGTAAAACCCAAAGTTCCAACTTAATTCCTTGCTTTCAAGTATGCCCTTCAAACAGCAAATATCAGTTGATTATCCCTCTAAAACAGGGTACACCTTAACCAGGTGTAAACCTTCTGCCCATCAGAGTTGGCAGCAACAAGGGCTGGGTTCAGTATCTAGAGGTTTCATTCCAATAACACAATACAAAACCGGCTCGAGCCCCCACCCAGTGACTTGGGACAAATATATACCACCCCCGCTGGGCGTCTCCAAGAGGCAATACTTCCCCTCTCGCAAGCACATAGTCTGAGTGTAGCAAAAAGCCTTTTAATAACAGAGAGAAACAATGTGGCATTATGTTGGGGAAACACCACCAACAGGATTCATAACACAACCTATGAGCAAAAAAACACACCCCAAGCAAATTGGGGCGGGTTCTTTCCCTTTGGTTCTTGAGTCCAGCAACCCAAAATCACCCAAAGTCCCAAAAGTCCAACGACCCAGAAGTCTCTGTTCCTGGTCAGGGCAGCCCCAGAGTTCGAAAGTTTATCTGCAGAGTTTTACCTCCCAACCTGGGTGGAGATGGGGCGGGGAAGAGGTAAGGGGCACCTTACATGATCTGAAGCTGACTGCCCCGCAGCTCCATAGGGCTTCACTCCGATCCGCTCCACGAGCCATCTCACGAACTGCTCCACTCCGCTCGGCTCCGCTCAGCGTCCCACAAACTGCTCCACCAGCCGGTCCACAAGCCGCTCCAGCTGTCCTGCAAACTGCTCCACAATATATTTTTAGGCTCCCCCACTACTTAACACAACACTCAGTGATTTCAGCTCTTAGTCAGCTTAGCTCTTTTGTGATTTCAGCTTATAGTAGGGGAGCCTCAGTGCTGGTGCACCATTAGCCCAAAGTGAATTCAGCTCAGCAACCTGTAACTAGACTCCTAATAGAATCAAAATTAGTTCTAATATTCTACAGTGGAGAGAGGAGGAAATGCAATTAGCATGTAATGCCCTCCCCAAGGGGTCCAGGCCACCAAGTATTAATACCTGTCCCCAGCCTCTCTCTAGTCACTGGATTTTGGAACCCATGACCCTTGCCTAGCAAGCGCTGCTTAGTTGATGGTGAGTCCCTCCATCATTACAAAAGGCCAAGTACAGTTCCACTATCCTTGATTCCCATAATAAGGATAATAATTTATTCTTCCTGCCCCAATAACAGAGACACTGGGGATCCCACAGCAGCCAAAGTGAGCATTTGGGTAGCTATGGCCTCATTCTAGGTGGGGTGGGTGTGCCTATGCAAATGAAATCAGCCCCTGAAGTTCTTCTCCCCAACTTGCCACACCTCGCCACCAGATGTCAGGGTGGAGCTCATCCTGACTCTGCTTACACAAGAATATATCCAATATATCCACATCAAGGTTCCTTGCACACAATATACCAAAACATTTTACTGACATTTTTAAACATACTTGCCACCAGCAATAACTGGTTGCAGTGTGTGTGTGACAAAAAAAAACCCTGTATTTCTAAGTACTATAATATCCTGCCTGCTTCCTAGTCTTGCAAATATCCTTGAAGTGGAACAATATTTAACAGAAGGCAATGCAGCTAGAAAACAGTCAAAGAAATGGGGGGGGGGGTCAGTCAAAGTAAACCGAAGAATATATCTTGCACCACCAAAGCCACAAGCATTATACAAACATTGACCTATTTTTAGGGCAATCACAGTTAGCTATTGCCCAAAGGTTGCAGAAGGTTTCCAAGATTGTTTAATAATGCATGAAACCAAAGACTGAGGTATTATTGAAGAACTTGAGGTAACTTTTGATAGTGAAGGACAATATGATGACAATGTCCTGTGTTCCCACCTTTTCTGCCCTCTGCCTGAAATATTGTGAGTGCTTACTGTGAAACACCATTGTGGAGCTTTTCAGCTGAAGTATGAAACCACACAGATGAGATGCTGGTCAACATTGTGATTGAGGGTATGTCCACACAGCAACTAGAAACCCACAGCTGGCCCATGTCAGCCAACTCGGGCTCACAGGGCTTGGGCTGCGGGGCTGTTTCATTGTTGTGTAGACTTCCGGGCTCAGGCTGGAGCCTGGGCTCTAGGACCTGCGAGGTGAAATGATCTCAATGCTTGACCTCTTGCCTGAGCCCAGAACTCTACAGAGCAAAAACAGCCTTTCAGCCCAAGCCCTGCCAGCCCAAGTCAGCTGGCACAAACCAGCCACGGGTTTTTCTTTGCTGTGTAGACATACCCATAATGCCATCTGTTTTTTCTTTGTCTTCATACTTTAGTACATTATTTATTTGTTTATAAACATTTCTCTGTTCTCATCACCCTAGCATATCAAAGCATCTCACAAACATTAATGAACTTGATCATCCATCTGTTTGCATATTTCTGATGTCTGTTACCTGTCAGTAGAAAATCTGAGCAGTGAAAGTTTCAATTAAAATATATTTTGCGGGCATATTGGCAAGAATCAGAAGAAATTTTTAAAATGCAGCATTCACACTGAATGAAACTGTGTTTACCACTCTTATTCAACTCTTTAGAACCATATAAAGATAAAGAAACATGCAGTGCCTTAGTGGGTTTATTCAAAATGGCAGTCATTCATCCCATAATTCTTCAGTAGCAGAGCAAAACTGAGCCATGAATGAGTTAGGTGAGATCATCCCAAACTGCTCAGTGTCAAAATTATTTTGGCCTTCCTTTCAATGGATTCAACACACTGAGCACTTCAGATGATTATGGTTGTTGGTGATAAAGCAATAAAGGTAAGTTTGAGGAAACCTGTTATTTTTTGCAAATGATATTATTGAGCAATTTTGAAATATTCTACTTAGAAAGACCACAAGAAGAATACATGGTGAAGAGGAGTGTGAGATGAACCCACAATTCACAAGTGGCTAAGCCAACCAAACCTACAAATTGTTTGGAAACAATTTTCCTAGAGCCTATGGGTGAAATCCTGGCTGCATACCAGTCAATGGGAGTTTGGGCATTGACTTCAGTGCAGCTAGGATTTCACCCTGTAAATGAAAACTATATCACAGTATCCTTGTGTCACACGCTACAGTTTATTTAAACAATGCTTTCAGAATATGCTATCATCTATAAGTATATTAACAAACGGCTACTTACTGAAGTAGGTTCTGTTCTCCAAATGTATTGCCTCTGCAGGTCCAGCCTATGGAACAGTTGTCATGCCATGCAGCAATGGAACCCATTTCAAAGCAGGTAGCCATAGGGGAAGTAGGTGACACTATGTTCCAGTATTCTAGAATCGATTACATAAAGGCCCCCACCCTGCAAATGGACCTCATTTCCTCTTCAATTCCATCCAAATCCTTTAAATTTACAAACCAGAAGCAAGAAGTATGAGTCATTATGAGTCTATGGACACAATACGTTTGGAGGACAAAATTACTTTGATGGATAACCCCTTTTTCTCCTTCACCCCTTTGCCTCTACAGATTCCCACTTTAGAAAATTAGCTAGCAGTGCACTCCTCAGGAGAAGAAAGTGTGGAAGGGAGGGTAACTACAACACTTCTCTCTTGAATGAAGCATCCAATCTGGTCTGGACCAAGTATTCAGCAAACAACATTTTGCAAAGAGATGCACTGAGCTCCAGGTAAAGAGATAGTGCTGAAGATGCTTCTCCATCTTATATAAAGTCATGAAGTCCTTCCAGTACAAGAACATCAGGGAGCACATAGCTTGTCTGCTTAGATCATTTCTCGACTGTCCCTTGAATTTTCATAAGAAGCCACAAACATGCTTTTTAAAAGGTATTGCTTATATCTTTGACAGGAAAAAAGTCCTTTTAACATCCAAGATGTGCAATGACATATAATTTGGAAGATCATGAGTCTTAGCAAAAGTACAGACAGAGAAAAATTCTGATTTAAGTGAAATTCCAAGAACACTATAGTCAAGAATTTCGGATGGGTTCTAATGTCTATCACAATATTTCTGCTTTAGAATGTTGGACCACTTCATCCTTGGAAACATTTGTATCAGGAGTTATCTGCCACTAATGGCTGCAGTTCTGAAACTGTCCTGAACAATGCTATTGTCAAAAGTGAAGGAACCTTCAATGACAAATGCAAGAAGGAGCATACACAAAGAAGAGCCTGCAGAGAACTTGTGAGACCAAGATCTCAATATCATGCACTTGCAAGTTATGATTCTCAATATACACTTTCATCTAAACTTCAGTAGAGTATATTGTTTTCCAAAGGATGACAAAAGGCTGAGAGCCCCTTGCACAGGCACATAGAAGGCAGAGATGGCATCCAGGAAACTTTTGGTCATACCTCAAGGCAATCCAGAATCTTTCAATAATAAAGGATAATGTAAAGTGACCAGTGAAGGGACAAGAGACTAGATGCACCTCTTTGGACTATCCAAATCTTTAAATATTTTTCACTTACAGACATGACCCTCTAATGAAAGAGTTTTGTGTACATGTTTGACTTTCCCAGAGAAATACAAGAATTTCTCTTTTAACAACCTAGAAACCAGGCCATCAGATAAAGTGATTTCTAGAGTGAGGAAAAACCTGGATTGAAATCCTGGGCCTACTGAAATCCATGGGAGCTTTACCATTGATTTCCATGGGGCCAGGATTTCATCCCTGACCTTACTGCTGAGGCCAAGTCTCTAAGTAGAGGGACAATCCCCTTTCAAAGTCATACCAGTCCCACAGACCCATTGCTATTTGACACAACTGTGGTATCCCTGTCTATTCAAATAAACCATTGCACAGAATATTATCTGTGAGACCTACCCCTGCTGTCCATCTAATCAGGGGGGAAAAAAAGCATGAAATGCAAGTCAGATGGACTTTCAGCCCCAATTAGTTCATGTGTCTTGTTAATACCAGTTGGGGCCACTATGTCTAGATCTCGTTTTTGAGATTACCTATCAGAATTCTTCCCGGGATATTCTGAGAAGACAGACTAATGCAGGGAAGCCTTTATAAATCTTGAACCTGTGTGGAACTAAGACCAACTTTCCCATATTCACTCTTATCCTTAAAATGCTGGATAGAGAACAAGTTATCCTTAGAGTATAAATCATGCCCTGATAAATTCAGGCCCTGAGAAGCCAGTTGTGTATACATGGAAACACCTGCAGTCCTTGATAACAAAGGTTAGCAGCCACACCTGCCAGACACCCAGCAAACAACCTTATAGTTGCTGCTCTCCCAAGTAGGTATTATATCTGGTACAACCACAATGTCCTCATTTAACCTGAGGTGCTTCCTGTGCTTCTGTTGAGATATGGAACTGTGTATCCAGAAGGCCCTGACCGATCTCGAGAAGTCAAAGCAGGGATCTTTCTCCTCAGAGATGGAAAAGAAAGAATTGGCACTAGCGCACATTCTGTAGCCTCCATTTACAGAAGAGATTGGGCCACACCCCACAGAGTCTTTTTGTAACGAGACCACTCAATGCAACGAAAATAAATCTATTCATAGCACTGCAAGCTAGGAACTTGCTATTTAATTTGACTGCATCACAACAGCATGCAGGGAATACTGCCATTAAGTAAACAGGATGTGAGGGTGGATGAAGCATGACTCCAACCCATAACACCCAGTCAGTCCTTAGTGACCATTCTGCTGCAATTATCATGAGCAAATAGAAACAGAGGAGATTTTGTTTTGGTATGACCTTAAACTATTGGATGAGGATTCACTGATTCAGAAATATCCTCCTATGCCTGTAAAAATCTGGACTACTGAAAACTAAAATTAAAGTCAGTTCGAGGTTCTCTAGAATCAACAGAAAAATCAGACAAACCCAAGTTGGGCAAAGATGACCATCTACATTTCTGGCAACCTCTGATTTTTCCCCCCACATTGACTAGAGAGCCATGATGGACCTGAAATCCCCTTTGAAGAAGAGGAGTGGAAAGATCAGGCTGTCTGATATCAGAAAGAAGCCTGCAGCTTCTTATGCAAAGATCAACAAATTAACCAGGAAGGCATGGACCATGGGTTAAAAGATGGCTGTCTACATTTGGGATATAACTGGACCTAACCTTTGACTAAGTCCTTACCAGATCCAAAGGTGTACATTATTGGATGCTTGTTCACCTCTATGTTTCCTGTTCTTCCTAAAAAGGGAAGCAGGTAAATCCAAAGAATCCCAATTCTTAGAATACATGGCTGCTTTTCTCACAGGAAAATAACCTTAAGACCTTGTGTCCTGATGTACAAAAGAACTTCTCCAACAAGGCTGAGACCTAGAAGAGGCTGCCAGGAGCAGGTCTCTTCCTGATGGATGTGAAGATTTCTTAGGCAAAGACAAGTAGGCCTGGGACCTTTCCCACTGAATACGCTAACTCCTTCTTAGGCAAAAACAAAAATTTTAAACTAAAACTATTCACTAGTAGAAATGCTGATTGTGTAGGGAAAAGATTGGGTTCCATTCTGATCAGGCTGATGGAAAGGAAGGAAAGTCAGTGCTGGAGTTTCAATACCCTCTTTCTAGACTATTGGAACAGAAGGGCGTATACATTCTCCTCCATTGGCTAACTGCTTTGAAATGGATCCAGTCATCATGTGGCCAGGCACGCAATCTCATAGTGGGGATCTGCTGAGGCAAAGTCATGAAGAAGAAGAAGAAGAATTAATGTGCTCAAGAAAAATTGCTTTATTATTAGATGCAATAGACTTATATTGTAAAGACATGTAAAAAAATAATTTAAAAATACTTAACAGATGGTGTTAGCCTGTTGCAGCCTGTTACAAAGCAATTATAAATTGGAGTACATACAATGGTTCATACATGTGGCTTCATGTCAGAATACAACATCATAGCCTAATTTGTTAGAAAAACCAAACTCTATAACTTATATAGGTTACCTTAATTTACGTTTGCCTGATTTGATAATTTACTATATCTAGGGCCCTACCAAATTCACTGCAATGAAAAATGCGTCACGGATGGTAAAATCTGGTCCTTTGTGTGCTTTTACCCTATACTATATAGATTTCATGGGGAAGATCAGCGTTTCTCAGATTGGGGGTCCTGACCCAAAAGGGAGTTGCAGGGGGGGGAGGGTCGCAAGGTTATTTTAGGGGGGCCACGGTATTGCCTTCTGTGCTGCCTTCAGAGCTGAGCAGCCAGAGAGCAGCAGCTGTTGGCCAGGCCCCCAGCTCTGAAGGCAGTGCCCCACCAGCAGCAGTGCAGAAGTCAGGGTGGCAATACCACACCATGGCACCCTGACTTCTGGGCTGCTGCTGGCGGCGGCGCTGCCTTCAGAGTTGAGATCCCAGCTAGCAGCCGCCACTTTCCCGTTGCCCAGCTCTGAAGGCATCGCTGCCACCAGCAGCAGCACAGAAGTAAGGGTAGTAGTACTGCAACTCCCCCGCTACAATAACCTTGTGACACCCCCCCCCACTCCTTTTTGGGTCAGGATCCCTACAATTACAACACTGTGAAATTTCAGGTTTAAATAGCTGAAATCATGAGGTTTATGATTTTTAAAATCCTATGTCTGTGAAATTGACCAAAATGGATCATGAATTTGGTAGGACCTTAACTATATCAGATTGCAGAATCTTCCCTCTGTGGAATGCTGAACTAACATAGCTGGGACATACAGATTATGTCAAACCCATCCAACTCCTTGAAGAATAATTACCATAGACATGTAACCACATGGTCAATCTCCTATGTGTTTGTGTAGGGAGAGGACATTAATTTAACAAACTCTCCAGCAGCTGAACTTTTTTCATATCTAATAGTGGACCCTTAGATACGGCCTTCCACCGAGCAGCTGCAGGAGGCTCACCACCATGCCCATGACATCTCCCTGGAAAAGCTATAAAATACCCTCCAGATCTGTTATGTTAAGAAAAGGGCCTTGCCATCAGTTATGATGAGATTGTATGACACTTTTTATTGTTTCACAGAGAAACACCTTCCAGACCATAGACTGTACTAGGATTACAAAAGCTATATGGTAACTGATGCTGCTGTAGCATGATTTATATTCTGGTGTTTATTATTATTTTAACAGTGTTTGCTGACGTTGACTTAAAGAGGTATCAGATTTAGTGTGAGTTTCTGCAGTTATCTGCTAAAACATTATTTTCCAATATAACACAGCAAGACTCTCCTCAGTGACTCACAAAATACGTCCCTGCAACTCCTGCTACAATTGGATTAGCAGGGCGATTTCCCACAACATCTCCAGCATCAGAGATGATGAGCGTCATAAGAGACTATGCTGTCATATGTCAGGGATGTTCCTATCTTCACAATCTGGATCCAAATGGTTGGCTGGGAAGAAAATAACCAGAAGAAATGGCAAGTAACAACTGCCCATTTCTACCCATTGGAAACGTTTTTAGGTGCAATGTATAAAATAAATAAAACATGCTGCTCTTGATCTGCAGTGAAATAAGTGGTCAAATATGCCTGGATCAAGGCCAATAATGTCCCCAAGTGTCAGAATCCTATTGACAAACTTTAGGTTATTGTAAAACTGTATATTTTTGAATCTATGTCCAGAGTAGCTTATAGCTCATGAAAAATGCTTTGTCAAGTAGATTCTATAAATATCTATAACATCTATAACACCTGCAATAAAATTCATTACTTATGCAAAACTAGTAACACAAACAAAGAACATTATATGAGAGACCTTTTACTTACCGAAAACGTATCATAGCTATTTTACTTCAAGATCTAATTAGATTTAAGGCTTCATTTTGAAAATAGAAGATGAAAATGAGCCTCTTACCTTAGGGAGATCTGGCAATAAGTCAACAGCATACATTTTTTATCATATAGCAAATTTGCCCACATAATAAGCAAACAAAAGAACTCTGCTGATTGTGCTTAACTGAAAGAAAAAACCTCAACTATATAGTGTGACATCAAAACATCAATTATTTGGATTATTTTTATCAATTACATCATTTTCTTTACTGCTACTCAGATGCATAAATATTTTTACAATCATGATTGTTAAACCAGTACCATGTATGCAACTATACAGTAGTTAATAATCATTGTTTTCACAGCTAACCTCTTTTTTTCCAGGCATTTCTAACTTAGACATAAATGAACTCCAAGCTCAAAACTGGCATAAACAATACCCCCAAAAAAGTATTTTGTTTTGTTTTTTGAGGGATTGCAGTATAGTAGTCTAATTATGGGATTGGGAGTTGAACTCATTAACTTGTCTATGTCTCAGTTTGCCTTCTCTAAAATGGGAGAACAATTACTAACCTACTTCACCAAGAGAATTAGTTAGTTTGTGCCTGGTCCAAAGTCCACTGACATCAATGGAAAGACTCCCCATTGATTTCAGTGGGCTTTGGATCAGATCCCAAAATGCACAGGCACTTTGGAAATCCTAGGTTCTAAGCTCTCTGTACTCTATCCGCCAAATAGGTATTACAACACTTACCGGTATCTATCTCATAAGAGTGCTGTGATTTCAGGCCTAATAAGTCACTTGGTTTCTCCCAGAGACACCCAGTTTTAAGAGCCCTTTACTGGGTTCCTGAATGGTGGCCTCAATATACTTGTTTTCATGGACAGGGAGTTGCTCATTCAGCCCAACAGGGGGGCTCATGCAAGGAGATTGTCCTTATAAACTACTTGCCTTCCTTTGTGAGATCCTTAGACAAACAGCTCTATAATATAATTAATTAACAACATTCCCAGCCCAACTGGAAGTAGGAACTATTGCAAATTTTGAAAGACAGCCTGTTCTTATGAGAATTGCAGCCAGCAGTTCAGACAAGATTTAGAGAAGTATCCAAATCCTTGTGAGTTTATCTGAAAACAGCCTCCAAATATGTTTAAGTTTAATTAGCAAGTGATTGTTTAGGGTAAGTCTGTGAGGGGAAGCCAGCATGTGAAAAATATCTGTGAGCAACAGGAGAGGAAGGAAGATACTATGGACAAATTCTGCTCCCACTTAGATGCTAGATGACCCCATTGACTTCAGTAGGCTTGTATGTTGTATGTAGACTAGAGCTTGTGGGAAAACAACAATTATTCTTCACAGGACATTTTGGAAATTTTTTAGGGTTTTTTGGAAATGTTTCAGTGTTTTTTAATTTCCCACAAAAAAATCAGTATTTCAAAACTATTTCAAGATAAATGTTAAGTGTTCCGTTTCCAGTCTTTAGACAAAAACCAGAAAAAGCCCATTTCACTTGAAAACTAATCAACCAGTTATAATATTGACTAACCTGTGGAGATAGTGTGCATTCACTTATTTATTCAGGCAAGCTGAGCTGAGAAGAATGTAGTAGCTGGTTCTACCACCGAGGTCTTGATTCTTATTAGAGATGGATCTAAACCAAAAACCCAGATCCAAACACCAGACTTTAGAAAAAATTAGATATGGATCTGGAGCAGAGCTTTGCAACACCAGCCTTTCTCTATATCTGACCCAAACAAAAATGTGAAGTTGAACATCCCCAAACTTGATAAAAGTTAAGGTCTGCAGCCAGAAATGGATATCACAGTTCCACACCATCTGGTCTTTTCGTCTTCCTTTCAGCAGGGTTAAGCAAAATAAATGAATACCCCAAAACCATATATTGTGAAGCTACACCAGGATTACAACTAGCCCTCAGTACAGCATTTTAACCCAATAGGCCCAACACACTACCTCATTTGTTTTTCTTATTATAGGTTCAGCTTCAGTCTATATTGTGGGTTAGGGCCCTTTGTTGTTTTCCAAAAGAACAAGAGTAGAATTAATATTTGAAAATTTGCTACAGCATACAGCTTTCCCAGTGATGCTTTCTAACATGCATACCATTGTCTTGTAATGGACCCACTCTGTAGAGTCATACTGTATGTTACATTAATTGATTGGTTGATTTATTGAGGCAGAAAGAGAGTGTGTATGACTACTAGCAACCTAAGGATCCTTTCATTACATCAGGGATAGTTATACCATAAAGGTTCAGCAACCCAGTTTGTTTGGATAAGTAGCCAAAACCCTTTAAACCTCATAAGTCTACAAAGTCAGGCTGGAAAACTCAGGAGAAAAGTCTTGATTGCAAGATTTCTTGTACTTCCACTTCTAGTTACTGTCTGAAATACACATGAACAGCCTCCCACACAGTATTTCGACCGTTCTTGTGCCGGTCCCAGCTGGGAATTGAATGTGAAAAAGGCATCTACCATCTCAGAACCTTAAAGAAGGGAACAGTACAAGATTGGATCTAATAACTAATGAAGAGTCAGAAGTGGGAAGTTGTGTTGTTATATTTCCCAACCCTTCCTTCCCCCTCCTAGTAAGTCCTGCACTATGCTGTAACATTGTGGCTTGAGGCTACTGTGTTTGTTTCCTAGAAAATCATCCTTATAACAGCATTCCCCTATTGATGATAAACACATTTCTCAGCTCCCAATTACAGTGACATACTCTAGCTCCAGTAAAGCTCATTAAATAACCCATTAGAGAATGTAGTACAGCTATATCATTTTTGAATTATGAATATTGAAAAGCAGCAGCAAGAGCGACTTTGGTTCTTTACATAATATTCATTAAAAAAAAACACTTTAAAGAGACTCATTCCTGAGTTAATAATCAAGGGCCCAGTCCTGCTCCCACTATGTCCGTGGCGGAAGTCCCAAAGCAAAAAGGAATAGGCCCAAGCTAAAGAAAACAATGCCAGAGTTTAAAACAATCCCCTTGCCTTAAACAATCTTCTAACATCGCCTACTCAAGTAGATCAAGACAAGTTTTATAGCTTGCTTGCATGTTCCAACCTTAAAAAAAATGATTATTTATTTATGCCCTTTTTATTTAAGAAGTTAAATCCCCAGAGCATCTCAATTTAGATCAAAAGCAAGCTACCAAGCTTCACCTGGCACACCTGTGCCTTATGATTTCTTAATTACCTGCCGAACATTCCCAGAGCTATAAGGCAAAGATGCAGGATTCATTTAGTGCATATACAAATCTCTGAAATACACCTAATGTAACAGAGCCTTTCCAGAATGCCCGAGGTGTTAACCAGTGTTAAATGATCCCACACCTCCTAAGACACTTGCATTGCAGCAAATTGCTTTCTTCCAGGTTTCAGAAGATAGGGTGCTATCACGAGGCTATGAATCTGTGGAAAGTTATTTACTTCTTTCTGACTTTCTTGAGAAAATTCTTAACTCTGTGGTTCTCATCCAGTACATGTACTCCTGGGGGTACACAGACGTCTTCCAGGGGGTACATCAACTCAACTATATATTTGCCTAGTTTTACAACACACTACCTAAAAAACACTAGTGAAGTCAGTACCAACTAAAATATCATACAAACAATGACTTGTTTATACTGCTCTATATACTATACACCAAAATGTAAGTACAATATTTATATTCCAATCGATTTATTTTATAATTATAAGGTAAACATGAGAAAGTAAGCAATTAATTTTTCGGTAATAGTGCGCTGTGATAATTTTGTATTTTATGTCTGATTTTGTAAGCAAGTAGTTTTTAAGTGAGGTGAAACTTGGGCTAGGCAAGACAAATCAGACTCCTGAAAGGGGTACAGCAGTCTGGAAAGGTTTAGAACCACTGTCTTAATAGACTTAGCAGACTATCCAGAGTCTTCTGTCATCAGAAAGGCATTGGACTTGATCCTAATATCATTGAAATCAGTGAAGGTAGGGTAAGATCCTTTAGCTACAATAGCTACACTACATTATTATTAATCATGTTTATTACAGAAGTGCCTGGAGACCAGCCAAGAACAGGGCCCAAAGGTGCTAGACACTGTACAAACACAGAGTAGTAGAGAGTTCCTGCCCCAAAGAGTTGACAATTTAAATGGACATGGCAGATATAGGGTGGAGGAAAGGGGTATAACACACAAGCAGAGTGATCAGTGAAATGCCAGCAAATATCATTTGGTGCCACAATTTTTCTTGTTTTGATAAGGGTTGCGGGGGGATTAGTTAGGCAGGGATAATCTAAATAGAAAAATAAGGAAAGGGGAAGGAGTGAGGGGGACAGAGCAGTGGAGAAGAGGCAGGAATTCTGTTCCCAGTTACATTTTGCAAGTATGGAGTAACCTTATTGTTTTCATCTGACTTACTTTCAACTTTGACTGCTATCAGAATCTGGCCCCTGATTTCTGTATATGAGCAGCTTTGTAATTTAGTAGGACATTAGCAATAATTTCTTGTTTGCACTTGTTTTGCTAACAGTTAAACTCTTTAACCCTCCATACAAATCCACAGATCTCAGTATGTCTTAATCAAACATTACAGTTTGTTTCTTGGGCTATTTGTCAATAGTGTAATTTCACTAACTGGACAAATCACTGACTGAAGTCTCTATTAATCTGAATTTAATTTATACTGCCAAGAGGAGTTCTTTGGTTTTCCTTCTCAAGCTGAGGACATCTCTGAGGTTGGTGCTACATTCTCTGCACTGCTTTAGATGTCATCTTCAGATCAGTTGGTCTAGAGAAAACATACAGGACCTTAATTACAGATGATTAAAGGAAAACGTTATTAATTATATCATTATTATACATTTCGCAATATTGTGTGCATAGAAGCCCCAATGAGATCGGGACCGCTTACAGACACACAGAGTAAGAGGAAGTCTGTGCTATTAAGAGCCTACAGTCCAAATAGATGAGGGTGAGAGAAATAGAGCCCCATTTCACAGATGGGTGAGTAACTGAGATACAGGAAGACTAAGGCCCAGAATTCCAAGAGTACTTAGGCTCCTAACGTCCATTGAAATCAGTGGAAATTAGGAGCCTAAATTCCATTGAGGATCTGGGCCTAAGGGACTTAAAATCATAGAATCATAGAAATGTAGCATTGGAAGAGACCTCAGGGAGTCATATAGTCCAGCTTCCTGTGCTGAGGCAGAACCAAGTAAACCTAGACCATCCTTGACTAGAGTTTGTCCAGCCTGTTCTTAAAAACTTCCAAGGATGGGGATTCCACAGCCTCCCTCAGAAGCCTATTCCAGAATGTAACTACCCTTATAATTTTTCCTAATGTCTAACCTAAATCTCCCTTCTTGCATCTTAAGCCAATTAGTTCTTGTCCTACTTCCTTTGTCATAACAGCCCTTAACATATTTGAAGACTGTTTTCAGATCCCCCACAGTCTTCTTTTCTCAAGATTCAACATGCCCAGTTATTTTAACCTTTCCTCATATTTTCTAAACCTTTTTTCATTTTTATTGCTCTCCTCTGGAGTCTCTCCAGTTTATCGACATCTTTCCTAAAGTGTGTCTCCCAGAATTGGACCTAGTACTCCAGCTGAAGCCCCACCAGTGATGAGTTGATCAGGACAATTACTTCCCACATCTTACATACAACACTCCTGTTAATACACCCCAATATGATATTACTCTTTTTCGCAACTACATCACATTGTTGATCCACCTTCAATTTGTGATCCACTGTAACTAGGGCCCTACCAAATTCATGGTCATGACAAACATGTCACAGACCATGAAATTTGGTCTCCCCTGTGAAATGTGGTCTTTTGTGTACTTTTACCCCATACGGTACAGATTTCACAGAGGAGACCAGTGTTTCTCAAACTGGGGGTCCCAACTGAAAAGGTGATGACAAGATTATGGTAGGTGGTCCATAGTATTGCTACCCTTATTTCTGCACTGCCTTCAGAGCTGGGTGGCCAGAGAGCACCAGCTGCTGATCAGGTGCCCAGCTCCGAAGGCAGCTCTCTGCCAGCAGCATCACAGAAGTAAGACTGACAATACCATACCATGCCACCCTTACTTATAGCTGGCTGCCTTCGGAGCTGGGCAGTCGGAGAGTGGCGGCTGCTGGCGGCGGGCCCAGCTGTGAAGGCAGCAGCACAGAAGTAAGAGTGGCAATACCGTGACCTCCCTGCAATAACCCCTTCTACAGTCTCCTTGTGAGTCAGCACCCTACAGCTACAACACCATGAAATTTCCGATTTAAATATCTGAAATCATGACATTTATTATTTTTAAAATCCTATGATCATGAAAGTGACCAAAATGGATGGAGAATTCAGTAGCGCCCTAACTATAACCCTCAGATCCTTTTCAGCAGTAATACTGCCTAGCTGGTTATTCCCCATTTTGTAGTTGTGCATTTGATTTTCCTTTCTGAAGTGTAATACTTTGCACTTGCCTTTATTGAATTTCATCCGATTGATTTCAGATCAATTCCCCAATTTGTCAGAGTTGTTTTGAATTCTAATCCTGTCCTTCAAAGTGCAACCTCTCACTGTTTTCTGGCATCTGCAAATTTATAAGCATAATCTCCACTCCATTATCCAAGTCATTCTTGAAAATATTGGCTGGTATCAGACCCACAACAGACCCCTGTGGGACCCACTAGGTATGTCCTCTCAGTTTGACAGTGAACCATTGGTAACTACTCTTTGAATATGGTCTTTCAACCAGTTGTGTTACCTAATAGTAATTTCATCTTGACCACATTTCCTAGTTTGCCTATGAAAATGTCATGTGGGACTGTGTCGAAAGTCTTACTAAAATAAAGATAGATCACATCTACAGATTTCCCCACACCCAACAGGCCAGTAACCCTGTCAAATAAGGAAATTAGGTTGGTTTAGTATGTTTATTTTTGACAAATCCATAATATATGCCATCATGTGCCAGCAATGCCCCTCTGCCATATACATTGGCCAAACCGGACAGTCTCTACGCAAAAGAATAAATGGACACAAATCTGACATCAAGAATTATAACATTCAAAAACCAGTAGGAGAACACTTCAATCTCCCTGGACACTCAATATCAGACTTAAAAGTGGCAATTCTTCAACAAAAAAAACTTCAAAAACAGACTCCAACGAGAAACTGCAGAACTGGAATTAATTTGCAAACTGGACACCATCAAATTAGGCCTGAATAAAGACTGGGAGTGAATGGGTCACTACAAAAACTAATTTCCCCTTGCTTATACTCACACCTTCTTGTTAACTGTTTGAAATGGGCCACCTTGATTACATTAGCCTCATTAGGACTACAAAAGTGATTTCCACCCCGTCTTGTCAACTGTTGAGATTAGCCCACCTTCCACCTTAGTTGAATTGGCTCATTTAGCACTGACCCCCCACTTGGTAAGGCAATTCCCATCCTTTCATATGCTGTGTATTTATACCTCTCTACTGTATTTTCCACTCCATGCATGTGATGAAGTGGCTTTTAGCCCACGAACGCTTATGCCCAAATACATTTGTTAGTCTCTAATGTGCCACAAGGACTCCTCGTTGTTTTTCCTTATAACCGTGATAACCTGTGATCCGCTAGGTGTTTACAGTTTGATTGTTTAATAATTTGTTCCAGTATCTTTCCAGGTATCAAAATTAGGCTGACAGGTCTATTATTTCCTGCGTCCTCTTTGTTTTCCCTTTTTAAAATAGGTACTATGTTTGCTCTTCTCCAGTTCTCTGGGACTGCACCCGTCTTCCAAGAGTGTTAAAAGTTCATTGCTAATGATTCCAAACTTGCTTTAGCTAGTTCCTTAAGGACCCTAGGATGAATTTCATCAGCCCCTGCTGACTTGAATACACCTAACTTATCTAAATTTCCCTATTTTGGCTTGCGGTCCTTTCCTCTTTATGTTAATATTTATTGTGTTGAGTATCTGGTCACCATTAACCTTTTAGTGAAGACTGAAGTAAGATAAGCATTAAAGACCTAAGCCTTCCTCATGTCATCAGTTATTAGCTCTCCTTCCCTACTAAACAGAGGACCTACACTTTCCTTCATCTTTCTCTTGCTTCTAATGTATTTAAAGAATCTCTTTTTGTTGTCTGTTATATCCCTTGCTTGGTGTAATTCATTTTGTGCCTTAGGCTAGATCTACACTTAAACTGCTATGACAGCAGCCCTGCAGCTGCACCACTGTAGCACTTCAGTGTAGATACTCCCTACTGTGACAGGAGTAGAATTTTTCTGTTGACTAGCACTTCACACACCTGAGAGATGTAGCTGTGTGATGTAAGTTACCATTGTAGACCAGCCCTTAGCCTTTCTGATTTTGCCCCTACATTCTTGTGCTGTTCTTTTGTAGTCCTCCTTAGCAATTTGGCCATGTTTCCATTTTTTGTAGGATTCCTGTCTGATTTTTTTAGAAATCGGTTTTATATATTCGAGTGTGTGTGTCCCCACACAAAATGCTCTAAGTGCATTAACTTGGCGAAGTGCTTCCACAGTACCGAGGCTAACGTCGACTTCCGGAGTGTTGCACTGTGGGTAGCTATCCCACAGTTCCCGCAGTCTCCGCTGCCCATTGGAATTCTGGGTTGAGATCCCAATGCCTGATGGGGCAAAAAACATTGTTGTGGGTGGTTCTGGGTACATGTCATCAGGCCCTGCCTCTCTCCCTCCCTCTGTGAAAGCAACGGCAGACAATTGTTTCATGCCTTTTTTCCTGTTACCTGTGCAGACGCCATACCTCAGCAAGCATGGAGCCCGCTCAGCTCACTGTCACCGTATGGTTCCTGGGTGCTGGCAGACGCGGTACTGCATTGCTACACAGCAGCAGCAACCCATTGCCTTGTGGCAGCAGCTGGTGCAATAGGCCTGAAAACCATCTTCATGATGTCCGAGGTGCTCCTGGACACCTCGGTAAGGTCGGTCAGGAGCACCTGGGCAGACACAGGCGCAGGGACTAAATTAGGAGTGACCCGACCAGGTCATTCTCTTTAGTCCTGCAGGCAGTCCTATTGTACCATCTTATGGTTAGCAGGCAGGAGAAGAGGATGGCTAGCAATCCTATTGCACCATCTTCTGCCAGCCAAAGATGTAAAAGATAGATTGGGGTGGATCAAAACAAGAAATAGACCAGATTTTTTTTTTATTCATTTGCTCCCCACTCCCTCCCTCCGTGAAATCAACAGCCGACAATCGTTTTGGTGAGGTCTGTCAGGGGCACCTTGAAAACTTTAATGGAGATTCAGTCCTACCTGAAATACCAGAGGGAGAAATAGCTTAGTGGGTTGAGCATTAGCCTGCTAAACCCAGGAGTTTTGAGTTCAATCCTTGAGGGGGTCATTCTGTGTGACAGTTATTTTTGTTTCTCCTTTATGTAAAGCCACCCCCTTTGTTGATTTTAATTCTCTGTAAGCCAACCCTGCAAGCCATGTCATCAGTAACCCCTCCCTGAGTCAGAGCAATGGTGGACAATTGTTCCGCACCTTTTTTCTCTGCAGACGCCATACCACGGCAAGCATGGAGCCTGCTCAGATCGCTTTGGCAATTAGGAGCACATTAAACACCACATGCATTATCCAGCAGTATATACAGCACCAGAACCTGGCAAAGCGAAACTGGGCAAGCAGGCGATGTCAGTGCAGTGATGAGAGTGATGAGGACATGGACACAGACTTCTCTCAAAGCACGGGCCCTGGCAATGTGGGCATCATGGTGCTAATGGGGCAGGTTCATGCAGTGGAAGGCCAATTCTGGGCCCAGGAAACAAGCACAGACTGGTGGGACTGCATAGTGTTGCAGGTCTGGGACGATTCCCAGTGGCTGCAAAACTTTTGCATGCATAAGGGCACTTTCATGGAACTTTGTGACTTGCTTTCCCCTGCCCTGAAGCACGTGAATACCAAGATGAGAGCAGCCCTCACAGTTGAGAAGCGAGTGGCAATAGACCTGTGGAAGCTTGCAACACCAGACAGCTACTGGTCAGTCGGGAATCAATTTGGAGTGGGCAAATCTACTGTGGGGGCTGCTGTATTGCAAGTAGACAATGCAATCACAGATCTGCTGATATCAAGGGTAGTGACCCTGGGAAATGTGCAGGTCATAGTGGATGGCTTTGCTGCAATGGGGTTCCCTAACTGTGGTGGGGCCATAGACGGAACCCATATTCCTATCTTGGCACCGGAGCACCAAGCCAGCGAGTACATAAACCGCAAGGGGTACTTTTCAATAGTGCTGCAAGCTCTGGTGGATCACAAGGGACGTTTCACCAACATCAACGTGGGATAGCCGGAGAAGGTACATGACGCTCACATCTTCAGGAACTCTGGTCTGTTTCAAAAGCTGCAGGAAGGGACTTTATTCCCAGACCAGAAAATAACCATTGGGGATGTTGAAATGCCTATAGTTATCCTTTGGGACCCAGCCTACCCATTAATGCCATGGCTCATGAAGCCGTACACAGGCACCCTGGACAGTAGTCAGGAGCTGTTCAACTACAGGCTGAGCAAGTGCAGAATGGTGGTAGAATGTGCATTTGGAGGTTTAAAAGCGCGCTGGCGCAGTTTACTGACTCGGTTAGACCTCAGCAAAACAATATTCCCACTGTTATTATTGCTTGCTGTGCGCTCCACAATATCTGTGAGAGTAAGGGGGAAACGTTTATGGTGGGGTGGGAGGTTGAGGCAAATCGCCTGGCCACTGGTTACATGCAGCCAGACACCAGGGCGGTTAGAAGAGCACAGGAGGGTGCAGTGCGCATCAGAGAAGCTTTGAAAACCAGTTTCATGACTGGACAGACTACGGTGTGAAAGTTCTCTTTGTTTCTCCTTGATGAAACCCCCCGCCCCTTGGTTCACTCTACTTCCCTGTAAGCTAACCACCCTCACCTCCTCCCTTCACCGCTTGCAGAGGCAATAAAGTCATTGTTGCTTCACAGTCATTCATTCTTTATTAATTCATCACACAAATAGGGGGATAACTGCCAACGTAGCCCGGGAGGGGTGGTGGAGGAGAGAAGCACCGGGAGGAGTGGTGGAGGAGGGAAGGACAAGGCCACACAGCACTTTTAAAGTTTAAAACTTATTGAATGCCAGCCTTCTGTTGCTTGGGCAATCTTCTGGAGTGGATGGCTGGGTGGCTGGAGGCCCCCCTACTGCGTTCTTGGGTGTCTGGGTGAGGAGGCTATGGAACTTGGGGAGGAGGGCGGTTGGTTACACAGGGGCTGTAGCAGCGGTCTGTGCTCCAGCTGCCTTTCCGGCAGCTCAACCATATGCTGGAGCATATTAGTTTGATCCTCCAGCAGCCTCAGCATTGAATCCTGCCTCCTCTCATCACACAGCCACCACCTTTCAGCTTCAGCCCTCTCTTCAGCCCGCCACTTACTCGCCTCAGCCCACCACCTCTCCTCCCCGTCATTTTGTGCTTTCCTTCACTCTGACATTGCCTGCCTCCCCGCATTCGTCTGTGCTCTGTCAGTGTGGGAGGACAGCATGAGCTCAGAGAACATTTCATCGCGAGTGGGGTTTTTTTTACTTCTAATCTTCACTAGCCTCTGGGAAGGAGAAGATCCTATGATCCTTGACACACATGCAGCTGGAGGAGAAAAAAAAGGGGACAGTGGTATTTAAAAATACACATTTTATAGAACAATGGGTATACTCTTTCACGGTAAACCTTGCTGTTAACATTACATACATAGCACATGTGCTTTCGTTCCAAAGTCACATATTGCCTCCTCCCCACCATGTGGCTAGCCCCTCACCCCTCCCCCCTCCCCCTGGCTAACAGCAGGGAACATTTCTGTTCAGCTGCAGGCAAACAGCCCAGCAGGAACGGGCACCTCTGAATGTCCCTTTAAGAAAAGCATCCTATTTCAACCAGGTGACCATGAATGATATCACTCTCCTGAGGATAACACAGAGAGATAAAGAACGAATGTTGTTTGAATGCTAGCAAACATACATTGCAATGGTTTGTTCTATAATGATTCCCGAGTATGTGCTACTGCCTGGAGTGGTAAAGTGTCCTACCATGGTGGACGGAATAAGGCAGCCCTCCCCAGAAACCTTTTGCAAAGGCTTTGGGAGTGCATCCAGGAGAGCCACGAATGCCAGGGCAAATTAATCATTAAACATGCTTGCTTTTAAACCATGTATAGTATTTTAAAAGGTACACTCACCAGAGGTCCCTTCTCCACCTGGCGGGTCCAGGAGGCAGCCTTGGGTGGGTTCAGGAGGTACTGGCTCCAGGTCCAGGGTGAGAAACAGTTCCTGGCTGTTAAGAAAACCAGTTTCTCCACTTGTTTGCTGTGAGCTATCTACAACTTCATCATCATCATCTTCCTTGTCCCCAAAACCTGCTTCCATGTTGCCTCCATCTCCACGGAAGGAGTCAAACAACACGGCTGGGGTAGTGGTGGCTGAATCCCCTAAAATGGCATGCAGCTCACCATAGAAGCGGCATGTTTGGGGCTCTGACCCAGAGCGGCCTTTTGCCTCTCTGGTTTTCTGGTAGGCTTTCCTCAGCTCCTTAAGTTTCACGCAGCACTGCTTCGGGTCCCTGTTATGGCCTCTGTCCTTCATGCCCCGGGAGATTTTGACAAATGTTTTGGCATTTCAAAAACTGGAACGGAGTTCTGATAGCATGGATTCCTCTCCTCATACAGCAATCAGATCCTGTACCTCCCGTTCGGTCCATGCTGGAGCTCTTTTGCGATTCTGGGACTCCATCATGGTCACCTTTGCTGATGAGCTCTGCATGGTCACCTCTGCTGATGAGCTCTGCACTCACCTGCAGATTGCCACGCTGGTCAAACAAGAAAATGAAATTCAAAAGTTTGTGGGCCTTTTCCTGTCTACATGGCCAGTGCATCTGAGAGTGCTGTCCGGAGCGGTCACAATGGAGCACTCTGGGATAGCTCCCGGAGACCAATACCATATAATTGCGTCCACAGTACCCCAAATTCGACCCGGCAAGGCCGATTTCAGCGCTAATCCCCTTGTCGGGGGTGAGTAAGGAAATCGATTTTAAGAGCCTTTAAGTAAAAAAAAAGGGCTTTGTCATGTGGACGGGTGCAGGGTTAAATCGATTTAACACTGCTAAATTAGACCTCAACTCCTAGTGTAGACCAGGGCCTAGAGTTTCTTCCCATGGAACCTTACCTTCCAGTTCTCTGAGATTGTTAAAATCTACTTTTTTGAAGTCCATTTTCCTTACTCTGCTGCTCTAACTCCTTCCTTCCCTTAGAATAATGAAATCTAACATTGCATGACCTCTTTCCACCTTTAGATTCACAACCAATTCTTCCCTGTTGATCAGCGTCCAGCCTAAAATGACTACCTTTCGAGTTACTTCCTCCACTTACAGAAACAATAAGTTGTCTCCAATACATTCTAAGAACTTATTAGAAATTTAGTGTTTTGCCCTATTATTTTTCCAACAGATGTCTGGGTTGTTAAATGCCGCATTACTACCAACTCTTGTGTTTGGGATTTCTGTTACCTGTTCTAGAAATGCCTCATCCACTTCCTCTTCCTGTTTCGGAGATCTGTAGTAGACCCCTACCATTACATCACTCCTATCTTCCCCTTCTATCTTCATCGAGAGGCTTTCAACTGGTCTGCCTCCTGCCTCCTTCTGGATCCTAAAACCAGTGTACATATTCTGTATGTACAATGCAACACCTCCTCTGTTTTTTGCCCTATTTGTCCTTCTTGAACAAGCTATATCCCGCTATACCAATATTCCAGTCATGAAATTTATCCCACCAACTCTCTGTGATGCCAATTAAGTCATAATTTAGCTTATGTACTAATACTTCCATTTCTACCCATTTATTCCCCATACTTGCCCAAGAACACACAAAAAGATCATGGCAGAGCTGGTAACTGAGCCCAGATCTCCTGAGCTCCAGCCCAGTGCCTTAAACGCAAGATCTCTCTTCTCCCAGGAAATAATTCTGAACTATTTTGTTTTAAATTGTAGTTACAATAGAATCTTGATTATCTAAATATAAAAATTGAAAGTAAATGGGAATTGGACACTTAACTCCATTAAGCGCTTTTGAAAATTCTACCCTAAATGCCTTCAGGCAATCTGAGGGTTCAGATAAATGAGGAAAAACAGTTATGTGCATGAAATCAAGTGCATAATCTTTAGTTTCTGGACAAACTATTTTCAGTGTTTTTATTGAAAAGTAGAAATTTTAATGAAATATGTGTTTACTTGAAAACCCAATTTTCCATCAATAAGCAAACACTTCCAATGGAAATTTTACAACCAGCACTGACTGATATCAGATCTCAGCACATAGCTATGGATAGTCTGAACTCTGCATGCAGTACAAACTTCAGGCAGAAAAGACTTCAGCAGACAAATATTTATGTGTGTATTTTGACACCACCACATAAATAGCTTTGCAGTGAAGTTTAAATTCCTGAAGTCGTCCATGCATAAAAGCTTTAACACTTTTTAAAAAAAGAAATGGAAGGATGTGATCCTGTTTTTACTAAGAATGGGGAGGGAAGGTCCAAATAAGTGAGATTTGGTTAAAGAAGGTGCTATTGCATTTGCTACAGTTAACCTTGGAACTTAAATAGATTCCTCTACACCCCCAAAAAAGTCACCACTTTGAAGTGAGGGTTGCTAGCCCATATTGGTGGTTTGAAAGTATGCTACCTGTCAAGAACATTAAAATTAAAAAAATCTTCAAATATTAGATATGCAGAGTTAAGGCAATACTTTTCAAACAGACACTTCCCTGCTTTCTGCAAGCAATAAACATCCTGTGATTTGACAGCAAGGAATTCTTCTGCTGCAAAACCATAAGGGAACATCAGAGGACCTCCAAAGGTCTGCAGAGAAGAGGACTGGGTGAGAATTGGGAGTGGGGGATGAGAATGGGTGCATTTTCCCACTCCAGTCTTGTGGACCTCCTCAGGCCTCCAGGAGGAGAACCACAAGCTCAGAGGCCCAGTGACAAGTCTATTGATAGAGAAAATGTTCTCATCCTTTGACACACCTCTTTCATTAATGGGTTTCACCATTAGCTCTGTCTCTGCCAGGAAAAGGGCTGGAGACTTTAATTTAAATGAAAGCTGAGATCTCCAGCAAGCATTTGGCATTCTATATTAAACTCACCAGAACTAATGATCCCAAGTGATGTTACTAAAGAAATACTTTTAAACTTGTATATTACACAACTAAATTTTGGTCCTGTGCACTAGATCTCAGCTAGATCTTATAGCAAGATTCTACCTTGTACCCAGATCTAATTTACCAATTTTAAGATCAGTTTGATTTTGGCGGGGAGGCGGGTTGGGGTGTGTGTGCAAAAATGGGCATAGTGTCAGTTCATTTACATCTTTAACTACGGAGTGACTTCCATAGTACCCATATAAATAAGAGAACACACCAGCTGTAGGTCAACACCAAGTTATCTTTAATGGAGTTTTTATTTCTTCAGAGACAGACTTAAGATCGCTGCTGCTACCCATAATTTCAAGGTAGACATGTCAGATGAGAATTTCCAAAGTGTTAGTTGGCCTAACTCTGCTCCCATGCAAGTCAATTCAAACGTCACCACTGACTTCAAGGGCAGCAAAAAGAGGTCAATGCTTTTGAAAATTCCCCCTTTAAAGTTGACTATTCAGCCAATGCAAAGAGAGATGAAATACTTCTACATACCCATTACTTTTTGGTCTAAATTTTAGTTATTTATTAAATTCCATCAGCATTTCCAATGCTATAAATAAGAAGTCATGATCTCTGATGAAGTTTCTCATGATCTCCAAGAAGTTTACAATCTAATTGAAACAGAAAATAGTTCAAGCACATATATCACACTTAAAGACAGTTTAATGTAAAGTTATGCAGATGTCTTTAGAGAGATCTAAATTGGAAAGCTTTGCAGAGGAAGTATTTTATTGAGTGAAGATGAGGATGGGAAGCCTGATTGTTTATTCTGTTAGTAACCTAAAGAATCTTAAACTGCTATTTAAATTCTTTTAAAATCACCTTTCAGTTAGAAAACTATTTCTTGTAAAATGCTAAACAAAATTTTCATCCAAATATTACGTGAGGTTACGTTTAGCTTCTGAGCGTGGTGGCCAAATTGGAAAAAATTCAACACCTGACGTTTCTATCTACCTTTCTTTTCATGTAATTTACTCAGTAAATAAATAGATGATTACCACAATAGGTATTCCTGGCTTTGAGAAGATGGGCTGTCTACTGGGGGCAACATATTTAAAGAATTGCACAGGTTTTAAAAAGCCTCTTGCAAATATTTATGACATTCAAACAAACAACTGGATTTTTTTTTAAGCAGAGAATAACATTCTTTACTCCATAGCATTTTCCCTTAAATCTTGGCTGTCAACACTGGCTAATATCCCCACCTATCAGATGTCATGGATGTCCCAGAGTTCCCATCACCCTTGAGCCATTTAAAATGCTTTGCTTTCTTTTTAATTGGAATAAGCTAAGATTAGCTCCCTTCAAACTTAGAGTGTTGTTTTTATAACGTTAACTGTCTGAGACAGAGCATGACAAACAATTCAAACCTTTCAATTGTTTCAACATATTTTAAGAGTTGTCACAGTTCTATAAATTGCTAGAAAGATATTAACACTGGGCCTCAGTCGCCACTCCAGTTTGATTTCAATGGAGATATAGCAGCATAAAACTGGAGTAATGTGGTGGTGAATTAGGAATACTGAATATACTCTGTGTGTGTATGCACACACACACACATACACACACAAGGTGCGACTGGTAGAACCCCACTTTTCAATTTTTTTAAAAAATTGCAGTTCATACATGCTTAGTAGACATCTCTTAAATTTTAGCAGCTAAAGTCCCCAAAGATTCCATCCATGCTGGAAATGCTCCAGGCCAGGAATGAATAGGACTTTCCCTGCCATTGCAGTTCTGAGCTGCTGGAGACCATGTCAGGTCCAGGTCTGGGCACCTGAACAGAAAGCAGAGAGAATGTCTCTCCTCTGCTGTAAGTGACCCACTGAAAGGGATGCCAATTTTGTTTGGATGTATTCCTGGAGATTTCATCACATGACATTTAATTAAAATAATCTTTAATTCCTGGAGACTCCTGGCCAATCCTGGAGAGTTGGTAACCGTACCCACCTACTGGGCCCAAGCTCCACTGAGGAGGACACTGCCCGATTCAAATGCTGAGGAGACAAGAGCCAGACTTGTTGGAGAGCCAGGAGGAATAGAGTAGGACAAATATCCTGGAGTGCGGGGAGACTGGAGACTGAGAGTGGGGAGAGGGAAACTGGGACTCAGATTTAAGGGAGATACTAGGCCTGGCTGGACAAGGGGAGCTGGGACTGGTTGGGCAAGGAACCTAGGACTGGGAGCTGGAAAGGGAAATGGGGGAAAGGGAAAGACTGTAATTGTATGAGGAGCCTAGGAAGGGAGAATGGGATTGGGAGCCAGTGGAGACAGGGATTTTGGGTAGGATGGGGGAGGCAACTGGAGGCAGGGGGGAAAGGAGAGAGACTGATGGGATAAAGAGCAGGGAGTGTCAGGAAATTGTACTGGCTGGACAAGGAGACTGGAAGAAAAGGAGACTGGTTTGGCAAGGCTGGAGGTGTGAAATGAGGACTGGTTGGGCAAGGAGACTAGGACTAGCATGAGAAGCCTGAAGGCTAGAGACTGGGACTGGCTAGGTGAGAAGCATGGAACTGCGATGAGGAGCTGGATGGGGACCAAGAGACAGAACTTGGTCAAGAAGAGTTGGACAGGACAGAGAATAAGGGGTCACACTTGGGGCAAATGAGCAAAAGAATCTTTGTCCACTATATTACATTCCCCTTCAGACCCTGGAATGGAACTCACCATCCCCAAGCCTCACCATTCCTCTGCTGCCAGCAAATACCCATGAAACCCACAGGCAAAATGTCCCATCCCCTGTAGTGCTGGTCCACACAGAGCATAACACCCTACTACTCTTATCAGTGACCATTAGCTCAAGTGGCAGAGTTCAGTGTGGTGTGTCTAAAGGTTCCAACCCTGCTGCTGACCCAGGTGGGTGTCAGTGTTACATCACATGATGGATTTTCTGTTTCTTTTTTAAAAACCTAGGAAATTGCACACTCAAAAACGATGCTAAAATGTCATTAAGGTCAAGCACTGACATTTCCAAACTTTTGAGGGCAAGTCTACACTACAGCACTATATCAGCCCAGCCACGCTGCTGTGGCATGTTTGGTGAAGATGCACTATGCCAATGGGAGAGTGTTCCGCCATTGGCCTAATTACTCCACCTTGGCGAGAAGCAGAAGCTATGTTGGCCGGAGAGCGCCAGTGAGGCCAGTGCAAAACTCGTGTCGCTCAGGGTGGGGGACGACACTTTCACATCCCTAAGTGATGTAAGTTAGATCGACTTCAGTGATAGTGTAGACCTGTCCTTAGTGTTTGTCTTTGCAACCTTAATAATGTTCTTTTAAGACAGACAGAAAATATCATCCATCTCTCCATCCCAATATTATAAGTATTATTCTAGATGACACTGTCATGCAACATTTAAAAGTCACTAAAATGTATCATTAGGATGCTCTGCATGCCTTATGTGACAAGAGATGGAAATTCATTGAATTCAGCACTCAGCTAGTGATTACAGTTAAAAGATTTCCTTCAAGTTACTCTTACTAATAGTAGAGCTTAAATGCCATGGCTTGCATTATCGTATATGGAATACTTTTGAAATGGGATTTAAGTTAAAAAGAAATTTTCTTTTATAAGTTATAAGATTATAAGTTGACACCATCTGTACTTATGAAGAATGTGTAAACCTACAAAAAAAAAAGTTTTAATTTGATTAAGAAAATCACTAGCTCTAATAATTACAGAAAATGCACCTTCACAATTCAAATCTGGGTTTAAAAAAACTAAATAGACTAACAGATTTATTCCTTTTCCTGTTTTCTATTTTTGCAACAAATATCCATGATCATATTATGTTCCTTGAAGCTACTTTTGCCATCCAGCTTGTTAGTACCTGACTTTAACTGTAGTTCCTATTGAAATTAGTATTTTTTCAAGATTTGTCACATCATTAATATCTTCATTCAAAGATCATACATCTTTACTTCAAATAAAGCATTCAACCATACAGTCAACATCTTGTTGACCTCACTTACAACCAACCTTTGACAGCTAGTGGAAGCTTGAGTAATTGCATACCACCTGCCCTCCCCTTCAAGAATAGTTATATTTCACATGTGCTATCAATTATCACTCCTTTGCTACATCAGGAACATTAATGTCTAACCCCACAAGTATTGCCTTTCACAAACATGTTAGACATCATACCCCTGAATTACTCAAATTTTATTATTTTTTAAAATGTTTCAAATTCCTTTTGTGGGGAAATGTAAGTTGGTCCTGCTTAAAACAAGTGCTGTTTTTAAAGTGACATACTTAAAACAACCTTGAGCCTGCAGATGTTTAGAATCTACAACAGTAGCAAAGCTACAAGAGAAGTAAGTATGTACATTACATTCACTGGAACCTAAATGTTCAAAAGTGACTACTAATTTTGGGTGCTCAACTTGATAAACCTGAAAGATACCTGATTTCCAGTGACTGGGTACATTCAACTTTCTGAAAATCAGGCCCTTTGATGGTGTGTCTACTTAAGTACCCATAATTCAAGCACATAAAATCACTAGTTACTTTTGAAAATGTAGACCTAGACTCCTAAAACCAAATTATGCTTTCAGGTACACAAATACAATTGTATTGAAGTCAATGTTGTTTCAGGTGTCAGAATGATAGCAGAATTTGGCTCAAAGAACAGTTAGGAAAAATCTACACTGAGCATGACCACCTATGTCCCAGTCATTAACAGAAACAGCCCCATTTTAAAAACAGGACCACTTGACACGCAGAGGTTACAAGTTAGATTGTTCCTTTAGGCACAGTCTTTACCAAGGGGCGGTGTGTAAACTCCACCTCAGGAGCAGCCCTGGGACATGGCATTACTGGGAGACAATCCTCTGAGTCACAATTCTTCCCTTACTTCCTCGTTCCCCCAGGGGGTTAGTAATTTGCTGCTGGCCTCTATCAGCAGCAAATTACAACATCTCTATGCCAGCTCATACACCGAACATTGATTAGTGGGACTGGAGTCAAGGGACTTTGGCCTTTTCCTGCCCCTCCTCATGCACCTGCTCCAGGGAGAAAATAAGTGGCATGTAGCTACCACTTACTCCTATGTGTCTGGATCCAAAGTCTGGGTAGCCCACGTGAGTATGTGAAGGGGGTTCTGACACTCATGGGTGGATGTGTAGACCAAGTCACAATCTAGCCCTAAATGACTTGCTCAGGACCACAGAGGGGTCCGCTCATGCTTCCTTTTGCTGTCTTCACACCAGGCCTCTTTCTCTAATATGCTACATATTCCAGTTTTTAAGTGTGTAGTAAGACAAGGGGCTTGTCTACTTGGAGACATCAAGGAACATTAATCCAAATTAACTAAAGGTGTGAATTTGAAGTGAATTGGGTAAACCACATTAATTCTGAACTGCAGTTTTCACAAAGGGATTTAAAGTAGCCTTAATTCACTTCTAACAGGCATTAAACTAAACCAAATGAAAGACACTTTAAACCCCCTATGTGAACACCCTCATTCAGAACTAAAGTGGTTTATGTAATCCATGTCAAATTCATTCCTTTAGTTAATTCAGATTAATTTTCCTGGATGTCTCCATGTAGGCAAGTCCATGGTTTTGGGGAATGTATCAAAAGGCAGCTACTCCAGACTCAAGAAATAGCTACCTGCAGAAGCTCCATCATCACATAAATGGAGTTGTGTTTCTCCCCCACACAGTTAAGGATGTTCTGCCACATGCACTCATGCCTGAATTCTGCACAGAACAAAGTACTTTGTTAATTCTCACCGAAAGGTCACTTCCCATTGATGTGATGAAAAGTGGTCCTAACTTCTACTAGCATCAGAGAGCCCAAACCCAACATTAGTGAGAGAATTTAGAAGTTGTTCCAAAAAGGGACCAAAAAGGAAGTAACACAAATCCAGATGCCCATTCCTCCCCAGGTGCTCTGCTGGCTCTTGTACTTTCAGACAGGATATGTTTGTTCACTCTCCGTGCCATTATAGGCGACAGGGGGTAAACTAATATAGTAGTATCCTCCCAAAAAAGTGCCATCCAAATTTTGCAACACTGAGGGCCACATGGGCAAGTTGCCAGAGTCACACATGGGTAAATCCAGTTTTCCCATCCCCAGTGTCTTAGCTGGGAACTGGGGAGATCCACAGAGAAGAGAGGGAAAAAATCCTCCCACAAGACTGGACTGGCAAAGTGTTGTTCCTTGTAGACTGCTCCTGCTCAGTGACTGGAATAGCCTCTATTTGCAGTTTGTCCCCTCTGCAGGGAGAAGGATTCAAAGACCCATATAGTAGCAAACCCCTCAGCCTCATCCATGCCCCACCTATAGTCCCAACTCTCCGTCATTCAGGGAGCCTCTACCCTTACAGAGCTAAGTCTTCACAGCTGTGTAAGAGGTGCTCATTCCTTCAGGGCTCATCAAATCCTGTCCTGCTCCCCACCACCACACATGCCCACCCTCTCTTGCCCTACACAATTACACTGGTTCTACTGCTTGAGTATTACCCTTTGCACCTATCAAGCTATGCCAGAAATTGTCTCTTAATTTGCATGTAAATGTAGATAACATTTAAATTAGGGCTGTTGATTAATCACAGTTAACTCATGCGACTACCTCAAAAAAACAATCGCAATTAAAAAAAATGTATCACGATTAATCAGTTTTAATCGCACTATTAAACAATAGAATAACAACATCTCTTGAAATTTATTAAATAGTTTTGGATGTTTTTCAACATTTTCAAATATATTGATTTCAATTGCAACACAGAATACAAAGTGTATAGTGCTCACTTTATATTATTTTTTATTACAAATATCTGCATTGTAAAAATGGCACACAAAAGAAATACTGTTTTTCAATTCATCTCATACAAGTACTGTAGTGAAATCTCTATCATGAAAGTGCAACTTACAAATGTAGATTTTATGTTACATAACTGCACTCAAAAACAAAACAATGCAAAACTTTAGAGCCTACAAGTCCACTCAGTCGTAATGGTTTTCTATTATTGTTTAACAGTGCGATTAATCGTGCGATTAATTTTTTAATCCCTTGACAGCCCTAATTTTAATGCATGCATGAAGTCATAATTTTTGTTTGTACTTGTGTTTTCCCTGGCAGATGAATAGAAATTCCTTGCTGTCCAACAATAGAAATCTCCAAGATGATCAGCTTCATCCTCATGCTACAGTCACAGCAAGAGGAAGGCTGGGTAATAGGATCCTGTGGGCAATATTTGATCCATTGAGATGCAGTCTGTGTACCCTCTATTATCTTTAGCATACGCCCTGGAAAGCACCACCAACAGTACTGTAAAACACCCAGACCCCTGCATGAGGAAGAACCTTACATTGACTGTCCTAGCCTTGTGTGTATTCTCTGTGATATCTCTACTAAGGTGTCATGATTTGTAAAATATGCATGCACAGAAGGTTTACAATAGATAAACTGCATTTCCTCTACTATGCCTCTGCTCCAGGGCTACAAAGAGTGATATTTAAAGCTAGGGGTCTTTCAGATCATTTCTGAATTGCAGCATCAAAAATATGCTATGGAAACGATAGAACCGAATCACAAATTAAATGTTCATAGGAAGGAAAGAATGTAAAACATGAGTTTTCATTTAATCACAGTGTTCACTTTGCCTATTTAAAGTGGGAGGGCATTATTATTCTGCCTTCACAATGATGATAAATAATGTTTTAAGGTAAGACTAGGATGGTTACGGTGTGAATATGAAGGTTCTTTTTTCCTGGAAAATTCCATTTCTTCCTTCGATTTTCTATGTAAACTGTAAAGGAGTTTTCCTACATTGGAGGCAACATGGGACTGAGAATCAGGAAAGCTGGGTTCTTCTCCCACTCCTGCCTACTGCCTTGCTGTGCGACTTCAAGCAAATAACTGAACATTTCTGGTACCTCAGTTTCCCCACATGAAATATAATATAAAATGATCTCTTCTGTTTCAACCTCTGTAAAAGTGCTTTGAGGCAGATAGATATAAGCCTGGGGTATTATTATATAAATAGGTCTTCATAACAATCAGTTCTAATAAACAAAAAACCAAGTTACATTGCCATTTATTTAGAACATCATATTTGTCAGTTTCACATACTAGGTTTTTGAGTCAGCCTTCCTAGATTGGTTGGCTGGTGGTCTCTTGTTCTCCTTTGAAGATCAACTCTTATTTGTGGGAGGGGAGATTTGCTGACATACATCTATGTGAAAACGGAGAGGGAAAAGAAGAATCCTGTAGAATACTGTATTAAGTAGTTTTACTGTCTTTCCAAAATCCAATTTCTTGACCTGATTCCTGTGGGTATAGAGTAGAACAATTACAAATTTAACATGCTCATTTATATAAAGTATTAAGCAAGTTACATTCTCTGTTATAACTGGACCTGCAATGTAGCGCCATCTGGTGCATGAACAAAGAATATGATGCACCAAAGAAAGATGTGTAAGGTTTAAAAATCCATATTGTCACAATGAAAAACTGCAACATAGAAGTAGCAATAATAATCCTTAGCATTTATCTTATATGTGCTTTAGAAACACTAAGACCTGACCTACACTTAGAATTTAGGTTGACATAAATATGGTACTCAGGGGTGTGAAAAAAATCCATACCCCGGAGCATCATAACTATGCCAACCTAAACCCCCAGTGTAGATGCAGCTAGGCTGACAAAAGAACGCTTGAGTTGACCTAGCTAGTGTTGCTTGGGGAAGTGGTTTTCCTATAGTGATGGAAAAACCCCTTCTGTGGCTATGCATCTGTTGCTCCTATAGTGTAGACAAGCCCTAACTGATTAATCCTTAAACCATGTCAGGTAGATAAGCATGACTTCCCCATTTTGAAGACAAATATACAGGGGCAAAAAGGTTATCTGAGTTACCTAGGGCTATAGAGGCAATCAGTGTTAGAGCTGGGATTAAGCGTTCCTGACTCCCCACTCTGTTCATATTCAGCCTAACTAGAGAAAAAGGTGTGGTACTTATTTAGATAGATGTGATTGCCCAGTGGTTCCAGGGCTAGCCTGTGACTTGGGAGCTTCAGTTTTCCCTGTCTCATAACATACGAAAAAGAGGACATTCAATTAAATTAAAAAGTGAGCAATTAAAAACTGACAAAAGGAAACACTTTTTTCACATAATATGTAATTAGACTGTGGAACTCATTGCCACAGGAAATTCCTGAGGCTAAGACATCAACAAGTGGTTGTAAGATAAAGCTGACCCTCTCTTGCAACTTTCCCTTTCTTCCCCTTATTATATAGGTTACACTAGCTTAAAGTCACTAACTCCCCAAGGTTTAAGTTACATCACTGTTTATTTTGTCACAGAAATTGGCCTATAGTTTAACCAGCATTTTTTTTAAAACCCCAGATAATATTAGGGGTGGGGTGAACACCTGGTTCAATAGAAATGAATGGCAAAACCCGCATCGACTTCAGTGGAGCCATAATTTCATCCAACATCTTCAGCTGCTGTAAATTGGTGCAACTTCACTCAAGTCAATGGAACTGTGTTGATCTGGCCCTCAAAGTTTAGCTACGAATAGTCATTTAGTTTTGCCGAAGTAATATGCAAGCTCTCCAAGTCTCAAAACCAAGTTCTCTTTATTTACTCTTTGCAATATAGACTATAGACGCTATAGAATATTTTCCAAGTGAAGGGGACATGTTTTCTCCTTGAAATAGAAACCCTTAACTCCAAAATACAGACATCAGCTTCACTTTCTTTTAAAAGTTCTCTAATGCTGACACTAATATACAGTATACACAGGCTCCAGGTAAAGTGATAGCACAAGTTACAGCTATGAGGTAACTCAGAATTTTCCATAATATATAACATCTCACACAGTAAGTAGAGATGGGCAAACCTCAGAAGGTTTGGAGTTTGGGGGGTGGAGGTGATGGGTTGGCAAACAATGCTGCTCTCGAGGTTATCTGAACTATCTGTGAAACTGCATTGGAAGTCTCATGGTAAAAAGTTTTTACGCCTATTTCATCACTTCCTCTTTCATTCTGAACCAGAACCAGGCAGCGGAGAGGCTGGGGGAAATGAAAAGCAATTGCCAAAGGGCAATGTGAGGGGTATCCACACTTGTTTGAATCTCAGAAACTGTTTGGTTTGGGGCAAAAGTTTGGACAGGGTAAGTGTTAGTTTTTAGTATTATTTAACATCTATATTACAGTAAAGTCTGGAGGTCAGCCAGATCAGGGCCCCATTGTGCTAGGTACTATAAAAATATAGTAAATGACACCCTGTTCACCCAGGTTCACTACTCACCTGGGAGTTGCCTCCTTGTGGCTCGTCTGGGGATTAGCTTTCAATCAGTCTGATGCCCCCTCCTTCAATTGCTTGCTCCATGGTGTCTCTCTCCCTCTCTCTGGAGTCATTACTTCCTCTTGGTGACTTGAGTCCTCCCTCTTTGTGTCTTGGCCCTCTGGCCAGGTCACTGTAGTTTTCCCCTTCCAAAGTATCAAAGTCCCACTGGATAGCCATCTCAAGCAGTCTTCCACTCCACTGCCCAGACTGTGGGAGGGAAACCCTCACCTGCTCTCTACTCTGGGGTCCAGAGCCCAGGGACCCTATGTCTAGCAACCATGGTCTACACAATCCCAGACCCTTTTGCTGTTTCTGTGTCTCTTCAGGCCCACCTCCAGATTACTACTGGAGCTTCCTCCGCTTCCCGAAGCTACTTCCCCCTCTCAGTGTCTTACCAGAGTCTGTAATCCAAGGCAGGATCCCAGGGCCTACTCTCCCCCTAGAACTCCCCTGCAGCCAACACCCCTCCTCTCTAGGGAGTGGATGCAGACCTCCTCCCTACAGCCCTTTCTTACTACCAACTTTCTGTCTTTATGAGCCTATCCCAGCTCCTCTGCCAGCTGGGCCTGATCAGCCATTAGGCCTTGGCTCCCCTTCAGGTGCAGCCTATAGGTTAATTGACCTATTTTACCCATTCAGGCCTTGTGTGGGGTGGATACCCCATCACACACCCTCTACTCCAAACAGTGTACACTCTAAAACTCCTTATTTTATCTAAAAATGAGACTAAACCAAAGCCCAGATCCAAATGCTCCTAAACTTTGAGATGTTCCAAACCTAAACCTAGAGATAGATCCACATTGTGCTGGTGACCAATCAAAGTCCAGCTGTTCAAAATCAAGATCCTAAATTTGCAGTTTGAGCCCATATTCAAGCAGAAGCAGGACCAAACTTGGTTGCAGTCCTTTCTTGGCTATGTAAATGCTATCATATTTAATGTGTAAGGCTTTGTCTACACACAAAACAGTTATACTGCTAGAGTGTAGCAGTATTGTTAAAGCAATACAACTTTTGTAGCATGGAAGCAGTTATACTGATATAAATGTGCTTTTCCTGGTATATTTTTATACCATTATAACTGTGCCCCACACTAAGGTTTGTACCGGTATAACTATATCAGAAAAAATCACACCCCTGACCAACAGTTATACTGATACACAAAGTGTGAGTAGACCAGACCTGAGATATGGTAACTTCTCTAAATATGTGTGACTCATTATTCGGCTCAATTGAGGATCAACAATTCACGTTCTCTAGTTTTATCTTAATCTGTTCCCTCCCCCCTTAGGGTTTTCTAGTCTGGAAAAGAAGATTTATTTCTTAAGTGTGTTAGCTAAAAAATGTTAACAGAGACTGGTAATGGAAAGGAACTTTATTTACACTAAAAGAAATGGAGTACTTGTGGCACCTTAGAGACTAACCAATTTATTTGAGCATAAGCTTTCGTGAGCTACAGCTCACTTCATCGGATCCGATGAAGTGAGCTGTAGCTCACGAAAGCTTATGCTCAAATAAATTGGTTAGTCTCTAAGGTGCCACAAGTACTCCTTTTCTTTTTGCGAATACAGACTAACACGGCTGTTACTCTGAAAACTTTATTTACACTCACCACTTTAAATCACCAGAATAGCATAAAGCAGCTTCAGCGTAGATAAGAATCAGGGCCCTGGCGTAAACAGGCCACAATTCCCTCGTAGGATTCAATTCACCCAAATGATGTGTGAATATGACTTGTCTGTCTACACTAGAATTTTTAAATGTGTTAGTTAAAATATTTGAGCTCACACATTTTAAAAATACACCTTTTTTCCTAATCTAAGAGTGCTCAATCCACCAATCAGAAAACAGCCTCTACTGTATTCAATGCTGTAAAACAAAAATCCTTAGATTTTCTCCATAAATCATCAGTCCCACTTCAGTTACACAGTCAATAAAGTTTACTACAATGTTGTCAACTTAGAGAGTGTATTACTTTAAAGGAGTGTATTGTGACTCAAAGAGAAATTTGTAATATGCCAGTAAGAAAATAACAGCATATCTACCATTTTGATCAGCACCTTTCTATTATAATGAACTTTTGTCCTACCGCTAAGTAATTTAATAAAATTTGAGAGAAGAAATAATAATGTTTCAGTTGAATAATGGCTTTCGCACTTTGAAAATGCACAGCAGAGTAGCTCTAGGATGCTCTAAAAGGATAAGAAAGACCATAAACAAAGGGGAACATGAAAAATGTATCCATCAAATCTAGCCTTTTTTCCTAGTGCAAATAATCCTCCAACAGATTGTGATTGTTATAAATATATCAGTCATTAAAAATTGTTCCCTCAATAATCTCCACAAACAGATTTCAAACTATGGAATATTTACAAACTGTTTGTAGTCATTCTTTAAATGAGTATTCACTATTTTTACACAGCTACATCACATAATACTGTTTCTATTTTCTGATTGGATGACCGAAACACAGACATGGATAAAAGCAACCATTCAGGCTTTGATTTTGTCATGGAGTAGACTGGGAATGGAACATCAGTCAGAAAGGACAGGAAAAAAGCAGGACTAGAAAATGTTAGGATCTTTTAAATCTGTCCCTGCCCTTTGCTGTACAGGAAAGAGGATTATATCTGACCTTGCACATGGATCTCAGATTTTAAAATATCCCAGTTGGGGGAGAAGAGAAGACCTATAAGCCATATTTATTGGCTGCTTAACAGACCCTGTTCAATTACCTCTTGTCCCGTTGTATTTGTGTACACTTATATGTGCAGTGTTATTTGCGTAGGGTACAGGCCCTTATCCTTGTCGCTTTTGTTTGGTCAGCTGACCTAGTGCCAGGCCTCTGGCCTGAGACATTTGGAGAAGCTGTTCGTGTAGCTTCCTAGAGCATATACAACACACAATTTTGTGACTGAAATCAGTGGTCTCCAGTTTATGTTATGTTCTCACCAACCAAGCTCACCATGGCCAAAATTCCGAAACCCTCTCCACTTCTGCTATTGTCCACTGCTCTCTACAAACCTCCAGGAGACGGAGGAGATTTCCCCAAGGTCATGAGACTGTCTGATGAGGAGGATTGGTGTGTTGTTAACAGTAATGGAGAATGGTAGAAGTAGAGAATGGTTAGGAGGAAAGTTAGGCTGCCTATTAGGAAAATCTCCTGGGAGTGAAATCTATTTGACTATAGAATTGTTTCCCATGAAGATGGTGGGAGCCCCAATCGCTTGGGATATTTAAAACTGCACTAGACAATGAACTAGTAAATGTCATGGTTGGCAAAAATACTTGCATCTGCAGGATAGATCCAGATGATTAGATGGACTAAATGACCTATCAATAACAATCTTTTGCATCCCTAATATCTACCTACACTTCTGTGATAAAGTATGTTATCAGTGTTGGATATGAACCAGTATGCTTTGTAGGGATAAAGCCTAATTCTGATGTGCAAATGCTTTCAAGTGAGCCGTGGTTACAAACAGGGAAATACAGAGGATAGAGTTTATATGACTGTTTACAAGAATGTCGTTATTACCGTGCTATAAAACACAAAGGAATGTGACCAGACTAGCACAGAACATCAAAAGAATTGTAGAGTCATTTTAATTAGTTACTAGAAACTAAGTCAGGTTCTGCACTTTTGGAGCTATATGGTTCTACTTTGCTCATGGATTTAAGCTACTTAGCAACCTTTATACACATTGCAGCATGTTAGGGGCTGATCCGAAGTGGTGCTTAGTGCTCCCAGCTCTCCAGCTGGAGAATACATCCTATACATACGTTACATTAAAGAAAGATGCAAGTAAAGCCATCAGGCCTGATTCTTTGCTGCCTTGTCACCTTGTGTAGCTATTTACACCTGTGCAACACCAGTAAAAAGCCAGAACAGTAGCATTCCATACCCATTGTGCACAAGGTGTGAGACTCACTCACATACAGATTACACTGCATAGACTGACAGATTTAAACACGCATGGTGGGTTGTTACATACACAGAGTGGTAAAATTATACTATTTTTATGCCATATACAAGTTATGCTTATCTTCTGCAGGAAACTGGTGCAGATTTACAAAGCCACAAATGAAAATCAATGGCAGTTGGCATCTAACAGCCATTATTGCCTTTGAAAATCTGTCACATGGTGTTTAAAATCTGTTCCAGTATTGTATTTTCTTTTCCTTTAACACTTTTCCAGTAGTTATTCTTTTCTAAGATACTAAGATACCACCTAGCTACCATAATACCATATATTAGATTAATATTGTCTTTTATTGAAGACATTGATTACAACATTTTACTATCAAATATACCTTTAAGGTTCTTATACCACATCCATCATCTTGTTATTGGAGGACCTATGGACCTTATTCTTGGAGGTAGTGTGCACATGCAACTCCCATTGAAGGCAAGCCATCTGTTTTTTAAATGCAGCTCTTAATGCTTGTATGAACAGAACACATGAAATGAAATTTATTTTAGATAAATGGGATTTCAAAGAATGGAAGGTTTTTTGGTGCAGGTGATGCACATCAGAGAATATCACCCTGGGGGTGTCTAACCCTCAGTTCAAGATAAACAGAGCCCCCACACATACACACAAATACACACACATTGAGATTCTCCTTTCTCAATCACTGTGGAAAGCACCACCATTCTGCCTGTCACTCAGGCGCATAACCTGAGAATCATCTTCAGTTTGGGCCTCTCTCTCTACAGCCTCACATCCAGGCTATAGCTAAGGCTTGCTGATTCATTCTAAATGACATTCGAAGATATAGCCTTTCTTTATCTATCCACACAGCTAAAACTCTCAGCCAACCTCTGATTATCTCACTTCCTGATTACTGCAATTGCCTTCTCTCTGGCCTCAACAAATGAAGCTGTTCCCCTCTCATATCCATTCAGAATGCTGCAGCAAAGATCATTTTCCTAGCCTGTTGCTTTGACCATGTCACGTCTCTTGTTGAATCCCTCCACTGATCCCCATTTTCTTTTACATCAAACTCAAGCTGCTTGTATTCACTTTCAAGACTCTTCACAGTCAGTCCCCACCAGGGGTGAAAGTAACTCCAAAGACTTACAGGTACAGGGGCTGGGGCTGGCTCTGGCCCCTGGAAGGGGCAGGGCCTCGGGTGGAAGGGGCAGGGCTGGGGGTCAGCAGCCCCCAGCCAGCCCTTCTATGCCACCTGGCCCACACCGCCTGGGGCTCCAGGGGCAATTTAAAGGGCCTGGGGCTCCGGCAGGGCCACCGACGGGGGCGGGCGCAGCAATGTTAAAGCACTGACGCAGCAAAGGACCCTCCTTAAAGCGCTGCTGTGGCAGCTTTTTAACATCGCTGCTCCTTTTGCCTCCCCTGTCAGCGGCCCTGCCAGTAGGGTCTGTACCAGCAGGGCCGCCGACAGGGAAGGGGCAGCAACGTTAAAGCGCTACTGTGGCAGTGTTTTAAGGAGGATCCTTTGCCGCGGCAGCGCTTTAAGGACCCTCAAAGCGTTCCCCACCCTACCTATCATTTTTCATTTGCTATCCATCTGTTGATACACACCTCTGCTTGGCTCATCATGTCAGCTTCCATCACCCGCTTGTTAAATTTTCCTACAGGCATCTTTGTGCTTTCTCCCATGCTTCCCCACATGCTTGGGAGGAGCTCCCCATAAACATTCCCAAAGCTACCTCATTATCCACCTTCAAATCCCTCCTCAAAATACTCCTTTGTCATGTCGCCTACCAAAAAAATTGACAACAGTCAGGCAACTGGTGAGTTGAGAGCACTGCTTACCATGCTGACCAGTACTGTCTCGCTATATGCACCATCTGCTGTATCCAGCTGTTGACTCTTGTCTTATACTTAGATTGCAAGCTCTTTGGGACAGGGACTTTATTTTGTTCTGTGTTGTCCAGAACCTAGCACAATGGGGTCCTGATCCATGACTAGGGCTTCTGAGCACTACAGTGCTAATAAAATAAATAATAATAATAATAACAACAACAATACCAAATATGCCAGAACCAGCTTTTCAGCTAAGAAGGCTTCATATATGCAGGGTTCTGCTTTAATCAGTGCATGTCTTCTGGTACTGCCACTGGCTGCTCTACAGATCTCAGGAACCATTGCATTTAGAACTGGTCAAAATATTTTTGTCAAAAAGCAATTCAACTTGTGCAGTGTCTTTAAGTGTCTGTGTGTAAAAGAGCACTGAAATAGTAATATTAAGGTTCAGATATAGATCCACAAAAGCAAGGGTTTACGTCGTGGTAGCAAACACAGTTTGACCCACAGCACATATGATCCTATATCACAGAGCCTCAATATAAATGATCATCATCTTCCTTCCTGTCTGGGACACAATACCAAGGCATTCGGAAAGTGAAATGCAAAGTCACACCAGGTACTTCCAACCACTGAAGTTGAGTGGTGGAGCCTCGCAAGAAGCATGAGGGTGAGCAAGCCATGCAGGGGCCCTCTACAACCTCTGTGCCGAGCTTCAGAAGGATCCCAACACAAGCCCCAAACAGGTCTGCACGTGTGGTGGTTTAGGACAGAGCCACACAATTCATGGTTACTCAGATCCATTGGCCCTAATACTACATACAGAGACTGTGGAACACCAGCTGCTCTTCCAGCCTGTGGGCTGGGACAGCAGCCAGAGAAGGGTCACACAGTGCAACTCCATGGGCTTCCATGTGGATTTGGGGAGGTGAATTTCAGACCTCATAAACTCTTTGCCATTTACTGCCCAAAGCCCAAGTCAGTTAACTGAGGTTCATACAGGTGGAATGAATTCTGCCCTAAGTGGTTAAATACAGTGAATTAAACCTTAAATCCTAATGTCCTTGAAGTGGTCAGACCCTTCACATTATTTTAACGTTCTTCGCTTGTATTTTTTGTTCATGGTAAGTTCAGCAACCAGCAGAGAGTATCCAAAGACAGCTTAATTTTTTTTCAGTTGACTGAGGCACTCAGTGTATATCTATGACCATGGAACAAGAGCTGTGCAAACCTCAGAATGTTTCTTACAAAGGGAGCCGTCTGACTCATTTGAGGGGAGGCAGTCAGTACACGTAGGTTTGCACTGAGTTCGCATGTGAAACAAGTCCTAGATTCACAGGGCTAGTCTATACCTGTAATCCACATGGGTGTGGATAGAGAGAAAGGGCACAACACAGCCCAAAGGGAGTGAGGAGGAGGAGTGGGTCTGAAGGGATTATGCAGCAGGCACCCTGAGTGCTAGGTAGCTCCAGGAAGAATTGTACCAAGACAAACTTATGCCTTAAAGGCACAGTCTGGACAAAAAAAGAGAATCAAAACCGATTCAGGTTCATTGGACACACAGCTAGCTATCAGTCTCATGTACTTATATGATCCTCCATCGCTATAGTATTTGAGCACCTTGCAGTCTTTTGTGTATTTACCCTTACAACACTTCTGTGAGGTAGGGTGTTAGGATATAGATATTCAGGCCTGTCTGTAAAGGCCTATACTTTAATTTAGGTGTATTCTTATCACTTAGCTAGTTATAGAGGTATAAAAGAAAGAATCAAAATCACTGTCTGCCATTGTAAGGGCCTTCTCTTACTGTGACAATCTGAGGCCCTGTTCTTAGGCTAAGGCCTTTGGCTAAGCAACAGAGGCAGCCATAAGCTGGGAAGCGACCGGTCACATCCTCACATTCCAAACCAGTCACACTGAAATAAGGTGCTATTGGGCTGTTAGGCATTCCTATCACCTTCAGAGAAAGGGAAGTGCCTAGAAGATGTAAAAGAAAACTTAGTTTGATAGCGTCCTGTCTAGCAAGAACTCAAGTATCGATAGCTGGGATGTGAAATCCTCATTTTTTTGTTGTTCTATTACTGTAGTTCCCATTTCCCTATTGTTTCTCTGTATAATCTCTGTCTGGTTCTGTGATTGTTTCTGTCTGCTGTATAATTAATTTTGCTGGGTGTAAACTAATTAAGGTGGTGAGATATAATTGGTTAAATAATCATGTTACAATATGTTAGGATTGGTTAGTTAAATTTTAGTAAAATGATTGGTTAAGGTATAGCTAAGCAGAACTCAAGTTTTACTATATAGTCTGCAGTCAATCAGGAAGTAGGGGTGGGGGTGGGGGAAATGGGAATAGGGAATGGGGGTGGGGAATTGGAATCATGTTTTTCTAATGGGGGGAATGTTAACAGGGACACAGGTAAGGCTCTGTGGTGTCAGAGCTGAGAAGGGGGACACTAAGGAAGGAAACTGGAATCATGCTTGCTGGAAGTTCACCCCAAATAAACATCAACTTGTTTGCACCTTTGGACTTCGGGTATTGTTGCTCTCTGTTCATGTGAGAAGGACCAGGGAAGTAAGTGGGTGAAGGAATAAGCCCCCTAACATAGGACAATGCTATTATCCCCATTTGACAGATGGGAAACTGAGGCACAGATAAGCTAAGTGAATTGCCTAAGGTCACACAGGAAGTCTATGGCAGAGCAAGGCATTAATAGATTCCAAGGCCAGAAGGGACCACTGTGATCATCTAGTCTGACCTCCCTGTATAACACAGGCCATAGACCTCCCCCAAAATAATTCCTATTTCAACTAGCACGTCTTTTAGAAAAACATACAATCTTGATTTAAAAATTTCCAGTGATGGAAAATCCACCACAGCTTTTGATAAGTTGTTCCAATTGTTGACTGTTAAAAAATGATGTGTTATGTCCAGTTTGAATATGTTTGACTTCAGCTTCCAACCACTAGGTCATGTTGTACCTCTCTCTGCTAGATTGAAGAGCCAATTAGCAAATATTTGTTCCCTATGTAGCTACTTATAGGATATGTCTACAGTAGTGGCTACATACCTGTCCATGTGCAGGCTTATGCCATAGTCCCCTTACTGTCCACACTAAACCCCCTAAAGCAAGTTTCTCAAGGCAAGTGGTGGGTAAGTTAACTAGCACACCTAAGAGATGTGTGGGTAAGTACATACCTTAGCTGTGGCACGGGCCTGTACCCATGCCAGTTTGCAGTGTGAACGGGGATAAGGAGTGTGTACTAGGTCTCAAGTTTCACTAGTCCTCCTCCCACAATGCACGCACCTCTTTTTCTTCCTGACCCTTACACAGTCTAGGTCCCTATCCACCTATGGACCAATGCCAGTGTGCAGTACTGAGCACAGTAGAACAGCTTTGGTCTGTACTGGTTACAGGTGACGATGAAGCCAGCTCTGAGAGCAGCTGCTTAGCCCACCGAGTACACCCAGGTGCTCATCAATGTATGGGCACAGTACACCATCCTCCACAATTTTGGCCTGAGCAGCAGGAACATTCACCTGTACTTGGAAAACTCCTGGAAACTGGAGTAGGCAGGCATTCAGCTGACTCCATCCCAGTGCCGTGAACGTATGAGGTATTTGAGGCTCCTGTACAGGAAGGCCAAAGACAGCAACAGTCGGTCTGGGATGGCTCCTTGTACATGCCTCTTTATATGAGAAGCTTGACTGGGTGCTGTCACGGGCTCTGAGTTCTTAGTCTGAAGTGGCTCATGATCTCCTCCTCAACACCTTTGTTGTCATTGTCCAACAGGACACTGATGAGAGCCACGGTGAGTAGGTGGCAGGGGCTGTGGAGGATATTCTAGAAGACCTAGAGGATGAGGAAGCATGTGATTCTGCACCTTTACTCAGAGGTGTATGGTGAAGAAGCCCTGCCATGAGGAACCTGAGGAGGACCTCAAGCTGTGGCAGGAACCCGAACCCCAGGTTGGTAAATTACAATGCCCCCCTCTCCCTGCCCCCAGCCTCCCCACCAACATCCCCTTTTATTCTGGTGCTAAAATTCCAAATTTTAAGATCAAGCATGTTTGAACTACGGTGCACTGACTTTTCCTCCCTCGATAATATGCCATAAGTCTCTGTGTGTTTGAACTGCAATACTAAAGCCACAGCATTGTCAGGCATCTATGCGCCATCCCCTTGCCAAACTTTTCTAACTTCCCTCCTCCATCCAGTTCCTGCTGTGCTCCACCCCATATTGGGCCTCAAGTGAGACAGTGATTCTAATTTTGTTGATTTCTGATTATCCGCAATTATGCATTTGGTTTCTGAAGCTATTTTTTTCAAATATTTCATAAAAGAAAAATCAGTGTTGCTCTGTGTCTCTGCACCTCCCAGCCACCAGTCAAGCAGCAATGGGAGGTCCCAGGGGAGGTGGAGCAGTTTTGAAAAGGTCCAGGTTGGGGAATGGAAGATGTTGTAGAAAACTTAGTTGTCTAAGGCAAGGGTTCTCAAACTTCATTGCACCATGACCCCCTTCTGACAACAAAATTACTACATGACCCCAAGAGCGGGGACTGAAGCCTGAGCCCCACTGCTACAGGCTGTGGGGCCAAAGCCAAAGCCCAAGGACTTCATCCCTGGGTGGAGGGCCTGTAGCCTGAACCCCACAACCCAGGGCTGAAGCTGACATCTGAGCCCCGGGTGGTGGGGCTCAGGCTTTGGCCTGGGGCAGTGAGGCTCAGGCTTGGGCCCTGGGCCCCAGCCAGTCTAATGCCAGCCCTCACAATCCCTTAAAATGGGGTTGCAACCCACTTTGGGGTCCCAACCCACAGTTTGGTCTAAGGAAATGTTAATTACAGTAGTCTTTTCTCCCTTGGAAGATTACCACAAAGTCTTTGCAGTCTCTGTCCTTATTACTTCACAAGTCCAGAGGAGAAGGGATGAGTGGTCAGATAAAAAGAGTGCAGTGCCCCCTTTAAAGTTGTCTGAGGCAAGGGGTTGTGGTGCTGGGCTGAATCTTCAGGAAATCTAATGAAGTTGCAATGTGTCTCTTTCTTTCCTGTCCATTTCACCGTTGTTAGGAAGGCAGAGAGGTAAGATTTTCTGGGGAAGCCAGGGGTGGGATGGGGGATGGATTGTGGTTCACTCTCCTTTTGTATGAAATCTCTGTATGCTAGCTGAGAAAGCAGTCGATTTCCAAACAAATTGCATCCCAATCCTGTAAGCTTATGCTCAAATAAATTGGTTAGTCTCTAAGGTGCCACAAGTACTCCTTTTCTTTTTGCGAATCCTGTAAGCATATTTCAGCAAACTTCTGTTGCAGCAAGAACTCCAGCTGATTCTTCAGGTTCACAAGCAGTGCAAATCTGTTAGGACCACCTTCATAGCTGACCAAACCCTTCCATTCAGCAATATGTAGAGGGGTGACCATTAACAGAAACACAGATTGCCAGATCTCTTCCACAGAACTAAAAAGTCACTTCTCTTTTCCATTCTGGTACTCTGGAAATCACCATGTTCTTCAAAAGTTGGCCAGCCTTAAGGGAAGAAATTGTAAACTGGTAACATAGCCCCTGGAAGGAATTACCTCACCTTCTCCCACCCCCATGGAGACAGTATAAACATTTTAAATGGCTAAAAACTCTAGTTGAGTTTTCTTACCATTACTAGACTCTGCTCCTTCCTCACAATCTGCAAAAGGTGACTGAGAACCAAGGACAGTGAGACAGTTACATTCCTGGAATGATGAAAAGTATCACAACTGTGGCCTTCTACAGCAAAGTAATGTCATGTGGGAGTATTTCTCAGTTTGTTCCAAGTCCAAAAAAATAATGCTCTCCTTTTTGGCTCCTGAAAGTGAAACCATGCCATCAAGAAGGCAAGAGCAGCACCCCAGACGGAGCAGAGGTAGATGGAGATGAACCCTGGAGGAGCTGATAATAGGGATGGACAGGAGACACGAGGAGCAATTTGAATTCCTCAGGGCTCTGGAAGAGTGGTGTATTCAGCAGGAAGAGACATTTATGAACCACCAGTTCCTGGAGCTGGAGGCACATCATAGGGAACAAGAGCGTTCCCTAATGGAAAGGCTAACTGAATTGATGGCCAAAAAAGTGCAATGCCCACCTGCTGCCATGTCCCCAGAACGAGCCCATCAACCACCACTACCTTGTCCTCCTCCTCCTCTTCTGGCTGCTGCTCAGGGCACTGCTGAGCCAGGAATCCTGTTACAATGAACTCCCCACCTGACAAACCCAGTAGAGAATGCTGAGCCTGCAGGAGTCCCAGACCACCCCCATGTACTGGCCCCTGGAACTCCTCGCATGAAGCATCCTTGGTTTTCACCAAGAGTCATTTTTCTCCATCGTTCACCCCTTCTGATGAGGAAGAGAAGGAAATGGGTGCAAAAACATCACACTGTGGGTGTTGTTCTTGGTTGTGAACCATTCCTTCAGTATAAATACATTGTTCTGATTTCAAAATCTTCCCATTAAGCCTTCTACCTCATATCTTCAGCAAATGTTATGCTTTGTTTAATGGTGTGTTGGCCTTCCATCCTAATGATGAACTGAAGGCATTTTTTATTCTTGAATGGGCCACAAGCTTCCTACATCATTTAATGGAATAGTGTGTAAAACTCTGGTGTCATCATAGGGCAAATAAGCCTTCTCCCCAGGGTTCAGAAATATCTTAAATTGATACGTGGGAGGGATGGGGAAGTGCAGTTTATGTTATGTGCTTCGAAAAGCACTCCTATTTTTCATGTGTGTCTAAAACTACAAAAGGGGTCAATTAATTTCTCAGTGGCTTTATTAAACATGTTGAAAATCAAAACCAAAGAACAACAAAAAAGAGGGAATACATCAGCAATAAGAGTGCTTTGTACAGTACCCCCACCTCCCCAGGCCCTTAAGAAGTATCAGTCATATCAGGGATTAGTGCTCTAACAACTGTTAATTGCATTTAGCACTGCTGACAGTAAAAAGTCACAAAACACAATGGTTGGAATCTTTCCCCTACCCTACCCCATCAAAACAAACCATCATAAGCTTAGTAAAAAAGTTTAAGTGGTCTGGAAAAGACAGGTTTCTAAAGAAGACAAAAACATTGAACAATGACCATGACTCAGCTACCAACCTCTACAGCAGAAACCCAACCTCAAGGTGATAATCCAATGGAGGTGCCCTGGTACAATTGTTTTTAATATGTGCAATGTCACATGAACAAATGGGTAATGACCTTCAGCTACAGGGGAACAAAACCCTCACAAAGCTAGGTAGCTCCATAAGTACGTACCAATATTCCCGCAGTGTCAGGATCCCAACAAGGGCACTCAGGGCCAAGTGTCAAAACAAGGGCAAACCTGTGGCTAGGAGTAGCCAAGGAGTTTGTACTCAGTTCCAGGCCAGGGTTGATACTGAGGGTCAGAGTCCAAGCTAGATTTCAGGGTTGGAGCTGGAACGCAAATCAAGCTGAAGTCAAGCCAGCAGTTCAAGAGCATAGAACAGGAACAGTTGTGGCAGCTACAGAAGATCTGCACTGTTGCCTGTACACTTCCTTGAATGCCCTTTGGGTTTATATTGGGTAGGGAGCCAATCAGGAGCCAGGGGGGCTGCTGCCTGTCAAACCCTTCAGTTAGAAATTTCCATGGTCTGTGTCCACAGCGGGTCATGGGAAGTGGAGGGGGGGATTACAGGTGCCACTGGCTGTCAATCTGGAGATGTTAATTGCCTGGTAACTCTATGGGTCTGGGTTCTAGACCCATGGAGCCTTACACTTGTGTGTATTTCCAGCATATTTACAGGAAGTGAAGGTGTCCCTTGGTACAGGCTGATGTCATCCTCTGCTTCCCTGATGTGCCAAGATGTGTACACATATGGAATCCTTGATCTTCCTTGCCTGCTGGGAACCAGAATTAGTGTGCATCTTGGTGGGATCTGGCTGTCTGTAGAGAGTTTGTAACCCCAAACTTGTCCTGAGCTCACTTGGGACAGTAACACCCCCCTTTACCATCACAAATGTTATGTAGGGTGCAGCAGGCAACAATTATGCAAATGGAGTTTGCCACATTGGCATCCAGATAGGAGTGTAGGCAGCACCAATGAGTTTTCAGCCTACCAAATGCACACTCCACAACCATTCTGCAGCCACCTTGACTTGTAATTGAATTCCCTATTTCCATATTCATTGATGTTGGGGTACAGCTTCATAAACCCAATCAGAAGTGGGTATGCAGGGTTCCCCAAAATAACAGTTGGCACAGACACATCATACAGAACCATATCATTTTTCATTTTACATACTCAGGTTCCCCTTGTGGTTGGCAAAGTACTGGGATATGAGCACCATCAGTGCCCTCTGCACAGTTCAGAAACATCATCTTCCCAAATCCACCAATTATTTCTGGAACTTTTCTTATGGAGCCACCCATGAGTAAATCAAAGTTTATAGCTTCACAAAGTTGCACAACCATGACCCTGACAGTGGACTTTCCAACCCCAAAGTGGTTTGTACCAGACCTATCATGGAGCAGGTCCTCAAAGAATCAATCCTGAAGCACTTGCATGAGAGGAAAGTGATCAGGAACAGCCAGCATGGATTCACCAAGGGAAGGTCATGCCTGACTAATCTAATCGCCTTTTATGATGAGATTACTGGTTCTGTGGATGAAGGGAAAGCAGTGGATGTATTGTTTCTTGACTTTAGCAAAGCTTTTGACACGGCCTCCCACAGTATTCTTGTCAGCAAGTTAAGGAAGTATGGGCTGGATGAATGCACTATAAGGTGGGTAGAAAGCTGGCTAGATTGTCGGGCTCAACGGGTAGTGATCAATGGCTCCATGTCTAGTTGGCAGCCGGTATCAAGTGGAGTGCCCCAAGGGTCGGTCCTGGGGCCGGTTTTGTTCAATATCTTCATAAAGGATCTGGAGGATGGTGTGGATTGCACTCTCAGCAAATTTGCAGATGATACTAAACTGGGAGGAGTGGTAGATACGCTGGAGGGGAGGGATAGGATACAGAAGGACCTAGACAAATTGGAGGATTGGGCCAAAAGAAATCTGATGAGGTTCAATAAGGGTAAGTGCAGGGTTCTGCACTTAGGACGGAAGAATCCAATGCACAGCTACAGACACCGAATGGCTAGGCAGCAGTTCTGCGGAAAAGGACCTAGGGGTGACAGTGGACGAGAAGCTGGATATGAGTCAGCAGTGTGCCCTTGTTGCCAAGAAGGCCAAGGGCATTTTGGGATGTATAAGTAGGGGCATAGCGAGCAGATCGAGGGACGTGATCATTCCCCTCTATTCGACATTGGTGAGGCCTCATCTGGAGTACTGTGTCCAGTTTTGGGCCCCACACTACAAGAAGGATGTGGATAAATTGGAGAGAGTCCAGCGAAGGGCAACAAAAATGATTAGGGGTCTGGAACACATGACTTATGAGGAGAGGCTGAGGGAGCTGGGATTGTTTAGCCTGCAGAAGAGAAGAATGAGGGGGGATTTGATAGCTGCTTTCAACTACCTGAAAGGGGGTTCCAAAGAGGATGGCTCTAGACTGTTCTCAATGGTAGCAGATGACAGAACGAGGAGTAATGGTCTCAAGTTGCAGTGGGGGAGGTTTAGGTTGGATATTAGGAAAAACTTTTTCACTAAGAGGGTGGTGAAACACTGGAATGTGTTACCTAGGGAGGTGGTAGAATCTCCTTCCTTAGAGGTTTTTAAGGTCAGGCTTGACAAAGCCCTGGCTGGGATGATTTAACTGGGAATTGGTCCTGCTTCGAGCAGGGGGTTGGACTAGATGACCTTCTGGGGTCCCTTCCAACCCTGATATTCTATGATTCTATGATTCTTGTGGCTCTTCTCTGAACGTTCCCCAATTTATCTACATCCTTCTTAAACTGTGGACACCAGCAGTGACACCAGTGCCAACTACAGAAGTAGAAAAACCTCTCTATTCCTACTCAAAATACCCTTGTTTATGCATTCAAGGATTTCATGGGCCCTTTTGGCCACAGCATTGCACTGAGTGTTTGTGCTCAGCTGATTATCCATTACAACCACCAAATCTTTTTCAGAGTCACTGCTTCCCAGGAAGTAAGTATGGCCTACATTCTTTGTTCCTAGGTATATACTGTGACACTTCCCAGCACCTCACCACCACTTGTCCTAAGTATGAAGAAGTCGGGTCTGAGTGTTGTGGATCAGTTCCCTGAATCCACCAGCCTCTGGCAACATAAGCACTGCCTTCCAGACCCCAGCAGGCCTCACTCTCTCTGTGTAGGCAGCAATAGCCACATCTCCCAAGTCCTCAGAGCATTCACTGCAGTGTCCAGCCCTGCATCCACTGGACACTAACAGAATTACCAGGTCTGTTACTCCCAAAGGAACAGTACACACCAGCTTGTAATATTCAGCTGAGGACCAGCACTTTGCTTAGCAATACAGCAGTTAGATATATTCAGTGAAAACAAGAATAAATTTATTATCAAACATACAAGTAATAGTGAGTAAGAATACTGGAAACAAATTGTTACATAAAAAAACAAAATCATAACACTTTCGAGAGACTAAACTTAGCTAACAGGTTAACGTCCTATCTAAAGAAGTTTATCGCATCTAGAGTCCTCTGCAGTGTTTTCAAACAAAGTTAGCTGAGATCCTGCTTTTGTGACTGCAAATGCACTGTCTGTTTACTTCCTAGGCACAGGATGAAGGAGTGACTTCTTTGCTGTCTAAAAATACTCCCAGAGTCTTTGCTCATAGACAGGATAAGCCCCCATGGCTTGTTTTTTCCTATGTGCTCCTTGCCTGTTGACTTCACATTTCTTTGTTAACATTTCACTTCGTATGTAAACAGGCATCCATTGTGTTTGCTTACAATGCTTAATTTACAAACTGACAGAGAGATACATTTCTTACCTCCTGTCTGGAGGAACCAGTCTAAGACTTTGTCTACACTAGCATTTTTGTCAGTAAAACTTTTGTCAGTCAGGCGTGTGAAAAAAACCGCACCCCAACTGACATAAGTTTCACCAACAAAAGTGCTGGTTTGGACAGCACTATGTCGGCAGGAGATGCTCTCTTGCCAACACAGTTAACGCCGCTCACTGGGGACGGTTTAATTATGTTGGCAGGAGAACTCTCTCCTGCCACCAAAGAGCGGCTACATGGGAGACCTTACAGCAGCACAGCTGTAGCGGTACAGCTGTGCCACTGTAAAGTCCATAGCATAGACATAGCCTAACATGCTCACCTTTACATGCTTAAAAACATAATTTTCTGGTACAGATACAGAACTCCTTGCATAGTACATGTACGTACATTTCTTATTTATATTAATGATCAGTGTGACACTGGCTTCCATATGAGACCACACACGACATTCTTTGGTGAACCAGAATGTACATACCAGAATCAGGAGGTACCTGTATCCTTCTGTACCCCCTTGTCAGTCGGCACAGGAAGGTTCTTTACATTTAGCCACATTAAAACATATATTGCTTGCTTCTGCCCAGCATATCAAGTGATCCTGGTCACTCTCTATCAGTGACCTGTCATCTTCATTATTTACCACTCCCACAATCTTTGTGTCACCTGTACATTTTGTCAGTGATGACTTTATATTTTTTTCCATATCACTGATAAAAATGTTAAATAGGATAGGGCCAACCAATCCCTATAGATATACACCTCATTAGATATACACCTGCTTCGATGATAATTCCCCATTACAACTACTTTTTCAGACCTATCAGTTAGCCACTTCTTAATCCATTTAATGTGTGCCATGTTAATTTTATATCATCCTAGTTTTTTAATCAAAATACCATTCAGTATCAAGTCAAATGCCTTACAGAAGTCTATTTCTTCAATGCTGTTACCTTTATCAACCAAATTTGTAATCTCATAAAGAAATCAAGTTAGTTTGACAGGATCTATTTTCCATAAATCCATGTTGATGAGCACTAATTATATTAGCCTCTAGTTCTTTATTAATCAAGCCCTATATCTTCCTCTCCATTATCTTTCCTGGGATCAGTGTCAGGCTGACGGGCCTATAATTACCAGGTCATCCCACTTTAAAATATTGGTGCATTATTAGTTTTCTTCCAGTTTTCTGGAACTTCTCTAGTGTTCCAGAAGTCATTGAAAATCATCATTAATGGTGCAGCGAACCCAGGTCTCCCAAGTCTTAGTCCATGGCCCTAATCACTGGATCATCATAGAATCACAGAATCATAGAATATCAGGGTTGGAAGGGACCTCAGGAGGTCATCTAGTCTAACCCCCTGCTCAAAGCAGGACCAATCCCCAATTAAATCATCCCAGCCAGGGCTTTGTCAAGCCTGACCTTAAAAACTTCTAAGGAAGGAGATTCTACCACCTCCCTAGGTAATGCATTCCAGTGTTTCACCACCCTCCTAGTGAAAAAGTTTTTCCTAATATCCAACCTAAACCTTCCCCACTGCAACTTGAGACCATTACTCCTTGTCCTGTCCTCTTCTACCACTGAGAATAGTCTAGAACCATCCTCTCTGGAACCACCTCTCAGGTAGTTGAAAGCAGCTCTCAAATCCCCCCTCATTCTTCTCTTCTGCAGACTAAACAATCCCAGTTCCCTCAGCCTCTCCTCATAAGTCATGTGTTCCAGACCCCTAATCATTTTGTTGCCCTTCGCTGGACTCTCTCCAATTTATCCACATCCTTCTTGTAGTGTGGGGCCCAAAACTGGACACAGAACTCCAGATGAGGCCTCACCAATGTCGAATAGAGGGGGACGATCACGTCCCTCGATCTGCTCGCTATGCCCCTACTTATACATCCCAAAATGCTCTTGGCCTTCTTGGCAACAAGGGCACACTGCTGACTCATATCCAGCTTCTCGTCCACTGTCACCCCTAGGTCCTTTTCCGCAGAACTGCTGCCTAGCCATTCGGTCCCTAGCCTGTAGCTGTGCATTGGGTTCTTCCGTCCTAAGTGCAGAACCCTGCACTTATCCTTATTGAACCTCATCAGATTTCTTTTGCCCCAGTCCTCCAATTTGTCTAGGTCCCTCTGTATCCTATCCCTGCCCTCCAGTGTATCTACCACTCCTCCCAGTTTAGTATCATCTGCAAATTTGCTGATCCTTCTTCTCCAAGGCTTTTCCATCCTTGATGTATCTTTTGGTGAAACTAGGTTCAATTTCCAGATTGTAACAAAGTCGTAAGTCAGGGATGTTTCTCCTTATTTTTCGCTTTGATACAAAAGTTCTGCACAGCTTTCATGAAACCAGCTTACACACTCCCCGCCATTATTAGAGATGTATAGCAATTTTCTGGTATGCACATAAGCTAAGGAGCCTGAAGATACAAAGCTTCATTAAAGCCAAATATAAAAAACTTACAAGCAAACGAACAAATGTTAAGACGATGCTAATAAAATAGCTGGAGAAATTGGCTATTGTGACATCAAGTCCAAATTTAGTTCCAGGCTGTATTTTATTATTTACACATCTGCTAGTGAAATGCATGATGAAGTTATATTTTGGAAATCAGAAATAAATGAACAGAAATAATCAATCAATCATTGTCATCATCTAAGCTAGTTTCTGCTCTCAGTTTCCCCGGAATAATTCCATTGCCTTCAGCAGAGTTACTTTGGATTTTCACCAATCTAAATGAAACCAGAATTTGCCCTTCTTTTAACTCTCTGCATGCCAGAAGATCTAAAGGAAAAATTGAAGGTGAGATAGATGACAGTTTTTTTAAACCTGGCTGGATAAATGGCTCACTTTGACAGGATGCCTGTAAGATGTAGTCAGCTCCAGTGTTAATAGCTTAATCATAATCAGTATTCATGTCACTGGCTTCCTACTGTAGTGCTCCCTAGAGACTAGAAATAGAGTTGATACATGCTGAGTGAGGGAAAAAAAGCCTTGCCCACTTTGCATGCACAAATGAGTTTTACCTTGGTTTCTAAAAGAAAGTGCAAGGAATAAATACACCTGCTATGGATCTTTGTCCATAATGAGAAATACACCTCTGTCAGTACACAGGGGACTTATGTGTGTGCACTGCACTACAGTGTACCAATTGCAGAACCGGCCCCTGTAATTCCTCACAGTCCAGGCAATTAGAGAGACAAGGTGGATGAGGTAATATCTTTTATTGGCTCAACTTCTGTTGGTGAGAGAGACGAGCTTTCGAGCTACACAGAAATTGGTCCAATAAAAGATATTACCTCACTCACTCTGTCTCTCCAATATCCTGGCTACAACAACACTGTGTACGTTCTGGGCAATGGCATTCATAAATAGATAATCAAATAGTTGAGGTCCTGCACTACTAAAGGAACAACAGTCTCACTGGTTCCAAAATATGGCTGCAGCTGCCAGACGGAGAATTACCCTGACCAGGGGACATCTCAACTGACATAAAGTCAATATCCTTTTGCCTTGTCATAAGAGGACACATCAGAAGAGGAAAGGTATGTGTCAGGGCAGGGCACAGCCGAGCTCTGTTCTGCCAATTCACAGCCAGCGTATGGTCTTTTAGGGACCATTGCCAACTGTCATAAGTTAGAGCAGCCTTTTGACTGGTCTAGGGCAGTCTGAGGATCAGGCACCTGTAACTAGTTCCTTGATAACCTGCCCACTTTGTCACACTTTCTCATGCCCAGATCCTCTCACCCATAGGGCCCCGTGACTTCTATGGGAGCAGGATTTAGTACATAAATGTCTGTGTTCAAACACCAGCCACTGGTTATTTCATTTTTTTATTAATTTGTATTGATTTTCATAAAGAAACAGATAATGAAAAATACAAAAAGGCAAATAACTTGCACTTTACATAACATTAAAAATGCTTCTCTAGATTTCAGGCGACACTTCATAAAACAAAACATTCTATTCAAAGTGTACTCCATGCCATACAGGTTGCACAAGATAAAGGCCTTATGCTCTCATAGTTGTTGGCATGTTAACAAAGAAAAAGGAACCATGATGGACATGCTATTGGACTATCCAACAGCCAGGTAGCTGTGGAAAGATGTGGACACAAGCATTAAATAGTGCTCAGCTCCAGAAGCCAAACCTTAACTGAAAATTATTTCCTAGGTTATTTACCTGCTGAACTGGGTTTAACTCCACCACAGAGACTTTGGTTCTTGAGGGCTGACATGATCACCACACATATGATTTTACAAAAATGGAAGAGTAGGCTTATGTCCAGAATAAAGTAATGGTATTTAGACCTGTCTGAGTTAGCATCCAAAGAAAGAACAGTTTATTGCTGTTGAGAGCAATTATATGAATTAAAAGATATTTGAACCCCATTTGTAGATAAATATGGATAAATAATGTTGAGATGGCTCAGAGAATGACAGACCTCCATCCCACCTAACGCTTCCTCTTCCCCCTCCTTTCCCAGGTCATAGACTCAGAACTTTGAGGCCAGAATGGACTATCATGATCATCTAATCTGACCTGCACATTGCAAGCCACAGAACTTCATCCACCCACTCCTGTAATAGACCCATAACCTCTGGCTAAGTTACTGAAGTCCTCAAATCATGATTTAAAAACATCAAGTTACATTTACACTAGTTTAAACCTGCGAGTGACCCATGCCCCATGGCACAGAGGAAGGCAAAAAATGCTCCCACCCTAACATGTTATGTCTATGTATCTGGTTTTGTATTGTGTCTGGTTTTGCAGCTTAGCTATTATCCACTATTTGAGGACCCTAGTGTTACCTCTTTAGTCCATAAGCAATCAGGTCTTTGCTATGGGGGTCCTAAGGAATGAAACACGCTCTACCCATGAAATCCATCTCATCCCATATCTCCTCACATTATAAATAAATACATACATACATACATACATACATACAATCTTACTGCAAAAGTGTTTTTTTGAAAGCAGCTTGGGTGCTTTAGAAGGAGTGCTTTAAAGTTAAAAATATGATTATCATATCACTACGTTGGGGCTCACTCCTGCAGTTCTCACTAATTCTATTGGAAGTAATGAGCCAAACGATGATTCTATGCACAGTCTCTATTTGCAATATTCTCATCTGCAGCATTAATAGAGCTACAAAGCTGAAAGGCAGATAGAATCAACAATAATAGGCCTTAGTCCTTTTCCAGGCAGAACTCCCCATTGACTGATTAACGTCAACAGGGAGTTTGGGCTGAGACTGCAGGATTGGGCCCATGATGAAAGGTGCTGTAAAAGAGTCAACTGCAAGGTCAGTGTACTTTACACACACATGCTGAAAAATAGGCAAATATCAGTGTCCAATTTAGTTGTCATCACAGAGTGGAACTCCAAGACAAAGGAATGCTGTAAACTTGTAAGGACCACACTTCTCTCTCCCTTTGATGTAAGCCAAGGTAATGGAGATTCTGCCAAGGTGTGACTAATTCCTTCTTACTGTATTGCATAATTTTCATATAATTTTGAAAAAAGCCTTAAAAAAACTGGAAGGAAAGCGAAACTTGCCCCTGACACATTCCACAAAACACAGCCAACAGTACAAAGCAGATTTTATTAACAGATGGTGAGGGCTCTATTTAAAAAAGTACTGTGGGCATTAAAGGAGATTGTTTTATGTCTTTGACATGAATACTCAGAGTAGATGAACTATCAAGAGTTTGGTTTAAGTGAGATTAATGCTTAGTACTTGGAATTCATCCAAACTGATTAAATCTGATTGAGTAAATGAGCACTACTTTCTCCATATGCTTTCCAAATGATATGATCAAGCTGGATATGTAGTAACTGAAAGTGTAAATATAAGCAAAAGACGGGAAAATACCCTACCCAAGTTATCAATGCAAAAAACTAAACAATATGAAAGACAAACTTTAGTGATCATAAGAAGACTATTATAAAATATGCCAAAGAGAGCTAAAATATAAAATTTCTGTATGCTTAAGAGCAATAACAAAGCCCTGTATTCTGCCCCCAAAGGCTGGACATCTCATTCATGCCCAGTAAACTCAGTGGAAGGATTCAGGTCAAGAGAGAATCTGGCCCAAAGGCTTTTGGTGGAGGTGGGGATAGGAAAGATGTGACATTTTAAGTCTTCTTTACTGGGCAGAGTGGCAAATTAGCAGCCAGTAATCACAGCTGGTAACAATTTCCCCTATTTGCTTAAAAATCCAGTTTTTAATATTTCATCACACATTTCCTCATTTTTTAAAAATTTTGCCAAACACTATTTTACATAACATCTAAAGAGTATTTATCTAAGTGTATGTAAAGCATACAAACATTTACAGTATCATGAGTGTATCTTGGGAAGCACTGGCTCTGAAAAGGACATAGGGGTCATAGTCGATAACAAACTGCACATGACCTCCCAATGAGATGCTGTGGCTAAGTGAGCTAATGTGATTCTTGGATGTATAAGCAGGTAGGAGTAGGGAAGTAGTATCACCTCTGTTTACGGCATTAGTGAACCCATTACTGGAATACTGTGTCCAGTTCTGATACCCATGCTTCAAAAAGGATATTGAAAAACTGGAAAGCGTTCAGGACAGAACCACAAGATCCCAGGCACAGGAGGCATTGTGACACCTACAGTGGAGGACCCGTAGGAACATCACTCAAAGAAAAACCTGCCTTACAGGGAAAGACTTAGGAAGCCCAATCTATTTCACTTATGAGGGAAGGTTAAGTGATTTCTTGAGCATCATCTAAAACTACCTATATAGAGAGAAGACATTTGATAGTAGAGGGCTCTAATTTAGCAGAAAGAGGCATAAAAAGATCTGATGACTGGAAACTGAGGCTAGACAAATTCAAGCTAGAGACAAGGTGTAATTTGTGAAGTGAGGGCAATTAACCACTGGAATAACTTACCAAAAGATGTTGTTGATTCTCCATCGTTTGAAGCATTTGGGTGAAATCCTGGCCCTGCTGAAATCAAGACTGGATTCTTTCTAAAAAAGTACAGAACCATAGAATTATAGCAATGTAAGGCTGGAAGGAATCTCAAGAGGTCATCTAGTCCAGCTGCCAGTGCTGAGGCAGGACCAAGTATATCGAGACTAACATGTGTTTGTTTAACTTCTTCTTAAAAACCTCCAATGACAGGGATTCTACAGCCTCCCTTGGAAGACTATTCCAGTGCTTAACTAACTTTATAATTAGAAAGATTTTCCTAATATCTGACCTAAATTTCCTTTGCTGCAAATTAAGCCTATTACTTGTCCTACCTTCAGTGGGCATGAAGAACGATTGATCACCGTCGTCTTTAAAACAGCCCTTAACATATTTGAAGACTGTTATCAGGTCCCCTCTCAGTCTTATTTACTCAAGACTAAACATGCCCAGGTTTTTTTAAACCTTTCCTCATAGGTCACGTTTTCTAAACCTTTTATCATTTTATTGCTTTCCTCTGGACTCTCTCCAATTTATCCACCTCTTTCCTAAAGAGTGGTGCCCAGAACTGGACTCAGTACTCCAGCTGAGGCCTCACCAGTGCCATGTAGAGTAGGACAATTACTCCTATGTCTTACATATGACACTCATGCTAATACCAGAACATTGGTCTTTTTTGCAACTGCATCCCATTGTTGACTCATATTCAGTTTGATTATAACCCCTAGATCCTTTTCAGCAATTCTACCACCTAGCCAGTTATTCCCCATTTTGTAGTCATGCATTTGATTTTCCCCTCCTAAGTGTAGTACTTTGCACTTGTCTTTACTGAATTTCATCTTGTTGATTTCAGACAAATTCTCTAATTTGTCAAGGTCATTTTGAATTCTAATCCTGTCCTCCAAAGTACTAGCAACCCCTCACAGTTTGCTGTCATCCACAGTCTTTGGGTGACACAAATCCAAGTTGTTAATAAAAATATTGAATAGTACCAGACCCAAGACAGACCCCTGCAGGATCCCCTGCCCCCAAGATACATCCTCTCAGTTTGACAGGGAATCACTGATAATTACTCTTTGAATACAGGCTTTCAACCAGTTGTGCACCAACCTTACAGTAATTTCATCTAGATCACATTTCCCTACTTTGCTTATGAGACTGTGGGACTGTGTCAAAAGCCATACTAAAATCAATTATGAATTAGTTCAACCTCAAGATATGGATTTGATGCAAGCATAAAATGCTAGGTAAAATAATTTGCCATGTGTTACACAGGTGATCGAACTAGATGATCATCATGGTCTCTTCTGGACTTAAACTTCATGAATTTATCTCTAAGCGTTGTAAATTGCATGGTATTATACATAGGTTTCATTTATAACACATGGAAAAAAGCATGCCCTTATTACAACTTATCCAATCTAGCGCATTATAACAAACTGGATAGTGCATATGTATATCACTGCCGTTTACTTGATGATGTCAGAATTTCTCAGCTGGGTGTTATGGGCCACTTACTGGTAAAGGCCAAAGAAGGTTCTCCCTTAGCTCAAGTGGTAAGGACTGTGTTTTATGAACAGAAGGATATATAATCCTGTATATCTTGAATAGATGTAGTGTTCAGTAGAGCGGGTCGGGACTAATTTTTTTTTTCATTGGAGTATGCTGATTAGTCAAAAACAAAACTTCCCAGGAAAAGGTCACTTCTGACAAATTTCTCATTTCAAATTATTTTGTTCCTTCTTTCATTCTGTTCCATGACTTTTTGTTTAGACATTTAAATGAAGTAAAGGTTAAAAATTTTTTAAAAATTATAAAGGTTGAAATCAAAACAAAACATTTTGAAATTATAAAAACAAAATGTTTTGATCAGTTTGTGAAAATTTTCAAAATTTCAACTTTTTGCAATGGGAAAAATGTTCAAAATCTTGAAAACCCTCATGGGACCGGAAACCTGTTTTCTACTCACTTCTAGTGATCAATTCTGCATCCCTGGCATACCCCAATCTCACGCTGCCATGAAAGGGAGTGTTGGGAGTGGAACAAATGCAGGATGTGGCCTGGGGATTGGAGGACAATACATATTTTAAAACTCAGAATTTGCAACATTTAGAAGAAAATCCATATCACATGCAGCTAGATTAATGATGGCACAACGTCTCATGAAATACCCTTGTGTTAGTATCTAATATGAGAAGCTGAGTAATATATCTGTTCTTAACATCAGGGGTCTACTGTGTATTTAGCAGGTGACAGCTATGGTGTGGATATACAGAGGGGCACTGCCTCAGGGATGGTCTCTGGAGGCAATCTTTCTTGCAGAGCACACAGTCTCGCAGACCCTGGGAGCTGCAGGCAGCTGTGCTCTAGCAGCCTGGCTTTCTTGTCAATTTCATAGCTCCTTCTATGAAATTGACAAGATGGCCAACAGCCATAAGGGACCCAGTGCCTACACAGACATGGAGTCATCCTAACTACACCATCATAAGCCTTATGCCTCTCGTGGAGGTGGAGTGAGTATGTCGGTGTAGTAGGGCTTACATCGGATGAAGGAAGGCTTGTAGTGTAGACACTGACATAATTAGGTCTACATAAACTGCCTTATGTCGACCTCACTGCAAACTGTAGACCAGCCTTAACTGAGGGGCAAGGGGCTGTGTAGAGAAGATGTGCTTACGCTTTTTTGGGAGGGATGTAGTGTGTACTCCCCCATCTGGTGGCTGCACTCTGCCGGCCAGTGCAGAAAGGGATGAATGGCAAAGCCAAAGAGCATCCAGCATCACTAACAGCCCTAAGACAGTCTGCCTCTTGCATTCTGGTCTTTGTCCATCTCCATGTAACTCCCAGTCTTTTTATATGCTCTCTCCTTTGTGGGTCTCCATGGAGGCCAGCCATAATCTGGCCCTTACCATTTTATGAAACATTTGGAAACTTTGTCGAGGTTTTATATAGAGGGACTATATGATGGTGTGGCATAAAGATTTTTCACATGATGGTGAGATAAAGGCAGGGCTCAGAGAGAGAAAGAGAGAGAGAGAGAGATTATAGCTGGCCAATTAGTATATCAACTAGAAATTCAAGAGTCCTATTCCCAAGAATATAAAGCTCTCATTTCTAGCACTGATGGGTGGCATAGCCTTAAACCTGTCAAAGGTCAAGATCAGAACATTGCTTCAACTTGGTCTTGTGCCAATTTAATTTTGGGACAGAAAATTCTACATTTTGGGGAGAGTAAATATGTTTGGGGTAGATTGATTTAAAAAAAAAAGGAAAGGCTTTGAATTGCTTTGAAATGTTAGAACCCAGGCCAGAAGAGACAGATTAGAGGGCAGAGTGCAGGTGAGTGGTTCAGAGGTGCATGAAAAATTCAACTTATTAGATGGACCTGCAATTTATATATTGATATAACAATCATATGTGGATAGATCGATAGATGTGATGCTGGCAAACCAGGTGTCAGCTCATGTCAGGGTCCCCATGTCTCAACTGGACACTGATGGATACATAGCTGGAATCTGTCTGACTCACTTGTGGATTAATATTGATAGAATAGGAATTAGAATTATAAGAAAAAGCGTATTGTTTGGAATTTATTGAATGTTTGTGAGGTGCTCCATGTATTAATCTTACTTGTAATATCTGTGTTTCATATTTGTAATGTAATATCTGAGCAGTTGCATTATGAACCTCTGTGTTTGTATGAATCCTCATTCAGGAGAGAGACTTTAATTAGTGTGAAGAGCAGCTCTTCTATAGAAATTGTTACGCCCCTCCTGAAAAAGGAGACATTGATACCAGATAGGCTAAATTTGGGTCTTACAACTGGAAACTCCTTGTAGCTGGATTATGAAACTGTCAACAAAAGGACTAAAGACTCTTAGTGTAGTTCTGCTCTCCTCCCTGTGAAGATGAGTCATGCAAGTGGACTCCTCCTATCAGCTGGGTTTACAGCTCCTAGCACATGGCACTAGGGGGATAAAACCGCCAAACCAAAGGAACTAAGGATCGCTATGCTGATTGGATTATGGTGGGGACAAGGTGTTTCTAGGCATAAGCAAGAAATCCCCAACTGTTTAGTGTCAGGGGCCAGCCTGCACCAGAGCCAATATCCTGGCAATCTAATGAGCGCAGCTGACCCTGATAAAAGTTGTCTGATTGGCTGCAGGAGTCAGCAGACTGATTCTTTAACTCAGTAGCAGCAGCAGTCCAGTGCTCTTCCCCTTGCACCTGCACTTGGTCCTGTCCCTGTCTCTATGCATGCTCCAGCCCCAGCCTGTACCTGCCCCTGCCCCTGCCCCAGTCCCAGCCTGTGCCTGTTCCTGACTCAGCACCCCATTCCATCCTGGCTTCTGACTCCAGTCTCTGCCCCTGGGCGACTGACTGTGACTCCAGCTAACACTTCAGCTTCTGACTCCTGGCTTCAAATTTTGGCTATGCCTTCTAACTATGACTTTGGCTTACCCTTTGGCTTAGGCTTTGGCTTCTGACTCCCAGCTCTGAGCTTTGGCTTCACTCCAGCTGGATTCAGCTCTAACTGGTAGCCCAGACTGTTGCACCGACTATTCAGCCAGACCACCCACGACTCAGCTGTTAACAGTTTGAGCAGTCCCAAAGATGGAACAAGGGCAGCCCTCTAGATGGATTCTGTAAGGGCAGCATTGCCCCGCTGGACAATTTGGGAATCCTGCAGATTCAAGCCATCTCACCTGTATTTGCTGTCTCACTTCTAGGGAGCTGAAGATTCAAATACCAGATAAGTTTGGCGGGGACCGTAGAAAGTTCTGCTGTTTCATGAACCACTGCTGCTTCTGTCACACTATGGTTCCAGTCATTCTCCACTGATCAGATTTAAGTAGAGTTTATTATTAGTCTGCTAACCAGGCAGGCGCTGGCCTGGGCATCTCCCACCTTGGAAACTTTTAGCACCCTGCTTGGGCAGTCTGAAGAGTACGACCAAGCCATGGCAATTGCGTTTGACAATCCAAATCACATGCAGCCCACCAAGTATGTGCTTTGGGGGCTACATCCAGGAAACAGGTCATCACCAACTGTGGAGTTCTGGCACCTGGCAGCAGACACCAAATGGAACAAGATGGTGCAATGTGACTACTTCCGACATGCCCTAAACGAGGAACTCAAGGATAATCTGGAACAAGTGGAGCTGCTGCCCAACCTGGACACCTTCGTCAGGTTGTGTATCAGTATTGATGATTGCCTGATTGAACACCACCTGGAAAGAGAGTCAGGTTCCTGACCCCTTCCACATTCTCATCACAGGGGCCTTGAGGTCTGGTGTCATGCTTCAGGATTATGCCTGTATTGGTGAGAATCTGGACACTATGCTGTGGGATGCCCTGCTAAAAATCAGGCCATGTCTCATCCAGAAAGACTCCAGAAATCATACCCAATAAAGGGATCCGGGCTGAGACTGTGTTCCCCTCCTCACTCCAGAACCTTAAATCTCCCTTTCTCTACCAGTACCCTGGCTATAGAGTACACTTCTATGACCCCCTTTCCTGGGGAAGGCTTGATAATAATCCTTACCAATTGGTACAGGTGAACACAGACCCAAACCCTTGGATCTTAAGAACAATGAAAAATCAATCAGGTTCTTAAAAGAAGGATTTTAATTAAAGGAAAGATAAAAGAATCACCTCTGTAAAATCAGGATGGAAAATATTTTACAGGGTATTCAGATTCAAAACACAGAGGATCCCTCTAGGCAAAACCTTAAGTTACAAAAAGACACAAAAACAGGAATATACATTCTCCAATCATATGCAATCATTCTCCAACTGCCCCTCTGGCTACAACATTCCACCATGGCAGAGATAGAGCTGAGGGCGCTCATGGACTCGGGGACCTCCAACATTTTCATGGACTTGGACTTCGCTGGGTTCACAATATTTCAACTCAGTGAAAGAGCATCCCTGATTTGGTGGTTTCTATTGATGGATCCCTCCTCTCCTCTGACCCAGCTACTCATCAAATGTCACTCTTGCTTGTTACCATGTTCCAGGATAACCAGGACTTTCTACAGTTTGGCCTAATCCATACACCTTAATCCCCCATCATCCTCGGTATTTCCTGGCTCACCACCCAAGATCCACACATTTGCTGGGGGCCAGATATGGCATGCTTTGTGTTAAAACTCTGCTGACAATTTTGCCTCCCAAAACCATGTCCCAGACCAGCAGCCCCCAGCAATCTCTGCCACATACCTGTGAATTCAGATATTGCAGGAGGTACTCTGAAGGCAACTGCTTCCATTCCTGTGCCTCCCTCAATAGCTTCAGGAATCCTGTTTAAATATTGGAATTACACCAATGTTTTCAATAAAAAGAGAACCCCACCCTCACAGTTATGACTATTCAATTGATCTGCAACCCAGAGCTGAGATCTCCTTTGGCTGCACATACTTCCTCTTGGAACCTGAATTGAAGATGCTCTGGGAATACCTCTGCAAGAACCCGGAGAAAGTGTTCATTCACCCTCCACTTCTCAGGCTGTGGTTCCAATCTTCTTCATGGCAAAGAAGGATGGCTCCTTACACTGCTGTGTTGACTATTGATCTCTGAACAAGTGACTGTCTGAAACCTTTACCTCTTGCCACTTATTAATGAATTTTTGAGAGGCTGTGCTCAGCCAAGATTTTTACTTAGTTGGACCTTTGTGAGGCCTACAATCTGGTCTGAATCACAGAGGGCAATGAGTGGAAGACTGCCTTCTGCATCCAATACAAATATTTTGACTCTCTAGTTATGCCTTTTGGATTAAGTAATGCTCCAGTGACAATTCAGCATTTCGTCAATAATATCTTCCAGAACATATTGTACTGATTCATGGTTATTTATTTGGATGATATTCTTGTTCCTTCTGAAAATCAGATGGTCTCCGAACAACATGCATGCCATGTTCTCAGCAGACTCCACCAAAACCATTTTTATGCCAAACTGGAGAAATTGAGTTTGACAAAGACACAGTTGAGTTCCTTGGATATATCATTTCCTCCAAAGGGCTAAAAGTAGAATCACAAAAGATATCTGCCACCTCTAGGTGAAATGCCGCAAAGGATGTAAGAGGTGTTCAGCAGTTTCTGAACTTGCCGAAATGCCTGGAGCCTCAAATTGCTCCAGGCATTGTGTCAAAGGATTCTCTTACCTAATAGCCCTGATAACTGTGCTTCTCCAAAAGGGGGTTCACTTTGTCCAGTTGCCAGAGGCAAAGTTTGCATTTGATCAGCTAAAGAAATCTTTTACCTCAGCTTCCATTCTTGAACACCCGGATCCTGCCAAGCTCTTTACCATACGGGCTGTCATAAATATAAAGGGAAGGGTAACCACCTTTCTGTATACAGTGCTATAAAATCCCTCTTGGCCAGAGGCAAAACCTTTCACCTGTAAAGGGTTAAGAAACTAAGGTAACCTAGCTGGCACCTGACCCAAAATGACCAATGAGAGGACAAGATACGTTCAAATCTGGAGTGGGGGGGACAAAGGGTTGGTCTGTCTGTGTGATGTTTTTGCCAGGAACAGATCAGGAATGCAGCCTTACAACTCCTGTTAAGTTAGTAAGTAATCTAGCTAGAACATGCGTTAGATTTCCTTTTGTTTAATGGCTGGTAAAATAAGCTGTGCTGGATGGAATGTATATTCCTGTTTTTGTGTCTTTTTGTAACTTAAGGTTTTGCCGAGAGGGATCCTCTGTGTTTTGAATCTGAATACCCTGTAAAGTATTTTCCCTCCTGATTTTACAGAGGTGATTCTTTTATCTTTTCTTTAATTAAAATTCTTCTTTTAAGAACCTGATTGATTTTTCATTGTTCTTAAGATCCAAGGGTTTGGGTCTGTGTTCACCTATACCAATTGGTAAGGATTATTATCAAGCCTTCCCCAGGAAAGCGGGTCATAGAATCACAGAATCATAGAATAACAGAGTTGGAAGGGACCTCTGGAGGCCATCTAGTCCAACCCCCTGCCCAGAGCAGGACCAATCCCAACTAAATCATCCCAGCCAGGGCTTTGTCAAGCCTGACCTTAAAAACTTCTAAGGAAGGGGATTCCACCACCTCCCTAGGTAACGCATTCCAGTGTTTCACCACCCTCCTAGTGAAAAAGTTTTTCCTAATATCCAACCTAAATCTCCCCCACTGCAACTTGAGACCATTACTCCTTGTCCTGTCAAGGGCTTGGGGGGATATTTTGGGGGAAGACATCTCCAAGTGGGCTCTTTCCCTGTTCTTCATTTAAAATGCTTGGTGGTGGCAGCATACGGTTCAAGGACAAGACAAAGTTTGTACCTTGGGGAAGTTTTTAACCTCAGCTGGTAAGAATAAGCTTAGGGGGTCTTTCATGAGGGTCCCCACATCTGTACCCTAGAGTTCAGAGTGGGGAAGGAACATTGACAGACGGAGATGCTTCAAGTTTTGCTGTCGAAGCCATTCTGTCACATCCAACTAGCCTTTGTAATCAACTCCATCCTTGCACCTTCTGTTCAACAATACAAGGAATATGGAGTTAAAGGCAGCACTTGAAGTATGGAGACACCTACTAGAAGGAGTTCAGTTCCCTGTCCAGGTTTTTACCAAGAATCTGGAAAAATCTCAGAACTGCTTGTAATCTTAACCAGTGACAGATTTGATGGTCACTTTTCTTTGCCAGATTCAACTTCATCGTCACCTACTGCTCTGGATCACATAATAGGAAGGCAGATACCCTGTCCCACAAGGACAACTACACTGAGTCAGATGAGGCTCCCTGGATTACTGTTTTAAGCCCATCCAATTTTATTAGGGGGACAACACACAGAAACCTGATGTCCATTACCCAGTCCTTGCCAGACTTGAGGTGTTAAAGATGTGCTATGATATCCTGGTTGCTAGCCACTTCTGCCGCTCCAAGACCCAAGACCTAGACTGACATTAAGAGGTACATTACTTCACGTGATCGAACTATTGGAACAAGTGTCCATGTGCCAAACTGCTTGGTCTTCTCCAGCCTTTGCCTACCCCGTCTTGGCCAGCATCCTGGGTATCCTTGGATTTCACTGTAGAGTTACCTCACTCCCAGAGTTGTACTGTCATCCTCATCACCACTGATCTCCTCACTAAGATGGCACACTTTATTTCTGTTCATTCTCTCCCAACAACCCTGGCAATGGCCTGCATTTTTCTAGATAATATTTTTCAGCTTCCTGGACTGCCAACCTGAATAGTCTCAGATCAAAGTCTGTAATTGAATTTCCCATTTTTGGTGCAAACTCTGCAAACTCTTAGGCTGAGGAGGTAAGCAGCTCCTATCACCTGCAAAGGGGAAGACAGAACAGGTGAACCAGATCCTTGAGCAATACCTCCGTTGCTTTCTCAATTATTGTCAAGACGACTGGGTCACCGTCCTGCCATATGCAGAGTTTGTGTGCAACAATTCCACTCATGCATCCAAAATAGTCCATTCTACACAAACCATGGTTTTCACTTTCACTTCCATTCTACTGTAGGTACAGACTCCGCAGACCGCACCACAGCAGATCTAGTTGACCACCTTCATCAGGTCCATCAGGAGCTTACCAAACACCTGGAAGCTGCCAAGGAGGCATACAAAAGTCATGCCAACCAAAAACAGCAAGCCACAACAACTCTGTCCGTAGGAGATAAGGTCTGACTGTCCTTCAAACACCTCAAATCCATCAGTCCCTCAGCCAAACTGGACAATCAGTACCCAGGCCCATTTAAGATCACAGAACAAATAAATCCTGTAGCATTTAGGTCCAGTTGCCAGAATCCTTAAAGGTCCACCCAGTTTTTCAGGTGTCCCTTCTCAAACCCCATGTAGAAAATCCCTTTCCTTGGCACTTCACTTCACCACCACCTCCTGTAGATGTCCAGGGTCAAAAGGAGTATAAGGTCAGGAGAATCCTATACGCCAAGCAAGTTTGAGGCAAACTTTATTATCTGATTGATTGGGAGAGTTATGGACCAAAAGATCAATCATGGGAACTATTAGAAAACATCCATGCTCCAGAAATCATTTGTGCCTTCCACCAAATATCCCCTGAAACCAGATCCCACTGCCCTTAGGAGGTGACCTTGAGTGGGAGGGTACTGTCAGGGGCCAGCCTGTAGCAGTGCCTGTATCCTGGCAAACAAATGAGTGCCCCTGGCCTTGATAGAAGTTGTCTTATTGGCTGCAGGAGTCAGTAGGCTGATACTTAAGCTCAGTAGCAGCAGCAATCCGGTGGCTGCTCAGTGTCCTCCTCATATGCAAGTGCATTTGGTCCTGTCCCTGTCTCTAGCCCTGCTCCAGCATCAGCCCATCCTGTACCTGCTCCTGCTCCAGAACCACTCCATCCTGGCTTCTGACTCCCATCTCTAACCCTTGGCTACACCTCCTGACTGTGACTCTGGCTAACCCTTTAGCTCCAGCTTTGGCTTCTGACTGCCTGCTCTGAATCTTGGCTATGCCTTCTGACTATGACTTCATCTTAGGCTTTGGCTTCTAACTCCTGCCTCTGACCTTTGGTTCACTCCAGGACCCTACCCCCACGGGATTCAGCTCTAACTGGTAGGCCAGACTGTTGCTCCAAAGATTCAGCCAGACCACCCACAACTCAGTCATTGACACTTAGCCTGGGTTAGCCCTAAAGGACAAATAAAGCTATAGAAACCTATATTACCTTTTGAAACCTAAGACTACGCTCATTCTTGTGTCTATATTTGCTTGTTTAAACTTTGTAAATAACTCTCTAATTTACTTTTCCTATTTAATACATCTTCATACAGTGTACTATAGGATTGGCTACATCCTTTTGGTGTGAGACCTAACGCACAATTGGCCTGGGGTAAGTGACTGGTCCTCTGGGATTAGGAGTAACTTGAATGTTGCTGTGATTCTTGGTGTAAAACTATATCTATCACAGTGATACGCTCACCTGGGTGGCAAAACAGATTGGAATACCCAAGAGTCGGACCGTGACCCTGCGTTAAGGTTGTCAATGTGCCTGAGAAGTTTGCACTTGGTGCAGATGGTTGGTGAGATCTAAGTTTAGAACTCACAACCAACTTGGTGTTTGTGCCGTGGTTTTTAACTGTCTTCTCTGAGGTTGATACTCGTGTTCTTGCATCACTGGAAGATGGACAGAAAGGCATCTTTTTAGCAAGCTAGCTGGCAGCTTGGATAGACAGATGGGTAGCTAGGTTAGATAGCTATCTAGGATTAAAGGCAATACAACAAATCATAAATTCTAAGCAAGTCTAAGATGTCTCTATTTGACAGCATTATTTAATGGGTAAGAGGCAGTTGAAGAATATAATATAGTCCCATGGTTTCTTAACTAAAAAAAAAAGAATAACAAATGCTGAAAATCTCTGCCAAACAACAAAGCAAATTTTATACACACTCATCAATTTAACCCTAAAACCTTAAAAGCCTGAGGGTTATCCCAACGCCTTTAATACCAAAGGCCCTAACTATGCCACAGATCAAGCACCAAGCCCAAGCCTGCTTTGTCTGAGAAAGATGAAAGCACACTCAAACAGGTGAAGGCTTTTTTTTAATCATCACCTGCAATTAAGCAAAGGAAAACTAAGAGGGGAAGAGGTAAGCTGAACTTGTTTTAAAAAGACACCACGGGAGCAGGTGGATGCTTGCTAAGGATGGCTGTGGTGTCTGCTGTCATTCTTTCACCAAATGATATGCATTCATTGGGATTTCCTGCACGTTAACAACAGATCGGTTGGTGGGAAAGTCTGGTGGATGCTGCAAAAGCAATTTTTTTCTTCTATATCATTCTGGAAAGTATATTGCTGAAAAAAGTTCTCAGGTAATAGCAGGCTTCTATTGGAAAAGGGCAGCATCAGAAAGCAGTTCATTTCAGAACATGGAGGATAATTTTTACCTTCCCTTTTGCTTTAAAACCAATAACCCCAACTCTCTATTTTATTGAAAGGACTTGTGACAGTGGGTATTTTTCTTAAAGCCCCAGCTTCTGAAGTCATGTTATCACATGAGAATGTCAACTATCACTGGGGGTAAAAAACTTTCTAGCCCGCATTGTCACTGAGAAACTCCTGAAAACATGAATGCCCTAATGGTTCAAATACCGAATGACAAATAAAAAGAATCCAACATATATTATTATTTTAAATCCCATTTTAAATTTTTAAGTGAATCTCATGATTTTGGGGTGTGACTCATGATCTTTGAATGCTTGAAGCTAGCAACACAGTAGCCATGGTCATTAAAATCCATTTTAAAAGCTCTTCCATTTTGCAAAAATCTGTAGAATGATGCTGTTATTTGATAGAATTAATTTTTATGTATAAATTTTGCGTTTATGCAAAACTCAAGGCACTAACAACCTCTTTTGCACACAGGGCCCACTGACTTCAATTTCATGTTACATACCACATAAATTCCATAGAATTAACATCTATTAAAATCACTCCCAACTCACTCCCAAGAAAATCATCCCCTTTAAAACCCATTCAGTAGCCACAAAAACTTCCCTATCTATCACTGATAAAATCCTCCCTCACAACCCACTCACACTTCAACCAACTCACCTATTACCTGGGAAATTCTGGGAGAATAGATAGGCCTTGATGATCAAAAAATCCAAGTTGCCAGACCAGAGGAGAAATAATTGCCAGAGTTGAGGTCCACACATTGAAAACACCCTGCTGTCAACCCTCAATTGTTTAGTTCTCTGGGCCGCTAACTCAAATGATTGCTGTTCTATTCCCTATATAGAGACTGCCAGCAGGCAGGCCTCAATATGCGTGCAAGGGTCTATCTGTATGCATCTCTTTGCAGGATCAGGGCTTTGAAAAGTAAAGTTGCAGGGCAAAATGCCTCACCCTAAAAAGCCATCATTCCATTCTCCTTCACATCAATCCCCATCCCTCCTGAGCACGTAACATTTATCAAATCTGGATTCTCGCAGACTAAGGTAGGATTAAGCAATTTCCATTGGGACACCGATAGGAAAGTTTTCCAGAAAGTGATGATCATCTGAAAAGAGCAAGTCATGATGCAAATTGTTTTGCAACCTAAGTGTAGCTTTTTCTACAGCAAAACCTAACACACTGGTGGGGACTAAGGGGAAGAGAGGGAGAAAGAGATGCATGTAAATTACCATCAATACTAAATGCCTCTGATCTGTGCACTGACAGCATGAAATCCACAATCTGAATAAAAATTTCAAATGAAGATTGTATAACAAGAAAATCAATATGATCCAAATACATAAATAGAAAGTTAATGGAGAGAGCTTTTATGTCTGCACAGAAGAGCACAATATTGTCCAAAACACGGCAGGGCTTTCCCTCCCTCCCTGTTTGCACTTATATTTTTCAGGTCACTCTATCTCATGAAAATCAAGTTGTATTTCTTCTGCTGTGCTTCCTGTAAAATCAATAACAACAATCAATTAAAACTTGTTTTCTGCCAGCTGGCTGTTGTTTGCGATAATAATGCATGGAGCAGAAAGAAGATCACTTTATTTCCTTGACCTACTCAGTGCCCTGCTAAATACAGTGTCTGTTCCATCTAGACCTAAAACACTTCTACCCTCCCTCCCCTATGTCCCCTCAGATTTACTTTTAAATGTTGTGAAAGAGATTAGAAATTCTCACTGTCTACTGATAATTCAGAGTATTTACTTTCAGTGTCTCCTTAACTGGCTGAAAGTTAATGTTTAAATTTACACTTAACTCAGCACAGAGTCCCAACATCAGTTTGGGCCAATTCTGTGCTGATTTAAACCCTGTGTGATTCCATTGATTTTAGTAAGCTTGCAACAGGTGTAAGCTATTAACAGCTGATTTAAAGAGCTGTACAGTGGGAGCCATTTGCAGTTCACAAGAAAACAAGTTTTACTGGTCCTACAAAATTCAGGAAGTACACTGCATATTCTTGGGCACCTTATATTATCTGTATATAATCTACACAGATTTAATGTCACTGTAGAGTTTAGACCTTAAATCTCACCGTCACGCTGTACTATTATTATTATTTATTATTTGTATTATAGTAGCAACTAGTCAGGATCAGGGCCCTGTTGTATTAGATGCTGTACACACAGAGGACAATCCCCGCCCTGAACAGTCATAATTTAGATAAGCCGCAGTACTCAGTAAGAACATAAAAACAGCCATCCTGGGTCAGACCAAAGGTCCATCTAGCCCTGTATCCTGTCTTCAGACAGTGGCCAATGCCAGGTGCCCCAGAGGGAATGAACAGAACAGGTAAACATCAAGTTATCCATCCCGTGTCACTCATTCCCAGCTTCTGGCAGTGTGACAAAAGTAGGGAAAAACCAGGGGAGGAGAAGGAAGGAAACAGCAATAGGAACATGTATTATGATAGGTCAGTGACACACACTGCCAGAAGTAAGGAGGTATGGAGTCCTGTACTAGGTCTGAAAATGCAGCTAAAATTGTTTGTCAACTAGAGATGGGCAATTATGCAACAGCTTGAACATAAGCATTCCTGCCTGTTAAGAAGGGAGATTAGGGGTTTGAATACTCAGACCTCTTTTCTATCTTTTGAATAATGAGTATCATATGACCAAGTCCACCCTGGACTTTTCTCCAGGTAGCAGGATACGAAGGACTTATTTGTTTTATTTATACATTTAGTCTAGGGTTTTCTAAGGAGAGTAAGGGATTTAGGCACCCAACTCACATTGATTTGTCAATGAGATTTGGGCACCTAACCCCATCAGGCCACTTTGAACATCCCAGTCTTATTGAAGATAGAGTGTGCCCATTGCTGTGGTATCCACATGTGTTACAGTGATTAAAAAGAAACAAGGGTCGCTAGCATTTATCACAAAACAGACAAGTAATACAATACATGCTACCTGCACTCTCTCCCATTGGATGAGGACATAGCCTCTGGTGGCGGTCCTAAGCAGTGAAAAAGCCAGAGTGAACAAATGCATTTTGAACTGCTTCTAGAAACCCACCAAACTGGGAAGTCCTGGGGACTGTTGGGGGAAGTAAGTTCCAGAGCAGAGAATCTCTTATCTCCTGATAATTTCCAGCCACCTGTTAATCAAGCCTGGGCACAGGCATGAATTGCTTTTTGGTGGAGCAGAACTGTTACAATTAGGGCATAATGCAAGGGACATTCTCAGATGCCAGGTCCAGGGTCATTCAAGACCCCATAGAAAACAATGAGCCCCTTGAATTATACCCAGAAATGAGTTGGGAGCCAGTACAGAGGACACAGGACTGGAGTTGTATTTTTCTATTGGCCTACTTCACTTAAGAGGCAATCAGCCAAAATTCCACACTCACCAAAGCTTCCAGATTCTTCAGTGGAGCCCTATCATAAGCCAAACACTCAGTCCTGGAGGTAACAAAGGCAAGGTTAAGTGCAGCAAGTTGAAAGGTTACAAATGTGAAGACCAGCTGAATATGGTAAAAGTCATTTCAGACCACACCTGTCATCTGGCAATCCAGGAGCAGTGATGGATCTAGTAAGGTCCCCAAGAAGTTGAGAGAAGACTAGTAATATCTCTTCAGAAAAGGGAGCAGTTGTAACCTCCTTAAGTTCCTCAAAATGCTTTCCCCTGCCCATCAGCATCATCTCTATGTTGTCTGGATTAACCTAAACTAGCAAGTTTATATCTAGGACCCTAACTCAGCCAGGCACTGGGAAAGCAAGAAGACTGCCGATTATGGGTTCAATGAGAAGATATAAAGCTGGGTATCATCATCAACCACCAGGCGACTACAAAACAGAAACTTTAGAGAAGCAAATTTAACCCACTCAATACCCTAATAGCAGTGAACTAGTATGTGTAAAGGATGGAGAGGAATGCAAGTGGCAGATGGCATTTTAAAAAGTCATATATTAACAATAGACAAATAACCCTCGCATTACTTAAACCTCTACCACTGGGCTCAAGGGCACCCTAGGCTTGTCCAGCATGAACAGTGCAGACTGCTGAGCTCCCAGCAACCAAAACGTTCATGGCCTGAGCCAGGAACGAAGCAGATACACATCTGGGCTAATCTCCCCACTGTATTTTCCACTGCATGCATCCGATGAAGAGAGCTGTAGTTCATGAAAGCTTATGCTCAAATAAATTGGTTAGTCTCTAAGGTGCCACAAGTGCTCCCTTTCTTTTTGCGTATACAGACTAACACGGCTGCTACTCTGAAATCTGGGCTAATGACAGTTTCATTCTATGAATTTATAGGTTCCTTAAACCTTCCAGCCCTGTACCCACATTTGAAATGGAGACTATACAAAGCTAAAGTATCAAGATCCCACTATCAGTGATTCTACTTGAGCTTATTATTTGTTTAAAAGCTTAACATTATTTTATCTTCTTGGGCTGGATTACTTTTCCTTAGGTTTATACTTTTTTCTGGCCTGTCTCCTGTTTTTCTTCATCAGTTTGATTCTAAATTACATTTCTATATAGGTCCCTTCCCTGAATATTTGTAATTGCAGATTACCTCTCTTGACACAATTGTCTAACACCTTGATTTGGTATTTGTTCTATAGATTATGTCCCTTATACATACAGCCCTGGTTACTGCATGGAGTTTGATAAAGAGGACATTCTTATGGGAGCTTCTTGTTAAAATATTGACAGCACAGCACGAGTGAATGTGTAAAACACGTAGTAGACCAGTCTGGATCGATATTTGTATATTTGTCCAGTGGCATTCTGGGTACTGTTGGGTGATAAGGTTCAATCCATTAGTAGTTGAATTGTTTATGTTTAAGCTGCTTTTGGAGTTTTACTTGTGTGTGTTTTAGTTATTAATGTTAACTATATTTCATAAAATAGAATCACAGAAATGTAGGACTGGAAGGGACCTCAATAGGTCATCTAGTCCTGCACTTAAGCTATCAAATCAAAGTCCCTGGTAGGAAACTAGTCTAAACTGTGACACTTGATTAGACTTGAGTGGAACTGAAAATTCTGGGGGAGACTTTACTAATGCTATTGGATGTTCTGATTCTTATTATCTGGGCTTAATCTTTGTCTCTGGGCTCTATTCTGGTCAGCATTTTTGAAAAGCAACTGAAACAAATTGCTATGAATCTGATATTGAGAGCAAAAAGAGTTCTACACAATAATGAACTATGTAGAGATATCTGTGCTGAAAAATAAAGTGAAGGATTTACAGATTTTTACACTGGAGTTCTGTGTGGCTTTGCAGTACACATTTAGTATTAGTAGTTCACATATACAATCTAACGCAATCATGAAATGGCAGAACCCACCTTAAGTCTAGCTATCTGATTAAAATATAATAATAAAGAAGAGCTAGTTGCTGGGTTGCAGCTTTCATGTTTTATTAATGTGAGAAGCTAAGTTAACAACAGTTTTAATATTTGTGTGTCATTTAGGGAAAGTTTGTTACAAAGGCTTAGAATGTCCATTTTTCACAGTTCAGATTGGGTCACAGAGATCTTGAAAAATAAAAAACAAAATTTGTTTATCAAGAATAACAACTGACTCGATCAACTTGATTAGTTCATCTAACCTTTCTATGTTCTTTTGTACCTCCATTTGTTTTGATTTTGCTTTCACTTTGTAAAACTGTGAAGATACTTTTCTGCATGGCTAAATAACAAATATTTTCTCCTCTGCTTCACTCATATGTTCCCCTGGCAGGTATCCCAGCCTCGGAATATTAAACCTGATGAGCAGTTAACAGTATTTGGCATTGGCTTCCCGGCCCTTGCAAGAACTTGTGTTTGTGGTATTTGAAACATTAACATAGTACTCACTAGGCCAAAACTTGCCTTAACTTAAATCCCATACAGCCCCACAGAAGTCCACCCTGGGAAGAAAGTGGAGTTGCATGGGTCAGGATTTGGCCCAATTTTTGGACTTTCTCCTTTTTTGTGTTTTATACTTTACTGTGTCACCATCTTATGAGAACCCTTTTTCCCCCATATTTTCTATAGTCTGTTAAATAGGCACAACAGCTTTTCATTTCTGTTGTGTCCTAGGTTTGTTATATCCTTTTGCTTCATGTATCTCCTTATGTGCCCTAGCTTTTGTTAAGCTCTCTAATGCAGACCTTATTCATTTTTTTTTTTACCCTTTTATGTGGAGGACTTTTCTGTCCAGATGTTTTTTGTATTTGCATGGGACTTATTATTCAAATTCATTATAAACAGTTTGAGCCAAACTCTCACTGTTTACAATGACATTTCTTAGATCCCATATATTTTTCATCTGTTGCTATGAATTCCATCAAAACCCCCAAACTGATGCCTCTTACTGAGAGTTCTAAGTACAGACCTAGCGACTCAGCAAAAATGGTGGTCAACAGTCACATTCCATTTTGTTATAAAATATGCCTCAAACTCTCTCATTGTAATAGAAATTTTTTTCCTGGGCATTGCTGGGTCTGATTTTCCCAGAAGGGAAAGAAATTTACCGTTTTTTGTAGGAAATTTGAGATTCTCACAAAATCACATCTTAGAATCATAGAATCATAGAATATCAGGGTTGGAAGGGACCCCAGAAGGTCATCTAGTCCAACCCCCTGCTCAAAGCAGGACCAATTCCCAGTTAAATCATCCCAGCCAGGGCTTTGTCAAGCCTGACCTTAAAAACCTCTAAGGAAGGAGATTCTACCGCCTCCCTAGGTAACGCATTCCAGTGTTTCACCACCCTCTTAGTGAAAAAGTTTTTCCTAATATCCAATCTAAACCTCCCCCACTGCAACTTGAGACCATTACTCCTCGTTCTGTCATCTGCTACCATTGAGAACAGTCTAGAGCCATCCTCTTTGGAACCCCCTTTCAGGTAGTTGAAAGCAGCTATCAAATCCCCCCTCATTCTTCTCTTCTGCAGGCTAAACAATTCCAGCTCCCTCAGCCTCTCCTCATAACTCATGTGTTCCAGTCCCCTAATCATTTTTGTTGCCCTTCGCTGGACTCTCTCCAATTTATCCACATCCTTCTTGAAGTGTGGGGCCCAAAACTGGACACAGTACTCCAGATGAGGCCTCACCAATGTCGAATAGAGGGGAACGATCACGTCCCTCGATCTGCTCGCTATGCCCCTACTTATACATCCCAAAATGCCATTGGCCTTCTTGGCAACAAGGGCACACTGCTGACTCATATCCAGCTTCTCGTCCACTGTCACCCCTAGGTCCTTTTCCGCAGAACTGCTGCCTAGCCATTCGGTCCCTAGTCTGTAGCTGTGCATTGGGTTCTTCCGTCCTAAGTGGAGGACCCTGCACTTATCCTTATTGAACCTCATCAGATTCCTTTTGGCCCAATCTTCCAATTGGTCTAGGTCCTTCTGTATCCTATCCCTTCCCTCCAGCGTATCTACCACTCCTCCCAGTTTAGTATCATCCGCAAATTTGCTGAGAGTGCAATCCACACCATCCTCCAGATCATTTATGAAGATATTGAATAAAACCGGCCCCAGGACCGACCCTTGGGGCACTCCACTTGATACCGGCTGCCAACTAGACATGGAGCCATTGATCACTACCCGTTGAGCCCGACAATTTAGCCAGCTTTCTACCCACCTTATAGTGCATTCATCCAGCCCATACTTCCTTAGATCTTCAGGATCTGGGGCTTAAAACAAACAAACAAATGCCAAATACCATGAAGCTCACAATAAAATCCGGGGGAGTTGGCAACACTGAGAGAAAACAGTACATTTTATTAACTACACAAGCACTCAGCTCAGTCTGATTCTACTCAGCCTTCTGGAAACATATAGTACACACTGGGTATGTTCAGAGACTTAACAGAGACAATAGCGTAATCACTCTCATATAGTTTCTTCTTAAATTTTGAACTTAACTTCAGACTTGCCATTGTGGCCCTTTTCTCCATCAAGAAATAACTCACTTTGTGGACTTGCTCATGTCAAGTGTTTCATTCCAGTCTCCAAATAACAGCACCATGCAAATTACAGCATTAACTATAGGTTTCCCCATAGATGTGGGATATGTGTTTGTCTATATTTGACATATACTTGTGTTTGTTTTCAGTCTAGTCATCTGCGAACTGCATGTGAATTAAACAAGTGGCACACGAGAGTGCTGTTACAAGACTGGATCTTATTTCTTGGCTCCAGTATCTGTCTGAGTGAGGTTTACAATAGTTGTCACATGACAGGGATCAGTATTCACTGAATCTAGTGATTGGTGTTAGAGCAGGGATTCACTGGCCACAAATGTCATATAAGGGCTACAGCAAGACACTGGTCTATGGGCTCCATAGCTTACACCTCCTGGCTGAGAAGGATTATGTCACCCTTCAGATTTCAGCTTGGTCTTATACAATGCCTTTTTACTCAGGCTTTGTGAGAAGAAGCAGAGTTTTATCCTTATATTTCTTGCCTTTAGAACTGCACTTTTGTTTGGTTCTTTTCTTTATTTACCCCTTATTATTCTGATATTATATATTTAGGGCTTGTTTATTCTTCATCCTTCATCCTTGTTGTTTTCTTATTATTGGGTTCTGCTCCTGAAGATTTTCTTCTATTCACCTTTGTAACTTCCAAACACACACACACACACACACACGTTTGAGAGTCAGAGAGGGAGAGAGAGAGAGCACAGTCAAAGGTAGTGGCAGATTTTTCCTTGATTACTTGGCTGAATGGTGTCAGCAAAGAAAAAACAGATGTCGGCGGAACAGCTCCTAAAGGCCAAACAGGCCAAATTAAAGGAAAATGAAAAGATGTCCAGGCTAATACACTCATTCTTCAGACAAACTCATATTCCCTATCAAGGTTTGAAAAAAAAAAGTCAGTCCTATAACAGAAATATTAAGGGGTGTTTATGGTCTGCCAGATGACTGGAGCATAATAAATGTAATTTTGTAAGCTTGTAAAATATCTTGACATTGCCTTACAAAACCCACAATAAACCATGTGGTTAGATTGTTTAATTTCAATTTCTATACTCTTATTAAACTTATATACAGAAAATATAGCAATGAAAAATGAGAAAAAAATTTGCTGATTGTGAGCAGCAACTGAAATGATTGAGAATGGCATTCTTTTTTAAATCTGTAGTAGGCAACAGTAAATTTGAAATGTAGTGTATATCTCTTTAAATTTTACTGTAAACCAGATTCGGATCTCAGATGCAGGCAGAGTGCCTGTTGACTTCACTGGGACCTGCACATTCATATGCAAGGGAACAGAATTTGGTCCAAGTATGTTAGTTAAGAGTTTCTGAACTTAACAAGTTGTTTCAATGTTCCAAAAAAGAAAAGGCCTGCAGTACAGATAAACCTCTGTTGATTCCTGGTGAAGCTATCCCTACTGCAGTTACTGGGCAAGTCATAACACTCAGCGTGCCAGTGTTTCCCTGAAGCATGACATGCACCTACAGAATACTGAAGACATTTAACTTTTTGATTGACAGAACCTCAGTAATGTATAGAAAAAAACAATTATTGCAACATAGTGGCAACCCCCTTGGATTGAAATTTCCCTCTCATCTGCCGGGTAAGAAGGATGCCAGAATTATAAACACTTTAATAAATAGCTACTGGAAGTTTACAAACATGCCAGATGTCCTAGGAGATTAAGTGCTTGAACTTGAATACTTAGTCTCAAGAGTTTCCGTAACATGTAATCTTGGTAACGTCTCACATATTAAAGTCAGAGGCTGGAGTAGTGACTGGCTGCACCTTTCTCACGTGCAGAGTTTGTGGCCAGCTGATCCATGCAGATCAGAAACCTTGACACCATGCCCTCACCATTCCTATGGCCAACCCACAAATCCTGGAGTGGTCTATCACAGAGCTTGGCTTCAGGGTCCACAGTGGTTGCAGAACCCCTGAAGCACCACCTACCTCCATACTCTATGAGGCAGAATCATGGTAGCCTTCTGTGGCCTCTCCCTAGCCAGGAGCTACAGGAGGGTTAAAACTACAACCAAGCACCAGTAGAAAGTGGAATGAATTACAGAGCTATAAAAGCCCTGGATTTCAATGTTTACTTCATCGCTTGAAAGACTGAGTCCAAAGCCTCTATACTGTCCACACATTTTATACTAAACATATCTGTGTGATGATAAAGAGCATTCCTTTCAGCAAGGGGTGAATGAAGTCAGGCATCTTCAACAATTTCTACAATGAATCTGTGGGGGGAAAACCCTCAGCTACAGTACTGCAGCGGTGAAAAGCACCAAACAGAAAGATCAGACTGATTATATTTCAACTAGTAGCTGAAAGCCTGTGCTACCACCTATGGGTTATTCATATAAAAAAGCCAAAAGTGGGGGCTCTTGTTTCCATGTGTGGTGTTATCGTGAGCAGTGTTGCTATTTGTACACGTTACCTAGAGTTTGTGCAGAGTGCTACTCCCTGGCTGGAGGCACCACCACTTCTTTGTTACCCCACATAGCTGTAACTGCCACCTTCTCTGATCAACTGTCACTTTCCAACTGCCACAGAACCTTTGCACTCCAACATTCCATCAGGTTCTCATACGGCCTAGTGCTACTGAATCTGGAGATATTCTAAACAAAATAGCTCTCAGCCATGCTTGTAGCTGTTGCCATCACTTTATGCTGACTCAGACATTCTAGGCTTCCGAGTGACACACCATGCAGCAATCCTGGAATCATAGAGATAATTAAGGCCCAAAAGGACTGGTTGTCTCAGTGAGACGACAATAGGAGTACAAAAGGCCTGATTCACATTTACACTAAGATCCCAAGTCAAATCCAGCCCAGACTGGTAAGAAGCAAAAGTCATTATCATTTGATGGCTGTTTGATGGTCCCAGTCTGGTTCCTAGTGGATAGGTGCCCATTTAAAAACAAAACAAAAATCCCTAAAGTAGCATTAATTGTTGCCCCTTTGCTGGAGTTACTGTAGAAGCCAAGCACTGAGCAATATATAGTGTGAATTACTTTCTCGCCACAGCGGAGAAGGATTGAGACAAACTGCAATTGACTCTAAAGCACTGCAGTTGTCCATAGACTAGAGAGCTTCAAGGTCTGGCTCTCTCTTCTTGCTCCTTGCATAGACAGTTACACCTGTGTAAAGTGTATGGCAAGTGGGTATAAAATGCTACCCATTTTTCACAGGCAGGACTACAGAACGAGCCAGGCAATAGAGAATTAGGGCCTCAGGGTTGTTCATCCATCACCTTCAATCAGTATCAAAGTCACTTAAAATATTTAAAAATCAAGGACAAATAGGAAGTTTTTGTTTTCTGAACATTGTGGTGTAGGTCACATTGTGTTGTGCATTCCTGCTCTTGCACAGATCTTTTGAAGATAATGTTACGTAAATGGGACCGCTGCTGCTCAATATTTAAAGTATGGGCCCAATTCTGACCTCAGTTGTGTGGGTGAAGAGCTATGGCCCCGAGTCTTAAAACACCAGATATGCTATAATTTAAAAAACATTCTATCATGGTATGATGATGTATTTACCTAGGAATCCGTTCCATCTCAGTGCCAGAGATGACCTTTATACGAAAAGCAAAAGTAGTAGTAGTGGTGACTTTTTCAAATACTATGTGCTCAAAGACACAATAAAACAGAAATAATACCTTTCACTCCTACAGCTCACTCCATCTGAGGATCTGACACCAACTAAATGAGTCTCACTACATTTTGTCAGGTATGTAATCATACAGATCAACCTTAATACAGATGGGGCAACTGAGTCACAGAGAGATCAAGTGACTTACCTAAGGTCACACAGGAAGTATATAGTAGAGGCAGGAATAGAACTCAGGTGTCCTGACTCCTGGTTTTGTGCTTCAATCACAATACTGCTCTTAGAAGATGGTCCTTCCACTTATGGATCACCCTATTTCAGAACTGCAGGATATATATATTTACACTCATTAACTTTACACTACACCTTATTCCATGAAACATGAAGTTTCTTAGGCCGAGGAAATGGAGAAAGAAAACACAGTAATCTATAAGGTTGACTGCAATAACTGAGTTAGAAAAAGTGAAATGGAAGGGAATTGAAGAATTGGAAGAATGGATTGCAACCGGATTTCCCTTTTCAGACATTATCACAGCCTATGATAGGCCAACAATATCTACTTAAAACCATCCCCAGATGATTACATGAATAATCCTTGGGCAGGGCCTCAGTGGCACCAAAGCAGCACTAAGTTCAGCTAAAAGGGGTATACAGGCAGCTGTAAAGTCACCCTTGTAGCTCCCTGAATCTAGGGCTGGTCAGTGCCAACCTTAATCCATGACATAATGTAAAGCCACTTTGGGGCCACTCTATACTATGCCAACTGCCACCAGGCCCAATTAATCAGTTCAGAAGCTGGGAGATACCAGAGCACATCTGCTTTCTGGCCACACCCTCTTTTGCCAGGGTATACCTGCTCTGACAGGGCCTGGAGGGGCCATGGAAAAGAAGAGCTGCTACAGGAGGCTCTTCTCCAGGCAGGTCTTCCCTCATACTGGAGGAATCTGCATTTATTCCAAATTAAAATCTGCTTTGCATTACTCCAGCAGTCCAGAGCAGACATAATGTCACTGTGGATCTCCCCCTGTATCTACCTGGGTTATCTCAGGCAGCGTAGGTGGGGGTTAGGAGGGACTTGGTCCAGAAAAAAGAATCCCAGAAATATGGAGCACTGACAGTAACCTCAATAAAAAGAACGAGGAGTACTTGTGGCACCTTAGAGACTAACACATTTATTTGGGCATAAGCTTTCGTGGGCTAAAACCTACTTCATCAGATGCATGCAATGGAAAATACAGTAGGAAGATATATATATACACATGGCTACCACTCTGAAACCAGTAACTTCAATGTCATCTTTCAAAATTTTTACCTACGTAGATCATGTGCATCCATCTATTATCAGCTACTCCCCTTAACCTCTTCACAGCTAGTCCTCCAGGATACTGCTGTGCAATCACTGTTCCATTGGAAAACTGAGTGTGTAATGCCTGTCACGTTTATCAGAGCACCAGGTGTATGCAGCCTGATATACTGTTCATGGAAGGTTCAGTAGCTGTCATGGTGATAGTCATCACAGTCACACCTGGCAGTTTTTTCCCAAATTATTCCAAAATGCATATAAACCAGTTCTCCCAAGCCCAGGCTTAAACACAGCTTAGTTTTTACTTTATTTTCCACAGCTCTCTTCCTAGTAGGTATAACACTCAATGTCTTTTTTATTCCGCACATGACCTTTTCAGTATCTGAAATCAAAATCTTTGTGTATCCAGCAATAACACTGTGCATTGCCCCACTCCTCCTATTTCTTAGACTTCCTCATTTTTCAGTCCTGTAGCCAGCTGTCAAAATTTTGCCATCCTATCAAAATCTCAATTATTCTTAAATAGTCCCAGATGAAAAGGCCCATACATCCACCACTTTTTCCAATGTCCTGGATTTTTCAGTAAGCTTAATGCTAGTGAAAAGATCCAAAATGACGGCTTGGAGAACGAAGTCTTCAACCTAACAAACTTGTTCTGTATCGGCAGTCGCAGTACTACCTGCCCCATACTTCAGGAAGGACCATCTCTAGTGGTGTGAAGGTTGTTGAATTTCCAGTAAAATGCTGGCCTCTCTGTTGAGACCATAGAAAAGGATGCCAGTCAGTACCAATAATGCTGTGTACACATGTCACAGGAGCTACAGAGACACCACCAGCTCATTCCATGCAGGCCACCAAACAACCATCAGAAGGTAATCAGTTTTGGACATGCTAGCCTAGGTCACATTTGGACTGGTGACCTAGCAATGAACGATCTACATCTATCTAGGATATCATAGCTATGCTTTTCCAGTGTGCCCACCAGGATACCTAGGTGTCAGTGCCAAACTGTTCAAACTTGCCACCTCAATCCATGCTAGGACACCTGGATAAAAGTGGCCTGGTTTTCAAACATCTTGAGAACTTGCAGCTCCCAATAAAGTCAATAGGAACTGTGGGTGCCTTTGAAGATCACCCCACTTTTCATTAAGCGCCTAAATATTAACTGAGGTAGCTAACTTTCGGCATTTAGGTTTGAAAATTTTGGACCAGGTACCTATCACTGGATAGCATCGATCTTAGTACTAGTCTTCTGGGCCAAACATTTGGATTTCACACATCTAAATAATCCCATAGACAATGCACTCTGAAGCAGGCAGCCAGAGAAGGAATGGAATTGTACCTTGAAAAGCTCAGAAAAAAGAAGCTGCTGCAACTGGTTGGCTCTCTACCTTATCAGTGAACGCAAGGGGGCTTTGAGTGGGGAGAGCCACTAAGAGCTTGTTCAGGGTATTCCTGGAAAAGGAGGGTGACAGGAGCTATACACTTGTCAGAGGAGCAAACTGAAGAACTGGAAGGTTGTGGGGTTGGAAGGGATTTTAAATTATTTGAGTTCAGATATTAACTTGGAAGTTTTGGTACTTGGACAACTCTCTTAAGGTTTATCAGTCACTATTGTAACCCTATCTGTGATTTACCCCAGTCTCTCAAAAATGTAATTTATTATAAACTGTATAAACAAAATACAGATTTGACTGTGAAATTTAACATATAGGTTTCCTAATTCTCCTATATTTTGAAAGGAAATCAGTATTTCTCCCTGGCTGAGATGAAGTTGGAACTTCACAGCATACTCCAAGCCAAAGAAGCAGCAGGATGAGAAGGGGGAGTAGTGCCCCCTGAAGCCAAAATGAAAGTATTACTCCCATTTCAAGGACATCTGTAGCAGGGGTTTGAAGACAGCCTGGCTGGTTTGTGTCAAGCTTACAGTGATTTCATAAAGAAATATGCTTTCATCAACTATGAGAAATGAAGGCACTTACCTCCCTCGCCTCAAGCTACCAGAGACCAAGATGACATACATACACTCTTCTTCCTTCACACATCCTCTACTGATCTTCTTGAGGGTCTTCAGGTGTTTCTGCTACCCATTGCACTGCTACTGGCCCCACCACAAATGATGTACTAAACCACAGGCGGGCAGAAAAGAAAGAAATTATTCAAGGACCCCAAAAAGGCCTAAAGTACCACTAATATTTTTAAGTTGACTGAATTGGTTACCCATGTGATCCTCACAATTCTAAAAAGTCGGTGTATGCATGCACACGCACATATATTTAGGAGTTGCTTGTAAAGGTAACTGATGGAGAACCTGGAAGTTACCTTCTATTTCATTTTAAGGCATGGTAGGAGTCAACTTTTAGTGCATACAGTGTGTGTATTAAAAGTTGACTCCTACCATGCATTAAAATTAAATGGATGGCAAAACCCAGGTTCTCCGTCAGTTACCTCTATAGGCAGCTCCTGAAAGCACTATATCTTTGAGGATATTTGACAGCTTTCTAGAAGGTGAATTGTTAGATAACTATATAGTGCCCAAAAGTTACTTATGTTTCAATTAGATTCCAGAACAGTGTGTCTATTTACCTTAATCATTCATGTTGAGGTTTTCAAGGTCTTTTGTCTTTGTGTTCCCATCATGTGAACTCATCAAGCATCAAAGTTTTTCAGCTTGTGCACTGATAACATTACAGCTGGCATAACACCATAAAAACATTTTGGCAGCCAAACAAATAGCTTTACACGAGACCCAACATAATTGTGGGTTATTAAAAAATGTTTCCTGCGCACTACTGGAATTCCCCTAATTAGCTGAGTATTTTCTAATCTGTCCAAAATACATTGTACATTGTGCCAAAACTTCTACATGTTTTTACCCTTATTTGCCCAGTGTACTGGGGGGGTTTCTTGGTCGCCCTTATAGCACTGGCTTCAGATCCACTACTAAAGCATGTAGAAGAATTGAGGCAGTTGAAATCTAAAAATGTATAGGAATTTTCTTCCAGTGACTTCTTTCTACCAAGCCCAGAATCTTTCACTAAGCCAGAGGTGGCCTGGTGTCTTGTGGGCCAATTTCAACCCAGGGAGCTCAAAAATACAGCCACTCCTATTTTTAATATGGAGGCTTGGCCAGCAGAGACTACAAGTCCCAGCATGCAATGCTCCACCTTGCTCCCAGAGTAAATTCTCTTAGATAAAGGTGCGTTGCATTCTGGGATCTGTAGCCTTAATAGGCTGCACCTTCACAGTTAAGATCGCAGCCGCTGTAACCTGCTGGATTTCATGCAAATTAGCTCCTCAAGCTCCTGCCAGTTTACTAACGTGGGCCTCGGTTGGCAATCCCTGCACTAAATTAATAAAGAGCAATACCCTCTTCTTTTTCCAAGCACCAGTGAAAAATGTCCATCCCATAACGATTAACTCCCAATCGCTCTCCTGCTGATATTGCAGAAAACTTCCAATTTATAATGATTTAGTGTAGTTACGCATTGTGCACTGTAAAATGTCCTTAGGGAAAAAAACAGGATCCTTTCTTTCCATAAGCTGAGAAGTACTTAAGTAACTTCTCAAATGGTTTTACTCTGAAAATAACCTAAATCTTAAAGACCAAAAGAGAACTCATAATTTATATGCTTTTAAAATAATGTTCATGGCAATACCTACAGTATTTACTTCCAACAGTTTGCATGTGAATGCAAAACTTTCTAGAAAATAAAAATACAATCCCTTATCTCCATAAATTATATACTATTATGAAATGTATTTTATTAGAGTCATCTTAAAAAGTAAGAGAAAGGTTGAGTATGATAATTCAATAAACTTCAGTGGGAGCTTTGCCTGAACTAGGACAGAATAAAAGCTGCAGGATTTGACCTTTTATAGTTTGCTTATCTTTTAGATAAGATTCTTTCACAGATAAAGTCTATGGTCCTGATTCATTCTTTCCTTGGACCTATCCTAGTCATTTACATCCATCAAAAATTATCATAAAACACTACCATTCTGATCTGATAGCAGTTTACATCCAGTTTGCACTCATGTAAATGAATGCACTTGTTTCAAGAGTATTGCAAATCTAGAGGGCCAGATTCTACTATTAGTTATGTTGGTGCAACTCCAGAGTAATGCCACTGAAAGAGTTATTTTAGATTTACTTTGGTGCAACAGTGTAAAATTTGCCCGATGTGTTCTTCAATATAATCTTACAGGTTCATATCCTCGCTGATGACAAGAATTGAGGCAGTTGAAATCTAAAAATGTATGAGCTCCACTGATGTACACCTGCTGAGTTTCTGGTCCATAATATATAAAGCCTAGAGCATGCAATTTGCAGAAAAACCTGCAGGTAGGGAGGGGGTTTCACAGAGGAAACCTCTGCAGGATCTCCTCACTAAGACCTTATCTACACTACAGGTTACTTGGGTATAATTTACATTGCAATGGGGTGGGCATAATCCACCTCCCTGAGCAACGTAAATTATACCAACCTAAGTGCTGGAGTAGACAGAGCTTCTCCCACCAAAATAGTTACCACTTCCCCGGGAGACAGAGTTTTCTCCCCTCCCTTCCACTTAGAGTGTCTCCACCACAACCGCTACAGTGGCGCAGCTGCACTGTAAGTGCTGTGGTGTAGATGCAGTGGCGGATTACTGCATGGGCCAATGGGGCCCATGCCCAGGGGCCCTGGCCAACTTGGGGGCCCCCGGCAGGATTGCCAGAACTCTGGTCCCGCCCCCTACTCCTCTGCTCCCTGCACCAAAGGCCCTTCTGCCCTGCTCCTCCTCTTCCCATTGAGGCCCCACCTCCTGGCCAGGCCAGAAGCCAGAGCCCAGCTGTGGTGGTGAGCGTACATCCCCCCGCTACCCCGCACAGAGTTGGCCCAGCTGCTCGCCAGAGCCCCTCTCTCTCCCCTCCCTGCACAGAGCTGCTTGCCAGAGTCCTTCTTTCCTCCCTTCCCTCCATATGTGTGGAGCCACTCACTGGAGCCCCTCTCTCCCCTGTGTCCCCCCATGCTCGGACTCAATCCAAGCCATTCCCCGAACCCTACTTCTCCCCGACACAGGGCTAGCCAGAGCCATGCTGTTCGCCCCAGGCAAAAGTGGGCATTTGTCCTGTTTGCTCTTGCCAACTGGTGATTGCTTGGCAAGAGCAAATAGGACAAATGCCAAGTTTTGCCAAAAAAGTTGGGACATCCAGGGCAGGACTTAAAAAGGGGACTGTCTCAGCCAAAATGGGACACATGGTCACCCCCTAGGCTGTAATAAGAGCCATCCAGGGAGCATGGGCAGAGCCCTGGACCCTCCACCTGCCCTGGGCAGGGGGCCAGGGAGCCCAAAAGCAGCCCTTGGCCCATGTCCCTGCCCCCCAGGGCACGCTGCCCAGGGCACATAGAGGGTCCAGGGCTCCGCCCAGCAGCCCAAGCTCCCTGCACAGCTCTTACCACAGCCAGGGTTCTGGCCAGGCCATGGGGCAGGGCCTGGGGAAGGGGAGGAGCCCCGTGGAGGGAGGTGGGATGGGGGGCCCAAATGTTCTTTGTGCCCAGGGCCCTAATAAATCTTAATCCGCCTCTGTGTAGATGTAGCCTAAATTTCCTCCACATCATTCCATAATTCATTTCAATGGTATTCACAACCCTCTTTCGTTCGCTTCCCTTGAACAGTCATACCAGTAAATTTTTGTTTGCAGAAGTGTTCACAGAAAGAGAAAAGTCACGGCTATTCATGCAAATAGGTATTTGTGCCTGAAGTATCGACCCAGCCATCTGAAAAGCTTTTTGTGATATTCTGAGTCATCCAGTCTGGGAACAGAAATACAACAGCATGTGACTCAGGTGAGCAGTCACACAAATACCAAATACTCAGAATTTTACTTCTAGTGCAAAAGGAGTCCATAGACTGGAATGTATTTCAATAAATAATTTCAAATGACCAAATTTATGGTCAAATTCTATCCATGGATAATTCACGAACAGAAACAGGATAAATTCAACTCATAAATTGTTCATTGCAAATAATCATCCAGCTTTATTTTTCGATGGAGATATTTAGAGAAAAAGAAGCATAACTCCTCAAAAGCAGAGAGACAGTCTATGAAAGTAAAAAGAAAAATAATTACTTACTCCATATATTACCATGCCCACAACACATTTTCTGTGAAATTTTTCAGAATATAATATATTGTGCAATCACAGAGTCTCCCATCTTTCTACATTAATTGCCATATTTTGAAACTGCAGACTACTTTTTGAATATGTTGGCCTACGCTATTAACTTATGTAATGCAGAATCCAGTAGATTTTATCATAGATTTATAGCATCTATTATTGAGGTTTATATCAGTCCACGTATTAATATTTCAGTCTAAACACCCTTTTACATTCTCTACAATATAACTTGTCATTGTTAATCTCTTACGCTGATGTTAAACATTTTCTTACTACCAAAGTCTAAGAACAATGTGGACCATATTTTCTGTGCAGCTGGAAAGAATGATTGAAGAGTGGATTGATTGAAAACCTTGATTTATCTCATCTAAGGTTTGCTATAATGTGCAGTGATTTATGTCCTGGAGCAGGCTCTTTGATTAGTTTACCATGCTCTAGAAAGGCTAAACATAATGGGCATTAAAATTTCAACACAAATGTTTTCTCTGCAGTAAGCACAATAGTGACATCTTGTGCCTATCAATACACATATGAACTGGAGTTCTGACATTTCTCAGTAGACACTTACCTCTAGAGCTTTGTGGTTTAATTGATCAATATTTAACCTACTTTGATGCAATTTACACACCAAAACTACATTAAAATAACATTAAGGGCCTGCCTTAAGCTAACAACAGTCAGGAAATGCAGAGTTAAGGCTAAAACGCCATTTTTAACCCATCCCCCGTTATTTTCAGCCTCTCTAAGCAATGTGTGGTTTTGTGCTGCAATGCCAGACTAGAGCAGGATTTCAGCATGTGCACTAATTTTCTTGGCTTTTCTTATGATAAGTCGGACCTTGTTGTTCATTACAAAACTTAAACTGATTGTACAGAACATGGGACAGATTGTGCTTGACTCCTTTGTAAATGTGTACATTACTGGTATTGTGGGTGGGTGTGTATTACAGGTCCCCCTCTGTGCCAATCCACAGATGATATGTATTGTTATAGCCCTTAACTACAGAGCCTTGATTCTTTAACTCAAGCTGTAACAACTCATGCTTTTAATTCTGTAGGTCCACAGTTCAATCCCAGATGTGTCAGCCAAGATGGTGTCCATCACAAATGCACAAGGAGAGCCTGCAAGGAGCTTCACTGCACCTTGCACTTCCTCCAGAACAAGAGACACATCCAGTGGTGTCCTTGCCCTCAGGAAATGCTTCCCTCCCATCTACCTCAAAGAGGTTCTGCACCTCAAAAAGCATGAATGTAGTTCCATCACCTTCCTTCCGTACAGGGCCCAATCACTCTCAGGATCAGCCAGCCCGTACCGGGTTTACAATGGTGCCGTGGTGCCGGGCCCACACTTGATCAATATTCCAAGCAATCATATCCCAGTGGTATTTCTGCCATCCACTCCATGTCACCTTAAACAATCAACTGGATTGCCAACCTAGATTTGGATATCTAACACTACTGTTTTTTAAAATCACATGACAGAAGATCATTTATGAATAGTGCCTTTTCTCCCAAAAGATTCCAGGGCACTTTACAAACTCTGTATCACTTATAAAATATTCACTTCACTCAGCAACACTGAAGGACAGCCACCTCTGGGATGGAATGAAGAAACTGTACAATAGTAAATAATGTTTATTTCAACTTAAAACAGGAAGTGAAGAAAATGCCATATTGAAGTAAACTGAATTTAGGCAAGCCCAGTGTCATTATCCAACTTGAGTTCACCCAGGACACCTGGTCTTATCACATTAATTCTTGTGAAAATAAGTAAGGCATCTTTTATGGTAAGGATCTCCATTTCACCAGACATTCAATACATAGCACATCCAGCAACACAGCAACTCCATACTGGGTCATTGGGTCAGTAAGGGAAGAAAACACAGATACAACAATGAAAGGCAATATATAGAAAAATAGATTAGATAAATACAGAAACACATACAAGATAGATAAAGTGCCACCTGCTGAATTACCAAAATCCACTCTTGTGACAACCTAGACTTTCCTTGAACACTTTGCATTTTGATACACATCAAGCCTGATTAGCTTTGTGTGCGCTGATGAGATCACAGCCCAAGTGGTGTAGCTGCAGCCCATTCATCAAAGTCTATGTACTGTTAGCAAAAGCTCCGTGTGTTATTCACACAGTAAGTGTATGCTTGCCTAATAAAAGGTCATTTTCTTAAGCAACTTCCATCCCAACCCACCAAAGCACAGAAGAAAATGTCTTCATTTCCAACATAAGAGAGAAAAAATTGAGAAAAATTGGAAAAACTGAATTTGACCATCATATGACCTTCATCTGATTTTTTTTTAATCACTTGTGTGGAAGATGAGGAACTTTTGATTTTATTTTCTTCCTGCATCAGTTTATATAAATATTTTTAATGCTACCTCCATTGGCATTTACATAAGATAAAAGGGCTGAAATCAAACTTTTGCCTCAATATTTTTTTTTACTTTTATGACTTAAACCTAATTGTAGGTCTGCATTGCAGTCCTCAAACTCTTCTGTATAAAGCATGCATAATCAGCAGACTTGTAAGATTCTGCTAATATCACAGTTAAGTGCCTTGAGCAAACACACTATTATAATTTTGCACCAATTTGAAAATATCCATTTAAATATTAAATGAAGAGGAACTAATCAATAAAAACACACAGTCTCCTGGGAAGTACACTGGAAAAGACAGCAATAATCTGCCATTAACATGCAAATAAAGACCCAGCAGGAAATAATGAGAGCACTGACTTCATTGTGATGTTTTAGAAAGAACATTTTACTAAAATTTGGGCCAAATTCAACTCTAATTTAAAGCAATGTAAACTCAGACTACTCCCATTTACCTCAGTGAGCATAGACTTGGACTTCTGAGTACTTGCAGTGCCCAAACATTTAGAGATAATGCTGAACTGGGAAAGAGAAGAGAATGAGCTACAATCCCTATAGTATAGTCTATGCTAGGCGCTGTACAGATATTTTAAAATAGACAATCCCTAGCCTAAAGAGTTTAGAATCTGAAAAGACAAAGGATGGAGTAAAAGGGTACAATGTACAAGCAAAGTGGTCAAGGTGATGTGTTGGCCAACACCTTGATGGTTTCATTTTTAATTTTAGTTTTAGATTTTTTTATTATTATTTTGTCATGTGTGCCATTTCCCCCCATACTCCCTCCACTTACCTGTTTTTAGTTAGCAAGTTTCCAGCAGATGTCAAGGTAGAAATGGGTCTTTAGGAAAGATTTTAAGGCAGAAAGGGTGCTGGACTGGCAGGTCAGCATTCTATACATAAGGAGAGGCATGGGAAAAACACAGATAGCTGTTGGAGAAATGGACTAATGTCATCAAGGCTGGCATACCTGGAGAAGAGAGAAAGTGTCAACAAGGACAGATAAGTAGGGAGGGATAGAGTTATACAGGGCTTTGAAAACAAGGCCAAGAAGCTTGAACTTAATGTTGTGGAGAAGGGGGAGATAGTGGGAGGATTCAATTAGAGGCCAGAAAGGTGGGTAAGGAAAGTCATCTTAGGAACTGAAGTTTTTGGCAAGGGCTGGAAAGGGGAGATGGGAGTGTGAGGGAGGCAAGAAAGGAGGAGGGAGTTAAAGTAATTGATATGGGAGGTGGAGGCCTCTGCCACAGTTCTAGATTCCCAGATCATTCAACAATAATCCATTGTCAATATCCACAATTGTTGCTGTGTTGGTTATTTATGCACAGTAAGCCATGTGTTATTGCTTTTGTTCCCTGATTCAATTACTTATACATGTAATGCCTCATCCGACCTGGTCACCTCCTCTGGCACCACTCTTCTTATGGGTTTGACACACAGGCCTGGGTTCTTTTAGGTCCTGCCACCAGCCTCAGCTGAATGGGTTTATTTTGTCTTGTTCTGATACACGACTTGGCAGTGCCTTCACCTCCTAAACTCCTTCCTGGCAAAAATACTAGAGATGCTGCTTTGGTGCTAACAACCATCTAAGTCTGACCCAGACAGCTGATATATGTAGATTCCCAAGGAATAACACAAAGACATACGGTATAGCAAGCCCGGTAATTGTATTAAATAAATGGTAAACATTAACTAACAATGCAAACACATAGTGTTAGCGTTGCTGGTGCCCAACCCCATGACTTATGCCAGAGGTCAGTAAGACTTTAATGTCCTGTTGGTATGTGTACTATATTGGTGTGATCCTTAACACTCCTGTATTCACACCCTCTAGACTACTGTAATAATCATGGTACAAAATATGCCTTGTCAGGTATAATCTGAAAATTAATAACTTGCTATCAATAATATCATGATGAAATGTATGTAACAACATTATATATAAAGTTACAAATCCCCCCGGATGATGTTACTAGCATATGTTCAAGACCAAACAGTCTTTCCTAGGAAAAGGTGTTACAAGAGATCTATCTAAATAAAGAAATGTGGGTTTACCTCATTTACATATAAGCAGTAAACAGGGACATCAAACTAACAAGGGGAGAAGATTTCAGCAAACAGAACAATTTGTATTTTAGCAAACACCCGCAGTGGAAAAAAACAACAACATGGAGCTTCCTTCACCACCAGGCTTCATGTTGCCTTCCTCATAGCTTGAATAAACTTTACTCTCAGGGGTAACCTGCAGAAGAATCCAGTTCAAAGGTTCACTAGACTGTAAAAGAAATGGGCATAAAACCCCAAGTTATCTCTTTCACCTAAGATGACAAAGGAACCAGCACTTTGGGCTTCTGGAGGAGATCCTGACTGAAGGTGAGGGGTCAGCCATCTTGCTGGAAGTCTGCAGGTGAAAAAAGCCATCTTGAACAAAGCCTGTGCCTTGCTATATTAAGTTTTAGACTTTTAGATGCATGTTTTCACTTTTATTTATTTGTAAACATTTCTAATGTTACCTCTTACACTTCAACTCACTTAAAATCCTATCTTCTTTTCTTAATATGCTTGTTTTACTTTCAGTCTAAACCAATAGTGGTGTGTTTGAACTAAAGTGTTAGTTAACTTCAGTTAATGTAGCAAGCTGTTGGGTTTTGTCTCTTTAAAAGAGCAAATGGACCTTATTATTCCTCTGAATGTTGCAGAAGGTGACTAGACGTTGCAGAGCTCATGGGTTTTGGGACTGGGAGTGTGTTGGGGTCACCAGCTAACATTAACCAAGTCTGGTAAAGACAAGAGTGTGTCTGTAATAACTGTTGGCAGACTGTTAGATTCAAAATGGTTGAATCAGAGCTGTGCAGTACAGAACATGGAGTATTTACTGGCTGGGTGTGTGTGTCCCAGGCAGGGGATCCACAAAGTAGCAGAAGCATTTTGGGGCACTCAAAGTTATAATACAAGCAATGACACAACTTCTCACTGGTCTGAATTGCACCCTAGAATGTGACAGTTGAGGTCCTGGTGAGTGTGGTTTATTCAGTAGTAGAAGAGAGCAAGTTATCCAACACAGTCAGCTTTAGGATACAGTCAGTGGATTGGCATCTTGCAAACAATGGACCCAACTACCTACTTAAGGGTTGGTGCACTCACAAACTCCATAATGTAGGTTTCAGAGTAACAGCCGTGTTAGTCTGTATTCGCAAAAAGAAAAGGAGTACTTGTGGCACCTTAGAGACTAACCAATTTATTTGAGCATGAGCTTTCGTGAGCTACCCTAATGTAGGTGATTCTCAAGTTTAGATCTTGCTCGCTTCCCTCAGCAACTGTAGGAAAGGTCCAATGGTCTTGGTCAAGGCCCCTGCTATCCCAAGCTGGTCATGTAGAATTTTTTTATTACCCAAATTATACATCTTCTGCTTCTGAGGTACCTCTCCTCATAGAGAGACTCAGGGATCTGGCACAGACTAAATAAAAAACTAATTCTAAATCCACATTTTTATTCTATAAAATCCAACTGTAGATTAAAACTGGTAGGAACTCCTGATCTAGCAACAGGAAGTATTTCTTGCCACATAGTAACTGCTTTAGCTAGGGTCCGGGACCTAAGGGACTAATCTAGTCCTAACTAGAGCCACCATGAACAGGGACCGGCACAAACTTAGGAACATTGCTGCCAAGTACCCAGAGTCCAGTTTTCAAGGGTGGCCCTGCATGCAGGCATAGGTCTCCCTAGCTCACCCCATATTCAGCATAGGACAATATGGTCACCCTAATCAAACGGAAGTTTGCTTTCTAATTCACATGATTACTTATGATCCATTTTTTCACTATTCTCTCTGCCCTACCTTTGTTCTTGATTGCGACACTGCAGTCCAGTGTAAGGCCAGTGCATAGACACACTGCCCCTGGAGCAGCCCAGGAATGAGACTAGGGTGACCAGACAGTAAGTGTGAAAAATAGGAGGGGGTGAGGGAAATAGTTGCCTATATAAGACAAAGCCCTAATAGCTGGATATCCAGCCACCCTAAATTAGACTGACTGCAGGAGTCACACTCTCCTTCTCCCCAGTGCTCCAGGGAGGGACTAAATTGTATCAGGTCTATAAATTGCAACATTTGTTCCCTGAGGCACTGGCATGGCACAGCCTGCTTCCCTTGCTGCACTGTTACCAATGGTTATGCAGGATTGTCTTGCATGCCCTTAACCTCCTTGCATTACCTTACTAGATGGGACATTATTCAGCCCTTAACTATTATCCCTTACTGGACCACTTCAGATCTGACCTTGAACAAAGGTAAACTTAAAATGGATATCTGAGGGGGGGTTGGGGGACCTTCATAGCATGAAGGTCTATTACAGTGAAGTTATCTCCCTGGGGAAGTGACGGAATACCATTCACCCAAGCCATTCAAACTGGAATTAAGAATATACTTGAGTGAACAATCCTTTACTGGAAGAGGTAGGGACTAGATAATCTAATAGATCTTTTCCTTCTCTGGTTTCTATGATTCTTGGTGAAAGAAAGATGTGGACTAAGTGAATAAATGTTCTTTCAAACAGCTGATACTTTCCTGTTGCAATGATTTATTTTTAAAGGTGCCAATAGTTTTTTAATGCCATGTTAAAAAGCACATAGAGAGTCATATCTAATTCTCTGGAGCCAATAATGTGTTCCTTATTAGGTGCAAAACCCTGAGCTGTTGGTTTATTTATTCATTCACGCGAGGAACACTTGCTGTCCCTGATTTTAAGAAACATTTGGCTTTCTGCCCAGCAGCCAGACAGCCGGTGTGGAGAACAGGTTGAAACCAATCTGCCCCCTCTGGGGCACTAGTAGCAGGAAGCATAGAAACTACTAATGTGTTGGCCTCTGCATGGAGGTGCAAAGTGGGGAGAAGGCTTGTTGCACCCTATTCCTCCCCACACTTGCACATCCTCCTGTATTATGCCTTTAAACATAACCGTTGCAGATATATAACTTTTACACAATTGCCACCTTTGGGCCCAACTGACTTCACTGGACATACTTGTGAATTCTCAGCACTTCTCAGGATCTGACTCCATGTCGCAGTGAAACATTTAAATTTAGGATGAAATATCGAATGCTGTTCCTATTTATACATTTTTTGTGACCACACTGATAAAATCACCTGATGAATCAGACAACAGGAGCACTGGCATTAGCCCACATTCTGATCTCATTCAAGCCAGCCTGCTGCCTGATTAATGAGTTGTGATATCATAGTCTGTGAGGATGAATACTTAAGTGGCAAGAAGAAGAACAACATTAGACTTTGTCAGGCTCTATGTAAAAAACTAAGGAAGAAGAAAACCTTTTATAGGACAAAGTTTTTTCCAATAAAGATACAATCAATTATTCTCTTCTCCATGCTGCATAAAACCATTACAAAACTGCTTAAAACCATCAGTTACCACTGTGTGTATATAAAGTCTGCTGCAGTTTCCACGGTATGCATCCGATGAAGTGAGCTGTAGCTCACGAAAGCTCATGCTCAAATAAATTGGTTAGTCTCTAAGGTGCCACAAGTACCCCTTTTCTTTTTGAAAACAGAGAGAAATGCTAAGAACCTTTTCCAGGAAATTTCACTACAGTTGGCAATCAGGGAATTTTGTATTTTGCTTACCTAAAAAAGAATGTTCAGTCTTTCAGAAAGAGAAGCACCTCAGAGCAACTGTAATCTTATGGGTTTGGTGAAGTGTCTTTGAGGCTGGTGGGCGTGGCACTGCTCTTCATTTAAGATAGCTGTAAGAGAGCTTAGCAGCCCCTTCTAAAGCAAAGGCATATGTGAGACAGGAATTTGAACCATGTGGAGGGCTTTGGCTGGGCATTGTTTTGGGTGGGTGCATAAAAGAAGCAGGAGAGAGAGAGAGAGAGAGACAGACAGCGGCTAGAAAAGCACAGTGTGTAGACCTGGCAGAAGCCTTAAGGAGGGGCTTCTGGGTCTGAACAAGGTGGGTAAGGAGGCTTGAGGCTGTAAGCAAAAAAAGCTTTCTCCTATTGTTTGGTTCCACCTATGTTTGGGGAAACAGGACTTTGTACATTCCTTGTAAATAAACAAGATTGCATCAAGAAAATACCTATCTCAGCTTGGCCGCCTAACTGGCACAACCTTCAACACCCTAAATTTGGCTAACTGCTCAGGTCAATGAATTACCCAATATTTTTCAAGGAAGTTATTAATATTTTTAAGTATTCATCCAGTTCTACTCTAGGAGCTTATAAAAGGCTAGGAAGGGTGGTTTTTTGGTTATGGTATTGGACTGGGATGCAGGTAATCTAGGTTCTATTCCTGGGTCTTCCACAGATTTCCTGTGTGACTTTGGAGAAATCACTTAATCTCTCTGTTGCCTCAGCTTCCCATCTGTAAAATGGGGATAATAAAACATAGGTGTTTTTAGGATAAATTCATTATATATTGTTTGTATTTCAGTGTAGAGCCCCCATCTGAGATCAGGATCCCATTGTGTAGCTGTGTCCCCACAACAGCATTTCAGTAGCCTCTGTGAAATGAGTTTGTGGCCTCTTCCAGTCTCTAGCAGTTATATGCATCATTACTACTGGCAGTCTTCTTGGCTCTCTCTCAAAAGTGGGCAGAGTTCTGAAATGACATAGGTCCAGCTCCACATAAAGTTAAGCACCTGAGTCCAAAACTCAGGCCTCACTGAGATGCTCCAAACCCCTGCTAAGCTGCTGCCTCATCTTGAGGGCACCTAAAGTCCCTCGGGGCCTAAATTTCCACTGTTGAAATCCTTTAGGGTGCCTAAGTTTCTGCCTTTGAGCATGTAGTACTGCTGCCTCACTCTAAGCAGGTTGGCACCTATCTTCTTGCAATCATTCATTGCTTCTTGTCCGATCCTCAGAGATTAACAAGACCAATTTTTCACCCTCCTCCTTGTAGCAACCTTTTATGTACTTGAAAACTGATATGTCCCCCCTCCGTCTTCTCTTCTCCAGACTAAACAAACCCAATTTTGTCAATATTTCCTTACAGGTGATGTTTTCTAGACCTTTAATCATTTTCCTTGCTCTTCTCTGGACTTTCTCCAATTTGTCTGAAATGTGGTGCCCAGAACGGGACACAATACTCCACCTGAGGCCTTATCAGCACGGAGTAAAGTGGAAGAATTAATTCTTGTGTCTTGCTTACAACACTCCTGCTAATACATCCCAGAATGATGTTTACTTTTTTTGCAACAGGGTTACACTCTTGGCTCATATTTAGTTTGTGATCCACTATAATCACCAGATCCCTTCCACAGTATTCCTTCCTAGGCAGTCATTTCCCATTTTGTATGTGTGCAATTGTTTGTTCCTTCCTAAGTGGAGTACTTTGCATTTGTCCTTATTGAATTTCATCCTACTTACTTCAGACCATTTCTCTAGTTTGTCCAGACCATTTAGAATTTTAATCATACCCTCCAAAGAACTTGCAACCCCTCTCAGCTTGGTATCATTGGCAAACTTTATAAATGTACTCTCTATGCCATTATCTAAATCATTGATGAAGATATTGAACAGAACCAGACCCAGGACCAATCCCTGTGGGACCCACTAGATCTGCCCTTCCAGCTTGACTGTGAACCACTGATAATTACTCTCTGGAAATGGTTTACCAACCAGTTAAACACCCATCTTATAGTAGCTTCATCTAGGCTATATTTTCCTAATTTGTTTATGAGAAGGTCACGTTGAGACAGTATCAAAAGACTTACTAAAGTCAAGATATACCACATCTACTGTTTGCCCCTATTCACAAGGATTGTTACCTTATCAGTGAAAGCTATTAGGTTGGTTTGACATGATTTGTTCTTGACAAATCCATGTTGACTGTTACTTATCACCTTATTATCTTCTAGGTGTTTGCAAATTGATTGCTCCATTATCTTTCTGGGTACGGAAGTTAAACTGACTGGTGAGTAATTCCCTGCATTGTCCTTATTCCTCTTTTTCTAGTTTGGCACTATATTTGCCCTCTTCCAGTCCTCTAGAATCCTGTCTTCCATGAGTTTTCGCAGATAATCACTAATGGCTCAGATATCTCCTCAGTCAGCTCCTTGAGTATTCTAGGATGTCATTCATCAGGTCTTGACGACTTGAAGACATCTAACTTGTCTAAGTAATTTTTAACTTGCTCTTTCTCTATTTTAGCCTCAGATCCTACTTCATTTTCACTGCTGTTCACAATGTCAGATGTACGATCGCTACTAACCTTTTTGGTGAAAACTGAAATGAAAAAGTAATTTAGCACTTCCGCCATTTCTACATTTTCTGTTATTGTCTCCCTGACCCTCCCCCCATTGAGTAATGGGCCTACCATGTACTTGGTCTTCCTCTTGCTTCTAATGTATTTGTAGAATGTTTTCTTGTTGCCCTTTATGCATCTAGCTGGTTTAATCTCATTTTGTGCCTTGGCCTTTCTAATTTTGTCCCTACATGCTTGTGTTATTTGTTTATATTCATCCTTTGTCATTTGACTTAGTTTTCACTTTTTGTAGAACTCTTTTTTGAATTTCAGAGTATTGAAGATCTCCTGACTAAGCCAGGGTAGGCTCTTGCCATACTTCCCTATCTTTCCTACGCAGTGGGGAAGTTTGCTCTTGTGCCCTTTACAATAGCTCTCTGAAAAACTGCCAACTATCTCAAACTGTTTTTCCCCTTAGACTTGTAGCCCATGGGATCTTACCTACCAGCTCCCTGAGTCTGCTAAAGTCTGACTTCTTGAAATTCATTATCTTTATTCTGCTAATGGGCCTTAACTTCCAGGGCCGTCAATCTGAAGCCTTACACACACTCTTTTTCCCACCTTTTTTCCTTTTTTGTTTTTGTTTGTTTTTAAAATAAGGTCTTAAAAATGAATGCTGCAAACTATGCATTAAAAAGTTTCATCCTGCTCCCACTGAAGTCAATGGCAATACTGTTGATGTTAATGGGAACAGGACAAAATCCAAAGAGATTGGCCCTGGAAAAAAAACATAGTAATACATATCTTAGAGTCATCATTTTATTACATATGGAAAAGGGGGTGAACTTGAACTCCACATGTTAATGTAAACATTGTAAAGGTAATTATATGTACAGTTCTACCAAGAAGGAAGTTACAGTATGTACAAATCTTTCCTTTAAACTAACAAGCTTCCACAGATTGATTTTTACCATAGAGATTCCAGTTTATAGCACCATTTTTCTAAGTGATGTTCTGCACTAGGGTATAATTTAGATGATGGATCCCTCTCAATTACTGTCCATTAGAAGACAGGAAAACATTAAGATCAACTGAGTATTGTGAGAATTATGGGTTACTCTTTAAGTGAAGAGATTGTAAGTGAAAATTAATTTAACATGTTCATTTCTGATGTTGTGTAGCACAATCTCAAGCAAAAATGCCTCAGTAAAAAAATTACCCTTTGCCCAGGAAAAAGACTACTTGGTAGTATTTACATGGACAGCAAAAGAGAGAGTGAGAGAGAGAGAGAGCTGCCTGGGAATTTTTCGATAAAACATTTTTTCATCTGAAAATGCCAATTTGTTGACATTGACATTTTTATGGAAAAATCAGTTTTGATGGAAAAATTCTCAGGTCTAAGATGGAGAGAGCAAGGGGAAGAGAGAAAGAGAGGCTGCTCAGAGGCTAGGGCATTCATCAGGTATGTGGAAGACCTGGATTCAAGTCCCTACTCGGCCTGATTTGGTGAAAAAAATTGAAACACCTCAGTTTCATTCCAATATGAAAAAAAAACACTCTGAAACATTGAAATTTTTACAAAACCAAACTATTGTATTCTGGCCAGTTCTAATCACTGTATCACTTTCCCAGCATAGTGAAAGCTCTTCTCAGCAAATGCCCCAAACAGCATAAGTTACAAAATATTTCATATGATTGACAGCATTGATTTCAAAAGGACCAGTCCCACAAGGTGCTAAAAACCTGATGTCAAATGTGCACATGTGAAGGTGTTAGACTATTTAAATGGTATGCACTAATGTTAGTGCACAAGTGTTTGCATTTGCAAAGTGCAGACTCAATTATGTGTATGCACAATTTTCCATACATACAAGTAGACACTGAGTAAGGGCTGAAAATTAGGCCAAGTCCAATCTGTATGTGTATTATACTAAGGGTCAATTTTTTTAAAATGGCCTCCTAAATTCCCTGTGCAAATTCCACATTTGTGCCTAGAAATATGGATAGAGTGTTCAGTTACCCATTTTGTAATGGCAAATACCAATCTGCCTGGGCAACTCAGGCAGCTGTCTTTGATTACCTTCAGGTGTAATCTTCATTGTAAGAGTAACTTAGAAAAATTATGTGGCTGTCTTGGGGAATGAAAGAAATTTCTCCAATATAATCTTTTCCAATTTATTTTTAAAAGCTAAAAATTCTTTTAACCTGGATGACGTTTATGTTGTACATTATAGTGAAATAAGAAATATCACATATTAACTCTTTCAACTTGGCTGGAATAACATCCCAATACTATCATAGGGTAAAAGCCTTGTTCCGCTAAAGAAACCTATGTGAAGGCAAGGGAAGTTAGAGCATTTTGCCCAACATGAAGAACAATCACTCTGGAGCTGCTTCCACAACCCTTGGACTGCGTGAGAGTCGTGGTCTGCTTAATTTCCCCTACACAGAGCTTTTGGCTTGTGTATCTATTTGGTTTACAGCCCAACCACAAACCCAGTTTTGCATCAACTGAACAAGAATTCCACAATATATCGTTGCCCCTGTGGCCTGCATATCCCCATGCAATGGAACTGCTGCATTTCATGCTTCCCTTGGGTGAAATCCTAGAGATTCCTAGGGTGAAATATTGGCAGCTGGGCACATGCCTGAGTAGACAAACTCATGCTACTGCATGAAAAATAGCAGTGTGGGCATTGCAGAACTGGGGGAGGCTGGGTCCAAAGTCAGATGCCTGTGCCAACACTGCAACATCCACACTAAGCTCAAGCTAGTGCAAGTCTGTCTACCCAGACACTCCCACACGTAGTGCAGACATACACATTGAACTGTATTGATAAAGAGGGAAGAGGTAGAGTGTCCTCCTACAGTGTGTTATGATTTAGTAATGCAGATTTTACCTTATTAGCTCAAAAGAATCCTTCACAGATGTTTATGCACATTTAATTAATCATCAGATATAGTAATAATAATCACTCAAACAAACTGGTTAGTCTCTAAGGTGCCACAAGTACTCCTTTTCTTTTTGCGAATACAGACTAACATGGTTGCTACTCTGAAACCAATAATCACTTGGCACTTCTATAGCACTTTCTATATAAGGATCTCAAAGCATCTGATGAGCTTTAGTTCCCTCACAACTGATCTCAAGTCAGTATCGCTCTCATCATTGCACAGACAGGTTAAAGGCCTGATGCAAGTTCACAGAGTGAATCAGTGGCAGAGCAGGAAATAAAAGGCAAGAGTCCTGACTCCCAGAGCGAAATCCTGGCCCTGTTGAAATCAATGGGGATTTTGCCATTAACTTTAAAGATGCCAGGATTTGACCCCCAGTCTCTTTCTGTATCCCACTCCCTCTTTGAGTGCCAAATACTGGGCACCAGCATACATATATGCAACTGCTATGGATTATAAAATATATTGGTATTGAAAATCCATCCCTGGTTTATTAACAAAGAGGTTTGGCTCATTAGTGTTTGGGGGTCGAATACAATGGCTTTGTGATATTTCACTGACATGAGGTTTTGCCTAATTTACTTTAGGGCTCTTTCAGTCACTTCAATGATTTAGGTCTATTAGAAAATTAGATAACACATGGTCTTGGAAGAGCCTTGACCCTTCACCAGTCACATCAATGGTGAGATTTTCCATTGACCTGAATGAGAGCAGGATGAGCCTTATGTAAACAGCCTTGTTTGCTTATATACCATGCCTATTGCGTCTCCAATCCCCCACACCCTACCTTCCATGATGTCACTAACCCTGCCCACAGTGTCATCCACTGAATGATAAATAAGTAAATACATAAATACATGAACTGGCTAATATGGTAGAGTTATTTAGCATCTTCAGCCCAAAGATCTCAAAACACTTTATATAAAGATTAATTATTATCATTCCCTACACGCTGTGAAACGTATTATCTGCAATTTAAAGATGGCTGAGAAGTAAAGCAGTATCATGCTGATGAGCAAGCAGCAGGGCTGGAAACAGAACCCAGTCTCCTGAATCCTAGCCTGTGCACTAAGTACTCGACCATGCTCTCTTCCACAAATGTTATCGGAATCTCACTGCATAACGATGAGTTATTCATAGAGTACCCAGAAAGTGAGAGCAAAGGAAAAGAAAAAGAGAGACTCTGACAAAAAGCACCTGGAATGGAGAGGCCAGAGACACAGACCATTCATGGAATACTCAAATAATCAACCAGTAATTTAACAATAAACCAATGGAATTCACCTTCTAGTCTAAGAAATTAAGACTGGACCATTAAACTCACTGAACTAGTGGCGTAAAACATATTATAATTTAAGATATTGTGCACAATATTTTTCAGGGAAGAGCAGACAGTGTTCAACCTATGCCTATACCCATGAATGAATTTTGTGTTCACTGTGTGCTTTGTTTTGCTTGCCCAATGCAGAATGGGCTTCCTAAGAACCCACAGCCATCATAATAAATAAATAAAACAAATAAACTTCTGAAAAACAACTGTTTTGAAGTGTGATTAAAAGAAGGGAGAGGGATGAAAAATGTCAAAAATTGGAATGGGGTTCAGACTATTTAGTTTATCCAAGAGAAGGTTAAGAGGTGACTTGATCATGATCTACATGTACCTACCGGAGTGTTGCACTGTGGGTAGCTATCCCACAGTTCCCGCAGTCTCCGCTGTCCATTGGAATTCTGGGTTGAGATCCCAATGCCTGATGGGGCTAAAACATTGCCGCGGGTGGTTCTGGGTACATATCCTCAGGCCCCCATTCCCTCCCTCCCTCCATGAAAGCAAGGGCAGACAGTCGTTTCACGCCTTTTTTCCTGAGTTAACTGTGCAGACGGCCATACCACGGCAAGCATGGAGCCTGCTCAGGTAACCATCACCGTATGTCTCCTGGGTGCTGGCAGACGTGGTACTGCATTGCTACACAGTAGCAGCAACCCCTTGCCTTGTGGCAGCGGACGGTACAATACGACTGGTAGCCGTCATCGTCCTGTCCGAGGTGCTCCTGGCCACGTTGGCCAGGAGCGCGTCGGCAGACATGGGCGCAGGGATTAAATTAGGAGTGACTTGACCAGGTCATTCTCTTTAGTCCTGCAGTCAGTCCTACTGAACCATCTTATGGCGAACAGGCAGGCGATACGGATTGCTAGCAGTCCTATTGCATCATCTTCTGCCGGGCAGCCATGAGATGTGGATGGCTTTCAGTCCTTCTGCACTGTCTGCTGCCAGTCAAAGATGTAAAGGATAGATGGAGTGTATCAAAACAAGAAATAGACCAGATTTGTTTTGTACTCATTTGCTTCCCCTCCTCCCCCGTCTAGGGGACTCATTCCTCTAGGTCACACTGCAGTCACTCACAGGGAAGGTGCAGCGAGGTAAATCTAGACACGCATCAATCAGAGGCCAGACTAACCTCCTTGTTCCAATAAGAACAATAACTTAGGTGCACCATTTCTTATTGGAACCCTCCGTGAAGTTCTGCCTGAAATACTTCTTGATGTAAAGCCACCCCCTTTGTTGATTTTAGCTCCCTGAAGCCAACCCTGTAAGCCGTGTCGTCAGTCGCCCCTCCCTCCATCAGAGCAACGGCAGACAATTCTTCCGTGCCTTTTTTCTGAGCGGACGCCATACCAAGGCAAGCATGGAGGCCGCTCAGCTCACTTTGGCAATTAGGAGCACATTAAACACCACATGCATTATCCAGCAGTATATGCAGCACCAGAACCTGGCAGAGCGATACCGGGAGAGTAGGCGATGTCAGCACAGTCATGTGAGTGATCAGGACATGGACACAGATTTCTCTGAAAGCATGGGCCCTGGCAATGCTGCATCATGGTGCTAATGGGGCAGGTTCATGCTGTGGAACGCCGATTCTGGGCTCGGGAAACAAGCACAGACTGGTGGGACCGCATAGTGTTGCAGGTCTGGGACGATTCCCAGTGGCTGCGAAACTTTCGCATGCGTAAGTGCACTTTCATGGAACTTTGTGACTTGCTTTCCCCTGCCCTGAAGCACATGAATACCAAGATGAGAGCAGCCTTCACAGTTGAGAAGCGAGTGGCGATAGTCCTGTGGAAGCTTGCAACGCCAGACACCTACCGGTCAGTTGGGAATCAATTTGGAGTGGGCAAATCTACTGTGGGGGCTGCTGTGATGCAAGTAGACAATGCAATCAAAGATCTGCTGATATCAAGGGTAGTGACCCTGGGAAATGTGCAGGTCATAGTGGATGGCTTTGCTGCAATGGGATTCCCTAACTGTGGTGGGGCCATAGACGGAACCCATATCCCTATCTTGGCACCGGAGCACCAAGCCGGCGAGTACATAAACCGCAAGGGGTACTTTTCAATAGTGCTGCAAGCTCTGGTGGATCACAAGGGACGTTTCACCAACACCAACATGGGATGGCCGGGAAAGGTACATGACGCTCGCATCTTGAGGAACTCTGGTCTGTTTCAAAAGCTGCAGGAAGGGACTTTATTCCCAGACCAGAAAATAACTGTTGGGGATGTTGAAATGCCTATAGTTATCCTTGGGGACCCAGCCTACTCCTTAATGCCATGGCTCATGAAGCCATACACAGTCAGCCTGGACAGTAGTCAGGAGCTGTTCAACTACAGGCTGAGCAAGTGCAGAATGGTGGTAGAATGTGCATTTGGATGTTTAAAGGCACGCTGGCGCAGTTTACTGACTCGCTTAGACTTCAGTGAAACCAATATTCCCCTTGTTATTACTGCTTGCTGTGTGCTCCACAATATCTGTGAGAATAAGGGGGAGACGTTTATGGCAGGATGGGAGGTTGAAGCAAATCGCCTGGCTGCTGGTTACGCGCAACCAGACACCAGGGCAGTTAGAAGAGCACAGGAGGGCGCGGTACGCATCAGAGAAGCTTTGAAAGCCAGTTTCATGACTGGCCAGGCTAGGGTGTGAAAGTTCTCTTTGTTTCTCCTTGATGAAACCCCCCGCCCCTTGGTTCACTCCACTTCTCTGTAAGCTAACCACCCTCCCCTCCTCCCTTCGATCATCGCTTGCAGAGGCAATAAAGTCATTGTTGCTTCACATTCATGCGTTCTTTATTCATTCATCACACAAATAGGAGGATGACTACCAAGGTAGCCCAGGAGAGGTGGTGGAGGAGGGAAGGAAAATGCCACACAGCACTTTAAGCACAGCACTTTAAAAGTTTACAACTTTAAAATTTATTGAATGCCAGTCTTCTTTTTTGGGGGCAATCCTCTGTGGTGGAGTGGCTGGTTGGCTGGTGGCCCCCCCCACCGCGTTCTTGGGCGTCTGGGTGTGGAGGATATGGAACTTGGGGAGGAGGGCGGTTGGTTACACAGGGACTGTAGTGGCAGTCTGTGCTCCAGCTGCCTTTGCTGCAGCTCAACCATACACTGGAGCATACTGGTTTGATCCTCCAGCAGCCTCAGCATTGAATCCTGCCTCCTCTCATCACGCTGCCGCCACATTTGAGCTTCAGCCCTGTCTTCATCCCGCCACTTACTCTCTTCAGCCCGCCACCTCTCCTCCCGGTCATTTTGTGCTTTCCTGCACTCTGACATTATTTGCCTCCACGCATTCGTCTGTGCTCTGTCAGTGGGAGGACAGCATGAGCTCAGAGAACATTTCATCACGAGTGAGTTTTTTTTTCTTTCTAATCTTCACTAGCCTCTGGGAAGGAGAAGATCCTGTGATCATTGAAACACATGCAGCTGGTGGAGAAAAAAAAAAGAGACAGCAGTATTTAAAAAGACACATTTTATAAAACAGTGGCTACAGTCTTTCAGGGTAAACCTTGCTGTTAACATTACATACATAGCACATGTGCTTTCGTTACAAGATCGCATTTTGCCTCCCCCCACCGCGTGGCTACCCCCTCAACCCTCCCCCCTCCCCGTGGCTAACAGCGGGGAACATTTCTGTTCAGCCGCAGGCAAACAGCCCAGCAGCAACGGACTCCTCTGAGTGTCCCCTGAAGAAAAGCACCCTATTTCAACCAGGTGACCATGAATGATATCTCACTCTCCTGAGGATAACACAGAGAGATAAAGAACAGATGTTGTTTGAACGCCAGCAAACATACACTGCAATGCTTTGTTCTACGATGATTCCCGAGTACGTGTTACTGGCCTGGAGTGGTAAAGTGTCCTACCATGAAAGATGCAATAAGGCTGCCCTCCCTAGAAACCTTTTGCAAAGGAGTACATCCAGGAGAGCGGCGAATGCCAGGGCAAATTAATCCTTTCACATGCTTGCTTTTAAACCATGTATAGTATTTTAAAAGGTACACTCACCGGAGGTCCCTTCTCTGCCTGCCAGGTCCAGGAGGCAGCCTTGTGTGGGTTCGGGGGGTACTGGCTCCAGGTCCAGGGTGAGAAACAGTTCCTGGCTGTCGGGAAAACCGGTTTCTCACCTTGTTTGCTGTGAGCTATCTACAACCTCCTCATCATCATCGTCTTCTTCGTCCCGAAAACCTGCTTCTGTGTTGCCTCCATCTCCACTGAAGGAGTCAAACAACACGGCTGGGGTAGTGGTGGCTGAACCCCCTAAAATGGCATGCAGCTCATCATAGAAGCGGCATGTTTGGGGCTCTGACCCGGAGCGGCCGTTCGCCCCTCTGGTTTTCTGGTAGGCTTGCCTCAGCTCCTTAAGTTTCACACAGCACTGCTTCGGATCCCTGTTATGGCCTCTGTCCTTCATGCCCTGGGAGATTTTGACAAAGGTTTTGGCATTTCGAAAACTGGAACGAAGTTCTGATAGCACAGATTCCTCTCCCCATACAGCGATCAGATCCCGTACCTCCCGTTCAGTCCATGCTGGAGCTCTTTTGCGATTCTGGGACTCCATCATGGTCACCTGTGCTGATGAGCTCTGCATGGTCACCTGCAGCTTGCCACGCTGGCCAAACAGGAAATGAGATTCAAAAGTTCGCAGTTCTTTTCCCGTCTACCTGGCCAGTGCATCTGAGTTGAGAGTGCTGTCCAGAGTAGTCACAATGGAGCACTCTGGGATAGTTCCCGGAGGCCAATACCGTCGAATTGTGTCCACAGTACTCCAAATTCGAGCCAGCAAGGCCGATTTAAGCGCTAATCCACTTGTCAGGGGTGGAGTACGGACATCGATTTTAAGAGCCCTTTAAGTCGAAATAAAGGGCTTCATCGTGTGGATGGGTGCAGGTTTACATCGATTTAACGCTGCTAAATTCGACCTAAAGTCCTAGTGTAGAGCAGGGCTTACTCTGAGTAAGGGCTGCCAAACTGTGTTCTATACCTTTTCCCTTGCACTTTGAATATTAATTGTCACCATTTTCTGCGGTGCATTACATTATTGGCATGGAAGCATGAATAGTCTCTTGTGCGTAAAGCATAGGACTGACTAGGAGTCAGAATTGGGGAAATCACTTAACTTTTCTGTGCCTCGGTTACTCCAGCTGAGGATGATAACACTTCCCACCTCACTGGGGTATTGGGAAGCTTGATTCATTAGTGTTTGTAAAGCTCTTTAAGATCCTAATGTGAAGGGTGGTATAAAAATGCAAAGTACTAATTAATTATTAGTATTAACATTACTGGTGTCACACAGCACTGGAGCTGTGAGGTTCACCCTACTCCATGGTACCACATCTCCTAGCTGTGACTACTCCAAGATTCCTTTAAAACTGAAGGGGTTTCCTTTATCATATAATAAGCTCTATCAGAACAGCCCCAGGCTATATTACCTTCCTTTCCTAGCTGATGTCCATGTGGCTGGTGAGGGGATGGTTAATGCAAGAAAACCACTCTCCAATCCCAGCCTATCGACTCCCTGTCTCCTCTCAACTAGGGTTCTGGGAAAAGGAGAGGGGAAAAGCCATCTTGCCAAGATGGCTGACCCCCATCTTTTGAAGTGGAGGTGGTGAGATGAGGGCATGATCTGGTCCTTGGATTGGGAGTTCAGATAAAGTTCCCTACTCTGGTCAGAGAGCACTTGGAAGATCTTCATCACAGCTCCTCCAAATGTATATGTCACAACTTTTGTGCTTTACTCATGACTACCAATGCAAATACCAGCATCCAGCAGTTTGTCAAGCAAAGATGTTATTATGAGAAAACTCTTAAGCATCTTTCGCCAAACACATTAGTTTGAGACAAACTTTATTGTCAACATTGCTTTATTGTGAACATCTTGAATCCTGAATTGAATACTATAACATTTAGAAGTCATTTACTTACAAGTGAATTTTCTCTGCATAATGAGTGCATGATCTAGCCCTTTAGGATAACAGTCATACTTGACTGTATATAAAGATTTCGTAGCTAAGTTAAAAAACACTGAAAAAGAAAATGCCCAGAAAATGGACTGGCAAGAAGATCTTCAGCAAAACTCATACATAATAAACTGCGCTTCTAAAAAAAGCTACTCACTTCTCCTGCATGTGCCAGAAACATAAGGATTCCTTTCCCCTATCAATTTTAAGGAAACATTTCATCTCATTAACATCACTATTACTTGAGAATCTTTTAAATATATATTTTAATTAAAAATTCTAATTCTTGATAAACTGAAAGAAATATCTGGTGACAACAAGGTTATAATTAGTCTAACAATAGCAGTCAGTGAACCCCATGTAACTGAAGCAGAAACTATGAATGAGAAAACTCATGCTACAGAATCTCCCAAGTCCTTTCTGTGGAATTAATACTTCAGAGACCACAAAAGATTAATCAAGATAAGCAATCAATAACTTCTCAAGTGCTAATAAGCACTGCCATGTTCTATGATATGTTGAGCAGTTTATCATGTTTAACCATATGAAGATTTATAGAAAATCCATTGTTAAAACTAAAGGATGAGGTAATGCACCACTTAGTAAATGAAGTGCAATTAAAATTTATGCTTGATATTATACATTCCAAAGATCTGTAAAAATCATTTTGATTTCCTCTTTTTAAAGACAAGAAATGAAGGTACTAGTCATGCTATTCAGCTGGGAGTCCTAGGAGAATAGCTAAGAAGGCAATGGTAGTCTTCAAGTTAATACCCACTTGCAAGTGAAAGCCAATGAAATACTCTTAAAAATTGTTAAGCTTTTTACTTGCTTAATTTTATTCAGTAATCAACTTTTGCTTGAAAATTCTGAAAGTTAAATAAAATACCTATTAGATCATAATGGTCCCTACTATCCATCAATCTGATGGATTTGCAGGTCAGCCAAGAGAATGACTTAATAGCTAATTAATAGTCCATAAACTATAGGTTTTGACCCTGGGGTCACTGTGACGGAACTCCACACTACAGCATATTATTAATTAAAACCATCAAATTATGTGTTTAGTAAATCAATTTTTAACAATATTATGCCCATTAGAATGTATTGACCTAATTCGTTATTATTTAGTTATATTAATAAGCAACAAGTATATTCACACAACCACAGCATAAGCTCTTACAGTAATTTTAAAAAAAATTTACTGTAACAAAATATATTTGTATCACATTCTTTTCTAAGCAGCCAAGTTTCTACATATTAACTCCTAGTAACAAGGGATTTAGTTATAATGCTCAATAAAACTAGGAATTAAGATAGGCTTTGTGACAACTTTTAAAAAGCAAGAGTATACTCTGGATAGGTGATCATACAGCCCATCAACCAGGTGCACCATTTCAGCTGCTTAGGAGCCTAAACCCTGCTTTTCTCTGCACCCCTCTCCTCAGCATTTCATCCCAGCTAGCTTTGGCACCCCCTTGCTTAGGTTGCTGACTTCTGAGGATTGTTTTCTTAGGCATTTAACTCTCCTTATGCATTGTAGGAAGAGTCTATAGGCACCTGTCTTTGGGCTGAGGATTGCAGTAGGTGACAGGCTGCCAAGGGATTAGGCATTGCAGCTGAGTGGAGCAACACCTAAGTATTTTTGAGGATCTGGGCCCAAGAGACACAGGATAACATTTTCAAAAGCATTCTAAGTAATTTAGGAACCTACATCCCTGCGCTGATGGTTTATACGGGGAGCACCATCACTTCCTCCTCTGTTGTCTTTTCTATGGAATTAGATATGCTCAGAGCACACTTATTGGATTGGGCCCCAAAGGCAAGATAGTGGGCTGGGGAGAGACACCTACTCTGTGAATCTCACTGAGGGTTAGGCACCAGGCTGTTCGGTGGTGTCAGGACTCACATAGCTGTGTGCATGCCCAGCCACCAAAATTTAAGCACCCCAAGGACTTTAATGGTGGAAACTTGGGTGCCTAGGGACATTAGGTACCTATAGAGTTAGGCAGCAGCTGAACAGGGGTTTTGTGAATGCTGGTGGTGCATAAAATGGCAGTTAAGCATCTACGTCTCCCTTGTGAATCCCATGCTTTAGAGCAGTGTTTCACAAATGATAGGTCCTGATGGGTCACCATGTCTAGGGCTGGATTAACCCATTACTGGGCCCTGGATGAGGCAAACATACACTTCTCACAGCCTGGTGCAGAAGGGAGGCCATGAGAGGATGGGACTGGAGCATGAGCCTGCCCCCCACTCACCCTGCAGCTGTGGCTTCTGTCCCATAGGGCTGGGACTGGGCTCCCTGCTCTAGGCATTGTGACCTGACACATGGGGTCACAATCCCACTCAGATGTGGTCTGTCATGATGAGGGGCAGCTGGCCCGAACCCTGAGTCATGCTGCAAGGCTTTGCACAATGTTGCAACGGAATAGAGAAGCAGGCCCAGCCCTATGGGAAAGGAGCTGCCACTATGAGTGTGCAGGGAGGGCTCAGTTTCCAACTCCCCCTTGCCCTAGGTCCTCCCCTCTGCACCCAGACAGATTAGGGTTGTGGTGTTGCAGTGGAGGGTGTATATATGTAATGGTGGGGCACAAATAAAGACAATGCAGCTTGTGGGTCACCTTGGTAAAAAGTTTAGGAGCCGCTGCTTTAGAGCCTAAGTCTCATGGAAAAATCAATAGGACTTACAACGAGGAGTCCTTGTGACACCTTAGAGACTAACAAATTTATTTGGGCATAAGCTTTCGTGGGCTAAAACCCACTTCATCAGATGAATGAAGTGGAAAATACAGAAGCAGGTATAAATACACAGCACAAGAAAGGATGGGAGTTGCCTTACCAAGTGGGAGGTCAGTCTAATGAGACAATTCAATTAACAGCAGGATACCAAGGGAGGAAAAATAACTTTTGTAATGGTAATGAGTGGTCCATTTCAAACAGTTGACAAGAAGGTGTGAGTAACGGTAGGGGGAAATTAGTATGGGGGAAATTAGGTTTAGGTTTTGTAATGCCTAACCACTCCCTGTCTCTATTCAGGCCTAATTTGATGGTGTCCAGTCTGCAAATTAATTCCAGTTCTGCAGTTTCACATTGGAGTCTGTTTTTGAAGTTTTTTTGTTGAAGAATTGCCACTTTTAGGTCTGTTATTTAGTGACCAGGGAGATTGAAGTGTTTTCCTACTGGTTTTTGAATGTTATGATTCCTGATGTCAGATTTGTGTCCATTTATTCTTTTGCATAGAGACTGTCCGGTTTGGCCAATGTACATGGCAGAGGGGCACTGCTGGCACATGATGGCATATATCACAATAGGACTTAGACTTCTACATGTCTAAGTCACTTTTGAAAACATGGGACTTAGGTGATTTTGACAATTTTACTCATCTAATGTCACACAGAAAGTCTGCGGTAGAGCAGGGTGTTGAAGAAACAGTTACTTACTGTAACTGTGGTTCTTTCAGATGTGATGCAGATATGTATTCCACTTTTATGTATTCATGCCCAGCACACCACAGCTGGAGAAATTTGCCTCGCAGTATGCTCAGAGGAGCAACGCTCACACCTTGTGACCACAGCTACTCCCTTGGCTACATGACCCTCACTCAGTTCCTTTGTACTGGACACCCGGACATGAGACTCTGATCCAGAGGGGATACAGAGTGCATCGTGGAATACGTCTGGATCACATCTTGAAGAATCACAGTTACAGTAAGTAACTGTTTCTTCTTCTTCAAGTAGATGTAGCCACCATGCATTCCACTTAGGTGACTCATGAGCAGTACCCCATCTGGAGGCAGGGCTCCAAACAGGGACTGGAGGTCCACTCTACCAGAGCTTGCATCCGCCCTGCAAGATGCAGTTATGGCGTAATGGTTTGTGAACATACATACTGATGACTACATAGCAGCCCTGCAAATGTCCAAAATGGAAACATCACTGAGGAACATGATAGTCGTTGCTTGTGCCCTCATATAATGAGCTCACACCTGCTGAGGGAGGTGAAGTGGAGACTATTTCATATGCTGCCTTGAGGCAGGATGTTATCCATTTGGAGGTCATCTACAAAGAGACTACTTGACCCTTCATTCAGTCTGCATACAACACAAACAAACGAGGCAAAGCATGAAAGGGTTTAGTCCTGTCCAGATAAAAGGCTAGATATCACCTGGCACTGGCCCAGGTATGGAGATGCTGCTCCTCTGGAGATGAAGACAGCTTAGGAAAAAACAGGTAACTATACCACCTAGTTCAAATGAAACTGAGAGACCACTTTAGATAAAAATGTGGAGTGTAGTTGTAGAGTCACCTTGTCTTTGGAAAAGTGTGTATAAGGAGGCTCTGCCATCAGACCCTGCAATTCACACAACTCTCCTTGCAGAAATCATTACTACCAGGAACACAGTTTTCTGACACAAGAGCAGAAAGGGACAAGATGCTAGGGACTCGAATGGAGGACCCATCAGAGCCACCACGACTGTTCAGGTCCCACAGGAGAACCAGATCTCATACCAGAGGATGTAGACAAAGAAACCCTTTTAAGAATCTCATTACTGTGGCACTAGAAAAGACTGATCTTTCCTGAAAAAGGGGATGAAATGCCAATATCGTTCCCAGATGCACTTTCAATGAACTAAGCACAGGCCCCAATGTCTGAAGATGTAGCAAGTACTTCAAGACGTCCTAGATAGAAGCCAGTGTCAGTTGGATTCTGCGGGCTAACAAGCACACCAAAAACCACTTTCATTTCATTCTGATAGAGGACTTTCAACTGATGAGCAGGACTTGTTGGACAGCTGCCAAACACTGCTCTTCCTCCTCATTCAACCATGCGGAACCACACTGTGAGATGCAGGGAGCTGAGTGCAGGATGCAAGGTGTGCCCATGATTCTGAGTGAGCAGGTCAGGATGGAGAGCAAGTGGTATGGGAGGCTGAATAGTCCATGTGAGAAGGTCAGAGAACCAGCACTGTCTTAGCCATGCGAGTGTAATTAGAATGTGTGTTGCCTGATCCTCCTTGAGCTTGAGGATGGCATGAGGGATGATCAAGGAAAAAGCACACAGGAGTCAACTGCAGTGGAAAGCATCAGACAGGGACCCTGGACTGAGGTCCCCTCAAGAGCAGAATAGATGAAATTTCCTGTTATCCCTTGAAGTGAACATGTCAATCATTGGGATGTCCCAGGCTGTGAAGATGACCCAGAGGATACTTGTTTTCAGGGACCATTCATGACTTAGGGAAAAATACCAGTTGACATGGTCCGCAAGATGATTCTTTACCCAGGGCAAGTGAGCGGCTATCGGAATAACATTCTCCTTGATGCAGAACTGCCACAGCCTGATTGCCACTAGGCAGAGCAACCTGGAGCGTGCGCCCTCCTGTTTGTTCATATAATACATCATAGTGGTGTTATCAATAAGTATGTGAATCACTGAATCTCTGATACGGTGCCCAAAAAGCATGACTTGCCGTATTGAAGGGCTGAAGCTCCAGTAAGTTGATATGGAGTGAAGCCTCCTGCTCCAACCACAACCCCTGTAGATTCAGCGACCCCAGGTGCGCCCGACCCACCCAACTGACCTGGTTGGTGAGGGCTGGACAAAAGGAATGTCTTGGCAAATGTTCTGTGGACATATCCACCACTGCAAGAAGTCCAGGGCCATTGGAGGGAGAAGAACCAGTCTGTCTAGAGAATGAAGAGTAGCACTGTAGACTGTCCTGAATCACATTTGAAGGGGGCAAAGGTTCAACTTTACAAACTGGACCACCTGTGTGCAAGCGAACATGTGGCCCATGAGCCTCAGACATGTCTGAGCTATCATGTAAGGCTGAAACCACATACTAAGGCAAATATGGTGAATTGTCTGAAATCAGTCAGTCAGCAGAAGTGCTCTGAACATTGTGGAATCTAACAGGGCCCCAGTGAACTCAATATTTTGAGTGGGAGACAAGGTTGACTTTCCAGTGTTTAGGATGAAACCCAGATGGTCAAGCAAGCGCTGTGTGGAGCTGACTTGAGCAAGAACTTCCTCTCTGGATCTGCCCCTCAGTAACCAGTCATCAAGATATGGGAAGATGTGAATTTCCATCTTTCTGAGGTACACCATAACAATGACCACGCATTTGGTAAAAACGTAGGGGGCAGAAGAGAGGCCAAATGGAAGTACTGTGTACTTGCAAGTGGCATACTGCCATGATGAACTGAAGGAACTTTCTGTGGCTCAGTAAAATCGCCATGTGAAAGCAGGCATCCTGAAGGTTCCGAGCAGCAAACCAGTTGTTCTGAGACAACACAGGGAGGATAGTCGATAGAGTGACCATTCAGAACCTCATGTACCTGATATATTTGTTGAGGGTGTAAAGGTCAAGGATGAGTCTTACCCCTCCTTTAGATATGGCTATCAGGAAGTATGGGGAGTAAAAATCCTGGGCCTGGTGGAACCCTCTCCACTGCTCCCAAAGCCAGCAGAGAGCGGACCTGCTCAAGGAGCAGTATCTCACGAGAGGGGTCCCTGAAATGGGACAGGAGAAGGGTAAGGAGGAGGTGTGGAGAGGAACTGGATGGCATAACCTGATCTGACAGTGCTTAGGACCCAGATGTCAGTAGTGATTGAGTCCCAAGCACTGTGAAAGTGGGCCAGCCTGTCCTCAAAGGGGGAAGAAGAGGAGGGAGGAGCAATGATTGGATCATTGCTTTGGACCAAGGAGTCAAAATGGGCACTTGGAAGGCACCGGGGGAGGGCGTGTGGACTGACTGAAACCCAAGCCCAACTGCTTTCTCCTCTGGGACCTATCCCTTTCTGGGGCAGTCCCATTGCCTCTGAGGAGGGAAAGGCTGGCCAAATGTGCACTGCAGGTGATAATTCTGCTGCTGGACACTGTATTGGTGCTTCTGAGCCGTCAGTGTGTACACCCCCACAAAGACTGCAGGGTAGCTCTAGAGTATTTGAAGGAGTGCAGCGTTTCATCAGTTTTGTCCAAGAACAGCTTTTTGCCATCGAAGGAAATCCTCAATTGTTTGCTCGACATCAGGGACAATACCTGAATTCTGCAGTCAGGAAGCCCAGCTCAGAGTGACCACAGAGGCCATCACCCTGGCTGAAATGTCTGCAATGTCAAGCGCACCACCACAGACCTGGCTAGCGATCTCGCCTTTGAGTAAGATGAAGAGCAGGACCTCTGTGATTGAGGAGTATCCCACAGATTCTAAGGAGGCCACTGGCATGGATAAGGCTTTGGTGGCCAGTAGGCAATGGGCTAAGGACCTGCATCCTGACTACAAGACAATCCTGGTACCCATAAAGGCCCATCAGTGGCCCTCAATGCTGGTTGGGTGATGAAAAGTGGGAGGATGACAATACTGACTCAGAAACAGAGGAGCCTTGGGATCTCAGAGGTAAGGGTGGAACGAGATCAGAGGAAGCGAGTACTCATCCATCTACCAGAACAAAGCAGGAAGCAGCGCTGCTGATGGAAGCAGTACCATCAGTAATGAGCACGTGGCAGACTGACGCAGGGTGCAACCTGGAACTGGAATACCGCTGAGCCCTCTGGCATACCAATCTGGGCTCCCTCACACACTGTGAAGCTATGACAAGCTGCAGACTGCTCCTAGTCCTGCGCTCACACAGACATTTACACAGGCAGGGACATACCGAGCTGCAGTTACATGAATGCTACTCCTCAGCCACTCATGAACTAACAATAGAGAGGCTTCAGCCAATTCCCCACAGCTCCCTAGCCTTGCACCCCTGGACTGTACCGTCCTGCCCTGGTCAAAAATCTGACCAGTATAAGGTTATTAACCAGTCTGCCACTCCCTCAATGTGGAGAGAACAATGCACCAGTTTTTGTTCCTGAGCAGATTTCCCAAGCATTTCAAGCAAAACACACTGTTTTAGGTAAAAAAAAATATAAAAAAGATGTATTAACTACAGAAAGATAGATTTTAAGTGATTATAAGTAATAACATACAGATCAAAGTTGGTTACCTAGAAAATAAACAAAATCACAATCTAAATGCTATAAACTAGACAGGATTTGAATTAAGCAGTCTCTCACCCAGATGGTACAAACAGTCCACCAATCTTCCATACACAGGCAGGGCTTTCTTTTTTCCAACCTGGGACCCCTTCCCCAGTTCAGTCTTTATTCCTAAGGTGTTTCCCGGTGTTGGGTTGTAAGGGGAGTGAGGCCAAGTGATTATGTCACTTCCCCTCTTTTATAGCTTCTTCCAGCTTGCTGGAAAGATCTTTGCTCATGACGTTGGGGTCTGCCTCCTGGTCCAGCATCCTCCATTGCCAACATGCTTCCTCTGAGACGCCTTCATTGTAAACAATTCCTGAGATAGTCCCTGGGCATGTGATTCTTTTTAATGAGGCCATTAGCACTGTCTAGCTTCTTCATTGTTGTACCTGAAAGGCTAGTTGTGGTTTCCAACTTCACAACATATTTCAGTAACACACACATAGCAAAACTTCATAACTTCACATACAATGACAGCACAACAGGATATTAATATTCAACAGATCAAGACTTTTAGAATTATACCTTACAAGGCATATTTTGTACAAAACATATCATAATTATATGACAATGGTGAATATGGGTGTGTCAGGGTGGGTTTTTTTGGGCACAGAAAGAAAGTGTCACAGAGCATGCCACTGCTGGAAGTGTTATCAGTCCTGAAGTGAACAGCAGTACCAGAGTATCTGATGGTATTGATGTCAAAGGCAGTGAAAGCTGCCACAGAAGCATTTGCGGTACTGACTGCAGCAGTGCTGAGGAGATTCCCGGTACCAAGGTCCCCCATACCAATCGTGGTACCAGCCCTACTTCCACAACCTGTGGAAGGGGAACATTGGCGTGCAGTGCCGACAGACCCAACAGTTCAGCGTCTCGTTCAATCACAGCACTGGCAAAGTCCAGGACCGAAGGAGAGGTCAGGAGCAAAAGGGAGAGGAGATCTGTAACTGCCTGGTACACCGCCAACATGGCAACTGTCAGTATCAGCACCTCCTTCGTTGGTACTGGACTCAACAGATGCTTGGAGGCTGGAACCAGAGTCAATGGTACATGGTTTCTAACCTCCCTACTAGGTATCAGGGAAGGGTTAGAGGTGCCTGTGCCATCCTGCGCACCAGCTCTGTGCTGGTACATGTTTTTCGTGGGGGAGGCGGAAGAGTCACCCTAAGACCTAGAATGGTCTCAAATGGTCTTATGCAACCTTTTCCTTTTTGTAGTCGATGGGGAATGGCTCCTCCATTTCTTTGGAGAGGCACCAGCTCTGGAACATGAAGCGGCAGCATGCTTGGAGCCCGAGAGCAATCTCTGACCTGACAAAAGCCTTGGTACTGAAGCAGGCTGTGGGCCTGTTCAAAAAGGCACTGTTCCAGGCAAAGTTCTTGAGCCACTTGAGTCCATTTCCTAAAAGATCTGCAGATCATGCAATGCTCCCTGAGGTGGGCCTCGCTGAGACAGAGTAAGCACTACACGTGGGGATCGCTCCCCTATATCAAAGACAATGTTTAAATCCCAGGGAGAGCATAACCAAGGGAAAAACTACTACAACTAACACTACTCTAACTAACGCTAAGGGTATTACTAACTATATACACAAGAGAAAAAACTAAACTAGTTGAAAGGTGGTGAGGTTGAGACCACACAGAGTTCTGACTCTATCCATGGGCAGTAAGAAGGAATTGATGGAGAGTCAGGGTGGCACCACCTCCTACCCAGAGGCAGTGCTATGGCCATGAGGTGTGAGCACCACCCCTTTTTGGGTACTGCTTGGCAAACTTCTCTGGCTCTGGTGCACTGGGCATGCACACACCTAAGTGGAATACACAGCTGCATCTTCTTGAAGAACTCAGGTCTTCCGAGTCACAACATAGTGCCCTAACCACTGGACAATCCTTCCTCTTTAATAAATCACACCTCTTCAATAATTTCATAACTACTGATCTCAAAAAGCACAATAAGTGGTCAGGATAATTGTGTCGTAAATTAGGTCATTATGACAGGATCTGCACATCTCAAGTTGCCTGGCTCATAATAGTTTAATTAAGTATTCTAATTTGCAATCGTCATCCAATGCACTTGCAGATTATAGCATGTATACAGTAAAATATATATGGTGCCTGCCTAGATTCTTTAAAAGGAAGTGATACTGTAGTAATGCAAAGAATTGAGGAACATAGCAGTAGCCATGCCAGATCAGACCACAGTACTATCTACTCTACTGTATCTCTCCATGTATTTTAATGCATTCTTCACCATAGTACTTTTAGTGCCATATGCACAAATTGAGAATAGCAAGTGATCCATCCAAAAGGACTTTCCTAAACCAATCTACTTCCATATCCTGCCTTTAGTAGTGGCTAATGCCTCATGCGTTAGCAGAAGAGGAACAAACATTAATACTAAATGATCTCATGGTGAATAAAAGGGGAAAATCCTTCCTGATTCCTCCAAAAGATTAGCTGATGCCGTGACTTGTAGTGTTTGAATACACTTGTAATGTTGCCATTTACCTTTCATAGCTGCAGCTGATAATGAAGATCATGTCGTCACCCAGCCCTTTACAAATAAGCTAGTTATACTATTTGCTCGATGACTTCCTGCAGGGGTGAATTCCAGAGCGCACCTATACAATGGGTAAGTAAATATTTCCTGGGAGGGGGTTATTTTTCAGTATTTTGTGGTATACCAGAGGCTCTCACAACACCTTTCAGATTAATGAATTAGGCTTCACAACACCCCTCCAATAACCATTATAATGCCCATATTATAGATGGAGGAACTGGAATACAGAGATATTTTACAACTTTTCAATGGAACTACACCAAATTACACAGCTAATGATCTAGCTCACAGTAGTTAAGTTTCAGACACAAGTGAAGGCTTCTAACCTTGATAGAGAATTCAAATTCAAGATACAAAATAGCTATGCATTGCTCCTGTAAAAATCACTTGCTATGCTCCACCAGTGGCTTCTAGTGTCTGTGCAAAGCAACATACAGCTCCTCATGCCTGTGTATGGAAAGTGTCCACAAAATGTAGGAACAGGAGGAGTTAAATGAGTATGTTCAGAGAGAACACACTGGTACACACCTGATAGAAGACGACTTGACAATATCACTGCAGTAAGTCACCCTTAAGAGTAAAACAAAGAAATGTCTCACTGGAGGCTCCACCTAGTCACCAAACTGAAGGGTACATGGGGATAATTTTTTCCTGCGTCCGACAGAATTCACCCCCTCAACGGATACTGTTAATCATCCCAGTCAAGGATTTCTCAGACTGTTAAAAATACTTATTTAGACCAAATATTTTGCATTCAGAATGGACCATAGTGTACCAAGTGGTAAACATTTTTAAAATATTTCCCAAAAGAGGATAATCCTAGGTCTGCTACATGGTATTCACCACACCTTCTACTTGTTCATTATTATTAATAATAATATAATGGTCCACATTTTCAAATCTGTTCACTAATTCTGGGTGCCTCCATTTTCAGGAACTCAATTTGCCTAGCACAATGGGGCCTCAATCATGATGGGGGCATTTGGGCTCTTAAGTAATAAACAGGACTAAAAATAATGGGAAACTAAAGTGTTTGGCACCTCTACAAATCAGTCCATATATTCTCAAGACAGATGCCTAAAAATGGAAACACTTGGAATTAGTGGACACCTCTGAAAATGGCTGCCTACTTGTTTAGCTCCACGGCTTGTTCAGCACTATAGGTAAAGACAGGCCCTGCCAAAATAATTTACACTTTAGTCATATAGAGGCCGAAACATGGCACACTAGGAAATCCAAATGGCAAAGGTCCTGTCAATGGCAACAGGAGCTGGATCAGGCTCTTAGTCAAGGTTTTGCTTGGTTGTGTATTTGTTATAAACTCATGTCCTGCAAACATTACGGAAGAAGTGGGATTTTAGGAGTGATCTAGATATGGGGAAGGTAGCATACTGAAGAACTAGCATGAGAACATTACTCTGCATATAGGAGCAGCATGAAAACTAAGGATCTGTCCTGGGTCCGATTCTATTCAATGGTTCCACAAACTATTTGGATTATAAATGTGTTCTCTCTGCCAGTAAGTTTGCAGGTGATACCAAGCTGGGAGGTGCTTGAGAGGACAGGATTAGAATTCAAAATGATCTTGACAAACTGTAGAACTTGTCTGAAATAAATAGGATGAAATTCAATAAGGACAAATGCAAAGTACTACACTGAGGAAGGAACAATCAGTTGCACAAATACAAAATGGGAAATGACTGCCTGGGAAGGAGTACTGCTGAAAGGGATCTGCGGGATATAGTGGATCACAAACTAAATAGGAGTCAACAATGTAATCCTTTTGCAAATAAAGTGAATGTCATTCCAGGATGTTGTGACAGGGTGCTCGACTCACTGATAGGATGGCACCTCCTCCTGGTCACTCTGAGGAATAGCTCGTGAGGTCAACGCCCCTTCCCATGGTTAAACACCATCTCTCTGCCTCTCTCTCTGGGTCTGCAGCCCCTCTCTCGCTCCATGAGCTGCAGACTCCTCTTTGTGACTTGGCCCTCTGGCCAGGTCAATGTATGTGTTTTCCCCTTCCAGGGGCACCAAAGTCTTTCTCCCTAGCAGTCTCAGGCAGTCTTTCGCTGACCCCCAGTGCCACTCATCAGTGGCTGGCAGGGGAACCCAGGCTTGGCCTCTACTCTACGTTCTGGCTCGGGACCCTTTAAGCAGCAGTCAAGGTCTTCTCCCTTTTAGACCTTACAGCCCTTTCCTGAGCCCTTTCCTTACCATCTGGCATTCCACCATCTCTGGGTCTGCCAGCCTCCTAACTCCTCTCTTCCCCTCCCCCACAGAGTAACTGTGGAGTACCTGTTCCTGTAGTCTCCAATCACTCCTCCCTTCTCCCAGGGGGTGACTGCAGACTTTGCCAGCAGCCCCTTCTGCAGCTCAATTTCCTGACTGTATAAGTCCAGCCCAACTCATTCCTCCCCAGCTCGGCTCCCTCCCTAACTCAGGGGACTGCTTAGCCACCTGATTCCTCTCAGCTGCGGCCTGTTGGGTTAATTCCCCTTCTCAACCTGCTTTAACCCTTTCAGGGCAAGTGTGGGGTGAACGCCCCATCTCAGCTGTATTAGCAGGAGTGTTGTAAGCAAGACATGAGAATTAATTCTTCCAATCTGCTCAGCACTGATAAAGTCTCAACTGGAGTATTGTGTCCTGTTGTGGGCACCACACTTCAGGAAAGATGTAGACAAATTGGAGAAAGTCCAGAGAAAAGCAATAAAAACTATTAAAGATCTAGAAAATATGTCACCTATGAGGCAAGATTGAAAAAGTGGGTTTATTTAGTATGGAGAAGAGAAGATTGGGAGGGGGATGTGATAGCAGTCTTCAAAGACATAAAAGGTTGTCATAAAGAGAGGGGGATAAATTATTCTATTTATCCTTTAGGGACAGGACAAGGAGTAATGGGCTTAAATTGCAGAAAGGGAGATTTAGGTTAGACATTAGGAAAAACCTTTCTAACTGTAAGGGTAGTTAAACACTGGAACAAATTACCTAGGGAGGTTGTGGAATCCACATCACTAGAGGCTTTTAAGAACAGGTTAAACAAACACCTGTCAGGGATAATCTAGATAATACTTAGTCCTGCCTCAGTGCAGGAGACTGGACTAGATGACCTAATGAGGCTCCTTCCAGTCCTACATTTCTGATTCGATGACTGAGATGGGAGTTGGAGAAGAAAATGAACAGGTCCTAAAGACTATCCTTGTTGATGGAGTGGAGAGGTCAGGTGTGAGGACATGACAAGCAGCTGGGATCATAATTTTGAAGGGTTTTGATTCAGATTATACACATTCTGTCACTCACCATCTTTCCCACAAACTTGTACAAGCTGTACTGTGCTATAGTATCTATATAGTCAGTGCATTTTTTTCTCCAAGAAGATAGTGCCCCATAAACATTTATAGCAAAGGTAAGTTTGTTTGCAAAGTGGGATTGTCTCCTTCCTTGGTTATGAGTAAGAGATTCCTCAGTCCAGCACCCTTCCTGGTACACAGAGTTTATCACAGTTTCAAGTACTATTAATGTATCACTGATTTGGCCTGAAACCTACTAACATTTCTAGCCTCCTTGATTGACAACGGCGAGGATTACATATCATAGAACTATGCTATTGAACACAAGCGACCAATATGCCTCCCTATATTACTGCTATCCTCCCCATATTAGGCCAGATTATTTTTTCCTCTGTTCATGGTTTTATTTAAAGTTTCAGGGACATCTCCTCACTGCATATTTTCCTAATGTGACCTTCCTACTCAACCTCAGCAGTCTAATTATGGAAGCATGCAAAATTATAGTCCCAGAAGGTAATATCAGTCAGAGTTTGTGCATCACTCATTTGTTCAGCTGTTGGCCCTCAGGTCAACTCACACATCAACATGGGAGCCCACAGTGCCATCTTTCTGACTTGCCATTCAAAGTGGAATCACACTTTGAATACCAAGCAATATTAACAAATGAAACGAAAACCCTAGCACTAATAAGTCACGCTGGATGTATGATCTGAAGAAGAAATGTTACTTTCACTACAAAAGAGAATACCTATTTCAAATACATCACTTCCTGGCATCTCTTGGGTATAGGATATCCTGGTTTTATAATGATCATTCTAATGTATATTATATTAAATCTTTCAGGCACTTTCATTTACCTTTCATAATTACAAATTAATTGATTTCATGACTGTGTACATTTAACCAAGTGTATTGATCATATTCATATTTAAAAGCAGGACACTGTTGTATTTTAATATTGCATATTTTAAGGCTTGCCTATTAATCATATTTTCAGAACTCCTGATAGTCCATTTAACTCAATGTGTATACTAAGTGGCAGAGTCTCATCTCACGTACACTGATGTAAGTCCATGGAAGTCAATGGCTTTACATTGGTGTAACTAAGGGTCTGGTTCTGCATATTTATTAACCTTTGTTGAAATGTTTGACATTATGATCTACCAAATCATACTTCCCTGAAATCCTTAAAACTAGGGGCACAACCCTGGAACACACACCACACAACAGAACCACTAACCCAGGAACCACTAACAACAAAGCCCGTTGCTAACTGTGTCTACATATCTATTCAGGGGACACCATCACAGGGCCTAATCACATCAGCCACATATCAGAGGCTCATTCACCTGAACATCTACCAATGTGATATATGCCATCATGTGCCAGCAAGGCCCCTCTGCCATGTACATTGGCCAAACTGGACAGTCTCTACGTAAAAGAATAACACAAATCAGACATGAAGAATTATAACATTCAAAAACCAGTCTGAGAACACTTCAATCTCTTTGGTCACTCGATTACAGACCTAAAAGTGGCAATTCTTCAACAAAAAAACTTCAAAAACAAACTCCAACGAGAGACTGCTGAATTGGAATTAATTTGCAAACTGGATACAATTAATTTAGGCTTGAATAAAGACTGGGAGTGGATGTGTCATTACACAAAGTAAAACTATTTCCCCATGTTTATTGCCCCCTTCCCCCCCCCTCGCTGTTCAGACGTTCTTGTCAACTGCTGGAAATGGCCCACTTTGATTATCACTACAACAGGTTTCCCCCTCCCCGCCCCCCGCTCTCCTGCTGGTAATAGCTCACCTTACCTGATCACTCTCCTTACAGTGTGTATGGTAACACCTATTGTTTCATGTTCTCTGTGTATATAAATCTCCGCACTGTATTTTCTACTGAATGCATCAAATGAAGTGAGCTGTAGCTCACGAAAGCTTATGCTCTAATAAATTTGTTAGTCTCTAAGGTGCCACAAGTCCTCCTTTTCTTTTTGCGGATACAGACTAACATGGCTGCTACTCTGAAACACTGGAACCCTTACTTATGTGAGAAGTTTCAGTGATTTCCATGGGACTGCACATATGAGCAACAACTGTTCATACATGTAAGGAACAGGTCCTATAAAAGTTTGAGTAGACCCATACAATTTGTATATGATATAAGACTCTGTAGTTTTGTTTGTGTTGAAGACATTCAGAGTCCAGTTCTGCAGACACAGTTCATGGGAGTAAGTTGACTGACTACAATGGAAACAGTTCCATTGACTTTAATGATCATTGCTCATACATTTAATGATTAAGCTCTTCAGGGCTGGGACAGTATTTTTGTATGTGCTTGTCTAGCCCCTAGCACAAAGTGCCCGAATCAATGGGTGCTACTACAGTATAAATATTAAACAGCCACAATGATGCCTAGATGTTATGGTGATGGGCACATTTGAAGTGTAACTAGATTAGTCAGACAGATACTCAGATCCTCACAAATGCATAGTTAAAACAATAATTATAGAAAGTTAACTAAAGAGCCTATACTTGGAGCTACTATTTTCAAAACTTGCAGTTCCTTATTGCTTCCATTTGAAATATTTACAAGACAAACATGACAACAGTTGGCAATATGAGAAAAAAACAACTTCTTGCAGCTGATTTAACAATACTAAACTCATGTTCCAGCAGTGCTCTGTTTCTCACACATCTGTAAAGGTACATTTTCATCCTGGTGCAGAGGGATTTAGCCACATAGATCTCATTAATATTAATGGCAAACAGGCAGCTAAATACACATGTGTACTCCATGCTGAAAACATATGACTTATATAGTATAGTTTCCTGAAATAGGTATAGACTGATCTGGCAGCAAAGCATTAATAATTTCTGGACACTGACTGGAAGGATCAGCTGGTGAGAACATGTAAGAGAAGATGGCACTTGCCCATTATACTGCTTTTCTACGCTTGCATTCCTTGTTGTTGCTGTTCAGAACTGCTATTGTCGTGCCTTTTTATAAGCAGTAAATACAATTTGTAAATAAAACACATATAAATAAATTATAAAGCTCCAAGTGAAAGAAGCGCTTTAATTTAATTCACTTCCATCATAAATTATGAAGACTATCTGACACAGTCAATAATATTTGATAACTGAACCATCCTGAAAATTATGTGCTATGGGCCTGAATCTCATCTCAGAATGGAGTAAATCAGGAGTAACTTCAGGGAAGCTACACCAATGTTAATGACATTATCTGTTCTGTTCATTCCCTCTGGGGCATTTGCCACAGGCAGAAGGCAGGATACTGGGCTAGACGGACCTTTGGTCTGATCCAGTATGGCTGCTATTATGTTCTTATGTACATCAGACCCAAAATAACTAACTGATTTGCCTCAAAGAGCTCTGAATGGTGAGAAAATAGCAACCTGACTGGATTCCATGCATGCAGAGGATTCCCCTTTAATTGCATCACTTTGTGGCTATCTTTATGAAATACATTAATTCTTTCCACAAGGAATCAAACACTACCTGTGATTTAATGTTCATAAGAAGCACGCATGGGCCCAAACTAGGACCTTTTAGCTGAGACACCTCTGGAACTCTGGTGCTTCAGATAAAATGTAACTTGTATTTGAATACAAATTAGGTTTCATTTCTGTAAAAATCTTGACTGGCTGTGTATCCAAATCCACTCTGGTTCATCCTTACAGAGTTCAGACAAAAATCAAAAATTTGTATCCAAATTTCCCTGAACCTTGATGGTTTGGATAAAATGGGATTTGGATCCAAACTAACCCGGGTTTTATTAATAGAAAACCGAAGCTGACTGTTTAGGTTTTGCAAAACCAAACCCAAAATCCAGCCCTCTACCCATCTCTTCCAAGAAGCAATGACATCCATCTCTAAATATCAATCTTTAAGCTCTTATACCATATCCCTTCTCCATTTTCATAGTATCAACATTTTGGCATTAAAAACAGTCTCCTTTTTCTAAAGGAGACTTTCAAAAATGTTGTATCTTTCAGTGTGTAACTTAAGTATTTTTGCTAATAGGGACAATCTATAGTTCAAATTTTAACAATGGTACTTATGAATTCCTGTCATCCAGTTCTCCCTTTGATTCCCTCTACAATTCTTTCCAAAGACAGCTCTCAAACCCACTAGAGCCTCCTCCTGGTATAGCCTAATGGCCTATCCCTCTGTCTTTCACAGAATCTATTATGCCTACCTATCTGTTTCTACGAGATCACCCAGCCCCGTGGTACCTGAGCACATTCAGCACTGTACCTCAAACTCAGTAGTTAAAATGTATCTCCGATGTTATTCTATTTGAGTTAGACCAGGGGTGAATCTGCTGCAGTATGTCTAATACTGCACTTCTCTTCCCCAGCCCTTTTCTTGATCACTTTTGCTAGCACCACCAGCCTTTCTATCACAAAAACCTCACAACATTGCCATTTTGGAATTGTCACAATCCTTCTGTCACATCCAGACCCTACCATTTCTCCACTTTCAGCATCTCTAAACTGTGTTCCAGCTTCTTCATCCTCACTGCCAAGACAACATCTTGAGCCATGCACACTCCATCTCTCTGGCCCTTGACTGTCTCAACCCTCCCAAATCAGTTCTACCTGAAACACAGCTCCCAAAATCATCTTCCTTTCTGCCACTCTGTCTCACCTCTTCTCCTATATTGAGATTTAAGTTTATCCTTCTCACTTTCAAAGATCTTCATAAGTTACCCCATTCCCGCCCACATCTCTCCTCCTACAACCCTTTGCTCCGGCAAAACTTTCCTCTTCACCACCCCACATCATCTCCTTTGTTCACTCCTAATGTTGGGCCTTTAGGAACATCACACAATATGCCTGGAACAAACTCAATAAATATTTAGCAAATCCCTCACTCTGCTCCATCAACTATCTAACAAAAACCCATACTTGTCTGGTGAGTCACAGCATTCTACAATGACCATATACTATCCTGTGTTTCTGTTGTCTTGTCTTGTACTGTCTTGCATATGCCTTTGCTCTTCAGGGCAGTGACTTGTTTGTTTGGTATCATTCCCTGAACATACAGCACTTGATACTCAGTGTAAATAATAATTATGAACTCCTTTCAGAAATTATTAACTTTGGAATAAAAACAAAGGTGGGTAAGATTGCCACCTGACCTGTCACATCTCCAAAGACAACCAATCCCACATCTATGTATATGAAGAGTCCAGCAAATTCCCTGCAGCATTTGACAATGCAGCAATTTTAAATCTACTTCCCTCTCTGTTCTCTTCTGAGCAAAATGGAGAATTTGTGCCCACTGGTTGTTGTAAAAATGAGTATAGTTCACGCTCCCATTTTACCCTAGGGGAATCAAAAGAATGCATTAGATTTTCCAATCTAATGAATAAATGATAGATGTTAGATATCTAGCTTTCTGTGTACATGATGATACCAAAGAGTTTGTGATGATACCAAAGAGTTGTCCTAAGGGTTTGACAGAGACATTCGGTTTATTAATGCAAATCTCTGGGCTTTGATTGTCATCCAGACCAAAATTGTTTTACAGGTATGCCAAATTAATAACAGTGCCTTCTTGATACAATTTGCCCAACCTTGTATTACCTGCCTGTACCCATTCACACTAGAAGAATGGTCTGACCTCAATTTTGAGCTAGAAGACTCCAAAGAAAGTTCAGAAGACTTTTTACTCAATTTATGAATATGTATTCATCTTTTCTATTACATAAAACCCATAGAACTAAGTTAAGCTATTGCCTCCCTGCTGTTACCAAGTTTGTTTGAACTGGCAATGGCTCATTCTGTGCCAATTCTAAATGTAACTGCTAGGTGGATTACATACATTTGCAAAAAGTCAGTCCACAATGTGTAATGCAACAGAGTTCTACATTCAATCAGCCTAAACAGGCCTGTGATATTGTGCATGGAATCAACAACAATAATAAAAATGATTAGAGGTCTAGAAAACATGACCTATGAGGGAAGACTGAAAAAATTGGGTTTGTTTAGTCTGGAGAAGAGAAGACAGAGAGTGGACAGGATAAGTTTTCAAGTACATAACAGATTGTTAGAAGGAGGGGGGGGAACTGTTCTTAATCTCTGAGGATTGGACAAGAAGCAATGGGCTTAAATTGCAGCAAGGGAGGTTTAGATTAGGCATTAGGAAAAACTTCCTAACTATCAGGGTGATTAAGCACTGGAATAAATTGCCTAGGGAGGTTGTGGAATCTCCATCATTCGAGATTTTTAAGAGCAGGTTTGACAAATACCTGTCAGGGATGATCTAGATAATATTTAGTCCTGCCATGAGTGCAGGGGACTGGGCTACATGATCTTGTGAGGTCCCTTCCAGTCCTACAATTCTATGATTATATTCTACTTAATTCTAGGATGTGTTCCGGTTTAAGTAACTAATTTAATTAAATATTCATTGAGGTCTATAGCCTAGTGACTCTATAGCAGGGAGAGTAGATTGGGCTCTCAACTGCGGTGTAGGAGACCCAGGTTCCACTCTCCCTGCTCCAATGAATATTTAGTTATTTATACAGAGTGGAAAAGCTTCCACAGGAGAGACTGAGAGAAACCTGCCCCTGTATGTCCCTTAGCGGAATGGCTAGGGCACTGTTCTGGGAGAAGGGAGACCCAAAGTCAAATCCCTTTCTCTATATCAGGCAGAAGGGGGAATTGAACCGATGTGTCCCACGTCCTGGATGAGTGCTCTGATCACTGGTCTAAAAGGTATAAGGCACCTCCTCCTTCTACTGTGAGTTTAATCACGCTCTGCGAATGTTTACTGAACCAGGCCACGCACGCAAGACAGGTGGAGGAATGCCTAGTTTGAGGATCCCACCAAGACATAGGTGTGAGACAGGTGCCCAAATGCCAAGACTGAGGCAGTTATGGGCATGGTCACTGGTAGAAACTTAGGCACCTAGGACCTTCCAGGAAAATGCAGCAGCTGAGGTCTGAGATGCAGTTCTGAGGTCTGGTACCTTAATGTTGGACTGGGGCACTTAAAGTGGCAGTTAGGCACCAAGGTCCTTCTGTAGATAGAGCTTCATCCAAAGCTCACTGAAGCAAATGGAATGTCCCGCTGACTTTATTCACTTCAGTAAGCTTTGGATCAGACCCATATTTCATTAACATAAGAAGAAGAATCATTGCTATTTGAGAGCCAAAAAGGTGGCTATGCAGTAACACTATGGTGAGAGACATGCTCTTTGCCATAAGAGGTGGATAAATTTCAGAAGAGGTTGGCAAGGTCGTTGCATATTGTGATACAGCATAGCCAGAGGGCAGCAGGAGAGTGTTAGAAGGGAGCCTTATTCCCTATACAGGGAAGAAAGTCTGCTATAGATTAATTAAAGCACCTGAAGCCAATTAAAGCACCAGAAGCCAATTAGAGCACCGGAAGCCAGTCACCTGATAAAAAAACCCTGCTTCAATCAGACAAGGGAAGGAGTTGAAGCAGAGTGGATTGATGTTGAATTAAAGAGCAGTTTGGAGGAGCTGAAGCAGAGTGGATTGATGTTGGAGTAGAGAGCAGTTTGGAGGAGTTGAAGCAGAGTGGATTGGTGTTGGAGCAGAGAGCAGTTTGGAGGGAATAGAGGAAAGTTTGGAGAAGTGCTGTGGTGGGCTAAGAAGACCAAGACCCTAGGGCCCCTGGGCTGGGACCCGGAGTAGAGGGCGGGTCCGGGTCCCTCCCTCTCCACTCTCCTCCTCTAGGACACTAGTGGGGCAGTTAATACCCCAGTTCAAGGGTGAGAAACTCTCCTGAACTCTCCCCAAGAAGAGAAAGCGTGAGACCCATCAAAGTAGTGCTGGTAATTTGCCACAATATACAGCAGTTTCAACTTGAAAGAGGAAGGTGTAGCATATTTATTAAAGGTTTAAAATTCAAAACTATAAACCCTTTTTGTGTGAATGAGGGAAGGATTGCCATACTGTTATTCAAATCACAGGGCAGGACAATGTTGTTAGGATGGTATATGCTCTTTACTCTGAAGGGGGAGGTTTCTATCACGTAAATAATTTCCTGTTGGACATTCCCACACTTCTCCGTGCATTGTTATAATAGCTAATATCAAGGAATATTTCTGGTTATGGGTCACATAATTCCATTGTTTTACATTTTAAAATAGTCCACTTGTTAATTCTGATGGGTTCACTTTAACAAGTCTAATAAAAGCTGAAGTATTGTGTCGATGATTTACCAGATATAATATCCCGGATATCCCACTGCCGACTGAACCTGGTGAAAACTGAGCTTATCTTTCCTGGGTCTCTCCTCTTCCATTCACTGCACTGTTTTTGACTCTCATCCCTGCCACCCAGATTAGTAACTGGAGATGAAAATCTATCTCCTCTCTCTCTCCTTCTCACACATCCATGCCAGCTGTTTTTTGAAAGCATATCTCAAATCCAAAACACTACCTCTCTGTTCCTATGGAAAAACATTGCTCCATGCCTTTGCTATCTCCCACCTTCATTATTGCAACCTCTTCTTTATAGTCACTCTAATTTGCATCTTCCCCTTTTCATAATTCACTCTGGTCTACACTATCAGAGCTCTTATTTCCTCTTATTCCTCTGCCCATCTAAGTAAGGCCCTCACTACTCACCTGCTCAGATGGTAACTCTGGCCCTGGGGGGGAGAGCAAGGACTACACCCTGCCCTCCCCTTTCAACCCCCCTCCCCCCCCCCGAGACCAAGTGTGCAAGGAAGGGGCAGGGAATGAGAGGAGCTCTTATATTGCTTCCACTTCCCAATCACTGGCCAGAATAGCTTGCTGTGCACACAACTGGGAGTAAACTGCTCAGTAAAAAGGGGTGAAGTAACTTACCTGTGCCCCAGAAAAAAGGAACAGTAGGGTATTCTGACTCTCTGCATCACAGTTCATCTCTGGGCTGCTTCTGGGGCAGTGCAGTTACAAACCATCTCTCCTCTGTTCTGGTCTTTGTGCCTTCTTCAGTTCTGCTCTCTATGTCTGCAACTCCCTCGACAGCTCAGTGAGCTGGGAACTCACCATCTCTTCTTTCAAATCCCTCTCAAAACAAATGAGAAGCCTAAAAACACTCATCTATTTCAGTAAGAATATTGCCATCCAACCATTTTATTTTATTGTTTCCCCATCCATTTCACCAAACACTAAAAATCCCCCAAATCTGAAGAATCCCTTCCTTGTAATTTATAGAACAGAGAAAAATCATGTCCGAGGTCTTTATTTGTGACCATACCAGATTTCTTATAGTCTCTTCTCTTGTTTCTTAGAGCTACCTGTAGGTCTCTCTTAATCTTGTGTAAAAGCCACTGTTTTCAGGCCCCCCTTTTCTTGATGCCTAATGAGGAGCTAGGAATAGTAACATTTAGAGGTGCTAGAAAAAAATCAAAAATCTAGTTAAACAAAATATTTAAAATGTTTTCATTCTGAAGGATTCAAAATGGGCTTTTTTTTCAAAACTTTTCATAGAGCATATCTCATAGAATCCAATCTTCATTTAAAAAAATGCATGTGATGGACAATACACCACAATGCTTGGTAAATTGTTCCACTGATTAATTACTCTCACTGTTAAAAAATTATTTCCAGTCTAGCTTCAACTTCCAGCCACTGGATCTTATAGCTTTGTCTGCTAGATTGCAAAGCTCATTATCAAATACTTATTCCCCATGTAGGTGCTTAAGATTGTGATCAAGTCACCCTTTAACCTTCTTTTTGTTAAACCGAACAGACTGAATTCCTTCAGTCTATTACTATAGTATAAGGCATGTTTTCTAATACTTTAATCACTGTCATGGCTCTCCTCTGAACCCTCTCCAATTTATCTACATCCTTCTTGAATTGTGGTCACCAGAACTGGATGTAATATTCCAGCAGTGGTCACACCACTGCCAAATATAGAAGTAAAATAAACTCTTTACTCTTACTGGAGATGTTCCTGTTTATTTACATTTAGTTGTATTAAATTGCATATTGTTTGCTTGCTCTGTATCAATGGCCCATCCTCTTCATTATTTACCACTCCTCCAAACTTTGCATCACCTGAAAACTTTAGCAGTGCTGATTTTTTGTTTTCTTCCAGTGACTGATAAAAAAGATAACTAGAGTAAGTCTAAATACCAGTCACTGCAGGACCCCACTAGAAACACAGTTTTTAATCCATAAGTGCCATGCTAATTTTGTATTGTTCTAGCTTTTTAATCAAAATGTCAAATGCCTTACAAAAGTCTTAGTGATGTCTGCACACGCTGCTAGCCCCACAGCCAAAGCTGTCCCTTGAGTATGGCAAATTGGGGTGACCGTTCCGGGCCCTGTGCTTTGGGGGCCCCACATTTCATGTGCATGTGTCGTGTGGGGAACAGTAGGCCAGCCCGGGATGGGGTGCCTGGGGGACCAGGCCGGCCCGGGGGATGAGGTTTAGGGTTCAGGGGGGCAGGCCAGGCCAGGCCAGGCCTGGCGCTGGCAGCGAGGATCGGGCCTGCACTCACCGGCGAGAAGAGATTTCTGCAGCGCCTGCCCCTGTGGGCTGCTCCCAGGCTATGCGGAGCTCAGCAGGGGGCCGATGGGGTGTCCAATGCTAGCCCTAAGCGGGGCGGGCCGGTCAGGCCCCTGGCTGGCTTTACCCAGCTGCGGCACTTACACACACAGGTACCTGCAGAATGTAACGTGGGCTTGTCCCCGAGCTCTGCCGGCAGCTCAAAGCTACACATGTCCCTGCAGGGCCCGGGCGTCCCAGCAGTGGAACTGGTCCTAGCTGCAGCCACTGAAAGGGAATCGAGGTCTGCCCAGTCCCTGACCACGGAGTTCCCCGATCGTACTGCACACTAAGTCTGCAGCAGGGCGCCCAACCCTGAGCACCAATCCTGCCCAGCTGCTCTGCCCCCACCACAGCAAGTCTGCAGTACATCGCCAGCCACTGCATGTGCGGGCTAGACAGTACCGGGTGGGCTGGCAGGGGCAGGGAGCCTGAGGCACGCTGTCTGCGGCTGCAGACCAGGGGCAAGTCACACACCAAACCTGCAGGGGCTGCGGTACCAGCAGCCCAGCCAGGCTCCCTCTGAACCCTGAGCTGGGCTCCCTCTGAGCCGGAGCATCCCTGGCACGAGAACCTGGAAAGGGACTTCAGCACCTGTATAAAAAATTTTAAGGGGGGGCCTATACAGGCTGATTTGTCCCGGGCCCTGCACCCTTCAAGGGACGGCCTTGCCCACAGCCCTAGGAAATCAATGACCAAGCTAAAGCCTGAGGTACACTCTTTTTGTTGGTAAAAAGTGATGTTCTCCTGAGTATGTGTTACCTTGCAATGCCCGTTGGTGCTTTGTAAATCCTGTGACACATACCAGCCCTTTTTAAAGCAGAGGGGTCTTTTTGTCATTGTGACCCATCTGGGCAGTGGAGTTCAGAAAGGCTATCAGACAGGTCACTGCTGAAAGGAGTGGTGTAGTGAGGGAGGGACTGCAGGGAAAGGAATTCTTGCTCCTGCATTAGTGAAGCTATCTTGGTTGCAGTGTGCATCTATATTGCCTCTGCATCAACTTAACTCCCCTGACGAGGACTTATAAGGCTCAAAAGAGGGGAACAACTCTGCTGAATAAACTCAGGAATATTACTGTGGGAGACAGATGTTTGTGGAGCCCACAAGAAAAAGGTGAATTCTACTGTTGCTTACCTTGTGTATAGACCAGCCCTGTGTCTTGAGTTTTTTGTTTTCCTTTTTTCTGAGTGGTTCATAGCACTTTCCTCAAAATAACAATCCAGAGGCCTAACATATCTAAAGTTGTTGAGTCTTCCTTTTTTTCATAGCATTAAGAATACAAGGAAGCCACACTAATATTGCTGGGTTCCAAATAACCATGTTTACTAGCTATATACAAACACAAAAGTCCTAGCTACATATATACACTTCTGCTCTGTTAGGTTAGAGTGACCAGACAGCAAAAGTGAAAAATCAGGACAGAGGGTGGGGGCTAATAGAGCCTATATAAGAAAAAAGACCCCAAAATCGGGACTGTCCCTATAAAATCGGAACATCTGGTCACCCTATGTTAGGTTCTGGTGGCTTCTGCAGTAGAAGACAGAGAGGCCCATTAGAGGGCTCCCAACTATTTAGCTGGATACTATCCAATTCCTATACACTATGGGACAAAAACAAGATTATCCATAGAAAATAGACAGTAAACCAAAGGAAATCAAAGAAGATGGTACAATTCATCTCTAGCTAAGATCATGTAAAGCTTTGCTGATAGAGTTAAATCTCCTGGCTACAATTTCTTTGAGACAGACAATAATAAAAGCTGACATTCTAAAAGTTTATGTCTATCCCTGGCCTCATTCTGACAGGTACTTCTTAGCATCGCAGGGTATACAAGTCTGATTAGAACGCATTGTCCCTTTCCTTGGCTGGTGCACTTTTATTCATATTATGGATAGTCTTCGGATAAAGTTTAGGTGTGAACAGCCCTCATTACCATTTTAGGCATGAAGTCATCCTTTCGGTCAATGATTCTCCACTGGCAGTCAGATAGTTGTTATTAAACTTCTTTTCCTGTTTCCCTTACTGCCCAGTGTTGTACCCAATATTTAATTTAGCTCAGCATTCTTTGACAGAAAGCTTTGCACTTTCTTTCCAATTAACATGGAGTAATTCAAATAATCCTTTAAATCTGGATAGGTAGGTGGCATACACTCATACACACCCTCTCTGCACACAGCTTCAGGTAACACCTACCAGAAGGTCCTTGCTCTCTTGGCTTGGTCATCTGGATAGTTGGAGAGCAAATTGCTCCAACCTCCAAAAAGCCACCTTGCTCTACTTGACTCCGTAGCCTCATTTAAAAATGCTACTCCAGATAATGCATTTTGGAGAGAGGCAAATAGTATGGTTTACTAAAATACGGCTATCATTCCAAGTGCAGGGTGAAGTGTGAGACAAAGCATGGAGACCCTTGTTAATGAAGGATACAAAGGGAGTATGAAAGAGAGTGAACTGGGAAAGCAAAGAGACAGAGTAGGGGAGTGATGGAGCTGAGAGTTGAGATACAGCAGCTGATCATTTCTGGTGATCTGTTCAAATCCTAAAACTCGGGAATGAGTTTTTGTTTCAGTTCATCCTAGTTCCCAATTTTCCATAAAACAAAACAAACAGAACTTGGAAAGACTCCCAGTGAGTTCAATAAGCATCAGATAATCTATCAGTCTCTTAGGGTTTGTCTACACAGCAAGTTGCTGTGTAGCAAGGCAGGGTGTGAATCTACAGTGGACCAACTTGCCTTGCAGTAATGCCCCATGTGGACCCTGCTACAACACACTGAAAGTCAAAGAGCGTGACTCCAGGACTTTCTGTGCACTGTAGCACTGTCCACATGGGATGTTACTGCCTGGCAAGCTGCAGATTCACACCCTGGCTTGCTATGCATAAACTTGCTATGTAGATTTCAGAGTAGCAGCAAAAAGAAAAGAAGTACTTGTGGCACCTTAGAGACTAACAAATTTATTTGAGCATAAGCTTTTGTGAGCTACAGCTTACTTCATCGGATGCATGCAGTGGAAAATACAGTGGGGAGATTTTATATACATAGAGAACATGAAACAATGGGTGTTACCATACACACTGTAACAAGAGTGATCAGGTAAGGTGAGCTATTACCAGCAGGAGAGAAAAAAAACCTTTTGTAGTGATAATGAAGGTGGTGCCATCCACAGCTTCAGAAACAACTCTGACATCATAATCAAAAAGGCTGACAAAGGAGGTGCTGTCATCATCATGAATAGGTCGGAATATGAACAAGAGGCTGCTAGGCAACTCTCCAACACCACATTCTACAAGCCATTGCCCTCTGATCCCACTGAAGGGTACCAAAAGAAACTACACCATCTGCTCAAGAAACTCCCTGAAAAAGCACAAGAACAAATCCGCACAGACACACCTCTAGAACTCCGAGCAGGCGTATTCTAATTGCTACCCAAGATCCATAAACCTGGAAATCCTGGACACCCCATCATCTTAGGCATTGGCACCCGGACAGCAGGATTGTCTGGCTATGTAGACTCCCTCCTCAGACCCTACGCTACCAGCACTCCTAGCTATCTTCGAGACACCACTGACTTCCTGAGGAAACTACAATCCATCGGTGATCTTCCTGAAAATACCATCTTAGCCACTATGAATGTAGAAGCCCTCTACACCAACATTCCACACAAAGATGGACTACAAGCCATCAAGAACATTATCCCCGATAATCTTACGGCAAACCTGGTGGCTGAACTTTGTGACTTTGTCCTCACCCATAACTATTTTACATTTGGGGACAATGTACACCTTCAAATCAGCGGCACTGCTATGGGTACCCGCATGGCCCCACAGTATGCCAACATTTTTATGGCTGACTGAGAACAACGCTTCCTCAGCTCTCGTCTCCTAATGCCCCTACTCTACTTGCGCTACATTGATGACATCTTCGTCATCTTTTCCATCTGGAAAAGAAGCCCTTGAGGAATTCCACCATGATTTCAACAATTTCCATCCCACCATCAACCTCAGCCTGGACCAGTCCACACAAGAGATCCACTTCCTGGACACGACAGTGCTAATAAACGATGGTCACATAAACACCACCCTATACCGGAAACCTACTGACAGCTATACTTACCTACATACCTCCAGCTTTCATCCAGACCACACCACATGATCCATTGTCTACAGCCAAGCTCTACGATACAACCACATTTGCTCCAACCCCTCAGACAGAGACAAACATCTACAAGATCTCTATCAAGCATTCTTACAACTACAATACCCACCTGCTGAAGTGAAGAAACAGATTGACAGAGCCAGAAGAGTACCCAGAAGTTACCTACTACAGGACAGGCCCAACAAAGAAAATAACAGAATGCCACTAGCCACCATCTTCAGCCCCCAACTAAAACCTCTCCAACGCATCATCAAGGATCTACAACCTATCCTGAAGGACGACCCATCACTCTCATAGATCTTGGGAGACAGACCAGTCCTTGCTTACAGACAGCCCCCCAGAATGAAGCAAATACTCACCAGTAACCACACACCACACAACAAAAACACTAACCCAGGAACCTATCCTTGCAACAAAGCCCGTTGCCAACTGTGTCCACGTATCTATTCAGGGGACACCATCATAGGGCCTAATCATATCAGAGGCTCGTTCACCTGCACATCTACCAATGTGATATGTGCCAGCAATGCCCTTCTGCCATGTACATTGGCCAAACCAGACAGTCTCTATGTAACAGAATAAATGGACACAAATCAGATGTCAGGAATTATAACATTCAAAAACCAGTCGGAGAACACTTCAATCTTTCTGGTCACTCGATTACAGACCTAAAAGTTGCAATTCTTGAACAAAAAAACTTCAAAAACAGACTCCAACAAGAAACTGCTGAATTGGAATTAATTTGCAAACTGGACACCATTAACTTAGGCTTGAATAAAGACTGGGAGTGGATGTGTCATTACACAAAGTAAAACTATTTCCCCATGTTTATTGCCCCCCACCCCCTCCCATCAACTGCTGGAAATGGCTCACCTTGATTATCACTACAAAAGATTTTTTTTTCTCTCCTGTTGGTATAGCTCACCTTACCTGATCACTCTCGTTACAGTGCGTATGGTAACACCCATTGTTTCATGTTCTCTGTGTATATAAAATCTCCCCACTGTATTTTCCACTGCATGCATCCGATGCAGTGAGCTGTAGCTCATGAAAGCTTATGCTCAAATAAAATGTTAGTCTCTAAGGTGCCACAAGTACTCATTTTCTTTTTGCTATGTAGAGAAGCCTTAAATCTCTCTCTGTTTTATGAGTTCTAAAGTCACTCCAAATTGAAGGGCAGGAAAGAAACAATCAAAACAAAATTTATACACAAAGTAAACACAAGGGGTATAATACAAAACTTTGCCATTACCAAGTTATTACCCTTTTCCATTTCCACACTATTTTATCACTCTCCTTCCTGTTCCTGCGCTAGATACGACTCAATTTTAATTGTTTCTATCCCCCTCTACTGTGTCCAAGAAATTCTTCATCATTAAGGAAATCTCCTCTTAAAACTCAAAACCATCTCTAGACCCATGCAACATAAGTTGCCCAGGCTATTATTATTATCATCTATTATTTGTATTTCTTTCAGCACCCACAATATGTTAGGTGCTTTCCAAACATTATAAGGAACACTCCCAATCTGTGCCCTACATGTTTTGCCAACAGGCGGCCCCTTGGCCAACCTATAAAAAGGTTTAAGACAAGCTCTGCTTCATTCTTTCTTAAATATGTCACCCTTCTGTGACAGCTCACTGTTTCCATTCAAAGGATTCTGCTTTTACACCTATTGAAGACAATAATAAAATTCCATTTGGCTCAAATGGATGCAGAACTGGAATGAGTTATCAGGAATGAAGTCCCATTTCTGTATTGACTTAGGCCCTTAGGGCTAGATTCCCAAAGGTATTTAGTCATCTGACTACTTCTTTAGATGCCTATATCCAACATTTTGGTCCCAATGACATTTTCAAAATTACAATTCAGGGTCCACCTAATCCACCAGTGTCTAAATCCCTTGGACATATATGTTTCTGCCTGTAGGGATGCACAAACCTTCCTGAGTGCTGATGCCAAATACCCCCACCCCCAGCTAATGAACTGCTTTGAGCCCTCGCTGAAGCCCAGACCAAGAGGCCCCAGAGCAAGATTTTCAAAGTAGGTGTTCCCTAGCCTTTCTTATCAGCAGGGCCTGATCTCATAGGCATTCTCAGAGCATGCCCACAGGATCAGGCCCTTAAGAAAAGACAATTGCAGGCAAGTAGGTCAGGAAGTGTGTGTGTATCCCAGCCTACTGGTTAGGGTATTCACCTAGGTGGGAGACCTAAGTTCAAATCCCTATTCTGCTTCATTTGGACTTCAACCAAGTGAATGTCCTACCCAATAAGGTATCCGGGGGTTGGGTCTCTCTCCTGTTGAAGCTGTTCCATTTTGTATAAAGAACAAAATATTCATGGGCCAGAGACAGAGAGATTAACTAAATCAAGGAGAGTTTTCATGGCTGAGAAACCCAAGCTGAGACAGGTACCTAGAGACCAAGATCACTGGGAGTCAGGTGCCTAAATACCTTTGAGGGGGGCTGGGCTGAGGCCTGAACCCCTTTCTCTAGATTACTCTGTTTGTTTCTGAGGATCCCTTTCTTAGGTACCTAACATGCACTGTATGGGGAGCCTGGGCACCTAACTCGGGGCTGAGATTTTCACTAGGTACCAGGGTGCCTAGAAGTTAGGCGTTGCTGAGCAGTGCAATGCCTAAGTACCTTTCTAGATTAATAGTGAGGGTAATTAAGCATTAGAACAATTTACCACAGGTTGTGGTGGATTCTCCATCACTGGAAATTTTTTAATCAAGGCTGGATGTTTTTTTTAAAAGATGTGATCTAGTTCAGACAGGAATTATTTTGGAGAAGTTTTATGGCCTGTGTTGTACAGAAGATTAGACTAGATGATCACAATGGTCCCTTCGGGCCTTGGAATCTATTAATCTAGCCCTTAGAAACCTGGGACCCACTGAAAGCCTCTGGTCCTACTGAAAGTCCCATTGAAAGCCTCATAAATGTCTCAGTCACTTTGAAAATGGAACTTAGGTTCCCACGTCCCCTTAGATGCTTTTGCAAATGTAATATCCCCCTCTCTGCAAAGTTACGGAACTGTCTGTTTCTTTTGTAAATTTTGGGGGAAAGAATTTATTCAAAAACCGAGATTTCATCACTGTAAAATAAAAACATAAGCCATCTTCCAGAAGGATGACATTTAGAACCTACTAGACACTCAGTGTAGTTTTTGCATGAACTGATAATGAATAAGAAGTATTTCTTTGTGCCAAAAATAACAGCTGTATTATTAAAAATATTGTTAGGGTCATGCTAAAATCCAGCTAGATTACTATTGTGAAAAATCTCTCTTCTTCCTCTTCTTTTTAATACAGTAGCAAATATACTGCCTGATTTGGCTTAATGCCAGGATTAATTTTAAATTGGCCCTCGTAAATATTTCATGAGGTCCAATTTAATGGGATTGCTTTTCCTGGCATTAAGTTTGTGTGGATAGCATCTTAAACACTGATGTTCTTAACAGACTCTCAAGAAAAAAGCCCCATGGTATTAATAGGCTTATTAATAAATTGCTTAACACCACAACTGTATATTTTAAGAGTATTTTGACAAAAACCCTTGAAAAGAATCTTTGCCAGTTATGTAGCTGTTTTCTTTTAGCCTTATACCAACTAATCTGTTAACATGCAAAATACTAAATCATCATTCGTGGGAAACAATTTCAACCAGTAACAAAGTTGCTGAGCACCCTCTCATTGACATCAGTGGGAACTCAGGACCTCACAGGAGGCACTCAGCACCTCAGAGAAACTGGCCTTTCATGATTAAGTGAGACACAGTTTACTTTTGGTTTCTGATTACATGCAATAGTTCAATACAAATACAAGACTGACACTTGTAGGTTTATAAAATCTCTGCACAAAACCCTCTTGAATAACGTATGGATAATTTATTTCTCTTTTTTCCTATGAAAGATGCTTGTCAAATCTCTATGGTTAGTCACTTCAAGTACATTTGTTTTAAAACTGATTTGCTGTTCAGTTTCAACGCTGAATTACAGTTATGGAACCTTTATCAACCAAAAATCAGAAACTGAACATGAGGCAAAAGGTAGGAGAGTCCTGAGTCAGTTTTTATCAGAATACATGGCCAGATTCTCAACTTGTAAAAAATCAGTGTATCTACCTTGGCTTTAATAGTTATATGCCAATTTACATCAGCTGAGGATCTGGCCCACTGTTGCTAAAATGAATTTATTCAGAAGTAAACATTGTGACAGTGCAATAATGCTAGTCATGAGCTGAGTATAAATTATTAATTGAAACAGATTAACCTGATAATTTAAATGCTTTGATTTTATCTTCATAAACTGGCGAGGAAAAACAAGAGAAAATTATTTATTCTGCTCACTGAACTTTCTGTCCACTCTTACTGCAGTGCTGGTTGCAGGTTTAGACTTCAGTTGACCAAAATGCTAAGCAAGAGTTTTGAAATTAATGAAGGCTGCAGGAGGCATAACATAGATAAAAAGAAATGCACTTATGAAGACACATTGGATCACAGGCTGGTTACCTCTGGATAGCAGCACTGATACAGTGGTCCCTGCAAAGGGTGATATTAATATTGCAAATATTAAATATTGCAGATATGTATGGATAAAGTCTGGTAGCATGGGTGCACAAGGGGTGAGTATAGAGATCCCATTTCCCTCCTTGTGTTCTTGCACAGAGGACAGCTTGCATGCCTACACTTACAGAGCCTGAGTACAAAGAGATGGCAGACTACCCACAGGTGCCTCACCACCCAAAGGAGATATGGCTACGAGGGCGGTGTGAGGTGTTGGGAACCCCCGAGGGTCGTGGTCTACTCCTCTAAATAGGAGATGTAGGTATGTGCTAATTCCAAACATGTCAGCAGGCCCAGAAGCATTCTGCCTAGTTCAGCACTCTACACGTGCAATGAGTACAGCCACTGGCATGGCTACAAATCCCTCTTCCTTGTCTCTAGCTGGAAGCCCCAATGCAGCCATTAATTAAGAAAGAAGTAATTAGTATTGTTGGAAGGAAGGAGGCTGAACATTTGACCTTCTCAATTAGTGTGCTCCCTTGGCAGGTGTATGGTACATGTCAGGGAAACAGCAAGCAGGAGCAGTGATGGTCCCAGAAATGAAGGGCTAGGAAAAAAAACCCAATTCCTGTGGACTCCTCAAAGGTTAGGCCAAGTGCAGAAAGGAAAAGGTTACATCTAGATCTCTGGGAAAGATCCACCAGCAAAAGCCCCCACCCTGCCATTGGTGATAGGAAATGTTGTGTGTGTGCTTTCCAGTCTGTGTTACGTTCAGCGATATCCACTGTTCTCTTGCGACCTGACAGCTGAACAGGCATCTGATTAAAGATTCTCTTCTGCTTCTAGCTGCAGGAAGACGTGGAGATTTAGCTGGAAGCACAACTATAGTTTTACGTGTTAAGTTGTAAACAGCAGACAGCTGTCTTCAATATTCACCTTCTAATGGCCAAATTTGGTTTTAACAATACAAGTGTTTAAACAGACACCACGTAATAGCTCAGGACAAAAAGTGAAAGCATAGCTTCATCTAAAAAATGAAACTGCAGAGGAATTTTAGGTAGGCAGAATAATTAGCCAACTGGAATGTGTGACCTTAGATCAGCACTTCTTTGACGAATGAAGTGGGGGTTATTATTATTTTATTACTATTAAAGTGAGTGAAAAGGCAGTTGAAGCAAAGCTATTGTTAGCTTACTTCTCTCATTTGGCATCATTTTATGGCTGCAGCAATGCTGGAATTCAGAAAAAAGTGATGATTGCTAAGTATTAACTGATTAGCTAAATAGCAATCTATGTCCTTTCTAATAGTTTTAATGCTGTCAGTTCTTGGCAGGCTAACAGGATATTTTTTCATTCCGCTAGATGATATGTCAGCAGCTGTAGTACGTGTTCACCCATTCCTGCAGCATGTTGAATGCCTTCCGTCCTGTTGGAGTCAGTGGGATGCAAGACGCTCACTGGATTAGGCCCTGAGAGAGTTTGCACATACATACTTGTGCTGATCCATGTCAGTCCTTAGTTTCTCTTTTGTGGTGGGTGCATCGCACACACACGTATGCAGCATAAAAAAGCCACATCAAAACTACACAAAGCCTGTGTATTTTTCCCCACACAATTCAAGAACCAAGTGATTACAAAAAGCTAATCACAGGAAGTACATGACTCATGGACAACCATTTCAAATGGAAGCATCCCACCTCACACAAAGCAGCATTATGGAATAAAACTTTGAGTGATCCTCCCCTGTTTAGCAGTGTTGATAGCAAGATTAATTATCCTTCTGTTGAAGTGCAGAAGCTGCCACAATGATGTGTCACCACCACTTACTAAGCAAGGACTTATTCATCACAAGTGACAAGACTGAAGAGAAGTGAAATTCTTGTGCAATATTTGTCTCTATGCTAATGTGGTTTGAAAACAAAGTTCCCCAAAGCTGAATGAGAAAAAAGTGAAGGGGGAAAAAAGAAGCTTTATCCAAAGTAAATGAGCAGAAGAATTTAAGCAATTTAATTTTTACTTATTTTACAGACCTTTTCAGATGTAATCTTCACAGCCATTAGGGATTTAAAGAGGATCCGCTGTTTAACTTGTTTGTCCATTTGACTTAAGACAAATCCAGGAGATAACAACAAAGTATTTTCTTTGTCTTCACCACCACTTAATTTAAAGGGGACATGTTTACAAACAACTTAATCTGTTTAGTACAAATACTCCTTTACATTCTTTTATCCTGTCAAAAAACCTTCAGAAACCACATGGTCCTTTCCAAAGCCCAAAGCTGGACTTTGGGGCAACTTGATATCAACAGCAGACCTTGCTTATACAAACATACTGCACTGAGCCACTTACATTTCCGGTCTTTATAAATAAGCTAAAAAAAATTAGCAACAGAGAATTTGGTTGGTGTGCATGGATATACTATGTACTATTCATTTTTTTTTGGCAGCTTTGCAACTATAAAAGCAAAAAATGCTAGCTCTGATTGGAAGAAATCCTTTCTTGTAATGCATTATTTATTACATATATCAGTGTGCAGAAAATAGACTATGAATTTAAAACAAATTTAACTTGATGAACTTAATATGAAAGTTTACTACTTAATATCACATCATTAATAAGGCCCTCCCATTCTCTGCAAGTAGACGTATCTCGGTGACAATCCTGTCACTTTGTACACTATGCTCTTGCCCATTTTCAGTCTAGGTTTTGCTCTGACCAGAGCACAGTCTATTCTCTTCCATCTAATGACTTCCAGCACTCTCTTAATTATTTAATGCTCATAAAACGTTCTAGAGATGAAACGTGACAGGTGTTGTAACTGCGGTACTGCTTCATGGGAGTTGCAGTTCAGTTGCCTAATGTCCCCATTCTCTTCTATGGATCATGTTCCCCAGCCAGACTTCATCTCCCATTACGCTCTGCAGCGACGTGATTCTAATGATGCACCATATCCCCTCACAAAGTAGAGAGACCAGGGTAGCTCATGGGAGGTATAGTTTGGTTAGGAAGTTTTGCCTATAGAGGCCAAAATATTTCAGTTTTTTATTTTTTGCCAAGAAGCCAAAATTTTCCGCAAGACAAAAAATATTTTCTGACCAGCTCTAATAAAAAATATCACGACAAAATGTGGAAGGGTTTTTTTTTTCAAGTGTTTCTTTGATGGCAGATATCAGTCTTTAACAGGTATGCTTAGCAGTCAGCTAAGAATGACCAGCTGACTAATCTTTGATGCAACAAGTAGAGTTTAGGATTGGTTAAAATGGCACATTATCTGAACCAATGATGAGATATGAGAGATAGAGATCAAAAAGGTGTAGAAACTATGACGGTAGGCAAAAACGTGGGAGGAGCATGCCACTACAATGACAGGCAGAGAGATCAACTCAACGGGCATCAACTATGAGAGGAGCCACAGAGGCTGGAGATGTAAAAATACACCATGGGCCTGATTCTCATTATGTAAAGTGGCCTTAGTGTAAAAGAATCAGGCCTCAAGAGGTTACAAGTGAAACCTAGGGTGAAATCTTTGCCCCATTTGAATCAAAGGCAAAATGCCCACTGACTTCAAAAGGGACCAGTATTTCAACCCTGTGATTTAGCATAATTCAGTTACTTACCAGTTCATCTGGTTGAATACTGAAAAACATCTCCCAAAAATATGCATTAGTATTCCAAAGAGTATTCATATCAGCCAAGTCTGTGACGTTTTGTACCCTATTCACAGATACTCACCTGAACAGATTTTTGTTTGCATGGATGTATGTTCATGTAGACGAACAGCTGATTTTCATTCAAATATCCATGTTCAAATGTGAACCACAGTGTTTTGTGCACGAACAGAAGTATTCGCTATTAATCAGTCATTGTGCGACTGTTTAAAAATGATCAGTCATCCAATCAGAGAGCAAAAACAATACCATGTGAGTAAGGCTGCGATTCTGTTGCTGAGGTCACAGAAGTCACAGATTCTGTGACTTTCTGAGACCCCCGTGACTTCTGCAGCTGCTCGGATGTCCCGCGGCCAGCTGCACCAGCTGCTGTGCCCTGGGGACCATCCAAGCATGGCCATGTGGCTGGCCCCAGAGACCACCAGAGCAGCAGTGGTCCTGGTGGCGGCCAAAGCAGCAGCCCTGGGGTGCACCTGAGCAGGGTCGGATTAAGCTTTTGTGGGCCCCACGCCAAACATATTTGTGGGCCCCCATGGAGGCAATGGACATGGCGTGAGGAGGTCAGTGCCCAGAATAAGGGGCCTAATCAGCGGCAATGGGGCATGGCATGGCAGCTGCAGCCCCACTCCATCCAGCTCAGTGCGAGGGCACTATTTACAAACCAGCAGTGGCCCGCCCAGCCCTGTGCTACCAGCATGCCCCTTCCCCTCAGGGGCAGGCCCATGCCACACCACACAGCCCCTCCACCCAACACCCCATAGGCGCCAAGTCCGCGCCCTGGAGCACCCACAGAAAAAAAACAGTGTGTGCTGAGCACCCACCAGTGGCCCTGATGATCAGCTCCTCCCCCTCTCCCCCAGAGCCTCTGGCCTGCTGCTGATCAGCTGTTCAGGGGCAGTCAGGAGGCGCTGGGGGGAAAGGAGGAGGAGCAGGGGCAGGAAGAGACAGAGCGAGGGCAGGGGAGCTCAGGGGAGGGTACATAATGGGACAGGAAGAGACGGAGTGGGGGTGGAGCAAGGGCAGGAATGGGAATAAGGAAAGAGTCCACAAAAAACTCATAAGTAGAAAATTGTTTTTCTAAAACAACTTGGTAAAAATTTGCAATATATATATATTTTTGCAGAACTCAGAATTGGTTTGCAAATGATTTATAAAATCAAAGAAATTGGGTAATATATCTGCAATTAATTTAATCAACTTTACTTATCATCAATGCAAATGTAAAATTCAGGGTTGCTGAATTTCACCAGTAAAAGTGAAAGGTTTAATGGCTGAAAGGCTATCACAAGCTTTTAAATGGCCAATGAATTTGCTGCTGCGTCATCAGTCTGCTGAGGAATCCTCTCTGGCCTGCAGGAAAATAAATAAAAAATTCCACTAGTGGGATATGCTGTGCACAACAGAGCTGTCACTCAATGCTGGAATCATGCCAAACCCCACAAAGGCTAAGACCCTGGAGTTCACTGTGCCCTGTTACCGCTCATAATCAACTAAGAGTCATTGTAATATAACAATAGGTACATCTACACTGCAGCTGAGAGTGAACCTCCCAGCCTAGGTAGACTGACTCGCACAAGCAAGGCTTGAGCTAACAAACTAAATCTAGCAGTGTGGATGTCGTGGCTTGAGTGGCAGCTTGGTCTCTCACCTGAGCTCCTGGGTCTGAGCTTAAGTGACTTACTCAAGTGTCTGCCAGAGGTGCAACATCCATACCTCTAGTTTTAGCACGCTAGGGGTGGACTAGTCTGTCTACCTGGGCTGGGAGGCTTGCTGACATAACCAATGAGTCCTGGCATCATAAGGGGAGGTCAGACTGTAGTTCTCCTGGCTCCCTCTAGTTCTGCTGTCTGCATCCCTACACCACTGACACCGCTTCACCTTGTCCTGTTCGCTGGACTTGGCAGTGAAGACCCATCAAGCATGTGTGATTGGCACAACTTTTACAAACCAGCTGACCAGGGCATGCTGTTCTTGGTTTGAAATCAGAGTTCTCTTTTCCTGGGTGGACTGCCTGCCATGATTGAGGAGCCCCACCTGCGTAACAGAGACACAGAGAGGTTAAGTGACTTGCCCAAGGTCATGCAGCAGGTCAGCGGCAGAGTCAGAAATAGAATCCGGTTTCCTGAGTCCCAATCCTGTACCCTCTCTATTGTACCACGTTGCCTCCCAACACACACATCAATGACACTGTCGTGTGAAATACCAGATTCCCTTCTAGTGTCCATATAGGTCAGTGACCGGTGTCAGTGATACTGCCCTGTCATCATTCGGACTAGCGGTACAATTTTAAATGCACCAAGACAATATCATTGTTTCTAACCTAATCACCATATCTTACACAGGAATGGGCACATGTATCTGATCCTGTTTTCTTTCTACATTTACCCTAAGTGTTGATCTCCCACCTTAGCAAAACAAAAACAACAATAAACACTAAATCTCAGCACAGCAGACTTCAAAAGGAACACTTATGTTCTCTTATACTTTGCTTTTTTAAAAAATAGTAAAGGAGTACTTGTGGCCCCTTAGAGACTAACAAATTTATCTGAGCATAAGCTTTCGTGAGCTACAGCTCACTTCATCGGATGAATGCATCCGATGAAGTGAGCTGTAGCTCACGAAAGCTGATGCTCAAAAAATTGTTAGTCTCTCAGGGGCCACAAGTACTTCTTTACTATTTGCGAATACAGACTAACACGGCTGCTACTCTGAAACCTGTCTTTAAAAATAGTGTTTCTGTTTCACTAAGTTGGCTTCAGATGGCAGCAGTGGGTTTTATAATAAGAAATCGGCTGTTTAGAAGTCACGCTTTTAAAAATTAAGGACAGGTGAAATAATATTTATTCCAGTCAGTTAAAAACATTAAATTAAACAAAACGGAGGTATAAAAAAATTCTAATTCTATTCTCAGCCACATCAGTGTAAATCTGGAACAAAAGATGTCAACTGCCAAATTCAGTCAATGGAAGTTACTCTGGGTTTACACTGGTGTGATTTTGACTCACAAAGTGGGAAATGGGATACCATTTATATCCTGACTCTTCTCACCTGAACCACACTATTAACAGAATATCAATTGGCAATGAAAGCTTCCTTCAGGCTTCATTGTACTTTTTTCTGTATCAAAGTGTGATGACTGTCTTCATTTGCTTCAACTATGATAATCATTTAAAAGATGATCAAACAAGAGCAATAACAGCCCGAGATGGAAATTGTCAGCCAGAAAAAAGCCTTTACACACTGTTTGTTCAGCACTTGTCGCCTTTGAATCACAATACCTATGTGCACCTTTCTGTTTTATTATGACAACACGGCAGTCCAGTAGCTTTCATTCCTGAAAGCTTGCTGAAAATATGTGATGATTTTTTGAAATATGAGAAGAAACTGCTTATCTCTGGGAAGACATTAGCTTTGATGCTGGTGTAAAAATTCACGGAATGCATCTAAACTCAATTAAGGAATATTTGGAGTATCGCTTAACTTCTTACAAATGCTTGCTGGCTCATTGTAAAAATAGCTGATCTTGTCTTTGAACAAGAGTACAAGGGGCAGGAAGAGCTGTATAAAATATATATCTCTGAAGAAGATGGTCTGAAGTTCCTACAGAGGAAGTGTTCAGAACTGATGTAGAAATATAACATTATACAATGTGATACTACAACTTTAGGGCCTGATCATGGATGCCTCATGCAGACAAGAACCCTGCTGAAGCCAGTGTATGGGTTAGCTGCATGAGGAATATGGGATCCAGCCCAATATGGTGTGTGTTTGCTGTGACCATAGCAAAGCAGGGTAAAAATATTTCTGTATTTTACTTATGATTTTTAACAGCAGCACTATATGATAATTTGTTTCTACTGAAGGAAATTAAAATTGTTTAATGTGAAACATTGATCAAAAGTTCCTTTCTCATTTCCTACTACGAGCTGCTAAAATGTTCAAACTTGGGCTCTTCAAGTTAGGTACCTAAATAAACATGGCTTGATTTTCAGATGGGCCATGCCCTCATGCTTCCCAATGAAGTCAACTTGTCCAACAGTCTTATGACAACAGATAAACAAGTATTTAAGAATACAGGGGAAGAGACGTGAGAGAAGAATATACTGCATAAAGAACCATGTTTATGGCGTTGAGAAGTCGGTAATAGGATACACAACCTTTCACATAGACTGGAAGGGACCTTGACAGGTAATCTAGTTCAGTTCCCTGCACTCATATATTATCTAGAAGAAGACCATCCCTGACAGGTGTTTGTCTAACCTGCTCTTTAAAATCTCCAGTGATGGAGATTCCACAACCTCCCTAGGCAATTTATTCCAGTGCTTAATCACCCTGACGATTAGGAAATTTTTCCTAATGTCCAACCTAAACCACCCTCAATTCAATTTAAGCCCATTGCTTCTTGTCCTATCCTCAGAGGTTAAGGAGAACAATTTTTCTCCCTCCTCCTTTTATGTATTTGAAAACTGTTATGTCCCCTCTCAGTCTTCTCTTCTCCAGACTAAACAAACCCGATTTTTTCAATCTTCCCTCAGAGCTCGTGTTTTCTACACCTTTAATAATTTTTGTTGCTCTTCTCTGGTCTTTCTCCACTTTGCCCATATCTTTCCTGAAATGTGGCACCCAGAACTGGACACGATACTCCAGCTGGCACCTTATCAATGTGGAGTAGACCGGAAGAATTACTTGTCATGTCTTGCTTACAACACCTAAGGGCTTGTCTACTCTGCGCCACAGTGTGGACTACAGGGGTGTCAATTACAGACTGCACTAAAGAGTTGTACTGTAATTGCGCCATCTGGACACTAATGGAGTAAATTAAAAGGTACTGAGTTCATGTTGATTTAATACTATTAGAAAGAGCAGTATGTTAATGCAAACTAGGTACCTGGTACTTTGTGCCAGCAGCATCCACATGGAGCATTTAAGCGCAACTCTTTGGTGCACTCTGCAATTCACATCCCCCATAGTCCACACTACAGTATAGTGTAGACATAATCTAAATTGCTCATTCAAATCTAAACCATTTCAGTACAGGCTTCCAGTTGTTATCACCTACCTACTAGTTAGCATATATATCAGCGTATGTGCAATGTGCCCAACCATTTGATCTATCCAATCATCATCAGCCAGGAACAAGCCATTTGATATGAAAGGTATTTGTAAATCTCCTTGAATAAAATTGGTGGTTGCAGTTTAATTCGTAGTGGACCGGGTGTCCATGTCACAAAACCACCAGGATAATTGGCATTAACTGGCAATCTTGGAGATGGTAAGGATTGAACTATCATCTCATCTGTAAAGTGATTCCGCTAAGCTAAGAGGAGGCACGTTTGCAAGTGAACATGCAAAATGTGCACTTCCCTTTCCTGTGCTGTGCCTGCTAGGTGGATAAATGGACAGCCTCCAGGACAGTCAGTCTGGCACTTTTCAGGGTACTAAATAAAATTGTAATAGAAGCAGTTTGGTTTTGGGTTTCTTTTCTTTTCTTTTTTTGGTTTCTTTTTTGGTTTTGAATGCAGTAGAACAAGACAGAACTAACATCAAAACACTCCATACTTCTGCACGTCAGCTCTTATTTATTGTTTTTTCACTTATGTAGATGATAGAAATACGAGCACAAGAAATTCTTTAAAGGATGATTGTGGGCCATTATAGCCAGAATTACTGAAATATCAGATAATTATTTGGTTGTACTATACAGCCTTACAAAGGAAGGCCGTGCATTTATTAATCTAACATTAGGATAAATCCAGTGATGCCAGATGAGGAATTAAGCAGCAATCTGATAACATCAGCAATAGTTATGAAATACCACACAAACTAATAAAGCTCAGTTCTCTTTAACATCCAGAAAATTCTTGTGTGCAGTGCACAATCTTCTCCACCACATTTTTCCATTTGGTGAAGAGTTGGCCAGTAATTAAATAAGTTGGGTGGATACTGCCCACACACATACATACGTCATGGCTATTGATGTATTCATGCCATTATGATACCAGTATCCACTCTTTGTATAAATGACGTGCTCAGAGGTGAAAATAAGCCAGTCCGGCCCGGCCCGGCCCGGCCCGGTGTACCGTCAAGAGCCAGAACGCCCTTCCAGACTGGCTTCCCCAGGCTGGCGCTTTAAAGGGCCCCGGGCTTCCACAGCGGACGGAGCCCCGGGCCCTTTAAAACACCGCCGGAGCCCTGCTGCCGGAGCCCCTGGGGTAGCAGTGGCAGGGCTCCGGTGGCGCTCTAAAAGGCCCGGGACTCCGGCTGCTGCGGGGAGCCCTGGGCCCTTTAAAGCGCTGCCTGAGCCCTGCTGCTGGAACCCCTGGGGTAGCAGCCAGAGCCCAGGGCCCTTTAAATTGTTCCAGGGGTGATTTAAAGGCCCGGGGGCTCCCAGCCGCAGCCGGAGACCTGGGGCCTTTAAATCTTCATTTAAAGGGCCCAGGTATTTAAAGGCTCCGCCTCTTATGGTTGAGGCCACGCCTCTTCTGGTCGGGGCCATGCCCCCCTGCTCAGGACTCCAGAGTACCGGTAAGTCCTTTAAGTTACTTTCACCCCTGCACGTGCTGCTTACCAAAGGCTGCCTTAGCATGTCTAGAGGAAAGATGGAGATGGATGATAACCTCCTGTAGTCCCACGTGGTTCCCCAGAACAAAGGCACTAGGAGATAATATAGTGCACTATGATACGAGTGGCTTTAGGGAGAAGGCCAAGGTTCCATGGGTAGGGTGAGCTGGAACACCCTATCCTACTCATTGATGAGGGACAAGGTTGACTCAGCAGCAGTTCCCAGTCAACCTCTCTCTGATATCAAGGAAAGCAGGGCAAGATGGGAACTGTAGTCCATGGTGACACCCACGGTCTCTGGTAAAACCCGATGGGATTAAAGGGTGTATGTATATATATATTTTTTAAAAAGTACTCCTCCCACAGACCAGGTGGAGACCTGCAAGGAGTCAGCCTGTCCTTGTGGTCTCTCCTGGAAGAAGTAGGCAAGTAATCCAGTGGATACACTAAGAAATGCAAAAGAGAAGCCTCTCATATTTTTCCTGGTTGCAGTATTGTACCTGGGTTGGTCCCAGGATATGAGAGAAACAAGGTAAGACATTACATCACCTACCTTGTTTGTCTCCTATTTTTCCTGGTTTGATTTGTTGTTTTTATCTATACAGGCTCTGATTTTCAGAGGTACCTGAGCACCCACAATACTTCAGTCAGAGCTGTTGAGTACTCAGCACTCCTGAAGATCAGGCCACTTTCACTTAGGTGCCTAACGTCACTGACCCGAGTTTAAAAGTTTGGCCTAGTTCTTTGTGACTGAGCAAGACATTCCAGGGCACTTCAGACCTCAGACCTAGAAGGAAATGCAAACTGTGAAGATGTGGCTGTGTAATGGCAGAAAATGCTAAATAAGTAACCTGATGCTACATTTGCTTTCTGATATCCTACAGTGAGGAGACTATTCTCTGCACTTGCAATGTGGGATGAACCTGAAGAACAGACTTTTTCCACATGTAACTGTGAATCCTAATTAAAAATCTCCTGTGTTTGGCAAACCAATAACTGGACTTTGATTCTTCCTTCTATTTTCTCCTTCATTCCTTTCTTTCCTTCATTCACACAGGGTTTCCATTCCCCAAAGCCTCTTGCCCCCATCTTTCCTGAAAAGGATCCCACTAATACCTTCTAAGAGAAAACGTTCAGTAAATGTGTATAAAATCCTTGGAAATAGGACTAAGTACTAGTGTACAGAAGAGAAGCTATAGCAACATATAGTGAAGATACCAGAAATACTAACCAAGACAGAATGGGGGAAAAGGCACCTAGACAATTATAGTTTCCATTAAGAATAGTCAATATGGATTTGCCAAAGGGAGATCTTATAGAAGAACTAATAACACCTGATAAGAAGCAGCCTTGGACATAATTTGCCTGCACTTTAAGAAAGCCTTTGATACCCTAATCTGGAAAGTAAACATCTCTGGCAAAGGGAATGAGCTACTTGATTGGACAGCTTGGATATCAAAGAAAGAAGGCACTTGTAAATGGAAAAGTGGAGGATGAAGGGAAGTGATTAGTAATTTGCCACAAGGACCAATATTAGGATTAATTCTGCTCACATTAAATGTGACTTAAAATAAGGAACATGCAGCATGGCCTCTTGGCAACGATAAAAAATCAGGAGCAATACCAAGGAGGCTGCCAATAACTTTTCAAAAGATTTGTATAGACTAAGGCAGAGCATGAGAAAATTTGTGACTCCCTCAATTTAATTTGCTGATATGCAAGTTGAAGAGACTAGGGTAAGAAAAACGAATAAATTCTCAGCGTGCTTGTGTTATAAATAGGGCCCTTCATTTTCAGTTTTTATTTTACTTAATTTTTCCCAGGAATTTATCAGTGTTTATTACTACTGCAACAAAAACAGGTGAAAATCAGTGCAAAAAATATTATTAATTTTTCTGGGTAAATATCAGGGTTCATTTTGGTGGATGGAAAGACAAGGGAGGAAACTATTCAGTAGGTTAATACTTTGAATTCTGTTCATCAATGTGGTTTGCTGTAGAACTGAAACAGAACTGAAAACACAATGCCACCTCTGAGTTTAAGAAAACAATATATCTGTAATCCCCATATAAAACTTTTCATTTGAATAAACAGTTTACTGTTGCAGACTTAGAACTATTAACCTATAAATATTTACATTTAATAATTGGGACACACCATTTGCAGCGTATATACTCAACTTCATCTGTTTCTCCTGTTTTTGTTTTTTTTTTTAAACTTTCGAATACTTCCTTGTGTTCTGAAACATATTCTGATACAGATTTTTGCTTTCTTCCCATTTTACTGTGTCAAATCTTTAAACTCTTATCTGCTGACAGCTTGAAATGTGTACCTGGTGGGCGTGAGATTCATCAGTACGTTCAGATGAGCATGCACTTCAGAGCTTGTGTGTATGCCTGTTTGTTTATTGTGGGTATCTTCTAGACTAATACATAACCTTACTTCAACAGGCAGCTTTGCATATACACACAGACTAATGAATTATCACATCTATCTCATGCAACGTATTGTATTTTCCTAACAAAACAAGTTATTTTTATATATTTGAATGATACAAAAGTAGGGTGAAAATCAGAAAAAAATAAATAATACTTTTTGTAAAACCCAGGAATTTTTCAGTAAAAATCGGTTTAAACTGAAAATGAAGGGGCTTAGTTATAAAACACTCTGCATGAAGGCTCTGAGAGATGGAAAGTGAAAAAAGTTTTGCCAGTTTACTTACTCCTTAAGGGATTGAGGGTGCTCAGCACATCTCAGGAGCAGGCCTCAACAGCAGTTAAAATATGCATTTATCCCTAACAGTTACATAAAATGGAGAATGTGAGACTAGTCTCAGCCTGCCATATGGTTATAAAAAACCCATGGGCCTAATTCTGCCTTCACTGAAGCAAATGGCAAGACTAACATTCTCTGCATTGGAGCAGGAGCTAGCCACTTATTTGTAATATTGTAGACAGTTTTGCAAGACGTATTAATACAAAAATGAAGAACGTGTAGCTAGAATAATAAAGGGTTTTAACATAAGTTATTCAAAGTAGTCTGAGATGTAGGTCTGTGTCATTTGAAACAGAAAGATACTGCAAGGATTTAAATAATAAAATGACTGAGCATGCCGGTATAGCCGTTGATCAGGCGGTCTCCAGACACTTAACCAACATTCATAAAACCAGTGGCTCTCAACCTTTCCAAACTACTGTACCCCTTTCAGGAGTCTGATTTGTCTTGCATACCCCCAAGTTTCACCTCACTTAAAAACTACTTGCTTACAAAATCAGACATAAAAATACAAAAGTGCCACAGCACACTGTTACTGAAAAATTGCTGACTTTCTCATTTTTACCATACAATTATAAAATAAATCATTTGGAATATAAATATTGTACTTGCATTTCAGTGTATGGTATATAGAGCAGTATAAACACCTCATTGTCTGTATGAAATTTTAGTCTGTACTGACTTCATCAGTGCTTTTTATGTAGACTGTCCCTAACCAACATTTTATTATCACTCAAGTTACATAACAGAAATCTCACTCTATCATCTCTAGAATATAGCACTGGCCCTGAGAATCAGGTGAATAGTGAACTTAAAATCCTCATCTAAACAAGGCGTGATGTCTGAACACGTCAGCTAACATGTTCTAACACATTTGAAAAGTTGGAGCCCAGGCTTTAACTTGACTGTGTTAGCACGTGTTAAAGGCAGCATCCCTTATCTACACTAGACTTTTCAAATGTGTGTTCAGAAAAGCTAAGACGTTCCAACATCACACTTTTTAGCCTAGTCTAGACAAAGTTGGTATCTTATATACTGTATTACCACAGGTGTTCTCAAACTCTTTCCATAGTATGGGCCATATTTTCTATAAATTGGATATACATGATGGCTTAGCATCCTTATGGCTACTATTGCAACTATTTACACAGAAAATAAATTAGAGGAAAGTATTTAATATATTCAGAATTCTCAATATAATTTAGTAGCTGAAAAGAATGACAGCCAGAATCATGACTTTCCAGCCCTCTCCAGATCATCAACCAAGTGTTTTGTGGATCACAGATCAGCTGTGAGAATTTTTGGATTATTGTACAACTCTGAGAAAACAGTTGTGCAAATGAGTACTAATTGCACTTTCCATTTAAATATAGCTGCACTATGCCGTTGGAATTGAGGAACACTGATTAATTACATAATCATTGTACAATAGAAAATGAATGTGCTCAATTTAGAAAACCGGCACTTTGTTAGCATTATAAAAAGAGAGAGAGAGAGGGAAAGAAAGAGAGAAAAAGAAAAGGACTTTCTACCGAGCCAGATTTTGCACCCAGATACAATTTGGGTGCAAAAAATGATTTATAATCACTGAATATAGCATATGTTAAATGTATATTTTAAAAATGAAGCTGAAGCAACACTTATTCAAAATAAGGAAAAATCTATTTTCTGTATTATTATTATTATTAATCATTATTTGTATTGCTGTACTGCCTAAGAACTCAGTTGTGTAGCCATTGTGCTAGGCATTGTACAAATACACAGGAAAAGAAAGGTCCCTGCCCCAAGGAGTTTACCATATGAAGAAAATGATTTATTATAGGCAGGTAACAATAGCTATAATTAAGGTTCCCGGACACTTTCCATTATACAACTTTGCAGTTGCTTATGATTTTGCCATACTGACTGAAATTTTCCATACTGGGTATCAGAGTATGGCTGTATATTTTGGGGAGTTTCAGCTAATATCATTCTTCCATTTCCAAGAAAGAGTTTAGGGGAAAATATGATGTGGTGTTACGTTAAAAAATTCCTGTATTCTTTTTTTAAGAGATAATATAGTGCCTCCATGCTTTGGATCAGGGTCTTGAAATTTGGAAAGAAGATTGCTTTTGTGTCAGGGAAGTGCCTTTTGCCATCCCTGGGGAAATTCACCTAAATTTGGCCAAATTATAAGCCTCTGAAAAATCTCAGTTCACACATGTTCAATAGAGACTTGTAAAAACTCCCTGAAGATACTATATGCACTGAGCATGCTCCATCCACTCACAACCTTTATAGACCAACCAGATTGCACATGTACCATCCCCACGGAGTGGCTAGATATGCTCCATTCTGGGCCTGCAGAGCTGAGAAATACTTTCCCCCAATGACTCTGCCCAGATCCTGAGATTGCTATGGTGTGGGCCCCAGAAATAAGAGCAGGGAGATTGTCTCTTTTGTACTCTCAGTGCTCCCCACCTTGTGCCCAGGCAGCATGGAGGCAAAGGAGAATAAGAACATAAGAGAAGCCATACTGGGCCAGACCAAAGGTCCATCTAGCTCAGTATCCTGTCTTCCAACAGTGGCCAATGCAGGGTGCCCCAGAGGGAACGAACAGAACAGCTAATCATCAAGTGGTCCCTGTCGCCCATTCACAGCTTCTGGGAAACAGAGGCTAGGAACACCATCCCTGCCCATCCTGGCTAATAGCCATTGATGGGCCTATCCTCCATGAATTTATCTAGTTCTTTTTTGAACCCTGTTATAGTCTTGACCTTCACAACATCCTCTGGCAAAGAATTCCACAGGTTGACTGTGTGCTGTGAAGAAATACTTCCTTTTGTTTGTTTTGAACCTGCTGCCTATTAATTTCATTTGGTGACCCCTAGTTCTTGTGTTATGCGGAGTAAATAACACTTCCTTATTTACTTTCTCCACACCAGTCATGATTTTATAGACCTGTATCATATCCCCCCTTAGTCATCTCTTTTCCAAGCTGAAAAGTCCCAGTCTTATTAATCTCCCTCATACGGAAGCCATTCCGTACCCCTCATAATTTTTGTTGCCCTTTTCTGAACCTTTTCCAATCCCAATATATCTTTTTTGAGATGGAATGACCACATCTGCACACAATATTCAAGATGTGGGTGCACCATGGATTTATATAGAGGCAATATGATATTTTCCATCTTATTATCTATCCCTTTCTTAATGATTCCCAATATCTTGTTCGCTTTTTTGACTACCACTGCAGATTGAGTGGATGTTTTCAGAGAACTACCCACAATGATTCCAAGATCTCTTTCTTGAGTGGTAACAGCTAACTTAGACCCCATCATCCAGACTGGAATACAAAGGGGTGAGGAGTGGAGTGGAAGAACGGATGCAGGACTGGAGACAGGTCAGGGGCTCAGAGAGAGAGAGGTAGAAGTCTGGAGGGAGGAGGGAGAGGATGGGAGATAGGAGTGGTGGAAGAGATGGGCAGGAGCAGGGTGTGGGGTACAGAAATTGGGGATCAGGAGCAGAATGGGATAGCGAAATGCTGGTGAGAGACAGAGGGGCTGAAGGGTTTATAACAACTACAGCACACTCCCCTATAGGACCTGGAATTGAACCCAGGATTTTTGAGTCTCAACATTCCTTTACTGTCTAGCTGTGAACCTCACAGGCAAAGTACGCGTCTTATGCCCCTCTAGGGGTAAGTCCACAAAGAAGAAAACATCTTTCTACTGCTACCAGTTACTCCAGTTAGCTCAGATGGACTGTGCTGTGGATCAAGTATTTCAACCACGCAGGTGGTTCAAATAGGTTGGTGTGGTTCCACATGATGGAATTTTTTTTTTTACAGTTTGCTTTTTAAAAAACTTGGGAAACTGCATCTCAAAAAAATAAGTTAAAAGAATGTTAAGGTTGCAAAGTCAAGCACTCAAAATTGAGGAAATACCAGAATCAAGTTTGCCTGTGTAACTTTAATTTGGCCCCATTATGTGTATCCATTTTGATACAATCTTTAATTGGATGATCACATACTCTTTTTCCCACATAAACCCTGTCTCATTCAGCACACAAGATGGATGATGCTTTGGAAATGAATCCAGGTTATGCCATTAATGAGGCTGATGTCTTTAGTACCCTGCATTATTCGAGGCAGGGGAGGGCAGGAAGAGAAAGAAAGGCCTAACAGTTAAGATGTTTCAGTGTTGCTCTGGAGAACTGGATTCTATCCCTGCTTCTGCCACAGAGTTCCTATGTGATGAGCAGATCATATAAACCAACAATTTCCCAGGTGGTCTAATTGTGTGTTCCTCATTTTCTTGAGGCATGAATTGAGACCCTGCAATCTGATTTGCAGAAGTGCTGAGCACTCACAGCTGCAACTGAAGTCTATGGCAATTCTGCTTTGAACATGTTAAATGGTCTATATAATGCTAAGTACTTTGAAAAATCAGGTCATAGGTATATCTCAAATTGGGCACCCAAAATTAGTGGACAATTTTTACCTTAAATCCCTCTGTCTCAGCTCCCCAGGTGTAAAATACCCCCTCATTTCAAGATTAATTAATTAATGTTTGTAATGCACTAAGATACTACCATGAGAGCACTATAGAAAAGCACTATAGAAAATAATTGTACATTCAGTGCAGGGTTTGGATAGTGTTCAGTAAATAATGCATGGGGTCACACAATGAATGGTGAGGGTAAAAATAAATATTTAATAGCTTACTTGTTCAGTGAGCACCATCTATCCTGTGCACTGAATGAGGCAGGGATCCCATGGAAAAAATAGTATGCAATCAGGTAATTAAAGTCTGTCTTAGAATGCATACACACAAGAGGACCAAATGAAAAATGCATAGGCAACTTTAATTCTGCCATTTTCTAACTTTTCCCTGCTTGATTTTGGAACCTTAATGTTCTTCTAACGTCACTGCTTGGGATTTAATCAGTGAATAGCTTGATTATGTTTCATGATTTTATCAAAACAAGTTTTCCATTTTTAAGTAGTTTGCAGCATGGGATTTTAAAAACTTTTTGTATTAATTTTGACTACTATAAAAGTCTGTGGCATTTAACATGTTTCTAGTCAACATTTTATAATAATATTTCCTTGTAATACATTTCCAATAACTCTGAATACAGGACCTGTATTTAAAATGCACACAAAATGCAATCATCTGTTGGTAATGAGCAAATATGCTACAAAAACATGCTCAGTGATCCATTCAGGAGGAGAGGAGGGGCAGGAATCTGAAACTATCCATTTTAAAATTTCTCCCTTCTTTAACTCTAATCAATTAAGGAAATGGTTTGCCATTATATTATGGCTCTCCCACACACCATTTAAATGCACACTTGACTCCCATTGAAATAGCCAGTTCTTCTTAAATTAGATTGAACTATGCATACACAAAAGGCTGCTGCAAAGCACAAAACTCCCACAGCACCCTCTACTGATAAAGAGAGAAGGGGATTAACATTCGTACAGAGCAATTCCACAGACTAGGTAAAATAACAGAGAGAAGGAGCAAATGGGATTTCACTGCAGTTCAGAATTTAAGCTGCTGCTTTATAAAGAGGCCTTTTCAAGACATTTACCCTCAAAGGCCCAATCCTGTAGTCCCTACTCAGGCAAAATTTCTACAGAAGTTGGAATATTGCCTGGGTAAGGACTATTCAAAATTAATCAAACTATCTGAATATAACTCAATCAGCTCTAATCACTGAATGGAGAGTAAAGACCCTAATTTTGGCATTTTTTCACTTAAATTCTTCCAAGAATACGTGCATTATTCTCTATAATCTTGCCAAACAGTATTTGTCAAATAATTGGACAATTTTTTCCATCGTTTGTTGAAAAATTATGAACAAGCATTGATTTAACCAAATGATACCCATCAGTCAATTATTAAATTTCCTGTGAAAGGCTGAACTGGGGTTTAAGTTATGACATACACCAAGGGTGAATTTCATCCAATGAGAACTGCTTGACTATCTTCCCATGCATTTTGAAAGCATAAAGGCTAGACCCAAAATGTGACCAACCTTCAATATTATATGTACAGCTGTAAATATGTTTCTTTTAACAGAATGTTTTGTTTTTAAACTAATTCATTCCAAGACTGAAAAACAGCATTTATTAAAGTCACAGTATGCTTGCAGAGGTATATCCATGTGCGTAGCATGCATGAAACCTTTTTAGGTTCTTCTGTCCTAGAAAGAGAAGCCTCCAGTACCAGAAATAACACACACATTGTTATCTATCACATATTGTAAAATTGTAAAGGGATGGTAAATTTGGGGCTTAAATATCTTAACTCTCATTTAACAAAAAATACTGGAGATACTAAAATACCAGAATACACCAATAGTCTACTTAGCCTGGTAAACACTCCAGTGTCCACAAATATCCTAGAACTAATACTTCTACAGACGAAAGCATAAGCCCCAGGTAAAATGTCTACCTTTGTGCAGCACTATCTGATCTGGGGATGCATGAAGACCGATAGCTCCTGTAATTTTATCCAAGCTAGTGTAACTGCAGAAGCAAATTTTATTCATACAAAACATAACATTTATTAATACTAACTTTATCTAATCTTGTTGTCCTCAATAATATTCAGCAGGAGTGCCACAGATTATTTGGCTGAGCAAAATGAGGCCCTATACTGCAATTGTTTATAGATTAAAGAACTAGTTGGTGGCAGCCATTAACACACCAGCAACACAATATCATATCAGCTCTGCCTGTTCTCTGCAATATAGTTTAACAAGTTGACACCCTGAATGACTTATCTCCCAGACAGAAAGAAAAAAACGGTGGAAGGTTATGGGGGTGGGGCAGGAGAGAATCAAGGTGCACTCAGAGATCCTGGTATTAGAGGAGAATGGGGAGGGGGGAACACAGTAATCTTGGTTGCGGGGGATGGAGAATGTGGAGCATGGAAGGGGAAGGAGAGAGCACACAGAGCCCCTGGCAGGGGGGAGAGTGGGTTACACTGAAGAGAGGAATGAGGGCACACAGCCCTCAGTATGAGGGAGGGGGGTTCAGGGAGTCACTGAAATAGAGGACACCATTTCCAAGAATGCAATTTTGGAAAAATATGTTGTTTTGCTCATGTTAAAAAGTCTTCCATCCATTTCATTGAGAAGCTCTAGCATCTCTACACTTTGGAGCAGGGACCTGAAATTGAGCAGAACTGTCACCTTTGTGCTACAGATGTGCCTTTGGCTGTCCTTGCGAAAATTCACCCAAATTTGGCCAATGTATAAGCCTCTGAAAATCTCAGTTTGCACATGCTCAGTAGAGTTGTTAGAGTTTGGCAGCTAAAGTATCTGAAGACTCTGTCTGCACTGAGCATGCTTCATCCCCTCATAGCTCCTACATGCCAACTAGAGCACACATTGCAACTGAGCATGCTCCACTCCAGGGGGCTAGGGGCTGAGCAGGACTTCCCCTGCAACTGCTCCTCCTAGCTGCCATGGGCCACTGTGGTACTTGGCACATGAACTAAGAATAGGATAACAATTTCTTCTGTGCTCTCAATACCCCTCTCCCCATGGTGGTTGTCCAGATAGCACAGAGGAGGAAGAGAAAGCACCCTGACTGCAGTGCTGAGGGATGAGGAGCTAGGGGTGGGAGATGAGACAGGAGCTGGGGGAGGAGACAGGACGGAGAGGAAGACTAGGACTGGCTGGAGGGGGCGATGAGAGAAGACAGGTACAGGCTAGAAGAGGCAGGGTGTCCTTTGAAAAAAAATAGCATGTGCTCATGTAATTAATGAGTGTATCAGAATGGATGCATACAAAGGGGCGAATTTAGATTGCACAAGCAATGTTTATTGTGGGATTTTGCAACTTTTCCATCCTTAGATTTTCAGCCTTACTGTTAACTTAGCAGTATAAAATACATTTAAAAATTTTTCATTCTTTCCCCCCCGCCACAAAGTAGAGACAGTGTATCAGATTCTTAGGTGGTGTAAATTGGCACGGCTCTATTGATTTTAATAGAGCCGTGCAAATTTACATCAGATGAGAATCTGGTGCATTAATTTTAATTCCCTTCTAAAGAAGGCCCTCACACATCAACCCCACATGCCTCTAGTAATTTCAATTTTCCCCCTTGACCTTGTCTATTTTTGTTATGTCTTAGAAATATAGTGACCAAAAGTGAATGCAGGATTCAAGGCAATGGATTAACACCCATTTATATAATGGCATTATAATATTTTCTGTATTATTTCCTCATCCCTTCAGCCTAACATTTTATTCACTCTTCTGACCACTATTGTACATTGAGCAAACATCTTCAGTGTACTGACCACAATGATATCTAAGTCTTTTTTGTGAAAATTACAACTAATTGAAAACCAATCAGAATGCATAAGTAATTTTGAGTCATTTAAATTATTCCTTTCTTTCAATGTGCAGCCTTATGCTCTTCTAGGCTGAATTCATCTGCTCTTTTGCTGTGACCCAGCACAACCAAAATTACTACCTTATTTTCTTCTGGGATACATACTTCATGATAATGAGTGGTCTGAACAGTAGTTAATAAACTGGGTATTCATATATAAGAACCCCAAGAGGAGAAAAAGAAACCTAGCAGAAACCATACAAAGAAAAACAGCCCTTCTGGAATGAAAAAGTGTGTTTGCATTTCCCTATCTCCTGCCGTAGAGAAAACGATTATGGCTGAATGGGAATGTCCCAGTAAATCTAAATAATTTTACAGGCGTGTGAACACAGGATTTTCCAATAATAGGCAACAGTTTGTTGGGAATGTTGCCACTCATCAAAAGTGATCTGTCTTCATGTGTCAACCTGTTGGCTCAATTCAGTAAATAGTACACCATCAGAGTGTAGACCATATGCGGGCATTTTTCCTCCTTTTAAAAACAGCATTATACAATATCAATAAAGCACACACTAAATGGATTAAACTGGCTAACTGACAGATCTCACACGGTAATTGTCAATGGAGAATCATCACTGGTTAGTTGGATTTTGCAGGGATCAGTTCTAGGCCTGACACTGTCCAATATTATTCTCCATGATCAGGAAGTAAAAATAAAATCATTGCTGATAAAGTTTACAGGTTACACAAAAATAGATAAGCTATTACCAGCAGGAGAGTGGGGTGGGAGGAGGCATTGTTTCATGGTCTCTGTGTATATAATGTCTTCTGCAGTTTCCACAGTATGCAGCCGATGAAGTGAGCTGTAGCTCACGAAAGCTCATGCTCAAATAAATTGGTTAGTCTCTAAGGTGCCACAAGTACTCCTTTTCTTTTTGCGAATACAGACTAACACGGCTGTTACTCTGAAACAAAAATGTTGTTCATGGAATGGTAAATGATGAGAACAGAGCAGTTTTACAGAGCAATCTGGGTTGCTTGGTAAGCTGGGCTTATTCAAAGAAAATGTGTTTGTATACAACTACAAGGTCATGCATCCAGGACCAAGGAATGCAAGCTATACCTACAGAAAGGGAGACTGTATCCTGGTAAGTGGTAAAGGAACCGGTTTTATGGGTCATAGTGGACAAACAACTGTATATGAGCTCACAGTGCGATGCTGTGACAAAGGTATAACATGATCCTTGGATGTATAAACAAGGGAGTAGTGAGTTGGAGTAGGGAGGTGATTTTACCACTGTATATGGAGTGGTGAGAACAATACTAGACTACTGTCTCCACTTCCGATGCACACATTTTTAAAGGATATTGAAAAATTGGAGAGGATGCAGAAAATAGATACAAAAATTATTCAAGGGCTGGTAAAAAATTATTACAGAAAGAAATGTGAAGCTCAATCTGTTTAGCTTATCAAAAAGAAAACTGAAAGGTGAATTGACTAGGGTGTAGACATATCTTTATGGGGAGAAAATACCAGGTACTAAAGGATTCCTTACGCTAGTGGTGAAAGGCATAACAAGAACCAGTGGTAAGAAGTTTAAGCCAGATAAATTCAAATTAGAAATCAGGCACAATTTTTTAAACAGTGAGAGTGATTAACTATTGGAACAAACTACCAAAGGAAGTGATGGATTCTCCATCTCTTGAAGTCTTCAAATCAATACTACATGACTTCTGCAATATATGCTTTAGTCAAACACAGTTATTGGGCTCAATACAAGGATAACTGGGTGAAATTCTATGGGCTATGTTACATAGGAGGCCACAACAGACTATCTTAATGTCCCTTCTGGCCTCAAAAACTATGAATCACTCACATAGTGTGATGTTAAAGCTTCCAAGTTTGGCAAGCATGGTATAGACATTACTCTGAGTCACATTATGGCTCCACAACAGTCATGGGGCAGATTCTACAGAGCCTATACATCCAAAACCCCTTAATTCCGATTGTTTGCTTATTTAAGGCATTCATTTTCTTCCAGTGTTACTTCTTAAAAAAGAAGGGAATTGTAATAAACCTGAAGCCTGAAATGAAACTGTAAAACTAAAGAAATGTGAATAATTAGTATACCTCACAAAATACAATAAATCAAAACAACTTGAAACCAATCATTCATTTATCATCATTTCAATTCTTTGTTTTACATTTTCTTTTTTGCAGGGGTTGAACAGGAGCTTTTAATAAAGTTGTGACTTTAAAAGGCCATGTTGCAAAATATTTTGCTAAACCTTTGCCTTGTCATACACAAGACTAGTTTCCTTAAAGCTACCACAGATGAATTAAAAGGCAGGTGAAAGTTAAATAATAAAAAAATGCTATTTCAAATAGTATTTAATAAAAAAAAAAAAGAGAAAGAGACACAAACATCAACCCTGGAAGTATTAAAAGCACGTTCTGAAATCCACTGTGATGACAGTTTAAAGAAAGCAGCTTTTATGTGCTACTGAGCCAAGCTCTGCAATGTCTGTTAAATGCAATTGTTTACCTAAAAATACAAGCAAGGGCCAGAATCTGGCCTAGAAGAGGCACCTTTTGATGCATACACTGAACTGAATCCTTAACTAATAAATTGTTCCACACCTTTGTCTGAAACAAGAAAGGCAAAGGTCTGCATTTTCTCACAAGAATGCACAAGCCTCCTCAAAAGTAATATGGTTTTCTACATCTAAGTCTCAGTATTTGTTGACTTAAAGAGTTTGTGTGAGTGACAATGAACATCACTGGTTTGTTACTTCTGTCATCTGTGCTACTGAGTGTACCTTGACTCAGATCAAAGTTGAAAGCTTCTAAAAAGATACACAAACCACAATGTGACAAATAGCATGCTTTGTTTGACACAGCAAACAAGAAATTACTTTCATCAACCCAGGAAAAGAATCCCATGTTTTCAGTGCTAATTCTGAAGTCTGCAATGATAGAGCTAGAGGTTTACTTCATTCTCAAGGAATGAACACCTTTCAAAAAATAAAGAAAGAAGCAGAAATAAATTTGATGCATTACATGCTGGTGATTTTTACAAATTCAAAAACTACTCCTGGAACATGTATTTGTTAAAAATAAAATTTATACTTTTACTTAACTAAGTTGATTTCCCTCAAATAGAAAATATCTGCTGTTGAACAAATAGTCATCTATTACGTATAATTTTTTTAAACATATTCTAACCGAGCTTCCTAGGTATGTTCAAAACTAGACACTCAGGATGTATCCAACACTAGGCATTCTAATAGCTTGCACATTTAATAATAATGTGCATAATAAATATTGCACAGTACATCTTTATAATATTTTTAGAGATATTTTTAGGATTATTTAGCTAATCTTTGTATGGTGCTTTTAGAAACGTAAAGCACTACAGATATATAAATCCTAAGTATGATGTATATAATCAGAGCACAGAATTTTTTGTCAGTGGAAGTGCATGTTAAATACAAACTAAAGGAACCTCTGTGAGGTCACATTTGGCCCAAAACACAATTTAGTTTAAAAAAAAAAAACAAGAACAAATTAACTTTCCCTTAGATTGATTTTTCCCTCCTGGCAATGGAAAAGGTATTTCATGCAAAGGGCATGATCTGAAGCCTACTGAAATTAACGGCAGTCTTTCCATTGACTTCAATAAGCTCTGGATCAGGCCACTAACATCCCTGCTGTGTTTATAACCTAAGCATTACATCATTGTGCTAGAGAATGAGCAGCTTAACATGAAATTGACTAGAAACAGAGAAATGCAAAGAGTAAACAAATAGCAGAATAAAAACATATTAATAGAATAGATAACAAAACAGTTAAAAAAAGAGAAAATAGCCAGTCGATCCTTTCAATTGTGGAACCTCCAACTCCATCTTTCCCCTAAAAAAACCTTCCCACTGGGCATACAGGAAGGTTCTGCAACACTGTGCTCTCCACTGAGCTGAGGGTGAGGCCTATCTGCGCAGATTCACCAAATCCAACCTCCCACACACAGCAGAACTCTGCCAGTCCGTCATCTTCCTTAACCCATTCAAACTGTGTGCATGGCATATGACATCAGTATGACTGACCTTATGTGAATTATTGTCTTGTATTTTTTTAGTAGCCTAAATATTGTTTACGATGATAAAATATCACTATCTTTCTGCACACTGATGCTATTCCCAGCCTACTCAAGCAGTGTCCACACACTGGGAGTTTGGTTTATTAACACAGAAATTAATTAGATAATATGAAGTTTGCTTCAAAGCTTCACTCCAAGCTTGGCTGCTCCTAAGGGTTCCTATCTTGGGTCAGCTCAATCCACATCCTAGATCTTCTCTTCCAAGAAAGCCACTCCTACCTTCCGTATATCTGCATGGTGCAACAAGCCACCTAACTCAGTGAGTTAGCTATACTCACATAGGGCTTGTCTACACTTAAAACACTACAGTGGCACAGCTGTATCACTGTAGCACTTCAGTGTAGACACTACCTAAGACAGCAGGGGTTCTCCTGTCAGAGTAGATAATTCACCTCCCCAAGAGAGGCAGTACCTAGATGGACAGAAGAATTCTTCTGTCGACCTAGTGCTGTCTACACGGAGATTTAGGTTGTCTTAACAATGCTGCTCAGGGATGTGGATTTTTCACACCTTTGACTGACATAGTTAAACTGACCTAATTTTCTAGTGTAGACTCAAGCCTTAGGTTGCAATTCTACAAAGATAAACTAGGCAGGTGGACCCCTGTACTTGTGATGTCCTTATTAACAAGGTAGGGTGCTAACAAAGTAGGTGTTTCAGGCCAACACTTCCAACTTATTACATGGCATTATATTGTTCATTGCATAGTCTATTCAAAAGAAGGATGTAAAACTCATCCACTCTGAAGAGATTCATGAGTTCAGCAATTTAAAAACATAATTAACACTGTAAATTAAAGAGAAAATTACAGCACTACACAAGCACAGAAAACTGGTATCACTAACAACATATCCATCCACTTTCCAACCAGACCACATCTTCTTTATGTTAATCTGTTTAAACTAACTTTAGCTATCTGTGTTTCCAGTGTAAACTCCTATTAAAGGTGCCACTTAATAAGAAATGGCAATTAAAGAGGCATGTTTCTCTCTAGAAGACTGCAATGTGGATATTAACTTATTCTTGACTGTGTGTCAGCTATTACAAACATTTCAGTTTAGCCGCCATATGAAAATCAAACTACTGTACGAGCAGTGCTTAATTTGTAATGAAAAAGGTGCCAGGGCTCAAGCAATTAGGTGCCAGGACTCAAGCAATTTTTTTACTTTCGTAACTGATGCGGCAAGCTTAGAAGTACTGGGGCTATTAACTGCCATGCCTAGAGGTGCCGGGGCTCAGCCCTGGAAAGCCCCAGCACAAATTAAGCACTGTGTCAGAGTTAAAAAAACAAACTGATATGACATTGATCTTCTTTTAATTTCAATCAAAGCATAGTAGCCTTGAATCAGAGGAATCGTTATTACTGAAAACTTTATAAAGTGTATGGGATGAATTTAGTTAGGCACAATAAAAATAGAAGGGTATGAAAACATTTTCTTCAAAAGACTCCTATTTGCAACTTTTAAAAGAATAAGTTGCTGGCTGTTGAGGACACATGCTCACTATTACAATAAAAACGTGTAATGATATACCTAAAAGTCACCAACATACTGGATCAAATTCATGCCCGGTAAAAATCTAATGAAGCCAATGTAGTTACACCAGAAATAAATTTCCCCCGTGTATTCGTACTAATAAAGAATTATGCAGGTGATTTTTGTATTTCAGCAATAGGTTACCTCATTTTGCAAATACAATACCTCAGTCTTTGTGTTTAAGATCTCTCAGAACGGAAATCTTTTAACTTTAATCTTGGTATTGCTTAGGATATCTGAAGACACATTTTCTGGTTCCTTTCAATGAGATAGCACTGCTGATGTTTTCACTGGCTTCTTACTGTGTGCTTTTTGAAAACTGAATAAAGAGCTCTCTTTTCCTTCAGCCTAGAGAACACTTTCATATGGTATTATTGTGTCATGTTTAATTTTTTTTTATGTTCTTCACCTACTGAATTGCAGCTTCATAAAGTGATGGTTTTATTATTTTCTCCCCCATATCTATAAAAATAACTGTTTTAGTCATTTTAAGGTGGCTGCTTTAACAGTCTTGAAGATGGAAGCTATTACATACTCATACAAGTACCTGTTTATAACTTTTCCCTCTGCTAGTTCAGATCTGTAATTTGAGTAGATATTTGTATCTGCTGAAAAGAAAAACATCAACAGATCAACCACCTACTTTCTATCTGGATGACTTTAAAAGCAATTTCTCTTCTATTTTCCAGCAAATGTATCTATAAAAAAGAGGAACAATTAAATATATCGAAATGCTATTTCTATATTATTGAAGGTAGAGTGGCCCAGAGTTTGAATGGTCCCTTACAATATGCGCTAATTACTTATGCTAAACCTGTGCATCTTAACCTTTTTTCTATTTGCAGACCCCTACAAATTTTCAAATGGCAGTGCGGACACCTTTTGAAATCTTAGACATACTCTGCATACCCACAGAAGTGTGCAGACCACAGGCTGAAAATCACTGTTCTATGGTAATGACAACCTTTCGCGGACCCCTTAGACCAGGAGTTCTCAGGACAAATATTTTGTCCTCAGAGAGCGGCCACCAACTCTTGCTGGTGGCCGATCTCATACTTGCCCCTAAAATACTTAGTTAGCTTTGGGAAAAACAAGTAAATATGAACATATACATGTCCAGATCATTGTCATTTATTTATTGTTAGCTAGTAAGTCTGTTGTGAAAAGTGATATTAACAAAGATGCAAGTATCACTTTTCACAGCAGATTTATTCAGCCCTGGCAAGCCTGGGGACTAATTAAGCCCTGGATGGGGTGTTGGGGGAAACAGCAGGGGCCAGGGGCCATGCGGGTTGGGGAGCTGGGGGAGGCTGCAGGGGGCTAGAGCCTGAAGCCCCACGGCAAGAGCCTGGGGCCTGCCACCACACAGCCAGAGCCCAGAGCTGGAGCCCGAGGCATCTCAGCCACAACCTGCTGCCCCCACCACCCCAGAGCTGAGGCCCAAAGCCTGAACCCCACTGCCCCGGGAAGGAGGAGAATTTACTGGCTGCCTGCTTCTCCAGCGTTGTGCTCCAGGTGTCTCTAGAGGGGGACAGAGCCCAACCTCTGCTGGCGGTCCCAGCAATCAACACCAAGGCAGTGCATCCAGGAGCAACAGGGCGGGGGAGGGGCCATTATTTTGCCACCCATCCCCACTCCATCACAGCCCAGGAGGCTGTGGCCACAAGAAAAGCCCCTGGTGGCTGCATTTGAGAAACACTGCCTTAGGCATATTCTGCGGACTCCCAGGGATCCAATGACCACAGGTTGAAAACTATTGTGCTAAACATTCTGTTACATCTTACATTTTGCTGTGACCTGTAAAGTAGTTTTCCCAGACCCGCAGAAGAGTTCTACACGGCTCAAAAGCTTGTCTTTCTCACCAATGGAAGTTAGTCCAATAAAAGATATTACCTCACCCACCCTGTCTCCTTAATATCCTGGAACTGACATGGCTACAACTACACTGCATGCATTTCTGTAATACGTCACACAATACTCCATTTTGGTTTGTAAACATGTTAGGAACAGATCTCTAAGCAGAGAGTGTAATGAAGAGATGTCTAATACTGTGGCATTTCAGGCTTTCCACATAGACAAATAGATTATACCTTAGAAGCAACTGGGAAGACAAGAGAAGGCCAGAATGAGATTGTAGCCGTTTTTATCAGTGAACTGCCCTCTCACTGGCTGGCCCTTTTAAAATGCAATGAAAGCTGGTTAAACCAGCCAGATGGAGGGAAAGCTGCTCATGGATTAAGGACCTGACTTAATGTGCCCAGTCCATTTGAGGAAAAATGGGATCTAAGTGTAAAGGATAGCTAGAAAACCATCCGAAAAAGCCTAGATTAATCAACTATAACTATTCTTACCAGCAGTTCTGGATACATTTGTTCTGGTGCTTCCTTTGTGTGATAATAAATCATCTGTGATGGTAAACAAAAAGCCCAGCTCTGTGGAATATTTTCGCTGAAACGCAAAGGGCAGAAGTAGTGGATGTTTCTGCCCTCAAAATCTGAAATTGTATGCAAAGTGATGCAGCAAAATAGCCTACATGACTTGATGTACCCTTCCAGCACCAAAAAGAAATGGAAACATAAGCCCTACAATCACTTACGCACAAGAAGTGTGCCACTGTCAGAGACTAGTCACGTGAATAAAGTTAAACACAAGTGAAAGTATTTACGGGATTAGGGCCTTCAAGACTGCACAGTGCCCCATGGGGTCCAGATTCCTAATTCTCTGCAAGCTCCTACAAAGTAAATAGTAATACCCTGTTTATACTTCACTAAGGAACCACTACAAGAACTTAGCAAGAGTGGTGGTGGAACTGGAAAATTTGAAATTAAGATTGTTTTACGATAAATTATGCTTTAGTCAAAAGAGAATTAATACAGAGAAATCTCAGAGCCTATGTTCTGCAGGTCAGATGAGAGAACCACAATGGCCACTGCTGACTGTATCATCTATGAATAGCAGCTTGCCAAAGTGATATTTCAAAACCAAGTGTTTCTACAGACAAAATCTGATTTTTTTAAAAAAAGTATTTATTTCTGACAGATAGCTCAAAACAGCTGAACAAATTTTGCTCCAACTCCCTCTCCCCCCCCCAAAAAAAAATCACAATAGGACAAAACAGAAGAATACTACTTTTTTTTCAGGCAGATGTATTAACTGAAGCTGGGTGTAGTAATTACGATGGACCATAAGAGCTGAGTCTGCGTTACAAACGCACATACAGGTAAAAAGAAAAGGAGTACTTGTGGCACCTTAGAGACTAACCAGTTTATTTGAGCATAAGCTTTCGTGAGCTACAGCTCACTTCATCTGAAAGCTTATGCTCAAATAAACTGGTTAGTCTCTAAGGTGCCACAAGTACTCCTTTTCTTTTTGTGAATACAGACTAACACGGCTGTTACTCTGAAACATACAGGTAAGTGTAAGAAATGCTGTTGGGAAAAGTAAGCAGCACCACAGACATGTAGGAACCAGAATAAAATCTAAATAGCAAATCAACGGATATGTAAATATACACAATTTTGGTGGTTGGGGGTCAGCTTGCTGCAGGGATCCACGGTGGGCACTTCTCTGCTGAGCGGCGATTGTGTGCTGGCCAGGAGTGCCACGTTAGAGGGGCAAAAAGAAAAGGAGGACTTGTGGCACCTTAGAGACTAACCAATTTATTTGAGCCACAAGTCCTCCTTTTCTTTTTGTGAATACAGTCTAACACGGCTGTTACTCTGAAACCTGTTAGAGGGGCAGTGCTCCCTGGCAGTCGGGGGGAGAGGGGAGCACTGCAGCCAAACTACCGCTCTTTGAAAGTTTGAGAGCGAGAGAGAAAATGTGTGTGTGGGGGGGGGGGGATGGGGAGAGGAGGTTTTTGGGTTTTTTTAATTTAAATTTTGTTTAAAGTTCAAATGTTGACCAAAAAATGGGACACAATTGTGAAAACTCCCCCCCTCCCCCTTTTCCCACCCAGCTTTCATCAGTGCCCCTCATGTGGTCGCAACAGGCTGACCAGGGCCAAGGAACCTCTCACGCCCAGGGTGGCTCCGCATAAGGCCTTGCCCTTCTCCCAATGGGGGCCACCGCCAGAGCGAGGGAGGGCAGCGCAACGCTCAGCAAAAGAGGCAGGGCGCGCGCCGCTTTATCCAGCCCTGCCCGCCCGGCAGAGAGCTCCGCCTCCCCTTCCCACGCGCGTTCGAAAGGCGCAGCTGCACCCAAGGGCACGAGGACACACCGACCGTTGGGTGCGCCTGGGCTGTCCCGTCCACAGGCAAAGCCTCACGCCCTAACGCCCGCATTCCGCACTCCTCCCTCGCGCTACTTGAACTTCCGGTCTGCGTGCGCCCTGGGCTCGTTGACGTTCCGCCCGCCCACTTGCGCGGCACGCACGCATACGCCTCGGTTTCTGCCTCGCGCAGCCGTGGGGGCGGGGGCGTGCTGTGATAAAGCTTGGGAGTTGTGTTGCTAAGCAACCGGATCCGGACTGTGGTGCGAGGAGCAGGTTGGTGTTAAAAAGACAGTAACAGTCTCCATGGGACTAGCCCAGGGGTGCTGCAGGGTCCCCCGGCAGGGGGGGTGTTTGTATCGGGGGTGGACCACAGGAGCCAATAAGAGGGGGCAATGTGATGGGGGCAGGGAGGCCCTTGGAGTGTGTGATGGGGGAGCGGGGGCCATGGGTTGGGTGGGGGTGAGGCAGCGGGGGCCAATGGGGGGGCAATGTGTGATGGGGAGAGCAGGAGCCATTGGGTGGGGAGGGGGAACCAGGGGCCAGTAAGGGGGAGTACTCTGTGGGGAAGCAGGGGCTAGTAAGGAGGCACTGTGATGGGGGAGCAGAGGCCATTAGTGCGGTGAGGAAGCAGGGGGCCAGTAAGGGGGGCAATGTGTGCTGGGGGAGAGGGGGGACAGGAGCCTGCTGGGGGAGAGGGGGGACAAGAGCCTGCTGGGGAGAACAGGGGCCAGTAAGGAGAGAGGTGCTGGGTGCATTCAGGAGCAGAGAACTTTTAGGGAGAGATACTGAATGTTGGAGGGGGGGAAACAAAGGTAGATGAGGAGGGAGGGCTGGTTCTCTGGGGGATGGTTAGGATGGGTGTTGATAAATTAGAGAGACACATTACATGAACCAATGTGCAGTAGGGAGACTTGTGCAAAGATGGGCTACTGTGATGGGATCTGATGTGTTTAAGGATGAGAAGAAGAAAGAGGTGGGGTAGGGCAGGGTGAATAGGTGGTTTCTGTAAAATGGGAATAGTTAGCAACATTTAACCTGCCTCATTCATGATTGCAAAGTTCTGTGGCAGATGGATGGAAGGTGCAATAGAAATTCAAATGATTGATTATCATAAAAATCAGTGGTTGGAATAGCACCACAGAGAATCTATAAAGAGCAATTAGAAGACATATTTTTGCAGTCTGGTACGCTTTTTAAAATTAGAAATTAAAAATGTTGCAGTAGTTAAAATAGATTTTATTATATTTTTTATTATATTTTTAGTTCAAAACGTGTTTTTACAATAAGAGATTCTTCCGATGAAGTGAGCTGTAGCTCACGAAAGCTCATGCTCAAATAAATTGGTTAGTCTCTAAGGTGCCACAAGTACTCCTTTTCTTTTTGCGAATACAGACTAACACGGCTGCTACTCTGAAACCTGTCTTTAGTTAGAGATAGTTTTATCATATTTTGAGAGGAGGAACAGAAGGTCAATTAATCTCTGAAAAAATAAATCCTTTCAGTCCACCAAACAGGTACAGCACTAGTGGGGGCTTTCCCTAAAAGCTCCAACAAGCATAACTCGGCTTCAACTTGAAGAGACCACCTCCAGGAAGGAGTAGTTCATTGTCCATGACCTTTGCGATTGTTGGTCTCTTTATTGAGCCTGTCAAAAATGAGTGCCAGTTGTGATGGTAATTGTATGATGTCTCACTGAGACAACTCCCAAGTAAGTTGATGGAAATCTTCCAATTTTTTTCCAGTGGGAATTGGATTAGTTCTTGAAAGACTTAGCTATACACATTGTAAAGAGAGTGGTCACTTTGGATGGGCTGTTACCAGCAGGAGAGTGAGTTTGTGGGGGGGGGGGTGCAGAGGGTGAGAAAACCTGGATTTGTGCTGGAAATGGCCCAACTTGATTATCATACACATTGTAAGGAGAGTGATCACTTTAGATAAGCTATTACCAGCAGGAGAGTGGGATGGGAGGAGGTATTGTTTCATGGTCTCTGTGTATATAATGTCTTCTGCAGTTTCCACAGTATGCATCCGATGAAGTGAGCTATAGCTCACGAAAGCTTATGCTCAAATAAATTGGTTAGTCTCTAAGGTGCCACAAGTACTCTTTTTCTTTTAGCTTTCTAAGGGTCAATTATCAGGTTAAAAAACAGTAGTTTAATGTCCTTCCCTAAGTTATACATAATACCTGAGACTTAATAGAAAACTTTCTGTTAAATCTAGTTTATTCTTTACTTCTTATCCTGTTTTTGTTTATTTCTCTCAAGCTTGATCAGTGGATGTGCATGAGCCAGATCATTCACTTTTGTTTATAGTCAGCTTCTCGTTTATTCCACATTCAGGTGCTCTTTGTACTTGGAAGATGCTGCAGTGTTTAAACAACAAACAAGACAAGGGAGTTTCAGAGTAACAGCCGTGTTAGTCTGTATTCGCAAAAAGAAAAGGAGTACTTGTGGCACCTTAGAGACTAACCAATTTATTTGAGCATGAGCTTTCGTGAGCTATAGCTCACTTCATCGGATGCATACTGTGGAAAGTATAGAAGATCTTTTTATACACACAAAGCATGAAAAAATGGGTGTTTACCACTACAAAAGGTTTTCTCTCCCCCCCCACCCCACTCTCCTGCTGGTAATAGCTTATCTAAAGTGATCACTCTCCTTACAATGTGTATGATAATCAAGGTGGGCCATTTCCAGCACAAATCCAGGGTTTAACAACAACGTCGGGGGGGGGGGGGGGGGAGAGGTAGGAAAAAACAAGGGGAAATAGGTTACCTTGCATAATGACTTAGCCACTCCCAGTCTCTATTCAAGCCTAAGTTAATTGTATCCAATTTGCAAATGAATTCCAATTCAACAGTCTCTCGCTGGAGTCTGGTTTTGAAGTTTTTTTGTTGTAATATTGCAACTTTCATGTCTGTAATCGTGTGACCAGAGAGATTGAAGTGTTCTCCGACTGGTTCATGAATAGGTCGGAATATGAACAAGAGACTGCTCGGCAGCTCTCCAAAACCACTTTCTACAAGCCATTACCCTCTGATCCCACTGAGAGTTACCAAAAGAAACTACAGCATTTGCTCAAGAAACTCCCTGAAAAAGCACAAGATCAAATCCGCACAGACACACCCCTGGAACTCCGACCTGGGATATTCTATCTACTACCCAAGATCCATAAACCTGGAAATCCTGGGCACCCCATCATCTCAGGCATTGGCACCCTGACAGCAGGATTGTCTGGGTATGTGGACTCCCTCCTCAGGCCCTATGCTACCAGCACTCCCAGCTACCTTCGAGACACCACTGACTTCCTGAGGAAACTACAATCCATCGTTGATCTTCCTGATAACACATCCTGACCACTATGGATGTAGAAGCCCTCTACACCAACATTCCCCACAAAGATGGACTACAAGCTGTCAGGAACACTATCCCCAATAATGTCACGGCTAACCTGGTGGCTGAACTTTGTGACTTTGTCCTTACCCATAACTGTTTTACATTTGGGGACAATGTATACCTTCAGATCAGTGGCTCTGCTATGGGTACCCGCATGGCCCCACAGTATGCCAACATTTTTATGGCTGACTTAGAACAACGCTTCCTCAGCTCTTGTCCCCTAACGCCCCTACTCTACTTGCGCTATATTGATGACATCTTCATCATCTGGACCCATGGAAGAGAAGCCCTTGAGGAATTCCACCATGATTTCAACAATTTCCATCCCACCATCAACCTCAGCCTGGACCAGTCCACACAAGAGATCCACTTCCTGGACACTACAGTGCTAATAAACGATGGTCGCATAAACACCACCCTATACCGGAAACCTACTGACCGCTATTCCTACCTACATGCCTCCAGCTTTCACCCTGACCACACCACACAATCCATTGTCTACAGCCAAGCTCTGCGATACAACCGCATTTGCTCCAACCCCTCAGACAGAGACAAACACCTACAAGATCTCTATCAAGCGTTCTTACAACTACAATACCCACCTGTGGAAGTGAAGAAACAGATTGATAGAGCCAGAAGAGTTCCCAGAAGTCACCTACTACAGGACAGGCCTAACAAAGAAAATAACAGGACGCCACTAGCCGTCACCTTCAGTCCACAACTAAAACCCCTTCAACGCATTATTAAGGATCTACAACCTATCCTGGTATTGTATATCCTGAAGGATGACCCAACACTCTGACAAATCTTGGGAGACATGTCAGTCCTTGCCTACAGACAGCCCCCCAACCTGAAGCAAATACTCAACAGCAACCACATACCACACAACAGAACCACTAACCCAGGAACTTATCCTTGCAACAAAGCCCGTTGCCAACTGTGCCCACATATCTATTCAGGGGACACCATCACAGTGTCTAATAACATCAGCCACACTATCAGAGGCTCGTTCACCTGCACACCCACCAATGTGATATATGCCATCATGTGCCAGCAATGCCCCTCTGCCATGTACATTGGTCAAACTGGATAGTCTCTACGTAAAAGACTAAATGGACACAAATCAGATGTCAAGAATTATAACATTCATAAACCAGTCGGAGAACACTTCAATCTCTCTGGTCACGCGATTACAGACATGAAAGTTGCGATATTACAACAAAAAAACTTCAAAACCAGACTCCAGCGAGAGACTGTTGAATTGGAATTCATTTGCAAATTGGATACAATTAACTTAGGCTTGAATAGAGACTGGGAGTGGCTAAGTCATTATGCAAGGTAACCTATTTCCCCTTGTTTTTTCCAACCCCCCCCCGCTTCCCCCACTGTTCCTCAGACGTTGTTGTTAAACCCTGGATTTGTGCTGGAAATGGCCCACCTTGATTATCATACACATTGTAAGGAGAGTGATCACTTTAGATAAGCTATTACCAGCAGGAGAGTGGGGTGGGGGGGGAGAGAAAACCTTTTGTAGTGGTAAACACCCATTTTTTCATGCTTTGTGTGTATAAGAAGATCTTCTATACTTTCCACAGTATGCATCCGATGAAGTGAGCTGTAGCTCACGAAAGCTTATGCTCAAATAAATTGGTTAGTCTCTAAGGTGCCACAAGTACTCCTTTTCTTTAAGGCAAGGGAGTGTTTAGAGTATGGTTTGTTTGTTTCAACAGTTTCCACTACAATTAAAACAAAAAATCTGTTGGTTTTTTAATTAATAAAAGATAGTTTTTCAAAGTTTAAATTATTGTGAAAATCTGACCCATGTCACTTTAAATATTGGGACAGCTTTCATTCCATAATAAAGAGCAGGGGAAATTATTATTACTATATAGTCTGTGCTTTAAATTCAACTCAGAAGCCGAGCAACAGCGTGGGAGATCGTGAATAGGGCCTTACCAAATTCATGGCCATGAAATGAACCGTGAAATCTGGTCTCCCCCTGTGAAATCTGTTTTTCTGTGTGCTTTTACCCTATACTATACAGATTTCACAGGGAGACCAGCATCTTGCCACCCTTACCTCTACACTACCTTCAGAGCTGGGTGGCTGGAGAACAGCGGCTGTTGGCTGAGTGCCCAGCTCTGAAGGTGGTGCCCCACAAGCAGCAGCGTAGAAGTAATGGTGGCAATACCATGCCATGCCACCCTTACTTCTGTGCTGCTGCCTTCAAAGCAGGGTGGCCAGAGAGTGGTGGCTGCTAACTCAGGGCCCAGTCTACAGGCAGCAGTGCAGAAGTGAGGGTGACAATGCCATACCATGCCATCCTTACTTCTGCGCTGCTGCTGGTGGCAGCACTGCCTTCAGAGCTGGGTTCCTGGCGAGCAGCCACCACTCTTCAGCTGCCCAGCACCACTGCCAGCAGCAGCAGCGCAGAAGTAAGGGTAGCAGTACTGCAGCTCCCTTCTAGAATAACTCTGCAACCCCCACCCCAACTCCTTTTTGGGTCAGGAACCCTACAATTACAACACAATGAAATTTCAGATTTAAATAGCTGAAATCATGAAATTTACTATTTTAAAAATCCTATGACCATGAAATTGACTTAAATGGACCATGAATTTGGTAGGGCCCTAGCACACAAGTGTAAAGTGCTCCTTGTGAAATTGTTCACTCATTAAAAAGATGGCTGTATTCTATGCCATTTAAAGTTTCTGAATAAGCTTATGGATGTTGTCTACATAGAATACATCGTAATAGTCTAATTCTGAAGTGACAAAGCCATGGATGACAACAGCCAGGTTTTCATTTGAAATGGTCTGCAAATGAAATTGGCTCTTTTGGCCAAACATAAATGGAGGAAAGCAATCCTAGCCACTGATACTATCCAGAACTCCATGTGATAAACTCTGGTAATCAAAGACGGATGCACAACCTCGTTGAAGGAGAATAGAACCACAGTCATGTCTTCTGGTTATTTTCCCCAACCTACCATCACCTCCAAATGATCAAGGACCTTGATTATCATACACATTGTAAGGAGAGTGATCACTTTAGATAAGCTATTACCAGCAGGAGAGTGGGGTGGGGGGAGAGAAAACCTTTTGTAGTGATAATCACCCATTTTTTCATGGTTTGTGTGTATAAAAATGTCTTCTGTACTTTCCACAGTATGCATCCGATGAAGTGAGCTGTAGCTCACGAAAGCTTATGCTCAAATAAATTGGTTAGTCTCTAAGGTGCCACAAGTACTCCTTTTCTTTTTGCAAAAAGGGTATTGAAGGTGTAGTCATTAGTGAGCAGAAAGAGTGGTGGGGAGCAACACAGACACATCCAGGTCCAAGATTCAGGCAGGGGTTGTGCCACATACAGCCTTGAAGTCAAGGACAAGAAGTTTTAATTAGATGCACACCAGCACAGTGAGTAAATGGTGTCTAGTTATAGTCATGGATAAGAAGGTAGCCTTTGGCAATACCTTTTTGGATGGGATGGAACCATAAGGCTAGTATGAAGAAGACCGGGGAGAAGGAGATTGCAGTAATGAAAGTGGGAGATGATATGGGTAGGGACAAGGAATTTGGACGTTTTTCTATTTGGGGTGGAAATGAAAGGCCAGATTTTGAATAGAGGAGGAAAAAGGCAACATGAGTTGACCATAGTCTTGATGTGGGGCGAGACGGAAAGGGAGAAGTCAAAGACATCCCAAATTAATTACTACAGGCCTGCATGACAGAGGATAGTGGCATCATTAACGGTAAAGAAGATTGGAAGTAGTGGAGGTTTGGGATGAAAGATTATGAGCTTAGATTTGGCCATGTTGAGTTTAAGATGACAATAAACAATCCAATATAGGCAGTCAGGGAGGTAGCAAAATATGATATCAAAGTAGAGTTGCCAACTGTCTAATCACACATACCCAAACACCCTTGCCCCGCCCTCTGCCTCAAGGCCCCGCCCCTTCTCCGAGGCCCTGCCTCGCTCACTCCATCCCTGCTCCCTCCATCGCTTGCTCTCCCTCACCCTCACTCATTCTTACCAGGCAGGGGGTTGGGGTGTGGGCTCCGGGTTGGGGCCGAGCATTCGGAGTGTGGGAGGGGGCTCTGGGCTTAGCCTGAAGCAGCTGGTTGGGGTGCGGTGTGCAAGCTCTGGGAGGGAGTTTGGGTGCAGAAGGGGGCTCTGGGCAGGGGTTGGGGTGCAGGTGGGGTGTGGGGTGCTGGCTCTTGGAGGGGGCTTAGGGCTGGGGCAGAAGGTTGGGGTGCGGGCTCTGGCTAGGTGTCACTTACCTCGAGTGGCTCCCAGTCAGCAGTGCAGCGGGGCTAAGGAAGGCTCCCTGCCTGCCCTGGCCCCTCGCCACTCCCAGAATCGGCCAGCACATCCCTGCAGCCCCTGGTGGGGCCAGGGGGCTCCGCACGCTGCCCCTACTTGCAGGCACTCCCCCACAGCTCCCAGTGGCCACAGTTCCCAGCTAATGGAAGTTGTGGAGTTGGCACTGGGGGTGGGGTCAGCACATGGAGGACCCCCCCAGGCCACAGGGACGTGCCAGCCGCTCTGGGAGCGGCATGGAGCCAGGGCAGGCAGAGAGCCTGCCTTAGCCCCACTGTGCTGCTGGGCTTTTAGCAGCCTAAAATCTTCCAGTTTGGCTTGAGTAGCCTTGAGGAGATAGAGCCCGATTCCAGGAGACTCCCAATGAAACTGGGAGGGTTGGCAACCCCATGTCGAAGCACAGAGTACAGGTCAGGAGTGGAGAAGTATACCCGAAAGTTATCAGAAAAGAGAGAGAATTCAACTCAAGTGAGCAGATGAATTCAGCCAAGGATAGGGACAAGAGGAGAAGGCTCAGAACAGAGACCTAAGGTACCCAAACTGGGAAGGGGGGATGGGAGGAGGATGATCGACCAACAGATGTTGAAATAGCTTCCAGAGAACAGGGAGAACCAAGAGAGGTCACAGCTTAGATTATAAATGCTTTGGAACAGGATGTGTATGTGTGTGTGTTTGTACAGTGCTTATCTTAATGGGGTCCTGGTCCATGACTGGGGCTGTTAGGTGCCAACACAATACAAATAATCTAAAAGCTGATATAAAGGCAGGATTGCAGGACGGATCCATGAGCTCCTATACAAAAATATACTGTATACAGCATATGTACTACATTGGAGTTTGTGGGGGGAGCGGGGTCACAATCTACTTTTGTTTTACATGGAGCTAATTTTTTCAGCACCATTGTGTGTTGTGCTAACCTCTTGTTGTCCACAGGTGTAGAAAATAGTGAACATTGACAGTACTGTGGAAGTGTACAAAATTAATGAGGGTATTTCTGTTGATCAAAAAGTTACTAATTCTTTTGTATTTTTGGTTTTAGAACTACAAGATATTACAAAATATGCTGTCAATTGTCGCTGTCAATGGAACATCATTATTCTGTTTTGAAGACAAGTAGTTCATCAGTGACTTCAGTCCATAATTCTAAAAACAATTACAAGGTGCACAGGTCATATTTTATGCTAAAAGAAATGAGCATTACAAAAAATTGAAATGAATATAGATAGGCCCATTTAGTGTGTTAAAAGTAATATATACTTACAAGTATTTGTTTATGTTCAGGGCTATGAAAGGCAAGATTAGCCTTGGGATTGTGTTTAATTATACTGAGGCAAAATATGTTTAGGCATGTCCAACTTTTATAGTTCATAATGAGTTTATTGCATATAATAATTATGGGTTCAGTAATTAAAAGTTAAAAATTACTGCTATTTTATTTAATATAAACCATAAATCAAATGTTTCTTTTGACTTTATAAGTTAAGGTTAGGATGTGTCAGTAACATCAATCTTAAATTTCATATTATGGTAATTGTACATTAGTAAGACTTCAAGCATGGAAGTTGTATATGTATAAAAACCTTTGTTAAATTAAAACATCATTGGCTAAGGGCTGAACTTTTCTTTTTTAATATACTGTACATAATGTATACATATACAAGTCATTTATATTAATAATTTTGGATTTTTTTAGGGCAGTTCCTCCAAACGAGATATTTTAGCTGTTACTGCAGTTGCTTTACAAGATCATATTTTACATAACCTTCAGCTGCAGGATCTTTCATTAGCAGATCCTTTTAAGTCAAAGTTAAGGAATAAAAAGAACATTTACAAACCTGTGAACAAAGAGATGGTCAGAGCAGTAGTAGATACTGGACTAAGAAAAAAGAGCATTCTCCACACAAAAAAGGAAGATCCAGAAAAAGAATATGTCCTTGATCCTAACCCTCCACAATTAACATTAGGTAAACCATTATATTTTGATTTGTGTATTTTTGCATTTTATTTCAAACTTATTAGAATACAATAGCTAGATGTTCTTTTCAATACTATAATTTAGCATAAAGCTGTATAATGCATAGAAAGTTTATAAATGTCAAAATCAAGTACTTTGGACCTTCAGGAAAACAGTGATTATTTAAACGATAAAACTGCCATCAAAAAGGTTGAATACTTTTCACATCTGTCATATATTTGAATTTATTTTCAAATATTTTGAATTTATTTATTTTCAGAGAAGGGGAGAAGGAAGAAATAAGTAAGTCTAGATGAATTTTTTCGTTCTAGAAACAGGCACTTTTTTCCCCACTGTTTTTTTGTAAAAAATTTTTTTATATTAGTGGTTGAAAATACAATGCAATACAAGTATAAACAAAAACAAATGTTATTTTTAATATTGGGATGATTATATAAGATTGTGTGCAACTGTCTCTTTACCTTTTATTTAGTAAATGATGTTTACTAGTTTGGGCATAAATTGTATGCTGTTGCTAACTTTACCCACCCCTGCGCAAATTTAAAAATGTTTGTTTTCACAATGATCTTGGGGCGAACCCCAGCAAGAATTAACACCTGTAGTTAAATACCTACTTCATATTAAGAAGCAAACATGCAACAAGATAAAAGTCACAAAAGTGAGAGCTTGGAATCATGCATAGTGAGCAAATTTCTTTTAAAAAACGTCAGTTACTAACTTTCCATAACTGTTCTTCAAGATGTGTTGCTCGTGTCCATTCCAATGTAGGTGTGTGCTCATCCCGAGCACTGCTGCCAGAAAGTTTTTCCCCCAGGGTATCTATGGGGTCGGCTCTGGTGCCCTCTGGAGCCACTCCTTCATAGTGCCTATTTATAGGGCCCCGCTGCCTCTCAGTTCCTTCTTGCTGGCTAACTTGGACAGAGGGGCAGGCGAAGTGGGGTGGAATGGACATGAGCAGCACATCTCGAAGAACAACAGTTACGGACGGTTAGTAACTGTTTTTTCTTCCTTGAGTGCTTGCTCATGTCGATTCCAGTGTAGGTGACTCCCAAACAGTTACACAGGTGGAGGGTTTGGAGTTTATTGGCACACTGATTGTAACACCGCTTGGCCGAAACCCACATCATCTCTAGCTTGCTGGGTGATGACATAGTGGGACGCGAAAGCGGGGACTGATGACCATGTTGCTGCTCTATAAATGTCCTGAACTGGGACTTGCACCATGGACGTTGCTACTGATGCTTGAGTTCTTGGAGAATAGGCTGTCAGTGGAGGAGCCAGGACTTCACTAGGTCATACCATGTGCAGATACAGACAGTGATCCACAACTAAATTCTCTGGTCTGAGACTGGATGACATTCATTCTGACTGCAATGGCTATGAAAAGCTGAGTGGACTTCCGAAAAGGTTTAGTCCTTTCTATGGAAAAGGTTAGTGTACACATAACACCTAGCTGGAGTCTCTGTTCCTCCCTTTTAGTATGTGGCTTTGGATAGAAGACAAGTAGGAAGATATCCTGGTTACTAAGGAATTGTGAGACCACCTTTGGCAGGAAGTCCAAGTGTGGCTGCAGCTGAACTTTGTCCTTGAAGATGACTGTGTGTGGTGGTTCTGAAGTAAGAGCTCTGCTCTCTGAGACCTTTCTGGCAGAAGTAATGGTGACTAGGAAGGCCACCTTTCAGGACAGGTAGAGCAGAGAGAACATTGCCAGTGGTTCAAATGGGGGTCCTGTTAGATTGCCAGCACCAAGCTGAGGTCCAGGGAGGGAGTGGCTTGTGTACCTAGGGGTATAGCTGCTCCAATCCCTTAAGAAAACGATTAAAGATAGAGTTTGAGAAAACTAACTGCCTGTTCATCCATGGGTGAAAGGCTGAGATTGCAGCTAGATGGACCCTAATATATGATACTGTTAGGCCTTGCTGTTTCAAGTGGAGTAGATAATCTATAATGAAAGGCAGTGTTGACTGAGCAGGCAAAACCCCTTTTGCACTGAACAGATGGAGAATCTCTTCCACTTTGGCATGGCCCCACAGTATGCCAACATTTTTATGGCTGATTTAGAACAACGCTTCCTCAGCTCTCGTCCCCTAAAGCCCCTACTCTACTTGCGCTATATTGATGACATCTTCATCATCTGGACCCATGGAAAAGAAGCCCTTGAGGAATTCCACCATGATTTCAACAATTTCCATCCCACCACCAACCTCAGCCTGGTCCAGTCCACACAAGAGATCCACTTCCTGGACACTACAGTGCTAATAAACAATGGTCACATAAACACCACCCTATACCGGAAACCTACTGACCGCTATTCCTACCTGCATGCCTCCAGCTTTCACCCTGACCACACCACACGATCCATCGTCTACAGCCAAGCTCTGCGATACAACCGCATTTGCTCCAACCCCTCAGACAGAGACAAACACCTACAAGATCTCTGTCAAGCTTTCTTACAACTACAATACCCACCTGCAGAAGTAAAGAAACAGATTGATAGAGCCAGAAGAGTTCCCAGAAGTTACCTACTACAGGACAGGCCTAACAAAGAAAATAACAGAACGCCACTAGCCGTCACCTTCAGCCCCCAACTAAAACCCCTCCAACGCATTATTAAGGATCTACAACCTATCCTAAAGGATGACCCAACACTCTCACAAATCTTGGGAGACAGGCCAGTCCTTGCCTACAGACAGCCCCGCAACCTGAAGCAAATACTCACCAACAACCACATACCACACAACAGAACCACTAACCCAGGAACTTATCCTTGCAACAAAGCCCGTTGCCAATTGTGCCCACATATCTATTCAGGGGACACCATCATAGGGCCTAATAACATCAGCCACACTATCAGAGGCTCGTTCACCTGCACATCCACCAATGTGATATATGCCATCATGTGCCAGCAATGCCCCTCTGCCATGTACATTGGTCAAACTGGACAGTCTCTACGTAAAAGAATAAATGGACACAAATCAGATGTCAAGAATTATAACATTCATAAACTTCAATCTCTCTGGTCACGCAATCACAGACATGAAGGTCGCTATCTTAAAACAAAAAAACTTCAAATCCAGACTCCAGCGAGAAACTGCTGAATTGGAATTCATTTGCAAATTGGATACTATTAATTTAGGCTTAAATAGAGACTTAGAGTGGCTAAGTCATTATGCAAGGTAGCCTGTTTCCTCTTGTTTTTTCCTACCCCCCACCCAGATGTTCTGGTTTAACTTGGATTTAAACTTGAAGAGTGGTCAGTTTGGATGAGCTATTACCAGCAGGAGAGTGAGTTTGTGTGTGTATGGGGGTGGGGGGGATGTGAGAAAACCTGGATTTGTGCAGGAAATAGCCCAACTTGATTGTCATGCACATTGTGTAAAGAGTTGTCACTTTGGATGGGCTATCACCAGCAGGAGAGTGAATTTGTGTGGGGGGGTGGAGGGTGAGAAAACCTGGATTTGTGCTGGAAATGGCCCACCTGATGATCACTTTAGATAAGCTATTACCAGCAGGACAGTGGGGTGGGAGGAGGTATTGGTTCATATTCTCTGTGTATATATAAAGTCTGCTGCAGGTTCCACGATATGCATCTGATGAAGTGAGCTGTAGCTCACGAAAGCTTATGCTCTAATAAATTGGTTAGTCTCTAAGGTGCCACAAGTACTCCTTTTCTTTTTGCGAATACAGACTAACACGGCTGTTACTCTGAAGTTTGCCAGGTAAGTGGTTCTAGTGGACAGTTCCCTGCTCCCAAAAAGCACCTCGCAAACTGGCCCAGAGCATGGCAGTTCTGCAGGATTCAGCCATGGAGCTTCCAGACTCGAGGTTCAGATTACATACACAGCTGTGGTCCTGAGAGATCAGGCCCAGGAACAGGGGCAGGCTGATTGGCGTGTCCACCAAGAGATCTAGGAGGGTGGTGAATCAGTGCTGACATGGCCGGGGCTATCAGGATAGGACGCGTCCTGTCCCTTTTGACCTTCAGCAAAATTCTGTATGAGAGGGATGGGAGGGAACGCATACAAGAGATGGTCTGTCCAAGGGAGGAGAAAGGTGTCTGTGAGTGAGACCAGGCTGTGGCAAGGAAGTAGCAGAACTGAAAACACTTCCTGTTGTGTTTTGTCACAAACAGGTCTACCTGCGGAGTTCCCCACCTCTGGGAAATGGTGCTCACGATCTGGGCAAATGGACCATTCGTGATAGTTGGGAAAGGATCTGCTGAGGTGATCCACTAACTTATTTGAGCCTGGAAAGTAGGAGACTTCGAGGTGAATCAAGTGGGCTATGCTGAATTCCCACAGTCGAAGAGCTTCTGGCATAGGGGAGAGGAGTGTTCTCTGCCCTGCTGTCGTGTTGTCTGTAAGGACCGACATGCTGTTGCCCTCCAAATGGGTTTGGAACACCTGGCAAGCTAGGTGCACTGCCCTCAGTTCCCTCACATTGATGTGTAACGAGAGGTCCTTCGGGGACCAGAGGCCCTGAGTTCTGTAGGTCCCCAAATGAGCCCCCCATCCCATTGCTGGTGCATCTGTAATGAGAGACTTTGATTGGGACCTTGAGAGTGGGATTCCTGCACATACTGTCTGTGGGTCCAGCCACCAAAGAAGAGTTGCAATCACGGACAGAGGAAGTGATACCACCCTGTCCAAATGGTGTCAGCCCAGTGCATATGTCGATGCCAGCCGAGGCTGTAGAGGTCTGAGCCATAATCTCGCATGTTATACCAAATAGGTGCATGACGCTCTATGCCCTAGGAGCTTTAAGCAGTTTCTTGCTGTGGTGATGGGGTGATTCCTCAGGCTCTCTCTGAGCACCCCAAGTGCTCTGAACAAGTTTTCGAGAGAAAGGCTCTGGACTAGGTCAAGTTGAGGACTGTCCCAATTCTATCCTTTGAACTGGGGAAAAGGTAGATTTCTGCATTTTTATCAACCGCTCCAGGTCCTGGAAGGTTGACTGTATTATCTCCACATCTGCCTCCACCTGGGCCTTGGATTGACTTTTGATCAGCCAGTTGTCGAGGTAGGGGTAGACCTGAACCCCTTTTCTCCCAAGGAAGACTGCAATGACTGCCATGCACTTTGTGAACACTTGAGGGGCTACTGACAGGCTGAATGGGAGCACAGTAAATTGATAGTGCATGTGGTTCACAATGAATCATAGGAACCTTTTGTGTCCCTGAAATACCGCAATATGAAAATATGCATCCTTCAAGTCGAGGGCAGTGTACCAGTCCTCTAGGTCCAGAGACGGGATAATGGAGGGCAAGGAGACCATGTGGAACATCAGTTTCTTCATGAATCTGTTGAGGTTTCGTAGGTCCGAGATCGGTCTGAGATAGCCATTGGCCTTCGGGATTAGGACCCCCAATCCTTTCACTCTAGTGGAACCTCTTCCATTGCTCTCGCCCTTAGGAGCAACTTGCACCTCTTGGGCTAGAAGTTGCTCAAGAAAAGGGTCCCTGAAGAGGAACAGGAAGGGTATGGATCCATGCGCGATAGAAGTGGGACAACTGGTCAACAAAAATAGGGAAAATTGGATCCACATATTGTCCTGGTACATCGTCCCTGAGAGGCCCATCAAAAGGCTTGCTTAGACCCCACTGATTGTCTCGGAGGGGCAGGCACTGGGACAGATGAGGACTGGGACAAAAGCCTCCTCTTATAGCCTCCACTCCTCCTGCTATAGTCTTGTCTCTGCTCTGGCGGATAAAAGCAGGCCAATGGTTGGGGCTGATGGTAATTCCTGGTGGGAGCTGGTGTATGCAACCCCAGAGATTTCAGGGTGGCTGTAGAGTCTTTCAGACTATGCAGCTTGAAGTCTGTTTGTTCCGAAAAGAGTAACTTGCCTTCAGGCAGAGGGTCCTGCAATGTCTGCTGCAACTCATAGGGCAACCTGAGGACTGAAGCCACGAACTTCTTGACATAACCATAGCCAAAGCCATGGATCAGGCTGCAGAGTTTACTGTGTCCAAAGCTGGCTGGAGGGATGCCTTTGCCACCAATTTCCCCTCTTCAACTAGGGCCAAGAACTCACCCCTAGACTCCTGCAGCAAAAGCTCCTTGAATTTTGCCATTGCGCTCCAGGAGTTGAAATCATACCGGCTCAGGAGCACTTGCTGGTTTGTGATCCTGAGCTGGACGACACCAGTTGAGTACACCCTCCTGCCAAAAAGGTCTATTTTTTTGGCGTCTTTGGCCTTGGGAGTTGGCCCTAGCTGATCTTGCAGCAAGTATATTAGCAGACTAACAGCCATTCCCAACCATTAGTTTCAGAGATCCCCTTGCTAAAGGTTTCTACAGCATTCTTATCATGAACCATTTCTTTTGGTTTCCCTATCTTTCCCCTCATGGGCCTCATGGGCGCCGACTCCATGGGCACTCCAGGGCTGGAGCACCCATGGAAAAAAATTAGCGGGTGCTTAGCACCCACTGGCTGCCAGCTCCCCTACTTCCCCCCCAACCAGTGCCTCCTGCCTGCCGGAGGCCGTACCAATCATATCCTCCCCCTCCCTTCTACTGCCTACCGCCTGCTGCAGTCAGCTGTTTTGCGGTGTTCAGGAGGCTCTGGGAGGAGCGGGAATGGGGCATGCTCAGGGGAGGGGGCAGAACTGGGCGGGAAGAGGCGGAGAGTTGGGAGAAGGGGTGTGGGCGGGGTCTGAGGTGGAGCGGGGGTGGGAAGACATGGGATGGGGTGGAGGGTTTGGGGGTACGTGGTGGGTGGGGTTGGGACCTGGACGGAGCAGGGGGGGTTGAGCACCCCTGGGGCCTGGAGGAAGCTGAGGCTTATGCTTCCCCCTTTCCCCAAAAAACTTCTTGACTAGACTTTTTAAAAAAGACACAGACCTTCCCCATCAAGATCTTACAATTTAGTGAGATAAACATAGATCATGATGATTTAATCTCTTGTTGTGCCCAGAGGCCCCAGTGAAGATCACATTGCAATTGCGGTAGCTGCTGTGCAGACACACATGCCTGTACTCTAAAGAATTTAAAATTCAAGGCCCTGATTCTGCAAAGAGAACTACACAAAATCAATAGGACTCCACACAAGCAAAATGGTCTGCCTGTATGGAATCAATTGCAAGGTCAGGACCTAATTTCATAAAATAGTAGAAATGTAGGGCTGGAAGGGACCTCGAGAAATCGTTCAGTTCAGCCCCCTGCACTAAGGCAGGACAGCTAAACCTAGACCATCTCTGTTTGTCCAACCTGTTCTGAAAAACCTCTCAAAACCTCCCTGCAAAACTTAAGCCCACAAAGCTTAACTACCCTTATAGTTAGAAAGTTGTTCCTAATATCTAACCTACATCTCCCTTTCTGCAGTATAAGCCCATTACTTCTTGTTCTACCTTCAGTGGACATGGAGAACAATTGATTGCCATCCTCTTTAGAACAGCCTTGAACCTATTTGAAGATCCATCCGCTCCCCCCAGTCTTTTTTCAAGACTAAACATGCCCAGTTTTTTTAACCTTTCCTCAGAAGTCAATTTTTCTGCACTCTTTATCATTTTTGTTGCTCTCCCCTGGACTCTCTCCAATTTGTCCACATCTTTCCTAGTGTGGTGCTCAGACTTGGACACTAATCCCCTGATCCTTTTCAGCAGTAATACTGCCTACCCAGTTATTCCCCATTTTGTAATTGTGCATTTGATTTTTCTTTCTTTAGTGCAGTACTTTGTACCTGTCTTAACTGAATTTCATTTTGTTAATTTCAGACCAATTCTCTAGTTTGTCAAGATTGTTTTGAATTCTAATTCTATCCTCCCATCTCCTTCAGAAGGGAGTTCCAATCACTGGTAGTCTATACCTCTTCCTCTTGGTTGTGGTGACTCTGAGCCTCCCAGGCTTGGGGACCAGTGGCTCCTCCCCACTTTCTGTTGCCGGTACAGGGATGGATAGGGGATCTAGAAGGTGGAGCTAGGTCTACTTGCTGAGGTGGTCAGGAGCCAGTCTCCTCTCTACAGAGCAGGCTGGTCTCCTTCCTCCTGTGGTGTACTAGACTCAACAAATGAGTAACAAATAGGACAAAAGGGAGTGGGGCAACAAGGGTAGTGATAATATGTTCACATGGTTATGGATGAGGGCTGTGGATGGGACTGGGGATGAGGGGTTTGTGGTGTTGGAGGGGGCTCAGGGCTGGGGCAGAGGGTTGGGGTGTGGGGGATAAGGGCTCTGGCTGGGACTGGGGATAGGGTGTTGGAGGGGCTCAGAGCTAGGGTAGAGGGTTGAGGGTGCAGTGGGGGGGTGAAAACTCTGGCTGGGGGTGTGGGCTGGGCATGAGTTTGGGGTGCAGTGAGGCTGCTCTGGGACAGGGGCCGGAGAGGAGGACTCCCCCCAGCCCTTTCCCTGCTGGCTGCAGCAAGCTCTGGGGGAGAAGCACCCCTTCCCCCCGCACCCAGCAGCACACTCACCACCACCACTGTCACTGCATGTGCTCCTAGGGCTCCTCTCAGGTCCAGGAATCTCCCTCGTCTCCCTCGCCTCCCCCGTGGTGGGTGCCAGGGGGTGCTGTGTGCACCTCCTCCCCTGCTGTTGCCCCTGACTGTAGCCTCACTGAGGGTGAGGGATGGGGCTGCCTCCTTGCCCAGCATGGGGCAGGAGTGGTGACTGAGGGCTGTGGGGGGGTCCCCTGTGCTGGTGGAGGGTCCTGCCGGAAAACGGAAGGGTCTGAGGCGGAAGGGCAGGCTCAGAGTCAGTCTGCCCTGGCATTGGAGATGGGGGGCACTAGGACCCTGCAGTAGCAGTTGCTGCAGGGAGGCAGCATGGCTGCATGGAAGAGGCAGCCAGGGACACTCTGCTCCAGGGCCCCAGGGAGACGCACGGTGGGGGACCGGGGGACACTCAGGGGAGGTGCAGGGGGCAGCAGGTGGAGCTGGGCCCCTGGGCTCTGAATATTGCTGGCGCTAAGGCACCACGTGGAGCTAGAACTCGCTACCCCTGATTGTAAGCTCTTTGAGGCAAGGACTGTCTCACTATTACATGTTTGAACAGCACCTAGTAAAATGGGATTCTGATCCATGTTTGGGGCCTTTAGAAACTACTGCAATACAGAAAATAAACAGCAGCAAAACTTCTCTCATGACTTGAAGACTACTATGTGGGCTATTTAAATTGCAGATTTCTGATTTATGAAGATGTTAGTCATAATTAGAATCATAGACTATCAGGGTTGGAAGGGACCTCAGGAGGTCATCTAGTCCAACCCCCTGCTCAAAGCAGGACCAATCCCCAATTTTTGCCCCAGATCCCTAAACGGCCCCCTCAAGGATTGAACTCACAACCCTGGGTTTAGCAGGCCAATGCTCAAACCACTGAGCTATCCCTCCCCCCGCAAAATAAATTGTTTCTATTTATGTTGCAGTTTTTACCATATATTCTGTCAATATCACAAGGTATAATATATTTGTCATCAACTTTTTTTTATACAGAGAATGGCCTGTACAATGTATCTTTTTATGGATAAGGGAGTTCAACAGAGAGAACATTTCTTGTCAAAAGGACTGGCTTACAATTCAGCCAGTTTAAGTAATTCAGCACTTTACTGGATGAGCTATAAGCAAGATTTGCTCCCACAGCTTGTCTCCTGGACCACGGAAAGGCCTCAGGATCTCGCCTCTCTCTTTTAAAGCCTAAATTTTACTTCATCAATGAAGCTGATAGAGGAATGCATTTTACTACAATGAAGTTGATGGAGAGTGCATTTTTCATCGGTGAAGAGAATATTTTAAACTACTAAATGTAATACTTTAATTTCATACACAGTCTCTTTGCCTCTAGTCCTGGATTTGTGATGCAATTCCAAGCACCCAGAACTATGAGCTCCAGGATCTGTTGAGAGGGGCTGGATTCGTGTCTGGGTATCAAAAGTGCCCAGGGACAGTGCTGAGGATCTCCTAAGCCTGTGAAAAAAAAGTACATATATTGCACTAGGAAATGTACACGCCTGCCAAGGGAACCTGCCTGCAGCATTGGTTAAAGTTTTCTTTGCCACCTAGTTTGGGTTGGTAATGCAGCATATAAAATTGCTTAACTGCTTGATCAAGAGGCTGTTATTTTCAAAGTTACAAGAAGTTTGTGTGTGATGTGATGGAAATCTATAGTTAAAGAGTATAAACTATAGTAAGAAGAAACTTAACCTTAGACATTATGCTTATTTTAATTGCTAAGTATATTTAAAATTTTTTTACTATCTACAGAACAATCATGGTTTTTTTAGGAAAGCTGTGTGCCTCGTGAATAAAAGTTTGCAAATAAACTTATAACTGAGATGAACCATAAAGCCAGACTGAGCTTTTGAAGACATCTTTTAAGCTCTGTGAAACTCTTCCCTCTCTTCACAAGGACTGGAATTGCTGGATAAAACAACTTCTTTAATCATTAAAATCATAGCTGTCCTTTGAGTCAGAAGTACAGAAGTCTTCCTCACATATAATCTACGGCAGAGCGTAAAAATCAAAGTGGAAAGAAACATCATAACACAGCCTCAAAAAGGTCTCAAACACGCTGGTACTTGGTGGCAATGCTAGAAACTCAATTCTTCTTGTGTAAGGAACTTCTCTCTCTCCAGGACAAATTAGGCTGATGGGCTTGGATACACAAGTCTGATGGCATGAGTTTTGAAAGGTAGATGCAGAAGAAAAAAGATTACTCAGAATGAGTCATTGCTACTCTCAGCTTCTAGAAAAGACTTTACATCTTAGATTTATGACAGGTTTTGATAAAAATTCAGCCACTGTTAGATACAAGAATATAAATTCACCCAAATGTGAGATTTCCAGCATTCTGTTATTCCTTAATGAAGAATTGGAATGCAGCTTAAATGGTAGTACCCTCGAGGTCCAAACTGCATCACTAGATAACCTTCGAGATTCCAGAAGTTAGACAAAACTAGATTTTCATCCACAAGGAGGTTCATCAATGCAGCCAAGATTGTGCATCATGGAAGGGTTGACACTTCCCCTATCTGGAAATATAACAACCGTTCATATATAATAAGCCTTAACAAGTTGCCCTTTTGAGCACTTTAGGGAGGTATGTCTCTTCTTCCTTTCAGTTAAAATTGCCTTCCTCGTAAAATCATTTCTGCCCTCAGGATGTCAGAGTCAGGAGTTCTCCCTATGACAGAATACTGCTTATTTTGGCCAGAAAAGATAGTTTGCAGAACCATGCCTCATTTCACTCACAGATCAAGGTACTTTGTTTGTACACCATGAGAACTGGCACGAATATTTCTGTCCTAATCTCTTGTACAGTATGGTGAAGGATGGCCCAGGGGTGAGGTACTAGCTTAGGATGCTGGTTCAGTTCCTGCTCTGCCACCGACTTCTTGTATGACCTTTGAGAAGTCAGTCTCTCTATGCCTCAGTGCTCTTTCTGGAAAATGAGGATACAGTACCTTCCTACTTCTTAGGGGTGATAAGGATAAATACATTAACGATTGTGAGATATTTCGTTATTGTGGCAATAGGGGCTATATAAATACCTAAAATAGAAAGAAGTAACACACATACAGGATGTAAGAAGAGCAAATCAGATATTGCTAAAAGAAATTAAAAAGTCTACTGCACTGTCCCCTTTCACTGAAGATGCAGAAGTAAAAATACCTCAAAATCCACCTAATAGAGATGGATTAAGGGCTGCATTGTCAAAGATTATAAGGTGTGTTGGTGAAAACTGCACTCAGAGTCACAGTTTATACCAGGATTGAGAGAACCTGCATGCCTGATGAACAAATTTGCAAGGCATCCATATAGTCAAGTCTGCATATATTTAGTGAGCACTACAAGTTGGCTTTTCATTTGACACAAGGCACAGTTTATTTAACATGCTGTGGAAGCAAAATACAAATAAAAGAATGTGATTATGGACCTGCAGAAAGTTCTTTCTACTCTATCTGGTTAGAACTTTTATTTTTTATTCCTATTTCTGCCTATGCATGGCTGTCTCCACTAACCATATCAATGAAGGATAGCTGGACATGTCATTTGACTGAGAAAAGTACAGCTTACCTGTTAAATTCTTCTCTCCTAAATGGCATGCCAAGAAATCTGACCCACTGTGTTTTAAGATTTCAGAGTAACAGCCGTGTTAGTCTGTATTCGCAAAAAGAAAAGGAGTACTTGTGGCACCTTAGAGACTGGATTTGTGCTGGAAATGGCCCACCTGATGATCACTTTAGATAAGCTATTACCAGCAGGACAGTGGGGTGGGAGGAGGTATTGGTTCATATTCTCTGTGTATATATAAAGTCTGCTGCAGTTTCCACGATATGCATCTGATGAAGTGAGCTGTAGCTCACGAAAGCTTATGCTCTAATAAATTGGTTAGTCTCTAAGGTGCCACAAGTACTCCTTTTCTTTTTGTGTTTTAAGAGATATTTTTAAAATATGTATTTGGTTAAAAAGGAAAGTTTTTATATTTGATTAAAAGCGTAATGGTGTTTGTTTGAGTGTTATCCTAGAACTACATGCATTTCTCTTTAGGTGCATATGAACCTTATTTTTCAGCTTTGGAGGTTATCCTCTCACTCATGCCATGTAGTCAGTCTTTTTAGCACTTTATCATATGATCCCCAGCTCTAGTCCACCCCTGTAGCTATTCAATGGGATCCAACCTTTCAGTGAAGAATTGCAAAGTATGCCACCTAAGAAAAAAGAAATTAGCCCTTAAACTAAATTTTTTTCATTATATAGTCCTGTAATTTTTAAGCCTTTATTTGTTTGATTTCAGAAAAAAAATAAAGTGACTTTTTTCATTGATATGCATTAAAACCAGACATCTCTGCTCTTTTCTTTAGTATAAAGACAAATGGGCTGAGCTTCAGCTGTACCTTTCCACCTCCCCCAGTCCCAGGACTGGATGGGGGCCAGAATGGGTGATGCTAAAGCCAGCTTTGTACTAGCTAAGGATTCCTCCATATAGGAATGGAATCCTGAGCTGCCCATATAGTCTTGTTTTAAGGTGAACCACCTTTTTCCTCCCTTTGACTCTCTCCTCAAACCTTCCCCCCCCCTTCCCCTTGCCTCCAGTTCCCTCTCCACACAGGATCTTACTGACTTTTTCAGAGAGAAAGTCAAGAAGATCCAGTGTGGCCTCCTCTCTCCCTGTCTTCCCTCCCACTTCCTTTTTATTCTTCTATCTCAGAAAGAAGTTTCCTATTTCTTCCTCTCCTCTAACCCTTTTCTCTGCACCAGTGACCCCCTATAATCCCAACTTCTTGGTATCCCTACTCCCTATGCCCCTCTCCTTGGCCTCTCACTTTCCTCCGGCTCCTTCCTTTCACACTACAAGCATGCTTTAGTCTTTCCCATATTGCCTTACCATACCTGCCTCTACAACTACTATCTCATCTTCCCTTCATCTCTAAACTCACCAAATGTTCTGTCTACCTCTGCTATTTGGAGTTCCCTTCCTCCATTTCCATCATAGACTCTCTCCAGACTGCCTTCTGCCATCTTCTAAAATGCTTCCCAAAGTCTATAATAATCTCTTCCCGGTCAAAGTTTAGAACTAGTACTCCATCCTCATCCTCCTTGACCTGTCAGCTGCTTGTAGTGCTGTAGACCATGCTCCTTTTTCTTGAAAATTGGCCCTCTTTTGGCTTTCATGACTCTTACGTCTCCTGATTCTTGTCCTATCTTTAATCGCTCTTTCAGTATTTTGTTCAGAGGTTCCTCCTTGTGACACCTCCAGCTTTCTGTGTGGGTCCCAAGTAGCTCCATGGCTCAACCCCCTCCTCTTCTGTCTATACAACTTCTCTGGGTGATCTCATTTGCAAACATGAGTTCAGGTATCATTTCTGTGCTGACTATTCACACATCTAGCACTCCACTCCTGTTCAAACTAAAATTTCATCCAGTCTTCCTGACATTTCCGTGTAGATATCAAGCCGTTGGCTTCAGCTCAGTATGCCCATAAGAGAGCTCTTACTCTTTTCTCTGCAAGCCCTCTTTCCTCTCAGTCACTATGGACTGGACCCTTATTGTCCCATCACTCAGGCCAGAAAACTAAGCATCATGTTTGACTCCCACTCAACTGTATCTCCATATACTTTAATATACTTGTGTATAAAAACACTCCAACAATTTTTTGTATTAAAGGTTTTGAAATTACACTGTTTTTATATGCAGCACTATGCATTCAAGTTTAATAACCCTTAAGTAGCTATTAACAGATAAGGAAATGCATTTTACCTGAATGTAAAAAATTTAAATGAAAAAATATGTTTCTACTTCAATCATATACATTGAACAAGGCCCGGTTCTGATAGGCGCTAAACATCTCATGCATGGTGGTGAGCATGCCCAGCTACCATTGGTTTGACTGGGAGTTGAGTGAAGTTCAGCACATTGCAGAATCAGGTCTGTAGTGAATACTCCATGATAGATTGGAATGTAGTTTGGTTATGAATTTGTACACAGTATTTTAAATAGATACATAGCAATGAGGTTTATGAGAAGAAAAATGTAATCTTGTAGAATTATCAATGTCTTTTTTTTTTTCCACTGTAGCTCAGAAATTGGGCTTAGTTGATCCTCCTTCCTTGCCACTAACAGCAGAAGAATGGGATAAAGTAAAGCAAAGATCCATAAAACAGGGAGATTCTGTGCAACCTTGTGCAATATGTAGGGAAGAATTTGCACTTCAACCACAGGTACATTTATAACTTTTGGAGTGTATTCTGCACAAAAACATACTTTAAACAGTTATTCACCTATTATTAGTTATTCATTTTCCAGAGTTAGTCATATTAGAAAATTTTAGTTGGAACAAGAGGAAAAAAAGAGATTCCAACTTGAGATATTTGTTGACTTAATGAGCCTGTTGTGTAACTTATTTTGCTACACTTATTCATTTGCTTTATTTCCATTTTATTTTGGTTTATATGAATTTGGTACTTGTGGAATGAACTGGACTGACAGAACTAAAGTTTAAAGACTATGCAAGAACAAATTCAACAAAGGTGATAGCAGTGAAAAAGTTCCTGCAGCACCCAGTGTGTGTCACAACCCTCATCCAGAGAGAGCTTCCTGTTAGAGGTCAGAAAAGAGTTCAGTCTTCATCCAGACCTCTGACACCTCTACCAAGAATGTCAGTCAAAATACAAGTTGGGGGTGATTATGGACATGGCTCGACAACACAAAAACAAAGAAGAGTACTGACATCAACTCATTTCATGAGACACAACTATAAGATAAAAGTAAAGGAGTACTAGTGGCACCTTAGAGACTAACCAATTTATTTGAGCATAAGCTTTCGTGAGCTACAGCTCACTTCATCGGATGCAACGAAAGCTTATGCTCAAATAAATTGGTTAGTCTCTAAGGTGCCACTAGTACTCCTTTTCTTTTTGCGAATACAGACTAACACGGCTGCTACTCTGAAAACTATAGGATTGTGAATTTTGGTCAGTAGTGACCTTGGGTGGATTTGAACTAGTGACCTAGATGTGAAAATTCTATTTTGTTATCTTACGGCTGGCTCTGCAAATACTGCAAATACTGGAATGCGTTACCTAGGGAGGTGGTAGAATGTCCTTCCTTAGAGGTTTTTAAGGTCAGGCTTGACAAAGCCCTGGCTGGGATGATTTAACTGGGAATTGGTCCTGCTTTGAGCAGGGGGTTGGACTAGATGACCTTCTGGGGTCCCTTCCAACCCTGATATTCTATGATTCTACTTACTGCCGCGTGGAGTCCTACTGAAGTCAATAGAACTTCTGAAAGTGGTATTCACTATGATCTGTATAAGTGTTTGCAGGATCCAGTTCTTAGATTGCAAGCTGTTTGGGACAGAAATCATGTCTGCTTTTTGTGCTGTGCATCACTGAACACACTGTCCGTGCTCCACAAATAATTTTTATAAAGTTTGTTTTCACTGGTTCCCTTTTACTAAGAGAATGTCAATTATATTGCCTATTTAAAGGATCATTAGACCACATTCTTGACTTTCTAGATTGTGCAGGCTCCTGCTGCTCAGAAATCCTGGCATTCCCAGATCCTGAACTATTCCTACACAGGTTTCAGAATGGTAGCCATGTTAGTCTGTATCAGCAAAAACAATGAGGAGTACTTGTGGCACCTTAGAGACTAACACATTTATTTGGGCATAAGCTTTCGTGGGCTGAAACCCACTTCATCAGATGCATGGAGTGGAAAATACAGTAAGAAGACATATATACATACATATATATAAGCCCATCTTTTCATGTACTCTGTATATGTATCTTCCTACTGTATTTTCCACTCCATGCATCTGATGAAGTGGGTTTTAGCCCACGAAAGCTTATGCCCAAATAAATGTGTTAGTCTCTAAGGTGCCACAAGTACTCCTCATTTTTATTCATACGCATTAAGCTGTCGTATCCTGTACTCTTCAGTTTCCAGTTTTAGCTTTTTTCAAAGTCTCAACACAGTTGAGGATTTCTTCTTCTCTTGGCGCGTGTAACTCTGTTGGGCATCATTGCATTCAGCCCCCAACTCCATAAGGTACTGAGCATCTTCAGCTCCCCTTGACTTAAGTGGAAGTTGAAAACTACTCAGCATTTTACAGCATTACTTACTTGAGGGTAGGGTGAAAGTAATCTAGGCAATTAGGTGTTAAAGGAAAAAAGTTTACTGAAGCAGATAAGCTGTGCGAGGCCTAGTTCTTGCTCTTCTGTAAATCAAAGTGTTAGTCTCTGAAGGGTATCTTGTTAAGGCTGTTTATGTTGTCTGCTGGTACCAGAAGAGGTAGAAGCCAATTATTCTTAGAAATCTTCTTGATGAACCTCAGTAACAGACCTGTCAGACAGGAAAGAGCAATAGCTTCAGATGAGGCCATTTTAACACAGTTTTGTAGCTAAGAAATTTCTGGTCAGTCAGAAGAAAAACCCATATCCCACATGTGGATAATGGGGATTCTATTGAGCATGCTCAGTGGAATCCCTAGCTGTCACTCAAATATCTGATTGCCTCTCCAACCATTATATGGCCAGATCTGAAACTGCCCTGGAGAGAGATGTGGTATAGAATGCTTAATAGGACATTCTTTTGCTGCTGAAAATATTACTCTAGGGGGGAAAAAACTAATAGACCTCTATATCTAGTCCTGCAAAACTTCCATAGGTCTGTGCCCATTTGGGGTTTGAGCCAACCAAAAATAGCCTAAGTGGCTAAGGCCTTAACCTTAGTTCATCAGAATTATTAATGTACAGTAGTTATTGATTGTGCAATTTACTTTAAAAAAATTGTCTTGTTTTCTTGTGATGCTAGTTTTAAAAAATTAGTTCTTTAGTTATTTGTATCCACAGAGTGAAAATGGTGTGTCCCCAATACAATTTGGTCATTTAGTCACAATTTCTGAGGGCATGTCTGCATTTTACCTTGATGGTTTTATACATCAAATATATGCAGTCTAAGCATAATTGTACTAAACATTTTATTAATATTCCCTCATGTATAATTTTAGAATTACTTAAACAAAAAGGACAAGTAACTAGCTAAAGATGAGAGCTGTTCTTTAGACAGATGTTAATGGTAATTAGGAGGAGAAAACCATTATTCAAAGTTGCTTGTAAGTTTCTTTCATTCTGCATTTTGGGTTATTTTTCTGCTTTGTTTGTTGAACTGGGGTGGGGGCAGTGGGTGCGTTGAAATTTCAGTTTTAGAGGTTGATTATTTACTTTTTGCCTTTTACCACATAGCTACCTATTTAAAAGAAAGTGTAAAATTGCACAAAGATAGGTGGTATGGCCTTGAAGAACAAGGCTGTTCTGCTAAACTCAGGCAGTCTGGCTACCCTTTAGGTCTAAGTTTTAACTAGAGAGAGCAAAAGACAGCACTCATGAAAAGATTACTTTAGATTTGGCACAAAAAAGGGAAATGTCTCTGGAATTCTTTTTGTGCTGCATGTTTCATTAAATTTCTTCCCTCAAGGGAAAAAAGCCACTGTATCTGAAAGCTTTTCCTTTAGCTGGCTGTTTAGCTATTAATCCTTTTGTGTTTGCCAGCTCAGTAATGCATAGTACTTGTTCTAGTTTCACTCCTTCCCCAGTTATTCCTTCCACTAAGGACCAACTGCCTTTTTTGTCTAATGCTGTACGTTTTGTCAGAATAGAGATCACTACCATTTGATAGGAGTTTGGGTCTGAAAAAGGTGACGTTTGCATGAAGCTTGTGAGCACGCTTTCTCTGAGAGGGCTGTGTGTGCTGCATATCACTTGTTGAAATTTAACTGTTTTCTGGGGGGGGAAATATCAGTTTTTATTTTAAATGTATTTTCTCTTGTCATTTTATGGCTCCTCCTTCTCCCCTTCCCCTGCATTTGCTATGGGCTTCTCTATATGAAGTAGTTCAAAATTAATGAATGACCATTTTGTTTCTTTGAGCTGTACTTTATTTTTCTGGTTGCTTCCTTCAGAAGTTTTTTATGCTGTTCATTTATATTTCTCTTTTTAGAATAAAAATTGCAAATATTTAAACTTCATTTTCAATAGATGTCTTTTGCAATACTACTAACAAGCAGGATTGTTAACATTTCTGCATTCAGATTTTTTCTTTTACTTCATGTATTTTTGGTGTTCAGCTTTTAAACTAGTTTAAACTTCAAGCTGTTCTTGTTGTTTTTTTTCTGTGAACAATAGGTGCTGCTTTCATGTTCCCATGTATTTCACAGAGTGAGTAGACCCTGGTTTAACTATTAAAGCATGCAATACAGCATTCTTGTAATTTAAATACTCTAAATCTACTGTAAGCACAATTTCTGGTTTTACAAGAAGGCATTTTGACTCAATAGCATTTACTGTTAGAAACATAATTTACAGATGATATTATTCCGGTTTTACAATGGTACATTTTGCATACAAGGGAAACCCACACGTTTGTATACTGATTACTAATTATGTACATGGAAGTGACAGATAGCTTAATTCATAATATTTCACTCCATGTAAATCTAAAAAGAACTATCATCCTTTTGCTTATTTCCAGGAGTTTATTGATATAAATGTATATTCTTGTAAATATATGCTCTTTTGAATTCACGAAAGGGAAAAAAATGTTCACTTAGTGTAATCTAAAGTGAATCTGGTTTATTTATGAAGAAAAATTAACATTACATCTAAAAATTATAAGTGATTTCTTACATTTTTAAATATTTTTCTAGGCATGCCTGAAAGCTTTTGAAAAGTTTGCAGGTAAAAAGACCTGTCCTTTGTGTAGAAAGAAGCAGTATCAGACCAGAGTAATACATGATGGGGCGCGTCTGTTTAAAATAAAGTGTATTACGAGGTAAGGATTACTTCCAATAGAGCTGTTGTCACTGAACAACATTTATTTTGCTGTATTGCTCCAAGTTACATACTGAAAATTCAGCACTGGTGGATGCACTGTAAATATTTAAATATTTGAAAAATTTCAAATGATTATGTTTCAAGTAATTATTTTGTTCTCTTTAAATTTATATTTGCATTTGTTGAACATTGACATTTTGTTTTCAGCAGAATCCAAGCTTGCTGGAGAGGGTATATTGTTAGAAAATGGTATAAAAACTTGAGAAAAACAGTACCTCCTCAAGATAGCAAATTAAGAAAAAAATTCTTTGAAGCAAAGGTATGTTGCATTTGTTTCTTCAGTCTCAGTTAATGTTCTGTTCTTTCCTAGTCTTCCATTAAATCAAAAATCCTCAAAGCCTCAGTCAGTCCCTTTCTAGGGGCAAAGAGTGACAAACACTGTAATGTAGGCCTTACGTAAAACACAGACTGTGTTTTACATAAGGCCTAACCTGTGCTCAATAACAATATTTCTTTTCGTTTTGGATTTTTCTTTCCCTTTCTCATAAATCCCAGGAATCTGTTTTTCCTGTAGAAGTACATTAAGCAGATATGGTAGTAAAATAAATGAATTGTAGATTTCGTTATTAGTCACTGGTCTTTCATAACTACTCCAAAAATTGGACTGGATAGTCCAGTTCCAGAACACTCTTACACATCCTCCAAATCCAACTCAGAAGTGAGAACATAATCACCTTGGGGCTCTCTCCCTATAGAACAAGAAGCAGAAGCAAGGCTAGTTCTTCAAGTAGTGTCTTTATGGAGGCTCCATTTGAGGTGTTCATGCTTCTTTGATTGGAGATTTTTGGCATCAGTGTCTGTTTGGTGTGTGCATACACTCTAGCTATCTTCATGCCCTGTACTGAGGGTATATTGGACTGTGGTGGACAAATTCCCCTCAGTTCCTTCTCAACCACCTTGCCCAGAGAAGGAGCATCCTCAGCATTCACTTGCAATTCTACTTATTAACTAGTTTTTAGTCAGTTTTATTCTTTTCTGGTTTATACCTTTTATTTCTTTAGTTAGTTTAGTGTGCAGTTCTTTTTTTCCAGTTTGCCAAGGCTTTTGGCTCCTGCTATACACACGTTCCTCTCCCTCCCCGCCCAATCCCTCTTGACAGTCAGGGAAGTCCTCAGGGAAGCCTATTTTTGTTGGGGTATGCCTATATCTGCAAGCTTCAACCCTTGCCTCATTTGCCAGGAGTCCTTCCCAATTAGTGATGGCCATTCACACTGTATATGCCACCTTGGGGATATACACATGCTTGCTATGTAAGTTCTGCACAACTTTCAAAAGTTGCTCTAGGAGAGAGAGAGAGAAATAAAACTCCATCTTCTAATAATGGAGCACCACCCCCTTTGGATCCTTGTACAGCGGGCTCTAAGGGTATGTCTACACAGCAAAGAAAACCTGCAGGGTGGGATGGTCCCAAACCTCAGGCTCCAGGTCGAGCCTGGAAGTCTACACAGCAATGAAACAGCTGCACAGGCCAGCCATGAGTTTTTCTTTGCTGTGTAGACATATCCTGAGTGACCTTCGTGCCCCATCATCCTCTGCAGCTCGCTCAGCTGCTGAAGCTTTGAGACCTGTTAGAGACACAGGGAAGACCTCATCTAGGAGATCCATGAAATCTCCTCAGAGAGAACACTGTTCTAAAAAGACCTGCTGCAGCAGAGACCCAGTACTCCTAAAAAGATTTTGACGGCGGCTTCAAGTGCTCCTGGTACCAAGACTTCCAGATCAAAGTCCACAAACTCTCATAAGCTGCAGGCTTCCCATCACTTCGTACCAAAGCCGCAGCAGCATTGAAGCATGAGCAGAGTACAAGAAATAAGGATCCTGTACCTAAGAAGTTGGTACTGCCTGCACCAACTGCTGCATCAGTACCTCAGTTGGCAATTCCACAAGTGTTGTTGCCTCCTTCGGTATCACAGCTTTCTACCTCTTCACTAGATCTTCACACAAGCCCATGCAGTACCACAGAAGTTCAGATTCTCCAGGGACCTGTTTTTGTCTCTAATGAGCCTGAGTCTCCTTTACTGAACTCAGACTCCCGGTATCGCAAACCTGCATTATCTCTGGTACCTCAGGGATCGCTGGTACCTCTTAGTTTCCCACACAGTCAGACACTCACTGCACCCTCATCTTCTCCACCATTACACTATATAAATGAGAGCTCTTCAGACTCTCAAATATCAGTTCAGGACTCTCCTCACTGTTTACCCAGACCTGACTCTCCTGAAATTATTTAGCCCAAGGACATTCCGCTGTCTCCATGACCTAGGGTGGTTCAACAACCTCCTGGATATGACCAGGGCTAGATGCCTCCACAGTTTTCTTAGGGGCCGCCTCAATGGCCATACTGAGACCACTGAGCATTATAATCACCAGTAGTTTTCCAAGGCAATAGCATTCATGTGGAACACCAGAGACAGCATTCCTCACTCTCATGCATTCCCCTTAGCAATCATCGTTGCAGAAGGAAATGTTTGAGGAGCAAGAAAGGAGGGCTGACAAGGAGCATACTCTGCAAACAAACATATCATCATCATCTTCAAATGAAGCGGTTATGCCTTCTTTGCTTGTTGCAGATGACTTCAAACAGTTCCGGACTTGATGAAGAGAGTGGCGAACACCCTCCAAATTCCATTAGAAAAAAATCCCAAAGGCCTGCCTGTGAATAAAGTGCAGTTGAAGCCTGCCAAAAATGATTTAGCAAACCCCTGACATTGCCCCCTGACAGCTCCAGAGAGCAGATAAAAAATACTACATCCTGGCGGGGGCTCAGTGTCTTTATTTTCTCATCCCGTCCCCAGCACCCTTGGAATGGATGCAGTTAATGAATGGAACAGACAGCACCATTCAAAAGCTACCCCACACGACATAGACCAGAAGTGTTTGATTCACTTGGTAGCAAGAGTTATTCGTCTGCCCCCCCAGCAGTTTAGAATTGTGAATTACCGGGTGATGCTTACAAAACAGTCACATCAACTATGCCAAATTTAATTATCTTATTGAGCATTTCCCACAAGAACACTGGGAGCAATTTCAGGCTGTCATTGTGAAGGGACAGCTCCTGGTGAGGATGACTTTACCGGTGCCTCTTAACACAGCTGACAGGGCAGCTCGCTCCATCTCCACAGCCATGGTCATGTGCCTGTCATCATCGCTGCAGTCCTCAGGCTTCCTGCGTAAGGTCCAAAATGCTGTAGAGAACCTCTCCTTAAGTGGCCTCAAATTATTCAGTGAGCCCACAGATTAGTCCTTACATTCTTCTTCAAGCAGTGTCCCTGCAGGTAGTCCACATTCGGATGTGCACATGCCCAGGGGCGCTCTTGATTGGAGACTTTCATTAGCAGCGTCTGTGGGTCATGCCTGCACCCTAGACATCCCTGTGCTCCTAGACCCACTGCCACTCCAGTTCCTTTTCAAGACTGTGACTTGAAATGGAGCATTGCTGTGTTCATTAGCTAGCTATGCAGCTTGGTACCTCGCTCACATCATCTTTTCTTTTGGCATTTTCTTCTATTTTTTGTTAATTAGCACGGTATGCACTTTGGGGGTTATGTCCCCCTTCTTCATTTGCCCGATAAGGGTCTTTTTTTCCCCACCCTCTCAAGTCTTGGTCCACAGACTCAAGTACAGTTATGCCCAAGACCCTGGGCTTCAAACCCTGCCAGATGTACCATGGGTCTTTTCCCCTCAGGAATAGTCATTGAAGCTGCCTCCTCTGCCTGGGAGAGACTCATGTCCTCTCCAACTGTGAAATCTGCTCAGGTTCAGAAGCAGGTTAAAAAAAACCCTCCTGTTGATGGAGCACTCTCTGAGACTCGTGGGATCCAGTTCACCCCCTGTATCTTGGATCTAGTTGATCAGAGCCCTGGTGACTGGCTCTGCTGTGACAGTAAAAGACCCCAAGGGCCCTTCACAATCATCCAGACCCTCTCAGAAGAAGAGATACCATTCTCCAGAATGGGATAAGAGAAGTGGGAAAGTCATCTCCTCGAGCTAGGTCTCAGGAGACTTCATATCCTGATACGGGTAGCGCTGAGGCTCTCATCCCTTCCAATTCTGAGATCATGGCACCAGCTAAGAAAACCAAGCCACGTACCAAGAAAATGTCAGGTAAACAACTTAGAACAGCATCAGCACTAGACTCATTGTCTTTGGAATACAAGGACTCCAGAGCCAAGCTGAAATGGTCATTGGTACTGTCTTCTGTAGCCAAATGTGAAGGGCACACTGATCACAGTTCAGTATTGTCTCCAATACCACCCAACATACTGACTCCTGAGCATCCCTGTCTAGAGTCCCCGGTACCATCCAGGTTCCTATTCCATGAGGACATCGGAATCTTTGGAAGAGCCTGAATCACCATTACTGAGGGGTGCCGAAAGACACACACTGCCAGTACCAACTCACCTCCTGGAGCCTATTTACCCTCCAATCCCTACCATATTTAATGATGACTCAGTCTCTGGTACCAGTGTGGTCACCAGCCCCACACAATTTCTTTGAGGATACCAGTGCAATCTCAGCACCCTGTCCGGGCCCCAGTACCAACTTGACTACCAGGTACTCACTGAGGAGGAAACTCCCAGCAAGAGATATACCTGGCAACCTTGGGAAGGACAACCTTGAAGCCCTGCCTCCTTCCCTTATTCCTCACCACGGTGGGCTTATTGGAACCCCTGGGCTTCTTAAGGTGACTAGTTCTACAGGGTCGCATCTTATGAGTGCCCTCTTACAAGCAACGACTGCTTCCCTTGGATTCCGTTCCACAGGAGGATCTTATAGAGGAGCAAGGACCAACTGAGGAAGAAGAAACACCACCTTCAACAAATCCTCCTCCTCTCCAGATGAAGTTGCCATGCCTCTTCCATCATCCTGTCAGTGATTTCAACACCTTATGAAACATATAGTGGAGAGCTTGCAAATTTCATTGGAAGAAATATATGAACTCCAAAATTCCCTGTTGTACATCCTTCTTACATCTCCTCAGGGAAAAATCATCTTGCCCATCAACAATGCTCTGGTGGCCCCAGCATGTACGAAGTGTTCTAGCTACAATACCACCTATGCATAAATGGGCTGACAAAAAATACTACATTCCATCCAGAGACTCAGAGTATATTTTTTCCTCCCATCTTATACCCAACTCCCTAGTTGTCAAGGCTGTTAACTAACAGAACAAGCAACATAAGTCCTGCTCAGTGCCATCTGACAATGAGTTAAAATGACTGGATCTGCTAGACTGCAAAAGCTACTTGTCAGCTTCTTTGAAGTTCAGAATAGTCAGTTATCAAGCCCTGATGGCAAAATATGATTTTACCAACTGTTCAGTTTTCATCTTTTATTGAACACCTACCTCGGGACCAGAGGGAATGATTTCAAGCCCTCATAACAGAAGGCCAGATAATTTCCAAGACATCTCTTCATGCCTCATTAGATGACATCGATACAGCTGCATATTGCATGGCTATTGCAGCAGTCATGCACTGAGCTTCTTGGCTGCAGTCCTCTAGCCTCCCCCTGGAGGTACAAAATACTTTCGAGTACCTTCCCTTCAAGAGGCCCAGGTTGTTTAGTGATACCATGGATGGTCCTTTCATTCATTTAAATACTCCTGCACAACACTATGATTTCTGGACATTTATACAGCTGCAACAAGGAGAAAATATAGTAGATCACAGACAGCTCTATGGTCTCACAAAGTCTGCTGCCAGCCCATGAGAGTGGCTGAACTCTCCAGGAAGAAGCCCAGGTTTGCTAAGAAAGGGCCATCTTATATAGCAATCTCCCAGTCAGTGACATCATCAAAACAACTATTTTGACCCATTTGTTGAGGGTCACAAACTGTCTTCTGCTCCAGCTTCTACACTACATCTGTTCCCCCTCCACCTTTATGGGGATCACTCTCCCATTTTCTACCTTTCTGGGAGCTCATCACCTCAGAGAGATGGATCCTAGAGGTGATTTCTACAGCCTACTCCATCCAGTTCAGTCCCCTCCTCTGTCTTCTGAGACCCGTCTCACAAGGATCGCCCTCCTTCCCCTCTGCCTCAAAGTCTTTCACTGGACTTCCATTGTTGGCAGCAGGTCCACCTCCTTTCTATATACCCTGGTACTGGAGCGCAAAGGTATCTAGGGCTCAGGCACGGATCTGCAGATGCTGCTGACAAAAGTCTTTAGTCAAGAATGCACAGGTGCACACGTATCTTGAAATTCGAACTCCAGTTACTGTACAAGGTAAGTAACCTCCTCTTCCTTGAAAGATTCTAAAATTACCCTTTTCTTACTGGGTATATATACTCCTGCAAACAAATAGTTTCCGTAGGTCTCAAACAACTCAGAGGTTCTGTCCACCCCCGTTTTCCACCTACCACATAGGACCTAAGCCACCTAAGAAGAGACCCAGACTACACAAAGGGAAAGCATTCACCATTACAACCCCACTGACACAGCAGGAATAATCTGTGAAGAGCTCCTTTGGATGCCTTGGAACACTCTCATGATTCTGATCTGATATTGCACTATTCTGCTTAGCTTATTCTCTCATTATTTGCAGACTGGCTCTCCGATTTCCACAATTCATGGGAGCAGATTTACCAACAGATGGGTATTGGAAGTTATAACATCAGGCTATTCCATCCACTTGCACTCTATGCCCCCCCTCACATTCCCCTTCTCTATCCTTTTCAGGCACCAATCTCATAAGTCTCTTGTGAGATAGGAGATTCTGTCTCTTCTCTGCTTAGAAGCCATTGAACAAGTTCCCACTGTACAAGGGAAGAGGATTTTAATCCAAATATTTTCTCATTCCCAAAAAGAAGGGCGGGTGGAGACAGATTTTAGATCTCAGGATGCTGAATACCTTCATCAAGATTCAGAAGTTCGAGATGATGACATTTGCAGTTATCATCCCATCCCTTGATCTGGGGGACTATTTCATAACCCTCAACCTTCAGGATGCATACCTTCATGTTATGATACACTCTTCTCACAAGAAGTCTGTACACTTTCTAGTGGGCCAGGACTATCATCAATATTACCACCTCAGAGTGTTCTTGAAAGCTATGGCAGTCGTTGCTATGCAGCTTCGTCAATAGAAAGTAAACATTTTTCCATATCTTGACAATTGGCTCTTAAAGGAGCCTTGTTACACTGCAGTTCAAACTTCAGTAAACAAGGTCACCTCTGTTCTCAAGGCTCGGTCTTCAGTTCAACATCACAACGGCCTTCCTCCTACCTGTGCAGCGGATAGAGTTCATAGGAGCCATTCTCAATGCTACAACATACAGAGTCTATCTACCCAGGGACACAACTTGACAGAACTCACTGCACAATTTCAACTAAGTCTTCAGGTCACAATGAGATCCTGCCTCCAACTTCTTGGACATATGACAGCATTGAACCTTCATCATCTTACATGCCCGTTTGCACCTGCACTCCTTCCAAACTTGGATCAGGTGAGTCTGTACTCCTGACAGGAACAGTCTGAACAAGTTGCTCTCTGTCCCTTGTCACATATTAGTCTCCCTCGACTGGTGGAAGAATGTGGACAAGGTGCGTTCAGGGGTTCCTTTCAACCAACCCCCTCCCACCTTTACAGTAGTTTCTGATGCATCTATCCTTGGATGGGGAGCTCACCTACAGGATACTGCACAGGGTGGGTGCACTGCCCAAAGTGCACCCTTCATGTCAGTATCCCAGAATTCAGGGCCATAAGGTATGCCTGCCAGCACTTCATTCCCATGATAGAAGGTCAATCCATTCACATAATGGTAGACAACAGGGCCAGGATGTACTATATAAATCGATTGTTGTGGTCGGGGGCAGGGGGCAAGATTTTCCTCCCTCTGTTCAGATGCCATGATGATGTGGAATTGGTGCATAGCTTGCCACATCCTTCTCTCAGCAGTCTTTCTGCCTGGCTTTCAAAACACCATAGCCAATGTCCTCCGCAGACATTTCACTCAAGTGCAAGTGAGAAGTCAACAAATCCACACTCAGACAGATTACTCTCCTGAGGATTCCCAGCAGTAGATCTCTTCACCACCACTGTTAGCTGGAGCTGTGTGAACTTCTGCTCGAGGGGAGGTCTGGGCCATCATTCCTTGTGAGATGCCTTTATCCTCTCATGGTCAAAGAACCTTCTATATGCCTTTCTTCCAGTGCCGCCAATCCTCAGGGGGTCCTGAACAAAAGTCAAACAAGACCAAGCCACGGTCATCTTGATTGTACCAAATTAGCCGATTCCCTTACATTTTCCAGCTCTCTTCTCGGCCGGTCATCAAGCCTACCATTGACCCTTCCCCTGAACGTTCTCTCGCAGGACTTTAGGAGTGTTCTTAACCCCAACCTCAAAACTTTATGACTCAAAGCCTGGTAGCTGGATGGAGATTCAGGAGGTCCTGCTTAACAATAGAATGGAGTCCACAGAAAAACTTACCATCAGAAATAGAAAATATTTGAGCACAGCTTTACTCCCTGACACCTATGTCCTGCCAATTCTTCCATTTCTAAAGTTTTAGAATACCTTTTCACCTTGAAGGAGGTCTTTCATTGAGCTGCATTAAAGTTGATCGGGCAGCTAGCTCAGCTGTGGAAGGTTTCTTGGCATTTGCTCACCCTGCAACTTCTAGATTTATCAAAGGGTTATCAAACCTTTTTCCGCAGGTCAGAAAGACCACTTGAACCTAGGTCTCAATTCTTTAATGAAACCTCCCTTTGAACCAGTGACTACCTGTACACATTTACACCTTTCCATGCAAACTGCCTTTTTTTAGCATCCATTACTTCTGCTCAAAGAGTTGGTGAGCTAAGAGCTCTGATGGCTGACCTCCCCACCCCCATACACTGTTTTCTTCAAAGATAAGTTGTGCCTCTGACTACATCTGCATCCTTACCTAAAGTCAGTTCAGACTTTCATATAAATCAAAATATTCATTTCCCTATATTTCATCCTAAACCCCTTCGGATGAGGGAAGATGTTGCCTTCCATACCTTAGATGTTAGGAGCGCACGGGCATGCTGTTTGTACAGACCAGATCCTTTTAAGCTTCTATTTGTATCTCTTGCAGACAGAGCTAAAGGAACATCAGTGTAACCCAGAGACATTCTAAATGGGTTACCACCAGTATCTTCTCCTTCTGTGAAGCTGCTAACTTATCATAACTAGGGTTACCAGATAGCAACTGTGAAAAAAATGGGATAGGGGGTGGGAGGTAATAAGTGCCTATATAAGAAAAAAGTCCCCAAAAATGGGACTGTCTCTTTAAAAATGGGACAGATGGTCACCCTAATCATAGCCCATTCAATTAGGTCTCAGTCCACATCCATTGCTCAGCTAAAAGATGTCTCTATAGTGGAAATAGGCAGAGATGCTACATGGGCTTCAGTCTACACTTTCTCCAGATACTATGCCCTAGTTAACACTTCTCAGGCAGATGCTGTCTTTGGTTCTGCAAACAGTTCTAGATTGAATTGCAAAGCTCCCAACTCCTTCAGAAGGCACCGCTAGGAAGTCAACTCAAGTGAAGCACCCATAGGGACACCACTTGAAGAAAGAGGTTACTTATCCTGTACAGTAACTGGAGTTTTCAAGATGTGTGTTCCTATGGGTGCTCCACTACCCACCCTCCTTGCCCCCTGCTTTGGAGTGTTGTCTCTGTGGGACTTCGTGGTAAAGAAGTTAATTAAGGACAGTTTATCCATTGCAATCTATATACCCTCAGTACAGAGCATAAGGATAGGTACATGTACAGACTGAGTGAATGCTGCTGCCAGAAATCTCTGATTGAAGTAACGTGTGGTGCATGTGCACCTCAAGAGGAGCTCCTGTAGGGGGACACATCTCTAAGAACTCCAGATACTCTGTAGGGCAATCAACCTCTGTCTTGGGAGCTAGGACACTGGAGTGAATCTGGCTCATTGGAAGTAGCCAGCTAAAAAGAGCCTGGGGAGTTTCCATTTTCAGCCCTTCACAGTTTTCTCTCTTCCCTTGTTGCAAGTGACAGGCAGCTCAGCCCAACTTTCCAGATTAGTCAGTGACAAATACCCACCTGACACCTCCCCGACAACCACCAAACCCACCTCTCATGAAGCCACAATCCCCTATAAGCTGCCAAAAACTTCTGAGTAACAAGGACCTCAACTTGCCTTATGCCTCCTCCCCCAGCAGCTTAACTACACACATAAACCAATGTAGTTAAACTGTTGCAAACCCCTGTGTAGACACTCATATCTGGTGCAAACTAAATCAATGTCCAGCTTAAACCAACATAAGATCATCCACACACTGTTGTACCAGTTTAACTAAACTGATTTAAAAACCCACACCTTTAGCTAAATGGGTAAAACTATGTGTACAGTCCAGGTTTTACTGTTGCTCTGTCTTCTCTGCCCTAACACAGTTTGTTATACTTACTTGTTGCATCTCATTAGTATGTAAGCTCTTTGGGGCAGGGACTACATTTTCCTGTGTGTTTTGTACAGCCTTTAGCATAATGGAGCATCAGTCATGGTTGGAGCCTTTGGGCCCTACTGCAACAAAAATACTTCCCAGCCTTAAAAATCTGACAATTTAATGTTTACTGCAGGCCTTTGTAACGGTTACAAAACCTGCAGGATGGAACTAAAGAGAACTAGCTTTATTTTTTAAAGAGACCTTAAGGTCTCATTTAAACTTAGTTTGGGGAGAAATGGAAGGTTTGGTAGCTAGAGACTATCTTCTTCAGATACTAGGTAGGGGGGAGCCATGTAAATACCTGGATAGATTTTTTCAGAATGAGTGTTTTTGAGGATTAACTGTTATACCCCATAATATTAACTTGTCTTCTTACTAATAAGTGCCCCACAGTCCTGATCCCCAAAACGCCACAGTTTTGGAAGCTAAGTCCCAGGGTCCTGAACAGTTTTAAATATGCTATCTCACATGTCTGCTAAGAGGTTTAACTCTTTGCAGCTTGATTTTTCCATAAGAAATTTGTACTGTCACCTATGGTCGAGGCCAAGAGTATAGGGATTCAAGAGTATTGGACACTTCATAAGGAAACCAAGAACATCCACAGTCATTTATTAATAAACATTTTGGAAGGAATACTAACCTCAAGCTTTGAGTCTTACACCAATTATTAGAGACTAGGATGAGCCCTAATGTGGGGGAAGGGGCAGGGGAGAAGGCAGCTTTTTCCACATCTGCCTACTGCAGTGTTCTTACACCTTCCTCTGAAGCATCCAATACTGGCTACTGTCAGAGGCTGGATACTGAACTAGATGGACATTGGGTCTGATCCAGTATGGCAATTCCTATGCATTCCCCAATATACAAATCAACACACCAGATGCAAGTATAATTACCATGATACTATCTGTACCGGCCACTACAAAAGGCAACCTGCTGCACCTCTTTGGCTTCTTCTCTCTTCCCTGCTTTGGTTTTTGAGTCAGTTCTTGCTGGTGATTTGTAATCATCTTTTTGATTTTAAATGCCACTTAAAGAAACTTGACACAACAAGGAAGGCATCAGAATTATGACTGGAAACAAGGGCAGTAGCAATCTCAAGAAGCACGTGTGTCATAACACTGATTAATATTTAAACAAAATTGTTTAAATCCAACCTTTTTTTAATTTCAACCCCCCTTTAAAAAAGCAAAATGGAAAATGTGTAATACTTGGACACTGGGGCTTTATACTGCTAATTCCACTGTTGCTGTTTAGTAGCATGATGCTGTTCAAAGATTCAAAAATGGCAGCTTCAATTACAAATATTTTCAAGGCTAGTTCAGTTTTAGGCAATGATTCTCAATACATGGCACTTTGTGAACCTGCACTGAACAGTATGGTGGCAATTCTTCTTCTTTCTGTTCAGACACACACGGATAACACATACTGATTTGGATTGCCCAGGTTTGAATGTGTTTAGAGAATATAAATCACAATCAAGGGATACACACTCATTTTTCTTAGTTCTTTTCTCTGTGGCTTTCAAATGAGAACTGGCTGTCTCCACTTTTAGCTTTCCATACCTTTGTTTAGTGTCCGTTTGTTAATAAAACACTTGGGTAATTTTTCACATACAGCAATCCATTTCCAGATGGAAAAAAGCTTTTCTAAGATGCATTTCTCCTCTCATAAACTTGTGTCATGCTCTTAAAATGTCACTCCCCAGCTGCTAACAGAACTGAACAGTGGTACAGTTAAGAGATTGGGGGTTAGCAAGTAGATTTTTTAAAATATAGACCAACTTCCTTTGGCAAGCCCACAAAGGTCAAATGTCTAGTTTTGCAGTCTTAAACAATTGCCATAGAATTAGAATGTAGGCCTGAAATATTATTGTTAAGAAGAGTGTATTTTATTTGTCTGATGATGATACAGTAGCCCTTATTATACTGATCCATTAAAGTTCTTACTAATTTAGATCAAAGGGAATATGAAAGGTCACTGAAACCAAGCTATGCAACTTTTTAGCATCAGTGGGTACAGAAAACAAAGTGTTGCCTAGAATGCCGTGTGTTCGGTAGTGAATTTCTTTGATCCTTATCTATAAAGTCTGCTTGCATAAGTCATTTAATTGAGGTATGATCTTTTACTGCTGCAATTAAATCTTTTCAAATGCATTGCATTGTCTCCAGTTTAAGTAAAAGTCTTGACTATTGTTTGGGAAGCTAGGTAAGTCATTTGTAAATCCGTGCAGTTGACTTTAGTTTCCTCTCCCCACCCCCCCATGATTTCTCCCAACAATTTTAATTTAAATCTCACCAAACAGTATAATGGTCCTGGAGTTTGTTTAGTCGTTTGACTTCCTTTATCACATGGTGATAGCAAACATTCTGTTGCTAACCTGAAGTGGCTCCAAGCAGCAAGACTAGGAGGATATTAAACCAGTAAAAGCTTATCAACTGATTCATTGATACGCTGTAAACTCTAGCCTTTTCATTTTACTTTTGAGGGTTGCCATAGGTCAACACATTAGTAAACAATTTGCTGACATTAAGATGGATCACTTAAGAAGGCTTCTCTGTACAGAGTTCACTAAGGTGCTTTTGTTTGCATCATTTCATTGCAAATGATTGATGTCACTTTGCATATTGATATAAAGTAGTTAGAACTCCTAGTTTGTCACACCGTTCAAGCTGAAATATTTCCCTAATGACCCTATAATGAAATCACAAGAAGATACAGATTAATTACTCAAAGATACTTTCAGACATAAGCTGTTTTGGTGTACTGAGGAGCCAATAGGCTGAGTCGCACTTTTACCTATTAATCAGTTTCAAATTTTTGAAAAATAAAATGATGTAATAACTTGTGCATTGACACAGATCAGGATTTAGCATCAGTAATGGTGAACATAATGCCTAGTAAATTAACACTACCAATTTCATATTCTATAAAGGGTGCTTATCCCTTCCTATATAGACTTTAAATATTTATAGGCCATTTAGCATAAACCCCCATTTTTAAGAGTTAGCTACATTTCTGTCTTCCAGTCCCTGATTCCACTTCCTGAGTGATGGCTTGGGGTCATTCTGCAGAAAATCCATTGGAAACCTCAAAGCAGGTAGCATCCATGCAGGGGAACCTGCTGGATCAGTCATAAGCAAAAAAAAGTCTCCTCTGATTCTTGTATGGCTTTGGCTCAGGGAAGCCTGATGGGAGGACCCAACATCCTTTGGCTGAGTAGGGCAGGGAGAACACAAGTGTGATTTTGAGGAGCGAATGGTAGACCTCTTACAGCTGAGTCTAACAGAGGGAAAGAGGAACAAACAGCACAACCATTGTCAGACAAGCTCATGTACAGCTTCTCATTTCAAGAGTTACATGGGTTATGTGGAAAAAACTTTTTACCCACTGAGCAGCAACCTGCTGGGATTTTTGGAAGAAGCTGGCTCATTCCCCTGCCTCTAGCTCACAGCAGCAATGTGTGCTCTCTTTACTGTCTGCTCTTCCCCAGCAGCAGCATGCCTTTCATAGTGTTGCCTAAGGAAAGATACGAGTAGAAACCGACACTGAGGATATACGCTATAAGGTGCCAGATTCTGTGTCACTTTGCTCATGTGCTCATCACAGAAACAGAGGATGAAACAAAGGTGGCTTTAAACCAGTGATACTCAATTAGATCTACCTGTGGGCCGATTTGAGAATTTTATAACAAGAGGTGGGTCATTTGTGCAGAAGGTGGACAAAAAAAAATTCAGCTGCCAATAAATAAAGCCTCGATTACAACATAAGTATTAGTGTTTCTATCTTTTAACGAAGTTTATGACTCAACATTATTACCTGAGTTTGTGGTAATCTCGAATGGGAGAGGTGACATCAATGATCTCTGTCAAGCTCTGTGAAGAGTGGTTTGTAAGAGGTCAGGGCAAGTCACATGCATGGGGGAAGATGCTCATATGTCAGGCGATTACAGTGTTGGTTTTTTATAATGTTCATGGTAGAAAACCCACATTCACAGACGTACGTTGATCTGAACATTGTTAAAAGATAGATGGCTTGATTCTGGCTGTTCTGAAACTGGTCAGCATATTTAGTCCAAAAATCACGAAGTTCCACTTCTCTGAATTTTGCCTTCAAGACGTCTGAGCTTTAGAGCCTTACCATTTCTAACTGAAAGGCACCTTCATCAATTGAATCAAGAATATTCTTTGCTTCAGAAGGGCAAGATCCATTGGCAGAGGCAACAAATGGAAAAAGTAAAAGCAAATCCTTTGGAATTTTAAAATTCTCAAATTGCATTTTAAAATTTTGGATCAGATTTTTTAGAAATTATTGAATCGCATTCAGTGAAGTTTCAGCTATAGCAACAACATGCAATGTGAGTCAATGCAACATCTTTCCTGTTAAGTCTGTCTCAAAGATTTAAAAATTCCTCTGAAAGGGACACACTTTTTCAAACAGATTCCTAACGCTGCTTGCATGACCCTGGAGCTGCAAGTTGAGGAAATTCAAGTGACTAGTAATATTGCACAGAAAAGCTCTCTCTGACAAACAGGGGACATTATTCATAAATTACAGGCACTCGCAAGCCTTGTTGGTCTTGTAGTTTGAAAGAATGTCTGTTATTTCTTTTTGAAGCGCACAAAACTTCTCTAACACGTGCTCCCGACTTAACCAGCGAATGTCATCGTGCTGCAGCTGGTCACTGTGTTCGGCTGAAATGTCTTGTAAAAGAGCTTTAAAAAAGACGATGTTGCAAACTAGAAGTTGAGCATGTGTAGTTCACTAATCTCATCACAGTACCCGTTGTTGTTTTTTTCAAGTCCCCAAACAACTTACACACAGGACAATCTAGTGAATGATGCAGTGAAGTGTATCACTGCCAAATGTGAAACAAAGCCCTTCTCTTTCCCTGTCATGGAGGGATCTCTGCGTGTAACAAGCGAGTTTACTTTCTACAGATTTAAACCATTTTTTTTTTTCAAAAAATGGTTCTCTTTTCAAAAATGATCTCTCCTGTGGTGTAGGTTTCCAATGGTATTAAGCACAAAAATTCTTCCTTGAAAATTTCACTTTCATAAAATCTAACAAACAGTGATAACTGGGCAGTGTCACTTAAATTGCTTGATTTGTCCACTGCAAGAGAGATGTATTTGGTGTTTTTTAAATTGGAAAGCAGTGGTAACAAACAGTCCTCATAAATTTACCTCCAATCTTCCCACTGCCGTGGAATCAGACAGTGGAACTTGCTTCACACAGTTCAAAATGTCATCTTTATTTTTATCTCCAGCAAAAAGCTCCTCCAGCATTTCCATCGTGCACTCCTTCACAAGTTCAGCATGCAGGGAAGGCTTTTTCTTTTTAGTTAGTACCAACATTATCCAAAGAGAAGTAGCTGTTTCTTTTTCCTGTACAGTCGCTGATGTTGTGAGAATGACATTTGAAGTGTGATACAAAGACTTCAGATTTTCAATTCTGTCACATCTTGCAACACTGCCAGGAAGATAGGCTGAATTAAATTTACTGTGTGTCATAAATATAAAGGGAAGGGTAAACGCTTTTAAATCCCTCCTGGCCAGAGGAAAAACCCTTTCACCTGTAAAGGGTTAAGAAGCTAAGACAACCTCACTGGCACCTGACCAAAATGCCCAGTGAGGAGACAAGATACTTTCAAAGCTGGAGTGGGGGGGAAACAAAGGGTTCTCTCTGGCTGTGTTGTCTTTTGCCGGGACCAGAGCAGGAATGCAGGTCAGAACTCCTTTAAAGGGTTAATAAGCAATCTAGTTAGATATGCGTTAGATTCTGTTTTGTTTAAATGGCTGATAAAGTAAGTTGTGCTGAATGGAATGTATATTCCTGTTTTTGTGTCTTTTTGTAACTTAAGGTTTTGCTTAGAGGGATTCTCTATGTTTTGAATCTGATTACCCTGTAAGGTATTTACCATCCTGATTTCACAGAGGTGATTCTTTTACTTTTTCTTTAATTCAAATTCTTCTTTTAAGAACCTGATTGCTTTTTCCTTGTTCTTAAGATCCAAGGGTTTTGGTTTGTGTTCACCTATGCAAATTGATGAGGATTTTTATCAAGCCTTCCCCAGGAAAGGGGGTGTAGGGCTTGGGGGGATTTTGGTGGAAAGATGTTTCCAAGTGGGCTCTTTCCCGGTTATATTTTGTTAGATGCTTGGTGGTGGCAGCAATAAAGTCCAGGGACAAAAGGTAAAATAGTTTGTAGCTTGGGGAAGTTTTAACCTAAGCTGGTAAAAATAAGCTTAGGGGGGTTTTCATGCAGGTCCCCACATCTGTACTCCAGAGTTCAGAGTGGGGAAGGAACCTTGACACTGTGCCTTGATTCAAAGTGGTGCTTTATGTTGATGGCCTTACAGAGGGATACAGTAGTGTGGCACGGTAAACACAAAAGGTTTGTGTTTAAATGAGGTGGCATAATAAAAAGAAAATCCGCTGTCCAGGATGGGTTAAAAGCTCGGCTCTCGCTGTTGACTTGGTGACATTTACTCCCATTTGCATGCATTTTTGGCTCCATTTCCATCACTAATGAAAAAATGGGCACCGTCCAAGCTCAGCTGCAGCCGATGCGATTGCAAGAACTTCAGATCCAGTAAGCAGTGCTTAATTTGTGCTGGGGCTTAACCCCAGCACCTTTAGCCTTGGAAATTCATATCCCCGGCTTCTCTGCGCTCCTGGCCAGCAGCTGCTGTTGTCCAGCCACCCAGCTCTGAAGACAGTGCCGCTGCCAGCAGCAGCAGCATAGAAGTAAAGGTGGCAGTACCATACCACGTCACCCTTACTTCTGCCCTGCTGCTGCTGACAGCACTGCCTTCAGGGCTGGGCGCCTGGCCAGCAGCCACTGCTCTCCAGCCTCCCTGTCAATGCTTAATTTGTGCCGGGGTTGCCCCCACACCTCTTTCATTACAAATTAAGCACTGCCAGTAAGTTATTTACTAAATCATAGGCAAATGATAGGTAGTGCATCACTGTTTGTGAACTTAATTATAAATATTTTTTAAGGTGAGCTGGCGGGACACACAGGAAGCCTTAGTGGGCCACATTTGGCACACAGGCCACCTATGGGGTCTCACTTCTTTAAACTCTTTATGTACTCACCATATTCTGGTATTCTGGGCCCTGCCTGACCACCAGCAAAAGCTGAAGCAGCCTCATGGCTGCTCTAATTTATGCTCATTTCTGATGGCCACTATAGGTTTGTCATGGAAATAATTTTCTAAGGTATGTGCCAGATTGATATTCGTTGAAAGCCAGGGTATAGCCAGGCATAATGCAAGCTGTACAGCATAGTTCTGCCAGTGTACTGTAGAAAAAATTTCCCAAAGAATCAATCCTGGCTTGATTTCTTTCTGAACAGAGACCAATGAATCATGCTGGGTAAGGGCCTACTCCTGCTGCCACTGAAGTCAGTGAGCTTTAACATTGACTTCACTTGGAGCAGAAGTAGGCTTTATATCAGATATGGAACAAGTTAATTAAATTCTAAAACTTAGTCTTTGACAGTAATTCAGATAAAGCAAATTAAGACTCCAATAACTTTTTACAATACATGTAATTTCAGAGACTTAGCTCACTAAAACACTCAGGGCAGTATATGACTAATAACCAGATTAAAATAAAATCTCATTAGTCCAATACATATTGTGCATCTCATCTAAAAGAGTCTCAATTTTGTCATTTAGAAATATACGGAAATCATGTAAAATGCAAATACTGAAGGGGAGAAGGGTTTGGATTTAAAAAAAAAATATGTTTAAGGTCAATGCACATATTTGCATGTGATGGAATTTGAAAGATCTTTTCTTAATGAAAGGACACCATGGAAGTACAGGAATAGCTTCACTAATATGCCCTGTGCTAGACACTCACTCTCTCTTAACACCCCCGCCCACCTCTCAGAAAGTTTTACAAGGAGATGCTTTAAAGGGGCCTCATAGTACAATTTAAAAATTTATGCATTCTTTCATATACTCGTGTTCTCATATCATCATTAAACCTAAACTGCAATTGACAAATTAAATGGACAGAAACACATTTAATGGTTGTATCACCCTTGTTTTTTGCTGTAGTGCAAAATGCAGTCGACCATAGTGGGTCTCCCAGTCAGTGTGAATTAACAGGTTTCCACTTTTCTTGCTTAAAAGGACAAACAAACTAAAAAATATAATCAAATCAGACTTCTGCACAAGACAGAAATTTACCTATCCCCGCTCTTATAAAGCATCCCATCATTTTCCTTTTCTGGATGGCTCTAAAGTTTTTCTTTGTTTCAAAGCATTCACTTTAGCTAGAAAGAATAGATTATGGAGAGATCATAGTTAAAAGTTTCATTATAAAGCTGACTTTAACATCTACACACCCGGGTAACTAATTTTGGAAATTTAATTGACATGGAGGCTATGTCTGCCACTAATTCTGAAGTACACCAATGACAGTCAAAGTTTAAAGATCATGTCTTGAAATGTTAGCTAAAATTGGGATTTTATAACAAGTCATTCAGTGGGAGCTGGGTGCCTAACTCCCTTAAACCCCTTTCAAAATCTGACATTGAAGATCTAATACTTACATCTTATCTTACGAATGTGATCCAGTTTCAAGTCAGTATTTGCAGGGAAGTACCTGTTCCCCAGGCATAGGGTACCCAAGCAATGAGACAAAAGAAGAAAAAAAGTTTCCTGCATGCATGGGGGTCTGGCACGGAATCTGGCTGAGGAGAAAAGAAAAAACAAACATGTTGACAGTATTTTCACTGTCAAACACAGATGCAGAAAACTTCATATGCAAGCCCTTTTGACATGGAAAAACTTCCATGCTGGTGATCTTGAGTCACTCTGTAAGTAAATTGACTCCTGTGATTGTGGACTTCAAACAAAAGAACACATGCACTGAATAATCCCCATTTTCTTCTCCTGAGAGAGAAACAGAGTCCAGGGGCATTGGCCCACAACCCATCCCTGTCCATGGAATGTTTCTCAAATCCTCAAGAATCACTATAGAAATAAGAATCTCGAAGGACACAGGCCATGTGGTACTTTAAGATGAGTGTTGTTCTGTACTGAGCTTTCAGGTACCATGTGGATTATAGTAGATGACAGGAAATATAGACTATCTGGGATTTTATTTGAGGCGGAGGCCAGAGTCTGCTGGGTTAAGATGGAATGAGAGCTGGTTATACTTCAGTTCATTACTTCTTCTGTTGGGGGTAGCATTATGCACTAAAAATAATTTAGCACTACTGTTTGATGTGCATACTTTGGTTAGATGCCTTTAATAGTGTTAACAAAACATAGTACATGCACTTTTTTAAAAAGATGGTCATCTTTTAAAATGAAGAAAAATTAAATGTGTTCTTGCTGGCTAAGATCTGTACTTTCAAACTAACCTTGTCTTCATGTATGAGTTAAAGCCTTTAAGAGTATAAAGCAGAGACCTTTGGAAAGTTAATACAAAAAAGGCAGATATTTGTACTTTGTACATATTAAGTAACAGTGCATGATATTTGGACAGAGTAGTAGCATGCACTGTTTGGCCAAGGATAAAGTATTATTTTGATAAATAAAGTTCATTTTAAAAGTTCTCAAGAATGTGTTTCCTTGATTTTTTAGCAATTTACGATAATAATTTTGAAAATCTGTGCTGGTAGCTGTTAATATTCTAACTGGAGGCTATTTTTTCCTCTTGTTCTTTAGTTTCAGGAGATCAGCAATCGGTTATTGAGTTCTTATGACACAAACATAGATGAGTTTTTTTCTGAAATTGATTCTTCTATAGCTGCAAGTCGAAATGTGCTTCAACAGTTGGAGGAAAAATTTGCCCCGTTAATAAGCGCAACTGAATGGGAGAAAATACAGATGCAGGTTGGTTTCGGAGCCAATTGGATGATGATCTCAATTCATTTTGCAACTATAGTCAGTGTCAAAGCAGGAAAGTTTTTTCCAGCATATCCTCCATCCAAAAAATTCCCTGGTATCATTTGTCAATCCACACGCTAAAACAATATCTGCAAACTTTTTTTTAAACAGTACAGTACCTTGAAGTTAAACATTTTGCTACAATAACTATTGTTTGGTTTATGATTACAAATAATTCCTCCTGTGTTCGATAAGAAGGAAAGTAATATTAAAGATATTTCAGAATTATCCTGATGTGAAGAGATACAGAACAGGTTTCAATAGATTAAATATTGAAGAACATACCACCAATTGTTACAAAATGCACTTTGAACCTTCTTGTTGTATAGGGTATTGCTGCTATGCATGCCTTCCGATGTTTAGTTATCAGTCTACAATAACTAATATATTTTCTTATTTTCCCCTCAGGCATTTCGGCAAGAGATATTTGACTGCCCTATTTGCATTATGCCACTGTGTCATATCACACATCCTCCAAGTGTCTTCTCTGAGAACAGCAATAATCGGTATTCGCGCCAGACTGTTCTGCTCTCTTGTTCACATATGTTTCATCAGACTTGTCTTCAAGCATTTGAAGAGTTTTCCTTGGGAGAAAAACTTGTTTGTCCCTTATGTCGCTCTTGTTATCAAAAGAAAATTCTTGAATGTTGATATAAACATGTAAACAGTCCAGAATGAGCTACATAATAGAATTTTTAATTGGTTTAATGATAGATAGCCTCACAGGAGATTAGATCCTTGTCAGATCCAGTGTGAGAAAAAACACTTCTCTATGGATGCTGATGCTCACTAATAGAAATAAAAGTTAAATGGGCATTGTGCTATCATTTCTCTGACTTGTTGCTTTTCCTTGCTCTCCACAGTCTTACCTGTCTTCTACTCCCTTTGGTTTCCCTTATGTTCTGTTTTCCCTTCCTGGTCTTCTCCTTTCTTTAACCTCCTCCCTCTCAGAGGCACACTACCCTCTCCATCTCCTGCACATCCCAGGATCTCTTTTTCTTTTCCCTTTCCTTGAGAACTCTTCCCTTTGACTCCTTTCTTCATTCAGTGGATTCCATCTACATACTCCCCACAGGAGTTACTCATGTTGAACAACAAGAAAAGACAGATTCCCTTGATAGCAGCGCCCAGGCAGTTGGAAATACCACCGATGAGTGTGGAAGGAGATGCATTACTTCTTCAGCTCCTTTTAGTAGCTGAATGCAGCTGGGCTGGCTCCTCTCCTTTAATGGCTGGAAACCACGTTACAAGGTCAACTATAGGCAAATGGGAAGTACTGCAAAATAGCCCTACTGCAAATGTGGCTGAGTGGTCCCCATAAAGGAACAAATTGGTTCAGGAACTTGTCATGACAGTGGGACCAAGTAATATCGTCCAGGTTAGAAGAGACCAAAATGCATTTAAAACCTTTCAGTTGTGGACTGTTACCCTTGAACTTTGAGTTAAGGCCTAAAATCCCTTGATCAATGTCATGCACCCAGGAGAGCCTGAAAGCTAAACTTTTGTTAAAATGTTTCAGATGCTTTAGGAAACTATATGACTCACAATGCTGAAAATGCTTGCGGACTGCCCATATTTAAATTAGAATGGTTTTGTGTCAAAGATTACCGAAAAGTACTATTGATAGCCTGTGTATTTTTCCATTAACTAAAAACTAAAATTAGGATACAGGCATGTAAAAGGTACGGGTTTGCTTTTTGATGATTTTGCTACGTTTGTCTTTTGCTTTATTTCTGCTCCATGTTTTGGTCCAAAGGGTGTAACGCCTACAGAACCTATCGGGATCTCTGCTACCCCCCTATGATACTCTGAACTTGAACAAATAGCTTGTTAGAGGCTCTCAAGCTTTTTACACACATTAAGCCACCCTCCACAGTGAGGTGGAATGCATATTGTGACAAAGTTCCTCCTCAGCTTTGGTGGGTCCTGCACTTTTTGGCAGATTTGCTCACCTCAGAGGTTCACGGCAGCCCTCATTTTGGCCGTTTCTGCTAGAGGCTCAAATCTGCCATTCACTCAGCTAACCTCATCGCTGGCCAGCATGGAGGAAATGGAGAACAATCTCCACAGTCTCTGCTGTCCCACCTAGTGTGTCAGGGACAGGCCATATCCTTTTCCAATTTAGACCTTCCCTTCTGGTGTTGTCACAGACCAGGTCAACTCCTCCTGTGTCCAATCAGGAATTGGGGGAATGGGGGTTAACCCGGGCCCGCCCTCTACTCCGTGTTCCAGCCCAGGGCCCTGTGGATAGCAGCTGTCTATGTCTTCTGTATCAGCTGTGTGACAGCTACAACTCTCTGAGCTACTTCCCCAGGGCCTCCCCCCAGCACCTTCTTTATCCTCACCGCAGGATCTTCCTCCTGAAGCCTGATCACGCTTGTACTCCCCAGCTCTCCAGCAGCACGCCTTCTCACCCCCTGCTCCTTGCATGCCCCCCCGCTAACAGATGGGAGGTCCTTTTAAAACCAGGTGTCCTGATTAGTCTGCCTGCCATAACTGATTCTAGTATGTTCTTAATTGGCTCTGGGTGTCTTAATTAGCTTGCCTGTCTTAATTGGTTCTAGCAGGTTCCTGATTGCTCTAGTGCAGCCCCTGCTCTGGTCACTCAGGGAATAGAAAACTGTTCATCCAGTGGCCAGTATATTTACCTTCTACCAAACTCCTGTACCCCACTGGTCTGGGTCTGTCACAATATGTTACAGAGGAGTAAATTGTAAGGCATGCACAGACAATGGAGAAACATCTTACAAAGACTCAAAAGTCCATTGTTTATTTTTAATACAAATGTTGACCAAAAAAAGCACATTGTAAATCACAGTTTGACTTCATTGAAAACAGAGTTTAACAAAAATATTACTAAAAACACACAAATTGTGACATTTCAAATAAAGGGAAAAGATACTAAATCTACTCCTTTTCACTATTGCACTGTGACATTCAAACCATCTAAAAAGGCAGTTGTTTTCATATAGTTTTGTAACACTGCAAGGTAACCACAACTGAAAATTTTATGAAGTACACATTTTCTGATGACCTAAATTAAATTAACCTCAAGGATTTGGTGGGGAAGATGCATCTGCTACAGATTGGTAACAGATACTTTAGTGCTAAAAACATTTTTCAGACATATTTTGCTTCCAAGATATGAGAATGCCCACATACAAAAGTTTTTAGTTAACTAAGGCCTTGATACTGCAAAGAATTAAGCACTTGCCTAACTTCAGCATGTGAGTAGTTCCACTGAACTCAACAGGACTGCACATATGCTTAAAAGTTACGAATGCATAAATTTCTGCAAAGACAGACCTACACTGTTAATATTGGAATGAAAGAGCCTGAACCTGCATGAGGAAAAATGCCCACTAATTAGCTGAACCTGTATTAGACTTTTTTTGATCTGCCATTGCACCACCATTAGTGCATAGGTACGGTCTAATGCAGAAAAGGTGGTATTTTTATGATGTCATCTAACCCTCCTCAACGCATGCCTAGACAATAAAGTTATAAGAACGCTGGTGGCAGTCTGAGCCTTGGGTGTACTCCCACTCACGGCAGTGCAACCCCTGGGATTTTGCTTTTTTAAAAAAGCTTAGCATAGACAAGCCCACTGAGTTCAATGGGTGTTTTGCCTGAGTCGGGGAATCACTCTTACATATAGATAGAGGAATCTGAATACTCTGTATTTTTAGTTTGTGTATGTGTATTGCTGTATTGGTCACAGGCTACAATTTTAAATCCACAATCCTAACATATCTTCATTTTCTAAATTTCTATACCAATTGAAACCAGATAAGACAAAATATTTTAAGGTTACCTTTAAAAACTGGGCAATGGTTGAATTTTTTGTTCACAACTTTTTCATTGTACTTGAAACCAGAAGATTTTGTGTAACTTTTCTGAACTGGGAAAAGGCATTAGTGTTAGAAAACATGTTTCAGTTAGCAGGATGTTAAACAGAATTTTGCCCATAAGCTTTTTAGCATGACCATCTTATCCACACTAAAAGCAAGGTCATCATCTTTAACATCATGCTGTCTGAAATGTGTTAGTTTGTATGTTTTCTAAATTTTCTCCAATATGGACGAAGGCCAAACTACACACACGCAGCATCACTTGCTTTTTGGCTCCTAATGAGCAATTAAGGAAACACAACACAAAAGTACAGAATAAAACCCTTCATTTCTTGGTGCCATAGTAGTTTGGCTTGGGAATCACAACTGTAAAGAGCTGCTATATATTGATGTACCAACAGATTCATTTTTTATCTCCAGTGAGGTGAGGCATATTCATAAAAAAGGGGGCATATTAAGTGCCCAGTCTTTATTTTAATGGAATTCTGTGGTGACAACTGAATGACCAGACAGTACTGGTATTTCCAGAGTATCAATACTTGTACTAAGAAACCTTATATGGGACTACTGGGGGAGCAGACAGGCATTAAATAAAATCAAAGCTGATGTCCTGAGCTTTCATTCCTTGAAGCAAATAGAAGTGATGAGTGAATGGGGTAGGCAGGCTAAAGTCCTGATCATGAAGGAAACCTTATAATGACCTTTAAAAAGTTACTTTGTGTACAAATTACATTTAATGGAATAAATAGAAGAGCAGCATGTTGAAATAACTGGTACAAATATCTAGAAAGACAGCATAATTATGTATTATTTAAAAACGTTTGATATAGATACCCCCCAGATTTTACAAACTTCTCTGTAGACATCTGAACAGTTTTCAAAAATTGGGGTTTCATAACAAAGTTTTAATTTTGATCAGATACAACTTTTAGATAGCTCTCATCCAAGTATGTTGGGCTGAGATCATCAGCATTTACTTCTATTACATTTGTTAAAGGATTTCTCTTTTATTACTCTTCAGCCATTTTGCCCAACTGGAATCAACCTGTAGTGTAGTTGAAACAATCAAAGATATTTTTGGTTTCAAATTTAAAGCTAACAAATATAAATCTGAATTATTAATAAAAGTGGCTATTAGGAAAAGTCCATGAATGAACAATGAACTAGGCAAGCAATGGTTATACAGAATTTAAGATCCTATTTCACCTTTCCTATTTTTAATTAAAAAACAACTTTGCTACTAAAACTTGCAGCTATCCTTACACTTCATAGTTTACTTGTAATTGAAACCAAAGCTACTGTTCTCCTGTAAAATGTCTTGCAACCATAAGTAGATGGTTATTTTGTAACATTTTCTGCAATTCTATTTAACTGAAACATCTGTACATTATAAAGTTAAGGGCAACTTGTTGACACATACTATTTAATCAAAAATAAAGCTGAAAACTTATCTGTGGAAAAAGTACAGTAAGAGAGTCTTAAGTTAGTGGGATAGGAAAGTATTCTAGAAAACAATGGATTTCACGTTTAGACTTCCTGCTAATTAGCATAGGTGTAGTATGACTCTATATTTGGAGAAGCAGCTCCAGTCAGGCCAATGGGGCCTCGTGTGGGGGGAAAATTCTGCATGTGCCCGGGACTTGCAGTTTGGGGGGCTAATTAGTACCATTATACATCATACATCCGAGTTCTATTTAGATTAACTCATTCTGTTATTTCCCATCTTGTCTATCCAGGCAAAGGTGAAAATCTTATGTTTGAAGTACATATTGATGACAGTTTGAAGCCACTGAATGATAGTACCTACTGAAGTACATGAAAAGGAAAAGGGAGTCAAAATGTTAAGTTTTAAGAATGCAGGGACCAATCCAGAAGAAAGCATCATCTGATTCATAAGTTCCATGTACCTAATGGAAACGTGGGCTTCTGTTTCATGAAAACTCCGTTTTTAGAGGTCAACCAGTTAGAGGAAAAAAAACATTCACATTGTCATCACTGGTAATGCAGAAGGTACCAAAACCCTGTAAAAGTGTTTACAACTATTTTGTAACTTGGTGTCCTGAAGGTCAGGCTCAATACCAGTCCACCTCCCCACAGGATACTCTTTCCTACAAGTATACCAGGGTCCTCAACATTTTAATCCTAATGTGGAACATGTAAGAGTTTGTCTCATGGACAACGTGCCCTCTTGTTTACTACTACACAGACCACATCCCTCCCATTCATGACATCCCGGAGGAAAATACAGACTAGCGAGCACCATAGGACAAACCAGTTCCACATAGCGCACAGTTCAAAACCTCTAGATATCCTTTAGTAACTGCAGGGTCCTCAGCCTCAGTCAAGCCAAAGTCAAAGTCAGGAGTTGTGTGGCAGGGGAGAAGGACAAACCAAAGACTATGACAAAAAGGGAGTTCCACAACTTCCTATATGCTGGAGTTGGAGATTTGTTTAAAAACAAAAAATGTGGGGAGGAGGCGGGGGGGCCGGATGTGGTGAGGGTTTCTCATAATTTGCTGCAAGCCAATGTATTCCAGGGCTATGGAGCCAGCATCAGAACACCATGGATGTCAGCTCTTTCCTCTGTGCATCCTTGCTGACTGTGATGCACTCAAAGCAAAGCTTGAAATAACTCAGTTAATATTCATCTACAAGAGAACATCAGCTCCTTTAAAAAAGCACTTTTCTGCCAGTGGCACATTTAATCAGTACTTATTTGATACCAGAGGTAGTCTGATTTATATGATACTCTAAGGCTAATGCCACATTTATTTTAATATCTGTAAATGCTGGCCTTTTTGGACAAGAATATCCCTCAGAACATTATCAATGACTCTAAGACCTTATTTTGACATTTGAAAATGCCAGGGATCACAGTGTTAAAAGTATCTAATTTGTTTTTCTGAACAAGATGAAGTATATTTCTTTTTTTTTAATTAACTGTATTGTCCTAATTATGCATGTAAAATCACTTGAGGTGAATTATACTACTGTATGTTTTAAAAACAGCATGCTCTAGTTTCATCTGAGCATGTGTAAGATACAAGAGAAGATTCAGTGATACTCTTTGGGCTTAATACTTTGCAATAAGATGGGCTATTTAGAACACAATAGAAGCAAGACTGAATTGCCTAGAACAGATACATGCATTGCTTTCTGCAAAACTCTTGACAATTTGGGCTAAAGGGTATCATGTTATACTTATGAAATTCAAGGAAAAATAGTACAGATTGAGAGCAAGTGACCTTAAATCCTTATGTTTCTTTGGGAACAGGAAGGGCTAGGGTTATATTTTATGACTAAATGGTTTATTCTAGGTCCCCCAGAATACCGTCGCAAAGACATCAACCTAACATATGTGAACGCTGGCAGAGACTCATCCAGACAATCACATATTTGATATAAAAATTCATCTTGAAAACTTCACCTTCTATCCATTTCTCATGTGTACCGTGATGTAGATTCAGTAAATAAGGACTGCCTTACCCGTTTCTAATTTAGACAGCAGATTCTTCAGGGCAGGGACCACCTCTTCCCTGGTTTGCACAGCACTGCACACACAGGAGCACTCTATACTGTATCGGATTACAAGAGGCTTCGGGAGCATGGAGGATTAATACTCCCACAGCTCCAGTGGTTGGTGATACTGTTGAAGCTTTAATATGGTACTTCTGAACCAAAACACAAAATAATTTCTTGTTAAATTCTTTAATTTCTATGACACGAGAACAGTCAACTGTGTAAAAGATATTGGAGAAACAGGGCCAACAATAAACACCATTACAATCTGTAAACAAAGTTTCCTCTGAATCCAAAAATTGTTACTTCTAAAGTAACATCATACCAATTTAATTTTCACCTTAAAAAGGTAAATACGGAAGATGTGCTTACACTTAAAAATCCCACCATATTACAACAATTCTGCCACTATGCATTGAATATTGTGCTACCAACACAGGAGAAAGCCAAGAGGTGGCTAACTTAAGACACTTAATTCACATACCACAAATCAGACCAAAAATGTATCTTGTTTATCAGACAGGAGCATCTCTGTGCTTTAGCCTCATAAAAAATTAGGCAGATGTTGATGTCACCAAGATCTGCTGTATACACCTGAAGGAGGTACAGACCACCTGACTACATGAGACAAAAAATTGGAAGTGCACTGTCAATATCCATTAATGACTTCTCCATTGCTTCTGTGTAAATGAATTTACCCTTCTGTGACTATAGGACCAATGTGTTATATTTACATTTGAAAGTAGCATTGTATCTGTAAAAAGTTTTGCATATAGAATGTCAGTTTCAGGACTTTTAATGTAGACAGTGTCACAATACAAAAAGTAGATATTAAACCACTGTCAGCAGCTACAGAAAGGTTGGACTTTCTCTGAAGATTAATCCACTATAAGAACCACACTGAACCTAAACTTTTGCCTTTCTTCCAGTATATAGTGTCTTTATTTAAGTACGCTTTTTAACCAATATATATCTGTGACTCTAAGATTCAAAGTACAACCCACTAGATGGAGTGCAATCAGTATGCTGCAGTGTTTGTTTTGGAAGAAAAAGAAATACTAAGACAAGGGGGAAAACACTCCAAGTCTTTCTTCTTTTTCTGCCTACATACTATAACTTGTATTCTTACTATTTGTGAACCTATCTACCGGAGCTTGCCTCCACACAACTCACTAGCCAAACACAATCCATTTTGGGGAATCATATATAAGCATGGTGAATTATTTGACTTTTTCTTAATTTCCTTGGATTCTTGACAGAACACATATGCCCTCAAAAAAAAAAAAAAAAACCAGTCCGTTTCTGCTGTGGACTCAATACTGAGAGAAGGATGAAGATCAAAATTAAGGCAGAAAGCATCCAGAGCTTGAGCAGAAATTTTTGCTTTTTGATCTTTATGCAGACAATTTCTTCTGGGAATCTGATCAAAAAATTCTTACTGAGGCAACTACCTTAAAGTCAGTGTTACAGAAAGCTGGAATATGTTTTATAAAATTAACTAACCCTATCATATGTCACAATTTACCACACTCCCAGTGGGGATATGGTACAATTATAGTCATATTATCATTTCCAAAGATTAAAAGTTGATAATTTATATTATCATTCTTTACACTTCTAATGCATAAGCCCATACACTCTCAACGGATACAAGGAGTCAATGCTTTTACTAATAAATCTTGTAATGTTTATAACGTGAATCCATTTTTTTAAAAGTAATTTAGGTGTAGTTATCTGTTCTTGGTTGGAACTATGCCTCAATGGAGAGAAAAATAATTTCTGCTGTCCAAAAACTCAAAAATAAATGTAAGCAACAGAAAAAGATGCTTGTAAGTCTCAATGAAAACTAGCAATTTTACTCTCTCAAAAATGGTACAACATACCCAAACCTAATAAGCAGTAGATATACCTCAGAAATTATTGCAACAGTATTCATATTATGCCCAATTTCCATTCAGAAAAGGCCACTTCAGGAAACCATTATTTTTGTGGCTGTTGCTTGGGGTTTGCTTGTGAAGCACTCCACTAAGCTCCCATCTCACTCATATTTCATTAAGCGTAGGTCCAGAACTCATACATTACTCAGGAAGAGAACAGATAAGAGATACTTGACATCAGAAGAGACTAACTTGTTTCAGAATCTTACTGGATATAAGCCCATTATCATGGTTTGATTGAGTGGAAGGGCTCAGACCTCAAGTGGACATATTTCAGTTTTACATAAATATGAAAGAAGAAACATTAAACTTACCAAAAAATGTTTTAGTAACCTTGCCTGATCTGTCTACAGAACACACATAGACATGCAATGGTCCTCCTTAGAGTCTTTATACTTCCTCTTTTCAAGTCAAGTGTTAGTGCAGCAGTGTTGGACAACAGGCAAAAGTATAAATATTTTAATATTGACCTGTGATTGTCACATACTACTTGTAGGACTTCTGATTCTATAGCAATGCTAAAGAAAATACCGAATTTCTCCTCATCAGTGCCATTCTGGGTCTAAGGGCTCAGAGCAGCTAAATCATGTTACATTGCAGAAAGCTTCATACTCACAAGAAAGATTGAACTGTAGGTTTTGCTGACAACTGACTGCATCATTTCTGTAAGCTTAGTATTCAACATATATTGTATACTACACACGCTATATAGTACTATATATGCAGATATAGTCCTATATAGTATATAAGAGAAACTAAAGACTTAAAGAGATTAGTGAAAAATAATGGCTTGCACCGAGCTATAAACATTCCTCTGTGTGTGTGTGTGTACACATATACGAGAGAAACTAAAGACTGAAGGGGTTAGTGAAAAACAGAGATTAGTGAAAGAGAGTGGCTTGCACCACTGAGCTACAATATACTGCACTATTATGACCAGGACTTAACTCAGAAAACCCTTAAGGAAACTGTGCAGCTGCAGATAACTAGACAAAGTCTATGCTACTTGTGTTGATACGTGTGTGCACACACAGAGTTCACAGAAGTTTATGTGCGTATATTTTGAAGGGCGACTGACCTCTATAGCATAACACTTACTGTAAGTTATAGTACTGTAAGAATTATAACAATAAGAGGCCAGCAGAGCTTTCTACAAAGCATACTGGGCTCAGATTTAACAGCAAAGTATGTTAGAATTTATCTTGTGTTCATTAGACTTGATAAGACACCTTACGATTACCACTGAAGAAAATTACCTTCTGTCATTTAAAACTAAGAATAAAAAGCCTACAATGCTGAGTCTGTAAGTGTGCTTCATGATGCCAAACCTTACATACAGCCTAGTGAATCCTGTATGAAAGTAACAGTGATCTCTCCGAATTACTTCAATTTTTTAATGAATTCTTAGTAGAAAAGAAGTGTGCCTTGCTGTTAAAGACACCTAAACATTCCTAATTAGAGTTATATTGGGCTTCAAATGTACCCTTTATTTCCAAGTCTCAGAGTTGTTCACCAGCATTATATTTATATCACAGAGGAGGTATTGTACAGTTAACATGGTAGTAGGGCATCATATCTAGAAACATGAGGCTCTGTCCAAAGAGGAATTAGTTATTTTTCTCGGCTTCCAGTCTTCAGGGCACCTCCTGCATAAACTGATGGGGAGTATACAAAATCAAATCAGAAATGGTAGAACCTGAAGTAGCTTGGTTTCTCAGAAATACACAGTGTGAAACATGAGAGAAGATTGGACCCAAAATTAACAAGTGAAATTAATACAAAGATATTTTGATGAAGATGACAGGAATGTCATGAGGTTGAAGTTTTCAGCTCTATTGATTGAAGATGATTGCTTCTCACAGTGTTTTCTGATGCCCATTTGCAGAAGGCTTTGTTGTCTCAGAGTCTCTTGCATTGTTCGACAGATGAAGTTTATCTAAACCTGCATAGGTAAGGTATTACACATAAGGTAAAATGCAATTTTCTGCTTTTCACATATATAGATATTTACAATGGAAAACTGCTAAAAGCACATTGTATTCAAACCAAATTGTGTTTGGATTTATTTTCCATATTTGCTTAAGGCCAAAATCAATCTTTTTCTCTGAGGCCCCTCTCGACATGCTCTAAAAACTCCAGGGCCTATTGGGAAGGAGGAGGGCAGGCCGGGGCAGGGGCCTTGCACATAGGCGTAGTGTGACTTCTATTTCGGGGGGGACAGGGGACAGCAATCCAGGGAGGGAGTGCCATCTCCAGCCCCTGACTCAACTCAGCGGGCTACTCGCCTGTCTGGGTTGGGGGAGGGGGCCGATGCAACCAAAAATTATAACTCAAAGGTGGGGGGCTTAGCTCAAAAAGTTTGAAAACATCTTAGGGTGCAGGAAGGGGGTAGCTCAGGATGCAGGGAGGAGGCAGTTATCAGCTGTGGGCAGGAAGGAGCAGCTCAGTAGCTAGGGACTGTGTGTTGGCAGGACGTAGTTCAGAGTGCAGGGAGGTGGTAGCTAGAGGCTGTGTGTTGGCGGGGCATGGCTGTGGGTGCAGGGAGGGGGTAGCTGGGGCTGTATGCAGGCAGGGGGTAGCTCAGAGTGCAGGCAGGACATAGCTCAGAATGCAGGGAGGGGGGTAGCTAGGGGCTGTACGCCGGCAGGGGGTAGCTCAGGGTGCCGGCAGGGGGGTAGCTGGGCCTGTGTGCTCAGAGGGCTCCCCTGCAGTTCCTTTTCCCGGAGGGGTCTGCCAGCCATGGAGCCAGGTCTCCCCACCAAGGTGGCTCTTACCGGATGTCTCTGCAAGAGCAAAGGGGGCTAGGACTCGGGAGCTAAGAAGCAGCTTTAATTTTGGGGGTACCAGCAGGAGAGGAGAGAACTCTGTGGCTGCCTGCTCCATGGCACCTGCCAGAGCACAGCTGCCCCGCACTGCCCGGTGTAATGGCAAAAACAGCAGCCGGCACCAACACCTACTGAGCCTGCTCAGTTCGGGTGAGCAGGCTCAGTACAACCTAGATAGGAAATTCTGCCAGGGAGCTGTTTGCCACTACATCGGCTCTGGCTTCCTGCCTCCGACCTGGCCAGGGGTCAGGGACAGGAGGGGGAGAGGTGGTATAGATTTGCACCCCGGGTTCTTGGGCTGCAATTGAGGGGGGGGAAGGGTGGCAATGCCCTCCATGTCCACAACTCTGCACTTGGGCTTAGGGCTTCTGCCTCACAGGGAGCACCAGGGCTCCCCGTTTCAGCCCCGCGGGGTGTGCAAGGGATCGTGGCTTCAGCCCTGTTCCTCCTAGGAGTCCTGGCTTCAGCACTGCGGGGGTGCTGGGGATTGGGGCTTCAGCCCCGTGCCTCCCAGCTTGAGTTCTGCGGGGGCCGCCGAAAATCAGGATCTGGGTTTCAGCCACGGGGCCCCCTTGAAAGGGCTTGCCGACCCCCGGTTGAGAACCATTGCTCTAGTTCAAACAGGAATTACTTCAGGGAAGTCCTCAGGCCTGTGTCACACAGCAAGTCAGACTACATGATCACAACCTTCTGGTTTTATAATCTATGAACATTTTCAAAAACAGGAGCCTACAATTAAGCTCTTAAATCTGCACTTTAAACAATTAAGGATGGGTTTTCAAAAGTATTTCAGTGCACAAGTTCCATGGGTACTTTTAAAAATACTACCCTTAGTGGTCTAAATATGGACTTTGGAACCTAAAGTTCAGGTCTTTTTTTAAAAATTGAATTCTAAGGGCACAAAATGAATATCCCATCTTAGAACTTCCCCACTCTTGGATCCTCATTCCCTACCCAAAGTCACAACTATTCCCCTAGCAATCAAAAACAATGACATATAAAATAGGATACTCAAGGCACTGAACAAGGTGAACTCAAAGATCCTCTTTTCATGACAAGTCCCTATCTAATGAACAGGGAGATCAAACCAAACAGATAAACAAGAAATTAACAGCAGTGTATCACGTCTATCAAGAACAACTAAGACGAAGCTTTCTTGAATACATATTCCTAGCACAAGATCTACTGATGAATCATAGAAAGATAGAACTGAAAGGATCTTGAGAAGTCATCAATTCCAGTCCCCATTGCTGTGGCACGACCAAGTAAGCCTAGACCATCCCAGACAGGCGTTTGTCCAACCTGTTTTTAAAAACCTCTAATGATGGGGATTCCACAATCTTCCTTGAAAGCCTATTGCAGAGCTTAACTACCTCTATAGTTACAAAGTTTTCCTAATATGTAACCTATATTGCCCTTGCTGCAGATTAAGACCATTACTTTTTGTCCTGCTTTCAGGAGACATGGAGAACAATTGCGCACCATTGTCCTGATAACAGCCCTTAACATATTTGAAGACTTATCAAATTCCCCCCTTAAGTCATCTTTTCTCAAGGCTAAACACATAGGCGCCGACTCTATGGGTACTCAGGGGCTGGAGAAAAATTAGCGGGTGCTCGTCCGCAATTCATACTAATGGAAGTCTGTATAATATATCAGATTGTCACATATTACCTACATGTGTGTGCACACAAACAAAAAACATGTACAAACCAACTAGTGAAGTGTTAAGATTTTATATTTAAGCAATTACACAATCATAAAATGTGACAGGTAAGACTGAACCAAAAAAAACTTCTTTCCATCCCTTTGTAATGCATACATATAACAATACCGGCAATGTGTTCACAGATTCTTTCTAGATTACAACACAAAAAAATATGAGCACAAAGGAAGATTACTGACTAAGAATCCATGGTTCTTCGAACACATTGACAGGATAGATCCACATTCTAAGGAGCACTTATATTTTCTTGCTATAGTCACAACTCTCTGGGAAGAAGTGACCACTGGAGTCTCAGGCACTCACCTTCACAGCACTGAGTGTTCAGACCCAAGATTATAAGAAACAGCAGTCTAAATCTCACTACTGGATCTTTCAACTTAATCAAATTCCATTCAAGAGCCTGAAGAAGTTGGTACAGTTGGTGAGGAGTGTGTACCTAGACAAAAGCGGCAAAGAGACCGGTGGCACCTTATAGACTAACAGACGTATTGGAGCATGAGCTTTCGTGGGTGAATACCCACTTTGTCGGATGCATGTAGTGGAAATTTCCAGAGGCAGGTATAAATATGCAAGCAAGAATCAGGCTAGGGATAACGAGTTAGTTCAATCAGGGAGGATGAGGCCCTCTTCTAGCAGTTGAGGTGTGAACACCAAGGGAGGAGAAACTGCTTTTGTAGTTGGCGAGCCATTCACCGTATCTAGGCAGTCAACCTACATAACGCAAGCTCTCTCCCTTGAATATTTACAGCACAAAGCCCCACACTTGTGAGATTAAGTAGCAGCAAAATCCGTTAAAGGAGGTGGCTCTCATGAGAGCTAGTTAAATAAAGATAGCAGAACTGTTCTTCTGAACTGATCACAAGTCATGGAAACCAAGTCAAGAGAATTAACATACTGTAATCTGAATTCTGGGCAGTTGTCCTACATATCGCAATGAGAGAAACATTTGAAAAAACATACTGCAGAAATGGTCTTGGATCTGTAGAATGTGTTTTAAGACTTTTAGATACTTGCAAATTCTTAGCAAGCACGCATACACAATTTGATCCATTTAGACCAGCTGAGTAGAAATTGTACCCCCATTAGGCTTGTCTTCAATAGATTTATGTAAAGGTTTAATTCTCTGTATATAGTAGCTAAAAACTACTAAGCTATGCAGTCTAACATTTCTTGATAGTAAGCAAAGCTTAGGAAAGAACATTACTGGGAAGTTAAAAAACTGTTTTAGGTAAAAGTCAGAAGTCAACTTTAGTTAGGAATGCAGGTTGTCGGCACAGCACTATCATATTCTTTCGGGAAGAGCCTAGTTATTCATAGCCCTCCATCAGCCAGAGTACAAAGGGATAGAGTATGGGGTCAATACAACTGCATCTTTTATGACCATAGGGCTGAATGTTCCTTTCTGTGAGGCAGCATGTGAATACCACCCAACTACTTTTGAGATGGATCTGACTTGGGATTGTGCACACCAGGAACTCCACAGACTGGTTCCATCCTGGCAATACTCTGAAAACTGAAGATATCATAATATACAGGAATGCAGAATTAAGGTTGTGTGCTCATTCTTAGCTTGCACATTTCCTCAGAAGATTAGTTAACTCTGTAAACTTAACTCTGTTAACTTGTAGAATTTCCAATTGTTTTATTTCTTTATGTTAATGACTGATTCCTAGGATTCAGACCTTTTTATCTTTATGATAAACTGTTTAAACAAAAAGTACTGCTAAAGTCATTGATAAATAACTTATGATTTTTCTTTTTCTTTGTTAATGTTAGGATTACTTTTCTGAAATTATAAATAAAAGATGAAAATATTACTGATACAGAATTCAATTCCCTTCTGGGAGAGACCAAGCCTGGAACGTTTCAGCCTAAAACGTGATTTTTTTTAATAAGTTATGAGTGAATGAAGAAAGATATTACAACAAACTTTTCTGCAGCCGTAACTATACTGGGTGTGACTGAGCACTTGCTCTAAAATACATGCATTCACAAACACCCTGAAGGTACAGCAGTAATGAAGATAATTCAAACGTTAGCCAGAAGGTATAGTGTGGTGCAGGGATAGGGGAGAAATGTTTATGTGAGAAAAACAACTCTTTTGCAATGGCAAATAGGTTCTATTACAACTCAGACTGTCTACAGGCACATCCATTTGGTTAGCTTACGAGCAAGAATTAGCTGAAATACGTTTGTAGGGACTTGGGAAACTTTATGATGAAAAGGGGCAAGAAAAAAAAGATGTAGATGTTAAAATAAAGGGCAAATGCCTTTACCATATTACCTAATGCTTTGAAGAGCTCTTCCCGCACAGCAGAGGTGAACTTTCTGACCAGACATAGAGTTGTCACGATAGCAAAGAGCAAATTGTACGATAACACAATGTAGAAATTTCCCAGCCAGTTAAACCTTCCAAAGTCTCCAAGCAGATCAAATCTGGTAATTCCTGTTAAAGTTACATTTTTGAACATTTAAAAAGAGATAATATTTAAAAATATTCTTGAAAATATAGGTTTCAGAGTAGCAGCCGTGTTAGTCTGTATTCGCAAAAAGAAAAGGAGTAATTGTGGCACCTTAAATTTGTTAGTCTCTAAGGTGCCACAAGTACTCCTTTTCTTTTTATGAAAATATAGGAGATTGACATATCTAACTCTAGTACTTGGTGCTGTATTAAAGAAAAATACACTAAAAATCCCTATGATTGATAAATGGATGTACAGTCAAAGATGCAAAACCAACCATTTTTGAAGGTCATGTGGGTCTCGTTTTACTACCATAGAGTTGCTAGCCATACTATAACTATAACAAAATACCTTAGGTGACTCGGATAAAACGTGTGTCTTGAAATAACAATGTTATAAATTCAAGATGAAGAAGTCCTTCCCCAATTTCAATAAATATAATTTTGAAAATTAACTATCTTAAATCAATCATCATAAAAGCCATTTTGTTTTATGGAAGCCTGGCGTCAGGCTTCCATAAAATTCTTACTTGTATCAAAAAATGACGGAAAGAATTTGTGTGCCTTTCACAAAAGACAACACTAATTAAGATTTAGCTGCTTTACACACACACACACACACGCCTCGTTTAGTTCTGAAACTTGCTGCTTTTTCCATGACATGAGAATGTTTAGCATTACTTATTCGGAAAAGTATATGCAATGTAAGAAACAGCAGAATAGCACATCACTAGAAAAGCATAGTTTTGTCTGCATTAACTGTAAATTACATTATTTTTCTGTATACTGATTTTTTATTACACTGCTTTTTTCAGATATCTGTTTGCAGCAGTAAGTGCCCTGTCAAGAGAGGCACAAAACCACATGGTACAGTAAACATTAGGGCTGCATACATGCTTTGCAGATCCACTGTTTTGGAATCAAGTATTAAGACTTCCTCTCCTAGTACAATTCCTCTCCTAGTGCCAGTGCTGCAGTCAGATAGGAGTCACACGGGAGGAGGAAATGAGTGAAGCTCACAATCCGGACGGCTCCCAGGTAGACCTCAGGCTCCAACTCACATGCCAGGGTAGCAAACTCTAGGGGCTAACAAGCTCCGAGTGCATACTGAAGAAGCAGAAAAGGAAACAGGAAGCTTTCCAAATCCATGTTGTGTCAGGTCTAACACAAGTCAGTTCCAAGAAGGCAGTCTTGCCAAAGAAGACCACATCAAGACAGACTGCAAAGGTGTAGGGTGTTGAGGCAATGCCCAAAACAATCTCCCCCTTGGACTCACTCCAAGGAGTCCTCCTGTGGTGATTTATTCTCAGAACTCAGTCTTACCTCTGAATAAGGTGAAGGGAAAGAGTATTCACTGGCCTCAACATCAAAATGTGGAAAACACAACCTCCAGACACCAAGCTTCCCTTGAAAACTCAACCAACCCTCAGATCTGAGATTCTTGGGAACAGGTTTTGAACAACAACTCAATTCCAAAAAGGTTACAGACTTGGAAAGACTGTGCTGTTCAGGCTTGGGTATACTAACCTGCAGTGCTTTGTCCAGTGATAAGTGATGACACTTCAACTCCATCTCTTTCTAAGGTCAAGGGGAAAGAGCTGCACAAGCCATGCATCTCATTGTACAGAGATCCTGGCCCAGAGCTGCACAAACCATGTGCCTCATTGTACAGTGACCCTGGCCCAGAGACTCTAGGATGGTCCATGACACATCATGGCATTAAAAAACATGCACCACTTGAAACGTCTGCATCAGCCATCTTATCTAGCCAGAAAAGGAGCAGCTAACGACTGGGATCAGCTTGAGTATTTAAGGAGAACACAAAGGGTACAAGATCACAAGAAAGAAAGATTATAGAGCAAAAAGGTGGGGACTAAGGAAAGAGCCCTAAGTGATAATGGAGAAAGGATTGAAGTTGCCCAGGACAATGAAAAGGAAAGGGCAAAGAGATAGGTGAACAAAGAATACAGATTCATAAGCACACAAGGAGAAGGAATTGACTGACAGTCAAAATCAGCAAGCAGATCAAGAAAGATAAATACAGAGAAGATGCTTTTAGACTTGACCATGAAGTTGAGATTGACCTTAAACGCAGTTTCAATGGAATGGAGAGGGTGGAAGTCAGACTGCAGGGCATACAAGAGGGTTTGAAAGAGAAACTCAAGGCAGGAAACAAGGCTCACTCCAGAAACCTGAAGTAAGAGGTGGGAAAAGGAAATGGTGCATTAGTTGGATATTTAAGTGGGGTCAAAGCAGGGTTTTTTTTGCAAAATACAAGAGTGACTCTTGAAGAGGAAGGGATTGCGAGGACAGTTGGTCTTCAAAAGAAAAGGTATCACTGGAAGACAAATCAGAGGGACAGAGTGCCATGTCTCAATGACAGCAGGTGCATAAAAGTGATTATAACCTATATTTCTTGACAATCTTCAATACATATATATTTTAATATGCTTATCTGGAAAATCAGCCTTTATGCAAGTTGATTTTTTTTATTGCCTTATCTATTTAAAAAAGCATGTATACAGCCCTTTCAGGGGGAAAAACATCCAATGAGACTACACTATAAGAGTCTATTGTAGTACCATAAGTATAAACATAAAAAGTATTAGTAACAAAATATTCTGTGGACATTTTAAAATTCAGAATGTATGTTTAAAACTTAAGAATTCTAAAAATACAGCATTAAGTAAACACACAACTTCAGTTTTAATTTCAAATCAATACTTATGATAAAATCCTAGAGAAAAAGAATGCTGGAAAACAGTAATTTTATGACATAAAACTCAATTTTGTTTGTAGCTCTAAATTCCTATCTTAACTACTCTGCTCCCTAGTTCATTTCACAATGGTAAATGATATGGTGCGGACAATCAAGCACTTGCCAATCAGGAGCAGTAAAAGAAAGGCTGAAAAGGCCTGAAAAACTAGGTTTTTCATTTTTACTTTTTGTTGTTAAAAATCCCCCCAAATCCTTGAATATGGCAGTAAAGAGTTGACAATGTTAGTTAGAATGCTAAAATACATGTAACAATTCTCTATACTTCATCTTAAATTCAAAGACTGGATTAAAAAAAGTTAAAACGTGAAATACTTGATAACTTTCCCCAGTTTGCCTTTCCCATAATGCTGAAATCCTACTTTTTCTTTATAGTCTAGAAACTTGCTTTTTTAATACTGTGAAAAGACTATGAATCTGTTTAACATATTTATTTCTTTTCATCTATTCAGTGCCACTAGGCGTAACATGTAATGCAATGCATGTTGATATTTTGCAAAGCACCACATGACTCACTGTACTCTAATACACTCTATTAATCCTGTTTGGACAGCTGTGTCTGTGCATTTGTTAGCTGTGTTTTAATTGTTCCATTTTCTTATTTATCTCTATGGCAAACTATCCAGGAATTTCATGTGTTAAGTTGTTGGTTTTTTTTAAGTGAGTTTTGCCATTAATTTGTTTTCCATGTAACAGTTGCACCCTGCATGTACACTTTCCTCAATACAATTATCTTGTATTAATACCAACTGTTAATCTTAATTACAGTGCATAACCAATGATTTTGACAAACAAAAATGGTAAATGCCATAAAAATTAGTAGCACAATACAAATGCCATAATTCTATTTTTAAACATTGCTATTTGAACACTGTGTTGGTCTAGATGTTAAAAAGTGGTTTAATTTCTCAGATCATTATCATATTTGCTCTTGATTTTAAGATTTGAAATCTTTAATTATTAGATTTATTATTTTGATTTTTTGTGAAATTTAGAATGTCAATATATAAATGTACACTTTTGTGATATTAAACATGGATTTTTTTTATTTTATTTTATTTTGAAAGGTGAGAGCTTTGGGTTAAAATACCATCCTTCAAACAATTTATTGTTTCACACACACAGTCCTGGAATGTCACTGAATATTAATGGGACCCAGTGCAGAAACAGACTTGTGAGTGCCTGTTTGGACCCTTTAAAATGGGATTCTTCATAAGAAGACTGTATACAATATGCCATGTAGTTATTAGATTAGTTTATTGGGAAATCTCAATTGTTTTTAATGTAATGGCACTTTAGTTAAGTAGTAGTTGTTTGTTTTTGCAACTAAAAGCTTGCGTACACTGCCCTGCAGTTCGGACTACAGTGATGGGAACTGCAGCGCATACTAGCATGCTGCACTATACCTCCCCCATGTGGACGCTGTGGGCACAAACTAAAAGGTACCTCATTCACATTGACCGAGTCCTGAAGGGGAGTTACAGCACAGCCCACTAGCATGTGCCACCCTTCACACCCCATAGTCTGAACTGTGGGGCCAAGGAGATGGAGTCTAAATGGAACAGAAGTTAGATGTTTTCAAATCTGAACGTCTGAAGTTAAACTCCTATACTCATATTTAAACACCAAAAGTGTAAGTGGCCTGATTTTTGGAAGCAGCCAACACTTACAAATCTCAGTGAATTTCACAGAAGGTGCAAGTGCTCTGCATCACCGAAAATCAGATGACTTATTTAAACGCTGCCATACGACTTTACAAGCCTATATTTAGGCACTTAGGCCTGAGTCTGAAAGGTTGAACATTTAAATGCATTTCAAATACAAGGGGGCTCTCTCTTTAATCTGTTGCACCAGTTTTCCAGGACAGGTATAGATGACAATTTTAAACAGAAATAAAGGTGTCTTCCCCCCACCAATATTCCAAAGTTTAGCTTTTAATATATGAACCTAGAGGGGCAAGGACGATATGCAGAATTATTTTAACAAAAACAATAGACTGGTTTTCTATTACTATAAAAGAAAGCTAAATACATGAAGTGTGTTTAACACTTCATAAAGGTTTATGCTCAAGGTGTTAACTTGCTGCTTCATCCATAGATAGCTTGCTGTGCCATCCACTTACGACATCTATATGAACTCAGATGAAATTCACACTTTTACAGAAGACAAAAACCAATTTTAAGATAGACATGATATAACTGTGCATGCCTTTCAAAAGTTTTCAAATCTATTTTCTTTTTATTGTCTGCAAGTTTACCTTCAAGAACAATAGTATTCTTTAGTTTCTATGAAAAACTAAGCCATCTATGGTATTAATACAAGTAAAGCAAGAAAAAATAGTCTAAGAGGACTAAAGCCCTTTAAAAAGATATTCCTTAAATCCAAATTTTAAATGAAACCATGATCTTCTGATTAACATCTGAAAAAGTAGTGTATTTTCTAGAAAATACTTCGCCTCTTTTAACAAAATGTGTGATCCTGCTATTTATATGTAGGCTTGGGAGGATTACATTTTTACTGGTAAACGTTGGTAAACATAAATTTCACCATACACACTACAAATACAAAGAAAAAACATTTCTATAAATAATAACAGAAATGTACACAGATTTATTAGGGTTTGATTTAAGAATATTTATTTTGTATATTTTGATGTAATGTGGACAATTTGTGTTTTAACTGTTATAAAACTTTAACTTTTTGAATCTTAACATCTATTATCATTAAATACTTGTTGTCTGACTCCCTTCAATCTCTTGCAACTGTGAAAATTTAAAATAAATAAAAATTGAAAAAAAAATGTGTATACATTTGATTTCAGCAAAGACTGTCAAAGTAAAACTATGAAGTAATTTAGCTCCTGAGAAACACCATGGAAATTATTTTAATATATATCCAAAGTGTGACTTTTCCTGGATCATTTCATTTAAATGCCTGCATCAAAACATTATGAAAACATACAACATAGTAAAAATACTTTGCTGTTATGATACTGAAATATTTGTATTAAACTTACCCAGTGTTCTTGACATCACAGGCAAAGCAGAGCTGAGCACTAAGATTGACACACAGTTTCCAATTATCTGTTTTGAACAAGAACACCCCCATCAAAATAGGTTTTTTGCTGAAAGAAATAGGGCAACTGAGCTCTGACAAAAAACAGTTTCTAAAAGCTACATTCTGTGAATTAGACTTGAAAATATAATTTTATTTTAGATTATGTAAAGTTAATTTGTTCTTGCTTCTGCTAGATATCTCCAGTAAGTGTCATTCACAAAATTTTTACTTCCAATGACAATAGACAAGGTCAGATATTTATTAAAACCAGCAGAGAAGCAAATAAGCAAACATGTAATGCTACATTTTAATCTTTAAACATGCTCACCAAAGGCTTTCATCAAAAATGGTGACTGCATCATTTAAAGCAACTATTATTCATGTAAAAATTTAGGCCCCAATCCTGCAAATACTTTATGTGCTTACTGTTATGCACATGAATCATTCCATTGACTTTGTGATGACTTGTGTCTAAAGTTAAGCATGTTTTAACTGCTTGCAGGATTAGAGCCTAATTATAAAAAGGATAGAAAACAAAATTCAGAGTAACAGCCGTGTTAGTCTGTATTCGCAAAAAGAAAAGGAGTACTTGTGACACCTTAGAGACTAACCAATTTATCTGAGCATAAGCTTTCGTGAGCTACAGCTCACTTCATCGGATGCATACCAAATAAATTGGTTAGTCTCTAAGGTGCCACAAGTACTCCTTTTCTTTTTTAGAAGACAAAATGTTTCCTTTCCGCTGAGTTTTGTTGGTAAATTGAAACAAACAGTACAAAGAAACAATCTAACAGCACAGCAATATTAGATTTGTGTGCAGTTTTACTGAAACTGAACTTATGTTTCTGTTTCCTGAAAACAGTTTGTTCAGCTCTGGTTCTATAACAATTAACAAGTAAATAAAATATCTGTTAAAGATACAAAAGTTCCTACCTTGCTATTTACTTATATTTTTGTTTTTTATCTAAACTATTCTTAATATACTATAAATGAAAACTGAGCAGACATTATGAACATTTCAACACACACACTTATTTATTAGAGATGTTCTTATGCCTTCACATATTTTCCCACTTCCAAGAATTCTTGGCAAGATTAAAGCAATACGCTATATTTGAGAAGAAATTTCTTATACACTGAATATTTAATTAAATCCAAACCCTGCCTCCTGCTTATTGATCCCCTTCCCCTTGTCAGCTTGTGGGAATATTTTGTCAGAAACCTATGCATGTGTCTCAGCATTAGGTAACAGCATTTGTTATTCTGAAACCAATGCCAAACTGTGGAAAGTCAAACTAGACTCAGACTGCAAAATGTTGCTGAATAGAACTCCTCAGTCTTACTTTAATTACTCAAATTTGAATTACTTTGTATTACTTGTAGCAACCAAGTTCTTCAGATTTCAAACAAGCTCCCTGAAGTACAGTTAGCACAATCAAAGTTACTCATTAGCAATACGTTTCCTTTTGGGGGGGGGAAGAGTCCTTTCACTAGCTTTTCTATAGCTAGTTAACAAGCTCTGCTATTCCAGGCTTTTTACAAATGAATGGATGCCATCCAAACTAAACAGAGCACATCCTTTTTCCCACTCATTCAGCATTTTGAAAATCTTCCAGTTTGTGTTTACGCAGCTTACAAACAAATACTGATCACTGCAAATGAGCCATTCAGGGCAATTACTAACGAAAAGAGCCAGTTTGTCTTGGGTGGAAAAAAAAAAAAGTAAGAAAGAAAAAGGGGGTTAGGGGACATCACTACCTCAGACTTTACCTTACCTTTGTCATAGTTGTGTCATCCTTCCTGGGAGTGAAATTTCCAAAAAAGCGAAGGCTATAGAAGCCGACGACAGAGGATACCATAAGATAGCTGTGAGAATCAAGGAAAAAAGAACCTCCAAGGAATGCAAATTTCACTCAAGTTCTCAGCAGTCTCCTAAAAGTCTTAAGAACCAAAGAAAAAACAAAAACACTTCGAGTGCTTGAGAAGGACTGACCTGTCCCTTTCTTCTTTCTAGGCAAATGTCTTAGTAAATTACCAATGTCCCAGAAAACTAGACAGAATACTTGTTAACAGACAGAATTCTTACTTAAAGAAAGGATACAAAATCAAAATGATTTCAAGTGCTGCTCCCACAAAACCAAAAGTGGATAGGGAGGCATTTCCTATTCCAGGCTCCTACAAGGAGAAAAATACTTTGCATATTTTAATGAGATACGAGTATTAAGTGTTCAAAAAGTTAACTTTTGTCCCTACCAAAACTATAAACTCCTTAGATGAAAGGTGCTATTATAGATTAAAAGTATCACTGTAAAATAAAATATTTTACTGGTACAACTCTAAATTCAGGGTCATCTCAATTTATTTAGGCTCATATGCTTTGGGATTACATTAGCTAGAATTCAAATTTAAGTACACCGTTTTAATAAGATGGGAAAACAATTAGATTTCCAGCATTGTGATTTACATATGTAACACATCTATACCCCATATTATATTTTATGGATATCCCCACTCCCTAAAGCCAGGCTCTTTTTACTGTATGTAATGTTAACAACAGAACATCAGCTTCTACTAAATGACTTTATATAGCTGCGCAACTACAAGACCTGACTGTATGCATACAGGAAAAAAAAGCATTAACCACCAGCAAAAAAACAAAAACAAAAACAAGTCACAATTAATGCTAACAATGAGCTCTCCGTTATTTTCTTGAGATACAAGTATTTTTAAAAGGGTAAAATGTGTGTTTCATGTGCAAAAAAGATATGAAAACAGAAGGAAAATGGGCAGGGTTGTTGTACAGGTTTTTAATAAATTATTTTCCTATTAAAATCTATTACTATTGTACCATTTAAAAATACAAAACACCAAAAAGAAAAGATACGAGCCTCAGGTTTCTGATGACACTCCATTTACCCGTGTTTTTCTTCCCTATTAGTGGGCTTGATTCTGCTGAGAGGTCAATGAGATTACTCATTTTAATAAGGTTATACATGTGTTTAAGTGTTTGGAGGACTGAACCCAGAGTATTCATCTCACGTGTGAAATACAGAGTTATTAAAGCCATCAACATGCAGTCTCTCACTAGAATTTTTAGAAGAAAGTCTTCTGAACATATCCCTGAAGTTTTCAAAATAATAAAGGAAAGGAAGTTTACTTTACCCCTGATCCCTTTGGCATTGCAGTCTCATCAATCAACAGGCAAAGAATGTTGCAGGCAACTAAGAGGACTGAGATGGACTATAAAGAAGAAGTAGAGACATTCTGTCAATTCTGAAGGTTCACATTTAAACAATGTTTAAGGTTACGTAATCTGGTGAAGATAAAACATGGATATATTTGTGAAGAAAATTTGAGGAGGGAAACAAACAGATTTCATATGGTTTAACATATACATTACTAAAAATTATTAAAATTAGCCCCCAGGTAACTGAGAAGCCTCTACATACTGGAAAAAGATAGTGAAATTCTTACTGTCTCAATGAGCAGCAGTATCATAACAGCTGGATACACTAAATTCCTCTCCCACGCAGAAGCTTTTTTCCGCCGCTCTTTTCATAGGGAAAAAAGGAAACTTAGTACCATAATCTGAGTAGTCTTAAAATTGTCATTTTTATAGATTCATGTTCTAATTGTAGGTAACCTTCTAAAACAACTGTAGCCAAAAGGGGTAGGTACCAATCAGTTGACAGAATATTTACATCAGAGCATAACACAGAGCAGTACAAAACCAGGATGTCAAAATCATCAAGAAGCCCCATTAAAGGAAGCCGATGGAGCTCCTGTAGGTCACGTTTTATTTTGATCTATGTCTAATGCTTACAGTTACACATCAACGTAAGCTGTCAAATTGTACTGGTGTTTCTCTAGTATGGTTTGCAAATTTTTATTTTGTACTGCACACCTCGTCACATACTTGAAACTTACATTATTCCCTCACGCCCTTTTGGATAGGTCTATGCTCCAGCAGGGTTCTGTAAGGGTAGCGTTACAGTAAATGCCGGGATATTACAAGGAGCATAAGCTGTGTATGTAGATCTTCATAGGACCCAAAAAGAAAAAGGTATTACAGTAAGGCCCTACTTGAATCGCAGGATGATCTTCAAATAATTGCAGCTGACAAAACATGGAAAATCGCAGAAAAGTAATAATGGACCTTTATTAACAGCGGTATTTTGGAAAAGCCAGAGTAGACCTACTTGTTTATATCGTTCCAGCAAATTTTTCTTAAACACTCCAATATTATGTTATGCCTGCTAATTTATTTGATAACCAGACATTTTGCTGTAACAATATTACATTCATTTAGAAAAAAAAAAGTGGCCGGTACAATATAAAATTCAGAAGATTTAAAGTCTTAAACTGCTGTGGAAATCGAGTCCAGTCACCTAGCCTTTTACGTTTTACAGGGGTTGAACGTTAGTGCAGCACTAATCACATATTCAAAATGTATGCAAAATTGTGGACTGTGCAAATCAGCTAATTAAAATCAAAGTTGCAGTGGAAGCCTAATATTGCGGGCTCAGCTATTTCCACAGTATAGCGAATGAAGTAGGGCCTCATATTACAGTCATTTATACTGAATGGTCCTCCTACTCTTGCCGTTTTAGGTTAGTCAGCATATAGACCTATGATTAATTTAAAAATTAGATACGGGACATGACCATTTAGTCTAAAAATTAACATTTACTTACCACTCAGGTATCTAGGATACTGCAGTATTTCCCTACACTTAAAATAGTAATAACTGCATTCTTGGATGCTATACGGTAAATTGGAAAATGTCAATTTTAAGAAGCAAACATTGCATATGAAAGGGTGACACCCCTGACAAGTAAAGAAATGAAAAAGCAGCAGTATGTTTTAAAAATGAAGAGTTTTATTATTTTTGTAAAAAGTCTCAGTTAAATCACTCGTTTTTAAAAAATCGAGGGGAAAGTCGTGTCTCACTTGTCCCAAATGATCAAAAGCATGCAAATGATATATTAGATGCTATGGTGTTTGAACTGTGTCTCTGTTTTAGGAGTGATATTTTAATATATCTTTCTACAGAAATATAAAAAGCAAAACCAAGAATTCCCATTGTCCATTTTCCAATTTATTTTGTTAAACATCTTTGCTAATGAAGTGCCATGATGATGTGCTGTCTTTTCTATCTGTAGAAACTCAAAGGAGTATACTTACAAACAGAGGCTTAGGATCACAACTGATTTCAGTCAACTCCAAATAATTTTGGTGTGCACACATTAACAAATTTAATCTAATACCCTAAAGAAGGCTTCTTATTAAACTGCCAACTACAGGAAGCTATACAAAATAAACTCTATATTACCTAATTTTGTTTTCATGCTCTTCATATTTTCAAGTTCCTGTCTCAGCTCCACTGTATTGTACTCCATAGTAGAAGACACACCTGTTCAAAGGCAAAGACATGAGAATTTTATTTTTTCAGACTACTAATATTCCCAGAAGAGAAACTATTAAAACATTGTTTATATTTCATTTATAAGCAGTCATCTTACAATAGCAATACTCATCCTTTGGTTCTAGAATTGCAAGTGGCTCTTTGGGAGATTGAAAATAGTTTCCATAAAACATAGGTTTGATTGGAAGTCCTCTTGTTTTGTTGAGCAAGAGGTGTCTTCCACACCAGAGGCACCACAGAGCAATCTGCTGGGAACCCTTCCTATATCCCTAAGCAGCCATAGAGGGAATGAGAGAGAAAAGTAGATGGTGTTTAATGTGTTGCAGAAAGCCAAAAATTATGGTACACTGGCCTCATGGATGGCAAGACTGCATCGTGCTGTTGTCTCAATACGGTGTGACATACCATTATTCAAACACTGCAATACAATCTCTGGTGGCCCTTCAATATATTCAGTGACTCTCTACAACTACGTTTGAAGATTAAATGGATCTCTGCCTGTAAGACTGACCATAGTTATTTTAAAGAGTAACCATTTCAAAAGGAGAGAACGATCTCCTTGTCTTTGTGTTCAAGGAACATGGGCAACAGAGAACAACAATAATGATTTTATGAACCATCAGCAAACAGCAGCCTCACATACAGCCTCTTACAAAACTGAACTGTGCCTTCAGTGGAGTTCCTTATATTTGCATAAGGAAGACATTAAGTATCATGCTAGTCTTTTCTTTGCAATGCCTTTTTATCCTCAATATTTTTAACCAAATGTGTTAAAAGTTAAAAAAACAACAAGAAGGTACTAACCAGTCCTGTTGTGACCATTTATAGTTGATTCCCTTCTAAAATATTCTGTATAAAAAGAAATAGTTTATATAATTTTAGCCATCTGCCTTCCTGTGCTCAAGTTCATGCCCACTTGTTGGCTCTGTGTGTTTGACAGCATAACTGGGGCCTTATGTTAGAGCTATTTATGCAGGATATCATGACTTGTCTATGTCTATGGATTGTTTCTTGTATTTGTATTCCTTGATCGCTTTTTATGAAAAGTTTCAGAGTAACAGCCATGTTAGTCTGTATTCGCAAAAAGAAAAGGAGTACTTGTGGCACCTTAGCGACTAACCAACTTATTTGAGCATAAGCTCAAATAAATTGGTTAGTCTCTACGGTGCCACAAGTACTCCTTTTCTTTTTATGAAAAGTAGCCCTTCCAAAAAAAAAAAAAAGTGGTAGTTCTGTCATTCATCTCTCTCTGTTTTAATACTGTACTTGTCACCACGGTATTTCAACCTTTATACCTTGAACATTAAATTAGCAATTAGAGCAAAAGTTTGGATATTTCAATTCCCGTAAGTCAAAAACACACTGAAATCATTCTATCCTTGATGGCGAACTGAAACAAGGACAGTCTGGAGAAATCAAGAGATACGGTTCCTTGTGTGTCTAAGGGCTGGTGGGGAGCGGGCGGGGAGTAAGCTACCACTAGACTCATTCCCCCCATCCACTATGTGGCTCATCCCATGATACTGTCCCTTCTGGAAGGTGGAGTAGGAAGCAGACCATTATACTCCCAAAGACCTCTATGCACAAAAACCTGGTTACACATGACACACCATATATATGGCTTTTGCTATAGTAAATATCTTGTCTACTCCATCCAGAATTTGGTATGTCTTTATGAGTCACTCCTCATTCCTTTTGAAAAGGAGAATGTTTCCTATCTAACACTACTAAAGAGTCCCAATAGAAATCATGATTCTCTGTGTGGTATCCTACAGAAACAAAGGCGTGACTCAAGCTGCTTAAAGTGACACTGGACTGAAGTTGTGGTGGCACAGGTGGTCTGCATTGAGTACTTTGCTGAAGCACCCTTAACGGCAATCAGAACTATACACAACTTTCCAAACAGAAAAGGAGGACTTGTGGCACCTGAGAGACTAACAAATTTATTTGAGCATAAGCTTTCGTGAGCTACAGCTCACTTCTTCGGATGCATTCAGTGGAAAATACAGAGGAGAGATTTATATACATAGAGAACATGAAACAATGGGTGTTACCATACACACTGTAACCAGAGTGATCACTAAAGGTGAGCTATTACCAGCAGGAGAGCGGGGGGCGGCGGGGGGGAAACCTTTTCTAGTGATAATCAAGGTGGGCCATTTCCAGCAGTTGACAAGAAGGTCTGAGGAACAGTGGGGAGTGGGAGGGGAGGGGAGGGGATAAACATGGGGAAATAGTTTTACTTTGTGTAATGACCCATCCACTTCCAGTCTCTGTTCAAGCTTAAGTTAATTGTATCCAGTTTGCAAATTAATTCCAATTCAGCAGTCTCTCGTTGGAGTCTGTTTTTGAAGTTTTTTTGTTGAAGTATTGCCACTTTTAGGTCTTCTCCATGGATCCAGATGATGAACTAGTGATGGCTAATGGCGTTCTGTTATTTTCTTTGTTGGGCCTGTCCTGTAGCTATGGGTACCCGCATGGCCCCACAGTGTGGCAACATTTTTATGGCTGACTTAGAACAACGCTTCCTCAGCTCTCGTCCCCTAATGTCCCTACTCTACTTGCGCTACACTGATGACATCTTCATCATCTGGACCCATGGAAAAGAAGCCCTTGAGGAATTCCACCATGATTTCAACAATTTCCATCCCACCATCAACCTCAGCCTGGACCAGTCCACACAAGAGATCCACTTCCTGGACACGACAGTGCTAATAAGCGATGGTCACATAAACACCACCCTATACCGGAAACCTACTGACCGCTATTCCTACCTACATGCCTCCAGCTTTCACCCTGACCACACCACACGATCCATTGTCTACAGCCAAGCTCTACAATACAACCGCATTTGCTCCAACCCCTCAGACAGAGACAAACACCTACAAAACAAGATCTCTATCAAGCGTTCTTACAACTACAATACCCACCTGCGGAAGTGAAGAAACAGACTGACAGAGCCAGAAGAGTTCCCAGAAGTCACCTACTACAGGACAGGCCCAACAAAAAAAATAACAGAACGCCACTAGCCGTCACCTTCAGCCCCCAACTAAAACCTCTCCAACACATCTTCAAGGATCTACAACCTATCCTGAAGGATGACCCATCACTCTCACAGATCTTGGGAGACAGGCCAGTCCTTGCTTACAGACAGCCCCCAGCCTGAAGCAAATACCTACAAGCAACTATACCCCGCACAACAGAACCACTAACCCAGGAACCTATCCTTGCAACAAAGCCTGTTGCCAACTGTGTCTACATATCTATTTAGGGGACACCATCATAGGGCCTAATCACATCAGCCACAATATCAGAGGCTCGTTCACCTGCACATCTACCAATGTGATATATGCCATCATGTGCCAGCAATGCCCCTCTGCCATGTACGTTGGTCAAACTGAACAGTCTCTAGTAAAAGACTAAATGGACACAAATCAGACGTCAAGAATTATAACATTCAAAAACCAGTTGGAGAACACTTCAATCTCTCTGGTCACTCGATTACAGACCTAAAAGTGGCAATACTTCAACAAAAAAACTTCAAAAACAGACTCCAACGAGAGACTGCTGAATTGGAATTAATTTGCAAACTGGATACAATTAACTTAGGCTTGAATAGAGACTGGGAGTGGATGGGTCATTACACAAAGTAAAACTATTTCCCCATGTTTATTTCCCCCTCTCCACTGTTCCTCAGACTTTCTTGTCAACTGCTGGAAATGGCCCACCTTGATTATCACTACAAAAGGTTTCCCCCCCGCCGCCCCCCGCTCTCCTGCTGGTAATAGCTCATCTTAAGTGATCACTCTGGTTACAGTGTGTATGGTAACACCCATTGTTTCATGTTCTCTATGTATAAAAATCTCCCCACTGTATTTTCCACTGAATGCATCCGATGAAGTGAGCTGTAGCTCACGAAAGCCTATGCTCAAATAAATTTGTTGGTCTCTAAGGTGCCACAAGTACTCCTTTTCTTTTTGCGAATACAGACTAACACGGCTGCTGCTCTGAAACATTCCAAATGCAACCTCACTAGTTTTATACATACTATTCAGGTTCTTATACCATGAGCACTGTGGTATCTCATGCCTTGTGAGGACACAATTTCAAAACACACTGACATTTTTTATTACAGAATATTGATATGGCTTAATTTCAATATGGTTAAACATTTATCCAAATATGTGTTTCAACCAGTAATTTTCTGCTGGAACAAGTTTATCTTCTGTTTTAAATTAACATGCTTAAGTTTTGTATCTACTGCTAGATACAAATTTAAAAACCTTTTCTTCCTTAGCAAGAAGCCCAATTCTATCCTTGCATATGCATAAACTCCCACTGACATGACTGAGAGTTACACGAGTGTATCTGGAAGTCACACTGAACCCATAAAAAGCCTAGTGATAGGGGCTGAACAATAAATAAGACCTGTAAAAGGTATTTAGTACAAATCTGTCTTCTCTTTATTCTAGATTTCCTGAATTATGTGGATCATAAGAATCTAATTTCTCATGTTTCCAATCCACTTTCTAAAAATAAATCTAAGTTTTTAAATTTATAATGGCCTTTAGTTTCATAAGGTTTTATTTTGCTGTATGCTCTTGAAGTGGACAGCAGGGGGAGAGATAGCTCAGTGGTTTGAGAATTGGCCTGCTAAACCCAGGGTTGTGAGTTCAATCCTTGAGGGAGCTATTTAGGGATCTGGGGCAAAAATTGGGGATTGGTCCTGCTTTGAGCAGGGGATTGGACTAGATGACCTCCTGAGGTCCCTTCCAACCCTGATATTCTAGGATTCTAAGTGTTAGTTTGAGAGGTCTAAAACGTTGTCTGAGTCTCTTGTAAGGTACCAGACTTACAGAATAACTTCTATTCAGTTAACAAGTACTTTTAGTGTGAAATCCTGGCTCCAATGAAGTCAACAGCAAAATTCTGACCTTAAGGCTGAAATTCAGGCCCCATTAATTTTTTGTACAAAAGTTAAAATTACCACTTGATACTTTTCTTTCATTGCAATGTACTTGGAGATCATTGGGAACAACCTCTATTCAAAAGCTATGTATTTTTATTTTTTTAATACAGAATTTTAAGGCTCAAACACAACTTCCAGTGACATCAAAGGGAGTCTTTCCAACATCCATGGTAGCTGCATTACACCCTTAATATTTACCCTGATAGAAAATAGGAGTCATTCATGTGACACAGCTCTTGTAATTTTTCCTTAAAAGTGATGGCAAGTAACTGGTTATTCTACAGAAGAATCATATTTTACAAAGGAGACAGTAAGGCAAAGTTTTAGATCAGTCAAAATACCATTTGATGAGGATGCAGCTAAATACTTAAAGCTCTACAACATATTAATTTATTTCAAACATGCACAAAGTTCAATGTCAGCATTGTCTAGCCAATAAATCAAATTTGTAGACAAAACTTGTTTGGACTAGTTATGAAAAATTAGAAGGGATTCTCCAAGAAAACCACAAAGCAGCTCATTTAAGGTCAATTTAACAGTATTATTCTGTTTTTCTTCCAGCCCCAACGTAAGATTTCAGTACCTCAAAGGAAACTGTAAGAGTATCTATTTGCATTCCCCCTAGGTGATTGGCAGTTCAACACCAATTAGTTCAAAATTACACTGTTACTAGCGTGGAATAAAAACACCACCTTTCATCTTTCTTACATAGGTAAGGATCCTTCAGAGCCAATAACTTTGATCACGTAAGTATTTTTGATCCTGCTCCACCCGTCTCTTTGGATTCAGGAAAACTAACAGCTAAAGGCAACTTTTTTTTTCCTCTTAATATAAAAAAAAAAGTCCCAGCTTTATTCTTTTTCTGTACAAGTGATGTAGGTATTGAAACATTATATGCTGGAAACAGAAACACTTTCCCAGTATCTCTTCAACAACTAAAAATGTTAGGGTAGATATCAGAATTGTCAAACTTTTTTTTCCCTATGACTTCTGGCTGTTCATTAATGAGACATACAAGTTTACTTGTAAGAAGGTATAAAGGAATTAATATTCATAATTAAAATTGTGTAATACTACAATTAGATATTTTAAAAATATGGAAGGATTTATGGAAAATTTAGTCTACTGCAACTTAGTCGCAAACACTTCAATTTGTAACACTTATGGAGTATATTTTTCAGAACACTTTTTATTGCTTCACTGATTAACTAACTAGGATGCTTACTTAGATTAAATCCATTAATTGGGAAAGTAGGCTTAATATTACCACTAGTAAGGCTGCTGAAGAGCTGCTGTGTCATAGTTACTGCAAGTCTACATTATAATGCATTATCTCAGGTATTTGTTACTGCAACAAAAGCAAATTCACTTAGGCAGTCTCAGTGGTATATCTGAAAATCACAAATTTTGATCTCCAATGTCCAAGAGTCAAATTTTACAATGCTACAATTAGCATAGCAGCTTACCATATACACCACTTTTATAAAAGAAAAAATCATGTGGTAAAGGTGAGTTACTAAACAAAACACATTTTTTGAAACAGACCTAGAAGAATTTCCCTGCAATCTTGTCTTGGAACCAAAAGTGCACATGCTTTAAGGAATTATAATTAGTATAACTGAAGTTGTTTAAAATGAAAATAATTCTTTTTGTTCAAAAACTAAGAATATTTTGTTTAAATTCATTGCTGTCATTTTAAGATCCAATTCCCCAACACTAAAAACCTTGTAAAAAAAACTTTTAAAAATAGAGTTTCTTTTCTACTATTTGTAAGTATTAAGATACCTTTGTAAGGCAAAAACAAAGCTTCCACAATCTCTAGCACTTGCCACACAAATGAGGTTTCTATCTAAATTGTACTTTAAATGAAGTATGGCAAAAAAATTAAGAATGAAAAATTGCTTGCTTTATATAAAAATCTCTCCATCCAAACCCTATTTCCGTGCTCACACTTGAGCTACTGGCTCAGCGAAATTCATCCATTTTCACTGGTACTTCCATCATCGTATTCTTTCTACTACATTAATTTAATATTTCATAAGTATATTTAGTGCAATTAATTTCCCCACAATCTGAAAGATAATTGGTGTACAATATGTCACTTTTGATCCTACTTATACACAGTAAAAACTCAGTGTTACTGGATTATATTACCACCACTTGTACAGTGGTGGGAAATCCTCATTCCATTCAATTAATGAAGTTTTTGCTCACTGATCACTTTACTTGTGGCTATAAGGTGGTTTTTCTTATCTCTACTGAAAGGACATTACTACTTCTTGACTTTTCCCCAAAATATCAATACAAGCTCCTATAAATATAATTTTCCTTACAACCCTTATCAGTTATAATGCAGTTTTTACTGTGACTTTTTATTACATCACTGAGCTGTCTTTTTTGAAGACTGTGTATGTGTTATCTGATTGGCACCAAAAATATGCTTGGCACTGGACACTATGCAAAAATAAAGACAGTACCTATTCTAAAAAGCTTACAGTCCAAAGCGCACAATGATGGAAATGATTTAGGAGTGGTTTGTTTTTAAATTATAAACTTCTTCTGGGCCTCACAAATAACCTCTAATCGGCACCTGAATTAAGTTGTATTAATTTTCCCTTACTTTTTATTATATGCTGTGAATGTTTCTATAATATTTAGATTATACTTGGAGAGTAAGCAACTACAAACAGGGACTAGACCTGCTTCTGTACCTGTATAACATCTACCATGTATTGGACACTGCTGGGAACAGATAATATGAACAAATAATCATTTATAATATAGTTGCACAGCCTTGTGAGCAGGAGAAAACCAACATCCAAAATATCATTTTTAGCCTTCCTATTATATTCTCTTGGTGAATAGTTGATGTTATTCTAAGCAAACTGTAATGAATACTTGAACAACTAAAAGGCCATTTCTCCATAAAGTTTCTGTACATACCATAAACATTTTCATGACAACATGAAATATTCAGCAACAAATATTTTACAGTTACTAGCGAACATCAAACACCAAGAACAATTATAATTACCCCATGATAGCTTCAAAGAGATTCACTGAACACACCTTTGTGTGTTATGGGTCTAAAAAGCTCATCTATGCAGCAGCTGCTGTAAACACTATAGTACAGCAGTATACTCTAAACCTGCCTGAAATGCCTATGCAGGCATATGGGTACTGCAATGTGATCAGAAGGCCAGTAATCTCAGCTATTTTGGACCAGGATGGGGAGTGAATTCCTAAATTCCATAAAAGGAAAAGAGTTCAGAAACAGAGTATCCCCATAATTCAATCTATGAATTGCCCTTTGGAACTGACGGCATGTCCACACTACCCTCCTTCTGTCGGTGGTGTGCTTCCTCATCAGCTGTGCTTCCGATGACTTAAGAGGGGCAGTGGGGGCGGGGGGAAAGAGATTGGGCTCTCAGCTCCCTGCTGGGAGCCTGGCTGTCCCCAGGCTTTCGGCTCCTGCTCCCTGCTCGGAGCCCAGCAGCTGCCCCCCAGCCCTCGGGTCCCCACTCAGGAACCCCGGCTGGATGGGCAGCCTCCCAGGCTGTTGGCTCCCCACTGGGAGCCCGGCTGCACCCAGCAGTGAACACCATGCCCAGAAACTGGGTGGCTTCCAGGTTCCCAGTGGGGAGCGGAGAGCCGAAAGCCCAGGGAGAGGTGAGGAGGGGAGGAAGGGAGTCCTGCCCCTGGCAGGGAGATCCTGCGGGGCGTGGGTAGTTGGGAGTCTCAGTACAACCAGGCTCCCAGTGAGGGACAGGGAGCCCATAGTCTGGACAGCACCCAGGCTCCCTGCAGGAAGCAGGAAGCCAGGACCCCGAGGGGCAGCAGGACTCCCCCTGGGGAGCAGGGAGCCCAGCCGGCCTGAGTAGCCTGACTCAGAGTATGGAGCCTGGGCAGCAACCTGGCTGGGAGCTGGCGCCGGGCTTTCTTGTCAATTTCACTTAACGAAAATGGCAGCCAACAGCCAATACAAGAAACCCGCAGTGTCTACATGGACACTACATCACCCTAACTACACCAACATAAGCCCTATGCCTGTCATGGAGGTAGAGTTATTATGTCGGTGTAGTAGGGCGTTTACATCGATGGGAGCCAGGTTGTACTGACAATACTACCCATAATACTTTTATTCCAAGCATTTAAATATGCATATTATTAAACATTAAAATAGCAGTTATCTAGTCCAAACTGGCTTGTACCTTTATTAAAGTCCTGTTCACTTATGCTAAGTATTCCGTATCACCTTGCATTAGCTGAAGTAAACTTTGGTTTAAGTAGATAGGAAAACTGTCAACATAATGATATACAATCGTTTCCTCATAGCAAGAGAAAAGGTATTACCCTCACAAATCTATCCATCCTGGCACAGGCCTAGAAGGTATCTTCATGCCTCTTAGTATGTGGAATGTATGAGTTTTCGAACAAAAGATAAAGGGTACACCTTGGTACCAGAAACAAACAAGGTAAAAAGTTGATTAATTGAATCCAGTTTCAGGTGAGGTATATAGTACCTTTTACTGGTAAACATGTGTAAGCAGGGTCCAAATGAGCTCTCCCCGACATCTAGTGATGAACTGAGGAAGGGGACTTCAGGAGCCAACCTTGTTTGCATGGGCACACCCACCGTGCTGAGGGGCTCAGCATGATGGGGCTGTTTTCCCAAATGATCACTTTTGGCTGGTGTTGGATCAAAAGTCACTTTGCTGTTGGGGCAGAGGTACTAAAGTGTTGTTATTCTTGTTGTGTGAATCAAGGGAAGCTGAACTATGCTTAGCATACCCTGATTGAGGGACTAACCCTCAACTAAATTGCATGTGGTAGGCAGGGGATATGGGTGCCAAAGCCCAATGGAGTTGACAGAGGGTGCGGACAGGTACTTGTACCTGATGGTGTGGGCCCCACCTAAAGGTCCTAGACACCATTTGATCATTTCTCTCTCCACTGTGTAACAACAGAGAGGATTAAGACTCAACTGAGAGTCTTGTTGCACACCAGTAGAACTGAAATCATGGATAAGCTGCCTAAGCATTAGATCTGCTTTGGGACAGTGTCTCTGATGCAAGAAACTGCCCAGTCTGCACTAGCAATGAGGTTTTCCCATTAACAGCTGAAATCACAGAGTTGAAATCACTGAGAGCTGTGTTAAGTGTCAAGACGTTCCAGAACAGCAGAGAGTGGGAGATGAGCTCACACAGATGCACCTCTGAACTCTGGGTCGTCCCGGACCAAGGACAACAACTGGGAGTGCAGTGTGGTGGAGGGAGAAAGGGGCATTTTTTAGTTGCTGGACTTAATAACCTGAGTCAAAGGGACATTGCCCAACCTACTCTCGGGTGGGTCTTTTGTTTATGACTTTATGTTTATGAATCCTGCTTGTGGCGTTTTCCCAAATTAATGCCAGGTTACTTCCCTCCTTTTATTAGAAATTCCTATTTTACACTCGGACTCTGTGCTTGAAAAAGGGGAAGTGTTGCCTCGGAGACACCCAAAGGGTGGTGTGTAATTCTCCCAGGTTAATGAGTGGGGGATCGAGCCGGTTTTGTGTTGTACCATTGAAAAGGAGCCCCTAGATACTGAACCCAGCCCTTGTTGCTGCCGACTACAACTGGCAGAAGGGTTGCACGAGTAAGGTATAAAAAGAGGACTAAGAACATAACTTTGGGGAGCACATCTTCTGCGTAAGGTGAATGCAATATCGCTACACAGGACTGCTCTTTAGAAACTGGTATCCTATAGAACCTTTTCTTGTACCATACTAATAAACCAGACAGAAACTGATTATTTGGTCTCGAGCATACTGTATAATGAACCAAAGTGTGGTCAACCAATTCATTATACAATTTATCAACACCTTGGAGAAGACGGTAGCACTGCATGTCCCAAACAGAAAACAACAAGGGGACAAGGGAATGTAGAGTGAAGACTGAAGGTAAGAATGCAGGGAAATAGGGCAAGAGAAATGTCAGTGAGGGCAGAAGACTGAAGGGAAATGGAGGAAAAATCCAGTAGAGCAGAGTTTGCGGGAAGGCGTTGACAGGAAGTTGGCAGAAGAGGAAGATAATAAAGCCTCCCATGAGTGATTAGACTGAGACACCAGCAGGCCGGGTGCAGAACCTACGTATAAGGGCGTTTTTCCACTCTGAAAACGGTCACACAAGTTGGGGATGTATCACAGGGTTAAAAACAGATCAATTAAAAAGGTAAACCTTCAAAAAAATTTTAAAAATCATGATTTTTAATAGACTCAACTTTTTTTGAAATCTTAGTGTTTGCAACATTATACAGATGCACTTCACTAATAACTGTTTATGAAGAGCTTTGAGATCACATGAAAGACACAGCCGAGGAGCAAAGTTACACTAAAAAGCATGAACTACTTAAAACTTTCTGAACCTACTGTAATGGATTACTTTAAAATTCTCTGTTGGGAGACTCTGGATTGTGGAAAGCTGCTCTGATATGTAAAATTTAAGCTAATAATTCATTAAAAAATAAATCAAGGATCACCAAGTGAGCACTCATCTCCTAAGCTGACAAAATGCAGAAATCCTTCCTCTTTACAGTACCCAGTATCTTATTAGTAACTGGATTCCTCTCCAAATTAGACTAAGGATTTACTTATAGCATTTTAGAAATATGTTTGATTGTAGTGGCAAAACAATTGACTTGTTGCCAATTAGTCTGAGCCTTCACATCACAGACAGACTTCCTGAACATGATCAGAAAACCACCAATAACAGATATTATAAAATAAAACAGGGAGGATCCTCATGGTTCTGTGCAAGTAGGGGCATGGAATAGTTTAGATGAGTGAAAGCCTACAGCTTCCAGGACAAGGTAAGAGATCCTACTTATGGTGAAATGAATGCTCAAGACCAGGAAGTGCTGTTTTTCTTTGGTTTAAATATTATATTACACAACACAACACATGTACCGTTTAGTCTCCTCTGGATTGCTTCTTCCTCTAAGGTGATGATGTATATCTGTTCATCCAGGTCTTCAAGGATCTGAAATTAGAAATGCAAATGCTAATTGATAAACACATTCATTTAAATGGATATCTTGCTTGCCAGAATTTATGAGTCTACTTTTTGGATTAAAACTACTTTTGAAGAAAATATAAACATTACTGGTACAAGAAGGCTGCATAAAATATTATCACATTGTCTATGATTAAAGATACTCAGAACTCTAATTATAATCACATGGTTAACTGTCCCATAAAACTTTCCTTTTGGTCTAAAACCTTGATTAGTCTCAGTCCAAAGGAATTGGGAGGGGGAAGGGGGGTTAAGAGGAGTTTAAGCTAAATTCAGTCATTTAAGTTACACCAAACATATTTTTTTAATCATTTTGTGCACAAAAAAATAAAAAATGGCTGACAACTTATCAAACTTCACATTTGACTAGACTACAAAAAGGAAGAATTGCAGAGTTTGTAAAAACAATTACTGTAAAGTTTACATGACAAAACAGTTTTCACAGAGTCCGACATTTCAAATGGCAAAATTGCCAGTGAAGTTGTGAAAAAGCATGTAATTTTAGTGACGTTCTTAGGTTTTGTGTATCTACAGAGCACTTGAGCTTAAAAAACTTAATAGGTGTGGAAATGCTTTATGCTCTCCAATGTCACAAGTAGGGTTTTACCAGTCATTTTATTCCCAAAAATACTGGGCAATGAAATGGAAAAAAATTAATGCTCTCACACAGTCATCTCCATGCCTTCTTTCATGCAGCACTCATGTATAGAATAAGCTTCTCTGAATTCACACATAAGGCCTCTACCACATCCACATATAAGTCCCTCTTACAAATTCATTTCTGCCATACTGCCTACAGTGAACCAAGTTCCCTAGTACATAAGTTCTCTGTTGTTTTTCCCCTCCCAAACCTCTCTCATTTGATCTTCGACTGTAAGCACCTCAAACCAGGGACCAGCCTTTTTAAGTGTTTGGAAAGTATCTAACACACAGTTGGCATTACCGCAAATAAAAAATATCAATACTGTAGTGTTTAATTCAACCATAGTGTATACAATATATTAAGCTAGTCAGTTAAGTTGGAAAAAACAAATACCACCAGAGAAAATTTTTATGAAGAGCACAGATATGATGCTATGAAACCAAGATGTTCTATTTCTTACCTATTCAATATTTCTATACTAAATTATAGAAACTTAGTGGAATTAGACAGCAAAGTTACTATCCACGTATATATGACTGCATAAATTCAGTGATTCTAGAATAAGTAATTACATATGATTTACAGAATTGGGCATTATAAATTAAAATAGACATTTAAAAACAAAAACATGAAAAATATTCTACAATCAATCCCAATAGGAGCAACTCAGGCCCTGATTCTACAAAGACTTATGTAAATGCTTAATTTTAAGCATATTAGTAGTCACTTGATTACTAAAGTTAAGCACATGTATAAATCTTTGCTAGACTGGGGCCACATTGTGTAAAACATAGGGCATTGGTTTTAAAGTGCAGATACCAGAAAGTTTTGCAATCCAGTAGCACAATCAATTATCATTGTTTAATATGTGAAAGCAATATATTTTGCAAAAAGAAATTTGTCTGAATATGGCTATGGTACTGTATCTTCTATTTTAAAATATTGTCAAAAGTGTAGAAATACATTGTACTTACTGTTGGCTTCACCAGCAACTGACCCATCACTGTAAACATTCGTGAAAGCCCCACTGGCGTGCATACTGTGGAGGAAAAGATATAAATAACCTTGATTAGAAAATGCACAGCAATTATATCTACATTATGAACATATTCTTACTTATAACTGAATATTCTTCTTTTTCAGCTACATTTTGGTTAGACCTCTGTACTCCACCATCACACTAGAAATATCAGCTTTCACGGAATATTGAACAATCCCCTGGGCCTGGTTCTGAGATTATAAACTGGTGATCCAAAACTTTTTACCAGCATGGAGTAGAATGTAATCAAAGATCCCTTCCTTTGTTTAAGCTGGCTACTCTTTACATATCTGCTGCCATATACTTTGAATAAATGGTTAACTGCGGCTTTACACAAATACATAAATGTAGTTTTGCTTCCTATCTTATTAAGCTGATAATAGCTTCAGTAAATTTCTTACAAATTTTTAAAACCACCTCTCATTTAATACACTACTAATGAAGACATTACCACCAAAAAGCATTTTAAAACAACAAGTTAGGTGGTTCTCAAGAATGGCGTTTTCACACATTTTGGTAGGTATCTCCATTTGCTGCCAGTTGTAACAAATCTCCAGTACTGAAAGGTCATGAAGAACACCTTTGCCTTCAAACAGTGTATGTATGTGGGAGATGGTGGAGGTGATGATTTGGAAAGTGGGAGAAGCGAAGACCTAAATGACGTTCATTATTAGAAAAGGCATTCTTGTTTAACAAGGAGTATCAGAAGAATGAAATGGGTTGTTCCTTTCCTTTTACACTCTATTTTTATTAAACAGTATTTCAGTACAAACCTTAAGAGTTATGTAAAAAATTTCAGACTTGGTGCCTAAAATCAGACAGCTAAATCCAAAGTTCTTCAGGTCTGATAAAGTGACAATTGCTGGCCCTGTCCTTTGTAGTGAGCCAATTACAGAATTCCCACAATGGCTGTACACTTTTTATCTAGAATTCAGACAAAACTCATGACAGTCAAAAGGAGAAGGCCACTCTCCCTTTCTTAGTAACTGCAGAGAAACATGGTTCAAATTATAAGGTAACTGTGGGCTCTCACTGGGATCTGTAGCTTTACATCACCATTCCTCCCCAAAGGGGGAGAGAGTCAAACTCTAAGTGGCCCTGGCCGATCAGAGGTAGTGACTGGATGTACAATAGTCAAATGATCCACCAGTAAGACTGGCCAGAACCCAGGTCACCATGGCCAGTGGGTCAGGGATTTTCCTTTCTGGGTACATAAGGAGACATTTCAGGCACAAAGGAGGGAGAACTGCCTAATGCCTATTACATGAGATTGAGTTCTGGATCAATTCCTGTCCCTGACTTGTTGTGCAATGCTGGTTTTTTCCCCCACACTTTGTACAAATGTGGATACCTTGTAAGCAGCATGAGGATTAGTTCATTTCATTTGCAAATTGCTTTGAGGTTCTGAGGTCCTAAGATGAAAGATGTTAATTCTATTTGTTTACATATTTCAAGAACCAAAAGTTTGAGGTATAAGTTTTATAAGAGAAAAACCTGCATGGGAACACAAATTGAGAAAAAATCTAAGTGAAAAAAGCACTTGGGAAAGTGTCATAATACCTCTAATTCACTCTTTTTTCATCCTCAAGTTATATGCAGTAAAGTAATCCTGAACCTCCTATGACCTAAAAATATTACTTTTCTTCTACAATAGTCCGAAAAATACTTACAGAGAAGTAATAAACATCCCATCAGCGATATACAGGAATATAAATAAGGGAGGTAGAATTCCCAAAGATCTGTAAAGGAAATTTTCAAGAGTGACAGCCTATTAAATATATGCTGTTTATGTTCTATTTGAATCTATTTACTAGTAGTTAGCAAACACTAAGAAAATTTACTTTTGAGTCTGACTGGCTTAAACTTAGATCTTTCCTTAAGTTAGAACAATTTAAGGAAATGACTTTTCCAGGATTGCACAATACGATTTTAAAAAGTAAATCAAGAATTAAGCAGTTTATAAAATTGTGGACAACAATCTCCTTGACACTTTAGGAAGAAAAGCCAAGTATCTTAAAAGCTACTTGAAGAACCTACTTCTAACATTAGGTATGTAGACACTCTGAACAAGAAAGCTGAATTTCCTCAGTTTGCCATAAGAATCATGTAAAAACACTAGCTGAATGCAAAAATCAAGTACTGATTGGGAATGGGTTACATTTGTTCAAAGTAAAAAAAATCAATGCAGTATGGGGATTTACTATAAATGAATTTTAATTGAAAACATCAACTTCTATGCTGTACACAGCTAAACTTATTTTTAAAAATATTCCATACCGTACAAAGACTCCATACTGGTAGCATCATTGTCAATGAGAGCTGATGCCACCCACACTATTCCAAAGATAAGCAGCCCAAGAAGAATAAGCATAACAAGTGTTTCCAAAATACGTGCTCTGATCCCCTAGGAAAAATAAAACATTTTCAATATATTTAAATATTCTGAACATAAGGCAAATTAAATAAGAATTATTATATAATTTCACACACATACATACACATACATTGTAAGAGCACATGCAAGATATTTTTATACACAATGGAAAAAGCATATAAGTGCTTATGCCCTCATACTGCCTAGACTAGCTTTTTTCCCTTAGAAAATTGTTTAAAATTATTTAAGCTTTACAGTTCTCATTAATCCCATCCTAGAAAGAATTTTTTATACCTTATGATTTTGCTAGGACAGTTTTAAAAGATGGATTACTTTTCTAATACTTTCAGCCAACAAAGTGGATTGGCAAATTTTTATCTATGATTCCAATCAAAGGAATGGAAAGCCAATTATGGCAAATAGCCAAATAGCCCAGCCAACATTAAACCCTGCACAGGTACAATGCACCCATCTACCTAAAATAGTCTTCAACTGTAATTGCTTCTGCATCATTCCTCACAGTCTACAGAGCCCTCAAGTGTACAGTTAGAGTACTACTCACTCTCTATCTAGCCACATATCATTGCTGCAGTTACATCAGACTTCTAATGTGCCCAACATTGGGTGGAACACACTTCATCTTGAATAAACATGCACCACACAAGCATATAAAAAGATTCTATGATACATACACGCACAAAGTGTAAAAGGCTGTATTAATGCATTGTTAAGTTCGCAAATTTAAACAGAATATACAAGAGAATACAATGAGCAGTCTACTCAATAATAAATGTTAGTATTACTGTGAGAACCTAAAATTTTTCTTCACACATCCCTAACATAATGTAAGTAGCCCTGCGATTACATTAACAGCTTTTATATTTAATTTTCTTGGGTTTCCTGAAGAAACCTTCTCCTTTGAGGATTTTCAATACAGGTCCCCCAGACTACCCTGTGGTCAGGGCCTGTCTGAGGATTCTGCCTTCTGTTGTGTGCACATGTGCACCCCAAGTGTGTGAACCTGTACTGAAAAATCTACTCTAAGAACTCTAGTTACCAGTGAAAAAGAAACAGCTACTCGCCTTCTGTAACCATTGTTTGAGATGTGTTGCATATATATATCCATTACACCATAAGTGTGCATGCATCTTGCGCCCATGCCAAAGATTTCCCAAGCAGTACCCGTAGTGGCAGCCCCACACACATCCCAATTGCTTTGTGCTTCCAACTGAGAGTATAAAAGCTGGATCCATCCCACCACTCCTTCAGTTCCTTCGTGCAGGGATCCTAATGATAGACTACAATGGGTTGGGGAAGGAGGGTGGGTCATATAATAGACATGTGCAACATATCTCGAAGAAAACAGTTACAAGAAAGTGAGTAATCACTTCTTCGAGTATTTGTATATGTCCATTACGCCATAGGTGATTCCCAAGCCACTATTAATGGAGTTGCGGCTAGGAGTCTCATCACAAGAGTTTTTGTAGGAACACTTAAGAACCACGTTGCTGCTCTGCACACATCTACAGTAGGGACATTGCCCACAAATGCCATGAAAGCAGGAGTGCTCTGACCAGGTCCAGTAAAAGATTTTACCTCACCCATCTTGTCTCTCTAATATTCTGGGACAAACATGGCTACAAGAACACTGCATACTGATAACTTCACAGATGACGAGCTATCTTTGGCAGCATAGCACATAACAATGTAGCTGGTATCCATTTAGAGCAGGGGCAGGCAAACTTTTTGGCCCGAGAGCCACATCGGGGTTGCAAAACTGTATGGAGGGCCGGGTAGGGAAGGCTGTGCCTCCCCAAACAGCCTGGCCCCCGCCCCCTATCTGACCCCTCCCACTTCCCGTCCCCTGACTGCCCCCCTCAGAACCTCCAACCACCCCCCTGCTCCTTGTCCCCTGAATGCCTCCTCCCAAGACCCCCCGACCCTAACCGCCCCTCCAGGACCCCACTCCCTATCCATCACCCCCTGCTCCCTGACCCCTGACCGCCCCAACCCCTATCCACACTCCGCCCCCTGACAGGCCCCCCAGGACTCCCATGCCTACCCAACCTCCCACCCCGTTCCCCGACCGCCTCCACCCCAGAACCTCTACCCCATCCAACTGACCCCCTGCCCCTTATCCAATGCCCTAGCCCCCTTACCATGCCGCTCAGAACAGCATGTCTGGCAGCCCCACCACCTGGCCGGATCCAGCCACACCACCGTGCTGCCCCGCAGGAGCTCGCAGCCCCGCCGCCCAGAGTGCTGCCCCCCAGCAGCATGGCTGCTGGGGAGGGAGACAACCAGGGAGGGGCCGGGGGCTAGCCTCTCCGGCCGGGAGCTCAGGAGCTGGGCAGGATGGTCCCACGGGCCACATGTGGCCCATGGGCCGTAGTTTGCCCACCTCTGATTTAGAGTGTCATTCAGCTGTAATAGGATGACCTTTCATTCAACCTGCATAGGATATGAAGAACTGGGAAGACATTCCAAAGGACTTTGCTCTGTCCAGGTAAAATGCTAAGGCTCAGCGCACATCTAAAGTATACAGCTTTTATTCATCCCTGTGAGCATGTGGCTTTTGAAAAAAGACCTACAAGTATATAGACTGATTCAGGTGGAAATCAGATACCATCGGGGGAGGGGGCGGGAATCCTTACGTTGCAGCCTAGGCTGCACCTTGTCCGTGTAGAATATAATATATGGGGAATCTGTTACCAGTCATGCAAAAGTTCTCCCACTCTTCTAGCAAAACTGATGCCCACTGAGATGGCCACTTTTGCTAAGAGGTATAACAAAAAGCAGGAACCTAAGGGCTCAAATGGACGACCCACATAAGGGCAGACAGGACTATATTTAAATCCAAAGGTGGAGCTGGACCCCTGACAGGTGAAACAGCCTAATTTAGGAATCTGATTGTCATAGGATTGGAGAGAACACTATTACCATAAATACATGGGTGAAAAGCTGAAACTGCTGCCAGGTGTGCCTTAATAGAACTAACTACCAGACCTGACTCTTTGAGATGTAAAAAATGATTCAAAGAATTCTAGACTTTGGGCTGTGTAGGAAAGTCACTGTGGCTAGCTGCCCAGATGGAGAAATGCTTCAATTTAAGAAGGTAAGTAACTCTTGTAGAAGGCTTCCAGCTATCAAGCAAGAGAGTCTGGACTGACACTGACCAGTGCCCCTCCTCTACGTTTAACCATGGATGAACCACATTGTGAGGTGTAGCACCTGAGATGCAACACTTGCCCGAGATTCTGGGATATCTAGTCTTTTCTTCATGGCAGACGCAAGGGTTCTTGGGTGGATAGCCTCTGTAGGTCCAAGCACAAGGCTGCCCTTTCCAGGCTGGAGCCATGAGGATTGTTCTGCCTCTTTCTTGCTTCAGCTTGAAAATAACATGGGGAAAGTGTGTCACACATACAGCAAGCCTATGTCTCACAGGAACAGCAAAAAATACAGGAAAGCGGCCTGTGACCTACTCTTGGACAGAACTGGGGACATTTCCTGTTTTGTTGAGCTGTGATCCACTGTCAAAAATTATCTTAACCAAAACATTAATCCTGGAACAGCTATATTGAGAAACTATTCACGATCCAGACTGAAGGACCTGCTCATGTGGTCTACCAAGCTATTCTGAACTCCCAGCAGGTGAGATGCCTTGATGGCCCTGAATGTGTGGCAGGAACTGTTGCCATGCTTGGAATATTGCATAAAATTCAAGAATGTTTATCTATAACCTTGCCTCATGGGTGCCCCACAAGGCCTGAGCTTGAAATCACCCAAATGAGCTCTCCAACCCCATGGCTGAAGCATCTGTCATCAAAGTCATAGGAGGGAGAAATGGAGAGAATAATTTTTCCCCTCACATATTGTCCTGACTCATCCAACAATTCAGAGACAGTAACACCCTGTCTGGGATGAATACTAACTTGTCCAGTTTGTGAACATAAGCGTGGTAGATTGACTTGAGCCATGTCTGCATTCCCCAGAAGTGCAGCCTAGCGTGAGGGGTCACATATACAAGCAGCCATGTGACCTACGTGCCTGAGGCAATTCCTCACTGTGATTCATGGGTGTTCTCTGAATGACACACAGAGGGCCGCTATAGACAGGAACCTGGGAAGAGGCAGGTAAGCCCTGGCTGAGGTCGAATCCAGGACCACCCCAATGAACTCATCATCTAATTGGATTTTCTCTGTTTGTTTTCAGGCACAAGCTGCTGAACAAATGGAGAATTGGATGGATACTGGTCCCTACCTGATCACAGGAGTGATCCCATACCAACCAGCTGTCCAGGTAGGGATGCCCCCAGTGGAGACAGGCTGCCACCACAGTCATATTTGGTGAAATATGATGACAGTCCAAAGGATGGAATGGTTAACTGGTACAGTTTTTCCACCTATCACAAGCCTTAGGAACTGCCTTTGGCCAAGGCAAATTGCCGCATGGAAGTAGGCATCCTATAAATTTAGGGAAGCATACCAATCTCCTGAATCTAGAGAGGGGTAGAAAAGAAGCAAGGAAAACCACATGGAACATCAGAATATTCATAAATGATCTGGAAAAGGGTGTACACAGTGAGGTGGCAAAATCTGCAGATGACACAAAATTACTCAAGATAGTGAAGTCCAAAGCTGACTGCAAAGTTACAAAGGGATCTGACAAACTGGGGGAGGGGGCAACAAAATGGCAGATGAAATTCAATGTTGCTAAGTGTAAAGTAATGCACACTGGAAAAAAGAAATACTCACTGTACATAAAAAATGATGGGGTCTAAATTAGCTGTTACCACTCCAAAAAGATCTTGGAGTCATTGTGGATAGTCCTCTAAAACCCATCTGCTCAATGTGCAGTTTAAAAAAAAACAAAACAAAGCAAAAAAAACCCTGACAGAATGTTAGGAACCATTAGCAAAGGGACATAGAGATAGAAAATACCACAGTGCCACTATATAAATCCATCGTATGCCCAGAGCTTGAATATTGAATGCTGTTCTGGTCACCCCATCTCAAAAAAGTTATATTAGAATTGGGGAAAGTACAGAGAAGGTCAACAAAAATGATTAGGGGCATGGAACAGTTTTCATGAAGTGAGATTAAAAAGATGGACTGTTCATCTTGGACAAAGACTGCTGAGGGGAGACAGGATATAAAAATCACAAATGGTGTGGAGAAAGTGAATAAGAAAATGTTATTTACCCCTTCACGTAATAAAAGAACCAGAGGTCACCTGATTAAATTAATAGGCAGCAGGTTTAAAACAAACATAAGGAAGTACTTCTTCATACAGTACACAGTGAACCTGTGGAACTTGTTGTGAAGGCCAAACTTATAATAGGGTTAAAAAAAGAATTAGACCTATTCTCCGTGAACTTTTCTATCAATGGCTATTAGCCAAGATGGTCAGCGATGCAACCCCTTGCTGTGGGTGTCCCTAAACTTCTGACTGCTAGAAGCTAGGACTGGATGACTGAGTGGATCACTCGATAAAGTGCCCTGTTCTGTTCACTCCCTCTGAAGCATCTGGCACCAGCCACTTTTGGAAGACATGATACTGGGTTAGATGGACCATTGGCCTGACCCAGTATGGCCATTCTTATGTTCTTAAAGGTTGCTTAAGACAAAAACAGGGATAGAAGGTAATTAGAGGTGGGTGAAGGTGATAAGGGCAGAAGGAAGTGTGAAGGGGTAAGTTCTTCTTTGAGTGCTTGCCTTTGTCCATTATTCTGTAGGTGTGTGCTCATCTTATGCACTGATACTGAATACTTTTCCCTGGTGGAACCCACAGGAGCAGCCCCATTTGTGCCCTGGTTTCTTCATGCTCCCACCTGAGGCTATAATAAGAGGAGCTTTCCCACCCCCTCCTTCAGTTCCTTCTTACTGTCTGTGGTCCAGTCGGAGCATATCTGTACTTTACAGCTTTGTCCTCTGTGGACAAAGTCGCTTACAGTTAGCCTTTTTAAACTGATGGTGCTTGTTCTGCCCTTTGAACATCCTTGTTTATTTGATTTTTTTTTCCCTTTTCTTTTATTAGGCTCCGGAGGCCTCTGGTCCACACATATTGTGTAGAACCTATGCCAAAGTCCCCTGGCTTTAAGCCCTGCTCTGACTGTCATAAACCAATGTCTGTTAGTGGCCTACACTCTCACTGCTTAAAGTTTTGGATTAGATTCATATTAGAGATAGGTATCCGATCTGCTGGGACTTCAAATCTAGAATGAAGAAGCAGAGAGAAGAATACTTTGGATTAATTTTCCTGGAGGCTTCTCCCAGCATCAGAATCCCCTTGAATGGTAAAAGGGAGATCACTGACCACTCCTTCTAGGAGTGCTCTCCCAGTCTTGCCAGCAGACAGAGACCATAGGAGATTTTCTTCATCAGGGCCATCCTCTTCAAGGCATAATAGCTCTGACCACTCCTGTCCTCTGAAGCATAAAAAGACTGCATCAACTTCTCTGCAGCAGAAGGCCATTTTGGCACTGATGGTAGAGTGCACTGTTTGGCTTGCTGCTCCCCAGAACCAGCTCACAGTGGCTCTCAAAGAGCTGAGCAGTTGACTCTATCGAGGGCAGCTACTTCCTTGGTGACATCAGTCGATCCATTTTATCACTGCTTATGGAAGAGCAACTATCCATTTTGGTGCCAACACCACTAGAGGCCTACGTGGCTGTGAGAAATCTATTGTGCCTTTGGTACCACCATCACTGCTGATTTTGGACAAAGATCCTCCACCAGCACCGTTTAATGTTCCGTGGTCTCTGGTGGCCCCATCAGTCTCAGGTCTGGTACTGCCCTTACTGGCCTCTTTAACGAGGATGTCTGGGACCCCAATACCAGCTTAACCTCATCACATGGCACTGATATAACCAGGAAACTTTCAATGCTGCCATTAGTACCACAGTCTTGACATAGATCTAGGTCCTGGCCTCCAAGGACTTCTCTCGGTACCTCACTACCATGGCTTTTGGAGTAATCTTACTCCTTGTCAGAGTCCAAAGTGGGTTCCTGGGTCTCCCACTTCAGAGAGTCTAGGGCCTCCTCCAGAAACTGTTCCTACTCTCACAGAAGACTCTCTGTCAAGAGCAGATCCAGGGATTGGGAAGCCTGATCTAGATTCAACTGGCCTTCTGTATCAGCCTCTTCACTGGCTGTATTGAATGCCTTGGGGGATGTCTCCAGCATCGAGATTGACATCTTTGCGTCCTCATGGAAGCAGACTGCCAAGAAAGCAGACTTCCCCGACTGGTACCAACAGACCACAAATGGTCTTTACTAAACAGCAATTGGGTTTGAAGTTTTTTAAAATCTGAAGATTTCCTTCTGAACGTGAACAGTAGCTGGTTTTCAATCTCCCATAACTAATTTTGACTGTGCTAAATCTAGCTAAGACTTTTTTTAAACCCAGGAATAGTCTATGTTAAGTATGAAACTGGAAACTTCAGCGTTCAGTTACTGGAGAGCAAAAACGTTCAAAATTCAAACAAAATTTCCATGCACAGTATTTACCTTTTAACTCTGACTACAGTAAATATGCAGGACTTGATCCTCAGTTGACGTAAATTGGCATAATTCCATTCGTTTCAAACAAGTTATACCAGTTTAACCAGCATAAGATTTGGCCCAAAAGAGTCACAGTTGGAAGGGAGTAGTTTTGGTAAAATTATGAATCTCCATTTGTTCTCTTCAGAGAAGTATTAGAGGCAAAGCATGTGCAATACTATGAAGCTCCATTTGGTCATGAGAAAAAAAATTTATGAGATTAGAGGGAAGCACAGAGCCCTTGAAGGAGGCATTCAAGATAATCTGGTTTTTAGACATTGAGAGGGCATTCTAGACTCCTCTTCTAAACCCCTGGATTCAGGGAGAAAAATGGTCTAAGACTTTTTTTACTTCAGAGAGACTTAGCCAGTAAGCCTTGGTCTACACTAGGAGTTGAGCAGCGTTAAACTGATTTAACCCTGCACCCGTCCACACAACTAAGCCCTTTTTTCGACTTGAAAGGCTCTTAATATAGATTTCCTTACTCCACCCCCAACAAGGGAATTAGAGCAGAAATCGGCCTTGCCGGGTCAAATTTGGGGTACTGTGGACGTAATCAGACGCTATTGGCCTCCGGGAGCTTTCCCGGAGTGCTCCATTGTGACTGCTCTGGACAACACTCTCAACTCAGATGCACTGGCCAGGTAGACAGGAAAAGGCCCGCGAACTTTTGAATTTCAATTTCCTGTTTGGTCAGAGTGGCAAGCTGCAGGTTAGTGCAGAGCTCATCAGCAGCGGTGACCATGATGGAGTCCCAGAATCGCAATAGAGCTCCACCGTACCAAACAGGAGGTACGGGATCTGATCGCTGTATGGGGAGAGGAGTCCATGCTATCAGAACTCCGTTCCAGTTTTCAAAATGCCAAAACATTTGTCAAAATCTCCCAGGGCATGAAGGACAGAGGCCATAACAGGGACCCGAAGCAGTGCCACGTGAGACAGGAGCTGAGGCAAGCCTATCAGAAAACCAGAGAGGCAAACAGCCACTCCGGGTCAAAGCCCCAAACATGCCACTTCTATGATGAGCTGCATGCCATTTTAGGGGGTTCAGCCACCACTACCCCAGCCGTGTTGTTTGACTCCTTCAGTGGAGATGGAGGCAACACGAAAGCAGGTTTTGGGGACGAGGAAGATGATGATGATGAGGTTGTAGATAGCTCACAGCAAGCAAGTGGAGAAACCGGTTTTCCCGACAGCCAGGAACTGTTTCTCACCCTGGACCTGGAGCCAGTACCCCCCGAACCCACACAAGCCTGCCTCCCGGACCCGCCAGGCGGAGAAGGGACTTCTGGTGAGTGTACCTTTTAAAATACTATAAATGGTTTAAACGCAAGTATGTTTAATGATTAATTTGCCCTGGCATTCGTGGCTCTCCTGGATGTACTCCCAAAGCCTTTGCAAAAGGTTTCTGGGGAGGGCAGCCTTATTCCGTCCACCATGGTAGGACACTTTACAACTCCAGGCCAGTAACACGTACTCGGGAATCATTGTAGAACAAAGCATTGTAGTGTATGTTTGCTGGCGTTCAAACAACATCCGTTCTTTATCTCTCTATGTTATCCTCTGGAGAGGGATATCATTCATGGTCACCTGGTTGAAACAGGGTGCTTTTTTAAGGGGACATTCAGAGGTGCCTATTCCTGCTGGGCTGTTTGCTTATAGCTAAACAGAAATGTTCCCCGCTGTTAGCCACGGGGAGGGGGGAGGGATGAGGGAATAGCCACGCGGTGTGGGGAGGCAAAATGTGACTGAGGAACGAAAGCACATGTACTATGTATGTAATGTTAACAGCAAGGTTTACCGTGAAAGAGGGTACCCATTGTTCTATAAAATGTGTCTTTAAATATCACTGTCCCTTTTTTTTTCCTCCACCAGCTGCATGTGTTTCAAGGATCACAGGATCTTCTCCTTCCCAGAGGCTAGTGAAGATCAGCAGGCGAAAAAAACGCACTTGTGATGAAATGTTCTCTGAGCTCATGCTGTCCTCCCACACTGATAGAGCACAGACAAATGCGGGGAGGCAGACAATGTCAGAGTGCAGGAAAGCACAAAATGACCAGGAGCAGAGATGGCGGGCTGAAGAGAGTAAGTGGCGGACTGAAGAGAGGACTGAAGCTGAAAGGTGGCAGCAGTGTGATGAGAGGAAGCAGGATTCAATGCTGAGGCTGCTGGAGGATCAAACTAATATGCTCCAGCATATAGTTGAGCTCCAGAAAAGGCAGCTGGAGCACAGACCGCCGCTACAGCCACTGTGTAACCAACCGCCCTCCTCCCCAAGTTCCATAGCCTCCTCACACAGATGCCCAAGAACATGGTGGGGGGGCCTCCGGCCACCCAGCCACTCCACCACAGAGGACTGCACAAGCAACAGAAGGCTGGCATTCAATAAGTTTTAAACTTTTAAAGTGCTGTGTGGCCTTGTCCTTCCCTCCTCCACCACCCCTCCTGGGCTACCTTGGTAGTTATCCCCCTATTTGTGTGATGAATTAATAAAGAATACATGAATGTGAAGCAACAATGACTTTATTGCCTCTGCAAGCGGTGATCAAAGGGAGGAGGGGAGGGTGGTTAGCTTACAGGGAAGTAGAGTGAACCAAGGGGCGGGGGGTTTCATCAAGGAGAAACAAAGAGAACTTTTACACCGTAGCCTGGCCAGTCATGAAATTGGTTTTCAAAGCTTTTCTGATGTGCACCGCACCCTCCTGTGCTCTTCTAACCGCCCTGGTGTCTGGCTGCATGTAACCAGTGGCCAGGCGATTTGCCTCAACCTCCCACCCTGCCATAAATGTCTCCCCCTTACTCTCACAGATATTGTGGAGCGCACAGCAAGCAGTAATAACAGTGGGAATATTGGTTTCGCGGAGGTCTAACCGAGTCAGTAAACTGCGCCAGCATGCTTTTAAACCTCCAAATGCACATTCTACCACCATTCTGCACTTGCTCAGCCTGTAGTTGAACAGCTCCTGACTACTGTCCAGTCTGCCTGTGTATGGCTTCATGAGCCATGGCATTAAGGGGTAGGCTGGGTCCCCAAGGATAACTATAGGCATTTCAACATCCCCAACAGTTATTTTCTGGTCTGGGAATAAAGTCCCTTCCTGCAGCTTTTGAAACAGACCAGAGTTCCTGAAGATACGAGCGTCATGTACCTTTCCCAGCATTCCACACTGATGTTGGTGAAATGTCCCTTGTGATCCACCAGTGCTTGCAGCACTATTGAAAAGTACCCCTTGCGGTTTATGTACTCGCTGGCTTGGTGCTCCGGTGCCAAGATAGGGATATGGGTTCAGTCTATGGCCCCACCACAGTTAGGGAATCCCATTGCAGCAAAGCCATCCACTATGACCTGCACATTTCCCAGGGTCGCTATCCTTCGTATCAGCAGATATTTGATTGCGTTGGCTACTTGCATCACAGCAGCCCCCACACTCCAAACTGATTCCCGACTGACCGGTAGCTGTCTGGCATTGCAAGCTTCCACAGGGCTATTGCCACTCGCTTCTCAAATGTGAGGACTGCTCTCATCCTGGTATTCATGTGCTTCATGGCAGGGGAAAGCAAGTCACAAAGTTCCATGAAAGTGCCCTTACGCATGCAAAAGTTTCACAGCCACAGGGAATTGTCCCAGACCTGCAACACTATGCGGTCCAACCAGTCTGTGCTTGTTTCCTGGGCCCAGAATCGGCGTTCCACCGCATGAACCTGCCCCATTAGCACCATGATGCCCGCATTGCCAGGGCCTGTGCTTTGAGAGAAGTCTGTGTCCATGCCCTCATCACTCACGTCACCGCGCTGATGTCACCTACTCGCCGGGTTTCGCTTTGCCAGGTTCTGGTGCGGCATATACTGCTGGATAATGCGTGTGGTGTTTAATGTGCTCCTAATTGCCAAAGTGATCTGAGCAGGCTCCATGCTTGCCGTGGTATGGCGTCTGCACAGAAAAAAGGCACGGAACAATTGTCTACCGTTGCTCTGATGGAGGGAGGGGCGACTGATGACATGGCTTACAGGGTTGGCTTACAGGGAATTAAAATCAACAAAGGGGGGTGGCTTTGCGAGAAACAGAATGGCCCCCTCAAGGATAGAACTCAAAACTGGGTTTAGCAGGCCGTTGATTTCATGGAGGGAGGGAGGAGAAAATGAATACAAAACAAATCTGGTCTATTTCTTGTTTTGATCTACTTCATCTATCTTTATACATCTTGCTGGCAGCAGACTATGCAGTACGACCGCTAGCCATCATCATCTCCTGAATGCTCGGCAGAAGACGGTGCAGTATGACTGCTGGCCATTGTCTTCTGCTGGCTGCAGATTAAAAGACAGTGCACTGCCGGTAGGGCTGAATCGCCATGAAACGAAACTTAAAAGGGAAATGACTTGGCTGAGTCACTCCCATATTTGCCCAGGCGCCCCGACCTCATCAAGGTCGGTTAAAAGAGCACCCTGGACTACGTCGACGATGGCTACCAGTCATACTGCACTGTCTGCTGCCAAAAGGCAATAAACTGTTGCTGCATAGCAATGCAGTACTGCGTCTGCCAGCACCCAGGAGACATACGGTGACAGTTAGCTGAGCGGGCTCCATGATTGCCGTGGTATGGCGTCTGCACAGGTAACTCAAGAAAAAAGGGGCAAAACCATTGTCTGCCCTTGCTTTCATGGAGGGAGGGAGGGAAGGGGGGCCTGACTATATGTACCCAGAACCACCCACGACAATGTTTTAGCCCCATCAGGCACTGGGATTCAAATGTACCCAGAACTCAAATGGGCGGCAGAGACTGCAGGAACTGTGGGATAGCTACCCACAATGCAATGCTCCGGAAGTCGACGGTTGCCTCGGTACTGTGGACACACTCTGCCAATTACATGCACTTAGAGCATGTGGAGCATGTGTGGGGACACACACAATCGACTGTATAAAAACGCTTTCTACAAAACCGACTTCTATAAATTCGACTTAATTTCGTAGTGTAGACATACCCTAAGTCAACTCTAGCTGAAACATCTCCCTATTACTAATGCTCTATGAAGAAACAGACTCAAGTTTCCTCAACCTCCAAATTTCATGGGAATTTATTCTTTCTGGACTTGTGGAAAAGGTCTACTCTTCAGGGTTGAGAGGAGGTTGCTCTGGTGGACCTTAAAACATTAACAGAAACCTCCCCTTCCCTCTGAGATGCAGGAGGATGCTCAAAAGACTGGCAAAACAAGAATTATACTACAATAGAGGTCTGTAGAGCATAACTCTAAGTGGTGCACTTGCAGTCAATCTTTTTCCTTTTAAGAGAGAATTTCTTAATTCTAGTTGAAGTGTTCAGTTGAGTGACTTTCCCAAAGTCTGGGTGAGATTAGGGTATGAATTAGAGCAAAACAGATGAGACTCAACCTAGCTGAAACTGAAGTGATTACGGTCAGTTGTGGAAAGCAGCTACAGGATTTGGCCAAGATTATATTGACCCTCAATTAAAAAATGTTCATCCTTCACTTGTGATGAAAGTCTGAAACGTGGGGACTGGATCAGAATTCCCAGCTGCTATAGATGAACAGCAATAGTGCCAAGACACTTCTTCAATCTGCATCTGATCAGGAGGTTGCATTCTTTTCATCCGGATCCCACTTCAATGTTTTCTCCATCGTCAAGAATTGAATTCTCTGCTTCTCACATCCTATTGACACTTGCTCAGATTCAGCAGTCTATCTGCCTGATGAGCCTTCCCCAGCAATTCCTCAACACTTTTCTAGGTATATTGGACAGTTCATGTATATCAAAATGAGTGTCCAAGAATGCCAGACTATTTTGTTGCACTCTTAGATCACACCTATGCTCTAATTTATGCCACCGAAAATGTTAGGCTACAAAGAAGTGATACATTTGTCATGGCCACTTTTAAATAGTTTACTTCAGTAGGCAGAAGGTAATTACTGAATATACTACAAGTTTTTTGGTCAATAAGGTGGTGGCTGTAGCTCACAAAAGTTGAAGATGTTAATCAAAAGTCCCTTGACGAGCTTTAATAAAGAGCTAACAGACACTCATATGATGGCATGAAAAATAACAAAACACCGCTGTCAATAAATTTCTTGGTAGGAACTAGTGGAAGATCAAATATTTGCAATCAGTTGAGCCATTGAGAGATTGTGAGAAACCAAGTGCAAGATCAGAGGCAATACTTGCTACTGGATGGTGCAGAGCATTATTTTATTGTCATTGTTACCTTTGCTCCTTAAACATGGACAAGAACAGAGTTTATTAAGCATTTTTATGCATCTATCAAACCATAACCCTGCAAATACACCTTATGGGAGAAACTCCCTATTCTGTGCCCTTTTAATTGAAAATTTCAAGTAGGGTAGGCTTCAGACACCCTTCCTACTTTTATCAACTGAAGGTTGTTTTACCTTCCAGGGTGGCTTGCAGGCAATTTCTAATCAGCTTAAAATTCAAGAAGTATAATTAACAACAAGGCATTAAAAACTGAGATAAAAGTAATATTCTGGGCTTTGAAATAGAGGAAAAAGTAGATTAACACAAAACAATTGTTCTGCATAATATCCAATTTTACACTTCAAGATGCATTCACATGTCCATTCCAGTCTTCCTGTTGGTGCACCCAGCCCATGGCCATCAAAATTTTTTTCCCCTCAGTGACACCTGTTGAGCAGGTCAAGCTCCCCTTGTTGCCACATGCCACTGTATACAGGTATAAAGGGCAGAGCTGCCCAGCTCCCCATTCAGTTCCTTCTTGCTGTAACTCCAACGAAAAAAGGTAGGAGGGCGGGTCACGGAATGGGCATATGGAACACATCTTGAATTACAGAACAGGTTAGTAATCATTTTCTCTTCAAGTGATTGCACATGTGCATTCCATTCTTGGTGACTCACAAGCTGTCAACTCATCCCACTCTAGCACAGTTGCTGGAATCTTGAGCCACAGCATAGTGGAAGACAAACATGTGAACCCAGGTTACCGCTCCACAAAGGTCTGCAATTGGAACGTGCGACAAAAAGGCTGCCGAGGCCACTGTGACCTTGTTGAAAGAGCTGTGACTCTGCTGGTGGAGCAACAGTAGCCAAATCGTAACACGTGCATATGCAAGATGTGATCCAGGAACAAAGTCTATGGGTGGAGACTGATCGTCTGTGTTACCACTGCTACAAACAGCTGGGAGGATTCACAAAATCGTCTGTTTCTGTCCCGGTAAAATGTCAAGGTTCTTCTGATGTCCAAGGCGTGCAAACGCTCTTCCTCCCTGGTCACATGTGATTTTGGGTAGAATACAGTCACATAAATTGGTTGGTTGATGTGGAGAAAGAAAACCACCTTTGGAACAAACTTCGGATGAGGATGCAGGTAAACCTTATCCTTAAAAAAAGATCATATATGAATGCCCCAGCTCTCCTACTCTTCTGGCCGAGGTAAGTCTCCAAAAATGTCACCTACAATGATAGGTGCAGCACCACACAGGTAGCCAATGGTTCAAATGGGGGTCCTGTAAGTCTTGACAATAATAAAAGTTTAGATCCCGGGGGGAATGGGGTCCTGCAGTTGAAGGTATAATTCAACTAGGACCTTCAACAACCTTAAGGACATATCACTGGAGAATGCCTCCAGGGGTAGTTGGCATCAAGATGGTCTCTTGTTGCAGTGCCAAAGAAACTGACTGTGACTTCCGACACAAGGCTCAACAGTGCCCCTTGTGGAGCTGGAGCCTTTTTTTGTCCTAGATTTGAACTCCCTACAAATCTGACACCAGTCCACCTCAGGCAGCTACTGTGCGCATCACTCACTGGCACAGATTTAGAGCCAGAAGCACACAGCCTGAATCCCAGTCACCAGGGCGTACCTCAGTACCATGAATTAAAAAACCGCAAATGGGAAAATAAAACAAGACTGAAAAACTTTTTAAAAAAATATAACAGCTAAAACTTATTTACGACCATAACACCACCAAAGACTAGACTAACTACACACACACACACACACACACACACACACAAAATGTTCACAAAGGCTGAGAGAAAAAACTATTCTGGTATAGAACAGAGTTTCAACGACCATCACGGGTGGTAAGAAGGAAACGAGGAGGGCTGGGGAGGTGCGGGGGGCTCTGTCCTTAATACCTGCATGCAGTAATGCACAGCCACAGGGGAAGCTCGAGCCACCCAACTAGCACTGCTCAGGGAAAAAATTTCTGATGGCCATGTGCTGGGTGAACTGGCACCAGGAGTGGACTGGACATGTGCAATCACTTGATGAACAACTAAACCAGGCAGGCATTCCTTGTGTTTCACTGAAACAAAGTAAAAGATTTTACATTTCTAGTGGTGACTCCTTTCTCTTCACCAACTCTCTCAGCCAGGTAGCATCTCAGTCACAGTTTCTGGTTTCAGGTATCTCGTGCTTTCCCTTCCCCTTTTATCTCTCCCATAGCCCTTTTATACTTTTCCAGGTTTCTTTGATGTGCCTGACTAATCATAACTGACATTACCCCAGAAGTGCTATATCTGCAGAAAAGGATATAACCATCTGTCTTCTCACACTATATCCATTGTACATTTTTAAAGTCATTCACTATTATAAGCAATGCCTTTGGGTAAACAGGTTTGGTGTTCCTGTTTTTCCTGTTCCTTTTTAAACTACTTAAAACAGTTCCTTTGAAAGTAAATTCAGACCATAGTAGTTCATCTCATCCACCTTCACATTTTATCTGGCACTGCAATAACAGCTGCCATTTTTGCTAACTTTAATTACCATGATTTACATATCAATTGTCTTGGATGGAGATTTCAACCTAAAACCAGCTTTTAAAGATACAGGGTTTACAAGTTCCCGTTTACTCTAAACGTTAATTCTACACTATCACATATGACTCATGAATAGGTTAATACTCAAATTTGGTCCAAAAATGCACAGAACACAAGCAAAACTATTCAAAAATAGCTCACTGAGTACTTTTGTCAGAAAAGACAATAATTTGACGAAGTGCACCAATTTAAAAGTTAAAGACTGCATGTGAAACAATGGAAAAAGGAACAGTGACTAAAGGAAAGCCTTAAAAAAAACCAAGGAGTCCTTGTGGCACCTTAGAGACTAACAAATGTGCCACAAGGACTCCTCGTTGTTTTTGCTGATTCAGACTAACACGGCTACCCCTCTGAAACCACTTTACTTCCAAAATGTCAAAGAGGACTTCCTCCAGATTACAGTGACAGGACAGCAGAAAAGATACTGACATAGGAGTGGATCTGAATGATTTCTGGGTTTGGACTTGCATGAAATTAATGTAAAAATATAGGTATATTTGCACTGAGTAGCCAGATGCAGCGTAAGTGTATTGTGCAAGTCACTGTCAAAATTCTGATCTACAAATCTAGTGAGGTTCCTTCAATTTGTAATTAGTAGGGAGCCCTGGAGCACCCACGAAAAAAAAATTAGCAGGTACTTAGCACCCACTGAAAGCCAAGCTTCCATCCCCCACCACCTCCCTCCTGCTGGTGGCCCCACTGATCAACTCCTCCCTCTCCCTCCTAGTGCCTCCCGCCCGCCACAGATCATCTGTTCTGCAGTGCATGGGAGGCGCTGGAGGGGAGGAGCGGGGACAGAGTGCACTTGGGGGAGGGGGCAGGAAGAGGCAGGGAGGGGGCAGGGGCTTGGGGAAAAGGCGGAGTGCGGGTAGGGCCTGGGGTTGAGCACCGCTGGGGAAAAATTGGAAGCCAGCTCCTGTGGTAGGGAGCAATTGCAAAAAACAACATTCATCAATAATTCAGTCAATGGAATAACCTGCCCAGAACACTGCATCAAATGCTTCAGATGACACAACAAATAGACAGTTGTGCATATTAACTGACACTTGTTAGTTTTAGGGATGTGTTTTGTTTTCCACCAGCTTTATTCATATATTTTGATACTCTAGATGACTGACATAAAAGATCAGAACACTCAAGATTTGAATAATTTTCCCACATGCATAGCTCTCAAATTTAATAATTTATATATAGACCATCTCAAGTACTATTTCCCCTCTTATTCATCATTGCTTAACACCTCTGTAGAAACTACACTAGCTGCTTATATGAAAAGTAATGTTAGGAAAATACTGATGTCTTCTAAGCTGTCATTGCTTTAAGTGCTTTGTCCTTCTGAAAAGTTAATCAGGCTGTTCTAATTTTTCTCTTCATTTAATCTTCCCATCCCAACTGTTAAACTTCTCTCACATGGAAACAAGGAGATCCAGTATCACATAACTAGTCTGCTCTCCACAGATCCCCAGAAAGTGGTTCATGAATCACAATTTGGGAACATATTTTACAGGATACAAACTCTCATTCATTTTTAAGATAGCCTAAAAATGGACTAAAGTACACCACAACTGACTTACTGCTTTACAATTTGTTGACAGCATTCAACGTCACTTGTTGCTACAATAACCCATTTCTGAATATGGATGAGGTAGTTATGACCAAATCAAACCTGGCTCAGAGTGCTGAACTGAGATACTACCAAAAAATCAATGTTTATAAAAAGATAGTCCCAGGATGTTTACACAGATGTGAATAAGGATTCACTTTTGCATTTATTTTGTGACCTGTAATAGATTAAAAGAAACATGAAATCCAAAGTAAAATGTGCACTGAGCCAAGTAAACATAACATTATGCATTTAAGCAATTTATATCAAAATGGCATACAGAACTTACCTCTCTTCATACACACACACATATATATATGTGCAGTGCAAAATTCAACTCAACCTTAACTGAACAGCCATGACCACTACTTCCTTAATGTTATAAATCAAGAGGATCAGAAATGTAGATCATATTCATTTGGTTATTAAGATATATAGAACACATTAAGGATGGATGAACCTAGTCCTTAATTTGTGACAGGTTTTGCAGGGCTGAGCCCCAGCACCTCTGGGCTTGCTGCTTCAGTTATCAATGTAAAAAAATTGTTTGAGCACCAATACCTAATTGCTTGCTTTGTTACAAATTAAGCACTGGATAAACCACATTTCACCGTATTTAATTAATTAAATTCAAAGAAGAGCAAATGTGGAAGGAAATGTATTTAGTTGAGTTTAGTAAAGACTGGCTACATCACTCCGCAGTACTTCTAGCAGCAAAGCCCTTAAGTGGCTGTACCCTACGTTTAGGTGCAGGGATGGTGGCCAAAAATAAAAGGGTTTGTGGAAAGGTGACAAAAGGAAGTCAGATAGCCAATTTTATATGTATGCAAGCTTTATGAGGAGGGCATTTCCGTACTTTCTAACTTTGATGCCAGGATTTTTGGGTGAAGTCTTGCTTTGAATTTTTGCTCTCATTTATGTATTGAGAAAATTACATACTTCCTTTTTTTAAAAATCAACTGTATAACATATATAACGATATCATAGCTTGAAACCACCATTTGCCAGCTCAGTCAGGAAAGAGGAAATTCTGAATGGCTTAATGGAATGCACCACATATAAAGAAAAGGCTCCTGCTGTGAGGAAATGAGTCTGCAGGTCTCCCTCTCCACGATTGTTGGTTCTGATCCTATTGGCTGGGAAGATGGGGGAGAAAGATAACTCCACTATGCTGGAGTATTGCAGAAGAAGATCTGGAATTTGACTAAGTGAAAAGGAAACAGTGAAAGTAATGGGGAAGTAGATAACATGGGATAACACAGTCAGGAACACCAGAGTTTACGAACTGACCAGTCAACCACACACCTCATTTGGAACCAGAAGTACACAATCAGGCAGCAGCAGGGACCAAAAAAAAGAAAAAAAGAAAAAAGCCAAATACAGTACAGTACTGTGTTAAATATAAACTACTACTACTAAAAAAAGGGAAAACAGCATTTTTCTTCTGCATAACAAAGTTTCAAAGCTGTATTAAGTCAATGTTCATTTGTAAACTTTTGAAACAACCACCATAACGTTTTGTTCAGAGTTACGAACAACTTCCATTCCTGAGATGTTCATAACTCTGAGGTTCTACTGTAGATCAGAAGCACGAATAAGGAGGAAGAGGAAGGAGAGAAACTGTGCTGTCCGGATTTAAAATTTTAGCTTTGGCAGTTCTCTCTCTCTCACACACACACAGTAACACACATACAGGAGGGAGCATTTTGCCATACAATGTTCCTGGACATAATCATCAGCCAGTTAATGAGTCAGGGTCAGGCCATCCTATGCAGCAGGCTTGAAAGAGGCCATGGATTTTTCACCTTTGGGTGGCAGGTTTCATGTTCTTAAGATAGCAGGTCAAGTTTTGATCTCTGAACCATACTATAATATAGAGTATACTACAGTTATGTCTCCACTTCCTAACTAGATCACTCTCCAAAGAGAACGTAAAAGGCTTATGTAGCTAGCACAAAAACTAGGGCTGGTTGGTTGGGGTTTTGTTTTTTTTAATGCTTATCCCTGAACTTATGTTGAATTTACAGACTAAGTATATTACCTTCAGGATTCATATATGGTAATTATAATTACAGTGAGTTTCTCAGAGATCAAACATTCCTAAAGGGGCTTGTGTTGAACATCTGGGTGATGAATGAAAGGCAGACTTACACTCACCCAATCTGATTTCATCCTTCAGAATAAGAAGTTGCTGTGTGATAACACTACTCTTTGTTGTCTCATTACATCTATATTTTTTTACTTTGTTGAAGTGAATTCAATACATAACTCACTCATTTTTTCTTCAGTGACTCAGGAACAAATTTGAGATGTCCCCTTTAAAGCCTATAAAAATAGTTGTCACTCAGTAGCAGAAGTATTCCATCCTCCACCTGAAGGAAGACAAGTATTGCTGCTTTGCTTTCCTAACACTCTCCCCCCCGCCACCAAAAACAAACCCCCTGAAAACACCTATCAGAATATTAAAAAAAAAAAAAAAAAGTTTTTCAGCAAAACAAAGTAAGCAACAATGGCTGCAAGGAAGCAACTTCAGTGTTATTTAAGGAGACAATAAAACAAAGCCAGAGTTTACTGAGTGGTGGTGGCAGCAACAGAAGAGAGAAAACAGAGATTATAAACTACCTTCTTTCCACAGCAGAGCTTCGTATGTTGTCAGTGGGAGCTCTGCACAGAAGAAAGTATAGAATGTGGCCCCAAGCAGGAACAATGAAGCCTACCAATGGCTTGTTCCACTTCCAGTATAGCAAGGTACGAAAGACCGAGCAGCAGCTAAATTTGCTCTCTCCTTCAGGTCTCAAAGAATGGTCCTAGATGTTAATCTGGGGAAAGACAGGATTCCCCCAGCAAGCTTCACTACTTAACAGTTTTGTTTTGGATTTTTTAAAGTGAGGGGCACAAACAACTCGTCCATTACCTTTAACAGCCTTTCTTCCAACAACAAAAACAGTTAAGCATGTTAACAAAGGATTTCTGCTAGCACAGTAAATAGTGAAAAAATTAATGGTGATTTTAACTTGTAATTAGGCTTCAGAATTAACATCCCAGGCAATTCACAACTTTCAGAAGTTGGGTTTCAGGCCGTCTATAGAGTTAGACAGACAAATATCTAGAACTGAATTTCCAAATGGTTCTCTTTACAGCCATGAGAGGTAGAAGTTTTGGGTTTTTTTAAAAGGTAATCTAAACTTTGTAGAAAAAGGGGGATGCTTAATGAATCAGATGAGTCAGTCTGAAACATGCGTAAGAGCATATTTTATGGCAACAGGGTGTAAGTGAGGATAGGGAACACCACACAGCCAATGGAACTCACAGAATTACAAATCATATGCACTGAGAAGGAAAATAAACTCCTTACCAGGGACACTGGAAAAAATTAAATTGACATGTGTACTCACTTTTTTCCCTATTTTACTGTTATGTTTACTTCAAAAAGATTCAGGCTGTAGCCTCAATATCTGACCTACATTTCCCTCCTCCCTCTCCCTCTCCCCCACCCCAAACACACACACAGCATATCAGTTTCCAAATTATCTCTGTGCTTTAGGCCATAATTAATGCTTCAATGCTTTTTAAAAAAATTCAGAAGATGTGAATACCAGCAGCCTGGCACTCACCAACCGCCCAGTATTAATTCTAGTACTCTGTGTACACTGAAGAAAAAAATTCTAGAAACAAAGAATATTTCAAGATTCCAAGGTATGATTATAAATGAGAACTTTAGATTGTATTCTTAGAGCAAGGGACCTTATCCTTTGTACAGCCCCACGTAAATTTAACACAAACTCTGACCATTTTAAAAATAATAAATTTACAAATTTCAAAAACATGTATGAGATTTTAATCCCTGTCCTTCCTTACCACTGCAGCACTGGGCTTATGGTTTCACCGCTTCATTTTTCCACAAATGCCACTTTCAGCAACAGAAGTTTAAACAAATATAGCAGCATTTTGACAAAAAATTTTAGTTTGGATTATGGACAGCATTTTCAAATCCAACTGCATTCTCTGTATTCCTATTTCCTGAACCCATTTATTAATACTAGCCAAAAAGGATCTGAACAATCTGTCATGAAAAAATACCCAGATATCCACAATTTGAAAAAAGGCAGGAAACAAATGTGCCTAAAAAGTAATTTTTCAGGTGAAAATCCTGCTGAAGCATAACTGGCAGCCAATTTTACAATCCTGTACGAATGATGGACATTACAGACAAGAAAGGCATAAAGTATAATTAGTAACAAGGAAACCATCTCTCCTCCCCCAATAAATTTGTGTTAAATGGGATTGCTATTATGCCTTGAAACACATTAAGACATGTCTAATATTAAGTGTATTTACAGTTAATACCTAGAGGCTAGCTTTTCTCTCTCAGTATGAGGAGTGTATGTTTTTATATGGAAAGCTCTTATTGATTTCTCTCAGTCAAAAATATATTTTTTAAAATGCAGATTTAATACTTCTGGAAAAAAGTCAAAAGTGAACAGGGGCAAAGCACTTTTTTCAGGTTACTGGACATGGAAAGTGACAGACCATTTTAATAACTGATTATTTACTTGAAATACGTTAGAAATGTTTTGGCCTTTTGATATCTTCTAGGAAAGAAAGCAAGAATACAAAGCACATAGTTTCTATGATTCAAAGTATAATTCTACCATGGATCATACAAGTGTAAAAATACATGCCACTGCACACGCTCATTAAGTTAGTGAGTTTAGTGCATAGTCAGTCATGCTTGGAGGGTGGGGCTGCCTAAGATATACACACATTTGGAGTGGATACTGTCTGTAAACTAGTGAAAAGCATAGAAGGAGCTTTTATCTCCACCATTAATCAGCACCAGGACAGCATATAGACAAGAAACCTGCTGACTGCTCATCTTCCATTAAGAGTCAGAAGCAGTAGCTGGAAGGCCCCAACGGGGAAGCGTCTGATCAACACCACTCTTACATGCACTGAAGAAAAAGATGTACCAGATGTCAGGATAACATACTGATGTAACCTTCAAACAATAGTACAACACTGAGCCAGTGACTGTAGAGGTCTAAACCATTCAGAAAAAAAAAGATCAGTATGTATGGTAGATAGAAGGTCACTTCCATTCAATCATTTAGAGAAGGAGCCCTGTTATACTACTGTTGATTCAAATTCTAAACTAAAAACAACTGAAGAATTAGTTTATACACAAAAGGATTTCAAAGGACAAAATGTGTATAAATATAAGGAAAATATTATTCCAGGAGTTTTGCAAGTTTTAACTCAGATAAAATATATTCTGTCCCCAACCTCCCAAAAATAAAGCAGAAAAAAACGTTTCATGGTTCAACTCCTCCCTATAAACAGTTTTGCTTGAAGAAACGTTGAAGAGAAAGAGAGAGGCACAAGGGAGAAAAATTAAAAAGCATAGATTCAGAGGGTTTTTTTGTACGATCAAAAAATATTCCTACATTACTGAAGGCACGGGGAAGGCATTTTATTTCTTTGCTGAAACACTAATATGGGCGTCATGCCATAGTGATTATACTGGCTGGATTACTAAATAATTTATTTCTGAAAATTACTGTGTGATGGGAGTTAAGTACCTTCAGATAGACAACTAAACAGTTATTAGATTATAGGATTTAAACGGTCTATGTCCTAGACAAAATTCCAGTCCCAAAATATCCCATTATGCAGCTTCTATTAACTTGAATTTTTTAACCTGGTCAATGGTAGTACAAAAAAATGCTAAGTATCAATGAAGTAAAAATTACAACGTACTGCACACAAAGTCCTAACAATAAGCCAATATGTTTCTATGGTGCTGAATATTTAAACACGATTCTACTTCGAAGTCTTGACCTTTTGCAAGGTAGGTAAACATTACTTTATATACTATGCCCTGACCCATCAGGAAAGCCTGGGAAACATTTCTACATTCATGGAACTTTTAAAATAAATATCCAAGCCCATTGTTTTCATTTAACAGAAAGGGTCTCTTAGAATGTTAAGATAAGGTTTGTTCAGCAAGACATTTAGACTGCAACAAATATACATGCCGACATCTGGAGAAGATAGATAGAGGCACTAGAAAGACGACTAAAATACAAGCAGGTATTAGTTATTTTAAGGCATGAACTAACTCCAACTTGCATTTTTCGCACCTGTCACATGTCTTGTGCTTGGTTCATTAAAGTGTACAGAAAGAAACAACTTAAACATTTTATGACCAGGTCAGGAGAAGCACTTTGAAGAATCTTTGTTCTGGCCTGCATGTAGATATAGTGCAGGAGTGTTTTCCTTTAATAGCAAAGGAGAAATACTACTCACCACCAGGTAGCAAGGAAACATTAAATTTAGCATACTGATATATTACTTATGGGGTCATTACCTTACAAGAGGAAACTCTTAACTACTTGGAGTAGCTGAGCCAATAAAAAAAAAAATTCAGTGGTTTTAGCTTTGGGGTAACACCCTTTCAATTTGTTTCAAAAATATGAAAAAGTCAATGTTTCTTAAAATTCTACACTTTGCTTCACCACAATCTTATATAGTCTTCAGAAGTTAGTCAGACATTGAGGGGATTAGAGCCAAGATGCATTACCAATGCAGGATCCAGATAGAAGATGAAAGAGTAGTTTAATTTCAGAGACATTTAATCATTTAGTGGTAGTCTCTACCCAAGGTGTCTTTTTTCCCACCCCAGAAACATTTTAAATCTCTGTGTGATGCTGTATGGAACCTGTGGGACACTTTAGGATATTATGAATACCAATACTGTAAAATTGCAATGAGTTGTGCCAGATATGCCATGTAAGATATCTGCAAAAAAGTTATGATTTGCCAAATATGAAAATCTCATTTATATGTTTGTATCACTTTTGTATTATGAGTTATCGATATGTATGTATGTCTGTATTTCAAAACTTGGGCTATGCTTCTAGATGTCACACCCCAGGCAGTTTGGGCATCAGCTCTGCCTAGCCTGCTTGACGGCCCATTAAGGGCCATCAGCTATACAACTGACCAATTGAGAGAAGGCAGCGGATACACCTTATGACTCAGCAAGGCATGCATGGAGATGACTATGGACAGAAAAGGCTTCCAAGCCATGTGCTGGGCAGCTTGTGTTGGAAACAAAGGAAGCTCAGGTCGCATGGCAAAAGACGATAAAAGGCAGCTGCATCTTCTTCATTTTGTCTTCAATCCTGCTTCTTACCTCTGGAAGAACTTTGCTACGAACTGAAGTGCTGAACAAAGGACCGAATGACCCATCCAAGCTGTGGATGTATTTCAGAGGGACTTTTAAGCCAGCGAACTCACCAATACTGCTAGGAACCTGATATATGGACTTTGGAGTCTTTTTGTGTGTATGTGACTGCTTTACCATTTAACATCTCTATTCTTGTTCTTTTTTCTTTATAATAAAACTTTAGTTTTAGACGCTAATGGATTGGCTGGCAGCGTGGTATTTTGGGTAAGATCCCTTTGGGGTCAGAGGAACATTTTGTATATGTGAGCAGAGTTTTTTAAATAACTTCTCACTTTACTGGATCTAGGTGCTGACTGGGAGCCAGAGAACTGGAATGCAATAAAGCGGGCTGTGTGATTTCTTTTTTGCTTCTTGACAACCAGTTGGGGAGGGGGGGAGGGGGGAGATCAGAAGCACAGTTTGTGACTGGTTGGGGAGTTTAACTTCAGTGTTACTCCCAAGGCTGGTGGGTATCTGCTCTCCCTTTTGCAGCCTGCCCTGACCTTGGCATTTCCAGTGAGGGCTATCCCAGGCACCACCGGTCACACTCTGTACACCGGAAAGCTTGATTCAAAACTGATTATCCTGTTTAGCAAATTCAATATTTTGTAGTTTACGCACATTTTACACCACAATACCAACCCTAAATTTCATATTTACAGAATAATTTCACTGCAAATTATTCAATAAATATAGTTACTGTAGACTCAAGTAATGACAACAAGAAAACACTTGTTCATAGCCTGGAATGTTGAGTTATGCTTTCAAGTCTTCATTTGTCAAGGGATCTCTGGTACAAAACACGGCTTGATTCTCACCAAGAAGATTACCATTTCCTAAAATTTGCAGCTGCAAACCTTTGGGATCAGGTGGTTATGTTGGTGCCTAGTCAGATGACAGCTGCAGGTAATCAGACATACAGGATTAAGCAAAGTTAAATCTGAACTCTTACATTCATTTTGGGATCAGACAATATCATGATGGTGTAATTTAATGGAAGCACACTTGAATTCTAAGAAAATCAGTTACATGTTGTGCACAAGGCATGGATTATGATTTATAGTGCATTTTTTTTGTGTTTTCCAAGACTATTCCATAATTTATAGCATGGCTGACATCCTACGCGTCAAATTGGAACAGGCATCCAGTATCAGTCTCCAGCAGGAAGGAGCAACTTAAATCCCCAGGTATGCTCTCTTGGAAATTTGTGGACATCAGGTATGGACAGCAAATCTGAGTATCCAAGGGAACAAAGCAAACCCACAATTAAAGAAACTCTTACTAGGCTAAGATAATAAAAGCTCTAGGTAATAGCGACAAATAGCCAGCAGGACACTATGATTAAGACTAAGATTTTGTCACAGACAAGTCATGGGCAATAAATGAAAATTCACGGAGCCCGTGACCAGTCCGTGACTTTACTAAAAATAACCAGAGGACAGGGCTAGGTAAGGGGGAGGAATGGAGTCCCATGGGGAGGGACGGACAGGCTGCCTAAGACCCCTGGCATGGCGGGGGGGCACAGCCCTGGCTCCAGCGGCAGCAGGCCTCCCCAGGGTGCACAGCCCCGCTCCGGATCTGTCTGCAGCTGCGGGACAGGGGTATGCAGCTCCGCTGCAGACCCTGCCAAGCCCGAGACAGCGGGTTTGGGGCACCCAGCCCCAGCTGTAGTCCCTGGCGGAAGCCACAGGGCTGGGGCACAGGGCTCCGGCTGCAGCCCCCGCTCCAAGCCCAGGAAGCTGCAGGGATGTTTTGACAACTGTTGGGAGGGGAGCGGTAGAGGGGAAAGTGCTTGTAAAGGCAGCACAGGGGCAATCCAAAGGATTTTATGCGGGGAAAGGGGCTCTACCGCCTCACCTTGCCCCCGCTGCTCCTACCATGTAGCTTTCCTAACAAAGTAAGAGCGGGTAAAGTCCCAGTGATCATCCAGCCAGACTTCTGCTGCTTCCTGCTGTGGCAGGGGGTGGCAGCTGCACCGCGGGGCTCAGTCGCATGGCCTGGCTACAGCTCCTGCCCGAAGACGGCCCCGGCTGCAAAGCTCGCCAAGCCCTTGTCACCGCGGGGCTGGGTCGCATGGCCCCAGCTGCATCTCCCACTCCCACAAGCCTGGTATGCTGCAGGGCTGAGTTGCATGGCCCTGGCTGCAGCCCCTGGAGGAAGGTAGCCCCAGCTGCAGCCCCCGCCAAGACCAGGACTGGGGTGCACAGCTCCTGCTGCAGCCTTGCACCCCCCAAGCCAGGACACCGCGTGGCTGGGCACATGGCCCCGGCAGAAGCTACTGGGCAGTGGCTGCAGGGTCCTCCTGGTTCCAGCCCCAGTTGCAGCGCAGGGGAGCACAGTCCTACCGCCGCCTCCTGAAGCCAAGTAACGAAGGTCCAGTAAAGTCATGGAATCCATGACTGCCATGACCTCTGTGACTAAATCGTAGCCTTATCTATGATCCATGTGACATATATTAATTAACACTGATGCTGCTTCCAATCATGCTGACTAATATTGTCTAATTGTTTCCTTGTATTCCCGTCTGTCTGTAGCCATCTGTTGTCACTTGTCTTACACTTAGATTGTAAGGTGTTTCAGGTAGGAACTGTCTTTTTGTTCTGTGGGGTCCTGGTCTATGACTAGGGCTCATAGACAGTAGGGTAATACAAATAATCATGAAAGCAGGCAGACAGGCAATAAATGATTCAAAAAAATAAAAACATGGAACCCACGACATGCCAATCACCGCCCTCACTAATCTGATCACATCTCTTTCCCACTCCCTTTGTCTTTTGATTAAAACTGTTTTGATTGAAACAGTGCAAGGACTGTCTGCCTCTCCATTTTGAAAGCACATTGCGTATTTACCACAGTCTAATTAAAAAATAAAAAACTGGTATAATGTTTTATCATTGCTGAGTCAGAAGGGTTATCTAGCTATTAGCACACAGCACTGAGTCTCGGAACCTGATTCTACTCTACCACTGAACTGCTGTGTGACCTTGGGAAACATAGCTTAATCTTTATGAAACAAGGTGGGTGATGTTATGTCTTTTATTGGACCAGCTTCTGTTCTGAGCTACACAGAGAATGAAGAAGAGCTCTGTGTAGCTAAAAACCTTGTCTATTTCATCAACAAAAGTTGGTCCAATAGAGGATATTACCTCACCCACCTTGTCTCTCTAATATACCCTGACCAATAGGGCTACAATGACACTGGATATACTTAGGATAAGTCTACACTACCACTTATGTTGGTTTAACTTATGTCGCAAAGGGGTGTGAATAAGCCACCCCCCTGAGCGACATAGTTACACTGACTAAGCGCCAGTGTGGACAGTGCTATGTCGGTGGGAGAGCTTCTCCTGCTGATACAGCTGCCGCCACTCGTTGGAGGTGGATTAAGTCAGTCAATGAGAGAGCTCTATCCCATCAGCTTAGAGTGGCTACACTAGAGAACTTACAGCAGAACAGCTGCATCAGTGCAAGCGCTCTTGTGTAGCCATAGCCTTAATCTTTGTGTCAGTTTCCACATCTTTAAAATATGAATATGTATTTCAGAAGGAAATTAGTGTCAACTTGTTTAATACTTATAAAACTATAAGGATATGCCACCTTCTTAAGAGACTGACAGGAAGCTAACAGAAAATATAAAAGAACCAAATGTAGGACGTTACGGCCTACAACAGTCAGATGCAACATAACCACCTTATTATTGCAGCTGGTTGCCTTTCCATATAATGTGTATAGCGTGAAACCGTAAATCCCAAACAGGGAAGTTTTGTTATAACCAGGTAGATACAGATAAGGCAGCTGTTAGGGGGAAAACCCAAATACAAAATTTTGAGGACTATGGATCTAAGTGAAAGACATCCTGAAATTTTCAGAGTTGGAATCTGATATTTTATATTTTTCTCTTAGTTATGTCCTTTTATTATGAAATCATGTTCACACAATTAAAAAATTCCTTTTACATGTCTCCACAAAAGCAATTTGAGAGATACGTGGATGAAAAGCAGTACAATCACATTCATTTGAGGTAAATGGCAACTTCCGCTTACAAAAAAGATGACATGCAAATTTAACATTTTGGGTTGAGTTTCTTTAAAATAAAATTATTAGAAAGCCTGTAGAAAACCACAAAATAGGAATGTTTCTGTATTCTCCCCCTCCTCAACATTGAGGAACAGTAACAAACAACATGCTATGCCAAAGGAGACAGCTGTAAACCCAGATTTCCATTTAAATACTTTCACATAGGCTTGTGGGCTAAACATAACATTCCTTTTTTAAATAAACTGTTTTAAAAGCAAGTTACTTTATTATAAACTTAATAAGGCATTGTTTAGATTACTTAGCAATATTTGGTATTTTATATAAAAAGCAAGTTAGATACCAAGTGAAGCAAGATACTCAGTTTAAACTAACCCTATATGAATTAATGTTGATTCTGACAGTGTAATGTGTGGAACACGTAGCAAATACTACTCCTGAGACTTTAAGGAACGTGGCTTTCGTTAGCAAAAAACACAGGAGAATGTAGATGACATTCAGAATGTCTGCCTCAGACCAACAGTATATACAATTAGATTATTGCTGCTCAAAAACAAGTCACTTTTATTGTTAATCTTAAAAGGTGCCATAGTCCATCAGAAAAACTGTGCTACATTTAAAAAAAAAAAAAAAAAGCCATGAGAGCACAGTCAAGAAGAGCAGAACACAAGTTTGATGAGATTCTGTTCCTGCTAAGACCAATTGCTTTACTGCACAAGCCACAGAAGAAAACTACCAATTGCTTTACTGCACAAGCCACAGAAGAAAACTAAGTATAAAGTCCACTAGCAATGTTGAACCATACATCTGTCATTTTAATGTTTATAGTTAATTTATTCTTAGTATTAGACTCTAACTTACAGAAGCATTCAAATAAAGAAAACCCCAATAAATATAAAGGTGACATTAAGTCTATGCTGGAAATCAACATTGGAGGTACGAAAGAAAAAAAAAACGGATTCATAAATAGGCTAGGTTTGTGAGACTACTGAGAAGGTTAACATTTTGAAATTCACCAAAACCTGAAAAGCAAGTTAAAGTTTTTCAGAACATTACATATGAGCACATTGTATGTAGCAGAAGTTTGTAGAATTTCAGGTTTTCAGGTTGTAAAAGATATAGCTGGTGAGGAGTGTGAAAGCTCAGAGATTACCATTCCTGGCATGCTGCACTAGAAAATAGTTAAAGATGTAGAAACAGATCTCCAAACACTCTAGCTTTATAGATGGTTCCCATCTACTTATGTGCCAGAGCAAATCAAACAGAAGCTCCCAGCAGGGACACTGGTAGAAGGTTAAAAGATGTCCAACTATATAATAATTTTTTGTATATTTTTAAGTAAAAAGCATGAGGACATTTAGATAGGTTTTTTTTATAAATATTTCCTTCAATTAGTCATTGTATCTCCCATCCTCTTTCTCTAATGAAAGTTAGTTTTATGGAACATAAGACCAGTCTGTCATATCTTGGTTTTCTAACTATGCAATACAAGTTTGCCACTTCTTCCCAGAAACAAACAAACAAAGAAAACAATTTTTACCTGCTCATGCGACCTATAGACCTGATTCTGCAAGTTACTCTGCTTGGGGAGAATTTTTGTTTCCCCAAGGAACCCAACTGAAGTGGAGTTCCACACTGGTACATCCATGCAGAGTAACTTTCAGGACAGGGGTCTTAAATCTATAGTCTATTACTCTGCTTTCTTATCTAGGTCTCAATTAAGGAAGTCATTCTTTATTCATGAAAGCAAACAGGCAACAATTAGTCTTATCACATCACATCACACGCTGAACCACAAGCAATGTCAACCGCTATAACCATTTGTTCATTTTCCCCAACCATCTCTGCACAAAAAATTTCAACACAGGTTCATCAAACTATCAGTCACCTTATGTTCAAACCTGTCCCGATGACACACGTCTCCCATGATGCCCACATGTGAGTCAACCACTACATTTCATAGGACAAACATTTATTTATAAATACAAAAGAAAATGTTCAACCATGCTAAATACATGATTTTGCTCAGTAACCTCATAATTTCATTTCTGACTCTATCACCCCACCTCTAATTCATGCTTATTTTATCCTTTTGAGACACACATGAAATTAGGCCTTGAACCTGCAGAAACTTAGGCATGTTACTCACACGTGTAAGACCTGCAGGATCAGGATTCTAAATGTTAGACTCTTCTAGACAAGGACCTCATGTAATTTATATGTATTGGGAGGTCTCAAGTAAGAGTCCAGATACCGTAATATAAAATATTTACCCTTCAGCATTCACGATCACATCCATCTTTGAGCTCTATCTAACTATCTCAGGTTCAGTTAGCTACTAAGACAGACAGATGGCAGAGCGTGCCAGCTGGAACCATTCAAAACAGACAGGACAACAGGGTAGACAACACCCTCTACTATTTATATACATAATGGTTACCAATAGTTTGTTACTAAATAAGAAAATATATCCAGTACTACTACATTATCCAGTTATATGTTTCTTGATTTTTTGTTTATTTTAAACACCAGAAGAAAAAGGGCTTGCCCTTCCATGCTCCCTCTGAGATAAATGAGGAAAAATTTAAAGCTTGCAAGGAGGGCAGCAAAGAGAAGAAATGTATTACATTTAAAAGACATACTGAAGATAATTTATTAATAGTTCCACAAAATATTCTAGAAATTAAGATTTATGTGACTCAGAAGTTTAAATATAACTATAAATTAAATATCCCTACAGGTATTAATGTATGTTAAAACTTCTCATCTTCCCCTTCCTCCCACCTCATAGACTCCTGTTATGCTTAAATAGTGGAGGCTATGAATTGTAAGCCACATTCTGGTTTCAGATATGTACGCACTATTATCAGTGACTTCAATGGAAGCAATGTGTGTATTCAAAGCCAAAACATGGCACCATGCTTACTGCAAGATCTATACTTAAACACAGCCCTTACCTATACACATTGTGTTTTCTTCAAATGTACTGGTTACGTGTTTGTCTAACAACTGTTAGTTTTAAGTATGCTCTTATTTTAATAGAAAAAAACTGACTGAGCTACTAGAATCTACTTACCAAATCAGAACCCCAGAATAATCAGGATCCCCTTCCTAACCAAAGACCAATAAAAAATTTTAAGCAGTGTAATTTTTAATGACTTAGAGTTTTTTTTAAAATTGACCTTATTTCTGAACTTAAGATGTTAGCTAATGTCAAAAATACCCCCCTAAAAAAAACAAACAGCTGCCTTTGATGTGACTGATTAAACAACTTTTGTCTCTGGTACTACTAATGGAATGAGTAAATGGGTTGTAATATAATGTAAAATAATTCAGTTACATACCAGTAAACATTTCACTGAGATCAGAGTACTAAAGATTTAGTTCATGCTGAATGATTTTATAGCCAAATAAATATGAGCTTAAATGCCAAATAAACACACACTCCTAACAGTGCACCTCACAGCTATTTGGTGAGCCATTACTCATAGGGGCCTGTGGGTACCGCAGTCAGAGGTTAAAGCAGACATAAAATGTGAAGCAAAATGCTGCTTCCAAATAAAGTTCAAGACCCTTCTTCCAATTTCAAATAATTTTTCTGGAAAATAGAGTACAAAAGTCTAGTAAATGAATATAAACAGATTTTACTCAAGGGTATTCTCATATTAGAGAGTTAAACTTATTTTCAGTGTTATTGTTTCTATTTTTAGCTGTAGCAAAATTATAGTAGAAGTGACCATTTTTGCTACAATATTTTTTGCTGTCTGACCTGTGGTAATATTTTAACTGTGAAAATGTAACTGATTTTAAAGGTGACTAAATACTTCAAAGGAAAGCCATCAACTGCAATTATGGAAGCCTCAAGAAAAGTGCAAAAGAACAAATAGCTTTACAGTACTCCTACACTCTACATAATTAATCCAGTGAATCCTACTGGTACATAAAGCAAAAACTTGGAGCATTCGTCTGTTTTAAAAATAACTAAGAGTGTGACTAAAACAGATTCCCATACCCTCTCCCATAAAAAAAAAAAGATAATAAAGTTGAAAGGTAAGGCTGACACTCTTCTCCAAAGTTGTTATTTTGTGGTTTGGTTGCGATCTCCAATAAAGCAACCTATGGACTGCAAAATGTAAGCACCAGAGATTAATAGCCTCAAACTCAAAAATCACCTTCTTTTGATGCTACACGAATTTAATGTAGTACACAAATTAACATAACTTAGAAAAGGGTCCTTGCTATTGATAAATTAGTACTATTAAATGTTAATGAGTAATAGAAAAAACATGTTAGTTGCAGATTACATCTACTGAAGAAATTACACTGGACTGCTTTTCGGGAGGAGGGGGAAATTTAAAAAAGTGATTAAAATTAGATTTATTAAGCTACATTTGATTTTTTGAGCTTAATTTTAAAATATCTAAAATGCAAAATATAGGTCCCTATTTTTGGCTTTGTGTTTCAGGCATTTTAAAATTTGTGCTCTTAAAAATAACTCTTCCCTCCCATTAACAGTAATGACAAGAGGACTATGTTCCTTTTAAAATTCACATCTGGACTGAAATCTATACACCAAATTTTTGTTAATGATTCAAAAAGGACCAAATTACATAGCTAACACAAATGGGCTTTACAGTACTACAAAAATTCTAGCAGGCACTTACATAAAGTGCTGCTGTTGTAGCAAAATGTTTTGGACAATGGTCTGTCTCACCTATCTTCAGTGCAAGAATAAACTGCTGCATTTTTTAGATATATTCTTATTAAAATAAGCCTCACTGATGCTTTGGGAGGGGGAATATTGAGAGAGGGGATGGGACACTAGCTGACACATAACAATAGCTGGTGAAATATTACTCTATTTTCTGTAATAAACACCAAGATCAAAACATTATGCAAGTTAAATTTCCTTGAAAGGTTCCCAGCAGGAGTTTTCCTTTTTGTTTGTGCAGTACACGATTTCCTCTCACCCAAAAAAAAAAAAAAAAGCCATAGCAAGAATGTGTATGTGCCACTAACACTAAGCAGCACTTCCTTAATCACTCATTTCCAACAATTTATGGATGATCAGTGGCAAAAACGAGCAAAAATAATGAAAGAATGCAATGAAAGCTCACTGAGACAAACTGGCTTGGACTTCCTACTCATTTCTCTGTCTCTTTAAGATGGGGGCCTGATACAAATTAGCCACTGGGGGAAAAAAGTCATCTGGTCATAAAATACAGTACAGGGTCACTTTTATGTAAGTTTGCCAAAAGGGACATAAACCAGGACAATTTCAAACTGTGACACAGGATAGAAGTATATTAAAAAAATCTTTGTTCCTCCTCTATTGTGCTGTCATGTTGCTCAGCTTTATAGACATTCCGAGCACCAGCACTGGCCTCTTCGCTTCCACCTGGTCTACCTAATTAATTAAGCAAGGAAGTTACCTCAAATTTTTGTACTATTTTCTTTTATTATCAGGCACTTCTTTTGATGTTCTAGGAGTTAACCTCTTAATCCACAGACTCTGTGTGCTGTGTTATGAACATTTTGGGATGTCTGGATAATTTGGATAATTGGTCAGGATGTTGCTGTCGCTCATGTTAAACTTTATGCCATGACTTCAAATACAAAGATTGGTATTAAGGTAAAGTATACCATAAAGACTTTAAAAAGTCTACAATTATGATTCTGCAATACCTAAATATCAGTTTGTCACTGTAACAAACAAAAGTACACCATTTAGAATTTCTTACAAGTAAATTACTCCTAAACATCTGTGTCTTTAATTTCAAAAATGAAACTCAAATAAGTTGAAGTGACATCAGAATAAGCCATAGTATAAAGGTCAAGTTAGAGCGGCTACCTACTCCTCAAAATGCACTCCCACTTCAAACATCAGTATGTACATACACTCAATTCATAGTCTACTGGCACACCTGAAAGCTTTACTACTTCTAAGACAGATTCAGATATCTCATGTCTCTTTTGGGGAAGCAGATGAAGGAAGGTGTTATTTTGGATATGAGGAGACATGACTGACAGCAACTACTCTACCTTACACAAGTGTTCTAGTGTGATGGATAAACAGCAATAAACAACAGAGTGAGGAGTGTCTCAACAAAAGATATCTATAAAGCACAGTCTTCCATTAGAGTAGGCAACTTCTTCAGACGAAAGGGAGAGAATTTAAACAAATATAAGAAAGACTGTTATTTTAGTCACCTGCTCAAATATTATAAACACTGTCAAATTCATGCAATTTATGTAGCTGAATAGTATAACATTCTGGTAGTAGCATTGGCCATCATGTGACATACCTCAAAGTAGGCTGACAAATGGTGTAAGTTCTTTATTTATTGAAAACCAATATACATTCTAGTATTGCTGGCTTTTTACCATTATTTTCCTACTGTCTAAAGCTACAGTAAAATAAAGAAGAACATAGAGAAGGCTACAGCTGCAATAAAATGGAACCACACTGTAGTAAGGAAGAGAAAAAAGGCCATTTAAGACTTTTAAAAAAGGAGGACATAGTCAACCCCCTTAGGCCTAAAATGTCCTGTTTGAATTAACATAGTGGTTTAATTAAAAACTAGGCAGAGAATCATGTTTAGTTTGATTCTGAGTACATGCACTGCATCCGTCCATGGTGAGTAGTTAATTTCCGTATCTCCATCTCTGCGCAATACGCAAATGGCTGTTTTGTTTTGGTATTTTTAAACTGTTGCCCGGGGAATCAATAGGAGTCTATAAGAGGGCCATGTGCCATTTAGAAGGTATATTAGCAACTAAGGGGAAAAAAGCCACTGTAAATTAGGGGGTGGTTTAAAAAAAAAAAATACACCAAACTGGATTAATCTGATTTAAACTGAAAAAAGGTTGTAATATTTCTGTATCAAAATTATTTAAATAGGAAAATTATGCAGGATACAAATAGTGACAACAAACTCGCTAGCTATGTGCTATGCCACAACTTCCAACGTAACTTCGGCCACGGGAAAACCCTCAGTGTTAAAACACACACAAATATCCAATTTCAGCACAAAAGCATGTATATAGACAAGTGGGCTTTTATAGACACGTGTTAAAGGTTAACATACCTGTACAAAATCAGAGAACTGAGCCCAACAAAGCAAACAGTTCAAAGTTAACTAAACGGGGCTAAAATAAATTTAGTACTGTACTACTCTACAGCTGGGCGAATAAAAAACGGTTACCTAGCTTTCGCAACTGTTGTTCTTCGAGATGTGTTGCTCATGTTGATTCCAATTAGGTGTGTGCGCCCGCTGCATGCACAGTAGCCAGGTTTTTCCGCTAGCAGTACCCATCAGGTCGACTCAGGTGCCCCCTAGAGTCGCACCTCCATGATGCCGTATATAGGGCCCTGCCGACCCAGCGCCACTTCAGTTCCTTCTTGCCAGCACTGCTCTGATAGAGGGGTAGGTAGGTGAGTCGTGGAATGGACATGAGCAACACGTCTCAAAACAACAGTAGTTACGAAAAGTAGGTGACTCTTTTTTCTTCTTCAAATGCTTGCTCACGTTGATTCCAATTAGGTGACTTCCAAGCAGGAACTCGGAGGCAGGGTCAGAGCTCATGGGTTTGTTAATTGGAGCACCACTCTGCCGAAGGCTACATTATCTTTATCTTTAGCCTGCTGGGTTATGATATAGTGCAAGGTAAAAATGTGGATTGAGGACCATGTCACAGCCCTGCAAATTTCCTAGGTCGGAACGTGAGCCAGAAATGCCGCTGATGCTGCTTGCGCCCTCATGGAGTTTGCTGTCAGCACGGGGGCAGGTATTTTTGCCAGATCGTATCATGTCTGGACACATGATATAATCCATGATGAAATTCTCTGAGAAGAGACTGGGAGAGCCCCTTCATTCTGTCTGCTATTGTGCCAAATAATTGGGTAGATTTCCGAAACGGCTTCATCGGTTCGATATAGAAGGCTAACACCTGGCGAACATCCAAAGAGTGAAGTTTTTGTTTGTGTGTGGCTTAGGGTAAAAGACTGGAAGAAAAAATGTCCTGATTAACATGACACTGGGAAACAACCATTGGGAGGAAGGCTGGGTGCAGCCAGAGCTGAATCTTGTCTTTATAGAAGACTGTGTAAGGAGGCTCAGATGTTAGGGCCTTAAGCTCGGATACCCTCCCAGCAGATGTTATTGCCACCAGAAATGCTACTTTCCACGAGAGAGAGAGCAAAGAGAATGTCGCGAGTGGTTCAAAAGGGAGCCCCCATTAGTCTGGAAAGAACCAGTTTCGGTCCCAGGCCGGGATCAATTGTACTTGAGGGTATAGCCTGTCAAGTCCTTTAAGAAAGTGTCCAACTACTGGACTGGTGAAGACCAACTGGCCTGGCATGACTCGGTGAAAGGCAGAAATGGCTGCCAAGTGGACTTTTATTGATAACATAGAAGGCCCTTGCTGCTTCAGGTGCAGAAAGTAGTCCAAGATAAAAGGTATTATCGAGTGCGTAGGAGATGTATGTTTCTGCAATGACCAAATTGTGAATCTCTTCCATTTGGCTAGGTAGGCAGCCCTAGTAGACATTTTCCTACTGCCAAGAAGGACTTCCCTAACTGGATCAGAGCAAGCAAGCTCCACTGGGTTTAGCCATGGAGCTTCCAAGCTGTGAGGTGGAGAGATTCGAGGTTGGGGTGCTGAAGATGGCCATGGTCCTGAGTTATCAGGTCCAGAAGCAGTGGTAGAGTGTTTGGAGTTTCCACTGACAGCTCCAGAAGAGACATGTACCAGTGCTGACAGAGCCAGGCCAGAGTTATCAATAATTACCGAAACTTCATCCCTCCAAATTTTGAGTAGCATCTTGTGGATGAGTGGAATGGGCGGAAACGAGTAAAGGAGTTGGTCTTTCCAGGGAAGAAGGAACACATCCGCAATTGTGCCCAGGCTGTGATTCAGGAAGGAGAAGAACTGCGTACAATTCCTGTTGTGTCTTGTCGTGAACAGGACTATCTGGGGAATTCCCCACTGTTGGAATATCGTGTTCTCAGCATTCAGGCGGATGGACCACTCATGGTTGTGAAAGGACCTGCTGAGATGGTCTGCCAACTCGCTTTGAACTCTGGGAAGATAAGATGCCTCCAAGTGTATTGAGTGGGCTATGCAGTTTGAGGGCTTCCTGGCACAGGGGAGAGGAGCGTGCTCCCCAGTCTGTTTATATAAAACATCGCTGTTGTATTGTCTGTCATGACCGATACCTATCTCTCCTCCAAGTGAGGTTGGAAGGTCTGGCATGCGAGAGATTGCCCTCAGCTCCCTGACGTTGATGCAAAGTGAGAGTTCTGCTTGGGACCAGAGGCCTTGAGTCCTGAACTCCCCAACATGCGCTCCCCACCCCACCGCTGATGCATCTGTGACCAGGGAAAGAGATGGTTGAGGTCTAGAGATGGGAATTCCTGCACACACAGGGTTGAGCCACCATAGGAGAGATTGGAGAACCGACAGGGAAAAAGTGACTATCTTGTCTAGACTGTTCCGGTTTGGTTGATACACCAAGGCTAGCCACTCCTGAAAGGGTCGGAGCCTCAGTCTGGCATGCTGCACTACATAAAGACAGGCAGCCATGTGGCTGAGGAGCTTCAAGCAATTCCTTGCTGTGGTAGGGAATCGTCTGAGATCTTGTATGATGTTGCAAAGGGTCTGAAATCATGACTCTGGTAGAAATGCTCCCACCTGTCTTGACTCCAACACTGCCCCTATCAATTCTGAATGGGGCACAGGGTTGACTTCTGCACATTCAGTAGAAGGTCAAGGGCGTCGAATGTTGCTCTTAACAGGCTTACGCACCTCCACTTGTGTTTTTGGAGCAGCCCTTGATCAGCCAGTCATCAAGGTACGGAAACACCTGCACCGGGCACTTCCACAAGAAAGCAGCCACGAATGCCATGCACTTCGTGAACACTGAGGTGCCGCTGACAGGCTGAAGGGGAGGACCATGAACTGATGATTGTGATTTACCACAAACCTGAGGAACCTTCTGTGAGACAGGGTTATAGATATATGAAAATATGCATCCTTCAAGTTGAGGGCAGCACAGCAATCTCCCGGATCCGGGGAAGGGATAATGGAAGCCAAGGAGACCATGCGCAACTTCAGCTTCCTCACAAACTTGTTGAGGTTTCGCAGGTCCAGGATAGGTCTGAGACCATCTTTGGCTTTCGGGATTAGGAAATAATGGGAGTAAAAATCCCTGCCCCTTAGCTCCTGAGGAACCTCCTCCATTGCTCCTGCTCTTGGTAGAAGCTGCACCTCTTGTATTAGACGATACTCGTGAAAGGGGTTCCTGAAGACTGACGTGGAAGGGGCCTGGGAGGGCGGGCAGGCGCTGAAATGGAGAGAATATCCCAGTTCTACAGTGCAGAGCACCCAGTGATCTGACATGATCCAGGACCATGCATGGTAGAAGAAGTGGGACAGTCGACACCAAAAAGGTGAGGTAGTTGGATCCAGTGTTTGAACTGGTGCGTCGCACTTGGGCGCACTTTCGAAAAGGCTTGTTTTTGACCAGAGGACTGTTTCGCCTGCCCAGAGCACTGAGCAGATGAAGCTGTAGCTATCTTTGGAAATTTCACATTGGTATCTTCTTTGCATTTTGTCAGATTTGCAGTGAAAGTGTTCTTAAAACGAACAACATGTGCTGAGTCATCATCCGAGACTGCTATAACATGAAATATATGGCAGAATGCGGGTAAAACAGAGCAGGAGACATACAATTCTCCCCAAGGAGTTCAGTCACAAATGTAATTAACACATTTTTTTTAACAAGCGTCATCAGCATGGAAGCATGTCCTCTGGAATGATGGCCGAAGCATGAAGCGGCATAGGAGTCTTTAGGTGAATCCAAAAATATTTATTAAATTTCAATTGGTATTCTATTGTTTAACAGTGCGATTAATTGTGATTAATTTTTTGAGTTAATTTCGTGAGTTAACTGCGATTAATCGGCAGTCCCTAGTATTTTGTTTTTTTTCATAAAGCTATACTTCATTTGGTCATTGAAGGAATTGCTCACCTTTTTTTGGATACAGCTCTGCAGCAGCAGATTTTCTTCAGAGTTCATGGGACATTTTAGTGAAGGAGTAAAAGAGATAAGCAAATGGCTACCTTTGTACTTGTTTCTAGTTTAGCAATCTGTGTTTGTACCATTCATATAGTGGAATTCATCATCATTCCAATACAAAATTTCTGTGCAGGTGCATAAATTGATCTTAAATACAATAAACCCAGTAAATCTTTTTTTCTCCACAGTATGTAAAAGATTAAACAATAGATTAAATGGAATCTTGAAATTTTACTTTTAAAAATAAATCCATGCTTTACTACTTTCAAGAATATATTTAAGCTTTACCCTTATTCTGTGCTCCCTATTTTAAATTACTCTCCATCTTTTGATTCTTCCTCCAGTTTTTGCCTCATTGATTTTGAATGCTCATGTACTGTCTTAGGCCAGGTCTACACTGCAGAGTTAGGTTGACACAAGACAGCTTTCGTCAACCTAACTATGGAAATCATCAGTTCAGTACTCAAGGCAAATAAGACATCAGGAGTACCCATCGCTAACAGACATAACCTTGTAACCAAGTCACAAGAGGGGCAGTTCTTAAACCCTGTACCAGGGAAGAAAAGACTGTGAGGGGAAAAAAAAAACAACTAACTATGAAGTTGGATATTGTTTTTGTTTTAAGTCAATTGGTAAAGGAAACCTAATTCAACTAACTATGACTAAATCTAAAGTTAAATCTCACCCAGCAAGGGCCAGGGTCACTGCACTCAGCTCCATCTTGCAGCCACGGTTGGTAAGCAGGAACTGAATGGTAGTTGAATCCACTATACTCTTCATGACTATAGGGAGCACAAGAGTACCCATGGATGCTGCTATGCAAAAGGAATCCAATCTTGAACACATGCTCACCAAGAGTGAAATCTGTGTCCACAATCACCCGAAAAAGAATCTTTTGTTGCTCTGAGCAGTTTAAATTGTACCATCTTTATTATATTATTGTAGATACTTCTCTTTCTATACAAGTTTTGGTATTTATTTTTACTTGGGATGGCTATATAAATTATTCAAAAAACAATGTTATAATACCAAATACGGTGTTATTAAACAATTAGGTATTTTGGGCTGCATTATCTCCTGCAGCAGAGCTCTGCTCAGCACAGAAGGATGGATAGGGTATCAGGGAACCAGGTGAGATTCTCCATTTAAGAAGTTCATCTGTGACCCTGATCCAATTTAGAGCAGTTGCCAGGATCCTCTATTTGTGCCACTAGTATAGGGTCCTAAATGAACCCTATGCAAGCAGAGGACTGGCATAGCAAAACTCTACTCTGCCTCACTCCCAGCAAGAAAGAGGGCTGGCAGGTGTAAGCTCCAGATCTAGTACATATGTGCCGCAAGAAGTTCCCCTCCTACATCAGTGGAATTTGCGGCCAGATCCCTTTATATCACCTGAGTGATGCAAAGAAGCCATAGTTGTTGCATTCTAATGCAAAACAAACAGTGATCTCACTTGCTTTTATATCAACAGACCAGCATATTTGATTGTCACATATTCCATGCATTTAGGCAGTTACTCTGTCTTAAGACACCTAAGATTATTAAGGTTTTGAGTTAGAGTACAAGTTTGATGTAGCTAGGGTGCATATTGCTTTTGGTATCAGCTGAAGATGGAAGTGAAACGTTATGGAGTGAGGGAGTACATTATCAATAGTACTGTAGACAATATTAAGGTGGAAAGGAATGCTTCCATTCTGAATGGCTTCCATTCTTTTAAGGTTGGGGGATGGGGGGTGAACTGCCACAACTTTAACTGCTACTAAACAGTTTTTGTTTGCCAGTTTCTTGGGCTTTCTATACAGCATCGGTGTACCTCAGTGGACACTTCCCCAGATTAGGAGCTGCACCTACCTTGGAATCAGAGGGAGAAACTGAGCTGATGGTCCTGCTCCTGACTACCTCAACATTCCTGAAAAGTGTGTGTAGTTGTGATGAGCAAGTAAATTCTTTATAACATTTTATTCTTGTTTAAAAGTTACTGACGGTATATATACGGAACACTCCTCCATGCTTAGATGGAGGATATGACATAACCTGTTAGTTGGAGGGAATCTCTTTGAAATAGACTGCATCCATTACTGCCTGAAACACTCTGTAGCCTCTCACAGACTACTGGAAAATGGCTGTGGCCTGAGAACAGGCTTCCTATAGTGCTCCCAGTTCCTCTGGGCCCTCCATCATCATCAGTATGAGGCATACTTCTCATCCCACAAACATGCCAATGTGGGACACCTGTAAATGTGACTGCTGCCATCTTGGCTAACAGAGTACTGAACTGATGATTTCCAGAGCTAAAAGAATGAATGCCTTTACAGCTGGTGATAAAGAGACAAGCTCTCAAGATGAGAGCTGCCACAGACCTGCATCCTCCATGGCAGTGATTCTCAACCAAGGTACATGTATCCCTGGGGGTATGCAGATCTTCCAGGAGGTTTTCAACTCATCTAGAACGGTGTTTCTCAACCTGGGGTTGTGACCCCCGGGGGGCAACACAGGATGGGTTTGTGGGGGATTTTTCAAGTGCAGGGCCGGCATTGGGGCTGGCAAGCAGGGCAACTGCCCAGGGCACCATCACACAAGGAGCCCTGTAAAGCTAAGCTACATGCTTCAGCCCCGGGCAGCAGGGCTTGGACTTCAGACAAGGCTCACAAATGAAAAACAGGCTCAAGTATCACACTGAAATGTAAGCACAATATTTATATTCCAATCTATTTATTTTATAATTATATGGTAAAATTGAGAAAGTAAGCTATTTTTCAGTAAGTTTGTGTGACACTTTTGTATTTTTATGTCTGATTTTGTAAGCAAATAGTTTTTAAGTGAGGTGAAACTTGTGCTATGCAAGACAGATCAGACTCCTGAAAGAGGTACAGTAGTCTGGAAAGGCTGAGAACCATTATTTTATGGATAGGCACCGAGGGAAACACAACACACTGCTATTCACTAGTTAAAACAGAATACTGATGATCACCAATCGTGGATTCTATTTCTGGCTCTGGATGAGGAATGTGATTTATAGTGGTGAGAGATGGAATAATGCAAAGTAGTTTAGTCACTCTGAATAGCAGTATAGTATAGTGGATACTCGGGATCCGTACCTGCAGTGACCTTGCATAAGCTTCCTGCTAGCTTATTTATAAAAAGACAGTGTGAGGGGAGAGTTCAGAAGCTCTTTCAAAGCTGTCTTCAAAGCTGGGGTTCGTGGCCTTACTAAACTGAATGAGAATTTAAACAACATTTAGGAGAAGCGAAGGAAAAAGTCTGCCTTTCTCCCCATCACCCTTGCTGGATGTGAGTTATGGTGTTTGTGCTACAGCAGATTTGGCATCAATTAAAATTGAGCAGGTTCACCTTGGCACATATGTTTTCCATTATGGCTAAAGAGTTATAAAATACTCTATAGGCAAACACTATATATTTATAACTGATATTCTAGGAATCAGCACGAGGAGCAACAATATAAACATGGGACAGGTCCTGGAGGGATTTAGATTTCTTTCAAAAGGGGTACAAAAAAAGACAGTGAAGCTACAAAAAGGAGCAATTTTTAGACTTATTCTCTGTATGGATTCATTTTTTGCCAATTGACTATGAAAATTCAAAGAGCTCAAAGTTTGTATTTTATGTATAGTCTTTTCCCATTTCAATGAGATTTGTACAACAAAGATTTAAAGCTCCTGCTAAAACCCAACTCTAACACTAGCTTAACTATGGTGCAGGTGCCATTGCATTGTAACATCAAGAATCCTGGAAGCCTTCACCACTTCAATTTACATTGCTTATATCTTAATTTCCCCAGGGCAGTCCCTGTCTGTATACTATGTTTTGTACAAGACTGATCACATTTTAAATTATTTAATAAATAATTACATCAAACAGCAAATAAGGGGTATATACAGATGTGCAACCAAAGTTATAAGGGCTTCTCTACACTTGAAACACTACAGCTGCATCGCTTCAGTGTAGACACTACCTATGCCGAAGGGAGGGGTTCTCCCAATGGCACAGGTAATCCACCTTCCTGAGAAGAATCCATCAACCTAATCTGTCTACACTGGGGGTTAGGCCAGTTTAACTACGTCACTCAAGGATGTGGATTTTTCACATTCCTGAACAACGTAGCTGGCTTGATCTGTTTAGTGCAGACAAGGCCTAAAAAATTCAATAAAGTATGTAATTAGCTTACTACAATAAAACAAGTTCATGGAAACCAGTTCATAACAGTGGTCCAAACTGTACAGAAGCCAATTAATTTTTTTGCTACTGTACCAGTTATTTGTATGTAATTGCAGTAAAATCAATAGTTTGTATGCACTATCCTTTGCAGCCACACTCTAAACGAAATAGCCTAATACTATTGTAACTACAGCTTTGGGACTTGGTATTTATACATTAATAAGTCTACAAATAATATATTTACCTACCTTTTTTAAGCCAGCAAATCCTTCTGATTCCAGAAAGAAGAAGGCAAAGGGCATCAACACAAACAAACAAAGATTGGAAAAAAGGGAAGCAAGATTCCACAAACCTGAAATAAATGAGAAGAAAATGTTTACATTACTTTTCAAAACTGAAGAATCTTAAAATAAAACTTATTAAAATTCCTGACATCACTATACTGTCTTTCAACTAGGTAGGCTTTTTAGATAAACACAGAGCATGTATAATAATTTATATATAAATATAAATGAAGATCTTAAATATACATAAGATTCATATAATCTATCACTGAAAGGCAGCAACCTGAATGCCCTGAAATTTTAAGCCAAAAGTGAATACTGCCTTACCTAATTGAAACTGTTGGGAAGTTTTGAAGACCGGCTGCAATAACTAAAACTGTATTTTTCTACAGTATCCTTTCTTGTGAAGATTGACCAGGGATTTTTAAGCTATAAAGATATTCACAATTTATTAACATGTTTCCAAGAACCATATTTACAAGGTTTTTGGGTCCTATGCAATGGGAGTTAGACACTTAATTCAGGCACTTTTATAAATCTCACTAGGTACTTACCTGCATCTTTACATGCCTAAATACCTTTGTAAATCTCAACCTAAGCCTAGTGCTCAAGCAGATTCCTGAGCACCAGCACAATACTGATTCTTCTTAAAGTGTCACCTGCCTAATGACTAACCCCATTTCCTGCAGAACACTGGGCTTTTCTGTGAAGCGTTTCATTCGACATCAAATAGCAACCCTGAATTGCTTAGTTTGTGAAACCTGAAGGGATTATACCTCAAGATGGTATCATTTCATGCTACAGATAATTTTTAAGCTGTCTATACAGAATAATAATTTCCAGTACAATGTCTCATCTCAGCACTGATTCTTGGACGGCTCAGTTCTATTCCCCCTCCTATTCTTCCCTTTAGAGGGGATCGAGGCACAACATGGACTTTAATGCCAGCAATACACAGATAACACCATCTCCACATCAAATGCAGATATTTCCATTTTACCCGTGTCTATCTGAAATAAGCTGCTGGCTAAAACAGAAAAAAGGCAAGACAGAGGAGGTGATGGCTAGAAGGTATGAAAGGATTACTCTAGACCTCCACCTTGGGCATCTGTGCAATAATCAAGATTTTGCAAAGTTTGAGATCTTCTTGACAAAGTCACTGGTGGTTACACACATTTTTCCACTATTCTCATCTCCAGCTGGGCAGGACACTGTGTTCCTCCTTATCAGTTTCTGACTTACCTACAGTCTACCCGTACTACAGTCACCAATAAACTTGACTACTGCCACACACATTGCACTTGGGAATGAAAACTGAAGCCACAAGGCAGCTGCAATTGGGTCTCATTTAAGAAACACAGGCTGAGAGGAAAATATTACTCCAGGGCTTTGCATGCTCTCCAACCTCCTCCAATACAGCATGCACTTCAAAATCCTACTCTAGATCTCCCAAGTCCTAAACGGGCTGGGGAACCAACTCTCAGGAATGGACTATATCGTTCCACAACCCAGTATGAGAGCAATGATCAAACAGTGTGTTCCCAGAGTGTGAGGTTTCCAGGGACAAGAATCTTTATGGCACAGTCATATTTGAAACTCCATTCCTTAAGTAACAGTTTGAGCTCAGATCTTACCACCTTTAAAGTGATATAGAAATGTAGGGCTGGAAAGGACCTCAAGAGGTCATCTAGTGCATACCCATGTGCTGAACATAGAATTAAGCCTTCCTACAACAAAAGAAGAGTGATAGCATACACATCATAGTGATATTTAAAATGGGGAGCTGTGGAAAAAAAGCTCAGTCTTTTGAAATGGGTCTTTAGATTTTGTTCTCAATTTTACTAGTGCCAACACACCACAGCAATGGGTACACTAAATATACACACTTCAAATATGAACTGTATGATAGAAACATACCTATTCTTATAGCAGTAAACTCAAAAATGAAAAATTAACATCTTTTAGATGACATGTTTCAACATTATAATTATTACCGGAAGTTTTCTGTAAGATATTTTCAATATATTTACTTATATTTACTAAACAATGTTGTTATACGGTTACTGTTTTATTTGCAATGAAACAGAAGAGTTTTTACTGAACAGTCATATTGAATTTAATTCCCACATCAGTTACTGTAAAAGGGAAACTTATTTTACAATGATTTTTGTGATCCCATAAGTGTCATTGTACAAAGCAGAAATGATTTTTCCATACATTTCAAATAAATGTTCTGTGGAAACATTTTTTCTCTCTGGTTCTCAACCTGCGGTCTGCAGACTGCTTGAAACCCGACCAGCACGCAGCTGTGGCCCATGTGAAACCCTCAGGGCCATTCAGGTAGCATATATATTATGTGGGTGCAGCCCACATAACAGAGAGAGCTCAATATGCAGCCCACCATGGTAAACAGGCCGAGAACCACTTTAACATGCAACTAAGCTAGTGGAGTAACAAAACAGGTAAGACACTGACTGAGCCCTTCTAACCGACAGTGGCTTGCTCTCTGTAGCGTTTTCAGTCTGACACCTCATTATATAAGGAGAAACCATATATTTTCCTACCATAAGAAGTTACTCACTCTGCGCAGTGATGATGGTTCCTCAAGATTTGTCCCCGTACGGGTGCTCCATTGTAGGTGTGCTTGCGTCCCTGCGCTGCTGATCAGAGAACTCTGGTAGGGGCGCCTGTAAGGCCCGCACATGCGTTCTCTCTCTCCTTGTGCTGTGCCACGAGGCTAGCCAGCATGTGTGGGCTAATGCCCCTCAGTTTCTTCCCTACCGCAGAGTCATAGACAAGAACTCTAAAGTAGAGGGGAGGAAGGCAGGTTGTGGAGCATCCATAGATACATGCATCTTGAAGAACCATTGTTACTGCACAAGGTGAGTAACTTCAAGTAGCGTTCCTAGGGGTGCTCCACTGTAGGTGCCTCCCGAGCAGTTCCCCTTCTGGAGGGCCGGGACTTCAGAGTCAATGCTGTCATCGGTAACGGACCTATCGAGGCGAAGATGGCATCAGAGGCAGAGTCCCCAGTGATCATATAGTGTTCTGCAAAAGTGTGGACTGACACCCATGTCGCCACTCTACAAATCTCTGAGATAGGGACATTCTTGAAGGTGGTGACGGATGAGATTGTTCATGCACACTCCACAAGGTCAGAGTCTGAAGGGGTCAAGTTGCAAACTTGATAACACAGTCTGATGCAATTCGAGACCTCTTGGAGAGCCTTTGGGCTGATATTGCTGAGCCCTTGGATCTTTCCTCAATGAAGAGGAAAAGCCTAAGGGACTTCCTGAAGGCCTTTGTCCTATCCAAGTAGAAGACCAGGGTTCTCCTGACATCTAGTGTATATAATATAGCTTCCCTGTCATCTTGGTGTGGCTTGGCATAGAAGATTGGAAGGTGAATCAATTGATTCATGTGAAATGGGGAGGTTACCTTAGGGATGAATTTTGGATGGGGTCAGAGCATAAACCTGTCCAAAAAAATACCAAGTAAGGGGAATGTACCATCAGAGCCACAATCTCTCCTATTTTCCTGGTAGAGGTAATTGTTATGAAGGCAGTTTTCATTGATCGGCACGGCAGTGAACAGGTGGCCGTGGGTTCAAAGGGGGGGCCTACTCAGTCCTTAATTCCCATGTGGGGGTAGGGAGTCGAAGCTGAGGGAAGAGGTTTACTACACCTCTACAGAACCCCTCTACAGGTTGGTGGAAAGCTGTTATAGCTGCCAGGTGAACCCTAAGAGAGCTTAGAGATAGACCCGACCTTTTTAGGGTCAAAGCATAATCTAGGATCTGTGGAAGAGATGCAGAAGTTGGGGAGATTTGTTGGGATGTTCATCAAATCTGAAACCTGAAGCATTTCTGCAGGTAAGTACCTTGTGTTGAGGACTTTCTACTGTGTAATAGAACCGCTTGTACCGCTCTCGAACAGGAGTCTTCTAGGTGTTGGAACCAAACAGAAGCCATGCCCTCAGGTGGAGAATCCCCAAGTTGGGATGTAGGGTACATCTTCTGTTCTGAGAGAGGTGTGGAATGGCCGGGAAAGGGACTGGCGGGCACATCACAAGCTGTGACAGTAGCAGGTCTGTCTTGGAAAAGTAGGAGCAATCAGAATGACATGATCTCCATCCCTGTTTACTTTCAGCAGGACCTTCAACAGTAGGGTAAATGGGGAAAAGACACAGAGAAGGTCCCTGTCCCAGGGAAGAGGAGAGCATCACCCAAGGAGCATTACTCTATCCCCGCTCTGGAGCAGTAGCGTGGACATTTCTGGTTCAGGTGAGTGGCAAACAGGTCTGTGGACTGTGTCCCCCATTGTCTGAATAGGTTGTGAAGTACTGTCAGGTGTATCTCCCACTCGTCGTCGTGTGGGAATTTGTGACTGAGATTGTCCGCTATTGAGTTTTGTGCACCTGGGAGGTAAGCCACAGACAGTGTAACATTGTGGGAGATGCACCAATTCCATAGCCTTATCACTTCTGCACATAGAGAGGGTGACCTGGCTCCCCCTTGTCAACTGATGTAGTACATACAGAATAAGTTGTCTGTTAGGATCTTTGTGCATGATCAGCAGGAGGAAATGGGTGCAGGCGCTCCTGATCACTCTTAGCTCAAGGAGATTGATATGAAGGGCTATCTCCATGGGCGACCATTTGCTTTGTGTTCTGAGGCCATTTAGATGCGCGACTAACTCTATGAGTGATGCGTTAGTGGTGAGGAGCAACGACAGTGATGCCTGCAAGAAGGGGATCCCCTTACAAATGTTGAATGGGTCCTTCCACCAGTCTAAGGAGTTTTTGATTCTGGTGGGTGGTGATAGAGATTTGTCTAGTCTGTCCTTGTTTGGTCAGTAAACCAAGCTGAACCAAATTTGGAGGTACTGCATGTGAAGCCTGGCACGCAGTATCACCGCCGGGCCCACTGCCATATGCCCCAAGAGTTGGGGGCAAAGCCCGGCTGGTATCTAAAGGCTACTCTGAAAGGTGTCTATGAGCGTGATTAAAGATAGGAACCTGTGTAGAACCAAGAGGACTTTGGCCTGTAACGAGTCACGGTCGACCCCTATGAATTCCAGGTTACACTGGAGTGAAGGTTGACTTCCGGATGTTGATCTGTTGACCCAGTTCTGTAAACAAGTTCACCGTCGCTTTGATGACTTGGTGAGCCTTTCTGAGAGATCAGGCTCTGAGGAGATAATCATCCAGGTAGGGGTAGACCATTATCCCTTGGAAAGGTAAAGGAGCAGCCACTACTGAAAGAACCTTGGAAACTACTCTCGGAGCTGATGATAGCCAAAGGGGAGCACTCTGTATTGGTAGTGGTCATGTCCCACAGTGAATCTGACAAATCATCTGTGAGCCAGGAGGACTGAGATACGAAAACAGGCGTCCTAAAGGTCAAGGGCCAAAAGCAAGTCTCCCTGTTCCAAAGTTGGAATGATCATTGATAAAGTGACCATCTTGAATTTTTGAGCCTTGACAAACTTGTTGAAAGCTCAGAGGTCAAATATGGGTCTCCAACCTCCCTTCTTTTAGGATATGAGAACATAACGAGAGTAGAACCCCTTACCTCGTAGATGCTGAGGTACTGGTTCTATGGCTCCTAACTGTAGGTTTTGCTCTACATCCTGTCATAGTAAAATCACGTGACAAAGGGTCCTGAAGAGGAACAGGGAAGGGTGTTGTAGAGTGGGTAGGGAAGTAAAATGGATGGAGTACCCAGTTTGAACGATCTTGAGGCCTCATTGGTCCAATATTATGCATTCCCAGGCACTGAGGAGTGCTACCAATCATGGCAAAATGGGTGTGGACCGATGGTTAGCTGTGTTGGTCAATGGGAGTGGTCTAACGGCACCTCAACCTGCCTGTCAAAAATGATGCTTAAATGTAGAGGGCTGGGACAAAGATCGTGGACCAGGTGATTTGTGTTTAGGAAAGTTCCCTTTCTTTCTTTGTGGCTTGTAGTAGTGTTGAGGTTGGTACTGAGACCCATGTAGTCTATACTGGGATTGAGGATTAAATCGTCCCTTTTGTCCAGGTATAGATGCCCAGTGACCGGAGGCTAGTACTGGAGTCCTTAAGGGTGTGACGGGAGGCATCAGTCTTGCTGGCAAAGAACTCTGTGCCCTCAAAAGGAACATCCTCAACAGTGGACTGTACCTCTTTCAGGAAGCCTGACAAATGGAGCCATGACGCTCATCGCATCACCACAACCATGGCGATTCACCTAGCCACCCTGTTGGCTGCATCAGGGGCAGATTGCAGCGATGTCTTTCCACTAATTGGCCCTCCTGAATAATGGCCTTAAATTTGTCACAATAGCTTCTGGCATTTTACCTGCACCGGTCGTTCCTGTAATGGGCAAGCCATCGCTGGCAGTGGTGATGTGGACTTGTGCACTGGGAGCATCTTTTTAGAGGAGTGCTTACTCCTGTCCTTCAGTGCCGATGAGTCAATGCCCATGCCCATACCCATCGGGTCCGTGGGCCTGCGAGTGGTGCTGTTCGCTGTTGGTTTCCGTGAGCCATGGGTGCTGGACTGAGATGGTCTCGGTGCAGACGATACTGAGATGGTGATCGCTTACAGCTATTTCAGGGCTCACTATGGGGACTTCTCTGTCTCTTCTCAGATGATTTATGAGAGGGGTCTGCAGCCTGTTTCCTTGACCCACAGCCCTTAGATGTAGAAGGCCGTGGGGAAAACTTATGTCTACCAGGCGACTGGGGTCACAGAACTGCCTCATTGAAGATGACCTTCTGGTGGAGCACTCTGTCTTTGTGGGATCTTAGGCCAGAGTTATTGCCAAAGACCACACTTCTGTCATACATGGCCTTCCCCAAGGCAGCAAATGCACTGAGAGTGCTTGTCCGCCCCCGGGATTGCCTCTTTACAAGTGAAGCACTTTTTTAAGCCCAGCAAACTGGGCATATCTCACTAGGGGAAAAGGGTCCCTGGCGGGGGGAGAAAAAGCAGGAAAGAAATTGAAGTCTTTTTTTTATTATTTTCAAAGATAAAATAAGAAAGGAAAAGAAGATTACAACTAGAACAGTAACTAGGAGACTAAGGGCTTGTCTTCACTACAGGGTAAGTCCAACTATGTTATTCACGTAGCTAGAGTAGACATAGCTTAGGTCAACTTATCCCAGTGTCTTCACGGTGCTGAGTTGACAGACGCTCTCCGGTCAACTTCCCTTACTCTTCTCAGAGAGCTGGAGTACTGGGGTCGACCAGCAAGCACTCTGCCATCGATTTAGTGGGTCTTCACCAGACCTGCTAAATCGATCGCTGCTGAATCAATTGCAGTAGCATCAATCTCCTCAGGGAGACCAGCCCTAACTACAGGTATGGAAAATAAAAAGATAACCTTAGACTACTAATGAACAGGGGTGGTTGAGATAGAACTGAGGGGTTTTAGCCCACACATGTGGGCTAGCCTCCTGAGAGACAGCGCATCTGCAGACCTAATGGATACTGTTACCGAAGTTCTCTGATCAGCAGAGTAGGAACACAAGGACATCTACAGCACAGCACCCATAGGGACACTCCTCGAAGAAGAATATAGTCATTTAGGAGGTGCTCAGATGATGTGATTGGTGCCAAGTATTTAAAACAGAAATTCTAGTAATTTGTATTTCTTCCTTTCCAACACAGAGGATAAGTAGTCCTTTTAGAACCTACTGAGGGAACAATAATGATATGGCTGCACTAGAAATGCTATAGCAGCACAGCTACCTGCAACAATGCATCTGCAGCATAGACACTACAGAGACAGAAGAGGTTCTTCTTCTGTTGTAGTAAATTCACCTCCCTAAGGGCGGAAGCTACATCAACAGAAGAATTCTTCCATTGACCCTGTGACATCTACACCAGGACTTAGGTCAACTTAATTACATCCCAGAGTGTGAAATTTTTCACAACTCTGAGCAATATAGTGAAGCCAACCTAAGTGTAAACCAGCCCTACATCAAAGTCAATCCCACAACTGGGAAAATCTGCAAAAGAAAAGAGTGAGGAGGAATTTGATAGCAGCCTTCAACTACCTGAATGGGGGTTCCAAAGAGGATGGAGCTAGGCTGTTCTCAGTGGTGGCAGACGACAGAACAAGGAGCAATGGTCTCAAGTCGCAGTGTGGAAGGTTTAGGTTGGATATTAGGAAAAACTATTTCATTAGGAGGGTGGTGAAGCACTGGAATGGGTTACCTAGAGAGGTGGTGGAATCTCCATCTTTAGAGGTTTTTAAGGCCTGGCTTGACTAAGGCCTGGGTGGGATAATTTAGTTTGCGTTGATCCTGCTTTGAGCAGAGAGTTGGACTAGATGACCTCCTGAGGTCTCTTCCAACCTAATCTTCTATGAAAGAAGGCTGTGATGATTTTAAAAAAAAGTGGTTTAGAGGCGAAGTGAAGGCAGCTGTAAAAAAAAAAAAAGGGGGGGGGGGCAAAAATTATCATATATAACAAATGGAAGAAAGTAAGTTGATAGTAATGAATATAAATCAGAAGTTAGGAATTGTGAAACACTGATAAGGGAAGCAAAGGGACACAAGGAGATATCCATAGCCAGCAGAGTTAAGGACAATAAGGAGGAGTTTTTTTAAATATATTAGGAACAAAAAAGAATCCTGAATTCTAGAGGGAAGTGGTAGAATTAATAATAATAGTGCAGAGAAGGCAGAAGTGTTCAATAAATGTTTCCATTCTGTGTTTGGGGGGGGGAAGACAGATATTAGTCTTAGCATATGATGATATGCTTTTCAGTCCACTAGTATCGATGGAGGATGTTAAACTGTACCTACTAAAGTTAGACATTTTTACATCAGTAGGTACAGATAACTTGCAACCACAAGTTTTAAAAGAGCTAGCTCTGGAGCTTGATGGACTGTTAACATTTTAGAAGTTCCAGAAGACTGGAAGAAAGCTAGTGTTGTGCCAGTTTTTCAAAAGGTTAAATGGGATGACCCAGGGAATTACAGATCTGTCAGCCTGACATCGATCTCAGGCAAGATAATGGAGCGGCTGACATGGGACTCAATTAATGAAGAATTAAAGGACAGTAATGTAATTAATGCAAATCAACTTGGGTTTATGGAAAATAGATCCTGTCAAATTAACTTGATTTTTTTTGATGCGATTACAAGTTTGGTTGATAAAGGTAACAGTGCTGACATAATAGTCATCTGTAAGGCATTTGACTTAATACCACACATTTTGATTAAAAAATTAGAACGATATAAAATTAAAGTAGCATACATTAAATGGATTAAAAACTGGCTAACTGATAGGTCTCAAAATGTAACTGTACAGAGGGAAACGTAATCTAGTAGTTCTGCTTCCAGTGAGGTCCTGCAGAGATTGGTTCTTGACCCTATGTTATTTTTAAAAAATGTTATCAATGACCTGGAAGAAGACAAAAAACAACACTGATAAAGTTTGCAAAAGACCAAAAAAAATGGGGCATGCTAAATAATGAAGAGGACAGGTCAAAGATTCAGAATGATCTGTACTGCAGGGTAAACTGGGCACCAACAATATGCATTTTAATACGTGTCAAACCGTGATGGGGATGGTCGGTCCTGGTGGTGGGAGCCATGGCAGTTAGGCCTAGTGGTTGGAGCCAGGGGGTCAGAGCCAGAATCAGGAGTCTAGAGCGGCCTTGGAGCAAGGCCGGAGTGAGAACAAAACTAGGGCAGTACTAAGAACAGGACTAGAAGCAGGGCTGGAGCAGGCTAAGGCGTAGGGAGTCTGTTGTCACTACCAGGCAGGAGAGAATTCGAAGCCCTGGAGTGACATTAAGCAGAGAGCTGCTGTTCCTCCATTGAGGCTTATATATCTGCCTGAAAGCCATCAGACCAGTTCCTGGCTTGTGGCCATAGAGCTAATGAGATCCTGGGATGCATGAAAAGGGGAATCTCAAGTAGGAGTAGAGAGGTTATTTTACTGCTGTATCTGGAACTGGTGTGACCGCTGCTGGAATACTGTGTCCAGTTCTGGTGCCAACAATTCAAGAAGGACTCTGATAAATTGGAAATGGTTCAGAGAAGAACCACGAGAATGATTAAAGGATTAGAAAACAAGCCTTATAGTGATAAACTCAAAGTGCTCAACTGATTTATCTGAACAAACAGATTGTTAAGGGGTGACTAGATTACAGTCTGAAAGTATCTACATGGGGAATAAATATTTAATAGGCTTTTCAGTCTATCAGAAAGGTGTAACATGATCCAAAGGCTGGAAATTGAAGCTAGACAAATTCAGACTGGAAACAAGGTGTAAATGTTTGACGGTGAGGATAATTAACAATTGGAACAATTTACCAAAGCTTGTGGTGGATTTTCCATTGCTGACAATTTTTAAATCAAGATTAGATGTTTTTCTAAAAGATCTTCAAAATAGTTTCTAGAGCAGAAGTTCTATGGCCAGTGTTATATAGGAGATCAGACTACATGATCACAGTGGTCCCTTCAGGCCTTAGAATCTATTAATCTATGAAAGAGGTGAGATTTGCATTTAATTCTGATTAAGGTAAGTGATTATCTTTTTCCCCCTGCAATTTTTTTTCAGTAATTTTCAAACCACTTCCCTCTCCCTCCATGCCCGCCCCTCCCCAACCCCCACCCCCACCACTTACTCCCTTCCTTTGGCTAGAATGGACTGATTTAAATCCTATTGTACAAGTTGATTGCTGGTAAAGTCAATGGACTTGCACAAAAAATTAAATTTAGCCCAAACTTGCAGCTACAGAAAACAAAATTACACAAAACCCCAAACACACATGAAACAACGTAACGGAGGCAGCCAGTCAAATGCTAAAGAATGTGTGTGTGTGCCACATTCCCAAATGCTGTTAGACTCAAGGAATGAAGAAAAGCAAATTCCAAAGGAAAGGGCCCCTCAACTGAGAAAATCCTGCCACTAGTCGTGCCACCCTTCGGAAACTGCAGCAAGAGCCTCTCAGCCACTCTTAACTGCAAGTACTGGGTGAGAGGAAGCAGGTTTGCATAGTCCCTTTCCCTGTAAATAAACCAGTGAGCATGAAATATTATTTCTCCTGTTTCCCATATTTATACAAAAGGGGAAGTACTATGCCAGTTTGTGAGGTTATTTTTATTTCATTTCCTTTCACTTTGTGCACTTTACGTGGCCTTAATTTAGGTACCTAGAAATCAGATGGAAAGGTTGAATTTGACTGGTTTTGTTAGTCAGCTGTCAAAGTTTCAAGAGTTATGATAGATGTATACTTACTATGCACAAGAAAAGTAAACAACTGACTTACAGAACAAGCATTTGCAACATAAAAACATATACTGAACAGCAGGTAAATTTCAGAAGCATGTTCTTTTGTGTCATTTTGTTTAAGTGGATTACAGAATGGTTACTTGAGGTTAAGCAAGATTATGATTTTTAAGAAGCTGTGATTCAAATATATGTATACTAACAGGGTTGATGGGAACTACATCCTTCTTTCTGGGATATTACTATATTAATATTTATACACATACATCTCCCCCCATTCAGTAAATATATTATAACATTTATTGGGGGGAAAAAACCTGAAGAAAGTAACATTACATTGGTATACGCAAGTGGCCATCAACAAGTTCTCCTCTCCCCCTTTCTTTTCATTATCACTTCAGTTTTGTTTTCCCACCCCACCTCCCAATCAGTTGGACTACCTTGAGAATACAGCAGTACAATATAAACTGAAAAGTAAATATTTATGCTCCCCCTGTACTGACTGGGTGCTAAAGTTGTATAAAAGATACTTTGCAGGCCTTCATCTATTGGCAGAGTTAACTTTAGATGAATATTGTACAGTCTCAATGAAATCTCAAAGTACAAGGCTTTCCTAATCAGCCCACTAGGATGCTTTTTTGTATTTGTTTGTATTGATTTAAGAGGAAACTTGCAATAAAACAAGTTTTAACAATTCTGAAACAACTCAATCTTGCACATTTGGCAAACAGCTTAGATATCCCAGCACTTTACTTCCTGTTTATGTGCAAGTTTCATTAAGTTTTACCTCCATCTGCTGGACACATTTAAAATAGCAGAAATGAAAATGTTACCATTTTTAAGTACATTTTCAGGAACTGTTGACAGTTAAACTTTCATTACACAAAATTACTCATCTTGAATATTATGCACTCTCTGCCTAGTTACATATATAGTAAGAGGAGACTTTTTAAAAGTCACTACTAATATTAAATAGTTACAATCATATACCAAGGCAAGAACCCAACAAAACAGGAAGGTGTAACAGGTTAAAAAATTTTACCCACTGTTAATAAAAATCACAGAAGTGGATACTTAACATATCAATTCAATACAAGAAACTACAGTGCATCAATGACAAGATTAAGATTCTGATTTTTACAGGCAAAAGTTTAAAAATGCAGCCTTAACTCTGTTCCTGTGTGAACAGATTACAATGAAGTTTTCAATTATAAGACAAAATACTATTTATCAAATGCACAGTAGCAACTTGTAGTACTGTATATTAATTGTGTGCACCAGTTGAAGTCCACTAGAGACTTTTGTATGAAGTGGATAATAAATCAAACAACATAACATACTACAGAACAATTAGAAGAGTAATAGTGGAAAAATTACTGGAAGTATAGTTAGTGGAAAAATTACTGGAAGTATAGTCTGCAGCTCAATTTGTTTTGTAGTTGACTGCCTCATCCACTATATAACACCTGAAGAAGTCAGTGCTGTTGTTTCAAAAACTGAACAGTACTTAGCTGTTAAACATGTATTTCAACTAGTTAGTCAACTATATCTTTGTTTCATTAAAATACTTAAAATATATAAAAAAATTGTATGACAGGTTGCAGGAAAATGATACATTATACTGTATTTGAGAAATAGCGAGTGATCCTGTATCTAAAGATTCTACATTGCATACACAAGGGGACAGAACTATGGATGTTCAGGCAATCCTTTCCTGACTTCACACTTTAGAGTGCAATCTTAATGTTTTCTTAGTTATTTTTTTAAATAACACTTCCTAATTACTTTTGAAAGAAAACAGAAAAGAAATGTCATAATGTGACTAGACACCATAGGAACACCACATCTCATACACCTAATAAAGTCCGCAAGAGGGAGCCCATCTCCAGCAAGCATTACAAACTGTGAAGCATTTACTTTGCCAGCTGTGTAATAAATAAGAGATACACTGAAATACACTAAATTTTTCCATGGACTCCAGAGGTGTTTGGAGCAGGCTCTCACTAGGTACTTTCACTAAATTTTGCAATATACAGCTAACTTAGGTTCTACACGAGTGCATTTACTACTTTCACATCAATCATTGTTAAACTATACACCAGGGATCAGCAACCTTTGGCATGCGGACCATCAGGGAAATCCACTGGCAGGCTGGGACCGTTTGTTTACCTGCAGCATCCGCAGGTTTGGCCAATCGCAGCTCCCTCTGGATGCAGTTCACCGTTCCAGGCCAACGGGGGCTGCGAGAAGCAGCGTGGGCCAGTGGGAGCTGCGACTGGCCAAACCTGAGGACGCTGCAGGTAGACAAACCGTTCCGGCCCACCAGCAGATTTCCCTGACGGGCCGCATGCCAAAGGTTGCCGATCCCTGCTACACACACACACACACAGTCCATTTAGTATATTTTAATCACAAAGTGAGATTTTCAAAACTCTTTGCTTAGGGTTGGTCTACACTACTGCAGTTAATCCATCTAAGTTAAGCTAATTCGGTCTTGGGATGCATCAGGCGAGGTATTTCCAGTAGAGATAAGGAGGTATTAGTACCGTTATACAAGGCACTGGTGAGACCTCATCTGGAATATTGTGTGCAGTTCTGGTCTCCCATGTTTAAGAAGGATGAATTCAACCTGGAACAGGTACAGAGAAGGGCTACTTGGATGATCCGAGGAATGAAAAACCTGTCGTATGAAAGGAGACTCAATGAGCTTGGCTTGTTTAACCTAACTAAAAGAAGGTGAGAGAAGATATGATTGCTCTCTATAAATATATCAGAGGGATAAATACCATGTAGGGAGAAGAATTATTTAAGCTCAGTACCAATGTGGACACAAGAACAAATGGATATAAACTGGCCATCAGGAAGTTTAGACTTGAAATTAGATGAAGGTTTCTAACCATCAGAGGAGTGAAGTTCTGGAACAGCCTTCCAAGGGAAGCAGTGGGGGCAAACGACATATCTGGCTTCAAGAGTAAGTCTGGTAAGTTTATGGAGGAGATGATATGATGGGATAGCCTAATTTGGGCAATTAATTGATCTTTGACTACTAGCAGTAGATATGCCCAAAGTTAGATGGGGTGGGATCTGAGTTACTACAGAGAATTCTTTCCTCGGTGTCTGGCTGGTGAGTCTTGCTCACATGCTCAGGGTTTAGCTGATCACCATATTTGGGGTCGGGAAGGAATTTTCCCCCAGGGCAGACTGGCAGAGGGTTTTTCGCCTTCCTCTGAAGCATGGGGCACGGGTCACTTGCTGGAGGATTCTCTGCACCTTGAAGTCTTTAAACCATGATTTGAGGACTTCAGTAGCTCAGACATAAGTTAGGGGTTTGTTACAGGAGTTGGTGGGTGAGATTCCATGACCTGCATTGTGCAGAAGGTCAGACTAGATAATCATAATGGTCCCTTCTGACCTTAAAGTCTATGATTCTACTTCAATTACATGAATAGCATAACTGAAGTACACGGAGCTAGATCCACTTACTGCGGTGTCTACACTGTGCTGTGTTGATGGGAGACACTCTCCAGCCAACGTCCCTTACGCTTCTCGGGGAGGTGGAGTACACAAATAGATGGGAGAGCACTATTCCACCAATTTAACGTGTCTTCACCAGACCCACTAAATCGACACCACTGCATCGAGTGCAGCAGTGCCGATTTAGCTGGTAGTGTAGACATGGCCTTAGTCAAATCAAAACAAAATATTTACTGGAAAATTCAAAGGCACTTCTCCTAAAGGAGAGCTATTTCTTGCCAAATTTCAATTTTTCAACCTCAGCCAATTTTGGTGCTACAGCTCTTCTAAAAGAATTTTTAAATTATAATTTTAAATTATATAGGAAATATTTTTCCCCTGTTCTCCTATACAAAAGCAGCAGAATGATTTTTGCTCAAATTTTTCACATTTCCCCTTCAGCCAGGGGAGGGAGTATTTGCTCTCTGACAGGATTATTGTTCTCATTTAGTATTCAGTAAAAGGTTAAAATCTATGTGGTTGACCGTAGGTAGAGAACGAAAGAGCTGCTCTACATGGTATATTCCTGCTTCCCGTGGGAATTAAAATCCAATTTTTTTTTTTAAGAATAGGGTGACAAGGAATGATGGTCTTACATCTGTAAAGTATTGCATGTCAGTAGAGACATAAAATTAACCAAAGCTAGGTAACATAAGAAGAATGTCAACTAATTTTGGAAAAGTGGGAGAAGAAATGAAGGAAACAAAGAGAAAGGGAATGCTGCCTTAATATGTTCCAAGAGCCAGAATATTTAGTTTGCTCCAAATATCTTAGAGGTTCTGTTTTTGTGTGTTTTTTGTTGTTGTTGTTTTTTTTTTGAGGGGGGGGTTGTTTTTTAAAGTTAACTTACAATTAACATACAAAAGCAAGGTTAGATGGTGCCAGAGAGATAGGTGAACAAAGTCTAAGTCAGAGTACAGAGTTTAGAGGAGGGATTTGAAGAAGGAAAGGGTGGGATGCTTGTCACAGATGAAGAGGAAAACCATTCCTGATGTAGAGGTGAAAAGACACAGTAATAAGTGGGTGAAGGACTCAAGAATTAAGAAGGGGGTTAAAAGCAAGGCACAAGATGATGATAAGGAGGAAATGGAACCAACATGTAGGCAAACACAGGCAAGTAAAACTTCAGGCCAGCATATCTAATCTTCTACAACAAGTCTCATTGGAGGAGGTCACAGAGCCTACACAATGCCTGGCAACCAAAAGCATCATATCAGTGAGCCAGATGTATTGCCTCTGATTGGGTGGTTTGGTGCAGCTGAGAGGAGCACAAAGCAAGAACTGCTCTGTACCGGATGCATGGGGTTTGGTTCTGGGATTTCTAAATTCCAAGCCTAATCAGGCCCCATTACCTGACCATACTGCATCACTGCCTGTCACATGCAAAGGATAGGGATACTGCATAGAAAATGAAACTGCCCTAGTTAGATGCAGAGCTTGGAGTTACATGTTCAGAGACAATGGCTTTCAGCATGGAGCAGAAATAAAGGGGCATAATTGACTCAGGTTAGTGAAACACGGAAATTCTCAATACCAGGAAGCAACAGCTTGTCTCAAATTCACTTAAGAGATACTACACTCTAAGCTTAACCAACTAGAAAGTTTACCTTTTAAAATATTGGGACTTCAGAACCACGTATCAATTTTAAGCCTCATCATTGTCCATCACACTGTCTAAAGAAGAACTAGGTACCTCTGCTTTTTGATAACTCAGCAAATAGCTATCTTTTCTATTAGCAAGTTGCCCCCTGACATCACAAGGTATGTTTTTTCCTCAATTGATACATCTAAATCCAATGACAATCACCAATTCCTCACCAAGATGCATCTTCTCATTGCAGTATGTTAGCTGCTCGGAACTACAGCAACTATATATCGGTAGAGCACTAAGCATGCTTACCATTATTTGAATTCTGGCAGCGCCCAAAGTGCTAGACACTGTCAACACACAGGGAGACAAGACTCTACATTGAACAATTTCACTTTAACAAAATACCATAATAAATGTGGCAAGATCAAAATATATAATTTTATATACATGATTTACTTTAAAAATAAAAGCAGCTAAAAGTCACTGCTTCTCAATCCATCCATTGTAGATGACAAGTTTCTTGTATGAACCGCTAGTCGCATTTGAATAAATAAACTATTTTTTTCCTCCATATCCCTCTTTAGCTCACTGAACATTATACCTACAGGTGTCATAAGACTTTTCTTTCACATTTCCAAGTTACTTAGCTTCCTGTAAAAGCAGTTCTTATGCTATACATGTTTCTGTATGTAAGAACAGTAGCTTTTGTGTTGCCTTCCCTTAGTCAACACAACCCTCAAAAAGCCAGAATGGTGATGACTTGTAAATTTGCTGCTGTGCATTAGATTACAAATGCCTAATTTATCAATGGCATATAAATCAAGAACATTTACAATTTTGAGCCATTATGCCAGTAAGTATATTAAAAACAAAAGGATCACTCAAAACCAGAATATGCACTGGAAGTGGTGTTAACTGTTAAAATGTGCTTTTAATTACATTATGCAAGTACTAACCATGAATTAGAGAGCCATTTAACCACTGAATATAGTAGTTTTGTGGAAAAGAAAGCAGGATCTCATTGCTGATTATTGAAAAAGGTAGAAGCAGGACGGCACCAGCTGAAACTGCAAGAGTGAAGGTACTCAAAAACAGCCTGGAAGTCAAACAAATGTATCATTGTTACTGCCCATAAAATAACATGTTTCAAACAACAAAGTAGTTAACCTAATTCATGGGGCTCATCACAAAAATGTATCAATTTACACTACAAAAATGCACATATTTTGAAAGGTCATATTTACAAAAGTACATCGCTACATCTTTATTTTTCAGATATGAGGTGGTTTACAGAATTATCGAAATTATATAAATGAAAATAATTCATTCTTGAAAAAAATATTAGGACTTTTCTTCTCTAGGGTTGGAATACATTCATGATCCAAGCTCAATTAAGTATTTCAACATATAATACCTTGGGACAATATACCTTTCCTTAAAACTACTAAGGAAAGTGGTGAGATTAACAGAAGGAGCGATTGAAAGATACCACTCACTGGTTCAAAGTGAATTAATGCAACTATTAATCACTAAAAATGTCAACAGGATCACAACTGAACATGACTATTTAACCATGCAATTGTAGATTTACTGTGTTTCTTTCCATACAAAGCATGGACCCATCATCATTTGATGGGCTAAAGATTATTTTGTTGGCTAGATAATAGAATGAAGGGAAATCTCAACTAAAAATAAAATAAGCATTTAATATTTTGAAGGGAAAGGTATACTGATCTGAAATACTCCAAAAACAATTTACAGTAAGTGCCATTTTTTCGCTTTTAACAGAATTATACCCTTTTCAAGAACACAACGCCAACCAAAAATTTTATTCAAGTGTAAGTTTGACACTAAAATGGAACTCTATAATAATTTTCTGAACGGCATAACTGAAAATTAAGATATATATTGGACTAAGACACTTACAGGGAAAGTGTCAATAATTATATTGTTTGACTGTAGAATTATTTTCTCCCTCCCCCACCCTCTCACAAAGAGAGGGTCCATTTCTACAAACTCTTACTCGTTCCCACAGTCATTGTTTACAAGTATTTCCACTACAGTCAATTTGTTGTACTACGAAGTGGTCTTAAATGGAGGTATAGCCATCCAGAATCGTACAGTCTTAGTTTTCTTTAACCAAAATTCTGATGATTACTATATGTGACGCAGTATCAACCTGCGTGTTTGTGAAGTTAAAGTTTAATTAAAGATAACAAGCATTCAAAGCTAATGAACAAGAGAGTTTAAGATCATTAGAACAGAAGGCAGCTTATATTACATGTATACATACAATGAGCAATTCTTATGGCTTCAAATTTAATGAAAGAAGTTAACATTAAAATTTAGCTAGCATAAAAAATATTGTCTTGTACTCAGTTACTTACCTTACCTTATAATTTTACAAAAAACAAATATCACTTGAAGATTCCAAATCCAAAACTGAGGTACCACAGGTACAAAACAGACAGCCTGGCTAGAATACGTACATTTTCTCACAGATGCAAGCTAGTTAATCTATGCTGCATGCAGAGTTGTAGCAGTGTTGGTCCCAGGATATTACAGAGACAAGGTGGGTGAGGTATTATATTTTAAAAGGCCAATTTTGGTTGGTGAGATATATACACTTCACCCACCTTGTCTATCTAGTTAATCTGTAATTTACCGAAGAAGTTCCTCATAAACGCAGAGTGTAACCGCCTGAAAAGCAAGTAAGGAGGCTGGAATAAACCGGTCAGCAAGGCAAAATAAAATAGCCTAAGCCTAAAGTCTGCAATTAATCTTTTCTCTACAAGAAAGCCCTTTCACTAATTACCCACAATCTCTCAAAACTAGAAAGCAAAGTCTGAAATTCTTAGTTATACTTATTTAGTATTTCACATTGTTTCTCAGATATGTTTTTCAATAACACTTAAGTGATTTTTTGGATTCAAAGCGGGTGTCATTCACTACTGGTAGGGGAAGTGTGGTTTCTAAAAAATGCAGCAGTACCTTCACACTTTCACTGTGAAATAAGCAACATGTCCCTCTCCCGCAGCATGCCCGTACTGCTGGAGAAGTACCACTGCATGGCATATAGCACCCTACCACAAGCATAAGGGAGAGTGCTGAGCAATTTGAAAACTGTTTCATAATATCTTCAAGCCCACAACAAATAGCAAAAAAAAGCTATTTCACATTTGTAAAGGAACAGGGTGGAAGTAAAAAATTGTTGGTTGCTCAAAAATAGACCATCAGCAACAAAAGATTGTATCTTTTCAAAATGTTTTCCATTTAAGAGGAAGGGAACTAAAGTGACACTGACATCTGTTAATCAATTTAAAGAAAAATTCAATAGCAAGAAATGCTAAATTGCACGAATACATCCTGAATTCAGCTAAGAACTTAGTTCCAGAAGCCTAACAATGGAAATAAAGCAAAGTCACAGCTCAAGAACCTCTCCCAAACATGATTTGGTGTTTATTTTGGGTAAGGAGAGGAAGACTTCGACTCCCTCAGGGAACGGATGGCCAGGATCCCCTGGGGGACTAACTTGAAGGGGAAAGGAGTCCAGGAGAGCTGGCTGTATTTCAAGGAATCCCTGTTGAGGTTACAGGGACAAACCATCCCGATGAGTCGAAAGAATAGTAAATATGGCAGGCGACCAGCTTGGCTTAATGGTGAAATACTAGCGGATCTTAAACATAAAAAAGAAGCTTACAAGAAGTGGAAGGTTGGACATATGACCAGGGAAGAGTATAAAAATATTGCTCGGGCATGTAGGAATCATATCAGGAGGGCCAAATCGCACCTGGAGCTGCAGCTAGCAAGAGATGTCAAGAGTAACAAGAAGGGTTTCTTCAGGTATGTTGACAACAAGAAGAAAGCCAAGGAAAGTGTGGGCCCCTTACTGAATGAGGGAGGCAACCTAGTGACAGAGGATGTGGAAAAAGCTAATGTACTCAATGCTTTTTTTGCCTCTGTCTTCACTAACAAGGTCAGCTCCCAGACTGCTGCGCTGGGCATCACAAAATGGGGAAGAGATGGCCAGCCCTCTGTGGAGATAGAGGTGGTTAGGGACTATTTAGAAAAGCTGGACGTGCACAAGTCCATGGGGCCGGACGAGTTGCATCCGAGAGTGCTGAAGGAATTGGCGGCTGTGATTGCAGAGCCATAGGCCATTATCTTTGAAAACTCGTGGCGAACCGGAGAAGTCCCGGATGACTGGAAAAAGGCTAATGTAGTGCCAATCTTTAAAAAAGAGAAGAAGGAGGATCCTGGGAACTACAGGCCAGTCAGCCTCACCTCAGTCCCTGGAAAAATCAGGGAGCAGGTCCTCAAAGAATCAATCCTGAAGCACTTGCATGAGAGGAAAGTGATCAGGAACAGCCAGCATGGATTCACCAAGGGAAGGTCATGCCTGACTAATCTAATTGCCTTTTATGATGAGATTACTGGTTCTGTGGATGAAGGGAAAGCAGTGGATGTATTGTTTCTTGACTTCAGCAAAGCTTCTGACACGGTCTCCCACAGTATTCTTGTCAGCAAGTTAAGGAAGTATGGGCTGGATGAATGCACTATAAGGTGGGTAGAAAGCTGGCTAGATTGTCGGGCTCAATGGGTAGTGATCAATGGCTCCATGTCTAGTTGGCAGCCGGTATCAAGAGGAGTGCCCCAAGGGTCGGTCCTGGGGCCGGTTTTGTTCAACATCTTCATAAATGATCTGGAGGATGGTGTGGATTGCACTCTCAGCAAATTTGCGGATGATACTAAACTGGGAGGAGTGGTAGATAAGCTGGAGGGGAGGGATAGGATACAGAAGGACCTAGACAAATTGGAGGATTGGGCCAAAAGAAATCTGATGAGGTTCAATAAGGATAAGTGCAGGGTCCTGCACTTAGGATGGAAGAATCCAATGCACAGCTACAGACTAGGGACCGAATGGCTAGGCAGCAGTTCTGCGGAAAAGGACCTAGGGGTGACAGTGGACGAGAAGCTGGATATGAGTCAGCAGTGTGCCCTTGTTGCCAAGAAGGCCAATGGCATTTTGGGATGTATAAGTAGGGGCATAGCGAGCAGATCGAGGGATGTGATCGTTCCCCTCTATTCGACATTGGTGAGGCCTCATCTGGAGTACTGTGTCCAGTTTTGGGCCCCACACTACAAGGAGGATGTGGATAAATTGGAGAGAGTCCAGCGAAGGGCAACAAAAATGATTAGGGGTCTGGAACACATGAGTTATGAGGAGAGGCTGAGGGAGCTGGGATTGTTTAGCCTGCAGAAGAGAAGAATGAGGGGGGATTTGATAGCTGCTTTCAACTACCTGAAAGGGGGTTCCAAAGAGGATGGCTCTAGACTGTTCTCAATGGTAGCGGATGACAGAACGAGGAGTAATGGTCTCAAGTTGCAGTGGGGGAGGTTTAGATTGGATATTAGGAAAAACTTTTTCACTAAGAGGGTGGTGAAACACTGGAATGCGTTACCTAGGGAGGTGGTAGAATCTCCTTCCTTAGAGGTTTTTAAGGTCAGGCTTGACAAAGCCCTGGCTGGGATGATTTAACTGGGAATTGGTCCTGCTTCGAGCAGGGGGTTTGACTAGATGACCTTCTGGGGTCCCTTCCAAACCTGATATTATATGATTCTATGATTCTAAGAGGGGGAAAAAAAGTCCAGTGGCAAAAAGAGCACAGAATTGGGAAGCTAAGGCATATGACTCCATACAGTGGCAATCTTCAGAGATAACTGAAGAAATTTATTATAATAAGCCAATAAATCAGAAAAGGGTACAGTGCAAAGTCAAGGGACTTTGTGAACAAGACCTGCTATTTAAGATCTTTTTTGAAAAGTACTTCTTTTAAGGAGATGAACATTTAAGTTCTTCAATATTATCAAAACCCACAGTGATTAGGTGTGTTTTTGTGAGTGCATTTGCGTGCTTAATGTAACAGTCACAAGTATTACATATTATGTTTTTAAAATATTGAACAAGACAATCACTTTAATGCTAATTATTCAGTGAAATGTTTAACTATAAAGCAGATCATATGAAAGTTTAAATGGACAGTAAAATTAATTTATTTTTAGTTGAAGTTTGGGATGATTACTGTACTGATTTGACTTGCAACAGAGGCCTCGTGGGATTTCTCCAAACACCAGGATAAACAACTGAAAGAGCCACATTTAGTTGTCCTTAAGTGGAAGCAATGGTTAAAACATATTTGGAATGGAATAATTTGGGTAATTTTTACAATTATATATTCATTATATATATTTCTGGCAGGAACAGAGAAGATTTTGCCTGAAAAAAGAATAAAAATAAGAGTTACATGAAAATAGGATATATGCATAAATAATGTTATGCTGAAATTAAATGTATAAAGCCTTCTCGTCCTCAGTCTTGGGTCATTTACACATTTATTTATATATTAGGTAAGTGTTTAAGGTAAAACTATGTGCTAAGATATTAAAGGTGATCTTTCCTGTAACACCTACCGAGGAAAGACTAGAAGTATTTGAAAAAAATCTTTGATACCTGGCATCAAGCCAGACAGGAGGAGTAACTTCATCAGATGTTTTTGTCCTTACAGCAGAGAGCCCTGGTCTTGGCCTGAGCAAAATCCCTTCTAGTACCCAAGCGGGTTTAAAAAAAAAAAAAAAATCACACTACAGAATACCATTAAAGCCTAACAATGATTAGTTGTCAAAAAAAAATTCCCATAATACTTGTCAGATCAGAAAGTGAAACTATGAGTCAAATGTTATATCTACACACACACGTGAGCATCCATTTAATATCAAAAACTTAAGGTGGGAATAACCTGTCTACATCTAAAGTTTAAATTACTGTGCTATGACAAATGTGGTCTCTTGTTTCAGTTATTTAGACAGCTTATTTAGAACATTCTAAAAAGTTAATCCTCTGCATTGTCCACAACAAAATAACTACAACTCAGTCCCCAGTAATGCAAGGAGCTCTACCCAACTGATCACCCTTATGTCTTCATGGAGCCCGTTACTTCCCCACTGCCTGGGAGTGGATCAATACATATGCTTGAAGGTGTGTGTGAAAGTGGGCATGCAGTGGCCCTGAAGAAGAGAATAAGACAAGAAACTAAAAAGAAGTACAAGAAAAGGAGGTAAAGTAGTCTTTAGGAAGAAATGGGGAGAGAAAGAAGACAGAACAGGAGACAATATGGGGGGGGAAAATCTATGAAAGGAGGAGGGTGGCAAGACAAGAAAAAGAAGAAACACCACACAAAACAATGAAAGAAGGAAAGTGGAGTAGAGCCAGAAATGGGAAAGAAGGTGTAACAAGAGAATACAGTAAAGTTACGCTTTTAAATTGCAAAGGCATGGTCATTTAGTGGCATGCCTAGCGATGCATTTTTAGTGGGGTCAGTCCTTGTGGTATTCATATGTAAGTGGGAGGGAAACAGTGTGTGAATGAGCATAGGAGAGGGCAAGAGAGAATGGAGTGCTGCTAACTCTTGTGATTTTACTGCAAGTACCACAGTAGTAGATGTTTTTTCCTAAAGCTGCAGCTCTTGGAGTCTTGTTATGTGGGAATCTCAGCTTTCATTTATACATAGTTTATAGCCCTCACAGCTGTAGAGAAGCGCATGAAAACATGAAATGCTAAAAGACTGAAACACCAGAAGGCAAACAAAGAGAATCCTCAATTAGCTATTTTTTAAAAATCTCATGGTATCTAAGCTAATCACATGATTTTTGAATGAGTGGGGTTGACAATATTAAGAATGGGAAGGAAGAGATAAAGTAAATAAGAGGGGAGAGAGGGATCTGGACAGAAGAAGAAAGAAAACGAATAAATCAGCAGGGGAATAGTGAATAAAGAGAGGGAAAATAATGAGGACAGTTGGACTTCAGTTAGGAGAGAGTCAGAGTTAACTAAGGCCTTGTCTAAACTACTCAGTTTTGTAGACAAAAGCCAGCTTTCGTTGACAAGACAGTGGAGGTGTACACACTGAAATGCTCCTCCTGCAGATGTAACTCCCCAGCTATGCTGACATAATAAAATCACCTCGTCGAGTGGCAGAGAGCTTTTTGCAACGTAGTTAGAGCAACGCAGTGTCAGTGTAGACACCTCACTTGATTACATCACCCTAATTTGCCTCCAGGTGTCCCATAATGCCCATCACAACCGCAGTTTGAACTCTGTTGCCCAGAAGGTTCACAGGTCGGCACTCCTCCCCCGTTCAAAGGCCTGGGAAGTTTTGAAATTCCTCTTCCTGTTTGCTTGGCGTGCACAGTTTACACAGCATCTTCCTAGCTGATGATGCCGGCTTTCTGCAGCAGACACTCTCCCCTGTGGAGCACACCAGAGCTGTTGGATCTGCTGAGTATATGCAGAGAGGAGGCTGTGCAGTTGCAGCTTTGCACCAGCTATAAGAATTTCAATAACTACAGGCTGATTGCTAGAAGCATGCATGAAAAGGGGCAAGAGAGGGACATGCAGAACGGTTGTGCTAAAATCAAGGAACTGAGGCAGGTGTACCAGAAGGCAAGGGAGGCCAACCGTCATTCAGGTGCGGCACCAAAGACACGCTGCTTCTAGAAGCAGCTGCACGCCATCCTCGGTGGCAACCCCACCTCCACCACCAAGAGCCCCATGGATAGTTCGGGGGACTGATGGCAGCATCTAGTGGACTCAACCCAGACAAGGAAGTAGTGGAAGAGAAAGTGAAGCTGGAGGATGATGTGGAGCACGTGGCAGAGTCATCCAGGGGTGCGGCGAATCAGGACCTCTTTTCCACTCCGAAGGAGTCTGGTCAGTCCTAGCACTCCAACTCTGGTGCGCAGGATGCAGCAGAGGGGAGCTCTGGTAAGTGCTCATTTTGCTTTAATACTGCACAGTGAGAGATTGAGCTCTGATGTATTTTGTTATATGGTACAGGAGGGATAAGGGCCTGAAATTAGCAACAGAGCCTGTCTATCTACACAGTGGGGCCACGGCGGAAAAGTTTATTAACGTACACAGAGAAGTACCTGGAATCCTCCACAGTGATCTTTACAAAACTTTTCTGTTAGGTATTCTGCAATCCTCTGCCTAAAGTTCCTTGGGAGAACTGCCTTGTTTCTCCCCAGCTGTAGGAAACTTTTCTGAGCCACCTGGCAATTATTTCTGCAGGAACCAGAGCAGCACACAGGCAAGCAGCATACCGAGCCAGACTGAAGCCACACACATGCAGGAGATACACCCCTGCATCTTGGGTTACCCTTAGGGGTGAGATATCTGGTTCAATAGCCTAGCCTGTGGAAAAGGGTACCAATATTCAGAATAGGCTCCCTAGCCACTTACAGTAACCCCCTTTGCAAACCACCCTTTGTCCCTTCTTGCCCATTTCCCTTGCCCACCCAACTCTCCCCCTAAACTCATCGTATCTGGGACTTGTGCTGGCCTGTGTGCTAGACAAAGATAGTGAGAAAGAGGTGTGTGTAACTTTTGTGATTCACGGCTGTGAGCGCACTCACAATACTGTGTCTGTTCATTGTTTCTTTGGCTTCTGCAGATGTGCCCTTCAGGAACCACTCCTCTATACCGGTGGAGCACCTCTGTCAGGTAAGGCGCCGATCCAGGTGGAGTAAGGAGGATATGTTTTGTGAAGTGCTGCAGACAACAGATGCAGCATATAAAGAAACAAGAGCATGGAGGGAGACAATCAACGAAAGACTCAGGCTGGATAGCCAGGAAAGGACACAGGGGCAGGAGCGGATAATAAAGCTCCTGGAGGGCCAGACAGAAATGTTGAAGGTCCTCATTAGCCTGCAATCTGAGCACATCCATGCCCAACTCCCACTCCAGCCACGACAGAACTCCAGTCCATGCCCTCCCCAAACTCTCCCACCACATTCCTTGCATGTTCCTGGTCCCTCACAGTACCACATGCACTCCACGCCTAGGGACTGGTTTTCCAACAAAAGCTGTACTTACATCCAGCTGTGCGGGCCCTCACCATGAAACTGTTCCTCTTTGCATGTCCCCTGTTTGACCAAAAGTTTGTAGTTTATCCTGTTATTAAACTTGAGTCTTTGAAATAAAATGAGTCTTTATTTGTGACATGCATACAGACATCACTCAGTGCTAACCATCAAACACAATGGCTATAGGTAGGAATATTTGCTCCTTGCAATTAACGCTCAGGAAGCAAAACACTGCAGGAGTAATTCCAGGTGGCAAGTAAGCATTGCCTGGCCAAATGCAACACACAAAGACACATTACTGGGAATCATCATCAAAATGCACCTTCAAAGCCTCCTTAATTCAAACAGCCTTCTGCTGTGCCCCTCTAATTGCCCTTAGGCTGGCTGCTGATTTTGAGCAACCAGATCCTTAGCAGTCTACCCCTGGGGAAACTTATCCCCCTTTGATTCGCAACTATTAGGTAGCGTACAGCAGACTGCAATGACCATCAGAATATTTTCCTCATTGAGGTCTATCCAGCCAAAAAGACATCTCTAGCGACCATTTAATCAGCCACAGGCACATTCAAAGGTCATTTGGCACCTGCTGAGCCTGTTGTTGAAGCTCTCCTTGCTGCTGTCTAGCTTCCTGGTGTAAGCCTCCTTGAGTCATGGGAGCAAGGGATTGGCGGGATCTCCCAGGATCACTATGGGCATATTTTCACTTCCCCCATTGGAATCTTCTGTTCTGGAAAGAAAGTCCCAGCATTCAGCTTTCTATATAGTCCAGTGTTCCAAAAGATCTTGCACCTTCCCCAACCCACCCCACATTTATGTCAGTAAAACATCTCCAGTGCTCCACCATCGCATGTAAGACCATGGAGAAGTAGCCCTTTCGGTTGATGTACACCGTCACAAGATGGTCGGGGACCAAAATTGAGATGTGTTCTATTTATCACCTTACCACAGTTAGGGAATCCCATTGTCTCAAAGCCATCAGTTATTTCCTGTACATTATCAAGTCACAGTCCTTTGTAGCAGGAGGTGATTATTGGCCCTGCACACTTGCATCACCACACACCCCCACGGTGGACTTTCGAACTCCAAACTGATTCATGACTGACCAATAGCAGTCTGGAGTTGCCAGCTTCCACATAGTGATTGCCACTCACTTTTCCATGATGGGGGCAGCTTTCATTTTGGTGTTCTTGTGCCAGAGAGCTGGAGCAAGCTCTGCATATTGTTCCAGAAAGGTGACTCTGCACATCCAAAAGTTCTGCAGCCACTGCTCATCATCCCATACGTACATCACTATGCAATCCCAGCACACAGTGCTTGTTTCCCAAGCCCAGTACCACCGTGGCAAGCTGTTCAGTGAATGCCAGCAGCAATCTTCAATTATTGTTCCCTGGCAGAAAGCAAGGCAGGCATGTCCCGATTCATTCTGTTTCACAGCTCATGAAATACTGCAGGCCCAGCCATGTAGTGTTCATAATGCTCATCACCAGAATGGTCAGCAGCTCAGGATCCATGCTGTCCGGCAGAGATGGCGGGTGCAGAGTTTACAAGGGCTGTTGAAAGTAGGAAGTAATAAGCCCATGGAATGATGGGACGGAAAGAACTACATCATGTCCCAATGATGCACTGCAACCTGTTTCCAGAACTCCCAGCAGCAGAAGGGTACAGAGGTTGGCGAGTTGCACAGTGGGATAGCTACCCACAATGCAAGAGCAATGACTGTGGATGTGCTCAGCCAACACACGGAGCATTGTGTGGACGTGCGCAACCAATCTTATTAGTGACTTATGAAAGTCAACATAACTTACGTTGACTTAACTCTGTAGTGTAGACATGACCTAAAACTAATAAGGAAAGTGAATAAAGAGTTTATGCGAATGGGGAATAAAAGAGTTGTGTTCATAACCTGCCTCAGTCTGCCATTCTGCATGCATCCATTACAACCTATGTTCTAAACTACAGGTGAATAACTAAATGGGTGCTCCCAGAGGCAGGGTTCCCCCCACCCATAAGGCAATGCTCTAAAATAACTGCTTAAAGAAAAGCTGTAATGTTTTTCTGCCCATGTGCAGTAAACACTATGCAGACAATTTTGCCTGTTTACATTTTACATTATTGCAAATTTAATTATATCAAGGAACTAAGAAATGTACATACGAAATTCTGTTGACAATGGCATCTTCATCCTCCTGCTCATCTGAAAAATAATTTATAGCAGATTTATATATAGGTAGCTGTAGAAACTAAAAGAAAGATGAAAACAAGTTACTAAAACAGAAAAACTATAGGTCAGATCAAAAATTTTGCATTACTGAATCCAAATCCATGATTTTTGTATTCTGTAGTAGACATACATTTTGTAAATTAACGTTACCCATTTCCATTAGTTTTCCTGAAAGAATATTTTTCTTAATAAAAATTAGTGCTGCTTTCCCTCCACCTTTACACTCCCTTCACTGGTTTCTTAATCTCTTCAATCAAGACAATTAAAGAGCATTGCTCAGGACTAAAGGTATGTCTACACTGCAAAGTTGTCGACAAAACTTTTGTCTTTCATAGGTACGTAAAGCCCCCCCACGAAAGACAAAAGTTTTGCCGATGCAAGTGGCAGTGTCAATGCGGCTTTGTCGGCAGGAGCACTCTCCTGCCGACAAAGCCAACGCCGCTCGCGTGTCTGGAAGTATTTTGTCAGCAAAAGTGCCAACAAAGTACCGACAAATAGGGTTTACACATGCTGACTTGTCGCTAAAAGTTGCATGGTGTAGACAAGACCTAAGGGTTACCTCTTTGATGGCTTGTAAGATTAAATTAGTGTGTTTGGAGGATAGTCATGACAGGAAATTCCTTTCTACATCACTACTCTTCCTTAAAATTACAAACAGCCTTCAAACAAGTTGAGGGGAAAATGGGTTTGAATACATCGTAAGAATACAGGCTAAAAAAACACAAGAAACACCCAGTCTTGGAAAAACAGTTGTGAATTTTATATACAGTGAAAAACAGCACACACATGTACAACAGTAATAACCTGTCTTTGACTACCAGAGGTGATACCAGCACCTCTCACCTAGTCTTAATTCCTCCATGAGTCTCTGGGTTTCTCTTCTGGCATTTTAGAGAATTTTCCTTCTCTTATCCCTTAGGTATTCCTCCTATTTATGATGGGCTGCCACTCAGCTTGGAATCTTTACTTCTTTCTTGTTCTCCTTCATAACCTTATGAACAGCCACAGCCCCCTTTTTATGATGTGGCCTCCAGAAATGAAATTCCACTTTCAAGTCAGTTTTTTTTTCTATCCCCTTCAAGTTTTCCATGTTGCCCATCCTGCATTGTGAATTATTTTCCAGGCAAAAGAATGCACAAAACCTGTCCACAGCAGACCTGAATACATTTCCAAATTTGGATGTGTCCAGTAACAGGCTTGCTTCACACTCCGACAAAAGAATTCCATGCAAGTAGCGTGTATAGCCTCTGTGCTCTTGACAGGGCAATCATTACATTAGGACCTGGTCTCCCAAAATTAAATACAGACAGTTATTTATGCTTAAAAGAAAGCCATGGCCCAATCCTCAACAGCTTGTGGTAGAAGTGGCAAGCAAGTTAATAAAGGAAAAAAATTTGAGTTCTTTTGTCTGAGATGAAACTATTACAACTATCAAACTGCTCATTGGTACAACTGTACAATCATGACTTTGGAGTTTCCAATTTTGATTGCTTATCCAGGCAACTTTAATTTTCTATAAATGTATATCTTCCTATGGAATTAATATAAAAATAATTCAGCTTGCGGACATTTGGTAGGTTCTTTTGATTGTTGCAGGAAAGTGTTTTGAGTTAAAGAGTCCTTTGTGTAATGACAAAGATGCTAAAGTTGACTTCTACCTGCATGTAAATTAACAATTACGTATTTAGAACTACATAGCATATTCTTCAATTGCAACCAAAACTCTGACATAAAACAACTGTCTGCAAACTGTTTCCTATGGGGCATCTCTTAAATGAAAGGATTTTTGTAAAGGGCACAGGAAGGAAAAATTTGCTGGAAGTTGTAAGGATCTATTTTATGTTTTTGCAGCACATGGAATAGTCATCCAGTCAGTATGTTGTTACTGTCCTTAAAGCTGGTATAAGAAGTACGCAAACACAATCAACTCAGAGGAGCACTAGATAGTGGTCTCTGGCTGATTAAATTAGGCAGAAAAGGAGGGCAAGCCCATCTGTAAGCCTTTTTGTGCTTTCACAACACCCATTTTGAGAGATATACAGTAGCTTGTAAAAACAGTAAAGGAAAGAAATTACTACACTGGAAAGACTTGAAAATGAAAGATCTACAGGAATCCTAGTGAAGACATTCAGCCAGAGTGGAAGCCGTCTTCCAATACTCAAGCTGCCCTTTGGCTAGGCTTAGTATCCATGATGCAAAGTGTTGCAGTCACAGACTAGTAAACCCTTCTTCTGAATGAAACCTAACAAGAAAATTCAGGGCTGTGGAGCAGCGTTAAGCAATTGGCTATGTTTGCCCTTTCGCACTGGCTACCTGAACTGTTAAGAGAAGCGTGCATGTAGCTGGCATCATCCTGAGGAATACAGTTTTCTCACCGATGATTTTTAAATCAAGATTGGATGTTTTTCTAAAGGATATGCTCTAGGACAGTGGTTCTCAACCAGGGATAAACATAACCCCTGTCGGTAAGCAGAGATCTTCCAGGGGATAAATCAACTTCTCCAGATCTTTGTCTAGTTTTACAACAGTCTACATAAAAAGCACTAACAAAATCAGTACAAACTATAATTTCATACAGACAAAATGAGAAAGTAAGCAATTTTTCAGTAATAGTGTGCTGTGACACATTTGTAGTTATAGGTGTGATTTTGTAAGGAAGTAGTTTTTAAGTGAGGTGAAACTTGGGGGTATGCAAGATGAATCAGACTTCTGAAAGGGGTACAGTAATCTGTAAAGGTTGAGAACCACTGCTCTAGAAATTAATTTGAGAAAGTTCTATGCCTGTGCTATACAGGACATTAGACTAGATGATCACAAAGGTCCCTTTTCACCTTAGAATCTATGATCTATTATTTCCTTCAAGGACTGGGGACAAGGAGGGTGGTTTTGTAGGAAACAGGTTTAGGAAGAATGCTGAAATAGATCTGCTTCTGAGCACTGGGGCCACTAAAATCAAGACTTCTTTTAAAAGAAAGCCACTACTTCCCTCTACAAACCCAGCAGGTAAGGTGTGTAGCCCAGTGGGCCAGCTTACTTCTATTATATTCACTGCTTTGCATTAAATTCTGCTTTATTATATTTAGCAGTAATGCACGGAACCTACAGACTTGTATCCTGTAAGACACTGGCCTCAGCAGTTAGCATGAGGCCTACAAACTTTGGCATACATAAACTTAGGTAAGCCACAAGTTTTGGGGAACTGGAAGTAGAATGTAAGGGGGAATTCTGTCCATAATGACATCAGCCAACCATAGAAACATGAACTAACACCAGCTTCTGGAAGGTTTTGGACAGAACATCTGACCGCAAGAGTGCCATGGCAATGAACTGACGTATATGATAATGGGGTGAAATCATAAATATACTAATCTATAGAAGGAGGACACCTTAACATTGGTAAGGGGAGGAAATACAAATAACGAAGAGGGGAGAAAGCTCTACTGAATATGCATTAGACATGGTAACGTGAGCGTAGGAGAGGGAGAGATGTAGCCCTGGAAGGGGCCAGAACGATGGCAACTGGTGAAGATGAGGAAGGCGACAGTGCTGAGGAAGATAATGGCTAACATTTCAGATTGTTCTGCAAGGGATGGTGTGAGTATGGATGTTCAGATGTACTTTTGTATTATCTCTATCTACTTTACGGAGTTAGAATGTGTGTGACTTTGCTAAATGTATTAATACATTTTTTATTTGCAAATATAGAAGAGTTCCTATAGTTTGGCTGTTGCACCTGTGCATATCAGGGTTCCCAACTATATAATAACTGTAATAATATGGGGCCTGATCTTGGGAAAAGAACCTATCTAGCCTTAAAGTGATAACTGGGGATTTTTATTCATAATCTGTAGATCAATCTAAGCATCTTAAAGTTCAAAGTTTGGTATTAGGGACCCAAGCTGGAGGCTGCCTATAGGTTTCCAATTCAGAATCATAAGAACTCAGGTGAGAAGAAAGAATAAGGGAGCTGAAGGCAGGAGGAGAAGGGAGTAGGTGGCAGCTTTGAAATGTCCCTTCTCTCCCCTCCCAAATTTGGTCAAGTGACATTTAAAAATAATATAGTTAGTCAGTGAGGTGACAAGAACGGGCACCACTATTCTACAGCAATTCTCTTTGGGGAAAAAAGTTATACCCTACTCATTTTTTAAATCAAAATCAAAATTTAAAAACTACTTACCTGTTTTCCTTTTGTATCTTGTGATTACGAAATAGGAAACTATATAGAGAACAGCAAATAGGAGAAAACAAATCTGAAAAAAAGAAGTTTCATTTAATTAGGTTAATGAAAAGTCTGGATTATATTGTGCATTTATCAGCTACCCAAAACTGAAACTAAATTCTAATCAAACAGCAAATAAGTGCTATACTTAAAATTGTGTTTTACTCTTGAGATTTCTCCATGTGCTTTAGAGCTCAATTAATAAATGCAACTCAGTTTACTTTGTCGACTATATCAATTTGCTACATTTTTCAATAAATGACGATTAAACTCCAAATAAATTCAAATGCTAGAGCCAAATGTTTAAAGGGTTAGTGCATCAACTCATTTCCAAAAATCCAACTTTAACGCATGAAACTGTTGCGGGTGAAGAAGTCTGATGTCTTTCTACTCCTCAGCAGGTACCAGTCAGCATCATAAAGCCTCCAGCTAATTTGAAAAAGTTAATCAGGATCACTGGTCCCATGCACCAGAAAGGCCCATGATCAATTTAGCAGAATGCTGTAAATCCGGATTAAATTTCACTGGCAGAGCTTATATGAGATCTCTGCACACAAAGCTTGATCCTGCTCGTTGGTTATCCTCATCATCTTCATGAGCAACCAAATTAACCCAGAATTGGAGAAACAAAATCTGAGTTCCTGCTGCTCTTCCAAAAATGGAAGTCAATTTTGAAAGTCAAGCATTATTTGTAGAGCATAAATGTTAAAAAACACTTTTGCTTATAAAATGTATTACTCCAACATTCTATAAATGTTACTTATTGTGTTTTGTATCTGTTTGCCTGTGAAAATAAAAATGTAAAGTGATATTTAAACTTAACTGATTAATGTACTTTGTCAGTTAGTGCAATACTGTTCTTCGTATGTACCTACATATTATAATAGCCCCTTAAATCAACTGGCAATGTGTATTAAAAACATGAAAGTGAGTTTGAAGATCCATAAACTTCAAGGCACACTATCCCTTCAGACATTCCGGGGTTGTTACTATTTATTTTTGTGAATATGTATTAAACAAACACCTAGCTAAATCATAGCAGACACAGTACAGTTATCCAAATGAATATTGAAAGAAATATGCTATTAAGTGTAAATTGACTCATATAAAGCCCACTTTGCTCCTTAACCCATAAAATAGTTTTTGAAATTGATCTACTTGTGTCTATGAAATGTAATATTAGCACAAGAAATCTGTCTTGCTTAGAGCTGAGCTTTAACCTGCATTAGTCACCAACTGAGGTTTGTGAAACAAGTCTGTCCTACAAAGACAGACAAATGCTAAACTGCTTCTCCAGATAGTACTCTTAAAGGCAGCAAGTGTTAAACTGACTATCAGCTTAAATCTAGAATGAAAAAAGCTATTAGAGATGGGAGAACAAAAAAGGGCACAGAAATCATGTTGGGATGAAATTTAAAATATCTGACCTAATCCAGTTCAGAAGGGAAAGGTGGATACTGCTTTATCAGAAAGGATGCACAAAGAAATAGTAAAATCATGACAGGAAATATTAATAAAAACGTAACAGACAGAGAAACTCATCCTATGAGTAGTTACAGACCCTTCATAGGAGAAATGGGTTACTAGGAATTTATACCAGGTTCACCACTGTGGGATCTAGGTGTCTGTAACTGTAGACCTCTCATTGTATTCAGTGATGTAGTAGCTGTGTCGGTCCTAGGATATTCAAGAGATAAGGTGGGTGAGGTAATACCTTTTATTGGCCCAACTTCTGTCAGAGAGAGAATGAGAGAGAAACTTTCAAGCTTACACAGAGCTCTTCTCAGGTATGGGAAATTTACTCAGAGCGTACGGTATGTCTCCACTGCAAATAGAAACCTACAGCTAACACATGCCAGCTGACTTTGGCTCTTGGTGCTTGGGCTAAGGGGGTGTTTAACTGCCATGTAGACATTCTGGCTTGGGCTGGAGCCCAGGCTCTAGGACCCTGAAAAGTAGGAGGTCTTATAGCCCACATTACAGCTCAAGTGTCTACACCACAATTAAACAGCTCCTTAGCCAGAGCCCGGTGAGCCCAAGTCAGCTGGCATGGGCCAGTTGCAGATGTCTAATTGAAGTATAGATGTACCAGGAGTGTCACAGCTGAATACAAGGTGGAACAGATTGTTTAGCATAAGTAGCTGCCATATATTTCAAGGGACCATTCAAGGTGAAGTGGCCCATTAACACTCCTCCAGTCACATGGAGAAAAGGAAGGAGAGGGGAGGAAGCAACTGTGAGGGCATTATTAGTGAGTTAAAGATTGTTGTAATAAGTCATAAGTCCTGTGAGACTATTCAGTCCATTATTTTTAGGGTCTAGTCAAGTTATGAATTTAAATTCCCAGACTCATCTTTTGAAAGTGTTGAGCAGGTTTCCTTTAAGGATGAGGACTGATATAGAGCAATCACTTTGTGAAAAGTGTTCACCATGGTGATGTGGTGGTTTTGTCGTTTATCATTTTTCTGTGAGTTCATTTGAGAGCATATTGATTGTCTGGTTTCACCCACATAGTTGCTATTTAAACATTTAGTGCACTGGATTAGGTACACATGTGGTGATAGGCACGTGTAGGACCCACGGATCTTGAAAGGTGTATTGTGGAGGGTGTTGATCATTGTGGTAGTAGACATATGTCTTCAGGTTTTGCACCTGTTGTTCTTGCAGGGTTTAGTGCTGCTTTGAGTTGGTGTGTCCTAATCTGTGGGGAGCTTGCTTCTGATAAATTTGGCGAGGTTGGGGGATTGTTTCAAGGTCAGGAGAGGAGGTTCAGGAAAGATTTCTTTCCGGATTGGGTCCCCATCGAGTATGGATTGTAATTGTTTGATAATACCCCTTTGTGATCCATCTCTTGCTCCAGGAACTATCCTATATTCACCAGTTAACCATTAATCAATCTGCATCAGTTAACAAAACAATTCATAATGCTTGCCCTAAGTCACGTTTCTGACCAAAAAGCCAGAAGTTCATAACTTCACTAGTTTCCAAAATAAAAAGTTGACACGTTTGAAAAGTGGTGCAGCAAGAACACAGCAACAGAAGTAAATCTGATTCATGTTACACTTCTGATACACCTGAGTTCTCTCTCGAAGATACAACAGCAGGTACTTTATGCGGTGCAGATTCAGCTCTTTTGGTCTTTTCCCTCTCTCCATAAGCAAAACACTAAATTGTGATTGTTTAGGGCTACTGGCAACTGAAGTGTAGTTTATCTGGTTAATAAGAAGGTTAAGTTATGACTTCTGCTTTAAGATTGGTTCCAGTTAGCTATGCTGTCACCTGGTGGATTATTCTGACTATGTCTGAACTCTGATGACCAGTCAGATCAAAGACCAAATCAGCACCCTGCAAACTGGATTTTCGGCATACTGCAAGTGGTTTAGCTCCTCTTATCCTGTGCAAAGTGTTTCTAACTAATAGAACTGTTCTGGGATTTGTTATGTGTAGGCTTAGCAAAATTTGGAGTTTTTATAATTTCTATGGATAATAATGATTTTTTTAGCTTTTTTTCAGTTTTTAGTTGCAGGAAATTATGGGGTGTCAGACAATTATTTAATTACAGCAAATGTTGAGATTCAAAAATGTAAAGCTTTATAACCTTTAAAACACAAATTGTCAACACCAATTCATATCAAGATATACAAAGAAAAAAAATCACTAAATGAAACTAAACTTCTCAAGCAGCATTTCTCTTAATATTTGCCTATTTGTAAATCTCAATCATCATCAATGGAAATATTTTATCATTGGTTTGTGTATGTGTGGTGAAACTGACTTTTACTGACATTTACCAAGAAAAATCTAATCCTTCCAAGCCTAGTGATGTGAAACTAAGACTACATTTGGCCAGAGAACTGAAAACTCAAAATTAAATGTGGTATTGAAGCTATGAAATGAGTGCATGGTTTTGCACAGCTATACCACAAAATCAGGTGAAAGATTACAACTAAGCTTCAGTTGGAATTCTGAATGCAAAAATGCAAATAAAAACTTGGAGGCAATGATGCAAACTCACAGACAGACCAAAGAAAAATGTTTGCATGAACTTCTGCAAGCCAGACTGCTGAATTTTGTGCAAGCTCTTGAGGCTACTTCCTGACAGAAGTGGCATACTATGGAGACTGAGGACTTGACTTGCTCCTTCAGGCAATTCGCCCACAGGTGCAGCTGTGGAGGAAACTCACCAACAAAGGGAGGGCAGGCAGAGATCCCACTCATCCTCCCCTAGGCTTCTAGTTAGAGACTGGAACAGGAAGTGTTTTTATGCTCCTGCCTAGGCTATTTGGAGATACACTAAATTAGCACATTTCCTAGATGTCCTGTCCCCAACTTTCCTCCAGAGCCAGGCATACCCACCTTTGGAGCTATACCAGACAGCTGTGGGCCTTCCTGTAAGGATGTGGTTGTGGGCAGCTGACATCCTGCAACCAATTTCCAAGAGAATTTTTTGTGCATCCAAAGGCTAGCAGCTGCAGTTCTGATATCAGAAGCAACATACAGATAAGTGACTATGGCTCAGAACCCTTCTCTCAGTGGCCCACTGAACGATGGGCATTTCATAACTTTCAGAATTATCCCGTTAGGGTCAGCCTCAGCAGTGATCTTTCCATGTTCAATAACTGGAAATATTTTGCACTGTGCAATTAATGACAGTGCATCAGGTAAACCAACTTAATATTAATAACTCTGGAGAACAGTTTTTTAATGATATTTCCCTGACTTGCTTTAGGCTAGTCCACATATGTTGTTTTGCATACTTCAGATAGAAAACAAGAAAGAGTATCAATGAACTTGCCTAGATCAGAAGTTCCCAAACTGGAGGAATGCTGGGGGGGGGGAGTGGGCGGGGAGGATAACAAGCCTGGGTCAGCCCACATGGAGGGGCAGAAAGGGAATGCCTCCCAGCCCCCACTACCCCCAGCTCCGCTATGACCCCAGCCCCAGCCCCAACCTCAGGGACGGGGCTGGAAGCGGAGCCGCACCCGTCCACAGGCCCAGCTGTGGTTCTGCCCCGCCCACAGCCCCACTCCTGGCCCCAGACCCACCCCCAGCTGCAGTCCCAGCCTCGGCCCCCTAACCCCTGTCCACAGATGTAAGTACCTGAACTTTATTCCACATGTACAATAGCTATTGCTAACTCTTAAGACCTTAACTTTTTAAATATCAGAAACACTTTGGTCCAGGATGTGAATTTCAGTTAAAATTTGAAGTTCACCACTTTCATATATTTATATGCATTACACAAGTTGTTTTATCTCAAGTTTAACAGATATTTTAGATCTCTATTACATCCAAAAAACTATGTTAAAAGAGCATTAAAGTTGCATTTTTCTGGAAAGCAGTGACTATGAAATGAATTTAGGGGTTATAGTGGACGAACAACTGAACATATACTCCCAGTACAATGCTGTAACAAAGGGGACTAATAGGTTCCTCGGATGTACTCATAGATTTTAAGGCCAGAAGGGACCACTGATCATCTAGTCTGACCTACTGCCCAACACAGGCCATACGACTTCCCTGAATTAATTCCTATTTGAATTAGGCCTTCTTCTTTAGGGAAAAATCATCCAATCTTGACTTCAATATTGCCAGAAACAGAGAATCCACTACAAACGTTGGAAGGCTGTTCAAAAGGTTAACCCTCACTGTTAATATACTTCTTATTTCCAGTCTGAATCTGTCTAGCTTCAACTTCCAGCCACTGGACCTTGTTATACCTCTGTCTGCTAGACAGGGGACTAGTTAATGCAAACCCCTAATGCAGGTATCAAGTTTGAGGAAGTTTCATCTCCTGAGGGAAACAGCATATACTGGTCTGACCTCATTCAAGAGGCCTGGCAAACAAACAACTGCCAACTGTATAAAGAGACAGCCCCAATCTGGGAGAAGTGTCACTTATACCCAATCCAAAAACTGACATGAAACTGTGACCATGAGAATCAGGCCCTGCAAAAAGGATCTAAATTGTTTTATTCCCACAGGGGGCCCCAAGGGAAGATTTTGCCCTGGAACAATGTTGAGTATGTCATTACCCAATTATCCCTTTTTGACTACAGGTACAACATTAGCTTTCTTCCAGTCCTCTGGAACTTCCCCAGTGCTCCAGAGACTTATAAAAAAAAAATCAACATTAACAGTCCAGACAGCTCCTTGGCCAGTGATTTTAAAACTCTTGGAGGCAAGTTATCCAGACCTCCTGATATTAAAAAGTCTAACTTTAGTAGATGCTGCTTAACATCCTCCTCAGATACTGTTGGAATAAAACTATGTCATCATCATATGATATGGATACATATGGTGTTTTCACAAATATAAAACAAATATTTAAACCCTTCTGCCTTTTCTGCATTATTATTAATAGTTCTACCATTTCCATCTAGTAATGGACCAATAGCAGATGTTTGGATTTCTTTTGGTTCTAGTACACTTAAAAACTCCTCCTCATTGTCCTTAACTCTGCTGACCATAGATTTCTTGTGTTTCCTTTTGCTTCCATTATCAATTTTCTACAATTCCTAGCCCTGATTTATATTCATTGCTATTTATTTCCCCTTTTCCTTTTTTTTTAAATGGCAGATTTCATTTGCCCTCTAAAATAGGCCTGTTTTTTAATCAATGTAGTTTTCTCTCTCAATTGTGGCTTTTCAAGAATCTCATAAAATGTTCTTAAACAGTTCCCAACTATATTCACATTCTCTATTTAAGTTCTCTCTAAGCTAATTTGTATCATTTGTTTTCTTCTTTATGAAATTTGGCCATTTTAAAGCATCAGATTTGATTTGGACTTTACATGTGGGTTGGACATTATGTGCAAACAAAATAATCAAGTCATGATCACTAGCACCTATACAACCAATAATTTTTAGTTCTGTGCAGCTTATAGGCACATATGCACGCGAGCACACACACTACAGACAGGTTCTTAAGGAGTCAGTCATACTGTTCTCGTGTGATTTGATGGTCTGTACCAGACACCAACTAATACCCCTATCTTGTTATTTGTCTGTTAGAACACTGATCCATAAAAACTGATTTTGTGACCCTAAGAGTCCCTCAATTCCAGTTGGCACTGAGGGGCTCTTAGGGTCATACTTCACCTCTTACAATGACGCAGTAGGGTCAGGCACTGGCTGATCCATAGGCACTGAATCAGAACCCTCTTTTCTGCACAGGTCATCTGCTACTATATTTTCCTTCCCCTCAACATACACAATTTCCATGTCATAGTCTTGGACCATCATGCTCCATCACAGCAGTTTGGAAGTGGAGCCTCTGATTCTGTGTAATCAAACTAATAGAGACTGGTCAATTAGAACCCTGATTTTTTCTGGTAAAGGGACAGGGTCTTAACTGGTTGATTGCCCATACAATGGCATAACACACATTTTCTGTGACACAGTAATTCTGTTTGGTGGGTGTCAAGTTTCTTACTTAAGAAAGCAGTGAGATGCTTTTTGTTATTTTCCCATGACTGCATTAATACCACACTTAAATCAATGTCTAAAGCATCAATAAATAGTGCAAACATTTTGTCAAAATCTAGACCGGCAAGAACAGGCTTTTCTGAAAAGATTTTCTTTACCTTACCAAAACCCTCTTGACAAGCCTTTCTCCACACAACTCTGTTTGGCTGTTTCTTTATGAACACGTTTGTGACAGCAGACACAGTGTCCCTGAACCCATGCACAAATTGGCAGTAACAGTTAACCCCCACCTATGAAAGACTGCACCTGCTTCTACATCTGGGGTGTGGCCCAATTAATAATAACTTCTCTTTTACAGAATTGGGCAAGATATGCTCTCTCCCTACTAAATGTCCCAAATAAGGAACTTTGGCTGCTCCTATTTTATGTTCAGATGCCTTTACAGTAAGACCTGCATCTTTGAGTTTTGATAATATAAATAACCAAGTGTTCCTTGTAATCTGACCAAGAGTCACTAAATACTGCTATATCATCAATATAAACTCATGTAAAGCCTTGTAATCTACTTAACACGTGGTTGACAAGCCTCTGAAAAGTGACTTAGAATCATAGAATATCAGGGTTGGAAGGGACCCCAGAAGGTCATCTAGTCCAACCCCCTGCTCAAAGCAGGACCAATTCCCAGTTAAATCATCCCAGCCAGGGCTTTGTCAAGCCTGACCTTAAAAACCTCTAAGGAAGGAGATTCTACCACCTCCCTAGGTAACGCATTCCAGTGTTTCACCACCCTCTTAGTGAAAAAGTTTTTCCTAATATCCAATCTAAACCTCCCCCACTGCAACTTGAGACCATTACTCCTCGTTCTGTCATCCGCTACCATTGAGAACAGTCTAGAGCCATCCTCTTTGGAACCCCCTTTCAGGTAGTTGAAAGCAGCTATCAAATCCCCCCTCATTCTTCTCTTCTGCAGGCTAAACAATCCCAGCTCCCTCAGCCTCTCCTCATAACTCATGTGTTCCAGTCCCCTAATCATTTTTGTTGCCCTTCGCTGGACTCTCTCCAATTTATCCACATCCTTCTTGAAGTGTGGGGCCCAAAACTGGACACAGTACTCCAGATGAGGCCTCACCAATGTCGAATAGAGGGGAACGATCACGTCCCTCGATCTGCTCGCTATGCCCCTACTTATACATCCCAAAATGCCCTTGGCCTTCTTGGCAACAAGGGCACACTGCTGACTCATATCCAGCTTCTCGTCCACTGTCACCCCTAGGTCCTTTTCCGCAGAACTGCTGCCTAGCCATTCGGTCCCTAGTCTGTAGCTGTGCATTGGGTTCTTCCGTCCTAAGTGCAGGACCCTGCACTTATCCTTATTGAACCTCATCAGATTCCTTTTGGCCCAATCTTCCAATTGGTCTAGGTCCTTCTGTATCCTATCCCTCCCCTCCAGCGTATCTACCACTCCTCCCAGTTTAGTATCATCCGCAAATTTGCTGAGAGTGCAATCCACACCATCCTCCAGATCATTTATGAAGGTATTGAATAAAACCGGCCCCAGGACCGACCCTTGGGGCACTCCACTTGATACCGGCTGCCAACTAGACATGGAGCCATTGATCACTACCCGTTGAGCCCGACAATCTAGCCAGCTTTCTACCCACCTTATAGTGCATTCATCCAGCCCATACTTCCTTAACTTGCTGACAAGAATACTATGGGAGACCGTGTCAAAAGCTTTGCTAAAGTCAAGAAACAATACATCCACTGCTTTCCCTTCATCCACAGAACCAGTAATCTCATCATAAAAGGCGATGATGAAAACTTCTCCATCAATTAATCCAAAATGTAACATTTTAAACTCAAAGGCTCAGATCAGTACTAAAAGTGGATTTATTCTGTGCATCACTGTTTAAAGGCATCTGCCAATAACTTTTAACTAAGTCAAAAGAAAAGGAGTACTTGGCACCTTATAGACTAACCAATTTATTTGAGCATAAGCTTTCATGAGCTACAGCTCACTTCATCGGATGCATACTGTGGAAAGTATAGAAGTTCTTATTATATACACAAAGCATGAAAAAATGGGTGTTTACCACTACAAAAGGTTTTCTCTCCCCCCACCTCACTCTCCTGCTGGTAACAGCTTATCTAAAGTGATCACTCTCCTTACACTGTGTATGATAATCAAGTTGGGCGATTTCCAGCACAAATCCAGGGTTTAAGAAGGACGTCTTGGGGGGAAAACAAGGGGAAATAAGTTACCTTGCATAATGACTTGGCCACTCCCAGTCTCTATTCAAGTCTAACTTAATTGTATCTAATTTGCAAATGAATTCCAATTCAACAGTCTCTCGCTGGAGTCTGGTTTTGAAGTTTTTCTGTTGTAATATCGCAACTTTCATGTCTGTAATCGCGTGAGCAGAGAGATTGAAGTGTTCTCCGACTGGTTTATGAATGTTATAGTTCTTGACATCTGATTTGTGTCCATTTATTCTTTTATGTAGAGACTGTCCAGTTTGACCAATGTACATGGCAGAGGGGCATTGCTGGCACATGATTGCATACATCACATTGGTGGATGTGCAGGTGAACGAGCCTCTGATAGTGTGGCTGATGTTATTAGACCCTGTGATGGTGTCCCCTGAATAGGTATGTGGGCACAGTTGGCAACGGGCTTTGTTGCAAGGATAGGTTCCTGGGTTAGTGGTTCTGTTGCGTGGTATGTGGTTGCTGGTGAGTATTTGCTTCAGGTTGGGGGGCTGTCTGTAGGCAAGGACTGACCTGTCTCCCAAGATTTGTGAGAGTGTTGGGTCATCCTTCAGGATAGGTTGTAGATCCTGAATAATGTGTTGGAGGGGTTTTAGTTGGGGGCTGAAGGTGACGGCTAGTGGCGTTCTGTTATTTTCTTTGTTAGGCCTGTCCTGTAGTAGGTGACTTCTGGGAACTCTTCTGGCTCTATCAATCTGTTTCTTCACTTCCGCAGGTGGGTATTGTAGTTGTAAGAATGCTTGATAGAGATCTTGTAGGTGTTTGTCTCTGTCTGAGGGGTTGGAGCAAATGCGGTTGTATCGCAGAGCTTGGCTGTAGACAATGGATTGTGTGGTGTGGTCAGGGTGAAAGCTGGAGGCATGTAGGTAGGAATAGCGGTCAGTAGGTTTCCGGTATAGGGTGGTGTTTATGTGACCATCGTTTATTAGCACTGTAGCATCCAGGAAGTGGATCTCTTGTGTGGACTGGACCAGGCTGAGGTTGATGGTGGGATGGAAATTGTTGAAATCATGGTGGAATTCCTCAAGGGCTTCTTTTCCATGGGTCCAGATAATGAAGATGTCATCAATATAGCGCAAGTAGATTAGGGCATTACGGGACAAGAGCTGAGGAAGCGTTGTTCTAAGTCAGCCATAAAAATGTTGGCATACTGTGGGGCCATGCGGGTACCCATAGCAGAGCCACTGATCTGAAGGTATACATTGCCCCAAATGTAAAATAATTATGGGTAAGTCACAAAGTTCAGCCATCAGGTTAGCCGTGACATTATCGGGGATAGTGTTCTTGACGGCTTGTAGTCCATCTTTGTGTGGAATGTTGGTGTAGAGGGCTTCTACATCCATAGTGGCTAGGACGGCGTTATCAGGAAGATCACCGATGGATTGTAGTTTCCTCAGGAAGTCAGTGGTGTCTCGAAGGTAGCTGGGAGTGCTGGTAGGATAGGGCCTGAGGAGGGAGTCTACATAGCCAGACAATCCTGCTGTCAGGGTGCCAACGCCTGAGACGATGGGGTGCCCAGGATTTCCAGGTTTATGGATCTTGGGTAGTAGATAGAATATCCCAGGTCGGGGTTCCAGCGGTGTGTCTGTGCGGATTTGATCTTTTGCTTTTTCAGGGAGTTTCTTGAGCAAATGCTGTAGTTTCTTTTGGTAACTCTCAGTGCATTCAGAGGGTAATGGCTTGTAGAAAGTGGTTTTGGAGAGCTGCCAAGCAGCCTCTTGTTCATATTCCGACCTATTCATGATGACAACAGCACCTCCTTTGTCAGCTTTTTTGATTATGATGTCAGAGTTGTTTCTGAGGCTGTGGATGGCATTGTGTTCTGCACGGCTGAGGTTGTGGGACAAGTGATGCTGCTTTTCTACAATTTCAGCCCGTGCACCTTTTGTAGTGGTAAACACCCATTTTTTCATGCTTTGTGTATATAAAAAGATCTTCTATACTTTCCACAGTATGCATCCAATGAAGTGAGCTGTAGCTCACGAAAGTTCATGCTCAAATAAATTGGTTAGTCTCTAAGGTGCCACAAGTACTCCTTTTCTTTTTGCGAATACAGCCTAACACGGCTGTTACTCTGAAAACTTTTAACTAAGTCAATCACTTAGATATTTTCTTTTGCCAGAAGTATCTAACATATCATTGATTCTGGGCATAGGATAGGCATCAGGAACTGTGTCAGCATTAAATTTTCTATTGTCAACATAAAATCTCAGGGCATGTCTACACTTACTGGGGATTGATAATGCAGCAATCGATGCACAAGGGGTAATTTAGCAGGTCTAGTGAAGACCCACTAAATTGACAGCAGATCGCTCTCCCATTGACTCCAGCACTCCACCGGAACAAGAGTAAGATAAGTCATCTCTAGCCAACGCAGCGCAGTGTAAACATGTAGCTGGAATTGCGTGACTTAGGTCGACTTACCCCGGTAGTGTAGACAAGGCCTCAGTCTTTTTTTTTTTTTTTTTTTAAAAGGTACAATACAATAGGTGAAGCCCAGGAACTCTCAGACTTTATTTATCCCCATATACAGCATAGTCTATATTTCTGTAAGAAAGCAGGAAAGCTTGTTTTTCTTTTCCAGATTATGAACAAACAGGAAAATGAAGGTGAAGACGACTGAGTTAGCTGCAGAAGCCAATATTTTAAGTTTCTCATGTTGACCTGGCTGACACAGTCAATTTAATTTTAGGTGCGTTTTTTTTTAATATTTCATTTAACTATTTTAGTTAAAAACAATTTTAACAAAAACAAACCTGATTTTAAAAAATTTGAACATGTAACTAAACTCAAAAATTCATATACTTGTTTTGTTAAAATATTATGTTTGCTGTTGAAGAAAAATATCCAGAATACATAACCTTGTTGTTTTAGTTAAATAAAACAATTTAAGTGTCTGTCTGCTGTTCTCCTCCTAATACAGCATGGCAAGAAAATCCTCCAAATATTAATGATTAACCTCTTGAATTAGAGATATTTATGAAGTCATTGGGAAGTGAACTATCTGCTTCAATTACCTTTGGTAAATGAAATAACCAAACAATCATTCATTTTCTGATATAGCTGTAAAACTAATCTGAAAAGTTTTGAAAATAAATTGCTTTAAAAATGTATAGTGTGTACCTTCTAAAAATGAAACCTACATCTATCTCTGAGTTGTGAAGAATATGTATTAAGGTTATAACAACCAACAAGAATGCACTTTTATGTAGAAACCCATGATTAAATCGAGTCTTCCTGACTAGTGATTTAAATCAATTTTACTTAAATCAAATCCACCCTGTGGGGCAATCTTGCTGGTATGTAACCTCATATTCTCCTTCCACAACCTCAAAGTTCCTCTCATGATTTTTGCATTTTATACCTTTCTACAGGGAGCGGTACCAGCACCAACTCCCCCACCTCAAAGGAGCATTTACAATCACTTTGATCATACCATGTCTTCTGTGTGGGCTGGCTATTAGTGAAGTTCGTTTGAACCACTTACATCATGTCCCTTAACTCTTTTCTGAACTTTTTTACATATTCAATCACGGTTTCCCTTCCGGTTCATTACTCCCCTCCCAGAAGTCCCTGATGAGATCTAGGGATTTCCTCACCTTTCTCCCATATATATTAAATGGGGAAAATCCTGTGAATTCTCCCCATAAGGAAACAGATAGGGTGACATTTCACCCTAGTCGTTTGCTCTGTTTGCATACATTGTGAGCATAGATTTTAGTGTCTCATTGAACCTTTCCACCAAAGCATTTTCCTATGGCTGATAGGGAGTAGCCCTCAGAGGTTTCACACCATACATCCTCCATAATTACTGGACAGCTGGGACATAAAATGTGATCCATGATCTGATTAAAATCTCTTTAGGAAAACCCATTTGGCAGAAAATAGTGAAGAGAGCTTTGGCCCCTGTGTCAGCCGCTATATTAGATAGAGCCACGACCTCTGAGTATCTAGTGGCATAGTCCACTATCACCAAAACATATTTCTTCCCCCTTTGGGTAGAACAGGGCATTGGGCCAAGACTGTCCACTGCTACGCTAAAAAATGTCTTTTATTACAGGCAGGGATACAGAGGAGCTTTTCACGGTCCTACAGGCTTTTTCTTCTTCTGGCATAAGTCACAAGATCTGCACTACTCCTTCACCTCATTCTGTATATTTGGTCAATAAAAATTCCTTTTTAATTGTTTGTATGTCCTCTGTGACCCCAAGCGAACATCACAAGGACAGTCATGGGCTAAAAGTATTAACTCCCCACAGTATTTAGCAGGCACAATCAACTGCTTGTAAGGTTTCCCAGAACTTGTATTTTTCTCATATAGGAACTTCCCTGTACAATCTTTCCTCCTAAAAAGAAAACAAAAAAACAAATAAAAAAACCACCCAAAATTTTCCATATTTCCCCTAACCAGGATTTCCCTGAGAACGCATCCCCTTATGCTTTCTAGGGTTGTGTCTGCTCTTTATTCCATTGCAAATGCTTGCCTGCTGCTAGCTCTGATGGCTGCTCCAACTACTGGGATTGGCTCCTCCCTTCTTAATTCCTGGAGGCCCACTACCTTCCTCCACTAAACCAGGCTGGGCGTGACCCTTCCCCTTTCAGCTGTTCCTCTTTCTTCACAATTCCCTTCTGGGACCACAAAGTAATAGTCCTTTTTGCTGCAAGTTAATATATTAACTGCTTTGGACATAGTCAATATATCATTACGCACAAGCAGTCCTGCTGGAATGAAATCCAACACACCAACTTTTAAGATGCCTTTTAGATCTTCTGACTACAAGGGAACTTTATTTTAAATATTCCAAGTGCCAGTAGTTTAACATTTTCCCTAGCGAGCATGTCAGATTTTCTTACCATCCCTTCTCATACCAGAGAAATACTACAGCATCTCTCCAACCTTAGCATTCCTTGTCATTCACCTTGGCAGTTTTTAATAAATTCAATATCAACCTTCAATAGATCAAAATTCATCAGGATCTCTCCAGACATCTCAGGAGAGGATGAGGGGGGGAGTTCTGTGGTTATGACAGCCACGTTAACCTGGATTGCACAGGGCGTAGGCTTACTTTCCCTTTGCTTAGGGCAATTGTCCATCAGGTGTTCAGTGGAGTTACGTATGTAGCACCTTCTTGAACAGTCCTCCAATGAAGGGGGTCTGCAAATGTAATTACCATGAGAAGGTCAGTTGTGGGAAAGTGAGAGTCTGGGCTCCCATTTGCCCTACCTTTTCCCAGAAAAGGGAAAGCTTTTGTGCTGAAGACCTGAAGAAGAGCTCTGTGGAGCTCAAAAGCTTGTCTTTTTCATCAACAGAATTTGGTCCAATAAAAGGTATTACTTCACCCAGGTTGTTTCTCTCAATGTTTTCCCTAGTCCTTTATCTGCAATAATTTACAGTTACCAAAAAAAAAAAAAAAATTCAAACCACTTCGCTCAGTTCAAAAGTTTGAAGATTTAAAACAAAAACAATTTTCACCCTCAAGAAAAATTTAAACAAGGCTCCCATAGAAACCAAAAAAAGTAATACTGCCCTTGTATTATGACAGTGTTCATAAAAGCCCAATATAACTAACAAAATCAAAAATTACTCAAATAGTAATTCAACAATTAGAATATTTATTTTTAAATTAAAATATTTGATTTCTATATAATTAAGGTATATGGAATGTTAAAACTGGTATAAAAAGAGGAAGGAGGACACTTCAGTCTCTTAAAACAATAAGGTATCAACAGATGGGCCTCAAAGTTGCACAGATTTGTACAGGCAGACCCTTATACCCAGGCAGAGTTCCATGGGAATAAGTATGACTCAACATGAACATAAGGGTCCACTGCAAGGAGTTCTTTGCAGGATCAGGGCTTTAGTTATCAACATACCTCTTCACTCCCCATGTGCCATGCCAAGACTTTCAGGAGCCAGGGCAGGGCACAACATGCTCACAAGGTTTCTTTACTGTAGACTTTTCCTACTCCTATAAGCAAGTGTCCCTTCCCTTCCCTCCCCACCCCTGCCACACACACCCCAACCCATAGCTAAAAGTAGGAAAAAGATGGAGAATATTAATGGCCAGTATCAAATAAATATCACTTGTCTGCAAGATGACCACCACTAACTGGAAACTCAAAACTGACTGGTCTAGTTATAAAACCTTTATTTTCAAATATATATTATAGGGCTTAATCATGTGTGTAAAACAGCAATCTTCAAATGAAAGATGCAATATAGATTAGAAGTACTGTATTCCCTCTCCCCATAGTTTATTCCTATACATATGCTATTTACATTTTGAATATTTAAATTGCTGTGCTGAGCAAAATGACTAGAGTTTTCAAACGGTGAGGGTCATTTTAAATAATTTGCCAAGGGAAGTCACTGACATCACTACAACTGCTCAGTTGAACACTGAACACTGTCAAACTACACAGATCATGAAGGTAAATGGATGTCAAGAAAAACCAGGTAACCAGGGAGAGATTAGAATAGAGGGCAAACGCGGATGAGTAAAGCAGCCTAGAACAAAGCCATACTCTCCCCCAAAGAAAGCAGCAGCATGTTACACTGCAATGCAGGAAATTAAAGCTCAAGAAGAGCCTGAAGAACTAAAAAGTAAGGAAACACTTTTCCAAAAATACTGACTTCTTAATAATCTTCCTAGCATACAAGTTTCCTTTTAGTGGTTTACACATATACTCTTATATCCAGATGTTACTACAAGAATTCCTGTTAGCGGGACAGTAAGAAAAGGAAAGACTGCACACACAGACTGAAGAACACGTCTACTTTAGCCATTTGGAATAGAAAATTGCAGCTATTATATAGAAGACAAAAGCGTCTTTTCCTTTAAGTAAGAAAAACAGCAATGAGAAAAGTGATGGCAAAAGTTAGTCTACATGACAGCACTGTGTCGTGTATAATGTGTCAGAGAGTTAGTGATACTCTCTGAATGTATTGCATACAAAAGAGGTTAGCATCGATAGTACAGGTCCTACCACATCCTGCTCCAGAGAAGGAGATGTGAATATCAGTCCTCCAGGTCTGCACAGAAAGGCTGCAGGGAAGCAGCCAATCAGAGCACAGCAGGCTCAGTTAAAAGTAGCTACAGGGGCGAGCAGATCAGTTCCGAGCTTGAACCACAGGAGTAAGGGTGTTCCTTGCTGGAACTCAAGAGAGAACCAGAAGATGGGTTCTGGTGGCACTGGCATTCGATGAGGAAGAAGAGGAATTGAGAACTTCAGTCCTGAGGTTAGGCTGAAGTGGAAGGGGCTACATGAGAAACAGACCAGGGTTAGCAGCAGCAACTATTAAACGGACCAACGTGTGGCTGCTGTTTGTAGGATCCCTGGGTTGGGACCCAGAGTAGTGGGCAGACCAGAGTGCCCTGCAATGGCAGAGTGCCCAAAGCCCAGAAAAAGGGACAAGTTTTGGGCTGGAATGTAAAGGGCTCAGGGACGGAGTTGAAGATCCTGCAGAGTGCCCACCATTTGGTGGACTTCGTTACCCTGACAAGGGAACTGGACTTGAAGGAGTGATCTAGCTGGAGAGCTGGAGCAATTAGAACCAATAAGGCAAAGAGTCTCCAGGGAGAAGGCCCTGGAGACACTGCTCTATACCAGAGCAGGCTTGGACTTAAAGCTAGCCCAGAAGGGTCTAAGAACCCAGCTCAGAGACAGGACTAAAGACATTAACAAGGCTCTTTTGGACTTTCTACCCCGGAAGAAGTTTGTTTGCGCATATTGACTATGTGTGACTTGGCCAGAGGGCTGGACCACTGAAGACTGACGTGACAAGGTTAACAGCCAACAAGGGGAGTAGAGAGAGCATGTGCAGGTTTGCACCCAACTGACAAGCCGTGTTCATAAGAGGTCAGTGGTCCCATCACAGTATCCTTAGATTACTGAGGATTATTAATGCAGCTTTTCATCATACCACATCCACCCCAACAGCTGACCAACCCTCTCTAAGTGGCTGATCCCTATTTCTCCCAGCTCCATGACCTTCCTGTAACCGCAAGAAAACACCTCCACCTGTTCCATCAGTCTCCCTTCAGGTTCCCTCTTTGGTTCCTGAGGACATACATTGGACTGACCCATTTTCTCTTGTCAGTTCCTAGGTTCTGAACAGGTACTTGAGAAGCAAGATGCATAGAATTGTTCACCAAGAAAGGTTTCCAGCACCAGAGACATAGGGAAAGCCAGGATTCCAGGCAGAAGTCCATATTTGCTCTACTTCCCAGCTGCTGGAAACACTGCTCAATCCCTGGACTAGTGCCCTTGACAGTTCCTACCTGGCCTCAAGAACCCGTCAGAAGACGGGTTTCAGGAGTCATCCACTGCAAAGCTAGACAACTGCTTAAGATTTAATCTTGCTTATAGCAGTGCCTTACTTCAATCTATGGACAGAGCTCAAGACCACCTGAATCTGAGGCATCTCATTTTCAAAAATAAGTTATTTAGTAGTCATACAAAACGTAAATAAGTTAATATAAAAACCCCATTTTTGTTTCATTTCTTCCCTCAATTTATCCATTCTCTCCCCAACCCTGTATTTCTCCTTCATTCTTTAAAAATTGATACTCTTTTCCCAAAAACCCTTTTTATGAGCATGGTAGTACCCCACTTACCAGTCCATTCCCTTTGTACATAGCTCTCCTAAGCTGCTGATGTATTCTGTACAAAATATTAGTACATTCTAAAACCATATGCCTATTTGACAGCATTTCAAACCATAAGTTAATTTCCTTAAAATGCACAAAACCAGCATTTTTAAAATGTTTTTATGGATTAAATAAAACATTCTGATGAACTTTTTCTTAGCCAAACATGTTATGTATTTAAAACTAAATAATTTATTAAACAAAGAAAGTATCTCTAACAGTGAATTGAACTGATTGTTTCTGGTCACTATATCCTTCAAAAATCTTAGAACAGTAGATCTCATCCTTTCACAACTAGCTTTATTCATAGACTGGAGGAAGGAAAACAAGTGTTGCTCTTATCATCTCCCAGTTGGTTTCTTAACTTGGAATGACCTAATTATTGAGCTGAACGAATCAAATAAACTGAAAAGAAGAAGATAGGCTCTTCTGCAGGTGCAGAAATACTACTGCCACCAAAAGCACTTCAACACACTCTACGTCCAAGCACTTACAGTGACTTCCACCAATCACTGGTAGCTTGACTTTCTTTAAAATTTTGCAGCATAACACATACTGCTTACTTTTTTTTGTATTTTGTTATTTTAATAACTGTTATAAATTAACATAGATTATCCATTTCAAATATAAGTTCAAATAGTATTGTAAAGTCTGTATTTAAATAAAAAAATCAAATTTTAAGTCATCAGGGGTCGGTTGTTTGTCCTCCTTGCCTGATCTCATTTTCTTAGCCCCTCATCTGCAATCTGTTGCCACATCTTCACCTTCTCTCTGTGCTCCATTTAGCTCTCCTACTACAACTTTCTTTTGTGATACATCAGCAAACATCTCTTCTCCAGCCTTGTAGTCTAATTTGCCTCATAATCACCACCCAATTACCCTCAGACCTTCCTCCTCAGATAGTGGCAGACCTGCATATTCAATCACACCCTAACATTTGTACCTCCCACTTAAATCATCTCACTTAACCCTGCTCATTTTGGCAAGCATCCAGATATGCCTGTGAATAGCTTCCCTGGCTCTGTGTCCAACATACTTTCCTAGTTCCTTCATAAGATCTCATTTCAATGATAGCATAGCCTCAGATAGCCACGAATAATCCCATAAGTTGCAGTTAGCAAATCACACTGCAATGAGTTCACAACCCTCAGAGAGGCAAAGTCACACTGACTCCATGAGGAAAAAAAAGTAAAAACTATGTTTTCATAGGATAGTTTGATTGTTACTGATACCTCCTTCCATTGTTTCATCTAATTGTTGCATCTTGTCATAACCTAGACCAGCGATCACCAACCCATTGATCGTGATCGACTGGTTGATCCTGGGGACTCTCCCAGTCGACTGCAATCTCCGGTGGTGTAATGGGGCTGCCACTAAGGAAGGTTCCCTGCCTGCCACGGTCCCACCTCCGCTCCTGGAAGCAGACAATATGCCCCCGCGGCAGGACAGCGGTCTCCACGCGCTGCTCCTGCCTGCAAGCTCCGCCCCCACAGCTCCCATTGGCCCGGAGTGGGGAGCTGCAGCCAATAGGAACTGCGAGAGCGGTGCTTGCAGGCAGGAGCAGCGCGCAGAGCCACGTGTCCCCCAACCCCCTCCCAGGTAGCAGCTTTTCATGAATGTGGAAACAAGAATGGCTTATGTTGTCAAAAGCAACATAGGACTCAGACACCCCTTCAGATCTGCAGAGAGGGGGACAACAACTGAGGTAGTTAAGTTTAATGGAATTCAAGAGTTTTTAGAAATTTTAATGTTCAGTAACAAACACACACTGAAGTACTTTGTAAAAAGTTTTGTGATGACCATATTTGAAAAAGTTATTCTGATTACCATCTTGCTTCCTTTCTTCTCTGCCTGCCACAAAAATTCCGTTATGGTTTTAAACAAGAATACCACCAGCGAGAGAAGTGGGGCAGTTGTCCTCAGCCTGATCTTTGGAGAGCTGGAGTAGGTAGGAACAGCAGTGCCCTATCAGCAGGCCTATGGTGCTTCAATGCAATCTCTCACTCTACAACCACCAACTTCTGCTGCCCGTAGAGTGCCAATGCCAGGAGAAGACATCGCACAGCACAATTCATTCAGCAGAAGTATCCCGAGCATCTGACCATCCTGAAACACAGTAATCTAGTGAGGAGGAAAAAAAGGAGATGCCGAAGGGAGTCAGGAAGAGTAGAAATACTGAATTTTCTGACCATAATGGCACTTGTTATCAAAATTTAACCAAAAATAAATGCTGCATATTGCTGGGAATCCCTACGTTTGGAGAGGGGTTTTCTTTAAGTCTCTTTCTACCATCTTTAACAAAAAAATATTCCATTAAGACAGAGGGAGGCAAAAAGAAGCAAAATGAATGTTCTTCATGCCAATTATCTAGTCCCTGCTGTATAGTCATTGCCATGAGGCACTTTTGAACTAACTTTTTCAAGTGCTTCAAGTGCCTCTCTCCAAAGACCCCTTGTCTTTCATATGAACACTAAATACCAAACTATATCCCAATACTGTTTCAACGTTTGCCTCAACTTGCATAAAGCTATAAGAATTATAGCTTTTGTTTAAACTTACTCTGACAACTGATTATTCACAAACAATACATTTTTATGGAACTTACTAGTTTCCACAAAATGTTAAATTAGCAGTAGTGTTGCTATTCAGTTTCTGACCATTACTTCTATGGTTACAAAATCATCTTCCTCCACAGGCTTTTCCCTGCAAAATACACACGAACCATTGCTTTTATGTTGCTAAGAAAACTTCAGGTACAAGAATGAGTTTAAGCTATTCAAAATTCAAAATCTATTTTGCTTTTCTAAATTGAAGAATTCCACATGGAATTACAAAGGACTTCTGATTAAAATAAACACTGTATAGAAATGGAACTTCATAGCTAATCAGGAATGTCACCTTGCATGTCCTTGGAATACTGTGTCACAATTCTAACCACAACACTCAGGGAGCCAACCATTATGTCCAAGCATCACAGAAAAAAAGGACTCTTACAAAAAAACCTTGGGGATCAAAGAGTATTTGTTTAGAAAGTAAATGCTAAGGAAGTCAAACAGGCTAGAATAGCTCACAGCACCAAGCTAACAGTTTTGACTTAGAATGAACAGTGAGCAAACAGCACCAGAGGAAACTGGAACAATACATTTTGTTGTATAAACAAATTTACTAGGATGGGCGAAAAAACCGTAAATGTTCAGACAAGCCAGAAACTCAGCAGGAACTTGATCAAATTTTACTAAGCTGTGTATAATCACACCATGTACTATTCCCTTAAGTAAGGACAGGAAATAGCACAGACTTCAGCAACAAGCATACTAAACTAACCATTAGTATCAAACTAGAGTAGAGCACTACCTAACCTGCACAATCCACTACAATACTTCAAACAACAGCTACGTGAAGAAGAAACTACACACCCACCCATATCTCGCAGATGAGTTAGAGCATATTTTTCAGAAAGACATCCAATCTTTATTTAAAGGGTAAAATTCAGGCCCCATTGAAGTCAACAAAATACATATTGACTTTAACAGATTTCACTCTTGGCTTCTAAACCTCCCGTCTACAGAATCAGGTTGGGCATGTCCCAGCATTTCCCTTAAGTGCTGTACCTGTGTTGTACGACCACATTAGCTAGGGCAGGGGTTCTCACAACAAAATTTCTGGTGGCCTCAAAATGCGGCCACCAACTCTTGCTAGTGTCCGCACTGAGACTTTTTCCTAAAATATGTAATTAACTTTAGGAAAAACAAATAAATATGCACGTCATCCAAATTGTAATTTATGTAGGGGGTTTTTTGGATTTTTTTTTTGCAGACACTAATAAAATTAATGCTTTGAAAAGTGGTATTTGTTTACTTGTTAATATCACTTTTCACAGTACACTTAGTAGTTACATGGGAGGCTGTGAAAAGTGGTAAGTGATATTAAATATACACATATCACTTTTCACAGTCTCCCAACTAGCTAGTGAGTCTTCTGTGGAAAAAGTGATACTTGCATGTTTGTCAATATCACTTTTCTCAGCAAGCCTTGGGACAAATTAAGCCCTGGAGGGGGAGGTTGGAGGGGGAGGCAGCAGACGCCAGGGGCAATGGTGAGATGGATATGGGGCCAGGGGAGGCAGTGGGGGGCCTGGATTGATGTTGGGGATGAATGTGGGGCCAGGAAGGCAGCGAGAGCCGGGGTGATGAGCCCTGCCGCAGCGTGGCCAGAGCTAGAAGTCAGCACTAGGGGTCAGCGTCTGCGGCCAGAGCCCAGAGCAGGAGCTAAGCAGCCAGAGCTAGCGGTTGGAGCCACATGGCCAGAGCTGGGGATCGGAGCTTGCTGCTGCATGGCCAGAGCTGTGGGTCAGTGCCTGGGGCCAGTGCCCAGTACCACATGGCCAAGGGCCATGTGGCTGGAGCCACGTGGCCGGAGCCAGCACCTGGCACTCACTGCTACATGGTCAGGGCCAGACGTCGGCATCCAGGGTTGGCTCCCACCACCACACGGCTGGAGCCTGGGACCAGAGCCAGGGGTCGGCGCCAGCTGCCGTGCAGCTGGGGATCAGCGCCAGGGGCCAGGGATTAGTGTCAGGGGCCAGGGCCGTGTGGCCAAAGCAACAGGTCAGAGTCCCAAACCCCATGACTGGAGCAGCAGGGCCAGAGCCGGGGCTCAGCACCCACCGCCACACAGCCAGAGCCAGCGCTCAGTACCCAAAGCCCTGTGGCTGGAGCCCACTGCAGCATAGCCAGGGCTGGGGGTCGGCCTCTGGAGCCAGCACCTGCTGCTGCGCAATCAGAACAGGGGCTCAGCACCCGCCGCCACAGGCGGAGCCTGGGACCAGAGCCCAAAGGCCCGCAGCTGGAGGCCACTGGCTGGAACCGGGGATCAGCACCTGCTGCCCCACAGCCGGAGCCAAGGGCCATGAGTCCAGGATCCTGAAGCCCAACTATCCTAAGGCTGAAGACTGGAGTACCCCCTCCCTCAAAGGGGGTCAAGAACTTACCTTGCTCCTGCAGCGTTGTGCCCCACCTATCTCCAGAGGTGATGCAGGGCAGCACATCCAGGAGCAACAGGTAGGGAGGGGGAAGGGCAGATACTTTGTCATCTCCCCCACTACCCCCATCACTGCCTGGAGGCTGTCGTGGCTGCATGAAAAGCCCCTGGTGGCTGCATTTGAGAAATGCTGAGCTAGGGAATAGTTTAGACTGCTCCAACAGCTTTTTTGGACAACAGGTCACCATGCCAGAACAGCAAATTAATCTGTATTACAGTCATGGAAGAGTCATGGTGAAACGAGTCAGCTTTGTACAGAAAGCCACTTCCTGTTTACTGGTTTCCAGCAGGCAAAAGTAACAGAGCTTGCAGCGCTCCAGAGGAAACCCTGGCAATTATAGGCCAGTAAGCCTAACTTCAATACGAGTCAAACTGGTTGAAACTACTGTATACTAAACAAGTGCCACACAACAGCTGGCATCCCTGATGACAGCCAGAGAGAGAGAGAGATCGATCAAGAAATGGAATGGGGGTAGACTCAACTACTCAATCCCAAAGAAGAGATCCCTTTAAGACAGAATAGTATGTTAATAGCACAGAAAGGCTTGTGTTATTATTCCCTATTCACTAAATAATATTTTTTTTTATTATCGCCATGTGGTCAATTCAACAACTTTCACAAACACGAGATGACCAGGAGCTGGCATGACATATGTCTGGGACTCACCGGGGGGTGGGGGGGATGCACACCCTTAATTACAAAAGGTTGAGAGCCTTTGATCTGGCATTTGAAGTGATTTGAGGGCCACAAGCCTAGCAAGGGTTGTGGTTTGGTAGTTCCATGAGGGAGAGGTCAAAAAGACAGGCTAGGCCAGATCCCATGAGATTTCCAGCCCCCACAGGAATTCCAGGGTAGACTTGAGATCTTGTGGGATTTGGCTCAAGATTTGGAGCCATTATAAGAGCGCTGGGCACAGGGCCACTTCCCGTTTGCTGGTTTCCAGCAGCCAAACAGGAGCATGCAGCGCACATGGATCATAGGCAGCAGTCTGGCAACGATCAAACCCTGGTTGACTGTGAAGGGTACACGGTTGGCCAGCTGCAGAGCTGGGACCAAGACACAGTAGGGCAGCACGATGGCAGAACAGACCCACTGCAGCCGCCAGATGCAGGAAGACGTGTGTTGCCTATCCTGGAACAGGAGATAAACAGAAAACTCAGGAAGGAGAAAGAAAAAAGCATGATGTCAGAAAGGGAACCACATACTAATCATCCACGAATAGGGCAATTCATGGAGGTGATGCAGTCCATATTGAATCAGATTGAAGCTCAGGAAAACAGCAGTCAGGGACAGCAGTTGAGTGAGTTCACAAACAGGCAAGACCACCTGGGAGAGCAGGCAGCAGCCCCCAGTGTTCAGGGCCCCTCCCTCCGCAATGCGTGTGTTTGGGGTTCAGCACACCTCACGACTCCTGCTGTCTCAGACACGCAGTTCTGGTGGGAGCAACAGGGTGGGCCCCGGGTGGCTTCAGAGTCAGGCCTGCAGGGGCACACAAGTGGGACATGAACAGAGAGGAGTTCACAAAACATGCCCCATAACTGCAGGTACAGGAGGACCACAATGCCCAGAGCCCCCCAGAAGACAACCCTCCAGCCACCGGTTCCTCACATGGTAGCCTTAGAGATTCCAGCATCACAGCTGCTGGGCCATAGCCTTTAATGCAGCACCCCAGGAGGTCTACTAATGTGGGTTTGAATGCGGTCTCGTATGCAGCTGCTTCTGATCAATTGGGGGCCCATCTTTCAGTTAACACATGAGAAGATATGGTGAGCCCATTACATGGACATATTTTCCCTGCAGTTCAGGGAGAGCCTATATTGGAAGAGAGGGATAAAGTGAAGAGGAGAGAAAAAGACAGTATAAGATCCCCCAAGATAAAGATGAACTGGGACAAGCTTATAGCCTACATCACCTACATGGGCCCATGCTGAAGTATCTAGATATTTTATGTAGGCTGTATAATACTTTTTGAGGCACCTCAGGGCTCTGGTAGGATAAGCAATTTAGAATGAGGGAACCCTGAACCCCTTCTTGTGCTGGAATGAAACCGATCAGGAACTATGGCTGTAGTGCCTGGCTTGGGGGTGCCTGTTACAGGCCCTTACATCAACAGTGGCCATACACTGATAAAGTCAGGGTGTGAAGGGGGGGGAGGGAGGAGACAGGGTGAGGCTTGAGGCACTAACACCTGGCCAGCCAAGGCTTTCATGCTGGGCTTACACTGAGACAGGGAAGTGTTTTCATGCATCCTGTAGGTTTAGGCATAAATGCAGGCATTATGGAGGCGGGCACGAATATTCAGGCTGCCCATATTTAAAGCACATCTTCCCCAGATGCAAAAGAAAAGGAGCACACCTTAGAGACTAACCAATTTATTTGAGCATAAGCTCTCATGAGCTACAGCTCACTTCACCCAATAAATAAATTTGTTAGGCTCTAAGGTGCCACAAGTACTCCTTTTCTTTTTGCGGTTACAGACTAACACGGCTGCTACTCTGAGACCTTTCCCAGAGGATGGGGGGGAGCAATGCAACACAGCACAGAGGAGGGGCAGAACCAGAATGGCTGAAAAAGGCGATATCTCCAATTAACTTGGGTGGTTTAGACACCTTTTAAGGGATTATTCCAAGAAAGAGGATTCCATACATTTGTGGGAGGGTTTTGTTCATGATCCCACAAAAGGGGAGAGGGTGCACAAAATGGCAAATAACCTCACATCTGTTAAAGGGCATGTCCAGGGCCAAGATTCAAAAGTAGGTTTTTTTGACAGGGTTACAGGTCCTGTCCAGCAAATGCTGTTGCCTGATCTCCATATCTCCCCTGTGGGCCTTGTCCCTAAAAGTTCCTGGTGAGTATCACCTCATTCACCATCTCTTGTACCCAAAAGGGAGAAATCGGTGAACAATGCAATCAACCCCAGGCTGTGCACGATGTGCTACACATCATTCGACACTAGGCACATGGTCCCCTCATACTGCCCTTTTGCCTAGTTTACAAAGAATGACATTAAGTCAGCCTTCTTCCTTTTCCCAAGCCACCCAGCTGACTTGTGACCTCTTCCATGATCAGTTTTATGTGGACAGTGCAATGTCCATGGGCTGTGCTATTTCATGGGCAACCTTTGAAAAAATTCAGCACAAGGCTGGACTGAGCAGTCAGGAGGCATGCAGGATGCCAACAGGTGACACACTACCAGGACAATTTTCTGTTTTCAGGCAGAATGAGTGTAAGGGGCTCCTTCGGGTTTTTCAGGACCTGATGGGCAAATTGGGTATTCCCAGAGCTGATGAAAAAACTGAGGGACCTGAGAACACACTGATGTACCTAGGCATTGAGCACAACACAGTCCAGCGGCAGTCCCACCTAATTTGGGACAAGTTTGTGGTGCTAAAAAGACATATTGTTGTTAGAGTCAGCAGGACCAAAACATTTGTCTAGGGGATCTCCAATCCCTGTTGGACAACTTGAACATTATATGGAAAGTCATAGCCTCCAAGCATGCCTTTTGTGAGCAGTTTGCTACTGCTACCATTGAGATATGGGGCCAAACCACTTTATGAAGGTCACTACAGAGATGAAGGAAGACCTGGCAACCTGACACTGATTCCTCACTCACTATAATGGGATGTCTGTATGGAGGGATGTTTACTTGATCAAGGCTGACCTGCAAGTCCACTCAGACGCAGCAAGCAGGATAGATTTTGGCTTGCATTTTAGGGAGCACGGGTGTACCCAGGAGTGGCCCCAGAAATGAAGGGAGTCTGGCATTTTGAAGGACATCACCTTCCTGGATTTCTTCCCCATTCTGGTCACTATTCAGGATGGGGAGTTCAAGGACAAGAGGATCAGGTTTTGGTGCAATAATCAAGCAATTATTCACTTGGTGAACTTTCAGGCCGCTAAATCTGCCAGGATAATGAGGTTTGTAAGGATAATGAGGTTCGTTCTCCATTTTCTCCAATGCAACATTCATTTCACTGACAAGCACGTACCTGGGCTTAACAAAGGCATAACTTATACTCTCTCTCTCAATGGCCAGTTGACAGATTCAGAGCACTAGCACCAGAGGTCACAGAGGTGCCAGACCAGATGCGGGCAGCCCTATGGAATCTTGGTTGCTAAAAACAGTATCCACAGCCAAGGGATCATTGCACCATGCAACTCTTTGGCCTACATGGCGGCCTTTGAGGCATTCCTGGCATTCGCGGCCTGAGAGTCTCCCCAGGGCCCAGATCCCCAAAACCTGGCAGTTCATGATCTCACTACATAGGCAAGGGCTGGCACCACCAACAATAGCTAACCAGTTAGCTGTGTCCTTTGACTGCAGGTCTGTAGGTCATCTGGACCCCTGTAGGGGATTCATGGCCCATAGGATCCTGGAAGATTGGGCTAGGACAGAGAGCAATGTCAGGAAAACAGTGACCTTGCAGGTACTAAAACAATTAGTTGAGGTTCTTCCTCACATCTGCCATTCTTGGGTAGGCAGGTGTGAAGCTGTACTCTTCAAGGAAGCCTTTCTGTTGGCTTTCTTTGAGCCCTTTCAGGTCAGTGAGCTGGTGCCTTCAGCCAAAGGAGACTCTTCAGGGCAGGTTCGCAAACTACATGACATGCAGTGGGAAGGTGACTCTCTACAGCTCAAGGTCCACAGGTCAAAAACAGATCAAACGGGATTCACGGAGGCTGTTTTTCTGCACCGTTCTGGTGAGATGAATCTGCATCCTGTACAGGCACTGCACACATATGTAGCTCAATGCCAACACAGTGAGGGGGGTCCCCTGTTTCTACACAGTGACCATTCCTTCCGAACCAAATTCCAGTTTGTGGGAGTCTTTCAGAAACAGCTCTTGTTCTTGCCACCAGGAGAGCATGCCTCCCAACTCTTTCTGAACAGAGACTTCAACAGTGACTACCCAGTTGTGCACAGGTGAGTCAGAGGTCCAGGCTATAGGACATTGGCAATCCAGCATCCGTCAGTCCTACGGCAGCTGCCCGAGTGGAAGGTAATGCAGGGGGTGGGCTATAAGCACCACAGGTTTTAACCGTGTCTGCTTCCTCCCCCATGTCAATCAAAGAATGTATTGCAGCACACACACAGTTGAGGATGTGGATTTGAGAGCACACCATTGTGCACTAGGCTTACAAGAGAAAATGTAATTTGGCAAGAGGCTCACAGGTGGACACTGGAAGGGATGCGATTCTGTATTGGCACAGCAGACAGGGCATATCCTGGGACCAGCTCATGCCCTTCTTGCATTGACTGGCACCCTGGGAGGACACGCCTGACATCGTCATTATCCACCTAGGGAAGAACAACCTGGGAACATGCTCCAACCTCACACTGATTTTGAAGGCTAAGCAGGATATTGGACTGATGGTGAACGCATTTTCCAGTGTGGGAAGAGTACTGTTGGAGATGTTGGCCCGCAAGGTTTGGCGGACTGCAGTACACCCACAAAAAGGTGGATATGGCCCAGAGGAAGGACCACAGAAAGTAGAAACATGGCTGGAGTCCTGAAGTGGTTCATTATCAGACATGGTCACACAGCTCGGAGTATGGCCAAGCTTTATCTAGAGGAAGGAGTGCATCTCTCTGATATAAGTGCCAATATGTTCCTGGATGATCTCGGTATTGCATTGGCCAAACTTCTAGGTAGTTCGTACAGAATGGGATGGAAGCAGCCCAACTGATGCTGGTGCCTCCTCATGGCAGGTGCCCAGTGCTCGCTGATTTAGGCTTCAGATCCAAAAAAGTACAGTAACATAGTGGCATCTCCTTATGAGATGGGAGTATTATATCTAAGCCCTGTAGCAAACAAACTGGGGCATGGGCACTACCCTAGGGGGACTGCCCCACCAATGTGCTTGATGGCAGTGCTCTCTGGGGGTCGAAGTCTGCTGTCGCCTCAAGCCCTGGAAGGAGGAGGGATGCTAGCAGACAAATGGAAGTGCCCTTAGACTCTCGTAGTGTGATGACTGGCTCCCCCGACGGTGGGAGCCCACAAGATTTGGCAAATGATCAATGGGATGCGAGTTGACTGCAGTGGACTGTCCCCAGAGGGGTACCTTGGATGTAATTTGACTAATAAATTTGTGGCATGGTTAAAGCCCATACCACATGTCCTTGCCTTCTTCCATGCAGTGAGTACACCAATCCAGGGGAAGAGAGAACTCCTTTACTAAAGAAAAAATTGATTATGTCAGTTTTATTTTACCTGTTTTCAGAAATGAAACATTTAGAATAGGCCAATTATAACACAGAAATGATTAGATTAAGGATTTATTTAGGAATTTTATCAAACCACAGAGCTGTAATCTAGGAATTTCATACAGCTGTTTTTAAAAAAAGAGCGTCAGAAATTATTTCTTTTCTTTCATCTACAAGAATGTTGTTGTTTCCCTTCCTAAGGTATGCTATTGGGAGAAACAAGAACTACGCTTTCTTAACACAAAACACAGACAAATAAAAATAGTATCACACAATCTTTAAAACTGCTACAATATTAGTAGATTTGGTAAAGTTCACTCACTTGTATACTGTCACGTAATCCATCAGAAATTCACTCTATTATAACACTACGGAACTAAGGTCAAACTCTTCCCTTAGCCCTGGCCTACACTGGGGGTGGGGGGTCGACCTAAGATATGCAAATAGTGTAGCTGAAGTCGGCATATCTTAGGTCGACTTCCCGGGCCATGAGGACGGCGGCGAGTCGACTGCTGTCGCTCCCCTGTCAACTCCGCTTCCACCTCTCGCGAGCTGGAGTTCCAGAGTCGATGGGGAGCGTGTTCAGAGATCGATCACTACCTGCTGATCCGGCGGGTAACGAAGACCTGCCCTTAGTTATATCACTGTCTCCTACCCTGGTTTAAATTGATGTTATATGTACACATCAGAGGCTGGAGCATATTATCTCAGTTGTGGAGATAACAGTGAGTCTTGTGCATAGTTAAAATACTGTGAAGTGGTGGCATTTAGGTTACAAGACAGTTCCTGATGTGGATGTTGTGTGTATTATCTTGATTAGCAGGCAACAAGACTCAGGGTAACAGGAGAGTGCACAAGAGCATTACTGTGTACTCCATTTTGCTTCAGCAAGCTTTAAGGAGATACAAAAATTGTGCTAAAATTATACTCACCATATACTTTGTAATTGTTAAGAGGTATAGGAGGCTGCAGGGAAGGATACACTCTCAGTTAGCTATAGATAGGGACTACTTCTACACTTCTAAAATGCATTCATGAAACTCTCTGGTCACACTGTACATGGAATCTAACAAAATACACATGGAACTACCTCAACATTATCCCTTCTAGCAAAACCCCGAGAAAACAGACGGTCTTGCACAATACTAAAGGTCAATAAACTGGCTCAAGAATATGAAAGACAAGGTGGATACGGTAATACTTTTTTATTTGACCGACTTCAGTTGGTGGAAGAGAAAAGCTTCTGAGCTTTACACAGCTCTTCTTGAGGTATGGAAAAGGTAACCGGCTAAATACAAGGTGGGACAGATTGTTAAGCATATGGGGTTAAACACTGCAAGGAACCACATAAAATGAAGCGGGCAATTAACCACAAGAATGGCTTAAGAATAGAAAGTCCTTCACTGAGAATACTTTGCCTCAGTTATCTAAATATAGGCACTGCTAGCAAGATCATCAAGTAATCTTAGGCTATGTCTACACTATGGCTTCTGTCAGCAAAATTTATATCACTCAGGGGTACAAATAAGCCACACCCCTAAGCAGGGATGTGTGCAAGGGGGGACAAGCAGGGTATGGGGCCCCCCAGTCAGCGGGGCACAGAACACCTCCAGGGCGGGGAGAGTGAGGCCCGCGCCAGGCCAAGACAGGAGATCCAGCTCCTCCGGGCCAGCGGGAAAGCGAGCTCCACCAGGATGCAGGGGGACAGGAAGAGAGCCAGCTTCTCCAGTCCCAGGGCCGCAGCGAGGAGAGAGAGAGCTCCTCCAGCCACCCAGGGAGAGCAAGCTCCTCAGGCCGAGGGGGGGCACAGGAAGTGCCCTTCCAAAAGCAGCCAGATTTTTATTTCCGTGCGCCCCTGCCCCTGAGAGACAGAAATTACACCAAAGTAGGTCCTAGTACAAGATCTAAGCTACTGCCTCAGGGACATTTACACGTATAGGTGAGTTAATCTTTGCTTAGCTTTTGGCAGGTTTTGGGCATCTACAGGCATTGTGTACTGTCATACTTGGCTGTACAGGGACAGGTGACATGGAGCCATGCTTCCAGTCTCAGAATGTGGGCACCTTCACGAGGCACAAGAGAAAGCATCACATGTGGGAGCAAAACACAGGCAGGGCACTGATGGATAAGAAGGTACACAGGAGACCCGAGGACTACGTCTACACTACACACCAGTGTCAGCGGCATGTAGTGTACAGGTAGCTATATGCTGCAGTGAAAAGCAAGCTGCTTCCACAGTGCAGCGTGTGGCGACACATGTCAATGAAAGACTCCTGCAGCAGGAAGGCAGCGGGAAAGGCTTTTGCTTACAGAGCCTTTCCCTGAGGGGAGGAAAGGCTCTGGCAGGGGAGAAGAAGCTGGGAAACCTCCCTCCCTGTGGCAGGGAAAGGCTCCAGCAGCAGAGAGTTCCCCAAGCTTTTTCCCCGCTGCTTCCCCCAAACAGAGCCTTTCCCCACTTCTGGAGTCTTTCCCTCTAGTGGGGAAAAGGCACTGGCAACAGGATAGTACAGTGCTAAAAATAACAGTGTAACTGGCAGCACAGTTTGGACAAGCAGAGTTGCCACAGGATATGTACTCACATACTCACCCACACTCTTCGAGCATGTCTTTACTGGCCTAAGTCATGCCTCCTTGTCTACGCTTCTATTTATACCCATGCTGGGGGGCTACATGGGTAGAGGTACACTATATGCCGCCAAAAGAAGAAGGCAAGTGTAGACATACCTAGGAGTGCAGATTAAAGGAAATATAGAGGGGTCATGAATGGAGCAAGGGGGAGAGGGCAAGGAAGGTGGGTGCCCAGGAAACTTCAAGCCTTTCTCTATACTGAAAAAATCCTCCTCCCCTGTACCATCTCCCTGCCACTATTTGCTATACCCACATTGATGGAAGTCTCCTTATCACACACATCTCCTACAGATTCGTTAATATGTCAAATAGATGAGTCATGTTTGGTGGGCCTCAGGATCTGTTGCAGTAGGGACCCCCTCCAAAAGACCTTATGCACCAAACTTGGTTAAACTTTTGGTGCTCACTTAAGAAAAACTGGGGGAAATGTGTAACTTGAACCAGCTTCAGTAGAGTCCAAACACCACCCACAACATATTACACTTTAACAAAAAATTCTACACCTTTTTAGAAACTATGAAAATGAGTACTTAAGGGATCCAGTTAGGTCCCCACTGCCAAATAATCCATTCACCATCATGCCACCTGATTTACATAGCCCACCCAAATTTAATATTGCTGTCTAATAAAATTTAAAAATATATCACCACAAGTTACTAGATTATGAAATCATATTCTTATTTAAGGGATCAATTTTAAAATTGAATCTAGTAATGTATACCTTTGCATATATTTTTGCAAACTTTGTAAGGGTGGTGTGAGTCAGTATGAAATGGTATGTTCCCTGTACATAGCATGTACCTTTGACTGTAATAGTCAGCCCCCATTCCACAGCACCTATGTATGCATCATATACTCCCACACATGGCTGGGGGAGAATGAGACAGTACAGGGTGAGTTCCCTGTCAGATCCCTCTATCTGTGTGTACTGTGGCATTTGGTTGTTTCGCAGAGGTGCTTGGGGCAGTATGGGTGGTAGACACTACCCATATGCTAAGTGTATTTCTGTGTTTGACTATGGGCGAGAGAGAGGAGCATCGGACAGTACTGGGGATGGTATGAAGGGGGAGTTTAGGGAGGTATGAAAGGAATGTATGCCCTCTGTACACACTGTGTACTCCTACACTTGGCTGAGGAGAGAAATGAGGACAGTTGTAGGACAGCATGGTAGAGGGGTGGCAGGACACATGTGCATACTCTATACTCCTATACTTAACTGGTAGGAGGCATAATGCAGCAGCATGAAGGAACTATGGGCGGGTGGAGTACAGAAGCATAGGGACGCAATATGTCCTCTGTACACTATCACTTATCTGTGGAAGGTTAAGAGTTGTAAAGCAGAGAGGGTGTTATGGGGGCACAGGTAAGCCTCCCCAGGCACACCATGTACTCCCGCACCTGGCTATAATGGATAAGAGTCATGAAGCAATATCACAGGAAATATGGGGTGGTGCATAGAGTAAGTTGGATTGGCACTATGGGTAAATAAGTAGGTAGTATTAGAAATGGAGAGCAGTATGAGGTGGCAGAGTGTGATATGGGGCAGTATGAGGGGAGGGAAGAATAGTATGAGAAGATGTAGTGTGGTAAGATGGGAGGATACAGAGACAGCAGTGTGAAGATGGGATATATAGAATAGTAAGGGCACTTTGAGGGGGTTATAGAGTGGAACAGTGAGGGGCACGATGAGGAGATTACAGGGGAGGTAGAATGGTGGTAGATACAAGGCAGGCAGAATGGTCTGGGGTGGTGTTAAGAGACTCACATGCTGGCAGGATGGGGCGGGAGGTTGAGGAAGAGTCACAGAGTGGGCTGAATGGGCAAGATAGGGACAGGGATTCCAGAGTAGGCAGGATGGAAAGGAACAGTATGAGGGGTGCTCCAGGGCAGACAGGAAGGGGAGCACAGGGGTTTTCCACTGTGGCCATGGGGCAGGGGTGAGATGCAAAGGAGCAATATAAAAGGGGGTTTTGAAGTGGGCAGGATGGGGGGGTCAGTATGAGAGGGAGGTTTTGGGATGTGATGGGGTAGATATGGGGGTGATTCCAGGGCAGGCAGGAGGTTTGAAAGCAAGATCGGGGGAGGGTTCCAGGATAGGCAGGATGAGGTTGGGGAGAGGATGTGGGGGTGGCAGGAAGAGGGATTCCGGGGGTAGGATGAGGGAGTGGTGTGAATGAGGGTTCCTGCAAGCACAAGATGGGGGGCAGGAGGCACTATAAGGGGGTTCCAGGGCAGGTGGGATGGGAGGGGTCCGGGGCAGGCGGCATGAAGGGCATGGGGGGCAGGATGAGGTGGAATTCCGGGGGGCAGGATGGGGGTCGGAACGAGGAGCGTTTCCAGAGCCGGAGGGGGGGGGGGATGTTACAGGGCGGGCGGCATGAGGGGCGGGATGAAGGGGGGTTACAGGGCGGGCCGCAGGAGGGGGGTATTCCGGGGCGGGCCGCCCCCGTACGCACCGTGTACTCCCGCACTTGGCTGTGGAAGTTCTGCTCACGAATTGTCACCTCGTCCGCTTCCATCCTTCATACTCCCGCAGCCCCGGCTCGCAATGGCGGCGGCGGCTGCCGCTTCTGCCCCTGCCCCTGCCCCTCCTGCGGCGGGCGGGGAACCATGGCCGGCAGCAGCGCCAACTGTTCCCCGGGTCCCTGGCGGCGAGCGAGGCGACAGGAGCCACCGACAACCCCAGCGGCGCTCGCTATCTCCCCGGGTCTGTCAGCGTCCAGCGGCGGCGGAGGGGAAGGCCCAGCCTCTCTGGCTGCGTCACGGCGCGGCACCAGCGACCGCTGCGCCACCACCAGCCCAGCCCCCGATCGGGGCGGGAGAAGGGCGGGGCCAGCCGGGGCCCAGGGGGCGTGGTCAGCACAGCCCCGAGGGCGCGAGACAACGGGAGGCGGGGCCTGAATGGTCCCCAAGCGCCGATGCCAAGGAGGAAGGCGGAGGTAGTGCGGGCCCAGGGGGCGGGGCTCAAAGGAAGGCGTAGCTAGCACTGCCCTGAGATGAGGGGCAGGACAGCGGGCGCGGTCAGCACTGACCCAGAAGTGGAGAGGTCAAAAGATGGGGCGGGGCCAAAACGGCCCTCGGGAGGCGGGGCTAGGTGAGTAGGCCGCGCCAATTCGGAAAGGAAGGGAGGGGAGGGGCGGAGCTAAACTATGAAAGCGAGGCGCAGGCGCGAGCGGCGACAGTTCTAGGGGGAGGAAGGGTAGGCGGAATCGGGGCGGGGCGTATGGTCTCTGGTGGTTAAGGCCCTGGCTCAGTGGTTGCAGTCCTGAAGGTTGTGACTCTGAGTCTCACTGATATGCCACCTCCAATTTACCCTGCTGCGGAAAGGTGTCTGCTCCATCAGGTTAGGGCAGCCAAAAGCAGTTGGATGCGATGCTGGCCACGTGGCCCCTTCGCATGTAGGGTTGCCAGCTTTCTGTTTGCCAAAAAGCAAATACACTTGCCTAGCCCCCTTTCATGGATTGGCAGCAAATTCAAAGGAAAAGAGCTGAAAGATAAGGTGAGAACAGCAAACATATTAAAAAGACAGGTTTTAGAGTGGCAGTCCTGTTAGTCTGTATCAGCAAAAACAAGGAGGAGTCCTTGTGGCCCCTTAGAGACTAATACATTTATTTGGGCATAAGCTTTCATGGGCTAAAACCCACTTCATCAAATGCATGGAGTGGAAAATACAGGAGCAGGTATAAATACATGAAAAGATGGGAGTTGCCTTACCAAGCCTGAGGTCAGTTTAATGAAACAGTTCAATTAACAGCAGGATACCAAGGGACGAAAAATAACTTTTGTAGTGGTAATGAGATTGGCCCATTTCAAACACTTGACAAGAAGGTGTGAGTAATAGTTGTAGGCATTATAACATTCAAAAACCAGTAGGAGAACACTTCAGTCTCCCTGGTCACTCAATAACAGACCTAAAAGTGGCAATTCTTCAACAAAAAAAGTCAAAAACAGACTCCAACGTGAAACTGCAGAACTGGAATTAATTTGCAAACTGGACACCATCACATTAGGCCTGAATAAAGACTGGGAGTGGTTGAGTCAATACAAAATGTAAACCTAATTTCCCCCTAGTGTTACTCACGCCTTCTTATCAACTATTTGAAATGGGCCACTCTCATTACTGCTACAATCCTGCTGTTAATTGAATTGTTTGTTTGGCTGACCTCACAGTTGGTAAGGCAACTCCCATCTTTTTATGAATTTATACTTCCTCCTGTATATTCTACTCCATGCATCTGATGAAGTGGGTTTTAGCCCATGAAAGCTTATGCCCAAATACATATGTTAGTCTCTAAGGTACCACAAGGACTTCTTGTTGTTTGTGTTAAAAAGAGGAGGCTGTGAAAGATAGGTGAGCCCTGAGCTATTCCCTCACTGCTATTTACATGTAAAGATTCATCCCTAACTACTGTTCACTGGTGCAAATGTTATAATAAAAACTCACTGCCAGATCCCTAGAGATCCGGTTGCTTTCAGGAGAGTAGTACTGGAAAATATATTCTTCACTGGTTGGAGTTTCACCTCATTCTGTATACTGAGGACCTGAGTATGCAGCAGGCTATAGCCTGCAGGATGGCTCCACAGATGATGAAAGTCATCAGAGCTCTTGGGTCTATTAATCATTTAATCCTTGCCACAGCCATCCATTTCTTCATGTACTTCAGTACCAGATATGAGCTAGTTACAGAGCTTGCATATACACACTACATGTGTTCCTCCTAAGATCCTTTAATGCTCTGCCAGATATGGCTCAGATTAGCTTAAAGTATTTTACACACAGTGCCACCTAGTGGCTGAACCGTATAATACAGTTTAACTTTCTATTACATCTCCCCAGTTGTTCTATAAAAAAGAAAAGGAGTACTTGTGGCACCTTAGAGACTAACCAGTTTATCTCAAATAAATTGGTTAGTCTCTAAGGTGCCACAAGTACTCCTTTTCTTTTTGCGAATACAGACTAACACGGCTGTTACTCTGAAACCAGTTGTTCTATGTTCCTACCATTTACAATATTTGCACTAGTGGTTCTCAACGAGGGGTACCCATACCCCTGGGGGTATGAAGAGGTCTTCCAGGGGGTACATCAACTCTTCTAAATAATTGCCTAGTTTTACAACAGACTACATAAAAATCACTAGCAAAATCAGTACAAACTAAAATTTCATACAATGACTTGTTTATACTGCTCTATATACTGTAGAGTGAAATGTAAGCGAAATATTTACATTCCACAAAAAGAAAAGGAGTACTTGTGGCACCTTAGAGACTAACCAATTTATTTGAGCATAAGCTTTCGTGCGTGATAGCTCACCTCATTGGATGCATCCGATGAAGTGAGCTGTCGCTCACAAAAGCTTATGCTCAAATAAATTGGTTAGTCTCTAAGGTGCCACAAGTACTCCTTTTCTTTTTGCAGATACAGTCTTACACGGCTACTACTCTGAAACCTGTCATTTACATTCCAGTTGATTTATTTTATAATTATATGGTAAAAATGAGAAAGTAAGCAATATTTCAGTAATAGTGTGCTGTGACACTTTTGTATTTTTATGTCTGATTTTGTAAGCAAGTAGTTTTTAAATGAAATGAAACTGGGGAGTATGCAAGACAAATCAAACTCCTGAAATGGGTACACTAGTCTGGAAAGGCTGAGAGCCACTGATTTACACTATCACACTGTCTTTGCAGTTCAGAATGTACTAGTCTGTAAAGTGTTTCTGAATCATGCAGACGTTCTAATTACACAATCCAAATGCATAACAACTTGGTCATCCAGCTGTCTATTAGTTGCAGCCACTTGGTATGGTCGGTTCTTTCACCTTCCTCACTAGGACCATCACGGCTGCCACACTGCACCTGAGAAGGTTGTTGATCTTTGATCACATGCACATACATAGCTTTTGTCTTTGTAAATTGTTTCTGTGGTGAACTGGCCCATACTGTTCAGATTACCCCCAAAATTAGTCAGAGCTGCGTCAGGTGACTTGCCATGCATGGACTTGCCTCAGGAACTCTTGTATGATGACTTTTAGTACTCATGCTTCATCTGTTAACAGCTTTTAAGCTAGTGTCTTGTTTATCAGGTTTGGCAAGTTGGTCTTCATTTTGCAGTTTCACCAGCTCAGACTACTTTGCTATTTCAATAGCTGTGGGTAGGGTTAAATCTCTTTTTAATTGAAGCTGCTGTTTTTACCTGTTAACCCAATAAACAGCCTGTCTCTGATATCTGCATTCCCCAAATCAGTTTTCAGCCAATGTATTCAGAGCTTTTATAAAACATTCAACATTTTCCCCAGGTTCTTGAATTCTCTGGTAAAAACATGCTCTTTCATAAACCACATTTCTCTGAGGCCATGTCTACACTACGAAAGTACTCCGATTTTACAGAAGTTGATTTTTGGGAACAGATTGTATAAAGTCGAGTGCATGCGTCCGCACTAAGCACATTAATTCGGCAGTGTGCATCCACAGTACCATGGCAAGCGTAGACATTCTGAGCAGTGCACTGTGGGTAGCTATCCCACAGTTCCCGCAGTCCCTGCTGCCCATTGGAATTCTGGGCTGAGCTCCCAATGCCTGATAGGGCCAAAAATTTGTCACGGGTGGTTATGGGTAAATGTCATCAGTCAACCCTCCCTCCCTCTGGGAAAGCAACAGCAGAAAATCATTTCGCGCCCTTTTCCCTGGATTGCCCACGCAGATGCCATAGCACTGCAAGCATGGAGCCTGTTCAGCTCATCGCAGCAGTTATGACCATTGTAAACACCTCGCGCATTATCATGCAGTTTATGCAGAACCAGCACCTGAAAAACCAGGCGAGGAAGCAACGGCAGCACAGTGATGAGGACATGAACACAGATTTCTCTAAAACCGCGTTCCCTGGCAATTTGGAGATCATGGTGTTACTGGGGAAGGCTCATGCCGTGGAACACCGATTCTGGGCCCGGGAAACAAGCACAGAGTGGTGGGACCGCACAGTGTTGCAGGTTTGGGATGATTCCCAGTGGCTCCAAAACTTTCGCATGCATAAGGGCGCTTTCATGGAACTTTGTGACTTGCTTTCCCCTGCCCTGAAGCGCAAGAATACCAAGATGAGAGCAGCCCTCACAGTTGAGAAGTGAGTGGCAAGAGCCCTGTGGAAGCTTGCAATGCCAGACAGCTACCGGTCAGTCGGTAATCAATTTGGAGTGGGCAAATCTACTGTGGGGGTTGCTGTGATGCAAGTAGCCAACGCAATCATTGAGCTGCTGCTATCAAAGGTAGTGACTCTGGGAAACGTGCAGGTCATACTAGATGGCTTTGCTACAATGGGATTTCCTAACTGTGGTAGGGCTATAGACAGAACACATATCCCTATCTTGGGACCGAACCACCAGGGCAGCCAGTACTTAAACCTCAAGGGGTACTTTTCAGTGGTGCCGCAAGCACTGGTGGATCACAAAGGAAGTTTCATCAACGTGGGGTGACCAGGAAAGGTTCATGACACTCACATCTTCAGGAACTCTGGTCTGTTTAAATGCCTGCAGGAAGGGATTTACTTCCCAGACCAGAAAATAACTGTTAGGGATGTTGAAATACCTAGAGTTATCCTTGGGGACCCAGCCTACCCCTTAATGCCCTGACTCATGAAGCTGTACACAGGCACCCTGTACAGTAGTAAGGAGCTGTTCAACTATAGGCTGAGCAAGTGCAGAATGGTGGTAGAGTGTGCTTTTGGATGTTTAAAGGGTCGCTGGCGCAGTTTACTGACTCGCTCAGACCTCAGCAAAACCAATATTCCCATTGTTATTGCTGCTTGCTGTGTGCTTCACAATCTCTGTGAGAATAAGTGGGAGATGTTTATGGCAGGGTGGGAGGTTGAGACAAATCACATGGCCACTGAATACGCGCATCCAGACACCAGGGCAGTTAGAGGAGCACAGCAGGAAGAGCTGCGCATCAGAGAAGCTTTGAAAACGATTTTCATCACTGGCCAGGATACTGTGTGACACTTCTGTTTGTTTCTCCTTGATGAAAACCCACCCCCTTGGTTGCCTCTAACTTTCCTGTAAGCCACCCGCCCTCCCCCCTTTGATCACAGCTTGCTTGCAAAGGAAATAAAGTCACTAACGTTTAAAAAACATGTATTCTTTATTAATTGGTTATAAAAATAGGGAGATAACTCACAAGGTAGTCTGGGTGGGGTGTGGGAGGAGGGGAGGAAAAGGTCACTTCAAAACTTGCTGAATGACAGCCTTCTGCTGCTTGGGCTATCTACTGGGGTGGAGTGGTTGGGTGCCCAGAACCTCCCCCGCCCCTGGCGTTCTTGGGCATCTGGGTAAGGAGGCTATGGAACTTGGGGAGGAGGGAGGGCGGTTAAACAGGGGCTGCAGCGGCAGTCTGTGATCCTGCTGTCGTTCATGAACCTCCACCAGATGCCGGAGCACGTCCGTTTGATCCCGCAGTAGCCCCAGCGTTGCATCATGCCTCCTCTGATCTTCCTGCCGCCACCTCTCCTCACATTCATTGGCCACTTTCCTGTACTCTGCTATTGTGTTCCTCCACACATTCTGCTGAGCTCTGTCAGTGCCAGATGACTGCATGAGCTCAGAGAACATTTCATTGCGCGTACGTTTTTTTCGCCGCCTTACCTGAGATAGCCTTTGGGATGGAGGAGGGAGGCTTGAAACATTTGCAGCTGCTGGAGGAAAAAAAAGGGAGTTAAGTATTTTAAAAGATACATTTTATAGAACAATGGCTGTACTCTTTCAAGGTGAACAACACTATTCACATTACATAGCACATGTGGTTTTGGTATGAGGTCGCATTTTGCATCTTATATTGAGTGCTGGCAGCTTTGATGGTACAGATGACACATGCAGTGCTGGGCAACAGAATTCGGCTTGCAGGCAGCCATGGAAAGCCATAGTCTTTCGGCTTCTGCAACCTTCATAACAGCAGCACCCTCCTCTACCATACCAAGCAAAGCACTTTGAGTTGGCCATTTAGTGCTGCAGTTTTCCTATTAACGTGCAGCAGCAGAAACCAAACTAGCCCCCACTCCCCCGTCCAATTCTCTGGGATGATTGCTTTACCCCTCAGCCCACCGCGTGGCTGGTATCAGGGAAGATCCCTGCTAGCCAAACGCAAACAGCTCAGCGCCAGTGGCCACACACACCCCCACCGCGCGGCTAACTGCAGGGAGGATTTCTTTTCAGCCACAGGCAAACAGCCCAGTAGGAACAGCCACCTCTGAATGTCCCCTTAATTAAATTCCCCTATTTTCAACCAGGTTACCATGAACGATATCACTCTCCTGAGGATAACACAGAGAGATAAAGAACGCATGTTGCTTGAATGCCAGCAAACACTGGGACCATATGCTACCAGGCTTTGTCGTGCAGTGATACCAGATTACTTGCTACTAGCATGGTGTGGTGTAAAGTGTCCTACCATAGACGACGGAATAAGGCTGCTCTCCCCAGAAACCTTCTGCAAAGGCTTTTAGAGTACCTCCAGGAGAGCTTCATGGAGATGTTCCTGGAGGATTTCCGCTCCATCCCCAGACACGTTAACAGACTTTTCCAGTAGCTGTACTGGCCACAAATGCATCCCAAGTCCTCAGGGCTACTTAATCATTAAAAACGCTTGCTTTTATAACATGTATTATATTTTAAAAGGTATACTCACCAGAGGTCCCTTCTCCGACTTGGTTGGGTTGGGAGGGTATTTCAGTCAGTGATAAAAAGATCCTGGCTGTCGGGGAGAATGGTGTGCTGTGTGCTTTCCTCAAACTTGTCCTCCTCCTCCTCATCTTCCCCTTCCCCAAAATCCTCAGGCATGGCAGAGAGTACCCCATCATTGGAGTCCACGGACAGGGATGGGGTAGTGATGGCGGCTCCCCCTAGAATTGCATGCAGCTCAGCATAGAAGCAGCATGTCTGGGGCCCTGTCCCGGAGCATTCGTTTGATTCTTTAGTTCCCTGGTACGCTTGTGTGAGCTCCTTAAGTTTCACGCGGCACTGTGTTGTGTCCCTGTTGTAGCCTCTGTCCCTCATGGCCTCAGAGATTTTTTGCACTGTTTTGGCATTTCGTCTTTTGGAACAGAGTTCTGATAGCATGGATTCCTCTCCCCACACAGCGATCAGATCCAGGACCTCCCATTCGGTCCATGCTGGAGCTCTTTTACGATTCTGGGACTACATGGTCACCTGTGCTGATGAGCTCGCCTGGCCAAACAGGAAATGAGATTCAAAAGTTCCTGGGGCTTTTCCTGTACACCTGGACAGTGCATCTGAGTTCAGAGTGCTGTCCAGAGCAGTCACAATGGTGCACTGTGGGATAGCTCCCAGAGGCCAATACCTTCGAATTGCGTCCACACTAACCCTAATTCAAAACGGCGATGTTGATTTCAGCGCTAATCCCCTTGTGGGGGAGGAGTACAGAAATTGGTTTTAAGAGCCCTTTATGTCGAAAAAAATGGCTTCGTTGTGTGGATGGGTGCAGGGTTAATTCGATTTAACACTGCTAAATCTGACACAAACTCATAGTGTAGACCAGGCCTGAAATATAAAATATGTATCAGACATAGCCAGAACCCTTTCATAGTCATCTTTGTGATTCTCTTCAGTAAAATCAAAGTATTTAAATATATGCTCGGTTTGCTTTCCTATGGCATAAATTAAAGAAGATACCTGTATATCACCATTTCTTTATGGAGTTTGTTTGCAATTCAAAATCTTGCAAAACACTGTTTCTAGTCTGTGCATTGTGAAAGTAAGTCAAAACTGAAGTTCTCTGGGAGGTTGAAGAGTGGCATGTTGAGATCCTGAAACAGCTGTTGCTGTTTTCCTTCTGTTTGCACTCTTTATTGCTGTTTTCCTGCTGTTTCTGTTATTAGTTTACTTCTGACATCATGTTATATACTTCTTTACCAGATATGGACTGGCTACAATGCAGGTTTATACACACCACATCTGTTTATCATAAGATCCTTTAATGCTCTGCCAGGTATGGCTCAGGTTAGCTTAAATAAGGTATTTTAGAAACAGTGCCACCTCTGGCTGAACAGTATAACATAGTTTAACATTCCATTACATCTTTGTCCCAACCAGGTTTGATAATGCAACACATTCTATTTGGGCCTACCCTGGAAGACAACTCAGAAGCTTCAGTTGCTGCAAATGCTGCTTCTGCCTGATTAATGGAGTAGGTTGTTGGGAGCACATTTTGTATCTCTGTTTTACTAAAGACCATCACGAAACTTATGTAATGTGGTAGGGAAACTTGGAGTTACAGATACAACAGAGTAGGGAACTCCAAATCAGCAGTTCCTAGTTACAAATACACCCAGGATTTTTCTGTACATGCTGGCAGCATGCCCAGCAGGGAGAAAGAAACTGAATTTTTCTTGTCCAGACCAGGATTTTGGTCATCTAGATTTGCCTGTCTAAAGGATTTTATTTATAAAATGATGTGGTTCCAAGGGAGAAGCCATGATCTATGGGGCCCATCAGTGGAAATGGGGGGCACTTGCAATTCCTTGCAACTGCCCCTCCTGTTAGCAAGAGTGCCTCAGTGGAACAAACAAGGGCTCCTTTTTCAGTTTTTTTTTAGGATATCCCATGTAAGATGAAGCCTGAGATTCTCCTTCCAAACAAGTGAGAGTTTCCAGATATGATGCTTAGGAGACAGTAGGTAGCATTAAAGCTTAGTGATAAGGGAAGGGTGCTAAGGGAGAATAGTGATCAGTCTGTAACAAATAAAAATCAAGAAGGAAAAAGTAAAGGGAGAGTGAACTAATAGTGGCATACTAGTTTGATCCCAAGTGTTTCTCACAGTAACTTTACTATGTCTATTTAACGTCTCTCCCCCACATTGGGCTGAGCCCTGTACCACAGCATTACAAGGTCCCCATTTTCTCTTGACTGCTCTTTGACAATTGGTAACTCTCACAAATTCACAGACGTGTTGAGGAAATGGTGTTTAATAAATTGATTCATTCTGAAATGAGATTTGCTACTCAAAAGATTTTCTGTCACCCAAAGTCTGTCACAGGCGAGTGGACAAACTGCAGGCCTACACAACTTCTAATGTGTCCTTGGCAATGTTGCTGCTGCAAGAAAAATATATACACGTATCACTGTCCAGTACTAATAGTGAGCAGGAGCTGAGCGTTTGCCCTCTAAATTACACACAAATGCCACACCTTGGGCTCAATCTTCCAGTGCCCTCTGGCTGCTTTGCACTACTCCAGTGCTGCAAAGCAGCCATAACGCCTGCTTAAATGACCCCTGGAAGATTCCCATCTCCCTAGGAGAATCCTCATGTAGTTCAGGACCATGGTAGCAGCTCATACTCCACCAAACCACCCTCTGGCACAAGGGGATGTAGCTAGTGAAAAAGGGGCATCTCTAGGGCCTCTTGAGGATATGGATAGCTGGTGAAAGTTAGAGGAACCTTCGAGCTGTTCTGTCTTGTAGCAGGGACCACACTGGTTCCCCCAAGCCCCAGATTTTGGGGGCCACAAAGATGGGTCCTTTGTCCCTACCATCTTGGGTTTGTGCCAAACACAGACTTGCCAGTCCAGTGAATCTGCACCACTAACTCTCGCCTCTTTTTTAAATTTAGTTTTGCACTAACTATTCAGAAAAATACCTTAATCTTTGCTGTGGTCAGAGTTAACATTCTGTGTTTGAACAGAATTTTGAGTACCTGAGTGAGTGCATTGGGTATATGTCAGGCAAGGACTTTCTTGTGGAGATGAGGAGACTGAGAGTTCATTTGGGTAGAATGATGTTGAGGTGTTAAGGAAAGTGAATGAAGGTTGTTTTAACTAGTAATTTGTCTCAGTTTTTAATTATTGTGTTGGTAGATTTGCACTTGAGTAACCTTAAATCTAAATTTAGGAAGTTTTTGTTTGGGGAAATTACATAGCATTGTAATGGTCCATGGCACATTACACAACACATACAAAAATGTGTACATACCAGAGAGACTAATACCAATCAGTCATGATGCATAAGATAACAGTTCAGGCACGTGAAAGGGCAGCAGTATCATCAGTGAGTATAAGAAAACTTAATAAAATTAATGAATTTTAACTAAATCCGGGCAGGTATCACAAATTTCTACAAACATTTGCTATAATTGAAAAAAATATATTTTGCTTATGCTTGCACTCCTTTTGTATTCAAGCATAAATTAGGATGCAGGATCAGATTCTTACCTTGTAATGACCATGCTGACCACATGCACGTTATTTCCCCCATCATTAAGATATAGTCTAATAATGTGACAATTTTCTCTTTGAAAGCTTTTCTCATTTTAATTTTAACCCTGGAAATAGGACTGTGCACAAAGCAGAGTGTTGTTTTCATCTTAAAATTCAGACCTTGCTGTGACGGTGCACCCCCTAAGGCTTTATGGAAATATGCTTATGAATGTATATATGACATAACTGGAATATGTTTTATGCTACATATGCCATGTAACATATCTCTGTAAAGGTTACGATCTACTGAATCTATTCATCCTATTTGTATGCATGTGTCATTTTTGTATTTGAAGTTATGAATATTGGCTGTGTACTTGCTTGGTTTTTAAGTAGCCTTAGTAAAGCATTTGGTCAGCTTCTTGAGAAAGGAATGTGCAAATTAAGTGCTCAATCAAGAAACACTTAACGAACAATGGATCTTGAAGGCTCCAATCCACATAAGAAGTTTTCCTGGAGACATTCAAGATAGCATGTGGGCAATGGCTGCTGCCTGTAAAAACTGAGTCATGCATGGGCATGTGACTTGCCCAGGTGACTCCAAAACTTCATCTTGGAGCTGGACTTTGCATAGAAGAGAGGAGGGGGTCTCCACCCACAATGGAAAGTCTATTTAAGCCTGTGGGAGACCCCTCCATTTTGTCTTCAGCTGGCTCAAGAGATAGCCTTTCCACCCCAAAGGATACCTGAAAGAAACTGGAACAAAGGGCAGTAACTACAGGGGGTGTGAGTGATTGCTGGACCCAGACTAGAAGGAGACTCGTCTGTAAAAGGAAACTTACTAGAACACCTCTGAGGGTGAGATTTTATCTGTATTCAGTTTTCTTACTGTATTAGGCATAGACTTGCATGTTTTGTTTTGTTTTGTTTGGATGCAGTGAGCTATAGCTCACAAAAGCTTATGCTCAAATAAATTTGTTAGTCTCTAAGGTGCCACAAGTACTCCTTTTCTTTTTGCGGATACAGACTAACATGGCTGCTACTCTGAAACCTGTCACTTTATTCGGTCTGCTATTATTTGGAACCACTTAAATCCTACTTTCTGCATTTAATAAAATCACATTTTACGTATTAATTAACCCAGAGTATGTATTAATACCTCGGGGGTGGGGGGCAAACAGCTATGCATATCTCTCTATCAGTGTTATAGAGGGCGAACAATTAATGAATTTACCCTGTATAAGCTTTATACAGGGTAAAATAGATTTATTTGTGGTTTGGACCCCATTGGGAGTTGGGCATCTGAGTGTTAAAAACAGGAACACTTCTTAAGATGCTTTCAATTAAGCCTACAGCTGTTAGGGGACGTGGTTCAGACCTGGGTCTGTGTTTGTGGCCGGCAAGTGTGTCTGGCACATCCAGGCAGGGTTCTGGAGTCCCAAGTGGGCAGGGAAAGCAGGGGCAGAAGTAGTCTTGGCACATCAGTTGGCAGCCCCAAGGAGGTTTATGTGATCCAACCCATCACACTTGCACTATCTATTTTTTACCTAGGCAAAGAGGGATTATGCATCATCCTTTCCAGTTGTTTCCTGCATAGTTTTGTATTCCCCATACAATAATCAGAGTCTCACAAACATCCATGTAACCTAATGAGTTCAGTTTTCTGTGTTTCTCCATTTAGAAGATAGTAACATAGATCTACAATTTACAAGACAAAGTATTAATCCAAAAGGCATTATAAATTATAGATAACAAAATTGCTCTCTGATTATTTCACCCAGCAACACTGATTCACAGCCAGATTTGTAACATCATTACTTTTAAGAGACTTTAAAAATGTTGGTATCATTTTACACCCCATCAACTCTTGTAGATATTGATAGATTAGACATTTATATCCATGGAAGGTTTTTTAAAAAACTGCTTTTGAATAAATAATTTAGATATATTCATGTCCCAGCCCCGATAGCATTTGCTTGTTAGAGGCCAGTGCTAGGTTGTTCATAGAGAGTGAGAGGTGCAAAAGATGAATTAGATCATCTAATGCATTTCCAGTATTCTGCAGTGGAATCCTGGCCCCCTGAAGTTAATGCAAAACTCTCACTGATTTCATACGGTGTCTATCAAGAGTCATCAAAACAAATCTAGGAACTGACAGGTAGAACTGCAAGCTCGGCACTTCGATTATTGGGCCAGAAGTAGTCCTACCCTCTCTTCTTCCTGAAGTCTGATTGCTGAGGAAGGTGGGGAGGGACCAGAAAATGAGGTAGAGCTGAAGGAGCCCATTGGAGCTACAGGCTCCTGAGTGGCTGCTTCTAAAGAGTTGTCCGGGGGGGTGGGCCTATTACTTTCTCCTAAAGCGTCTCTTGCCTCACTTTCAGAAGCTGCATCCTCACCCCAGTGTTTATTGCTCTTTGAAATTTTGCCCTCCCAGCCACTCCTTCCTTAACAGTGGTACCTGCTCTCACTAGTTCCCCTCCTCTCCTCTTCCTTCTAGGGAATGTAGGGTAGTGAGAGCATCTGCAGCTGCCAAAGGAGGGAACACATGCGCAGGCTTGATTTCAGAGAGTTACCAGTGATGTGTTGGGGAGATGACTTCTAATTAGAGCCCTGTGCTGGACTACTTTTTTTAATCCTTCTCCCATCCAGCCCCGCAATATCCACTTCCATTTCCACTCCCACCCATTCCCACATGGTTTCTTATATTTTTATCCCACTTCCACCCTCTAAAGCCTTAGATCCCTCAAGAGAGAAAGATTCCCCCATGCTTCTAAAAACAAAACAAAACAAAAAAAACTGCACTCACCGGGCGGCAGGAAGTGGAGTGACCTGGCCCCAGCCTGCTCCTCTCTTCTCTGCTCCCCTGACTCCCAGGCTTGGGGAGGCGGTGGGGAAACCACCCCCCAGGACTCACCTGTCGCACAGCTGGGAGCCAGGGGAGTGGAGTGGGCTGGAGCCAGATCACTCCACTTACCACTGCCCCGTGAGTGCAAGGCGCACCTCCTGCTGCAGTCCTCAGGGGAGTAGGGGCGGGGCTGGAGTGGGGCAGGGCAGGGGTGGAGCAGGGGTGGGAAGAGGCGGGGCTGGGTTGGAGAAGGGGCGCGGGCCATGGGGAAGAGGTGAAGCAGGGGCTGGAGCAGCACGCAGTTGCGCAAGGCACCAGGAAATGTGGTACCCCAAATTTCCTGGTGCCCTACACAGCTGCGTACTTTGCATATGGGTAGGGACGGCCCTGCTTCTGCTCTTTCTCCACTTGCCCTCTGCTCTCCACTGCTGTTGTCTGTTCTCTATCTGCTGCTCTGTCCAGTGTCTGTTCTGATGTTCTGCTCCTTCTTCTCTCACTCCTTCTTTTCCACTCACATGCCCACACCAAAGCTTGTCAGCTCTCTGCCTTATGTATGCTTTTTGGCCTTCTCTGATTGGCTGCTTTCTTAATTCCAGCTATTAGCATAGATCCTCCCCAATGGGGCAATTCCTGCTCAGCCAATCAGCTTCACCTGTCGTTTGAGCTGGACCTAGTTGAGAGCCTCCTCCTCACCTAGCTGACCCCTTGCTTTAGGTATTTTGAAATGAACTCAGCCTCACCCTGCTGAAATGTATTTTACCCCAGTTACCTATCTGCTATTGGTCAATTCAGCCCGAGTTCTTAGTTTAGAGCAGATTTTCCAAAATGGCGGTCGCAAAAATTTTATATTAGAAAAATTTAAATTATTACTATTTATTATTTATCAAAGGCCTTAAATCTCTAACTAGCTATTTTTGATGCATGTTTAAGCATTATGACACTGTCACCACTTTTGTTATGTTACTTGGGAGAGGTGATTTTTATGATATTTTCTGCCCCTCTTTGCACACTTTCAGTTTGCCTGGCTGGGTGCTGTTCTTGGTGCTGTTGATTTTCTTACACAGTACAGAGCAGCTCTTGTATCAGAGTGGCATCTGAGAACACTTGGTGGTTTGCATCTTCTATATAGTGAATGCTGATGAAATCTAGACAAGTTCAGATTGGAGAGATAAAGAACTTCAGAAAAACATCAGAAGAGGGCCTCCAAGAGTATTCTGGAAAGTGTTGGCTTGTGTCATATGTGCCATCTCTAGAGGCCAAGGGATGAGGATGATCTTTTTTCCCTTTGGACAAGGGGTTAGAAGTGCTGCTGTGGACCCAGTTGCCTCAGTGCTAGGCTTGCTACATGCACTGCTCTTCTGACATTTGCAGCCTCTTGCATTTGGATTTAGCACGATTAGTATGGATTGTGGCTGTCTAACATCATGCCTCTTATAGCATAACAACATAGCACACTCAATCCAATCAAAAACAAGAGAGGATTATACATTGTAAGGCACTTCAAGATAGGGATTATCTCTTTTCAACGTTTGTATAGCATCCAACAACTGGGGTGTCAATCCCAAATGGCACCTTTGAGCACTAACATATAAATATTTACTACAAATAATAATAACCATGACCAGACCCCCATCTGCATCTGAATCTTCAGCTCCTGCAGTGTTCTCTAGTGGTTCTGTCCCACTTTCACAGTGCCCTAATGCCCCCCTGGGGCCAAGTGTGGTACTTCAGGTGCTCCCTGCCATAGTGTATAAATTGGTGTCAGTCTCTAAACAGTTAAATAAAAATAACAAACTCAGAATTTGTCCGGCTGTACCTTTAATGAAACAAAACCTCAAAGGCAGGTGCATAGTTGCAGCACTTGAAAGCAAGGCCCTGGGATTCTAGGCTAGCCCTGAGGAGTTGCTCCTCTTGTTCCAGTCTCACTCAGCTGTGCCCCTGAGAAGAAGCAGACAATCCTTCTTAACCAGTGTGACATACCTGGGGTACAGTCCAGACCAGTGTTAGGGTAGTGTTGCCCCTGTCCTGTGATCTAGGGTGTCTTGCAATGCTTTGCTGTTGTAGCCTCCAACCTGGACTGCTCACAGATAGTCACCAGCATGCAGGTCACTTCCACATATGGTTGTGTAACTGTAGCCTGACTCACATTCTGGCTCTCACCAGCCTTGGTTATGCTGCCGGGTGACCCCAATACACCCCCAGTCCTGGACTTTTGGTCAGAAATGTATGTCTTGTACTACCCAGCCTTCTCCTGGACAGTCCAAATATATTAAGTCCACTACTCCTCTAAGGGAATAATATCTAGCTTATTACCTTAAATGCAGTTACCCAGACACTTAAACACACTGGATTAGATAAAATAATAAAATAAGTTTATTAATTACAAAGAGATAGATTTTAAGTGAGTGCAAGTAATGAGGCATAAAAATCGGAAATGGTTATAAGAAAAATAAAGATATGTGCATTCTAATGCCTAACTTAACAAACTGTATTGGATTCAAACAAAGTTTCTCACTACATGCTTCCAGCAAGATTACTCACCAAACTCTTCAGGTCTGGACCTTTCCCCCAGAGTCCAACAGCTGTTTCCTTTGTCTCGACAGGTACAGAGAATGTGATGGTCAACAAGGGAGAGAGAGGGGTGCCTTGGGTTTTTGCCCCTCCTTTTTTATAGTTTCAGTCCTCCTCTTGAAAAACATTTCCAGCAGAGAAAAAGAGACAAAGAGTCTATATGGAAGGATGTTTCCTACTGGGTTTTTTCACCTGTTTGATCTTCCTTTTTTTTCCCCTTCTTGCTTGATGACCATTTAAATGGAAATTAAGGCAAACACACATTTCTTTGTTTAGGATAGAGCTGTTTGCTGAGTTCAGCCTGGGCAGGGCTGTGGGGATTGGAACATTTGTTAATAATAGGGCTGTAAAGCGATTAAAAAAATTAATCACGATTAATCACGTTGTTAAACAATAATAGAATACCATTTATTTAAATATTTTTGATGCTTTCTACATTTTCAAATATATTGATTTCAATTATAACACAGAATACAAAGTGTACAGTGCTCAATTTATATTTATTTTTATTACAAGTATTTGCACTGTAAATAACCCCAAAAAATAGTATTTTTCAATTCACCTAATAGAAGTACCATAGTGCAATCTTTTTATCATGAAAGTCGAACTTACAAATGTAGCATTATGTACAAAAATAACTGCATTGAAAAATAAAACAATGTAAAACTTTATAGCCTACAAGTCCATTCAGTCCTATTTCTCACTCAGCCAATCAAGTGTGTTTACATTTGTAGGATATAATGCTGCCCGCTTCTTGTTCACAATATCACCTGAAAGTGATGTGGCAAATTGCTGGCACTACTATGATGGGTCTCACGCTTTTTCTTCTGGGGGGGGGGCGGTTCAGGGCACCGTTTCTTGCCCCTGAACTCGGGTATTAACTGCCCCACTAGTGTCCTAGGAGAGGGAAGTAGAGAGGGAGGGACCTGGGCCCTCCCTCCACTCCGGGTCCCAGCCCAGGGGCCCTAGGGATAGCGGTAAACCACTAGAACTAGTGGTTCCTTCCCCTGGGCTACTTCCCTCTCCTGCCCTTCAACTTGTGGGGCTTCCTGCCCTCCCTCTGCACAAACCAGGTGTCCCTTTATCTAGGGTCTTGGTCTTCTTAGCCCACCGCAGCAATTCTCCAAACCCTCTTCTGCTTCCCTCCATACTGCTCTCAGCTCCAACACCAATCTCTGCTCCAACACCAACTCTGCTTCAGTTCCTCCAGACTTCTTTCTGCTCCAACACCAATCCACTCTGCTTCAACTCCTCCTCTTGTCTGATTGAAGCAGGGTGTTTTTATCATGTAACTGGCTTCAGGTGCTTTAATTGGCTTCAGGTGCTTTAATTAATTTATAGCAAACTTTCTTCCCTCTACAGAGAATAAGGCTCCCTTCTAACACTCTTCTGCTGCCCTCTGGCCATACTGTATCACCCACCCCCTTGCTCAACACCATGAGGTTGGGCTACTTGGGATGAGAGGCAGTGCTGTCATGATAGGCCATCAGCGTTGCTGTGTTGGCTTCCGGCCCTATGCTGTACCTGGAAATGGAAGGGCTGCAGGGATAGGAACCACCTAATCACCCTTGCGTACTTCTCCTTGTTTCTGTGCATCCACTGGAGTGGGGCATGGTCTGTTACAAGGGTAAACCGCCGCCCCAGTAGGTAGTAGCAGAGAGTCTCCATAGCCCATTTTACTGCCAGACATTCCTTTTCAACGACGGCATACTTTTGTTCCCTGGGGAGGAGTTTCCGGCTGAGGTACAAGATCGGGTGTTCCTCTTCCCCTACCATCTGTGAAAGGACAGCTCCTAGCCCTACCTCTGAGGCATCTGTTTGTAAGATGAATTCCTTCTCGAAGTCTGGGGTATGAGAACTGGATGGCAGCAAAGGGCTGTCCTTAAATCTGCAAATGCTCCTTCTGCTGCATTAGTCCACTTTACTATCTCGGGGCCCCGAGCCTTTATCAAATCCGTCAATGGCCCTGCTCTTGTGGCGAAATGAGGGCTGAATCGCCGATAGTATCCTACTATCCCTAGAAATGCTCTGACCTGCTTTTTGCGGACTGGTCAAGGCCAACCTTGTATTGCCTCCACTTTATTCCATTGGGGTTTCACCTAACCTCTCCCTACTACATACCCGAGGTCTCTGGCCTCAGCTAGTCCTATCATGCGCTTGAGAGGGTTGGCAGTGAGGCTGGCCTCCTGCAGGGCATCTAGCACCACTTCTACTTTTTCTAGGTGCATTTCCCAGTCGGGACTATGGATGACTATGTCGTCTAGATAGGCAGCGGCATACTTGGCATGGGGTCGCAGCAATTTGTCCATAAGTTGTTGGAATGTTGCAGGGGCCCCATGGAGTCCGAAAGGGAGGCCAATGTATTGGAACAGGCCATCGGGTGTAGAGAAGGCAGTCTCTTCCTTGGCATTCTCAGCCAGGGGAATTTGCCAATATCCTTTGGTCAGGTCCAGGGTGCTTAGGTATCTGGCCTTGCCTAACTGATCAAGTAGCTCATAAATGCATGGTATTGGATAGGCATCGAATTGAGATACTTCATTCAACTTCTGGAAGTCGTTGCAAAACCTCAGGGTGCCATCAGGCTTGGGGACTAGGACAATAGGGCTGGACCACTGGCTGTGGGATTCTTCAATAACCCCGAGTTCCAGCATCTTCTTCACTTCTGTCCTAATTTCTTCCCTTTTAGCTTCCAGTATCCGGTATGGTCTTATCGTCACCCTTACTCCAGGCCTGGTGACAATATGATGTTGGACCAGTGTTGTACGGCCCGGCTGTGTACAGAACACGTCCTGGCTCCGTTGGATCATATCAATGACCTCTGTTCGTTGTTCTGGAGTTAACTCATGAGATATCTTCACCTGCCCCTGTGGGTCGTCTGTCTGGGGTGGAGCTCCCCAAATGACCAGGCACGTCTCTCGGTCATGCCAGGGCTTCAGTAAGTTGATGTTGTAGATTTAGTCTGGCCTTCAGCGGTCTGGTTGTCTGACCTTATAGTCCACCTCCACAATGGCTTCCACTATCTCATATGGTCCATGCCACCTGGCTAGGAGTTTGCTTTCTGCTGTCGGCACTAGCTCCATCACCCATTCCCCTGGCTGAAATCTCTGTACTTTCTCCTGACAGTTGTAATATGTCCGCTGGGCCTCTTGTGCTTTTTTCCAAATGTTCTTGTACTATAAGCGTTACTCGAGTTATTCGCTCTCTCATCTGTGTCACGTGCTCAATTACATTCTTTCCTGGGTTGGGTTGTTCTTTCCAATCTTCCTTGGCAATATCTAATATTCCACGTGGGTGGCATCCATATAGTAGTTCAAAGGGAGAGAAACCAGTGGACGCCTGGGGGACTTCCCGTATAGCAAACATGAGATACGGTAGAAGGGTATCCCAGTTTTTTCCGTCCTGAGCTACCACCTTCTGGATCATACTTTTAAGGCTATGGTTAAACCGCTCAACCAGTCCATCTGTTTGTGGATGGTAGACTGAGGTCCGTATGGCCTGGATGCAGAGTAGGGTACTTAAGTCTTTTATTAATTTTGACATGAAAGCGGTTCCTTGGTCTGTCAAGATCTCCTTAGGGATGCCCACTCTGGCAAAAACCTGGAGTAGTTTTTTTGTTATTGCCTTGGACATGGGGTTTCTTAAAGGAATGGCTTCTGGATACCTCGTGGCGTAGTCAAGGATGACTAGTACGTTTCGGTGGCCCCATGCCGATCTTTGCAGTGGGCCCACTATGTCCATGGCTATCCTCTCGAAAGGGACTTCAATAATAGGCAAAGGTACTAATGGGGCCCGCAAGTGAGGTCGGTGGCTATGCAACTGGCATTCAGGACAGGAGGCACAATAGCGCTGGACCTCTGCACGTACTCCTGGCCAATAAAACCTTCTTAGGACTCTATCCAGTATCTTGTCTACTCCTAGATGTCCCCCAAATAGATGACTGTGAGCTAACTCTAGTACTGCCCTTGTGTGTTTCTGTGGGACTAAGAGTTGCTCTACTTCTTCCCCTCGTATTTGCACTATCCTGTACAACAGATCATGTTTGAACACATAACATGGCCTTGAGCCTTTGGTCTTTCCTTGCATGGGTACGCCATTTACTTCCACTACCTCCTCCCTTACATTTGCATATAGTAGGTCATTGATTTGGTCCTGCCCGAAATTCTCACATGCGGTACCAATCTGACCTAATTCCTACTCCGCCCCCTGGGTTGCCCCTACTTGGGCTAGGAACCGCCTCAGAGTCCAAACTGGCCTGAATTATTTCCTGGCCTCCTGAATGGGTTCACCTACCAACAAGGGAGGTTCTCTGCTAAAATCCTGGTCCCCAATCTTTTATCCACCCTCCTTTCCCACCTAGACATTCATGGTTTTCTGGGGGATGAGAATAACTCTAGGGCAAATTCAGCCAACATTGGGGTGAAGCTATCTGTAGATGCCTCCGTCTCAACCTGGGGGTTGCTACCCTCCCCTGGCTCTACTGGGGGGAGTAAGCTCTCAAACCCGGGGAAGTCTCTACCAATTAAGACATGGTAGGGGAGCCTGGGAACCACCCCTGCAGTCACCCTGGTAGTATTCCCCTGGATCTCAATCCGTACGGGGATTGTGGGGTAGAAATTTACTGTGCCATGAACTCACGTTACCCCTGTGTTTTTGGCCTGGGTTAGTTGGTCTTGCCCCACCAACTTCCCCGAGACCAGAGTGACAGCACTCCTGAAATCTATTAATGCTATGGTCTCAATACCATTCATTTTTATTGATCTTGTATACCCATGTGAGGTCATTGCTCTTTCAAAAGCCAGGAGGTATGCCTCCACATCATCCTCCCGTGTCATTTTCTGTAGGCAGTGGCTGGCCCGTATGGTCCAGGTCCCATCGCAGTTGTGGTTCAGCTCTTAAGGGCCTTCATCTGGTTCACCAGCTCTTGCGGCAGCCTGACTTATAAATAGACGATTAGTCTCCTGCTGTATCCGAGTCGCCTCCTGTTGAGCGGTTGATTGGACCCGGGTAGCCTCCTGCTGGGCTGTGGTGGCTTGTATTAGGGCATTGACCACGTCATCCATCTTAGGGATGGGAGGGTTTTGGCTAATCCTGGTTTAAGTCCCCAGCACATAGATCCCAATTCTAAAACCACATGTGGCAAATTGCCAGCACAACTATGATGGGTCTCGCGCTTTCTCTTCTTGGGGGCGGGAGGGTTCAAGGCACCATTTCTTGCCCCTGAACTGGGGTATTAACTGCCCCACTAGTGTCCTAGGAGAGGGGAGTGGAGAGGGAAGGACCTGGGCCCACCCTCTACTCCAGGTCCCAGCCCAGGGGCCCTAGGGATAGCGATAAACCACTAGAACTAGCGGTTCCTTCCCCTGGGCTACTTCCCTCTCCTGCCCTTCAACTTGTGGGGCTTCCTGCCCTCCCTCTGCACAAACCAGGTGTCCCTTTACCTAGAGTCTTGGTCTTCTTAGCCCACCGCAGCACTTCTCCAAACTCTCCTCTGCTTTCCTCTAAACTTCTCTCTGCTCCAACACCAATCCACTCTGCTTCAACTCCTCCTCCTCTTGTCTGATTGAAGCAGGGAGGTTTTATCATGTGACTGGCTTCAGGTGCTTTAATTGGCTTTAGGTGTTTTAATTAATTTATAGCAAACTTTCTTCCTTCTCCAGGGAAGAAGGCTCCCTTCTTACACTCTCCTGCTGCCCTCTGGCCTGGGCTTTCCTTGCTTTTTGCCCCTGCTTCAGTTCCCCCACCCCCCGACTGGGCCAGACGCTTTTTCTTCGTTTTGTTGTTTTTTTTTTTGCTGTTTTTTTTTGCTGCCGTTCAAGTGCTCGTCGGCTGCCAGGTTGCCTGCCAGCCCCACCACGCCTGCCCTCGGACGCTGCTATTGCTTCAACTGCAACCCCCGGAGGAGGGGGGAGGACGGCTGACCCGCTCGCCGGAGGAGGGGAGTGGATGCCTCCAGACCCAACCATTTTGCTGTTTGTTTGTGGACCCACAATTAATCGTCTTCTTATCTTTGCTTGGCATTTTTGGAATGCTCCACAAAGACCGGGAGAGAAGACAGCTGACAGAGACATCACCCAGGGAAACTACAAATCATTGTGGAGGGGGCCATAAGATTGAGTAACTTTTGAACTGTACTCTCGTGTAGGGGGAGTTTGACTGTGTCTTAATTGCGTTTGTAGGGGCACAGGGGGTGTGGCACAGAGCTGCCCCCCGATCCATCAGTGCCCCCCCCAACACTACTACAGCCGTCACGGGCCCCCCGCCGTCCGTCCCTGCTGGCAACCTGCCGTCTGCCTCTAGCCTCAACTGCTTGCTTTGAATTCCATCATCCGGACCAGACACAACAGCTGACCAAACAAGACTCTTTGGATAAACGCGTGTGGGTCCGCGTTCCCCCCCCCGGACTGCCCACCCCACAGTTTGCCCCTACTACCTGACCCCAACTCCTGTTTCCTACCCCTGTCCAGTCCGACCCATTTGGCCCCGGCCCCCGCCTGCAGCCCAACAGGGAGAAGTGGTTATTCTGCTTCCTCCTCCCTCCTCCTCCTTCTAGTGTCTCCCCGTCTCTCCCTGCTCACGATGGCGGGGAATGAGAGGGGTGAGGCCCCTCTAACAACCTCAGTTGCCCCTCCCCCACCTACCCCCCTGCCCAACCCCCAAGTCCCCCTCCCCACCACTGCTGCCAAAACACCTGCCACCGCCACCGCTATTACCTATTACGGGGCGACTATTACTGCTGCTATGCCCACCACCACCCCAGATTCTAGGAAAGCTCCCCCCAGTTAGCCGGAAAGGCCAGGGTGCAAAGAAGGGGAAGGGCCCCGCCACAACCACCAAGTCCTCCATGGCAGAGGCTGCCCCCACCGCTGTGGCCTCATCATCGACCATGGCGTCCCTCCCCGCTGTTCCCGCCACCAGCTCTGCGAGCGTCCCTCCCCCGACCCCCAGGGCGTATGCCCAGGTGGTGGCAGCCCCCCCCCCGCCTGCCACCTCATCATCTCGCCCACCCACCACCTCCGCTACCATGAATAGCGGCCGAGGCCCCTTTCCCACCATGACCAGGAAGCATGGCATCTGTTGCCTCCTGGTGCCTGCCTTGCCCCACGTGGAGACATACATGCAGGCATTGGTGAGGGTGGTAGGACCCACGGCCATTGTGGCGGCCTCCAAAATGTATGGGAAGGTCGTCTTTTTCTTAGCATCGGAGGCTGCTGCCCAGGAGGTGGTGGAGAAGGGCCTGGCAGTGGAGGGGGGGTATTTGTCCCCCTGGAGCCACTAGAAGACCTGGGCGTCTGCCTAGTCCTGACCTCCGTCCCTCCTTTTCTACCCAATGCCACCCTGTTACCCGCTCTCCCCACCCTGGAGAAACCCGTTTCCGTCATCAGCCCTCTCCTGTTGGGCTGCAAGGACCCCACCCTCTGTCACGTCCTTTCGTTCTGCCGGCGGCGCGTGATGGAGAGGCGCTCGAGGGGTCCTTCCTAGTCCCCTACCAGGGAGCCCGCTATCAGGTCTACTATTCCACAGGAGAGGCCCCGTGCTATCTCTGCCGATCAGCGGGGCATGTCCGAAGAGACTGCCCCTTGGCCCGGCGGGGAGGGGCACCCGAGACCCCCGAGACCCGGCAGGACATTGGCTCCGTCGTTGCTGACGCCCCTGGCCGCCCAAGATCTGAAACCACCTCTCCTCCTGCTCGATCCACCGCTGCTCCTGCCCAGACCCAAGAGACATCTCCCCTACAACGCCCAGACGAGCGAGGGAGCCCTGCCCTTGCTGTTAACAATCCAGCAGAGTCTATGGAGGAGGGTGCAGCAAAGATATTACCGGGCATAGGAGAGGGCCTGCCCCAAGGAGAACCGCCCCCCCATGTTGCCTCACCGTTACCCCCCCCAAGCCCGTGAACCATCGCCTCTGCCCCCCGACACGACCCCTGCTAACCAGCCCCCAGACGATGCTATGGAGGGCTGGACCCTAGTCCAGGGAAAGCGAGGCAAGCGGAAGGCTCGAGCTCCGCTGCACCCATCCGATGCGGAGGCCCCCCGGAAGACCAGGAAGGGAGGCACTGACACTGAGCCTTCTGCTATGCCCACAAGTGAGATCCATCCGCCAGGGTCAGGAGGGGAAGACAAAATAGCACTGGAAGACCACGGGAGACCCTCCCCTCCGAGACCCCTGAGGAAGCCCCTTCTGCCCGAATATCACCCGAACCCCCCGCGAACCCCGAAGTGACCATCGTAGCGGGCGCCAGAAGGGAGTCCCCCGGGGTGGCAGAAGACGAACTTTCCTCCATGTATGAGGAGATCGAGGCTCTAGGTTTGACCCCGGTCACCCAGGGAGAGAATGACCTACTGCCAGCTGGCCTCGATCTGGGCAACCTTACCCCAGTCCCCCTTTCCCCATGCTCCCTTCCCCTAACCGCCTTCCCGGGCGAGCACCCTGCAGAAGGTGGTCGACCACCTGAAGCCATGGCTGCCAAATCCACCACAGAGCCTGCGCCTAGCATCACTGGGAGCCCCCTCCCCACCCCCTTAACCCTCAAATCTGTTCAGGAGGCACCACCTCTTAGCAGCCAGGCTCAGCAGAGGCGAGGCTTTGGGCTTCGGGAGGCAAGCAGCTATGAACATTCTCCGAGAAATAGTCGAACGTCACTCCCTAGTAGATGTCTGGCGTAACCACCACCCAGATGACACTTCCACATTCACCTTTGTCCGGGTGGAGGCCCATCAGTCATACCACTCTCGTTTGGACCGTATTTTTTTATCCCATTTCCATCTTTCACAGGCCCACTCCTCCAACATTCGGCCGGCCCCATTCTCCGACCATCATCTAGCCACCATAACAGCCTCCCTCTGTGCAGAGAGGCCGGGGCTGGCCTATTGGCACTTTAACAACAGCCTGTTGGAGGATGAGAGCTTCGTGACGTCCTTCCAGGAGTTTTGGCTGGCCTGGCAAGAGCAGCGGCGTGCCTTTCCCTTGGTGCGGCGATGGTGGGATCTAGGGAAGGTACACGCCAAGCACTTCTGCCGTGACTACACCCAGGGCACCAGCCGATGGAGGAATGCAGCAATAGAGCAGTTGGAATGGGAGGTCTTAGAGATGGAGAGGGGTCTGGCTGCCAGCCCCGAGGACCCATTCCTCTGTGGAGTGTGCCGGGAGAAGCGGGAGGCGCTCCGGGCCCTCGAGGACCATCGGGCCTGAGGTGCCTTTGTTCGATCCCGCATCCGCCTCCTTCGGGAGATGGATCGCGGCTCCTGTTTCTTCTACGCCCTGGAGAAAACGAGGGGGGCCAAGAAACACGTCACCTGCCTTCTAGCAGAAGACGCCCCCCCCCCTCACGGATCCGGTGGAGATGTGTGGGAGGGCCCGTGACTTCTACACAAGCCTTTTCTCCCCAGAGCCGACTGATCCTGGAGCTTGCAGGGTGCTCTGGGAGGAATTTCCCACGGTCAGCGTGGGCGACCGAGACCGACTAGAGCTGCCTCTCACCCGGGCTGAGTTCTCAGAAGCCCTCCGTCACATGCCCACCAATAAATCTCCGGGCATGGACGGGCTGACCGTGGAGTTCTACCGCGCATTTCTGGGACATCCTTGGCCCAGACCTAGCCACTGTCTGGGCTGAGTCTTTGCAGGGCAGGGTCCTCCCCCTTTCGTGCAGGTGAGCAGTGCTTGCCTTGTTGCCGAAGAAGGGGGACCTCCGCAATTTACAAAACTGGCGTCCCGTCTCGCTCCCTAGCATGGACTACAAAATCGTAGCGAAAGCAATCTCGCTACAGCTAGGGTCCGTGATGGCGGACGTGATCCACTCAGACCAGACCTATACTGTCCCGGGTCACAGCATTTTTGACAACCTATTTCTAGTCCGAGATCTTTTGGAACTCAGGCGTAGAGAGGGTCTGTCGTTCGCCCTCCTGTCTCTTGATCAAGAGAAGGCATTCGATAGAGTGGACCATGGGTACCTCCCGGGCACTCTGCAGGCATTTGAATTCGGACCTCAGTTTGTGAGTTTCCTCCAGGTGCTGTACGCTTCCGCGGAGTGTCTGGTTAGGCTCAACTGGACCCTGACTGAACCAGTCACTTCGGGCGAGGAGTACAGCAGGGGTGCCCCCTCTTGGGCCAGCTGTATGCTCTGGCGATCGAGCCCTTCCTCTTTCTCCTCCGCAGGAGGTTGATGGGGTTGGTGCTGCGGGAGCCGGAGCTGCAGCTGGTTCTGTCAGCGTATGCCGATGACATGCTCCTCGTGGTCCAGGACCCGGGGGACTTGGTGCGGGTGGAGGCTTGCAGGCCATCTATTCGGCAGCCTCCTCCACCCAAGTCAACTGGGTCAAGAGCTCTGGCTTGGCGGTGCGGGACTGGCGACAGGTGAGCTCCCTCCCACCCGTGCTTCAGACCATCCGGTGGAGCGCGGGCCCACTGCTCTACTTCGGTGTTTACCTTTCTGCCACGCACCCTTCTCCGCTGGAGAACTGGAAAATTTAGAAGGCGGGGTGATAGAGCGGCTCAAAAAATGGACGAGGCTACTCCGATGTCTCTCCCTCCGAGGGAGAGCACTGGTGCTTAACCAACTAGTCCTGTCCACGCTCTGGTACCGGCTTAACACACTGGTCCCGGACATCGATTCTAGAGTTCTTTTGGTCAGGAATGCACTGGGCCCCTGTTGGGGTTCTTCATCTACCCCTGAAGGAAGGAGGGCAGGGCCTGAAGTGTCTGCACACTCAGGTCCGTGTCTTCCGCCTCCAGGCCCTGCAGAGGCTCCTTTATAGTGCAGGTAGTTCGACGTGGAGCATATTGGCGCACGCCTTCCTGCGCCGCTTCCAAGGGCTCCGATACAACCAGCAGCTCTTTTATCTTTGTCCGTGAGGTTTTCCGCGAGACCTCTCCAGGCTGCCGGTCTTCTACCAGGACCTCCTCCAGACCTGCAAACTGTTTTCAAATGACCAGGTCCGTGGCTGCCAGCGTGGGAGCAGATCTCCTCGCGGAGCCCCTGCAACACAACCCCCAGCTCTGTGTGCAAGCGGCGGAGTCCCGCTCGGTGCGCCAGAGTTTGGTCCTGGCGGAAGTCACGAGAGTCGGAGACCTCCTGGACTACAACCAGGGAGACTGGCTGGATCCCTTGACACTCACACGGCGCATGGGGCTCTCCAGACCTCATATCTCCCAGCGCGTACTTCAGGAGGTGAAGGCCGCCTTGATGCCCGCTGCTCGGGCTTATCTCAACCGAGCTCTGCGCGGGGGCGCACCCCGCCCACCCTCTACCCCAGCCCTGCTGGACCTTTCAATTGGGCCCCTACCCCGTAGATCCCAACAAACCCCTCACCCTTTCACTGCGAGCTGGCTGCATGAACTGCAGCCAGTCAGCTTTCAAATTGCGCCACGGAAATATCTATACACACTCACGCTTCACACCCTTCCCGATACAAAGTGGCGGGACCTCCTGCCACCTTTGGAGGGTGAGCAACCCCGGTGGGCCAGCCTATATTCCACCTTGGTCCCGAGGCCCGTTGGGAACGTTAGTTGGCGGCTCCTTCATGGAGCTGTGAGCACGGGCGTGTTTTTGACACGGTTCACCCCCATCCTGGATACTTGCCCTTTTTGCAATGTGAGGGAAACCCTGGCGCACGTATATTTAGAGTGTGCCAGGCTGCAGCCCCTTTTCCGGCTCCTCACGAATATTTTATTACGCTTTTGACTACACTTTTCCCCTCACCTTTTTATCTACACACTCCCCATCCATGGCCCCACAAAATCGCGAGATCTCCTGGTTAACCTCCTCCTAGCCCTAGCTAAAACAGCCATTTATAAAACCAGAGAGGGGAGGTTGGCTAATTGTTGCGGTTCAGTGATGAGACAGAACACAGCTTTTTGCAAGCAAGCAGGCTGGTCAGCGGAGATGGGCTGTTCTGCCCCCCCTGCCTTCCACCTTCTCCTTTTATTATATTTTTCCCCCTAAGCATTACACACTGCTACACAAAGGAATGTATGACGTTGATTCATATGCTTAGTTACCATCCTCTATCTACTACAATCCTGGTTCTCAGGCCTTGAGCCCAGGCTAAAAAAACCTCCCACAGTTGCTGTCCAAACAATCAAGTTCTCAGGGTTCATATCTAGCCCTTGTCCTTGGATAGAGCAATGTGTGCATTGCTCCTAGGAGACAGACAGGGTGTGCCCCGCCTGCTTCCAGGTGGAATAGCTAGACATTAACCCTTCAGCTAATGAAGCGTCCTGCGATTGTAGGGCCATTTTCCGATCCTCAGTACATTCACGTATCCGGGTGGAGTTCCTCTGGGCGGCGTCCACCGACTCCCTTGACGCCTTCGAGGAGCGGTGGGCACTGTCCGAGGTTCTCTGCTCGGTGACCCCGTCCGGTTCCCTCCGTCTGACCCTTTGATTGAGGAGAGGAGCGAGAGACCCCAGCCTCAGCCTTTGCCACTGTGGATACCATCATCACTGTCACCTAGGAAGGGTCCTATCACACATGGTGTACGTCCCGCCCACCCCCAAACCGCCCACCCCGCAGCCGTGCCCATCTTATCGGGCACTCTCAGGAGAGGAATAATCGGTGACACTGGGCGTGGCACTAGGTAACTCGAGGGGGTGGAAGACCATGAGTGTCGAGGAAGCCCCCCCGCTCTGGGCCCAGGCTAGCCTGAACACTTCTCCCTCCTGAAGGCTGCTGTGTTATACCTTGTGTTTGCTTTTGTTTTGTTGCGTAGTTTTGCTTTATCCTTTTTAGTTATTCCTTGTAAGTGTTACACAAATAAAATTCTTTTTTGCTTCAAAAAAAAAAAAAAAAACCACACACAAACCACTCTCCTGCTGCCCTTTGGCCATGCTGTATCACAGTGAGGAGAGATGTTCTCATGGCACTGTTGTAGCCAGTGTCGCAAGATATTTAAATGCCGGATGCACTAAAGATTCATATGTCTCTTGATGTTTCAACCACCACTACAGAGGATATGCGTCCATGCTGATGATGGGTTCTGCTCTATAACAATTCAAAGCAGTGCAGACCGATGCATGTTCATTTTCATCATCTGAGTCAAATGCCACCAGTAGAAGGTTGATTTTCTTTTTTGGTCGTTCGGTTTCCGCATTGGAGTGTTGCTCTTTTAAGACTTCTGAAAGCATGCTCCACAACTTATCCCTCTCAGATTTTGGAAGGCACTTCAGATTCTTAAACCTTGGGTCCAGCGCTGTAGCTATCTTTAGAAATCTCACATTGGTACCTTCTTTGCATTTTGTCAAATCCACAGCAAAAGTGTTCTTAAAATGAACATGGGATTAGTCATCATCCGAGATTATTATAACATGAAATATATGGCAGAATACGGGTGAAATAGAACTGGAGAAATACAATTCTCCCCCAAGGAGTTCAGTCACAAATTTAATTAATGCACTATTTTTTAACAAGCATCATCAGCATGGAAGCATGTCCTCTGGAATGGTGGGTATAAAGGGGCATACGAATGTTTAGCATATCTGGCAGATAAATACCTTGCAATGCCGGCTACAAAATTCCCATGCGAACGCCTGTTCTCACTTCCTGGTGACACTGTAAATAAGAAGTGGGCAGCATTATTTCCCATAAATGTAAACAAACTTGTTTGTTTTAGCGAATGGCTGAATGAGAAGTAGGATTGAGTGGACTTGTAAGCTCTGAAGTTTTCCATTGTTTTGTTTGAGTGCAATTATGTAACAAAAAAAAAAAATCTACATTTGTAAATTGCACTTTCACAATAAAGAGATTGCATTACAGTACTTGTATGAGGTGAAGTGAAAAATACTGTTTCTTCTGTTTAGCATTTTTACAGTGAAATATTTGTAATAAAAATAATATAAAGTGAGCAGTGTACACTTTGTATTCTGTGTTGTAATTGAAATCAATATATTTGAAAATGTAGAAAAACATCCAAAAATATTTAATAAATTTCAATTGGTATTCTATTGTTTAACAGTGCAAACTGAGATTAATCACGATTAAATTTTTGTTAATCATGTGAATTAACCGTGATTAATTTATAGCCCTAGTTAATAATATAATGCAGGGGAATATTATAACTTCACATACATTGTTGCTATACATCTTTTATCAGGGCAATACTGACCAGCAAATTATGAGTTTTCAAATGATACCTCACAAGGAATACCTTCTACAAAGGTTATTACTGTAGTATGTATGGTGTGGATACAGGGGTATATTCGGTCATACCCGGCCTGCTGATCTCAGTTGTTCAGTGTCTCCTCTTGGTCCTTTTAGGTCTCTGGAGGACTAAATATTGTGGGTAGTCCAGCTGGAGGAGGGGCATGCCACAGCACCAATACCTCTAGCAGAGGGCAGAGAATGCTTAATAGACCCCCCCAATCACATATTTCCTCCCCTAGAATGGGCCTGAGAGCCTGATCTTCCACTTCTGCAATAACCCACTGGAAAAGAAGTCTGCAATCTGGTGCTGCAAACCTGGTCAGTGTCACGCACAAAAGGCACATGGTTACAGTGCCAATTACAACTGAGTAATGCAAAGATTAGTATCCTTGCCTACAACCATTTAAAGGGTGCACGGTCCCATTATTAGGTTGAAAGAAGCCACTAAAAGATAATAAGGTGATGCCGCTACAGCCCATTTGATGGCCAGACATTCTTTTTCGATGGCAGAGTAACTAGTATCTCATAGCTGCAACTTCTGGCTTATGTGTACTATAGGCTATTCCATTCCCTGAAAATTCTGAGAAGACTGCTTCCAAACCAACTGTGGAAGCATCAGTTTGCACTCAGAAAGGGAGTAAGAAGCCTGGATACTGTAGTACAGGTTGTTGCCATAGAAGGTTTTTATCTTGGTAAAGGCCTTGTTACATTCAGTTGTCCAATGGATTGCTCTCGGTGCAGTGGCTTTTGTGAGGTCTCTTAGTGTACATAAGAATGGCTATACTGGGTCAGACCAATGGTCCATCTAGCCCAGTATCCTGTCTTCCAACAGTGGCCAATGCCAGATGCTTCAGAGGGAGTGAACAGAACAGGGCAATCAAGTGATCCATCCCCTAATCTTCTAGCAGTCAGAAGTTCAGGGACCTAGAGCATCTTCGCTAATAGCCATTGGTGGACTATTTATGAATTTATCCTCCATGAATTTATCTAATTCTTTTTTTAACCCAGTTATACTTTGACCTTCACAACATCCCATGACAACAAGTTTCACAGGTTGACTGTGTGTTGAGTGAACATGTGCTTCCTGTCAGTCTCTAAACAGTTAAATAAAGAACTCAAAACCTGTTCCAGGAAATGAACAAAACCTCAAAGGCAAGCACTTAGCTACACCACTTGAAAGCAAGTCACTGGGGTTCTAAACTAGCCATGAAAGGCTGCTCCTCCTCTAACCCAGTCTCACCAGCTCTGTGGCAGTGAGGAGCAGGCAAGCCTTCTTAACTGACCTGCTGGCTCCTGATTGGTCAGCTTCTCCTCCTGGCCCTTTTAGGCTGTGGAGGACTAAGTCTCTTTGGTAGCTTGACCTGAGAAGGGGTGTGTCAGGTCACTGATCCCTCCAGCAGGAGGCACAGAAAGGCCTGATACCTTAAGGAACCATTTCAGATAATTTTCTTGGGCTCTGGATCACCTGCCAGCCAGGAGCAGATCAATGTGATCTGTGCTCAGTCTGATGCTGTTTGGGTAGGTCTTGGAAGGCCCCTGAGTCGTGAGGCATCCTAGGAGATTTCCTTAGAGCCCTGAAGGTCAGCCTCAGCCTGAATGTACTCCCATCTAGTGTGTATTGCAGTAGCCAGCATACTGCACAAAAGAACTGGCAGTGGAAATTATATCCACGATCTTGAGGGCAAAGACCCTGTTCTTAGAAAACAGATAGAATCTCAACTTTCAGGACCATATTCAAAATGCAATAAACTGCATGGAACTCAGTTTAATCTACCTTGAAACAGGGAAGGTCTGAGTTGACCTACCTAAAATATGAATTTGAAGCTGTAAAGGATTCTAAAACTTCAAACGTAATCCTTAGACTCACTGAACAACTTCTTTTAAAAAAAGCTGAGAAGACAAAAGAAAAAGAAGCAGTATGAATGCCATTATATCTGTTGTGAAAATGAAATGTAATTTAGATGTAACAGAATCTCAATCCCCATCTCCTCTTCCAGGAGGTTAAGATGTCTCCTTTCTATTTGCCATCACTGAATATATTGTATAAAATGATTTAATCTGAAGACGTTGAAATTTATAGCATGCTTTTTGAAACAGTGTAATGTTTTTCAGGAATGTTCCTCAGATCCAGTGCATACTATGATTCTTCTCTTTACCATCAATAATGCTATCTGCAGAAATCTATTTTTATATAAATTAAATATGACATCCTCTCTAATTTGCCTTAGAGAGTGGTTTTAGGAAGTGATGTTAATGTGAATTATACTGGAGATATGTTTAAAAACATGTGTCCAATAATTTACAAGTTTAGAACATTTCTAGATATGGTTTGAGTGGGGTAGTATGAATATTACAGAGTTAGTTGTGGGAAGTCTTCATTTTGTATTACTCTAATTTCTTTAATATCAAATATGCTAATTATAGCAGTTTGGTATTCATGGAAGATTTAATCTGCATACAGGCTTTATTCCAAGTTTCATCAGTCCCGTTCTTTAACCTGTCTCTAAATTTTCTTTAACTTTTGTTTACATGCAAATAGAAATAAGTTTAAGTTCTCAGTCCCCTCCATGTCAGTCTTATTCTATGATTCACTGTGGGGCATTTCTTGTCTCCATGACAACTAGAAGCAGATGAAATTTTCCATGTGAGCCTGGGTTTAGGATCAGCCCTCTAGAAGACCTCTCCAGAATTCTCTGCCTCCAAGCAGCACACACGGTAAACTCCAAATCTCCCTTTGGAGCAGAACTTTCACAGTATTTTAAAAGATTTTTAAGTAAATGTCTCTCAGTCTCTTCACTGGCTTAGAGGTTTTTCTCCTCAGATTTAAACTATTAAAAAAATCTGTTGGCTTTCTGAGGCAGATTTGGAGGACAACACCTCTCCTTTCTTCTCCCTCCCTTAGACATGGCAGACACAGACAACTGGCCACAACCAGCACATGGGCAAGGGCTATGCCGAGACAGTTGAGCAGGCTGCATCAAAACCTGGCTCCTGCTGGTGTGTAAGCAGTATACGTGCTGAGACAGTTGAACAGGCTGCATCGAAGTTCCCTCACTGAGATCAGGCCAGAATGAGTCATATGTAACCATGGATACATTTTTAAAGGCCCCTTGCCTCTCCCACAGGCAAAGTCCCCTCAGAGAAACCAAGAGGAAGACTATCTTGCTCCTAGACAGCCTGTAGGCAAGAAGGCCACAAAGCATCCCCACTTCTCACAAACTGTTTTACCTGGAAAACCTCAGCTGCCAATGAAAAGTGCCAGCTCATGTGACCTTTCTGATAGATGACTCATTGGTGTCTCCAGTGGCTCTGGCTCATGCTGCACCAGAAATCAGTCTGAACACAGCAGAAGGGAGTTTGCTGTGAAGTGATTGATATCCCCTTCCCTGGGAATTGGGCCTACCTCCTCTCCTCTTCCTGCCTCCAGGGGTCCCACAAGAGATCACTCTTTTCCTTAGGGAGACATGTAAACTGTCTTTTCAATCTCCGCCTTCCTCCCTCTCCCCTCCCCCAGAGCCCTTTCCCTCAGGGATTTGGCCCAGGGTCTGGTGAAGAATCTTGCTCACAAATCAATTCTAAAAGGGGCAGTACAAAGTCTTAAAACCTCTTATGAGAATCTCCTCTCTAAGTCCTCTAAAGAGAAGGATAAATCTTTAAAGCTGGAGCTTTGACTAAGATACCACAGACTTTCAATTAAGCTTCCCAGAATTAAGCATGAATATGTGGTAGAGGGATCCTAAATTAATAGGTGCTTGTGTTTTTAGAAAATGAAATACACCAAGAAACCTTGCAAAGTAGAAGTGCTCTGTGATTCTTCTTCACCTGTTTTAACAATGTGATTAAGGTGGAGTGGGAATTTCCCATCGAGACCTACTTGTACCTAAGAACTAAAAAGGTCTTCATTATTCTGGCTAAGGCTGAGCCTGCTGCAACTTCCTCAGTAAAGGGCATAGTCATACAAGCTGAGGGAGTAATTCCTTTCAGACCCATAGACAGGAGAATAAGATCATCACTCAGACTACACTTGGACACAGCAGCCTCGGTCCTGAGAGTATTTATTTATTTGGCATATGCAATCTGGTCAAGCCAAGCCACAGGGTTCTTATCAGTGATGTTCAAGGCACAAAGGCCTCCAGGAAGTTGAGTTATTTTGCCATCCTCAACAATGTGAGTCATGGATTGTGGCTGCCCACATTGACATAGTGGACCTCTCCAAAATGCCACTGAAATTCTGCTGCAGCACAAATTCCATGTCTGGTACGAAACAAGTTGAGAAGTCTCCATTGCCTTAACAGTAAATCAAACCTGGGTTGATGCTGAGTGGGGTCTGAGACAAGATAATTATTTGTTACTTTCTTTGCAGACCATGAAGCTCGCCATGTGTCCTCTAGTGTAAATCCCTCACCAGGAAAATGTATCCACAATGGGTGTCGTGAAGGCAGATGACCATGTGGTGGGTTAAACAAGCCTCTAATTAATGGTAGATGTGGCATATCACGCAGTTTTGTCATGAGCTTTGCTACGCTTTCCTCTCTGCGAACACTGGGTGGAGCAATATTGCAGAGAACCAGTAACCATGGTAGAGGAGTAGATTTAAGTGTGCTGAAATAATATGCTTGCTGGAATTAAGTTGTATGTCAATCATCCTTCTCTGACATGAGTGAGCCCATACTGAAGCGCAGTACTCCGCTGCTGAATAACAGAGTGCCAAGGCTGAAGTGCGTAATGTTTGGGCATTGGCACCCTTGTTGTTTCATCCAGTTTTCCGAACAGGCTGTTGCGTGTTTTGACCTTAGTTGCGGTCTTTGTAAGATGGTCATGATATGTGAGCATTCTATCCAACGTGACACATAGGTAGACCGGGTATGAACCATGCTTTATTCACTGACCATTGAGAACTATATTCAGCTCTCTGTCCGCTTGTGCATGATGTAAGTAGAAGACACTCACAGTCTTATTGCCACTTGGTATCAGGCACCACAGATGACAATAATTGGCCACAGCAGCCATATCTGCATTCAAAACACTCTCAAGTACATCAAAGGAGTGTGACTGAGTGCCGAGGCATATGCCATCTGCATAAACAAATTTCCGAGACCTGGTATATGGTAGGTCATTCGAATATAAGTTGAATAACATTGGAGATTGGCCTCCTGCAGGATCAGTACTTTCTTCTGGTGCCTCCAAGCACTTGTTCTATCACCAATTTGCACATGGAAATGGCGATTTCTCAAGAACAGAGCCATTGCACAAACCAACCTGGCACAGTTCTAGACAATTTCACCAAAACGTCCATGTCCCAAACCATATCGTATACCACGGTCAGGTCAAGAAAAACTGAACCAGTCTTCAGCTTATGTTGGAATCCATTTTCGAAGAAAGTTGTAAGTGCCTGTACTTGATCACATGTACTACAACGATGACAAAAACCAACTTGCTCTGGTGCCAGCATGTCTTCCACAGATGGTGAAATTCTTTGCAAAATCAGATTCTCAAGCACCTTAAAGAAGACACTTAGAAGTGAAATTGGCCTGTAGCCCAAAGGAAAATGTGGATATTTCTCAGGTTTCAGCAAGGTAATGACCTTTGCTTGATGCCAGATTCTAGGCAGTTTGGATTCCAGCAGAACTCTTGAAAAACTGAACAAGCCATTCCTGAGCAGGCAGGCCCAGATGTTTAATAAATTCAGGTGCAATTCTATCATATCCAGGAGCTGTACACATTTTTAAATCATTCAGCACTTTATCCAACTCCACACTAGTGAATAGCTCCATCTTTACTATCGGCTGGTTTACTGTTTAGGAAACTCCGCCATTCATCATGTACCTGTTTTTTGACAACTCTGTCAACAGGAGCTTTGGCAACCTTCAACAGATGACTGGCAATCTGATTTGGAGTAACTGCCAGCCTGCTTTGTGCACATGGTTATTGAGCCATACCTAGTCGATGAACTAAGCTCCAGCTCTTCCAGCTTAACCACATAAAGTCACGCCTCACTATCGCTTCCTCCCATCTAGCCCGGTGGCATGCAATGAATCTATAAGATGGTCCACAATCTCTGGATCACTTGATTGCTCATACTGCCTCAGCAAGTCTGCACAATCCTCATTCAAACATGGAATGCATGCTGGTCAGAAGCTGTGTGGAATTGTTGCACTTGCAGCTTTAATAATGGCACAACAGAAACAGTTTGCATCTTTCACGAAGATGATGGGGTGGTTTCAATGCTACATTCTAAGTACTCTGTAAGGGGAGCCCCAATTTGCCTTCCAGAAGTTCCATCTAGGCTTTGGTACACTTCTTATAATTGGCAGTCCCATCTGAATCAACCAAGGATGATGTTGGCTATGTGGAAAATCATTGAGTACAGTACACACCACTGGCTGTGTGTGTTTGGTCCATGACCCTAAGCAGCGTAGTACCTTCCATTCAGCATGTTGGAATAGGGACTACTAGGTCACATCATTTGCCAGTGCGAGATAATTATTTGTTGCCCACTCCAACAGTTGTTCACTGTTTAGGTCTGCAGTTGCATAATCCTACTCGCTATGATGACTATTAAAGTCACCAACATATACTGCCAGATACTTAAATCTTGGGAGAACTTGTGGACCCCATGTTTCACCCGGTGGCTTATATATATTTGCAATTTGAAATCCACCAACTTCAATCATGCGGCAACAGGGTGAAGATTCAACATGGACAGCATCCGTTATATCTTTACAGTTGTATGTGGCTCGGTCATGTTTTGCATGAAGATTGTGACTTAACAGATCAAAACCAATTATCTTAAACTGATGTGCTTCACTCAGCGTGATGTGAGTTTCTTGATGACAAATAACATCAGTTAGAACTTCCTTTGCCAGAACACCAATAAGTTCCCACTTGGTGACAGACAACCCTTCAACATTCAGCTGGAGGACCTTAAGTGCCGGACCTATGACTAGAAAATCAGCTAGTCTGGAGAATATTGGCTGCAGTCTCCTGTTGTGGAGGTCTGTGCTCAGTTGGGTGGCCATTGTGAGCAGGTTTTCAAAAACATATAAAAAAAATACAAAAAAAATCTACTTTAAATGGAATTTCCCTAGCAGTTTTTTTTTTCAGAACTAGTGCTTCATTTGACTAATCTGCTGTATATTTTAAGCCTCCAAGTATATGTCCCAGGGGCAACTGTGAATCCACTTGAAGAACCTGGAATTGCAGGCTAACACGATATCCTTCCAAGTATTTTGTTGGTAAGCAATTTGGGGAGTATAGAGACAAAGCAGTCACTGAGACTTTAGTCAAAAGAATAAGACCCTCCCTCCTTCTAGTGAAAGGAATCTTCCAACTACCTTATCTCAGCAGGTGTTCCCTTTGTGGATGATGCTCCCCTGGGTTCCAGCACACAGATTACATATTAGGAGAAGGCCACTGCTGTGTTTCCTGAGAGTCAAAAGACTTCTCTTGTATTTTGAGTTTCCTCAAGTCTGGGCAAATCCCCACCCCAGCCTTGCAAGGGGTGCTTCAAAGTGGGCCCTCATCTGAGAGTGAACCACTTCAGAAAATAAGTGTTTGAGATAATCAGAGAAGGTTGTTAAATAAAATTCACTCATTTTTCCTGGGACAACTTTATCCTTTCTCCCAAAGTAAATTAAAATAAACCATACTGTCAAGAAGACCCTTCAAAGCATCAGAAGACACAGTTAGAACCAAGGGAATGCAGTCTTTATCAATTAGTCTTTCAGTGCATCACAAGTCAGGGTGGAAGCCTGTTGAAGAATCTGTTTGTATCCAAGTCCCACTGAAGAATCAAAAAAGTGGTACTATGAGAAAGACACTCAAAATTAGAGGCTGTGGTTCCCTTCTCTCAGAAGGGGCCATAAAAGAGGCCTTCTCTTCCTCAGCCACTGAGAGTAAAGATGGCAAAGAAGATTGTGAAGGAATAGGCCACAATGATTATAATCACCTTCTTATTAAGCCTCAGGTCTTGCATCTTAGACTTGACTTAGATGTTACTTGGACCTCCTCTGAAACTCCCAGCACACACACACACACACACACTATAGTGCAATATGAATTTATCCTGAACCAATATCCAGTCCTGCCTAATCCATCAAGTGGGAAGCTCAGAAAAAGGAACTACAGTCTCTCATTCTAAGAAGGTGATAAACACTTTCCAACATCTCAGAGGAAATTCTCAAATTATGTCTATGTTGATGTTACAAGGGACACATATCAGGGCAAAGTCAGCTGAAGCAAAGGACATGCTAGTGTTTTTACAAGATGGCTTAACCACGGGGCTCAAGGCCAACACTTTTTTCAGAAAAACAAGTCAGTGCCTGCATGCATATTGTACTATAGGAAAACCCATGAGAATCTCTCATTGCTGTCATACAACACATTCCTGAAGACCACCACTCTACTCAATCCTGTGCGAATATGCAGATTCTTGTCAGGATCTTGATCTGTGGGCTACATGTCCTAATAAAACTGTTATACCAATAAAATAAAAACCAGCAGGATCTTAAGGGGGAAAAGGCAAAATACCACATTTATTGTGAATACAGAAAGAATCATAGTAAGCAGTTAGTTATAGCTATAACATTCCATTCAATCTCATATTTATTCACACATTCATACACACACACACACACAGGTTCTGCAAGGTTGTTATCATAGTTACCAGCCTTAGAGTTGCTCATACCAAGCCACTGGCCAGGTGTCCTGGACATAAGGAGGGAGCAGGGCCTTGTCAGATGCTCATCTGACGCTCGTGGAAGTTGGTTTTCAGAATCAGACCCCAAAGTTCTCACTTTCTAGAGTCCATTTTTATAGGAATTTCTTCAAATGCCAGTCTATGGGAATTGCTTCATCATGCTGTTGCTGAATCAATCAGCAGGTGGCACATTCCTGATGGCTCCGTGCTGCCAGATGTTATCTTGTTCTTTGGTTCTCCCATCCTTGAGACTGTTGGGTGGATTCCAGTCTGCCCTCCGGGGGTCCTCTGGTTATTTCCACTTGACGTCTTCTTCAGCCGATGGACACTGGATTCTTAGGCTGGCACCTCCCTGATCATTCAGTTATTATCCATACCAAGCATCCATCCACATACATCCTCTGTCTCTATTTTAATCACAATTGTTAAAGTGAGATGAATACAACAAAAGGGCGGGGAGTCTCTGGGTGCTGTTTCTGTTGTTACAGAGTGTTGCTTTGAGTCTCTCTCTGTGTGAGTAGTTGTTGTTACAAAGAATTGCTTTGAGAACAGACTGTCTTAGAATGTACTAACACAATTAGCAGCTTGCAAGTTTCACACACAGAGGGAGAGAAACAGTACCAAAAACCAAGAGACCTCTTAATTAGTAATACCCTGGAATTTAAACTATGGGGAAACAAACTCATTTGTGATTTTAATACAGAACTTCTTTAATATGATCCAACAAAACCACCTTTCAGTTTCACAATAGGTAGGTCCCTTCCTTTTCTCACTGAAAGTGTCTTATCTTCTTCTCACCACCTCCTTGTCCAAGGGTGATACAGGGGATTTTTCAGCTGCTCTCTGTGTGCTGAAAATGCTGTTTAACACTAGGCACTGTCCAGCATCAATGGTGCTGATCTGTCACCATTAGCTGAAGCAGGGAAAAAATAAAGATTTGGGCTTATGTAAATTAGCAAAATTGGAGTAGTAACACTGAAACACAATGATACGGTGTATATAAATATGTAATTTTTTGGGTAATTATAAGAATTTAAATAATTAATAAGGATAGTTTTAAGCGGTCACAGTGAAAGAAAAGAAATGGCGGCCGCAAGGAATCAGAGCTGTGAAAACGAAAATGGTGGCCTTAGAATGTTCAACCAATGGCAGGCAGGCAGGCAGACTGCAGTGAAAGAAAGATTACTTCAATATCTGAAGGGAGGGGTCAGTCAGGTAGAACACAGATTTTCAAACAGATCCAACTCTAAAGGCACAGGTTTTCTATCAGTCCACATTCTAAAGAGCTCAAAGCTGATTGGTGGGTCAACTGCATATAAGGCATGTCCAAAGTCATCACAATCTTCCTAATAGAATAGGAAGTGGTATTATTGCCCTTCTGGTTGAATCCAAACATCCTAAGAAAGTTGAAATGCATAAGACAGATATGAACACAGCCTATACAAAAATACATACAGGTGCATATAGCAGAGACATTTAAAGCCTCCAGTACAACGCCTCTCCTTACTATGCACTCTATGGAAAGAGCAGCGATTTTGTGGGTGGAGCCATCACACCCATCTGTAAAACTACTACAGGCTCTTCCATCCACACTTTCTAACACAAAAGTGTCGACAGCCTCACACCTGCTGAGACAGTGCATGGCAAAAGATTGTTATAGAATAGGGTGCTCCACAACCCGTAAGTGCCTTTTCAGTTCTACATAGGTAAATTGAATTGTCCTGCCTCCCTAGAAATGGTTTACTGCTTTGTATATCCCACTGTGGAAATTCTTTGACATGAAAGGGACTGAAGGAAAATTCTGTCTTACCTGTGACTTTTCATTCTAGGACTCTCCATGTCAGGCAGCTTGACCTTGAATTTGATGTCAAGGCTCTGCTGTAAATGGTTTGAGTTGAATAAAACTTTTAATCTTGTATTTAGTTAGTGTTATTCAGCTTGGAAGCTATCATCTTGGAGAGAACTTCCTTCAGGGTGGTCCTAAATGCATACTCACAGCAAAGATCTGGTTTGCCTCCAGTTGTCATGAGGACAGGGAATGACCCACCATGAAACTGTCTGAGCTGGAAGGTCATAGAAAGAAATGTCATGGTGTAATAGAGCCGGACTCATCCAGCGGTGCCTCCTGCTGGTTGTCCTTGGGCATTAGCTCGTCAGCCTCTGGAGCACCCTCTGCCGACTGGTGATCTGCCTTACCGCCGGCCCCAGTCCCTCCCTGGACCCAGTGCCTCCTCCCACTGGGGTGCTACCCTCTGGCAGTAAACCCCAACACTCCCTGAGGGTCTCCCCTCCCCAGGGAACCCCCACCCACTACCCCCACCTCACCTCAGTCTTGGCTACTGCCAGTCATCGCTTAGCCCTGCTCCCCAGGGCAGACTGCAGTGTATCAGCCACTCATCACAGGCGAGGGGGTTTGGACCTGCTGCCTCTGTCTACCCATGGGCTGCCCCCTGGTAATCCCAGTACCTAACAGCCCCTAACCTAGGCCTCACAGCCTGGGGGTTTCTAGGCTGGAGCTCCCCTGGCCTTTCCCCCCTCAGCTCTGCTCCAGTCTAGGTATTCCCTCAAGTCCCTGCAACCAGGTCCTTCCTTCTCTGAATGCAGAGAGAGACTGGCTAAGCTTCAGCCTAGCAGCCCCTTTATAGGCCCAACTGCAGCCTGATTGGGGCATGGCCCAGCCCATTTCCCCAATTAGCCTAACTTTTCTTGGCCTCAGCCCTGGCTCTCTCCCAAGGCTAGCTTTTAAGCTGCACAGGGCAGGAGTGGGTAACCACCCTGCTACACATGGGTAAGACCAAATTTTCTCTTTCTGTACCTTCAATTCTTGCTGCATGGATTGATACCTGATAGCCACCCATGAGGCTTCAGGGTGCTCCTAGTGAGGCCAGCCTGTGTTTCCATCTCCTTTCATTTGTGCCTGTGCCAGGCCTCCAAACACTAAACTCTCTTCAAACTCCAAGAATACAGGAGACCATCTCCCAAGTCTAAATCTCTGCAGGCCTCAAGAGACAGAAACTCTCCCCTTGCCCTCTCCTGGGTCCATTTTTGTTTTAAAAAATCAACAATTAAAATTAAATTCCCAGTTAGTTTTCAAGCCCACATAGCAGGCACTCCAATATCTAGTGCAACTAGTATTAGGTAGGAGTCATGCATTTTTTTATATGGAGGTACATGGGTTTCTGCTGGTGTGACACTTTGGGGTTCAACCCAAACCATTAAGGGGTTGCATCACTGCCTGCCCTGCAATTCTGGGTACCTTAAATGCTATGCTTCTGTGGGTCACAACCTGGATACCAACAGCCAGTCTACAAGCATCCAGGTCACACTTTAGCTTCCACTGCCCAGTTATTTCGCAGAGTGACCCCAACATCCTTCCAGTCCTGAACTTCCCCAAAATTGTCAGCCCTGAAGTGTCCAGTCTTCTCCTGGAACACTCAGAGTTTATGGTTCCTTTAAAGAGTCAGTAAACAGCAACTCGTTAATTTCACTGGGGTTTGACAAACACTGGTATTTCAGTCACAGCACTGAATTGCAATTTATAGCAAAAGTAAAACAAGTCTATTTCACAAAAGGACATAGGATTACAAGATACCAAATATAAGGAATAAAGACAGATATGGTTACATGTAAACAAAATTAAAAATACACTTCTAAGATTAAAACCTCATTTAACAAATTAGATTCTCTTGCTCAAAGAAGTGTTTCTCACTAAGTCTCTTTTCCAGCATGGATGACCAGTCTCTGTCCAGGATGCTTCACAGAGCTCAGAGTGCTCAGTCCCTTTGTCTCTTTAGGTGAATGATGCCAAAATGGCTTTTTCTCTCTCCTTATATCTTCTCAAGATTCATGGACCTTGCTTCAAGAGGCAGGAAGCCTTCCTGGAGGCTCAGCTTGCTGTGTCCACCAGGGAGCTGATGTCGTATTAATTTTTGCAATCTCCTCTCCACATTGTGATAGCTGAGAGGCTGTCTCCCTGGAACAGGGTGTGCTACTCATCACTCCATGGTGCCTCCTCATGCTTCTCTGGGGAATTAGCTCTCCTCGTCTGAACCCTGTCCTGAGGTTGCTCAGCCCATTGCCTCAGTCACTCATTCTACAGCCCCTCTCTTGCTAGTCAGGAGCTGTAGCACCTCTCCTTTGTAGCTTAGCCCTCCAGCCATCTCACAATTGTCCTCCCCTGTCGGGGTATCATCAGAGTCGCTTTCCACACAGTCTCAGGCACTCTCCATATGCACTGCACTGACTGTGCCACTCCCACAGTGGCTGGTAGGGGAGCCCAGGCCTGCCCTCTTCTCCAGGATCCAATCCAGAGACCCTCAAATCAGCAGTTCAGGTCTATACTCTGTCAGACTTTATTGCTCCTTTCCTTGGCTGTTTCCTACACTGCCTTGTCAGGCTCCTACTCTCCCCCTGGTATCAGGGAGTGTGACTACAGGCTCACCTCCCTGCAGCCCCTTTTTATCCTCAATTCCCAGGTTTCATAGAAGCTCCAGCTGTTTCTCCCCAGCTGAGCTTCATTCTCATTGTCCCGTAGCTCCCCAGGAGGTGCAGCCTATGGCTAAACAGCCACTCTTGCCACCTTAACCCCATCAGTGCCACTGTTGGAGTGAACACCCCATCATACCCCCCCCAGATCAGTGGTGGGCAACCTACAGCCTGCACGCAGCCCATCAGGGTAATCCACTGGTGGGCTGCGAGAGAGTTTGTTTACATTGACTGTCCGCAGGCATGGTTGCCCACAGCTCCCAGTGGCCACGGTTCACCTTCCCAGCCAATGGGAGCTGTGGGAAGCGGCTGCCAGAACATCACTGTGGCCCGTGCCAATTCCCGCAGCTCCCATTAGCCGGGAATGGCAAACTGCAGCCACTGGGAGCTGCAGGCAGCTGTGCCTGTGGACAGTCAATGTAGACAAACTATCTGGCGGCCTGCCAGCGGATTACCCTGATGGGCTACGTGCAGCCCCAAGGCCACAGGTTGCCCACCACTGCTCTAGATTGATGACTTTGCTTACCTTTTATGAAAATGTACTTTCATTGTCTCTGCCTGACGAGCAGACTGGTCAGACAAGCAAACACACATTCCTTTAACTGGGGCAGACTGGGCTTATGCACTGCTTGTCAAACACATTTTAAGAACATAATTCGAGCACATATTTATAACTCTTTGTACACACCCCATACATAAACCACACAACGATTTTTGGGACCATCACATTACCAATTTGTATATGATACCTTACATGACATCTTTGAGATGCAGATTATTACAACAGTGTGTTAGGTGCAGACTTGACATGAGTAGCTGACATACACTAGTGAATTACCAAGGAGCCTCTGTGTCACAGGTGGTCATGCACATGCATGGGAAGTGGGAGATTGGGAAAGACACCCAGCCATGGTGGTGGCTGCCATACTATTTTTATGGGCAGCAACCTGCTCATGGGCAGAAGTCTGTGCTGCTTGCACAGTTGTTAAAATGGAACAGAATTTTAAAATTTTGTTCATTTCCATTTTATTTGGGAAAGAATAAGTGTTAAAACAACTTTTCAGCACCAAGATGCCCCTTCAAACATGTCCAGCATCCTAAACTTCCATGTAAGATTGAATTACATACATGCAAGGATTAGAGCCCAAGAAAACTCTGAGACAAATCCTTAACTGGTGTAATTGGGGCTGCACATGCTTACAGTTGATACTACTAAAAAATGCTGACACTACTCAAGTTGGAAAGTGCTCCCACTGATTTCAGTCAGATCTGCCTCTTAACTGCAAACCTCTCAGAGAAGGAAACATTCTTAAAATTCTAGATGTGACTAGTGTCTGTTTGTGGATCATGTCTTCCTTTCTATCCTTTACTACACCAAACTGTGGGTGCTGAACAACAAATGTGGGACTACTCACATGGTTAATGTGACTTTTGACCTGCTTAAATCCAGCACATGCTTAAATGTTCACAAGAGTGGGGCCTAAGAGCCCAGTCCTGTGAGCTGCTAAATGCTCCCACTGATGTTAATGGGAATTAGGCTATTCAGCAGCTCACAGGTGATTCCCAGCATCTTACAGAATTAAACCCTAATTGTGGGAGATGAAAAACAAATGGCAACATTTAAATTTATATCAAATCATAATCCAGTTATTCAACACTATTACACATATTAACATTATTTATAGGGTGATCATTTCAAAGTCTCATTTAGTGGGCTGAAGCCATTACAGTAATTGCATTTTAACTTGAGAAAGACAGATCAATCAATCTCCGGTCTAGATTCAACAAGAATATTTGTAAATGGCATTTCATTCATATCAGTGCCCATCATCCTTTCAGTTTTTTGACATGTGTGAATCACGTAATCCCAAATGTTTTCAGCCTGGGTCGCTCTGTTGTGGTAATCTGCTAGCTACAACTGTGCAGCAAAATGCTAAATTAAACCATAAACTGTATACCTTTCTGGAAAAGGTAAGGCAGCATATGTTTCCTTTGTTCTTCATTAGAGTGTGAAGACTCTAAATACATGGCTTCACTTTTTCCCTCAGAGGCAACCCCACAGACCAAGGGAGATCATAATGCAGCAACAGACACTTGAAGCTATCCGGCAGGGTTGCCAGCCACCACAGGACAACTGACTGCTATGCTTCTACAGTCATCCTGTTCTCATAAACACCCTTGAATTAATGTCTCAAAGGCCTGGTAGCGTATCATCACATTCATTTATCATGTAACAATGGTGAAGATTCACAGAAAGAGTCATTTTCCTCTAAAACCAAACAAACAGCTTTATTTGAAAAAGAAAACTTTGATCCCTAAATTTACTGTCTCTCCTCTTCACTAGAGAGTTTTTGCCTTGAACCTTCCCCATCTCATTCCTCCTTGGCTTTCTGCTATGATTTTAAAGAAGCAGTGTACATATTCTCTCACCTGTGCTATACCATTATGTGGGCATGCAACTTGCCACATAATTCTCTTTTTAAAGTTGCCACACAAATCAATGATATAACCAATATAATACCAAATATGCTCCCTTCTGTTTTTTATCTTCTTTGTCAGAATGGGAATGGATTCCATGTAGCTAGGAGCCACTGGAGTCTAGAGAGGCATCCAGGAGAAGGTGCCAGCCCTGATGGAGTTTAGTGAGCATCACAGGACCAGCACCTACCTTAGCTTCACATCATTCATAGATCTTAGGTAAGTGGGGAACCAGGCAGTCCTGAATTGGAAGAGTGGGAGCCAGGGAGAAGCTACTGAGGTCTGCAGCAATGAGGGAGGCTTGCACAAGAAGGTATAAGTTTATATCTGCAAAATTGCAAGAGGCCAGTTCTGCTCACCGCTCTGGCCCCTATACACTATTGTGGCAGTGCACAGAGGTCATACAGAAGCTGCAAGAGGCCAGAGAAGAATTCCCCTTGCACAGAATCAGCATAGAGCTGACAAGCACTGTACTCTACCCTCAATAGCCCTGGTGTATATACCCATAGTGCTGAGCGCTACAGGAAATCTGGGCCGCTGAACAGCCCATAAGCAGCCCAGGTGAGGCAGCTGTAAGTTAGAGCAGCTACAGTCCAAAACCAGAGGGCACAAACATGACGTAAAGACACCCTTGCGCCACCCTGCACACCAGGCTGTGCCTTCTGTGCTGCAACCTCTCAAGAGGCAGAACACAGAATATACCCATAGTGTTTAAAGAGCAGAAAACTACCCTATACAGTTCAGAGTTCATCTATCTTACATATGCATCAGCCACAGGTCTTGAGGGGGTGGGTGACCAGGCAACTCTTAACTGGGGGCGTGAAAGCTAGCAAGTAGAGGCCAGGAGCCAGAGGAGAATGCACTACAGGAACAAGGTGTACATTTACCTAGTGTTTAAAGTTTTGTATTAGCAAAATGTTAAGCCTTTTTGTCAAAATAGAACAGGGCAAATCATGTTCAGCATCATGTCAGCTAATAAAGGTTTAATTCCTTAGGAATCTGCAGGCCCAGTGCCTACTATACTTTGAAGGCTTAATCATGATTAGCTGACACTATTTGCCCCAGTCTACACTCACTAACTAGTCAGTTGTGGTCAGCATCATGTCAGCTAACTTGACTCCTCAGTCTCATTTGAACACAATAAAATGTTGTAATGTACACAAATTCCTGCTTGTTGATCTCTATCAATGGCTTATGTGCCATTAAGGTAAAGTAGATGCTTTACCTGCAGAGCTCATTTAGTTCTGCCAATGCAGACTTCACAGAGTTTAAGGCCAGGAAGGACAATTGGATCTTCTAGTCTGACTTCCTGTATACCAACGGCCATTACATTTCACCCAGTTACCCCTATATTGAGCCCAATAACTTGCACTTGTCTAAAACATAACTTGTTTGGCTAAAGCATATCTTCCAGAAAGACATCCAGTTTTGATTTAAAGTGGAGAATATGTCACTTCCCTCGGTAGTTTGTTCCAGTGGTTAATCACCCTCACTATTAAAAATGTGTGTCTAATTTTAATTTATCTGGCTTCAATGTACAGCCATTGGTTCTTCCATGTTATGCCTTTCTCCACTATGTTCAAGAGCCCTTTGGTGCCCAGAATTTCTCCCCGTAATGGCACTTACACATTATAATCAAGTCACCTCTTTCTTTCTCCCTCTCTTTTTTGACTAAGCTAAACAGATTGGGCTCTTTAAGTCTCTCATGGTAAGACATTTTCTCCAACCCCCATATCATTTTGTAGCTCTTTTCTGCACCCTCTCCAATTTTTTCGACATCTGTTTTCAAGTGTGGGAAATTAGCCCTTTTGAAGCACCAAGTATATATACTATTGGTTGGGAGTGCCATTTTTGCTTATATTGAATATAATGAGGTCATGATCACTGGTTGTTAAGCAACCACTAACTTCTAGTCCAGCAATCAATTTATCTTTATTCATCCTAATGAGGCCCAAAAGAGAGTTGCCTTTTCTTGGGTACAATATATTTTGTTAGCAAATTAATATTTGTAATTTTTATAAACTTCAGTGATGTTGTAGGACTAGCTGCATGAGACCACCAGCATGTCTCCCATGTTGAAGGCCTCCATGGTTTTCCTTTCACACATTACTGACAGGTAAACCACCCTGTCCTCTGGTTTGATTCAGTGGTCTGTAAGTACCCCCTCCTTGGCTTTGCTAGTTAGTACACCGATCCATATACATTCAAGATCCTGCACTTCTGAGCTATTAGTAACTTTAAAACAGGTAATGAGGTATATAATGTAGAGTGCCGCCCCCATCTCTTTTATTCACCATATACTTCCAGAACAGGTTATAGGCAGTGATTTTAACATTCCAATCATGTGAATCATCCCACCAGGTTTCAGTAATTTATTCAAATTTATTCGTAATAAGATTTTCCAGTTCTTCTTGCTTCTTATCCAGACTCCTAGCGTCAAAAATTTTCTTCACAATCTGTCACATTGGTTCAATTTGTTTTCAATATGTTGAGTTTGAACCACATTTGCTTTCTTAGCACGCTCCCTTTACATTGTTTAATGCCCTCCTGGCTGCTCCAGTGAGTCTCCAACGAAAGAGATTAGCCCTCCTACTCTTGTGCACATTGTCCATTTGTACAGCCGTCTCTCATATTGGAATGTGTCTCTGTGCTGCACAGTCATCCCTGGTGGACATGCCTCTCTCCTAGCTCCCATATACCTGGCCCCCAGTCCCCTCATTAAAGCATCTAAAACTGTACATTTGTAAAATACCCAGGGTCCCCGCTACATAATTTAGGTGTAATGTGCTGTAAAAGATACATAGCCTCACCTGTCATCATGTTTGTGCTTTCTCTGAAACAGTGATCTTGACTGTTTTTGTCTTAACTGGATATTCTTTTCCCCTAACTTGTAAGCCATCCAGCATCTTCCACGCAAGTATTAGAAGACCCCACTTCTTGCAAAAAGTGTTCAACTCTGCCACTCCACTGCTGATTCGGGAGCTGTATGCTTGTTCACTGCATTAGCTGGACCATGAATGATGAGAGCGCAAACATCCAGCCCATATTACCAAAGCCTGACTTCCCTAGCATTACTAACCTTATTGTCCAGTGAAGAAATAGAGGGAGATAATTTGTTGAATCATATGTGATCATCCTGAACTGCTCCAAGATTTTTCTCATCAGTTTCACATCTTTGAGGAGTTAATCTGACAGTAAAAAGAAAAATTTGAGAACATAAAAATATACATATTGCACTGCCAAACAGTAGAAAACCCTTTTAGTTATTATTAACTAATTTATTTTTCTCCCTTTAAATTTAGTATCTGAATCATTGTGACTGAGGCAATAACACTGTTAAATATCTCAGGGAAGGCATTTCACAAATCCATCTAGCAATAACCTAAAACTTTTTTTCAGCTGGGTTTACATAATCACATTGTGTAATTTTGCCTTTGACAATAAGTAGTGCACTTTTTATGAAGGACTTTTATCCAAAATGCTAGAAATATTTAAGGAAATAAATCATCTTAATTATTACAATTAATAGAGGCAAGATTTATTCTTAAATCATGGATGTTCCTTTCTAATTAAATTCAAATGTGTTTAATACCTCTCAAGAGTGTTAAGATAATAAGTAGTCCTTTTTTGGACCTTAATATCCTTGATCCCTGTCAATAATTATATTAGGTGACTAATAAAACATGATGCCCAGCATTTTTTAAATCTTTATCTTTCTTTTCTGTCTCATTAACAGAAATGAATAGGTTTGCTCATGGACAGTGCCTAATCTTGAGTATTCAATGTTGCTCAAGGTCACTCCAAATAAATTCTATGGATTTTTGGTTACTCCTGTTCTCCTTGGAATATTCATATATAAACTACACTTTTAATATATTTGTTAATTGCCACAATAGGTTTCTCTTTACCCCTCATGTATAATATATATGCTTATTCATTGATTATAAGGCCAGAAGGGACTATTGTGACCATGTAGTCCATGATAACCTTATTTTGTGATCCCACCAAATGTCATAAGATAAACAATGCCTGACTGGATCAGTATTTGAATGGGAAACTCCACAGAACACCTTCAGTTATGCCAAGTAGTTTATCTGGAAAATGAAAACATTATAAAAAGAGAGCATTTCTATTGTAACAGGGGACAATGATTATAGTCAGATTTTTAAACACTGGCCTCAATTTTTGCAGGTGCAATTTTGCACACTTGATGGTTGTTCTGTCTTACCAAGAAGCCATGCCACTGCTCACTGAAGATTGACCCTTCCTTGAGGCCTTAACTTCCTTACTGAGGTACAGTGTATTGTGCTAGGAAGAGGGACAGCCTGCAAACCTACCAAAGACAGTAAAGACCTGACCTGAAGAAGAGCTCTCTGGAGCTCAGAAGCTTCTCTCTTTCACCAACGGAAGTTGGTCCTTTAAAAGATATCACCTCACCCACCTTGTCTCTCATATCCTGTGACCAACACAGCTACAACAACACTGCAAAGAAAAATAGAAAAAGGAATTTCTGGCTCCTGAGACTATTTGGAAAACCTAAAACTGGACACCACCATTATGATTAGAGGGCATATTCTTTCGATGGATGATAAGGTTGTGGCTTCACCCACTTCTTTAAAATGCTTCCATCTTCCCATAGGTATGTTATTGTTCTAATACTTATTCTACTTAATTTTAGGCCCTTAAAACCATATTAGGTCATATTAGGAATTATTCTTAATATATATACATTTAAGCCATATTGATATTAAAGAACTCCATTCATATTGGCCACAGTGAATTGTCTCTGCTCCTACATGAAAAAATAATACAGTAATCCTTTGTTTGTGTTCCCATTAGGCCTCCTCTCCACAATATGTTTATTAATAAACGTACAGTGGCTTCCTTTTTCACTATTGGTACCTTGAAGGACATAGTGACAGACAGATGGTCTCTTGTTTCTAGATCATTCCATTCTGTGAGTAATCGCCCATTTAAACTGAAAGGCTTGATACAAAATATTTTTTAAAGCTGACAAGGTTTGTTGACACAGTCATATCCTCCTACTTGTGTATTAATGCAACAAATTTTGTATTGTGGCCCATTATAAAAGGTCAGCCTTTGTCAACATTCCTGGTAAATTTGCCAAAGGCAAGGATGTACTTCTTAGCTTCTTATCAAAATCTAAAACCAGATCCAAGATAGATTCTAACTCATTGTAAAACATTTTGGAATACCTTGAGCACAAAAAGATCTGTATAAAATATACTCAATAAAATCAAATTAAATAAATAATAAATTCAATAAATTCAAAGAAAATCTAGTATATAGTATATCTTCTCCATTAGCACAGCTGGCAGAACTTCTTTAATCCAACTGATTAGCAATACAGACAGTTCCTTATTCAAATTACAGAACAAAAATTAGTGCTTGCAAAAGCAGGAATGCTGCTGACATCAATCTAACAAATATCGTGTGCTAATATTTTGTGTATACAGTATTTGTATTTGACATTGGAGTCAGGACTAAACCAACATATATTTCTATTGTTGTGTATTTGTAGTAATAATTAATGAAGAGTCCAAAAGTGAATTAAAAAGGTAATAATTATTAAGAGAAAGATTAATTATGCTAAGTTTAACTGAAGTGGCAGGAACAAGCTGGAAGAGAGAACCCTTACATTCCTCAGCTGAACAAACTCCTGTTGGCTGATCACATTTTGAATCATGATACTCTATTTAACTGCTTGTGGGAGCAACTAGTAACAAATTAACTCTTTTAAGCAGGTCACTGTAGCAGAGCAGCCGCCTCCTGAGTGCCCCATCAAGGCCAGGGGTGGCTCTGCAGCACCCTGCCTTTGTTACCCTCTCAGTGAGGTAGCAATATGTTCACTTTAACAGCCTATAGAGAGAACCCAAACACTCTGCATCAGCATCTCTTTAATGGTGCCTTCTGGAAAAGTACTTAAACAACAGTTTGCAGGCTCTTACCTCAGAGCCCAGGCTACATTTAGAAGCCCCTAAACAAAAACCTCTCTGAGTTGCAGCAACAGCTCCTTCTTGTGTAAGGACTCAGGCTTAGTCAGGGTCTCTTGGATACATTTACAGAGCAAGCAGAAACCAGCCACAGCAAGTCTCCGAGCCCAGGTCTACAGACTCAGGCTCATGGTGCTTGCCATACAGCACTAAAACCAGTTGTGCAGATGCTGTGGCTTGGGCAGGAGCTCAGGCTCTGAAGCCCACCCCCTCCCTGGGCTTCAGAGTCCAAGCCTGAATGTCTACATGGCTATTTTTAGAGCTCTTGGGAGACCCAGGAGTCTATAACCTGGCCTCTGAGACTTGCTGCTGCAGTTTTCTGCTTGCCGTGTAGACTCATCCTCACAGGCCTCCCTATCTGGAGACCTTTGTAATCCCTGCCTTCTGTTTGTTCAGAGTATCTCTGTCAGGCCTCCCCGCCTACAGAGCTCTATATCCCTTCTCTCGCCCTTTGGAGCTCCTTAAACATTCACCTATCCCACAACTATGAAGGAGGCATCAGAATTCTCCTTCAAGATACCCACCTCGTTTACTGAATAATTAATCAAGAAATATTTTGAAAAATATCTGGAAAAACTGAGATTATTTTTATTACAATGTAATTTGGATGTTGTAAAGTAATCCTATGGAAAACACCATGCAATTAAACCCTCAACATCCAAGTTATTTTTGAATAATGGCAGTATAACAATCTCTTTCAAGATAGTTTCAGAAAACTTGAGTGCTAATTCATTCTACTATTTTTGTAACAGAAGCACTGATTTGGTACCACTTGCCTAGAAGGATTTAAGCTGTGTAAACTCAAAAGCAGCAAAACATATATTTTCCCAGTGTCTGGTGTATGCAATTTAAAATAGAATAGTGTAACACTCTAGAAGATGCACTCTTCTTTCAATCTGTGTGCACACAATCCTGATGAAAGTTGTGTTCATGCATCAGGAGCAAATATAATCCACAATTTCAAAGAAATTTCTCCGTCCCTATTTTATGGACTAAAATATACTTACAGTTCAGTGGGACAGATATTGTGCATATTTGGCACACATTTTTATATTTTAAAAATATTTTTTTTTTCATATGAATGTATTATTGCTCTTTTTCTTCATATTTAGGCTCAGTTCTGCTACCATTGAACTCTGTGGCAAAACTTCAGTTTACTTCAGTGGGATCAAGATTGGGGCTTTATAAAGAAGAGAGCTGAAGTTTAATTATTATTAGGCTGTCCCCACTGCCTACTGTGTTATAGCTTGATATATATTGTGATGGGGCAAGGCCAGATGGCTATAGAAAAGTAGTGGGAAATATATTAGCTCCAGGCTAAACAAATCCCTGGTACCAGGATAAGTGAAATGGCAGCTGCTCCAGGTCAATTAAGACACCTGGGGCCATTTAAGAACTTTCCAGAAGGCAGGGAGAAGGCTAGGTTGATTGGGACACCTGAAGCCAATCAGGGGCTGGCTGAAACTAGTTAAAAGCCTCCCAGTTAGTCAGGTGGGGATGCATGTCAGAAGCTGTGGGAGGAAGTTGCGCTGTTGGAGAGGCTGAGTAGTACACACCATATCAGGCACAAGAAAGGAGGCCCTGAGGTAAGGGTGAAGTGGAGCTTGAGGAAGTGAGGGCTGCTGTGGGGGAAGTAGCCCAGGGAATTGTACGTCATGTTTCTAAGAGGTCAGCTACCATAGCTGATACTATTAGGGTCCCTGGGCTGGAGCTTGGAGTAGAGGGTGGGCCTGGGCTCCCTCCCCCACACCTTCACCCCCTGATTAATCACTGAGACTGGGAGACAACAGAGACTGTGCAAGAAAGGATAACTTCACCTCACCTCCCTCACTGGCTTATGATGAAAATGGCTCAGTAGACAGTGACCCTTGTCTCTAGAGAGAGAAGGGTTACATGCAGGGTCATGGTGAGCCTCTGAGGCTAGCGAAATCCGCCAGGAAATGTGGGACCCACGGCGGCAAGGACAGAGCTTTGTCACAATATATACAAGACATAACACTGCAGGCTATGGGGACTCTTTGAGCTTTGTATGGCTAATATGTAAAGAAGCAGTCCTTATTTTATTTATTATTGTAATAATTTATTATTTATTCAGTTCTTAGCATTGTGATGATGCCTAAGAATCCCAGTCATGGATTTGGGCCCCATATTGCCAGGCATTATATAAACACATAAAAAGATGGACCCAAAACAAAAAAAAATCTGTCTATCTGTATATATAAGAAAGAGTTTTTGGACAGATTTACGCATCTCCTCCAAAAAGAAACCACTTCTCTCAGCCTAGGTGAGACATTTAAGACTGGTGGTTGAATGAATCATGAGAATTGGTTATCTAAAGTAAGTCATTACAACTGAAAAATTATGTTTATATGTACATCTGGGATATAGACTAACTGAGGCATCATCTTTATATTTTTGTCTCCATATAAAGATACTTGTTGGAAACTACACATATGTATTGGAGAGTTATACCTAGTCTACCATATTAATACAAGTATAGAGCCAAATGCTGAAGTTTTTACTCCATCATTACTGAGTCCTTACTCTGGCAAAACTGGAGTTTTAACTACATAAAAATGTAGTAAGAACTTCAGGATTTGGGGCTCATAGCTTCTATTAAAATGAAGTAATAGATGGCACAAAGATGCCAGGATTTAAGCAGGTTAGTGACAAAACACCAGTGTACATTTTTACTGTAATTAAGATGATGATGTATTACAATTTTTTATCCCCCAATTATTTTTCAAGGTGCTATGTAGTAATTTTGAAATGAATACTGATTCACCCAGGTTGCCGAAGAATAAAACCTTGTAATGTGTTTGAGTTCTATTTTCAGAATAATAATATATTATCAATCTCAGGATCCAACATCGGAAATAAGGGCAAGATTATTCTCATACCATAATTGTTCACAGACATTACTTAATATAAGAAGAACAATCATGGCCCTCATTAATATATTAACCTATGGTCAGTCTAGCATCTAAGCAGGCATTGCAATGTGCTGTATGAGGCATTTAGGTTTAGAAGTGACCTTGAATTTCTCAGTTTCCTCATTAGTGTTGGTTGGGATCGTTCCATGGCTACATTCCCAGTCTGCATCCGAAGGGTGCTGGTCACATCAATCTTAAACACTGGTCCATAGAATAATGTTTCATGTTGGCTTTGAAGAAATCTAATCATTCTGCTTAATCACTTCTATTTCTTCCTGAAGTCTGGAAGCTAGTAGGCTGAGTCCTAGTTTTACATTCTTTTGAAATTTAGCCACAGTCTTTTTGTCTGGCATCAGAATCCCACACAAATATAGGGTGTCAGATACTCATGACATCCAATCAGATATGTTGTATCAAAATTCACTTTTAGCATGAACTAGGATAATTTCCATTTGCACTCAGGCCAACACTTCTAAAGAAAAATTAGAAGCAAGTTTATTTACATATTTAAATATGCAAATCAAACCTGACGACTATGTTGTTATTTGTCTCTTCAAGAGAGTGACTTTCTCGCTGAAATTCTTGCTGAAGGATGGGAGAAATTGAGCTCAGGTATGCAACATTAGGGTTGGAGTAGGAAAATTTTGCATCCTTCTCTGAATTGACAATAATAGAGATGTGCTTGTACTAAACTCTTAGAGTCTAACACCACTTCACCACTACCAACTCTGAAGAAGTTACGATCAAGTTCAGTATCTGAACCTTTCATCTCAGACCTCTCTAATAATAATAATTCTTGCACAGCACTTTTCATCTTCACGGTGCTTTGCAAAGATTGTCTAATCAATCCTTGCAATATTGCTATGAGGTAGGTAAATGCTATTATAACTATTTTACACAGGAGGAAATTGAACCAAGGAGGTTAAGTGACTTGCACACAGCAAGCCAGTAATAGAGTCAGGATTAGGATTCAAGTGTTCCTGGTCCTATGCTCAGGCTACTAGACCAAACTTCTATCAATATTGCAGTGGAAATGGGAGGAAACCATGATGAATTAACACAGCAGCTTTAACTAACACTGAACCAAATTCTGTGTTTTGTTCTATTTGTGTGGATGCCTAAGAAAGGAAATGAGTTCTGTATCTATATAGTTCACCCCTGGACAGATAACCTTTATCACTTGTGGCCACCTTCTGCTATACAAACAAATGTGTGTAAAGCATACAGACATAAATGTCCATACATATGCAGACCTCTCAAGTACGCAGGAATATTACACCTGACTGATGAAAGTTATTCCACCTGAAAGCTGGAATAACTCACATGTAGAACTCAGCATTAATTATGGGCATGGGAATGTTAAAATACCTCTTTGATCTTTGTACAGCTGACATGTAGAGGAGCACTCCTTATTTTATTTATTATTTATTCACTTCTTAGACCCCATTTTAACATTTTAAATTATTTATATTCTTTATGTCTTTTTCTTCCATTTTCTCAAGGGAAAGATCCCTGTTGACTTCAGTGGGCTTTGGATCAGACCCACGTACTGTACGGTTTAATCAAGATTCTGGAGTCAAGTTGATTGGAGAAAGGGCACAGCATTTTTATTAATGGCATGAACACTCCACTCAGTCTGAGTCTGCTCAGGCTTTCTGGGAATACGTAGTTCACACTGGGCATAAGAAACATAGGCTTAAACATAAGCATAAACAGCCAGCTCCATTCTTATTTGCATAGTCACTCCTATGCTGGTAGCATGATACTTACCCTTATATGTGTTTTTCTTATTTTCATTTTAAAAACAATTAGAGGGGTTATATTCATTAGATAACAGTGACTGTTACTGGTTTTCATTTATTTAATTAATGTATTCATTTCTGTTTATTCTTGAGTTTGCTTCCTCCCCCACTAAAAACTGCCATGTCAAAATTACAGCCATAGTTATAGTTTAATGAAAATAAGGACTGACACTGAGGGTGAAATTGGGGCAGAGAATGACATATCCTATGTTAAAATAAATATGTTTTACAAATATGGAGAGAGGACAGAGGGAAAAGGAAATGTCCCTTGTTAAATATTTACCACTTGAGCTCTTATGAAAACCACACTATAAGTGACAAAATAATATGATAAGTGTTCCCAGGGGTAGGTCAACTTTCAGCTTAGAGTTAAGTCTCCCAGAGAGGGAAGAATTATAGTTCTTGGCACGTACACATTAATTATATAAATTTCATAAAGGAAATGCAAAGTCCCATAATGTGAGATTCTGATTAATGAGGCTATCCTGATTTACTGTTGTGTGTTTTTGAACTGTGATATTTAAAAATCAGCTAATTTAAAAGCTAGTTTTTAGGTACAACCTTACTATTCCTACATAATTTCTCTTAATAAAGGAAAGTCATTCTGATTATACTTTTCCAGTTGCCCCATGTCACATATTAGATGATCTATTTATAGTTTGGGGCATAATAAAATAGAAATTGTAGTGGATTGGGGAAATGGGTTCCTACCTTCCTCCAACATATTTACGATTTTTGTCTGTCTTCTAACTATTCATAATAATACTGTGCATTTCTATAGCTCCTTCCTTCCAATGAAATAAAACAGTTTTATAAAGATTAATGAATTTAGATTCATAATGTACCTCATGCGGTAGGTAAAGTGCATTATCCCTTTTTTACACAGGAGGAAACTGCAGCACAGAAAAGTTAGATCACTTCTCCGAGGCTGCATAGGCAGCATGTGGCAGGGCTGGGAATAAGGCCATGGCTGAGATTTTCCAGAGTGACCATCAGTTTTGAGTACCTCAGTTTTCACTTATCTGACTAGAGAGACCTGTTTTTCAGGAAGTGCTGAGCATCCAGCCTCTGAAATCCAAAGTTCCGGGCAACCTTGACATACATTTAAAATATGTTATATTACTGTAGCACCTAGGTGCCCCAGTCGTGGGCCAGAGTCCCATTGTGCTAGGCACTGTACAAACAGAATAAAAAGACGGTTCCCACCCCAAGGATCTTACAATCTAAGTATAAGACAAGAGACTACAGATGGATGCACACAGAAGGGGCAGTGCAAGGAGTCAGCCTGATAGGCAGTGGTCTCAACACACCGACAGCCTAACTGTTGTCAGGAATAAAAGTTACAAAACAGAACCATTCAAAGCAGCCACACTTCTCTTTCCTTCTACCCTACCATACATCATTTAATCTCCAGTCATGTGACCCAGTTTAAAACCCCCATCACACTTTCCCATCACTGCCCACTGAAACAGACAGCGTTCATAGCACGTATAGGTCAACAAATTGAGCCTGTTTTGACACTTTATTTGGGGAGAGCATTCCAAAAGAAAGGGGCTCTTACACAGAATGCTCTGAGAGCATGACACAGGGACAGATGCAACCTCTTGAGAATGCAGGTAGCAAGCTAGGCAGCATGTGGATCCCATTGATAATATATGCTGCTATGAGAAGCTCTGGCTATTTAGATAATTTCATTCTGGCACAAATCCTTCAACTTAAATACTGTAGTTACTCTGACACAAAGTGGTACTCATGCATATTTAGAAAGAAGCAGCCCTTTTCCTCCACTAACGCTGCTTGAGCCTTTTCCTATGGTTAGAAATATTAAGAGGTTCACAATGACAAACTAAAAAAAGAGCCAACATCTACCTATCTTAGGTAATTACATGGCACCATCACCATGCCATCTGGTATGGTAGTCAGGAGAGAGTAGCAGAAGCCAAGGTAAAAGGAAAACTCTCCTTTTCTAGAGATCAATCTAAAAAACCAAAATCCACAAAAAGTTTCAGAGAAAGTTTACTGATGAAGAAGACCTCAATAGCAAGCACAAATACACAAGAACAACACATCTGTTAGAAGTCCTTTCCAATGAATCATGTCATCATGTCTCTGCTACTTGCTGTCTGTTGCTTGTGTCACTATCCATATGAAGTCCACCCCCAAAAATGCTCCCACAATTTGTAATGCTGCTCTGGTTGCTAATCTGAGCATGATGGTTAGAAAATATGATGGGTGCTTATGCATGGCAAGAAAGTTAGAAAGGGTAGTGAAACTACTAAGCACAAGGGAATTTTTAATCACTAGTAGTTCAATTTGCAAGGGACTGCCATATTGTCCATACCCTAATGCACTGTGAAATCTATATTCACTAGCAATAGAAGTTCATCAACAATAGTCATAAAACAATGATCCACAGCATTTTAGCAAAGTATTTGAAATATGTGCATCAATTTATTAGTTCAAGCATGCTGTCAGAGTTGTGCAAAACTAGTGAATTAGTTCATGAAAAAAATACTACTTTGTTTTATGCAATGTTAAACTTAATTGTTGTTGATGTTTGAATTTGTTTGAAATTTTGCTTTTTTTTAAATTCTGACAAGGTGGCTATTTTAGTTTTACAAACATAATTCCATTTTTTATTTTTATATATATATACATTGCCAAAGCTAAATGCCCATTTTCATTCAAATTTCTGAATGTAACATATCATTCAGTCAAAATATGCCTTCCAGACTTTGTATTGAAATATGAAGTAAGGAAAGGACTCAAATATTGAGTAGTTTTGCTTTCTCTGAGACTCTTTTGAGAGATGGCATAATCTGTGAGAGTAACTATTCATTGGAACACTTTACCGAGGGTCGTGGAGAATTCTCCATCACTGACAATTTTTAAATCAAGGTTAGATTTGTTTCTAAAAGATATGCCCGAGGAATTATTCTGGGAAAGTTCTATGGTCTCTGTTATACAGAAGGACAGACTGTATGATCACAATTTTGAGTCATTACTAGCCCCTGAATGCCAAAGCACGACAAGACAGAAGGAGGGTACAAATTTTAAAGAGATGGCTGGAAAAGGCATCAAATGTTTACTCATTCCTTATCAGCTATATTAGTCTAGCATCCCAGGCTTCTGGAATACAGATTATTGCCAGCAAAGCTACTAATAGGATGCAAATCGCATAGGAGTTTTGCATGCATGAGCAGAATAAGAATGAATTTGCGCATAAAAATATAGTTTAAAATATAACAAAGGAAATGCTTGACAAATCAACAGAACATCTTGTGCCACTGAAGGAGAAATGTATTATGCATAAAGGCCTTTCAATCTTGGAACAAGAGCGCTGCGTTCTGAAGCAAGTGTCACGTAGGACGTATGATGTAATGACTAAAAACGGGAAAATGCACAGAAGGGACAAAAATCATCTTCTGGAAATTAATGAGACATTAAAGTTTCAGCCAGAACTGGATACAAATATTCATTCAGCACTCGCCTGGACAAGACCTTATAGAGATGAGCCAGGAGTCCGGGTACAAAGAGTCCACTTGCAGGATACTTGCAAGGGATAAAAATAATACAAAGCTGGCAATTGGTCTTCTTGTTGGCAGTCTCAGCAGTGGCACCAAGGGCATGGATAGTGAACTCCTCTTTTATTCTCAGGCTCTCTCAAATTAGAAGAACAGGCCCCACATGTGGGGTTAGATAATGTCTAGATGGAACCTGAAATTCCTCTCCCACTTTTTTTATTTATAACCTTGAAAACAGAAAATGCAAGATTTCTGTAAAAGATTTCTTGCATGCCTGAATCAGTTCTAACTTAATAAGGTAACTAACAAAAAGCAGCAGGGTTTTCCCTGCAGCGATTCCACCCAACTACTGGGGCTGCTGTGTGTTGGAACCAAATGCAAAGATAATTGTCTCTCTTCCCCCAATGTCAGTTCTTTGCTGGAGCCCTGTAAGCCTGGAGAAAGCAGCCAGAAGGCTCGGGGACAGAGGCTCAGGAAGGAACAGCTGGGTAAAACAGAAGGCAGGGTCTGCGGGAGTGAATCCTCATTCAGGATACCCTACCCCTCCAGCTCCCCCACATAATCCTCTAGGCTCCAACCTCAAGTTTGCACTACCTCTTCCGTTATTAGAGACCTTCATTTTTCTGGTCTGTCCAAGCTGTGCCTTTCACTACTATTCAACCCATTTAAAAAGGGGGGTACAGAATGCTACCAGGCTGCTGCGGCCTGCCCCCGCCGCGACAAGGGCCACGAGCCACGCGCGACAGGCCCGCCCCGCTGCCCCCTCCCGGGCCGCCCCAGCAGGTGGCGCTGCTGCCCCAGGCCGCGGCCCAGCGCGCCGGAAGCGGGCGGCGGCTGCCTGGCCGAGATGGCGGCGCCCAGGCGGCGCGGAGCCTGACGGTGGGCCCGGCCGCGGGGAGCATGGCGCGGGCGGCAGGGGCCCGGGGTGGCCGCGGCGGGAGCCGGCAGCCGGGCAGGCTGCAGAAGCTGCGGCTGGCGGTGCGGGAGTTCGTACAGGCGGCCGGGGGCCTCTCCCCTCCTCAGCCCGGGGTCCAGCCCGCGGGGGGCCGGGGCAGGAGGAGCCGCCGCGAGCTGAGGAAGGAGAAGCGCAGGCTCAAGCGCAGCCGCCGCCGCCGCCTGCACCACCAGGAGCCGGCCGCCGGTGAGGGGCCGGGCGAGTCAGGGGCTGGCCGGGGCGGGCAGACGCAGGGCGTGGGGCAATGCCCCCTCCCCGGCGCGGCCCCGGCCTCGTCGCCCCGGGGCCACCAGCGCCGGCCGCGCCCCCGCGAGGCAGCGAAGCGGCTGCCCCAGAAGGGAGCCAGCGCCGCCGCGGCGGCCTCTGCGCGGAAACGGGCCTTGCTGGCGGCCAACGAGGAGGAGGAGAAGGAGATCCGGCGGCTGGAGCGGCGCCTGGGGCTCAGCAAGCGCAGGAAGGCGGGAGCCTCCTCCCTGCCGCAGAGCTTCGCCCGGGATGGGCTGGGCTACGTGCTGGGGGCCCTGGAGCCCGAGGCCACCCTCTGCGGCCTGTATGAGGAGAGCAGCGAGGAGGAGGAGGCGGCGGCTGATGAGGGGCCCCTAGATCTGGATGAGGGGAAGGATGAAGTTGATAAGGAGGATCTAGACCTGGAGTCCCTAGATGATGATCAGGAGGGGGAGCTAGATGGGGAGGAGGAAGAAGAGGAGGGGAGGATGGAGGACACTTTAGAAACCTCAGGGGAGGCCGATATGGAAGGAAACTGGGAGGATGAGCGGAAAGGAAGCAGAAAGTTGCCCATGTCTCTAGAGGATTGTGGCGACCATAAACCCTGCAAAGCCAAGACCTCCAGAGAAGAGCAGGTACGTTGGGGGCAGGTTTTGCATCAAATAGCTTCAGGCTTTTCAAATACAATTTTGCACCCTTCTCATGAAGTTTCACTTCGGATCTGAGTTTTGTAAGGGATTGGAAATTGTCCTGACGAAGACATGCTATGTTCAGTAGACTGATGAACTGAGGACAATTTTATGCTATGTATTACAGGGTGACGTTTCCTGATGCTATGGGGATAGGGCAGTGCCCTGAAGCATGAGCATTGATAAACCTTGAAATGTATATGGAGGTTCTTGTTATGATTTTGCTATCATAGTTTCAGCATACCAGTAGGCCTACAGAAGCTAGCAATGGAAAAGACCTATCAGACCATTTATCCCATTGCTGACGGAGGATGTATCAGATACAGTATTGAATTGTGCATTTGTGAACACAGATGGTACATTTGGGGCCCAAGCACGCTTTTTGGAAGGCTTGCATAATTTCCATTGAGTTCTTGGAGAATTGGGACCTTGATTTGAGTTGATCCTAAGTGATAAGCTGGTGCATGTTTCTTTTTTGGATGCTGTTCAAGTTAGCTCCTTTAGCCTAATTTTGTACTATGGGTGTTGCATTACAATTACAAAAGCTTCATAGTGATTAGAAATAAACCTATGGTATACTTAATAATCCCATTTCTTATATTTAATTAAAAGATACTTTCAAATGAATATGAATTTATTTTTAAATAAGATTTTTTTTTTGTAACACGCTGCCCTATTTTCATGTTTTTCTCTTTTGATAAGAGTCTTTGCCATAGAGCTATGATGTATGTTCCCCCTCCAGCGAGAAGAGTTGATGAGACAATGGATGACAAAAAGAGGGAAGAACTGGGAAGACTGAAGAAAACCGTGAAAGGACTAATTAACAGGTAATATAACACATTAAAGTTGTTTAATTATTAGGCTGTGTTTACAGCAGCCACTGCTGAAGCCAGAGAGGGGAGTGGGTATGAGTTCTTTCTTGCAAACTGATTTTTTAAAATAAAAGTCAAATTTTGTGCATGCCATCTTTGACAGTATCTTTTTTTATTCTCAATTATTTTGAAGTACATTTATAGAAGTTGAAAAATCTATCAAAGAAGATATGTATTGATTGATAAGTGAATTTAAAACTTTGAGTTGAATTCCACAAATACTATTAGGTGTTGTAGGCCAAACATAATTCCATGGACATCAGTGGGACTATGTGTGGTTTAAAAAAAAAAATTGTAGAATCAGGCCCTTAATTTGTACAATCTGCACATGAACGAAGTAAGAGCATTAAAAAAAATACTATTAAAATTGCTGAGCCTTGAATCTCAGGAGAAGTGTGTATCTTATACTACTGAAGAATAGGTTTATAGCAATAATTGTGCATTACCATATATTTAATTGTGGCTTTTATATAAAAACATTCAGTTGACATTAATTTTAGTCTGTGCCTGTGGTTCTCAGGCTGGTACGCAGGCTATGATCCATTGGTATGCAGAATAAGAATTCATTATAACTACACTGAATATATTACAAACATGAGGATGAGTACTTTTAGATTTTAGATATGGTATGTTATGGTCTTTTGTGCATCTGACAGTCTTTTGCTCATCACCGCTTAGCATCATCAACTTTTTGCAAATACTACTACTTCATTTTTATATACAGTATCTCCTGAGAAGATGTGAACTAAATATTTGGGTATCTGAATTATTCTGATGAACAGGAAAGATCCAAAATCTGTTTCAAATATTTGTCCCTTTTTTCTTTTTGAGCTACTAGTTGAATAAAAGATTAAAACATTAAAAATAAAACATTTGTTGTTTTGGATTAAAAGCAATATTAAATTGAAAAAAAAGTGGGGATATATACTCAGAAAGAAGAAATGGAAAGCTAAAGCAAACACTGAATTTTATTTCCCAATAGGTTGAGTGAACCAAATTTGGCCTCCATAAGTGGACAGTTGGAAGAGCTATACATGACTAACAGTAGAAAGGACATGAATGAAACTCTAACAGATGTTCTTATGAATGCTTGTGTTACTGCAGCCGTAATGCCAGTTAGATTGATGATGGAGCATGTCCTTTTGGTCAGCATTCTTCATCATACTGTGGGAATTGAGGTAACTTTTTGCCTGGGCTTGTTTTATTTTCTAATCACGTTGCACAGTACTTTCTATGGTGCTTTATCCAGGTTCTTTTCTGAATGTGTGGTTTCTGAAATTGTTAGAACGTAAGTATATGGTGTCCCTGAAATTACACCTCACTATATAGCAATATGGGCTGACTTGTGGTTGCAGTTATGGTTTAGTAGGCTCTCGCAAGTGACAAGCACTTATGCTTGTTACTGCATCTGAATGAGTAATTTCTTCTATAAATTATTGGTCACCTTTATAAAGTGTAACATATCTCATTGAGACCATTAGTGCCTTATATTCCTACCTGCATCTATCTGTATGTTGAAAAATTTCTTAAAGCTACTATTTTTTCTATCTTTAACTACAATTATCCAGTTCTGTTCTATGGCTACTTTAGAACATCATTCTTGAGTCCTATATATCCAACTACAGAATTCATTAAAACCATTTTAGAGTAAAAAAATCCACCTGCATCTGAGGAACCCCACTAAAGCCCGATCCTACATACACTTACGCATGCATGTGAGTAGTCCCACTGAAGTCAGTGGGTTGGCTTGCAGCTATAAGTGTTTGCAGGATCAGGGCATTTGACACACACCAAGCAACTTTTTGAGGATTGGTTGTATTTTCAGGCTTGACAATATCGGGTCAAAATAAACTTAAGCTTTGTCTGCTAATATGAAGGACATGTTGGAACAGGTAATGTCAAAGGGAAGTTATTGCAGGAGTTTAGATAATTTCACTGAAACTTTTGCCAAGAGACAATGAGCTGTTTCAGGATGCTGTTCCCATAAAGCTTTATTCTGATTCTGTAATGCAGAAACATAATTGAAAGAACTCATATAAAAGATATATTCAAGTAGTTCTTGCGTCTGTAATGTGTTGACCTTGATGAGGTGGAAATATTTCTGTATTAGCTGTTCTAAAAAACAAACTAAATATCAGAGGGGCACAATCATGTTAACTTTTCTATGTGCAACCTTTGCATTATAGTAAATTTATTTTTACTCCTTTTGTTCCTTTAAAGGGTGGTTCTTAACCCACATTTGACTTGAAAATTTTGGCACTGTTTTAATAGTAACCCCCATCTTTTTATAAGTTTAAAATTATTAAATGTAGTCAACCAGTTTCTAGACTCTCACGTAGACCATTGACTTAGCTTCTGAAGTCTACATCACAACTAATTGGGACTACTTGAATGCATTATTAAGCACTCAAGTTTGTTCTTTGAAAAAGATACAGGATATTAAATGCACAAAACTGTGATAAGGTAACATTAAGGTTGCAGTTAAAATTGATTCAGAAAATGCAAAAATTAAGGTCTTGTAGCAATGTTTGTATGCTATGCAGCATATACATAATACTCCTGTTCATTCTTGTTGAACATGCAGCTTGACATATCAGTGTGCCATAAAATGTACGCCTTAAACCATTCTGGCAGTGTAATGCAACCATGTCAGCATTGCTGATGAAACCGTAACTTTTACACATTTCCTGACTGATTTTAGCTGCAACATTAACGTTATAACAATTTTTTTAATTGTATAACTCAATTTTAAAAAATGAATATTTGACAGGTGATCAGTCCACAATTTAAATGTATATTTTTGGCACACTTTTTTGTAGGCTCAGTTTTCTGTAGATAAATATAAAGAGGTCTGTCATTTTCTGGGTAATTTTTCCCATATTGTATCTGTTTGGCAAGTTGACTCTGACTCTTATCTCCAGTAGGAAGACAAGCAGTCGTGCTAAGTACTAAGTGCTAAGTTTAACCAGGAGCTGGAAAAAAGTGCTTTTCTTGTTATCAGGCTTTTCCTGGCCAATAATGTTTTTAATCTAAAAAGTGAATCTTTACCCATATATGGTTTATTTTTGTATGGCGCATAAGATGTTTCCTAGTATGAAAATGACTGAGTAAGGCTGCAAGTTTGTCACGGAAGTCACGTATTCCGTAACTTTCCATGACTTCTGCAGCGGTCTGTGCTGGGGCAGTCTCGGGCTACTGCGCCCCCTTTTCCTCCCCTCACCCCAACCCCCGCAGCAACAGAGTTTGGGTGTGGGAGCGGGCAGGGGGTTGGCTGGGACACGGCCAATGGGAGCTTTAGGGGCGGTGCCTCCAGGAGGAGGCACCACGCAGAGCTGCCTGTCCATGCTTCCGCCTAGCAGCTGAGCGAGGGGGATGTCGCCGCTTCCAGGGAGCCCCACAGGTAAGCGCCAACCAGAGCCCTCCTCACCTCGTCCCAGCCCCAACCACTTTCCCACACCCAAACTCTGCTGCTGCTGCGGGGGAGGAGGCGCAGAGCCAGGTAGGGAGCCTGCTGGCCCCACCAACCCCCCTAGCACCAGCAGAGATCCTCCGCCATGCACTGCTGCCTGTGCCCCCCCTGCACCAGCGGGTTTCCGAGGCCACATGCCGCCACCCTCCCCCAGCACCAGCGGGTTTCCGGGCAAATTATCTTCTTCCCCACCCCCAAGTTTTAGTCAGGGGTATATGGTAAAAGTCATGGACAGGTCAGAGGCTGTGAATTTTTGTTTACTGCCTGTGACCTGTCTGTGACTTTTACTAAAAATACCCATGACTAAAACGTAGCCTGAACGTAGTGATAATGAGTAGCATTAGTCTGCCATGCTCCCAGCTGCCAATCTATGTTGCATTGAGAAATGTTTCCAGTTTTCGTTGTCTAAACAAATCTTTTCTAGTAAGTCATTAGCTTGATTTCATCAAGCCTACTTTTACTACCAAATAAAGGTATAAAAAGATAACTGGATTATATATGTAAATACATAATTTCAAGTAAAGTGAAATGGATACCAGGCAAATAATATGTTTCTTAAAAAATATGTATGGAACTGATAGCTTAGAGTTCATATAGAAAATCAATGTTGGGAACAACAGTTTTCCTATAAGTTAATTTTTGTTTGTTTCCCATTGCTTATGCTTTTTGCAGATAAAATTGCGGGGGGGGGGGGAGGGTCTACATATGCAAAATGCTTAATTGGTTTCTAATATTCTTTTTCTTTTCATACAACTGTTGCCAGGTTGGTGCTCACTTTTTGGAGGCTGTGGTGAGGAAATCTGATGAATTTTACAAAAGTGACACTGAAGGGAAAGAATGCGATAACCTGTTTGCCTTGATTGGCCATCTGTATAACTTTCACGTAGTGCATTCGCTGCTGATCTTTGATATTCTCAAGACACTTGTTAGCACTTTTACAGAAAAGGACATTGAACTGATTTTGCTCCTTCTGAAAAATGTGGGCTTTTCCTTGAGAAAAGATGATGCTTTGGCCCTGAAGGATCTGATTAGTGAGTCCCAGAACAAAGCAAATGCTGTGGGGAAGAAATTTCAGGACCAGTCTAGAGTATGTATGCATTTTGAATACGTTTGGGCACAAACTTCCCAGCGTGAACAGAATTCATCTGGGACTTGGTTGAATCTGTTAATTTGCCAAATTGTTTAATTTTTGTATTAAGTTTATCTATTAAAATTGTTTCATGCGATAGTCTGATTAGACCTTAAGATAGTGTTAGCATCCAATTAGATTATTGTTGCATTAGCTTACTTAACATATAGAAAATAATGAGCACTTAAAAGTTTGTTCTCAGAGCATAGACACCAGCATGCCCTGAAATAGTTGTCTGCTTTGTGTGTTATGCAAATGATGATGCATCTACTTCATGGAATAATACAGTTTGTACACTTAAAAGTCCAAAATAATTCAACAGCTGTAGTATTGTTTAGCAAAATTAGATTTGAATCTAAACTTAGCACAAATACATGTAGTGGGAATTAAAATGAATATTGGTTTTTAGCTAGTATTCTTTATTTGTGAGGTCATAATCTAGATTCCAGAATGTATTGCTAGGTGAGATGCTTATGCATGCGCAGTAATACGTTCAAGATACATTTTCCACTTGTTAAATAACATTTTTTTCCAGCACGTCTGCCATACTGTTGTTTCTTTTACCCACAGATTCGCTTTATGCTAGAGACGATGCTGGCACTAAAAAACAATGACATGCGGAAAATCCCAGGTTATGACCCTGAGCCAGTTGAGAAGTTGCGCAAGCTGCAGAGAACACTGGTAAAAATGTTGTATTTTAGTATGTTAGTGGGCGCTGTTACTTCTCCTAAATCATACTTTTGGAAGTAATTGCAAGATCCTTTTTTAAGCTACTAGTAAAATACTGTAGACCAGATGACTTGCTAATATTACTTTGGAATTTGTGTAACAGCGCAGGTTGAACAATACATTGTGAAAAGTGCCTTTTGTCCCCAAGAATTTCAAATGACTTTACGGACTGTATACAGAGAACACCACTGAAATGCAGCCATCTCTGGATGTTAGTCAGCACCCATCACAGTGCAAAACATTTAGAGAGAGACACTTTTTTTATCCAAGGACACTGAGACAGATCCCTGTGCTTACAGACAGTCTTGTGGGATCTTTTGATGTTTGTGTAGAGCAGACCAAGATATCATCCCTGGTGTTGAGTTCCTGCAACTCCCATTGACTTCAGCAGGATTTGTGAATGCTCAGCCTTTGAGAATCAGGCCATTCATTTTTAAGATCTTACCTGAAAAACCCCACACAGTAAAATATGTACCTCTGCAGATTGAGAAGCTGCTATTCTCCTCAGGATTTTAGTTTGGTTCTAGAGAGTCCATGTATCTTAGATATGAGGCTTACACCATTAAGTCACTCTTCTGGTTCACTGTTGGGCTTTTTTTTCTGAAATTTGTGTAAATACAGAACACAGATGTCAGGAATTTAATACAGTAAGCTAGAGCCAGACATGTTGCAGGCAGGTGCTATAGAACCTTTTACACAGCTCTGCTAGTGCACTTGTAACATCTCTTCCCTTCCACTCGTTTCTTGATCAAGTATTAACTGTACAGAACTTTTGGTGATTTTATGTGAACAAAAATGTCCATTAGAAAATCGGACATTACAGTTTATTTTTAATTTACAACTCTAGATTAGAATTTGAACAAAGTTGTTGAGTTTGTGGATGGAGATAACCCACTGGCTTTGTCTTTTTGGTTGGAATTCATTTTTCTTTTTTAAATGCCACGAGCTCCTGGATTTAGGCACGCTCTTGTATTGTAAATCAAAATAAATGAGAGTGTGTTGATTTTGGCAGATCTTGTTTGGAGAGAGAGGTTGTGGGGAGAAAATCTGAGAGCATAGTCGGGAAATGTGTTAAATTATGCCGTGATCTAAACCCTTTGTTAGGGGAAAATAAGTCTCTTTGAAACTGAAAACATTTTATTGTTATAAAAGGTTCACAACAGTGGCTCTGGAAGAGAGACTCAACTTCGTGTGTCATTGGAATCTCTCCTCAATGCTGACCGGGTTGGCCGTTGGTGGATAGTAGGGTCATCTTGGAGCGGAGCACCAATGATTGATGGTACTAGCAGCAAGACTCAGCACAAATTGCCTGTTGGAAAGGTAAATATGAAGATTGCTATTAATCATTGAAAGTGCCAAGGCAATTTTGTCTTTGAGAAACATGAACAAATATCCTTGTGATACTGCGGTTAGTATTTGGACTTACGCTTGCCCTGGCCCTGAAATTCTCTCTTCCACCTTGTGGATTTGTAAACGACTTTGTGGTGCACTGTCATGTGAAATGGAAAAGGCAGACTCCAAATTGGAAATGGATTCCACAGTCTGTAGCCTTATAGGTAGGGCCAGCTGTACCCCTAGAAATCATATGGGTGAACTGTTTTTAAAAGTGCATGGTGAGAAGGGCATGGCCACTTAGAAAAGGACTGCTCATTTCATCACTTCCAGTCCAGTTTTGCTGGTCAGTTATCTGATCTCACTGCATGGAGGCCAAGTCCTGATACTCCTTATGTTCATCTCCAGTGGTAAGGTCACTAGGTCTTTGGACTGTTGCTTCACAACTCATTCCAGGTATGTATATATAATCCATATCAGAAAAGTTTCACTGAAATAGGTTTCCTATAGCAAGTAAATGTTATCGTTAGTAAATGTTTCTTTAAACGTGTTTCTTTTCAGTTGAGTTCAAAGATACTGGAGCTTGCTCGTAAGCAGCGAATGAACACGGACATCAGGAGAAATATATTTTGTGTCTTGATGAGTAGTGAAGACTTTTTGGATGCATTTGAAAAACTTTTGAAGTAAGTACACACCAGGATCCTGTTGAAATCCAGGGACAAATAGAAGTGCTATCTGGGTTGGAAACTTTTCAGGTTGCCTGGTTGCCACTCAGGGAGAGCAGGGGAAGTTGTGCACAGGGTAAGTGACGTCAGGCAGAGCAGCATAGAACTTCTAGTCTCGCCAGATGGGAAGGTGCCCAGAGGGACTAAGTGAGAATGGAGCAAAGAAAACTGATCTGGCTCAGGAGTAAGGAGTGGAGAAGGGGCCAAGCAGTGCAGCAGAACTGAGCTGCTAATCAGATGGGGGATAATGGGCCAAGATGTTGTCAGCCATAGGAATGATGCCATGGAAGAAAGCAGTGCAATCAGGGAGAAGTTAAAACTGAACCTCATTTTGAATGTGTCGTCTGTTACAGCTCTGATCAGAGGTCTGTGGTGACTGGTAAGGGAGAGATTGGGTCTGGGCTTTGTTGTGACTGTTATATAAATCAAAGGGAGTAACCTTTGCCAGAATGGCAAGCAACAGCTTAATTTGCAAATCAAATCAAAATAGGCTTTTTGGTAAAGTCAACTATAATTCCATTACGCTGTTTCTGTAAAATACAACTTTATTTTTAGACTGAGATGGAGTCTTTTTGGTACTTCGGTACAGCCTTTTCTATTGCAAAAACTTAGCTGTTACCACAGCAGAGGTCTGGCAGTTTTATTTGGAAATCAGTCCTTGACTTAGTACTGGCTATTTAAACACGTGTGTACAAAGTGATGTACACACAGACTTGGATGATGTAAAAACTATTTGAAAAATACCTAGAATACATTACACTAGCCTGTTTGGTGTGTGTGTGTTTTTTGTTTTGTTTTGTTTTGTTTTTGCAGAGGTATGTGTTAATACCAACTGAAGGCCCTTGTAATCAGAAAGAATGTGGCATAGAAGAATATGCTAAAATAAGGATTATGATAAACATAAACATGTTTTCCAGAATTATAGAAATCTAAATTTCCTTGTCGGTCAGTCTTTTAGGGAAGTGTCTGAGAAATCCATACAGAAAGCTGTGCTTATTATCATGCTTGCTGATAGAGCCACTGACAGATCCATCAGCTAGACTACAATGGGTGTACAATAGATTTGTGCAGGATGGAAAAGTTCTAGCTCTCTTTGACATAGTAGACTTTCTGATGCTGTCACATAGAAAATTAAAACATTTTAGGAATTGTGATACTCAAGATACAGTAAAAGCTGTGTTTTCTAGCACTTTATAAACCAAAAAACTCTAGAAACTGGCATTTTGGGGTGCTGGATCCAGGCAGCGCTCACCTTGGCAGCTCCCCACAACCAGCGACCTGTCCCTGCTGCTCCTAGGTGGAGGCGTGGCCAGGCGGCTCTGCGCACTGCTTCCACCTGCAGGCACCACCCCCACAGCTCGAATTGGCCACGGTCCCCAGCCAGTGGGAGCTGTAGAGCCAGCGCTTGGGGCAGTGTGGGGTCAACGCGTGGACCCACCTGACCGCGCCTCCACCTAGGAGCAGCAGGGACATGTTGCCGCTTGCGGGAAGCCGCACGAGGTGAGCACTGCCCAGATCTGCCTCCCCAAAACTTCTCCCGTGCCCCTGCCCCGAGCCCCCTTCCTCACCCAAACTTCCTCCCAGAGTCTGTGCCCCACACCCCCTCCCACACCCAGACCCCAGTCTTGAGCCCTCTTAGTTATCCAGACTTTTTGCCTAACCAGCAACCCTGATTTCCCCAACATGCCAGATAACACAGCTTTTACTGTAATATAACTCAGAAACTTTCTGGCCAGAATTTAGGTGAAGCAGCAGTGAATATAGGCTGTTTTAAACTTGGCCTGCACACCACTTAGATAAAGTATCATGTTGTTGTGCACTGCATTAATCACAACTTTAGTCTCGTAGTTCTGAATATCAAAAAAGACCATCCTTGTGTTTTAAAAGTGAATTTATTTTGAAATATATTTTCAAATTTTTTCAAATTTTGTTTACTATTTGCTAATGCCTTTTGGGAGTTAATCTCAAGCTTTTGCTGCTGCTAATTGTGAGCTACTTCAGCAGTATCTTCCCGGGACTCTAGGTTTCTATGGTGGAATCATAGAAATATAGGGGTGAAAGGGACTTTGAGAGGTCAACTAGTTCAGCCCCCTGCACTGAGGCAGATCCAAGCATACCTAGACCATCCCTGACTGGCGTTTGTTTGACCTCTTATTAAAAACTTCCAGTGATGGGGATTCCACAGCCTTTCTTGGAAGCCCATTCCAATGCTTAACTACCTTATCATTAGAAAGTTTTTCCTACTATCTAACCTAAATCTTCCTTGCTGCAGATTAAGCCCACTACTTATTGTCCTAAGTGTACATGGAGACCTATTGGTCAGTGTCTTCTTTATAACAGCCTTTAACACACTTGAATACTGTTGTCAGGTCCCCTCTCAGTCTTCTTTTCTTAAGACGTAAAATGCCCAGTTTTTTAAACCTTTCCTTATAGGTCACGTTCTTATCATTTCGGTTGCTCTCCAATTTGTCCATTGTTTCTAAAAGTGTGGCCCCAAAACTGGATACGGTACTCCAGCTGAGGCCTCTTCAGTACTGAGAAAAGTGGGACAATTACCTCTCATGTCTTACATACTGCAGTTGTGTTAATAGACCCCAGAATGATATTAGCCTTTTTTGCAGCTGCATCATATTGTTCACTCTCATTCATTTTGCGATTGCTATTACTCCTAGATCCTTTTCAGCAGTACTACTGCCCAGCCAGTTATTCCCCATTTTGTAGTTGTGCAATTGATTTTCTTCCTTAGTGAAGTACTTTGCACTTGTCTTTATTGAATTTAATCTTGTTAATTTCAGACCAGTTCTCCAATTTGTCAAGTTCATTTTGATTTCTCATCCTGTCCTCCACAGTGGCAGATCTCTTGAAGTACACAACCATCTAAGATTACTTAGATCCTTACTAACTAAACTTTGGTTGCACTGTATTGTGCACTGTGTGGAAGACCCAGCGGAGCTTATATTCTAAAACTAGGCAGACAGGACAGTTCAGTCATATGAATGCCAGATGAAAGTCCAATTTCAAAGTGATACAAATAATTTTTGTGACTGACACTCTTTATATTGTAACACTAAGCATTTTTCTTTTAAATTGGTTTTAGTGCTGCCAAATGTTTGACAGCACTCAGGACTAAATCATATTTATTTGCAGAACAGGTGCAGCACAAAGTACTGTTATTTGCCAGTGGGTCTGAATCCTCTTTTAGTTGTGCCAGCTGTACGAGCGAGAAGGCAATTCAGTCATTGGTCTTTCTACTGAGGCAGCCAATGAGTGTGCCAATAAGTGCAGATTGTGTTTTTGTAATTATTGTTGGTGTTCTTATAGTAGACATTTTCTATTAGGAACTGGACTGAACCCACCAAACTCATTTCACTTAGATAACCCAGCCACCATCTAATCACTATTTTCAATTCACTATCTGGAGTAGATTTGATTTGGTGACCAAGAGATAAAAAAGTTCATATCATCAACCAAAAAAGGTTTTAAAGATGTATTCTTTCTCATTCATAGCTTTTTCCTAGAACTTAAGGGCTCCGGGTCCTGTCTGTTCCCATTAACCCTGGCAAGGATGTATATAAAAGCAGCTATTTCCTCCCAAAATCATAGTAAAGAATATTAGCCAATCTGAGTGGGGATCCCAAGACTTTTAGCTCACTCCTTATCTTCTTCCCTATACAGTTCATCTCAGTTCTCCAGGCCTCAGCTCTTGCCACAGTAATACGACTCCTCCTGAAGATGGGAGGACAGATTAGCTATCCATGATTGCAGTGCCACTGCTTATCACTTTCTGACAGGAAGTGCAAATATGGAAAGTCACCTTCATTTTGCTCCACAGAAGCTGATAGAATGTCTGTCATTCTCCTCTTGCCCAGGATTGTTTGGGTCACTCGGTCATGCTGCATACATAATGTTATTCTCCATGACAAAACTGCTGTCCTATACTGCTGACAACTTATTTCAATTTAAACCTTTAAGGATTCCATTTCAGTTGCAATAGAATAGTCGTCTTAGTTTAGAGAAATTGCCGGTGGCTCTTACTTTAAGGCAGTTAGATTTTGTTTAAACTCAGTTAATTATTTTTTACTGTTATTGATATTGCAGGCTTGGACTTAAAGATCAGCAAGAGAGAGAGATTGTTCATGTTCTCGTTGATTGTTGCCTACAGGAGAAGACATATAACCCCTTCTATGCATATTTGGCTAACAAGTTTTGTGAATACGATAGAAGATTTCAGGTAAACTAAGATCTGTTCCTACCTCATTGTGGTACTGTTTAAGTTGAGACTCTTTTGGGATTTCTGTTATTAGAGGTTTGTCACTGTGGTTGTACAGATTTATTCCATCACATAATACCACAGAAAAAGTCTCTCTGCCTACGCAACCATTATAAATAAATAAATTAAAATCTGGTGACTAGCTCATCACTTAAGGAAGCTTATTGAGCCACTTCTGGCCAGAAGGTAGTAGTTTAGCTAGGAGTGGAAATTTGGGTGGGCCCCAGCTTGTGGTGGTGGGCAGTGAACAAAGGTCTGACATCACAGCAATTCATTTATATTGTATATTATTATATTGCGGATTTGACTATGGCTACCCATCCCTCCATGTCTAGGGGAAAGGCATGTTGCATCTCTGCCAATGCAGAGGCAGTAACCAGAGGCACTTGGGAGCCCCTCCCCTGTATCCAGAGCCCATCCCCTGAGTGAGTGACCAAGAGGTGGTAGGGCCAAGAAGTGGCATTGCGACCTGACATATGGCCTTCTGCTCCCAGTCCTGGGCTTTGCTCCATTCCCCATCAACGCAATCCATCTCCATCTCACACCACTCAGCTCTGGTTACTTCCTTCCCATTGCCAGAGGTATGCCTTCCACGCTGGGGGTGAGTGCTGGCCAGAACCTGATTGGCTGTTAGTTTTGGAACTGAGAGCCAATGGGGACCAGTAACGGGGGTGGGAGTGAAATCTGAGCCTGTGTTGAGAACGGAGCAATATGAGACAGCAGCAGCTTTACTAAAAGACTGCACCTCTTAGCAATCTGGTTCCATCTTTTTTTTTTTTTTTAAATCAGATTTGGGTGGGACTGGGTGTTAATCAGGGGAGCTGTGGCCCACCTGTGTCTACGCCCCTGACAGGAGGATAGGTAGGTATGTTGCAATGGGCCTTTGGGAAGGATCTAAAGTAAGGAAACTGCGTGATGGAAAAGAAAGATGTAAATATCCTGAAAAAAAAAAATCCCTTGCACCCAGAATAAACCCCTGCTGCATTTCAGTGGTAGGATTGTAAAAACTGAACCATTCAAAAGTGTTTCTCTCTTTCTATTGCAGTTACAAGACTGCTATTATTCTTAATGGAAAAAAAACCATGAATCAAAACTGTCACTATAAATACCTGTTACACAGAGTAGGGCCTTTTGGTATTTTGACAAAGAACATAGGAAGAAAATAAAACTGGTGAATATTCTTGTGCATGTTTGCTTTTTCAGCAAAAATATCCTGTTTTATATGTATAAAGTTCCAAAATGTTGTTTAACCAATAAAATATACTAGTTTTGCAAGAGTTTAGTGTTAGAGACATACTTTAATGTGACTAGATTAACAAAATATGTAACTGCTGCAGTTTGTATTGCCTTTGTGGACATGGTAGTCAGAAAAAATGAGCCTTAAAATCTTAAAACCTAAAATGGGCCTAATCCCTAATATATATAAATCAAGTGAAGACCCCTACCCTGAGGGACTGAGAGTAGACCCCTGTAACCACACAGAGCCCCGTTTAAGTAAGGGCTTAAGCAGGTATTTGTCCATGGAATTTGTGTAAATAGGATAAATTATCTATTGCGGCTAGCATGTCTATCTTGGTGTCTTCCAAAACATGTTGCTTGTGGTGTGGAGGAGTTATATATAAGAGGTTTGGTAGTGTTTTTACAACAATGAAAAAAATAATAAAATGCATATGTTAAGTGTGCTTCATTTTCAGTAGGCTTTTATGTAAACTGGTTTGACCACTTGCATGTTTTTCTTTTGGATTTACATATATTTTAATTCTGTGATTGCTAAACACTACCTGTATCATCTTCAAGCTACAGAGCAGCTTCTAAGTTTGCTGCTCCTTTGAGTAGTGTCCCTACTTGCACTTGAGGTGTGCATGTGCCTTCAAGCCAAGATTTTTCAGTAGCAGTGCCCATTCAACTTACACATGCACCCTATGGATCTTCATGCCCCATACTTGAAGATATATAGGGCTGTGCTGATGAACCGCCCTCCATTCCTTTTCAGCTGCCTCAGCCTGAGATGGAGCAATTCGTTGTGCCTACCTAAGTGCAGCTTCTACCTTTCTTGTCAATTTTAGACCTTTGCTTACTTTATTTTATTATTCTTTAGTTATTTTACATTATTTTGTTCCTGGTTTTTTGAGTGGGGATATTCCTTTTTTGTTTTTGCTGGGTTTGGGCTTGCCTACCCCTCGTCCTCAGCAAGGTCCTTCCTTAGGAATCCTCTCTTTTTTTTGGGGGGGGGGAGGGCTATATCTAGATCCCCAGGCTTCAAAACATTGCCTGACTTGCCAGGAACCCTCCCCAGTGAGTGACAGCCATTTGTACTGGATCCGCTGCCTCAGGGATACGCATGTATCATCTAAGTGAAAAATTTGCACTAGCTTCAAGAGCTGCTCAAAGAAGTACACAGAAAAAGCTCCAGCTCCTTATGATGGAGTGCTCTGTTCATCCTACATCAGATCAGGGCTCGGAACCACACACACACACACGCCTCTGAATGACCACAGTGCCCCATCAGCTTCTGTGGCTTGCTCACTCCCAGGTCCTCTAGGGACAGATCTGCAAGTGAATCTGAAAAACCTGCCTCCAAGATGAGTGCCAGGTCTCCTCAGAAAGATCACTCAAAAAGGTTTACCCTGCCGGAGACCCTCCATTCTGCGAAAGTGTCTGCAGAGGTCTCTGTACTGAGGAATTCTCTATGCCTAAGTCTTTGCTTCCACTGTCCATGATACCGAAGCCTTGGTACCATTGAAACTTGGGCAAGAGACTACCAAAACTATGCACTCTACGAAGAAGACAGTGCACTCTTCATCTTTCACTGCCTCACTGGTACCTAGATCATCAGTAGAGCAAGTACCAGAACAGTAAGTACAACCCTCAGTACTTCTACGACTGGGTCTCACCAGGTCTTCACACAAGCTCACTCAGTACTGCAAGAGTTCAGGTTCTCAAAGAATCTGCTTGTTTCCAAGGAGCCTGAGTCTCCTCTGTTGCGTTTGGGACTCCCAATACCACAACCAGTATTATCTGTGGTATCCCACCTTTTGCCAGTACCAACATGTTCTGAAAGATGGCCAGTTACTCCTTCATAGATTCCAAGGACAGAAGAGACCGTTCTGATCATCTAGTCTGACCTCTTGTATAACACAGGCCAGAGAATATTCCCAAAATAATTCCTAGAGCATTTCTTTTAGAAAAAAAATCCTATCTTGGTTTAAAAATTGTCAGTGATGGAGAATCCATCACAACCTTTGGTAAGTTGTTCCAATAATTAATTACTCTCACTGTTAAAAAGTTACACCTTATGTCCAGTCTGAATTTGTCTAGTTTCAGCTTCCAGCAGTTGAATCATGTTATACCGTTCTCTTTTTGATTTGAAGAGCCCATTTTATTTGTTCCCCATGTTGACACTTATAGACTGTAATCAAGTCATCCCTTAACCTTCTCTTTGTTAAGCTTGAGCTCCTGAAACTCAATCACCATCTGCCCCTCCACCAGGCTATGAAGGGGAGAGTTCTTCAGACTCCCAGGTTTATATGCAGTGCTCTGCTGACCATCTGCCTGTGTTGACTAACTGGAACCTGCACTGTTGAGGGACATTTCCAGGCTTCTACCATCAAAGCCTGCCAAACATCCCACCCGTTATAATCAACCCTGCATGCCCCCTCCATTCCTGTGTGATCCTTCCAGTGGACATACTGGGATCCTTGGCTGCTTACCAACAAGAGTTTTTTCTGAAATGCTCAGTACTCATGTAAATCATCCCTTGATGACATTCTTCAGCTCCTTCTTTTCCTCCACAGCAATCTTTAAGGCAGGAGGATACATTCAAGGACCAGGAAAGGAGAGCTGATGAGGCAGCTAAGCCACAGTCTAATATTTCTTCTTCCTCTCCAGATGAAGCTATCATCCCCCCTGTCTCACATTGATGATTTCAAAGTTTCAAGATCTGATGAAGAGGGTGACAGACACCCTTCAGATCCAATTAAAAGAAGTGCAGGAGACACAGCACCAATTGCTTGACATTGTGCACACACCGTCATCAGCACGAGTTGCCCTTCCTATAAATGAAGGACTATTAGAGTCTGGCAAGTCCATTTGGCAGACTCCTACTACTGCCCTCCCTCCCAGCAAAAAGACCAGATAAAAAGTATTATGTCCCAACTAGGGGCTCAGAGCTTTTTATTTTCCCACCCCACACCAAATTCTGCGTCCATGACTAGAGTAAATGAGTATCATAGTCAACATCATTCAAAGCCTATGCCCCTTGACAAGGAGCACAAGCGCTTGGATCTTTTGGGGATCAAGAGTTGTTCCTCTGTGACCCTACAGTTCCCAACTGCTAACTGTCAGGAGAGTCCGAAAAAATACAATCACATTAATATGAAGTTTGGCTCTTTTATTGAACATCTACCACAAAAGCACAAAGAACCGTTTCAAGCCATCATTGCAGAAGGGCAGCTCTTGGCTAGAACAACCCTGCAAACTTCTCCGGATTCAGCTGATAGGGCAGCTCATTCCATTGCTACAACCGTAGTCATGTACAGGGTGTGACAAAGTGAGACACTTTTGTAATATTTTTATGATGATGTGTGCCTCAGTTTCCCTCTGTACTTTTCATTGTTACCCAGTGGTTGCAGAACAGTTAAATCTACTCTTGGGGCAGAGCAAGAGACATGAGGTGCTGTGTTCTATAACTGTCTGGGGTGGAATCTATGGGTTGTTAAAAGGACTGGCTAAAACTGATCCATATCAATGAAGAATTCTGAAAGACAGTGGGAACCCCAGGGGGCCAGGACATTCATACCTAGCAACCAATAATCAAGAGGAAGGAGATTTTCCCCCACCTCTCAGCAGGGAAGCAGAGCAAAGGCCCCAGCTCAAGATCAATGGACCGAAAGGTGTCGGGATACTAAAATAAAAGTTGGCTTATGGTAGTGAGTCAGCAGCTCTCACCTGGGACTGATGGAGAGAAATGGAGAACTAGAGGCAGAAAATGATTCTATGGCAGCTTGGCTGGGTGGAACACTGGCTTGGCCAGAATGAAGTATGTATTAATCTTTGTTTCTCTATGCCAGTGGTTCTCAACCTATTTATGAGGCCCACAATGTGTTATGTGGGCTGCAGGTTGAGAACCACAGCACCCCACCCAGAGACCCCTCTGCAGAGCAGGGCCAGGAGTTGAGCCGGGCACGAGCAGCCAGACCCCGCCGGGTTGGGCAGCTAGGACCCGAGGCATGGGGCCAGGAGCAGAGCCCCACATAAACCATGGGGGTGCTGTAGCACCCGTGCAAACCCCTAATCCTGCCCCCCTGTAGTACTCACCAGCCCCTTGCTGGCAGAAGCACTCCAGCAGGGCTGTCACACGCTGTCTCTCCCTCAGCCAGCCCCGCCCCCTGCCAGACCAGAGCTGTGCATTTTTATTTATTTATTTATTTTATTTTAAGCATACAACTGAGCTGCAGCCTGCGTGTAGCCTGCAGGTTGAGAACCACTGATCTGTGCTAATGTAAGCTCTTCTTTATCGTCTGTGTTCAACTGACTAATAAATCCCACTCTGTTTTGAAAAGGCTCCCTGGTGTCACTGCAAATACTTGCTAAGTTGCAGAGGTCCCTGAAGAATGTAAAAGTCTCAGACCTAGGAATTTATCTCAGGTGGACTTGCTGGGCAGAGCTCACAGTGTGAAGCAGGAGTGCTGGATCCCAGAGGCTAACTGTTGGATTCACTGAGGCTGGGTGGGCTACCTGTTAGAAAGAATCGAACCTCTTGGACATCTGGCACAGTGAAGGAGTTCCTCTGTTTAAAAGCTGGGACATAGCACAGATCCTGTGGATCTGTGACACAGGGCATCATGGCTTCAGTCCTCAGGATTTCCCTGTGAAGTCCAGAACACAGTAGAGGACCTCACTTTCGATGGTCTAAAGTTATTCGGTGACGCTATGGATGATTTGCTGCCTGCTTAAAGGACTCCAGAGTGATCCTTCATTCGCTGGGCATATATATGCCTGCAAATAAAAAGAGGTTTAGTCAATTTCAGATGGTGCAGAGATTATGCCTTCCCAAGTCTCCATTTTCCACAGACCACCAGAGCCACCTAGAAAAAAACCCACATTTCAAAAGGGAAAATTTAAACTGCTACAGCAACTTTGATCAGCAGCCTATGATGGCCAAACGTTCCTTTTGACTCCTCAGTTGAGAGCCATGAACATTTCTCTGATCCAGACCTGCTGCTGCACCATCTTACCTCACTCAATTTTCTACTTTTTGGTGATCGTCTCTCCCATTTTCACACCTCATGGATGCAGATTATCTCCAACAGATGGGCTTTGGAGGTTATAATTTTGATGTACTCCATTCAGTTCTACTCCATCCCCCCATTCCATTTCATGGACCCCTCTGATGAATCTGTTTTGAAGTAAGAGGTTCAGTGCCTTTTCCGTTTTGGAGCAGTGGATCCAGTTCCCACTCAACACAAGAGGGTTTTATTCCAAATACGTTTTGGTTCCCCATAAAGAAGGGTGAATGGAAACCAGTTCTAGATCTATGGATGCTGAATACCTTTGTCAAGGTACAGAAATTCAAGATAGTGACACTGTTCTTTCTCTAGATCTACTACTTTACAACCCTTAACCTTCAGGATGTGTATTTTCATATCACAGTACACCCTTATTTCATATCACAGTACACAGTACATGACAGAGGGTACCCTTCTCATGCTTCATGCTCAGCTGCACCTGCATTGCTTCCAAGCCTGCTTCAGGTCAGTTTATACACCCAATAGGGACAGTCTAAACAAACTGCTCTTTATCCCCTGTCATTATTCTAGTTTCCCTCGAATGGTGAAAGAATCCAGACAAAGCATATTCCCAGAGGTCCCCTTCAACCACCCCCAACCCATTTACATTTTAGTTTCCGACATGTCCCTCCTCAGATGGGGAGCTCATCTTCAGGACCATAATTTCCAGGGCAGATGGTCTGCCCAAGAGTCCACCTTACACATCAATGTTCTGGAACGCAGAGCTGTCAGACATGCCTGTCTGCACTTCCTATCCAGGATTCAAGGACAATCATTTCACTTAACGACAGAAAATAGGGCCAGTATGTATTATATAAATTGGCAAAGGGTAGCAAGAGCCCTTTCCCTCTCTGCAGAGGCCGTGAACTGTGCATAGCCCACAATATCCTGATCTGGGCAATCTACCTACCCAGTCTCCAAAACACCATAGCTAACAGCTTCAGCAGATGCTTCGCTCAAAATCATGAGTGAGAACTAGACAAATCTGTACTCAAACAATTCTTAAACTGGGGATATCCAAAAGCAGATCTTTTCGTCACCACAGATGATTGGAAACGCACACATTTCTGTTCAAGGGGAGGCTTGGGTTGCCACTTCTCTGGTGGGATGCTTTTCTCATCTCCTGGGCGAAGAATCTCCTATACACATTTGCTTTGCACTCGCTGATCCTCAAGATCCTAAACAAAGTCAAGCAGGACAAAGCCACGGTCATCTTGATTGCACCAACCTGGCAAATCTTTCTTTTTGACTGGCCATCGATCTTCCACTGACACCCAGTCTTCTCACACAGGACTCAGGGAATGTCCTTAGCCCAATCTGACTACATTGCGGCTCAAGGCCTAGCCCCCCATGGTTCTCAGTGCTAGAAGAATCTTGCTCCACAGCAGTTCAGGAGGTTCTGCTGAATGGTAGAAAAGATTCTACCAGAAAGACTTACCTTTAGAAATGGAAAAGGTTTTACCACTAGCATACTCACCATAGTTTTGTCTGCTAGTGCCTCTCTTATCTCCGAGGTGTTAGAATACTTACTTACTTTGAAGAAAGCACAGTTCGGTTAAAGTTCACCAAGCTGCCATCACAGCATTCCATTCTCCAGTAAAAGGTTTCTAGGTATTTGCTGCCCTTGTAACACTGAGATATATAAAGGGTCTGTAAAACCTCTTCCCTAATGTTAGACACCCTATTCCCATTTGGAACTTTTAATTTAGTTCTCAGAGCTTTGAAGAAGCAACACTTTTAACTGTTAACTTGCTCACTTATGAGCCTCTCCATGAAAACCGCATTCCTAATGGCTATTACCTCTGCCTGAAGGGTTGCAGAACTGGAAGCTTTAATGACTGACTGTCCTTATACAGTCTTTTTCAAAGATAAAGTTTTTCTCTTCAACCACATCCACCTTTTTTACCCAAGCTTACTTCAGCTTTTCATATCAATCTATCATTTATCTTCTGGTATTCTACCCCAAGCCTAATCGGTCAAAACAGGAAGCTGTCCTTCATAACTTGGATATCAGGAGAGTGTTGGCTTATTATCAGGACAGGACTAGGCCTGAGACTGGTTGTTTTTATGGTGGACAGAACTAAAGGGGTTCCAGGGACTATCCAAAGGCTTTCTAAGTGGGTTTCTGGTTGCATACTCTCCTGTTATGTGGCTAATGGACCTTACCCCTCTAAGGTTGTTGCTCATTCCGTGAGTTCGTACTGTGTCTGTAGCCATGCTAAAGGATGTCTGTTAATGGAAAAAAGCAAGGCTAATACATGGGCTTTGATTCACACTTTCTCCAGGCACGAAGCCTTCCTGGGCAGGTGCTCCCTTTGGCTTTTCAGTCCTACACACAGCCTTAGACTGAGTTCTGAAGCCCCCACCTTCTTTAGGGATACTGCTAATGAGTCACCTCTCATAGAGCACCCGTAGGGACACTACTCGAAGAATGAGAGGTTACTTCCTTGTATAATAACTGGAATTCTTAAAGATGTTTGCCCCTGTCAGTGCTCCACAACCTACCCTCCATCTGATCTTCCTGGGGCTTTGAGGAGCAGAAAAAATTGAGGGCAGTTTGCCCATGCAGCCCTATATATCCTTGGTATGAAGCATGAGAATACATAGGGTGCATGTGCAAACTGAAAGGGCACTGCTGCTAAAAATCTCCAATGGAAGGCAAGTACACACCCCCAGCAGAGGACCCAGAAGGATACACATCTCAAAGTACTCCAGTTACTGTACAAGGTAAGTAATGTCTCCTTCATTTTGGCTTCCAATGCATTGCAAATGATCAAACAACCTTATTAAATAAGTTTAATAATGTGTTTTGTACTTAATAGCTGAATGGAAAGGGTGCCAAGGTAGCTTTGAGAGCCTGTTGTGATCTAACATATTGATTATTTGACTTGAACTTCAATTTTTATTTTGTGTTTTGTTTTTGTTTTGACACCTAGATGACATTCCAGTTCAGTATATGGGACAAAATCCGAGATTTGGGAAACCTGTCAACCACCACTTTCTCCAACCTGGTTTCTCTGTTGGCCCACTTGCTAAAGACAAAATCACTCTCCCTATCAGTCTTCAAGGTCAGCATAGTCTCTATTAAAGTACTTGTGCGCTTCCACCTCATTTGTTAGTTTTGTGGTAAATGTGTGTGTGTGTTCCTTGTTATCTAATCTGTATTACAGTTGCTTATTCAGTTTTGAAACAAATTATTCCAAACTTCCTAGCTAAGGTGAACTTTACTTGCCTGTTTTCTAAAACTGCCCCAAACGTAGGGATCTGATTTAGTTTCATACAAGTGGTTTTAATGGCCAAACAGATTAGATTAATTTACTTTTTATTTATTTATTTTTAAAAGAACTGTGGCCCAGTGGTTAGGGTGCTAGTCTGGGACTTGCAACACCCAGGTTAAATTCCCTGCCCTGCCACGGATTTCCTGTGCAACCCTGGACAAGTCACTTAATCTCTCTATCCTACGGTTTCCATCTGTACAATGTGGATAGTAGCACTTCCCTGCCTCACAGAGGTGTTGTGAGGTTAAGTTAATTAAAACAGATTGTGAGGCGCTCAGGTACCCTGGTAATGGGAGTCACAGAAGTACTTAAGATGGCTATCCAGAAGATAAACAGAATTTGGGCTGTTGCAGACAACAGTAAATTATTTATTGTTCCTTTTTTAAAAGAGAATCTGAATTTAAAGAAATACACATCTTCCCCCACCCCCATTCCTATCTTTACTGGTGGCATTTCAGCCTCTTTCATGTATTGGATGTGCTGATGGAGTTGCTACCAGACAGACACATGCTCCTTATTGCTGCTGAAAGCCAGCAGTGAAGTTTGGGGCTATTACTGATAAGGATTGTTGTTGCTTTCCTTTGGGGGGGGCAGGATGCCAGACCATTTAAACAGTGGTTAAGACCTTGCTCCAAAAACCATCACTTGATACTCATGACCTTGATAATTACTTCCTTATCTTGAACCTTCCTGTTTTGAGGAGGGCTGTGGGTGGAACCCAGGTTCCACTGATTTCATCAGCCTCCCCTACATGCAGCTTTTGTAGTGGTGTGACTGTCAGCTGGGGGCAGGGGAGTGATGGTTTTTCTGAAAGCTATCTCAGTGCAACCCCCAGCATGGTTGCAGTTTTACTGGTATAAAGATGCCTTAAACTGGTGTAACTTAGGGCACATCTTTACTAGCAATGTGTGTAGTCATGGCATCGCGCTGGGAAAGAGCTCTCCCAGTGCTAGTAAAAAAAAACAAACACCTCCATGAGGGAAATAGCTACCAGCGCTGGGAGCACAACTCCCAGAGCTGGTGCACTGTCCATACTGGCACGTTACAGCACTGAAACTTGCAGCGCTCGGGGGTGTTTTTTCACACCCCTGAGCAAGAAAGTTGCAGCACTGTAAAGTGCCAGTGTAGACAAGCCCTTATTCCACTTCCCTTACAGGAACAAGCTCTACTGGAAAAACAGCATCCACACTAAGGGAGTTGTACCACTTTAACTGTACCAATATAGTTAAAGAAGTCCAACTTTTGTGTAGACGAGCCCTAAGCTCCTAATTCATTCAGTCTGGGTATGGTATAGCCACTGCATTAATATTCTTAATATGGACAGAAGTGTGGTGCCTATGCTGATTTTTAGTGCATCTGTCCGCAGCCTTTGGGGGCACTCAGATATGGCAGTGATAGTGTTGTAATGTCTATAAATAAATATATTTAAAAATACTGCTGTGCGTTAAGTGTGTCTTGGATTCACCTTTGGGGCCACTCTGCCTTAAATACTTTGAAGATACCTATCTCCTTGGTATCTGGTTGCCTTAGTATATCAGGTAGAGGTGACCAGGTTGTTTTTCAGTGGCTTCATTCCTTCCTGCGATGTTTTAGAAGGCAGTGTTGGACAATTGCCATGCAATCCGAGTGCACTCTCATGCCAGATTCCACAAGGTTCTGTTGTGTTGCCACTCTTCTTCAATATCTATGTGAGGTCATGATTAGTCTTAGCTTTTCCTCTCTCAACTGTCAAATTATGCAAGGCATATTTTTTTGATTTATAATTTATTTTTTATCATCCCTGGTCCTGTTAACTAGGTAGTTGAATTCAGTGAACTAGATAAACCCAAAGTCCACTTCTTGCGGCAAGTGTTATATATACTATTAATAAAAACAGACTTGGAAGAACTTACCAGCATTTTTGGAAGGTAAGTGATCATTGATCTTCCCAGAGAACATTTGGTGAGTAGTGATTGGACACACAAAAGGGATTTGCTTATTTTATTTATTTTAATTATCCATTGCTTACACAAAGCCCTTGACACCTCACTTCTTACAATACAAGCTTTTTTGTGAAAGGTCCATCTCTTCTTATACGTTCATACAGCACCTGGCACAATGCTGCCCTGGTTTTAATTGTGGTCTGTAGGTGCTACTGCATTATAAATATATTATGGAATTTTACACACAACATTAATACAAATTTTGAAATAATCAGTACATCAACTATCGCTATCAAGCAAGAACAATAAAACTGTTGATGCACAAAGCAGACCTACCAACCACCCCAAAAATCTTTGTGTGGAACTAGAATTCAGTCACACAGCAGAGTTGTTCTTGCTACAACATTTCCCTGTTGTAGAAAGGAAATAATGGAATTTATCGGGGGAAAGTTCACTCTCTAGCATTGCAGATCTTATCTAGAAATCTCTATTCTTCATATTAAAGGTGCAAGGGTTATTAAGTGAACACCTTTTAGAGGTAATCAGAGGAAATGTCTTAATCACGCTGAAGCAGCTAAAATTTAGACCTGATTCTTTCACTTACACGCAGCCGTCCATTGTGGGTATACAAGTGTCTATGACATTAATTTGGTTACAGTCGGAATGCTTTTAAGATCTCATCCACTCTACATATTGGAACAATGCTCAATAAGGGTCACAGGTAATCTGGTCTCCTGACATGTTGTATATTTGTACTGCAGTCAGGGCCTTAGTTTGTAAGCTATTCCATGAAGCAACTTTGCTTTTTTAGTTTGTTTTTAAAGAGCCATGGAAATGGTGCTATATAAATATTTAATAATGGAAGAGATAATAGTGTTTATTCTGTGGAATTAGATCTGCCAAAAATACTAAAGTAATAAAAGACAATGTTTACATTGGTAGAACTACACATAAAGTGGAAAGTCTGTATTGCCATGTACTGTCTTTCAAATTCTATTCTATCCATTAAAATGTGGGGGAGGTTTGCCACATGTTGCTTACATTTTTTACTATGCCCTAACTAATATTTTAAGTCAAGTCTCTTAAAAAATACTTTAAAATTCCAAACTACCTTTTGAGAAACAGATTGCATGTGAAGTATGTTCAACTGTTTGCCAAACCAGTGTAGGCCTGTACTTGTTAATATTAAATTTAAAAAAAGTTGGGATTTTCCTGATAAATGTTCAGTTTGGTTCTTCTCAAAACCTGACAGCATAGCAAAAGAGACTTTATAACATTGTAGGAAAGTAGGAAACTGGAATTATTTCTGATTTGTGTGTCTGTCTTTTTCAGGTTAACTGACAACCCAAAATTAGGAATGTTGCGTGAAGGTTTGAAGCTTTTCCTTTCCCACTTTTTCCTGAAGAATGTACAAGCACACAAAAGTGCTGAAGAAGCCAGCTTACTAAAAGAAAGAGTTGAACTAGTAAGCAGGACTTTGCAAGCCAGAGAATCCAGATTAAAACTGTAGTTTTATTTTCAAATGAGCTTGCATGGAAAATAAGGACTGCATGGAAAATAAGGACTTCATGAAAGCACAAAGCTAATCTTGACAATGTTTTTCACAGACCAAAGACTTGAGATGCTGAGCAGGATTGTAATGCTACAAAGGACCCCATGTTTTGAGGTGATGTAGGATTGTACACTCCTAAAAAACGGTTTCAACTTTGGGGGAAAATAGAAACATAGAATACTGAAGAAGGAAAAAAGTATATATATCTTTATACGTTGTTCATTGCTTTAAAAAGTATTGTCGTCCCCCATCCACCTTCACTTTGTATACCTCATGTTGCCAGTTATCATCAGGCAAGATAACTGAGTTTCCTTTAAAGTTTAGTTAATACCACTTAATCAGTCAGCAAGTGGTAGTGTTCAGCAACCCCAAGGTTCTAGCCTTCCTAATTCCTGTAAGATCATGGCGTAAGATTGGGTTTGATATTCAGACCTGTTCACTTTTTTACAGAATAAATAAAATCGAATTTTGTTTCTGTGCTATATTATGGTCTGAGTTTAATGTGAAAACTTTTTAATAACATAATCATATTATCTGTTGTAAAACAGGTCACTAGATGGTGCAGTCATTGGGGAGTAAGTCTTGTAACTACTCCCCAATTTTAAATAAAATTGAATCATAGAAGATATGGGTTGGAAGAGATATATTGATTAACTCTGTGCCTTGTTCACCTGCATCTCTATCAGAAAAAGATCTTTTGATGTTTCCATTATAAACCTTGGTGGACTGACTGAAGGCCTAACTTCCTCAGTTATATTGGGTTTAAATATCACAGCATAATTTATGCTAATACTTTAACCTAATTGCCTAGTGCAATTTTATTGTGCTTGTTTTGCTGCCTTCTAGTTTTAAAATTTTGCCAGCTGTTTACTGTTTGAGATGTAATGAAACTCTTAAATTCAGATTTTACTATTAATAGAGAGCAAGTGGTAGTTTGAAAGCCATCAGTTCAGTATCAGGCTATCTTCCAAAAGAGAATACTTCAGTTAATACCTACTCTAATATCCATCCAGCTGTTTGAAGGTCCCTATAATTTTCTTTGCATAACAGCTCATCGTGGACTGGGTGAAGTCAGTTATTTATATGTTGTTCGTTTGCAATGTTATACCCATGTTGGTCCCACGATACTAGAGAGACAAGATGGTGAGCTAATATATTTTAATGGACCAACTTATGTTGTTCCAGTAAAGCTTTCAAGCTACACAGAACCCTTCTTCAGGTCTGAGAAGGGTACTCAGAGCTAAATACAAAGTAGAACAGACCAGGACTCACCAACTCAGTGTCATCAGACCCTGCCATAACAGATGCAAAACCAACAGACATCTCAGCTGCTACAATGATCAATACCACCCCCCCAATACACCTTTCAATATCCATGGGTCCTACACATGCTTATCACAACATGTAGTTTACCTTATCCAGTGCAGCAAATGCTCCAATGACAAGTATGTGGGTGAAACCAGACAATTACTATGCTCTCAAATGAATTCTCAGAAAAATAAGACAAAAACATCCTACCACTTGCTGAACACTTTTCACAAAACGATCACTCTTTATCTGACCTCTCAGTCCTTCTTGTCAAAGGAAACCTGCACAACACTTTGAAAAGATGAGTATAGGAGCTTAAATTCATAAATTTGCTAGACATAAAAAATCATGGTCTTAATATTAAGACACTGGATTTATGGTTTATTACAACAATCTGTAACCCCCAACTCCCTTTTTTGTCCTATCACTGCAAAGGTGTTAACTGGCGACTTCACCTGGAATGATCTCTCACAATATGTATTAATTATTTATGATAAACAATCTGTTCTATCTTGTGGTTAGCTGTGACACTGAAAAGAGCTCTGTGTAGCTCGAAAGCTTGTCTCTTTCACCAGCAGAAGCTGGTCCAATAAAAATATTACCTGACCCACCTTGTCTTGCTTATATTGGATAAAACCATAGTTTCATGATTGTTTTTGCCACCTGTAGTAAATTTCTTCATTGTTTTTGCCAAAAAACAAAGATTATTCTGATATCATTAGGCCACATCAATGGCTTAGTGATCTAAACATACGTTTGAAATACTCTCCTTGAAACCATAGGTTCATGCCCCCAGATGCCATACCAATGCATACGCAATAAATCCCAGCGGGGTAACCTAACTCATCTTCCTACAGGTGTAAACAAAGAATGCATTATGACATTTATATTGTTGATTAATTATTCTGAATACCAATAGTGCCTGGTGCTATAAGGAGACAGTCCCTGCCCCCAAGGAGCCTACTGTCTAAATACACCAACAAACCATTTCAGGTACATAGAGGGTGATGGTGTTTGAAGGTGCACTCTCTCTACTCTATGGATGTTAAAAGATACCATAGCCCTTTTTTTGGAAGGACTGGGCCTACTCATAAAAAATGCACTTTTTTCCCGCTCTCCTGGAAATACAAACTTAGTTGTTTCTTTGGTGCTTGATAAAGTGCTTTGGGATCCATGACACAATATTTTAGTTACTGCTTAGTCACTTGGATTTCTGTGTTTTGATATCAGTGTGTGAGGCTCCCTCAAATTTGCCTCTGTCCAAAGAATTTGTTTCTAGCTAAGAACCCAGCAATAGATGTGTTTCATTGCAGTCAGTTCCCAATAAAGTCTCAATTCATTGGACAGTAGAAATGGTTGAAAACAAGAAAATGGTGAATTTCTTTTTTTCATTGTTTGTCAGTCTTGTTGAAAAATAAAATTAAAAAAATAAAATTTTGGAAGAAATTCTCCCCAGCTCAACTGAACAGTAGCATTCAGGCCCAGCAAAAGTGATGCCACCCAGAATGGCCATTAGGGCCATAAGTGAGGTTGTTATTGCCTTCGTTTGGGAAGGGCAAGATGCATGGAGCAGTGGACAAAGAAAATAAGACACAATCAACTTAAAATTCTCAGCTCTAACTGAAAATATTGTGACAGGTAACACCTACCATCGGAGAAAGAGAGAAATGTTTTTGCTTTCTTCAGTTTACTTTAGGCTATTGGCAGTACTTTGTATAGAGATTTCCTGTATAATCAGTCCATTTCCTCTTTTGTTAGTGTGGGTCTTTCACGCAATAACAGATGAGAGAGGAAAAAAATGTTAAACCAGGAAGATGTAACTGAAGCCACAAAATTGTCAGGGAAACTTTGAGCCACTGAAGTACCTTAACCTACTTGTTTACTTGATTTAAAGCTGAGGGCACCCCTTTAACACAGCCACACTGTCAAATGCTGGGATGCAGATAGTTCCCTGGGGAGTAACTGTGCCAAGCCTCAAATCCGCATTCCTGCAGCTGGAGTTACACTGACATAAACCTGCTGTAACTGTATAGAGATTCAGGCTGCTGTGAAATGAATGGAACCGAGCTAAGTACAAAAGCACTCAATTTAGGCCACAGCAATTGCCTATTACTTTCTTTGCTTTTGGGGTGGGCTGAGAGGAAAGTGAGACTGCGGGATGCTATTTTAACATATTTGTGGTTTAATATGTAATGAATCAAGACATGTAAACACACATTATTCCAGCTGGAGTTTGCCAGAAAGGCAGGGACAACCTTGTTCTTGAAGAAAATTAAAATGTCCCCCTTCAAAATAATCAAAATGTGACAGGCTGTTACTTCCTTGTCCAATTGCTTCCATTTGTAGTCAAAAGGGAATATCCTCTATTACCAATGGAAATTCTGCCTAGCGTTTTATGGTTCTGAATACATTAATTTGCTGCAGTTGCCAGAGGCACAGTTACTACTGCAATTAAGGGTGCTGGCTTTAACCTTACAGTTTAAAGTTACAATCAGTTTTTATTCTTTTTATAACTGAGACTTGCCTTTCCTGCTGTGTTTGCCTCTGACATACAACATAGCTACTGCTTCTGTTTCCAGCAAGAATTAATTTTGCCTATGACTTTTGTCAAAAAACATATTGATGTGGCATATTCTAAGAATCTTTTGAGAATATGAATTTGCAGGGGAAGTTGCTGAAATATGGTGCTGTTCCACATTGCAATGCTCAGAGAGCAACAAAAGTTGCCTTCAGAGAATTTGACCAAAGACGCTGAACTGGTGAAAGAGATTAACTGAGATTGAAAGTTCTAGGATATAGATCTGATATCTTAAATTCTGTTTCAGAGTAGCAGCTGTGTTAGTCTGTGTCTGCAAAAAGAACAGGAGGACTTGTGGCACCTTAGAGACTAAAAAATTTATTTGAGCATAAGCTTTCGTGAGCTTCAGCGGATGCATTCAGTGTGTTGCGTGCAGTTTAAACGATGGTTTTGCATGGTCCCCAAGGCAAGACTGGTATGACCTGCTGGGGGTGAGTAACTTTGGGGATGTCTTATTTGCATTTCGAGGAATGTACACATTCATTTACCTGCTGCATGCTGCCAATTCTGTGTTGTGGTACTGTCCCAAGTATGGAATGAAATTTTGAAAAGGAAAACATTGGACAACAATAAATTGAACACCTTTTTCTTCCCAGTAAAGCTTACTGTGCCAAGGCACCTCTTCTTCCTAACAGGGTTGTCTGTGGTGTTACTGCAGAAAGAAAGTGGCCTTCTCCAAAACTGGACACCAGCAGGAGTTTGCTATGGAAGTTACACGTCCTTCAGGACTTTCCTTCCACTTTGTGCATCACAGAATACAGCTTCGCTCATTTTTAAATATTACAATATTTAACACCTGCTGGCCTTTTTTCATCTCTAGAGTAAAAACTGAAACATGTTTCCTGCTCATTTGAATGAAACAAAATTGCTTTTTTATAAAATGGCAAAAATCCTTTCTGAGGGGCTAGGGTTTTTATTATTCCATGAATATAATATGATTTTCAGAGTAATGGAAAATACAATATATTGGAAAACCATACAGCTATTGTAATTCAGGCTCTTACAGCTGAAAAACTAATGGAAAATACTGGGAGATTTGCTTTAGATTGAGTCGAACCATAAGCATGATGTTTCACTGGTAGATATATTGCAGAATATTTCAGTCCTTCAACCTAGGTAGTACAGTCCACACAGATCTATTATCACGATTGCAGGGCCCGGCCCGGCCCCCCCTTTTTTTTAGTAGACAATGCGGTTTTAAACCCTTTCCTGGTTTTTGTATCAAAATTAACAGGGCAATAAAGTCTGTTTTCCCGCTTTGGCTGGAGTGTTGCACTGATAAATCATCCGCAAATCCCTCTGGCAGGTTTTAACACTATACCTGAATGGCCCAAGTTTCTGCAGGCTTTTCAACTTTCTGTTTTTCCATTGTCATGTGCAAGGGGGATGATAGCTGATATCAATTCTGTTCTGAAATCACAAGCCTGGCTGTCGTATCTGTCTTTGGCAAAGGTATGCAACTCAATACTCCACTTAAAACACATCTGGCATGGTTTGATTTGTATTGTTCTTCAAGTGAACTTCATATGTTAAAGGTTACTGCCTGGGAGGAAAAGTAGGCCAAATACATTTCTTTTGTGACAGGGCTTTCAAGCTAAATAAATATACAACTGACAACTGTTGTTCTAACATTTTATTGCACGCAATGCAGTATAGCTTAATGGCTGACTACATCCCTTGTGTATATAAACCAATATGGGATCTTTTGATATTGGGGATGACTGGAGTCTAGTCCTCTGTTTTAATGAGATAATCTGACCTTTATGGTAGGTTTTCCAAAGGCTGGGTCTAGTTTAATCTAGGTCTATTTTTCTGGGGTTTTTTTGGGTTTTTTTGCATTGACCTATCAGGAAATTGTAGATGGAGGTATCTGACTTCTACCATGTGTCACTTTTTGTGATTCATCTCCTGAAGGAACTTTCTCTTTCCCTCCAATAAAGTTTAGTTTACCTCAAGGCCTAGAGGCATACAAATCACAGCTGCCCCTATAAAACAGCTGTTCTGTACCTAAAACCTGTTGCAGTCTGCATTCTTACTTTAAAAATATGTGAATTACAGAAGCCTTCCACTGATGGATTCATGCACAAGTCAGGGTCTGGTATTACTTGGCTTCCTTAAGCTCATTTAAGTTATAGAAAGAAATGTAACAACCACCCAAGGGCAAGGAGTTTAAGAATGGGTAGCTGACAGCAAATCCTATTATGCACTTTAAATATATTTATTAGGACCTTTGTCCTTGGATTGTCAAACTCCTAACTTTATTTAAATCTGTTTCAAGGGCTTCAACCAGTATAACTTAAGTAAGTAAATAAATAGTAAATACTAAAAACTTGTCTGAGATCCTAAATCATGACTGAAACAAAAAGGTAGGTGTTAAAAATCACAAATAAATGCCTTTGATGAACAGGTATTTTAAAATTATTTCCTCTTTTACCTAAATGCCAGAACCTGAGTTCAGGCTTTGCTGCTTCTACAAAGATTGAGATCCCTGAAGTTTAGCCAGGGCCTGGATCCTGTTGTCAACGGCAAGGTTCCACCTGGCCTTGTCTACAAAGAGAATTCTATCCATCCATGTGTGAAATACACAGTGAAGGAAGCTGTCAGTCCATTTAGGAAAATGAGTAATATTAAAAAGGTCAAACATTTAATCAAATTACACACACACACAAAAAGTTAAGAACAGCCTTGAGCAGCCTCCTTCCCCTACAGCTGTAGCAGCGCCCATCATAATGAGAGTCTGGGCACTCTACTGAGGGACAGCAGGTTGGAGGGAGCCTCCTGTTTCCCTGCCTCTTTCACCATTGTGCCGTTCTGAAGTGAGAGTGGAGCTTTTCAGGATGCATGTGTGGATCATTAGCCAAGCTGGAACCAATCACTGGCCCAGCCCACTGGGACAAGGCAAATGTAGATATTGCTAATTTGAATTTCCTGCAAAAAGGGGGAGGGGAGCACAGCATTGTCCATGACAATTTTAATGAAAATTTCATCCCATTTTGCACCCAAAAACATTTTCAAAATATGAAATGAGAGAAAATTTTAATGATTGATTTTTCCCCAAAAAGTTATGTACAACTGTCATTACCAAAAGGTTCTGAAAATGACTGTCTGCATCCCTCACCCACCTCTGGATACGCCATCACTAATATTTTTATAGATTTAAAAAAATAGATGTTATAAACTCATAATAAAACCAACATTTTTCTGCTGGATTATCTTCACCTATTGCTATGCCATATTTTAATGCACCTGTTCTGGAGGGCAGAGGTGTACGGGGAACTGTGGCCTAGGTACTTTGTTGTTCTGCTGCATCAAGAATTGGAAAAAGTGCTGTGTGTGAAAATACAACACAGCCATTCTACAAAACAATACAGAGCTGTGATATGAACATATTGAACCATTGCAGAGACAATGGTGGTAGGAAGGCTTAGCTGGATGGAACAGTGCATTTGGCTAATGTAAATGGAGCCAGAGAAGTTAAGACATTTACCCAAAGTCACAGCGCAAGGAAGAGCGCACAGATCTCCCACATCCTAGTCCTGTGCTTTAATCACAAGATCATATTTCCTCCTGCTTCAGAATTTTACAGCATTTTTGGATTAATTTTTGTGTGTGTAGTTCAGTTCACCTATTTTATTTTAGTTTTGTTTCTCTCACCCAAGTTGAATGGTTTGTTTTTATGAAGCGGAGTAGGCAGGTGTGATTGGGTCATTTGGTTTTGGTTTTAAATGCGGTCTGGGGTAGTTTGAGTGCAGGGGCCAGGCAGCAAAGGTTAGGAAGCAGGAGATTGCTTTTTACTCAATCATGAGTTCCAAGCATTGCCTACAATGATAAAAGCTTTTGAGTGGAGCTCCTGGGAGCTGTTCACCAAAGATTCAGACTGGTGGCCTGCTCAGAAAAACTTGCAAACTCCTTGCCACTCAGTAAGTTGAACGTGACAAGAAGGCTTGAAAGCTGCCACTATTTATGTATTTGGTTCAATTGTTTTATCTGAGGTTTGAAACCAGCAAGAAAGAAGGAGCTACAGCAACACTGGAGTTGTACCACTGCCTTCAGTGGGGCCAGGATTTCACCTCCTGTGAGCCATCAACAAAAATGGTGTATTTACCTGCTTATATATTTCCTTCAAAAATTATCCCCAGGTCTGCAAGTTAAAGCGCTCTTTTTAAGAGCACAAAGGCCTGATTTGCAAACCCATATTTACACTGAGTGATACCTTGGGCCCAGATCCACAAAGATACTTAGGCGCTTAAACCCTAGAGTTAGCCACTCCGAAAACCCACTTGGCAGCCCTCCAACTCTGGGGTGTCTCACCTCACTTAGGCTATGTCTGCAATACTCCACAGCTTTCCACAGCTTATTCTGTAGGGGTGTTAAGACCAGTCTACCCTAAAGTGCTGCACTATAACCCACCCCCATGTGGATATTGCATACACAAACTAAAAAGGTTCCTAGTTCACATTAGTGTTGTCCTGTTGAAGAGAACTACATTAATGTGAACTAGGAACCTCTTAGTTTGTGCCTGCAGTGTCCACAGGGGGGAGTTACAGCGCAACACTTTGGGGCATGCTGTAATTTACACCCCTGGAGTCCAAACTGCGGTACAGTGTAGACAAGCCTTTAGTGTCTCAGCTTTTGTAATAAAAGTTCTCCAGGCTTCCATGTTTCTGCCTCAGATCACGTGCACTACTGCCTCACTCTAGGCATCCAGGTGCCCATCTCCCCCTGAGCCCCAGAGCAATCCACAAATTGGGGGAAGGTAGGTTTTCCTCTGCCTATCTCACCCATGGGACCCAATTGGGTAGGGTGCTCAGAGACCACCAGTTGGGATCCAAGTCAAAATCTGGCAGGGTGAGAGGAAGATGGTGGTGCCACCGCCCACCTTATAACTTTTAGCCTAGTCGTTAGCACTCCCCAGAGATGTGGGAGACCCAAATTCAATTCCCCTCTGTCTGAGGGGGTGAGAAAGGATTTAAACAAGGGTCTCCCACCATTCAGGAGACTGCTCTAACCATTGAGCTATGGGATATCATAACATGAGTCTCCCTCAGTGTCTCCTGTTGAAGCTGTTCCACTTTGGATAATACTTGAGTCATTGGTCCAGAGAAAGAAAGCAAGGAAGAAAATGATTCTACAGTCTAGGGGTTAGGGCACTGCAGTGGTGGAGTGGCCTCCCATTAGCCAGAGGGGGAAGAATCATTTCCTGAACCCAGGTGGGTGGAGCCAGGCCATGCTCACCCCTCCCATTAGAAGTTAAGAGGCAGGACAGGAAGTATAAAGGGGGGGGTCCTGGAGCTCAGCTGGAATGCAGCCACCAGAGAAGATAAACTCCTTCTGCTCGCTCCTGAGGCTGGAGACTGGAGGGGAGACTTGCCATGCTGAGGCAAACACAGGACAGTACTGTGTTAAGTGTAAATTATTAAAAATATAAGGGGAAAATTTAAAAAAAAGATTTGACAAGGGAAGGAAACTGTTTCTGTGCTTGTTTCGTTTAAATTAAGATGCTTAAAAGCAGCATTTTTCTTCTGCAAAGTAAAGTTTCAAAGCTGTATTAAGTCAATGTTCTGTTGTAAACTTTTGAAAGAACAACCATAATGTTTTGTTCAGAGTTACGAACAACCTCCATTCCCAAGATGTTCGTAACTGAGGTTCTGTCATTATTCATACACAATATCATGTACATAAGTTAGTCCTGGAAGAAATTTAGCCTTTTCCTACTTACACTTTGTTATTATTATAATTAAATATTTATATTACGACTGGGTTCCTACTATGCTAGGTGATGAATAAACACACACAAGAGAAAATTACCCCCCCAAAGGGTTTACAGGAATTTTTCCCTATATTTACTCATTTCACATTATAAATCTATATCCATTCATATTAAGTCTTTCTAAATTCACTTTATTCCCCCCACCAAAGATGGAGCTGATCACAATGGATCAAGTTGGCAAGAGCAAATGGGACAAATGCCCACTTTTGTCAAAAAAGTGGGGTGCAGTGCGGAGCAACATGCAGGGGGCAAGCAGAGATGCCAGCCCCCTGCAGAGGGGAGACTGGGCTGAAGGGGTGGGGGGTGGGAGGAAGGGTTCCAGTGCATGGGGGTCTGCCATGGTTCAAGCGACCAGTGACAACCTCAAGTGAGGGACCAGCAGGGTTTCAACTACCAATGAGTAGTGACAGCCTCAAGTGGGGGGCCCGTGGCAGGGTTCGAGTGACCAGTGACAGCCTCGAGCGGAGGCCCAGTAGGGTTTGAGTGACCAGTGACAGTCTGGGGGGCGGGGCACCTCAGGCAAGCAGCTGGGTCCAGCCCTGCAGGGGACTCGGGCAAGTGGCTGGGGCCAGCTCCACGTGGTGGCCTGTTTACGGTAACCCTACTCAGACTTGATAGAAAACAGACAAATCAGTAGTTACAATAAAGGTAAGTTTTGAAAATGGACCTAAGTCCAAGATTTCATTGCTGGATGCCTCTTTAGCTTGGTTTTGGGGGTGGGGAATTTGATGTTTTCACAACCAAACAACAAAATCAACACTTCCTTCCACAGAATGCTCTGGCATTTCTCGGTTTATACCAAAGGGGTTGGAGGATTGCAAGTGACTTCTAGTATTGGTGATGCCACAGAAAGATGCATTCTGGGCAGTGGTTAAAGAAATTAAATTGAAACAGGAAGGGTAGGTCTCCCTCCATTAGCCAAAGAGGATGGGGAGCTCTGAAGGAAGGCTGCTTACCCCAAGCCAAGCAGGGGAAGCGGAGATTTCCCTCTGCTTTTAGCAGAGAAGGGGGAGCCGCTGCAGTCCTCTCTACTCCCCTACACTTGAACCCCTGATTCGGACACCTTTACCAAAACAAAGAAATTCATGGAGAAAGAAAAGGATTTTAATATTGAAAAGATTTGTTACGTCTTTGCTGCATTCCCCCCACAGCCCTGTTAGTAAAGGATGTTCTTTGCATCAGTTCTCGGTTGCAGCACAGGTTCCTTGGGTTTACATTTAGCTTTGCAGCTCACCTATAATAATTAGATAGAACCCTTTTCACACTATGGGGGTCTATTATTCCTGTGCTAGAGTCCATCAGCTTTTCCAAGACAATTTTCCATCACTCTGCTGCAAAAATTCACTCCATTCCAAAACTTGATTTATACATTCTTAGCCCACAAGTTAATTGCAGCATTTTAAGTCAGTTCAGCAATTCTAAAGTTAGGAGATCGGGAAAATAACTTTTAGGTGTTTTTTCAATTATTCAGTTGCTAACCAGCTTTGTTTTCTAAAGCTGATGATATAAACTGCTGGTCTATAATATAGAAATGGCGTTGCCACAATCTGTGCTCCCCACTTCCAGCTTTCTTTAGCTGATCCTCTTCTAAGTAAACCCCTCATCTCCCCACCTCCCAAAATATCATGGAACTAACATGCCATTTGCTGCCATCACATGGTTTACTCTGCTTGTGTGTTCTACCCATTCTCCCACTGTGTGTGTCTGTCTTGACTATTTAGATTGTAAGCTCTTTGGAGCAGGAACAGTCTGCCATGCTGTTTGTACAGTACCTGGCACAATGGGGCCCTGTTCTTGGCTGGGCCTTCAGCACTACTGTAATAATGATAATAATAGTAAGAGACAGTCCTTGTCCTAAAGAACTTACAGGCTAAACAGATAAAACAGACAAAGGGAGTATTATTATCACTATTTTATAGATGGGGGAACAGAGAGTTTAAGTAACTTCCCCAAGATCACACAGGAAATACGTGGGAAAGCCAGGAATTCAACACAGGTCCTGCGTCCTAGTCCAGCACCTTAAGCACAAAAATCCTCCTTCCTCTCTAATCATCAGTGTGTGAATGATCTGTTATGGACCTTCATTTCAAACCTCCACCACATTAAGCAGTGTCTGAATATGGACTTCAAAGACAGATACAGGTGAAAATACACATTTTTCAATTGCCAAAATATGTATCTACATTGTTACCACTACACATTTATCAGTTCTATTTCAACTCTATCTACTAAATAGTATTAACAACAAAACTTTGTACTTATATTGCCTTCATCTGAGGCTCTCAAAGCACTAGACATAGGTGAACAAGTATTATCTCCACTGTGAAGTGCAAACCAAGACAGAGAGAGGTTAAATGACTTGCTCAAACTCTCATAGTAACCGTGTAGAAGAACCAGGATTAAAAGCAATCATGTGCTACAGGGGATTCTTGTCCCTGGAATGTCAGGTTGAAATTCTGCCGCCAAACTGAAGAGATGGTTGGACTGCACTGATAGGCACTCCTGGCTTAAAAGGGCTATGGCATCCCTGCCAGAGATGAGTTATCCCTGGGACTCATACACACACTTATGAAGAGCAATATCTTTTGCCTTTGAAATGGGCCAGATTGCACCAAATGGCAGCTGTTTCAAAATAGTGTTGTGCAGGACAATACCCCCGGACAACTTACAATACCTTCCCCCACCCTTTTAAATGACACAAGTGGAATGCTGGGCTCCACCATTGGTATATTTATCTATGTGATCATCTATAAATTCCTGATTGGTTTGGAACACTGAGCTTCAGAGGTTAAAGGAGATGGAAACAGGAGGGGAAGCTCTCCCTACACCAACCAAGGAACAGGAGGATGATGGGGAAAAGGCTGCTCAGCCAAGCCACGAAGAGAAGGGAGCTTTCTCCGCTTTCAGAAGAGGAGGGAGAGTAGTGATATCAGGCCCATCACGGACACAATTCCCACTGAAGTCAATGGACTTTGGATCAGGCCCTGCCTGAGAGTGACACCTGTGCCCCATTACAGTTTTCATACCTGGGTAGAAAGATTAGATTAGAGCAGAGGATCTCAAACTGTGGTCCACAAGCTCCATTGAGGTGGCCCACGGATAGTTTCCTCTAAGGTGTGTGCCTGGGTGGCCACACACAAGAGAATGAAGGGCCACCCACCTAATTAGTGGGAATAAGGGGTAGGTGGGAGGGGGCAATGGGGTGAGAAGAGGGGGTGGGGGAATTTGGGATGCGCAGGGCTGTGGCGGTCAGAGAAAGAGGAGACTTTCCCCAGCTCCAGAGCTGCAGCTACCGAGGAGAGACAGTCCTCCTTCCCAGCTCCAGCTCGCGGGCTGCTGTGGCGGGGGGGAAGAGATCACATCTATCGCATTAGAGAGGTAAGATTACGGATATTAAAATGTGAGTTGTGTGTTTTTATTTATAGAACAAAAAAAGTTAATTATTATTTTGTTTTTTATATAGCGCTTTTATCCAAAGCACTTTACAATAGTTAGCTAATGGTACAAACAACATTTGGAAAGAGCATTAAGTGGTCCACCGAGACCCTCAGCAATTTTCAAGTGGTCCGCGAAAAAAAAATGTTTGAGAACTACTGGATTGGAGGGTCTTCCCCGCAACTCCTATTTTGAATCACACCACAAGCAGCACTTGAGCATTCTCATCAGAGGGTCCTGCATCTGGAACTCGCTCCTCTTGATAGTCTTCCAGATCCAATCCATCCAGATTCATATGAACTTCAGAGAAAGACATACTCTGAGATGCTCTCATATGGTTTAACCTATTTGATTCCTGTTTTGACTATTCCTGGCAAAAGGTTAGTGACTGTGGACAACCTTATGTAATTACTCATTAACAGTTATAAAATAGCACTTACCTGCTATATCGCTACTTGCTTTAAAAATAAACAAACGACTAAAACCACCATACTCATTTCACATAAGCCTTTGAATAACTAACAAATAGCTACATTCCTGCACTGTCAACTGTGGCTGGAACTAAGGCAATGACCCAGAGGTGAAGGGTTCCATATCCCCTTGCCATGCATCTGAACAATCCAGCCACCCTAAGAGAGACAATATTGTGACTGAAGGCTGAAACTTTACCCTTTGCACTAGTTCTTGTGCCTGTGACACAATACTGTTGGAATTCAAAAAGTGGTCCAAAGAGATACCATATGTGCAGCAACAGCTATGCACAACTGGGGAATTAAAAATGGATTTGTTTCCATTTTTACTTTGGTTTTCCTTTGAGTTTTAATAAAACATTTAACATCTTGAATTTCATAACAGCTACTGTGAATGCTGGGTGATGACACTGCAAGCATTATCTTCACAGAGTTGGCTCATCATGCAATCATAGAAATCAGAGTTGGGAAAGACCTATTAGGTCACCCAGTTCAAGTGTCTCTTAACCTTTAACATACCAGGACTCGCTGGTAGTCCATTCCCATCTACAAGGGATCTACTTCCCCTCCCCCTTCAGCAATATGGAAAAGGCAGGGTGACTGTGACCCACTGAGTGCCACACCAACCCCTAAATTGAGAACCTATGATCTAATCCATAACCCCTCCACATAGTAAGGCCCCAGTCCAGCAACTGAATTAACAGAAGTGGTCCTTCAATAGAATCCACTCGGGTGCAAGGGCCTGCACAAATCCAAACGCAGGAATGGAACCTATGTTGTGATCCCTTAAGCTTAAAGGGAAAGGGTTATAAGAGAAAAAAGATTAAATATATTTAAAGTGTCTTTTTGAGAACTAGGTGAAAACAAGAAATAGATAATAAACTGTTACAGTCTTGGTGGAGTATAAAAATTGAAATTTCAGAAATAATCCATATTCCTTTAACTGATAAAGTACTTTGTTCATGTAGGTTTCATGGCAGGATGGCATAGATTATATATATGATTTCCCACTTGGAAGACTTTTAGCAAGGTTACCTAGAACATATGGATTCTATTTTCACTGTTTTGTTATAGCACTTAATTTGTATGAAATTGTTGGTTAATGACATCCATGCCTAAACGGTGTTGTTTAAAATAAAACGTCCATGAAAGGTCTTTGTTCATATTCAAGTACAGCAATGAAAATTTTAAGAGTCGTGTTGCCTATCCTGTCTTAGATGGTGACTGATCGAAAAATGAAATTAAACCCAGAGAGGGGTAGGACTAGAGGCCGCCTGTGTCTCTACCTCACCGGCCCTGCGTGCAGGGCGGGATTGTAGCTCTAGCCAGAGGTGGGCCTGAATCACAAGCCCGGTGGAAACCCGCAGGCTTTGGGGAAGCGCGAAGTTCCCAGCTGGCCCTGCACCCCCAAACCGAGACCCTGGAGCCAAACTTCCCCGCACTCTGTAGCGACTCAGGGCTGGAGCCCGCCCGGGCCTGGGGCTAGACTCCAGTTGCAATGTCAAAATAACACCCAGGGGAGGGCCAGGCCGGGAGGCAAAGGAAGCGCAGCGGCGGGTGTCCCCGTTAGCGCTACGGCCTGGCTTCCTCCCACGGGGGCCGCCCCAGGCCCTGCCCCTGGAGGTCACGCAGGCCGGCTGCCGCCAGGGCCCAGCCCTCTCGCCTCGGGGAGTTGGGAACCCTTCTCTGGGCCCGCGTTGACCCGCCAAGGGGGGAGCTGCGGCGACAAGACGCCGCAGGCAGCGCGGCCCAGCTGGCTAAAGCAGCCGCGGCCCGCTGCAGCCGCCCAAGCCCTAACTCGCCCCGCGCCTCGGGGCAAGCGCCGGGGCCCCCCCTACCGGTGCAAGCAGCGCTGCACGGTCCCCGCCCGCGAGAGCCGTTCGGAGCCGGCGCTCCCCCGTCTGCCCCCGCCGGGGGACGGGCGTCCGCTGCCCAGGCCTCCGGCGCCGCCCGGGCCTCGCGCAAATCCGCAGCGCCGAACGCGTGCAGCGCAGCGGGCCGCGCCCCGCGCCGCGCCGGGCGGGCACCCCGGGCTCGCGGGGACGAGCATCGGGCCAGGCTGCCGATCGCTTTCCCGATTTGGGGCCGCCGCTGCTTCCCTAGGCACCGGTGGCTCCTGTCGTGCGGCTGCTCGGTCCAGCGGGACCGTTTAAGGCCAGGATAGCGGAGCGTGGCGCATTTGTTAATGCATTCACTGTTAATCGCTCGGAGGCTTTCATCACACCGCACATGGGGATAAGGATTGTTACCCTGAAGCCAGGCCGGGGAAATCTTTAATAAAAGCCATTTCTCTCCTGTTGGGAGCAACACGTTCACTGAACCCCTTCCCAATGACAGTGCAAATTCACACACCCACCGAAACCCTTCGATACGTATTTTACGTAGGTTTAACTCCCCCCTCCCCCCCACGTCCAGTTTTGGAAACACCTGGAAAGCTGTAAAATGATTTACGAAGTGAAAGTGTTAAATGAGGCCACCAGCTGTAAGTCTGACAGAGCTTTATGGGTTTTATTAGGTGCCCTATTATGGAAAATAAACTTTAATCCGTCCATAAAAACAGAATCTGAAAAACATATTTGCCCTTGTAGTCTGGAACACTGAAGGTATTCTTGTGAGACGCTGGAGCTTTACAAAGAAAAGGAGTACTTGTGGCACCTTAGAGACTAAAGAGATTAGTTTTATTGAGAAAGACACAATACACCAGTAGGACTTTGATACATAGTCCATGAATAGCTGCCTGTAGCGTGCTAGGCTATTTTTTATACTCTTGAAACACATTTGGACACACACCTCTTAGGCAAACAGTAAATTTCTGCCTCAATCAGTTTTATTTTCCTGTTTAATTATCACGTATTTAACTATAAATTAATGTCATGGGGATGGAAATTTTCATATGCTAAACTCGCAACTCATCGGTTGTTCGTTCTTTGGAATTATTCTGTTATGTGTGTTTTGGAAAAGTTTGTATTTGTTTGGGTTTTTATCTATAAACATAAAGACAAATTCTACTGCTAATTTATGTCTTGACTACCCTCATAGACTTCCTGGAGTGTAAAAATCAGACACACACACATATACATACGCACACACAAATATTGATATGGTGAGTATATAAAATTAAGAAATATATTCCTAAATCCAGTGTGTCTATAAATTCTGTAAATCCCACTGCCTGGAGCATAGAGAATGCTATAAAATACGTGTGCAAACTGGAGTCATATTCTATATTCTGGAACCCATTAAAATACTTCCATATTTGTATGTAAGGAGGTTGTGCATTGAACAGATTTCTATTTTATTGAGTTATGTATATGGCAGAGTGTAATACTTATTTAATATCCCTCCAATGCAGCGAGGGTGCTAGAGTGCCCAGCTAATACATAAACGATATGCTTTATAGATTATATTTCGACGTAGCAACACCTGAAGAGCTCGGTGACCTAAAACTGTTTTTCTTATTATCATTAGTAACAACCTCATCCATGCATCAGACTGTATTTCACACGCCTTGTATGGCCAAATCTTTATAGAAGTAATTTATATGGGCCATATTGTTTTCATTTGAAAGGTTAACACGGGTTTGTAAAAAAATCACTTTTAAAAAGGTGTACGGGAGTGGAGACACTCCATATTTTATAGGCTATTATTCTTCCGTGCAACCTGGGATATACTTGAGAGTAATAATTTTGTGACCGAATTTACATATTCAGATACAGTTAAAAACTCTACGATGGTGCGAGTCTCTGGGTAAGAAGCAAAAAATAGCAAGATCGCCAAGATGTCATGTTTGCTGAGCAGTTCTGTCTGCAACCTCAGGCTGGAGGGGCTGTGCGCCTGAGCAGGGTTTGCTGGCACCAGATGATAGGATGAATGCTGCTCAGACGACCTGTTTTGTCTTTTCCATTCCTGGGGAAAGGTGGGGGGGAAGAAAGAACAAAGACCTGGTGAGCCAGTCCTCCTTACCTTACTGAAATCACGGGGCTTGATTCTGAGCTGTGTAAACCGGGAGTAACTACATTAAAATCAGTGGAGTTACACCAGTGTAAACGAGACCACAATCGGGGTCCTATGGGGAGAAAAGCAAGCAGGATCCATAAAACTACTTTTACTCTACTCTGATCCTGGGTAAACAAAACTTCCCTAGACATATTCTCTTCTTCGTTACCCTAATGTAAAAATTCGGAGTTACTCTACTGAATTCGGCAGAGTTACTCCAGATGTAAAGCAGGGTGACGGAGAGCAGGATTCGGCCTAATGGGAAATGTAGAATCTAGTCTAGGGTAGTTAGTTACCTTTCTGTAATCCACTGGTCGCTACCCCGCGTGCTCAGGTGCTAATATTCTTTTTGCGTCTCTAAACTGCCCGTGGAGGATGGTATCAGACTAAAAACAGGGAAGAGACGCACAGTAATTCATTAGTGGGAATGAATTGTTAGATGTGGCCCCGAGTTAGTTAGGATGAGCCAGTGATTATATTTAAATTTGCTATAATTGATTTGGGGAAGAGCTGCGGTGACAAGAACGAATTGATCATTAAATTTATGAGAGAGATAAATTCCGCCGCTATTAAGGAGTGTGAATGAGGACAGTTATGCTGACTCCACCAGAAATCTGCCGGGAGGCTCCCAAACGCAGCACTATTCTAACAGGCGGGCTCTAAGTGGGAAGCTTAAATAGCAAATAACGTTCTACCTTTTTCATTATTCAATAGTTAAAGACAATTTAGTGGGAATGAGTTTCATAATGAAATCTCTTGAAAGGGCTGTTTCGGCCGGTCATTTTATTCCTTTCCACTTTGCTTGCCGGGGCTAACAACAACTTTCCCCATTGTTAGTCCTTGAATTAAGACAATGCCTGTAAATTAGCACCGCTTTCTAATTTCCTGCGCCGGGGCTTTCAGACGGTTGGGTTTTAATTTTTCCCACTTGAACACTAATAACCCAATTGCTTCCTTTTAACTGGGGGCAGTTCACAATGGAATTGGTACTTCAATCCGGCTCGCTGCAGGGCCGCATCTCTGTCTTTTCGCTATCGTTCCCACGCCTTGGTGTTGTACTGTACGTGGCAATATACCGGGAAGGAGAGTCATTCGGCGCTGATTTATATGTGCTGGGTATGGGATGGAGCAAATAAGATATGGGCCCGGATTTGGGTTAGATGTGTGCATTTAAAATAGTGAAGGGAGGGAAGGGTAAGATAAAGCAAAATGGCTTCATAGCAAAATCATAGTCAGCTGTTGATCGAAGGAAGGTTGATCTCCATCTCACACGATAGTCAATATTTATCATTTTAAAGTCTATGTGAACATCCTTATTTCCTCAATATAAACCGTGCTTATAATGCAGGGGTGTATAATAAAGTTAACTATCCAGTATAAATAGTGGTTCCATTGAAGGAATGAAGATTTCGCCTCTTTCGTCCATTCACATAAATGATGCATGTCGCAGAGAGAATAAGTTTTAAAAGCGACCATGAAAACAGCAGGTTTCGTTCAGCACGTTTGTCAGCCCTGCCTGTGTGCCCGTTTTTAAAATATGCAATAGCTGCGTTGAGCAGTAGGTGCATAAATCCCCCAGTTTAGTCTAGCAAGGATCCTGCGCTGCAGATTTGCTCCGGAGGGTGCATGTCTCCTGCTAAGCACGCTTGGGTGAAAAGCTACCCCGGATATGCAGAAGATTGCTCGGTCCTCTCTGTCCCCAGCCCTTAGGATTCCTTCCTCCATGTGTAGGGCACATGCTCACAGCTTCTGCAGCTTGCTGATTGATGAGCCACATTGCAGAGGTTTATTAATCCACAGCCACTGCAGCTCTCCTGTGAAATGTTTCCGCAGTTTGACTCTCTTCTAATGTTTGCTCGGCTGTACATTTGCACAGATCCGAGAGAGCCATTACCAGCTGGCCGTAGGGCCGGGCCAAGTCGGCTGAATTGCATGGCAGGGAGGAATCAAAGTCAAAAGGGAAGAGTATTTAGCATCAAGCAATCAGAAACAGAGTTGGATTCACAATGCAGCTAGGGAGAGATCAGAAAGCCACTCTATTTAAAACACAGCAGCAGTCCCCTTGCATGAATCCCTCTCCTCTTATTGTCTGCTTAATAAAAAAACAAACTGGAACGGTTTCTGTAAATCCAGTATCCAGTCCAGACCTTAATGGAATTATCGCAGATTTACACCGAGATCTGAATCTGGCCCAACAGGCAAAAACGAGGAAGAAAATAGATATGTTTTCAATAAAAGTTGTCCTCATAAGTGTATTTTTAGGTGTAAGTATGAGGAAACCACTCGATGTTCTGAGAACTGTTGATTTAGTAGAATGTTAGAGTATTTAGATCGAATTAAATTTAGTTCGGAAAACAATCTGGCAAAAGCCTCTTTCATGGGAAATTGTACAACGTCTAGTGGATTTATTTAACTATACATCTGGGGTCCTTCCTCCAGCCCCTATCAGGTAGTGTATGGATTCAGAGACATCCTTTCGTTCCAGTTTTTTCCATGAAATATGCATATTAACGTGTACAATAAAGTGACAGATTATATGATTCCGGGCGCGTTATAAACTCCAGACCCTGGGAGCCAGTCCTATTCCTTTACAAAAAAAAAATTGTACATAAGGCTCAAGTACAAAATGTTTATTTTACATACCATCATGGCCGATGGAGAAGCTGAATAATAATTTAGCATGCATAAGTAGAGGTGCCCCTTTTTATAAATACAATATACAAAAATAAAGACAGTCCAGTCTTGAGATTTCCAGCAGTTTTAACGTTCATGGCAAACAGGTTTCCAGATATATAATAAGCACAAAACATTTTCAATACTCAGCAAAAGAATAGGGTTTCCATGGGTAAGGTTCAAGTTTTTAAAATGTCTCTTAACACTGTGGTGAACTGTAAATCTTCTCTACCATGTGTAGGAAGAAGAATCCTTTTGTCAATGTACCTCAAAAAAAAAAATCCAAACCTTACCAAAAGCTGCTCACCTCTAATATTACCTGCTTGGTTTCTCTGTTTGTTTGTTACATGACAGCTGAAATGCTGACACCAAAGAGCAATGATGGATCTGGGCTCCTGCGCAGCTGAAGACCGAATACTTCCCATGTAGGAATAAAAGGTACTGGTATAAGATTAGCTGTTCCTCCTCCAGTGCAGGAAGATGGCTGCATTTGGGACTCATTTCACTGACACCAAAGGCTGCAGAGATGGAGGAAAAGCAGATGTGTAGGGTCGGGGCAGAGGAGTACGTGTTGTTGATGGTGGCATGGGGCAGTGGGCAGATGTGTGTCACTAGGAGGGGAGTAGGGGATGGTGGAGAAAAGAGGGGAGGAGGAGTCGAGAGGAAAGGTGAGCAGTCTGGGGAAGGGTAGGATGGGGTGGGTAGAGGTGTGTGAGGTGTTTGGGGCGGGGGTGGGCAGAGAAGTGTGTGTTTGTCTGGAGGTGGCTGGGGCAGGGGTGGGCAGAGGGGGCTGTCAGGAGGTGTCTGAGGTAGAGGGGTCTGTCTGGAGGTGGCTGGGGTGGGGGTGAGCAGAGGGGTCTGTCTGGAAGGTGGCTGGGGTAGGGACGGGCAGAGGGGTCTGTCTGGAGGTGTTGGGGTAGGGGTGGACAGAAGGGTTTGTCTGGAGGTGGCTGGGATAGGGGTGGGCAGAGGGCTCTGTCTGGAGGTGGCTGGGGTAATGGTGAGCAGGGGGCTTTGTCTGGAGGTGGTTGGGGTGGGCAGAGGGGTCTGTCTGGAGGTGGCTGGGGTAATGGTGAGCAGAGGAGTCTGGTGGCTGGGGTGGGCAGAGTGTTCTGTCTGGGGTTGCTGGGGTGGGGGTGGGCAGGCTGGTGTAGGGCTAAAAGGTCTGGGACCGGATAGCAGCAGCAGGGAGAAGGGGAGCCCGCCTGCTGGCTCACTGGGGCTGGCCGGGGGGCGGCTGCAGCGGGGAGGCGTGCCTGCTGCGGGGCTGTGTCTCCTCCTCGTCACCCTCGGAGCAGTCGGAGGAGTTGTAAGGGCAGCAGTGTCCGGCTTCCTCCTCCTCTGGGTCGCTGTCCCTGAGCTCCCGCAGGCGGCGGCCGCTGCTCTTCTCCGGGGCCGGCAGCAGCAGCTCCTCGTCCGCCTTGTCCTCCCCGCCCAGCCCGCTCTTCTGCTTCTCGGCCTCCTGCGCCGCCTGCTCCTTGGCCTTTTTACTCCGCTTCCACTTCATGCGCCGGTTCTGGAACCAGATTTTCACCTGCGGAGCAAGAGAGGGGCTGAGGGGGGATCGCAGGCCCAGGGACACACACACACACACACACACACACACACACAACAGTCTCACGCTGCACCCCCCCCCCCCCCACTCCGCACACACACACACACGTCTCTGCCCCCGGACCTGCTGCCCAACACCTCTGCCGTACCGAGGCCACCCCTCCTGCCTGCAGCCCCCGCTGCCCCCAGCCAGCCTCCACCCCCCACTGGCCTGGTTAGAAGGGATCCCACCGCTCCGGGGTAACACGGGGCTGCGAACCCCCGGTGCAGCTGGCCCTGGCTGGAAACACGCCGAGCGGCCCGCAGCCTCCTCGCGCCGAGGGTCGCCAGGCAGAGCCCAGGGGCCGTGGGGGCAGGCTTTGCGGCCATGGGGGGAGCCCGGGAGGGGGCAGGCTTTGCGGCCGCCGGGAGGGAGCTGGGAAGCCCACCCTGGTGGCCCGGGCCGGGCTGGGACTGCGCGGAGCGAGCCTGCTTTCCTGAGCCCGCAGAGCCCCGGGCCGCTGGTTCTAAGCGCCGGGCCCCTTCCCCGGAGCGGCCGCTGCAGCCGCCACCCACCTGGGTCTCCGTGAGCATGAGGGACGTGGCCACCTCGAAGCGTTTGGGCCTGGAGAGGTATTTGTTCAGTTTGAACTGATGCTCCAGCTCCAGCAGCTGCTGGCTGGTGAAGGCGGTGCGGGGCCGCCGGCACTTCCCCAGCAGGTTGGACTGCGCCTGGGCTGGAGACAAAACGGCGCATCAGCACAACGCGGGCAGCCGGAGGGGAGCAGCCTGAGCCCCGCCACCCCCCCCCCCAAGGCAGCCGGCTCTCACGGGCCGGAGCTGAGACAGCCGGGGCCCAGCTCCCGTCAGCATTAAAGAGGATCCTTCTAGTGTCCCTGGCTGCGTCCACCTGCCCCCATGGGGGGCAAGTTAGATCCAATGGGAAAGGACTGGGAAAGGAAGAGAACTGCTGGTCCCCTGCGAGGGAGAGAAGAGGGGAGGCAGCCTGGGGGCGAGGGGTTAGAAAAAATACATCAGTGCGAAATTCCTATTTAAAAAGATGGAGACAAGGGAAGAGGAACAAGTGATTAAAAGCTCCCCGCCGCATGCATTCTTCCGCTAGCTAACCCCAGTGGTGACCTTTCTACATGCCACAATGAAAAACTACCCAAACGGTGACCACTTCCAATTAGTACCGCATCTCCGCACTCCTGGCTTCAGACCGGTATCTATCACACACACAGCCCCGAGCCGGCCGTGCTCGGGGACAAGTCTCCGTCGGGCCCGCCCTCACAACGAAGGCAAATGTACTGGCACCTCGGAGTAACATCCTGGGGAATTTTTCTGCAGTGGAGTAGAGTGATCTGATAATAGTGCAGTCCTTGGGCCGCTGTTTGGAAAGAGCTGCTGGATCGGCCCCTCGGACCGCTCACCTGGTTTAAGGAAACCCTCCCGTCCTCACATTGTTACTATTGCACCATTAAAGGCACTTTAAAGTAAACATTCTCGTTCCCTAAATTAGACACCTCAAGACTCGCCTGATGGCAATAGGAGATGGACGTCTCTATTTACATAATTTCACATAGATTCACCACAGGGAAATTTATGGCCAAAGAGGGACTTCTTGATTTCCCAAGAGCCTGACAAGTGCTAGACAATAAAAGGAACCCGGGACCACGGTGAAATGATATCAGTCTCTCAGGGGACCAGCAATTTGCTTCATTTCACTTTAACGCCCCCTGCTTTAGTTAAACAAGTCTCCCGAATTCCCAGCTTGACCATACATTAGAACTTTAATTAAAACAGACTCCAAAGTGACTTTGGGAAAATGTGCAGTGGGAAGCTTGGCCAAAGCAATGCCCCCTCCCCCGCCCCCCGGCAGATTAGAGAAAAAGGTTTCTCTCCAATCAGTTCCATTTGTTTGTATTTATTTTATTTCATTATCTCAGCTGGCAAGTCTATTATGTTTGCAGACAATGGGAGACAAATGTGACATGAAACATGACGTGAAATACTGTTCCTATTCGCGCGAGGTAACTATATATAGGAAATATCCATTTTTAACAATGTTTTCGAACTATAAAATTCGATGTTATAATCTCCGCACGTTTTCTGGATTCAAAGATCAGGACTGCGTCAAAAATTACTCGGTTGAGAGTTACAAGTAAAGAGAACTGATGGGGAGATTGTTCTCCTAAAATATTGCCGTCATATTTAATGGACACATAAAAGAGAACATCAATTTGGAAGCATGCGAGCTGAAATCCTTCTTAAACAACCAATTCAGTCTCCGTAGCTGCAGATGATATATATGCTCCTTCTAAGAGGCAACACAATCATTTTGAATGTGATTATAACATACGATTTGTGATTTCTTGGACATTCTCTCATCTTTGTTGTTGTTGTTGTTTGCTTTAGAAACTAAAAAGCCTGTAAAAGAGAGGGGAGGAGGAGCCTGCCTTTACTACCTCATTTGGAGCAAACCTGCTAAAATGACCTGAATAAAAAAAGACAGTGGCCGGCATACAAACAGTAACACAGATGAGATTTTCTCACTACTGTGTGATTTTCCAGGCCTCTATTATCTTTTCTCTTGGCTATTTATTCACTAGTGCGTTTTGTTTGAAAGGGCAAGAATTCGGACAGCTTTTCTAATTATTTTTCTTCTTGAATGTCCTAGTCTAAACAAACCTATTTAAGAGAAAACAATGGACTTTTTTGTCTGTATGTGTGTGGAGTGTATGAAAAAAAACCCAAACTCCTAATTCTTTTCTGGCATGATTTAAGTAAAACTACACCTAACGTATTGTTAAGCCAGTAATTCCCACAGAGCGCTAACACCTAAGAAAATGATCTTTGCCTAATACAAAGATGCAAGAAATGTCCCCATCTCCATTGAGGCCTAGCGGCCCAACTGCTGTTAGGACAGGTCAGTGTTTCTGCTATTTAAAGCGGTTTTTTAAAATGCTCAAATATAGGTGATTGCAATTATTTAGCTGCCTTATTTCAATGACACCAAATAAACATTTAATTATAGCAAAGAATGTTCACTGGAACCATCCAAGGGAGGAGTGTGCTCTGATTACCATCAACTCTTTCCTGAGGAAGTGATCTGTGAAATTTGCCTGGATGACAGGATCTGACTAAGCATCATTCTCCGTGAAATTGACAGAGCCCTGTAAAGTTGTACCTCATACTCTTTATACCGTAATATTAACAAATATCAGCAGGATCGCTCTGCCATCCAGAAGAAAAATAAGCAAACAAAAAAATTACCGTCAGTTTTTATAGATTTTCATATACACCGGTATTTGGTTCTCATTCATTATTTAGCACGACTCCCCCCACGGAACAGTGTGAATTAGAACTTAGAATGCAATGAATGATTTGTCACCTTTACATTTCACTTCCCAAGAAAGATCAGTCTATTACTTACTGCTAAACTGCTGGCCACAATGAGCTGCAACACATTCCAGCTTCCCATTGTTAATCGCGATTTCCGCCCCCGTGCTAATATTACCAGATAAAACGTATATATTATTACACACGCCGCCGGCTGAAGTCTTGACCGAATCCTGTCAGGCGCTAGCTGAATGGCGTGGGACATTAACAACGAGGAAAGACTGGGAGAATCAGCGTACCCTTGCCGTAGGCCCCTGGACCGCTACAGCCTGGCTCGGGCAATGCCGAGGGGCAGGTGGGGAAGCGGCGAGGATACGCGCAAAGGAAAATGACAGATCGTAACAAACCCAGCGCCCCCAAGACCGGGGCTTGGCCAGGAGATACTCACAGTTAAAGTCCGGCATTTTCGGGAGGATCATGCCCGCTGTGGATGCTCGTAACCACTGATCCAGCTGAAAAGTCCCGGCACTGAGTTTGATGGGGTCTGCGGCAGGGTGAGAAGGGTGAGCCCCTTGCACCTGGGAGTAGGAGTAAGACAAAGCGGGGTGCTGCCCGGCCAGAGCGGCTGCCGAATAGCTGTACATGGGGTGCCCGTAGAGGGCGGCCTGGGTGGGGATGCCCGCTCCCCCCTGGTGCAGTCCCAAGGCCATGCCCCCGGCGGAGTGGTGGTGGTGGTGATGGCTGCTGGCGCTGCTGGTGCTGGTCAGGAAGCCGGGCTTGGGCACCAGCCCGCAATGCGCGGCGAGGATCCGCGGCGGCGAAGGGCTCTCGGTCCGCAGGCAGTCCGAGGAGCCGCCGCTGTGGCGCTCGGAGGAGGACGGGGGGCTGCAGCTGCTGCTGTTACTGCTGCTGCTGCTGCTGTGGCCAGATGTGTTGGCGAGGGAGGTGACCAAGGCCAGCGGCGAGGTCTGCGCGGAGGCGGCGGCGGCGGCTTTGGGAGGGTCGACTGCTAGGAGAGCATCGATCCGGAAATTTTTGGATTTTTCCATCTGATTGTTTCTAAAAACACACACCTCCCTTCGCCTATAAAATAAGCCTAACAAACAGCCCCCGCCCGACCCCGCAGCGCCCCGTGGAGCGTCTGCGCCCCCCTCCCACTCCCACTCCCAGCGCCGGGGCTCTGCCGAGACCGGAGGACCAGCCCCCCAGGCCAAGCACAGCAAAATGTCTCTCGGCAGATAGTAAGCACCTCAGCTCCAAACTCTACTCACTTGAAGGCTCAGATCCGGCTCCCATTGGCCCCGAGGCTGGAGGAAATACTATTGGTGGCCGGCACTAGGGTTCGGCAGCCGCGATTGGCCCTGCAGCACACCTGTCAACGCGTCGGGAATGGGGCCTGCCCACTTCATTTCTTTGCCCTCTGGAGCAGGTTGAAGGGAAAGGGCTGGGTGGGTGTGGGTGTGTGATGACCAACACAGAGGAAGGAAAGTGACTTGAGAAGCTTCTGTATTTACCTCCCCCGACCCACAAAAAAACAAAACCAAAAATAAATGCCTCGGTTGTGCCAGGTTTTGAAAGACTGAAGATAAAATTCAGCCAGGAAGAATGTGCAGTAATCGCAAGGCAAACATATTCTGCTTGAACATCATCAGCAACGATGCGTTAGTCGTCCCACATTCATACCCTGGTACGAAGAGTCTTGGGCCACAGCAAATATGTCTGTGCGTGTGTGTGTTTGTGTGTGCGAGCGAGCATCTGGACAGCGGCACAATGTACAGTTGGAAGGATTCTTTCCACTTGTGTCTGTCTAGCCCGTTCTGCAGTGAACGTGATGTTACCTTAATCGGTGTAAGATTAAAGTGTAAAATGTGTAAGATTTAAGTGAGATGTTCGCACGGTTCGTTTGGGTGGTTTAAGGAATCTATCCCCCACCAAGCGGCCTGTAGTCTTTTTGTTGTGATGAAAGGCCCGGGCACGGAAAAATAAGATGAAATATGTTCTCAGACACTTACATACGGTGTATCCATAGTCTACAGAACACATCTGGAATGACAGGTTGGATAATATCCATCTCTAGCTGAGTATGGATTGATCTGATAGGTCTTTCCAGATGTGATCCACATCTATACTCAGTTTCTAACCTAATGTATCAATTTGGTGCCCACAAAACAGGACCTGGATGAAATTTATTTCAACTCTTTAAATAACAACAAACATAATAAACCTGCGTTTGCTCCTGACCCCAGGCTTTTCACGCAGATGTCTGACCTGTATCATCAGCCCACCGGTGAACAGTGCATTTTTATTTTCAGTTATGCCACAAAAATTCAGCTCCGCCAAGAGCCTTACTCTATTCCCGGTATGCTTACAACACTGTGTATGTGTATAATTACATATAATTATACATATACATATATGTATAATGTATATTATAATATATACATTAATACATATGTATTACTTATATGTATTAATACATAATTAAATACATATAATTACAACACGACTAGCCAGTGATAATATAACAGGCAAGGCTTTTTCTAAGCCTTGTTAAATGGCATCGCTTTGGCGATCACATTTGCAAAATTAAGAGCAATTGCTACGTACTTTCAGAGAAGAAGGCTCCAGCTGCCGCTTAAATAAAAGCACGATATTTTATAGTGATTTTCTATTATTAAGTGACAAATCAGCGGTCACACAATGTGCCAATGAGAAGGCAACAATGTTTTATACACCCCGTATGCCTACACAGACCACAGCTTTTGCCTTCCACACTATTCATTTGGCAACTTGCCTTACAATAAAAGACCATGTAAAATAAAAATACAAAAGGGGGGAAGGGGGAACTCTCCAATTCTTTGTGCCTGGGTGGGACACGTCAGCACTGTTTTTTTTAATCAGAATGAAAAATATTGTTTCACATAGACCAAAAAAACCACAGTGTTAATTATTGCAGCTTGGCTAATACCCAGCAATGGGGACTCAGTTCTTCACCTTAACGCCCTACACATATGGTTGCCTCTATCGAAAGTCCAAGCTGTGGTATGCAGTGTATTAAACTCCAGTTTTCTATCATTCCTGGACACTTCAAATATTTACAGTATATGCGCTGCCAACAGACTTTTAACGAGTTGGAAAGAATAAACATCTGTAAGTCAGGAAGTCAAGCCTGCCACCAAAATTCGGTTTTGTCAATAGTGTTATTAGACCTACTTATCTTACACAAATACACCGAAATATAAAAGGAAAAGCAAGAGGGAGGCAGGTTTCCAGTCTTTTGCAAAGTAAGAATTTCCTGACGCTCTAGAAGGGGGTTAGGAGAGAAAAGAGGCAGAACGCAAATGGGAATGTGAACAGAAGGTCAGGCCGTTACAAGAAAGAGTCACAAAGTAAACACATTCTCCCTTCAAAAGCTTTTGCAAGAGCTGGTGATAATATGTCTGACTTTGTACCTACACAGGACTTAATTTCCATATAATTGCAGCTCGGGATTGTGAAATTACTCTGTTTCCAAGGGACAGGTATTTATTAAATATTTGCTTCACCTGTTAGGTTTTTTTTTTTTCAGATCCGAAAGCACCTGATACCAGAGATCGTAGGAAGGCCAGGATAGCCCCAAAGCCACTTAATGTCAACCCATGCAGGTATGAAGCATTTTAAAAATACATCAGGTTGTATTCACATTATCATACATCGAACTCTCCCCCGCAGGCTGCTTCAGAATGACCTCTCCAGGGAAGTGTCATCATCGCTTATTTAAATCAAAACACTAACAAGTGTCCACAGGGAACAGTTTTGCACTGGCAGGGAGATGGTCTACATGACCGAACAGATCCTGCCAGTGTCTCTAGCTTTCGCTCCTCCTCGGTTTAATACTCCTAACAAGGGCAACGTCCTTTACCAGGAAATTCAGATTTTTGTCCTGAGAGAGATGTTTTTCCCATCCCCATGCACTTCCCAGGGAGCAGGGTACTGGGCAAATGAAGTAGCTACTTTAAAAGTAAAATAAAATTGTATAAGCAATTGTTATAGAGCTGACTTCTCTCTCTCTTTTCCCTGGGTGTGATGCAGTCTGAACACGATCTAGTAACCAGACGTGCAGATCAATGTGTGTGTGCAGAGTACTGGGAACAGCGACTGACGGAAAATGTCAGTATAACCACCCCAATTCCAAACTCCCCCCACCCCGCCAAGCTAATTAATTGTATCCATCCCATTAATAGTGGTGGTGTACATAGCTATTGGAAATTGCCAGCCACTGAGATCCAGTTTGGGTAGATCTCCTGTGTTCAAGGATTTGTTGATGTCCGTGGAGATTCCCCATGCACTGGGTTTATTTCTGCGGAGCTGTGGGTGGAAACCCTGCAAGTCGATTTAAGAAATGGCACGTCGATAACTCAAGTTACAGTTACACCTGTACAGTACAAGGCAAGGCCCTATTGGGCTATCCCTTCCCTTCACACCCCCTAGTAACTATGGCGGACTATGCTGCACACCACTTAAGCAACTGAGCGTTGTGGCTTCTGGGAGTGGTATTTTGAGGCAGGTTTCACTCTGCCGTTTTGTGATTTCCACTTGCCCCCCGCACGCCCTCCTCGCACACACTGTACCAGGGAGCTCAGAAAATTAAAACCCTTTAAATCATTCCTGCATTCATGTGATCCTGTGTGAGCCAAAGACCTCTTAAACGAGAAAATCCAGCCTGTTGTGGTCCATGTACCTATTACCTGGCAATGCCCTGTGTGAAATGGCTAGCTGGGTATCGGAAGCGTGTTGGCTCGGTGTCTGGATTGCAAGGTTTGTGAATAACACCTTAATGCTCAGGAGTCCAACGGCATCAGAATTCTTCTCATGCCTCCCAGGCCGGGCTGCATGTGAAGGATTGGATTATGGGTATCTTTGACACAGGCATGTAAATTATTGGTCTGTAAAACATACTGGTTCATTTGTATAATGTACTCCCTTTCTTACGGGCCATATTTTATTTGGGGGTTATGTTGCTTGTGTATGTGCGCTTCAGAGCATTTTGAATATGGAAATAACATGGATTGGATGAAGCCAGAGACACATGCAAACTACTACAAATCACCAACTATTACTGCCCATATGGGGATCAGTCAAGTATTAAAGGCCACTGTGATGCCCAGGCAGGGTAAATACATTTAAGGGAAGCCCACAGGCCAGATAGCCCTCCAAGGGGAGGGATGGGGCAGGGGAGGAATTACCGGGAGGGGACAGGAGGTCCCGATCCTGTAATGGGCCTCCTCTCTTGCATAAAAGCTGCATCTCGCCCCTCAGATTTATCAGGTTGTTGTATTTGCATTAGTGTGGAGGATACACGTGTTGGGGGGCGGGGAGGGGAATGTTTCCAAGCTAAACACCAGAATCTCCTCTCCGTTCCCAAACTCAGAGGCCGGGCATCCCTGAGAGTCCATTTCCCTTTTTCCAAGACGGAGCAGTTTGTTTGGGAGTTTTGCTCTGCGTCTTTACTGCCTGCTTCCGACCTGCTACTTTCTGGTGCTTTATTTTTGAAGCAAAGCCCATTGAAGCCAGTGGGGGTCTCTCCCTTAGCTTCAAAGGGCTTGGGATCCGGGCCTCCCCTGCAGCAAACGCACCACCAGCAGCCTGAACCCCCCAGTTGCCCTTCCTCCTCCTGACAGAGCTGGGATCAGTCCCCTGCCTGGTGGGCTATCTGAGCTGGGTCCTCCATGGCTGTTACTTTGGCCCATCTGTGCCTGACATAGGGAGGCTTGTAGCGGTTGCTTAGAAACATAAACAGAGATTGTTGCCTAAATCTGAGACAAATGGGGGTGGGCGAATAGCTAAAAGCCACCGTTTGCCAAACAGCACCCAGGGCCCCTTCCCCCCTCCCATGAAGCCTCTTTTGCCACTCAGCTAGGAGCTAGGGCATTAAGGACAGGGAATTGGGAAAGCCCTGGTAAGGCTTTGCCCGAAGCACGGGGGACGCCTCGTTCAAGCCTCTGCATGCAGGAGTCTTGTGGCTCAGTGGGCTGCAGAGGCAGGCTTGTCAACTGTCATTTTAAGGAACCTTATCGCTCCCTCTTTACGACAGGTCTCACCTAGTCCGGGTGGTTCTGCCGGGCCAGCCTAATCACTACCACGGGATCGGGCCGGACCCTGAACGTCTGAGGGGCAAATTCTTCATCCCAAGAAGGGGCAGGATTGCCAGAGCCGAGCCATGCCCCAAATGTTCCGGACCCCCCCCCCCTAGAATCTGGGTGTGCCCCATGCACACCCAGGGACACAAACCTGACACAAGGCACGGAAATCCGCCAACTATCACCAGCACACGAGCTCGGCAGAACAGACTCTTCCAACGCCCCTTGCAGCCCTGACTCAGGCCAATCTACCCTTGACTTCTACTAGAGCTTTCCTTCACTAAGGACTGCACAACCTCGCGGTGGCTGCCTTTGCCGGTTCACTTCTGCACGGGGTTTGTAAACTGTTAACTGTCAGCCTGGTCTAGTTGGTGGAAGGGTTCAAATCCGAATAAATGACAGTTGGGCTTTCACTGACATATTCCCTACCCAGTGTCCATGCGAGGCGCGGATGGCATAGCAAGCGAACGGTTTCTCTGTCTCGGGAAGATGTACGAGCTCAGAAGAGAACAACACGAGGACGGGAGTGGACCAGGGGTACCCGAATGGTAACGTTCAGAGTGGGGTACTAGATTCCACGGAGGCAATAAAAACTGCATGGTTTCTTTCTCTTCACGTCATTAGCAATCACTTTTAACGTGAAACGTTGTCGATTGGGGGAAATATCAAGACATCCGTTGCCCTACATATTGACAGACTGTTTCCAGTGTCAGACATTGTTCCACTGAATACTAAAGGGGCCACATAACGGAGTATAGAAAGGGTCGCTTTGAGAGGAGTGGTACACCCAGCCGATTTTCCACTGGAAATTAACACGGTATAAACGCACCCCAGAAATATTTTAGCCTTTTGGGGTAAGATGTATTCATATGTAACACCACTTTTCCACCTCATTGTCCAGTTTTGCATTTCTTTTTGATCGGATCTAGTTACTATGTGAAACGGATAAGTTCTCTTGTTTCCAATTTCTGCAGGGCTGACACGACTCTAATTTAACTCGCTAAGCAGTCCGTAATATTATTACGGAGGCTGTTGAAGGACAGAGTATTGCTCTGGCAACTAATGTTTGAAATGAGGAATCTGGAGATTTCGCAATGTGAAATCACCTGCAGTGAAATCTTTTCTCAGCGCAGAGTTAGGGCTTGCACCAGGCATGGTAGTAGTCTCCAGCTGAGTGTTGTAAAATGAAAATTAATTCACAACATGGTTTGTTTTGCAGATATGGGCATCATGTTGCGGTGACACTTTATGGCCTTTTTCCTGATTTGAAAAAGGTGGAAAGCTGCGGGCGAGTTCACTTAGCGTAAAAATTGAAAATATGATTTTACAGCCACACTCAGGTTATTGTCTCGAGGGCTTCAAAACGAATGGCACCAATGCCTAACCCAGATCCGTCAGACAGAACAGGTTTTACAGAAACCGCAGTAAATTACAAGATCTCTGCAAAACACCATCAATCAGGTGCGGCAGAAAAGCATCGAACATTTTGATGGCTTTAATTTATGTGACCGAATGCCAAGCAATTAAAACAGTTCAATCCCCCCCCCCCCCCCGCGATTAGCCTCGTTTCCGTTCAGGGGTATCCTTTGGAGAGGTATCTAATATGTATGTCCAGCATAGGTCTCTTTGGCTACCTATAAAGTACATATTTCCAACTCTATACACGAGGAAGGATGGCCCAGTGGTCCGAGCGCTGGGCGAGGCGAGGAGAGACTGGGGTTCCTTTCAGTCCCTGCTCTGCCCACGTACTTACAGCGCGGCTTTTGGTCAAGGGCACCGCAGTTCCCCCAGCTAGAAAACCGGCCTAGAGTGGAGGTGGTTGGCAACCCAGGTACTAAGAAAAAAACGCCAACAAAAGTCAGCCCTTCACGGCCACGGAAAAAGAAAAATATTCAGATACTTTCATACCATGTAGCCGTCGTCTACATAACACACCTGGGAAGAGGAATTGGGTCCTGTTCCTCTCTAGCTGGGTATCTGATATGCCTTTCCAGATGTGATAGTATCTATATTCAGTTTCCAATTTAACGAATCAACATACATAGCCGGCTGCAGGAACTGAACTTCGGGCCTATTCTGGTACACGAACAGTAGCACTAAAATGTTTCAATCAAGGCGGATAATGACAGGGAGTTTCAGTTAATTGGTATATTTAGCTGTGCTGATGTGGCAGAAAGGGCAGCTGTCGGGCTAGGAAAAGGGAATCCAGACACAGCCTCCTTCGAGGCATCTTGCAATACAATACAATCGCCACAAACATCTTCCAATTTACAGGACCTGGACCCCTAATGAACGTCTCCCCTGTGGGTTTTTCCTCCCTTTCATTGTATTGCCACCTCCCTCTATGGACATTATCCAGTCCCTGGCTGGCTTATATCTGGGGGTAGCTAAATTGTCCTGTCCAGCTTTCTAGAAGGAGTTTTTTAAACTACTTTTCCCTTCTAAGTGCGCCCTCCTGTTTGCTTCCAGTTCCTAGAACCAGTGCAGAAAGTTCAGCGGCCTGCCCCTCTCCGAGCTGCAGGCAGAGATAATCTGGCTAATGAACTCGTTAAAGGGTCCCCTGTGACCCCTGGCAGCTCTTCGGCTCAGCTGGGAAATCAGCTGGGAAAGGGCCTTGGAGTTCAGCTGCCTTCTGTCAGGTTCCTGTGGGGGCAGCTCCCCCATTTAAACAATGCGCCCTTTGGAAACGCAGTGCTGGTGTAGTCCTACCAACTGAAAACAAAACAAAGGGCCTCCAAAGACCGGGGCCTGTTCCCATTGACCCTCACAGCCAGAAACAAAGGATTGCTTTCTGGCCAGATCACTTTCTAGACCACCGTTTCCGCCCTCCTGTTTCATATTTCATGCTTAGGGAAAGATTTAGATGTTCAGAACATCTTGTATTGAATACCGCTGTCATGAGTATATTTGGGCGGGCGGGGGAAGGAGACTCCTATATCAAAGCAGAATAAATGGGGTAGGGCCTCCTGTCCAGACAGCTCCCAACTCACAGCTGAGCATTGTGCAAAGTGTCCTTTAGAGCAGGTTGTGGAGAGCAATAGGAATTCCTGCACCTGTGTTGATCCAGTATATTGCCCAGGTGAAAACAATAAGGGGAACATGGCTTTATCTCGGCGGAGATTAGCACAAGGCCCAACCTCGGTGACACCTCTCAGGGCGTCTCTGGGTGGTCTCCTTTAATGAAGGGTCTCCTCTGTTTACCCCAGGAACGTTTCGCGGTACAAGCCGCCGAGTATCAGTTCATTTTAAAAGAAAGGGCAAGGCGTGGAATTTACAGTGCCGTCTGACAGGTCTTCCGAGCGACAGGCGACCAAGTGGGTCCCGCAGAGGGCATCTTGCTCAAAGACCATTTTATGTTCTGGTCCCGATGCGTTCAGAGGCGATCCAGTCAGCTCTCAGCGTTTACACACAGCGATGAAGAGGAGCGAGATGATCATACTCAGTTTCCCCATTGTCGTTTCTTTAATAAAGGTGCCTGTTGCCTTTTATTAAAAGACAATCAAATAGTAGCTGAAGTAATTAAAATTTCAAAGGTTCGTATTAAGAGCCTTGTCTGACTCTCTACCCAGCCCGGAGTGGGGTCAAGTTAGTTTGTACTAAAGGGACTGGATTGCATTCTTTTATATTAAATTAAACCCACAAAGCTGAATTCAAAACGCCCAGATGTTCTCTACAAGAAATAACCAATGGTGGGCACTGGGCCAGCAATATTGCCAAAAACACATATTACTCTGCGACATTCTGTAAATGAGATAATGATACATAAACCTCCATGATAAATGTGACATCCCAGAGATGTCTCCTCTAAATTAGCTGCTTGCATTGACTGCTAATAATGGTGAGTTTATGAAAGCAATTTCAGTGCAAAAAGCAAAGGGTCTCCTTGGTCTAATCAGCCTGCCTCTCTTAATGGATGAGGGGGTCAGGCTGAGAATTATTGACACTCCGCTGCCCTTAACCTGTTTCCCAATAAAGCTGATTAGTTTTTGTCAATTCATCAGCTAACCACTCTCGCTGGGACTGCATCAAAGCCGTATTTGCTCAGGGGAAATCAACAAGTCACAGATCAGATCCATTAAGGAGCGGCTCCAGCTGAAGATAGTTCGAGTGTCAAACCAGACTCCTTGATTGACTTAACCAGTCAGACCGTGCTGACCCACAAAAAACCCCAATAGCCCGCAGCTTCAAACACTTGTATTCTCTCTGCTCTCCGAAACGCGGGCGAGGCGGGACAGCTGTTTTGCATGCCGCGGTTACAGATCTGTGTAAGGCATCTGCAGAGACTTTAAAGGTGCCCGATGTTAATGTGCTATTTGTTGGGGGTGGAAGGTACCGATGTATCTAATGTGGGGTGTGTGTGTGGAGAAGACCGTTCCGGTTTGGTGAATATCTTGCAACTGCGAATGTAAACAGACATAGATCCCCTCTGAATCCCCCGTGATATCTACCGGGGGACCAGTGCCAGGGTGTGAATTCAAGTAAACTCTCTCCCGCCCCCAATCACTTCCAGCTCTTGTCCGAGCGGCGGCAGCGGTATTTCCTGGGACTCCCGGGTTTGAACTGCGGCGCCGGAGGGAGGCCGGTTCAAAGTCCCCTTTGCCGGGGAGAGTTACTTGTCCACCGTGTTCCTGTTTATAGAACCCAACCGTAGGCTGAGCGCTGGGTTACAAACCGGCTTATATTAGATGATGACCTGTAACCCGGGCCCGACACCGCCACGCCCTCGCCTTTAGGGGAGCGAGGATGCGGCTTGTGCCCAGCTGCCCTTTCAAATGTAAATGGCGCTGAAGGGGAAGGGGTTTGATCATATCCTTTTGCGAAGTAGCTTCCGAGTTTTACAGACCCTTGATTCCCCATGGGCAGGCACGGGGTTTTCTCTGCCAGGGACATCTATCCAGGCTTCTTCAAAGCCGCCTCGCCCAAGCCGCTTTCAAACAAACAAACCAACAACCAACTCCTTAGTTTCATTCAAATAACCACAAGCGGCTAGAGCCCAGTAACTTCAGAGAACAAAACTCCGTGCTTGGCCCTTTAAAGCCTAACCGCTAGCCTTCCAACCCATCCCCCTTCAATTTAATTTCATTAAAACGGAGCATGAATATTTCTATTAAACCTAAAATGAAATATGAAGCCATTTAGACTCTGCCTGCACCAATCACCCAGATTTATGACTTTTATTCATCACATCAAGAGCTGGGAAAAATGAATTTTCTTCACCCAGGAAGGAAATAAAACCCCAGCCTTGGTCATTTCCAGAAAGCTGTTAATTTGCCCATGTGGTAATTACTTTCACAATTAACTAAAATACAAATCAACTTGACAAATTGGGTTAGTTTATATATTAATTAGCCAGTTTAAATTTATTCATTATGAAAAGACAATTTAAGAGGACCTTGGATGTCTGTTTTATTGCAATAAATTATTGTTAGGAAATGGGGCTAATAAAGTATCCTAATATTTAAGGATATTGTATATGCGCTAGGGATGCTTTATTGACAATTTCACTTTGCAAATAGTAATGCCTTCTAATACAGCTCGGCACCAATGCCCCAAACATCAACAAGGTGCCTAGCTAGCAGCACGGCTGGCCATGGACCAGGAAATCAATGGGCTTTACAGGAAGGAATTGGGTATATCAGATTGTAACGTTTTCATTGCAAATGTGAAAATAATACCTTGCAGGAGGAGGAAAGCAGGCCCGGAGCAGCACGGGTGAATTGGTAGTAGAGCGCTTTGCAGGCACCCTCAAGTTGGGACTCTGATTTAACACAATGTCGATAGAATCATTCGATGCCTTTTAGCTTGTGATCTTTATAAATGTCCCTCTATTAAATTAGAAAATGATTCTCTTCTCGTTTAATTGTATTCTTTCGTTTCTTATTTCCAATTAATTAGTCCTATCGACGTTGCAATATTTTAAATGACTGGAGTCCGTTTACAGTTTAAAATATATGGGTCAGCACATGCAATTTTATACTAGACAGAACTATATAATGTGGGTTTTAACTACTCTTCTCTCATATGTCTTAAACATCTGGCTAAATGCATCATTTGGAAACACTGCAAGTACTTTGCATCCTTGTTAATAGTACATACTTTACTGTTCAATCTCTACTCTGTTATAGCACTCGCAGACGCCTGGGAAAGTGGACTCAAAAGAAAATATAGAAAACCAAAAGCCTTTTCTATCACTTATTAAAGCCATTATTTTGATATTTTCTCTAATTTCCTCAATAAACGCCTTTTCAAAGAGCATAAGGTTCAACAAAATAACACTAAGTTTGGAAATACTTTGTTCCTTTGTTTAAAAAAAAGGTACCCCATGAAATACTAAAAGAAGTGATGTGTATTCTACAAAAATGCAAGAGAAATATATGGACATGAGTGGTATTGCTCTGAAAACAACACCAGGAAAATAAACGCTGAATACGGAGAACTAAACATTTGTCACTTGAAAACGGAACCTAAGGATAGCTGTGGGAAAATTATCTTTCCACTCTGATTGGGGAGTTTCTTCCACAATTTAAAAATTGCTATAGATCTTGTGCAAGTAGGTTAATGTGACAGCAGCCCTGACTGATATTTCAGTCAGAGCTGAGAGAGTCTAAGTTTTCTTTATCAGATTAATTCACATTTTTCACACTAGCTTAATTTGAACAGGAACTCCAATCGTGCCCATTATCTATGGATTCTGATCCTTCATCCTTTGCTCAGGCAAAGCTGCCATCGAGCGATTTGCCAAGAATCAGGACTGCAAGATGGGATCTATAAAGTGTAAGGCAACTATATATATATTTATAGTTAATTACCGCAAGGGCCCCTTATTTTACTTTTTATTATCCCCCAGACATCCTTTTCCTGACCCTTCTTTAGAAGAGGCGTTGTTTGGATGGGGCACAGAGACTCTGTTTGTGTTCTCTGGACAGATATGTCGCCTCTTGTGAACTAGAGGGAACCGTTTCTATTTTAAAAACAGCATCTGCCAGAAACTCGCTTCATCTCAGTCCATACACGTGTGTCTGGAACTATGGCATATGCCAGATTCCAGGCGTGAAATCTTGACAGACCGCAGGCAGACTGAAAGGGAGAAGGGTTAAAATCACCTCCCATTTTAAAATCTACTTGAAACCACGCGTATATATAACTTGGTGAACCCCTAACCCAAACCACTTCTAACCCAGAAGTCAGAACAGACCCTTAAACGATTGCCCTCTTTGAATCTCCCAACTCGCCGTTCCTTTTGTTCTGTTGGGTGATATGTACTGTATAAGAAAAGAGAAACTCATCTTTTGGGGGCGAAATGGCACCCTCTTAATTGTTTAATGGTGCAGCCAAGCGCTAGGCGGAAAATATATGATAATAGGGTTAGACTCATAAAAAGACTCGCACACAAATGTTAACCCCAGCTCTTCACTGCAATCCCTTTACTTTTCGATTCAACACTGTTATGGAAACAGGAGAGATTTTTCTCCCCAATCTGCAGAGCTCATCGTTGACAAGTCTCTCCAGTTGTGTGGGGTTTTCTTTCTTTCTTTTCCTTCCTCCTTTCAACAACCTTTCACATGCCCGAACCCCGCCGAAAGCTTCCCAAGGGGGTGTAGGAAGGCGAGAGGGCGGGACAAGGTGTAGGACCTGTTTATTTCCATTAGAATAAGGATGCGTCAAAGGGGTAGGGATTGTTGAAATAGTAAATGAAGGGGTTTGATTAATTGCTTTCGAAATCAGCTCAACAGTGTAGCAACCTTCAGGTCGCATCCGGCACTATCTGCGGAGCGGATCTCAAGATGCAGAAAAGAGGAGATTTGTTGGAAAAGATTAACTCAGCCCATTTCAGCCCTCCCCCAGCGGCCGGTGCCGACCTCTTGTGCAGCTCTCCCCACCTTCTGGCTGCCTGAATGTGGCGCAGAGATGGTGCTAACCCGGAGCAGGAGAAGGGTAGACAAGAGCTTCCGAAGGGGGGAGGACAGCGAGGGCACAAGTTGTATCGTGCTCTAGAAAGGCGCTTGCTCTCTCCTCCCCGTGCTGTGTGCATCAGGGCAGCCTGGGCTGGCTGCGGGCAAAGGGGACGTTTGCTCAGGGGGCAGATCCTTAGCCGGGCTTCTTGTCACAGCTCTGTGGCCTTCAGTGGAGCCGGGGCAATTTCCGCCAGCTGGAAATCTGCCCCTCCCCCCCCCAGCCCAGGCATCAGAATAGGCCTGTGTTTGCCACTGACTGGGCTGGGAGCGTGATGGGGCTCAGGGAGAGGAGGGGCCCAAGGACTGCCACCAGAGCTCGGCTCTCTCCAGGCCTGCAAGGCCTTCCGGATCTCGCAGGAAGAACCGCAGAGCTGCCGCCTCTCCGGCTGGGGGAGGACGCCGGAGAAGGGGAGCCGGCTGTGGCACGGCCAGGGAACCCCGGGCTGTATCCGTCACACCAGCCGGAGCGGGTCCACGGGCGGCTTGCGGGGAGGGTGGGAAAGGAGAGCTCAGAGGAGGCACTCTATTCAATCCAAGCCATAAACCAGCACAGGTGTGGGCGCTGCTGGGCCCTGGCCGGTGAGGCCTGCGGCCACCTGAGAAGGAACAAGGCCCCCCCCCGCTGAGGTCACTTCTTGCCATTGTAAAATGGCCTTGTGCAAATAGAAAGGAAAGGAGACGATCAAAGCAAAAGAGTGACCGTGCAGAGGCTTGCTCCTGGTTACTCTCTCTTGCTGGGGTGCAGGCAGCTGGTTTGCATCAGGCAATGGGGTCCCACTCCTGCCCTCTTCTTTACCCCGGCCCAGCGACATTTAGATTGAGAAGGATCAATCCCCTCCATGGTTTTAAGGGGGTTTCTATGGACATTTCATATTAAGCAGCGCCCCAAATACAGAAGGGGCGTTAGAGAACCTGGGCAATGGCCACTGTTAGTGTCCCTTGTTCAGCGACGCCCTTCAGTGGAGGAGAATCAGTCCTGCATGCTGGGCCTGATCCAAAGCCCTTCGAAGTGAATGGGAGGACTTCCACTGATTTCAGCGGGCTTTGGATCAGGCCCTTTGTGCTAAGGCTGGGGGAGCAGAACGCAGCAGTTCCCACTTCCCCCTTCCAAGGAAGCCTCCGCCACGCTACGGGGGCGTGGTCAGACCTCAGCCCTGGCTGGCCCTGCTCCCGGCGTGGAGTCTCCGACCCCCTGCAGAGGCAGGACTTTTAAAAGAGAATATCAGGCGATCCGTTTTTTCAAACACTGACTTGTAAGAACATTTTTATTCCTCTTGTAAGAGAGAGAAGGAAATTTAAAGCAACTAGGGGGAGGTCCCCATCTGAAAACAAAATACTTAGCCCTGTGCGGTACCACTTTTAATCTTCAAAGTGTTGTACAGACATTAATCGATTAGCTGTCACACACCACCCTTGCCAGGTGGATAAATCTCATCCCCATGGGGGGAGAGAGATTTAAAATTATTTGCTCGCGATCGCAGGAGGCTGGGAGTCGAACACACATTTCAGCTCCGCCCTTTTGGAAATCTTTACACTGAGAGGGGAGGAAGGAGATTCCTGGTGATCAGAAGTGGGGCCGATAAACAAGATGCTTGAAAGGCGAGCCCAAGGCAAAGCCACGCTTCCTGCAGAAAATGGTTTAGCGATATTTACTGTCCCAAGGACAAACCAATTAGGAATGTTGCCCTGAGCCTGGAGTTCCAGTCCTGTGGGTCCTTCTTAAACTGTAGCTGGATTTATCTCGATCCGCTTAAACCAGTCGGGGCCAGTTTGGGGATTTATCTCTAGCGGGTTAAAATAGAAGAATGAATCAGACAAATGTTGCTCCAAGATTGACCAATTATGTATACAAAAAACCCGAGAAATTCCTGCCCCTCACCCCGTCTAGCGCGGCTTTACCGGGCAACAGGTTTTTCGGATGGGATAGGAGCGAAACTGCGGACTCCAGAGCAGGACCTAGATCTGGACCATAAACGCGAGACAGCATCGTCCCATGTAGAGTGCAACGTCATCTACACCTGGGGGTTATCCCACCCTTGGGCTCCAGGGACCTGGCTCCAGGGACCTACTTACATGCCCCGAAAGAAAGTGCTTTCTCAATAAACAAATGGACGCGGTTTCATTTGCCTTGAGTGGTAACTGGTGTAATATTTTATTGGCTACAGTTAAATATTAGATGAAAGAAGTTGCTGATTGTGATTTATTTTCGGTGATCGGCAAGTTATGTGCAGAGTCAGGACCCTCTAAACAACTGGAGATGCACTAAATCAAGCTAGCCCACCCTGTGAGTCACCTATAGCCACGGACCCCTCACCGGGAGAGCTTGAAAGGAGTAGGCGCTCAGGGCTCGCTCGCTCAGCCAGGTTCTCTTGGGGCTCGGCGGTCCCCCCTGACGCAGAGCCCAAGACGCAGAGTCCCCCAAGACGCAGAGCCTTGGAGCTCTGTGCACCTGTCATCAGCCTCTTCCTAGCTACTCTGGCCTTTTAAGGGGAGACTTTGCTCCATCTTTCCTCAACCGGGGAAAGTGTACATAAGCAGCGGTCCGCTGGAGAGAAGGGACCCAGGTCAATGGAGACGGGGAGTCCCATCAGCAGAAGACAGATGGGCAGCGCGGACTGGCTTTCGCCTTCACGTCATTCCCTTCTGTAACACTTGGGGCCTCCCCCTGAAATGTCACAGGGACAACAGAAACGTCAGGCGGGATAAAAGATTAATCATCAGGGTAAATTAACAACGTGACGCATACTATTGTTTCCCACTCTGGGTTCCAAAGGTCCCCTCCATACATTGTGGGCTCCGAAAAGCGCCTAATTTGGTGAAATCTAAATGTGAACCTCTCCCATTATTAATTCTTCCAGGTGTCACTGTCATAACATTAATTATGCTTCCTTCCTCAGCGATTTGGGAGAAGGTAACGTGATTCCATCAGACTCTCACTGTGATTTAACTTTGATTAATGTCCATTCATAAAATGATATAAACTTATTTCTCTTCTATTCTGTAATCCAAGGCTCCAGCCAATATTTCAAAGCCCTGTTCATTTAACAGCCTATGGGTGCAGGTTTGCTTATGAGCCCGCATATTTGGAGAGGAGGCTGTTGTGGGGGGGATAAAGGGATTGTTTCCAAAGCAAAAAAGTCCCGGATTGCTGCATTATTTTATGTCTTACACAGAGTTCTCCTGAATCTCTCTCTCTGCAGCAGCTCTTCCGGGAAAAGGCTGGTTTTGTTTGTTGCTGCCCAAGAGCACAGAATAGATATAATGAATAGTTTTGCCTTACTTATGAAAGCCATTAGGGCCATCATTAATTGCTAAAAAACAAGCAGAGCAGCAACAACTACCCCCATCTGTGCCAGGATGGCCTCTATATAGCCCCTCACCTGAAGCTGGATCCTACTCTCACCGAAATTTAGGCCATGTCTACATTACAAAGTTTTTTCCAGTGCAAGTTAGGTTGGCATACAGCCATGGCAGTTAGTATATCACTTGTGCCCATGAATACTTGGCTCCTTGTATTGGTGGTGCAGGTACTTCCCAGGAGTGCTTGTGTAAATGCACAGTGCAATGCACCATGCGTAGGTATCCCAGTGTGCAATCTGCCACTGTTCAGTGCATTGTGTTTTGGATAGTTTTGGCAATGCATGGTGGGGTAGAAATGAGTCACACGGGGGGGGTCTGGAAGCAAGGGGTCAACTTCCCATAATGCAACATTCTCCCACATTCTCCCATAATGTCATCTCTATCCCACAGTTTTCAGGCCTATTTTCAATTTCCCATGAACCCACGTGAGACTTGTCGCTGTCCGCCATCTCTGACAGAAGCATGGAGCCTGCACAATTCTGCACTAATTGTCATGAGCACTGCAAGCACAGGACATGCCCTCCTCTGGTATTTGCAGAGCTGCAAGAAGAACCCTGGGGAACATGATGATTTCCTGGTGGTCAGTTTGCTGTGGAACATAGTGAAAACCAATTCAAGATTGTTGTTGGTGTTCACAGAGCAGCTGCAAATGGTGGAGAGCTGCTTCTGAGCTCCAGAAACAAGCACTGGCTGGTGAAATTGCACCATAATGCAGGTTTGCGATGACGAGCTGTGGCTGCAGAACTTTCAGATGTGCAAAGCCACATTTCTAGATCTGTGTACTGAGCTCACCTGAGCCATCCAGGTGCAGGGACACCAAACTGAGAGAGGCACTCACAATGGAGAAGCAAGTGGCGATCACGCTGTGGAAACTTCCAATGCCAGATTGCTACTGGTCTGTGGGAAGTAATTTTGGAGTGGGAAAATCCACTGTGGGAGCCATTGTCATGCAAGCGTGCAGAGTCATTAATCATCTCGTGCTATGCAGGGCTGTGACTCTTGGCAGGGTGCGGGACATAGTGGATGGTGCAGCTATGGGATTCCCGAACTGCAGTGGAGCACCACACGCTTCCCTGTTATTGAACCTGGAGGTCCACAGGACTCTGGAGCATCTGAATTTTCAGATCGAGAAGCTCTATTACGTTCAGGTGAATCTCCCTCTCCTTTACTGCACCTTTCTCCTGCCTGCTCTTTCATTCTCCATACAGTCTGCAATATTCACCCTCCAGGCCCTACGTTCAAATTCTGATGCAGCTCAGGCTTGCAGGATCTCGCAAAACATGTCCTCCCACATCCTCTTTTTTCTCCTCCTTATCTGGGTTAGTCCTTTCGCTGGTGTAGAGGACGTATCCCTCAAGGCTGCAACAACCACAGGTACAGATAAAACTCAGTTTAATAGGAAGGGAAAGTGAAACTTAAGCTTCAGCACTGCCCCCTTCCGTTGCTCCCCTAAAGTGTTAAACAAGACCTGCTTATTGGCACTTTTACTTGAGAGTGCTTGCTCACAGCACCGCTTACAGCAACAGCCATGATGAGTCTGACCCACCAGGGGTGAGGGAAATGTGGAGGGAATTGCTTGCTTGCCTGAACCTATGAGTACAAGGCAATGGCACCGAATACTGGCACCATTTTCCACAGGTGGTGGTGGTTTTAGCTGATCTCTCTCACTCATGAGAGTAATGAAGCCAAAGTCAGCAGAACTGGTGCAGACACCCCAGAGTTGACTAGGCCCGTATGCCGCTAGTCTGTTTACCGCATTGGTGCCTGATGAGGTTATCGCTGACTGGCGTGGGAAAGTGTCCTACTGTGGAAGAAGAAATAAGGCTGCCATCCCTAGAAACCTTCACGAGAGGATTGCCATGTACCTCCATGGATGTTTCATCGAGATCTCTCAGGAGGATTTAAGGGACATCCCTGTGTATATAAACAAACTGTACCACATGGCTGCCCTTGCCTAACTCTAGAGGGGCAAGAAAAGCACACAGCAAATCTGCCTCTCTAGGTTTTACCACTACTTCTTCTAGTATGAGTAAATTAATGAAAAGTCAATAGTTGTGCCCTGCTAAGTTGGGGGTGCCATCACTGTAATGGGAAATTTATTTACACACTTACCTGAGGTTCCTTCCCCGCTTCAGGTCACCTATGCTCAACTGCAGAGACTGGCTGGACTGCGGTGGAGACAAAAACAAGTCCTGGCTCATGGCACAGCTGGACCCCAGTTGCTTGGCCCCCATACTTCTCCTCCTTGCCAATCTCCTCCTCCTTTCTGTTCATGGCAGGGGCCTGTTGTGATTCTGCACCCCATATTCTTCATAGAAATATTGCTATAATGGGAACATGGCATAGCTTAAGATATGTTTTATGCAAGATGGGTCATGTGACAGATCATTGGAAAGGTTATGATTTTCTGAATGTGATTATCCAATTTGTATACATGATTTATTTCTGTATCTGGAGATAGGAATATTGACTATGTAACAAGTACAACTGTGTGTGCACCTGGGAAACACCCACCAGACAGTAAGCAATAAGCTTGGAATGGGCCATCAGGAAAAACAATAAGACTTTGAAGATATAATCTCCTGCCTTCCTGAGAAGCTTCCTGGGATGCTGCTTTGGCACTGCAAGGTCAGGTGACTCTATCATCGGTATGGAGCGCCACCTTGGTGACTGCTGGTATTTTTCCACTGGGAACAAAGGATTCCCGCCTTATGTAAATCTTATTTAAGGGTGGGAAGTGAGTCAATCAAGGTCTCCGGTTCTTCACTGAATCCCTGCCCAAGATGACTGCTGGAAAGACCTAAGACCCGGGCTTTGGAGCTGTGCTCCGGCTCCACTCCCACTCCAGGCAAAAACCTGCAGCTCCACTGCTCCGGAGCTGCTCTGCGCTCCAGCTCCAGGCTCCACTCCAAAGCCTTGCCTAAGACTGAACTGGGGAAAGAACTGGACCCAGGCTAGAAGGTGTCTGGCCTGTGAAGAATAATATCTGGAACTTTAAGCTGCAAACAAAAGCAATTTATCTTCAAGAAACTTTACAATCTGCCTGAAACAACTTTAGGATGAGAAATTACTATGTGTAGCCTGTTTCTTTAGTCTATTAAGCTTAGTTTGCGTGTTTTGTTTTATTTGCTCAGTAATCTGCTTTGTTCTGTTTGCTATCCCTTGTAATCACTTAAAAGTTACCTTGTGTAGTTAATAAACTTATTTCTTGTTTATAACATAACCCAGTTCATGAAATTCATATCTGGGGGGGGGCAAGAAGCTGTGCATATCTTTCTCCACATTGAGGGAGAGGGCGAATTTTTGTGAGCTTGCACTGTGTAGACTTTTTTATACAGCATAAGACAATATTATTTGGGGGTTACGCACCAAAGGGGGTGTGCATGTGAGTGCTGGGTGGATCCCCAAGCTGAATCCTCTTACACAGAGCTGACTTCAGTCTGTGTCTGCAGCTGGGTGTGGCCTTACCTGTGAGTGTGTGTGTTAGAGAAGGCTTGAGGGACTGGTACAGCAAAGACAGGGTGAGGAAGCCCAGGCTGGTGGAACAGGCGGGCTCAGTGAGACCCCAGCACATCAGGTGGCAACCCGGATGACGGGTCCAACCTGTCACAGCTATGACTTACACGCCTCAGTGGTAGCCATGGTGGTGTGCAGGGTGGTGGTATGGTCTCCACCAAGTACAGCATGCAGCTTGTTGTAAAAGCAGCAGGTCTGAGGCTCGGCACTGGAAAGATTGTTGGCTTCTCTGGACTTCTGGTATACCTGCTGTAGCTCCTTGGCTTTCATGTGGCACCCCTGCTGGCCCCAGTCATACCCGTTCTCCTGCATCCCCTGTTTGTAGATGTCAGCATTTATATGGCTGGTTCAGAACTGTGCCTGCACTACTTATGCTCCTCACAAGCTCAGGAGATCTGATGTCTCCTGTTTACTCCAGGCCGGAGCGTGTAGCTGGCATGATCAGCAGTGCAGTTGTGCACAACAATGGAGAGCGGATAGATGTGTGCTCACCAAGCTGGACAGCCTGGAAAAGACATTGCAAAAATTTGAAGGGGCTTTAAGGGGGTGGGGAAAAGGGGAGGCTCCTGGACTACAGGACCCCTGAGCAGTGGAGTTCACAATTGTGACCAGAGTGGCATGCATCAAGCACTGTGAGACAGCTGCTAGAAGACTTTTAGGGTTGACATAGATAATGCAGTGTCTACACTCACACAGCACCAACCTCGGCGATGGCTCAACACCGCTCAGGGTGTTACTATGTTGGTGTAACAAATTTATGCCTCAACACATACACAACTAGGTTGACCTAAGGCGGCTTACATCGACCTAACTCTGTACTGTAGACCAGGCCTCTGTGACAGAACTCCCTTGGATCAAATTCTGCTCTCAGTTCCACCAGTGTAAATCTGGAATAACTCTAGTGACTTCAGTGGAGTTACTCCAAATTTACAGCAGTGTTACCAAGAGCTGAATTTGGCCCATTGACTTCAAAAGGTGCAGGATTGGGTCCTAAGACCCAAAGAATCAAATTGCTCTTATTTTTGCCTTTGATTCTATAGCACATCCATTTGCTTTACAGTTTTATACTGCTGCCCATTGGCATAGCCTCTGAGCACCTTCCACCTAAAATCAGTTGGCAATAGTAAAGTGGACTTGGTGGAATCTCTGTCTCATCTCGGTTTTCTGGTTATAGAAGACTCTGCTTGGGGTAGGGCCCAAAGGGAAAATGGAACATAAATCTGCTCACCCTTTTTATGCCCTTTTAAAAAACACAGCATAGGATTGTGATGTGTCTGCATAATGTTATTTTACCAGCTAACCCCTGGGTCAAAAAGATCAAAGATGCAAAAAAGGGGACAACTTAATTTTCCTAAACAATTTTACAGTTAAAACAATTTGAGGGCTAGAAGTTGACATCTAGATAAGAAACAATATTTAATAGATAGGTCAACACTTGGTTCTTTAGTATAGCTATAGATAATAGATCGGGAGTTCACAGGAGCACTTGATGGGAAATATATTGATAATACAATTTTTCTTTGCAAAATGTATGTAATGATTGCAATTTTGGTTTAATAATTAATTTAACATAAGAGTCATTTGATTCAAACACATGCTTTTTTATAAAATGCTCTTCAGTATTAATAATATCTGTCTAGCCAGCTAAAGAGGTTTTTAAAAGAGTATGCTAGGGTGTTCAGCAATTACAGTAGCCATCTGCCCTTTATTAAAACTCCATTAACCTTTGCATTAAAATACATTTAAAATGCAGACACACACTGAAAATATCAAACACAAATAAAATAAATTGAAATGGTTTCTTTGCTTCACTGGCTTATTTGTGTATAAGGTGGCAATTTTTTGTTGTGGCACCTATAATTTCCCAGGGAAAGGGAATACTTCATCGCATTAATTTTTCTGTGTAAAGGGTTGGCTTGCCTTAGGAAATGATTGCAAGAAAGTAAAGGAATTAATTACATCTCTCATGAAGATTCATAGGACAGGATCTTGTTTATGGAAGGTCTGGAGAATCACTTACAGATCATGTTATTAGCTTCAAAATAAATTGCTTTCTTTTAAGGAGCAGATCCCACCTGCTTTACTCAGGGGTATAGCCCTGTTTACTGCAATGGGGTTATTCTCATGATGTCAGAGGAACTACTCATTGAGTAAGTATTATCCAAGCTTTGCTGTAAATCAGACTACATATATTCCGTGTAATTAGTTCCTTAGGATAAAAAGTACAAACATGGTAGCACCAGTTTAGAGGCGTAAATCTTGCTCCTGCATCTGTAGCCAGGGAGGATTCCCTTGGCTGTGGAACCAGAGTGGCTGTGTAGGATTGAGTGCACCCTTATCGTCCTCATTATTTATTATGGGCACAGCTGCTAGTACTACCTATAATTAGCTGACAATAAGTTGACAGAACGTCCCATTAAAAGACCCTGTTATCAGTTGCATGTAACTTTGCCAAACTTTAACAGTTTGGGCTAAAATTTCACAGTCTGCCTCCTGATGGTGGATTTTGTGGTTGGTTTTTTATTTTGTAACTTTCAGCAAAAATGGTTCTGCTATTTTAAGAACAATTTTAGGGAAAATACATTGTTTTGCCCACGTTAAAATTCTTTACATCTGTTTTGTTGAGAAGCTCCACCACCTGCAGGCTTTGAAGAAGGGACTTGACATTTGACCCAGGGGTCACGCTGGTGTTTGAGATGTACCTTTTGCCATTCCTGTGATAAACTGCTCAAATACGGTCAAGTTATCAGCCTTTGAAAAAATCTCAGTTTGCTAATTTCTCCAAAGATTCCATCTGCGCTGGGCATGCTCTAGCCCAGAACTTCAGGGGCTGAGCGGGACTTCCCTGCAATTGTTCCTTCTATCTTCCCATGGCCCCTAGGATGCTGGGTATGGAAACTGAGAGCAGGGAGACTGTGTCTTCTGTGCTGTCTATGCTCCTTCTGCTGGCACCCAGGCAGCGAGGAGGAGGAAGCTGCCTGACTCAAGTGCAGAAAGGAGTAGAGCCAGACTAGGGGTGGTGGAGGGAATAGACTGGGACAGGAAACAGAGAAGAGAAGAGAAGAATGGAACTGGCTGGGGAAGGGGACCTGGACAAAGAGTGAGGGGGAGACTGACTAACTGGGCATGGAGAGTGGGAGCCAAGGGTTGGGGGGAACTGGAAGCCAGTGGAGTGGGAAATCTGAGACTGGATGAAGAGTTGTGGAAGAGACCGGTACAAGCAGATGAGGAGTCAAGGGGATAATGGGACCTGCAGGGAAAGGAAATAGGACTGGGATGAGTAGCCTGGAGGAGTGGAGATTGACTGGCTAGATGAGGAGACTGGACATGGGACAAGGATTCAGAGGAGTGGAAAGAGACAGGACTGGGACAGTGACAGGTTAGAGGGGACAGGGCCAAAAGGGTCAAGCTTGGGAGGGAAAAAGTAACAGAGAGGTCATAGAATCAGAATCACAGGATTAGAAGGGACCGCAAGGGTCATCTAGTCTAACCCTCTGCCAAGATACAGGATTTGTTGTGTCAAACCAACCAAGACAGATGGCTATCCAGCCTCCTTTTGAAAACCTCCAGTGAAGGAGCTTCCACAACCTCCTGAGGCAGGTCTGTTCCACTATCCTACTCTTCTTACAGTTAGGACGTTTTTTATGAGATTTAATCTAAATCTGCTATGCTGTAGTTTGAACAAATTGCCTGTTGTCCTACCCCCTGTGGCAAGATAGAACAACTTTTTTATGGCAGCCTTTCAAGTATTTGAAGACCGCTAGCATGTCCCCCCTCTATCTGCTATTTTCCAAACTAAACATATCCAGTTCCTTCAGTCTTTGCTCATATGACTTGCATGCTCTCCCCTTTATCATTTTTGTTGCTTGCCTCTGGATCCTTTCCAGTTTCTCCACATCCCTTCTATACCTTTGTGACCAGAATTGGACACAATACTCTAGCTGAGGCCTAACTCGTGCCAAATAGAGCAGTACTCTCACCTCCTGTGACTTGCATGTTATGCCTCTATTAATGCAAGCCTTTTTTGCAACAGCATCATATTGTTGACTGATGTTGAGGTTGTGATCCACCATGTCTCCTAGATCCTTGCCGTGCTGCTGCCAAGCCAGTTATCCCCCATACTGTTTTTGTGCATTTGGTTTTTGTTCCCTAAGTGCCGCAACTTACATTTGTCTTTGTTGGATTTCATTTTGTTGTCTATAACCCAGTTGTCCAGTTTATCAAGATCCCTCTGAATTTTAGCTCTATCCTACAAAGTGTTGACAACACCCCACAGCTTTGTGTCATCTGCAAATTCAATCAGTATGTTCTCTATCCCTACATCCAGGTCATTAATACAGATATTAAACACTGGACCCGGAACAGATCCCTGTGGAACCCCACTTAAGATGTCTCTCCAATCTGACATCATTCCGTTAATAGTTACTCTTTGTTAGCGGTTGTTTAACCAATTATGTATCCACTTAATGATAGTTGGCATTTCTCCATCTTACTTATCAGAATGTCATGTGGGACTGTGTCAAATGCCTTGCTGAAGTATATTAAGTTCAGCACATTCCCCCTATCCACCGAACCAGTCACCCTGTCAAAGAAGGAAGTCAAGCTGGTTTGGCACGATTTGTTCTTGATAAATCCATGCTGGCTGCTAGGGGTCACCCCTTCGTCCTCCAGGTATTCATACCTTCAAGGTTTTATACATTGCTCCAGTAGCTCCCCAGGCATCAAAGTCAGGCTGACTGGTCTATAGTTGCTTGGCTACTTATTTCCCCCATTTTTAAAGATGGGCTCTACATTAACCCTTCTCCAGTCTTCTGGGACCTCTCCGGTCATCCATGAGTTTGCACATATTATTGCCAGTGGCTCCGAGATTTCTTCAGCTAATTTCTTCAGTACCCTCAGGTGAATAGCATCAGGCCCTGCTGATTTGAATTCATTCAGATTAGTCAGAAGATCTCTGACGTGTTCTTTACTTATCCTGATCTGTACCCCTTCCCCTTTATTGTCTATCGTAACCTCGCTAATCGTCCGATCACAGGTTACTTTTTGTGTGAAAACTGAAGCAAAGCAGGCACTGAGCAGCTCTGCCTTCCTATCATCTTCCGTTACCAGCTCACCTTCTCCATTGAGCAGTGGACCCACACCGTCCTTGTTTTTTCTTTTTTGTCCAACATGTTTGAAGACCCCCTTCTTGTTGTCTCTAATATTTCTTGCCAGCTGTAACTCATTTTTTGCCTTGGCTTTCCTGATTTTGTCCCTACATGCTTGCGCTATTCCCATGTATACTTCCCTAGTGACATGCCCCTCCTTCCATTTCCAGTATGGATTTCTCTGCATTTTTAGATAGCTAAAAAACTCCTTGAGCAGCCACATTGTCCTCCTGATCTTTCCTCTGCATCAGAATAGCTTGATGTTGAGCTTCTAGTATTACATCTTTTAGGAACTGCCAGCCCCCCTTCGACTCCTTTTCTTCTGAATTGGTCATTCCATGACATCTTGCCTACTGTTTATCTGAACTGGTTGAAATCCACCTTTCTGAAGTCTAGTGTCCTTGTTTTGCTGTCCTTATGCCCTCCTTTCCATAAGATCTTGAATTCTATCAGATCATGATCACTTCCTCCCAAGTTTCAACCACCTTCACAACTAATTCATCCCTGTTGGTCAAGACCAGATCCAAAATGGATGATCCCCTAGTTGTTTCCTCAACTTTCTGAATCAGAAAGTTGTCCCCTACACATGTTAAGAATTTGTAGGATATATTAAGTTTTGCTGTAATAGTCTTCCAACAGATATCAGGGAAGTTAAAATCCCCCATTTATACTAGCTCATGTGTGTTAGCTAATCTTGTTACCTGCTTGTAGAATGACTCAGCCAGTTCCTCTTCCTGATTTAGTGGTCTATAATAGACTCCCACCACAGCATCACTACTGTTCTTTTCCCCACAGACATCTGTGACCCCTAGAACACATTCCCCTCCTGAACCTGGAACGAAACCCAAGATTCCTGAGTCTCACCATTCCTCTTCTGTCAGCAAATATCTGTGCAGCAAAATCCACTGGCAAAGTGCTCCATCTGCCTGCTAGTGGCTGGTGCACACAGAAGATGACAATCTACTACTGCTATCAGTTATTCTGGTTGCTCAAGAAGCAGATCTATGTGGTGGATCTAAAGGTTCCTTCCCTGTTGATGGACCATGTGGGTGTCACTATCAGGGCCGGCTCCAGCTTTTTTGCTGCTCCAAGCAGCGAAAAAAAAAGAAAAAAACCCCAAAAACCCCTGATTGAGCTGCCGCCGAAGTGGAAGGGAGGGAAGTAAGGACCCGCTGCCAAACTGCCACTGAAGACCCAGACATGCCGTCCCAATAACTGATGGAGTGCCGCCCCTTTCTATTGGCCGCCCCAGGCACCTGCTTCCTTCGCTGCTGCCTGGAGCCAGCCCTGGTCACTATGATTACACATGATGGAATTTCTGCATTTTTTTTTTCAGTTTGCTTTTCTAACCACCTCGGAAGTCACACACACAAATGTTTAAAATGTTAAAAAATATTATTACAAAGCCAAACACTCAAAAGTTAGGAAATGCCAGAATTAATTCATCCCCCTCGTGCATATGCATAATGATAGTCTTTAATTACATGATCTCATAGTATTTTTTTCTATGGGATAGTGTCATAATGCATACATATAGGCCATCTTAATTCTAACATTTCCTAACTTTTGAATGCTTGACTTTGCAACCTTAACATTTTTAAAATGTAGCTGTTGGGCGTAAATTTATGTTACAGTCGGCCCTAAAGGTCCCAACTAGGATGGGCACAGCATGGGGCTCAACTTTCTAGGGTTCCTTGGGTGATGATTGGCAGGTGTGGGTGGCACATCAGAGAGGCAGGGATAAGCGGTGGGGGATCGAATACTATGTGGATCCTCTCATCCTCCTGTATGTAAAGGGACATACTTCAGCTACTCAATGTCCCTGTCCCACCTCAACCATCTCCCATCCCTGTCCTATTTACTCAGGCCAGGTATAGAAGGAGGATTTGCCTGTAGTGTGCTCTGATACAATGAAAATCTTCTTGTAGTGAAGTGAAGTGAAAGTTTCCAATGAAACTTGGAAAAAAATTTCAGATGAAACATTCTTCCATTAGAAAATGCTGCTTTGTCAAAATGAAAATTTGTACTGGGAATGTGTCAATTTCAATAAAATTTCATTTGATTTGTTTATAAACACATTTCAGTGAGGTTGAAATGTTCCCATTTTTGGACTGGAATCTTTTAGATTATTTTTTTTGTTTCAAAATGACTTTTTTGTTTTGAAATTTCTTTTATAATTGTAAACATTTTTAAAAATTAAGACGTCAGAATGAAATGATGTTTTTTTGATTAACTGGAAGTAACTTTTTTCCCAAAAATTTTCATTTTTCAGGACATTTCAAAATTGTATGGTTTATTTTTTATTCAGAACAAAAACACATTTTGAAATTGTGGAATTGTCCATGAAACAGAATTTCTGCTTTCTGCAGAGCTCTAATTGCAAGTGATTCCAGTGCATTGTAATGTACAAATCATAGTTCCAGTTCTATTGATGCTTTGCTAGTAAGGATGTCGTGCTGAGAACAAAAGTCTTTATTTTAAAGTATTTCAACTGCACACACTTTCCCACCATGCTGTTTTCTTAACAGTATTTTCAGTGGAAAAATACACGTCAATCTAGATTGAAGGGTCATCTTGGAAAAAAATAAAAGAGCTCAGGTTTGTAGTTTCTTTAGCTGGGTTTATATATGATCCTTATATTGACAAAACTTTTTGATTAATATTGTGAATAACATTGCTTAATGCATCTGTAGAATTAATTATGCAAAAACATTCAGCCACCTGGACATTATATTGATGAAATGACATTTTATTGACAAAATGACAGTTTAATACTGAGCTTTCATCAAGCTTTCTATTGAATTGATTGGCTTGGTTAGTAACAGAGTAGCAGGCGTAGGGAACTCTGTAAATCCCTATGGCTTTTCAGAATATTTTAGTTGGCTTTGAGTATGGGTTCCCTGCTGGTACTTAAAGCTGAGTTACTCTAGTCTGGTATGTAGGACACACTGTAGACAAGGTTCAACCATGGTTCATGCTGGCTTGGGGTGAAAGGCCTCTGGAAATGAAAAGCTTACTAGAAGGGCATTTGTGGCATTGGAAAATGGCCACACCCTTCCGTTTTCGCCGAGAGCCTGCAGGGGGTTTGTGTAATTCAAGAAGCAAATAATATTGACCAAAGATGAACTGGAGGTTGTTGTGGACTGGGTATGTTGTAATTCAGGAAAAATAGTGTACTCTTCAGAAGGGGGGTTTCCTATGGAGCTGTAGCAGACTGTGCATATGTCTACACTGGAACTGAGAGATGTGACTGCAGTTTATGTAGACATACCTGAGTGAGCTTTAATCTAGCTAGCTTGGGTGATGAAGAAGTGAAGCTGTGCCAGCCCGGGCTTCAGGCGGGCTAGTCATCCAAAGAATTCCCAATGTTTTGGGCAGGCTTGTACAGCCTGCGCTGAACCCTGTGCTGCCTCAGTTTCACTGCTCTGGGACCTGAACTGGCTAGATTAAAGCTATCTCAGGTATGTTTACATGAGTTGCAATGACACCTCCCCATTGCAGTGCAGATGTATCCTTAATCTGCCTTCCCTACACACACACACAGATCCACACTGAATGTGTGCAATAATATTTATTTCCTAATTGGTGGTGGGGCGGGGGGTCTGATCTGCAAACCTTCATTACACAAGCAGTCTTGGACTTTGGTTACTATGGATATAAATAAGAGCTTGGTCCCATATTTGTAATGTAAAGAGATAATGTGGTCTAGGGGATCAAGCATGGTGTGGAAGCCTGGTAGTCCTGATGTTTTCTAGTTGTGGTTTTGACGCTGATTCAGTATGTGGTCTTGAGCAAGTCACTTAACTTTTGTTGTATTTAATCAAGCAAGACCTTAACCCCCCTTCCACATTTAAAATTATAAACTTTGGGTGGGATTTTCAAAAGCACCTAGGTGATTTAGGAACACAAGCCCCACTCGTTTATTTGCACTCCTAATCTCTTGAAAATCCCACCCTTTGTTCTCAGTTTCCCTAACTGTAAAATGGGGATAATAATACTTGCTGGACATAATTCAGAGGAATGTTGGGAGGATTAAGTAGTTTGTAAAGTATTCTGAAGATCTAAATCACTATATATGTGCTGAGTATTACCGTTATTACTATTCATTTGAACAGAACTTTGCATCGGGTCAAAATCTCAGGGCATTATTGCTGTGTGTGTTTAAAGAGGATGTTTAGATGTCAAGTCTCAAGAAAGGAAGTGCTGCTGAAGCCAGTTACTGGTGACTATGCAGTGTATATTAGCAAATTGTATTAGTGTGTGGGTGTGAAGACTGTGTTCCCAAGTCAAAATGATGTTAAAGCAATATTAGTGATGTAGGTCTTTGGTGTCAGCATGACAGTGTCAAATGCAAATTTAGGGGAACCTTAAAGGAATGTGAAGAAGATGATAAACCAATGACATTTAAAGTCTATGGAGACCAGTTTATAGTGACACAAGAAAGCAATGTCCATACAAATCAATGGAGACCACTTTATAATATGTAAAGCAAATTTCAGTGCAAGTCCAAGTAGATAATGGTACAATGTCAAGACTACGTAAAATCAATGCAAATCACACGAGGTGATGTGATGGTGTCAACAAGCTGGCAAAACAGAAGTGAAAGTTACCATGGCATTAAAAGAAAATAAAAGAGGACTGACTGTCACACGGAGTTAGTATTATTGTTATTTATTATTTTTATTACCATATGACCTAGGAGCCCCACTCATGGACCAAGACCCAAATGTCCTAGGTGCTGTACAAACACAGAACAAAAAGATGTACCCGGTCCCAGTCTAAGTATAAAACAAGAGACAATAGATGGATACAGACAGGAGAGTACAAGAAAACAGTGTGACAGCACTGGTCAGCATGATGGGGTGTGGTATCAGCAAACCAGAAATCTAACAGTTGTCAAGATTTTTTTTTAGGTATCATGGAAAAAGGGAGTTTTAAGGAGGTTAAAGAGATAGCTTTGTGGATATTTGTGGGGTGCACCTCATGTGGGGCAGCATCAGAGAAAGCTCGAATGGGCTTGTTTGAAAATTTAACAAGTGGGTGATGGAGGTTGGCAACGTAGGCCTATTGGAGGTGGAAGTCATGTTTTGATAGTGAATGAGAGATAATAGGTAGGGTTCGGATAGGCCAGGGGCGGGCAAACTTTTTGGCCTAAGGGCCGCATCGGGTTTCCAAAATTTAGCCTTTAGCTCCCTGGGTCCCTGCCTGCAGCACTGCTCTACCCAGAGTGCTTGTTGCCCTCCACCTGCAAGGCAGCCAGTCCTACTCCTATCTCAAGGAGTGACTGCCCCTGCTCTGCTCTGCAGCCCTTCTTATGTTGGCCTGTCTGGCCCTGATTGGTTGCTCCTATAAGCCCTTCTGTGATTGGCTGCCTCCTGCGCAGCGTTCCTGAGGGCTGCTTTTAACCCCTTTTTTGCCAGTGTGGGGCGGACGCCCCATCACAGCAGGGTAAAGTTACGTTTGTTAAGGCCAGACAAAACCATGTTGCAGTAATCGAGACATGAGACAATGAGATCCTGGGCGAGAGTTTTAGCCGTGTGGATGAATAGGAAAGGCCGTATCTTCCAGGTGTTGTGCAGAAAAAATCGGCAAGATTTAGGCCATGTCAACACGAGTGAGCTTACATCAGCACAGTTGTGCCAATGCAGCAGCCCGCTGTCAGATCGCTAGAGTAGCCGCTCTTTGCCAGCAGGAGAGAGCTCTCCAGCGGACATAATTGAACCACCTCCAATGAGCCGTGCTGTCCACACCAGTGCTTCTGTTGGTGTAACTTATGTTGCTCAGAGGGGTGTTTTTTCACACCCTGGAGCAACAGAAGTTATACTGACAAAGGTGCCAGTGTAGACATAGCGGAAGACACAGCCTGGATGCGAGGACCCCCAAGAGAAGGTCTGAGTTGATGATGACACCCAGGTTATGGTCCTGAGAGACTAGCAGGATGATTGCTGTCAAGGTTCCTCCCCCACTCTGAACTCTAGGGTACAGATGTGGGGACCTGCATGAAAAACCTCCTAAGCTTATCTTTACCAGCTTAGGTCAAAACTTCCCCAAGGTACAAAATATTCCACCCTTTGTCCTTGGATTGGCCGCTACCACCACCAAACTAATACTGGTTACTGGGGAAGAGCTGTTTGGACACGTCTTTCCCCCCAAAATACTTCCCAAAACCTTGCACCCCACTTCCTGGACAAGGTTTGGTAAAAAGCCTCACCAATTTGCCTAGGTGACTACAGACCCAAACCCTTGGATCTAAGAACAATGAAGAAGCATTCAGTTTCTTACAAGAAGACTTTTAATAAAAATAGAAGTAAATAGAAATGAAGAAATCCCCCCTGTAAAATCAGGATGGTAGATATCTTACAGGGTAATTAGATTCAAAAACATAGAGAACCCCTCTAGGCAAAACTTTAAGTTACAAAAAAGATGCACAGACAGAAATAGTTATTCTATTCAGCACAATTCTTTTCTCAGCCATTTAAAGAAATCCTAATCTAACACATACCTAGCTAGATTACTTACTAAAAGTTCTAAGACTCCATTCCTGGTCTATCCCCGACAAAGACCAGCATATAGACAGACACACAGACCCTTTGTTTCTCTCCCTCCTCCCAGCTTTTGAAAGTATCTTGTCTCCTCATTGGTCATTTTGGTCAGGTGCCAGCGAGGTTACCTTTAGCTTCTTAACCCTTTACAGGTGAGAGGAGCTTTCCCCTGGCCAGGAAGGATTTCAAAGGGGTTTACCCTTCCCTTTATATTTATGACAATTGCGTTGTCCACAGCGACTGAGAAAGGAGGTGGCAATGGCAAGGAGATTGTTAGCATGGCAAGCCAGGCTGCGTTTTAGCAGACAGTTAGACACCCATGAGGAGAGGTCAGCCAGGCAGGTGGAGATGTTAGTTTGGACAGAAGGAGACAGGTCTGGAGTAGAGAGATAGACTTGTCAGTAGAAACACAAAGTGATGCGGAACATTACAGCACCAAGAAAACGTTTGTCACTGAGTAGCTATCAGTCTATGAATTTTATACGGGATTCATCACTGTGATAGCTGAAAGCTATTCAGAAACATAGCATGAAAGAAAGAGATAGCAACTGAACAAAGTACCTTTTCGAGAAACGAGGGGAACAGTATTTTGTAAGACCCACAAGTGGAATCCAGCCTTTAGTAATAAATAGCCTGTATGCTCCTAGAATAGAGTTTAAGCCCCTCGGGTCCGAGCATATGTCTCTTTGTGCAATACAGTGCTGAGCACATTGTGCACTGTGATGCCCAAAGAACACCCAATAAATAAGTGGCAATAGTCATAACACCATTGGCCCCATGTAAATAGCAAATGGAACCTGCTAGGAAGAACCATAACCCCCAGTGTCAGGGTGTCTATGAATACTTGCCTTGTTAGACACATGAGAGTATGTCAGAAAGAGACAATCCTGGGACTCTGAACAGGTCCTGGCAAATAGTAATTCCGGGTATTGGGGATGCACCCTCCAGTTCGTGATTCCAAGTTTTTCTCTGACAAGTAAAGGTTAAAATGCATGTGATTGGAAACCCCTATAGAATAAACTGAGTTAGAAAAAGAACAACTCAGCCATGTGAAGAGATGAGCGCTACGAAACCACATACATTAAAAAAACAAAAACATTTAAACAAGACACAAAGCTAATTTGACCTCCCTCCTATAATTTGTAAACCCACAAATGCACTGGTGAAGGGGGACCAAGATTACCCCTAACTGACTCTTATAAGTAACCACTTGTTTACAGAAGTGCCTAACATTTTTCTAAGGTGGCTGTGCTCACAGGCATCACAACTTAATGTGACTGAGCTGCTCCTTTGAAATGTTTTGGATCATGCCCCTGACCCTCCAACACCACAGATGTTTGACATATAATCTTAATTAATTAATATTAATCCGATGAAGTGAGCTGTAGCTCACGAAAGCTTATGCTCAAATAAATTGGTTAGTCTCTAAGGTGCCACAAGAACTCCTTTTCTTTTTGCGAATACAGACTAACACGGCTGCTACTCTGAAATCTCTTACCGGTACACGACTGGCTCCGCCCCCTGGAAGGGGCGGGCCCTTGGGCAGAAGGGGCGTGGCTGGAGGTCAGCCTCCCCCAGCCAGCCCATCTGCACTGCCTGGTCCACGTTGCTCGGGGCTCTGGAAGCGATTTAAAAGGGCCAGGGGCTCCGGCCACTGCCAGTAGTGGTGGCCGGGAGCCCCAGGCCCTTTTAAATTGCCGGCCCTGCAGCAGCTGCCCCTTTTGCCCTCCCCGTTGGCGGCCCTGCCGGTACGGATCCTACCGGCAGGGTGGCCGACAGGGGGGCAAAAGGGGCAGCAATATGAAAGCGCTGCCGCAGGAATGCTTTAAGAAGGGTCCTTTGCCATGGCAGCACTTTCATGTTGCTGCCCCTTTTGCACGGAGCTGCCTCCCCCCTGGCCAGGGGCATGCAGAGACATGCCAGCAGCCGGCTGCTTCTAGGAGCGGCGTGGGGCTACCAGCCACGGTATGCAGGCAGCCTGCCCGCCCGAGCCCTGCTGTGCTGCCGGCCGGGACTCGGGGGCAGGTTGTCAGAAATTTGTTCTGCATTTGGGGGCCCCCCTATTGTTGGGGACCCCATGCCACTGCACGGTTTGTTTGACGGTAAATCCGCTCCTGACTCTCATACTTTTAGCACTGGAATTCCAGGTTCAATCCTGGATGGTGATCATTACATGATATTTCCTGTATAGTTTTCTCCCCAGGCAAAAAAGCCTAAAGAATATCTTTACATGTTATTGTAAATAAACACCAAGAGATATTTGTCTGAAAATGCTTCCCTAAAATTACAGGCTTTTCAGTCCATTTCATTGTCCTTGAAGCTCTGGGACAGGCCACGGTCAGAGGCAGGATACTGGACTAGTTGTACCATTGGTCTGACCCAGTATGGCCGTTCTTGTGTTTGTACGTAGATGCACATATACCAGTAAAAATACATGCATAGATAGAATCACAGTGCTCTGAGGCCCCCAATTAACTAGTCTGCACATTCTGTTCCCATAGAGAGCTCTGCTGGATAGAAACCCCAGGAGTACAGGGTGGCATTTTGGCATTTATTGCATCAACAAGTACAGTGGATTGGCTTGATCTAGCTCTCAGTAAAGCCAGTGAGAATTTTGCCACAAATTTGATGAGGAGCAGGGTGCGGTCTTGTGTCTACAGAGCAGCATAAGTGTCCTAATGTGTTTAAAAAATTACTTATCCGACACATTTTTGAGTGCAGCCCATTGAGTGCACACATGTATTTGTGTGGAGCACAGTGCTCCGGGCAGGCTGGCTGCTTATAAATGTTAAATCAGCACAAATATCTCAGCCTCCTTGAAGAATGCTAGCCTGGAGTCTTACACTGTGATTAGTGTAACAAAGTGAAAGGAAACATTGACATTTTATATATCTGTATCTTGATAATGCTATATGAAAAGTGATATCTGCAAAGCTAATGGACATGTAATTGATGTAAGTACATTGCCTACAAGCCACTGGGAAGGTTGGGGGTGAGCTGGTACAATAGATAAGATTAAACGGTATTGTGATTGCATTAATTCTAAACAGAGTTATGCTGCCAAACCATAACAAGCCACTGATTGTTTTAACTCCCGATAAAGGCACCACAAATATTTATTTTTTTGGAATTAAGGGCCTGATCCTATGATATGCTAAGTACTAGTTTGGAGGTGCTGAGCACACTTATCTCCCCGTGAAGTCCCTGGAAGCTCAGCCTGTCACATGATCATGCACACGCCTGAATAAATCAATACCTCTTTTTTATTATTCTGTTTCTTCTGAGGCAGCATAATGCTAATGGCAGGAGTACTGAATTTTATTACTGATGGAGTGATAAAGGCAGAGAGGAAGCTAAATTACACCATGTGTCTATGGTTCCGCAGCAAACACCAGAGTTCTCTCCTGGCATGACTCATAGAAAAGGAAAAGGACCTAGGGGTGACAGTGGACGAGAAGCTGGATATGAGTCAGCAGTGTGCCCTTGTTGCCAAGAAGGTCAATTGCATTTTGGGATGTATAAGTAGGGGCATAGCGAGCAGATCGAGGGACGTGATCGTTCCCCTCTATTCGACATTGGTGAGGCCTCATCTGGAGTACTGTGTCCAGTTTTGGGCCCCACACTTCAAGAAGGATGTGGATAAATTGGAAAGAGTCCAGCGAAGGGCAACAAAAATGATTAGGGGACTGGAACACATGACTTACGAGGAGAGGCTGAGGGAGCTGGGATTGTTTAGCCTGCAGAAGAGAAGAATGAGGGGGGATTTAATAGCTGCTTTCAACTACCTGAAAGGGGGTTCCAAAGAGGATGGCTCTAGACTGTTCTCAATGGTAGCAGATGACAGAACGAGGAGTAATGGTCTCAAGTTGCAGTGGGGGAGGTTTAGATTGGATATTAGGAAAAACTTTTTCACTAAGAGGGTGGTGAAACACTGGAATGCGTTACCTAGGGAGGTGGTAGAATCTCCTTCCTTAGAGGTTTTTAAGGTCAGGCTTGACAAAGCCCTGGCTGGGATGATTTAACTGGGAATTGGTCCTGCTTCGAGCAGGGGGTTGGACTAGATGACCTTCTGGGGTCCCTTCCAACCCTGATATTCTATGATTCTATGATAGGCTAATGCTGCATGAAATTCACAAGTGTTTGTCGAAATTTCCCCTGGACGTTTTCGTCATTATGTTTCACACAATCTCTCCACCCCTCTCCTCAAATTGTGGTGTAATCACAATGGGTCTGATCCAAACCCCAGTGAAATCAATGGAAAGATCACAGAGTAACATGTTCAAAAGTTACGTCAACTGAGTTCACGGAGAGTTCTCGGTAATGTGGGAGGTGGCCCCACAGAAGTGTCTCTCATCCCTTTCAGACTACTGTACCCCTTTCAGGAGTCTGATTTCTCTTGTGTACCCCCAAGTTTCACTTCACTTAAAAACTACTTGCTTACTAAATCAGATATAAAAATACAAAAATGTCACAGCACACTATTACTGAAAATGGCTTACTTTCATTTTTACCATGACAATTACCATGTAATTATAAAATAAATCAATTGGAATATAAATATTGTACTTACATTTCAGTGTATGGTATATAGAGCAGTATAAACACGTCATAGTCTTATGAAATTTTAGTTTATACTGACTTCTCTAGTGCTTTTTCTGTAGCCTGTCGTAAAACTAGGCAAAATCTAGATGAGTTGATGTACTTGCTGGAGGACCTGCGCGTACCCCCAGGGGTGGGCATATCCCTGGTTGAGAACCACTGCCTTATAGCATATATGTAAACCTGGAACATCGAGGGCCCTCCATCTTTCAAAGTCCTTACTTAGGCACAGCTCCCTGATCAAGAAATGAAAGTGAAAGCACTGGGCTTTTTTCTCCCTTTCATATTATTTCTCTCCATGGGCAGGTTTCCAAGACTATTAACAAGAGTCTTAAAAGTGACACCAGGCCTCAGTCTGTGGCAAATTTGGTCTCTCTGGCATTTGGAAAATACTATATATTAGATATCTCCCAATGTCTGGGGCAGAGACACAAGAACTTCAGAAGGGGAGTTGACTCTGCCCCCTTTCCAAGCGGAGCACTCTTCTGCCGCTTCCTGGAGCTGTAAGGACACTGGGTGAAACCCTGGTCTATTGAAGTCAATGGCAAAGCTCCCATTGACTTCAGTGGGGCCAGGATTTCACCCACTCTGTCTGTTTCCACATGACCCTGCTGGGGTGGTGCACCTCTGCATCACCTCCTGTCTGGGGCAGTAACTCCAATGCTTGCCTGTTATTTTGAGCCCACCTCTATTTACCTAAATATTGAGTCCACAATATATACCACATGGTGTTCTTGGCTGTTGTGCATAATTGTAAATAATATGCACCATCATTTACAATGCAAGAAGCATATAATTAGGGCCCAGTCCTCAAGCAAAATACACTTGATTACATCAGGAGTTTTGCTTGTGAAAGGACTTCAGGACTGGGTATGGGCCTGATTAGTACCAATCCTTCATTGGTTACTCACCTGTAACTCAATGAGTGTCCAGTGAATGAAAAGTCAGAACAATAATAGTTTGCTAGTTTGCTATTGCTTCCACTATATTCCAGTGCTCCCAATTTAAACAGAGAGAATTGTTGTTCTTATACTGAATAACCAAAGTCCTTTAATCCAAGCTTGTTTGTCCCCAGAGGGATTCAGATAACTTTCTTAAATGATGGCAAAGATCCAGGGCATTTTCTTGGATCACGGTGTAGTTCCAGAATAATCAACCTTAAGTTGTTTAAGAAGGCTGTGTACATTAAAATGTGCATAAATAATCATAATGAATAAAACAGCACATGCAGAAATTCATTACATAACTGATACCCTGGGGTATTATTTTGTTACTTGATGCACGCTTGTTTTGCAGCATGAAATCCCACATACAGATGTGAAATTACAAACTGCTGCCACTTCCCTCCCTCTGAACAGCATACATTTAAATAAATAAATAAACACCGACGTGGTTTATTATAATAAAGTTACTCCAGGCCCAGAGTTCAATAAGGAGAATTTATAAACATATCATTTCAGATCTTGGAAGGTTTTCAACATAATTTGCTTGTGGTGTGGTAAGTGAGGTGAAATCCATCGACAGTCCCTGTGGAGTAATCAATATATGGAAATGTCTATTTCTATTTTCTATGAATTTATAGTATCGCAAAAAATGCTCGAGACCATCCAAATCAAATATGCCTGACTCTTGGGCCAGGAAGAAATTATTTATGCTCCTTATCTTTAAAATAACAAAGGCAATATTCAAGATATGTGTTTCAAAACTATACAAATATAATTTCCTCACAAAACAAGGGCCGGGTCCTGTGACTCCTCCCTCACATGACTTGAATGGTGCTACTCAAGTGAGCAAGGACTACTGATATCATTAACAGTTTTCAGGATCAGGACCCAAGGTTCCAACCTTCAGTAATATTTTTGACTATGCATTGGTTTGAGTTGACAGTGTAAATAAATTATAATAATTGAGACTTCATTTTATGTCCATTTGTAAATGAACATAGATTTTTCAATTTATCCAAGTAATTAACCTTTATCAGAACTGCTTGCTGTAATGCAAGGACAATTTTATACACAAATGTGTGTCAATGAGTTTTCAGAGGTATTTCTGGCTTGCTAACATCACAAATTTTACACTTGGAAAAATATCTGTATTTTCCCAGGAAGATAAGATCACGTTTCTAAAGGTGGCCTCTAATTTTGAGTGCTTCATTATTGGGGATCCAATTTGAAACACTCAGAGATGGGGCGTGAGCATCCTCATCTCCAATAGAAAACCAGGCATTAGATTTCTAAAGTTCAGCACCCAAAAAGAGAGGTACCCAAAATTAGGGCTAACTGTCACTAAGATAGCTGTTAGGCAACTTGTGTGAAAACTAGTTTGTCCTCTGCTCAGTTCCTCATGGCCAGGTGTCCTCATAACAAAACCCACCACAATGATCAGTGACTGATAGTCATGTAGGCTTGCCTGGCACAATGTACCAAATATTCATCAAGGGCTAAGGCAGCTCAAGCAATTGTCTTATTAGAGTTGGCTAGAGAACAACAGTTTAATTTCATAACAACTTTTGAGGTTTCAAAAATTATTTTTGAGCTGCACTGGAACCAAAACAAAACCTTTCAAACATTTTCACAAAATGGAATCAGGTTGAAAGTTCCATTTTCAGATCCAAAAGTTTGGGTTTTCCAGTTGGGTCCCTCTCTCTCTTGTGACTGGACAGTCCACTCTGGATTTCAGAAAACTCGCTATCAAAAACTTCACTGAAGTCAATACATCTCTGCGAAACAGTTCAGCTTTGAAGAAACAGTATATTTTGATGAAAAAACGTTTTGCTGACAACATCCTGACCAGTTCTGCTCCTTACATTTAAGATCCTGTTCAACACTGATACAGAGTCCCTGAGGAAAATTATGAGACCACATGGTCTCAAATGTGAACAACAGGTAGATGACACCCGGCTCTTTATCTCATTCACTTCTTGGTAGCTATAACCCAATTACTTCAGTGTCTGGGGAACATCTGAGAGTGCTTGAGAGGTGCTTGGATGATAGGTGCCTGGTAAGAACATAGATAGACACTAATTTTCAAAATTAATTAATATACCTATTGGTTTCCTTTTGTAGAACAGTAAGGAAATATTTTTGGTTAGTTCTAGGGCTGTCGATTAATCACAGTTAACTCACGCGATTAACTCAAAAAAATTAATCACAATTAAAATAATTAATCGCGATTAATCGTACTGTTAAAGAATAGAATACCAATTAAAATGTATTAAATATTTTTGGATGTTTTTCTACATTGTCAAATTATTGAGTTCTGTTACAACACAGAATACAAAGTGTATAGTACTCACTTTATATTATTATTTTTATTACAAATATTTGCTCTGTAAAATGATAAAGAAAATAATTTTTTTAATTCTCCACATACAAGTACTGTAGTGCAGTCTCTTTATCGTTGTTACATAACTGCATTCAAAAACAAACAATGTAAAACTTTAGCGCCTGCAAGTCTACTCAGTCCTACTTCTTGTTCAGCCAATAACTAAGACAAACAAGTTTGTTTACATTTACAGGAGATAATGCTGCCTGCTTCTTGTTTACAATGTCAACTGAAAGTGAGAACAGGTGTTCGCATGGCACTTTTGTAGCCGGCATTGCAAGGTATTTACGTGTCAAAAATAAAACAAATGTAAAACTTTAGAGCCTACATATCCACTCAATCCTACTTCTTGTTCAGCCAATTGCTCAGACAAACAAGTTTGGTTACAATTTGCAGGAGATAATGCTGCCCGCTTCTTGCTTACAATGTTACCTGAAAGTGAGAACAGGCATTCACATGGCAGTGTTGTAGCCAGTGTTGCAAGATATTTACAAGCCAGATGCGCTAAAGATTCATATGCCCCTTCATGCTTCAGCCACCATTCCAGAGGACATGTTTCCATGCTGATGATGCTCATTAAAAAATAATGCATTAATTAAATTTGTGACTGAACTGCTTGGGGAGAATTGTATGTCTCCTGCTTGTTTTACCCACATTCTGCCATATATTTCATATTATAGCAGTCTCAGATGATGACCCAGCACATGTTTGTTTTAAGAACACTTTCACAGCAGATTTGACAAAAGGTAATGTGAGATTTCTAAAAATAGCTACAGCACTTGACCAAAGGTTTAAGAATGTGAAGTGCCTTCCAAAATCTGAGAGGGACGAGGTGTGGAGCATGCTTTCAGAAGTCTTAAAAGAGCAACACTCAGATGTGGAAACTACTGAACCCAAACCACCAAAAAAGAAAATCAACCTTCTGGCTGGTGGCATCTGACTCAGATGATGAAAATGAACATGCATCAGTCCGCTCTGCTTTGGATCGTTATTGAGCAGAACCCATCATCAGCATGGACGCAAGTCCTCTGGAATGGTGGTTGAAGCATGAAGGGACATATGAATCTTTAGCGCATCTGGCTTGTAACTATCTCCCAACACCGGCTACAACACTGCCATGTGAATGCCTGTTCTCACTTTCAGGTGACACTGTAAGCAAGAAGCGGGCAGCATTATCTCCTGCAAATTGTAACCAAACTTGTTTGTCTGAGCGATTGGCTGAACAAGAAGTAGGACTGAGTGGACATGTAGGCTCTAAAGTTTTACATTTGTTTTATTTTTGGATGCAGTTATTCAGTTATTTGAATACATAATTCTACATTTGTCAGCTCAACTTTAATGATAAAGAGATTGCATTACAGTACTTGTATTTGGTGAATTGAAAAATACTATTTATTTTGTTTTATAGTACAAATATTTTTAATAAAAAATAAATATAAAGTGAGCACTGTATGCTTTGTATTCTGTGTTGTAATTGAAATAAATATATTTGAAAATATAGAAAACATCCAACAATATTTAAATAGATGCTATTCTATTATTGTTTAACAGCGTGATTAATTGTGTGATTAATCGTGATTAATTTTTTAAATCATGCGATTAATCTCAATTAATTTTTTTCACTCAGAGGCTTGCTGTGTGAAAGCGGTCACCCATACGAAAAGTTTGAGACCCATTGCTCTAGAACATTTAGAGTTCTGGACAATGAAATTTTTTTTGTTTCACTAAACATTTCCCCTTCGATTTAGATAATTTTTCAAAAGAAGGTTAATTGAAAAAAAACAAAAAAATTTTCTCACTAAATGGAAGCCAGTGCTATGCAAACAAAAAAGTTCCATAATTAAAAGTAATATTTGCTTGGCTCCTATGACTCCTGGGTTAATGAAAAAAGGAAAATATTCAGAGGCCAAGAACTCATGTTTTGGTTTAGTCAGATGGAATTAGAACTGCAAGAGCTTTGAGTTCTGTTCTCGATCTAGAATCTCCAATTTGCAAATGGGTTCGCTTCTAGAACTGTCAATAGGAATTTTCCCATAGCTGACTGTATGAAGTAAAGGGATGGAAGAATTCCTCCCCAACCTGGCAAACAGGGTTGATAGCTTGATCTAGGCAACCAGAAAGCCTCACAGCAGAAAAGAAGAGCCACTTGAGATTATTTCAAAAGACATGTAATTAGGCCTAATTGGCAACAGACATAGGAAGTACCAGACTGGATTGGATCAGGGAGGCTTGGTTCCAAGAAACAGAGAACAGATAAAGTGAACTGTCATGGACCAATTTCAGCTAATTACTTCTCTGCCACATTCTGTAAGGATGCATAGGGCTAGAACCCAGCCTTGCAGAGTGTAGGACAACTGATATTCTCCCATTCCCACCAGGTAGACTTATAGAGCAAGGCCTGGTGTCTTAGGTATGGGCTGGGGCAAAGGAGGAGGTGGAGCTTGGCAACAGGCATGTGATCCCCCTTGGGGGTTGGGAATATAAACCTGCAGGAGGGAGGGAGATTTCTGTACTTGTGGAAAAGTTCTGTCATGGTGTAAGTTCTCACTTTCATTTGACTTTGAAACCTTGGAAGTGCTGACGTTCATTAATGGATGTTTGTGACGCGCTTTCAGTGTGTAAGTTTCTTATTATATGGAGTGATGGGAACCAATTCTTTGTTTTTGAGCTCTAGATGAAGCAGAGACTGAAACCTGGCTGCATGTGTAATTTGTGGTCCTGATCCTCTAAATTATTGTGTGTGGCTGGCTCTGCATAGAGTGTCACTGACTTCAGTGGGGCTCTGTAGGGGGTGCAGGGGTCTGCCCACTTGGAGTGACTTAACAAATTGGGATGAATATCTTTCTGTTCCTGACTTGACTGGTTCTGAGCTAACTACCTTTACACAGAGGCATTTCTTGCTCTGGCACTGTAGTATGTTTCCTGGGAGACACAAGAAAGCACTAGTTTCATGGGAATGTGAATGATCTTTTGTAGATGAGTTTGTGTGAAGGAATTCTCTCTAAAAAGAAATGTAAAATGGCAAAACCTAAAATTAAGAAACAGCCATCTCAATTATTATCACTGTCTGCTTTCTGCCCAGTGCTCTTCATGCGGTTCCTGACTTTGAAACCTGCTGTCTTAATGTGCTTTTGATCCACTTACACAGCTCCTTACTGATTTCAACCACAGTCATGCGGATGGAGGACGTAATGGGCTGTGAGGTTAGACCACCTCAATAATATTGTCATTCTGAAAAATACAGATGACTAATAAAGATCAAAGATTTCAAAGAAGTGACCATCCTGTTGGTCTTCATTAAATTAATCTAATTATCCTATCAATTTCAGTATCCAGTCACACTATGCAAATGATCCATTTCCGTGGAAATAAAAATGGAAAGAGGAAAAACACCTGATAAAAATGGCTGACCTTGCAAGGGAGCATAGTGCTGGAGTCTCTCTGATAATAAATTGATGAATGCCCTTCTGAAAAGAGTAGCTGGGCATGGTGCACTTCTGTTAAAATAAAACTATGGATCATGTTACTCTTAAAATTGAAGGTGCTAAATGACCCCAAGTGCATGATTTGAAAACACTGCTATGCCATAGCGTTTCTAAGTGCTGTGAAATCTTACCACTATGTATTGACTTTGAGCTATACACACTGACTGTTGGAATACCCATAGTTAGTTTGAACCAGCACTGCATCCTCTTTTAGTGTTATTGCCGTGACTCCTCTAAGCCTCCAGGATATACTTAGAACAATGGCACCTGTCTGGCTCTATGCTCCTGTGCTATATTGTTGGGCTTTCTACTGACATCTTCTATGGCACAGTAGACCCTTCAGCCATGAAGTGTCCTGCATACTCACAATGAGGGCTTAGGTGGTGTGTGGCCTTGTGCTGACTCTCTGCACCGGGGTAAGTTCCACCTAGTAGATTTCTTCTTTTTCTTCTTTTCCTGTTTTCAAGTAACTGCACATCTATGGGTCTCAACATGAGAGGTGGTGAATGCCTGCCTATGGAGTTGAAGGGTGTGTCTACACTGCAATTAAAAACTCACGCCTGGCTCATGCCCACTGACTCGGGCTCATGCTAAGCGGCTGTTTAACTGCAGTGTAAATTCATGGACTGGAGCCCAGGTTCGAGGCACCTGTGAGGGGAGAAGGTCCCAGAGCTCAGGCTGCAGCCAACCCTGAACATCTACACAGCAACTAAACAGCCCCTTAGCCTGAGTCAGCTGCATGGTCCAGCTGCAGGTGTCTAACTGCAGTGTAGACATACTCTGAGAGAGATTTCCGGTGCTCTGCACCTCTCAGGGGTGGGCCCACAAATCCTGAAGTGCTTCTAGGCAACAGCAACTGTTGGGCTTTAATATGGATTGTGCAAGTTCCTAGAAAATCAGTGCATTGGTTCAAAATGGTGCCTGGTGTATCTATGTGTTTATTTTGTGGCCCAGCATACCACACAATACTTGAAAAGTAACTCCCTTCCCCGTAACCCAACTAAAGCTAGTCCAGGTTTCTGTGTTTCCCTTGCAACAAATGCTGGCTTCCCTAATGAACAGAGCAGCAAAAGAAATAGAGGGAAGAAAAAAAGATTAGTGAAAAATGGTGGGTTAATATATATATATGGGTCGATAGAGTGTCAAGAGCATAGAAAAGTCTTGAAGAAGACAGTAATTCTGAAGCTTGTTGCCTGCATTGTAATTTGTCTGAATAAAAGCAGAGAGATGCTGGATTATTTCACTTTCACATAAGTATTTGCGTTAGCAAAGCCAAAGCACTTGCTTTCATGGAAAGCAGACACTAATGGACTGTGACCATGGTTGAATTGAAGTTTCTGATCTTGCAACAGCTCACCATGTGCATAACTTTATAAATGTCAGGAGCTCCACAGACTTCGATGCAAAGTTAAGCACGTGTGGACGTGTTTGAAACATCAGATCCTAAACTAGCTTTCAAACCTGAATTAATATTGGAGGAAAAACTTAGAGCCGAGCAATAGTAGAATCAAGTAACTCAGAACATTTTTAGAACTCTTCTTAAGAAGTGAGATATCCTGGTCTGAAATGCTATTTTACTTTGGGAATAGGAGAAGGTCTCCCTTTTCCACTCTCCTCTGGGATCTACTTATTGTCCTAAGCTTAAGATTTCTTATTTGTATTACAGTAGCACACAGATCCTAGTCCAGACTGAGGTCTCCATTGTGTTGGATGCTATGTAAACGTAGGCACTGTTCCTGCAATCTGATCTGTGTGGGTGGGCACCCACTGACTTCAGCCACCCATTGACTTCCGTGAGACTTCTGTACGCACGTAAGAGACTGACCAACAATAGCACATTGCAGAGTGAAGGACTAAAGGAAATGAACAAGAGATTTTGATAGATCTCTAAACAGGTCACTAGCCTTTATCAGTGAGCATTTTCCCAAGGGCATCACAATAGAGGAGGCCATTCCATGTGTAAGGACTGGCCGGGGAAAAAACCATGAAGAAGTAGGTGTGTGCCGGGAGGGGAACTGAAAGAGTCTTCAGCAACTAAAAAGAAAAGGAGTACTTGTGGCACCTTAGAGACTAACCAATTTATTTGAGCATAAGCTTTCGTGAGCTACAGCTCACTTCATTGGATGCATACTGTGGAAAGTTTAGAAGATCTTATTATATACACAAAAAGCATGAAAAAATACCTCCTCCCACCCCACTCTCCTGCTGGTAATAGCTTATCTAAAGTGATCACTCTCCTTACAATGTGTATGATAATTAAGTTGGGCCATTTCCAGCACAAATCCAGGTTTTCTCACCCTCCCCTCCCCACACACAAACTCACTCTCCTGCTGGTAATAGCTTATCCAAAGTGACCACTCTCCTTACACCCATAACCTCAACCGTGTGGAACAGCATCACTTGCCCCATAATCTCAGCCATGCGGAACAGCATCACTTGCCCCATAACCTCAGCTGTGCGGAACACAATGCCATCCACAGCCTCAGAAACAACTCTGACATCATAATCAAAAAGGCTGACAAAGGAGGTGCTGTTGTCATCATGAATAGGTTGGAATATGAACAAGAGGCTGCTCGGCAGCTCTCCAACACCACTTTCTACAAGCCATTACCCTCTGAATGCACTGTGAGTTACCAAAAGAAACTACAGCATTTGCTCAAGAAACTCCCTGAAAAAGCACAAGATCAAATCCGCACAGACACACCCCTGGAACCCCGACCTGGGATATTCTACTACCCAAGATCCATAAACCTGGAAATCCTGGGTGCCCCATCATCTCAGGCATTGGCACCCTGTCAGCAGGATTGTCTGGCTATGTAGACTCCCTCCTCAGGCCCTATGCTACCAGCACTCCCAGCTACCTTCGAGACACCACTGACTTCCTGAGGAAACTACAATCCATCGGTGAACTTCCTGATAACACCATCCTGGCCACTATGGATGTAGAAGCCCTCTATACCAACATTCCACACAAAGATGGACTACAAGCCGTCAAGAACACTATCCCCGATAATGTCATGGCTAACCTGGTGGCTGAACTTTGTGACTTTGTCCTTACCCATAACTATTTTACATTTGGGGACAATGTATACCTTCAGATCAGCAGCACTGCTATGAGTACCCGCATGGCCCCACAGTATGCCAACATTTTTATGGCTGATTTAGAACAACGCTTCCTCAGCTCTCATCCCCTAACGCCCCTACTCTACTTGCGCTATATTGATGACATCTTCATCATCTGGACCCATGGAAAAGAAGCCCTTGAGGAATTCCACCATGATTTCAACAATTTCCATCCCACCATCAACCTCAGCCTGGTCCAGTCCACACAAGAGATCCACTTCCTGGACACTACAGTGCTAATAAATGATGGTCACATAAACACCACCCTATACCGGAAACCTACTGACTGCTATTCCTACCTACATGCCTCCAGCTTTCACCCTGACCACACCACACGATCCATTGTCTACAGCCAAGCTCTGCAATACAACTGCATTTGGTCCAACCCCTCAGACAGAGACAAACACCTACAAGATCTCTATCAAGCATTCTTACAACTACAATACCCACCTGCGGAAGTGAAGAAACAGATTGATAGAGCCAGAAGAGTTCCCAGAAGTCACCTACTACAGGACAGGCCTAACAAAGAAAATAACAGAACGCCACTAGCCGTCACCTTCAGCCCCCAACTAAAACCCCTCCAACGCATTATTAAGGATCTACAACCTATCCTGAAGGATGACCCAACACTCTCACAAATCTTGGGAGACAGGCCAGTCCTTGCCTACAGACAGCCCCCCAACCTGAAGCAAATACTCACCAGCAACCACATACCACACAACAGAACCACTAACCCAGGAACCTATCCTTGCAACAAAGCCCGTTGCCAACTGTGCCCACATATCTATTCAGGGGACACCATCACAGGGCCTAATAACATCAGCCACACTATCAGAGGCTCGTTCACCTGCACATCCACCAATGTGATATATGCCATCATGTGCCAGCAATGCCCCTCTGCCATGTACATTGGTCAGACTGGACAGTCTCTACGCAAAAGAGTAAATGGACACAAATCAGATGTCAAGAATTATAACATTCATAAACCAGTCGGAGAACACTTCAATCTCTCTGGTCACGCGATTACAGACATGAAAGTTGCTATTTTACAACAAAAAAACTTCAAATCCAGACTCCAGCGAGAAACTGCTGAATTGGAATTCATTTGCAAATTGGATACAATTAACTTAGGCTTGAATAGAGACTGGGAGTGGCTTAGTCATTATGCAAGATAGCCTATTTCCCCTTGTTTTTTCCTACCCCCCCCCCACCCCCAGACGTTCTTGTTAAACCCTGGATTTGTGCTGGAAATGGCCCACCTTGATTATCATACACAATGTAAGGAGAGTGGTCACTTTAGATAAGCTATTACCAGCAGGAGAGTGAGTTTGTGTGTGGGGGGGGAGGGGGGGGAGAAAACCTGGATTTGTGCTGGAAATGGCCCAACTTGATTATCATGCACATTGTAAGGTGAGGTTTCAGAGTAACAGCCGTGTTAGTTTGTATTCGCAAAAAGAAAAGGAGTACTTGTGGCACCTTAGAGACTAACCAATTTATTAGAGCATAATACTGATGAAGTGAGCTGTAGCTCACGAAAGCTTATGCTCTAATAAATTGGTTAGTCTCTAAGGTGCCACAAGTACTCCTTTTCTAATTGTAAGGAGAGTGGTCACTTTAGATAAGCTATTACCAGCAGGAGAGTGGGGTGGGAGGAGGTATTTTTTCATGCTTTGTGTGTATATAATAAGATCTTCTATACTTTCCACAGTATGCATCCGATGAAGTGAGCTGTAGCTCACGAAAGCTCATGCTCAAATAAATTGGTTAGTCTCTAAGGTGCCACAAGTCCTCCTTTTCTTTTTGCGAATACAGACTAACACGGCTGTTACTCTGAAACCTTCAGCAACTAAGTCTTTTTTAGTGGAATAATTTCACAGCAGTTCTTTGCAGATGGCTCCTGGTATAATATAATTTACTTTAAAAGTGCAGTGAGTTAGTTTGGCCTGTCCAAGAGAGAAAATGTGTCTCCTGTAGAGTACCTCCTGGCACACAAACAGAAGGAGGACAATAAAAGATAGTTCTGTTATAGAATTGCTTACCTTCTGTTAGGGAAATGAGTGGTTGTTAAAATATTGGCACTCTTTTCTTGCCTGGGTTTTGAACTCCAGAATCTGTTTTTTAGTGCACTGTGCTCTCTTCCCATTGTGAGAGGCAGAGCAGGCACTTAAGTGGTTTTGGCTTTTGTACAAAGTGAAGAAAATCATCAAAAGCTCCACAGTTAAAATCTTGAGACTGGGAGGAACAAAGTCAGCAAAAAGTTTCCAACGGTGATTTTAACAAGGTAAGATGGTTACAACTGTAAATGTGCACAGAAGAAAAATCTGCAGGGCAACTAAAAATGAACCCCCAGAGTGTGAGTCCTCTTCCCTGGAATTGAAAAGCACTGCCTGATTAATGACTAATGGAGCATTGGGCTGAGGGGAAGGAGGTTGGGATTCAAGAGACCTGGGTTCCGGTCCTCTCAGCATCAAACAATTCTTATTGTTCAAATAAACCTGGGAGGAAAATGTTTTCTCCTTCTCCAAATATAGAATTTGCCCCCCAAAACTACATTGGCTGGAGTCCCAGGATGAGTAATATTCCGCCCTGTACACAGGCAGGCTTGAAGGTCTGGGGCTCATACTAAAATGGGGAGTTGAACCTCCAGCTAGATTTAAACCTACATAACCCCATTGATATCAAAGGAGCTGCCCTGATTTACAGTAGTGACAGATCTTGCCTCATGCCTAGGGAGTTTATGCCACTAGGGCTATGTCTACACTGCAATTAAAAACCTGCAGCTGGCCCATGCCAGCTGACTCAGGCTTGCAGGGCTCGGGTGCAGATGTTCAGGCTTGGGCTGCAGCCTGGGCTCTAGGACCTGTGAGGTGGGAGGGTCCCAGAGCTCTGGCTGCAGCCCAAGCCTGAACATCTGCACTACAACTGAACAGGCTCAGGCCAGCCACAGGTGTCTAACACACCTTAGGAAGCCAGGAATGCCTCCTCTCCAATGGGTAAGACAATGCCATGAAAAGTCTTACAATACATGACATTAACACTATGTGATTATTATGCTCGGAAAAGCTATTTCAGATAAAATTTAAAAGTTTTAAAAATTAAGTTATAACTTTTCTCTCCTTCTCAGGCCTGCATTCTTAGATTCATGGGACAAGAAAAACAGAACCAGCAAAAAAACCCCCCAAAATACAACTTCCTCTAAAACGGCCTTTCTGTACAATACATGGCAAACAGACTATGTGATGGTGCCGTACAAAGACTTTAATAAGCGCAGGCTCAGGCCCAAACTGGCTACTATTCCAGGTGCAACAAGGTCTTTTCCAAATCCTCACCTAATCCTTGATCAGATGTATCAACAAAATTAGGCACCAACCTATCCGTGGATAGCAAGAGTACTTCAGATTAAGAAGTATTGCTGATGCTCAATGGACATTTTACACAGTCTATTCCATGCCAGATCTGATGTTTGTTCTCTGTGCTGTCAGTCCTTCAGATTTCTCAGTACTGCATTGCACTGTATTTTAGGAAATAGATTGATGCAGCTACTAAAACTTCCACTTTCTGCTGGATCGGAATCTGGAATCAGAGAGACAGCTGCCCACTTAGTGTAGTGATGGAGCTCCATTGACTTCAATGAAGAGATGCTGATTTGCTGAGGATCTGGCTCACTTTTTGTACAGCAAAGTTCCCTTATGGGCCCCCAAGTGTCATTACCATAGACTACAACAGTAATAAGAGCGTAGTCATGCTTATTCAGGTCCTTCGAACTTATGACTTTATTTATTCTTATTTATGTAGATAAAACATTTCGCCCATCATTTCCTCCCATAATTTTCCCCATAATTTTTTCCCTATTAAAAACTGCATATCCCTAGAGCTGGTTGAATACTGCAGTATATGGGAACAGTCATTCATAGAATCATAGAATATCAGGGTTGGAAGGGACCTCAGGAGGTCATCTAGTCCAACCCCCTGCTCAAAGCAGGACCAATCCCCAGCTAAATGATCCCAGCCAGGGCTTTGTCAAGCCTGACCTTAAAAACTTCGAAGGAAGGAGATTCCACCACCTCCCTACGTAACGCATTCCAATGTTTCACCACCCTCCTAGTGAAAAAGTTTTTCCTAATATCCAACCTAGACCTCCCCCACTGCCACTTGAGACCATTACTCCTCGTTCTGTCATCCGCTACCACTGAGAACAGTCTAGATCCATCCTCTTTGGAACCCCCCTTCAGGTAGTTGAAGGCTGCCATCAAATCCCCGCCCCCCCTTCTATTCTGCAGACGAAATAAGCCCAGTTCCCTCAGCCTCTCCTCATAAGTCATCTGTTCCAGTCCCCTAATCATTTTTGTTGCCCTCCGCTGGACATTTTCCAATTTTTCCACATCCTTCATTCATATTTCAAAAAGCTGTTTGAGTCCAGTAGGGACAAAATTAGAAAGGCCAAGGCACAAAACAAAATTAAACTAGCTAGAGACATAAAGGATAACAAGAAAACATTCTAAAAATACATTAAGAGCAAGAGGAAAACCAAGGACAAGGTAGGCCCATTACTCAGTGAGGGGGGAAAAACAATAATAGAAAATGTGGAAATTGCAGCAGTGCTAACTGACTTTCTTGTTTCAGTTTTCACCAAAAAAGGTTCGTAGTGATTGGATTTCTAACGTAGTGAATGCCAGTGAAAATGAGGTAGGATGAGAGGCTAAAATAGGGAAAGAAGAAGTTAAAAATTACTTAAACAAGTTAGATGTCTTCAAGTCACCACAGCCTGATGAAATACATCCTAGAATACTTAAGGAGTTGACTGGAAGAGGAAAAGGGCAAATGCAGTGCCAATCTATAAAAAGGGAAATAAGGACAACAGAGGGAATTACTGACCAGTCATCTTAACTTCTGTACCCGGAAAGATAATGGAGCAAATAATTAAGGAATCAATTTGCAATCACCTAGAAGATATTAGGTGATAAGTAACAGCATGGATTTGTCAAGGACAAATCATGTCATACCAACCAAATAGCTTTCTTTGACAGGGTAACAAGCTTTGTGGATGGGGGGTAAGTGGTAGATGTAGTGTATCTTGACTTTTGTAAGGCTTTGATACTGTTTCACATGGCCTTCTCATAAACAAACTAGGGAAATGCAATCTAGATGTAGCTAATACAAGATGGGTGCATAACTAGTGGGAAAACCATTCCCAGAGAATAGTTTTCAGTGGTTCACAGTCAAGCTGGAAAGGCATATCGAGTGGGGTCCCACAGGGATGGGTTCTGGTTCTGTTCAACATCTTCATCAATGATTTAGTAATGGCATAGAGAGTACATTTATAAAGTTTGCAGATGATACCAAGTTGGGAGGGGTGAAAATGCTTTGGAGGATAGGATTAAAATTCAAAATGATCTGGACAAACTGGAGAAATGGTCTGAAGTAAAAAGTATTAAGTTCAATAAGGACAAATACAAAGTATTCCATTTAGGAAGGATCAATCAGTTGCTCACATACAAAATGGGAAACGACTGCCTAGGACAGAGTACTGCAGAAAGGAATCTGGGAGTCATAACGGATCACAAGCTAAATATGAGTGAACAGTGTAACACTGTTGCAAAAAAAGCAAACCTCATTCTGGGATGTATTAGCAGGAGTGTTGTAAGCAAGACACGAGAAGTAATTCTTCTGCTCTTCTCCATGCTGATTAGGCCTCAGTTGGAGTACTGTGTCCAGTTCTGGGTGCCACATTTCAGGAAAGATGTGGACAAATTGTAAAAATTCCAGAGAAGAGAAACAAAAATTATTAAAGGTCTAGAAAACATGATCTATGAGGGAAGATTGAAAAAATTGGGTTTGTTTAGTCTGGAGAAGAGAAGACTGAGCGGGGACATGATAACAGTTTTCACATACATAAAAGGCTGTAAAAGGGAAAGAGGGAAAAATTATTCTCCTTAACCTCTGAGGATAGGACAAGAAGCAATGGGCTTATTGCAACAAGGGCAATTTAGATTGGACATTAGGAAAAACTTCCTAACTCTCAAGGTGGTTAAGCACTGGAATAAATTGCCCAGGGAGGTTGTGGAATCTCCATCATTGGAGATTTTTGAGAGCAGGTTAGACATACACTTGTCAGGGATGGTATAGATAATTCTTAGTCCTGCCTTGAGTGCAGGGGACTGGACTTGATGACCTCTTGAGGTTCCTCCCAGTCCTATGATTCTATGATTCTATGTTCCTGGTGTGGTGCTGGTAAACCAGGTGCCAGCTCTTGCCAAGGCTGTAGGCATTAGCTGAACACTGACAAATTCATAGCTGGAAACCAGACCAGGTCACCTGTTTGTTAATATTATTCAGGATAGATGTAAAGATGTGCTTAGTGTTTAGACTCTATAAAATGCTTGTAAGTTGCTGCATGCATTACTCTTACCTGTAATGTCTGTATCCCATACTTTAAGGTGATAGGTAAGTTTTGCTTTATAACTGTAAAAATGCCTGCTCTGAACTTGTGAATTTAGGCAGGAAGAATGGTTCCCTCACCTATCAACAAGGACTATCAAGACTAAATGGACCACTGTAGGACAAAAACTTTGTGGATTGCCCCATCCACCTATGAAGAAGTTATGCAGGAACCCTCCTCCCACTAGTTTGAACTCTGGGGAGCGGGCATATAAAGATGCTCACAAGAAGAAATGGTTGTCTCTTAGATGTTTGAATTCTTACAGAAGCTGGATCTAAGAAACAAGAAGCAGAGATCCCCAGTGTCAACTAGGGTTAGCCCTAAGAGACATTCAGTGCACAGATTACTACATCTCTGTCACCTTTTGGAATCATAGATTGTAACTTATCTGTGTATAGAAATTGCCTTCTTTGGACTGAAAATAACTCTCTCATTTCTTTTTCCTAATTAACAAATCCTTAGTTAGTTTACTATGTGATTGGCTACCACTGTTGTCTTTGGTGTGAGATCTAAGGTAGAAATTGATCTGGGGTAAGTGACTGGTCTCTTGGGTTGGAGAGCAACCTGAATATTTTATGAGTTTTGGTGTAAGTGACCATTTATCACTACGTCCAGCTTGTCTGGGTGTCAAGATAGACTGGAGTGCCTCAGGGGATTGTCTGTGACTCTTTGGTAAGACTGTTATATTGATCCAGGAGTTCACATTTGTTACTGGGTTCATGAAATCTAATTATAGAACTCACCACCAGTTTGGGGTCTCTGCTCTGCTTTCTGACAGTCTGTCCTGAGGGTGGCATTTGTCGTAATGAACCACTCAAGACAGCATGACACTGGTCTCTTTCTCACTTTGCTATTACTTTGTATTTTTATGTGCATGTTTTTTTGTTGGCATGAGTGTTTGTGGAAAGGGGGGTTCTTAATGCTAAAGGCCTTATGTAGGCTCTCTGCACAAGGGTGAATTTCTCCCTGTGCAAATAGCCATATTCACCTGCGAACAAGAGAATTTGCTGTTCAATATTATTAATAAGTCTCCTGTTTATTGCAGTTAACCAATCAAATAGCAGAAACAATACCATGTTATTTAAATAACTAGTCAGATGCCACAAATAGCAAATACTCAAAGTGAATAGTTGGTGACTGTAGGCTGAAAATTGTTCATCAATATTGTTCAATGACTTATGATCAGGACCTATCGATGACTGACCGACAAATGAACTAAAGAGCTAAATTTGTCAGTTCACAAAAAAAAATTCAGCTTCCTCTAGCACATACACGCTTCTGTCAGTAAGATAAATATCACCAGTGTAGATCTGACAGACTTGCTGTGGGACTTTGAGCAAATTACTTTGCCATTCTGTGTCACGGCCAGCCAACAGCAGATATGATTTTACACATTCTGTGTCAAAAAGAGCAACATAATGCTACAAAGAAACAAAGAGACAAACAAACAAAATGTGCCATGGAGGTGCGTGTAGTAAAATAGAAATCTTGAGTGACTGTATAATGAAGAACCAGTATTCTCTCTTTGAGACTAGCTGGTGTCCATGTGCACCTTGCTGACACTTATTAACGGTTTCTAATGCACTTTTATCTCATTCTCTTTGAAACAGAGACTTGGGAGTGCTGGGTGAGTAGCTGCAAGGAAGCTTAGAAACCAAGGTATTGGGCCTGGTACAATAACCTGAACAGAAGAGAATAGGGATGCAGGCATAATGTCCTAAGGAACACTAGAGGAGCATGTGTAGCCAGGGGTTCGGGAAGCATCCCTGAACTTGTGCCTGATCCACAGAGGATGTATATGAGGCTGCTACAGCCTCCCTTCCAGGGGACTCAGGCCCCGATCCACAAAAGCACTTAAGTGCCTAAACCCTAGATTTAGGCACCTAAGTCTGAGGTTTAGGTTCCTGAATCCCAGTATTAGGCTCCATTGCAATCCTACTGTTAGATGCTAGCAGGTAGGCAGGGCTTCCAGCTAGGCCCTTGGGGTACGTCTACATTGCATTTACAAACTCATGGCTGGCCCATGCCAGCTGACTCAGACTCATGGGACTTGCTATGGGGCTTTTAATTGCAGTGTAGACATTAGACTAAGGACCATCACAAACCTCATCAACTTCTGTTCCAAGTGCAATGTGCATCTTGTCAACATAAATACATAGCAACATTGTGTGCGTGTTTCGAGCACCCTATCAAAACAAAACACTCCACTGCACACATTTCTCTTCCCAGGGAGAGGATGAGAGAACAAAACTGTAGCAGATGTTAGTTATGTTGCTTAATGCATAGCTGGAAAGTGCTCAAATACTATGGAGATAAGTGCAGTATAAGAACCCATACAGAATAGATTGAACTGGGTACCTTTGGAGCGAAAAGCACTGAGTCTCTCCATAGCTTGAGCTAAAAAGGCAGCTTCCATTGCTGGGGCTGTGACAGACTGACATTGTCATCTTCTCTGTGGAGCAGGCACAGAGAGGGACGTGTAACACATACCAACCAGTGGGTTATATAGATACAAATTGATTCCCCCTCTTCTTTGAGGTAAACTGATTTAAGCCAGGGTTAAACTGATTTGAGGGTCTTGCATCAGTTTAACTCGTTTGATTTAAACTGATTTAGTTAAAACAGTGCAACTTTTTTAGGTTAGACAAGATCCCTGATACAGGGACGGTCACTGTTCTGTGTTTGTGCAGTGCCTAGCACACTGGGGCACCCCTGAAATATTGATAATAAATATGAAGATGGAATCACAGAATCATAGAATATCAGGGTTGGAAGGGACCTCAGGAGGTCATCTAGTCCAACCCCCTGCTCGAAGCAGGACCAATTCCCAGTTAAATCATCCCAGCCAGGGCTTTGTCAAGCCTGACCTTAAAAACTTCTAAGGAAGGAGATTCCACCACCTCCCTAGGCAACACATTCCAGTGTTTCACACCCTCCTAGTGAAAAAGTTTTTCCTAATATCCAACCTAAACCTCCCCCACTGCAACTTGAGACCATTACTCCTTGTCCTGTCCTCTTCCACCACTGAGAATAGTCTAGAACCATCCTCTCTGGAACTACCTCTCAGGTAGTTGAAAGCAGCTATCAAATCCCCCCTCATTCTTCTCTTCTGCAGACTAAACAATCCCAGTTCCCTCAGCCTCTCCTCATAACTCATGTGTTCCAGACCCCTAATCATTTTTGTTGCCCTTCGCTGGACTCTCTCCAATTTATCCACATCCTTCTTGTAGTGTGGGGCCCAAAACTGGACACAGTACTCCAGATGAGGCCTCACCAATGTCGAATAGAGGGGGACGATCACGTCCCTCAATCTGCTCGCTATGCCCCTACGTATACATTCCAAAATGCCATTGGCCTTCTTGGCAACAAGGGCACACTGCTGGCTCATATCCAGCTTCTCGTCCACTGTCACCCCTAGGTCCTTTTCCGCAGAACTGCTGCCTAGCCATTCGGTCCCTAGTCTGTAGCTGTGCATTGGGTTCTTCCGTCCTAAGTGCAGGACCCTGCACTTATCCTTATTGAACCTCATCAGATTTCTTTTGGCCCAATCGTCCAATTTGTCTAGGTCCCTCTGTATCCTATCCCTGCCCTCCAGCATATCTACCACTCCTCCCAGTTTAGTATCATCCACAAATTTGCTGAGAGTGCAATCCACACCATCCTCCAGATCATTTATGAAGATATTGAACAAAACCGGCCCCAGGACCGACCCCTGGGGCACTCCACTTGACACCGGCTGCCAACTAGACATGGAGCCATTGATCACTACCCGTTGAGCCCGACAATCTAGCCAACTTTCTACCCACCTTATGGTGCATTCATCCAGCCCATACTTCCTTAACTTGCTGACAAGAATACTGTGGGAGACCGTGTCAAAAGCTTTGCTAAAGTCAAGATACAATACATCCACTGCTTTCCCTTCATCCACAGAACCAGTAATCTCATCATAGAAGGCGATTAGATTAGTCATGCATGACATTCCCTTGGTGAATCCATGCTGACTGTTCCTGATCACTTTCCTCTCATGTAAGTGCTTCAGGATTGATTCTTTGAGGACCTGCTCCATGATTTTTCCGGGGACTGAAGTGAGGCTTACTGGCCTGTAGTTCCCAGGATCCTCCTTCTTCCCTTTTTTAAAGATTGGCACTACATTAGCCTTTTTCCAGTCATCCGGGACTTCCCCCGTTCGCCACGAGTTTTCAAAGATAATGGCCAATGGCTCTGCAATCACAGCCGCCAGTTCCTTTAGCACTCTCGGATGCAACTCATCTGGCCCCATGGACTTGTGTACGTCCAGTTTTTCTAAATAGTCCCTAACCACCTCTTTCTCCACAGAGGGCTAGCCATCTATTCCCCATGTTGTGATGCCCAGCACAGCAGTCTGGGAGCTGACCTTGTTCGTGAAGACAGAGGCAAAAAAAGCATTGAGTACATTAGCTTTTTCCACATCCTCCGGCACTAGGTTGCCTCCCTCATTCATTAAGGGGCCCACACTTTCCTTGGCTTTCTTCTTGTTGCCAACATACCTGAAGAAACCCTTCTTGTTACTCTTAACATCTCTCGCTAGCTGCAGCTCCAGGTGCGATTTGGCCCTCCTAATTTCATTCCTACATGCCCAAGCAATATTTTTATACTCTTCCCTGGTCATATGTCCAACCTTCCACTTCTTGTAAGCTTCTTTTTTATGCTTGAGATCTGCTAGGATTTCACCGTTAAGCCAAGCTGGTCGCCTGCCATATTTACTATTCTTTCGACACATCGGGATGGTTTGTCCCTTGAAATACAGCCAGCTCTCCTGGACTCCTTTCCCCTTCATGTTAGTCCCCCAGGGGATCCTACCCATCCGTTCCCCGAGGGAGTCGAAGTCTGCTTTCCTGAAGTCCAGGGTCCGTATCCTGCTGCTTACCTTTCTTCCCTGTGTCAGGATCCAAGATGGAGGGACCCATTCTCTTGTCACTTACCACTAAGTAAATCAGGAGTAACTCCACTGAAATCAATGGACTGGTCTAAATGAGAAAGGAATCAGGCACATGGGTTTGCTGTAATCTTGGTCTGAAAGAAAATGTCCATGTCAGGATGACTTTATCAGAAAGAGAACAGAAATGTATTTTCCCTTAGTTTTTGACTTCTCTTGATTTCCAGGGTTGCCTTTGTGTTGCTTACCCCACTCCAAATCTGTTTGGCTTCTTCTCTAGACATATTTCCTATAAGTTTCAAAATGTCAGTTCTGTTTTACTTTTTAAATGTGCTTAAACCGTTGGGATTTGGAAAAAGGACAGAGCAAGCTGGTGGATCAGAGGAATGCCCACTGCTCACACTGGAAGCACAGAAGTGATGGTATTGTACAGTTTGGGGAGCTGTCATGTTGAATCCTGGGAAATATTGTACCTGCGTCACAGTAAACTTAAAAAAAAAATTTTTTTTCACAAAAATTCTGATATCCATGGAGGAGTGGTGATTTTCATATCTCCCGTGACAGGCTGGTTTGTTACAGTCCCCATCCCCCGGTACCCAAGGGGGTAGGCAGGAGCAACAATGGGACCCAGGAAAGTAGTTGTGGGTCTTGCTGTGGAAAACTACATGAATGTAGGTAGGAGAGCTCGCTGTTTCTGTTCCTTACAAAAACGGGATGAGGAAGTTTAGCAGCTGGCTGTCCTGGAAGGGAGGGGGAGTTGTTCACAGGACCTTCCACAAGCTAAAGCAGGGGTAGGCAACCTATGGCACGTGCGCCAAAGGCGGCACCCGAGCTGATTTTCAGCGGCACTCACACTGCCCGGGTCCTGCCCACCAGTCCGGGGGGCTCTGCATTTTAATTTAATTTTAAATGAAGCTTCTTAAACATTTTAAAAACCTTATTTACTTTACATACAACAATAGTTTAGTTATATATTATAGACTGATAGAAAGAGACCTTCTAAAAACATTAACATGTATCACTGGCACGCGAAACCTTAAATTAGAGTGAATAAATGAAGACTCGGCACACCACTTCTGAAAGGTTGCCAACCCCTGAGCTAAAGGATACAGCGAAGGAGGGAAGTTTTAGGCTTGTTAGGAAGAACTGAAGAGGGATTTTTGATTGGTTAATATGGTAGATTATCCAAATCTTAGTTCACCAAGGACCTGAGCGGGAGTTCTTCTATTGATTCCATTGGGCTTTGGATCAGATCCCAAAATGCTGTCTCTGTCCCCTGAAATTTGACTAAATTGCCTAAAATTTTTATGTAGAAAACTCTGTGCTTAACACTGCAAAGTTTAAATGGGCCTTTCTTCTATGAACACTGCAGCCTCCTGTCTTTAGCCCATAAACTTCTTCATGACACCCTGACTATCCAACTTAATTTCACATTCCTCTGTTGCAGCTGTATAATGGCGTTGTCTCTGGATTCGTATTCCGGGTTCAGAAAGCCCTGTAATAGTCTTCTGAATACAAATATCACCTGAATACAAGTAATGGGCTATTAGCCTCACACTAATGCGTTATCAAAGATGTGCGTCGCTCAGTGGGTTGCCTCTGAGATAGTCCAGGAAAAGCAGGTGTACGAGCAGTACCTGAGTACTGAGTTACTGCAATACACACAGAATCTACCAGCCCGGGGGATCGATCCTACCAAGAGGGGTTCTAGACCTGATCCTCCCCGTAGGGAAAACACGAGGCTGCCAACAAACTAACCCAATGTGTCATTGTCCCCCCATCACAGGCATGATTTAAAGAAATCAAGTGAACCTTGGTTCAACCTTGTTCTTAGGTTCTAAGTGGTCGTTTCATTTAGGATGTTTGACTAAAAGCCCTTTTCATGGAACCAACTCCTGTAGGAATGTAGCCAGCAATTAATGAAAGATGATAAAATAATAAAAGAAGTAATACATTAACTATATTATCCTTGCACATTTGGGCAGTCCGTTTCATTATATCCTCTTTATGGACATCCTCCAGCAACATTTGAAGAGCTACTTTATTGCTGTTCTGTGACTGTTTTGGTTTCCAGACATTAACAAGCTACTTAAATGCTAATGCTCTCCTTTGCTTTTCCATTTCCCACTGTTGGATTTGAGGCAAATACTCAGGGTTTTTGGTACCTTACATTGATACAACTTTTGTGGGTTTGTGAATACTGTACTAAACCTGAGTTTGGAGCTTTGATTTTTATTGGTTTCAGAGTAGCAGCCGTGTTAGTCTGTATTCGCAAAAAGAAAAGGAGTACTTGTGGCACCTTAGAGACTAACCAATTTATTTGATTTTTATTCTTTCTGTTCCCATACAAGGAATGAAAATAAGCTGTTGATTGGAAGAAATAATCTTTTCCTCATGCACATTCAGACCAGTTATTGGTAACTGGGCCTGACCCTCAGCTGTAAATCAAAGTATATGGAGTACCATGCTCCTCAGACTCTGAATGGAGCTATGCGATTTACATCAACAGAGGATTGGACACATTGTGTCCAAAAACCGAGATGGACATGCTGAGAAGCTAATTAGCCAGCTTTCACTTACTGACCACAGAACAATGGGCTTCTTCTCTTTTCCAGTCACAATAGATACAATGATTTCTGTGGTGTTCTTAGGAAAGCTACAGTAAAATCAATTTGATGTAGAAAAAGCATTTGCTATAGACTGAGATCAGTGTATAGGCTTTTTCTTTGTGAACATGGCACTATACAACCCTTGCTTTTTCAGAGTGAGTCAGACATGTCCTGTCGTTTTGGAACCTCACTGCCCAGTATACATAGATCTCTAAACACCTTGCTTACAATAATGACTTTCTCTCACAACTGACCTGGGCTGGAATCATGCCAGAGACCTAGGGCATGATTCTGATCCAACACAGATTTTACACCAGATTTTACTTAAACCAGTGTTAATCAGGGGTAGCTGTATTGATGTTAGCTGGGGAAGTTGCTTTCCCCTTCAGGGAATTAGCGTTTGTTGATTTTTTTTTTCCTTAACAAAGTAGCCAACGTAAATGTAGTTTGTAACTAGAAATAATAAACCCTCATTAACTCCGAAAGCCACATTTCCACGTAAGAAACGTAACCACATATTCCCATTAATGACAATGAGAATAAAAACACAAACAAAAACATGCAAAAATATTATGCTCATTACATAATGAATGAATATGAAAACGTAGCCCTGTCTTCTAATCAAGAAAGCAGTGAAATACAAGCCTTTGTAAAGAGAAGCATCTGCTTTATAAGGACAGGGTATGACTGACTTCTGTATTACTTCAGTTTTATGCCAGAATAACTCTATTAACCACTATTCTGCTTCAGGTTTATACCATAATCAGACCCATAATACATAAAAGGCTCTCAAATATCCTTAAGACTTACATTTCTCTTTGCCATTCATGGTTTTACTGTATTTAATGCATGCTAAAGACTGAATGTTTTACCCCTACGTTGTATTGGTATAAATGACTTCACAAGGTGCAAAGCAGAGGAGCATATTTCCTGTAGCCAAAGTCATGCACATGGCAGTCCCAGTTATTGCATATTTGCAAATAAGAAACATTCAGACTAAGGTCCTGATTCAGGCTTCACACTGATGTAGATCAGGAGCAGCTCTGCTGAAGTCAATGAAGTTAGATCCGATTCTGGTCTCACTCCTGAATATAAAGAAAACAACAGGTAGAAGTGGCTCTCCATGGAGGGAGGACCTGAGGTGCAGGCTGAGCTGGCCTGAGAGAAGAACCATACAAATAGCCATGCCTGAAGAGAAGGCCTGAGATGAACTGTGTAAGTTTTCTGTCTGTTTTTTTCATTTGTTAACATATCGAGTCTGAGGAAGATGATGAGTATTGACTTCCGAGTTTGTGGACTGTGATTGTAGAGCAGGTAGAGAAAGACATCTCCTCATGTGTAGTCTATGGCAGCTTGATGCAGTCTCTAGATTCTCCTTATGCAGTTAGACTGGGTGAAAATGACCAGGCCTTTATTTTGTCCACCTCCCTTTGTCCCCTTTCACTCCAAAAATAGCTGTTCTCCCATGCCAGAAAGACAGTTTAAATCCTCAACCACACAGTGAAAAGACTTTGCCAGATTGGAAGAGAAATGTCAATTAATTGTCAATTGAATCGTTGATTAATTGGCACAATGTTAATTTTGAAATCAGCAGTAATAAATTATTCCATTTTTAATTTTGACCTGAAGAGTGCTTTAAACACTCCATATTGCTGGTGGTGCTGTTGTAAAATGACTGATGAGACTGTATTTTTACTATAATCTTTGTTGCTCCTAACATTTCTGAATAATTGATAGGCACAGTAGTGACTCAAAGCCAAGAAAGAGTGTTGCTACTGCTATCTGTGGGGGACCACATTTGATGGGAACCTTGGGGTATTGCCCTGATAATGCCAGACATTGGAGCATAATTCTATTTCTTCTTCTTATGACATTATTATTATTATTTGTATTTCAGAAGCTCCTAGGAGCCCCCATTGTGCTAGGCACTGTAGAAACACAGAACAAAAAGATGGTCCCTGCCCCAAAGAATTTACAGTCTGCTGTACGCTAAAAAGTTAGGACGACCCAGGTATGTTGATCAGGGATGTGAAAAATCCACATCCCTGAGTGATGTAGTTAAGCCAACCTAATGCCCAGTGTAGACAGCGCTAGGCCAATGGAAGAATTCTTCCATCCATGTAGCTGTGGCCTCTCGGGGAGATGGATTATCTACGCCAACGGGACAGCCCCTCCTGTCAGCATAGGTAATGTCTACACCGAAGTGCGACTGGTGCAGCTGTGCCGCTGTAGTATTTCAGGTGTAGACCAGCCCTAAGTATAAGACAAGAGGCAACAAGTGGACATAGACAGACAGAGACGGGATCACAAAGAAACAATGAGACAGTATTGAGCAGCATGACAGGCTGAGGTCTCAGCACACCAGCTGCCTATCCATGGTCAAGTTTTTTTGTAGGGATCAGGGGAAATGAGCAATTTATTTGTTTTTATGCAGATCTACTAGGCCAGATCCTTGATCCTTCTATAGCTACTTTATATCTCACCAGCCTTGCAATGCAACTGGAAAGCCATCTTAACTGGCTAGCTAGGGATTCCCCTGGTATAGGGGTGTATTTCTGGGAGAAAGGGGTGTGGCCAGATTTCTCCTGGACTCTGGTGATTCCTGACTGCCAGAATGTCCTTTTAGGGCCATTGGCAGAGGGGGGTTAACTTAGAGTAGCCCTGTGGCCCCATGATTGGGATGGGAAGCTTAAGGGAGGCTTAAAACTTCCTTTGCTCCCTCTTCCAGTACCATGCTGCGCATAGCTTGGTCAGATCAGAGGCTCCAGCCAGATTGCCCTAATATCACATAAAAATAATTCATAGCTTTCTTACACATGAAGAAATGTGCAGAAAAGATGTAGCACAATTCTTACTTTTCTGACAAAGAAGCAAAACGCATAGGAAAGGCCCAGCTCTGTTTTCTTTTTAGTCAGCGGGAGTTTTGAACTTCTTTTGGCAGCCAAAATATCAGCTTTCTGTTCTGACTACGTGAATTATTCAAAACTCTTGAGATGCTCGAGTGGCTGCTTCATATTGTAAAAAAATTGACTTAAAATCCCATTGGGGTTGTATTTTATTAAAAAATATTTAACCATGTTGCATGCAGAACTCTCACTGATTTTTATGCACATGAAAGGAGCACAGGATTCCAGATGTGAGCCTGTCATTGCTTTAACACCCATTAAGCTGGTCCCCAATGTCTAAACTTTCAGAAACTAAGATCTGTGCATGGGATTAAAAAAAATTTAAGATAGCTACCAAAGGGCAAATTCTTCCTCGTAGGTCCTTGGGCTCTGGTCTGCTTTAGGTATCATCGATGCAAATCTTGTTTCAATAGCTTTATTACTGTGGATATAATGGGAAGAGAGAATCCATCATGATTGCTCAGATTTCAAAGTGAATTTGGAGTTAGGAAAAATTTTTTAAACTGAACTGCATGTGAGCTAGAAGCTACTGAGAGAAGACAAATCCAGACAACCAAGTCATTTTATGGCCATTGACCTAAGGTCCCAATCCTGCAAATGCATATGTATGTGCTTAACTTTACTACTATGAGTAGCCCCATGGTAGTAAAATTAAGCATGTGCATAAGTGTTTGGAGGATTGGAGCCTAAAATTGCAATCCCCTTTGATTGTAGTGATAGAATTGATGAAAAAGAAAACCTGCTCAAATGTCTACAAATCTGTCAGGTGGATGGGAGAAGAGTATAAGCAACATAATTCCCAATCCATCCTCCCACATTCCTTTAACACTAAGGAAACCTTGTATAATTGGGTTCTGTGGGCCTTTAAAGAGCGGCCCTGGCTGGAGAGGGAGGGGCATGGCTCTTAGCAGAAGCATCTCCTGGTCAATCCCAGGGGGAATGTCTGCAAGTATTAACCTGACTTTGCTGATATTTATTTTTATGTCTTCTAAGATGCATTTGGAAATAGTTTTGGGAGTGAGGGTGAAGGTTGTAGCCCCAATACAGGCAGGGAGGCTTGGGTACCATTGTTCCTGTTTGTGCGTGGCGTAGCTCACTGAATATCATGGAGGGGCTGACCCTCAGGGGTTTTGGGACATCTGAGGGGTTAGAAGGCCATGGCGTCTTCTCTTCCTACCTCCCACTGAAGGGGAAGCCACAGAGTTTTCTTTGTGTAACTGTCAATTCTTTGATATGTGTACTAAGGTTGACAGTACTGGCAGACTGATAGTATGGTGGTGTTGAGATGGCTGTGGGTTAATGACTGGATGTTGGTATTGTGTCCTAATTTAGGATATTATCGCTTCTCCATTTTTATGGTGTTGGGAAGGAATATACTTGAACTACCTTAACACTAATTTAACAGTTTATTTGCGGGGGAATGTCCTAATTTTTATTTTAATAAATATGGGAGCTGCATACCAAGGGTTGGTCACTGAGTGGTTGAGGGAACAGGTGTATGGAGACAGTCAGATAATCTCATCTTGTACATTTAGGGGATGAACCTTCAACTGATTGGCCATCTTCCCCCGTATACATCTCAGCAATATGATCCTGGCAGCCAGAAAAACGTTGAGCACCAGGTGGAGAAAGGTTTGAGTGTTACTTAAAGCTTTCTCTGCCTGGAATATAAAATGTTAAACAGGTGATTACAAGGCTCTCCAGTTTTCATAGCATTGCTCTTTGCTCCCAAAATGCTTAACCACACTCCATCCCTTGCTCTAAGTGTGTCTTGCAAAAGAATTATTAAAATAAGTATTGTGTCTTTCTTTCTGATATATTGAGAAGGGCTGAAAAGTTCATTTTGTTTTATTAATTAAAGGGTTTGTTCTGTTTCATTTTACCTTAGAAATACTGGGAATGTCAATTCTGGTCTGCCCTGGTTTTGCTGGAGAACTTGTTGGAGATCTCAGTTTGTATATGGTGATTTCTCCCACTGTAGCTGAAATGGTGCAAGTGCTGAATCTCCAAAAGAGACATCAGACATCTTTTCTCCCAAATGCTAATTAGCTATGGAAGTTAAGTAGATGTTAAGAAAAAGAAACAAACAAAAAGCCCATTTAAACAGTATGACAAAAAATCCCCTCTGCTCTCCATTGTCAGCTGTCACTCTGTTGGCTCTTTTGGTGTCACCAGTTCCCTGGCTCCCAGGCATCACAGACTTCCAGGACTGAAGTTTTAATATTAAACAAGCCGGAAAAGATCCTTAAAGAAAATCAACCAACAACCAAACTAAACACCTTTCAGGCCGTCCTTGTGCATCACAAAGAACCAAAGAAGGGCAAAATCCTCATTTTTAAAAATGTCCAGGTCATCTTTAAGTTCTAGGTAGGCACCTTCTGACCCATGCGCTGACCCATTTCCATTGCCCCATGCCCTTCCTTCTTGTAAACTAAGAGCTGGTTAAGTTTTATGTGGATATTTCAATGCATATCATTGATATACTTGCAAAAATAATTTTTGATAAGAACATATACAGAAGGAAGAGTATCTGTGTAAAATGGTTTTACTTACAGGGATGAATTGTGTGGGGTGCTGAGCGTACTGATGCCTGCCTAGCAAAGCATTTTAACACACTGTAGTTCACCCCAAAGGTATGGGCTTTGTGCAGGATTCACTTGGTGGAATTCTGTGACCTCTGTTAGGAAGGTCAGACTAGATTTTCATAATGGTCCCTTCGGCCCTTGAAATATACAGAGGATTTCTCTAGGCTCTTGATGCTGGGTGAATGAGCTGGAGTGGTGTAAAGGGGTCCTAAAAGCCCCATATCTAGCCAGGGGAGGAATCCCTTGGCATAGGAACTAAGGAAAACAGCCAAAAGATTGCCTTCCAAGTACTCCCTTGGCATAGGCATAGGCAGTGAGCTGGGGTGTGCTGGGGTTGGGGCCATAGCACGTAGTTCTTCAAAGATTCTGGGCACTGTAGCTGCCCATAAGTGCATCCCGGAGAGGCTGTCGTAACTTTCAGGTCCCCACAACTGTCTAAATTAAGCCAGGGGCTTCTGCAGCCCCCCAGAGCAATAGTCCAGGATGAAGGGGGCAAAACTATGGCTCAAAGCCAACTTAGCGCTCACATTCCCTGGGCTGAGAGTTCTGCCCTGCACCTCTGCAGGCACAGCCCTGAGTCTCACCCTGTGGATCTATGCACTTTAGGCATGTGAATAGTTCCACTGATGTCAGTGAGACCACTCACTGCTCAGTTCCAATCCCAAACATTGAAAAGGCAAAAATCATGAAATTGGCTTAAAAATATGAGATTAACATGAATTAATAAAGAAATGTTGGGTTCTTTTTAGTTCCTTCTGGCTTGTGAGCCTCTTGGTTGCACTCAGATCACAATTTCAAGCTTTTGTCTGCAACCACGAGGGCTAGAAAGTTACTTTGAGAGCAGAGATTATCCCATAATCACTTGTCTCCAGGAGCTGGGGCTTCAAATAAAATGTCAACGATTGCAAGACCTGTGATAAATTGCATGAGTTGGCAATACTGAAAGCCTAAAGGTAAGCACAAGCTTAGTTGCTTTTTTGGATCAGGACCATTGTGCTCAGCACTTTGCAGAATTGAGCCTACAGTTTACGTGTGCAGTAGAACCCACCTTTTACAAACTAACTGGGGATTGAGGAGTTCCTAAAACTGAAAAGTTCATAACGTTGAACATCTCAGAATTATGGTAGATGCTGTGCGTATGTTGCAGTCTGGTGCACTGCATCACTTTCTCCTTGTCCTTCAAACGGCTGCCAATTGATTTCCAATGTACCGAAGGCATCGGAACATGCTGGGATGTTGACTTGTTCTTCGACATCACTTTCACTGTGATTTTTTTTTTCTGTTGATGGAAAAATGGTTCATATAACTTGTCCTTCACAAAACGGAGGTTCTACTGTACCAAACCTGATAGGCAATGGAAAGAGGGCAGCAGTGGAGGAAAGGGGCATTTTAAGGGGACGGCATTTGAGGGTGGGGGCCTTGGACAAGCTTCCATCCCAAGGTCCAGGAGACAAGCTTATAGTTCAGCCAGTGAAGAGCTGAATCACTCTACTGGCAAAGCTGTAAATTAGTGGCTTTTTTCTGAGCAAAGGACTTTCTCTCTTGGCTTCCTCTGTGTCACTTGTCCTTCAAAAAACGCATTCTGCAGCCCATTCCTGCCCAAAAATAAATGATACAAAATCAATTATATGCGGTGATATTTGCCATAGAAAACATTTTATGACAAATTAATTCGAAAAAAAATGTTATATGGCAAGCACTGCAGTGTAAATAGAAAGAGAGATGACTAACACTTACTAAATCAGACATTTCCACACTATTAAACTCTAAATTAGCCCATGACTCAGATTTTGGAATAATCTACAAGAGAGTCAGTTTTCAGCTCTCAGACTTCAGGAACTTTTGTGATAGACAGATTTGAAAAAAGGTTGGATTCCCCAGTAAAGTTTCCAAAAGGGATTCTGTAAAATTGATTTGAACATTTTCAGCAAGTGCATTCAGGATTCAGTAAGAGCTGGAAGTTTAGGGGTGATACAACACATTATCTATATATTAGAAAGGGATTTAATTCCTGCTTTAAGTGCGAACATCAATGCAACCTTAAGCACTCTTCTGCCTCCTTAGAATTTGTCATCAAACCTACTTGACATATGATTTTTAATTCCTTTGTGACCAGATCCATTAGTCACATTCGTTGATGGTTCTACTAAAATAATCAGCAATTAAATAGCAAATGGTATTGACATTCAAATAGTCATTGTCATGTTTCAGAGTCAATAGTTCATGCCACTCAGAGGTCTTGTTTTAGGCTGTCTGAAAGCTTGGAAAGACACCACCACATCAGATTTCACTCTTCATATTTTCAAGGTTTAACCATAAGGGCTAGAAACATATATATATTTTTAAAAATCAACAATAAATGTAATTTACAGAAAAGTACATATGACTAATAGTATCAATGAATAATAAAGTAGCACGGAAATAATTTTAAAAAGTATTCTATTGCTTTTGATTTTGCTATACTATAGAAGTAAAGTTTGAATTTACCCAATCAGGAATCTATGTATGAGAGGGAGCTGAATAAAAGGTTACACACAGCAAAGGAGGGGAAAAAATCTTAAGGGGTACATTATGATATGCATATAACTTACAAACTAACAGATTTACTTGTAAATGCTCAGAAAATTAGTGAACTCAGAGAATAAGTGCTACAAATGTGGGGGAGGACACACTATTATTCAGATATAAGAAAATAGTTGAACCCCAGCTTCATGTGTAAATCTCAATGCAACCTTCACTACAGAGCCACTTCCATAATAAACATCTCATGGACCATATTTTCTTCGTTTTTATAAAGGCTAAATACTCAGAATAAATAATAGGACCAGTCCTGAAGTTCTTGTTCAGCCAGAACTCCCTCTAGTTTCAAACTGTTTATGCCTGAATAAGAATTTCTGGACTGAGTGCTTTAGGTATAAACAATTGCACTCAAATGTTAAACCAAAATGCCCTTTGGATGCTTGGAAACTATATGTTTTGCCACTGGATCATATCCTGAAAGCATCTGAGTATCCACAGCTCTTGTGAATTGAGCTAGACTTAGGGTATGTGTTCATTGCAGATTTACCGCAGTTATTCCTCCCGAGTCAGCCTAGCTAAAGGGAGAGCAGCCACACTGGGAAATAACATTCAAGCTGCTCTGTCCACACTGGCACTGTGTTCACTGTGTTGTGGCACTAAGACTTCTGGGGGCATATGCCCTGGTTCTTTGTGCTGGAGTAAGATCAGCCACTCTATACATTTCTTTCCCATTGAATTGTGGGAGAACTTGTCTGTCCTATCTGGGCAAACAGGGGGAAGTGTGAGAAGGCATTGGTGGGTTAGTGGCACTGGTGGGAGCTATCTGCATCTGTGCTACGGAGTGGTTGTGTTAGTAGCTGATGGGTTGTGCTAATCTGAGCATTAGCCTATACCCTAATGGACCAATCAACATGAGTTAAGGGGTTTTGTGTGTGAATGGAACTGCAGTTGGGGCAATACTTGAGTCATAACTCAACTTAACTTTGCAGCGAAGACAAGCCCTAAGTCTAGTGTATTTTAATTCTAAAGTGTCTATCATCTTTGGTATCTAAGCACCGATGGTCAGACCATAGTAGAAGGTCATTTAACAATGAAGAGAGACGTGTTTACAAGCATAATCAATATGGAAAGAATGACAACATAGTTTAGCTTGTTGGACATCAGATTCAGCCTGCTTGATGTAAGGTAACCATACTGCAAAGTGCTGATCATATTTTCTATATTTGATGCAGAGAAACTTTCCCATTACAAGAATAGTCCATACTTTGCAGTTCACCAGCACCAAGCCAGACTTTCAGTTTATACATGAGAGGAAGTGGCCAATGCCCTGCCCTGGACTCAGGAGGTCCAGACTGAATTCCCAGCTCTCCCACAGATTTCTATTTGGACTTTGGGCAAGTCATTCAATCTCTCTGTGCCTTATCTCTTAATATGGGGATAATAATATTTCCATACTTTCTCCCCACCCTCTGTTTTGTCCATCTCTTCAGAACATGGACTGTTTCTTACTACATTATTTAACACAATTGGGCCTGTCACTGGGCTAATTTTTTAATCTAATTTTTTTTCTCTTGCTGGGCATCCTGTGAGGCCCACTCTCCTGTTGCCAGCCTCTCTTGCCAACCTTTTGCTTCCACCATTGCATTTTTAGTCCCCTCCCTTTTAGCCTCCTGCCATCCATGCTCCAGGTGTTTTCATCAGTTGTTCTATCTGACCCTTGGCTACACACCCAAGGTCAATGTACTTCTACATATCCATCCTTCTTCCTATTTGTGGAAGGGACTGCTTCTCCCTCTCTCCCTTCCCCTCCCTTGATGGACTGTTTAATACACATTTTTGTCATAACATCGGCCCACTTTATCTCTGTGATAGCAATTTTGTCCCTTAGTTCCCCCTGGCTTGTTAGTGGGTAGATCAAGTGCATAAGTATAAGGTCTTCTATCACCCCCACAACCTCAATTTCACAGGCAACCTTAATGTTTGTGCTGAAGACCAGTTCCTCCTTTTCATTCTTGTTCCTGGGGGACCTGCTTTTCCCATTGCAGCATCTTGATTCCTTGTGAAAGCAGACCCTCTTCCATACCCAAAACACACACCGGGTGTCCATGTCCACTGAGTCTGTGGTTTTTCCTGTGGTCTGTCCCCCAGAGCAAGCCTTTATGTCCTGCCTTATGTAGGAACAAGCACTTCCTATGTGTTCTACTTTCCCATGAGCATAACATACCCTTGGCTGGGCCTCCAGGCTCCTGGGTCCCAAATACCCTTTTCTTCTCCAGCTTGATGGTTACTATACTGACAGTTTCCTTACACAGGCTCTCCAGCATGGTTTGTTGCTGCTCCTCTACCCTGGCCAGTTGCCTCTGAAAATCCAGCTGCAGATCCTGCTGTTTTTGTTGGATCTCTTGAATTTTTCAGAGGATTGCCAGGACCTATTCGGATGGTTTTGTTGCCTCTGGCAACTGGCATGGGAACTCCAGTGACCACTTCTTAGCCCCCATGCACCAGCTAAGGAGGGCAGACCTTCTCCCAGCAAAGAGGGCTTCTGTGTGTTTTCACTCCATCTCCCAATTGCACCCTCCTGGGATAGCAGCAGGTCCTAGACTCCACTTCTGATACCAAGTTGTCATGAGGTGTGCAGGCCCTCTAAGTAGCATAGTGCTGGAGGAACTCTCTGCCTCAATTGTCCCCTCCCCGTCCCTTCCCTCCCCACCAGGTTTTCTGTCTCTCCTTGTCTGGAGTCCCCCTCAGACCCTCTGGGCTACCTTTCAGTCTCTCTGGCTGTGGGATAGATCCCTGACTCCCAGTTTCCTACCCTGAAGTCCTCTCACAATCTCCTGCAGACCTTTGCTCAGAGCCTGCCACAGAAGCCTACCCGCTCTCTGTGATATCACTTTCAAACTGAGTTTCTCAGTCTTTTAAAGAAATCACCCAGCTGATTATGAGCAGCGGGGGTAGGGGTACAGGGTAACTAATCTAGCACAGGTGTGGTGGAGCCCAACTACCCTTAAAGAGCCACCCAACCTGTGACAGGGCCCGAGTCTCACGGGGGCCCTGTGGGCACTACCATGATATAAATAATATTAACAACAGAGATTTTCTCTCCCTATCCATTTTTTTTACAAAAAATATTTCTCATCCAGCCACATCTCACATATTTTACAATTGTATCTCCAATTTCATCTTGTGTTCCTAAGAGTGCTTGGTGGGGAGATCACTGATCTTCTTCTGCACTGTACTATAATGATCTCTTCATCATATTTCATTATCAAATGTAAGGTTAAATACATTATATAGACATTTTAGGTGTGCGACTTGCAAGGTTAATGCAAGTACAGCAATAACTGCTCTTTGAATATAATTATGCTTTCTCTGTGTTCATGGTTATAATTTTTTCAATCCACCAGGACTATATAGGAAACTGTTACTCTCCAACAGGCCTTGTTATTAGTTCTGGGGATTGAAATATACAACATCAATTTCCTGAAATCAAAATATAATCTACCAAATATGTAAACATGTAAAGGGAAATTGTTACCCAAGATGTATTTTCCATTTTATGATTGTGGCTAATTCATGCTTAGCAATGACACATTACTAAAATATAATGTACTCTGTGAGTCCTGTGAATATTCTGTGTCCTGTAAAACTATTGTTTTAGTCATAAATCTGAAATTAAGTAAAATAAATAATATTTCAAGAATTCAAAAGTTAAAGATAACTGTAATGTAGTTTCCCTTTCCTGTCTTGAAAACTAGAGTGGTGCTGAACAGTATGTGACCAACAAATACGTTTCACAACAGGCATTTGGGCTGGAACGTTTTTGGCACCATGCAATGTTTTGTTTGCTTGTGTGGTTACCGCCTGTTGATGGCAGCTGCACCTAAGAATGATTTCAGTTCAAGACAGAGTCAGGAAAAGAGAACAGACTGTACATGTGATAGGCACAGCTTCTAAAAAGAATTTCACCACAGCTAACACCAGCTAATGACTGGCATTTAGTCAAGATCTAATTGTCTTTCTTGTACATTCAGCTAAATAAAAACTTGTAAGACTATCTGTCATGGTGTCATCTGGTGATTCCCAATTATGTTACACATGCTACATCATTGTTGGCAAAAAATTTAAAAAGAGGAAGCAGTGGGAGGTTAAGTAACTGTGTGAGAAATAATAAAAGATTATCTAGAACCTCGAAACTAGTTATCTCTGTTAGTATTTTTATTCGCCAGTTGTGTATGCTCTTCTAGAGATAATCTACCATAGAAACAAATCTCATTTCAAATGGTTATTAATAATTAATCAAATAACAAAATTCAAACCATTTGCAAGCTTGATCTTCCTTCCAGCCACCTGATGGGTTACACGTCTGTACTTTTTTTGTCTCTGCTCTGGGTTATAAGTTTCTTGGGAGAGTGAGAGACAAATTCAGGTTTTCTGGTATGCTTTGGCTGCTTTGCACGGTTACATTTTCTCAAAGTAGCTGTGGTCCCAGTTTAGCTGACAACAATATTATTGCCCCCCGTTGAACTGAGTGACTAGTCAAAGTTGGGGGCCTTGGGGACTTTCATGTAGGGGTAGAAATTGATAATGAAGTCTGGTATTTTCTTTGATGCAGTTTTGTTTATATATACAAGTAATGTACAAAGTCCTGCTTCTCCGAATGCAGGAGGAACCAAAAAGTAGGGGATAGTTTCTTTGCTTACAGCCCCACGCCTCTCTGGTAAGCCCCAGATCTGGAAACTTCCTCTAGGCTTCTCCGGGGTCACAGCTGCTTGGTTTTCTTCTTGCCTCTGAGTCTCACTCCATTGCTTATCCATCCTCACTCTCTCAGGCCTGGTCTACATTGGGTGGGGGGTGAGGGGCGAGCTAAGTCGGTCTAAGTTACACAACTTCAGCTATGAAAATAGCGTAGCTGAAGTCAGTGTACTTAGGTCTATTTACCACGGAGTCTTCACTGCGATAGGTCGACTGCCGACACTCCCCCGTCGACTCCGCATATGCTTCTCACTCCGGTGGAGCACCGGAGTCGACGGAAGAGCGCTCAGCAGTCGATTTATTGCGACTTCACTAGATGCGATAAATTGACCCCGCTGGATTGATTGATCCGGAGCTAAGTGTGGACATGCCCTAACTGTTTCACTCTCGCTCTCACATGTGCCCTTACCCAAACAATACTCAGCAAAACCCCTCCACCCATTCAGTCTGAAACTCCGGGGTGGGTTCACAACCCCCTTTTTCTTAGGTCAGGGGCTTGTGATTAATTTATTCTGACAGTTTAGTTAACTGAGGGATGTTCACACCCAGTCTCAAAAAGGTTTGTGATCCAGGCAGTCACCAGTACCTCTCAGTATAACAATATGCTTTAATCAAACACAAGTTATTGGTCTCAATACAGGGGTATCTGGGTAAAATTCTATGGCTGTGTTATGCAGAAGGTCAGACTAGATGATCTAATGTTTTCTTCTTACCTTAACATCTACGAATATGAATCTATAAATATGAGTTTATGGCTGCATTGTGCTACCACAGAGGTGCAAAGCAGCCAGAGTGTATTGCTCAATCTGGCCTTTCGTGTCTATTAGTTTAAAGTACTTTTTTTTCCGAAAAGACCTGGTCCTTCATCACTCAAGTTAATGGGAGTTTTTCTGTTGACTTCAGTTGGTGTAGCATCAGGTTGATAAATCTGAAAAATGGATGTAATAGAACTTGGCATATTATTACCCCTGAACAAGATTTAATTACCTTAATTAATATATTCAGTTTTGGTTTTTAAAATATACCCCTCCAAAGTACAAGGCTTTAAAATACACAAAAATTCCTAGCTGTCCAAATGGCTGCATTAAATAATGCTTCAGATTACAGTATTGCCAACTTCAAGCATTCAAAAATCATGAGTCAGGCTCTAAAAAATCGTGATTGGCTTAACAATAATGGGTGAAATCTTGGCTCCATTGAACTCAATGGCAAAATTCATTTTATGTTCTTTTTATGGGCCTTCTGGTTTCTGAGACTTTAGGGTTCTCTCATTTCACCTGTCCAAGTTGATCTCTGCAAACATGAGGACTAAAAACACATTTCCTTTTTACATAAAGGCTGAGACTCTCACCTATTCCACTGAATCCAGAAGCTGGGCAGGTGGATGAAACATCAAATATCATGAGACTATTATGCGAGTTAGTTACCCTACAAATATACATCCTTTTACTCTACACCCTCCAAGAGAACCTATGAAAACAGATACACCTTGCGGTATGCTAACTTGGATCCTGTTGGACTAGGTGCAAGATGGAGGAATACATTCCAGAATCAAGGACCTGTGTTGGAAAATACTTCACCTTTGTTCTGCTCACATTTAAATGTGGTTCAAGAACCCCAGCAGTTGCTAATTGCGGTGGTATCATTTAAGGGGAGAGTCATGTATATTTTTAGCTGTGTTGTGAACTTGACTCTAACTGTTCGTTTTCTGTTGTTCTTAATGGGAGTTTCCCCACACATAACAACATGAGAATATATATCTTTGAGCAGTTAAGGCTTCTTCTGAGGTAGAGACAAGAGCAAAAAAAAAAAAAAAAAATCAAAGGGAAACTGCAAGGGAACAAAAGTGAGAAGTGGGGTCAAGAGGGACAGGAAGTATTTAAAAATAAATATAAAACTTAATTCTCAAACTTTAATATATAAAAGTGTTCTTTTTTAAAAAAGATGCACCATATTAATATAGTGTCTAATAATTAATGTCTTTTTTAATAGCACTAATAAATTTGGATGTCGTCAAAATCTTGTTGCATATCATTGACTGCTTCATGCAAAGACTGCACGCTCTTAAGGGAAACTAGTACCTGTGTTAAAACGTACACTGCTGACATCTTTCCCAGGTACATCAATTTTAATTAAAGAGTAATAAGAATGCCAAAATGGACTTCTCAGGCACTTTCATGCAGAGGCCCCAGCATTTAAAATTAAATCCATTAATTATAACTACTGTACTTTTGTGATCCCTCAGGTAGTGCACAAACTAATTCATTGCTTTTGCAGTCATGCCAGTCTTTGTTAATTAAGGTTCTTGATTTATTTAACTTGAGCAGGGATGTATCAGATTGCCCAAAACTGGACTGATAAAGGGTCATGAGTTCATATTGTTCATGACAATTTGGAATCTGATAATGAAAAATGTTTCCAAGAGCCTGACAAAAATTGATTTGAGAAATGGGCCTAATTATTTCAAGAAAACTCTATATTTTCCTCAGCCCAGCAGTCTGAAAGTTCATAAGTTAAGAAGCTCTTTGCACTGTGAATTGGCTGTAAAATATATTTGAAAATAAGGTGGACTTTTTTTGATGTTGGCATTTCTAAGCCTCTTGAGGAAGCAGCCATGCTGCTGTCATCATTTGTGATTTTATTTCTTCTTTTTTTCCATCTGCATACATGGCTCCCATCCCCAGAGTATCTTAGTGTGTCACAGATATAAATGAATGTGTTCTCCTGACAAAAATATAATCAATGTATCTGTGAGCTCGGAATGTTATTATTCCCAATTTACTGATACAGGGAACAGCGGCACAGAGAGACAAAGTGATTTGCCCAAGATTACAGAGTGAGTCTGTGGAAAAGCTGGAAATTTAAATTGGATTTCCAGAATTCCAGTCTAGTGCCTTAGTAACCAGACACTCTTGCTACTGTAGGAGATCATAAGTAAGGCTAAAATTTTGTCATGGAGGTCGTGGAAGTCACGGAATAGGTGACTTCCAAAGAGCTCCATGACTTCAGCCCAAGTGTCTGGGAGCTGCAGGGTCCCGCCACCTCCCACAGCGGCAGCGAGCTGTGAGGTACCCCCACTGCCTGAAGCAGCGGATCCCAAGCTCCCAGCCACCATGGGCAGCGGGGGTACCCCACAGCTCCTGGCTGCTGTGGGGGACAGAGGGACCCCTGCAGCTCCCCGCCAGCCACAGCAGCAGGGGGATCCCCATAGCTCCTTGCCAGCCACAGCAGCAGGGGGATCCCCATAGCTCCCCACCAGCCATGGCAGCAGGGGGATCCCCGCAACTCCCCACTGCGGCAGCAGCAGGGGGATTCCTGCAGCTCCCTTTTGCCACTGGGTGGCGGTGGCCCTGGAGCTCCCAGCTCCCCCACAGCTGCCCAGTCCCTTCCCATTTTATCATGGATATTTGTAGTAAAAGTCATGGACAGGGCTTCTGTGAATTTTGCTTTATTGCCCATGACCTGTCAGTGACTTTTACTACAAATATCCATGACAAAATCTTAGCCTGAATCGTAAGCCAAATTTCCTCCGGTTTAAAAATCTCTAGAAGAACTTTCATTTAGAATTTAAAATGATTGCAGATTCAGTACTAAAACAAAACAGAAAGCTACTTACCTGTTTCTGACTCTTTATCTCAACACCATGCTTGTGGGGGCGCATCACGTTAATAATAACCCTGAGCATTTTCACTGTGCTGCTGATCTTCAGATTTCAGAACACTTTGCAAAGGTGGTAAGCATCATTACTCCCATTTTATAGATGGGGAATCTCAGGCACAAGGATATTATGTGACTTTCCCAGATTCACACAGTGAGATACTGGGAGAGATAGGAATAGAATCCAGAGACTAGGGCCCAGTACAAAAGTGCAGTGCCCAGTGCAAAATACAAAAGTATTTAGGCTCTGAACATCCACTGAAATCAATGGAACCCAGATACTCAGAACCCAAATACTTTTTGTGGATCTGGACCTATACTTTTAGATGGCATAACTGTCATAGCTCTACTGACTTCAATGGGACTATGGTGATTGACACCAGCTGAGGATCTGTCCCCAGATCTCCTTTCTCCTAGTCTAGTGCATTGAACCGCGCTTTCCCCCTGTACTTTCACAAGTAAGAATATTTTTACTATATAGAAAGGCCGGAACCAACCTCTGGATCTGAACAACCCTAAACTTTGGGATGATCAAAACACACCTTTATGGAAAGGGCATATAGGATTTAACATGGAGGAAACCAATATGGTTCTATAGAAATTTAACAGAATTCTTCAAGAATGACTCTAAAAACCTTCAGAATTTAGGTTAGAATTTACATTATTTTGTATAGGTTTTATGAACAATCCTACAGAATTCCATAGCTTAGATATTACTCTGTTTGATTTTACACAATGATTAAAAAATTCTGTAGGGAGGTTTTACTTTTCTCTTAAATTCTCTAGGACTTTTCCATAAGCCCAGACAAAGTATAGGCAGCTTTCAGCATCTCCCGCCCTCCCGCCCCCCTACCCATAAGAGATGCTCACAGTAATGAAAGTCTATTTGTAAATACATGCTGATTTGGAAGCATGTTGCACCCAGTTTGCACTGGAATAAATTATTACAAAGTGTTAGGTAACCCACAAGCAGTCCTTCTGAATGTTAATACAGATTGAACAATGTTCCTTCCTGTTGTTACTAGATTCTGGAGTTGCTGTGTGTCTGTTTTTCTACTCATCACACAACACCGTGCAAGGCTGGGACTTCATGAATTTAAATAGTGAAGAATTTAAAAAACTCATTTCAAAACTACTTCTTCCAAATGGTAAAGTCATTTTGCAGGAAGGCAGCCTCCTCCATGCACATGTTGATCTCTCTGAAACTCACACCATATTCCAAACAGGGGAATTCATGTAATTGGAATTAAGACACATTTGAATGCTTTTTCCCCTTCAAAATCCATGAATATCTGAGGTTTGTTGCTTGAGTCAAGACATAATAGGGCCCCTTTTAAATGGGCAGAAAGGAAGGGTGAATAGGTTTCAAATTATTTAAATGAGAAATGAGGTGGAATTTGTTTAGCCAACAGCTGGATGTACATTGGCCAAGAATACATGTGTCACTGTCAGCATAAGAGGAACATGTTGTAATTTGCCTGGAATGGCAATTTCTATAAAAGTTATATATTGGGAAATTTTCCAGTTATGTTCAATTGTACCCTATTTGTATTTCTTGTGTAATCTTACATATGAAGGTATGTTTGTGCTCATTTGATGGTATCTGTACTCTGTGGCTGGGAGTTTCAAAACTACCTAAGGGATTTGCATGCTCTATTCCTATTAAAATTAATGAGAATCTGTATCCAAATCTCCGATGTGGCTTTGTAAATCCCACCCTATATTTTTATTTTATTTATTCTGATTTCTGTGAAGCACCAATACTTGGGCCTCAATTGTTTTACATATTTATAACCTAGAATACAAAATAAAATTCACAATATTAAAGAGACCACCCTTTCAATAACACAGTAATGCCTGCCTATTACAGCAGTAAAACCATAATAAGTCCTTAACCACTCCCTGTGCAAATGCCCAGAAAAACAAATGGGCTTTGTACTGCCTTAAATAATTTGTGCTCTGGAGGACTGAACGTGGAAACCTAGCTTGACCTTCAGATTCCATGTTGTATTTGCAGGGCTGGCAGTTTACTGGTAAACAGAGCAAATCTTATGTGCAACTCACTGAGGCTTTGATTCAGGAAAGCATTTGCTTAAGTCCTTCCCCATTCAGGAAAGAGCATAAGCATATGTTTACCTTGCTGGCAGTGACTCAGAAAAGGACTTGGCAGTCATTGTAGGCAACTAAGTGAGAACAAACTCCCAGCATAGACGTCGACTCTGCGGGTACTCCAGGGCTGGAGCAGTCACGGGAAAAAAATAGTCAGTGCTCAGCACAACCGGCCACAGCTATTCCCGGCCCCTACTCATCAGCTGATGTGGGGGCACCACCGCTGCTGTCCAGCTGCTGATGGGAGGTGCCGCCACAGCCAAACAGCTGTTTGACGGCTCAGGGAGGAGCCTAGGGGGCGGAGAACAGAGGGTGGGCAGGGCCTCGGTGAGGGGGCGGAGCGAGGGCAGGGCCTTGTGGGAGGGTGGCAGAGCAGGGGCAGAAAGAGGCAGAGCGAAGGCGGGGCCTTGGGGGAAGGGGCGAAGGGTGGGGGTGGGGGCTTGGGGCCAAGGGGGGTTGAGCATCCCCGGGGAAAAGGAAAAGTTGGTGCCTGTCACTGCCAGTGCAACGTGGTGGATAAGAGAGCAAATGTAAAGCTTGGATATGTAAAAAGGGGAGTACTGCGTTGAAGAAGAGAGGTGTTATTACCACAGTATATGGCATTACTGAGACCATTGCTGGAATACCATGTCCAGTTCTGGTGTGCACACTTCCAAACCGATGCTGACAAACTGAGAAGGGTTCAGAAAAGAGCTTCAAAAGTGAAGCGAGGTCTGGAAAACCTTCCTTAGTGTGAGAGACTGAACTTCTTTTGTCTATTAAGTTTATAAAAGAAAAGGTGAAGAGGTGACTTGAGTGAGGTCTCTAAGGGGCTAGATGCGTAGATGGCTATTTAATGTAGCAGACAAAAGCATAATGAGATCCAATAGGTGGAAGCTGAAGGTAGACAAATTCAGATTAGAAATAAGGATCAAAATTTTAATAATGAGGATAATTAACGACTGGACCAATTTATCTAGGATTCTATGACTGAAGTCATTAAATCAGGACTGGATGTCTTCTTAAAATATATGTTCTTGTTCTACCAAAAGTTGTGGGCTGGATGCAGGAGTTACCAGGTGAAATTCTATGGCCAGTGTTATGCAGAAGGTCAGACTAGATGATCATAATATTTCTTTTGGCCTTTGAATCTAAGAATATGAAGTGCTTTGAGATTCTTGGCTAGTAGGTGCTATAGAAAAACAAAGTACTCTTGTTATATAAGTTCTGTTAGTTTGATTGTTCTAAAGCCTTTGGAAATATGGATTGAAGATAGTATAGAGACATTGACAAAAATCTCCACTGGTAATATTGTGTACTTACACTCAGATCCGTCTAATCAGGCCAGCATGACATGAAATAGTCGCTTTAGTACAGAATCCAGTTGCAGCATTATTGTTCCTTGATCTGGTTACAGCACAGTTCCATTTTTGTAGGTCCTTCTCTGGGTTTCATAACTGGCTAAATTGGACAGCTGTATTAGTAATATAGACAGAGCCTTAGGCCTTAATAGTTCCAACAATTACTGCTGCATCGGGCCTGGGCTCTGGAATAAACTCCTTGTATCTAAAAGATTTACTACCCTAACTATATCTGTATCTCAATTTAATGAAAATGTTAAGGATAATTTGATGGTCTGTTGCCAGCGTAATTTTAAATAAAATGTCTTCATTCTTTGGCAATGTATGCTGGCACACATGTGTAACTAAAGGAAAGTGCTTAAGTGAAGAGCTCTTTACATAATTGTCTTGCCAATGTCTTATCTTACAGAAAAGGTCTAGTTTTCAGTGTTTTATTCAGAGTAAATAAAGAAAGGGGTGGGGGGGAGGGGGAAACAACCAAACAAAAAAACCTGGCAGACCATATTTGTAGCAAACCTTAATGAATATTACTAGAAATCAGAAGTTGGCCTAACACAGTACTTGGATAGACCTTAGACCTTGGCTCTTATAAATTAGAATACTTTCAACTCCCTTACTGTGCGTTTACTAGGCACTGTTGTAGAAGAATGTTGCTGCATCTGAGGAAAATGCAGCACACAGTGAGGCATTGTCTGTGTGTGCATCATAGCACTGAATGTGAATTTGGTGAGTCTACACGTAAGGTCAGGACCTCTTATTATAACTGTATGCAGAGATGGAAAAGTCAGGGTGAATTTATGAGAACTTGGCCACCAGCTTCTAAAGTACTATGTGGTGGCCAAATAAATTCTTAACTGGCCATCCTTTTTAAGTGCTGAGTGAGGTGATGAAAATAAATGCACAGAACAGGATTACTGCAGTAACAATGGGTTGCAAATACATTATTTTTGGCTTGTTTAGCATTAATGCATTTTTATTGTAAACTCAAAGTACATAAATAGCACTAATAAAATTAATTAATTGTAATATTACCAGCATGTGCAATATTCCTTTGCTTTTTTATGCTATTTAATTTTGTAAAAATGTGTTGAGTGAGAATTTATGAAAACTATTAAATCTGTCACTGACAGAGGCAAGGCTGTGCCTATAGCTTAAAGTAACAGTAAGTCACTAACATAAGTAGCTACCAGATTATAAAAGTTAACATGTTATTTTCAGTAAGTGTTACATTTACGGTCGTAAATTAGTACTCAGCAGTCCATTAACTGAAAGTCCTCATCAATTCTTGGGAAAGATGTTTCTTTTGTTTTCATTACTGCCAATAGCCCAGTAATCATTCCTGTTTCTTGTCTGCTCAGTGTTGATGCCATGCTGCTGATACACCAGATTTACATTAAGACCTTGCTACTGAACAGTGCAGGCATGGAGTGTTGCATGCAAATGTGGAAAGTAAAACGTGATGGCAGGTCAGGGAGCATAAGAAAACGTGGTCCTGCGTTAATCAGAAGACTGCTATGCAGCCACGGCGTTTCTCCTGTCTTTCAGTACCAGGAGTTAGCCCTAGGAGGGAGTGCATATTAAATGTTTCTCTAGCAGAGGCAGTGCTAGCTCATTAGGGGCCCTAAGCAGGAATATTTTTGGCCCTCCTCCTTCCCCCCCTCCCAACACATAATAAAAAGTGAAAAGGGGGCCCCCTTGAGCTTCTTGGGGCCCTAAGCAATTGTTTAGTCTCCTGGTGCCTAGTGCCGGCTCTGCTCTCTAGTATGATGAGGATTTAGGGTGACCAGAGAGCAAATGTGAAAAATCGGGATGGGGGTTGGGGGTAATAGGAGCCCATATAAGAAAAGACCCAAAAATCGGGACTGTCCCTATAAAATTGGGACATCTTGTCACGCTATGAGGACTGTGGTGCTTTTGTCCATGTGTCCTCAGATATGACCATTTTCTACCCATGCCCTGCCTCATTTTCATCCTATGCACTTGTGAGTACACTACAGTCCGTGGTGTGATTGCAGCACAGGTAGACATACCCATGCTAGCTTTACCTGGAATAGCGTGGCTAAAAATAGCAGTGTAGCTGCAGTGGCATGGGCTTCAGTGCAGATTAGCAACCTGAGTACAGACCCAGGGTCCTCTGTGTGTTTGTACAGTCCATGCTGAAGTCTGTGCCACCACGTCTACACTGCTATTTTTAGTGTGTCTACTCACGCTGCAATCACACCTTGGATTGCAGTGTAGTCATACCTTAAGAGAGTAGACATTCAGGTCGCTTCAGATTTACCTCCATACAGTGCAAACGAATACAGCCAGAACTTAGCCGTATTTCTGCTCCTGCACTGTCTTCACTCATACTTGCACTGAAACAGGACAACGTTGCACACCCTGCTGGGCTCTATGTATGGCTTGGAAAATCCAGGTTTATAGATACTTATGTTCATGCAGCTTTCCACATATTTTACAATAGGTTATAACAAGTAGACAAATATATTCTCTGTGTACCAGTGCCATCTACTGGATAGAATACAGCAGCTCAACCGTGTGTCATAGGCCCTGCGGAGATGTGGGCTGTGTTTCTTCAAATCTGCACCAGGAAGCCAGCAGGAAGGGCTGGCAGAAACAGAAAGAGCGAATTTCTACTAGAATTCTTTGAGGAGGTCAACAAGCATGTGGACAAGAGGGATCCACTGGATATAGTGTTCTTAGGTTTTCAGAAAGCCTTTGACAAGGTCTATCACCAAAGGCTCTTGAACAAAGTAAGCTGTCATGGAATAAGAGGGAATGTCCTCTCATGGACTGGTAACTGGTTAAAAGATAGGAAACAAAGGGTAGGAATAAATGATCAGTTTTCAGACTGGAGAGAGGTAAATAGTAGTGTCCCCCAGGGGTCTGTTCTGGGACCAGTCCTATTCAACATATTCATAAATGATCTGGAAAAAGGTGTAAAGAGTGAGGTGGGACAATTTGAAGATGATACAAAACTACTCACGATAGTTAAGTCCCAAGCAGACTGCAAAAGGAACTCACAAAACTGGGTAACTGGGCAACAAAATGGCAGATGAAATTCAATGTTGATAAATGCAAAGTAATGCACATTGGAAAACATAATCCCAACTATATATATAAAATGGTGGGGTCTAAATTAGCTTTACCACTCAAGAAAGAGATCTTGGAGTCATTGTGGATAGTTCTCTGGAAACATCCACTCAATGTGCAGCAGCAGTCAAAAAAGCGAACAGAATGTTTGGGATCATTAAGGAAGGGATAGATAATAAGACAGAAAATATCATATTGTTGCTCTATAAATGCCCACATCTAGAATACTGTGTGCAGATGTGGTCGCCCCATCTCAAAAAAGATATATTGGAATTGGAAAAGGTTCAGAAAAGGGCAACAAAATGATTAGGGGTATGGAACAGCTTCCGTATGAGGAGAGATTAATAAGACTGGGACTTTTCAGCTTGGAAAATAGAGGACTACGGTGGGATATGATGGAGGTCTATAAAATCATGACTGGTATGGAGAAACTAAATAAGGAAATGTTATTTATTCCTTCTCATAACACAAAAACTAGGGGGTCACCACATGAAATTAACAGGCAGCAGGTTTAAAACAAACAAAAGGAAGTATTTCTTCACACAACGTACAGTCCACCTTTGGAACTCTTTGCCAGAGGACGTTGTGAAGGCCAAGACTATAACAGGGTTCAAAAAAGAACTAGATAAGTTCATGGAGGATAGGTCCATCAATGGCTATTAGCCAGGATGGTCAGGGCTGGTATCCCTAGCCTCTGTTTGCCAGAAACTGGGAATGGGCGACAGGGGATGTATCACTTCATGATTACCTGCTCTGTTCATTCCCTCTGGGGCACCTGGCATTGGCCATTGTTGGAAGACAGGATACTGGGCTAGATGGACCTTTGGTCTGACCTAGTCTGGCCGTTCTTATGTTCTTATGTGGCTTTAGGGTTAATGCTAATGTAGATGTTTATATTCTGATGAAGTTCCTTGTTCAGTATTATTTTAGGGATTCAAATTTCTCATGTAACCATATGTGCCCATTCAGGGTGCCTAGACCATATAGTAAAAACTATAAAATAAAGAGATAAACAAAACATAAATAACACAGCTATACTCACCCCAGCCCATCTCTTCTTCAACAGCCTTTTTGAAGGAGAAAAATTTGGGCTCTGCAGCAGTGTGCCCAAAAGCTTAACAACTCTTGACTCTGGTGGATCAAGGTGAGCAGAAGGGAACGAGTTCCAAAGCTGAGGACCTCTCATATAGAATGCCCTGCCCACATCCCCTTCTCATTTTTAATGAGGGAACTCCAGTTTGTGTGTCTCTACTGATCTCCACTGTGACTGTATGCCACGGAGAGAGAGGTGATCTCTCAGGTAACCGGGTCTCAAACCACTGTAACCGGTTCCACTTGGAAGCTTATTGGAAGCCACTGCAGCTACCAGAGTAGTGGTCTAATATGTTCCCAGTGTGCTGCTTCACTTAATAACTGGGCTGCAGCATTCTGCACTAGCATCAGTTTTGGAGTGGTCCCAAGGTGAAGCCCCGTGCAGAGTGCATCTGTGACCCGTGGCTCAGTTGGTCACAAGTGAGGATGCCAAATTCAGGACAAACTGCTGAGAAATAGGGCAAACATAAGCCAAAACTAGTCGTTATCCTTTCATAAGATATACCAAACCAGCCACAAAAGTAAACTCCTCTTACACCACACTGGATAACAAGAAGTCATAAAAGCAGTTTCCTTGGGCATTCCAGTACTTATATCACCACCAAAAACACTGGATTCAGAGATGAGTGGTTCTTTACAATCATTCTCATCAAATGAAAGGTTCTTCTGATCCCCAAGGACCAGCCACACACCTAGGTCAATATACAACTTGGAGCTTACCCAAAAATCATGCTGATGCCAATCCTTTAGTACCTAAAATCTAAAGGTTTATTAAAGAAAGAAAGAAAGAAAGAAAGAAAGAAAGAAAGAAAGAAAGAAAGAAAGAAAGAAAGAAAGAAAGAAAGAAAGAAAGAAAGAGAAAGATGAGAGTTAAAATTGGTTAAAGGAATCAAATACAGTAGTTGCAAAGTTCTTGGTTTAGGCTTGTAGCAGTGATGGAAAAAACTGCTGGCTTAATAAGACTCTCCCTGGTTGCTTCCAAATAATTGAAAGGTCCTCAATTCCTTGGTTTGAGTGATCCCATTCGTATAAATTCATAGTCCAGAGGCTTGGGCAAGAAAAAGGCTGGAGCAGGATAGAGGCAAAATGAAGTAGTTTCCGGGGCCTTTTATAGCTTCAGCCATGTGGACGGAATCCCATTGTTCTTACTGTGGAAAATTACAGCAACAAGATGGAGTTTGGAGTCACACTGGCAAGTCACAAGTCCATGCATTTCGCTTAGTCATTGCAGGAAGCCATTAAGTGTAGATCAGCATCTCCCACGGTCCATTGTTAGTTAAATGTTCTTTTGATGGGCCACTCAATTTGAATAGTCCCTCCAAGAACTTCTGGCTAGCTACCTTGTGGGTGTTACCTCAGGAGCAAACATTTGAAATTCAAGTATAGAGCCCATATTTATAACTTCAAATGCAAAAATGATACATGCATACAGATAGCATAATCATAACCAGAAAATCATAACCTTTTCATAGACACATCACTTGACCACCTTTGTACAAGATTTGCTGCAAATATATAACAGTGATTGCAACAATGATCTATATGGTCATATTTTAATCAGATAATGTCACAGCATCACAGCAATCTAATCTCAAAGTGACAAAGATCCACAATGACAGAATAGTTTGCATTCATCTTGCAAATCAGAAATGGGGAAAAAAGTGCCCTTAACCACATTGATACCTGGCCATCCAGGAGCAGCCCACAATATAATACCACACCTGTAAAATTGCACACCTGTTTTACAAATGGCAGTCTAAATTTGGCCAACCCTTCTGTCTGCTTTATGTCCCATGTCTTACATACAGCACTCGGGTTAAATACACCTCAGAATGATATTAGTCTTTTTCACAACTGCATCATATTGTTGATTTGTATTCAATTTGAGATCCACTTTAACCCCCAAAGCCTTTTCAGCAATACTACTGCCTAGCCAGTTATTCCCCATTTGGTAGCTGTGCATTTGATTTTTCTTTCCTAAGTGAAGTTCTTTGCGCTTGTTATGAATTGAATTTCATCTTGTTGATTTCAGACCAATTCTCCAATTTGTAAAGGTTCTTTTGGATTCTAATTTTGTCCTCCAATTTGCTTGAAACCCCTCCCAGCTTGGTGTCATCTACAAATTTTACAAGCATACTCTCCACTCCATTATCCAAGTCATTAATGAAAATACTGACTAGTATCAGACCCAGGACTGACCTCTGTGGGACCCACTAGATATGCCCTTCCAATTTGACAGCGAATCCTTGATAGCTACTCTTTGAATACATTTTTTCAACCAATTGTGCATCCACCTTAATAATTTCATCGAGACCACATTTCCCTTGTTTGCTGATGAGACGGTCATGTGTGACTGTCTCAAAAGTCTTACTAAAATCAAGATATATTTATCAACCTATTATCCTCTATGTGCTTACAGATTTTGTCTGAGAAACTGCTTCTGAAGTCCTTTTTCCTTTTCTTCCCAAGAACCCTACCTACCAGTTCTCTGTGTTTGTTAAAGTCTGCTTTTTTGAAGTCCATTGTCATTCTGCTGCTCTCACTCCTTGCTTTCCTTAGGGTATGTCTACATTGCAATGTAAACCTGGACTCAGACTGAAGCCCAGACCCCTTTCCATTCACACACAATTCTATCTAACTTGGGCCCTGGGCACCGCAGTATTGGAAGGTTTGAACCTAAAGTTGCTAATTTTGGTTGGATGTATTCCTGGAGATTTCATCGCATGATATAATCTTTAATTAAAGATTAATCTTTAATTCCTGGAGACTCCAGGCCAATCCTGGAGGGTTGACAACCCTATTTGAACCCGAGTTCCACAGGGACTCAGGCCCATACTCCATTATTTTTCAGTGTGGATGCAGGTCGGACCTGGGTCTCCTAGACTTGGGTCCTGAGAGTCTACCAATGCTATCCCACAATACCATGGGACAGCATCCTTTGTCCTTTCTATCCCAAGACTGGCCAATTGACTCCCAGGAAATGGAAACCACCCTCCTGGTTCAAATACAGCTGCTCGGTGTTTAACCCTTCCATTTTGTTCTGACCACTGAGCTGCAAGCAGAGTGAACCTTCTCCTGAGTTTGTTTCACCAACATGAAGAAGTCCTTTGCCAAGCGCATTGCTAGCTGGTCATGGAAGAACAGTCAGATTTTGGTTGATCTCTGGTGTAAGGGAAGCTAACAATTTGACTTTAGCAAGAGTTCCCAGAATGACGATGTGTATGAGCTAACAGAGAAGAAGCTGGTAGTGTTGGGGATTTGCTGAACCAACAACCAGTGCAGGGAGTGGATTAAGTGGCTCAAGACCAATTACCAGAAAGCCACGGATAAGAACCACTGGGAATTTGCTATCATCTTGCTGCTTTTGTGAGGAATTTAGCCAAGTGCTGGGTACTGCGCATAGCACCAAGCTACAAGTGCTTCATGAAGCTTGGTCAGCCTGGATGGTGACCTCCTCTGCACTGAATCCAGTGTAGGACTTGCGGGGAGCCAGCAGGCACCAGGTCAGGCTGCTGAAATGACTCTTGTACTCAAGCACCTTCTGGGTCCCTACTCAGAGGAGATTTTTAATGCCCTTCCAGAGGAGTTGCCTGCTGAGGAACCAGCATCAGAAGCACAAGAGGCAGAAGTAGCCCCTGAGCCTGGTAAGCTTCTGGCTCCACATTAGTACAGGAATGTGAGGGATTTCCGGTTCATTACCCAATGCAAAATTTCTTGCCAGCCATCAGCAGCAGCATGTGCCCACTAATAGCAGATTGCACACCAGTGCCCTGGCGTAACTCACCAACACCACTACAGTGGAATCGCATCTTACACGGGGGTTAGGTTCTAAAGTCAGTGTGTAAGTCGAAAATCGCGTATAGTCAAAATTACCCTTGAAAATCCCTTAAATCGCCCATAAAGTACAGTATACAGTACATGGTTTTGTGTATACAACCCTGTACAGTAATATGTATAAATATATAATGTATGTATGTATAAATATATAATATACAGTAATGTACAGTATATAATAAAGAGTACCTATGCAAAATATAATTTTACAGTACTGTATTTTTAATTACAGGGGGGTAATTACAGGGGGTCGTCAGGGCTTGATGTCGATCCAGGAGACGGAGGTGACAGAGAGCTTGGGTGATGGAGAGCGAGTCATAGACGAAGTGGTTGGCTCTGGTTCAGCTCGTGAAGTTGATTGCGTGGGCTCATCTGCTGCTGGTTGTTTTTCCTTGAAAAACATGGTGATTGGCAACTGTTGCTGTTGTCTCTTGAGCTCAACATTTCTTGATACGGTCTCAAATCATCTGTAATACTACGTGTGATTTTGAGGCTTCGTTCCATAGAGGGATCGTATTCAGAAATTAAATCATTCAAGTGTTTCGCTGCTTGGAACACTTCAGCAAATTGGACTTGCCTTTCTGATTTCGACGTGTAAGTGCAGTTGGGCATTTTTTTCCAGAAGAGCCCAGTCTCATCTGGAAGAAAGCCCTTGTCTTCTATGATTTTCTTTAATTGTTCGGGGTAGGCTTTTGCTGCCTCTTCATTGGCAGATGCAGCTTCACCAGTAGTCTGCATGTTTTTGAGGTTGAAGCGGTTCCTAAAACTGTTAAGCCAACCTTGGCTGGCTTTGAATTCCTTCTAATCAGAAGGCTGTCCCTCGTTGGCAGGAGGTTTGAACAGAGCGTAGAGGCTAAGAGCCTTTTCTTGCAACGTGTTGCCATCGATAGGCACATGCTTACGGTTCATGTCTTCCAGCCATAAGTTTAATGCCTTTTCAGTCTCCTCTAAAGTCTTACCATGCACCTGGCTCGTCACCTTAGCAGTTATTGGAGCACTTGATGCCATGGCTTGACAAATTTCTCTCTCTCGAATCTTGATGGCACAGATGCTAGATTTGTTGCAGCCATATTTATGTGCCACGTTGGAGACCGACATACCGTCTCTCAATAAGTCCAACACAGCCAGTTTTTCCTCCAGAGTTGGAACAGATCGCTGTTTCTTCGGTTGAGCACCAGATGAAGTAGTTGGCTTTCATTTAGGAGCCAGGTTTTACGAAAAATATGTACAGTATCTTTAAACACTAGAATCACACTCAGCGCGGCGAGATGTTCACACTATGAGAGGCACGCGGGAACTAAGACCAACTGAGGGAACGGCAGATTCACACCTCCCATCTCACGCTCACTCCGGGGCATACGCTCATTGAGTGGAATGGTGGGTGGAATCACCCGCACTATTTACAGGTATCTTGTTATTTTTCTTTTTTTTTTTTGCCAAGCGCGTATAGTTGAATTCGCGTAAGTTAAATGCACATATGATGTGACTCACCTGTACCACCACGTTGCATTCAAAATGGAGACCAGGAAGCACAAACTACAGTGAAACAAACATTTAAAATGATTTTTTTCCTAGAAACTTGCACATTCTCACAGAGATGTGCCAGAGTGTTTAAAGTAAGAACCTTATATTGCCTTCCCTTTTAGTATGCCATGCAAATCAGGCATGTCACAACATAGCAAACCTCCTGTAAACAGAAAACTGTTCCGGGATGGGGAAGAGAAAGGATAAATGTAGTCCTTGGGTGACAAAATCAGTGTCTGGAATATGGGTGAGTGTTTGATGGAAGTCCAGAAATGTGCAGGGGATGGCAAAGGCATGGCAGTGTTGCTCTTTGAGAAACCATATTATCATGTGTGTCTGCATGCAGTCCCTGGGAGGACGTGTTCAGAGCCGCCTACACCAAGTGCTGCATGGAGCCACAGGGAGGCAGTCATCCGTGTGGATGCTAATGCAGCATTCTGTGGATTCTCCCATGAATTTTGACCCAATCCTGGGTGCATATAGCTGCAAACTTTTCCCATATTAGGAACTCCAGGTAGGTAGTCAAATTTCAGGGAAGGGCCTATTTCCCAGGCCCTCCTCTGTAGGCCACTAGCACACTCCACTTTTAGATGTGCTGCTCTGTCACCATACCTCTGAAATCTCTGTGGCATACACAGCTGGCTTGCCACTGGCAGCTTGGAATAAAATCTCCTGTTGGCACCTACGGGCCTGTGTTTTATAAGACATTTGCTTAAGTAGCTTAGCATAAGTGAAGCATAGGCCTATGCCCCTTAGCATAGAGAAAATGGCCCAACAGTTATCCTAGATTTTGGGGAGCTGGAAATAGCTTGCTTAAGGGAGGAGTTGGTACATAGCTAGATGAGGCAACCTAAGGAATATTGAACTGATACTAAGCTTGGATATTTTTGGATAAAATCATTGGCAGATGTTTAACCACAAACTTGCTTGAGCAACAGTTGACCTATATGGTAATGAGCTAAAAGGCATTAATATGTTAACTTATAGGATAAAGGCACCTCAGTATTATGAAGGTGAGGAAGTTAGATATGGACATGGAAGGCTGGGCATCTGAATGAATATTCATGATAGTCCCCAGACGCTATACTAGCCCAGCCACTATATAAGTGGTGGCGAGCTTTCCATCATTGGACCATTGGACTCATTTGGCATGCCAGGGACAGGGCTGGTCCTTTGTCTCTTACCACCAGGCCCCAAAAGAAGGATGTGAGTATATAAGTATATATGAGTATATGCAAGGAATGATACTGTAGAGGTAAAAATCCTAAGGCCATCTTGGATCCTCTAAAGGACAGCTAGGCGTCCATTTTTGTGAGCCCTTCTTCTCCCCTCCTTGTTCCAGTTTGGCACCTTTTTTCAGGTTAGGCGGGAAAAGACAGTGGCTGTCAATCATCTAATCTGCCTAGTGATCGAGTGTCTATATAAGACAGTGTTCAGATCAGATCGGGGCTGCCCATCTGCGTGGTAGAGTCTGGTTGAGACGAAACAGGTAATTGAGGGTAGGCCATTCACGCCACAAGGGTTACTTGGAACAGGGGATATACTTGCTTCCATGCATCTGATCCATCTTCTGTAGAATTTGCTTACTGCATGCACGATGATGCAGGTATAGGGAGCGGGAGGGATTTAACAGCTTACCTGAGAGGACACTCATCTGATCCTGCCTCAAGGTCCTGCTTCCATCTAAGGGATCCAGCAGTCCTACTGTGCTGTGCCACCCTAAGGAGGAGAAGACATCAGTAAATCAAGCTGCTAGAGATGGTATTGTGATCATCACTTTGTTTGTGTGCATAGTCCCCCTATTGTTACAGCCTGACTGGTTTTATTATTTGCGTGGTTACTATCTGTTTTACCTTGTTTATCCTGGGAGTCCTTGCTATCCCTTTAATAAATTCTGTTGTACTTTTATTTTGTTTGAGTTTTATGTGGAAATATAAGCCCCTGGTGACAGACACGGGTAGGAGGCAAACCTGAGACCAAGATATTTGGGCCACTTTTAATTTTAGCTCCTGTTTTGGTCAACAGTTCTGGCGACCACGGCAGGACTCCTATTTGGTTTGTAATTTCCCCTTTTTATTTTGTTATTATTTAGGCATGGGTGTGAGTATGACAACCCATTGGTTGTGGGGTGAGGTTTCTGTCTCCGCAGCATACTTGGAGCAGAGACCCGTGGGTAGGCAGAAATGCCGGCGGCAGAGACTGTTGATTCCCGCAGCAGGCAGTCTGCGGACTGGCCACGAGGAGCATGGTTGTGTCCTGCTTGGCTTTGGCTATCTTGGATTGAGTAGTTGAGTAGCTGGATTACCATCCGGCAAGGCCCAGGCAACGTGCCAGGGTCGGGAAAGGCAGTATGCCTATGGAGAGCGGGACTACCCCGTTGAGACTCCAGAGAGATCCGACTCCCTCTTATCGGGAGAGGAACAGCTTCGGACACTGTCCCAGAGGCCCACATACCCGGACGCACCCAAGGAGAGGCTTGGAGTGCGGCGCTGCCATGCTGAGCAGCGGTAACGGTAGTAAGCTGTAACAAGCTTTCAGGTCCTGGTAGCTTGAACAACTCAGGCTGACCATGAGTATGCAGACCTTAGGAGCAGCTGATTGGGAAGAAGAGCAGAATAAGGATTCTTTGTGTGCTGGTGTCCATTATTTTGGAAAAGGCAAAAACCTATGGTCCAAAGGGTTAATTAAGGGGCGGGAAGCATTTAGTGTGTTGTCCTGTAGATGGGAGGCTATAGCCAATGACAAGCCAAAGCCCTCCTGGAAGGTAAAGAAAAGAGCCATGATCTACGGGTTGCATCTGACCAGTGTTGAGCTCCATAAGAGCAGAGAGATGCAGGCTGCCGAGATCAGTGATCTCTGATGCCAATTACAAGCACGGGATCAGGAGATAGAGAAATTGGTGTACAAGTTAGAAGGGCTGGAGGCACAGAATACTACCTATGTGTCCCAGCTGGGGTGCTTAGAACTCCAGGTTCAGGATTTGACCATCTTCCTGGCAAAAAGGGAGAAGGAAGCTCTCTCTAACCAGACCCAGCAGACAGAATCCCAGGCAGCCATTAGGGAGCTCCTTAAAGAACTGAGCTCCAAGGAAAGCAGACCTGCTGATCACCTAGAGTGTCAGCATGAATTAAGGAGGTTAAGAAAGAAGCTTGAGAAAACTCAAAGCCTCTTAAGAGCTGTCAGTAAGGCCTCAGTTTGTGGAGGGGAGTCCTCTCGTAATGGCCATGACAATAGCTCTCCAGTATTGGAGGAGGAGTACATTAGAGCTCCCCTCAAGGCAGCAAAGCCAATGGCACTGCCAACTGCTCCCCCACAAGAAACATGCGAGGAGGGGAAGAGCCTTCCTGTGGCCCCAGTAACTACTACTGTGGTTAGCTTTGGCCTCGACGCCAAATGACCAGCAGAGACCAGACAGGACATAAAGGCGTATACCCCTGATCAGGCCCGTGCTATGGGCAAAGCCCTAGGCCCGTTAACCAAAGAAACAGCTTTTGACTGGTTAGCAAAAGTCTGCGCCCTCCCTAATGTCATCAAGGAGGATGTAGCATCTCTGGTTAGGAAGTGTATGTCTGGGGAAGACTTTGGGGCCCTACCTACATATCTGCAGGTAGCTGATGTCCCCACTTGTGTGAAAGTATACGAGGGTGTGCGGAAGTTCTACTACCCCAGCCAAAGCATAATAGGACTCTACTACTCTGAGCATCAGTGGTCTGGAGAATGCCCTGAAAAATACTTGAGCCGCAAGAAGCTACTGTACTGGCTGGTGGGTACAGAGACATGTAACACCCCACAGTTCATGGAAGCAGCATTCCAAGGTCTGACATTGACCATGAGAATCGCTCTGGGACCCACAGATCCAGCTAACATTTTTCTTCAAGAGCTAGAGGAAAAAGTGAGAATAGCATATGAGCTCCAGAGAGAAGCGTTCCCTTTTGCTCTCAAGAAATGGGTGTCTATAGTCACCGGCAAAAGGAAGGAGTTTCCAAAAAGCTCCAGGCATAAGACAGAAAATCTCTAGTACCCCAGGAGCCCTGCTGCACAAAGGTCTAGCTCAACAAAACATTCTGTGGAAGCTCCGTCCAGAGAGGACACCAGATCTTTCCGCACCATGATCTGGAGACAGTTGCTCCAGTTCAAACACAAGGAGGATATAGATGGGCTTTCAGCCAACGAGCTGCTGGAAAAGCAACCACCGGCATCTCTGAACCTTTTGTGAAGCGGCCAAGCCCCCCCTTGTTCCTCCATTAAAGCACCAGTTAATGTAGATCAGTGGGGACAGCCTACTACAATGGCTTTGTTTAAGGGTGGGTTTGGTTGCTTTTATCAGCAAATGTTGGTTGACACTGGCGCTTCGGTTTCCATCTTAAGTTCTTGTGGAAACCCGAAAGTCGATCACATCCCTACATCATTACGTAAGGCGCTGGAGGGTTACAGTGGTGAAAGTTGCTCTGTTCCATTTATAGTACCCTTTTACCTCCAACTCATTAATTGGTGACCAATACAATTTTAACCATTAAAGAATCAGGATACACCCCTCTGAAAGCCTCCCCTCCTATGCAGACCCCGCCCTTGTGACCAGCTCAGCCAGTAGCAGCAGTGCCAAGTGCTCAATAATCATGGAAGGAAGGGAAAGGAGAACAGGGTAACCAAGGGACATGAAATAGTAAGGTTTTTATTGTTTGGAACTGGATGTACTGTTTGCACCATTCATGAACCTTGTTTTTGTTAAAGGTTTTGGTGTTGGATTATTACTGGTGTTTTGGTGTGCTAACGACAGCTGACCTGCCAGGCAATTATTTAATATTGTGTTTTTCTAATGCATGTGAAAACCCAAGGTTTTTATTTTATTAAGAAATTTTAGTGCCGTCACTGCATCACATTGTATGATGTATATTTCAAATAATAAAGGTAAACACATGATAAGGAACAACTGGGAAGTTGTGTGCAAACACTATTTCCCAATACATTACTCTACATCAAGCCATACTGTAAATCCACAGTACTCACCAGTTCACAAGCGGTCATATCATTCATAACTACAATGCATGGCAATCAATCCCTATACCCCAGTTCACAAGCGGTCATGTCATTCATAACTACAATGCATGGCAATCAATTCCTCCCCCCATTTCATAAGTGGTCATGTCATTCAGAACGACAGTGCATGGTAATCCACCCCCTTATCCCCAAGCTCCATTTCATTGAATGATGTGATAATACCTCATTTACGGTAAAGACTGTAAAAGCACATTCATAAACATACTATGTTCCCTTTTCCATTGGCCCATGCAAGTCCATAATGTGGGAGCACAGACTATCCCTGATTGGGTTGCTTAGGTGCATTCTGCCCCAGCTGTGGTAGGGTGCACTTTCTAGTTGAGTGTACAGGTTCTGCAAGTCATAACTCCATTCAGGGGCAAATGGCTCACCTTTGACTGCTCAAAGATTATGAAGCAAGCCACAGTAATTTGCCCAGCACTGATGACATAGGTATCCAAATGTTTCTGTAAACAGTACCAGAGGATTTCAGTCTGCCAAACACTAACACACATTCAACCACCATTCTGCACCTGCAGAGAGTGTAACTGAATCTTCTTTTGTGAGGCCCTCTGAAATCAGGATATGGTTTCATAAGTGAAGGCAAGGCAAGGCAAAAGTTGGGCCATTAACTTCATTGATGACAATGTAAATTGGTAGGAATAGTGTCCCAGCCAGCCACCCCATGAATCCTGTTTGTCAGAAAACCCTAGCATCATGAACTTTTCCAGTGCACCCATGCTGGTGACCATAAATCAGCCTCTGTGGTCCACCAGGGACTGCATAATAATGAACTAGTAACCTCTGCAGTTTATGTGCTCATGTGCTCCTTAAGGAGGACAAACTCTGGGCACATAAGTCCTATCAATGACCCCAGCACAGTTTGGAAACCCCATTCTCTCAGCAATCACTTAAGGGATATTGTTTTTGCCCACCACCTTTGGGCAAATCACATGCCTGATGTACGCCAAAAACTCCATGACCACTTTACCCATGGTTGAATTTCCAACACTGAACTGGTTAGCAGTGGACCTGTAGCAGCCTGGGCTAGCCAGCTTCCAGCCAGTTATAACAACCTGTTTCTGGACCGATGTGGCTGCCCCGTATGTCTGCTGATGGTGAAGAATGGGGTAGGCTGCTCACAAAACTCTAGAAATGCAGCTTTCCTACTGTGAAAGTTCTGGACCAACTGCTGGTCATCTCAGGTCTATATGATGATGTGATCCCACCAGTCTACATTTGTGGCCCTGCTCCAAAAGCTCCCGTCTATGCAGGGGGCATCAGAGGCTATGCTGAGAGTTGTAAGCAGCATCAGCCAATTCCGTTTTTCCATGTCTGTAACATAGAATCAAAGAATCATAGAACTGAAAGGGACCTTGAGAGGTCATCTAGTCCAGTCCCCTGCACTCGTGGCAGGACTAACTATCTAGACCAGGGGTAGGCAACCTATGGCATGCATGACAAAGGCGGCACCCGAGCTGATTTTCAGTGGCACTCACACTGCCCGGGTCCTGGCCACCGGTCCGGGGGGCTCTGCATTTTAATTTAATTTTAAATGAAGCTTCTTAAACATTTAAAAAACCTTAGTTACTTTACATACAACAGAGTTATATATTATAGACTGATAGAAAGAGATCTTCTAAAAACATTAAAATGTATTACTGGAGCACAAAAGCTTAAATTAGAGTGAATAAATGAAGACTCGGCACACCACTTCTGAAAGGTTGCCAACCCCTGATCTGGACCATTCCTGACAGGTGTTTGTCTAACCTGCTCTTAAAAATCTCCAATGATGGAGATTCCACAACCTCCCTAGGCAATTTATTCCAGCGCTTAACCACTCTGACAGTTAGGAAGTTTTTCCTAATGTCCAACCTAAACCTCCCTTGCTGCAATTTAAGCCCATTGCTTCTTGTCCTATCCTCAGAGGTGAAGAAAAACAATTTTTCTTCCTCCTCCTTGTAACTTGAAGACTGTTGTCATGTGCCCTCTCAGTCTTCTCTTTTCCAGACTAAACAAACCCAATGTTTTCAATCTTCCCTCATAGGTCATATTTTCTAGACCTTTATTCATTTTTATTGCTTTTCTCTGGACTTTCTCCAATTTGTCCACATCCTTCTTGAAATGTGGCGCCCAGAACTGGACACAATACTCTAGTTGAGGCCTAATCAGAGCGAAATAGAGTGGAAGAATTACTTTTCATGCCTTGCTTACAACACTCCTGCTAATATATCCCAGAATTATGTTCCCTTTTTTTGCAACAGCGTTACACTTTTGACTCATATTTAGCTTGTGGTCCACTATGACCCCCAGATTCCTTTCCACAGTACTCCTCCCATTTCTCATTTTGTATGTGTGCAACTGATCATTCCTTCCTAAATGGAGTACTTTGCATTTGTCCTTATTGAATTTCATCCTGTTTACTTCAGACCATTTCTCCAGTTTGTCCAGATCCTTTTGAATTTTAATCCTATCTCCAAAGCACTTGCAACCCCTCCCAGCTTGGTATTGTCCACAAACTTTATAAATGTACTGTCTGTGCCATTATCTAAATCATTGATGAAGATATTGAACAGAACCAGACCCAGAACTGACCCCGGAGGGACCCCATTTGTTATGCCCTTGCAGCATGACTGTGAACCACTGATAACTACTCTCTGGGAATGGTTTTCCAACCAGTTTTGCACCCACCTTATAGTAGCTTCATCTAGGTTGCATTTCCCTAGTTTTTTTATGAGAAGGCCATGCAAGACAGTATCAAAAGCTTTACTAAAGTCAAGATATACCACGTCTACTGCTTCCCCTCTATCCACAAGGCTTGTTACCCTATCAAAGAAAGTTATCAGGTTGGTTTGACATGATTTGTTTTTGATAAATCCATGCTGACTCTTACTTATCACCTTATTATCTCCTAGATGTGTGCAAATTGATTGCTTAATTATTTGCTCCACTATCTTTCTGGGTACAGAAGTTAAACTAACTGGTCTGTAATTCCCTGGGTTGTCCTGAGTTCCCTTTTTATAGATTGGCATTATATCTGCCCTTTTCCAGTCTTCTGGAATCTCTCCTCTCTTCCATGACTTCTCAGAGATAATCGCTAATGGCTCAGATATCTCCTCAGTCAGCTCCTTGCGTATTCTAGGATGCATTTCATCAGGCCCTGGTGACTTGAAGATATCTCATTTGTCCAAGGAATTTTTAACTTGTTCTTTCCCTATTTTAGCCTCTTCTGATCCTACCTTGTTTTCACTGGCATTCACTACATTAGATGTCCAAACACCACCAACCTTCTTTGTGAAAACCGAAACAAAGAAGTCATTAATCACCTATGAAATTTCCACATTTTCTATTATTATTTTCCCACCCTCATTGAGTAATGGGCCTACCCTGTCCTTGGTTTTCCTCTTGCTTCTCATGTATTTGTAGAACGTTTTTTGTTACCCTTTATGTCTCCAGCTAGTTTGATCTCGTTTTGTGCCTTGGCCTTTCTAATTTTGTCCCTACATACTTGTGTTATTTGTTTATATTCATCCTTTGTAATTTGACCTAGTTTCCATTTTTTGTAGGACTCATTTTTTTAATTTTTAGATCATTGAAGATCTCCTGGTTAAGCCAGGGTGGTCTCTTGCCATACCTTCTATCTTTCCTACACAGGGGGATAGTTTCCTTTTGTGCCCTTAATAATGTCTTTGAAAAACGGCCAACTGTCTTCTACTGTTTTCCCCCTTATACTTGCTTCCCATGGGATCTTACCTACCAACTCCCTGAGTTTGCTAAAGTCTGCCTTCTTGAAATCCATTGTCTTTATTTTGCTATTCTCCCTCCTACCATTCCTTAGAGCCATGAATTCAATCATTTCATGATCACTTTCACCTAAGCTGCCTTCCACTTTCAAATTCTCAACCAGTTCCTCCCTATTTGTCAAAATCAAATCTAGAACAGCCTCTCCCCTGGTAGCTTTCTCCACCTTCTGAAATAAAAAATGGTCTCCATTACATTCCAAGAATTTACTGGATAATCTGTGCCCTGCTGTGTTATTTTCCCAACAGATGTCTGGGGAGTTGAAGTCCCCCATCACCACCAAGTCCTGTGCTTTGGATGATTTTGTTAGCTGTTTAAAAAAAGCCTCATCCACCTCTTCTTCCTGGTTAGGTGGTCTGTAGTAGACCCTACCATGACATCACCCTTGTTTTTACCCCTTTTACCCTTACCCAGAGACATTCAACAAGTCTGTCTCCTATTTCCACCTCAATCTCAGTCCAAGTGTATACATTTTTAACATATAAGGCAACACCTCCTCCCTTTTTTCCCTGACGGTCCTTCCTGAGCAAGCTGTACCCTTCTATACCAATATTCCAGTCCTCCTCCTCTTCCTCTTGCTCCATCAGAGGCCTTTGGTTGGTCAGAAAACCGCCACCAGACTGTCAGCTGAATGCTCTGGATGCTCTGAATGCTCATGGATGCTCTGCCCATATGCTGAAACAGGAGTGAAAGCCCAAGCAAGAGAAGCTCTTCAAATGGTGATTCCTCCATGTTGCCGGCTTTGGTTGCCAGGAGTGTGCAGACCCAAAAGACAGCTCAGCAGGATCTGTTGGGAACTTGGTAGGCTGTGGCAACTTCCTGTAACGTGTAGGGTGGCCAGTCAAGTTTTCCCACACTGCACCACAAACTAGGGGCTAGAGTGGCCACAGCTGGTGTGGGCCCTAGGAATTCTGGGATATGGTGATTTGACTAGGGTATGCATACTGCAGTGTGGATGCTGGAGCCCCATGTTTGGGCCCTGGGTCAGAAAGTCTAAACCTAGGATCAATATGCAATGTGGAGCTCAAACCCTGGGCTTGGAAACCCAGGGTCTATGGATGGAAGTTCCAGTAATCCTAGGCTTACATTACAGTCTAGACATACCCTTAGAATACTGAAATCTGTTATTTCATGATCACCTTCAGATTTGCAATCAATTCTTCCCTGTCAGTCAGAATCAAGTCTAAAATGCCTCCCCTTTCTTCCCTCCCCCATTACTTTCTCCACCTTCTGAAACAAGAAGTTGTCCCCATACATTCGCAGAACTGACTGGACATTCTTTGTTTTGCCATATTACTTTTCCAACATATATCTGGGTAGTTAAAGTCTTGTGTTCTGGATATTTCTGTTTGTTTTAGTAGCACCTTGTGCACTTCCTACTCCTGATTTGGTGGACCCCCCACCATGATGTCACCCCTATTTCTCTCCCCTCCCCTTTTATCTTCACCCAGAGACTTTCAAATGATCTGCCTCTCAGCTCCTTCAGGACCTCAGAACAAGTGTATGTGTTCTTAATGTACAGTGCAACATCTCCTCCCTTTCAGAAAGAACTCTGTCTGTTCTTTCTGAAAAAGCTGTACTCCTCTGTACCAATATTCCAGTCATGAGATTTATCCCACCAAATCTCTGTGATGCCAATTAAGTCATAATTTAGCTTGTGTCCTAAAACTTCCAGTTCTTCCTGTATATTCCCCAGGCTCCATGTATTTGTGTATAGACATCTAAGATGTTAAGCAGATTCCCCTGCTGATTTCCCTCTTGTTGCTTCTCTGACCTTATTGTTATTTTCCGCTCCTCCCCCCAGTTCTTGACTTAGGCAACCAGGGGACCTGGGTGGGGACCTGAGCACTGTGTACTATCCAAGGTGCCCAGCAGGCAGTCTCCTCCCTGAAGAGCAGCAGGTTCTCCTTCCTTCTCAGGTGCCACTGTAGTCTTCTCTGGTTGGCTTTTATCCTCCTTTCTAGATGTATGCATTTTTGTGTATGCATTATGATAATGATGATAATTGTATGACTACAAACTATTTTTCTACATGACCCCTACCAAGCGGCGCAACTGAAGGGAAAGCCCTCCTCAACCCCTGTGGCCCAGGTTTGGTGCATCCCTAGTTGCACTGTGGGGATGGTGCATGTACATTCCACTCAGCACATAGGAGCTGTGAGGAGATGGAGATGGAGGTGAACTGTTCAGCGAATTTAAGCTGCCAAATTCTAACAAACTTCTACTGAGTGCCTGTAAACTGAGATTTTTCACGGGTTTATGACTTGGTCAAATTTGAGTGGATTTTCAGAAGGATGGCAAAAAGCACATCCCTAGCGCCAGGATGATCACCCTGACAAATTTCTATGTCTTGATCCAAAGCATAGAGATTCTACTACTTCTCAATGAATTTTTTTCAACATACACAAAACAATGTATTTTTCCCAGATCTCACTCTTGGAAATGGCTGAATCTTTTAGCTGAAGCTTTCCAAAAAAAATTCAGCTGGAGGCAAACACTTGACCTGGAAAACTTCAGCCTGAACAGTTAAAGTTTGGCAAAGTTATAAGCAACTGAAAACAGTGTCTGAGAGTGTAGGGTCGAGCAGCCTTAACTGTAGGCAATGAAAAAATATGAATAACTGAATTTATGTATTTTTCACTAGTAACTCTGATTATTTTCTCAGCACTAATAGTGAAAATAGGCTAGTAAATTTCACTTTCATTATACTCACTATCACTTCCTAGCTCTGATGCATTATACAATTCAAGGGAATATTTAAGTCCAAAGGAAAATGGTATTCATTAGATTGTTTTTAATTCTGTGAAAACATTTCTACTGATCTTGTCAAAACCTTGTTTTTATAGAACCTAACTTTTAAGTGTACAATACGTTGGTCTGATAGTATCCCTCTTATTTTTTGCAACAACATGTATTAGAATAGTTAGGCAATTCTTTGTATCTGTTATAGAGATATTTTCCCATCCTTTACAGAAAAATATTGTGGGTTTGACAAAGTATTTCTCTGCTCTTAATCAGTTGTACTGTGCTTTGAAAATGTAATGTGCTATAAAGCTGTTAGGTATTATTAAATATTACTATTGTTTTATTTTATTCTCATAATTTGCTGTAATATAAGAAAATTCCTAGGGAACACTTAAGATTGACCTCAACCTGTGTCTGAATTCTGCCACGTGACCATGATAAAAGATCACAGAAAGAATCCTGTTTTCCCTCCCTTGCTAGCTATCCTACCCTCTTTCAGGGCCCAGTCTTGGGGCCAGATTCTGATCTCAGTTTCAGAGGTGTAAATCTGGAGGAACTCCACTCATTTCAGTGCAGTTACTGTAATTTTAAACAAGTACAACTGGGAACAGAATCTAACCCTTACTCTTTAAAACTTCTGTGAAGACTGGTACTCATGGATTATAGACAATTATAAACCCCACTGAAAACTGGGACTTCAAATGCACGGTTTCAGTTGGTTGACTAGTGTGTAAATCTCTGGGGTCACACATATGGTGGCACTCCGGAAATCTGCCTGACCATTTAAGAAAGCAGCAAGACTATGGCTTTGTAGCAGCAGCCGAGCAGTCTGTCTTGCTTGAATCTGACTCTAGACTTTGAACACTGGCTTTTCCCTGCTCCTACAGCAATTGATCCAACAACAGGAATACAGGTGTGGGAGAATAGCTCCACTCCTGTTTCAGGCCAGCAAGGATTGGTATTGTTTTATATGCCCTTGACTTCAACCTTGAGCACTGATGCCTTGTTCATTTGTGAAAGGACTGCTATTTTAGGCCTTAACAATATTTTGACACTGTGTTCATCCCAAATTGAGACAAAAAGTCGAACTGTCATATATTTTTGCGGATAAAAAGTTCTGAAATTTTTTTATTTGGAATGCCAAAAAGCAACATTTTGACATTTTTGATTGAAACAAAATGTTGATTTGAAGAGATATATTTAGTTTTGAATTGATATTTCAACTTAAAATGACATTTTAAATGGAAACGTTTCTGTTCAAATTTACATTTTGAAATGAAGTGTTTCAGTTCAAATTAACAGGAAACAAAACTTTTCAATCTGAAATGTCGCCTGGGGGAAAAATATATTTTCCTGTGCAGCACATTTTCAGATAAAAAAACTTTATTGGAAATTTTTTGTCTAACTTTATAAGCAATGATGTAAGAATAAATAACAATAGCATAATGATAGATGTAATGGAATGTGCCTTAGTCACAGTGCTGTGGTAAAAAATTTTAAGGGTAAAATTTCTGATTGTTTGTACTGTAAGGAATTCTAGACTGAAGTTTTAAAGAAAATTTGGACATCAAAGACAGAAGTGCTCCCCTTTTAGCATAATGTATCTGAGTTACAACATATTTTTATTTTCAAAAAAAAAATGCTGCTGGAAAGAAATATTGGTGTTGTTAGGAACAAAGAAATCACAAGCAGTAGCATCTTTTCTAAAGAGTAAGAATAAGTTCATGAAGGACCAATTGGCTTCTATTCATGAAACCAGACCTGTGAGCAACCCTTTATAATCCCAGTTCCTGCAAAATGATGGGAGAAGATAAAGGGGTTGTTGTGTGGCTTGGAAAGAAAGAAAAGGCTCAAAGAATGTGCAAAAAGAAAAAAGATCAGAGAGTTAAGGAACAACTATATTATGTGTTATACAGAAGACAAGGAGCTGAAATACGGTACAGAAGGCAAGGGAAAGCCAGTGAATTCATATTAGTGAATACTAGTGATACTCAAAGGGGTCTAGCTAGTAGATGTATATTCATGAACTCTTATGTTTATGTGTAAAATATGAGCCATTCTTTATCTTTCAGGTTAACTGTAAAGTTGAGTTTTCTGACTTTTGTGCATTTAAATTCTCAGCTATAACATCAACATATTTTTGTGGATCTTTTCTGTTTATTTTTTTAAAAAGAAACTAAACAGAGAAACCACTTGTATGTTTAGCTAGTTTCAGTAAGTGCAATTTATTCAATATATGGAGTTACAGGCAGACATATATTTATTATGTTAGTTTCCTTCATTTTATAAAAACACATCTAGAGTGGCCTCTAGGGCATGTGCAAAAAATCATTAATATTTGCAAACATACATTCGTCAACTGGACTTGTCAATTAACAATAATGGGAAATATCTCAAATCACCTCTTCAGGAATAACCTTGGCCAACAGATGAGCCTTGTATTATCATGATGTGTCGGTTTTTCTAAATAGTCCCGAACCACTTCTTCCTTCACAGAGGGCTGGCCACCTCCTCCCCATGCTGTGCTGCCCAGCGCAGTAGTCTGGGAGCTGACCTTGTTCGTGAAGACAGAGGCAAAAAAAGCATTGAGTACATTAGCTTTTTCCACATCCTCTGTCACTAGGTTGCCTCCCTCATTCAGTAAGGGGCCCACACTTTCCTTGGCTTTCTTCTTATTGCCAACATACCTGAAGAAACCCTTCTTGTTACTCTTAACATCCCTCGCTAGCTGCAACTCCAGGTGTGATTTAGCCTTTCTGATTTCATTCCTACATGCCCGAGCAATATTTATATACTCATCCCTGGTCATTTGTCCAATCTTCCACTTCTTGTAAGCCTCTTTTTTGTGTTTCAGATCAGCAAGAATTTCACTGTGAAGCCAAGCTGGTCACCTGCCATATTTACTATTCTTTCTACACATCGGGATGGTTTGTGCCTGTAACCTCAATAAGGAGTCTTTAATATACAGCCAGCTCTCCTGGACTCCTTTCCCCCTCATGTTATTCTCCCAGGGGAACTGATGGAGTCAAAGTCTGCTTTTCTGAAGTCCAGGGTCCGTATTCTGCTGCTTTCCTTTCTTCCTTGTGTCAGGATCCTGAACTCAACCATCTCATGGTCACTGCCTCCCAGGTTCCCATCCACTTTTGCTTCCCCTACTAATTCTTCCTGGTTTGTGAGCAGCAGGTCAAGAAGAGCTCTGCCCCTAGTTGGTTCCTCCAGCACTTGCACCAGGAAATTGTCCCCTACAGTTTCCAGAAACTTCCTGGATTGTCTGTGCACCGCTGTATTGCTCTCCGAGCAGATATCAGGATGATTGAAGTCGCCCATGAGAACCAGGGCGTGCGATCTAGTAGCTTCTGCGAGTTGTCGGAAGAAAGCCTTGTTCACCTCATCCCCCTGGTCCAGTGGTCTATAGCAGACTCCCACCACGACATCACCCTTGTTGCTCACGCTTCTAAACTTAATCCAGAGACTCTCAGGTTTTTCTGCAGTTTCATACTTGAGCTCTGAGCAGTCATACTGCTCCCTTACATACAATGCAACTCCCCCACCTTTTCTGGCCTCCCTGTCCTTCCTGAACAGTTTATACCCATCCATGACAGTACTCCAGTCATTATTATTTGCAGGAGATAATTCTGCCCTCTTCTTGTTTACAATGTCACCTGAAAGTGAGAACAGGTGTTCTCATGGCACTGTTGTAGCCAGCGTTGCAAGATATTTACGTGCCAGATGCGCATACTTCAACCATCATTCCAGGGGACGTGTTCATGTTGATGATGGGTTCCATTCGAAAACCATCCAAAGCAGTGCGGACCGATGCATGTTCATTTTTATTATCGGAGTCAGATGCCACAAGGAGAAGGTTGATTTTCTTTTTTGGTAGTTCGGGTTCTGTAGTTTCCGCATCAGAGTGTTGCTCTTTTAAGATTTCTGAAAGCATGCTCCCTATCTCATCCCTCTCAGATTTTGGAAGGCACTTCAGATTCTTAAATCTTGGGTCAAGTGCTGTAGCTATCTTTAGAAATCACATTGCTACCTTCTTTGTGTTTTGTGAAATTTTCAATGGAAGTGTTCTTAAAATGAACAACATGTGCTGGGTCATCATCTAAGACCGCTATAACATGAAATATATATAGGTAAAACAGACCAGGAGATGTACAATTCTTCCCTAAGGAGTTCAGTCACAAATTTAATTAATATGTTATTTTTTTAACGAGCGTCATCATCATGGAAGCATGTCCTCTGGAAAGGTGGCCAAAGCATGAAGGGGCATATGAACATTTAGCATATCTGGCACATAAATACCTTGCAATGCTGGCTGCAAAAGTGCCATGCACATGCCTGTTCTCGTTTTCTGGTGGTATTGTAAATAAAAAGAGGGCAGCGTTATCTTCTGTAACTGTAAACAAACTAGTTTGTCTTAGCGATTGGCTGAACAAGAAGTAGGACTGAGTGGACTTGTAGCCTCTTACATTTTACATAATTTTGGTTTTGAGTGCAGTTATGTAACAAACAAACAAAATCTACATTTGTAAGTTGCACTTTCAGGACAAAGAGATTGCACTACAGTACTTGTATGAGGTGAATTGAAAAATACTATTTCTTCTGTTTATCATTTTTACAGTGTGTGGTGTTTAGATGCTGCTTGTAATTATTAGAACTGGGAGCACTGGCTGTTGGGAGTCTGAAAGGACAGGAAACAGGAAGGGGGGCGGGGAAGTTGAGGAGCCTAAGTGAGAGCTACCGAGGGTGCAGCAGGAGCTTGGTAAAGAGGTTTCCACTTTCAAAATAAAGTCCTGTTGAAGTTTGTTAGTACCTTGCCTGGTTGCTACAACAGAGTGCAAATATTTGTAATCAAAATATACACTTTGATTTCAATTACAACACAAAGTACAAGATATATATGAACATGTAGAAAAACATCCAAAATATTTAATAAATTTCAAGTTGTAGTCTCTTGTTTAACACTGCGATTAAAACGGCGACTAATTGCGATTAATTTTTTTGAGTTAATTGTGTGAGATAACTGCGGTTAATCAACAGTCCTAATAATTAGACAATGTAAATATGCAAAGTTCAGATCCACAACTGGAACCAAATCTGTGCTTTGGCCTGTTATGGCGACAGGTCAGAGTTAAGTTTGGATCTGGAGCTGACCTTCTCCACTACAGTTCAGAGCGGTCTGGATTCAGTGTTCTGGTTCGGGTAGACTTCAGTTATATAAAGATAACTCACCTTTATCTAACTGTCAAGGGAAAAGCATCTAAATCCTTTAACTAGTGGTAGCTTTGGACAAAAATATTTTCCCTACACACATTCTGGTTTTGGGCGAATCCACTGCATTTTGGAGGAACCGAAACGTGGATAACCGGGGTTCAGATCAGGGGTGCTTGGATGCGACCGTTAGGTTCAGACCAGAAGGGTCAGTCTAAGCTGACATTCAGGGTTAGCGAAGGGGGGTCGGGGTACGGTGACACTGGGGTGCCGGGTGAGGTGCCATGCGTTCGGGTAAGGGGGATTCTGGTTCAGGCCCTGGGGGGCTGGAAAACTGAGCTGTGCCCGGGGAACAGGGGTTCGGGCAACTGCCCCTGGGGACAGTCAGGAGCCTGCCTGTTCGGGTGGGGGGTGGGGGCTGCGGCCGGTCGGCCTGCTGCGGGGGAAGAGCGGCTCTGCGGAGATGGATTGGAGGGCAGGGAGGGCCCTGACTGATGCAGCGAGGAGCCGGCCCAGCTTAGAGCACAGGCTCCCTCTATTCGGTCAGGACCCACGGCACGGCCCCCCTCGGCCATGCCTGTGGCCGGTCTGCGAGAACGGCCCGCAGGCGAGCTGCCGCGGGGCGGCGGTCACGAGCGAGGGGCGACACGCAGCCGAGCCCAGCCCGCGGCCGGGCCAGGCTCTGACAGGCACGAATTCCAACTCGAGGCCGGGCGCGCGCTGGAGGCCGCCAGCGCGCGTCCCCGGCGGTTGCGGCGCGTCCGCGCGCCGATTGGCTGGCCGGCGGGAGCGCGCACAGGGAGCTGGTCGGCGGCCATTTTCTCTCTGGAGCCGGCTGAGTCCTAGTGCAAGAGAGGCAGCCGAGCCAGCCCCCCTCCCCTGCACGGAGCAGTAGCTGGTGGTCAGAGAGGAGGGGGCTTGGGGAGGCGGGGGAGCGAGAGGGGCGAGTGGGGGAGTGTGGGAGGGGGAGCGGCCCCTCCTGGCTGGAGGCAGCCCGGCGGCAGCAGTGGGAGGGAGGCAGCGAGGGTGGCACCGGGGTGCCTGGGTTTGTGCCTCCCCTGGCCGGGCAGCGACTGCCCCTTCCCCAGCCCCGGTCATTGCCCCTGTGCAGCGTCAGTCAGCCTGGGAGGCAGCACGGGCGCCGCTCTAGATGGGATAAGCTGTAAACATGTTCAGCTTTGAAGGGGATTTCAAAACCAGGCCCAAGGTGTCTCTTGGAGGAGCTAGTCGGAAGGTAAGAAACGCGGGGGGTCTGGCTGTGGTCTGTCTGAATTATTGATCGTGTCTGATTTTCCTAGCCTGCCTGTTTTGCCTTTTGCACCCAGCGGCTGGGCCTTACAGATGGGAGCAGGTGTGACGAAGGGGTTTTACGGGGCAGAAAGAGAAATGCCTCTCCACCGCCATGGGTGATGTGTTTGCTCACTTGTTTTGATTTGTGTTTTAAATCAGGCCACGCACCCCCAAGAGCTCCAGATGTATTCAAAAGTGATCTGATTTGTAGTGGGAACCATGCTTGGAGCAGCTAGTTTCTAGGGCTCGTTGAGTGAAGGGAGATAGTTAGGAACCTCTGTCTTTTCTTTTAACGAAAAGTCTTCATTGAAACATACAACAAAAATCATGCGTCATTGGAATGGGGGAGGGATATACTTGTAAAACTTAAAATTAATGCAAATTCATGCGGCCTCCATCCCAAATGGCTCAGGGTTCTCAGGTCACAATTTTATTCCTTCCTCACCAAGTTGGCATTCAGATGGCAAACTGAAATCAATGTATCATATGGAGAGTAAGTAGCAGTCAGTAGATGCTGTTGCTGTACTAGAGTACTGTATCATCCCCCCCGTTTATTGCTAAAAGGAAGTTAAATGGTTTGGTTAGAGCTTGCTGATTGGGAAGGGTTATAAATAATTTAATTTGTCAGCCACAGGGGACTCTCAGACCTAAAGAGCAAACAAATTCTAAAACACTTTTTGAAGCAGTCTGATTGAAAAGGTGGGGCTCCCTTTGGTTCATCAATTAGATTTGGGTTCTGCTTGTCATGATCACTATCATGGGGGGAGCTGTTTGAGCTTTGATGTAGTGTATTTGTTGTTCAATAACATAGATTAAAATATAGATTTGGGGCTGTGTATTATAATCGTAGGTTTCAGAGTAGCAGCCCTGTTAGTCTGTATTCACAATAAGAGAAGAAGTACTTGTGGCACCTTAGAGACTAACAAATTTATTTGAGCATAAGCTTTCGTGAGCTACAGCTCACTAACAAATTTATTTGAGCATAAGCTTTCGTGAGCTACAGCTCACTTCATCTGATGAAGTGAGCTGTAGCTCACGAAAGCTTATGCTCAAATAAATTTGTTAGTCTCTAAGGTGCCACAAGTACTCCTTTTCTTTTTATTATAATCATGTTTGTTGTTCTGGGACTTTTTATGTTAGGTAGTAAACTTAGAAGTCTGGGCTAATAAGAGAAAATTATGTTACCTGATATTAAATTCACAGTGAACTTTGCTATCACAGTATTATCTGCTACATATTTTCATAAAGAAAATGTACATTAGAACTGTATTAAGTGTGTGTAACTATTCATCTGAATTATAGAGGAACTATCTTCCTCTGACACTTCTGATGACTAAAAGCCATTTATGGTCATTAGAACACATACATAGCATTACATTTTTGTATGCCAAAAGTTGAATAAATCTTAATAGGTAAAAGTGGCAATTGGCCGAGCATGCCCTTCTCTTCAGGAATGTGTTTCAGGTATTTTACATCCTTTGGCATCAAATTATGATCACTAATAGTATCACTTACAGAATACGTTTCCTCTTCCAGAAGGGGAAAAAGTATCATAATATCTTCTGATACTATTATTAATTTTTCTAGTTTATGTAAATTGCAGTTGGATTCCCAATCATGGTGGGAATAATATTTTATAATGTGGAATAATATTTTGTAATATGAAATAATTTACTAATATATTCTGAATTAGCACACACACAGGTTAAATTCCTATAAGGGTAAAGTTGCAAGGGTAAATGTTCAAAAGCAAGGAAATGTGAAAGCCGAAATTGAGCATACAACTCTGTCCCATACAATTTACTTCTGCGATCTTGTCTAGATGGATGGGCACCGTTGTCTTCAGTAGCTCTGCCCTGATGCATGCATCTGCCTTCCTAGATCTACTTAGTGTTTGTGTTATCAGTGGGACTACTTACTTGAGTAAAGTTATGGTTTTCAATATTAATATGGGCATCGTAGGAAGCTCTAATATAGATATGTGTTTTGAAGAAAGTACTTACAGCATTTGGTGAAGATAATAGTTGAACTTTATTTATGTCATGTCACATGAAAAATGCAGATTATCACAATTTCTGCATAACAGGACATGCTATAGTAGATATATTGGTGTGGCAAATATTTGCATAGAGTTCAGGAATTGTGCATCTCACTGTTTTTGCTGATACCACATGATAGACTTTTGTGGGGAATTTCCCCATACTAAAGGGTTACAAAATCCAAAACAGGTTTCAAAGTAGCAGCCGTGTTAGTCTGTATTCGCAAAAAGAAAAGGAGTACTTGTGGCACCTTAGATTTGTTAGTACTTGTGGCACCTTAGAGACTAACAAATTTAAGGTGCCGCAAGTACTCCTTTTCTTTTTGAAAATCCAAAACGTGTTTCTTGTGTCAATTTTTTTCTGAAAGTTTGAACTGTTCTTTGGCATAAACTCTCCCCTCGCCAAGTTGTTTGTACCTTTTAAAAAAAGATACAATTCAAACCTCTAATGCTGCAAAAGAATCCACTCGGGCAGATCCTGGCACCAGTGCAGAGCTCCATTGAAGTCCAGCCAAGCTCTGTATGGGTGCATGGTTCTGCCTACATTGATAAAATTGCAGGATTAGGGTTCAAGTAAATGGTACTGTTTAAGTATGTATATAGACTGTCTGCTTCCAAAATTAAGGCCTTGTCTGCTCTAGGAATGTTTTGCTGGTATGGTTATACTGGTATAGCTAAACTTTCAAAACACTTCTAGTGTGGTTTCATAAACTATATTGGCATAAATATAGTTATACTGGAGTGAATGTGTCCCACACTAGGCGTTATATTGGCATAGCTGCTATTAAAAAAAATTAAAAAAAAATCTTACTCCCTAACTAACATCTATACTGGTACAACTTTTAGGTGTAGACCAGGCCTAAGGGACATTTTAATAGGTCAATTTATTTGGAACGGACATTTAGGTATTTGGGCCTAAAAGTTGATTAATATGGTTGATTAATATTAAGTTGATAAGTTGATTAATAAGTTGATTAATAGGCCTACACTGTGTTGTACAATGGCAGGTCTTTCTTAAAGGGACACTGAGTTAAAAATCATATTTAAAAAGAGTTATTTACTGGTGTTACTAACAGCTTTCTTGATCCAAGATGCTGAATGTAATGTAATTTATCACTGTGGTTGTATAGAGTTGGCTTGGGTACTAAAAATAGACTAGTTCAGTTTTGCTCTAAATCATTTTACTTTTTGATTCATGTGCATTAATATAATCTGGAATGTAATTTTTAAAGGGAAATGTTTAAATCCAGTCTTTTAATTGAACTAAAAAATCATTAATTTTTGTTTTAGATTTCATTAAACCTCCTGATTGCTAGAAAAAAAAAATGTTCCTAATGTTACAGTACCTGAGAGAGTTCCTTTGAAGATTTCAGTTGTAATTTTTTAGTAATTTTTTAAATGTTTCATTGTAAATAAACCTGTGACTGCATGATATTCTCTATCAAAGGACCTGCAAACACCACTGGTAGTGTTTACTTCCATGCTTAGTCCCATTGACTTCAATAGGACTAGTCGTACTAGTTATGTATTTGTTTGCAGGATCAGCTATTATCCATGCAGAATTTATTTAGAATTAGATGACCAGTTGGTTTATTTTCATTTTTTGTAGTGTCTTCCTACAAATCGCACTGGTACCCTGGCTTTTGAGATCCTTTGAATATCACTGTTAGTTTCAGTCTTCATTTAACTATTACTCCTTTTCTTTTTGCGAATACAGACTAACACGGTGTTACTCTGAAACCTGAAGTAAGCTTCTAGGCCTTTTCATTTGAAAGGTAGTCTTCAAACTGAAAACTGATTGTCATGGTTGAGAGTTGAAGAAAAATCCCCATAACATTCTGAGTTACTTGTGGACTACCTTCTATACCTACTCCAGAGGTTGTTTTTGAGGTCTAAAAGGCTTGAAGCTACAGAACCTCTGATCTGGGGGAGGAAGAGTTGGTTTGGGAAGTGATGGGCCAAAGAATCACTTTGCTGACCTGCTGCCAAAATCTTTAGGCTGTCCTTGATTTCAGCTAAAAACTGCTTTAAATACTTTGGATTAATTAAGGTCAGATCTACAGTACTGGCCAATTGTCAAGGTTGGTCAACTTTTACCCTCAACAGAAACTTGGGTGCTAAACCTGCAACTGCATCCATGTTGGCAGATCCCAGAGCCTGTGTGGAATCCCATTTAAGTCAAAGGACTTTGAATGGGAGTAGGGACTTGCCCATGAGAGCTCTTTGCAGGGTATTGACATGGTAATGACATATTGTAATACTTGGCAGGACAAACTGTTAAAAGGGACACTGTCAATACAAGCTTATCCCAAAATGTAGATTTTGTAAAACAAACTTTTATAAAACTTAAGCCCATTAAATAGTATCATAATTTAAAAAACAACAACAAATCCAACACCTGTTTTAAAATAAATATTCCCCTGCAGTGTTTGTAACTCAGATATTTCAATACCACAAAACTGAAAGTGAAACTGACTTCATTGGTATTTTATCTGTTTATTAAATTGATGCTTGGAGAAATGAGAAAAGATAAAGCTTAAATAGTGTCAAGTAAATTGGGCTTTTAAAATTCTTTCAATTTGAATAATCTGAGGTTTTTAATAATGAACTAAGAAATTTGTTCACATAATATTGGTATGACTTTTTACATTGACATCATCACTTTAAGAATGAGAATTCTTGTATTTTTTAATAGGAGGTACACTGATAGGATCTAGAGAAAGTACTTAGCTTGCATAATGTAGTCTGCACGTGGAATGACTCACTAGGAAATAAACAGAAATTGGTGAGCTAAACAGTAGGAATAAGGGCCCCAGTACTGCAATGAGATCTGAACAGGCACAAGGGTCTGCTGGAATAGATTTTATTGTGGGATCTGGATTTACAATTATATGTATCTGTAAGAATTATAGAATTGTGGGATCTGTTTGAATGGGAATAAAAAGTGATATGTGACACAACTGGTTTATTGATTGAAAGCTTTTCATTCTTTCTTTCAAAAAGGAAGTCTTAAACTTATTTTATTTAGAGGTTTTCATTATATCTAATTTTTTTTTAGAAATGCATTTTACAAGAAAATATTTTATATTGCATTTGTAACTGCGCGCCAGATCACTGTTAAATTACTGGATCCTAGGGTTTTAGATTGTGATTAAAATTTGTGTTCTGGGTGTTGGTACCCTGGGAAAGAATTATAGTGCTTTATTGTACCTGCAAATGATACAGCATTGGCAGACCCTTATGCAGAGGTGGAGTCCAGACTCCAAACTGGTATAAGGCACTGCCCATACCAATATTTCTGTAATGTCGAGGCCTAAGTTTTGCAGTAGACTACACTGTTTCCACTGCATAGATCTAGAGTTCCGAGGTAATGCTGTTCATGTATTCTTACAATCTCACCAGGGAAACCTTAGAAACAATTTATAAATACATATATTTTCTGGGGGGTTTCTTCCTTCTACTTCATGGGGAATTTTCCTCATCCTTATATTGAAGTTACAAATTATGAAGTGATAGTTAAGGTTGCAGAAGCTATTCCATTCTAACCTGTTGTTCTCAATCCTTTGGTACTTTTTGAAAATTTGGGATGAAATTTCTAATCTTAAGGATGAACTTTTTTCTGTAAGTTTCAGAAAAATTGGACAAGATACTTAGTTATCAGGCTGTGGAAAACATACATCTTTCCAGTTTTGATATAATAAATCAAATAACATGCTGCTAAAAATTATAACCGGTTGTTTGTTTATATTACAGTAGAGTCTAGAGCAGGGGCGGGCAAACTTTTTGGCCTGAGGGCCACATCGGGTTTCCAAAATTGATGGAGGGCCAGTTAGGGGAGGCTGTCTCTCCCCAGACAGCTAGGCGTGGCCCGGCCCCTGCCTCCTATCTGACACCCCCTGCTTGTTGCCCACTGATGGTCCCCCCGGAACTCCTGCACCCCCAACGGGGCCCCTGCCCCATCCAACCCCCCAGTTCCCTGCCCTCTGATTGCCCCGACCCCTATCCATACCTCTAACCACACCCCTGAACCCCCCTGCCCTCTATCCAACTCCCCCTGCCTCCTTACCATGCTGCCTGGAGAACCGGTGGCTGGCCGTGCCGCCCAGAGCACCAGGTCAGGCTGCGGTTCTGCAACTGTGCTGCCCAGAGTGTTGTGCCAGTGGTGCGGTGCACTGAGAACAGCGGGGGAGGGGCCAGGGACTAGCCTCCCAGGCCAGGAGCTCAGGGGCTGGGCAGGAAGGTCCTGTGGGCCGTAGTTTGCCCACCTCTGGTCGAGAGCAGTGCTACTCAAAGTGGTGGTCTGCGGACCGGTGTCGGTCCGCGAGCCATCGGCTGCCAGTCTGTGCGCACATTGGGGAAAAAAAAATGCCGGTCCCCCACATTAGATAGCTTGAGAGGCACTGGTCTAGAGGCTCCAGTCAGGTCAGGGCCCCATTGCTTTACAGACATATAGTAAAGACAGTTCCAGCCCCAAAGAATTTCTCATCTCCTATAGACCATCTCTTCAACCTTTTTAGATCCATGAACCCATAAAGTCAAGTCTTAGGATTGGTGAAATCATTTTTTACATTACACTGGAGCATATTTTCTACAGTACAGTGGAGCAAAATGAGGAGAAGAAAATTCAAAATTAGAAATGTTTCCTTGTTTATTATGTATTGGTGTTTCTGATGGTCACTCAATAATAACCCACCTCTGTTTTCTGAAGCATCATATCAATTGGAATCTTACAGTGTGGATTTGATTTAAATCAAATTGGTATAAATCATGATTTCAATCACTAGTCAGGAAGACTTGATTTAATCATGGATTTCTACATAAAAGTGCATTCTGGAATATGCTGCTCAAACAGTTTCACTTTTGTTTCTACTGCGGGTCTCTCCCTTCTCACATTTATCTCCAGACTTCTTCTCCTTGTTCAGATCTATTCTGCCCCCAACAATCTTCTATTGAACTTTTTGAAACTTTGCACTTTCAGAGAGAGGTAAGGGATTGACTCTGTGTACACAAATTTGCAGAGGGACAATAGGGTTGAGGTCTGTTATTTCACACCTTTTTATATATATATATGTATTAAAAAACATTTTTGCTGTTAACAAGCATGTTATCTCTGCAGACACAAATCCACAGTTTGAGAACTGCAAAACTAAGTATATCTGATGGTATCTTCTAGACTGAGCACTGAGTCCCATTGCATAGATAGAAAGATTAACCTAAATAATCTATACAGAAGCTCCTAGAACCCCATAAAATTGGGTCCATAATCCATGAACTATTGGAACTCATTTACAACATTTTTCCTAAACATTACATGAATATATTGTCTCATACTATAGAACTAGAATTTATAATCCCTATTCCATGATGAGTTATCTTTGAGCTATAATGTATATTAATGAAAACTATCTTTAGATAGGTTTTTTCCTGAAAAAGCATTTTATAAAAAAAAAATACGATTTTTTTTATTTAGGAAAAAAACCATTGATTTTTATCCACCCTGGTATCTTACTTAATACACCAGTGAAACTGCAAGCTTTCCCTTGATGTATAATGCAGTGCAGCCAGTTGTTGTGGTTTTTTTTTTTTTAAATTTTCAACTTGCCATTTCTAGGTTTTAAAATGAACAGGAGTACTTGTAAAAAGAAAAGGAGTACTTGTGGCACCTTAGAGACTAACCAATTTATTTGAGCATGAGCTTTTGTAGCTCACGAAAGCTCATGCTCAAATAAATTGGTTAGTCTCTAAGGTGCCACAAGTACTCCTTTTCTTTTTGCAAAGACAGACTAACACGGCTGTTACTCTGAAAGGAGTACTTGTGGCACCTTAGAGACTAACCAATTTATTAGAGCATGAGCTTTCGTGAGCTACAGCCCACTTCATCGGATGCGTAGATTGGAATATATAGTGAGATATTTTACACACATGCACACACACACACAGAAGGTGGAAGTTGCCATACAAACTGTAAGAGGCTAATTAATTAAGATGAGCTATTATCAGCAGGAGAAAAAAACTTTTGTAGTGATAATCAAGATGGCCCAGTTAGACAGTTGACAAGAAGGTGTGAGGATACTTAACATAGGGGAATAGATTCAATATGTGTAATGACCCAGCCACTCCCAGTCTCCATTCAAACCCAAATTAATGGTATCTAGTTTGCATATTAATTCAAGCTCAGTGTCCATTTATTCTTTTGTGTGGAGACTGTCCGGTTTGGCCATTGTACATGGCAGAGGAGCATTGCTGGCACAAATCTGACATCAGAAATCATAACAGTCAAAAACCGGTAGGAGAACACTTCAACCTGTCTGGCCACTCAGTAAATGATTTAAGGGTGGCAATTATGCAATAGAAAAGCTTCAGAAACAGACTCCAACGAGAATCTGCTGAACTTGAATTAATATGCAAACTAGAGACCATTAATTTGGGTTTGAATGGAGAGTGGGAGTGGCTGGGTCATTACACATATTGAATCTATTTCCCCATGTTAAGTATCCTCACACCTTCTTGTCAACTGTCTAAATGGGCCATCTTGATTTTCACTACAAAAGTTTTCTCCTGCTGATAATAGCTCATACAGTTTGTATGGCAACTTCCACCATCTCTGTATGTATATATATATCTTCTTACTATATGTTCCATTCTATGCATCCGATGAAGTGAGCTGTAGCCCACGAAAGCTTATGCTCTAATAAATGTGTTAGTCTCTAAGGTGCCACAAGTACTCCTGCTCTTTTTGCGGATACAGACTAACGTGGCTGCTACTCTGAAACCTAGGTTTTAAAATGTAACTGGTGAACCTAGCAAAGGCCTTAAAACACTCAACTTCATGGCTGTATGTAATGTAATAACTTTTGAATGCCACGTCTAATCAATTCCAAAATTTTAGGGAATGTTCTCAGCACCAGTGGACAGAACCTTATTGATTTTGGGGAAAATCGAAACTGAAAGAGGAAAAATGGAGGACATATGGAGCCCCTGACATCTGAGTAGCACAGCCACATCTTTAGGCACCTCTGCAATTGTCTGTAGATCAAATAACTGGTTGATGGCACCAGTAATGCTTCCCAGCATAACAATCCCACCATTTCATCTCTGCTTATCCTCCCAATAGAGTTTAACATGTTGACACCCTGAATGTCTTATCTCCCAGACAGAAAGAAGAATAATGGCAGGAGGATGTGTGGGGAATTAGGGCATGTACACAATCCCTGGCAGGGGGGAGATTGGGAGACCCTGGTATAGGAAGGTCGGGGAAAGGGGCATACAGACTTCCTTGTATGGGTAAAGGTATGATTGGGGGGCAGACAGAGCCTTGGGCACAGTGCGGGGAATAGGGGCACACAGAACTCCTGTCCCAGGAGAGACTGGAGGGAGTTGCAGGGAGTTTTTGAAATAAGGGGGGAAGGGAGAGTGGCAGACAGAGTTTTGAGGGAGTGGTGGTTGTGTGTAGTAAGCATGGCCTACAGAAGCTACAAACTGTTATCCCCTGGTATTCTAAATGTTACTTTAAAAAAGTGTCTCTTCTGCTGTAATCACTGATTTTTCTTACTGTGAGCCTTTCTTTCTATAATATGCTTTGTCCTCTGCCTGCTTCCTTCACTTCTCTGTTTCTCTGGTCTCTCCTTCAACTTTCTTGCCTGTGTCATTGTCTTCGTCTGCTCCATTTTGTCTTTGCATGTCTATTTTTTGTCATCTTGCTTCTGTCTTTGTCCTTGTGCTTTGTCTACCTTTCTTCTGCTTGGCTCTGCTCTGCTTATCTTCTTCCTGTGCTTGATAAGTGAAATATACAGGATTCCAGATGTCTGAAGCTACTGTCTGCTTTCACTTCAAAATTTAGGACTCTTTCATGCTGTACTTTCCTGCCTCTGGGACTGCATCATATCAAGTTTTTGATTTTTTCTTGACTGGTACAGCAGCCACTTGTGTGGTCATAAAGGGCTTCTGAAACTCGACTTTCCCAGGCTCAGTACACTACATCTGGAGAGCCTGCAAATATGGTTTATGGCCACCTTTGCTGCAGGGGAGAGTGGCCTCAGCTCTGATTCTCCACTGGAAGAATGGGTGGAACAGAGGTTATTATTTATTAAGTGCTGACATTGTGCTCCATGTGGTATGAAACACACAGACACAGTCCATGTCTTAAGTGTGAAGAAGAACTGCCAGCTGGCATGTCTCTCCACTTACCTTTATAGGGTGCCGTGGAAAACTCATCTCTTTGCACAACTTCCCTCAGTAACAATGATTTGCAGTATATCATAAATAATATGTAAGAACAGTCCCTCTAAAGATAGCAGTTCAAATCGGTGACATGAAGGAGAGGACAGGAATTTTGTTTTCCTGATTTTGTTTTTCACTCAATTGTTGCATGATAGAGATTTAAACTGCACATATTTGACCTGCATATTTGATAATGGTGAAGGGTTCAAGGGTTTCTTTCATTCGTAAGTCACAGAGATCTTTAAGGTTGCCAGCCTCTTTTTCTGGCTTCCTTACACTCTTCCCTCTCCAGGTTTATGTGTCCGCTCTCCTTGTCTTCTTGCTTGGGCCATAACCAGCATAAAGACTCTTAGATTTAGACCGAAGGAGCCAAGGCAGGAACTGCAGCTGCATGCCCCCTGCATCTGAGACTTCCAAATGTGGAGCAAACATGAGAAGTACATGCTGCTGCAATTGAGAAGTGGCTGGTGGACTATCCAGCAAGGGAATGAGGTCGCAGCAGCAGCATCTGATAGATGCTCATAAATAGCAGCAATGAGGCAGAAAAGAAGGGAGATAGCATGAGGTGGAGATGATTTTGGAGCCCCCTGCAGTGTTAAAACCTAGGTGACTGTCCTGAATGCCAGGGGAGGGAGTTTAGAATACCATCTAATAGCTGTCAGCAAACTAGTTGACACCCTAGATGACAGAAGCCAAGTATGACTCAGCACCAGTAATGAGATTGCAGATATCCACGGTTATATTAGTTTCTGACTGTCTGATTCTGTCTACTGTGATAGATTTTGTAACTGCTTAGTGCAAAAGCAAAGAAATATAACTAGATAGATAAAAATGCACTTGTAATACAAATAATTACTAAGATTTTCCCCAAAAGTTTTTAGTCATAGAGCATACATGTTAGAATTGGAGTAGCTGACCTAACAGGTCTTTGTTTACTGCTTCTTTACGGAGTCAAATTTTTAAAAATGTCTTAAGTGGTGAGAAAAGGAGTACTTGTGGCACCTTAGAGACTAACCAATTTATTTGAGCATAAGCTTTCGTGAGCTACAGCTCACTACATCGGACGCATACTGTGGAAAGTGTAGAAGATCTTTTTATACACACAAACCCAGACTATAAGGAGAATATGGTTTTGGGCCTCCACTCCGTCTTGCCATTTTTTTCTGTCCATGTATCTCTTTTCAACCCATTTTTCATGTATTATGGCTGTCTCTTTCCCGTCTCCCTCTCTTCATCCCTCACCCACTCACATTCATCTTTAGCCAGGTATGTCTTCCTTTTTCTGTTTCTCTCCTGTTTTTCCCTCCAGCCCTGAAATGTGAGAAATTACAAGTGTACATGTTTCAGAGCAGGAGCGTTTTCTTATTGGCTCTGTCTGCAGAGTGAAACAGATTGACAGGTAGTTGGTGTCACTGGGGTTGTGTTTCTGTGCAGGAGTTTGATACTAAGAATGTTTCATCAGGTGCCAAAGCTAGTAGTCCACTGGATATCAATTGCGAGAAAAGAGGTAATCTGTAAGGGTATATCCTGAACACTCAATTTATCAATTAATTTATACTTGGTTCATACTATCAAAATTACCCTTTTATATACTTAACTCATGGCATATTATTAACTTCAGTTGTTTTTTTACATGGTATAGTCAGAAACTTTTACCGTGCCAGTGTGAGAGGCTTTCTTTCCAGTTGAATGATAGATTTTTTTTTTAAATCTTTTTTTATTGTGTTTAAAATATGTGGAAACATTTCTCTTTGGAGACCAATGACTGTAATGGTCTCTTTGGAAATTAAAATACTGTCTTTAGAGGAATAGATGGTCAGATTGGCAGAGACCCTGAGGGTTTTTTGCCTTCCTCTGCAGTGTGGGGCCTGGGTCACTTGCTGATTTGAACTAGAGTAAATGGTGGAATCTCTCTAACTTGAAGTTTTAAAATCAGGATTTGAGGACTTTTGTAACTCAGTCAGAAGTTATGGGCTGACAGTTAATTTCTTTTGAACCACCTTTTAAAGTACCTTGCTAGAGTGGGTAATAATCTCTCTCTCTGCCTCAGGTTCCCATCTGTAAAATAGGGATATTTCCCAAACTTACAGGGAGGTGTTCTGAGTATAAATTCATTAATGTTAGTGAACCTTCAGATGGATGGTGATGGTGGCCATATAAGTACCAAGTGGATAGGTCGAAGTAGATAGCTAATAGGAAATGAAATTGCATCAGATCTGGGCCCATAACAGCGAAAATGCTCATAGGTCACTTTTCTGCATTTCTTTGAATATGGAATGTATTCTGCACTGTGAACCATTTAAAAATGTCTATTACTTTATGCAAATACCTGAACTTTTGAGTGAAAACACTACAGCAGCTTTTTTTGGTCCCCTTCTAGGAAGAAAAGGCTTCTCTTCTCCATCGTACCCAGGAAGAAAGGCGTAAACGAGAGGTAAAATAGAGATAGTGTTGTGGAAAACAACAGCTTGCATGTACACTGTAATTTTGTTCAGCCTGATGATAGTTACACTTTGAAATTTTGTACTTTAGTAGAGTTTTACTTGAAATTATTCTATAGGGTTTTTTCCAGTTTGTGAACTTTCTATGTACATTTTGTTCTTCCATATATCAGAATCAACAGAGCCATTTAAACTTTTCCCCCTAGATTTCCCCGATATGAATATTCTTCTATAAGAACTATTTACTTTTTTTAAAAAAAGTATTTAGTGTCTGATGCAATACCCATGGAAATCAATGCAAGTTTTGCCAATGACTTCAATGAGAATTGGATCAGGCCCTTAATGGAAAAAGGAATTTATGTGGCCAGGAATTTTCTCCTTACGCCTCCCTTGTCCTCGATTCCTCTGAACTGGGACTCAGGAGACCTAGGTTCTATACAAGACTCTGACACTGGCTTCTTCCCCTTTCTGTGCCTCAGTTTCCCCATCTGTAAAGAGAATGATACTGACCTCCTTTGTAAAGTACTTTGAAATCTACTGATGAAAAATGCTCTATAAGGAGTAGGGATGATAATTATTATGATAACGATGCTTGAGCCTGCAATTAAATCATTATCCTGTGTTGTGACATTAATCTGCTGCCATAACTAATTACTCCAAAATCACCTATGAAAAGAATGTAAACTGGAACGGTGAAAATACCATTTTCCAAACATAGTTGTTTTAATGAACAAACTTGGCAATAAAATGATACCAAGTAAGTGGAAAGTGAAAGGATTCATTTTTGTTTGACCTTCCCCATATTTTAAGAGGGGGTGAAAATACCCCTTTAAGTTTAGATAATTGGTCTCAGACAACAATGTGTACCTGAATAGTTTACATACTGATAAAGACCATAAACAAGAACATTTGACTCATAAACCTGTGCTTTTGTTTTTTTGCGAGACTGCTAACGAGTTCTATTGTAATTCACTATTTTTTATATTAGTTACTGGGTTTTGAGATCTAAAAGGATTGATTTTTAAGTTGGATGCACAGTTATGTACTGAATTTACACATGCAATCTGGTATCTTAAATTACTACTTCCATTTATGATCTGTCAGTCCTTACCAACATGCAAAAGTACTATTCTGTGTTTCAGAAACTTTTTGCTGAGTGATAAGTGGCTAACACACTCACTCAGCTGCTAATACTTGCATCAGAAACAAAGCACTGTGTATGGGTATATTATAGGCATATGCTTTGTGTATGTATCACACAAATATGTGTATAATGTATAGCTCCACTAGGGCTGTCAATTAATTGCAGTTAACTCATGCTATTAACTCAAAAAAATTAATTGTGATTAATCGCACTGTTAAACAATAGAATGCCAATTGAAAATTATTAAATATTTGTGGATGTTTTTCTACATTTTCAGCTATATTCCCACAGCTCCCATTGTCCGGGAACATTTGCACTAGAGCTGTGGGCTGCCGTGCAAATGTAAATAAACGGTCTGGAGGCCTGCCAGCAGATTACCCTGACGGGCCACAAATTGCCCACCACTTCTCTAAAGTTTTACATTGTTTTATTTTTGAATGCAGATTTTTTTTGTACATAATTCTACATTTGAATGTTCAACTTTCATGGTGAAGAGATTGCATTGTAGTACTTGTATGAGGTGAATTAAAAAATACTGTTTGTTTTTTACAGTGCAAATATTTTAATCAAAAATAAATATAAAGCAAGCACTGTTCACTTTCTATTCTGTGCTGTAATTGAAATCAATACATTTCAAAAATTATACATCCTAAATATTTAAATAAATGGTATTGTATTATTGGTTAACAGCGTGATTGATAACACGATTAATTGTGATTTTTTTAATCGCACAATTAATCACGATTAATTTGTTTAATCGCTTGACAACCCTAATCTCCACATATATTAGTTTTACAGGATGAAATAAAAGTCCCTTTATAGAAGAGTTTTTTTTTGTTTTGTTTTTTTTAAAAGAATGAGTCCTTTGAGAATAAAATCAGTTATGGGCTTTGAAAAAGTGCATGCAGTGAAATCTCAGTAGTGACCTCAGATTTCAAACACTCACAATTATGGGTCACTAATTGACAATTATGTATTCTAGGATGAAACCCATACCTGCAGAGAGGGAAAATATATCTGCCTTGCTGCATAATTTCACCCTGTGATATTATGGAGAGGTGGTGCATCTCCATAGTTGAGGTTGAGAATTTTTCCTAACTTTGCCCTTCCATCCATTAAAACCTTAAAATCTTTGATGTTTCACATTTTGTGTTTTGGTCTGGGGCCAGCACGGAATTAATTTGCTCAAATCTTGGAATAGTCAGTCAGTCTGTTTGGGGACCTGGGATTCAAAATCATACTGTAGATGTTGGATCGTGTTTTTCTGAAATTCTTTTAATGCCTTTTTTTGACATCTCAGCTCAAAAATGCCTTGTCTTAGAAAACAGGACAAAGGCATATTTGGTAAATTAATCACTGGTTAATTAGGATAATAAGAATGGCTTGTCTGTCTACAGCAAACTTTTAAATAGCATCAAATGTCACATGGAGACTTCTTTTTTTTGTCTGAGTAGGCCGTAAAAATGTAAGCGGGTATGGGTTTGTCACAGTAGTTTAAAAAAAAAAAAGGAAAAATTTTGACCTGTCCCCAAGTAACCCTCACTGATTTTGCTGTTGCCCGATTTCCCTACTTCCCCTGTCCTCAGCCATTGCCTTTGAGAGTTACTTACCCAATTACCTGCAGTTTTATCCTCCTCCTCTCCCCCTGCCCGAATAAATGCATCCTACCAAATAGTACAGGTATGAATGGAAATGTAATCTATATGCACTTCCATCGAATACTTCTTATCACCTTAATTGGCTGTGCTAGCAGTAGAAACTATTAAACTTCTTCCAGAATATCTGAGCCAGCTTGGCTTTCTGCTTAATTCTTTTGCAGAAATTAAGTCTCTTTAAGGAAATGATACTTTAAGACATTTCTGGGTGCTGAGAAGACTCCATAAAACGTTCCTCATCTTCTCTAATTTTTGTGCGAAGAGGAAGTGTCTTTCTCTATCTCCATGCCATGTCCCTGGGTCTGAAGCACCAGATCTCATCTTCCTCTCAGAAGCAAAGGATCCCTTTAGAGGCAGTAAGACTACACCAAGAATATACCTGACTGATATAATCTATTTCTTATCCTAACAGAAACAACCCTAAAAGGCCCTGAACTTTGGCTAACCACTTGGGTCAAAGGGTAAACATAAGAATGGCCCTATTGGGTCAGACCAAAGGTCCATCTAGCCTAGTATCCTGTCTTCCAATAGTGGCCAGTGCCAGGTGCCCCCAAGGGAATGAACAGAACAGGTAATCATCAAGTGATCCATCCCCTGTCGCTCATTCCAGCTTCTGGCAAACAGAGGCTAGGGACACCATTTCTGCCCATTCTGGCTAATTGCCATTGATGGACCTATCCTCCATGAACGTATCTAGTTCTTTTTTGAACCCTGTTATGGTCTTGGCCTTCACAACATCCTCTGGCAAGGAGTTCCACAGGTTGATTGTGCATTGTGTGGAAAAAATATTTGTTTTAAACCTGCTGCCTGTTAATTTCATTTGGTGGCCCCAATTCTTGTGTTAGGAGAAGGAGTAAACAACACCTCCTTATCTACTTTCTCTACACCAGTCATGATTTTATAGACCTCAATCATATCTCCCCTTAGCCATCTCTTTTTCAAGCTGAAAAGTCCCAGTCTTATTCATCTCTCCTCATACGGAAGCCGTTCCATACCCCTAATCGTTTTTGTTGCCCTTTTCTGAACCTTTTCCAATTCCAATATATATTTTTGAGATGGGGCAACCATATCTGCACACAGTATTCCAGATGTGGGCATACCATGGATTTATATAGAGGCAACTTGATATTTTCTGTCCTATCATCTATCCCTTTCTTAATTATTCCCAGCATTCTGTTTGCTTTATTGACTGCCGATGCACATTGAGTGGATGTTTTTAGAGAACGATCCACAATGACTCGAAGATCTCTTTCTTGAGTGGTAACAGCTCATTTAGACCCCATCATTTTATATGTATGGTTGGGATTATGTTTTCCAATGTGCATTACTTTGCATTTATCAACATTAAATTTCATCTTCCATTTTGTTGCCCAGTCACCCAGTTTTGAGAGATCCCTTTGTAGCTCTTTGCAGTCTGCCTGGGACTTAACTATCTTGAGCAGTTTTGAATCATCTGCAAATTTTGCCACCTCACTGTTTACCCCTTTTTCCAGATCATTTATCAATATATTGAATGGGACACCACTATTTACTTCTCTCCATTCTGAAAAATGACCACTTATTCCTATCCTTTGTTTCCTATCTTTTAACCAGTTATCAATCCATGAGAGCACCTTCCCTCTTATCCCATGGCAGCTTACTTTGCTTAAGAGCCTTTGGTGATGGACCTTGTCAAAGGCTTTCTGAAAATCTAAGTACACTATATCCACTGGATCACCCTTGTCCACATGCTTTTTGACCCCTTCCAAGAATTCTAGTAGATTGGCGAGGCATGATTTCCCTTTACTAAAACTATGTTGACTCTTCCTCAACAAATTATGTTCATCTATACGTGTGACAATATTGTTCTTTATTATAGTTTCAACCAGTTTCCTGGTACTGAAGTCAGGCTTACAGGCCTGTAATTGACAGGATAACCTCTGGAGCCCTTTTTAAAAATTGGCTTCACATTAGCTATCCTCCAGTCGTCTGGTACAAAAGCTGGTTTAAATGATAGGTTACAGACTACAGTTAGTAGTTCTGCGGTTTCACATTTGAGTTCCTTCAGAACTCCTGGGTGAATACCATCTGGTCCCGGTGACTTACTGCTGTTTAATTTATCAATTTGTTCCAAAACCTTCTCTAATGATACCTCAATCTGGGACAGTTCCACAGAGCTGTCACATGAAAAGAATGGGTTATGTTTGGGATTCTCCCTCACGTCCTCCACCGTGAAGACCGCAATGGCCTTATTGTCCTTGAGTGCTCCGTTAGCACCTCGATCGTTCAGTGGCCCCACTGGTTGTTTAGCAGGCTTCCTGCTTCTGATGTTCTTAAACAAAAATTTGCTATTACTTTTTGAGTCTTTGGCTAGCTGTTCCTCAAATTCTTCTTTGGCCTTCCTTATTGTATTTTTACACTTCATTTGCCAGTAAACGGTATTATCAGATTTAAATCAGTCATTGAAAAGTGTGGTGTTAAAACACTATGTTTAATAAGATATGAAAACTCCTCTTCTGTTCTTGAAATCATGACATTTTTTCATATAATTCTTATTGATTATTAAAAATTGCTTATCCTGCTATAAATTTACATTGCCTTTACAAACAAAAGGAATCTCTTCCTGAGCAGGACTAAATTATGTATATGTGTATGTCACTAATGTTTAAGTCACAGGCACCTTTCTCTTATTTTGATAAAGATATATTTAATTTTCAGAAGTATGCAAACATACAGAAAAAGCAAATTGGACAGAGTATATAAAAAAAACAAAAATATCTTTGAATATAAATATATATGACAAAATTATAGAAGCAAGATTCAGTTTTGCATCCTTTATTTTTGACTGCCTTATTTCTTTCATTTTATAGGAAGAAAGACGAAGGCTGAAAAATGCAATAATCATCCAGTCCTTCGTTCGGGGGTACAGGGCTAGAAAGTACCAAGTAGGTATTTTTCTCATCAATTGAGAGAGAAATTGTGATAAAATAAATGTGTAAAACAATTTAATTGAAGCTGGGGTTTCTTAATACTATAGTCCTAGCCATTTCTGTTGAGAAACTTTGATATTGCTAGCTTCCTTTGGTAAGCATGGTGCAAACCCATATAAGAAAAGTGAAATGCAAGAGTTGGTTTTATTCTCAGTTTGGCCTTATTTTTAAAGGGCATTGTTGAGCATTGACTTCAGTGGGAATATTCATGTTTTCAAAGTTAAAGCACGTGCATAAGGGCATTGCTGGACCGTGTTCTTGCAGTTCCTGTTTACATGAAGAGAAGCTGGGGTTGCTTAGCTCCTCTGAAAATTGGGCCAATATGTTTCAAGTGATTGAAATGGCATTTCTAGTGTGTGATACACAAACATGTTTCTTCATATAATTTAGGTGATAGGTTGATTTGGAAGGGGCTTCTTTAAGACAGCACTGGGTCAGTTATTCTGCAAAAGGGTTGTTTATGTTTATGAACTGGCTAACAGAGTGGGCTGGTTCAAAACAAGTTTATATTAAATGGTATTTCTTAACATGGGTCTTCAGGACAAATTGTAAACAAAGAATCAGCATAATGCTGTGGAGGGGATTTGTCTAACTTGGACTCTTAACAAATATGTAACATCAGAATAGTACCTTCATTTTACCTGTCAGATAAGATGGAAACTCAAAATGAATAGCTTAAAATCCTGCATTTATATTTTAATGTGTTGTCAGATAATTTATTTTTATCTTTTAAGTACTCCATCCAAAGAAGTGAATTTGATCGCTGTGCTAATCTGGCACAATCTGGAGGAACTGTCTCCACTGCCAGTGGAGCTAATCTGACCCTTTTAGTACGTCAACTTCTGTTTTTTTATAGACAGAAAGAGGATTCTAAGCGTTTGGTGAGTGCCAGTACATATTTTACTCTACTGTAGTTAGTTTTATTTCTTGCATGTTTTTTAGTCACTTCATCACTAATTGCTTCATTCAGCAGAAATAAGTGGGTGGCTGCAGAACAGGCTTAGTTATCCTTTTGATCCATTTGTTAGAAATGTGGCTGTTCTGTAGCCCTCTTTTTTAATCCAGTTTCAAAGAGAGCAAAATTGATGGATTTTGATGGCTAGCTTTCTTCTTTGTACTTCCTATTGAACGCCAATTCAGATGAAATAGCACAAATCCACTTTTCATGTGTATAATTAAATATTAAAGGTCAGTGGGAAGTTTGAGAAACCATTGTGAATAGCAGCATAAATGGTATACATAACTCATAAGAAAAAAAATTGCACTCAGAGTGAACCACCACTGTATGAAAATATTGTAGCTGTTAGCATTGTTTCTTTTTTTTTTCCCTTCAGTTTTCTGTAGCTTCTTCTTTCCACAAGTTTATGTGAAGTCGTTGAGTTTTCTGCAGTTACTGATAAGGATAGCATGTCTCTGCAGAAGTCTAAATCCTGCAAGGAAGAAGGATTTAAACATAAAAGTAAATGAATTTGAAACTATTGCGACGGTTTGAAAATTTAAAATATATGAAGAATACACTTTTTCCTTGTCGGAAGTTTAAAACTTTTTCAGTTTCAACTTCTAAAGATGGGATGAACATTTATCGTACTTTAAAACTTTTCAGATGAGGAACCTCCTTCTTTCTCAGTGAAGAATATGCTAATATGTCTTAGTCTGTGTTGTGTAAAGTGCCTTGTGCATTTAGTGTGCCTGCATATGTATAAGATAATATATTAAAATTGTTCATTTATATAACAGTCTATATTCTCTGTCACAAAACATAGACTAAGACAAGACATAGCTGTTTAGTCTGTTAGCCTAGCTCTGAGAATTTTAAAGGACTAATACAGATATTATTTTTCTGCAACATTGAAAAGCAAGCTTCCCCTGCTACCAAGGGGTTAATCATGCTTTTCCCGGAGCACAGTCTACTGACATTGATGGTGTAGGTGCATATAAAAGAAGTTAGAAAAAGGTGATTATGTTTGCATATGCTCTATTAAAACATAGGGTTTGAAAAATTCCCAGTCATTATCAAAGGAGAAAATCAACAGGAAAAGAGGTGTAATGGTCATGCAGATTGTATGGTGGAAGGGGGGGAATAAACTAGTTGACCCTGTAATTCTATAAATTTACACAACTCTTCTGAAAGCCAATATGTTCAGTAATAAGATCTTTTAACCAGTTCATACATTCTAGATTATAATATTTTCTTGTACCTTGCATTTACCCTACACACTGTGCTTGGTTTATATTCTGAGCTAAGAGGGATAGCCATTCCTGTTTTCCCAGTGGTTCACTAGTTATCCAATGTCTAACCTAATTGCATATGATGAAAGTGGTTAGCCCCACTGTCCCATTTCCTCAGCACTTTCTTTAACCCTGTCATTTCTTAACTAGTAAGTCCTAGGGTAGAGTTCACTACTGAATATATGCCTAAAAGCTGACCTTCTTAAAACTATACCTGAAAATCGTTGCATTTTCTACAGTCCTAGGTCACCTGCTTAATCATCACCTTCTGCCTATGTTTTTCCCTACATTTATTACCTGAACATTTTGCCTGTATAGGGGATCAGATAATACTTATTTTAAAAACCTGCTGCTAGACTATTTTTGATGTTAATAAGTGCTATTTCCCAGTCCATATAACTCAGACCGGTATTCAGGTCTTCTTGCAAAAATTGTCATGTGTTCAAGGTATTCTTTTCTTATCCCAACAAATCGCTTGAGCAGCCATGATATTATTCATACCTGTTTCCTGTTGCAGCAATCTCACCGCCTTCTCATTCTGTTCTACAGCTGTAGAACCTGAAATGTGAACAACATTTACTTAGACTATTTTTAATGATATATATATATTTGTTTTAGGGAATTGGTAATTAACCCTGACCTTTTCAGATGACATTAAGGTGTTTCATAGATTCAGAGAGGTTTAAGGCTGGAGGGACCATTGGATCATAGGAATCATAGAACTGGAAGGGACCTCGAGAGATCATCTAGTCCAGTCTCATGCACTCAAAGCAGGATTAAGTATTATCTAGACCATCCCTGACAGGTGTTTGTTCAACCTGATCTTAAAAATCCTGAATGATGGAGATTCCACCACCTCCCTAGACAATTTATTCCAGTGCTTAACCACTCTGACAGGAAGTTTTTCCTAATGTCCAACCTAAAGCGCCCTTGCTGCAATTTAAGCCCATTGCTTCTTGTCCTATCCTCAGAGGTTAAGAAAAACACTTTCTCCCTCCTCCTTGTAACAACATTTTCTGTACTTGAAAACTGTTATCATGTCCCCCCTCAGTTGTCTCTTCTCCAGAATAAATAAACCCATTTTTTTTCAATCTTCCCTCATAGATCATGTTTTCTAGACCTTTAATAATTTTTGTTGCTCTTCTCTGGACTTTCTCCAGTTTGTCCACATCTTTCCTGAAATGTGGTGCCGAGAACTGGACATAATACTCCAGTGGAGGCCTAATCAGTGCGGAGTAGAGCAGAAGAATTACTTTTCATGTCTTGCTTACAATACTCCTGCTAATACATTCCAGAATGATGTTCACTTTTTTTGCAACAGCGTTACACTGTTGACTCATATTTAGCTTGTGATCCGCTATGACCCCCAGATCCCTTAGAATCATAGAATATCAGGGTTGGAAGGGACCTCAGGAGGTCATCTAGTCCAACTCTCTGCTCAAAGCAGGACCAATCCCCAACTAAATCATCCCAGCCAGGGCTTCGTCAAGCCTGATCTTAAAAACTTCTAAGGAAGGAGATTCTACCATCTCCCTAGATAACCCATTCCAGTGCTTCACCACCCTCCTAGTGAAATAGTATTTCCTAATATCCAGCCTAAACCTCCCCCACTGAAACTTGAGACCATTGCTCCTTGTTCTGTCATCTGCCACCACTGAGAACAGCCTAGAGCCGTCCGCTTTGGAACCCCCTTTCAGGTAGTTGAAAGCAGCTATCAAATCCCGCCCTCATTCTTCTCTTCTGCAGACTAAATAATCCCAGTTCCCTCAGCCTCTCTTCATAAGTCATGTGCTCCACCCCTCTACTAATTTTTGTTGCCCTCCACTGGACTCTTTCCAATTTTTCCACATCCTTCTTGTAGTGTGGGACCCAAAACTGGATACAGTACTCCAGATGAGGCCTCACCAATGCTGAATAGAGGCGAATAATCACGTCCCTCGATCTGCTGGCAATGCTTCTACTTATACAGCCCAAAATGCTGTTAGCCTTCTTGGCAATAAGGGCACACTGTTGACTCATATCCAGGACAATGTATCCTTTCTGCAGTACTCTTTCCTAGGCAGTCATTTCCCATTTTGTATGTGTGCAACTGATTGTTCCTTCCTAAGTTGAGTACTTTGCATTTGTCCTTATTGAATTTCATCCTATTTACTTCAGACCATTTCTCCAGTTTGTTCAGATCAGTCTGAATTTTAATCCTATCCTCCAAAGCAGTTGCACCTCCTCCCAGCTTGGTATCATCTGCAGACTTTATAAGTGTACTCTCTGTGCCATTATCTAAATCATTGATGAAGCTATTGAACAGAACCGATCCCTGCAGGACCCCACTCGTTATGCCCTTCCAGCTTGACTGTGAACCACTGATAACTACTTTCTGGGAACGATTTTCCAACCAGTTATGCACCCACCTTATAGTAGCTCCATCTAGGTTGTGTTTCCCTAGTTTGTTTATGAGAAGGTCAGGCAAGACAGTATCAAAAGACTTACTAAAGTCAAGATACACCACGTCTACCGCTTCCCCCCTGGCCAGAAGGCTTATTACCCTGTCAAAGAAAGCTATCGGTTGGTTTGGCAAGATTTGTTTTTGACAAATCCATACTGACTGTTACCTATCACCATATTATTTTCTAGATGTTTGCAAATTGCTTGCTTAATTATTTGCTCCATTATCTTTCCGGGTACAGAAGTTAAGCTGACTGGTCTGTAATTCCATGGGTTGCCCTTCTTTCCCTTTTAATAGATTGGCACTATATTTGCCCTTTTCCAGTCTTCTGGAATGTCTCCCGTTTTCCATGACTTTTTTCAAAGATAATTGCTAATCTAGATCATATAGTCTAACTTCCTATGTATCACAGACCCTTAAATTTCACTCAGGTACCCCTGTATTGAGCCTAATAATTCATGTTTGGCTGAAGCATGTCTTCCAGAAAGACGTCTAGTCTTGATTTGAAGATATCAAAAGATGGAGAATCCACCACTTCCTTTGCGAGTTTGTACCATTGGTTAATTGCCCTCACTGTTAAAAATCTGCCTTATTTCTCTTTTGACTTTGTCTAGCCTCAGTTTTCTGCCACTCGTTCTTGTTACGCCTTTTTTGCTCAATTAAAGAGCCCTTTATTACCCAGTATTTTCTCTCTGTGAAGGTACTAATGCAGTGTAATCAAGTCTGGGAGATATTTCCCATTGAAAGAATAACCTAATTACACTAACTTCAGAGGACATGAGTAATTAATAAAGACATCAAAGAAAATGCCTCAAACGTTAAAAGAATCCTAAAACTTTCAGTAAATCCAGGCCAAGGAAAGAAAACAAGAAGAGAATTTCTAATTGTTGAGCACACTATTTGTCCTTGATATGTACTCTTTTGTAGTCAGTTCTTTTTTGGGGTGGGGGGGGTATATATTATGAAGCTTCACACAAAATACTTTAAATTTGAGGAGTTAGGGAAAAATAATAAACTATTTGATGCATATTTTAAAATGGTCTGTTAAATATTTGAAAAACATGTAGCATTTTTAAATGCTACACTGAAGATAATAGAGCAGTAAAGTGCTGTAAGCGTGCATAACCCACGTGTGGAACAAGATCCCCCCCCCCACCTAGAAATTGTGATTGCCACATAAGAGGTTCATAAAGAGAACCTTTTAAATGTAGTTTACCTCACTGTAACTACAGGGTCAAATTAAGGCAACCTGGGGCATACCAGGCACACATAATAAGGGGTTTGTTATTGTCCTGTCTCTGTTTGGAGTGGTGGTGGCAGGGCATCTCCCTCCCCTCTCAGAGAGGTGGGGTAGCATTATGGGGTCCTCTTCTCCCCCTCCCCACCGAGCAGCAGGAGTGGCGGCAGGGTTGGTGGGGGGAAGTACCTGTCTCAGCAGTTGAGAAGTTTTTGCTTGGATGGATGAGTCGGATTTGCTGCTGTCATAGATCCTAGCAAGTGCCTCTCATGGCTGCTCACTAGGACTGCTGTGAAGGAAGTCCAAGCCTCTGCTGTTCTGGGTCGCCAGGATGTGTCAAGCTTCTAGAATCTTAGCAGTCTGCATCATTGGGCCCTTCCTTGCCCTCTTTGGCACGTTTCCTTGGTGCTGATTCTCCGTCTGTTCCCCTTCTTGGAAATGGAGTTTCTCCGCTCATCTGCCTTTAGCCCCCAGGAGCAGCACTGACCCCTGAATTACCCCAATTACTTAAACACACCCCTCTGTGAGAATTCCTTCCCAAAGTTAAGAAGCTTCTGGTTCCAGTTTAACTCAAGCACATGCAGCATTGTGAAGCAGTTAACGCACAAAGTCCAACATGTTTATGCCCCATTTATTTAATCACAGAAAGCCCAGGAGAGTTTATATCATACCAAAAATAAACATCTTAAACTTCAGTATCCCTCACTCGTTCAGCCCTGTGCTGTGAGTCTTGGGAGAACCATCTGGGCAATGGTGAAGCCAGGTTTTACACCTGGGGAGGTGGCAGGGGGGGAAGAGAGATGGGTCATTGCTGGTGGGGTGAAGAGCAAGCCTACCTCCACACTCACCTGGCAGCAGCGGCTTCTATCCTTCAGGGCTGGGCCCAGCTCTTCACTCCACGTGTTGCAGCCTGGCACATGGGGTTGTGGAGTAGCGCATCATGACAGAGCGGTGGCCAGGCCAAATTTGAGTGAGTGATGTGCACCATGTCACAACATTAGGAGTGGGGAGCCAGGCCCAGCCTTGTGCTACAGGAAACACTGCTGCTGTTTGAGTGCAGGGCGGGCTCACTCTTCTGCCCTGTGTGAAAATTCGTGTCATACAGGTACTTTTGTCAGTTGCATAAATATGCTTGAAAAGGTGTCACATGTACATCAGTTAGTTCTGCCACTGCGTTTGGATCCAGGAAGGCAGGCGGGGAGTCCCCAGCCTCATAAGGTGTTGCATGCTCAGTTGCTTCTCCCTCATGGACTGGAGAAAATGGCCCATGAGCACAACAGCTTCTGTTCTTTTTAGAACCTTCAGTCACCTGTGTCAGGTGACACTCTTGCCAGCTTCCCCATTTGAGCACAAAATCCTGCCAGGTGACTTTGCTATCAAGGTGACTTGCCTCCTGCTAATCCAGTTTTTCTGGGCAGGGATCTGTCTTTTGTCTAGAATGTATAGATTTCCAATGATGGGGTACTTAGAATCAGCTACTCTCTTTTTGTTTTTTCCACCATCTTTGGAATCTAAACCCACCATGGAGAAACAGACCATAGAGAAGTCAAAAGGCTGCACATTCAGAGTGGAGTTTGCAGACACATAGGGATCATAATCTCACACAGAATTCATAAATTGTACAGACATATTCCTAAATGGTCACAGCTGCGCTCTTCTCTTTTCTCACAGTCAGTCTTCTGCAGCCATGGTGGCAGGGACTCCTTGAATAGTGGATCTCAGATGTATAGGAAAGCTTATAGATTATTGCTTCAGGCTGTCTGCCGACTCAATTATAATTATAATCATTTCTCATATTCAAGCTTTTCTTTGCAGCATGAGGGCTAAAAACTACTTTTTAAATGAAAGTTTAGCTTTTGACATACTAACATAATCACATGACTCCAGTAGCTGGAGACCCAGGCTTAGGTTTATTGTGCCAGTGGCTTAATCAAATCCTGATTAGAGAAATTTTTTATTGATTAATGACTTGTCACATTCTCATTAGATAATTCACAGTGCTAAACTATATCTCGTTTTATAACTTACTGTAAAATGGTATGAATAGCATTTTTTCATAGCATTTTATGTAGGCCAAAATATGATATACTCACTCATACCTTTCTCCATGAATTGGCTGTAATGGGACTTCTGGTAGAATAAAGTGCTTTTTCAAAATGAGTGAGGAAATCATTATCGGCCCATAATGAATAACAGCATTCATTTTTACAGGGTTTTTGATCAAATCTGTGCATTTTGTTTTTCCCAGATATGGATGTGTCAGAACTTAATTAAACAAAGTTCTCAGTTCGTTAAGCAGTTGGATGGTCCTGACAGACTTACTTGCTTATTCCAAATAAAAAGACTGTTGGGCCTATGTTGCAGGTAAATCACTTTCTTTCTCCCAACTAATATCTAAATGGCGTTCAGAAAACATGTATTGATATCACCAGATAAAACATAGGAATTAAATGTGATGGTTTGTTTAGTAGAGAGGGTTTTTCGTTGTTTTTTATTTTATTTTTTTAATTCATGTTAGATATACAGGCTCCAATAAAGGAAAATCTTTCCTATTCAGGACAGGAATTACACGTGCTTATTTTCCATTGACTTCAAAATTAAGCATGTGCTTGAGGGCTGTCCTCAATAGTGATGGATTTAAGCATGTGCTGAAGTATTTTCCTGAATTGGGACCATTAGCAATAATTGTCCAAATCAGAACATTTCCTCAGAACTAGTGACTGTTTGGGAAGAGCTGTATGAATCATAACTGTATCCCCAGCCTGTCACAAAGTGCCTTGTACTAAGATGTTTGTTGCTGTTCTATGGCTAATATGGTTGTTTAAAATACTGTTTGCTCCCACTTTTATTTTCAATTTGAGGCATGATGTGCATGCATGTCATTGAGTTCAGCAATGTGATAATTGCAGATAGTGATGCTGAGAGTACTTTCATAGGGCCACGGGAAGCAAAGTCTACTGGGACAGAGATAAATAGCTGACCTGGATCTGGTAGAAGTAGCCCACTCTCCTCTTTGGAACCAAAAAGATTATTCTTCACGTTGACATGATAACAGTAGCCAGCTCCCTTCTCCAGAGCTAAAAGGTCTTGTGAAGAGGATACTGTTTCCTTGGAGTGCAGAGCCAACAGTGGAACTCGCCACGTGAATATGTTTTGTCCTATGGTCTCAGTTCAGTTAATATTAGGGGCATTTGTAGACAATGAATGCCTAGTGCACTTGGATTTGATAAATTTTTGCATTCTTCTGGTAACTGTATACATAGTGAATTATGACATAAAAACTCTGTAAACTAAAATATAGGGTACATTGGAACCCAGTTGTTGTTAAGACCTTTTCATTTCATGATATCACTGCACTAGAAGTGAAGTTCCACTGTAATTGGAATTGCAATTTACAGTTTTAAAATTTGAAATAATTTGGAATATTCTTTCTACTTTAGAAATTAAGTTTTACTATATCAGAGTTCACTGTATATTTTACTGTATCAGATATTTGTATTAAAGAGAACTAAAATGTTGTTGCAATATGCGTTTTATATCTGTTACGGTTTAAATCTCTTTTACAAAAGGGTGAAGTGCAATGGAACCAAAAAGGTTTTTGATACTAATGTATATTTTCAGATAACATCTATATTTACATATCAGATGGTTTCAGTTCTATCAATTCTCATGGACTCAATATTTGTGTATATTTCTCATACTTTAATGTGTCCCTTGGTAATGTAAAGTCTACCATGGAAATAGAATTTAAAGTATACATTGTACTTTAGATTAGAAAGTAATAGGCTTATTTAAAACGGTTTATTTCCGTGTGAGAAAATTGCTCAGTGTAAATAGTTATGTATCAGTTTCTAATATTGACTCAGTAGGACGTTAGCTTAAAAAAAACCAAAACCACAGGATAAATTCATGTGAATTGGTGCACCAAGATAAGTAATTATAAAGAAAAAATAAAAGCTGATGTGGTTTGCATACATTTTCCCACTGTATTTCATAGAACAGGGGTGGGCAAACTTTTTGGCCTGAGGACCACATCTGGGAATAGCAATTGTATGGCGGGCGATGAATACTCACAAAATTGGGGTTGGGGTGCGGGAGGGGGTGAGGGCTCTGGTTGGAGGTGCAGGATTGGTTTGGCCAGAAATTAGGAGTTCAGGGTGTGGGAGGGGGCACCAGGCTGGGGTGGGGTGAGGGCTCTGGCTGGGGGTGCAGGCTCTGGGATGGGGCTGAGGATGAGGAGTTTGGGGTATAGGAGGGTGCTCTGGGCTGGGACCGAGGGGTTTGGAGGGCAGGAGTGGGATCAGGGCTAGGGCAGGGGGTTAGGGCGCAGGGGGAGGCTCAGGGGTGCAGGCTCTGGGTGGCACTTACCTCAAGCAGCTCCCAGAAGAAGTGGCATGTCCCTTCTCTGGCTCCTATGCGGAGGCAAGGCCAGGCGGCTCTGTGCACTGTGCTGTGTGCAGGCACCGCCCTTGCAGCTCCCATTGGCCGCAGTTCCCGGCCAGTGGGAACTGCAGGGGTGGTGCTTGGAGTGGGAGCAGCGTGCAGAGCCCTCTGGCTGCCTCTGCGCGTAGGAGCCAGAGGCGGGCCATGCCACTATTCCAGGAGCCGTGTGGAGTGGCCCCTGACCCTGCTCCCCGGCTGGAGCTCCGGAGCTGGGCAAGCCCCAGACCCCACTCCCCAGCAGCGGCTCGAGGGCCGGATTAAAACAGCTGGCAAGCCGTAGCCAGCTCGCGGGCCATATCCAGCCCATGGGCTGTAGTTTGCTCACCCCGTCGTAGAATTATAGAACTGTAGGACTGGAAGGGATCTTAAGAGATCTTCTAGTCCAGTCCCTGCACTCAAAGCAGGGCTAAGTATCATCTAGACCATTTCCTGGTAGTTGTTTGTCTAACTGGAGAGGTAGATATGCTGGAGGGTAGGGGTAGGATACAGAGGGACCTAGACAAATTAGAGGATTGGGCCAAAAGAAATCTGATGAGGTTCAACAAGGACAAGTGCAGAGTGCTGCACTTAGGACAGAAGAATCCCATGCACCGCTACAGACTAGGGACCGAACGGCTAGGCAGTAGTTCTGCAGAAAAGGACCTAAGGGTTACAGTGGACGAGAAGCTGGATATGAGTCCACAGTGTGCCGTTGTAGCCAAGAAGGCCAATGGCATTTTGGGATATATAAGTAGGGGCATTGCCAGCAGATCGAGGGATGTGATCGTTCCCCTCCATTCGACATTGGTGAGACTTCGTCTGGAGTACTGTGTCCAGTTTTGGGCCCCACACTACAAGGAGGATGTGGAAAAATTGGAAAACGTCCGCCGGAGAGCAACAAAAATGATTAGGGGACTGGAACACATGACTTATGAGGAGGGGCTGAGGGAACTGGGATTGTTTAGTCTGCAGAAGAGAAGAATGAGGGCGGGATTTGATAGCTGCTTTCAACTACCTGAAAGGGGGTTCTGAAGAGGATGGATCTAGACTGTTCTGAGTGGTAGTAGATGACAGAACAAGGAGTAATGGTCTCAAGTTGCAGTGGGGGAGGTTTAGGTTAGATATTAGGAATAACTTTTTCACTAGGAGGGTGGTGAAGTACTGGAATGGGTTACCTAGGGAGGTGGTGGAATCTCCTTCCTTAGAAGTTTTTAAGGTCAGGCTTGACAAAGCCCTGGCTGGGATGATTTAGTTGGGGATTGGTCCTGCTTTGAGCAGGGGGTTGGACTAGATGACCTCCTGAGGTCCCTTCCAACCCTGATATTCTATGATTCTAACCTGTTCTTAAAAACCTCCAGTGACTGAGATTCCACAACATCCCTAGGTAGTTTGTTCCAGTGCCTAACTACTGTTAGACATTAGGAAAAAGTTCCTAACTGTAACCTAAAGCTCCCTTGTGGAAATTTAAGCCCATTACTATTTCTCCTTAGCCACTAAGAACAGGACAACAACATAGCACTCTCTTCTTTATAACAACCTTTTACATACTTGAAGACTGTTATGTTCCCCTTCAGTTTTCTCTTCTCCAGAAAAAACAAACCCAGTTTTTTCAATCCTCCCTCATAGCTCATGTTTTCTAGACCTTTAATCATTTTTGTTGCTCTCCTCTGTACTTTCTCCAATTTGTCTACATCTTTCTTGAAATGTGGTGCCCAGAACTGGACACAATACTCCAGTTGAGGTCTAATCAGCACAGAGTAGAGCAGAAGAATTATTTTTTGTGTCTTGCTTACAACGCTCCTGCTAATACATCCCAGAATGGTGTTAGCTTTTTTGAAACAGTGTTAAATTTAGTTTGTGATCCGCTACGACCCGCAGATCCCTTTCCGCAGTACTCCTTTGTAGGCAGTCATTTCTTATTTTGTATATGTGCAACTGATTGTTCCTTCCTAAGTGGAGTACTCTGCGTTTGGCCTTATTGAATTTCATCCTGTTTACTTCAGACCATTTCTCCAGTTTGTCCAGATCATTTTGCATTTTAATCCTATCCTCCAAAGTACTTGCAACCTCTCCTAGCTTGGTATTGTCCATAAACTTTGTAAGTGTAGCCTCTATGCCATTATCTAAGTCATTGATCAAGATTTTGAACAGAACCAGACCCAGAACTGATCCCTGTGGGACCTCACTTGATATGCCCTACCCAGTTTGACTGTGAACCATTGATAACTACTCTCTGGGAAGGGTTTTCCAACCAGTTATGCATCATTGGTATAGTAGTTCCATCTAGGTTGCATTTCCCCAGTTTGTTTATGAGACGGTCATGAGAGACAGTATCAAAAGCCTTACTAAAGTCAGTTCTACCGCTTCCCCCTGTCCACAAGTCTTGTTACTCTGTCAGAGCTATTAGGTTGGTTTGACCTGTTTTGTTCTTGATTCAAAGTGACACAGTCAATTAAAATCATCCTTTTTTTTTCTGGACATTTTTTAACTAGTGTGTTTACAAATGACACCTAAAATTACTATAAATTAAAGAGATTAGTGGAAATGTTTTCTCTGTTTTTTATTTTTTTTACTTTGTGCATTTGTCAGAATTTTGTGTATTCTTAATGTCATTGATTCTACCGTATAGTCTATCATTTTCTTTCTGTTCGAATTGGCTTTTTACACAACAAAAGAGGGATAGGCAAATGCAAAATTATAGAAATTAACAGGGGATCTTTGGGGCAGGGATAGTAACAGAAACTACTTTTAATGCTTTTTTTAATGGCTAGATTTCAAGTTGGCAGTGAGCCTATTTAAATTGTTGATTTTTTTCACTATAATATAGGTGTATGTATGTAATATAAACTACATAATACAAACTAGACTATTTGGACCTTAGGCTTCATTATTGTTCTGCGGCGTGAAACTCCATTTTGCCCGTGGTAGAACTTAAAAGCTGATCCAACCAGGTTTCTAAGGTTCTAGTTCCTTGATTTTGGGACTGTCCTTTTAACCTTTCCCTTCTTAATTTTCCTAGCCCGTATGCACCCCCAACCCATCATGGTGCCATATATTTATTCTCCCCCATTTCTGTAATTGCAGGTATTTGATGAATAGTTTAGCAAAGAAGTATAGAGAGTAGAATGTCTAGCACTTTGTTCTGTAGCTGAGGATAGAGCTTTTGTCACACATCTGACTGTCTTCAGCTGCCTCTCCAGAATCCCACACAGCTTAGTCCTGGCAGACCTGGCTTCATTTTCTGTGTTCATGTCATACCTGTTGGCAGATAGATACTCTGGACTTCTCTTCTGAGGAGTCTCATAATGATTGTGTCTATCTAATGAATGCTGCAGGCCACTAAACTTTGCAAGTCATTGAGGCCAAGAATTTAGGAAAGAGGGATTGGATATTTGTATGGAAAAGAAAAACATCAAGATTTTTTTATGGTTAATACTAAAAAAAAAGACTTCAGGAAAGAACAGAAAACCTTATGCTTCAGGGTTTAAACCAAGCTATATTGGGAATTAGCATGACATGTTTGTGTGAAACAAGTTTATCCCACAGCTGCTTGTTGCATGGTTCCTGCTGCTTGTTGCATGGTTCCTTGTGCCTTCCCCTGAAGCATCTGGTGCTGGCCGCTGCCAAAGACAGGATATTTTACTAGATGGACCGTGAGTTTGATCTGGTTTGGTAATTCCTATGTTCCAGGGTTGTTGAAGCACTTGTCTTGTAAAGATAGTTGAACTCCTGAGGATGTTTAGAATCCATTATGAATAAGATTATTTTTAAGGAAGATGTGAAAATCTTCGTAGCTCAATTTTTAAAAAGTATGCATAAATCTTAACTTAAATGGGAAAAACCTCTCCTGTTAAGTAATTGTGAATTTTATTTTATTTACAGGTTACTGCAAAACTGCAACGATGACAGTCTGAATGTTGCACTTCCTATGAGAATGCTTGAGGTATTTTCATCTGAGAATACGTATTTACCTGTTTTACAAGATGCCAACTATGTGGCATCATTATTTGAACAAATTTTGCACTACATGGTTCAAAAAGGTCAGTAGCAGGAATATTAGAAGTTGTGGGAAAAAACACAAACTTTGAACAAATGTGTAACTGCTGAAGGCCATGTTACTGAAACACATTGTATTTTGACAACAGACATTATGGTTAACATTAAGTAGTTCTGACACTGACCCATAGTTTTAATGAACATGTTTAATGAACAGAAAGGTACAGCTCAATACTTGATTTCTTTGGAATCGTGTTTCTAAACTGTATGTTTTACTAGGTTGTTAGTGCAATTTGTTTTACTATTTAGTTTGTTATATGCTAATATTATATAGTGAATGTGCTTCTTTCATCTGTCTGCTGTTTTACATGTGAGCAAATAACCTCCCCCCAAGACCCAAACTGCAGTTCTACTCTGAAAAATAATTTTTTAAAAATGTTACCTTCTTGTGCAACAGATGATCTCCCTTTATCTGCTAGATGGTGTTAAAAAGTGTTTGTTAATTTTTAATCCTGTTAGCACCATAGTACCAACACAGCAAAGAGATAGTGAGCTATGTTCTGTTTCCTTTGTTCCATCATCAATAGAGTTGTTTGCGAAGTTCCAGGCAGTTACATCTGTGCAAACCTGTTGAAAGCAAATGGATTGCATAGGTGTTACTGAGGGTGTAATTTGGCTTGTGGAACTTTTATTACTTGTGGGATGTGCAAGAAGGAAAGGCGGCAGTTTGGCTTTCTGATCCTGGGTTGAGTTTGCCATACTCATATCAAAGGGAATGGAAAAACTTTTTCTTCTTAACTAATCATGTTTGACCTGACAGCCATTTATAGGAAAAAACTACAGAACTCCAGGATGTCATTTCTACAGTCACTTCTTGGAATAGATCCATATTTTAAAGGACAAAATCCTGCTGTTATGCTGGTCCTGTTGATTTAGATGGAACTGCTACAGTCAGAAATTACTTTTTACCAGAGCATAATACAGTGTGAGTGAGATTGCAATACGTTAATTGGCTTGCCTAGAAACTATTACACATTTTCATAGTATGCTATTAAGAACACCATAATTTGTATCTTTGTTTAGCTCTTGTATAAAGTATTTTTGAAGGTGTCACCTCCATATAGTGATGTTAGCTTGTCATTACTACATAACATCCAGTTTTCAAAATTGATGTGCGAGAATTTAAATCTGGATAGGTTAAAAATCTAACTCCATAAAATTCAGCTGTCTGTCTGATCATAGTACAAAAAGCAAAAAATAGTAAGACTGCATGATAATGGCAGTTGTGCTGTCCTTTTAATCATACATGATACCTGAGTTATTGTACAAAACACTTTTGTGATCTTTGTTTATATCATTAATTTAAACTGTTTTGCACACAATCCATCTAGCCTGTGCTTCTGATAACTATTACCTTAGCTCCTACATCTCCTGTACTTTCCATTTGTTATTTCCACCACTTGTTACATCTTATCATATAGCCCCTACCCAAAAGAGCTTAACCGTTGTTTGATATGTTGTCCAGTGCCTAGCACAAGGGCCTCTGATTTTTAATTGAAGCCTCTAGGCAGTACTGTAATACAAGTTGTTAATAATAACTTAAGTGAGTTAAGGCAAGTGGGATTTGGTCCAGGGGACACAAGAGCTGCTTAATGAAATGAAATTGCACCATAAAAAGGAGAACACAGTTTTCAGGGTTTGGCAAGTGATAAACAATATATTCACATTTAAAGATGAAGTTCAAAGGGTTGAAAACACACAGAGAAATAATTTTTAAATATTTATTTTTAATAATTCATAGCTTTTGGAAAGACCTGTGAAAGACTCACTGCTTATCGGTGAATGTGCTTATGTATTATGCGGGGGAGGGATAGCTCAGTGGTTTGAGCATTGGCCTGCTAAACCCAGGGTTGTGAGTTCTATACTTGAGGGGCCATTTGGGATCTGGGCCAAAAATTGGGGATTGATCTTGGTTTGAGCAGGGGGTTGGACTAGATGACCTCCTGCGTGTATTGATTTAAATACTGGCTTTGGAGTAGAGTACAGACGAAACTTTTTTTGCACAGTTCCTCTGGAGTAGGGGTATAGTGTATCATATATACATAAAGTATATCAGCCTTTTAGGCCTTGTCTTCACTAGGAAAAATGTATCTTTAACTCATGTTAGCGCATATTAGCTAATGTGTTAAAATACTAATATAGACAAGGCAAGGTGTAGTTCTTCAAGTACTTGTCCATATATATTCTAGTACTGACAAGGCAGCTGTAGCTCTAATGTCTATGACTGTTGGTGTGCATGTGTCTTGCACACCTGAGTTTGGATTCCTTTGGCCAACAGTCTTCCTTGGGGCCATGCCTGTGCCCTGACTGTCCTTGTGCTGCCCAGCTGAGAGGAAAAAGGCAGGGGACCCTCCATTCCTTTGCCAATATGAAATCCATGAGTTATGGAACTTCATAATAATAGGGAAAGAGGGTGGATCATGGCATATATATGGATAACACATTTCTAAGTCCAACAGTAACTGTAAGATAAAGTAACCATTAATTTTAACATGCAAGTTGGTAAGAGTAAAATTTAGAGGGACCCTAGGTTTTACCTCAATCAAGTCATAGACGTTAGAGCTACAGCTGCCTTGTCAGTACTAGAATCTCAATACGTGTTAATATGCATTAGCTAGTGTGTTTAAAAATGCACCTTTTCCCTAGGGTACACATGGCCTTATAGTAAGAAAAAGTGTTTGTGGCAATATAAAGGCACTGTAACTTATAAAAATAAGAAACTGATATCTCAAACTTTCAAACTCAAATAATTTTTACTGCTGAAATACCCCTTAATTAGCCCTAGTATTAATAAATTGTAGGTATGTATGAAATCTAGATAACGTAGAGGCCATTTATCACACAAAGGCAATTTAAAAGTAGTAATATCAATTTAACTGAAATGTCAGCTACAGGGCAAGTTCAGTGCACATCCATATTTACAAGTGTGCACTTGAGAAGAAGTGCTTCATTTGAGAAATACAGTTAAAACACACACTATTTTAACGATACCCTCTTTCTTAAAGTTAAACAAATGTTTTATAGTCTCCAGCAAGTGAGCTTCAAATATACATTTCCAGTTTTTGGCAACAGTGAATGTTCTTTCCAGGAAATGGGTGCAACAAAGGATTCTTCATAAGAGTACTATGTTTACTGCACTTCACTTTCAGCTATTACGATGTGATGCTGTGCTTGCAGAGCAAGTTTAAACTCTCTCAGGTGTGGTTTTAAGAGGCAGTGTGAAGGGTGGAAAAGTTAGTTCAACTTTTCAATGCCTTAGAAACCTTCCAAATATGCTTTTGTGATGTGTCTTATTGTCATGGACTGATTTTCACTGACTAGAGCAGGTAATTTGAATAGGATGGTTTTTATTACTGATGATAAAAGCATATGGGAACTGTAATATCTCTAGAAAATGTGTGAATCTACCTTAGTTTTCACATGCTCTACACCAGGGGTGGGCAAACTTTTTGGCCCGAGGGCCACATTGGGGTTGCAAAATGGTATGGAGGGCTGGGTAGGGTAGGCTGTGCCTCCCCAAACAGCCTGGCCCCGCCCCCTCCCACATCCAGCCCCCTGACTGCCCCCCTCAGAACTCCTGACCTATCCAACTCCCCCTGCTCCTTGTCCCCTGACTGCCCCCTCCCGGGACCCCCCCCCCAACTCCTCCCCCCCCCCCGCTCCCTGTCCCCTGATTGCCCCATCCGCACCCCCGCCCCTGACAGGCCCCCTGGCACTCCCATGCCTATCCAACCCCCCCCCCCCGCCACTCTCTGACCCCCCGGGACTTCACCCCCTATCCTCCCCCCACCCTTACCCTGTCACTTAGAGTGGCAGGCCAGACAGGCTTATTTGAAAGCTTGGGAGGTGGGCGGGAACAAGCTGTGTGGGGGAGGGGCTGGGGGCAGGCCTCTCCGGCTGGGAGCTCAGGGGCTGGACAGGACGGTCCTGCGAGCCGTAGTTTGCCCACCCCTGCTCTACACTTCAAGTTCATTGAGCAAGAATGTGAATTAAGGATAGGATGGAATCATGAAATAGTCTTTGCATCTTATTGAGCTAAATGCTGTTCATGTTACCTCCCACCCACATCTTTGTGGTGTAGTCAATGGAACATCATGTTGTTATGCAAGAAATCCACAATTTAGGAGCAATTTTCAATCCAGACTGGTGGAGGTCAGAAGTATTTGTAGAATTGTGATACTCCTCCAACAGCAGGTATGTGTGTTGGATGTCATATGATACTCTGGAAGGTTTTGGATCTAGTGAGAGCCATTGATGGTGTCCAAAAGGCCAAAAAAACAACTATCAGAAATGTGACAGGCGGATGAGTTCAGAGAAATAGGAGATTTAGTATACTGTGTCTAGGTGGCAACTGCTTTAAAGAGCCAGTTCAGCAGGGGAAGGTTATTTTTGAAAGTCAGGCTAATTCTGTATACATTTATCTGTCTCTGCAGTTTACAAAATAAACTGCATTTCCAAAAAAACTGTTGATAACCTGTCCAATTTCTTTTGTGAATATAGCTTTTTGCCTTTTTGCTGCATTTTTCCAGTTTATCTATTAATTGTTTAAATCAGACTTTATGCTATGAATTGTAAAGCGCTCCTAATTATAAATTGCAGTTTTCTTTACAACTCAAGAAATAAATGGTTGCATATATTTTTATTTGTTTCAGGATACTACAGGTCGCTTTATTTGTTAATTAACAACAAGCTTCCATCGAGTATTGAATATTCTGATGTCTCTCGAGTTCCTATTGCAAAAATACTGCTAGAGAATGTTCTGAAACCATTGCACTTTACATATAGCTCCTGTCCAGAGGGTGCAAGGTAATCAAAGGAGATCTTTCAATATTTGTATATCAACTCATTATTATCTTAAATACATAGGGTACATGCAGTTTTTAGTTAAGTTTTTATATGTGCTGTTGAGTGCACAGTATTACAGAAAAAACGAGTTTTATTATGTGATAGTGCAATAATATACTGAGGTAGGTTTTCTGAAATTCTTTACAGCTCTTCAGTTAAATGTAATTGTTCATAATCTTGAAATGGTTTCAGAATAGTTTTATGTGGGTGTATTAGGCTTTAAAGAAAAATACAAATAGAATAATATTGAGAAGGGCCGATTAAATTAATTATTTGAGTAATCTGACGAGCTCAATATAGTGGCATAGAATTAAGGAATGCAGCTATACATAGTTTCCTTGATAGATAAAATAATGTGTTCAGACTCGCAAGTTGATGATCAATCACTTCATGGATGTGCCGGTGAAAAGTTGTGTTTTCATTTTCTGTAAAGAACCTTTTTTCCCCCCTTTCAGGCAACAGATTTTTGCTGCCTTCACAGAGGAGTTTCTGGCAGCACCTTTTACAGATCAGATATTCCATTTCATCATTCCAGCGCTTGCAGATGTGCAAACACTTTTCCCTTATGAACTCTTCCTGAATGCACTATTAACAGAAAGCAGGCGTTCAAGAAAAAGTGATAGAGCTCCATGGCTGTTTTACTTTGTTTTAACTGTTGGTGAAACATATTTGGGTATGAAAAATATATAATCTATTCAGTTAAAATGAATTTTTGTGTACTGTATAATATAGTTCTTTGAATTGTCATGTTACAAAAGAGAGGTGCTGCATCTGTAAGAACTTCGCCCGCGGACCCAGAAGGAGTCCATATACCATAGTATATTTTAGTATTCTTCATGGTCTGAAAAAGAAATAAAAAATGATAGTTTAAAATATGAAGATCATTAGATGTATTCTTCTTGCAGCCCATTCCAAGATTCATATAATTCTTTGCAATATAGGGCATACTTTAATTGTAAGCTTTTGAGCATGTTGTTTATTGATAAGGGATTCTTGTTGAACACTGTTATATTCAGTTATAGTATAGTATGATCTGCTTACTTTGTTTTATTTGTTTATTTGCTGTAGGATCCCTTTCAGAGGAAGGGCTACTTGTGTATTTAAGGGTACTCCAAACATTTCTTTCTCAGTTACCTGTGTCTGCTACTAGTGCACATTGTCAAGATGCAACCAGTGATTCTGAAGATGAGGATGAAGAAATCAGTAAGATGATGACCATACCTGTAAGTATTAAAGGGTTCCGCTGAATAAAATCTTATTATAGCAACACCATAGTTAAAATTGAGGAAGGCACTTTCATTGTATTCCCCTCATTTAATTTACCGCTGATGCAGTGAAACCCCGTCCTTGTTCCTCCCCCATCCCTTCTGCCCGTGGCAGTCAGCTGGCTTGCGACATTCAGGGTGCAGAAGGATGGGGGGAGGAGCGAGGACTCGGCACGCAGCCTCCCCCCTCCCTCCCCTGCTTCCTGCCTGTGGCAGTTAACTGCTTTGCGGCGTTCAGGATGCAGGGGAGGGAAGCACGCCGAGTTCTTGCTCTTCCCCCCTCCCTCCCTCCATCCCTCCTGAATGCTGCAAGCCAGCTGATTGCCACGGGCAGAAGGGAGGGGGATGAGGGGGAAGGCGCTGATCCATAGGGTCTGCCAGCGGGTAGGAGCCGCTGTGGGGTCTGGGGGGGTGGCATGGGGGGCGGCCAACTGTGGACAAAGCAGGCAGCCAAATGACATTATAGCGAAGCATTGCACAACTTTAAACAAAGCCCTGGCTGGGATGATTTAACTGGGAATTGGTCCTGCTTTGAGCAGGGGGTTGGACTAGATGACCTTCTGGGGTCCCTTCCAACCCTGATATTCTATGATTCTATGATTCTATGAAATGGAGCATGTTCTGTAATTGATCAGGGACATAAGCTTGAAACAATGTTAAGCGAGAGGACGTTAAGTGGGGAGTTACTGTATTTGTACAGCGCATAGTACAGTGAGGTCCTGGTCCATGACTTGGGCTTCTAGGCACTACAAAAATACAAATAGTAATAACCAAGAATTCTTAAAAGTACAGGAGCAGCAACACCATCATAAGACACAAATTTATATTAAAAAGTTTGTTGCTTCATAAAACATTATCTGATTAAAAAAAAAAAGAAGCCTTTAATCTTGTTTTTACAGGGGAAGGAATGGGAAGTGAATGTTGGATTCCACAGAGAAATACTTATAGAAACTGCTTACGAAAGGGTCTCAAAATAGCTTTCCACATGAAATTTTGTGAGGATCAACACACTTTTTTTTAACTTAATATACTTTCAGATTTTGCCATTTCCAAGCAAAATAAAATTCTTGAAAAAAGTGACCCATTAAAATTAATTTGGGTAGGAATACAGTATGAGATTTAGAATGATTTACTTTGATAGAAAAAGAAATGTCAGTTGACTTTCTAGTTTAATTTTGTATTTTAAAGGGGACCTTGTAGGGCTTGTATCTGATAACACTGAGTTGTCAAGGAACACAGCCATCAAATCTTCCCACTTGAAAATATTATATTCTTCCCTTGGAGAAATTTATATATTCTTCTTTGAGTGCTTGCTCATGTCTATTTCATTTTAGGTGTGTGTGCACCCATGTGCACAGTTGTCGGAGATTTCTGCCTTAGCGGTATCCGTAGGGCCGACTGTGGTGCGCCCTGGAGTGGCACTCCCATGCAGTGGTATGTCAGGTGCCGCTGGCCCTACGCCCTTTCAGTTCCTTCCTACCGTCTGTGACGGTTGGTTGGAGCGCCTTGTTTTGCTTCTCAAGAGCAGCAGTGGTTATCCATTGACTAGTTCAGTTGTTGTTGTACATAGTGTCAAAGATAGTTGATAGCGTTGGTTAGTCAGTAGAGCCCCAGTTTGAACTTTGTCCCGAGCGGGGCATGCCCCGCTCCCCCGGCTTCAAGTTGTGCACGTCATGCAGCAGGCCAAGGCTGATCAGCGATCCTCACGATAACTCTCTTAAGTGCCTGGGAGAAGGCCATACAAAAGAGAGGTGCTGCATCTGTAAGAACTTCGCCCGCGGACCCAGAAGGAGCGGGAAATCTGCTTGAGGATGTTATTGATGGAGGCTGCTCTTCGCCCGGTGTCGCAGCCCTCCACTATGGCACCTACACCTGACACTTCAGCCTTGGGATGCAGCGTACCGTCGGCACTGGACTTGGCCCTGCACCATTCCATTTCACCTGCGCCGAAGAAGAGGCTGAGGAAAAGAACCTCCTCGGCATGGAAGGAGCGGGGGCCTCGGGCAAAGGACCTGTGTTAGGCCATGTGCCCGCTGTGGGGCTTCATGTGGGTACTGCGGAGGTCAGACGTGCCAGGGACCCGTCTCCCACCCCGGGCAGCAGCAGGGGTTCCTAGCCAGTGATGGGGCCTTCAGTGCCTGAAGCAGTCCCGGCGGCTAAGGAGCAAGACCAGCAGGCTCCTCAGGTGTCACACCAGGTGACCGATACGGCTCTGCTCGCGACACCGAAGGGGAAAGCCAGCAGGGTGCTGCAGCATAGACTGGTGGAACACCTCAGATCACAGGATCGCAGGCGCAAGTCCCCATTGCTGCAACCTCAGGACCTGGCACCGCAGCCTAGCTCGCTGGCCAGACGACCTAGATCTTCATCGAGTTCCTCTCTTACTAGACGAGGGACTCCGGACTCGTGGCACCATTCTCTGTACCGCTGACCATCTGGCCATAGGTCACTTACACGCCGAACAGCCTCTCCCAGAAGGTCTCATTGTCGTCCGCCTCTGTCCTGGAGGGCTCATTTGGGATCTCAGACTGTGATTTTTAGCCCGTCACTGAGACGGGGCAACTCCCCTCCAACACGGGGGACCAAGGCGGCACGGGCTGCAGTGCCGATGCAGCAGGAGCCGTGGCCCTGCCATTGGCCATATTGGAACCCTTGGAGGGTGCTGGTGATGCTGATCCAGTACTCCCAGCCCTCCCTGGTTGCATCGGACAAACCAGCCGAGGTACTGCTGGTGCTGCAATCGGAACATGGCACTGCGGTTGAAGCAGAGCCCGCACACTGTACCCCGACACCGAGGGAGCCCTCCCTCAACAAGGGAGGGAATGACACCATCCCTCAGGCAATACAATTGTCCTCCTCATCCCCAGATGAGGCGGTGGCTGGACCCTCCCACACCAGCAGTCCCCTGGATGACTTTAAGGAGCACCAGATCCTCCTTAAACGGGTGGCTGAAAATCTTTGCTTGCAGATTGACCTCTTCAATGTCATCTCAGCCACCACACCAGCAAAAATTGCATTGGCTGTCCACCCAGCGTTACTCAAAATAGCCAAATTGGTGTTGCAAGTCCCCTTATCTATTCCGCTGATGGAATAAAGAAAACGGAAAAGAAATACTATGTCCCTGCAAAGGGTTTCAAGTATCTGTATGCTCATCCCCCTGCGGTATCATTGGTTGTGTCCGTGGTGAACGAAAGGCCACACCAGCGGAACGCTGAAAAATAAGGAGGCCAAAAGACTTGACTTATACGGCAGGAAAGTTCATTTGACAGCCAGCTTACGGTTTCAGGTCTCTAACCACCAGGCCCTGCTAGGACCTTATAAATTTAACCTGTGGGACTCCCTGAATAAGTTAATGGAGACCCTCCCACAGGAGCGTGCCCAAGAGTTTGCCATGTTGGTGAGCGAAGTCACGGTGGTGGCCCGGGAGTCCTCCACATGGCCTGGGACATGACGGACTTGGCTGCCAGGGTGGTCGCATTGGAAGTGGCCATGAGACGCAGCTCCTGGTTGCAGGCTTCTGGACTGTCCCAGGAGATGCAGACCACAATCCAGGACCTGCCATTCGAGGGTTCGGGGCTCTTTTCTGAGCTAACTGACTCTAGGCTCCATGGGCTCAAGGACTCAGGCTCACCCTCCGATCCCTGGGCTTGCACACCACTCAGCAATCCAGGAAGACGTTCCATCCTCTGTGTCCTCCTCCTCTGATGCAGTCTAGGTCCCGGGGGGCTTCCGGGTCTGACTCCTACAGGAGAAAGGAAAAGGACAAAGGATCTAAGAGATGCTACCTGTCCTCTTCCCGCCCGGCTGCCCAACCTGACCCTCCCAGAAATCAGGGAAGCCAGAAGCAGTCATTTTGAGGGTGCACTTGAGGACGGCACCCCGGCCAATGTACTGGATACAACGCTCCCTTTCCTCAACCGCTTCCGCCCCTTCCGGTCGGCCTATTCCTTTGGAACGGCTGGGTGCTAGATATGGTTTCTTTGGGCTACACCCTGCAGTTTATAGACAACTACCTCTCCAAGTCCCCTTCCCTGTCCCTCTTCAGCAACTCTTCTTACGATCAACTCCTCGTTCAGGAGGTCGAAAACGTCCTGTACCTGGGGGCAGTGGAAAAGATCCCTCGGAACCTGGAAGGCAGAGGATTCTACTCCCTCTACTTCCTGATTCTAAAGGCAAAAGGAGGCCTCAGACCCATCCTAGACCTGCATCGCCTCAACAAGTCTTTCAAGAAATTGAAGTTTCGCATGATCTCCATGGCCTCCATCATCCCATCCCTGGATCTGGGAGACTGGTTTGCTGCCGTCAATTTTAAAGGATACATATTTCCATCTTCCCAGGGCACCGATGCTTCCTCCACTTCATACTGGGACGGTGCCATTTCCAGTTCGTGGTGATGCCCTTTGGTCTCTTGTTAGCCCCGAGGATATTCACAAAGGGTATAGTGCCAGTGAATCTGAGCCGTCAGGAAGTCCAAATATACCCATACCTCGACGACTGGTTGATAAGGGGCCTGTCTCCAGCTCAGGTGTGGAGACATCTCGACCTGGTATGTTCCACCTGTTGTGACCCTGTGTTGATGATAAACGAGAAAAAGTCAACCTTAACACAGTACAATGCATATAATTCATTGGAGTGGTCCTCGACTCCACTCAGACCAGGGTCTTCCTCCCCGACACTCCGTTCCAGGCCATGGTGGACCTCATTGCGGGCCTATGGGCCCACCCGCTCACCACTGCCCAAAGGTGCCTGAGGCTGTTGGGCCCGTGGCAGCGTGTACTTACGTGTTCAGACACGCATGACTCCGCTTCAGACCTCTTCAGGCGTGGCTATCATTGGTCTGTGTTCCCAACCGGCACAGCATGCACCGGGTGGTCTGGATCCCGGACAGCGTACTGTTCCTCATATTTTGGCAGAATCCCACGTCGGTGTTGGAAGGAGTTCCCTTTGCGATCCCGGCCTTGTATTGTCTAGCCACCTGGGCGCTCTCAGCACTCACGGTCGTTGGTTCAGTTGTGATCGTTCCCTGCATGTCAATATCAGGGAGCTCAGGGCAGTACAACTAACCTGCCAAGCCTTTCTATCTCATATACAAGACAGGGTGGTCTAGGAGTTGACTGACAACACGGCTACAGTCTTCTGTATCAACATGCAGGGCGGAGCCAGGCCATCTGCCCTCTGCCAGGAAGCCCTCTGGCTCTGAGATTTCTGTCTGCAGCACGACATCCATCTTGTAGCTGCTCACCTTAATCATAGAATATCAGGGTTGGAAGGGACCTCAGGAGGTCATCTAGTCCAACAACCCCCTGCTCACAGCAGGACCAATCCCCAATTTTTGCCCCAGATCCCTAAATGGCCCCCTCAAGGATTGAACTCACAACCCTGGGTTTAGCAGGCCAATGCTCAAACCACTGAGCTATCCCTCCCAGGGACCGAGAACACTTTGGCAGATTCCCTTAGCAGGATGTTCTCGTCTCGCCATGAGTGATCCCTTCATCCAGAGGTGGTCAGTTCCATCTTCCGCAGGTGGGGAACTCCCCGGCAGAACAGGAAATGCCATGTCCTCTGCACGATTGGGGTCATGGACAGAGGATCCCTATCAGATGCCTTTCTGCTCTCGTGGTCGGGGGCGCTGATGTACGCCTTCCCTCTGGTGCTGTTGCTATCCAGGGTCCTCAAGAAGATTAAATAGGACAGAGTGAAGGTCATCCTCACACTGCTGGCATGGCCACGCCAACACTGGTTCAGCACTCTGATGGACCTCTCTGTGATGACCCTATTCCAGTTACCACTCAGGTCGGACCTGTTTTCCCATAACCACAGCAGTCTTATGCACTCCAACCTGAGGGTGTTACATCTGACGTCTTGGCTGCTGCATGGCTAAACGCACAGGAGCAGCAGTGCTTGGCTGAGGTTCAATGCGTTCTGTTGGGAAGAAGGAAGCCGTCCACCAGAGTGACCTGTCTGGCCAAGTGGAAACGGTTCGCCTGCTAGATTGCGAACAAGAATGTTGTTCCTGAGTGAGCTTCGCTGCAGCTTATTCTGGACTACCTCCTGCACCTCAAGCTCCAGGGCTTGTCCTTCTCATCAATCAAGGTCCATCTAACGGCCATCTCAGCCTTCCACCTGCTGTTCGAAGGCAGGTCGGTGTTTGCTCAGGCTAGTACAGCCAGATTCCTTAAGGGCCTGGAGCGCCTCTACCCGCATGTCAGGGACCCCGTCCCTCTGTGGGACTTGAATCTGGTACTGTCACAGCTCGTGGGTCCTCTCTTTGAGCCACTGGCTTCCTGATCCCTCCTTCTTCTCTCCTAGAAGGTCACATTCCTGCTCGCGGTGATGTCAGCCCGCTGGGTATCTGAGATTCGGGTGCTCACCTCGGAACCACCATACACTGTCTTCTACAAGGATAAGGTTAAGCTAAGGCCATACCTGGCTTTTCTTCCCAAGGTAGTTTCTGTTTCATTTGAGCCAGGACATTTACCTACCAGTCTTCTTTCCAAAGCTACATAGGTCGGAGGAGGAGCGTCAGGCTACATGCTCTGGGCATCAGAAGGGCTCTGGCCTTCTACATTGGCAGGACCAAGGTGTTCTGTAAGTCGACGCAATTATTCGTTGCTGTGGTCGACAGAATGAAAGGTCGCCCTGTACCCACTCAAAGAATTTCTTCTTGGATCACTGCCTGCATTTGCTTCTGCTATGACCGAGTGAAGGTGCCACCTCTGGTGATTGTCACCGCCCACTCTGTTAGGTCGCACATGACTAACAAGGACATCCGTAGAGTGGCCACCTGGTCGTCTGTCAACACTTTTTTGTCCCACTATGCACTGACCCAGCAGGCCTGGGACGATACTGTTTTTGGTAGGGCAGTACTACAGGCCGCTAAGCTGTGAATTCTGAGCCCACCTCCATGGATACTGCTTGTGAGTCACCTATAATGGAATCGACATGAGCAAGCACTCGAAGAAAAAACTGTTACCTGTCTTTTCGTAACTGTTGTTCTTTGAGATGTGTTGCTCATGTCCATTCCATTTTCTGTACTCCTACCCCTCTGTTGGAGTTGCTGACAAGAAGGAACTGAGAGGGCACAGAGCCGGTGGCGCCTGATGTGCCGCCTCATGGGAGCGCCACTTCAAGGGGCACCACAGCCGGCCCTATGGATGCCGCTAAGGCAGAAATCTCCGACAACTGTGCACGTGAGTGTGCACATACCTGAAATGGAATGGACATGAGCAACGCATCTCGAAGAACAACAGTTACGAAAAGGTAGGTAACTGTTTTCTCTGCCACAAATGTCTACTGTACATATTTATTGTAGGGCTGTCAAGCGATTAAAAAAATTAATCGTGATTAATCGTGCAACTAATCATGCTGTCAAACAATAATAAAATACCATTTATTTAAATATTTTTGCACGTTTTCTACCTTGTCAAATATATTGATTTCAGTTACAACACAGAATACAAAGCATACAGTGCTCACTTTATATATTTTGTTGTTACAAATATTTGCACTGTAAAAACAAAAATAAATAGTATTTTTCAATTCACCTTGTACAAGTACTGTAATGCAATCTCTTTATCATGAAGGTTGAACTTACAAATGTAGAATTATGTACAAAAATAACTGCATTCAAAAACAAAAGAATGTAAAACTTTAGAGCCTACAAGTCCACTCAGTCCTACTTCTTGTTCAGCCAATTGCTAAGATAAACAAGTTTGTTTACATTTGGAGAAGATAATGCTGCCTGCCTCTTGTTCACAATGTCACATGAAAATGAGAACTGGCCTTTCCATGGCACTGTTGTAGCCAGCGTTGCAAGATATTTATGTGTGAGATGCGCTTAATATTCATAGTCCCTTCATGCTTCAGCCACCATTCCAGAGGACATGCATCTATGCTGATGATGTGTTCTGCTCAATAATATTCCAAAGCAGTGCGGACCGACGCATGTTCATTTCCATCATCAGAGTCAGATGCCACCAGCAGAAGGTTGATTTTCTTTTTTGGTGGTTCAGATTCTGTAGTTTCTGCATCGCAGAGTTGCTCTTTTAAGACTTCTGAAAGCATGCTTCACACCTCGTCCCTCTCAGATTTTGGAAGGCACTTCGGATTCTTAAACCTTCCGTGGAGTGCCATCTCACATTGGTACCTTCTTTTAGTTTTGTGAAATCTGCAGTGAAAATTCTCTTAAAATGAACATGTGCTGGGTTGGCATCCGAGACTGCTATAACATGAAATATATGGCAGAATGCATGTAAAGCAGAGCCGGAGACATACCATTCTCCCCCAAGGGAGACAAACCATTCTCCCCCAAGAATGTTTTTGAGTGCAGTTACATTAAAAAAAAAAATCTACATGTGTAAGTTGCACTTTCACGATAAAAAGACTGCACTACAGTACAGGTATGAGGTGAAAAAATATTTAATACATTTCATTTGTTGTTCTGTTTAACTGTGTGATTAAAACTGCGATGAATCACGATTAATTTTTTTAATTGCGATTAATTTTTGAGTTCATCACATGAGTTAACTGCAATTAATCAACTGCCCTAATTTATTATATTATATTAATATTTCTATTAGCTATCAACATTTTAAAGTATACGCTGCTCCTTCCCCTCATTCATTAGTGGAACTTTAGCTCTGTAGCAAAATATATATAATACATTGACTTTATATGTCAGTCTCATTTCTTTAGGGTGCTTTCCAAGCTACTATTAACTTACTTTTAAAGATTTTTTAAATTAAAGATTTTGAAGTCTTATTTTGCATAGTTTTGATAATGTAAATGCTGGCAGATCTTTAACTAAATGTTCCATGGAAGTTTGTGGTTTGGCACCTGAAGGCTGGTTTGGTAAAAATGGAATCTAAAGGTCTGTTCAGAGACAATTTACAATAATTGATAAATACCCGACTGTATCTGACTTAAAACAGAATAGGCAAAACCTCCCCTGAGGAGACTCCACTGCTTAATAGCACTCTGCCACATAGATTCATAGATACTAAGGTCAGAAGCGACCATTATGATCATCTAGTCTGACCTCCTGCACAACGCAGGCCACAGAATCTCACGCACCCACTCCTGCAAAAAACCTCTCACCTATGTCTGAGCTACTGAAGTCCTCAAATCGTGGTTTAAAGACTTCAAGGAGCAGAGAATCCTCCAGCAAGTGACCCGTGCCCCATGCTACAGAGGAAGGCGAAAAACCTCCAGGGCCTCTTCCAATCTGCTCCGGAGGAAAATTCTCTCCCGACCCCAAATATGGCAATCAGCTAAACCCTGAGCATATGGGCATAATTCACCAGCCAGATACCAGGAAAGAATTTTCTGTAGTAACTCAGATCCCACCCCATCTAACATCCCATCACAGGCCATTGGGCCTATTTACCATGAATATTTAAAGATCAATTAATTACCAAAATCATGTTATCCCATCATACCATCTCCTCCATAAACTTATCGCGTTAAATCTTAAAGCCAGATAGGTCTTTTGCCCCACTGCTTCCCTTGGAAGGCTATTCCAAAACTTCATTCCTCTGATGGTTAGAAACCTTTGTCTAATTTCAAGTCTAAACTTCCCAATGACCAGTTTATATCCATTTGTTCTTGTGTCCACATTGGTACTAAGCTTAAATAATTCCTCTCCCTCTCCGGTATTTATCCCTCTGATATATTTATAGAGAGCAATCATATTTCTCCTCAACCTTCTTTTAGTTAGGCTAAAGAAGCCAAGCTCCTTGAGTCTCCTTTGATAAGACAGGTTTTTCATTCCTCGAATCATCCTAGTAGCCCTTCTCTGTACATCTGCCCTTCTCTTTCCCCCTCCCGCCCGTGAGCACTTTACGTATGTACGTGTGTGTGTGTGTGTATGTATGTATGGCTAGAGAGACAGTGAAAGATTTGAGTGCTCCCATCCATGGGCTAAATCATCATAGTTCAGTGATGTTTGTGGAGCTGTAATATTTCACACCGGCTAAGGATCTGGCCATATTCGTGGACATGGAAAGTAGGCATATATAGGTCTGCTCCAAAGCCCATTGAAGTCAAAGATGGTCTTTCTAGTACCTTCAGCAGGCATTGGATCAGGCACATATTGTACTGACTCATGTACCTGCCTGCATTTGGGGGGGGGGGATTAAACCACCTCCAAAATATTTTGCTGTAACCTGTGAAATGGTTTTTAATACATTTATTTTGTGGGGGAGTGAATTGGGTTAATTATAGTAAAATTCTGAAGCTTTGTTTAAAGAAACTGTAGGCTCCATAGTGTTAAAAGTTTAAGAAGTCTTCAAAACTGATTGTTTTTTGGTATATTTACAGGGTGACGGGAGAATATCAGTACAGTATATAACTGAGGAGTGTCTAAAGAAACTGGATACAAAACAGCAGACAAACACTTTACTGAATATGGTCTGGAGAGATTCAGCTAGTGAAGAAGTCTTCACGCTGATGGCATCAATCTGCCACACACTAATGGTGCAACACCGAATGATGGTGCCAAAAGTCAGGCAAGTACCAATAATATGGAACTATAACTCTGGTAGGTCTAAAACTTTGACTCTGGTTTATAGTCGCATGCAAGCCTGTAATGATGATGATCTGCTTGTCTGTCAACTTTTTGGTGTTGTGCTCAATCGTGGTATTGAAATGTATAAGAATCCTGCTTTTCATGTACTTTAGGGAGAAAACTTCTTTTGTAATGCAATACTGTGCCTGTTGAGTGTGCTTCCTGCTCATTCTGGAAAGGACCACTGCATACATAAGTGTGCACTCGTCATTTATTGTTAATGCGTTCGCCAGTAAAGTTAGCATTTCACCTGTATTTCAGTCATAGGCATCTGAAGTTGGTAGAGTATTCATGATCAGGCGCGCGCGTGTGTGTGTGTTTGGAGGAGTGTGTGGCTTCAAATCCTAAATGTAGGTGAAAATTTGGAGCTATTAATTTTGTAGAGTCCCTTTAAAAAGATTGAAAAATACAGGTAGCTATGATGAGACTTAGCTTCCTGTATTCAAAGTAAAGATCCTGATTATATTTTTATCAAATTATTTAATTCAAATGGCACATCAGTAATATTAAATAGGGCTGTCAAGCGATTAAAAAAATTAATCCCAATTAATCTTGCGATTAACCAAATAAAAGAATACCATTTATTTAAATATTTTTGGATGTTTTCTACATTTTCAAATATATTGATTTCAATTACAACACAGAATACAAAAATAATATTTATTTTTGATTTCAAGTATTTTCACTGTAAAAAAACAAAAGAAATAGTATTTTTCAGTTCACCTAATACAAGTACTATAGTGCAATCTCTTTATCATGAAAGTTGAACTTACAAATGTGGAATTGTGTAAGAAAAACCCAAAAACCTGCAACCAAATATAAAACAATGTAAAATGTTAGAGCCTGCAAGTCCACTCAGTCATACTTAGCCAATCACTCAGACAAACAAGTTTGGTTACAATTTGCAGGAGATAATGTCACCTGAAAGTAAGAACAGGCATTCACATGGCACTGTTGTAGCCGGAGCTGCAAAATATTTACGTGCCAGATGCACTAAAGATTCATATGTCCCTTCATGCTTAAACCACCATTCCAGAGGACATTCATCCATGCTAATGACAGGCTCTGCTCGATAATGATCCAAAGCAGAGTGGACCGATGCATGTTCATTTTCATCATCTGAGTCAGATGTCACCAGCAGAAGGTTGATTTTTTTTTTTTGGTGGTTCCGGTTCTGTAGTTTCCATATCTGAGTGTTGCTCTTTTAAGTCTTCTGAAAGCACGCTTCACACCTCATCCCTCACGGATTTTTGAATGCACTTCAGATTCTTAAACCTTGGGTCGAGTGCTATAGCTATTTTTAGAAATTTCACATTGGTACCTGCGTTTTGTCAAATCTGCTGTGAAAGTGTTCTTGAACATATTCTGGGTCATCATCCGAGACTGCTATAACATGAAATATATGGCAGAATGCAGGTAAAACACAACAGGAGACATACAGTTCTCCCCCAAGGAGTTCAGTCACAAATGTAATTAACACATTCTTTTTTTAATGAGCATCATCAGCATGGAAGCATGTCCTCTGGAATGGTGGCCGAAGAATGAAGGAGCATACGAATGTTTAGCATATCTGACACGTAAGTACCTTGCAACGCTGGCTACAAAAGTCCCATGCGAATGCTTGTTTTCACTTTCTGGTGATGTAAACAAGAAGGGGGCAGCATTATCTCCTGCAAACTTTAACAAAACTTGTTTGTCTGAGCGATTGGCTGAAATAGGATTGAGTGGACTTGTAGGCTCTAAAGTTGGACATTGTTTTATTTTTGAATGCAGGTTTTTTTGTACATAATTCTACATTTGTAAGTTCAATTTTCATGATGGAGATTGCACTATAGTACTTGTATAAGGTGAATTGAAAAATAGTATTTATTTTGTTTTTTACAGTGCAAATATTTGTAATAAAAAATATGAAGTGAGCACTGTACACTTCGTATTCTGTGTTGTAATTGAAATCAATATATTTGAAAATGTAGAAAACATCCAAAAATATTTAATAAATTTCAATTAGTATTTTATTGTTTAACAGTGCGAATAATCGCGATTAATTTTTTTGAGTTAATCGCGTGAGTTAACTGATTAATTGACAGCCCTAATATTAAACTATTCTGGAGTAACTAGTTTTAGTTAAAAATGTGTTCATTTACTGGTAGTAAAATGAAAATCTCTAAGTATTTTTGGTATGTATTTAAACATAATCAATTCAAACTGCATTGTAAACAATGATACACCAAACTAATTAGATTCTATCTTAGCCCAGTGGTGTTTATAGCTTTTAGAGGAAGTAAGATGTCAGTGAAACTGTGATTGCTCGATTAGGGTAATTAGCTCTTTGTAGACTAATTGCATTAGGACAGGATGTGAGATCTGAAGATCATAGTAGCAGCTGAATTGGTACGCTTGTTTTATTGTTGCAGCTAGTCCATTGCCTTGGATAATAATTACTGGATTTAAATGCATCACTGCTCTGGCTTGAATTTACTGGTAAACTGTGTGGAAAAGGTGCTTAATGAATAAAGAAGTCTTATTTTGCCTTAATTGTATGAGTAAGGCATCTGTTCCTCTGAGGAACCATAGATAGAAGTTTGTAATTATTTGTGGTAATGGATTAGGTGTTGTGCATTAATATATATGTCACAGGTTTTGTAAGATGGTTCAACAACTTAGAAATGTGCAAACCTATGTTAAATCAGTTAGAGTAACAGCTGTTCCATGCTGTAATTATTTTGGAATAGTTACTGAAAAGATGAGTTTGTCTTCTACAGAATTAAATATTAGAAACATTGATTTTTCTGTTTTCTCAGGTTATTTATTAGAATAAATATATTTTAAAGGCATATTGTCAGTCTTTCACAGCTAGTTGTTTAGCTAACTTCTTATCTGTTTATAATATCTTTCATTATTAAAACTTGATTGAAGTTGAAAATCAGAGGTTCTGATGCTGGACCCATTGAAGTTAATGATAAAGCTCGCTTTGTCTTCAGTAGGTATGGGATCAGAACCTATGTTACTTTTCTTCATTTATAATGTTAGGTTACTTTTACAGAATCCTCAACATTGAAAATAGGTTAATCAGTGTAAATGTTTAGCCTGTCGCACTTTAGGTTTCTCATGTACTAGCACAGTTCTGCTATATTTCATAAGAGCATCTGACAAACAAAACAGTAAAAACTGTCATTGATATTTTTCTCAAATATTTTCATGACATTCTTTCCATTATGTTTTAAAGCCGTCAGTCCTGTAAACACTAGCAGATGTATTCAGCTTTAAGTATGAGTAGGCCCATTGGCTTCAGTGCAGTTATTCAGAGAATTAAAGTTAAGCTCACCGATGGAGGTATTTGCAGGATTGAACTCTATATTTTTATATCTCCAGAAGATAAATACAAGCTTGATGTGTTTTTTTTATTACAGTTTTAAATGTTGCCTATAGGTTATGATCCAAAGACCATTAAAGTCCTTCCATTTGTGTTTAATAGGTTTTGGATCAAACCTGTGCTATCTGGCTGCTATGACAAATATTTGTGTGTGTGTATTGTAAGGAGATTTTGCCTATTGTTTTGAAGTATTGCATTTTGTATATTTTTCACAAGTAGTTCAAAACTTACAGGTCATTTGTTTCAACTTATGTACTATCGCTTTTTTATAGGCGATTGAGAAAAATGCTCTTCCTTGTTTTAGCATGTGTGTTACAAGTTCAGGAGTGCTGATAACTGTAGCTCTTAAGTGCCAGTTACAGATTTAGTTTCCATAACAACTTTAAACTGTAAACAAAGATTCACTTTTATAATAGTATTGTATTGTATGGCAGATTTAATGTTGCTATTAAAGCTACTCCAAAGTTTTGTCTTTTTGAGTCTGGTTTACTTAAAATACCAATTATTTTGAGTAAATAATATTTACATAATAAATTATGATTATTTTCTTGCAGAAGCCATGTTAAAATGGGAACATTGGAGGTAAACAAGAATAATGTATTCAAAATAACCTTTCATTTACAATGCATTAGATGTTCTGGGGAAAAAATTCACATTAAATTTGAAGTCTCCATTGATAAAATTAATCTGGGATCAGAATGAAAATTTTATATATTGAAAAATAGAACTCTCAAATATAAAAGTAAATCATGTCAATTAAGGCAAAGCTAGTAATGCAGGGCATTGCAAAGTGAGACAGTAAATGAAAATAATTAAATTCCACCTTTTAAAACTGAAAATATTGTTAGAACAAAAATTTAGCATAAGTTTAACTCAGATGAGTGGTAGGGAAAGAATGAATGTCTTAAGACTGTGGGGTTTTAAAAAAGCTTTTTAAAAATGTACAGTTTATTTCCTTTATAATAGAAAAATCTTACCTTACAATGTGTACATACTACATAACTCACTGGAAAGGTAATTCCTTTGCTTTCTATGGATCTTCAATGCAGCTGGAGAGATGCATTGGTTGCAAAGTATTCTAGAAACATAAGGATTGTCATGCTGGATCACACCATGGTTAAATCTAGTCAGATATCCTGTCCAACTGTGGTCAATACCAGGTACCTCAGGGGAAAGATACAAGAATCTGTGTACTAGATAGTTATGTGTGTGGGGAATGTTGCTTCCTAACATCAAAAAGAAAAGGAGTACTTGTGGCACCTTAGAGACGAACCAATTTATTTGAGCATAAGCTTTCGTGAGCTACAGCTCACTTCATCGGATGCATCTGATTCCTAACATCAAATAGACAATGGTTGTCTTCTGCCCTGAACCCATGAGGGTATATGTCCCTATTTTTCAGTCAGTCTTAACATAACTGTGGATAGTCTCATTGTCCAGAAAAATGTCTACTCTTTCTTTGACTGTTGCTAAACTCTTGATCACATTGATACTTGCTACTGTGAGTTCAATTTAATTTTACATGTTAAAAAATATTTCCTGTTATAAATTTTACATTTTGGCTGGTCAGAATCACTGAATAATCCCTTTGTTCTGTAGTATGAGAGATGTTAAATAGGAATTTCTCTATTCCTTCCCCCCACACCATATCCATGTCCCTTTTATTCCTCTCTTCTTTAAACAATCCTAAACTTTTCAGTCTCTTCTTATGCAGAAGCCTTCCCATGTATCATTCTCTAATAATCGTAATAATTTTAGTTGCCTATTTCTGGGCCCCATTTATTTCTGCTTTGTCTCTTTTTAAGATGGCATGATCTGAACTGAACTTCACATAGCAGCAACTGAGAAGTAAAATATGATTTACTGCTTTCATTCTCCTTCTTAATCATATATATAAGAGAGAGAACTGTAGCTTTTGAAGGTTAAGTCGTCACTTATACTTTACCCACTATCCATTACCTTTATGATAGTTGCTTTTGTATAGTACATCTATTTAGGTGCAAATTAATTTATTTTTTCTATTTTACCTAGTATTAGAAACTGATAAAATGTACTTAAATACAACATATCCTATTCTACAGTAATTAATTAGCATGTAAATACGTTCATGCGGAGACCAAGGAAGAAGGAGGTACGCCTCGGGGCCCTATTTCACCCCAGGGTGTTCACTACTTCCCACCACCCAACACAGATGTAATGAGGTTAAGTGGTGTCCGTATAAAATAAGTAAGAACTATTAATTATTCCTCAAGGAAAGCTTTTAATGATTTTCTACTATAATAACAGCATAAACAAAACAAGAAAAGAAAAACCAAAGACCAACACTGAATAAGAATTAATACAAAAGGCAGATTATACTGAAGACAAGCACAAGTACAAGTAATATTGTGGACCATTTGCGAGTTCCTGAACAGTGACTCTACATATGCTGGTCCTGGCATGTTATAATAAAAGCCCAAAAGACAAGCATAGGTAAAACAATTATTCACCAGCCCTATATTTCTGGTGTTTTTAAAGGCAACATAAAGCTGATGAACAACAGCGCTACATGCATTTGCTAGGACTACGTAAAAGACCAGCAATAACACATGCAAAGCTATTATGCATCAGCCATCTACTATTGATTTTATACTATGGTATCGATACGACTATGATCAATTCAGCTTGAGCGACCAGACTTTTTTACTCCATAGACTTACCCTGCATTTGTCCGAAAAATACGTTACCCTTCAGTCGGCCGTTTTCCGCACTGACCAGACAGACAGTCGAGAAGTGCACGTCCCTTCGGTTCAGGGGGTATGGGTCAGGTACCACCGACGACACACACACACTTTTGTGTCTTCTCCTTTTCATCTGGTCTCACGGCCATGTTTTAGAACAGACAAACCAATCAGGGTGGGCCACATCGTTTATGTGGTTGCCATCGTATAATTGATGCATAATTAATTTTCGGCCTATCTATTTTCTGTAGCCAACCAGATTTTGAATGTGGGTAATTTTGGATTGATAAGTACATAGGAGTCAGCATAAATCGCTATCTGATCGCCTCGTTTCCTGACCACAAGTCACGAGTATAAGCGTTATTTTTTGCAAGGCTTGCATTTTGCAGAATATGGAAGTTTGAGGCCTAACATTTGAAATACTTCTGTTTTGTTCAAGCTTGACATGACAGTTGTTCAGTTTATTCACAGTTCATATATTCTGCATTAACATAGGTGCATTACAGAATCATGTAGTTGAACAGGTCCCTCCGAGGAATTTACTATCTAAATTGGGTAGATGTGAACAAGCCCAATTAAAGGAAGAAACATAAATGTTGGAAGACATAGTCATAGTCAATCAATGTTGGGAAACCAAATGAGATACAGGGTGAAATACTGACTCTATCAGAGTCAGAGAGAGGTATGCCATTGACTTCAGTGGGTCCAGGGTTTCATCCATTGAGTGTTAAGTTTATATGTAACTTGATAATTTCCTTTATTGGATATTATAAGAAGACCTGACAAGATAACTGAGTCATACACAGCACACACCTGTAACTGCTGATCTAGGAGGGATTTTGAAGGCTCTTTGTTGTAAATGTTGCATGCTCAATGACTTATTTAGGCCATTTATGCAGGTACTTTACTTTTAAGCGTCTGAGTCATGTCACTGATTTCAAAAATAGTCTGGTTGCTACACAAAATGCTTAAAATTAAGCACTTGTGTAATATTTTCAGGATCAGGGCCTTATTGATTAGCAGCCTTCTGGCTGTTTTGTGTAGGGCAATTGCTAATTTAAGTAAAACTGCTTCATAATAACAATACATTACTACTGTTTGACTTTCAAAACACTGCTAATCTTCTCACATGGGCAGATGAGTTGGAAAACTGACATTGTAGTGTAATGTTAGCAGTCTGCTTTCACGTGTAAAGGGAAGTTATTTAGTATTTCCACATGGCTACCTTTGTATATCTTTCTGGGAGCTTTCTTATTTTAACAGGCACATTTTGGATTTATTTCTTGTATTTGCTGTTATGTTTTTTCTATGAGTTAGCACTATTGCATTTATTTTTTTAAAAACCTTTTTACCTTATCCGCATTATGCCATTTTGTTGTTATATATATTCAGAAAAAAAGATAGAAACACAAAGCAGTTTTCATTTGCAGTTTTATGCCAGAGGAGTTGTATGGCTCATTTAATGGTACTCACATATGCTATTTTCTACCTGTGACACCTGGCAGTTCGTAGGAAGTGTCAAAATACACTGCTCCTGCAATAGTGACCTTTACTAGACTGTATGAGCTTGTCTCATTCTATTGTATTCTCTTCATTAACTTAAATGGTCTCAGTGGGAAACTGGGCTCAATTTATGACCTAGACTGAAAATCTTGCCTTTAACTAATTAACTTATAGTGGTGCCTCAGCTAAATAAAGCTTAATGGGTCATTTAATTTATCCAATTGCACAGAAGGAATTTGACACTTTTTTAAAACCAAGGGTGCCCAAAAATACCTTTTTAATAAATACATATAAATCATGTGCCCTTTGTGAACAATTAGATACCTGCAGAGAGAAACTGCAGGGTTCCCTGTAAATGATCATTATGTACTTAGATATAGCAGTAGAGATCATTTGATTTAACATGTTGAAAATAGATATAGCAAAAGTCATTGCATTAGATTTAACTCCTAAGTGCTAAATTATGAGAACATTAGTTGTACCTAAGGTTGAGTTGGTTGATTTTTTGCACTTGAAGCAGGGATTCAATCTCTTTATTATATAGAAAATACCACATCTCCTCCTAAAAGTTACAGCACTCACTTTGAATATAATATGAATTTTCTGAAAATATACCAATGCATCTGTTAGTCAGTCTGTTAGTTATCCCTTTTAGAAAAAAATTTAATTAAAAGATTTTGTATACCTTCCCTGTCTCCCCCTCCCCCACTCACCCAATGCGCGCACACGCACAATAATCTCAGTAATGGAACAGATAACAGAGAGAGGGATTTTGAAGAACAGAACAGGAGGCAAGAGAAGACTTGGGTGTTAACTTGCGGTTGCTTTGCACTGTTCCAGAGTGGCATAAATCAGCCAGGGAGTGAATCCAACTATAGAAGTTAAAATAAAAGATTTAATATTGATGTATTATACCATTAGAATTGGTAATATTCTTTGATTTTATTGTTTTAGTGTTCATGTACATTTAATTTAAAAAAATGATGGGGGCAGAGTTAAGGTGGTTTAAATTCCCTAACTGTTCATTTTCATATCCGAATTACTTGGATTTCTTTTAAATTTACCTGTAACTCTGAATTTACTGGATTTGTAGCGTTTGGTTTGGAGGATAATTACAACATCACTGAAATGTATTTTACCTGAATGATATGTACATTTAACCTTAACTCAATTTTGATGTGTTTTTGTCCAGGAATAGTGACTTCAAGATTACATTAAACACAGACTGAACAAGAACAACTAGAGTGTGTTATGTGTCTCTTTAGCTCTTAAATTTTTCCGTGACCGATAATGTACACCAGGAAAGACCAGAAGAATTTAAAAGAACAGCTATTTTTGGAAACCTTTACAAAGAACAGAATTCTTGAAAGCCTTATTTGCATTTGTTATTTACCTTAAATAAAATTATTGCCTTCTACTTTGAGAGCAGGTTTCAGCACTAATTACATACGTTTTATGGCCGCTCCTTTGGTTACAATGGATGACGCTTCATTGGAGTCACACAAAAGTAAAACTGTTGTAACATGGTGAATCAAGCCTTGTTTATTGGGCTAACGGCTGTTTTGTGGTAATGGCTAAGAATCCAAAGCATAGAATATCAATATTTCACAAGTGCAGGACATATCTGTAAAATATAATGAGTGATACAGTAAAATCTTCAGTCCTATCTATGTTAAGTTAGAAGGGCTGGTTTTCAGAGGTTCTCAACATCTGCAGCTCTCTGTTGATCAGTTGGAGCTATGGTTGCTTACCACTTTAGAATTCAGACCATAATATTTACCAGTTGCTCCAGTTGAACCTGTGAATCATTTGGGTGAAGTTTTCAGAGTTCTGAAAGATGGATAAAACTGAGGCAACTGTTATTATTCTAAGCTCTTAAAGTTTTCCTATTTTTTAGAAATACTACTGAACATTGCCAGAACAAATGAAAAAGCGAATTACATTACGATAGGAAGTCCAGTATCCATGATGTTTGTTCATTTCAACTAAAACTAGTACATAATTTCCTGGGATGATTGTAAAATTAACAGGTTTTTACTTGGATGTCCTAGGAGACCTAAAGGCACTCTGCCAAATAGCTTTTCTTTTTGAAGCTGAGGCCAGGAACTGAAGGTCATTGCACAAATTCCTCTGCTTTGAAACCAAGACATTCAAGTTAATGTCATTTTAGATATTTCAGTGTTAAAAGAGAAAATACCTGTTCTTTATTTAAATAATTTAATAAGTCTCCAGTGACTAATAATGCATAATTTCCCCTCAAATATCAGAATAATATGAATCTGGAAGAAAGTAAAATTATTGAGTCCCAATATGAGTGGATAAAAATAAATGATTTTAAAAAAATCTAATTTTTTTGAAATTTTAATCTAATTTTTATATAAATTAGATGTTTAAAAAATTAAATATATATATTTTAATAATTAAATTTGAAATTGACCACCTATGTTAAAACTAGGGTTGTCAAGCAATTAAAAAAATTAATCGCGATTAGTCGTACTGTTAATAATAGAATACCATTTATTTAAATATTTTTGGATGTATTACAACACAGAATACAAAGTGCACGGTGTCCACTTTATATTTATTTTTATTACAAATATTTGCACTGTAAAAAACAAAAGAAATAGTATTTTTCAATTCACCTTGTACAAGTACTGTAATGCGATCTTTTTATCATGGAAGTTGAACTTACAAATGTATTATGTACAGAAAATAACTGTATTCAAAAATGAAAACAACGTAAATCTTTACAGCCTCCAAGTCCACTCTGTCCTACTTGTTGTTCAGCCAATCGCTCAAACAAGTTTGTTTATAACTGCAGGAGATAATGCTGCCCTCTTCTTGTTTACAGTGCCACCTGAAAGTGAGAATAAGCGTTCGCATGGCACTGTTGTAGATGGCATCGCAAGATATTTACATGCAAGGTGTGCTAAAGATTCATATATCCTTTCATGCTTCAACCACCCTTCCAGAGGACGTGAGTCCATGCTGATGATGGGTTCTGCTCAATAATGATCCAAAGCAGAGTGGACCAACGCATATTCGTTTTAATCATCTGACTCAGATGCCACCAGCAGACCGTTGATTTTCTTTTTTGGTGGCTCGGGTTCTGTAGTTTCTGCATTGGTGTGTTGCTCTTTTAAGACTTCTGAAAGCATGCTCCACACCTCGTCCCCCATTTTGGAAGGCACTTTAGATTCTTAAACCTTGGGTCAAGTGCTGTAGTTATCTTTAGAAATCTCTCATTGATACCTTCTTTGCGTTTTGTCAAATCTGCAGTAAAAATGTTCTTAAAATGAACAACATGTGCTGGGTCATCATAGAAGACTGCTATAACATGAAATATATGTCCGAATGTGGATAAAACAGAATAGGAGACATACCATTCTCCCCCAAGGAGTTCAGTCACAAATTTAATTAGCACATTTTTTTAATGAGCATCATCAGCATGGAAGCATGTCCTCTGGAATGGTGGCCAAAGCATGAAAGGGCATATGAATGTTTAGCATATCTGGTACGTAAACACCTTGCAGTGCTGGCTACAAAAGTGTCATATGAAGGCCTGGTCTCACCTTCTGGTGACACTGTAAATAAGAAGCAGGCAGCATTATCTCCTGTAAATGTAAACGTACTTGTTCATCTTAGTGATTGGTTGAACAAGAAGTAGGGCGAAGTAGACTTTCAGCTCTAAAGTTTTACACTGTTTTGTTTTTGAGTTCAGTTATGTAAAAAAAAAAAAATCTACATTTGTAAGTTGCACTTTCAGAATAAAGAGACTACTATGGTACTTGTATGAGGTGAATTGAAAAATACTATTTTGTTTACATTATTTTTATTTCAAATATTTGCACTGTAAAAATGACAGTGAGCACTATATACTTTGTATTCTGTGTTGTAATTGAAATCAATATATTTGAAAATGTAGTAAAACATCCAAAAATATTTAATACATTTCAGTTGGTATTCTATTGCTTACCAGTGTGATTAAAACTGCGATTAATTGCGATTAATTTTTTTGTTAATCATGAGAGTTAACTGTGATTAATCGACAGCCCTAGTTAAAATGTAAATCTACTATAACCTACTAAAATCATTTAAATTAAAAATGTGCTGTCAATGACCCCTCCTCAAATTTAAATGAGTTAAAGGATCGTGCTTTTTAAATTTATACAGAATTGGGGGAAAACATCTAACTTTTGAGGTCAACTCAAGCTTTTTAAATATGCCACAATGTCATGTATTATATTAAGTATCTGTCTGTTGTTGTCCGGCAACGCCAGAAGGAGGACAGGAGACACTGGGTGTATTTTAATTAGGCCGCAACTGTATTCCTAAATATCTGTAAGTACCTGGTAGATAAGTGTCCAGTGCAGGTAATTCCATAATTGTTTACATATACCTGGAGAGGCTGCTGCCAGCCCTCTGCCTTTACCATTCCTGGTCCCCAGCCATCCTGCTGCTGGGACCCCCCCTTGAATGAGGACTAAGTTGTGGGTTGGCTCCCTGCCATAGGAGCCACAAACACCGTTTCTGCTCCTTTAAAGAACAGCTCCCTTATCCTTTACTAATCCATTTAATGAGATCACTGTATCACTTCCCTCCGGAGTACCTATACTGGGACACTGGCCACAAGGAGGCACCAGCAATTAGTTTGGAGTTTAAAAAGCAGAAAAGCTTATTTTCCCATTCCAATCTATGAATAAAAAACAGGTGAGAAAGAATCAGACCTATTAATTCTAGAAACTTGAAGGACATGGGGCCAAATTTCAAATATATTTAAGCACCTAAAGAGGCAGACAGTAGTAGGATTTTTCAAAAGCACTTAAGCAGATTTGGCTCCTAACTCCCATTGATTTCAGTTCCCATTGATTTCGGATACCTAAGCTGCTTAGACGCTTTTGAAAATCCACTAGGCACCTCTCTACATCTTTAGGCACCGAAATAGATTTGAAAAGCTGGCCCAGGGTGACCAAAACCAATGTGTCAATTCATTAACTACAGATAATACTTCCTTTGTGTAATAAATCAGTTAATTTTAAATGCAAAACATGTTTAATTTATGTTCCCTTCTGTATCTAGTGGAGTTAAGGTAGTTTTATTTAACTAACAAATAGCCATATTAAAAGGGCGGTGCTGTACAATTTATTGAATTCCAGTGTCCACCCAAACACATCTTGACACAAATCATGAGTACAAAACTATCATGTAGTAAATAAGAAATGCCATTCACCAGTTTCTAACATAACATAAAAATATGTAAAAAGTATGTTAAGTTATATGATTACTTAAATCAAAAAGAAGTACCAAATCGAATGACTATCTTTAAATATAGCCAAATAAAGATAATGGATTTCAACAAGGCAGACTTTAGCAAACTCAATTCCATAGGAAACAAGTCTAAGAGAAAAAAGTTGGTAATTTTTTTAGAGAGACATTATTAAGGGCACAAGAGCAAACTGTCTAAGTGCATAGGAAAGATGGGTAAGAGGGAAGGTAGGTAGGTAAAAGACAACCCTGGCTTAACTAGGAGATCTTCCTTGACCTGAAACTCAGAAAATAGTCATACAAAAAGTGAAAATGAGGTCAAATTATGAAAGATAAATATGAAAAAACAACACAAGCATGTAGGACCAAAATGTAGAAAGGCCAAGACCAGATTAAACTAGTTAGGGACATAAAGGATGGTAAGAAAACATTTTACAAATATGCTAGACAAAAGAGGAAGACCAAGGACAGGGTAGGCCCTTTAGTCAGTGACGAGAGAGAGACAATATGAGAAAACGCAGCAATGGCTGAAGCGTTAAATGCCTTTTTTTCCTGCCAGTTTTCACCAAATATTTTTTTAGTAGTGATTAGATGACTAACATAGTGAACATCAGTGTAAATGGGATAGCATCTGAGGATAAAACAGGAAAAGAACAAGTTAAGAATTACTTAGTCAAGTTAGATGTCCTCAAGTCTGCCAGGCCTGATAAAATACATCCTAGAATAGTTAAGGGACAGGCTGAAGAGATTTCTGACCCACTAGCGATAATCTTTGAGAAATCATGGAGGATGGGAGAGATCCCAGAGAACTGTCAAAGGGCAGTATAGTACCTATCTATAAAAATGAGAATAAGGACAACCCAGGGAATTATAGGCTGGCTAGCTTCTCTTTGGTGCTCAGAAAGATAATAGAGCAAATAATCAGTTTGTAAGCACCTAGAAGACAATATGGTAATAAGTAATAGTCAACATGAATGTGTCAAGAACAAATAATGTCAAACCAACTTAATATCCTTTGAGAGGATAACAAGCCTTGTGACTAGGGGAAAGCAATAGATGTGATATCTCTACTTTAGAAAGGCTTTTGATAGTGTCTCCTATGATGATTCATCAACAAACTAGAGAAATGTAGCATAGATAAATCTACTGTAAGGTTGGATGCACAACTGGTTGGAAAAGCATACTCAAAAAGTAGTTATCCATGGTTCACAATTAAGCTGGAGGGGCGTATCGAGTGGGGTCCCATAGGGATCATTCCTGCGACCTATTCTATTCGGTGTCTTCATAAATGATTTGGATAATGGCAGAGAGAGAACACTTATAAAGTTTGCAGATGCTCCCAAGCTGGGAAGGGTTACAAGTGCTTTGGAGGACAGGATTAGAATTCAAAATGATCTTGAGAAACTGGACAAATGGTCTGAAGTAAATAAGATGAAATTCAATAAGGACAAAGGCAAAGTAGTACTCTTAAGAAGGAATAATCAATTGCACAAATACAAAAAGGGAAAATGACTGCCTAGGAAGGAGTACTGCAGAAAAGGATCTGGGGATTAAAGTGGATCACAATTTAAATATGAGTCAACAAAGAGTAAGTGGACACAGGTCAGACATCAAGAATTATAACATTCAAAAACCAGGCGGAGAACACTTCAATCTCCCTTGACACTCAATTACAGACCTAAAAGTGGCAATTCTTCAACAAAAAAAACTTCAAAAACAGACTACAACGAGCAACTGCAGAACTGGAATTAATTTGCAAACTGGACACCATCAAATTAGGCTTGAATAAAGACTGGGAGTGGATGGGTCATTACACAAACTAAAAACTATTTCCCCATGCTAATTTTCCCCCCTACTGTTACTCACACCTTCTTGTCAACTGTTTGAAATGCGCCATCCTGATTATCACTACAAAAGTTTTTTTTCTCCTGCTGATAATAGCCCACCTTAATCGATTTGTCTCATTAGAGTTGGTATGGCAACCCCCATCTTTTCATGTTCTCTGTGTATATATCTATCTATATCTATATATATCTTCCTACTGTATTTTCCAGTCCATGCATCTGATGAAGTGGGTTTTAGCCCAGGAAAGCTTATGCCCAAATAAATTTGTTAGTCTCCAAGGTGCCAAAAGTACTCCTCGTCCCTCCTGTCAGAGGGGGGGTGCAATGCAATGAAGTTTGAGAACCCCTGAGTTAGACAAACACCTGTGAGGAAATGGTCTAGATAATACTTGACTAAGTATTAGTCCCCAGTGCAGGGGACTAGACTAGATGACCTATTGAAGTCTGTTACAGTCCTACATTCTATGACTCTGTGTTTGATTGCAGATCAGCATGTTTAATGGTTATACCAACCAAAGAGAATGAATCTATGAAAATAACTACAAAAGTACAAATGCAAAACAAGGTTTAAAAATTAACTATTTAAATCAAGGTTTCCTGCTTGCTGATTTAACTCATGATTAAAATCCATATTTGAACACAAGGGGCTCCTTGCATTCCTTCATCTCTCCCCCCCTCCAGCTCCTTGTGTTCCACCTTCCCATTCCATTCTATTTCAAGGACTCCCTGCAACCCCCCTTCTTTTAGTTTTTTGTATTTTCACCAAAATCAATAGGATTTTGCTCATTGATGCCTAAAACAGTCCCTGAAATTTCACAGTTCTCATATTACAGATAGACCTGGGTTTTAACCATAAAATCCCCTTACCACCCACACAGAAAATTGTCTCACCTGGGTTTGGAGGTGCTTTAAATCAGGCTAGCTGGCTATGGATTGTGGTGGGTGGGTTAGAACCTGGACTCCATTTTAACTTGGACTCGACCCTGCCAAGTACAGTAAAAGCTTTTTAGTCTGGAATGTTGGGGCAATGGGGCAGTGCTGGTAAGTGAAAAATTCTGTTTTACTAAGAGGAAGAGAGTTTGGGTGCAAGGCTGGGGGTTGGAGCACGGGAGGGGTTTCAGGGTGCCAGATTCAGGGGGCGCTCACCTTGGGTGGCTCCTGGCAAGCAGTAGATCTGTCAATTCTGTTCCTAGGCAGAGGCGTGGCTAGGCAGCTCTGCCCCTGCCCTGCCCCACCCCGAGCACTCGCTCCGCACCTCCCATTAGCTGGGAACTGTGGCCAGTGGGAGCTGCGGGGGCGGTACCTGCGTGTGGGGGCAGTGCGCAGAACTGCATAGCCTCGCCTCCACCTAGGAACAGAAGGGACAGGTTGCGTTTGCGGGGAGCCGCCCAAGGTGAGCGCCCCACAGATCCAGCACCCCAAAACCCTTCTTGTGCCCCAACCCTCTGCCCCAATCCCCCCTCCTGCACTCAAAATCTCTCCCAGAGCCTGCATCACACACCCCCTCCTGCACTCTGAACCCCTTGTGGCTTTTCCTCCGCCTAGGAGCAGCAGGACATGTTGCCAGGTACGGAGCCTGTTAGCCCCGCGGAACCAGACTATAAATTGGACTTTCTCTGAAGTTTAGGAATGCCGGTTTATAGATCATTTCCAGATCTACCAATTCAATACAATGATGTAACCAGGTACCACAGCCCAGGACCTCTACAACTCAAGGCTTAATATTTGGATGGGTATTGAATGTGGAGTGCTCATGTTAGGTAGTGGTCCACTCCATCCTCAGACAAAGCAGGAAAGATTCTATCAGGAGCTGCTATTCAGCCAAATAGAAATGTTTCTCTTCTGGGGCACAACAGCACCAGTTTTCTCCAGAGTCTACTGGGATTCCTGTTTATTCTAGATTACCTACTCACCCTTAAGAACTTGGGCACCTCTGCCAGTTCTTTACAGGTCCACCTCACAGCCATCAGTGCCTTTCGTTCTCCAGTTGAGGCTCATACTGTCAGTACCTATGCAACAATAAGTAGATTCCTGAAGGGATTCATTAGAACTTCCCCACCAGTGTTGAGACCAACATTAAAATGGGACCTCACTCTCTCTCATCCTTTCAGTTCTCAACACCTCCTTTCAAACAGCCACCTGTTCTGTGTCCCATTTTTCAATGAAAGTTGCCATCTGAGTCCGCATCACATCAGCCAAAAGGGCGAGCAAGCTGGGAGCACTTACGACAGATCAGTCAAATACCATTTTTCATAAAAAGGTCTCTCTTTGCCTCGAACCAGTATTCATCCCTAAAGTAATTTCGAATCAAACCATCCACTTACTGGTATCTTTTCCGAAACTGTATTCTTCTGATGAAGAGAGAAGACTTAACATAAGAACGGCCATACTGGGTCAAACCAAAGGGCCATCTTGCCCAGTATCCTGTCTTCCGACAGTGGCCAATGCACAGAGGGAATGACAGGTAATCATCAAGTGATCCATTCCCTGTGGCTCATTCCCAGCTTCTGGCAAACAGAGGCTAGGGACACCATTCCTGCACATCCTAACTAATAGCCATTGATGGACCTATCGTCCATGAATTTACCTAGTTCTTTTTTGAACCCTGTTCTAGTCTTGGCTTTCACAACATCCTCTGGCAAAGATTTCCGCAGGTGGACTGTGTGTTGTGTGAAGAAATACTTCCTTTTGTTTGTTTTAAACCATCTGCCTATTAATTTCATTTGGTGACCCCTAATTCTTGTGTTAGGAGGAGTAAATAACACTTCCTTATTTAGTTTCTCCACACCAGTCATGATTTTATAGATCTCCATCATATCCCTCCGTAGCCGTCTATTTTTCAAGCTGAAAAGTCCCAGTCTTATTAATTGCTGCTTATATGGCAGCCGTTCCATACCCCTAATAATTTTTGTTGCCCTTTTCTGAACCTTTTCCAATTCCAATATATCCTTTTTGAGATGGGGCGACCACATCTGCATGCAGTATTCAAGATGTGGGTGTACCATGGATTTATATAGCGACAATATGATATTTTCTGTCGTCTTATCTATCCCTTTCTTAATAATTCCCAACATTGTTTGCTTTTTTGAGTGCTGCTGCACATTGAGTGGACGTTCTCAGAAAACTAGCAATGACACCAAGATCTACAATGACACCAAGATCTCTTTCTTGAGTGGTAACAGCTAATTTAGACCCCATCATTTTATATTTATAGTTAGGATTATGTTTTCCAAAGTGCATTACTTTGCATTATCAACATTAAATTTCATCTGCCATTTTGTTGCCCAGTCACCCAGTTTTGAGAGATCCTTTTGTAACTCTTCACAGTCTGCCTGGGACATAACAATCTTGAGTAGTTTTGTATCATCTGCAAATTTTGCCAACTCAGTGTTTACATCTGTTTCCAGATCATTTATGAATTAATCCCAGTACAGACCCCTGGGGGACACCGCTATTTATCTCTCTCCATTCTGAAAAGTGACCATTTATTCCTACCCTTTGTTTCCTATCTTTTAACGAGTTACCAGTCCATGAGAGGACCTTTCCTCTTATCCCCGACAGCTTACTTTGCTTAAGAGCCTTTGGTGAGGAACCTTGTCAATCCTCACCAAAGGCTCAACCTGATAATCTAAGTCCACTATATCCACTGGATTCTCCCTTGTCCACATGCTTGTTGACCCCCTCAAAGAATTCTAGCATATTGATGAGGCATAATTTCTCTTTACAAAAATTATGTTGATTTTTCTCCAACAAATTACTCCCTATACATGTCTCTACAGAGAATGAAAGCAATTAGAAAGATACCTAGACAAGTGGTTTTAAATCTTTTTTCATTTGCGGACCCTTACAAATTTTTTGAATGGAGGTACAGACCCCTTTGGAAATATTTGACATGGTCTGTGTACCCCTAGGATCTGCAGATTACTGGTTGTAAACCACTGACTTAGACTATTTGTTGTCCTGGCAGAGCAATCAACGGGTCAACCACTGTCTGCACAGAGACTCTCTAAGTGAATGTCAGGCTGCATTATTCTTCTCTACCATCTAGCACGTATTTTTCCTCCTCTCACACTCTCCCCCGACAGAGGTGAAAGCCCATTCCACCAGAGTGTAAGCAACCTCTGCGGCATCTCTGCAAGATGAACCATTGCTAGATATATGTAGAGTGACTACCAGGATTTCCATCCCCACCTTTACAAAACATTGTGCATTGGTGCAGATGACTTTTACAGATGCAAGAAAACTACAGGCCTGTGGGAGTGGCAGTATTACAGACTTCCATACCATCTGGATCCTCGCACCCCCTCCTGATTGACTGCTGCTAACTAATCTCCCACATGTAGAATTCACATAGGGATCATCAATTGAAGAAGAAATGGTGATTACTTACCTGTAACTGGAGATTCTTCAAAGGATGATACTTTTAATCTGTGAAAGGGCACGCCAAGTTTTAATTACATCTGTAAAATACTTGAGGGCCATTTTCTGCCTTTAAATGTATATGCACTGGCGGATGCAACTCTTCTTAAATTAAAAGGAGAATACTTGTATATCTGAGAACAAACGTTGTCCCTTGGATTTAATTGTTATGCTAGATTCTAAAAAAGGAATGTATTTAATTCCATAACTTGCACCTGAACACACACACAAATAAGTGTACTAGATTTTTTAAACTAATTATTATTTTTGTGGAGATTAGCTATTCATAAGACGTTTTAATCTATTTTCAGATAAAAATTTTGTACTTTAAAACCATCTATATCAATTTTGCTTTGCTAATTAAGATTAATTAAGCCACACAGAGTGACCTGTCAGTTTCCCACCTCACCATTATAATGTTATTCATAAAGTAACTCAGAGGTTTGAAGTGTGTAATGTTTGTTTAATGTGTGCCTCATTCCTTTGTACAAATTTGGGCCTCAGTACTGCAATGTGATGCAGGTTTTAATGCAGGGTCTACCTGTGCACTTCTCATTGCAGAATTGCTGGATTTTACCTTATGGCATTATTACTCCCTTTCTTTAACAGTTAAAAATCTTTGTAATGTTTATATATATATATATATATTACAATTACCTTAATTTATATTTCTTTGTACATCACTTTGGGGAATGCTTGATTTGAAAGGCATGATAGAAATATTGTGGTTTTCTTGTGCAACAACCTTCATTTGCTTCAGTAATATATTTGCTTTTTCTCTTTTAGGCTTCTTTACAGTTTAGCATTTAATGCCAGATTCCTGAGGCATCTTTGGTATCTAATCTCTTCAATGACTACACAAATGATTACAGGGTATGTATTATATCATTTCTATAATTGAGCTCTTTTCATAATATAGCATGTCTTATGAAAAGGAAAAGAGAATTAATGGTATGGTGGACAAATATGATGGAAGGAAAAACAAACCAAAAACCAAACAAAACCCTAAAGTTTTCACTTAGTTCTTACTCAGTCAAAACTTCAATTGACTTCAATTGACTTAGTCTTTATTTAGAATAAAAATAAAAATGGCTTTATTATTTTAAAAATATTGATGATGACATTTGAAGTTTTGTTGTTGTTATGCCAGTTCCCGTGATCAAACATTAAAAGTACTTTCTAGACAAATTGAAGCAGGAATCTAAGAAGAGCTCTGCCCCATATGTGGGTTCTTCTCAACCTGAGGAATGTCAGACTAGTCTAGAGGCCAGATACACAGGATAGAGATAGTGAGCAGTGGAGAACAGTATATCCCTGGATCCACACCCTAACTCCCTTTGTAGATGTGCTCCTGTGATTATAGGTAAAATGGCAGATGGCTCATTAGCAGCCATTTGCCTTCCTGCTCTTCCCCCACAATGTTCCTTGATGCCACCAGGTTTTAGGAGCAGTTTGTGTGTGCAGGTTGTTATTAACACTGGTTATATTTAAAAAGTTGTTTAAACACCCATAACGGTGTTCTAAGTTTATGTTCTAATTTTGTGCAATAGAATATTTTTCATAATGGCAATGCAAGTATACTAAAAGAAACAATTTTAAATAAATTGGAAAAATATAACTACACTTCAGGGTTTACATTATTATGTATGATAACTGAAGAGGAGTCTAAACCAGTCAGAATGCAGCAAATCTATGCAGTTATTAATGCATAAATGTGTAATTCGTGCCCTAGTTACATAATTCTCTGATAAGGGCTGTGTGGCTTGTTTTTCAATACTGGTACAGTATTTATAATCCCATAATCTGGTTGACAGCTATTTTCCAGAGTGCAGAGATTTATAGCATCATTGCACAAATGTTTATCAATATCCATACTTTCTTCTTCTAGTGATTGTACATGTGCATTCTGCTTTTTGCGTGCACAGGTGCTGGAAATTTTTCCCCTCAGTGGTACCCATCAGGATGGCTCAAGCACCCTCTGCTGCCATGCGCCGCTGCTGTCGGTATAAAGAGCCAACTGACCCCAAATTCCCTCAGTTCTTTCTTACTGCCCATAGTGACCTCTGGTTCTGTTCTTCTTGCATTTGCAAATTCTCTCAGTGAACTGTGTTCTCTTGTATTATAAATAGTTAGTGTGATAAAGATTATTAGTATTTAGTTAGATTTTTAACTAACAATTCCTCTTTAACAATTCCTGGTGCGCCTTATAGTCATATTTTCTAAGCATGTAATTGCTTTATTTCAGTTCGTATCAGTTTCCAATTGCAGTGTAGTACTTATATTCAAAATATTTCATTATTCTGTGCTACCAGTCCTTTCTCCAGAGTCATGCTGCATGCTGGTGTATCTTTTATGCCTATTCTCAAGATGCATTTAATTACCATAAAACATAAGAGGACTCTTCATATAGGGTCATAGTAGTTAGAGGTGGAAAAGACCTTTTAGGCTATCAGGTTTATCTCATGGATGAAGGATGGTATTGTGGCTAAGGCCCAAGACTGGGGTGTTAAAGATCTGAATTCTGTTTCCAGCTGTAACAGTCTTTTTGTGTGGTAGCGTGCAAGTCACTTAATCTCTTTTTCCCTCTGTTCTTCATTTCTAAACCAGAAATAAGACACAATTCTAAAATAGAGATAACACAGGGGTGTGGTAATTGTATTTGTTAAGCACTCAGATACAAAACGGTGACAGCCTATAAATAATCATTCCATCTTGCTCAGGCAGGATATAGTTTCCAACAGAGGGCATATAAGATGTTAAACTAAGACTAAGCTTTATTAGCTTGTGTGCCTCATCTAGTGCACTAAATGCCCCAGTACCAATTATGTGGGTGAATCACTGTGCTCTCGAATGAACTCACAGAAAAAAGATAAAACCCCCCCCCCAAAACACCATATTACTCGTGGGCAAACTCTTCACAAAATGATCACTCCATATCTGACCTCTCAGTCCTCATCCTCAAAAGAAGCATTCACAACACCTTCAAAAGGTGAGCCTGGAAGCTTAAATTCATAACTTTGTCAGACAATAAAAATCATGGACTCAGTCAAGACACTGGATTTATGGCTCATTACAACAGACTATTAACCACTATCCCTCTTTAGTTTTAGAACTACAGAGGTGTTAACTGCCCACTTCACCTTGAATAGTCTCTGACATGTTAACTCCTTATACTAAACAATCTTCTCCACCATGAATAGAGGCCAGGTCTACACTACAAACTCACATTGGTATAACTATGTCTCTCGGGGTGTGAAAAATCCACACCCCTGAATGATGCAGTTAGACCAACCTAACCCCCGCTGTAGATAGCGCAATGTTGACAGGAGTAATTCTCCCATTGACATAGCTGTCGCCTCTTGCTGAGGTGAATTAAAGATGCCAACGGGAGCAGCTCTCCCGTCGGCGTAGTAGCGTCTTCACTGAAGTGGTACCGTGGCTGTGCCGCTGCAACGTTTTAAGTGTAGACCTGCCTTTCGCTGTGACAATGAGTACCTTTCCCATACCTGAAGAAAAGCTCTCTGTAAGCTGAAAAGCTTGTCTCTGTCACCAGCAGAAGTTGGTCCAATAAAAGATATTACTTCACCATCCTTGTCTTTTGAATATCCTGGGACCAACATGGCTAGAACACTGCAAACTTTATAGTACTTCAAATAATATTTTGACTACGTTGATGACGCTTAAAGCATTTTTTAAAAGGAAACGTTTAATTGATTTTGTATTTTGATTTTTATATTTTAAGGTCTATGGTCCCACTGCTTCAAGTAATATCAAGGGGATCACCAATGTCTTTAGAAGATTCCAGTCGGATCATTCCACTCTTCTACCTTTTTAGTTCTTTGTTTAGTCATTCACTTATTTCTATACATGATAATGAATTCTTTGGTGACCCTATAGAAGGTAAGAGCTTCAAGCATTCTTTAGGATCTAATCTGACAGACCTTACTCTCTTGAAATTCCTGTTGATTTCAGTAGGAGTTTTGCATGAGTTACTCCTGGGGGAATTCTGTGCTACTACACACGTGCATAATTGATGAGCCATGCATATTTTTAATTTTTTGCTCAGAAAAAAGCTTCTGCTAAAATGTTGCTGCAGTTCCACCGTTTGCCCACCAGAGGGCACGGTTGTGCAAGAACAACAGCAGCTTCCATCAGAAAATAACTGCTGCAGTTAAGCCTTTTGCCCACCAGAGGGCTCTGTGGTGATAGAACACAGCAGCAGCTCCCAACCAGCTAGGGAAGAGAAAGAGCCTGCCTTCTTCACAGCGCCCGTCAGGTGACGGGCTATGGGGAGACAGACAGCGTGGGGCTGCTGGGGGCGGTCAGACGGGAGCTCATAAGGGCTAATGTGGGAGGACAGACTGGGGCAGGGGCAGGGGCTGAATGGGAGTGGAGGCACAGGGCCATGGGAAGAGGGAGGTTCAGGGCCACATGGTGATGGGGGAGGGGGTGCAGAGGTCTGAGTGGGGGCACAAAGGCACAGGGGAGGTGGGTATAGACACACAAAGACAGGGGAGTGGCTGGGTGGGGGCACAGACACATATGGGGAAGGGGAGAGGGTACAGTGCCACATAGGGACAGGGGTACAAGGCCACATTGGGATGGGGGAGTGGGGGTGGAGGGACACATGTGGACAGGAGGTTCAAGGACACATGGGGGTGCAGGAACACATGGGGTCAGGGGCAGATGTGCCTCACCTGAATGGGAGAGGCTAGGGGTCAGCCAGCGTCTGCATGGGGGAAAGCTCCCTAACAATCCCTCCATCCCCTGAAAAAAACCTGTTCCATACTTTGCCCACCCATACCCAACAGCTGTCCCAAGTTCACACCCAGGCTCCTTCCCAGCAATGTACTTCTCTCTCCCTCAGCTCCTCCGTTATCCCGACTCCCCCAAGCCTTTGCACTGCTTTTGAGGGGTGCGGGAATACGGTTCTGTATTGTAGTTTAAGTGAATTATTACTCAGAGTTCTCTATTAATATGCCTAGTAAGGAATCTATTTGTCAAAAAACATTTCCTGAATTTTTGTTGTTGTCTGTATCGTTACAGACATACTTGCTGACAGGTACTTTGAAATAAAATGACCAAAAATCACTGAAACTGGTGTGATTATATTGTGTTATTTTGAAAAATAAAATATGCAGAATTTTGCGGCATTTGAAAATATTGTGCGCAGATTTTTTAATTTTTTGTTGCAGAATTTTTAATTTTTTGGCGCAGAATACCTCCAGGAGTAAAGTAAGGACCATGAAGATTGGGTCTGCAGGCTGTTAACTGAACATTAAGTATGTAGTACAAAAATTAAGTGAGCATGTTAATATCCATTTCATTGTAATTTTAAGTCAGTACTATTGTAATAATAAAATGTCTGATAGATTCATTGATTTTTGCCAACTTCTTATGTTTTGTAGCTTTTGTTTCCTTTGTGCGTCTCCTTTCTCTATTGTGTGACTATTGTTTTTGCACAACAGAGTAAAAGAATAATTATATAAATATAGAAAAAATTGATTAGAAATGCTATTTTAAAAATGTAACCTTGTAGTTTTATGTAATTGTAGGTCAAAGACAATCATCAATGATGCCTTTTACACTAGAAGAGTTGGTAATATTATCACGCTGCCTTCGAGATGCATGTTTAGGAATCATCAAGTTGGCTTACCCAGAAACAAAGCCAGAAGTTCGTGAGGAATATATTGCAGCATTTAGAAGTGTTGGAGTTACAACAAATACAGAAATGCAGCAATGTATACAAACAGAACAAAAACGATGGATTCAACTGTTTAAGGTACAGGATGTTATTTTTCAGTTACAGATTAAACAAGACTTTCAGACCTGTTTCTACTGACATATACCATAACAGTATTTGGCTGCAGTTTGTTTCACAATTATACTTCAATCTCAGAGGTTATCTTCAGGAAATGTGGAATTTGGAAATAACATTTGCTTTAATGTGAATTCTACATTTAAGAGTACACAGAATAACAATGTCATTTTGGTGAGTGTAAATTAAATAATTTTAGCTTTTTTTCTTTGACATGACTTGAGTTCGTTTCATATTTTAATTGACTTATGTGGGAGTTAGTATAGAATATGAGTATTAATTGAGGCCCAATTCAGCAAGACATGGCTAATTTAAGCTTGTGAGAAGTTCCATTAACAGCAGTGGATCTGCTCACATGCTTAATGTTAAGGGTTAGGAAGGAACAATCAGTTTGCACAGATACAAAATGGGAAATGACTGCTTAGGAAGGAGTACTGTGGAAAGGGATCTAGGGGTCATAGTGGATCACAAGCTAAATATAAGTCAACAATGTAACATTGTTGCAAAAAAGCACACATCATTTTGAGACGTATTAACAGGAGTGTTGTAAGCAAGATACAAGAAGTAATTCTTCAGCTCTACTCTGTGCTGATTAGGCCTCGACTAGAGTTTGCACACGTACACAATAGGAAATGACTGCATGAGGGAAGATGGAAAGAATTGTGTTTGTTTAGACTGCAGAAGAGAGAACTGAGAGGGGACATAACAATTTTCAAGTACATAAAAGGTTGTTACAAGGAGGAGGAAGAAAAATTGTTCTCCATAGCCACTGTGGATAGGACAAGAAACGATGGTCTTAAATTGCAGCAAGGGCAGTTTAGGTTAGACATTAGGAAAAACTTCGTGACTGTCAGGGTGGTTAAGCACTGGAATAAATTGCCTAGGGAGGTCATGGAATTTCCATCACTGGAGATTTTTAAGAGCATGTTAGACACACTCCTGTCAGGGAGTGGTCTAGATAATAATTAGTCCTGCCATGAATGCAGGGGACTAGACTAGAAGACCTCTCAAGGTCCCTTCCAGTCCTATGATTCTATGACTAAATGCCGTGCTGACCTGCAGACTTGTGAGATTGATATTCACTGCTTTTACACCAATTTCACAACTACATCAAGACCAGTGGTGGACAACTGCTGTAATGCAGTAGTGAATCAGTCCAGTGAAGTAGACTTAGAGTACGTCTATACTGCAATAAACAACCTGTAGCACTGAGTCTCAGAGCCCAGGTCAATTGACTTGGGTTTGTGGGGTTCATGCTACGTGGCTAAAAATTGCAGTGTAGGTGTTCAGGCTTGGATTGGACCCTCCCAACGGGGAGAGTCTCAGAGCCCAGGCTCCATCCAGAGCCTGAATGTCTACACTACAGTTTTTAGCTGCACAGCCCCAATTCCCACAAGACCAAGTCAGATGACCTGGGCTATCTGCAGCTGTGCCGCATGTGCTTCACTGCACTGTAGACATACCCTAAATGTATGTTGTTCTTAAATAACTACCAATACCTTCCTACCCCGTTTTACCCAGGGAAACCGAAGGTGTGAATTACGGAAAGCTGAGAATGTTGGCAGGAAAAAACCTAAGAATATAACCATGGGTGGGGGGGAGGGGGGAGAGGAAGAGTACTTGACTTGCCATGAAATTTCTGCAGCAAACACATCTAGTCAGCTAAAATTGCTCATTAAAGGAGTGGGAGCAGAAGAAATGCATTTTCCAAATTGAATGCTAGATTTACAGTCCGTTTAATACTGGTGACCTCTCGCACACTAATGTTCAGTTCGAGTCATCAGCTGTCCCTTCAGGTCTTTTATCACTGCTTTTGTCAAGCTATCTATTTAATTGAAAGAAGTTAATTGAATGAAAATGATCAACTAAGCTTGTATTAATATTGCTAATGGAACTTTCTTCTTGGCCATGTTTGGAGAAAGATGTCATGCTAGACTTTAGGAAAGGCCCATTAATGCTTGCACTTAACCTGATGGGCTAATTAAGGAATGCTTATTCATTCTACAAGTCTATGATAGCCTCTATCCAGCCCATTCTGCCTGATTTTACAACACATTTCACTTATGAGCATGAGCATTATGAGCATTAGTAGCAGTGAGAGTAACTGATAATGTTTTGATTGCATTGAATACAGTCCTAATGCATCACTGAATTTATAATTTGTGCAGATTGCTCTAATATATGTTTGCACAATTTAATTTAATTACTTGTCTTTAAATTACCAAATAAACTTTCAATTTAAAGGTCACAAATTGAGACGCCAGTATTTCTATTTTACTAGGAATGACAGCATTTTGGACGTTTTTATGTATGTGGTTTATATCATGTCTTCCTCTATTTGTGCCTTTTAGTTTATCTTATTTAATCATTCTCCTTCACTTGCAGTTATGATAAAATTGTGTTAACATTTTGTTTTCTTTCAAGCAACTATTGAATTCTTGTCTTCTCATACAAGATAATAGTTGTGTATACAGTACTCAAAAAATTACTCTTTTCTAGACAGCTACTAGACTCCAGAAAAATTATCTGAACTTATTTACTTTTCTGTTTACCCATACTGTTCTCAGCAGTTTGTGTTTTGTCTATTAAGTGAATTATAAATGTAAATCTTAAAGATATCTTAGTCTCTAGTTCTGATTAGAAATGTGGTTAATAACAAAACAGCACTTGTTTACTTTTCAAACACATGACTAATCTATTGATAAAATTTTACAGTCAAGGCTGAAATTCACCTTGTTTTGGCAGGATTTCAGTGTCTGGCACTAGGTCTTTTCCAAAGGAGACCGTCCAGCCTTGACACTTGGTTTGCACTGATTTACAGTAAAGAAAAGTGAGCAGTATGTTTCTCAAAAAAAAAAAAAAAAAAAAGTAGTAAAATGCTGAAGTTAGAAATTGGAATAGCTTATCAAATAATAGACTCTTGCGCTACATGAGTGTAACCAAATCTTAAAATACTCAAGGAAGTGACTGAGGAGATATCTGAGCCATTAGTTATTATCTTCAGAAAGTAGTGGAAGACAGGAGAGATTCCAGAGCATTGGAAAAGGGCAAATATAGTACCAATCTATAAAAAGGGGAATAAGGAGAACCCCAGGAATTCGACCAGTCAGCTTAACTTCTGTATGCAGAAAGATAATTGCTTAATTATTTGCTCCATCAGTTTGCAAACACCTGGAAGATAGTAAGGTGATAAGTAACAATCAGCATCGATTTGTCAAGAACAAATCCTGTCAAACCAACCTAATAGCTTTCTTTGACAAGGTAACAAGCCTTGTGGATGGGGGGAGGCGGTAGATGTGGTATATCTTAACTGCAGTAAGGCTTTTGATACTGTCTTGCAGGACCTTCTCATAAACAAACTACGAAATACAGCCTAGATGGAGCTACTATCCTGAGGGTGCATAACTGATTGGAAAACTGTTCCCAGAGAGTAATCATCAGTGGTTCACAGTCAAACTGGAAGGGCATATCAAGGGGGGGTCCCTCAGGGATCAGTTCTGGGTCCAGTTCTGTTCAATATCTTCATCAGTGATTTAGATAATGTCCCAGAGAGTACACTAATAAAGTTTGCAGGTAATACCAAAATGGGAGGGGTTGCAAGTGCTTTGGAGTATAGGATAAAAATTCAAAATGATCTGGACAAACTGGAGAAATGGTCTGAAGTAAATAGGATGAAATTCAATAAGGACAAATGCAAAAAGAACAATCAGTTGCACACATAGAAATGGGAACTGAGTGGGAAGGAGTACTGTGAAAAGGGATCTGTGGGTCATAGTGGATCACAAGCTAAATATGAGTCAACGGTGTAACACTGTTGCCAAAAAAAGAAACATCATTCTGGGATGTATTAGGAGGAGTCTTGTAAGCAACACATGAGAAATAATTCTTCTGCTCTACTCCACGATGATTAGCCCTCAACTGGAGTATTGTGTCCAGTCTGGGCACCAAATTTAGGGAAAGATGTGGATGAATTGAAGAGAGTCCAGAGAGGAATGATGACGATTAAAGGTCTAGAAAACATGACCTATGAAGGAAGCTTGAAAAAATTAGGTTTGTTTAGTCTGGAGAAGAGAAGACTGAGGGCAGACATAAGTTTTCAAGCAAGAGCAATTTAGGTTAAGTATTAGGAAAAACTTTCTAACTGTCAGGATAGTTAAGCACTGGAATAAATTGCCTAGGGGGGTTGTGGAATCTCCATCATTGAAGATTTTTAAGAGCAGGTTAGACAAACACCTGTCAGGGATGGTCTAGATCAGTGGTTCTCAACCAGGCCTACGCGCACCCCTGGTTGTATGAAGAGGTCTTCCAGGGGGTACATCAACTCATCTAGATATTTGCCTAGTTTTACAACAGGCTACATAAAAAGCACTAGCGAAGTCAGAACAAACTAAAATTTCTTACAGACAATGACTTGTTTATACTGCTCTATATACTATAAACCGAAATGAAAGTACAATATATATTCCAATTGATTTATTTTATAATTATATGGCAAAAAAGGAGAAAAGAAGCAATATTTCAGTAATAGTGTGTTGTGACACTTGTATTTTTAGGTATGATTTTGTAAAGCAAATAGTTTTTAAGTAAGGTGAAACTTGGGGGTACGCAAGACAAATCAGAGTCCTGAAAGGGTACATAGTCTGGAAAGGTTGAGAGCCACTGGTCTAGATAATACTTAGTCCCACCTTCAGTGGAGGGAATGGGACTAGAAGACTTCTTAAGGTCCCTTCTAGTCGTATAATTCTAATGTTCTGGATTTCTCTTACTTGTTTTGTATGTGTTCCATGTTCCACCTCCATCAATGTTAATGGAAAGCACACGTATGCAATATTTAATACTGATATTTAAGTCCTAATCCTGCAAATGCAGGTGTGCTTAACGATAAGCATGTAAGTAGTTTCAATTTGAATGAATGGGATTACTCACAGTAAAGTTAAGCGTGAGCATAACTGGGGCCTTAGAAGTGGCAAGATCTGACACATGGAACCATCTGACCTCTTTCCTTTCAGGAGAATGCCTCTCTTCTTATTATATGAACATTGAAATAGAAATATCTGTCAAAATATGATTTGATGCATTTAGAATTCCAAGCCTTTCTGTGGAATCAAAAACAGGAGTTTTTCAAACACTTAAGTAGTTGATTATATTGTACTAAATTCTGAGTTGGCTATTCTAAAACAGTAGAGTCAAAAACTACATTTCCTGACCTTTAATTTACACTGATACTTGTGTCTGGTACATTATTAGAAGGAAACTCCCATTTTTATGTATTTTTTAAAAAAATATAAACAAATTCAAAGGAATCTTTTTTGTTTATTGTGCTTTTCATTTTAAAGAATCCAATACATTTTGTTGGGGTAACTCCAGTCCCAGCTAATTTAATGCAGTCTTCTTTAAGCTTCTTTTAAATTTTTTTATTAACACATCCTTTTACTTCACATGGAAGATTTCTTTCTAGATTTTGTAACTGGGGGGGGGCGGCTAATGGAATCTCAGAACTTTAATGACTCATCTAGCCTGCATCGAATTTTACAAGGGCAAGATGATGAAAGAATTCCTGTGTAATCAAACAATTCTCCTAATAGCATTTTCTTTCAGACTTATTCCAACCTGCAGGACCTTCCTTTGCAAACTGGATATTAAAAGGTCCTTTGTTTAGTATCTAGAGACAAAGCTCTTTGGAAGGTCCATTAAGTTCTTTGTTGCTTTTGACACCTGCCCATGAAGACTGTGGTTCAGCAAGAAATACCTTGAAAGCACTGTCTCTGCATTTCTTCTACTTGTTTTTCAAGTGCTATAATTTTAAGTGGCAAAGTGTATTCCTACTTGTGGTAGCTTTGGTAACTTGCTTTAGGCTAGTTCTTCTGTAAAAGTATAACGCGTCCTTCCATTTGTTTATTACATATATTTGGGTCGGGTTACTAAGTCATTTCAAATATTTGTACCCAGATTTGGGAGTAGGAGGGATGTGATCGGGGTGATATTTGTGGGTGCAGTAGGGTATTGTAAAGGTACTGTTTGACTTGATATTTCTGACTGGTTATTTTCTGGTTTGGGGGAGCTGCTGATGTGTCCTTTATATTTTTTAAATTGTCAGAGGTGCCTAGTGCCCAGGATAAGTGTTTTCCCCAGCTTCCTTGTTTTGTTATATAAATATATTGAAATATCGATTTTTGTGTTTACCTCTACTCTTATCCTCTTGGACCATCTGATATTGAAATGGCCTTACCTCTTTTGACAAAAATTAAGCAATTTTAAATAAATATGTATGAATATATAAAATACTTTGGTGAGAAGATTGGAGTTATACAATTTCAAGACTAAATATAATTGATTTTTTTTTATATTAGATTAGTATCTGGTGTCTGTGAAAAATGTGTTTGGTGCGGGGCAGGGTGGGAGAAGAAGAAATGGGGAATGTTGTTAAAAAAAACAATTTTTCTAATCTAAAATTGAAGCTGTCAGCCTGAAATGTATACTCAGTCTTAGAATATGGGACCGGTGATATGATGCTTCATGTAAAAATGTTTAAAAATCTTATACATTTTGTATATATTCTAAGTGCTCAGATACCTTGATAAGCACAGTATAAATACTTAAAATTAGCTCTTATTTTTAATAAATGATCTTACAGAAGGAAATTATTTTGTGCTGATGTGATTACTTTTAGCCTTCCTGAGTTAGCATATAATTTTTTTATATGTTAGAGATATTCTGTGATCTGCAGAAGGGGAACCACTTTTCAGTAAACTAATTCTGGTGGTGACTTATGGCCAGATCTCAATTGCTAATCTCGTCTTCTAAAGTATTTAGCAATAAGAACAATGTAGTGTTATTTAGGGGGAAAAATAATTTAACCTGACACACTATTACAGGACTTCTTTAGAAATTTGCTTTGAAGAATTGCCTTTCCTTTGCATGGTTTCATTTAGTGACTAGTTCATATTGAATAGAACTGTTTCTGTCATCTAGGTCATCACTAATTTAGTGAAAATGTTGAAATCTAGAGACACAAGGAGAAATTTCTGTCCACCAAATCACTGGCTGTCAGAGCAAGAAAACATTAAAGCAGATAAGGTAACAATAATGTTTCTTCACACAACATTTTAGATGTTTACCTTGAGTTTCCCCATCTTGTCTGTATTTTATCAAATATATTTAAACTTCCAAATACAAGGAATCAGATTTTCTTGGAAGAAAGAAATGACCTGCAGTATGTACACTAGTAACAGCTAGTGCAAGACTAAATTATATGATGTTTTAATACATAGTCAGATATTTGTTATGAGGTATGAGAATTACTTTTCAAGTGTGGCATCAATATTGCACAGGAATTAACTTAGTTTAAAATCTAGACATATGTTGCTGTTCTCTGAAACATCTCTCGTTAGTCTTGCAGCTAATCAGAAGATGTTACATGTAGTCGTATTACCAATTTGTAAAGTGGACCCTACTTACAGTGACCCTGGATGTAGTAATGTTCTATTTATAGTGAAAGGAGAATGCAAGTCCCAAATTGTCTCGATATATTAGAATGGGCAAATTACAATTTGGGTCATAGTGAGCCTTTTCTCACTATAAGGAATATACATTATGGTAAGAATTACTTCACTGAAAGAGGATTTCTCTGAATTGTAGTGGAAGCAGTCAAGTTTTGCTTTTGAAATAAAAATGTTCTTATGTTCTCAACCTAGAAGAGAACATAAGAATGGCCATACTGGGTCAGACCAAAGGTCCATTTAGCCCAGTATCCTCTCTTCCGGCAGTGGACGGTGCCACGTGCCCCAGAGGGAATGAACAGAACAGGCAATCATCAAGTGATCCATCCCCTGTTGCCCATTCCCAGCTTCTGGTAAACAGAGGCTAGGTACACCATCCCTGCCCATCCTGGCTAATAGCCATTGATGGACCTATACTCCAGGAACTTATCTTGTTCTTTTTTGAATCCTGTTATAGTCTTGCCCTCTACAACATCCTCTGGCAAGGAGTTCCACAGGTTGACTGTTTGTTGTGTGAAAAGAGAGAGACTTTATTTCCTTTAAAGTTAAAGCAAAATCATGCCTGTTGTTTCTGAAGAGTGTGTGTATGTGTGTTAGAGATGGAATACTAATATACCAGTCAAAAATTTGCTCAAGCATAACTGGAACAGTTGAAGGCTTGGATCTAAGAAACAAGCCAAATTTGAAGTAAACTGGTCCAGCAGTTTTCACTGTATAACTCTTAGCAGCTAGTAGTGTTGCGCGTGCACAATAAAAAATTCTGTTTATTTTATGTGATCTACACATTTGAAACTTCCCAAAGTTTGAGATAATCTAAATTTCTGGAATGGTCCAGGTCTTCATGCATGCATGCTTGCTTGCTTTTTATTTATTTTATTTTATTTTATTTTATTTTATTTTATTTATTTAAGATCTTGTGCCTGGATATTTCACAGAAATGCTGAAAGGAATGAGTTTTCATTTGACACTTAAAAAAACAAACTATAACTGAAGAATGTGTGTTAAGTACTGTAATTTACTGTATGTGATATACAGTAATTGGTAGTGTGAATTATACTGTATATTGTATTTCACCAGTGTTTTACAACCATACTTTAAGTCATAACCACGATGAGGCAGAGTTAAGGCTTACCTTTCTCCCATCACGTTCTGATTTTTGAGTTCTTGATTTTTCTATCTTAACATTGCATTCACTCTAGTTTTAGCTGAATATCATTTTAATAACAATTTAGATTTTCCAACACAACTGCTTGGACTCATCAGCGTACTATTTAAGTATGTATTTATTTGCATCTTTAATAGGAAATGTTTAACTACAAGGTTTATTAATTTACTAGGTTACACAGCTTTATGTGCCATCAGCCAGACACGTTTGGAGAGTCAGAAGGATGGGAAGAATAGGACCACTGCAGTCTACTTTGGATGGTAAGATACTGTGTCTACAACACTTTTGCCTTAGGAACGAGAGCAATCTCAATTTGTCTCTCATAGGTGGTGGTTATACCAAGGAAATGTAGGTTTTCAAAATTCAGTTGAATAGTTCATGCTAACCATAATGGTTCCTAATAGCAATGTAGTCTCTAAGTTGTAATTTGTTCTCAGTACCCTCATTTATTTAAAATGCGACTGACTGTGATGTAGAGTTAGAGTAGTTTCATATTTTTTAAAAATACCTATAATTGTAACATTTCTTCCTGATTGGAAGAAGCAGCTTCCCTTAAGCCTTCTGCTGCCATTCCTACTTATATCAATGATACGGTGAAGAAATGATTAGGCTTGGGGTGTGTGTGTGTGTACATAATATAAATATAATACATATAAAATTGGACTATTGTATAATATATAAAAGCATCTCATTGTACTCTTATTTTCTATGATGGAAAATTCATGTTTTAAAAAGCTACCCATTAATATATAAATATAACAAATGAGCTTTATTTGCCATAATATGTAAATGTGAGGGAGAAACTTCACTGCACAATCAGCTGCTTTTCAAACCTGTGTATCTTCACTCCACTTCTTTTAGGATATAATTTTGCTTAAGTGAATATTTGAGAAAGGAATGGAAGATAGGGTCCTTAAACTTGAGGGAAGTTGGGAAGATTGGGCACGAGAGGAGGACAGAGCAGGAGAAGTGGAGAATGGCTGTTAGCTTCTTCCTCCCTGCATCGCAGTCTCGTCACTTCAGCCTATCAGCACAGAAGAGAGAATATACACAGTAAAAACTGTGGAAAGCACTCTAATGATACCATGAGTGTCCATTAGTTCCTCCTGCAGAACCTGCTGAGGCTGCTGCTTGTGTCTGCTCCTGCCAGCTTGAATTTATCAGACCCTTGGGATTTCTTTCTTTCCCAAGTTCATGTAGCTAGGGAAAGTGGGAGAAAGGGTGCACAACACATAATGTCCTCAGAGGGAATAAGAATCATATCTCTGCAGTTCTGGGTTTGGGAAATTCTGTGGGAGGGAGGTATGACCTCAGCGTAACACTGTGGAATACAGACTGTCATTTCTGTTTAGTTGTCTGCCTCAAGAGTCATCCATGTTGTACAGGAAGTGCCAGATATGCCTCCAGGTGTTAACCTGGGTCCTGAGAAAGGTAGGGGGCACCTCCAACTCCTTGAGGGCCTCCCACCCCCAGGGAAACTCTTGTAAATCCAACAAAAGGACGTTTGAAGTGCTTCAGAGTGGATAAACCTTCAAAGCAGAAGCTCAAGTTGGCCAAGAATATCAAGTGCCAGGACTCATTGCTAGCACTGCCTGAGTTGGCAAAAACTTAGTTTTTCCCATGCCTTCAGTAAGCCCAGGAGGCTGCTTCATGTATAGACAACATCACCACTGAAGCCTAGGGTTCTGCCAAGTGTATTCTGCTCCAGGCATTTGGGTCACTAATGCTTCATTTTGGTGATATTGAGCTGTGGCTCACTGGACAGGGCAGAACTTCCAGGTGAGAGACCAAGGGAGGAGGTTTCAAGACAGCCTCGACTCATGCACCCTGTTCAAAGTTTCTAACTTCATATACCTCCTTATTGAGACCTTGAGATATTCCCCTCCTGAATTCATGCAGTCGAAGGAGAGGAAGACTTCAGCATCAGGATATATTTGGCAATCGGCCCAGATTGCTCCTGGCCTTCTGTGGGTATGTCTACACTGTAATATAAGCCCAAGTGGGGTTAATGGGACTCAAGTCAGCTGACCCTGGGTTAGAGAACACACAGGGCTTGAGCATCTACACTGATTGTTAACCCTAGATTAGGAATTTTCTAACCCAGGCTTGAACCTGGGGCTCTGGCATCCACACTGCAGTACACAGACCCTAGTCAAACCAACCATATCCCAGACTCCTTAGCCCCCACCAAAATGTGGTCACTCTCTAGCCCTTTGTGGTGCACTGTGGGAAAACTTGATGGTCCATCCTGACATTACAGGAAGTTTGAACAGCTCGCCAACACAGCCTGCTGAGCAGTCATTTTGATTAGTGCATTCCCAGCTACCGGAGGCAGCAACATGGAGGAGGAACCTTTAGAAGAACTTCTGTTGCTTGCATTTTCACTCCTGTGTCAGGAAATGGGCAGAGCTTCTGTAAGAAACAGGCGGACATTTCGGCAGCATTTTATGACCCACCAAAGGCACCTGACATAGTTTATGATGGAGGTGAAGAAGTACCCAGGAATGGCAGACTTGAATTGGCTGATTCTGCTCATTAACGCTTGGTATAGCTGCTGATGCCCCATATGTAGACAGGTTTCAGAGTAACAGCCGAGTTAGTCTGTATTTGCAAAAAGAAAAGGAGTACTTGTGGCACCTTAGAGACTAACCAATTTATTTGAGCATAAGCTTTCATGAGCTACAGCTCACTTCATCGGATGCATTTATTTATGCTCAAATAAATTGGTTAGTCTCTAAGGTGCAACAAGTACTCCTTTTCTTTTTGCATATGTAGACAGGTGCTTCTGGACCAGAGCCACAAGCACAGACTGGTGGGATCACATGGTCATTCAGACTTTGGATGACCAGCAGTGGGTCAGAACTTTCACTTGAAGACAGCTATGTTTCTGGAGTTTTATGAGCAGCTAACCCCAACTCTCCAGCATAAAGACACATGGATGAGGCCACCCTTCCTAGGCCAGAAGCAGGTTGCTGTAGCCGTCTGAAAGCTGGCTACCCCACACTGCTACAGGTCCATTGCCAACCGGTTTGGTGTTGGAAAATCAACTCTGGGTAAAGTGGTGGCGGAGGTTTCTGAGGCAATCAGTCACATGGTTTGACCCAAAGTCGGGGGCATAAAATATTCCTGAAGTAATTTCTGGCTTTCAGAGAATGGGGTTTCCAAACTGTGCTGTATTGCCTAATTCTTTAAGTGGTTACTGATTCTATTAATATTTTCCAGTTAATACTAATTTAAAGAGCTGGGGTTGATGAGTTCTAGTCCCAGAATCAGGCACAACAGAATTCAGGTTATCAAGTTCAATATCTGGTTGGGAACCCTGAAGTGTACAGAGATGACACTCTCACCAAGCGCAAAGCAAAGCTTTAAGCAATTTTATTAGTACAATAAATAGAGAGACAAATGCTCTAAACCACATAAAAATAATATAGCAGTAATATAATGTTAAAGGTAATCTCTTGTACCATTCCTCGCATATACTCACACCCTTTCTTGGGGATCTGGTGGTAAAAGACAAGTTGTCATCTACCCTGTCCTGCCAAATGAGTTTGATGGTCCAGATTCTACCCCTTACGTGATGGTCTGGCCTGTTATAGGGCCTGACGGTTGCCATGAATATTCATATAAATGCCCAGCCTCCTTTGTCCATATCCAACTTCCTCACCCTACTAATGTTGCAGTGTCTTCGTTCTATAGCTTCTTTTATTAATGATTTCAACTTATCATACATGTCAGTTTGTTGCCATGGCAAGTTCATTGTTTAGCATCTGCTAGTGTTTCTATAGTAAAACATCCAAGCCTAGTATGAGTTCAGTGTTCCTGCGGTTACCATATATTGTTTTGTACAAACTCCCCCTTAATCACAATGTTCCCAGATCCCCAGAATTAATGGCCACTGTTGAGCCACTAAATTATGCTACGGCTCATAAGCCTCAAAGCCTTATGCAAATTGCTTAAGCTAATAGGATAGGCCTGTAGGTTTCTTGTATTACTGCTAAATAAAATGCAAAGCTAGCTCTATGGACTATAGCTGGGACCATTGATGGGACTCATGTGCCCATAGATTACCCTCCTCAAGGAGCACATGAGTACATAAACTGCAAAGGATACTACTACATTCATATAAAGGCCCTTGTGGACCACAGAGTGTGATTTATGAACGCCTGTGTGGGTTGCACTGGGAAAGTTCATGATGCCAACGTTTTTTGCTGATCAGGAGTCTACATTTATGGACAGGCTGGGACACTATTCCCACCAAATGACATTGTCATAAACGGAGTTACTGTCCCCACCATTATTCTGGGGAGCTGCATATTTGCTTTTGCTTTGACTTCTGAAACTACGCTGATTTCAGAGGCCCTTGGCAAAAGGTGGTTTAATTATACTCTCAGCATGTGCAAAATTGTTGCTGAAAATGCTTTTGACAGATTGAAATCCCATTGGAAATGTTGACAGACCCATTTGGATTCCAGTGTCGTCAGTACTGTCCGCATTACTATGCTCTTCACAATCTTTGTGAAGCCAGAAGTGCACCATTTCCCCCCGAATGGAATCTCTGACCGTGAGGGGCCACCAAATTGCTACCCTCAATGGAGTTGGATGCACTCAGGCAACAGAAGTCATGGGTGCTTTGTGCTCCCATATTATGGACTTGCGTGGCCCAATGGAAGAGAAGGACTAGTACCTTTATGAACTTGCTTGTTTGTGGCAGCAGTATGGGGACTCATTGATTGTGGGGAGAGTACTAATGAATGACATGATCACTTATGAAATGGGGGGGAGGGGAATTCTTCACGGTATGGAATGATGTAAGAGAGTGATTGAAATGTGAATTGCTATAGATAACTGTATTGAGGATAGTATTGTCATGCTCATTCCTAATTGTTCATGATAATCTGTTTACCTTTATTATTTTGATTACATGATGTGAAGCAGTGATAGCAGTAAACCATCTTGATGAAATAAACTTTATTTATAAACATGTATTAGAAAAGTACAACCTTCACCCATTTCCGGGGAGGCCAGCTTTCAATACCACACCAAAACATCAGTAACAACAGAATCTGACAGGAAAAAAACATAAAAACAAAGTACATGAACAAGTGTGAACAGTAAAAAGAATGAGGAGTACTTGTGGCACCTTAGAGACTAACAAATTTATTTGAGTATAAGCTTTCTTGGGCTAAAACCCACTTCATTGGATGCATGCAGTGGAAAATACAGTAGGAAGATATAGATAGATAGATATATGTATATACACACACACAGAGAACATGAAAAAATGGGTGTTGCCATACCAACTATAATGAGAGTAATCAGTTAAGGTGAGCTATTATCAGCAGGAGAAAAAATACCTTTTGTGGTGATAATCAGGATGGCCCATATCCAACAGTTGACAAGAAGGTGTGAGTAACAGCAGGGGGAAAAATAAGAATGGGGAAATAGTTTTATTTTGTGTAATGACCCATCCACTCCCAGTCTTTATTCAAGCCTAATTTAATGGTGTCCAGTTTGCAAATTAATTCCAATTCAGCAGTTTCTCAATGGAGTCTGTTTTTGAAGTTTTGTTGTTGTAGTATTGCGACTTTTAGGTCTGTAATCGAGTGACCAGGGAGATTGAAGTGTTCTCTGACTGGTTTTTGAATGTTATAATTCTTGACATCTGATTTGTGTTCATTTATTCTTTTACGTAGAGTCTGTCCAGTTTGGCCAGTGTACATGGCAGAGGGGCATTGCTGGCACATGATGGCAGAAACTGCTGAATTGGAATTAATTTGCAAACTGGACACCATTAAATTAGGCTTGAATAAAGACTGGGAGTGGATGGGTCATTACACAAAGTAAAACTATTTCCCTATGCTTATTTTTTCCCCTTGCTGTTACTCACACCTTCTTGTCAACTGTTGGAAGTGGGCCATCCTGATTATCACTACAAAAGGTTTATTTTCTCCTGCTGATAATAGCTCACCTTAACTGATTACCCTAGTTATAGTTGGTATGGCAACACCCATTTTTTCATGTTCTCTGTGTGTGTGTGTGTGTGTATGTGTATGTGTATGTATATATATCTTCCTTCTGTATTTTCCACTGCATGCATCCGATGAAGTGGGTTTTAGCCTATGAAAGCTTATGCTCAAATAAATTGGTTAGTCTCTAAGGTGCCACAAGTACTCCTCGTTCTTTTTGCTGATACAGACTAATACGGCTACCACTCTGAAGTGTGAACAGTGAAACCAAGTACAAGACACAAACCCCCTACTGTGTCATGTCCTCTGGCCACCTGTTCTCCTTTTCCTTCTTTCCCCCTTTGCTGTGCATGCGGAACTGTGGGAGGGAGTTGGAGGCATCCACAATGGAAGGGGGTCAATATGGAGGGCTGCATGGGCAAGGTTGCCCGGCCCAGCTACTCATGGGGCCTGATTGCCTGGACCACCCCGCCATTGAGGCTTCCCAGCTGCTTCTAGACCATAGCACGGGTACCACACCAGGACTTAGATTGTGGTGTGTGTGATGCAGCAGGAGCTGCTGCTCTTGCAGTCGTTAGTGAAATGAGTCACTCAGACAGCTTTTTCTGCTGAGCTCTGTCCTATCTTAGCTGCCATTCCTGTTCCAGGATCTATGAAGCAGGCACTTGATCCCATGCTAAAACTCAGTCCTCTGTCCTGCAGCCAGCCTGAGCCTTTTCTCTTGCCTCTCGGCAGGCCTTTCCTCTAACCACAAATCCCTCTGTCTTTGGTACTGGCCCTGCTTGTTGGCCCTGTCTAGCACTTCAACCATAGGATCGTCACCAAATGTTCCTTCTTCTTTGAGTCATTGCACATGGCCATTCCAATGTAGGTATGTGCACACCCCAAGCACAGTTGCCGGAAACTTTTCCTTCAGTGGTGTCCGTTGGTCGGCTCTGGTGCCTCCTGGTGCCGCACGCTCATAGCACTGGTATAAAGGGGCCAGCTGACCCCACCTCCCCTCAGTTCCTTCTTACTGCTTGTGACTGTCTCTGGAACTTCCTCTTGCTCTTGCAAGTTCTCTGTGGACTGTATTGCTGTTTATATATAATTTTCAGAGTTTGTCATTCCTATTTTGTTAGTTGTTAGCTGTTAGTTATTCTCTTCAGATTAGCGGAGTTTCCTCTGCTCCCAGTACTGAGCCATGCCTCGGTCGCCAGGCTCCAAGCCTTGTTGCAACAAGGCTAAGCCCCTGAGTAACCCGCACTCCTGTTGCCTGAAGTATTTGGGGAAAGCTCACCTAGGGGATTGCTGCAAAATTTGCAGAGATATCAAACCCCATACCAAAAAGTACTGGGAAGCTAGGCTGAAGTCCTTGTTGATGGAGGCACTGCCGTGACTTTCCTCGGAGCCGTGCAGGTTGGACTTGGCACTGAGGCATCTGTGGGGAGCACTCCTGCCACCCTCCAGGAGTCTCGGCACCATTTGCTGTTGCTGATGCTGAGCAAGAGGGGATGTTCCCCAACCCCAAGGACAGCTAGGCATGGAGACCAATGCAGAGTGCGACCTAGGTCAGGCCACTCCCTGGTTCTGGCGTCCCAACAGTCAGTGCCATTGACTCTGGCCCTGACGCAGGCACTGTTAAGTCCAGTACCAGACAATCTGTCAGCACTGGAGGTCAGCATGGTGCCAGCACTATTGCAATGCTATCCACACCGGAGGCTTTCACTGCAGCCAGGGACCTTTTCTTACTATTGGTGCTGCCCTGACCAGCGGTACAAGGGTCGGTGCCAGCGGACAGAAGGGAGCATGTGGCCATCAGTTACTGTTCAGTACCAAGACCCACGGTGCCATTTAAAGGGAAGCCGGCCATGATGGCCCTGTCCTGGTCCTCCCCTCCTTGGCACTGATAGCCAGCACCAGTGGGATCCACTTTGGTGTGGTCGCAGGGTAGAGATTCCTCGTCATTGGAGTTAGATGTATTCCTCCTGTGCCAGAAGTCACCCCAGCACACCTCCTATCGGCCCTACCCAGTGGTGGACCCAAGCCAGGTGTTGCCTTTGAGTACTTGGCTCCCTGGCTGGTGCCTATGCAGTGGCCATTTTGGAACTCATGGACCGTTTTCTCTCCATTCAGAGACACCAGTCAAGGCATTCCTACTCAATGGCAGTCCCTGATCCAAACTCTGGTACAGAGTCTGGTGCCAAGTACCAGGAGCTGGTACCCCAGGACCCATCCAGTGTGGAAGATGAGGAGCGCCTTCAGCTGATGCTGGCCTCCTCCTTCTCCTCTTCTGATGAAGCTGTGTTGGGGATGGGCGCATCGCTTTCTGATGATGTCTTAAGATGCACCAGGAGCCGTTTAAAAGAGTATCTGAAAATTTGGGCATACAGGTGGAGGTGGTAGAGGACTCCTCCCATACTTTGGTCAACATCCTGACCACAATGGGCCGGTCAAGAGTTGCATTATCTCTCAAGGAGGCCATTATGGACCCAATAAAAAGGCAATCGCCGCTTCTTTCCCGCCACAGCCATGAGGACTGAAACAAAGTACTTTGTAGTAGCTCATGGGTATGAGTTCTTGTATATGCATCCTCCCCTACCCGGGATCCCTGCTTGTTGCGGTGGCCAATGAATGGGAACGACAGAGTTTGCAAGGGGCAACTTTCAAAGCAAAGAACTCAAAAAAGCTGGACCTTTTTGGTAGAAAGGTCTACTCAACTGTGGGGGGTGCAGCTCAAGATCGCTAACCAGCAGGCGCTCCTGAGCAGATCTGATTTCAACATGTGGGACTCCATGTCAGAGTTTAAGGACTTACTCCCGCAAGAGGCCAGACTGGAATTCTCCTCATCTGTAGAAGTGGGGAAATCTATAGCAAGAGCCTCATGAACAACTGCTAGACCAGGGAGTTCAGTGCCTCCTAAAGGGTGGGCACCATAGAAGAGGCTCCACAAAACCTATGGGACTAGGGGTTCTACTCCCATTATTTCCTAATCTCAAAAGTCAAGGGTGGTCTTAGACCTATTCTATACCTGCACCAGCTCAACAGCTACCTCAAAAAGCTAAAGTTCTGCATGGTCTCATTGGCTTCCATCATTCCCTCCCTGGATCTAGTGGGACTGGTATGCCGCCCTCATACACCGTCCTTAAGAGATGCTTACTTTCATATCACAATCTTCTGAGGACACTGGAGGTTCCTCACATTTGTTGTGGACCACATACACTACCAATTTGCAGTCCTCTCGTTCGGCCTGTCGGCAGCCATACAAGTATTTATGAAATGCATGGTGGTAGGGGTGGCCTTCCTGAGGAGGCAAGGGGTGAAAATTTACCCATATCTGGGCGACTTGCTGGTCAGAGCTCGGTCCAGAGCTCAGGTGGAGTCCAGCATTCTCCTTATTCGGTCGTCTTTCCAAACCTTAGACCTGCTAATAATGTTGAAAAGTCCATCTTCATCCCAATGCAGAGGATAGAGTTTATCAGAGAAGTGTTCATCTCTTCCCAGGCCAGGGCCTTCCTCCCAGAAGGTCATTTCCAGGCAATCACAGCCCTCCAGGGGCACCCGGTTGCCACAGTAAAATCTTGCCTAAGGCTGCAGGGCCACATGGCCTCATGTATTTATGTGGTCCAGCATGCAAGACTACACCTCAGGCCTCTCTAGACGTGGCTGGCCTCAGTATACACTCCAAACTGCCAACATCTGAACTCAGTTGTCATGGTTCCTCCCCTGGTTGTCACCTCTATTGACTGGTGGCTAGATCTGCTGGTGGTTTGCGCAGGTGTCCCATTTTCTTGGCTCCAACCATCGATTTCCCTGGTCTCTGACGTATTGGTGCTAGGCTGGGGAGTTCACCTGGAGCCCTTGAGGACCCGAGACCTTTAGTCTCATGAAGAACTCTCTCTGCACATCGACATCAGGAAGCTCAGGGCAGTCCGTCTGGTACGATGGGCATTCCTACCTCATCTTGTGGGCAAGACTGTCTTGTTTCTCACAGACAACACAGTGGCCATGTTCTATATCAGCAAACAGGGAGGAGCTCGTTGTCCCCCTCCCCTCCATCCCCATGTCAATAGGCAGTTTGGCTGTAGGAATTTTGCATAGCTTATTCAATTCATCTCAAGGCCTCCTTCCTGCCAAGAGCGCAGATTGGGCTGGTGGATTGCCTCAGCAGGTCTTTCTCTGATCACCACGAGTAGTCTCTTCGACCGGATTTAGTGAAGAACATTTTCCAGAAGTGGGGGTCTCCCCAGGTAGACCTGTTCGTGACAGGAAGTGTCATCAGCTCTGCTCCCTGCAGGACCACAGCTGGGGTTGCTAATGGACATCTTCCTACTTCCATGGAAGGGTCACCTATACTATGCATTCCCTCCTATTTCACTCATACACAAGGTCCTGCTACAGATCAAATAAGATTGAGTGCAGGTCATCCTGATAGCCTTGGCATGGCCCTCCCCCAGCATTGGTTCGCCACCCTGCTCGACCTCTCTGTGGCGACACCCAGACCCCTCTGCACTCAGACCTAATTTCTCTGGACCACAGTCATCTGCTTCACCCAAACCTTGGCTTCTCCACCTGATGGCCTGGAAGCTCCATGGCTGAATCTGGGAGAGCAAGCCTGTTTGAAGCAGGTTTGACAGATCCTGTTAGGTAATAGGAAACCCTCTAACAGGGCCACTTAACCTCACTAAGTGGAAGTGGTTCGCTCGCTGGGATGACCAGATAGAGGTCTTGCCGACAAGGTCATTGCTGCAGATCATTCTGGACTACCTACTACACCTGAAACAGCGGAGTTTGGCTATCTTGTTGATCAAGGTTCACCTTGCAGTGATACCGGCTTCCCCCCCTCAGGTTGATAATCTCACAAGATGTCCGTGTTTCTTTAAGGGCCTAGAGAGGATGTACCCCCAAGTATGAGAGCCCGTCCCTCCTTGGGATCTGTCTGGTCTTATCAAAGCTTATGGGCTCACCATTAGAGCTGCTAGTGTCATGTTCCACCTCTCCTGGAAAGTGGTCTTCTTAGTGGCCAGCATTTCTTCTAGGAGGGTTTCAGAGATCCGTGCCCTCACTTCGGAACTGCCATACACAGATTTCTTTAAAGATAAGGTGCTGTTGCATCCGCACCCCACATTTCTCCCAAAAGTGGTTTCCCAGTTCCATAGCAGTCATAGAATCATAGAATATCAGGGTTGGAAGGGACCCCAGAAGGTCATCTAGTCCAACCCCCTGCTCAAAGCAGGACCAATTCCCAGTTAAATCATCCCAGCCAGGGCTTTGTCAAGCCTGACCTTAAAAACCTCTAAGGAAGGAGATTCTACCACCTCCCTAGGTAACGCATTCCAGTGTTTCACCACCCTCTTAGTGAAAAAGTTTTTCCTAATATCCAATGTAAACCTCCCCCACTGCAACTTGATAGTCAAACTATCTTCTTGTCAGTTTTCTGTCCTCAGCTGCATGCAAACAGGAAAGAGCAGAAGCTTCACTTATTGGCTGTTAGATGTGTGCTAGCATTCTACATAAAAAGGAACAAACTGTTCCCGAAGTCCACCCAGCTATTTGAAGCGTTAGCAGACAGGATGAAAGGTCTTCCCGTGTCTGCTCAGAGAATTTCCTCTTGGATCATATCATGTATCCACACATGTTACGAACTAGTGGGTGTTCCACTCCCACCTATCCTAACTGCTCACTCCACAGGGGCACAGGCATTCTCAGCAGCATTTCTGGCACAAAAAGAAAAGGAGTACTTGTGGCACCTTAGAGACTAACAAATTTATTTGAGCATAAGCTTTTTGACTAACACGGCTGCTACTCTGCTACTCTGAAATCTGTCATTTCTGGCACAGGTTCCTATTCAGGACATTTGCAAAGCTGCAGTGCATACATTCTCTTCTCGTTATGCATCACCCAACAGGCCAAGGATGATGTCAGATTTGGTTGAGCTGTGTTGCAGTCAGCATGTCTGTGAACTCTGAGCCCACCACCTATTCAGCAACTTGAGAGTCACTTACATTGGAATGGACATGTGCAATCACTCAAAGAAGAAAAAATGGTTACTAACCTTTAACTGTTGTTCTCTGAGATGTTGCACATGTCCATGTTCAAGAACTGCCCTCCTACCCCGCCTATTGGAGTTGGCCAGAAAGAAGGAACTGAGGGTGCCTGGGGTCGACCGGTCCCTTTATACTGGCACTATGAGTGTGCAGCACCAGAGGGCTCCAGAGCCGAACTGACGGATACCATTGAGGGAATAATTTCCAGTGACTGTGCTTGGGGCACACACACACCTTCATTGGAATGGACACATACAACAAATCTTGAAGAACAACAGTTACAGAAGGTTAGTAACCAGTGGTTTTGGGGTTTTTTTTTTTTTGAACAGTCCATGAATGTGGAGGTACTGCAGCCAGTAGAGGTCAAGGGGCCTGGAACAGGACAAGAAGAAGAGGGTTATTGTCTCAAATAGCTCACTTGCAGGAGCACAGGAAAAAGCCTTGTGGAATTTCAAGGACATAAAATGATATTTTTACAAACTGAACTTCAATATATTGTGAGAGGGATGCTTCAGACCACAAAAGCTCCCTGGACACAGCTTGGTTAATGCCAGCAAAAGAATTTCAGGCATAAGTTAAAAATGCAAAGCTGCTTTTTTGATTTTAGAAAATTGAAAAACTACTTGGATTGGGGAGGGAATGCTGCCATCAGTGGCTTTGCTACAAAAGCTTTTTCTATCATTTCAGGCCTTTCGCATTTTGGAGGACATAACAGTTATTGTGGTGCCCAACTGGCAAAGGGAGATGTTACTCCAAGCTGCTAGTGCGAAACTTGCAGTTTATGTAACAGAAGTATTCAAATATATAGTGACTGAACAGCATATCTGTGAGTGGAGTGGGCTGGTCAGCTACCGAGGTGGCCTTGGAAAATGCACCATTCCCCAAAACATGACTACCTATCTGGAGTTCCTGCTACAGGAGAAGTTTGCAGCCATCAGTACCCAGGATTGGCTCAGAATTCATGAGGGAATGAACAGGATGCTGTGTTAGCTTCCAAATGGCTTAGCCTGCTATGACAGCATGCAAACAGGCAGAACTCTACAGCCTTCCTCCTCCCCGCCATCCTGCCACCCCAGCACATTTCTGGACAAAATTTCAAACCACAGTTTTATTTGGGACAAATGATTTTGTCCCTGTGGACTTCATGGACTACCTCTAACTGAAATGGACTAGATTTGGGAATGGAACACATTTCTACACACCCCACCCCCATACAGTTCATTGTTTCAAGGCAGCTTGTTAGACTGCTGAATGTTTACAGAGTGACATACTTGTACACATGGCAATGTTAAGTTATTTTTAAGAAACAGGAACGGCCTTAGCAAAGATCTGTGTCTTTCCAGTAAAAGTTCACTTTAAAGGTGTTTACTCTTTGCATTTCCTGGTCGCCATTTTGAACTGCGTCTGGGAGAGAAGGGGGACCCCCAAGGTACTGATATACAGTCTGCCATTAGCTGACGCATGCTGCTAACTGAGGCTTCTCATAACTTATTGGTTCGTAGAACAGAAATCCCTCCCATTACTGCATTAATAAACATTAAAATGGAGTCAGAAACTTACCGGGCTCAGGGGTGCCTTCTGTCCATTCTGGTCTGTTGCAGGCCCAGCAGCAGACTGTTCCTCAAGGGGTGCATCAAACCGCTCCTCCAAGCGTGGACCCAGAATGTGCTGCTGCTGCTCATGTTCCAAAGCCTGCTCTGGGACCAGTTTCAGCAACAGAGTGACTTCATGGTCCCCAATTGGTGCCTGCTGCTGGCTCCCATCAGTCTCCATGTTGGATTTAGGGGCCAGCAGGGTACCATCCCGGTCATCATGCACCACCGTTGGCTCTGTGCTTGGTGCAAACTCCTCATTAAATGGGCATGGTTTTAGCAAGTTGCCTGAGGTGCGGTTTTGGTCTCTGGTTTTCTGGTACTTGTTCTAGAGCTCCTTAATCTGTTCCCTACACTAGGCAGCTGCCAGTTTTTTTGTTATGTGCTAGTATGTGTGGTCATTCCTGGTAGTCTTTCTAAACTCCACAGCTTTGCTGGCTTTGCACCACAGATTTACCAAAATCAGGCTGTGTTCCCATGCCCACTTTCCAAAAGGCTTCTTATGGTCAGTCTCCATTACAAACACAGAGGACTCTCTGATGGTATGTTTGGTTATCAGAAGAAAATGGAAGTGTTAAGTGCTGACTCACTGAGCTGCAGCAGTACACCAAGGAGGGTGGTTCTGTTTTCAGCAGAGTAGATTCAAGATGCTTGGGATAGAGAGGAAAAAAGAAGTTGGCCCATGGGATTATAGGATGCTTTTTGGAGGACTCCCAGGATCCAAGTCGTGAGGGGCTCAGTCTACGCTGCAAAGCAATAATGCTGAAACCCTGGGTCAAGGTTTGACCCGAGCTCAGGCCCTGCAGCCCTAGAGCGTCTTGGGACCCTGGGTCAGTGTAATGTGTGTGTAGACGGAAGGAGTAAGTCTGACATTAAAGCCGACAGTATTGCGTTAGAAGCATTGCTCTCATTCTCTGCCAGAAGGTAGTGGTTCTTTCAGCACAGTTAGAGCGCTTTTTGTGCCAAAGCAAGCACTGTCTCCTGGGAGTCAACTCTCAGTACAGGAAGTTCAGGTCTGTAAACTGGCACATCCTGTTCCAGAAGCTCCAGCTTGGTCTGAGTCAGTTTTTTTCCAAAGCACTTGTGACCAGAAGCGTCAATATTGCTTTCAGCAAAACAGAGTTTCAAGACACAATTAATATGCTTTCGCATCTTAACTCCACTAAATAACTATCAGAAAATACAAAATGCAAAACTTAGGCTAAGCTCTGATAGAAATGACCAAGACAATATTGTACTATGAGTCGTTGTTGCTAGTTTTATACAGTGTTTACGATGCCATTGGTAACTTTGTTTGTGACCCTCCATCCACCACCACCACATTCGTCCACATTGCCGAGAGAATTTATAGCTGCCTGTTTGAGACAGACTGAATATCAGGATGATGTGGACTACCCCCTCCCCTTTGCAAGTGACCTGTCCAGGTCCAGGATAAAGCACATTTGTGTGAGGAAACCCATGCTGCAGTTGCCTGTGCTGTCGTCCGTTTTTAGCTAAATAAAGTGCTGCAGCCTCCCGGGTTGTCAGTCTGGCACCCTTCATGACCACAAAATTCACTGACAAGAAGAAAGGTAGGATCAGCGTGACTGTGTGAAAACAAGCATAGAACAATATATGTATGATCTGTTTAATCCCACTTGACTCCATATGGGATTAAGTCAATTAGTGTGAAAGTACTGCTGAATCACGTATGGTAGTGTTTATTTGTGCTTTTTCATTTACTTAAATGGCAGACTCTTGGGTTATAAATGCACTGTGTATTGATGACTCCATCCAATATTTCTTTTTAAAGATGGAAACCTTGATGGAGAAATGCAGATAAAATTGACTAATTGACCAGAATAATTGAACTGTCGAAGTTGGGTAGTGGTTTACCTTTGCTGTACATGCACTTTCTGTTTAAAATGCTTTTAACCCTTAGCTTAAGAGGCAGCATACAATGACTTTAATTAAAAATGTTTACTAAGAAACTAAGTAACCTCAAGGAAGCATTTTATCAAAAATTCCAAGGGCTTGCAATGCTGAGACTTGCCAAAAGCGAATATTCATCAAGTATATGAATATGTGGGGTCATGTCACACTAAATCAGTACCTAAAATAACTGCTTAGAAATTATTTGGGGAATTTAAAGTACAGCACCCTTTGATAATGATCATTGATGTGGTGCCCAGCTGCAGAAGGGCAGCCAAGCATCACCACCCCATAAGCAGATGCCAAAGGAAGGATTGCAACTGCCAGTGTAATCTCCTTGGCCCCATTAGTTACATGTACTATTAACTTCAGCTTTCCCCCCGCCCCTACCTTGTCTGCAGACAGCCTGGCCTTGCCTGTGAAGCAGCTTTTTTCTGGTTCTGATGATAAGCAAGAAAGTGAAAATCTCTGGGGCTTTATTATCTGGTATTCAGTCTGTAGCTTGATGAACCTCCCTCTACACCATCAAGGAGGTAAATAAAGCCCGTAGCATCTTGTGCTGGCTTCCTGTCTCATGCGGCACTTGAATTTGTTTGCTGTAATATGAGGCATGTGCCCAGCTAACTTAATTTTCTTGCTATTAAATTAGATTAAGATGATATACTTTAAGTATCCAAAACCCAAATAGGAACTATTTCTTAAATACCTCCTTATTGGATACATCTAGAATGTTCCAAAAGAGTTGCACCATGGTTTGAGACTATCTTGGAGTGGGAGCCTTTTCCTTTAACTCCTTATGCTCTTTGGCTATTTTCTCCTTGCTGCTCACTCAAGCAGCTAATGTAGCTTTCTGCTGTTCCCTTCAACTTTCCATAGGGACTAAAATTTAATTTGATCACAGGACAAATGTCTTTTTTTGCACTTTCCAAGTTTATTGAAATAAATTAGTTGACTTAGTTGGGTTTTGGCTGAGGCACTAGAGTGTCACGCCAAAATTGGTGTGCTGGACAAAAACAGAGTCCATGGTTGAAAGCTAAGTATACCAAATTATTGTGGGAAATAGAGCCCTGTGATCAGTGTGATAGGGCCTTTGGGCGCTGCCTTAATGCAAATAATAATTACAACCTTCCCTTAATTAGCTGATAAGTTTCTAATATTTAAAATTTTATTTTTCTATTGTATTAAACAACATTTAAGAAAGCAGAAAATAACATGATTTTTCTAAAGGAGATTAAAAAACACAATAGCATATCATTTCTATATATATCTTCTCTGCAGTAAGTTTTAATTGCTCAATTTTCACTTTACCGGTAGAAACTGTAATATTTTAGGAAGGTAAGGCTCAGCTCATAAGAAGCTGGCTACTTCGCTTGCACTAAACCAGTTGTCTTCATGTGTGTAGTTTTTTGATTGAATGCAACTTATGAATTGATTTTTACAAGATAAACACTATTAGAAAAGCAGTTTTTTACCAAAATTGATAAACTCTTTGTTCATATTTTTAAGTGGGTTTGGAGCCAGCACCTCTTTCTGTGTCTGAAGAACGACAACTTGCAATTCTGACGGAGCTACCTTTTGTAGTTCCTTTTGAGGAAAGAGTAAAGGTATTTAATTTTTTTAATTTGTGTATTTTGAGGATTTTACAGTAAACGTAATACAGTGGGTTCAACTATGTGGGGTATCAGGCCTCAGATCATCCTATCCAGTGGAGAATCAGGCCATGATGTTCCTGTTTGTCCCTAGTATTTGCATGGCCACTACAATGCAGAAGATGCTGGGCAAGATTTACTGTTATGTCTTCTTGCAATTTATTTTCCCTTTTTACAATGTTTTAGAATAGTTTTTCCTTACTTAGAAGGGTAGACTATGTTAACATCACTTGAGAAATGGTAACGCTGTATAATAAGCAAGCATAGGCCTAGATTCTGCAATTGGATCTACGTGGGTGGACCTCTACACCAACACTGAACCCTATGCTCAGGGTGTAGCTGATCGCCATATTTGGGGTCAGGAAGAAATTTTCCTCCAGGGCAGATTGGAAGAGGCCCTGGAGGTTTTTCGCCTTCCTCTGTAGTATGGAGCATGGGTCACTTGCTGGAGGATTCTCTGCTCCTTGAAGTCTTAAAACCACGATTTGAGGACTTCAGTAGCTCAGACACAGGTAAGAGGTTTTTCGGAGGAGTGGATGGGTAAGATTCTGTGGCCTGCATTGTGCAGGAGGTCAGACTAGATGATCATAATGGTCCCTTCTGCCCTTAATATCTATGAAACCCCATTGCAGTTAGTGGAGCTCCAAGTAGATGCACAGTACATCTACCTGGATCTTATTGCAAGATCCTAGATTCTCAGATACAGTGTATTCATTAAGCCAGTACAATATAAGTGAGAGTCATTTTGTGGAAATAATGCCCAGAAGTTAAGTTTCTGCATTCAATGATCGTTGAACTTAAAGGAACACTTAATTACTGTATAGGAAAAATGTGACTTTCAATTCCATATATTGTTTATAATTTGGTTTTGAATGCATTCTGGATCTTAAGTATGTAATTTTGAGGGCCAAGTTTTTTCAAATCCCACAAGATTTTGTTTTAATGCTACTATTGTGATGTTACCCCTAGAAACAATTTCTGAGCTGCTTCTGTTGGCTCTACAGCATAAGTTAATTAACCGACTATTCCCAGAATTGTGTTGGAATCATCGTGCACCAGCACCATCAAGAAAATGAAAAATAGTTTCATGGGGGAAATAAATCAATGTTTACTGAAAGGACAATGACAAATTTGGTAGAAAAATAATGTGTATTTTTAGGCTTGTATCAGATATTGGAAACAGTAAAGAATAAAAATTTATTTAAAACATATTCATATAGCATGGTGATGTGATAGCTATTTTTTCCAAACCATTCAACATCCTAGTCTGATTATATACCTGGAGATTATTGTTCAGTGGCTTTCAGTATTTCATCATAACATAATACAATCTGTACAGCTAGGACTTTAGTAATTCAGTCCCAGTTTGTTTGATGTTCTTCAGGGGCCTCTGTGCATTTCCACTTATGGGATTAGCTCCTTTAGTGTTGTGCTGTGTGACTGTGTAACAAAGCCACGTCTCCTAAGGGTGCCAGAATGCTCTCTCATTTAGATGATCAGCTCTGTCCATATAAGGGAGTATTACTCCTATCTAATACTACCAGTTTCTTCTCTAACGCTGCTGAAAGCGAAATGGAACTACTTCTTGTGTCTGTGAGCTAATTAGCCTAATCTCTCTTCTATAATTAATTAGTTAGAGTTATGCATGGTATAGTTAGGGTAGTGGAGGCTACTTGCCTTGGTTTATCCCGAGGTTATGTTGGGTCCAGACCGATTCAAAAGTTGTGCATCCTGCTTGGCAATCTTTCCAGAGACAAATGCACATGTTTGGTGCCTAGTGTTCCTGGGAAAGGCTCACCGAGTCTGCCAGTACCCAATTTGCCATGCCTTTACTCCTTGGTTGAGGAAGGACAGACAACTAAGACTGCAGGCTCACTAGGTTTCTTTGAGCCATTAGCCAGACCATCCTAGTGCTCCTTCAGGAGTTTCAAGGTGCGCCTGTTTGCTGAGACCTACTGTAAAGAGACCTCTGTGCAGCCCTCTTTGTTGAGGCTGACGTTGACTTTCCTGAGGTAAACACTTACTGGAACTGACCCTCTGGCCCAGCACTATCCAGGACTGCAGGCTCTTGTCAAAACAGACTGCTCCATCACCTCAGACTGCGATGACACTAAAGACTCCCTCAGTGCCCTTAGAGTTGGCAAAGTTTGACATCACGAGAGAGAGAGAGTCATGCTTACAGATACCTTAATGCCCCTGTTTTGGGGAAGAGAAAGGAAAAGAAGAAGTAGTCTGATCTGCAGAAGGGGTCCAAGGAGAAGAACAAAGGGGGAGGCATTGTTTTCATTCTCCTCTGTGATTCATACAGTGTTTGGAGACACTTTACCAGTCTCGACCCTGTCTTGAATATATATTCCTCCTCAGCTTGATGCTTCAGTGCTGAGTGACTTGGACACCTCACTGGCATGCATGCCTCTAACACCATTGACTTTCCTCTCTCATGGCTGAGGTTTGTTTATCAAAGCTTTTGGCTACACCTCTGCGTTTTGACTCTGCACTTCAATATTCAATGCCAGTATTGATCCAAAACATCCTTCAGGAGCATGGGATTTCCTTGGAATTGAATATGCTACTCCTCCAATTTGCTCCAGAAAACCCAGCTGCCTTCCCTCTCCAAAAACTCCATATGCATGAAAAGGTCTTATGAAGGGACCTCTTCAATTATTAATGTGGCCCCACATTCAGGAGCCAGTGAAAGTTTTGCTCAATGCTGCCAAAACTAGCATGGCCCTAACTTCAACACTAATGAGAATGTAGACACCAATGCCGCTCCCGGCACTGAAGCAGCTCAGTCAAGGCTTGAGAGTTTTCCTGACTGCTGACTCACCTCAGGCACCGCTACCTTCAAGGACACCCATGTTTCATTTGGCACAGATACGACTGGCACTATTGCCTCCTCAAGAAGATTGACAACGGGGAGGAGACGCCCAGAGGAAATGGAGCAATTTCCCATAGAGGAAAGATTACTTTATTTGAAGTAAAGGAAACATACATTACTTGAAGATGAAATGGGGGCTTCGTCCATCTCTCCTCCTGATGACAAGAAATTATTTCAGGAGTTGATGGGGAGAATGGCTAATACCCTTCAGTTACAGACTGGAATTTCAGACAGTCTAAGCCCCTTTTCAGTATCATGGAAGCACAGAAAAAAGACATTTGCTTTTCCTAGTCTCCTGGGTTTACTCAGTCCAGCAAAGGACATTTTGCTTTCTCTGTCTTCACCATCAACACTAGATAGTGTCTTATCACACATCTAATACATGGCCATCCAACATCTTGACAGTTGAAAGAAGAAGCGACAAAGTCTGTCTGTCAGTGGTGCTTAGTAGTGGTATGGGAAAAGAGCCCAATGCGCAAGTGGGAAAGCTTCCCATCTGGCTACAGGTCCACTCATTAGATGGAAGTTGAAGTACTCTGCTTCCTTCCTCACCTGAGGGCCTCAGCCTGGATGCTCTGATGGTTCTTTGAAGTGACTGCACCAGTCTTAACACGGCTTCTCCAAACTGAAAAATTATTGGCAGGATTTTCCCAATTGTCAGTGGGAATGCTGAATTTCTAGAGACCTTGCTTGACCTTGTCGCTGTATCAGAGGTTTCTCCTTCCTCTGCGTTGTAGACAGTTCTTAGGTTGGCCATAAAGCACAGCTTTTGGCAGACGATATTGAGGCATGCACTCCACGTGTCCTAACCAGCAAAGCCAGTCAATGTCCAGCATAGACTGTAGTTCAGTTCTCTCAAGGGTCTTGTTATCAGTGATCCATTGGTCCCAAGAAACTCTAAGGATTTTTCTGAGACAGCGGAAGCAGAAACTGTTCAGTCTCCGCTCCTGCTTAGAGTAGGTAACCGAACTTTCACAGACATAAAAGAGGGTACTAAGGACACAAGCCTGATAAACAAACAGACACACATTTGTATTCAGGGTTAGCAACTTGTTGTTCCAAACACATGAGGTTAAATTTTCCAAAGGTAACAGAAGCTTTGCCGATTCTCATATCAAATTCCCTATCAAGGTTCAGTGAGCTGGGAAGAATTGAGCCAAAATGGCAGAAGTGATCCACATTGTCCAGAGCTTCATTATTGACAAAGATTTTAGGTGGAATGTTGGTACCTTGTGACATGACAAGTGTTTTTTTTAATACTGATTATTGTGCCAAATTGGGAGCATGCATCAGAAAACTTGTTCACCATGACCAGCAGTTCATCAGGTGAATTAGAGATGAATGCAGTGTCACCTGTGAAAAGCAGATCCTGAATAGTAAGCTGGATGACATGCCTTCTGCTCTGGAATTGTCTGATGTTAAACAAGCTGCCTTCCATGCTTGATTCAACAAGTACGCCAGATGGATCGTTTCCAAAGGGGTACTTAAGAAGAATAGAGAAGAAAATGCCAAAGGCTAAGAGACAGCCTTGCTTCGTACCAGTATTAATACTAAACTTGGATGATCCAATGTACACAGTCTGAAAAGGAAGCTGATCTTGTCCCTGCAGGTGCTTCAACAACTTCATTGATGGTAGATCAGAGAAAATTCACTCCTCCATCCCCTACTGTTACAGTCACCACAGATGCCTGCACTCTGGTTTATGGTGCACATGGCCACTTGAACACCTGGGAATCCAGATTCTACATCAGTGTGTTGAAGAGCAGGTCTGTAAGATGGGTTCTAAAGGCGTTGTGTCTGTCCATACATTGCGTAGTACAAGTGCTCACAGACAATACCACGGCCATGTAGTGCATCAACAAATGGGGAGCACATTCTTAACTTCATCTATGGAGGCAAGGAAGCTGTGCCTCTGATGTATTCATCATCACATTCACCCATTAGCAGCACACCAGCACATTCACCCACTAGCAGGAGAAAAGGAGTATGTACATGCAGACGCACTCAGCATGAACTCTTACAACAAACACAAATGGTCCCTAAACTGGTCAGGAGTGTCTTCATTCTTACTCAAGTGGGGTCAACCTCTAATCAAAGTATTCATGTCTAGTCAGAATGCCAAGTATCTGTCCTGCACCAGGACTTAAAGTGGCAAGAAATCTTTATTGGATTCATTCCTTCTGTATTGAAGCAATCATCTCTCCGTTTTCTGTCCCATTCCCTTGATACCCAGAATCATAAGGAAGATCAGAGAGGACAGAACCAGTGTCCTACTGATAGCACTAATGTGGCTTAGGCAACATTGATATACAGATCTTCTCCAACTAATCAGAGAATCATCCATTCATCTTGCTCTCTGCGCCCACACCTCCTCTCTAAACAATAAAGGAAGATTCTTCACCAGAAGAGCCAAATACGCTTCATCTATCTGTGTGAAGGATAGTCAGCAAACACATACGATCCATGAAAGGTAGGAGTGTTCAAGCAGTACTGTTAGTCATGAAAGAACTAAATGGTTTGTGTTGGATGAAAAGTAATGGGTTAACCCCATCATGCGAAGGAGACCCAGCAGTTTGAAAAGGAGTACTTGTGGCACCTTGGAGACTAACAAATTTATTTGAGCATAAGCTTTCATGAGCTACAACTCACTTCATTGGATGCATTCAGTGGAAAATACAGTGGGGAGATTTACATACACAGAGAACATGAAACAGTGGTGTTACCATACACACTGTAACGAGAGTGATAAGGTAAGGTGAGCTATTACCAGCAGGAGAGCGGGGGTGGGGGAAAACCTTTTGTAGTGATAATGAAGGTGGGCCATTTCCAGCAGTTGACAAGAACATGTGAGAAACAGTAGGTGGGGGTGGGGGAGTAAACGTGGGGAAATAGTTTTACTTTGTGTAATGACACATCCACTTCCTACTCAACATGCGCTACATTGATGATACCTTCATCATCTGGACCCATGGAAAAGAAGCCCTTGAGGAATTCCATCATGATTTCAACAATTTCCATCCCACCATCAACCTCAGCCTGGACCAGTCCACCCAAGAGATCCACTTCCTGGACACTACGGTGCTAATAAGTGATGGTCACATAAACATCACCCTATACCGGAAACCTACTGACCGCTGTGCCTACCTACATGCCTCCAGCTTTCATCCAGAGCACACGATCCATTGTCTACAGCCAAGCTCTACGATACAACCGCATTTGCTCCAACCCCTCAGACAGAGACAAACACCTACAAGATCTCTGTCAAGCGTTCTTACAACTACAATACCCACCTGCTGAAGTGAAGAAAGAGATTGACAGAGCCAGAAGAGTACCCAGAAGTTACCTACTACAGGACAGGCCCAACAAAGAAAATAACAGAACGCAACTAGCCATCACCTTCAGCCCCCAACTAAAACTTCTCCAACGCATCATCAAGGATCTACAACCTATCCTAAAGGACGACCCATCACTCTCACAGATCTTGGGAGACAGGCCAGTCCTTGCCTACAGACAGCCCCCCAACCTAAAGCAAATGCTCACCAGCAACCACACACCACACAACAAAAACACTAACCCAGGAACCTATCCTTGCAACAAAGCCCGTTGCCAACTGTGTTCACATATCTATTCAGGGGACACCTAATCACATCAGCCACACTATCAGAGGCTCGTTCACCTGCACATCTACCAATGTAATATGTGCCATCATATGCCAGCAATGCCCCTCTGTCATGTACATTGGCCAAACCGGACAGTCTCTATGTAAAAGAATAAATGGACACAAATCAGACGTCAGGAATTATAACATTCAAAAACCAGTCGGAGAACACTTCAGTCTCTTTGGTCACTCGATTACAGACCTAAAAGTGGCAATTCTAGAACAAAAAAACTTCAAAAACAGACTCTAACGAGAGAGTGCTGAATTGGAATTAATTTGCAAACTAGATACAATTAACTAAGGCTTGAATAAAGACTGGGAGTGGATGTGTCATTACACAAAGTAAAACGATTTCCCCATGTTTATTCCTCTCCCAGCCCCCCACTGTTCCTCAGACGTTCTTGTCAACTGCTGGAATTGGCCCACCTTGATTATCACTACAAAAGGTTTTCCCTCCCCCCCCCCCCCCCGCTCTCCTGGTAATAGCTCACCTTAAGTGATCACTCTGGTTTCAGTGTGTATGGTAACACCCATTGTTTCATGTTCTCTATGTATATAAATCTCCCCACTGTATTTTCCACTGAATGCATCCAATGAAGTGAACTGTAGGTCACGAAAGCTTATGCTCAAATAAATTTGTTAGTCTCTAAAGTGCCACAAGTACTCCTTTTCTTTTTGCGGATACAGACTAACATGGCTACTACTCTGAAACCAGCAGTTTGAATATCTCTTGTATTTTAAATCACAAGGTTTAGCCATAGTTTCCTGAAGGTTCATTAAGCTGCTGTTTCTGCCTCTTACTTTTTTGTTAGACAGGTCTTTATTCTTTCATCCTACAGTCTCCAGATTTCTTAGGAGATGGTAAATGCCTTTCCCAGCACAAAAGGACCTTCCTGGCCAAGAATTTGACCAGGGTTTTAACTGTTGGTAGTTCTACCCGGTGAGCCCCGTCTCAAGCTTCCATAGATACCTGTCTATCAAAACAGCATTTTTAATAGATATTACCTCTGCTAGGAGGGTTAACAAGCTCAGTAGCTTGATGGCCTTTCTAACATTTACAGTAGTACATAAAGACAAAGTTGTTTTGAGATCTAACTCAGGTTTATGCTGAAGGTGGCATCGACTTTCATCTGTTGCAGTATGTCTCTCTCCCTGTTTCCTTCTCCAGAAACCAGGCTTACCCAGGGTAGTCCATCTTATATTGCTTTGATATGAAAAGGGCTCTGTGCTATTATCTGGACAGGGCTAAGCCCTTAAAATAATCTAACATTGATTGTTGCCATGGGGAAAGGTGTAAGGCAGAACCATTTAGTTAACAATTTTCCCCTCGGGATTAAGAGGTGTAGTGAGTATTGTTATACTTAAGCCAGAAAACCGGTAGCACTTGTCTTAAGAACACACTCCATTAGGGCTATGACGGACTCTCTAGCTTGTTTGAGACAGGTTCCTATTGTAGAGATTTGCCAAGCAGCAACACTGAGTTCTGGTCACACTTTCACTAAGTGTTATTAATTGGACTTGGCATCGTGCTCTGATGCTTGGTTTGGTAAAGTGGTGCTACAGTTCATTTTTGCCTCTAACTCCTTGCCTTCCATTCTCTGTTGGGGACACTGCTTGCTAATCTCCTATAAGTGAGGAGGCCTTTGAACAAGGAAGGGTTACTTACTAGTAACTCTTGTTTTTTGAGAGTTGCCTCTGTACATTCAGACTACTCACCACTTTCCCTTCTGCCTTGGAGTTCTTTGTATGTCAGAATTTTGACATCTAGGCAGAAGCAACTGAGATGGTCAGGGAGTGCGGGGTGCACTCCATTAGGCAGATGGAACTCATTATGTTGTCTTAAGAGTGGTCTTCCCCCACCCATAGCGGGTACAGCTTTGTTATGCAGTTCCATAAATGGCCACTAGAGGCACCGAATCTCATACCTGCAAATGCACAGAAGCAACTGTTGCAGAACAATAGTTACTAATAAGGTGGTAACCGCTCTTTACTGAAAATGCAGATTTCAGTATGATTATTTGATTTCTTTTTCTACTCTTTTTACCAGATCTTTCAAAGACTAATCTATGCAGATAAACAGGAAGTTCAAGGAGATGGTCCATTTCTGGATGGAATTAATGTCACTATCCGAAGAAATTATATTTATGAAGATGCTTATGACAAACTTTCCCCTGAAAATGGTATGTTTGCATTTAAGTTCTAGAATATTCTAAAAATAACATTGATTGGTTGTATAAATCTTACCATATAATTATATATTTGCTTTTACCCGACTGGAAGGTTTGGGTTTTTTAAAAAAAGAAGCGTCTTATCCCGGAAGTACCAAACATCCCCAGAATCCAGGTTCTCTCTGTCCACGCACACATATGAAATCCTCATTCAAGTTTGTCATCTTGATTATTGCTACCTCCTCCTCTCTGACCTCCTTGACAAATACATCTCTTGCCTTCAGCCCATTCAAACTAAATATTCATTGTGTGCCATCTCCATCCTTACAAGACTGTTTCTCTGACAACCTGTTTTGTGCTTTCACCCTTGCTGTTTGTCTGCAATGAGTTTTAGCTGAACCGTTTCAAACCTCTAGCATAGACACAGCTTACTTGGGTATAGTGTGACTTATAAGGGAGTGGGGCTAAGGTGAACTGGTTCCTGCTATGTTGGTGTAAATAATGTCTACAATAGGGGTGTGCACCTGTGTAGTTGCAACAGTGGCTAAAAATCCACAGTAGACGAGGCCTAACTTGTGGAAAGCCGTCACCAAACATATGGAGTTTTGGCATATAAGAAGAAAGTTTAAGGCACAAAATGAGTAATCCTGAGCAAGGGACATAAGTCAATAAGAAGAGATTCTATAAATACATTAGGACCAAGAGAAAAATGAAGTAAAGTATAGGTCCACTACTCACGAGGAAAGGAGAGCTGAGGTGGTTAATGCATGTTTTGCTTCACTCTTCATTTAAAAAAGGTTAATTGTGACAAGATGATAAGAACAATTAATATTAACAAAAAGGGGGAAGGAACTCAGAATAGGGAAAGAATATTTAGATAAGTTATATGTACTCAGGTCAGTAGGATTTGATGACATTTGTGCCATGGTACTTAAGGAATTAGCTGAAGTAATCTTGGAACCATTAGCAATTACCTGGAGGATAGATGAGGTCCCAGAGAACTAGAGAAGAGCAAACATAGTACCTGTCTTTAAAAAGGGAAGCAAAGGGGGTTCAGTGATCAATTGTTCTCCATGTCACTGAAGAAGGAATGGGCTTAATCTACAGCAAAAGAGGTTTAAGTTAGATATTAGGAAAAACTTTCTATCTATAAGGATAGTTAAGCTCTGGAATAGGCTTCCAAGGGAAGTTGTGGAATCTGTCATTGGATGTTTTTAAGAACAGGTTGGACAGACATCTGTCAGGGATGGTCCAGATATACTTGTTCCAGCATCAATGCAGGGGGGTTGAACTAGATCACTTCTCAAGGTCCCTTGTAGGCATACTTTTATATGATTCTATTAATATCTTTCCAAAGCACTGCAAAAGAACCAGCTTCAGCTTCACCCCACTACCTTATGAGTTCCTTGCTGGGGATTTTCTTTGGCTTGGAGGAATCCTCAATTAGTATAGAACTGGCATAGCTTGCTGCTGTACCTCGTTTCCCACATCCACTGATGTAAGAGGCATAGAGGGGCGTGGCTGGGATATCATGTGCTCTGGCAGTCCTCAGCTACTGTAAGGACCCTAAGGGACTATTGCCTGCTGGTGCAAGTTGGAGTAGTCCCCAAGAATAAAAAGTCAGGGAGCCATAACTGGTTGTTGGTTTTCAGCTTCTGCTTTACACCTCTCTTGTGTTACCCTTGGTGGCTATGTGGGACAGGAGCTGTTCTTTGCTAGACTCTTCTCTATGCTCAGACAGAGCCAGTTAACATCTTATACTGTTTTTGCTTGGGCTCCTACAGCCTGGCAGGTAAGTAGGCAGTGAGCACTCTGAGCTACTCTCTTCCTTCTCCTGTAGTGCAGCAGGTGGCCAGCAGGGGAATTGCTGAGTAATTGCAGCAGGGATGGGACAACTGCTCAGAATGTTCCCAGTTCACAAGAGGAGTGTTACCGAAGAGGCAGGGGAGGCAGTTGTGGAGTGTTACCCTCTATCTCTTTCTCATAGTGATGGGATTAATTCAAATATTTAAATTTACAAGTTCAAGGCACACTGCACGGAACACATTTTCCATTCACAATCAAATACATGTTTTCTTCTTAACTCAGTAGCCCTTGAGGGCTACGAGTGCCTCCTGGGCCAGAGGTTTGACACTGTATTAATAATAATAGTATGTTCTGGAATTTCTTATATAAATGTATATGAAGTTCAGATGCATTGCATAGAGTCTTCAAATGTGGTTTAAATTGTATCTGTACGTTATATAAAACAATCAAAGTTTGAGGAAAATCAGTTCAGTAGTTTGATTGTTTCTAGTTGAAAAGTCCAGAGTTTGACTTTTCCAAGTTTGAGATGCAGTGCATTGATTCTGATACTGAATGCTAGCTATTATAACCTACGCACATTGGTCTAAAAAACCAAACAAATTTTTTTTAACTTAATGTAAACTAGTGAAACTGTTTTCTTTGACTTCTCTTTAACTTAGAGAATCTTTATTATGAAGATTAATTTATTAATTAAGGTTATTAATGCTGAAGCATTTTTATAATACAAAATTTTTTACTTGGCTCTGATGTGTCATCTTCTATCTGAAGGTCTGGAAGCACATCAAGTATTGAATTAAGCTACATGATTCCCCCTGTGAAATAGTGAGGTGGTGTCATCATTTTACAGATGGAGAAATTGGGATAGAAAGGGTATGTGTTCGAGCCATTAGTAAAACTTAGATCTCCCAGCATTCTATCCCATGACACAAAACTATCCTTTTGACCTGTTAGCTCTGACTGTCAACGTATCCCGAACTCTGAGATCTCTGGCACCTACAAGTGAGAGAGACGCAAAGCTAAAGTGCTTCACAACCCCATGATGTTTTAAACTCTACTAAATTTGAAGTAATCGGGGCGGGGGGTGGGGGTGGGAATCGGATCTGCCTTGCTAGATTTAAACTTTTATAACTTCAAAGCTACTAAATTAATCTCCTTAAACACTGACTTGTTTGGTAGATCTTTTTCATGCTTAAAAGGAAAGGGAAATATACTGTATTTTATTAAATTACTGTTTTCAGTTGGTTGCCTTAATATAGTCCTAATGTTACTCTTTCCTGTAACTAGATATTTATAGTTGCTTCAGGGAAAATGTGGTATTGAAGGTTGGGTCTGTAGTGTATCCTCTCTCTTTTTAAGAAGAGGTATACAATATGGCAACATACGACAAGCACTCCTGCATTATCTGATGTGTGCTCCAATTGTTGATTGTATTTGCTGTAGGAACAGAAGGCGAATTATCTTGTATATTTTTGTGTGCATTTGTTAACCTTTGGTGTGGTGGTGGTTAAAAATGGATAAGTCACAGGACTGGTAGTTGAGACCTGAATTCTGTCCATGGCTGTCATATACTCAAGAGGCATGTGACCTTCTGCAAGTCACGTAACTTCAGTGTGCCTTTGCAAAAATGGCGATGATACTAGAGTTCTGAGAGTAGTTGGTTAAAAAATTATTGAACTTTACAAACAGGAAAAGAAAGCAAACAAAATATGAAATTTTCAAATGTTTTTTCATTATTCAAAATTGTAATTTTTTTCGGCAAATAAATCTTGGTCTGCAAATTGTTCAGACAGTCTGTTATGAATATTCACAATTCACGCTGGGTTGATTATTACATAAGTCACAATGCTATTTCTGACTAGGTAGCTTATGTAACTAATCAACATAGCATGAATTGTGAATTTTTACAAACAATTTAAAATTTGCTTTCAGCAAGTACTTGTTTATTCAAGCTTCAAGGAGCTTTTTGCAAGAATTCACTCTGTTAAAGCTTCAGTTCTCCTATGGTCACAGAATGCAAACAAGAAGGTTCAAGAACAGAGTCAAACCAAACTTTATTTTTGAATCTGAACTAATATTTGCAGACTTTTTTTCCCACTCTTTGCTCCACTCTTACTTTTATGTACTTTTTAAAAAAGTGTTTGAATTCTGTGGATAAAAGGGCTAAGTAAGTCTTCATATTATTGTTGCTTTCCCTTCAATACATGTATAACCTGTTTTCATTTTAAAGATCACTGTCTATGAGTCAAACGAGACTAAAAGCCATTTACACTGAAGGGGTTCTAGTAATGGTATGAAGTTTTTCACCTCTAATTTACAAGCTCAGATTACTACATCAGAAGTGACCAGATGCGGTTACTGATGATGGCTGTTTGACCTTTATGAAATAGGTGGTCTCATCCATTTCCAGATGGACAAGGGTTACTATCCCCAAACTATTGTCACATGTATTATCAATTGACACACTTGTTGGTAATATCATTGAAGACACAGAATGAGCATGGAGTTTGAACTATCCTTTGACCCCCTAGAGGTGACCCCTCCATGCCAGATATGGATACATTCCAAACACAGAATAATTGTTTACATGCTTATTATAGACTATTTTCCACCCCCTACCTCACATTCCCTTCCCCTTTTGCAATAGGAGGAGGAAAATGTTTTTAATGTGCTCTCTCTCTATATATATTTAAATATTGTTCAGTTTCAGTCGAAAACGCTGTACATGTGGAATCTGGTTTAATCAACAGCAGCTATAGTGGGTGATAAACATTTTATTTATATATTTTTTTTCATTGTTTATTTTTGAGTCTGTTTAGTTGCATGGAATAGTTCTAGTTAGATTCGGTGTGGTTCAGATATAGTGTAGCAGTATAGAAAAGAAGAAATTCCTAGAAACTGTAACAGGGATAGTTTCAGGGTCATAGACTGAATTGATTACAATGGACCTGGAAGATTGAGTGCACATAGATGAGGTTTAGGAGTAATCAATAAAAAAAGAGATCACAAAAGAGCAATGGGCATTGATTTTGGAAGAAGGCAGCCAGTTTTTCCATATGCACTCAAGTAAAAGAGAATCATTATAAAGTAATGCTTCAGTGGTACCTTACTCAGTCTAGATCATTTAAAAAAATAGGAGTGAAATGGATTTGAGATTTTGGAGACAAAGACCCCTTATATGTATTAATAGGACTACCTCAAGATCATGAGTGGCAAAGTCATGAATAATGCAGGCCACATCAAACAAGTGTTGATAAAATCCTGACCCCATACCACACCTACACGTATACTGTAGATGTCATCATATATGTTGTGGAAAAATTATTTTAGAATTGTTTGAGTTTCTGAAAGTTTTACTGGGACTATTTTTTCTCCTCCACCCTTTTCTATCTCTGAATCGTCATAAGGTATTGACCTTACAGCTGTCATTGGTACCAAGCTGAACACTGTCCATTCTACGTCTCAGGCCAATATGACTTTGTGGAAGAGGGCCTTCTGTAGTGGGAGAAAGCAGAAAACATTTTTCTGACTAGTGGATTTTTTTTTTTTTTTGGTTAAGTAGCTGGAGTGAAGTTGCTCAGAGAACTGGAATGTTAACAGTAGTTCCAGTGAGATGGACTTTTGGGCAGAATGCATGTAAAGCTGGCGTTTATTACAAGATACTGCAATTTATCCCATGAATATTACCTACATATGTGATGTGCTATATACAGTACGTATTGCAATGGAATAAAGCTTTATCAGCATTTGTTTGGTATTGGTCACATTGATCAACAACAGAATGACATGAGTCGGCTCAAACAAGTGCTGATGAAAAAGTTTATATCCTTCTTCCCGCTTGATTGTGCTTCATATATACGCTACACGTTTTATAGAAATATGATTTCTGAAATGTTTTAGAGAGGAAAAAATAATGGGTACTATATTTCGTACCCTCCCTTGTAAAGCCTGGCTCCCTAAATACCCTGAGTCCAACTTTCCACAGTTCATTACAGCTAATGAAATGTAAGAAATCCTTCTGACACATACCTAGTTAATCCTATACTTTTAAGGTCTATAATCTAGACAGGCCTAGGAGCAAGTGTTATGTATCCTATTAGAACTCTACCCAGTGCAATGGAATAAATCTCCTGTTTCCAACCATTATATGTTATGAAATTTCAAACCTTACACCTGTGTTGGTCCTGGACTGAATAATGCACATCCTCTGCTTTGGGTAGGAATAATTTTGGAAGAAAGAAAACTTTCAGGCAGACTTTTAAAAAAGGAAAGAAAAAAAATCTAGCTCTTTACAACTGGCTGTCAAGTGTTCCTAGTAAGAGAGGTGGTTTAGGCCCCAATTTTGTCCTGTGAAGACTTCACTGGGGCTATATATGGGCACAGCAGTCTATCCACCTGCAACAAATAGCAGGATCAGGAACTTAATGTGAAGAGTATTGAAGAGTACAGATAAGGAGGTTTGAAGGGGCATGATCAGTGTCACTCACACACCACACCTGTCAGGTAGGGGTGTGTGTGTGTACAGTATGTGATATTTTTTCACTTTGTCAACTGGACTTGGTCTCATAAATCATCTCACTGAGATGACTGCTGATATTCCAAATCTCTGAGCAGCTTTCAAACAGCAGCCTTCCATTTTAATTAAAAAAAATAACCCTGACTAAGATCTAAGGTGCAGGATGGATAATATTCAGCCCTGAACTAGTGACAGATTTAAGATCCAGTATTTCATGAACCATGCATCTGGACTAAAAATGTTTTATCTAGTGGAGGAGCTGGACAGTCCTATTTTCTAGTGGGATACACAGCATTTGTTTCTAAACCTGCTAAATTGGAAGATATTGGGTCTTAAACTTCCACCGTTATTCTGTAAAGAGTAGCTATTTAAAAAAATTCATGGAGGTTGCTATAATTTCTCCCTGCCTTTGAGGCCCTTATAGTTTAATTTATTATGCAAAAGGAGACTCGGTTGACAGGTGGAGAGACACCCGAAATGGTACCACTGTTACTCTATAAAACTTGTGTACAATAGTTTTTCTGTAAAATAAGTTTTATAAACAGTATATGTGGCCAGGTGGTTTGGTATGAAGTCTTCGTAGGATTCATTTGGGATGAGCTGTATTATTCATAAGTTACTTCCCTGCTTTTGAGTAATGCAGCCATCTCAAACTCAAGCCAATAATAGATTTCTGCAACAGCACAATACACTTATATATCTGTACTGACATCTAAATGTAGTGTGTGTGTGTTTTTTTCCCTGAAACAAACTTTGTATAGGTTCTTGTATGTGACTTTTCTTCTCAACTTTTTCCCCCCAGAACCTGATCTGAAAAAGCGAATTCGTGTTCATTTACTTAACGCACATGGCCTGGATGAAGCTGGTATTGATGGTGGTGGAATTTTTAGAGAATTTCTGAATGAACTGCTTAAATCAGGATTTAATCCTAACCAGGGATTTTTTAAGACCACTAATGAAGGACTTCTTTACCCCAACCCTGCTGCACAGATGCTCGTTGGAGATTCTTATGCCAGACACTATTACTTCCTAGGAAGGATGCTTGGAAAGGTGAAAACTTTTTAAAAAAAATTATTGTTGTACAATACATAACAGTAGGAGTAAAAAGATAATTTACAGTGGAAGCTTTTTTAAAAAAGTAAATTTAAGAAAGGAGGAGTAAGTTGGGGAAGTTTAATGTTTTTCTTTGTCAGTTTGGAGGGAAGGGAATATTTTTATTTAAGGGTAATGTAAATAATATTGCCACTTTATTTACTCACTGGCTGTATAGCTAGATTATTGATGCACCTGCATAATTCTCATTAATGTTAATGATAGTTATACAGTTGAAATGAGAAGAGAATTAGAGGCATTAAGTCCCAATCCAGCCAAGCTTTGAATTACATATTTAGCTTTAACTACGAGGTTAGTCTCATTGAAGCCAATGGAAGTACTCACATGCACAAGTCATTGTGTATCAGGGTTTTAGAAACTACAGTATTCTCAAGAGTTTGGCTGCAAATATTTTTTCATCATGCCAGTTATGTGAAATGAATATTTGCAGGAATTAGCAGGTTTTTGGTTACACGAGGCACATTGCTAAATTTCAGAACTGTTGCTCTGATCATTTCTAACCAATGTGACCTAATGATACCATACAGAAAAGGTGCATAATGTAATACTGAGTTAAGTTCTCGTTCTCAATTTCTTTTCCTACTCATTATTGGATTCCAACCAGGGCATCATATTTGACTTGGACCTCTCTCTAGGTCCTTACATCCAGACTAAATCTTGCAGACACTTTCTGCATAAAATCTCTAAGATACAAACCTTCCCTATCAATCCAGGCTAAAACTCTCATTCAGGCTCTCATCATCACATATCTCAATTACTGCAGCTTAATTTTCTCCTTGACAAATGGAATCCTGCCCCCCTCATATCCATTCAGAATGCTGTTGGAAAGATCTTCACTTAAAGGCCCTTAGCAGCCGGTCCCCACCCTGAAATATCATTTCTCATTTGCTATTGAGATGTTGACTCCTGCCTCTGATTGGCTCATGATGCCAGTCTTCATTTTCCACTTGTTAAATTTTCAAGCAAGTACCTTTGTGCTTTTTCCTATGCTGCTTCTTTCTTGGGTGGAGGTCACTGTAAACAATGACAAAGCTACCTCATTATCCTCCTTTAAATCCCTTCTCTAAACTCTCCTTTTCTATGATGCCTTCAAAAAACTTGACATCAATTAGGCTGCTGGTGTTCTGAGACCGCTGCCTATAATGCTGACCAATTTTGTCTCATTGTTTCCTTGTGCTCCCCCATCTGTCTGTATCCTTTTATTTTCTCTTGTCTTAGATTGTAAGCTTTTGGGGGCGTCGGGACTGTCCTTACGTTCTTGGTTTGTACAGCTCTGAGCACACTGGAGTCCTGGTCCATGTCTGGGGGTACAGTACTACCAATAATAAATAATGTGTTAAATTTTAGTGCCACGTACTATAGAGGAAATAATATTTTAATTCTCTGGTTTTTGGCCCACACTTTAAGTAACTGAAGTAGATAAATACCCAATTGTATGTGTAGGTATTGACTGTGTTGATAGTTCAGAGGGTGGAGAGAAAAGGAAATGTTTCCTTTAGAATATATTGAGAAATGTAAAGAGCTGTTTTCCAGGAATTTAGCTGTACATCTTGCACTGGCAATAGTATTCCATAGCTAATCCTCAACACAGCTCTGAAAAATCTTTCTTCATTTTTATTTTTAAAAGGGAAAAAATTTGGGTGCCAGTTGTTTGGTTGTAATGAGGATGTTCATGAAGAATTTAGCATAGAAGGGAGCTGATAAGGAGTATTATTTATATAGTAACTTTCACAGTGTTTGAGTTTATCATTTACTGTGCATCTGTGTTATAATTTTGGTACCATATTTTGGAGGCTTTGGATTTTGATGCTGTGGAAAGCCAAACTACAATAAATTACTGCTGAATGTAGCTAGCTGGTAATGAAAATGAAAGTTTAATGAGAAATGGGAGCTTAATTTCACTATGACTTCTGCTAAAATTTGTTGCTGTTTTCCGGCCAGCTCTGGTATTGAGAGTGCGTTACAAAGAGCATTGAGTATAGTTCTTGTTAACATTCTTTAAAGCCAGGGACTTCTAACCAGTAATTTTGAGCATTTGTATTTCAACCATAAACATAGCAATGATTGCTATTGTTTTAATTGGTAAAACTCTGGGTAAATTTTTAAAGGCACCTAGTATCCGATTTTCAAAAGTAATTTTGGGACTGGTGCAAAACTCCCATTGACTTTCAATGAGATTAAGGCTCTGAAGTCTCCGATTTTGAAAATTTTACTCTCCATATTTGAGTTTAAAGGAAAACTTTCATCATGCATTCAGATGGATTCTGTATTTTTAGTCCTTCTCTACTTCGTGAGACTATCCAGATGCTGGAAAAATGTGTGCACAGGAGTGAGTGTGCACAAAACCACAAGTGTACAAGGGGTGGTGAGTTGAGCCCCCACTTGCAATGTATGTGAGCAGAGTAGGGAAGTTACACCACTGCCAGGTCAATTGGTCCAAAATTTAGGACTGAAAAAAACAAAGTGTTATGCCATTGATTAACTCACAGAAATGTTGGTATGATTTTTTTTTAAAGTTCTGTGGAAGCAGGTTTTTTGGAAGAAAAATAATTCAGTGCATAAGAATAAAAAAAAATATTATACATGGACTAAAAACGGGTTAGAAAAATGCAAAAATTCTGTGAAAAGTAAACTTTTGGAACAATGGTCCAGTTTTAATAAACGACATCATTAATGCAAGTAAGAACATTTTTTTAAACATTTGTTTTTAACCCGACAGTGCCCTCTTAAAAATAGCAAAAGAATGGAATTCTGGTCTAAAAATTAATTTGGGCAACCCTCCACCTTTAGAATATCCAAATGATCACTACATGAAGACTTGTGAAACAGGGAAGACTCCAAATCAGCCACTTGCATTAAAGCAACGTATCCATTTTTGAAGGACACACTATAATTAGGAGTGGGCCGAAGCCAAACCTCACATCCAAATAGCCCTGAACTATGGAAAATATTGTAGGTCTGACCTGCCTATAGATTCATGACTTCGTTCTCTCCCTGGTCTGCAGAGCCCAGCAACTATAAGTTTGTTGGGGGCTGGAGGGTGGGAGGAATCACAATTGTTTAAAAGCTGCCTGCAGTCTCTTCTTTTGAGTGCTCAAAAGGTGCCTCTTGGAGCTCCAAAAGAAGTTGGAGTTGATCTGGGAGCAGACAGGGTTGGGAGATGCTTGTATTTATTGGAACTATTTTTCCACAAACTGATTGCAATATTGGACCCTTAATTTTATTTATTATCAGTTAACAGCACTTCTGTGATTGCATCTTAAATATTAATATAAGGGCATGAGAAGTCACAAAGAAAAAGTGATGCTGTCCTTTGTTTAGAAAGAGCTCTATCAGAACAAGTGTTTTGTTTTTGCCCTTTGAAATCAGAGAATATATCATTTAACATTTTGAAGGCATAGATTATTGTTGTATTTGCAGTATGTTTGCATAAGGTATGAAGTGACAGTGTTATTTAATAATTAGCTCTACCCAGGTGCAGAGACACCTTTTTACTGGCATGTTTAGAGAGCTGATTCATTAAACAGAAAGATAAGGCACGGCCTTACTATTCAGTACCTGCCAGTATTATGGTCTGAGTTAGACATTATTGAATAGTCATTCATCCATTTCCAGAAATGCTTCATTTTATGCATTTGCGCAGAATTATTTAAAAGCAGTAGTACATTATTAAAAGCTTTTTTGTAAATAAAATAGGAATACTGCAAAGGAAGCAATCAGGCATGCACAGCAATTTCTTATTTGCATAAACCAAAAGATAGTGTTGCCACTGAAAACTCTCACTTAAAAAGTTTCAGTGTTATCAGAAAACAAATACATTAAAATTTAATAATTTACATAAATTCTATGTATCCCAGTAACCCTTCAGTGCTATTAGCGAAGTGTGTTTGACTTTGTAGATCTGTGTAGATTCATAACTGGATTTACTTTTTTCTGTTTCCTGTCAGAGGTTTTTTAATAACATATATCCACAATGCTATTTGATTGATTAATAAAATTGGGCAAAGGATTAATAAAATGTCTTCTAAATCTTATATTTTGAAGCTCTTTAAATCTAGATAATTACAAAATTGCTACCAAAAACCTGTTAATTATTTAGGTTGCAAAGTTAAGCAGTTGAAAGTTTGGAAATGCAAGATTTACAGTTGCCCATGCAAATTTATTTCTGCCCCTTTGTGCATTTAATCTGTACACTGAATGAGTCAGGGCGGCGATCCTGTGGAAAGTAATAATTGTCGATCATAAGTAATTGCCTAGTTTTTTTTTAAATAATTCTTCTGTGTACAACTGTAAAAACTATGCATTATTAGCAGGGTTTGAATCTTGACCCTTTAGCACTGCAGCACAGACTTCTACCACTTGAGCTACAGGACTAACTACATTAGCTGGCAGTAGGAGAAGGCTATTATCTCTCAGAGGGGGGTGGACTGCCGGTGATATGGACTATCCAAGGTTAAGGGGGATCCTGCTCAGCCTAGCTCTCTTTCTGTCCTCCTCTGTGCGAGGTGAGACGCTCCCGTTCCTTGTCCTGCCTCCAGAGCTGTGAATGGGATGCTGTTATCATGTGCTCTGGGGATAGGAGAGAAGGGGAGTGGAAGTATATGGCTTGGCTTAGCTTCCTTTCCCTCCCCTTCCACAACCGCTGTTCTGTCAGCTCCTAGATTTCCCAGTACAGTTTCTGCTGCTTTGGCAGCAGTGTGGCTCTTTAGAATGTTACTGTTCAGTTGTTTTGTTAGGCTGCCAAAATTTTCTTGAGCAACACAAGAAAGAGAAGGAAAATGGTGATTTGTGACAGTTTCTAAATCAGCTAAATGTGAATGGAATTTCATGGGACAGTGAAAAGTCACTTCTGTAGCCGAAGAACTTTCTATCTGATTAATTTCAAAGATCTGCTGCAAACATGGAGGTGTTAAAGCTTCTCAAAAAAGGTTACAATTTTTTTTAATAATGGAAAGTGTTAGGCAACCTAAATATACACCCCTTATAAAAATACTTAGCACTGACGTAGTGCTTTGAAAACATAAATCAGTCTTACAACATCCTTATAACTATAACAGCCCCCATTTTACAGAAGTGGAATCTGAGGCAGAAAAGTGAAGTGGTTCACAGTCAATGACCAAAGAAGGATCAGAAATCAGAATTGTCAGGGATAAATAGTCAAAATATATAATTTGGAACCTTGACATTATACACTAGATTATAAAAGACGGGATTTTTGACAGTTTTAGTTGTTACATTCTTATGCAGAATCACTAGCTAGTTTAGAGATGTGGCTGAAAGATTGTTGAACAGAAGTCAACTTGTTAGTCCTCATGTTTGGAACTAGAACTTTTATGGTTTCTTACTACTTCCGTTTTGGAGCAGGTCTGATAGTTCTGAATATAAGACTGTTTTGTCATGTGTGACTTCTAATGTCTTTGACAGGATTTTTGATTGCTTCAGACACTAGTATTCCATTACACTTACACACAACTGGTTCCCAAGACCGAATGAGCTATCTCCTCTATTTGTGCTCTTTGCCTCTAGACCATTGATGAGGACTAGTGAGCCATGGATCGGTGGTCCTGATTCATTTGTGTGATCTATCAATGTGAAGCTTTTTTGCAGAAATCAGAACCAAAAGTCCTCTGAAGACACTGAAGATTTGTAAAAAGAAGTTTGAGTTTGTTTTGTCATGGTGTATCCTATTTCTTAGAAAGGTGGCAGGTCACAGAATGAAGGGTTTGTTTTTTGCTTGCTTTGAATTATGAAAGCCTGTCTGTATGGGAACTAAATGAGTGGTAAAGCAGCATTCTGAGGACATGTTAGGTAGAGAGGAAAAGATGTTAAACTTTTTAAAAATTGGTAGTAATATTTTGATGATAGTATGCAGGGACATTGTTAATAATCTATGATAAAGATCAATCACAGCAATTAATATTAATTTAGGACTGAAATAATTTATGACCTTGTGGGCATTATATTGATGCATATTAAAGAAGGTATTTTCTCAGTTGCTTTGATTGCACAACATACTATAGTTTTTTTAATATATGTGGTGATCTGATTATGGTGGACTATGTGCAATGAGATCTAAGAGTGTTATATTAAGCTTAGATATTTGACAAGTGAAGTTTTAAAGCTGTATCTTTCAGTAAGATTAGATAACTACTGAATGAAAAGGTATTGGGTCAAATGCTAAATGGCATATGACTAAATCAAATTGAAATAGGGAAAAATTAATTATTGATTCTAATGAAATGTAATGAATTACATTTCTGAAATATGAAGAGTTTGCTTTGTGATTTTAATTGACGAACCTAATGGGATAAATAGTGCACAAGGTTGCATATTTGTTTATAATTAAGGATTCATATACAATGTGCAGAATTCCTGAAAATACAGCTAATCCAAAACTAGAAAGATTATAGACTAGTTCATTTGTTATTGTGCAAGATATTATCCATAGGTCCAATTTTAATCTTATTGGCCTTTACACTATTCCTTTACAGATGAACTAAAATGCTTTTTTATTGTCTTAGGGACTAATATAAAACCCATTGAAATCAATCGGACCCTGTCCATTGGCTACAGTGCATATTGGATTATGGCCTAAACTCCTAAATCATGTACAGAATACATATGAAGGCTTTGAGTAAATGAGTTTTAAACAACACACACATGCATACTTCCCTGCACTAAAAAGACGAATAGGGAAAACAAAGAAAGAGTAGGAAAAGACTACAGAGATAGCAGTTAAACTTATTCATTTTAATAGCTAAAATCATTGTGCCTCAATCACCACATGTGGGCCTAGTGTACACATAAAGGTTAGGTCGACATAGCTGTGGAGCTCAGAGGCATGAAAAATTCACTCCCCTGAGTGGTGTAGTTATGCTGATTTTAACCCCTGGTGTAGGCACAATTAAGTTGATGGAAGAATGCTTCCATTGACCTAGCTACCATCACATGGGGAAGTGGAGTTCCTATAGTGATGGAAAAACCCCTTCTTTTGCTGTAGGAAGTGTCTAAGTTATGGCACACTAGCTGTGCTGCTGTAGCGCCCATAGTGTCACCATACATTATCGTGGTAGTTGTCTTCTGCCTGTTTTCTCTGTCAGAATTTTTTCCTAATTTGTAGGCTATACTTTTTTCCCTTTAGTTTTGTCCATTTAGTAAAGATCTACTCTGGTTTGGCTTAAATCAGTCAACTGTATTATTCATTTGTAGTGCAAGCTCCATTGACCAGCATTAATTCCCAGAAAGGTGGGTGTGGAATTAGCATGCTAACAAACAAGTAGATTGTTTGTGCAAACTCATTATTTCAATCATTTCCAAAGTTCTATTTCCAAACAACAAAATGGAATCAAGGAGTCAAGTATTGCTTAAACTCATGGTACTTTTGTGTTTGGTCAAAAATGACATGAATCTTCCGTACGATGACTTTAAAAAGAGAAGTAAGCAGTTTAAAAGATTGTTCAGAAAAGAAAAATATCTCTTTTTAGCAGATCATTTTTTCCCTAAGTTTCCTGATCTGTTTAAAAGGGTCAAAATAGTAAATCACCAAAATAAGAGTATGGAAGTTGCATATTCCATTAATTGTGACAGAATATATGCAACTCCTGAGATATTTTAAAGGAGGTCCTCAGCCTGTTTATGAATATTTACATACATTGGTATGAACTTATTTTCTAACATAGTTATTCAACCAGCTAATTCCTTTGTGTGCTGGTTTACTTAACATAACCAATTATCTTTTGATTACAAAGTACTCAACTTAGTACCAACATTGTAAATATATGTCCAGCACTAAAAGGCTACTAAAATGTGGTATTTTAACACTAAATCTTTAGGAGGGAAAAGAGTATATTGATTGATTGTGATATTTATTGGGTCATAATGTATCTAAATTTTCTTTAATGCTTATGTTAGTGATTGTTTACCGATAAAGTGCACAAAGGTCTCTGCAAGCAGCTCTACATGGAAAGAATTACCTCATGTCAGTGGTCACTTATCAATTAAAAGTTCCATTAGCAGATGATTCTGTTTCTGGTTTGTGTACTTATTGCATTTTATTGCCTCTAAATCAGGTTCCTGGACAAGAAATAAATAAACAGTTAAAAGTATGTGGTAATGGCATCCTGATCTTTTTTCACAGTTGGAAACACCTAGGTCCATTTAAGTCAAGTTCAGAATATTTACTGAAATGAATTCTTCATTGTATTTGAATTCTTATTTAAAATGACCAGATTACTGATATTAATACATGTTGATTTATCTTGATAAAGTGTGTCTAGAGGTTAGATAAATAACAGATAACTGGACTAATTTTAAAAGAATGTAATTCAGATCGTAAAAGTAAAACTTTGTTTCTAATTTACTTCCACATTCTCATTTTACTTCCCATCAAATTTTGTTTAAACTTGAAGCCAGAAAATTCTGTAAAACAGATCACTGGAACTTCAGTCAGCAACACTAGCAACGTAGTAGTTTAGTAACTATCAGTTCATCTAGGATTTTTTCAATTGTGCAGAATTTGTATGCCTAACAAGAAAAGCAAATGACATAGCAATCTAGGGGCACAACATCAATCAGATATTGACCCCAACCCCTAAGGCCCCACCCACCTGAAACTGCATCCCTGGGATATTACTTTCAGAGTCGAGATTGACACATGACTAGAAACAAGGATTGTGTGTGATCCCTCTTAGAAGTTTTCCCATCACCCTTTGCCAATCAGAACGGGTTTCAGCCCCGTAGCATCTCCCCAAGAGTGAGTATGACAAATAAGAGCAAGTTCAGGGGCATGGAGACCTGTCCAGAAGAGGGACGTGTGACCCCTCTAAGAACACCTCCCACAGTCCTCTACCAATTGACATGAGTTTCACCCCCTTAAGCCCTCCTGGAAGGGAAACGTACCAATCAGAAATAGGTATAGCACAAGAGTCTAAGCCAGAACCCTCAAACTGTGGAGCTCAGCATTTGCCCATCGGCAGCACTACCCCCTGAGGCCCCATCACTGTGTGGAGGAAGCCATCTACTTTCAAGAGCATGTTTTTCAGAAATCGTGGAAATGCTAAGGGGAAACATGGCCTCCTTCATTACCCCCATGAGAATTATGGAATTCGTTTTAGTTCCGAGGCCGCTCAGTCACCTGTGGAGAAAGCGCTACATCAGCAAGAGTTCTGAGGAGCAGGGAGCTGTCGAGGGGAGCCTTTTAGTCCAGCTGTTGATGGATATGTTGGGACCTGACCCCGAGACCGGAGTGCTCGTGAGGCAGACTGACGAGTGTGATGGCCACCGAGCATTCACCCCAATGGAGGAAGGGAAACGTGGCTCATCAAAAGATATTGCTCAGGTAAATAACTATAAAAAGGATGGGGTTTAATGAGTCGGAACTGATCTGAGGTTGCATAAATCTAAAAAACAGCAGACTTACAGCTGTTTCTTTTCTGAAAATCTCTTGACAGCTCGACAATGCCTTTGAGAACCCTGTGTGGGTAAATCTGTCATGCATCAGCTGTTTTTGCTCATGCGTGAGACACAGCTCTCAAGACCAGACCTTGGATTTGAACAAAACGGAAGAGTGAGGCAGCTCAGACCCCTGTATAGGCAGGGGTCATAGTGTCCATTTTTCGCAGTCTGCTGTAAAATAGTGTGTTAAATCAGCCAATTAATAAAATTTGTTTAAATTCTCATTGTGAACATGTAAACTACTGTGCACGTGACTACGTTATATTATCAGTGCTGTCCACAATGAAGTACTTAAACCTTTGGAATTCTGCACTATGAATGAGTAGTCTTGGAGCTTTTTCTGAAAAAACATCCTAACAAAGGCAGAAAGACACTTGCTGTCCGTAAACTCCCAGGATTTTTCTGGCTTTAGGGACATAGCAAATATGTAATTGGGCACACGCAACCCTGTCCCTTTCGTGCATTTAAAATTGTAAAAATGATACTTTTCTGATCATTCAGGCTTTCTACATTTATCCATAAAATACAGGTGACTGTTTACATCTCTGGAGATGATACCCTGACTCTGCTTACAGCACCTCATTTTGCATTTGTGCCCCATGTCAACATAAGACTGATCCTTATCACATAAAGTTTTAGACAGACATGCAACTGGTTTTTTTCATGCAGAGTCTGTGTCTTTTTGAACACTCTTTGTACCTGCAGCATAGCCTACAGCTAGGGCATCCTAGCTGAGTGCCCATACTGTCTGCACACATTGTGCTTAAGCAGAGGCAGCACCTATACCTTAAAACAAAGTTTGCAACAAAATCCCTTTTTAAAAAACCCACCCCTATCTCCTGCATATGCCCTAAATCACAAACAACATTTTAATAATTAAAACCAAGTTTTTAACAGACCCATTTAAAAGCCAGTTATAGAAATTTACTTTCCACCACAGGGAAAAGGGGTGCTATAGCACATGGTTATCTTCCCCCCACAAGTGTATTTGGGCCTGTGGGTTAAAGAACAAGCAAAATTTTAGTTAGTATTATTTCCCAAATGTACCAAACTCGTGTACAACCTGTTGAATTCCATTTAAAAAAAAAGAAAAAAGTATTAAGCGCAACCATAGTTCAAATGGGATTGTACTTTGCCCTGGTGAAATACAGCTTGAAATTGCTCTTTCCATACTAAACAGATCACACTGCAATAAAGACATGTATCATTATTAGTAAGGACAGTGTGTACAAAGAGTAAGATTATATAATATATATTTTCAGAGTTAAAAGAAGCAACATGTTTTGCAATCCAGCAGCAGCCATTCTGGTTTCTGTTATAAAAAGACAGTCTCCAAAAAAGCTCAGGATTTTATACCAACCTAACTCTTTGTTTCAAACAAACTTCAGTGTCTGTAGTTAGCAGGTGCTTTGATCACTACAGCTCTTAATAAATTGAGGAGTTTATGCACCCTTCTCTAAACATTCCCTTTGGGTGAAAATTTAAATAGTCTTAGTAAATTCTTTTAATGGTTTTGTCTAATTTTTAGTGACCATATATTTTTCTGTTCAATCAAAACCAGATCACTATAGGTATATCTTACAGAATTAAACTGTAGATCACCATATACAACAATCCTTAGTGTTACTGCACCCTCTCCTGACTGGGGGCCTTGTAGATCTCAATGCATGTCTTTTCATTTTGAACACTTCTTTTTTGTGCTTAAAATTCTGGTTGTTTTTTAAATAAAAATGGATGTAGCACAACCATAGTAAACACCCTACAAATACTCATAGCTTTTAAATGTTTGTTTGATTTTTCTTACAGCATATTCTTATTTTATAAGTATAATGGAGGTTTATGAACCCTTGCAAAATTTCATTTTTGTGTTAAACCACTGTTTATTTTTGAAAATATAGTATTTTTAAACTTGAAATGACTTTGAGTTACTAGAAGGACTGACCCATAGTAATCTACAAACTCCTGAGGTTTTATATAATTTAATATTAACAGAGCTTACCTCCCCGCCCCTTACTGTGGGTGAATACCCATCAAACCTAATTACTGATAATTTTTCCAACCCCAGCAGGGCCTAATATGCATAACCCTGGTGGAACTTTAAGGAAACATGGGTCTGTGATTACATCTGAAGTCAGTAGTTCCACACAACCCCATTTTTTCAGTAGGTCATAGTTAAACCATTGTAGTTCGATGGTATTGAATCAACTGTGTTGTACTCAAATACATGTCTCAAACATCTATGTTTTACACAGAATATACAATATTTTTTGCTTTAAACTCATTTTTGTTTTCCTCCCCTGGATTCTACTATGTGCATTTCAGCCTTTTGCTGTAAATAGGTTTCTTCTATTAAAGACACAATAGCTGGGTTTTCACAAACTATTTTTATTTAGAAGACACACAACCCTTGAAAACAACCTGAGATGCCCCATCAAAACTTTCATCTTATTTAAGGGCCATGCTATCCTTATTACGGAAACCCAGATACTCACAAAGACCTTTTCAATAGATACTTTTATTTACAGATACCAAGTTTTATAATATTGTATATCACATGCTTGTCCCCTCACTATTCTCTAACTTAATCCTTTTAGATTTCTTACAGTTAGTCGTTTTCCTAATCAATGTTCTGTAACTTTTTGAGTGGGTCAAGCAGTCAATATAATGCACTAAGTGGGTATCCTTCGGTTTGGTAATTTTGTTTAAAACACCGTTAGGATCTCAAGCGCTGTGCACAGCATTTACCAAGGTCGTCCCTGATGCTAAATTTTCTTGGGTTAAGCGCAGACATTGCATTGCATAACCTATGGCAATAATGGTGTTTAATAAGCTTTACAAACACAGGTCAGCACACAGGGCCTGGAGCATTCTGTTTCTATTCTCTGAAGTCCAATTCATACAGTTTTGTGATGCAGCTGGTCTGGTGCATCTATAACACAGCCCTCACAGTCTTCAAAAAGCTTCTCCCTAAAACAGTGATTAAGGACAGCATAAACAGAAATGCGTACAGTAGACTACACGACTCCTTTACACTCACAGCATGGCACTGGCTGTTAGTGCTATGCTAAGGGCCTTCCTTAAATCCATCTTCCTCCTTGCGCTTTGTGTCCTCTTCAACAAGTTGGCTTGATCTTCAGCAAAAACAAGTTGGATCAGATTCACCTTCACTCTGATGCAGCGCTGTCCAGCATCTCCAGGTCCTTTAGAAAGGTGTCATTGAGCTGTCGAGACTATCAGAAAAGAAACAGCTGTAAGTCCACTATTTTTTGGATTTATGCAACCCTAGGTCAGTTCCTACCCCACACTTGACCACCACTTTTTATAGTCTATTTACGTGAGCAACATCTTTGCCATTCATCTTCTCCAATGAGCTTCCTCCATGGGGGTGAATGAATCATAGAATATCAGGGTTGGAAGGGACCTCAGGAGGTTATCTAGTCCATCCCCCTGCTCAAAGCAGGCCCAATCCCCAATTTTTGCCCCAGATCCCTAAATGACCCCCTCAAGGATTGAACTCGCAACCCTGGGTTTAGCAGGCCAATGCTCAAACCACTGAGCTATCTCTTCCTCTCTATGCTCAGTGGCCATCATGCTAGTCAGTCTGCCTCATGAGTGCTTGAGACTCGGGGTCAGGTTCTGACATGTCCATCAATGGCTGGCCCAAAGGGCTCCCCTTGAGAGCTTCCTGCTCCTCAGAACTGTTGCTGACGTAGTGCTTTCTCCACAGACAACTGAGTGCCCTCAGAGCTAAAATGTATTCTGTAATTCTCATAGGGGAAATGAAGGAGGCCATGTTTTCCCCTCAGTGTTTCCACGATTTCTGAAAAATATGCTCTTGAAACAAGATGGCTTATTCCACACAGCGATGGGGCTTCAGGGGTGGTACTGCTGACCAGCCAACTGTTGAGCTCTGGAGATTGAGGGTTCTGCCTAGATCCTCATTCTATGCCTATTGCAATTTATACATGTTTCCCTTTCAGGAGGGCATAAAGGAGTGAAACCCATGCCTATTGGAAGAAGGTGGTTGGAGGCGTTCTTAGAGGTGTCACAGGACTCTCTTTTGGATGGGTCTCCCTGTCCCTGAACTTGTCCTGTTTGGTCAAACCCACTCTTGGGGAGGTCCTACAGGACTGAAACCCACTCCAGTTGGTAGAGGGTGGTGCGAGGAGTTCTTAGAGGGGTCACATAATACCCCTTGTTTCCGGTCATATGTCACTCTCGACCCTTGAAGTAATACCCTGGGGGAAGGACTTACGATGACAGGTGTAGGGAGCCTTAGAGGTAAGTGGTGGAGTCAACATTTGATTGACCTGTACTCCTAAACTACTTTTAGCTATCAATTATAGTGTAAGTTAGAATGATGTTTGCCTGTCCTCATTATAACACTCCCTGATAGTGAGTAGATGTGAAGTGCTGTATATTGTTTTGGTGATTAAAAATGGTTCTCCACTATTCTTGTAATACAAATATTCTTTGGTGTGAATCGTCATTTATGAATCAAAATGACTTGATCATTTTAGCAGAAATTCTCAAATAGTTTCATTGGTAATGTATGCTATGATATACAATTAAGAACCACATCCCTAGATTTTTAAGATAATGTTAATCAGTCAGTCACTAGTACATTCTCTGCTTATCACAAACTTCTAATCAATTTCAGATTTTTACATTGACTGCAGCAAATTTGACAAGCAAGCTTTCCACAACCGAAACACTCAGTTACTCAAAATGGCTGGAGCTTTTATGAACTTGTACTTGCTGACCTTCAACATTTCCAGCAGGCAAGAAATCAAAGATAATACCAATTTACAAATGACTTTGCTTTATCTGAAAACTTTACTCCTCCTAAGATCTGAGGATTTTAATAGTGCTGTGGTATGTTGTGGTGGTTTTGTGATGTTAATAAATAACTAGCAGGAGTTAGTTTGAGACCACCAATCTCATCTTATTTTATATCCTTTGAAAATCATATTTCAACTTAGAATTCCAGAAGTAAAATATTAGCATACTGAAGCAAAATGAACCTTTTGCATACTCAGCACTTTTGAAAATTGGGCCAGTTGTTTAGGTGCCTAAACATGAATTTAAGACATAACTTTAGGCACCTGTACTGTAAAGTCTTGGCCTTATGTTTTATGAAGCAGAAGAGCTATGCAGTAGTGGCCAAAAAAGTAGTACATCAATATTTAAAAGAAAAAATATTATATAGCAGATTTTCCATTTGTAGAATGACATGAGTGGGTCTTCCTATACTGCAATAATATAATGCATTGATTGCATTCATTGAAATACAGACTGAAGGGCAATGGGTTGCAGCAACCAAATAGTAACACACGACTGATATTCTTGTTTTATAATTTATGTTTTTCCATAATTGTGTTAAAAGCAATATGTTAATCTACTTTTCTTCACTTTCAAAAATTTTATTATGCTCATGTCTACAAGAAATGATTTCATGCTTCAAAATAAGAAAATACTAGTTTTGAAAAAAGGTTAAATGAGTAAGGAGAGGGCAGTGAGTCATGATAAAGAAAAAACACACCTTGAATTAATTTTTATGCAGTCAGTCTTCACATTTAACTTTTGTTTAACCAGGCCACAAAGAATTAGGCTATTTTAAACAGGGATTTGTGAATAGGATGAAATATAACTAGAATATAAATAATATAAGGTAGGAGAAAATACTAATGATTCTCTGTTTTTCTATCATTTTTATTAGTGGTCCTATACGGCTTTGAAGATGAATTTCACTATAAAAGTGCTAGGTATTATTTAGTAACTGTTTACGAATGGCTAACTTAGAAAAGGTTACTCTCTAGATGCCCGGTGTCTTGAGGGCTGATGAAGGAAATGACTGTTTTAAAAGACCAGACTTTTCAAACTCAGTCATTTTCCTTTGTGAGCCCTCAAGACCCCACCCACTTTCTAGGTGTTTTTTACTTTTATCATGTCAGTGTTTTTTTTAAAGTGGAGGTAGGTTATAAAGGGTTAATGGGGAGTATATGAAGTAATCATAAATCATTTTTCCTCATACAGAAGGTATTAGGAATCATAAGTGAGAACCTATTTGGGCCCCAATCCTGCAAACAAATTCACTGGAGCAGACCCCTTCCTGGAGTCCCATCACACTCAGTATGGGTGCATGGGTACATGCATGTATCTGCTTTGCAGGGTTGGATCCTTAATCAGCATGCTCTAACATTCATGTAAGCTTTGTTATTCCAAGCTACCAAATCCTTTAAACATTCTATATTAACTTGTTACACACTGAAATGACTAGATCAACTCAAAGTGTGGCCAATATTAGAACACCATACAAGAACTTCCCTTTGGAAGAGCTTTTCCATCATAGCTGTCTTTCTGCCTCTGACCATAATACACAGATCTAATGTGCCTGTGTAGTGCGTAAGTAGTAGGGTAATGGACGATATACATAGCCTTAGGATTAGGGTGACCAGATAGCAAGTGTGAAAAAACGGGAGAGGGGGTAGGGGGTAATAGATACCTATATAAGAAAAAGTCCCCAAAAATGGGACTGTCCCTTTAAAAACGGGACATCTGGTCACCCTACTTAGGATCTGTGGAATGTGCTCAGTATTGTGCTGAATATAGAAAAGGCGCAGTCCCTGCCCTGAGGATTATTCTGATGATACATGATAAAAACAGCATTCTCAAAGCATGTTAGCTTATCTTCTTCTGCTGTTTCCATGACATTCTGTCATCTCCTGCCCATCCACAAATGTCCATCAGAATTTCAATTAAATTTTTCCACTTTGGGTGTCACTCATAAAGTAATAAATGTAAATGTAACTATTTAATATTATAAAGGGTGAAAAGATGGCCTTGAGGTTAAGGCCCAGGACTATTTCACTCCACTACAGACTTTTGTGACTTGTGGCAAGTTGCTTAAATTCTCTGTGCCTCATTTTGCCATTGCTATGGAAAATAGATAAAAGATAATACCTACCTCAGGTAGGTGTTGGGAGGATAAATTCACTAATATTTGTAAAACTGCAAAATCCTTGGATGAAAAGCACAATAGAAATGTAAATTTTTATTACTACTTTTATGGTATTTCAATAGAAGTGTGTTACATTCTAAAATTAACATAACTATTTACACAGTTCCTATAAAATTGCTACAATATGCATATAGTATAATGCTGTGGTATTTAATCTCTGTAATGCAGTATGGCAACCATTATAATGTCCCCAGCAAGACTATCCAAAAATAGAGGTACAGAAGATGAGGGAGAATATTGTATCCGTTTAAAGCAGTAGATGAGAAAGAACGTAGTCAACCAAATGAAATGTATCCAAGACTCTAGGCACAGCAAACAAAAGCTTTTTCCTACAACCAGAAATTTAAGAAAAAGTGATATGCTAACAAAAAGTCATTAAAATTACAGACAGGTGCAAAATCAGTTCTGGTTTTCCATGAGATGATATTGGCTTAAGTATGGTATACATCTCAGAGCTATGGTTTTGATTGTTTTATATAACATCTGCTTGAATGTATTTGTTACCCATTTAAGGTATTTGATATCTTCAATGTTTGAGAAAATATCTTATCCTCTTCTACGTTAAAAAAACACTTTGTATGTGTATATGTAGAATGGCCATTTCTTTCTATGGTATGTTGATTTTTGACAACCAGGAAAGTGCTGACTTGGGCCCTTATCCTGCAATATCTCTAAGCAGGTGGATTCAGTGGGGCTTTGGATGAGTGCAAGGGTCTTCCTGCAGGGATCTGGTTGCAGGATTGAGCACTAGGATTCAAAATATGAGGAATGATAAATGAGTGGCCTGAGCTGAGTTTTGCTGGCAGTTTTCCCAATCCAAGAAAGGACCTGCTTCCACCTCTGCTCTTTTTGAAATCAGTGGGGGCAAGATTGGGCCTGATCCTGGGAGGCACTGTTTAGCTTTCATTTTCTTCAAAGATGTTTGTCATCTAGCAAAACCAGGCCCATAATCTATTCATTCTCAGGTCTTAGGCTAAATTTGCTTCTTTCATGAGTTTCTGTTTGGGTTTTTTCCTTTCTGTAATTATGTGCAGCTCCTAGGTCTACAGGATAATGACAGAAAGGAAAGGGAAAATTAACATGGGAAACTAGGGCACGTGACCTCCCAAGCACTGGTGTCATCCTCCAATGGATTCTAAAAGAGCCAACCATTAAGGGCTAAAGGAAGCTTGGCTGAATGAAGGACTAGAGTTCTTGTATAGTAGCAAGGGAGTGAGTTTGTTTGTTTGTTTGTAATTGGATCAGCCATTATGGTTCCTTGGTCTCATGCGCCCGGGTATGAACAGGAGACATCAGAGTTGTGGTCAAAGAGAAGGAGGAGTTAGAACATATCCCATCTCAAGGGTAAACTAATTTCTTCCCTCAGGTGGTTGCTGCTCTTAATCTGCAGTTGAAAGATAAAGGTTCACAGTCTAGGCAGATTCCTGCAGAGTAGGGCATATGGCCACTTCAGTGCAATGTTGGCTTTGTTTTACTATATTTCTCCTCTTTGGAAGGACTGAAGCTGATTGTCACTTAAGTTATCAAAGAGAGTTCTCTGCATTTTTTTCTAAAACTTTGTTAGGACATTCAATACCAAAACTTAGCTTTTACACTAATTAGAATATTTATTTTACCTTTTTTACAAATGTACTTTACTTTTTATATTTAGAATCACTTGGCTAACATAAGCAGCAATTAAAGTTATCACCTACCTGCACAATCAAGGTGGCTTAAAAATGTTTTATATAGTTTTTAGATTGTTATAAATGTTCAGTTTGGAACTACCTGAAGATTGATAGTGATGCATTTGAAAAGCATTATTTTTTTTTATTGATTCTTAATGTAGTAAATTACTAAAGTTATTTGGCAGCAAACAGAAATGGCCTGTGATGTTGTTCACATTTATTCTCCTGATAGCATCACGATTTGCATTAATCGCATTGCTAGTGCACTCACTTATATTAAAAGGCTTCTACTACAATTAATCCTTTTTATTTCAGATCATTTTGGCACAATTTCTGGCAATAAACACTCATAAAAGACAGACACTTGAAAAATAGCATACAAGTTTCTTCAATATACCTATTGCTATTTTTTCTTGACATAGAGTTATTGATAGGTTTCTAGGAGCAAGTGTTGCAAGTGACTAAGAATTAAGACCAATATGAAAAATGCTAAGTGGATTATTTTGCATAAAAAATAGACAGTTTTTGAATTTGTGTAATTAACCTGTGTTTAGAAAATACCTTGATTTATGCCTACATTTGTATTTCAGTCGCATGCATTATGGAAATTTAATTTATAATCCATTTAGCTGATGTGATCATGGTTTTTAGTGCTATCATTTATTAGTCTTTGTATATTAAATGCTTTAAAGGTTTAAACCTGCCTTGTGTAAAAAAAGAAAAAAAACACCTCTGCATTTACATTTTATGAGTCATAGATGGGATTCCATTTTAAATTCAGGTAGCTTTGATATATTTAAGGAATTACAATGGTTTTATTGTTACTAATGCAGGAATGGCAAATAGTGACCTTATACATTGCAAATTAATGATTTACACTTTTAGTTCACTTTTAAAGTCAGCTACACAAATGCAGAGTTTGACTTCCACACGTTGAATAAATCATATAGTTTATATGTATAATACATCCTTTGGCTTTGAACTCCTTATTCGTGTGTTCTTAATGGTAAATCTAACAGGACAACCAAAAAATGTTCCTTCTAAAGTTTAAGCAATTGTGTGGGTTTTTTCTTTACACCTTTGTTAGGCTATCACTGGGTGATTAGTGCTTTTCATTGTTTTCCTTGCTTATATATTACTTCCTTTTCTAAATACTACAGCAATCTCAGAGGAACTGAGTAACACATAAATAACTAAACTTTCAAACAGCAGAAAGGGAAACTGTCAGTAATAGCCTCCTGATGCCCCTTTCCCCATTCTCTCTGCACTGATGTTGTGGGAAATACTGAGGTCATGATTGCTGAACTGGGGTCTAGAGAAAAATGCTAATGTGGCTAATGAACAGTAGGAGGAGGTCTGAATGTAAGATGCACATTTTTATCTATTTTTATGTTAAATGTGTATAACATTTGGGTGCTTTCCCTTCTCTCCACCTTCCCCCCGCCAACACCTCTATAAAATTTTAATCTTTCTCTCCCTCCCTCCACACATTTCCCCTTCTCCCTCTTTTTGAGGTTGGCTATCATTGCATATTTTCTCTGACTGACAGGATTGTATATTTGGGGGAATATGCATGGACTTTACGTAGAGTATAATTGCATTTCAGAGTTTGACTCAGTAAAAAATGGATGGGTGGAGTTCCATGTAGGCGTCGCAATTTTCTAGATCAAATACTTCCAGTTTACAGTTTATAAAAATAAACATCCATTAATGTTGCTTCATACTGGGAACTTAAAATCAAGATGGGTTCTTTCATACTCTCACGTCAACAATAATAAATGTTTAGCCAGGCTAACTTATGCCTTTGATTGCACCTGTGCCCCACTGGTGACTTTAGTTTAGTATATTGCATAGGCTGGTAGGCTTTGAAATTGGAAATTAGCAAATCATGTTGATGATGCACAATAAGGAATAGAATCCAGTCATTTCTCTTTCTTAGCTATGTTATTTCTTCCGGTTTAACAGGAGTAAAAAGTAGTAACGTATTCCGTTCACCAAAGTATGCAGCATTGACTCTGAGTACAGAAAGAATGAAGATTTGCTGTTTATTAGTAAGAAGAAGCAGTTTTTAGATAGTTATTTTTCAGAGTAGAATCACACTCACGTTTTACCTTTGAAACGGCTGGCAAATTAGAGGGTAAGAATGGAAACTCTGGAATCTGCTTCACCGCATCTGTATGGGTTGACTAATGGCATAGAATAGATATCTTTCATCTGATTTGAAGACATTCTGGAGGTGATATTGGCATTGATAATCCTTGTTTTTCTTGTAAATGAATGATGGTGTCTAACAGGTTCCCAGCAACTGTTATATTCATAGTGTCGATATTTGTTAGAGTATGAAAATGCTATGGCTTTTGCAATGGGCAGATAACTTATTTGTAAAGTTTTAAAGCATGATATTTCAACAGCAGGATTGTTAAAATTTCAGACTACAGTTGCACATGTAAATAGATACAGTACATGGGATATTTTTTCACCAAGAGGTTCTATTCAGACATTAAATAAGGGGAAAGTTACAGAAATGTAAGGAATAGATGATAAAGGATATTAAGAATGTCTTTGTAGTACCCATAATGAAAGCTAATGTCATTTTCTTAATTGTTTTTATTCTTAGGCACTGTATGAAAATATGCTGGTAGAGCTGCCATTTGCTAGTTTTTTCCTCTCAAAGTTGCTGGGGACAAGTGCTGATGTGGACATTCATCATCTGGCTTCATTAGATCCAGAAATGTACAAAAATTTGCTTTTTCTCAAGAGCTACGAAGGGGATGTAGAAGAACTTGGGCTAAACTTTACTGTGGTGAATAATGACCTTGGGGAGGCACAGGTAAGTGTGGCATTTTTTTCCTTCCCAGCTTAACAAGTTAATCATTAATTTCCCTACTACATTCATATTTGGATGTAAAAGTGATAAGGCACATGTGTAACAAGTGCCGTTTGTCCAACTTTAAGTAAAGAGGCACAGTGATTCTGACTATTTCAATATTTGGAGTGAATAATAACTGATCCTGTATTTATCAAAAACACAAAAAATGACTCTCATTTGTGTCAGCATTGCTTATTTGTTGATAAAATGTCTGATAGTTCTAGTAGTAAATTGCCCCAAATATCCTAGTCAATTTCTTGAACAAAGTATTTTATAATAGTAGGAATATTTTTCCTCACTGAGTATCTCTAATACTATGTCTTCTGCTGTTCTGATCTTCCCCAAGTAGTAAGAGTTGGAAACTGACCTGATTTTTGTCAAGTTCATTATTGCCCACAAGGTTCTGAGCAGCAAAGCTATGAACAGCTGCAGAATCATAAGAGCAGTCTAGCCTTAGGAACACCGTTGTTTGTTTCTCAAGCAGACTTTTCAATTAACACTCCAATATCAGGATGTCCTTTGGTTCTCCTGCTCTTAGGGTCTCAAGCTTAAGCAAAGGAGTGGTTGCTCTCCTTTGTAAAGTGCTTTGAGATCTACCCATGAAAAGTGCTAAATAAGACAGATGGAATTTTTACATCTCCTACATTACTTATAATCGGTCCAAAATAGCAGTCTTAACATTCTTGTAATCTATAGCAGCATCCTCTTTCAGAGCCTGATGTTAGCTTGTAACTCTTCTATAAGAAAGGAGGCCAAACAGATAACTTGGAACTCTTCGTCACACTCAGATGCAGTAAGCCTCATAGTTTTTCACTAAATAGTGACCAGGTAGACCTCTGGGTCCTCTTCATTTCTCAGTTCAGACAGGGAAAGCCTGAGTTTAGTGGCAGCCTAGCTAATGAAACGGTTAATGAGCCTGTGCAGCAGCCACTCCTGGAATTTGTAACTCCTGGTACCGATGCTACTTCTTGCAGCAAGTCTGGGTTCTGTTACTTTCAGTGTACAGCTTCATCTTGCTGCTGCTGTTTCTACTGTTCCATCATCCATTTCTCTTCATTTTGCAGGATCTTAGAACCTGACACTGTTACATTCTTAAAGTAGTATCTTCAAATTTGGGGATCATAAATCACATTGAAAGGTGGTCAGTTGCCTAACATAAATAATAATTCATGTAAAAAGTAACCCATTGACCTATTCATTTCTGGGTTACACATCAGTATGTGAGATTTGAGAGTTATGCATGTCTGTGTAACAACCTCCAAAATTGAAAGCAGTGAACTAATATGCTGTTGTTTGGGAAAGCATTTTCTCAGTTTTGTCCATCTACAAATGTTCTTGTCAGGTGTTTTACAGTTGCCTTAGAACTGTCCAATCAGTGGTCTTAGTTTTATCACTTATTGATACTTGGTTGCTAAGGTCACAATATATACGAAGTGGTTGCCTCTACTTATAAACATGAGTGTTTGACAGTAAGCTGCTATTTGTTTTGTTTTGTTTTAAGTATTAGTCCAATAGCATGAATTACTCCTTTCAGAGCATTTAAATTGAGGGTTTAATAATACAAACAAAAAACAGTTCAACCCCCATTTTAAAAAGTTATTTCATGGAAGGGTTCCAGTCTCTGATCTAAAACATATCTGGTCCATCTGTACTCAGAAAGTAGGCCAAACATCTAGTGGAGAACATAGAGCAACAAGCAGGTGGAGAGATTAAAAACAAAAAGCTGCCAGAAAGAGCATTGAGGAAGATTTTCTTGATGGAGATGCTGCCAGCTCTAACTATTAATACAAAAAAAATTGTACCAAGTGCATTCTTGTCAAGGAGTTTGAGTTTATTTTCTTCAAATTCTCTACCAAAGAAGTGCGGTTAATAGTAACAAGGATTGTTAGTACAATAGTAACTATTGATTGTTAATTGTAGGCATATCTTCAAAAGAAAGGTTGAACATAAAATGCTCTTCTGAGTAACTAACTGAAATTCTGTCAGGTTGTTTAAAATTGAGTGTTCTTGTTTATACTTAGATAAAGAACATTTTAGCCTTGAAGAATGAGACCCTCTGGATTTTAGTGTAATTGCTGCAGGACTAATTGATTTTTTTAATTATCGTCTGCATTTGAGTATTGAGGGGTTTTTTTTCTAGTTTTACTTCAGTATGTTAATAAACCTCATATAGACAAATACATTCAGTGCTGTGTTTGATCATCGGAGCTTGCTTAAGCATTGAGTACTAATTAACTGTATTAAGGTAAGGCTAATTCACTTTGACTGGAAAAGAGCTGAGTATTTAATTTATACTATATGTCGAGTGTACATTATCTCTAGTTTTCAGCTAAACAACCACTTTAGTCCCTAATGAATTAGTGCCTAATAAATGCACCATAAATCTACCATTGTAAATAGCTGTCTTCATAACAGTGCCCACCCAGCAGCTGTGGCACAGACATTATCTACAGTGAAAGTCACTTTCAGTAAGGATTCTATCAGCAAGAGAGATTGGAATTCTATTACCAACACATTAGGTCCAGTCCGACAAGGTGCTAAGTGCTCTCAGTTCTCACGGACTTTCAGTCAACTTGAGGTTGCACTCATTAGGATTCCTAGTTAGGGGAAGGAACACTGTACCACGCCATTCAAAATAGCAGTAGCTCCTGATAAAGAGCTAGCTCCTGCAGTGACACTGGCCTGGTTTTTCACTGCTGGCTCAAGTGCACAAAATGGCAGCTAGTAAAAAAAGGTCTCATGGGAAAAGGCTCCTCCTAGATAGCTATGTATATTGACTCTAATTCTTTCTTTACTTTAGCTCCTGGTTTGGCAGCTAAGAAACTAAACACTCTTGTAAAATACTCAGAACATAAGGATGAGACTAATAAATTCAAACAGTCTTTTTTAAAAAAAAAAATAGGAAAATGCTTTCCTCTTCCTCAGAGTCCTCTTTGTCCAATGAGGAAAGTGAACTCAGTCATTTGTTTTGCTAAGAGTTTGAGTCTTCCAGCTAAAGGAGACTTCTTCCCCTTTTAGACCACCGTACAGTGTAGGTGGTGTCATAGGTATGACAATATCTTGGACAAACCTTATTGAATTAAGTTTTGTAGGAGTTCATTGTATTAAAAATGCAAATGTTTATGTACTGTGGATGGAGTGTATGTAATTCCACAGGAGGGGGGACCACAGCCTTCCAGGAACTAAGCCCTGGAACTAAGCCCTGTGGGGTGGTTAGGCAGCACCTCCAGAGAGCTGGCAGCATCTGGAGGGAGGCTTGCATCTCCTTGTTCAGAATGGATTCTTCAGGGACCAACAGACAAAGGGAGAATGTTTGATTAACAGGCCTGAGTTAAAACTGACTCAGAGCTTTTTTTCTGATTCAGCAGACAAACAGCACCTCTGGTCCAAGGGCGGTCCCAATCCTTAGGGAAGGGTTGGAGGGTCTTTGGCCCAATGAGACCCTATAAGATTCGGTGGCTAGTCTGTGCAAAAACTGTTATGAACTGGTGATCACAGGAATACCCCCGGGTGGGGTTTGAAGGACTAATCACCAACCAGAGCCCTTGTTGGAGGTGATCTCTGGAAGCTTTGTTAATGTGTGTAGGTTCTTTTATTGTTCGAGTGTTTTCATTGTAATGCTTTTACCTTAAGAACAAAAGTGCTTGCTTAGAAAGAACTGTGTGGTAACTTGTATGTGTTGGCAATTACACTGACTACCGTCGCTGAGGAGAGAAGCGAAGCAAACCTGCTTAGGCACTCATCTTTTGGGAAATAGTAGTGTAGGAATGGAACTCTTCAACCTGGAAATATCTCAGTCCCAAGGTATTCATCCAAGAGAGGTGATGGCTGAGGAGCCTGCTGGACCATCAAGGGCGAATCAGGTGCCCTGAGCTGTGAGCTCCCTGAGGAAGAATTTTGAGGCCTCAGAAGTTGCTATGAAAGCTTCTGTCTCTGCCGTAAAGGCATAAATTAGTGCATCAGCGTCACTTCTTCTCATCAATGGTCAGCTGCCTCTGGGTTAACCTGGATGGGTTCAGGAGTCTGGTTTGGGGCTGGCAGTTTGGGGCATGAGCATGGTGGCAGTGCAGCTCCTCCTTTCTCCTTCGATACTCACGCAGCTGGCTATCAATCCAGATATATATGTCAATGTACATTTCCAAGCCCATCGGAGGCTCCATGCAGGCTAATTTGTCCTTGGCTTCCTCACTCAGCTCAGTTCAGAACTGGTATAGTAAGGCTGCCTCACTCCATTGTATGTCTGCCATAAGTCAGTGGAAATGCGCTGCATAGGATCACAGTCAACCCCTGACCCTGTCAGAGCTTCGAAAGGATGGCTTCAGCCATATGCGTAGGATGGAGATCACTGAAGATGGTGGAGAAGGTCTGGAGGAATTATCCCCAACACTGTCAACATCACATCATCTGGCTCCAGCAGGGGGGAGAACCAGTCCAAAGCTTCTCCTGTCAGCAGGCTGATTACCTTCTTAGCCTGGTCAGGGGTTAGGTCTAGGGACGGAGCATGAAGAGCAGGTGAAACTGCCAGAATTCCATTTTTGCCAACCACAAGTTTCATCCCCGGTTGCACCCTGCACTGCTGACAGGCTCCCAAAACCCTGCAGCCACTGATATGGTCCAGTGACTTCACCACATTCAGAAGCAGCTGAAGGGTCATCTCAGTAACACCAAGGAAGTCTATAAGCAGCATGTGGACCGTCAGAGATAGAAACGCCCAGCCTTCACAACTGAACAAAAAGTGTTCAATCCTCCAACCACCTCCATGTGGGCAGGCTGTCTCACAAGGTGGATCACCAATATCATGGGCCACATCAGATCTGCCAGTGGATTAATCATATACCCTTTAAAGTTCAGCTGCCTAAGTCCCTTAAAATACATCCTGTTTTTCACATCTTGCTCCTGAAACTGCACACAGAGAACCTGTTATCTGGTCACGTATAGCCACCACCTCTGCCTGTTAAGGTCCGGGTTATGAGGAGCACATTGTCAATGCCATTCTGGGCTCCAAACTCAGACAAGGCAAGTTGTGGTACTTGGTGGACTGGGAGGAATACGGCTCTGAAGAGTGTTTGCCAGTCACATATATGCCCCATAACTGGTGGAGGCCTTCCACAGGACCCACCCTGATAAGCCTGATCAGGCAACATTTGAGGGCGGACGGTGGTGTGAGGATCCATGGGGCTAGAACCTGGATGTGCTGGTCACTGAGTGCTGCATCCACACCACCACCCAATGGCTCTGACAGAGCACTGATTGACAGGCTGTGAGCCTTATGGGATCAAGCACCACTGGATGTCCTGTCCATGCAGGTCCTGACTGGCAGAGCCAACTCTGTTCCTTGACTGGCCCAGGCACGCTATTCAAGGCCTAGGGGAAACACCTGTAGTCTGTCTGTGCAACTAGGTGGATCCCTGGCTTGCTGCTGCACACAGACCTTGCTGCACACACCTGATACCTTGCCTTGCTCCTGGTTTCTGGACCCAGCCCTGCTCCTGATACGTAGCATTACTTCTGTTTCACGGTTCCCTGCTCTGCTCCTGACACCTCTCCCTGACTCTGGTTCTACTACGGTTGACTCACTTGATACTGAACTGGTGCAGCTCATCAACTTTGACTTCAGCCTGCCTCTATAGCATCCCACTAGTACGGACTGGTGCTTCTGGCCTTGACCTTCTAGACTGAACTCAGACCATGTTCCCTTCAGCCCAGGTATTTTAGCACACTAGCTTGACCAGAGCTACCCACCACTGAGAAGCACGCTCCCAGCTGCAGTATAGACATACCCTAAAAGAGTGCTCTTTCACAGTTCTCTGGGAAGATTGGACCCGTGGTAGGAGGGGAGCCAAAAGATCCACCCCAGGTTACCTGACCCCCTGCAAAGCCAACAATGCTAACTTAAGATGACCACTTCCCCCCCTCACAACAGCAATGTGTAGAGGGAACATTACCTTTTCTTAAAATATGTATATCCCCTCACTGCCCCCAGAATGCCTCAAAACACCCTTTCTTCCACCTTCTCTGGTGGAGGGGCAGCTGGTATAGGAACCAGTGGTTCTGCCTCTGCCAGATTTACACCAGCAGAAAGTTCCTCTGCACAGGGGGACTTCTCCACTGGCTGCCTCCAGTTTCTTTAAGGCCTCTTTGCACCACAAATTGTCCTCAGTGAACTCGGAGAGTTTTGCTCTTGGATTTATGCACCAGAAGTAAGAGAGCTTTTTTCCTTTCTGACACTTGGAAGAAAGGCTTACTAACTTACAATACCCAGACAAATATGAAATACAGGATCTCAGAAAGAAACCTATCAAACAAGGAACAAAGTTTCATCCAAATAAATAAAATTCATTGTTTGACCTATGGCATCCCAGCAGGTAAGTGTTCAGACACTTCTCTACTTATGTGAAAAGCACATAAAAAGCCAGACATTATCATTTGAACCCGTTAAGAAACACTGAGGGAAGTGGGTTGTTTCAAGCAGGACAGTATCTCACTTTTAATTGAAACTAGTTGACATCCCAAAGCCCTGATCTGGGAAATAAAACCACATGAGGAGACTTCAAGTTTAATAACCATAGCATCCTGATTTTAGTTCTGCCTTTGTACCATTTTTATGATTTTCACTGAGCCTTCATAATTGTATTTTAAAGTAAAATCTCTGTTATTTCAGTGCCATTCCTTAACATGTCTGGAAATCTCTTTGCAGTGGGCAAATGATAGTTATTGAATTGAATTATGCTCACCTGAGCAATTCTATTACCAGCTCCAGACACAAGGAAATAATTCAGAGGTCTACACCGATGGACTTAAAAATTTTTTTTTGGCAAACCTAAAATAATTATTCACATCTTTAAAGTGTCTAGCTTCATAAAACAAGTAAAAGTTTGGAATTTTGTTTTTGCTTTACTTATAGGAATATTAACGTGAATTAAGCAAGCTGAGTTTTTTCCCTGAACATATTTTCTCCCTAAAAGAACACATTACATAGGGGTATCGAACTTTTAACGAGATATTGTCTGAGATCAGTTATCAGTTGATAGTTTTAAATTGGTGGCTTTGTTCTTTGTTTATTCCACCTGGATTTTTTTTGTCATCGTTTTAAAGAAACACAGTTTCAATACATGAAATAGAGTAACCCACATTGTATATTATGCTTATTGTCCACTGAGTAATGATTTTCTTCAGGCCAATTTCTTTTGAAGTTTAAATTTTTAAGTTTTGGTAAAGAACCTCTTAAAGTACTTAAGAAGATTTTTGGAAGTTTTTTAGCTTTGACATATTCAAAATGAAAATGAAAGCTATTTCTGTAAGTGTGCCCTTTTTGAGATGCTTTCCACTGTGACTTCATACATAAGTACCCACACTGTTGTCTTGCACCATCTAGTGGCAAAAGTTGAACAGATAGAAAAGGCAACCCAACAAGATCTATCAGCCTGTCATGTTATTGCTAAGGGAGGGTATCTGATATATACCCAGGCGAGTAGTATATGTTTCAAAGTTGAGTGGAAGATCTACAGTAGTCCCGTTTGAAATTCTAACTAAATAAAGGACGGGTTAAAACTAAATTGCACCTACATCCACAAAAACTTTTTTGTCAGCCCAAACTTTGCTCCTAGATAGTTTCTAAAAGCATCCCCAACCCTAACAATCACCACTGGTTGGTTGCTTGCTCAGCAAAATTATCATTTTTTCGTGAAGGATAATATTAAAAGATTAATGGCCTTACTTTAATCCTGCTGTATTTGGAATATTTCAGCGTCTATATTGGAACCCATTTTATGTGTTACTGTTAATATAGTATATCCATTTGCAAATCAATAGTTTTGCATGCCAAAGTATTTTGATAAGCGTATTTATTTGTAGGTTTTTTTAGTCCAGTAACAAAACCTTCTTCGAGTACTGTCCCTGTGGGTTCTCCACTTCAGGTGTCGGTGCATCCCAGCACCTTTGATCGGAGATTTTCGGTAGCAGTGTCTGGTCGGGGGTGTGCGTGCGCAATAGCAGTCTTGCTGCACCGCTGTTACCTCATCTAGCACGCAAATGCCCCCGACCCCTTCAGTTCCTTCTCAACTGTCCTCGGCTTGAGATGGAGTCCATTAGCGGTGTCAGTGTAAACCTTCCAATAATAATAGCTTAGTTTTTACCCTTTTTTTTAACAGTCTGTTACTTAGTATAGTTAAAGTTAGTTAAATCTAGTTAGATAGCTGTTAAAAAAGCCAAACTTTCATTTTCCCATCCCCCAGTTTTCACCAGGGACGTCTCAAATATGCCTGGCTCCCCAGGCTTTAAAAGATGCACTTCATGTGAGGATGCAATGCCAATCTTCAGTTGTCACTCCCTTTGTGTCCGAAGCTTAAGTGAGTCGTACATACCACAAAAGTGCGCTCACTGTAACAATCTTAAAGCTAGAGCAAGGAGAGATAGGGATCTTCACCTTAAACTTATTCTAATGAAGAAATCCCTCACTCGAACATCAGACCCTGGACAAAGCGCAACAAGGGACACCCCGGGCACATCCTCCATGGAGAGACTAAGTGCCAACTTCTCTATAAAATCGAGGAAAAGGGCCACGTCTCCACCGAGCCCGAGAACATTTATAAAAGAAGCAGTCTCCAGTGAGATCTCTGCCTGTGGTGCCGACCTTTTCCAGAGTAAGCACTTTTGACGCACCGGGCTCCTCTGGCACCGTCCACTCCAGGACCTCTGCTGGCAGGATAAAGGAGTCGAGTAGCAGGCACAAAGCAGCATCCTCCTCCACGGCACCGACTACCTCTGCAAAGAGCATGGTACTGCAACTTCAACCGCCTGTGATGGCTTCCCCTGTCACAGTGAGCTCATTAGCACTGACCACGGAACCACCAAGATCGGAGCCCGCAGCACCTAAGAAGGCTACACCCAAAAAGTCTGCACCGGCTTCACTTCCACCTAAAGAGGTGGCACAGAAGGATACAGCATCACATATGTCAGCACCGATCCCCCTTATACACTCGTCAAACATGCAAATGTCCTCTGCACCCAGATCTCCACTGCTTGGCACTGCCTGCTCTCTGGTACTAATGGCACCTGAATCTCCCATCGCTCGACTTTTTTTCGAGTGATGAGGAGAAAGATGTGCAGGAGGCAGTTTTCTCTTCTGGATGCTCCTCCCCAGCAGGCACCAAATCTCATTATAGACCATGGGAACAGAATACCAGGGATCTGTCCCCATGGCTTGCTAACCCATGGATGTGCCCTCCTATGCCATTTCCCATTCAATTGCTGCAGTGGGACCCTTGGGCAGCCTACATGTCTCAATTCCACAGACCTCCCACTTCTCACAGGAAACCCATACGCTCTGCAATGACATCAGTACCCAAACCTTCTGAGGTAACAGAGGAGAGGGAAGAAGATGACTGAGCAAGAGATATTCCCTGCTCACAACTCCTCTTCTTCCCCTGATGAGGCAGTTGTGCTCCTGCCTCTCACTACTACAAATGACTTCGAGCACTTTCAGGAGCTATTCCAATGGGTGGCACAGAATCAGAACATTCCTCTTGAGGAGGTACCAGAGACACAACACCAACTCAAGATCTTACACATTTCTTCCATGATGAAGATAGCATTTCCCATAAATGATGCTTTGATGGAACCTGCAGAAATGGTGTGGCAAACACGTGCCGCCATTCTCCTAATCAGTAAGTATACGGACAGGAAATACCATGTGCCAAACAGAGGCATGGATTTCCTCTTTGCGCACACACAACCTAACTCCTTAGTAGTGGAGACTGTTAACCAATGAGGAAAACAGTCTCAGTTCAAATCCATGCCCCTAGGCAAGGACTGGATGAGATTAAACCTCTTGGGGCACAGAGGTTTAATCGTCATCGACTCTTCAATTTCGCACGGCCAATTACACAGCGTTACTCGCCAACTAGACCACGACAATTATACCAAATTAAATTATTTCATCCAGGTTATTCCGGAGGAAAAAAGAGAACACTTCCGAGCCATCATCAACGAGGGCCAACTTATTGCTAGAACAGAGCTGCAGGCATCCCTTGACATGGCGGACACAGCGGCATGCACGACAGTGACAGCCATAATTATGTGCAGGGCATCATGGTTACACTCATCAGGTATCCTAAGGGAACTTCAAAACAAGGTAGGGAAAAGCTTCTTTTCCTTCAATAGGGAAAAGCTCTTCTCCGCTAAGACGGGTGAGGTCCTCCATTCCATGAAGGACTCTAGAGCGACACTGAGGACCCTCGGGATCTACATGCTCCCTAACAGGAGACGCAGATACTAGCCTTATAACCGTAATGGGGACAACACATCGCAGTGCCAGTAGAGACCATATATGCCAGTTGGACACACAGGCACAGACCACAGAAACATCGCCCTAACCAATCTCAGGCTGCGACGTCCCAAGCACCACCCAACAAGACGCAATTTTGAAATGTTGGTCGAGGGTCTGACTGACTTTCCCTGACCACCAGCATCATCGGCTTTGACCATTTTACCAAACGTAGGCCTCTATCACCACAGACCATTGGGTTTTAGAGATAATTTGAATGAGTTATACCATCCCCTTTACCTCCATCCCACCTACCCACGTCCTTTCCCCATCCCTCTTCAGGGACCCTTCTCACGAGCACCTAGTACAAGAAGTACATCATCTTCTACAATTAGGGGCTGTGGAACAAGTTCCACTACAACACAGAGGGAAAGGATTTTATTCCTATTACTTCGTGACTCAAAAGAAAAACGGGGGTTGGAGACCCATACTAGATCTCAGAAAACTCAACAAATTTGTCCGAACCCACAGATTCAAAATGGTCGCACTGAACTCTATCATTCCTGTGCTGGAAGAGGGAGACTGGTTCTCAGCTCTCGACCTACAAGATGCGTATTTCAACATTACCCTCCATCCCGCTCACAGATGATTCTTACAAGTGGGACAAAACCACTTTCAATACAGAGTTCTGCCATTCAGACTGTCAAAGGCTCCATGAGTCTTTACCAAAACCCTAGCGGTGGTAGCTGCTCATTTGCACAGACAGAGAATATTGATATTTCCATACTTAGACGATTGTTTGCTAAAAGGCACCACACTGGCAGATACATTACGAATTACTCGACAGACCATATCTCTCTTTCACTCCCTGGGGCTACAAATAAATGAAAAGAAATCTACCTTAACTCCTGTACAACAATTAGACTTCATAGGAGTGCACCTGGACTCAGTGGAGGCCAAAGCATCAATACCAATGCCCCGATTTACAGCAATGATGTCCCTCATATCGGTGGTCTCAGCCACCCCATGGGTGTCTGCATGCACTTGCCTACAACTCTTGGGACATATGGCGGCCACCACTTTCGTTGTAAAACACACCAGGCTACACATGTGCTGCCTTCGAGGATGGCTGAGCTCAGTATGTATTCCACAAAATCACAGCCTAAACAAAAGACTCACACTGACCCCTGAGGTTCTACATTCACTACGATGGTGGACAAATCCAATAACCATTTGCTCAGGCATCCCGTTTCAACAGGATCCTCCATCCATAGAAATCACAACAGATGCCACGCTGATCAGATGGAGAGCTCACCTAAACCAATATACCATCCAAGGCGCGTGGTCCCCCACAAAAACACACAAACCTACTCGAATTATGCGCGGTCCGCAACGCATGCCTACATTTCCTCCCTCTTATACGAGACAAAACGATAACGGTCCTGATGGACAACATTGCGTGAATGTTCTATATGAACCTCCAGGGTGGAACACATTCCCATTCCTTATGCACAGAGGCTTTAAAACTATGGAACTGGTGCATAAAATACATCACTATTACAGCAGCATACCTCCCGGGTTGACTGAACATAATGGTGGACACATTAAGCAGATAATTTTCCCAAGAGCATGAATGGGAACTGAACGACAAAATAACACATCATCTTTTTCACAGGTGGGAATCCCCATATATAGACCTGTTCGCGACACCAGCAAACAAGAAATGCCCAAAGTTTTGCTCATGAGCAGGGCTAGGAACATGATTCCTACGGGATGCTTCACATGGAATGCTCCTCTCCAATACACATTCCCACCAATACCTCTAATCTCCAGAGTAATACACAAAATACGAACTGACAGAGCCAAAATAATACTCATAGTACTGACACGGCCCAGACAGACTTGGTTTCCTTACCTGACGCACATGGCGATCTGCACGCTGTTCACTCTCCCTCACCTACGGAATCTTCTTTCGCAGGAGGACAGTCAAGTCCTCTTTCTGGTCCTGGCAAAACTTCACCTGAAGGCGTGGCTCCTTCATGGCACCACCACGATGAACTAACCTGTTTAGAACAAGCAAAACAAGTGTTGTTAAACAGCAGAAAACACAACATGCGTACTACTTACCTCCAAAAATGGAAAAGATTCTTCCTACGGTGCCAGGACAAACAAATATCTGCAAGCCAGGCACCGCTTCCACTAATCCTGGAATATTTATTATCCTTAAAGAACTCAGGGCTTGTTATGAGCTCGCTTAGAGTTCATCTCTCTGCCATCACAGCCTTCCATCAACAGGTAGATGGCACCTCAATGTTCATTCACCCGATTACTAAGCGATTTCTAACCGGCATACAGAACATGTACCCAGACATCCAAGAACCCACACCAGCATGGGACGTAAATCTCGTGCTCAGAAGTCTAACCAGAGCCCCATTTGAACTCTTAGCCACATGCTCATTACTTCACTTATCTATGAAAGTGGCATTCCTGGTTGCCATTACATCGGCGCAAAGAGTCGTCAAGATAGGGTCTCTCATGGCTCACCCCCCATACACATCTTAAGTTTATGCCCAGAGTATCATCTTCGTTCCACCTCAACCAACCGATTCACTTAGCTACATTTCATCCAGAACCACATCCTAACGCTCAAGAGGCAGTCCTGTAGACATGAGATGTTTGCTGTGCCTTGTCCTTTTATCTGGACAGAACGAAGCCCTTCCGAAAATCTTCTAGACTTTTTGTGTTGATAACAGAACGATCAAAGGGCTCTGCCATATCTACGCAAAGATTATCTAAATCAGGGGTAGGCAACTTATGGCACGCGTGCCAAAGACGGCACGCGAGCTGACTCACACTGCCCGGATTCTGGCCACTGGTCTGGGGTGCTCTCCATTTTAATTTAATTTTGAATGAAGCTTCTGAAACATTTAAAAACTTTATTTACTTTACGTACAACAATAGTTTTGTTATATAATATATAGACTTATAGAAAGAGACCTTCTAAAAATGTTAAAATGTATTACTGGCATGCGAAACCTTAAATTAGAGTGAATAAATAAGACTCGGCACACCACTTCTGAAAGGTTGCCAACCCCTGATCTAAATGAATATCCATCTGTATCCATATGTGCTGTTCACTACACAACACTGAAGTCCATCCGGACATCAGAACCCACTTGACAAAAGCTTTATCTACCTCCATAGCATTCCTACATAACGTGCCCATTCTAGACATCTGCAGAACAACCACCTGAGCCTCTGAACGCACATTCACGAACCACTACGCAATTACTCTCAGTTCAAGCTCAGACACAAGACTAGACCTCACTGTACTAGCCTCAGCAATGAACTCAGCTACGAAGTCCCTTCCGTCCTCATGAGGGCACTGCTCTACATTCACCTGAAGTGGAGCACCCACAGGGACAGCACTCAAAGAAGAAGAGAAGGTTACTCACCTTGTCCAGTTACTGAGGTTCTTTGAGATGTGTCACCTTGTGGGTGCTCCACTACCCACCCTCCTTCCCTCTACTTCAGAGTATAAGCTAAACACTCCATGGTAGAGAAGGAACTGAAGGGGTCGGGGGCATGCGCATGCTAGATGAGGCACCAGCAGTGCCACGAGACTGCTACTGCGCACGTGCACTCCCAACCAGACACTGCTACCGAAAATCTCTGATCAACAGCGCCGGGACACGCTGACACCGGAAGTAGAGCACCCACAGGGACACACCTCAAAGAACCTCAGTTACTGCACAAGGTGAGTAACCTCATCTTCTCAATATGATGAAACATTATGGGCCTGTTTTTTTCAGAGATGCGGAGCATCCACAACTCTCATTCACTTAGGCTGGAGCTGTGGATGCTCCACATCTGTGAAAAATCAGGCCCATAATTTTTCATCATTTCACAGTTTTTGATATAGGCCTGATTTAGAGAAATGGTGAGCACCCACAACTCCCATTCACTTAGGTTAGAGCTGTGGGTGCTCAACATTTCTCTAAATCAGGCCTATATCAAAATTGTAACTTTTGGCCAGCGGGAATTGGGATTTCCTTGTTGTAATGTGAAGTTGTAGAATACCCTAGTACCAGTGTTCTCTTTACCAAACAGTTAAGCTAGAACAGCACAGTCCAGCCAAACTGAGCCTTTTTAACTGCTGCCTGAGGGGAACTCTGAGATTCATACATTTGTGGAAGCTACTCCTGTTCCAAGGGATAAATATCCATGGTGAAAGCCTTGCCCCACTAAAGTCAATGGCAAAACACCCATGAACTTTAACAGGCTCAGGATTTTGCCACCAGTCTCTAGCTCAGCGGTTCTCAAACTGAGGGTCAGGACCCCAAAGTGGGTCAGGACTGCATTTTAAAGGGGTCACCAGGACTGGCATAGATTTACTGGGGCCTAGGGCCAAAGCTGAAGCCCGAGCCCCACCATCCGGGGCCAAAGCCTGAGGGTTTCAGCCCTGTGTATTGGGACTCAGCTTACAGGCCCCCTGCCTGGGGCTGAAGCCCTTGGGCTTCAGATTTTCTGCTGCCTCCTTCCCTCCCCCCCAACTCCCCTGCTTGGGGTAGTGGAGCTTGGGCAGGCTCAGGCTTTGGTCATGAGGGTCGTGTAGTACTGTATATACTCATTCATTAGCCTGTTCATTTATAAGCCAACCCCGCAAGATGGATAGGTAAAAATAGTAAAAGCTGTATGACTGTCTCATAGGCCGACCGTATATTTCAGGGGTTGGCAAACTTTGGCTCCCGGCACGTCAGGGTAAGCCACTGGCGGGTCGGGACGTTTTGTTTACCTGGAGCGTTCATAGGCACGGAGCCTCTCAGCTTCCAGTGGCCGCGGTTCGCCGTTCCCAGGCAATGGGAGCTGCGGGAAGTGACGCGCCACTTCCCGCAGCTCCCATTCACTGTGAACAGCGAACTGCGGCCACAGGGAACTGAGGGGCTCCATGCCTGCAGATGCTCCAGGTAAACAAAAGGATAATGTATTAGATATTCAATTCAATGATTTCATAGAGTTTAAAATCATCAAATTTTGGTGTAGACCCATTTATAAGCTGACCCCTGCTCTTTGATGCATCACATTTTTACCAAAAATATTTGGCTTATGAACAAGTATATACAGTAACTTTTATTGTCAGAAGGGGGTCGTGGTGCAATGAAGTTTGAGAACCCCTGCTCTAGCTGATTCATAATACTCTATTTAGTATTTCACACTACATTCTTCCTAGAAGTGGAGTTTCTGACACCTCCCAGCCCAATTACTTTATGGTAGTTAGGCACAGGTATATATGGGTATGTCCAATTTTACACAAGTACAGCTGGAGGTTAGGGGCTGAAAAATCATTTCCTGTGATACGTCACATCTTATACATTAATTTGTACTCCTATATATATATTTTCCTATATAAATACGTAGTAATACAACCTCATGATACTCTTTTTTCCAATTTCAATGGTTTTATAATATATTTCAGTTATTTTCAAGTATGTAAGTCATGTCCTTGAGTTTTCTCTAGCTCATTTTTGGAAGTGCAAGTTTTCCATTTACATGCAATATATAGAATTAGCGTTTACCAGGATTATGAACAAATACATATTTTTATGTTTACAGGTGGTTGAACTGAAGCCAGGTGGAAAGGATATTCCTGTCACCAGTGCAAACAGAATAGCCTACATCCATCTTGTAGCAGACTACAGACTAAACAAACAGATTAGACAGCATTGCCTTGCATTCCGACAGGGTCTTGCCAATGTTGTTAACCTCGAATGTCTTAGGATGTTTGATCAGCAAGAAATACAGGTACTTCTGTTTAGCTATGTTGGAGAAGTGTTTGCGTAATAATTATTTCAAAACTGAAAAAAATGTTTAATTTCTACCTCAAATCTAATCATCGAATTTTCATCAAATGCAGGTTTTGATTTCTGGTGCCCAGGTTCCTATTAGTCTGGATGACCTTAAATCCTTCACAAACTATTCAGGCAAGTATATCACAACTACACAAATGAGTTGTTATGGCTGATTCACAAATAAAGAATATTTTAAAAATTCTCTTTACATTTTCTTCCTAAAGCAACTTCTTAGAAGAGGAGCTGGAGCCCAATCTTGCCCTTTTGATGTTAGTGGCAAAGCTTTCAAAATGAGAGGTCTTTGGATTCCCTGAATTTAAGAGGGTTGGAAAGAATAAGATCAGATTTATCAAATGTGGGTTCCTAGAGTTACACACACAAACCCATATTTAGGTACCTAGGTATAAATAAGTGGCCACACGTTCAGCGCACTGTAGCTTTCATTGACTTCAATAGGAGTTGGCGGGCTCAACAGCTCTGACAATAAGGACCCAAGTGACTTTAGATGTCTGTTTCAACCAATGCATTCAGATACTTATCCTTGAAGGAGTCGTGAAGGGATAATTCTTCCACCCTTACTCTGCGAGCAGCCCATTGAAAACACTAGTCCTCAGTGAAAGGCTTTGCTCAGGGTTGTAGAATTGGACTATACATAAATGTCAATGCATGTTTTAAAAACTGATTTTGTCTGTATTATATTCACCCTTTCCTGGGTATATTGATTTATGGGAGATATACAGTCATACTCAATCCCATTACTCCTTCTGTCCTACCTCTTTATAATAATTATTACATAATCAGTTGTGAAAACAACTAAACAAATGTGGTTCAAACCCATTTATAATGCTCATTGGTCTCATACCCATCTCAGAAAAGATGTCTTGAATTACTATTTTAAGTCTGCTAAAAATATTTAATTTCTGAGTAATTCTTTGAATCTCCATTTTAATCATAAAGAAATGCTTTCCTCAGTATTCTGCACAGTGAAGTTTTCTTGCACATTATGATTTTACCCAAGTTTAGGAATGTATTTTGTGCAGTGAAATGTTCTTCCTTTATAAAAAGACAAATTAATCACACATTGCATGGCAATTCTGTGCATTGTACCAAAATACAATCAATCTTTTTTCTTCCTACCAATAAATCTTCAATTATAGGTGTATAAAAGCATATTATGATTGTATAAACGGCTATCTTTGAATATCCTAGTTATCGCTGTCAGTAGGCTTTCAATATTACCATTTTCATTTTTTTCAATTATTTTTACTTTCCTTTAAAAGAATTGTTACTAGTAATGTTATTGCAAAGGGAGCCAGAAATTTTTTTTAAAATGAGATTCATCCTGGAAAAGTACAATTAATAAGACTGGAAGAAAATTATGCAGAACACAGGTACTAAGTGAGAGGGAGAAGTTTGTGAATTACTAATGTCCAAAGAGGCCTGCTGGTGATGGTGAACAGCAAATCAGATGAATTGGCATGCTGCTTTTAATTTCTTTTCAACCTGATTAGAACTGATAGGATAGTCTCTAAAATGATATATTAAAAATAATTTGTCTGCTTGCATATTGTATAAAACTGATTTTTCTTTTAAAATATTTTAAAATTGTATTATAGGTGGATATACTGCAGACCATCCTGTAATTAAAATATTTTGGAGAGTTGTGGAAAGCTTCACTGATGAAGAGAAACGCAAACTACTCAAGTTTGTAACAAGCTGTTCTCGACCTCCTCTTTTGGGTTTTAAGGTACACAACTTGCTGAATTTTGATTAAAATTAATTACTTGGCTTTGATTAGAGTGCTTGTCCAGACTACTAGTAGTATCCAATTATGACAGAAATAAACTGGCTGGTTTAAAATATGGGAATTTATATCTTTGGGAATTAAGAAAATGCAAGAAAAAAAGTCTGTTTATGACCACAATTGCTACTTAAACATTTGCAAATGTGCATAATGAGTATAGTTAATTATATAGCTTACAAATATTTTTTGAAACATTATTTCACATTCATGTGTTCTGACTGGAGAGTTCCTTTAAGTGGGTAATAGGACTTTGCAAGAAGTATACATCATTAAAAATGTTTGCACTTTGCTGTGAAGGATGCTTGCTGCACTGCTTTTACTGCATCTCATCTCGATTAATAATGTACATAAAGCAGTATTGCCATCAGTTTCAGGGAACAGATTGATTTTAGCTTGAATGTGTTCAGAAATAGGCAGAAGAGGATTTAGGATATATCAACATCCACTAAAAACCCATCTGCGTTTGAATCCGGGAACATATTTCTCATGTTTCCTTTTGAATATCGTTTATCTGCTTATGATTCATTACCCATCATCCAAATATTGTGCTAACAAGTAGCTTTTCTTAGACTGCTATTTGCAATAGAGTTTGAATGTGGAGAAAATGTTTATCTGCCACTTATAAATATTAGTGATGGGTCTGTGCAGATCCCAATTTTAAAATGTCTTCAGTTCAGGGATGTTCAGACCAGAGGTTTTGGTTTGCTCTGTTATAATAGAAGCAATCTACACAATTCTGACTCAAATCTGGCTTTGGATTCCATTTCCTCTAGAAGTTTGGGAATGTTCAGTGCTCGTCTTTAGTGAATACATTGTAAAGAATAGACTGTTGAATATCAACACTGTAGTATAGTAATAGTAAATATGTTGTCAAACACTATAGTACTGTTCTGTCTAACAAATTAATACAAATCTCTGCTAATCTGGAATGTATAGAGACAGTCATCAGTGCAGAATATCACTTTCAAATAACACTTTGATATATTGTTCTGTTTAGCTCTTACCTTAGAAGTATTGCTCAATTAACTTACTCTTAGGCTATACAGCTAATAACGTTTCATATTATAAAGCAATTTGAGGTTATATTTAACTAGCAATGGGGTGGTAAGTCATTTTTCATGTTTACTGGATAAATATAGGCACATGCACTAACAGCGGATGAATGCAAGTTCTGTCTCAAGTATTGCAATTCTTATCGCTATTAGATTACAAAATATCTGTATTTATTTCTGTTTAGGGTTGGGGGTGAGATAATTTTCTCGCTAAATAAATATTTCCAGAGCAGTTCTTACCATTATTTTAAATAAGAACAGTATGCAGTTTAGATGACTGGAACAGCACGGGGATGAGGAAAATATATTTGGAGTTCTGCACACTTTCACCATACATCATGTATTAAAATTAGATCTAAAAAACATATGGTAAAAGAACAGTATGGTTTCAGAGTCAAGCACTAAGAAGTTAGGAAGTGCCAGAATTGAGGTTGCCTGTGCAACTTTAATTCAGCCCTCTTGTGTGTATGCATTATGATAGAGGCTTTTATTACATGATCACATACTATTTTTTCCCTAGGACTCCTGCCCCACTCAGTGAATGAGTAATTATTTAGTATTTCTTTTGATAATCATTCAGTGGGTGGCAGATACAGTCTGCTTGTGGAGCTCCTTGCCAGAGGATGTTGTGAAGGCCAAGACTATAACAGGCTTCAAAAAAAGAACTAGATACATTCATGGAGCATAGGTCCATCAATGGCTATTAGCCAGGATGGACTGGGATGGTATCCCTAGCCTCTGTTTGCTAGAAGCTGGGAATGGGCAACAGGGGATGGATCACTTGATGATTACCTGCTCTGTTCATTCCCTCTGGGGCACCTGGCATTGGCCGCTGCCAGAAGACAGGATACTGCGCTAGATGGGTGCGCTAATTTTGGCAACAGAAATGATTAGGAGACTGGAACACATGACTTATGAGGAGAGGTTGAGGGAACTGGGATTGTTTAGTCTGCGGAAGAGAAGAATGAGGGGGGATTTGATAGCTGCTTTCAGCTACCTGAAAGGGGGTTCCAAAGAGGATGGATCTAGACTGTTCTCAGTGGTAGCTGATGACAGAACAAGGAGTAATGGTCTCAAGTTGCAGTGGGGAAGGTTTAGGTTGGATATTAGGAAAAACTTTTTCACTAGGAGGGTGGTGAAGCACTGGAATGCGTTACTTAGGGAGGTGGTGGAATCTCCTTCCTTAGAAGTTTTTAAGGTCAGGCTTGACAAAGCCCTGGCTGGGATGATTTAGTTGGGGATTGGTCCTGCTTTGAGCAGGGGGTTGGACTAGATGACCTCCTGAGGTCCCTTCCAACCCTGATATTCTATGATTCTATGGACCTTTGGTCTGACCCAGTATGGCCACTCTTATGTTCTTATACACAGCATGTAAAATTTCTGTCAAACTAACCATTGATGCTAAATTATAAGTAACTGAAGCCAGGTCTTATAGTGGTAAGTGTTGGGCAGCTGTAACAAGAAGCAGCATTACTAGCTCCACCTACAATATGTTTATTTTACTTTTATTTTTACCCACACGTGGCATATACAACATAGTATGTGATAATTACTATGTGTGATCATTTGAAACACACATCATATGTGGTCTTGGGCTGTCCCCCTCATCTACTGTATTCAGATCTGGGCTCACCACACCAGGATGTTAGCATGAGACTCCTCATATATGGTCAGTTATTTGAAAAGCCCTCAATACCCACAGTTGTATGCACCTATAGATGGTAAATTAGTTGCTACATTATTCTAGTCTCAAGACTACTCCAGATGGTGCCAGTGAAAGCAGAGATTAGACTCACAGGAGATGAGACTAAGGTGTATAGGACAGGACACAATTAAAACTGGCCATACACCAAAGGAAAAAGTCTAATAAAAGAGAGAGAGAAATGTAGCAAATTGCCACTTGTCTTTCTAACAAAGGGGAGAGAGGGAGACCACGCAGCAAAAGCAGGAGGTATAGAATGACCAAGCACTGAAGCAGCCTATGAAATGTAAGAAGAGATGTGGAATGTGAATCCAAAGAGGTCAGTGCTCAAGGAGAGGCTTTAGAATCCATGTGTAACTGGATCACGTGTGAAAGGCAGGGGAGCAGCTCAGGGGATGTCGGCTGTAGCATGGCTGTGCTGTGCCAGAGGAGAATGGGCGGGTTAGAATAGCTATGTCAAGTGCAGCATGGTCAAACACATCAGCAAGGAGTTGGAGTTAATTGTAGGACTGACCTACAAGCCACGCCCCACACAGCTGCTCTGGCAGTAGGAAGTACAGCAAAAAATACTGCTTCTTTACGTGGGCAGCACTGAAAACCAGCCAGTTCCAACACTTTAGGGGTGCATGGATTGGTTAGCAGTAGCCCCCTACCAAGTAGGGCATGCCGTTGGCATCATGGGGCTCACCAGCCACCCAAGAGAAGTTGGGTTTTTCATAGCTATGCCCCAGAAATCCAGTGCTAGCTGCTAAGGCCCTCATAGGAGCTCTCAAGTTGTAAATGAATACTGGAAAAGGGAATAGGCAATGGCTATTGGCATGAGTGTTCATATAGTGGTAGCCTGTGATTAATGTTTGTACAGTGCTCTCAAGATGAAAAGCACTATGTACTGTAAGTGCTAAGTATTATTAGCAGTCAAATAAGTCAAATGAGTATATGAGTTTGTTATAAAAAAAGCTTGCAATATGTTGAGGGTGGAAATTAATGCAAAATCTCTTCAGTAATTAATTGTTCTATAGTTGTATTAAAATAGATATTAAATTTTGCTATTAAGAACACAATCGTTAGCACTGAAACTAAAATCTTGTATGTACTGCATTGTGGAACCTTCACCTTCGCTATAGTTCATATTTATTTAAGAGAAGGGATCATTTCAGAGTTCATAGCTTATAAATAGCACAGTCTGGGTTTGCAGCATGTAAAAATTATTAGAACCCTTAGTGCCAGATTATTGGACTCAGAGTAACATTTGCTAAAGCTAATTAAAGTTTAATAAGTTTAATAAATGTGATTGTTACAGACAAAAAAAATCATTAAAGTGCGGTTGAAAATTGTTAAGTTCCAATCAGGTCACATAATAAATTGATGATACTTACTTCCAAACTGTTGCAGATTCCCGTTGTACAGTATTTAATTATGCAACAAATGGTGCCCTTAGCATGACACTTGAATATAGAACTTCATTTTTTACATTTTTAAAGCTTAAAGTAGGAAAATTCAATTAGCATTTTGAAAAGAACACTAAAATTGCAGCATTTTAGCTGTGAATCACATTTTAAGGCCTCCATTTAAACAGTCATTTAACTTAAAATCTCATTGACCTCCAGCCTTAGGGTGGCTTTTTTACAATTTCTAAAACCAGATGATCTATTTTAGCTCAGCCAAGCATTTGTTGAAATTAATATTCCCTTGCCAGTGAAAGCAAGCATTAGGTGTAACAAATAAATGTCCTCTACATCCCCATTTGTCTTGGCAAGATAAACTTGATTTCTTAAAGAGATTAGAAAACTATACATGAAATAAAACCTCACATACTTGGTCAACATATCAGAAGACCAACCCAAATTTGGCCAGTTTCTACCTGATAGACTTCTTATTGGTTTTATATGTAGGTACATAAGAACTACCTGATTCTGTGGTATATTATTGGTATTCTGCATCTTAAAAAGCGCAGAAGTGTATGGTCTTTAAAATAAAATATTATGCGTCTTGCATAGAAAATATTATGTACCTCATTAATAGACAATTTTAGGTCCCAGTCCTGCCAAAATTTTAAAAGTACTTAATTTTACATATGCACATACTGCCATTGACCTCATTAGGACAACTCATGTTTACTTAAATACATGCCAAAAGATCGTGACCTTAGACTGCAAACTCTTTGGGTGCAGGACTGCCTTTAATCTGTGTCTTGGGTAGCATTAGACACGATGTCAGAATTTAGCAAAGAAAGTAATATTTACGTGTCCTGACTTCTGTGCAGTTGGAAGATTAAGTTTTTTGGTAATGTGCTTGGTGTGTGCTTTCTGGCCATATTTATTTTCCTATTCTAACTGTACTAAAAAATAACCTGAGGACCAAGGAGGAGGAGGTTGATCATTTTTTGTATGAAATTCAGGTTGCAGTCCGAGACAGATGGTCACATGATAATATAACATTGAAGGAAAGTTTCTTTGTGGCATGGCTACTCCTTAATCCAGTCTTGGCTTGATATGATGTGGGTAACATATTAATGTGAATGTAAAGATAGTTTAAATTGAATTTGAAAGAAAACGTTTATTTTAGATTTATATAGAAATTCTAACATGTAAGACTTACTTAAACTAAACTCTATAGAAGATCCATTTGACTGTTAGCAAGAGAAGAAGGGGCTTTTCTTTTTGTTAGAGATCTTCATATATATATAAGGGTATCAAGGAAAAACATGAAGCAATAAGGAAAATAACAAAAAAGTGTAATTCAAAGAAGAAATCTTGTACTTTATGCAATGCAAAGTGGGCTGAACAGGCCCAAGGACCCAGCCCATTATACTTGCCCCCACTACTGCCAGTGGTCTATAGCTTCCAATCAGGGCTGAGCAAATAATGGATTTTTTAGTTTGGGAAGTGGGCGAGGAGAGAGGCAGGCAAACTGAAAATACAAAAATATTCCTGTTCAGTTTGGACCAAAACCTTTTTCCCCAAAAAGTTTTTGTTGAAACAAAAACTTAAAACAGTTTCATTTTGAGATGACTTGAAACAGGGTGTGGACTTCTTTTGAGTTTTCATTTTGAATCGGTGGTTTCAGATGTTTTTCATCTTTCATTGGTGGGTGGGGTGTGTGGGGGGGGTGGGGGGTGGTCGTCTTTAATTGGCCAAAGATCCATTTAAAATACCATTTCAAATTGAAAAGTTTAAACAAAACATTTCAAAATAGTCTAAATGAAACTTTTCAATTATTTCAGAAACTTGTGTGTGTGTGTGTTTGGTTTTTTGAGTCATCTGATACCCTTTGCCAAAATCTACTTGAATAGATTTTAGGACCCCAAAAATGCTTTTATCTATGGAAAACTATGCTTTTATCTATGGAAACCTATTAGTAAAAAAAAAAAAAAATTTTTTTTTTAAATCGCTCAGCTCTGCTACCAGTGCTTAACACTGGTGCATTTTCAGTAAGTATACAAGTGTTAGGAAATTCCAGAGCCCAGCTCCAAGTCTACGAATTCTGTGGTGATGGGGAAATGACAGGGATTGTGCGTGCTTGGAAGACTTCGTAAGGCGAGCCTACACTTAATTGTACCTAAGATTTCTGCAAATAATTTCTTAGTTGCAAATAAATCAAAGACCTCTTTCTGCATGCTACTGTATTTTAAATTTTCCTGTTTCACTGTTTCTGTGGAACCAGATATTTGCAGAATATAGCGTGTGAACAATAACACAGCTAGCTATTCCCCTCCCCCCCCATGCTGGGCTTTAAGACCTTATGTTTTCTACAGTATGGCCATGATTTATTTATTTATTTATTTTTGCCATACCCATTTGGGAGTGCTTTTAGGGCAACCTAGGGAACATAAAAATAGCCATACTGTGTCATATCAATGGTCCCAGTAGCCTGTCTCTGGCAGTAGCTAGGGTCATATGCATCTGAGGAAACAAACAGAACAGGGCAATTGCAAGTGATCTGTCCTCTGTCGCCCAGTCCCAGCTTCTGGCAGTTGGAGGTCGAGAGACAGCTGGAGCATGGGGTTGCGTCCCTGACTGTCTTGGCTAGTAGCCATTAATGGACCTTTCCTCCATGAACTTACTTAATTCTTTTTTTTTTAACCCAGTTATACTTTTGGCCTTCACAATATTCCATGGCACGATTTTCACAGGTTGACTATGTGTTGTATGAAGAAGTACTTCCTTTTGTTTTTTTTAAACCTGCTGCCTATTAATTTCATCGGGTGACTACTGATTCTTGTGTTATGTGAAAGGATAAATAACACTTCCTTATGCACTTTCTCTGTACCATTCGTGTTTTATAGACCTCTGTCATATCGCCCCTCCTTAGTTGTCTCTTTTCTAAGATGAATATTCCCATCTTTTTAATCTCTCTTCATACTGAATCTGTTCTATACCCCTGATCCTTTTTGTTGCCCTTCTCTGCATCTTTTCCTATTCTCATATATCTTTTTTGAGACGAGGTGACAAGAACTCCATGCAGTATTCAAGGTGTGGGTGTACTGTGGATTTATACAGTGGCATTATGATAGTTACTATCTGATTACCTATCCCTTTCCGAATGGTTCCCGACGTTTTTTTAGCTTTTTTGAGTGCCACTGCACATTTAACAGATGTTTTAGAGAACTGTCCACAATGTCTCCAAGATCTCTTTCTTGAGTGGCTAAATTAACAGTTAATTTAGACCCCATCATTTTGTATGTATAGTTGGGATTATTTTTTCCAGTGTGCATTACTTTGCTTTAATCAACATTGAATTTCGTCTGCCATGTAGTCACCCAGGTTAGTGAGATCCCTTTGTAATTCTTCATAGTCAGCTTTGGACTTAACTGTCCTGAGTAAATTTGTACCATCTGCAAATTGTGTCAGCTCACTGTTCATCCCCTTTTCTGGATCATTTATGAATAGGCTGAATAGCACAAGTCCCAGTACAGATCCTGGGGGAACCCTGCTTTTTACCTCTCTCCATTGTGAAAATTGACCATTTGTTCCTACCCTTTCTTTCCTATCTTTTAACCAGTTACTTATCCATGAGAAGACCTTCCCTTTTATCCCATGACTGCTTAGTTTCCTTAAGAGCCTTTGGTGAGGGACCTTCTTAAAGGTTTTCTGAAAGTCCAAGCATGCTATATCAATTGGATCACCCTCGTCCACATACTACTTGACTCCTTCAGAGAATTATAATAGATTGGTGAGGCATGATTTCACTGTACAAAAGCCATGTTGACTCTTCCCAACATATCATGTTTATGTATGTGTCTGAAAATTTTGTTCTTTACTATAGTTTCAACCCGTTTGCCTGGTACTGAAGTTAGGTTTACCTGCCTGTAATTGCCAGGATCACCTCTGGAACCTTTTTAAACAATAGACCTTGCGTTAACTATCTGCCAGTCATCTGGCACAGAGGCTGATTTAAGTGATAAGTTACAAACCACAGATAGTAGTTCTGCAATTTCATATTGAAGTTCCTTCAGAACTCTTGGATGAGTACCATCTGGTCCTGGTGACTTATTGTTTAATTTATCCTTTTGTTCCAAAACCTCTGCTAGTGATACAGTAACTCCTCACTTAATGTCGTCCCGGTTAATGTTGTTACGTTGCTGATCTATTAGAGAACATGCTCGTTTAAAGTTGTGCAGTGCTCCTTTATAATGTTGTTTGGCAGCTGGCTGCTTTGTCCTCTGCTTGTAGGAAGAGCAGCCGTTGGAGCTAGCGGGTGGGGGCTTGGAACCAGGGTGGACCGGCAGCCCCCCCGTCCACTCCCTTAGTTCCTTGTGCGGCAGCCACCCAGCAGGTTATCAACTGTCAGGCAGTTCAGCTGTCCCTGCCCTCTGCCTTGGAGCGGCTCCCAGGAGCCTCCTGCTTGCTGTTCAGGGAGTGGGGGGGGAGAGGGAAGGGTGCTAATGTCAGGGTGTCCTCCCTCCCCCCGCTCTTGTACCTCATCTCCACAGAGCAGGGGGGGACATGACAGGGCTCAGGATGGAGGGAGCTTGTTGGCAGCAGCTGCTGTCTCAACTTGCTGATCTACTTAAAAAGGCACTGTACTTAGAGTGGGGTCAACGTACTTAAAGGCAATGTGTGTGTGTGTGTCTCTGTCTCTCTCTCTCTCTCTTTCTCTCTCTCACACACACACATGGTGTGTCTCTGTCTGTCTCTGTTTCACACACACATACATGGCACTTTGGAAAGTGGTGCGCTCCAGTGGGATAGCGTGGGTTCATCATCACTGTTCAGTTTCTGCATGGAATGTTTGCAGCCACTGCCGTGCATCTGTTGTGTCCCCTCCCTCCGTTTGTGCTGCCTTGTAGAGTGTGAGGCTACGTTAACAACAATGAGTTAACCCCTGAGGTCTCAGCCAGCTGCTAGTTCATCATTTAGCAATAAGGTATTCCCTGGGAAATATCTCACCCTCCGACTCCACCACCTCAGCCAAGCTTCACAGTTATCATTGCTGTGTACAGTATTAAATTGTTTGTTTAAAACTTATACTGTGTATGTATGTGTGTGTGTGTGTGTATATATAAAAATGTCTTTTGTCTTGCAAAAAAAAAATTCCCTGGAACCTAACCCCACCCCTCATTTACATTAATTCTTATGGGGAAATTGGATTCGCTTAGCATCATTTCGCTTGAAGTAGCATTTTTCAGGACATCACTACAAGGTTAAGCGAGGAGTTATTGTACCTCAGTGTAGGCCAGTTCCTCGGATTTGTCACCTATAAAATATGGCTCTGGTGTGAGAATCTCCTCCGTATCCTCTAGAGCAGGGGTTCCCAAACTTGGTTCGTGGCTTGCTCAGGGTAAGCCCCTGGCGGGCTGGGCGTCCGCAGGTACGTCGCTCACAGCTCCCAGTGGCTGCGGTTCACCGTTCCCAGCCAATGGGAGCTGCGGGAAGTGGCGCGGGCCGGGAGCAGGAAGTGTGGGAACCCCTGCTCTAGAGCGAAGAGCAGTGTAGAGAATTCAGTTAGCTTTGTCACAAGAGCCTTGTCGTCTTTGGGGTTCCTTCAGCGCCTCAACTGTCTGGTGGCCCCCCCGACTGTTTGGCAGGCTTCCGGCTGCTGCTGCAGTTTAAAAAAAAAGTTGCTGTTAGTTTTTGTGTCCTTGTCATTTTCTCTTCACGTTCTTCTTTGGCCTGTCTAATTATATTTTTACTCTTACGAGAGTTTATGCTCCCTTCTATTTTCCTCACTAGGATTTGACTTCCAGTTTTTAAAGGATGCCTTTTTGCCCCTTATCTCCTCTTTAACTCTGTTGTTTAGGCAAACCTCTTACTGTTTGGTTTTTTTAATTATTATTTGGGGTTTACATTTAATTTAAACATCTATTATGGTGTTCTAAACAAGTTTCCATGTAGGTTGCAGGTATTTCCCTCTTGTGACTGTTCCTTTTAATTTCCATTTAACTAACTTCCTCATTTTTGTGTAGTTCCCCTTTTTGAAGTTAAATGCTACTGTGGTGGGTTTCTTTGGCATTTTCCCCCTACAAGTGTGTTAAATTTAATTACGTTATCATCATTATTATGAGCGCTTCAGCGATATTCACCTCTTGGACTAGATCCTGTGCGCCACTTAAGACTAAATCAAGAATTGCCTCTCCCCTTGTGGGTTCCAGGACGAGCTGCTCCAAGAAGTAGTCATTTAATGTGTCTGGAAATTTTATTTCTGCGTCCCTTCCTGACGTGACATATACTGACTGGGTACGGGGATAATTGAAATCCCCCGTTATTATTGCGTTTTCTGTCTTAATAGCCTCTCTAATCTCCCTGAGCATTTCACAGTCACCAGTACCATCCTGGTCAGGCGGTCAATAGAATATTCTTACTGCTATACTCTTTTTGTTCAAGCATGGAATTTCTATCCATAAAGATTCCATGGTACAGTTTTATTTATTTAAGATTTTTACTTTATTTGACTCTACTTTCTTTCACCTATAGGGCCGCTCTTTCCACAAATGCAAATCTGTTCTGTCATCCCTATATATTTTGTACCCTTACCATATCCGATTGATTATCCTCATTCCACCAAGTTTTTGTGATGCCTATTATATCAATATCCTTATTTAATGCCAAACACTCTAGTTTGTCCACCTTCGTATTTAGACTTCTAATATTTGTATATAAGACCTTAAACATGTGGTCAGTATTCAGTTGCTTGCCTTCATGTTATATTTAAAAAGGACTTTTTTACATTTGACTGACCTCACAGCTCCTACCTGTACTTTACCAACTTCATTCCAATCCTCTTAACTAGGATATAGAGTTCCCCCTTTAATAAATTCATCCCTAATGGATGTCACTGCCTGAACCTTGTGCTCCTCCGCACCTGTTGGCTTTCCCTCAGCCCTTTGTTTAAAAAATCCTCTCTGACCTTTTTAAACCTTTGCAAGTGCCATTGAAACAGACTTAAATTCTAATTGCTCCTTGCCTAGAAGTTTATGTGGATTGTCATGGAATTATTTTTTAGCCTGTGTGTGTATCTTAATTTTTTCCTATTTTTGTATTTTCCAGGAGTTGTATCCCGCATTTTGCATTCACAATGGAGGATCGGACCTAGACAGGCTACCCACTGCCAGTACCTGCATGAACTTGCTGAAGCTTCCTGAGTTTTATGATGAAAACCTCATGCGGAGCAAACTTCTTTACGCCATTGAATGTGCTGCTGGATTTGAGCTGAGCTGAGTTGAACTGAGGTTTAAACAGAAGCTCTGCAGAGGAACTAACCAGTGCCTACTCCATAAGCAGCACCTGTACCCAAGCTGATGAAGGGAACTCAGTCTAGGTTTCTGCAGCTCTCATTTCTTATCAAATACCCTCAAATAGGTTTCATTTTTAAACACATGATTTGTTAGTTAAGTGTCATTAAACTTACATTGGCACTGCTTTATTATGACTCAAAATAATGAATGCTGTGTGCAGTGTGGTTGGGGTTTGTGTTTATGCCAAGCAAGAGCACATTTAACGAACAGTGACATCTCTGTGAAATTAACCAAAGATGAAGCTTTGGCTTTGTGCTGTTCAAATATAAATAATTCTACAAGCTGGCAATAAAATTGTGTGTAGTGCAGCACGTTGGGATAAGACAGGTCTTAACATCCTGTTATAAATCTTTAGAGGGAAGTAGATGTTTGCACATATCCCAGAACTGAGAGATAGAAAATGCTTGTTACTGATAACCCCAAATCTTGTTTACAAACCTTAGTTGTTGCAATTAAAACAGAATGGATTTGTTTTAAACTACCATCTCTTGAGATGGCAGGCACTGAGAGATAACATTGATATTTTATTTGTGCTTTCTGAAATATCTTCAAGAAATTGGATTTGCATGATTATTTTTAAGTTCTACCTTTGGCCGTGTCATGATCAGCTGGACATTGTCGTAAACAGATATGACTATCCATGCTTTTCTCTGTTCTGTTTCTGTCTCTCCTTTGCGCCTGTAAAGATTTTTTTTTAATGTATCAAACTCCTATGGCATACACAGTACATACAGTAGTCATGACTTTGGAAAAAAATATACTTGTAACAACTATTAAAAGTATTTCAACCAAAGCATCAGGCTTTATCTTTTATATCTGAAGCCTGCAGTGTTCACATTCCTTCTCTCTATCATTTCTCTTCATCTTAAGTACCATGTATGTGCTGTAGAAACTTGTCTTAATTCATTATTTTTGTGACTAAGCAGCTTTTGCATCCATCTGGCTGTTAGCAGTTCTGCTCAGACAAGTAGGTGAGAAGATGTTGCTTAACATAATTTGATTGCCAAGGGAAAAATTGGATTCATATGAAAGGAATCAGTTCTCTAATAACAGGTACATCACTGAGTCAAGGTTTGTGTTCACATTTAAATTTGCATTCAATTAAAAAAAATTAATTATAAGTCAAACTATAAGATGCGTAAACATGTGCATCCTTTCTGGTTTTTAATAATAACTAATAAAAAAATCAGAATTTACAGACAGACTCCGGTTCATCTCTTATGCTAAAACTATTTTGCTGTCACTGGAAGCTCTGTTGGGTTTCGTATTTAATAAGCAGTAACCAGCAATATACTTTTAAATGTGGAGAAACTGAGTGGTTTTAAGGTGTTTACTAGTATCGGTATAAAATGTATAATTTCCTAATTTAGGTAATAAATGAAGTGTTAAAATACTATTTGTAGTCTTGATGTACAGAAATAAAATAATTGTTTTCTTTTTGGTTTTGCTTTAGGCTGTTTTATTTGTTAAATGTTACAAACCCAACATATTCTTTACTTACAAATTGGTTTCTTGTATATTTTTCTACATAAATTATGGAACAGAAGACTGAAAAGAGGTCAGTGATAGTATTACTGCCTCCTCTTAAAAGCAAAACCTGAGCATTTCCTTTAGATAACATTATTTATTTTCCAACCCACGACTTAAAATATTTTGAAAATATTTCTCAATTGAATTAATTTGCTACAATTTGATAGTGTCATGTTTGTATGTTGTAAAATGCAAATTAAATTTTTTATATTAAATATTCACATTTCCAAGATTGTGTTGGAGTCATGCCACATAACAATGGTTGGTAATATGTACATTTTGTTATTTTATAAAGAGACCTAACACACACCCATTCCTAGACATTGACACGAGTACTGGTGGAACAGAGTATGGGTAGGCAGGAGATTACAGGAAAAGGAATAGTATACTTTATAGATGTGAGTATATAAATATAAATATAAAAATAAATTGTTGCAGGGAATGTGACTACAAGCTTTGTAGACCATTAAGAAATATTTCACATAATCAGTTCCTTCTGTAGATTTGGTATTTAATCCTCAGTCATTTTGTTTTTTATACTTTTCTACGCATGAAGGGTGAAATCCTGAACCTGCTCCAGACTTTCCTTAAAGTTAAAATTTGCTTAAATGGGAGCAAAATTTGGTCCATGCTCCCATTTGTCTCAATGGGAATTTCACCGTTGATTTCAGTTGGATCAAAATTTGAACCAGGGTCTGTATGTAAAAAGGCAGAATACATCCACAGTCCTGTTAAGGAAAAAGAAAAGGAGTACTTGTGGCACCTTAGAGACTAACCAATTTAGTGGAAACGGTATGCATCCAATGAAGTGAGCTGTAGCTCATGAAAGCTCATGCTCAAGTAAATTGGTTAGTCTCTAAGGTGCCACAAGTACTCCTTTTCTTTTTGCGAATACAGACTAACACGGCTGTTACTCTGAGTCCTGTTAAGGGTATCCCATGTAACCCTTCTACCAGTTGGAGTCAGCATCAAGGGCCAGGCCCAATATCTAGGGGTTCCTTTTCAACAATACAACACAGAAGCAGCTCGAGCCCCCACCAAGTAATCTGGGAAAATTAAACTCCACCCCCTAAAACAAGAACAACGAGTCTGGTGGCACCTTAAAGACTAACAGATTTATTTGAGCATAAGCTTTCATGGGTAAAAACCCCACTTCTTCAGATGCATGGAGAAGTGGGGTTTTTACCCACAAAAACTTATGCTCTAATAAATGTGTTAGTCTTTAAGGTGCCACCGGACTCATTGTTGTTTTTGTGGATACAGACTAACATGGCTACCCCCTGATACTTGACACCACCCCCTAGACACCTCTGGAGGCAATACTTCCCCACTCGCAAGCACAGAGTCCAAGTGTAGAAAACAAACTTTGAATAAAAGGAGGGAAGTAACTTGGCATTATTTTGGGAAAATGCCACAAGCAGGATTCATAAATATAAAACCATAAGCAAAAGACCCACCCCAGAGTATGTTGAGCAGTGTCCTTTTGCCTCAGGTTCTTAAGTCCAGCAACCAAAGGCTCCTTTTACATGCCCCTCCCTCCACCACTTCCCACTCACAGTTGTCCTTGGTCAGTGAAGACCCAGAGTTCAGAGGTGCATCTGCATGAGCTCTGACCCCTCTCCAGCAGGGGGAGAGAGGGGCATCTTGGTTGCTGTGCTGTCTGGGCACTTGCTCTGGCATCATCTGCCCTGCTGGCCTCTCACCTCCACGCTCCACACCCTCAGGGATGTCGTAAGAGCCCACCACGTAACACAGCTCTCAGTGATCGTAGTGCTGTGATTTCAGCTGTTAGTGGGGAAGCCTCACAAATAGTGCAGACTGGGCAGTCTCTTGCATCACACACACTGTCCCAAAGCAGGCCTAATGCTTAGGCCTGGCTATCCATGATTTCAGCTCTATTGGTGTGCAACAAGACTCTGGAGAGAGGAAGAGTCAAATAGACAGGGCACACACCACCAGGTACAAGTACCTGTCCCCCCCCCGGCTCTCAACTTCCGTGGGCTTTGGTACCTATGCCCCTGCCTACCAAGTGCAATTCAGTTGAGGGTGAGTCCCTCAATCCAGGTATGCCAAGCACAGTTCTGCTGCCCTTGATTCACACAACAAAGATACCAACCCTTTAGTACCTCTGCCCCAACAGCAATGTGACTTTTTTCCAACACCAGCCAAAAGTGATCGTTTGGGGAAAACAGCCCCATCATGCTGAGCGCCTCGGCACGGTGGGTGTGCCCATGCAAACAAGGTTGGCTCCTGAAGTCCCCTTCCTCAGCTCATCACTAGATGTCAGGGGAGAGCTCATTCAGACCCTGCTTACACCCATAATTAAAATAAAATTTGTTTACTGGTGCTGTTGGCAGTGGTCTGGACAATTTTTCAGCATCTCTTAAAGCAAATCTAATATCAGCTTCCTAATACGAACCACAAAAGGGTTTGGAATTCACAGTGAGCATGTTGGGAAGTACAATGAGCTAATGCTGAATTTCAGTCTGTTTAAACCCAAAAACTATTTGTAAAATGTTAGTGGGCAGCTGTGAACTTTTCCTACAGGGTGAAAAATGATACAACACTTGGACAAAACAGGAAAATTGTTTTTCTTGGGTCATTATTGTGAGAAGTGAAATAACGTTTGTTCTGTACTTAATTATAATTATACAAAATAAATGTAGGTGTATACCTAAATCTGTGTGAGTAATAGCCCTGACATGTAAAAGCGTGTGTTAATATTTTTCTGTTTTCTATGACAACTTGCCTCTAATTGAAGGAGAAGCAGCAATGATTATGATGTGTAGACACAGAGCAGGATAGCTGTATTTTTAGTTACTTTAGATTTTGAGAATAAAGCAATTTTGACTTTTCTTGAAAGTTTTCAGCAACATTTTTCTTTCGTTTTTGGAGTAAATCTGGTCACTTTCAAAACACATGAAATTTTCCAAGATAAAGTTATATGAGACTAAAACAGGGCTTCATAATGTGGAGGTTATTTGTACCGTATAATGAGTAGAGGCTGCTACATCTCCATGATTCTCTGATCCTGTGACAGAATTGCCCACCTCTAGCATGAAACCTGCAACCTTATTCTCAAGCTCAAAATTTCCCAAGCACACCATCAGTCAAACTGTGCCTTGTAGGCTTCGTTTTCTTTGCGTATCTTTGAAAAACCAGCCTAAACATCAATGATCCCCTTTTTAAACAGTTTATCCTATGCCATTGGGAAGAACAAAACCCTCCTTCAGTGAATGGAAGCATGAGAGAGAGAGAGCACTCGTAGAGAATGTTACCCTTTGAAGAAGCAAGCACAGGAATGAATTCTCCTCACAGAACTTCTTCAAGAAGTTCTATTTTAGCTCTTAAGAAGATATGCCTTTGAAGTGTAAGTTTGTCTGCCTGTTTCTTTTCCTTCATGCTCTTCTTGCTATTCTCTTAACTTAGAATCCACTGCTTCACAATATTCATTAATAGGTTCCATGTGGTATGCTAGTTAGAGAATGGTTTTCAAGAGCTCGTCAAATTTGTTTTGGTTTTTTTACCCTGCAGAGGCCATCGCCTGCCAGCAAAAATGTAGCTAGCGGCAAGAGTTTTCAAGAATTGATCTTGAGCCGTTTCAGAACCTTGCTGAAATTAGTGTGTGTTACGGACATAGCACCATGAGCCCGCAAACTCTTATATGCATGCTTAACACTTCGCTAGCTGAGTAGCCCCATTGAAGCCAGTGAGACGACTTCCATGCATAGTGATAAGTATGTGTGTATTTGCAGTATCTATAATCTCATGACAGAGCCAGCAGAAGCTTGAATTTTAAGCCAGGGTTTCCCTGTGGCTCTTTGATCCTGCCACTGCTTCCCAGATTATTGTATGAACCACTGGGGCAGAGATGGGGAGTGTTGTTTTTAAACTATCATGTAATGTTAGATGTTTAGATTTCCTATTAAGCCAAATTCAATCCTGGTGTGAATTCTGTTGGCTCAACTGTCCCTAGTAGCTGGTGTCAGGACTGCCTGTTATAACATCTGAGAGTGAAAAAGAGAAGAAGCTGTTTTAGAAGAAATGTTTCGGTGAGCCACTGAACAAATGGTAACAACATTACAGGGTCATACCGGAACTCGATCACTGGCCACACTGTGGAAGTGATAAGGACAGTTGAAGATATTCAGAGGATTAGCTGATTTCTAAACATTTTTAAAGCAATTTTTTCAGTTTCAAAATTTCCTGCCTTATGGGGTATTCAGTTGCTATAAAATGTGTTTGATTTTTTTCTTTATTTTTGCTATGATTCAATAACTGTTTCCATTTTTATCAGAACTAATCTGTATCCCTTGCTGCCATTCTCCCAATTCCTTAGACAAAATTATCTCTCGTTATCTCAGTGAAATGTCACCTGCAACACTAGTGACTTCCCTGTAAGAGTCACACATTACTTCTGGAAAATGTGTGGAAATCTGTTCAGACAATAAATCTGCTGTCTCTGCAGCATAGAGGGGAAAAATAGATCATTTTCATAAGAATATGAGGAGGCATTTCACTGGCTGGCATCCATTCCACCCATCTGAATGAGGCCTTCTGTTGGTTATTTATTTAGCAGGACATAATCAAAGAATTCACTGAAACTTAAACTGTGTGGGTCTCCACAGATGTTTTGCACAAATGCTTTAACTAAACTGAATGTTTATCATGTTTGATCTTGGCTCCTATGCAGATTATACATGGAAACTTGCAAAATCAGTATGGCTAGCATAATAGGGCCCCAATCGTTGATTGGGGCTCCTTAGGACTGTAATAAGAACAAACCATCCTCATGAATTATGGGGCTACGATGGAAAATAAAACGGTGTAAATACCCCACACAGCACAGTTTCATCTGCTGGCGAGGCTCTAGCCTCAAATCCTTTCCCCTAAATTTTATTATGGCAGAGGCCCATCTGTGGAACAGGAAACCTGTTTATTCTGGGTCTCTTAATCCTTGTACCTTTAAGGATAACTACAGTGATCACCTTTAATATATTATTAATGCGAAACTGTATTCTTAAAAAAACAAACAAAAAAAACTCTCAGAAATTTTCAAAAAGCTTTTTAGAATTACCTGCATCTCTTTCGGTATCTCCTGTGTGATTATGAATGGTGCTGGTATTTCACAGAGAAGTGCCATTTTGTTGCTTTTCCTAGGATAGAATATGGACAAATGACTGGAGGAGAATTGTGTGGGTTTCTAGGATGGGATTTTTTTGTAATATACATATGGGGCAGAGATCCAGTACTTTTAGCACTTTCAGTTAATCTGCAGTGAAACACCAATATCCTGCCCATTTAAAGGAAAAGTGAAGAGCAGGACAGGAACCAATGGGAGCCCAGTCATGAACTGAGAATACTGCTGTGCTACTGAAATTCCGCTCTTAACTGGAGCAGCTCCTTCCAATAGTGGCTACTATTCTTTCCGACCTGTCACAGGTCAGCTAACCTAACCACCAATTCCATAAAGGTGACCAAAAACAAATAACTGAACATAAGAACAGCCATACTGGGTCAGACAAAGGTCCATCTAGCTCAGTATCCTGGCTTCCGACAGTGGCCAATGCCAGGTGCCCCAGAGGGAATGAACAGAACAGGTAATCATCAAGTGATCCATCCCCTGTCACCCATTCCCAGCTTCTGGCAAACGGAGGCTAGGGACACCATCCCTGCTCATCCTGGCTAATAGCCATTGATGGACCGATCCTCCAGGAACTTATCTAGTTCTTTTTGAACTGTTATAGTCTTGGCCTACACAACATCCTCTGGCAAGGAGTTCCACAGGTTGACTGTGTGTTGTGTGAAAAAATGCTTCTGTTTGTTTGTTTTAAACCTGCTGCCTATTAATTTCATTTGGTGACCCCTAGTTCTTGTGTTATGAGAGAGGGTAAATAACACTTCCTTATTTACTTTCTCCACACCAGTCATGATTTTATAGACCTCCATCATATCCCCACTTAGTCATCTCTTTTCCAAGCTGAAAAGCCTGAGTCTTAATAATCACTCTTCATATGGAAGTTGTTCCATACCCCTAATCATTTTTGTTGTCCTTTTTTGAACTTTTTCCAAATCCAATATATGTTTTTTGAGATGGGGTGACCACATCTGTATTCAAGATGTGGGCATACCATGGATTTCTGTAGCGGCAATATGATATTTTCTGTCTCATTGTCTATCCCTTCCTTAATGATTCCCAACGTTCTGTTTGGTTTTTTGATTGCCGCTGCACATTGAGTGGATGTTTTCAGAGAACAATCCACAATGACTCCAAGAGCTCTTTCTTGAGTGGTAACACCTAATTTAGACCCCATCATTTTATATGTATAGTTGGGATTGTTTTCCAATGTGCATTACTTTGCATTCATCAACATTTAATTTCATCTGCCATTTTGTTACCGAGTCACCCGGTTTTATGAGATCCTTTTGTAGCTCTTCTCAGTCTGCCTGGGACTTAACTATCTTGAGCAGTTTTGTATCATCTGCAAATTTTGCCACCTCACTGTTTACCCCTTTTTCCAGATCATTTATGAATATGTTGAATAGGACTGGTCCCAGAACAGACCCCTGGGGGACACCACTATTTACTGCTCTCCATTCTGAAAACTGAACATTTATTCCTACCCTTTGTTTCCAATCTTTTAACTAGTTACCAATCCATGACAGGACCTTCCCTCTTATCCCATTAACAGCTTACTTTGCTTAAGAGCCTTTGGTAAGGGACCTTGTCAAAGGCTTTCTGAAAATCTAAGTATACTATATCCACTGGTTCCCCATTGTCCACATGCTTGTTGACCCCCCTCAAAGAATTCTAGTAGATTGGCGAGGCATGATTTCCATTTACAAAAACCCATGTTGATTCTTCCTCAACAAATTATGTTCATCTATGTATCTGACCATTTTGTTCTTTACTGAAACCAAAAATGTTCTAAAAATGCAGGGCTAGTTTCCTCAGTTGCTGTAACTGGACATCATTGATGAAGTTCTGTCCATTTACACAAGCTGAGGATCTGACCCTCTGAGTGAGAACAAATGTCAGATTAAGGGATAACCATGGTGATTTGACTAACCTCTTACTACTGGAGAATCCTGGTCATTTTCAAGCATTGCTAGGGCTCAGGGTTGATGCAGGAGGCAAAGTGCTGCAGAGACAGTTTGTAAATACTCCATGTAATACTACCAATTGATCAAAAACTATACAAAATTAACTAATATCTGGTGTGGGCCTATGGATAAGAAAGCAAATCATAGATCAAGTTAATGAAAGTGGAATGTTCAGCATAATTGCTGATGAAGCTCTGAACGCAACTAATAAGGAACCTCTGCCAGATCTGTGGATAATCCATAGCAGCAATTCTCAGACTGGTCCATAGACAAGGTATGATCAGTGGAGTCCCTGCTGGTGCTCCATGAAAAACTCCCAGGACACATGGAGTTGGCTGTTCTTGCTTGAGTTGCGTCAACAAACATCCATTCAATCTAGGCTATTAGGCCCAGATCCTCAAAGGTATTTAGATTCCTAACTTCCATAGATTTCACTATGCATTGTTGTTGTAGCAATGGAAATTAGGAGCCCAAATACTTTTGAGGATCTGGGCCTGAATTACAAATCGGAGTCTGGATGTATGTAAAGGCAGCCGGATTCAAGAGAAGTTGCTGGGCAGCATGTATTAATACAGTTCTGATGAAAAATTGTAGAGAAGCTCAGGAGACTATGATGAAAGCTGCTTATTTCTTCTTTTTTCTTTTTGTGCTTTAAATATTTCTGTTAAGAGTCTGTTTGGAGTCTGAAATGTTCAGTGTACTGCCAATATTTCAGATCTAATTGTTTCTGATAAGCTATCAACAAGAAGTTAATGGTAGTGTTTAATTAAATGGTACTTTCCAGAATTGCTTTGCTGGTTGTACTATATTTAACTTTAAGAACAGTCTTTGATGCATCTCCTATCCTTTTGCTAATTCCAAAAATAACTGCTATCTGTAAATAGAAAAACTAGATGCATTAAGCAGCAGGCACAGCATGCAAGAAAGGCCATAATCATTACTATGTCAGGAGTACTATATTAATGTCTCTAATGTAGCCTTTTCCCAACATTTCTACAAGTCTGTTGGGTTTATCCATATCTGACCTTCATATATCATAAAAATTAATCCAGGAAGCTGGGAACTATGTGAGTGGCTTATACCTCATGGAATGATGCCACATTATTTTCACGATAGAGTAACACCCATCATTTTAAGTGCTGACATCAGATGAAAAAGTTAGACCCAAGTACCAAATTTTTTTATCCTACAGTACTAGGGATTTATTTCTTATGACTAAAGGCTATTTTCACCTGATACATGGAGGAGTAACTTCTTCTTTCAAAAGGATGCTCCTTTCTTGACTGTCATAGGTACCAGCTGAGTACCCCCCACCCCAGCCCTCACTAGACTGCTGTTAAAGAACCCAGCCACTAGGGCCCCAGGTGTTTTAAGAGTCCACAGCTTTACTGGAGCCCAGCTACTGCCTCAGTCTTGGGATCCCTAGGTGCACAGCCAGGATGCAGATCCTCTGTCTGAGAGTTGGAACTCACCTTCCCTTTGGAGTCCTTGGGGACCAGCTGTGTTCAGGGAAGTAAGCCGTGCTCCCCTCGTCTCAGCTGGCAGTGGCACCTACCTGTTGGCTTGCTTCTCCCTTCTCTTGAGCTGAAGAAAAATGGCCCCTAAAAAGAGCAGCTCCTGCCCTTTTATAACTTTCAGTACCTGCTGTGAGCTGACTAGAGACCCCTGCCAGCTGATTTCATGCCCCTGAAAGTTCTCCTAGTTGGGAACCAGTCTACTGTTTAGAGCTATTCCTTTTCAGTAGGATGGCACTTTGTCAACAAACATCTTTTGTTGTTCTTTTGCTACAAGCCTTTGGAATTTCAGTCCAAAATGGAGGCCAATAGCTAGCAGAGAAGGCAAAGAGGCATATGTGGCTGGTGAAAATATTCTTGGGGGTGCTAAGCCCAGCCCACACTCCCGCTGAAGCAGTGGCTCCTGTCCCAGGGGGCTGGACCACATGCCCCGTTCCAGCCAGCTGGCTCTCACCCATCTCAGATTTGGAGGAGCCAGTGACAGTATCATTTGTGCATGTCCACACACACATGAGCTCCCCGTCCCCAACCATCCCTCTTCCTGTCCCCAGCACCACTGGCTGTGGGGCTTTGCCCAGTGAGCTTGGCATGCCCACGTGTGGCTCAGAAAATAAAGCAGAAGTAGATTTAAAGGGGCTAAGCCCCCTCCGCCACCTGTGCAAAGAGGTTGCACATTCAAACTGGAGTTTGTGGCTTGGTAAAGTTACATACAGAGCATTCAATCTCAGACAGAATTCATAAATTGTACAGCCAGACTCCCAGGTTGTCACAGTCGCATCCTCTGATGGCTCTGTCATCTTGTTCAGATTCAGGTAAAAGATGTGGCAGAAGCCTTGCTTGGTCAGCTACTCCTTCAATCTGGACTCAGTCTACCAGTGGTTGGAGGGAGCCTCCATGATAGATAAATATACAGAGTGCCTGGATGTTGAAAGAGCTTCCCACCCCTCTGGACACCTGTCTGGTTGTACTCCCTCAGGCCCTAGACCACTACAGCAAGCCTCCTCTGGGTAGGGAAAGGAGACGTGGACATTCTTCAGGCCCCTTGGACTGCTTCGTCCCTTCTAGGGAGGGCTTCCTAATATGATATGAAGGGGACTTTCCAGAACCTATAACTTTCCTGTTCTATCTTACCAGGCTTACTAATCCCCAAAGTGAGCCATCCCAAAAGTCTAAGGTTCTCCCAGCTGCCAACAAGCCTGAGAAAGTCTCCCCATCCCAGATATCTGGACCAACAGCTGGACCCATGGAGCAATTCAATGGTGTGGTGACTTGGAAGACTCCAAAACTCACAGACATAAGTGACCAACAGAAGCCTAGAATGCCTACAGTGGGTTGGGTATCCTTTTGAAGGGGATTTTCCCTCCCAACACAAGTACTAGGCAAGGAGAAACTGTGCGCTCCAGTTTCAATATCCTCTCTAGTTTCTGAATACCATTGGCTCCTTCTTGGCGACTGCATCAAACACAAATTTAATGATTTTTGCCTATAAATCTTTCCATAGCTTAGCCGTGCCTTACATATCAGCTCTTATATGTTGTTAAACTGCTGACGACAGCCTCTTCTCTGCCAAATATGCCAGTCTTCCTATGAAATCTAAGTTTAGCGCTCACAACCAATTAGGGTTTGTGCCCTGATTTTTAACAGTCTGCCCTGAGGTTGATATTCACGCTCTTGCGTGTGAGTCGGGAGAATTACAAATATAAATAAACACTAATATTTAATTATAAAGAAAAGGAGACAAGGAGAGATCTCAGGGTTCCTAACTCAGTTCAGACACCCATAATTTACAGGGGGGTTTTCTCCAATCTTCAATATCAAGAAGTGTCATTCCTAAGAAAAAAATTGATTCAAACTAGGAAAAAGACTCTGTGTTGGAAAATTCTGTCTCAGCACATTGAGAGACTGCTGATTCTGCATATGCCATACTGTAAATGCTAAATTACGTAGAGCTGGAGCAGAACAGAGGAAAATTCTCTTCTCTATAGGTTTTTATACAATGCTCATCACCATAGTATCTGAGGGCCTTTTAATACAGCATTAAACAACATGACTAACATCTGTCACATGGCGTTTGTTCTCTCGTCCTCTCCCCAAAGGGAGAAGTGTGTGCAGTGGTTTTGTTATGGTACAGTTTGATTTTTATTGTTATTAAATAAATATACCTGTTCAGGCTCACAACCAGAAGTTTCCTAAAGAGAGGGCCTAGTGAGAGGACCCATTTTCAGTAGGGTACCTGGCCCAGAGTGAAGATGGTGGGGTATAGCTTGGCTTGCTGTATGATTTGCAGAGGGCAGAGCCAGCCACAGGCAGGTCTGCAGGCACAGAAGGAAGTGCTGGGATGTGCTGAGCCTGAGTCCCCCATTCCAGGGCAGGTTGCAGTGTAGAAAGCGCAAGGGAAGGTAACGTGCAGCTCCATGGGCCCTCAAGCACCCCCACTCTTCATGGAAAGCCCCAGTATCTGGGCTGTAGCTCCATACCTGTTGCTACCCACCCCAGGGCAGGGAGCTCAGGAAGGTCCTGGGGACTCCCCTCCCAGCCTACAGCAGTGGGAGTCTGGCAGAGGGTCCCGCATTGGGCAGGAATGTGAGTGCCCGAGCCTCTTATCTCCTGTGCAGGCAGTGGAACCTGGTCACAGGGCTACCCTGTGTTGCTGTCTCAGGCATGACCAGGATGGGAGGGGGTAACTGCTGGGTCCCTGCACAGAGCCAGACTACAGCAATGTAATATACCCAGGGCATATACCCAGGGCATGAAACCTTAAGTACTTAGGAAACTCCAACTAGTACATAACCTGATGCTCCCCTGTGCTGTTGCTACATGTTTATGTTGGAGAAGACAGTTCAAAAGAATGCGCCTTGCGCTTGGAGCGGAAAGTGGTGAGGTATGTGATGGCCCTTAGTTCTTGGGGGAGCTCATGCCAAGTCTCAGACCAACCCCAGAGAAAGTTCTGTCTACTGGACAACAACTCCTATTGTTGAGAGTTCTATTGTGCCAGAGGAACAAACTTGTCAACCATGGTCTTCGTTCCAGAGCATCAGGTATCCTAGACCCAGGTCATGGAGCACTTTGAAGATAAGGACTGAGACCCTGAGCTTGATCTAAAATTCCATAAGAAGCCATTGTAGAGAATGGAGGACAAGAGTGATGTACTCATGGTAGCCTGTGTTGCTGAGGAGAGGCACTGAAGTGTTTTGTACTAGTTGGAGTTTCCGAAGTGTTTAAGATTTCATGCCCTGGTATATTACACTGCTGTAGTCCAGCTGATGAAAGACGATGAAGGCATGAATAACTAAAGTCATGTCTTCATCTGCCAGGATGGGAGAGAGTCTCCTAGACAACCAGAGATGATAAAAAGCATTATGTGCAGCCATTGTAATGTGACAGTTCAGCATCAGCAAGGAATCCCAGAGTACTCCTAGACTATGGATTGAACTGATCAATTGTGGATGTGAACCATCAGTCAAAGGAGATTATATCATAGCTGCAAACACCTCAGAATATTCTTCTCTGTCCATCAGTTTCATCTCTTTTTGCTCAGGCTAAGCTTCAGCCCGCTGTTCTGCATCCATGAGCTGATCTCATCCAAGCACTGGCCATCTTAGTGGTAGTGGTATGGTTGTATGTAGTGAAGGATCATTACAGCTGTGTACCATCTGCGTGTTGCTGGCTTTTGAGTCCTTGTCATCTGACCAGTTCACCTAGTGGTTGCATGTAGATGTTAAAAAGGACTGGAGAGAGAATTAATACTTTTGGGGGGGGGCCTCTTTCTGGTTGTATCTACACAAATAATGAAGCTACTGCAGGAACACTGATTGCATGAAATTACTGGTAGCCTTGACAGTCCTCCTAGCAGTTCAGGTCACCCACACAGAAAAGCTGATGTTGAAGGAGCCATATTTTCACCCTCATGCAACCATCTTCCAGATATACCAGCACATAATGAGATTGTTGAATAACCTCACTCATATTGCTCAGCACTTCTTCCTTGGAGTGAAAAATCTGGCAGTTTCCAAAATGTCAGTCACCAAAATGTCAGGCATACATCGTGCTAAAGGTTTAAATATCATGTCCCAATTTTATAAAGGAGAAAAACACCCATCAGGATCTGTATTGGCTGTGGCCCAGCATGGGTCATGCTGCAGTCATTTTCCTTACTTGCTGTATACCTGATGTGTGATTATCTCATAACCATGTACCCTGTTGTGTGGTAATACTACACACAGAGCCAATGTATATTTCAACAGTTTCCAAATTGAAGCAAAAAGTAAATAACTCAGAACACGCCATATTTCATTTTACTTTTATTGGGCAAATCCTGCATAAGGAGACAAATAGGTTAGAAACGCCATGAGTCCATTGAACTAAGAAATGGACAGCAGGCAATAGAGACCATGGAACCAATTCCATAAAGGTGGGATTGTGGGTGAGCTGGAGTGGAGTATTTACATAGCCCTACTATCCACAAACACCACAAGTTGGGGACCGTGGGCCAGGTGCCCCTCTCACACTCTGTAGTAAACACTGTAGCTCGGGTATGTCCTAGCTACTACAGAATGGAACTGAGGATTCAGTTCTTCAGCCTCATGCCTTTTGAGGGCCTTTGTAGGAACAGAGAGCTCACTTCCTCAGGTTGGACGTGCGTTGACACAGCACTTACCAGCACACAGCATCACCTTTTTCCTGCTTTTCATAAAAACTATGGCGCTTCTGCATCAACTTCCTTCTAAAAGCATGAGCTATCCCTAATCCACTACCTATGGCTGTGATGGGATGGGCAGGCCCAACGCTGGCACCAAGGAAGTTAATGAGGCATCACATTTTCCCTCCCCTCCTCCCCCAGCACTGTTACTGCATGAAAAAGATGTACAAACAATGGGGAACTGACAGGGATACTATATACAAAGTGCTGTCAAATGCACTAAGTAAATAAACTGGAAAAAATAGAGAAAACCAATTTATTTTCTCTAATCTCTTTCAATCATCATCATCATCTCAGTACCATGTGTAATAGTAATAGGTAAAAAATGTTCAGAGAGATGTGAGATTTTTAAATTGATGGTGACCTTTTAATCAAGAATCTTAAGAAAGTTACTATGTTAGCATGATACAACAAACCCTAACTGGTTAAGCTACACTTTAGCAATTTACTATTTCATTAGTTTGTTTCTATACTTTTGCCCATTTGCTTACATTTTCTAACTATTTGTGGCCTCAGGGATAAAGCACTAGATTGGGATTTAGGTGAGCTGGATTCTGTCACTGGCCTGCTGGGTGACCTTGGAAAAAACACTATAACCACCCTCTGCTTCAGTTTCCCCACATGTAAAAGAGAAATAATGATATTTAGTACTTTTGTAAAGTGCTTAGTAATCTACAGACGAAAAGCGCTATATAGGAGCTAGGGAATATTAAATTATTACAAAAGCACTGGAATTCCAGTGGACAAATGTAAGTATCACTACCACATTTGTATGCAGTTGTGTTGTAGCCATTCTCAGTCCCAAGATATTAGAGAAGCAAGGTGGGTGAGGTAATATGTTTTATTGGAGCAACTTCAGTCGGTGAGACAAGCTTTCAAGCTTACAAAGAGCTCTTTTTCAGGTCTGGGAAACAGTACTCAAGAATGTCACAGCTAAATAAAAGCTAGAACAGCAGCCTTCCCCCTTTCTCCCCACCCCTCCACTCCTTTATTTCACTCCTATGACTGGAGGGTGTTAATGGGCCACTTCACTTTGAATGGTCCCTTGAAGTATGTGTTAACTACTTACTCCTGGGGGAATTCTGCACCACTGTGCATGCGCAGAATTCATGTCTCCTGCAGAATTTTATTTTTTTCTGCAGAAAATACATTCTGCCCCAGAAGTGCTGCAGTTCCACCTTTTACCCAGCAGAGACCACTGTGGTGCCAGAACAGCCAACAGCATGAACGCAGCAGGCTGTTCTGGGGTCACAGTGGCCCCTGGTGGGAAAAAGGCAGAACTGCAGCACTTCTGGGGCAGAATGTATTTGCTGTGGGGAAAAAAAATTCTGTGTGCATGCACTGACACAGAATCCCTCCAGGAGTTCATCACAGCACCCTGCCTGCAGAGCCAGGTTCGGACAGAATGGGGCACATGGTGGGGAGGTCAGAATGGCCGGTGGGGGGGAAAGACTGGGGCATGGGCTCAGGAGCTAGTGAGGTGACAGCGTTGAGTCAGGAGCTGAATAGGAGTGGAGGGGCATGGCCACATGGGGAGGAGGCTGCAGGGATCCATCAAGATTGGGGGATAGTGCAGGGATAGTGGCAGATGTGCCCGACTGAATGGGAGAGGCCTGGGATCAGCCAGGATCTCCCTAACAATACTGCCTCTCCCCCACAAAAAAAACTTGTTCCATACTTCTCCTCTCCCACCCACACCCAACAACCCTCCTGGTTCACTCCAGGCTCCTTCCCTCTCCCTCAGTTTCTCCATTACCCTTGACACTCCCAAACCTTTGCACCGCTTCTGATGGGTGCAGAAAATACAGTTCTGTATTTTAATTTAAATGACTTACTCAAAATTCTATATTAATATGCCTAATAATGAATCTATATGCCAAAAAAAAGCTTTTTTGGGGGTCTGTATTGTTACAGACATACTTGCTGACAGATATTTTGAAATAAATTACCAAAATAATTGAAACTGGCATGATCATATTGTGTTATTTTGACAAATAAAATATACAGAATTTTGCAGAATTTTAAAATATCATCACAGAATTTTTAGAATTTTGGTGCAGAATTCCCCCAGGAGTAACTACTTATGCTAAATAATCGGTTCCACCAGTGACATTCTGAGGCCAGGACTACAGTACAGACCTATATCAGCATCATTACATTGCTCAGGGGTGTGAAAAATCCACATGCCTGAGCAACATAGTTACACTGACCTAATCCCCCATGTAGACAGTGCTGTTAATGTGAGAGTTTCTCCAGCTCCTTCCTCTCGGGGAGGTGGATTATCTATGCTGATAGAAGAAGCTTTCCTATTGGCATAGGAGGGTCTTCACTTAAGTGCTACAGTGGCACAGATGCAGCGCTTTAAGTGTAGAGCTGCTTTCAGTAAGTTTCCCAAAGCTGAAGAAGAGCTCCGTGTAAACTCAAAACTCGTCTCTCTCACCAACAGAAGTTGATCCAATAAAAGATATTATCTCACCCACCTTGTCTCTCTAACACAGTTGGTATCGTTGGCAGCCTCAATAGAAACACCAAGGACCGAATGGTCGTAAAAAGAGCTGTGCTTTTGACGGCACTAGTTCCCTCTCAGACAGTGTTGAGATTAATTTTTTTCCTGCTGTCTGTGCTCTTCTTATTTGGTGAATAGACAGAGGACTTTATGTTCCAGAGCTGTCAAAGCACTGGACTCTGATAAAATCTGGCATAACAATTAAAAGAAATGAATTAATGTACTTTCTCTACTGACGCTGGGATTTTCTAAAAGGATTAAGGGAGTTAATAGTCCCCATAGAAATTCACTGCACAGTGGGCATCTAACTCTGTTTGGCCCCTTTGAAAGCCCGCACCTGACTCTATAAAAACTTCTGGAGAGGGAAATAACTGATCTTGTTCTCAGATCAGACCATGCTGGTCTGGGGTTTGCCTCGAGAATTTACAGTGAGCAGTATCCTCTGAAACCAGCAAGCACAATAGCTAGAAAGAATTAATCTTTTGTGAACAAGAAACAATGCTCAGAATGATAATGTCACAAGTTACACACTCAGATATGATGGTGATAAGGACCACATAAGAACCGGGATAGACAGTAGTTCAAAAACCATAAATCATGCCTCTAAAAAATTTTGACTGGTTTAAAAATTAAGAGATTTAAAAAAAAATTTGGGGTTCTTTTCATTTGCCTTCCAGTTTCTGAGACTTCAGGTTCACCTTTTCAAGCTTTTCCTCACAACTTTCAGAGATCACATCAGAAGAAAGAAAAAGAAAAACACTAACAGGTGTGAGACTTGCAATAAAATTATGTGAAGTATCAACCATGAGTTAGATAGACAGCAGGCTCTTACAGTTTAAATCAGAGATTTCATAGATCCCAAGACCAGTGCAACCACTGTGATCATCTAGTCTGCTCTTCTGTATTACATAGATTCTAGAACTTCTCCAAAATAATTCCTAGAGCATATCTTTTTGAAAACCATTCAATCGCAACCTAAATATTGCCTGAGATGGAGAATCCACCATAACCATTAGCAAATTGTTTCAATGGTTAATTACCCTCCCTGTTAAAAATGTACATCTTATTTCTAGTCTGAAGTTGTCCAGCTTCAACTTCCAGCTATTGGGTCATATTATACCTTTCTCCACTTGACCGAAGAGCCAATTAGCAAATATTTGTTCCCTATGTAGTTACTTACAGACTGTGATCAAGTCACCCCTTCGCCTTCTCTTTGCAAAGCTAAAGAGATTGGGGTCTATCACTATAAGGCACATTTTCTAATCCTTTAATCATTCTTGGGGCTCTTTTCTGAAACCGGTCAAATTTATCTACAGTCTTCTTGAATTGTGGGCACCACAACCAGGCATTGTATTCCACCAAAGGTCACACCATTGCCAAATACAGAGGTAAAATAACCTCTCTTCTCCTACTCAAGATTCCCATGATTAGGGTTGGCACCCATCTGGTTTTCACCCAGACAGTCCAGGTTTTGGTTTGTGTGTCTGGGTGCCATTTTATAAACCCTGATGTCTGTTTTTTTTTAATCTGTGGAAACCGCTTGCTGCTAATTTGAATTTAACCCGCTGAGAGACGCTTACTCAGCGAACACTCACCACCCTTGTGAGATCGGGGACAGAGCCCAGCCAAACATAGCCCGGACCACTGCCTGCCCCACCAACTCCGGACTTCCCACCTGGGGAAAGTTCAGAAAGTTTGGTGGGACATGGGAACTAGATAGGTGTGCAACAAATGGGGGGGGAGGTGCTCCCCTTCTCTCCTCTCTCAGGTGGATGTGCTGCAAATGGGGGAGCACCTGTTTTTTTTTTCCTTCAACACTCCCACTGTGTGCGCACGTGGATGGGACTTTCTTCTTATGTACTAGTGCAAATAAGGGGAGTCTCTCCCCCAATCTGGATATGCATTCAAATGCGGGGGGGGGTGTTTCCCTTTCACCCCCGCTGTTCATGCAAAAGGAAGAGCTCCCTTCCTCTCCTCCCAGAACTAGTGTGCTAATGAAGCAAACCACCCACTGTGTGTGTGGAAATGGAGAAGTTCAAATGAGTGCCTGTAAATGAACCTCTCCCTACCCCCATGTGTATGCAAATTGTGCTTACTACCCAGGATGTGTGGGCAGATATACCTGAGAGGTGACAACTGGGGGCGGGAGGGAGGGAAGAGAGAGCAACAGGGGTGAGGCCTTGTGGGGATGAGGTAGAGAATGGGGCAAGGGGTGGAGCCTTGGGGGAAGAGGTGGGACAGGGGGCAGGGCCGCCAACTCCGGGGTCTAACAGCCATTAGAAAAGTGGCATGGCAACCCCTACCCATGATTATACATCTCAGGATGGCATTAGTCCAATTGGTCACAGCCTTGCAGTAGGAGGGCACATCCAGCCGATTATATACCAGGACACCCAGGGTTTTTTTCAGTCATTGAGATATGGGCAGCCTAGCGTGACCAGATGTCCCGATGTTACAGGGACAGGCCCAATATTTGGGGCTTTGTTTTATATAGGCTCCTATTACCCCCCACTCCGTCCCAATTTTTCACACTTGCTACCTGGTCACCCTAGGGCAGCCACAGTGTTGCCCAGGCCCCTGGGGATCTGACTGTGGCCTGTGGCTGCCGAGGTCGGCAAGGTGCAATCCATCTTGGCCCAGCGGCCCTGGGGGCTGCCCCATGGGACTCAGCACAGGTCACCCAGGCCCAGGGTAGCTCGGATGCCTTCAGGTCTCCACCCCGCGACGGGGCCAGCCTGGCACTGGGCTACCGCCATCTCTTGGGGTGGCCGCCCTGTGGCTGGGTGCCCCCGGGGGCGTGTGACTCCCTCCCCCTCTTCCCCCCGAGGGTCACCTCGGTCCATGGCTCATGCCCTCGGGGTGGGGGCCTGTCATAAATATAAAGGGAAGGGTAAACCCCTTTGAAATCCCTCCTGGCCAGGGGAAAGCTCCTCTCACCTGTAAAGGGTTAAGAAGCTAAAGGTAACCTCGCTGGCACCTGACCAAAATGACCAATGAGGAGACAAGATACTTTCAAAAGCTGGGAGGAGGGAGAGAAACAAAGGGTCTGTGTCTGTCTGTAGTCGTTTTGGCCGGGGACAGAACAGGAATGGAGTCTTAGAACTTTTAGTAAGTAATCTAGCTAGGTATGTGTTAGATTATGATTTCTTTAAATGGCTGAGAAAAGAATTGTGCTGAATAGAATAACTATTTCTGTCTGTGTATCTTTTTTGTAACTTAAGGTTTTGCCTAGAGGGGTTCTCTATGTTTTTGAATCTAATTACCCTGTAAGATATCTACCATCCTGATTTTACAGGGGGGATTTCTTTATTTCTATTTACTTCTATTTTTTATTAAAAGTCTTCTTGTAAAACACTGAATGCTTTTTCATTGTTCTCAGATCCAAGGGTTTGGGTCTGTGGTCACCTATGCAAATTGGTGAGGCTTTTTATCCAACATTTCCCAGGAAAGGGGGAGTGCAAGTGTTGGGAGGATTGTTCATTGTTCTTAAGATCCAAGGGTCTGGGTCTGTAGTCACCTAGGCAAATTGGTGAGGCTTTTTACCAAACCTTGTCCAGGAAGTGGGGTGCAGGGTTTTGGGAAGTATTTTGGGGGGAAGGACGTGTCCAAACAGCTCTTTCCCAGTAACCAGTATTAGTTTGGTGGTGGTAGCGGCCAGTCCAAGGACAACGGGGGGAATATTTTGTACCTTGGGGAAGTTTTGACCTAAGCTGGTAAAGATAAGCTTAGGAGGTTTTTCATGCAGGTCCCCACATCTGTACCCTAGAGTTCAGAGTGGGGGAGGAACCTTGACAGGGCCCATAACGGGCTGGAGACGCGCGGGGGGCGCTGCGACCTGCCGTGACGGCCTCGCCCATGCCTCCCCTCCCGCACCGGCTCCCCAGTCGGCCGCGAGGCCACCCGCCGCACCCCAGCCCCGCAGCGCGCCGCCAACAGCCAGCAGGTGGCGCCGCAGCTCGCGCTCCCTGTCAGCCCCCCCCCCCACACACTCTTCCGCTTCGAAGGAAGAGGGCGAGGTCGTTCCAGAAACTTCCGGAAATAGGGGGCGTTAGCGGAAGTGACGTTCCGGAGAGCGACGCAATTTCTGTTTGTGCGTGGCCGGCCAAAGCTGGTGCAATCGCTGCTGCTGGGAGAGACGGGAGCGCGTCCGCCGTGCAGGCCTGGGCAGGGTGAGCCAGGGGCTCGCGGGGGAGGGGTGCGGGGGCGGTTTATGCTGTTCCCGCCGGGGTGGCGATGGCGGGACCGGACCGGACCGGACCGGACCTGGGGGGTGGGGGGTAATACGAGGCAGGCTCTCGCCCTCCGCGACAGTGTTGTTGGTGATGGAGCTTCCCCCCCATCTCCCGCTGGCGGCAGAGCGGGGGCGGGGTGAGCGGGGGCCACCGCTGCTGTCTGCGCCCGAGCCGCTGTGGGGGCGCTTCTGGGGGCCGGGCCCCGGTTCTGGGCGGGCCTGTGGTGAGCCCTGACCCCAGCTCCGGGGTGCGGCGGGACTGGCGTGGAGCGCGACCCGGGCGTCGGTCGCGGTGGGAAGGGAGCGGATGCGGCGATACGCTCCCTGCCTTGGGGAGGGCCCCGGCGGCTCGGTTACTCCGACCGGCAGCTGGGTGCCGGGGAGATACGCCGCAGCGCTGAGCGAGGACAAGGCCCGTGTTGGTGCCTCGCAATGAGGCAAACTCAGATCGCGCCACACTTCCGGGGAGTCTAACGCTGCGCGGGGGTGGGGTGGCGAGGGAGCTCCGAGCACCCCGGTACGCTCGCAGGTACCGAAGAGGTGACTCCCCAGGCCGGTGTGTAGCCGCCTCTTCGCTCTGAGTCCGCTTCACGTTTTTGGGGGTGGCTCTGGGCGCTAGTTTTTCCTTAAAAAGCAAGCGAGGGAAGCGGCCACAGAGCCCCATGGTACCACTGGAGTTCTTGTACTTTAGTTGTTTGCAGTAAAACTTCCACGCACCTGTGAGTTCCCTTCTTCAGTAAGTAAGGGCAATGGTAGCAGCCTAGTGTGTTTGCAAAGCCGAGGGGCCCTTGGATGTTTTGTATATGATGTTGCCAAGTTTCCCACGCACAGTGTCCCTGTGAAGGTGAGGCAGATGGTTCATGTCATCACTATTTGTAGGATTTCTGGGATGGTAGTGAGTGGGCAAGTGGAGTCTCTGGTCTTCCTGCTGACAATAAAACTTTAAACTAGCTTCAGGGTGGTCACAACTAATGTGATTTGAAGTTGTCTGCAAAACTGGTTTCCTCTTTGAGGCAGGAAGAACATGGAACAAATTCTTTGAGACATTAAGATCATTGAAGCCCTTTCTCAATATGTTTTAACTAGTAACTTTATAACCATAGATAGAAATTGGAGTGTTTAGCATAGAACATTGTTCTTAGGGGGCCAAGATGACATTATAGAAGCTAAATTTTTATAACAAGGTTTTAAATGTATATGGTCAAGCTTGTGACCTGGCATAGCAATTTAGTTGTCAGTCTTGTGCAGGGTGGATAAAAATCAGTGATTTATTTAAAAACATAAAAATAAATCCAGTTTTTTATTTAAATCGGGGAAAAAACTATTTTCCTTTTTGAGAGGGGGAAAACCTACCTAAAGGTAGTTTTAATTAAGATACATGATAGCTCAAAGATATCTCCTCGTGGAATAGGGATTAGAAGTTCTAATCCTATAGTATGAGACTATATATTCATGTAATGTTTAAGAAAAGTTTTGTAAATGAGTTCCAGTAGTTCATGGATTTAGGGACCCAGTTTTATGGGATTCCAGGGGCTTCTGTATAGATTATTAACGTTAATCTTTCCATCTGTCCAGTGGTGCTCAGTCTAGCAGATACCGTCAGAGATGCTTAGTTTTGTAGTTCTCAGACTGGATTTGTGTTTCCAGAGATAATATGCTGTTTTAAAATAAATAATATATAAAGGTGAGAAATAACAGACCTCAACCCTATTGTCCCTTTGCAAATTTGCGTACACGGAGTCAATCCCTTACCTCTCTCTCAAAGTGTAAAGTTTCAAAAAGTTCAATGAATAGAAGATTGTTGGGGGTGGAATAGATCTGGACAAGAAGAAGTCTGAAGATAAGTGTGAGAAGGGAGAGACGGGCAGTAGGAACAAAAGTGAAACAGGAGTATAAACAAACAGGAAAATGAAGGTGAAGATGACTGAATTAGCTGCAAAAACCAATATTTTAAGTTTCTCGTGTTGAACTGGCTGACAATTTCATTTTTTTAATATTTCATTTAACTATTTTAAACAATTTTTTAACGAAAACAAACCTGATTTTAAACTTGAATGTTGAACTAAATTCAAAAATTCATATGCTTGTTTAGTTAAAATATTATATATTTGCTATCGAAGAAAAAATTCCAGAATACTTAACATTGTTTGTTTTTTAGTTAAATAAAACAATTTAAATGTCTGTCTGGTGGTGGTCTCCTCCTAATACATCATGGCAAGAAAATCCTCCAAATATTAATGATAATTCACCTCCCAGTGACTTCATAAATATCTGCTTCTATTACCTTTGGTAAATGAAATAACCAAACAGTCATTCATTTTCTGATATAGCTGTAAAACTAATTTGAAAAGTTTTCAAAATAAACCACTTCAAAAATGTACAGTGTGTACCTTCTAAAAATGAAACTTACATCTATCTCGAGTTGTGAAGAATATGTATTAAGGTTACAGCCCACAAGAATGCACTTTTATGTAGAAATCCATGATTAAATTATCTGCTTGACTAGTGATTTAAATCAAATCCACTGTGGTCTTGTATATAGAATATCATAAAAAAAAAACATGGCTTTAGCCTAGTTTGAATGATTGAAATGGCCTTGGGCTCTGCTAGTTCCATTCTCTGATTATATGGTCCTTTGGCAGTTATTGCTGTGTACTTGTGAGGGGTGCATAATCATATGGGTCTGGATTCTTCAGGTTTTGGGATATGAGGTATCGTGTAACTCCAGTTAGAAAAGGTGTTTGATTCCAGATGGGGAGGTGTAAGAACTTGGCAGTTAAGTTAAACTGTAGTTGTGTTACCTTACTGGGCTGACTAAATAGTCAGCTGAAGTATGTGTAAGGCAATGGGCAAATATGCTTACCAGGACACTTGTTTTTTTTTTAAAATGCGCAGAACAAAAAATGAACAAATTCCACAAAGGTTGGCTTTATAAGTTAGTTAATAGAATTCATTTGAGCCCTATAGATAGTCCTTGTATTAGCTCTGGCTATGACCACAGAGCCCTTCTTATCAGATCTTTACATAATTTTTTGTTTAAATCCTCTTTCCAGTTTCTGAGACTGAATTCAGTTTGTTAGTGGACCGTGGAATTGTTTATATGTTGCCACAAGAAAATTGTTACCACTAATGTCCTGTGAAAACATGAAATCTAGAAGTGAGAACAGCAGGGCTTTTGACTTCCAGTAGCTAAACAACTAGTTACAGCAAAATCAAAACATCACACATAAATTAGCATAATTTCAGAGCACTATAATACATCAAAAATAAACCCAAGGTCAATTTTCTCAAAAAAAAAGCCAACCCCCCCCCCCACCCAAATTTCATCAAACAATATCTTTTAAAAAAAACTCTGGAAGAAATAACTTTCTTTGAAAGTTTGAAATGTTTTATTTAGTCATAGTGGGGAAATTCCCACTTGCAGTGGGGTGGGGGGAAGGAAGGGAAGTAAAATATGAACAAATGCAGAGAAAAGGAGAGAAGGAAAATCCTAAAAATTCAAAACCATTTTCTTCAAACAAACAGTTTCAGTTATTTTAATCAAAAAATCAATTTCAACCAGCTTCGCACACAAGTAATTGCCTTTATTCAGCATAACGTATTTTTCTGCCTCAGTTACTTTTGGTTTCCACAAGTTAATTGTTTTCCAATGCTGCCTTCCATCGTGGATAACACTTCAGAATATTTTAAATTTTAATACAGGGTTTTTAAAACATCTATTCCAAATTAAATTGGAAATGGACAGTCTATGTTAAGTCCCCAAACTTAACATATTGAAATCATTTAAACAAAATAAAAAAAAAATCGAAGTCAAACCACAACTTGTGGAAGTCATTGGTTAAACACCTGGAATCCGAGTCCGTTGAAGGCCTAAAACCAGTTGCTTTTTTTGCTGGTGCATAGAGAATATTTTCTTTTCAGTTTATTCAACTAGTTCAGTTCAATGGCTCATACAAAGTTAAGAAACCAATTGGAAGTTGAAAAAGCAGGAAAGCTAGTCTTCCTCTTCTAATTTAGAAATAATAAAAACTAGGTGCAAGAGGATGAACTCTGCTAGTTTTTAAATATTTGACAGACATGGTGTCCTCAGAAGTATTTAGTCTGGCTTCCACTGAATTCAGCAAAAGTTAAGAGCCTAAATACCTTTGTTTCCAGTCACCGTGGCCCAAATCTACATACAGTCACCTCAGTTCACTAACTACAGATAATACTACCATAGTTTAATAAATCAGTTCATTTTAAATGCAAAACATGTTAAACTTTTTCTTTTATATCTGGTATGCCAGGGGACACACTAAAGTTTGTGCCCCCAGAAGGTCTTCCTGGTTCTTGAGGCAAAGACAATGGAATTAGGAAAATATAAAGGGAGTAAAAAGACCTTCTAGTTAACTATTGGTTGGGGAATAAAGCACCCTCTGATTCTGTGAATATGGGATCCCCATATCTGGTGGCCTGGTAACTTGATGTAAGTAATACTCCTGGGGGAATTCTGCAGGAAAAAAATTCTGTGCACAATATTTTCAAATTCTGCATATTTTATTCGTCAAAGTAATAGTACAGTCACTCCAGTTTCAGTTATTTTGGTAATTTATTTCAAAATGCCTGTCAGCAAGTATGTCTGTAACAATACAGACAACAAAAGATTCATGAAATGTTTTTTGACAAATTCCTTACTAGGCATATTAATACAGAACTCTGAGTAATTCATTTAAACTACAGTACAGAACCGTATTTTCGGAACCCCTCAGAAGCAGGGCAAAGGCTTGGGGGAATCCGGGGGAGTGGATAAGCTGAGGGAGAGGAAAGTAAATTGCTGGGAAGGAACCTGGGTCTGAAGTTGGAGGGCTCTTGGGTATGGGTGGGAAAAGTATGGAACAGATTTCTGGGGGAGCCGGGAGGGATTGTTAGGGAGCTTCCCCCATGCAGACCCTGGCTGATTCCTAGCTTCTCCCATTCAGTCAGGCACATGTGTCCCTGCACCCCCGTCTCTGTTTCCTTCCACCCCCATGTGGCCCTGCATCCCCTTCCCCATGTGGCCCTGCCCAACTCTGTCCTCCCCTACTAGCCCTTATGAACCCCTGTATGTGACCCCTCAGCAGCCCCATGTGCCCCATGCTGTCTGTTTCTCCATATCCCCTGTCTCCTGATCTGGCCTGACAGGCGCTGTGACGAAGGCACTGCAGGCTCTTTCTCTTCCATATGGTATCGGGCTGGCCAGGAGCAGCTGCTCTGTTCTAGTGCCACAGCACCCTCTGGTGGGCGATAGGTGGAACTGCATATCTTTCAGCTAGAAGTTTTCTGCGGGGAAACACAAAATGTGCGGCCCATGAATTATGCATGCAGTGGCGCAGAATTCCCCCAGGAGTAAAGTAACATATCTGCTTAGACAGAGATTGTAACTTGCTAAAATTAATTGCTAGTGTTAATTGCTAGAGAACTTGTCTTGTTTGTAACCATATCTGTCTTTTCTCCTTGTTTAGAATCACTTTTAAATCTGTTCATACATTTATTCTTGATTGTTACAAAACCATCTCGGTGTAAAGGGCAAGTCTTCAGCTAACCTAACAGATGCGTGCTCTGCCTTTTTGGAGGCAGAGCACCTAATTTCTGAGTATCCAGTGAGATGGACTGTGTACTGCAGGGAGATATCTCGAGTGAACTTGGGAACTCTGATTCACTGATTTGTTACCTGATAGGCAAAGTTTAGACTGACAGAGTCTTGAAGAGTTTGCTGGCAAGGCAGACAGGCTGTTATGTCAGTGCTCTCACTCTTGCTAAGTCGGAGTGATAAAACGGTGGCTCACAGTTCTGGGAGTTCTGAGCATGACATCACAGTTCACCAGATGTAAAAACTGTACTTTCTGCTGCTTAGTTAACTTTGGCTGTAACTGTACCTTTCTCACTTTCTCCACCCACCACGCTCTATCAGCAACAGGGATGTAGATGGAATGTGCACAGAGAGGAGACATCAAGTTCAACTCTCCCTATGATGGGTTCCCCCTGGGGTGCCACCTGGAACTGGGGTACCACTGAGCCCCCTTGACCCACCAGGCTGGACTCCCTTTTACACTGTTGTCATAAATATAAAGGGAAGGGTAACCACCTTTCTCTATACAGAACTATAAAATCCCTCCTGGCCTGAGGCAAAACCCCTTAACCTCACTGGCGCTTGACCAAAATGACCAATGAGGAGACAAGATACTTTCAAAGCTGGAGGGGGCAAAAAAAAAAGGGTCTGTCTGTGTGTGATGCTTTTGCCGGGAACAGAACAGGAATGAAGTATTAGAACTTGTTAGTAAGTAATCTAGAAATGCGTTTGTCAAGGTTCCTCCCCCACTCTGAATGCTAGGGTACAGATTGGGGGACCTGCATGAAAACCTCCTAAGCTTATCTTTACCAGCTTAGGTCAAAACTTCCCCAAGGTACAAAATATTCCACCCTTTACCCTTGGATTGGCCGCTACCACCACCAAACAAATACTGGTTACGAGCTGTTTGGAAACATCTTTCCCCCCAAATACTTCCCAAAACCTTGCACCCCACTTCCTGGACAAGGTTTGGTAAAAAACCTCACCAATTTGCATAGGTGACCACAGACCCAAACCCTTGGATTTGAGAACAATGAAAAAGCATTCAGTTTTCTTACAAGAAGACTTTTAATAGAAATAGGAGTAAATAAAAGTAAACAAATCCCCTCTGTAAAGTCAGGATGGTAGATACCTTACAGGGTAATTAGATTCAAAGCACAGAGAATCCCTCTAGGCAAAACCTTAAGTTACAAAAAAGATACACAGACAGAAATAGTTATTCTATTCAGCACAATCCTTTTCTCAGCCATTTAAAGAAATCCTAATCTAACACATACCTAGCTAGATTACTTACTAAAAGTTCTAAGACTCTATTCCTGGTCTATCCCCGGCAAAAGCAGCATGTAGACAGACACACAGACCCTTTGTTTCTCTTCCTCCTCCCAGCTTTTGAAAGTATCTTGTCTCCTCATTGGTCATTTTGGTCAGGTGCCAGCAAGGTTACCTTTAGCTTCTTAACCCTTTACAGGTGAGAGGAGTTTTCCTCTGGCCAGGAGGGATTTTAAAGGGGTTTACCCTTCCCTTTATATTTATGACAGCGTTAGATTTCCTTTTGTTTAAATAGCTGGTAAATAAGCTGTGCTGAATGGAATGTATATTCCTGTTTTTTGTGTCTTTTTTGTAACTTAAGGTTTTGCTCTGTTTTGAATCTGATTACCCTGTAAGGTATTTACCATCCTGATTTTACAAAGGTGATTCTTTTACTTTTTCTTTAATTAAAATTCTCTCTTAAGAACCTGATTGCTTTTTCATTGTTCTTAAGATCCAAGGGTTTGGGTCTGTGTTCACCTATGCAAATTGGTGAGGATTTTTGTCAAGGCTTCCCCAGGAAAGGGGGTGTAGGATTTGGGGGGATTTTGGGGGAAGACGTCTCCAAGTGGGCTCTTTCCCTGTTCTTTGTTTAACATGCTTGGTGGTGGCAGCATAGGGTTCAAGGACAAGGCAAAGTTTGTACCTTGAAGTTTTTAACCTAAGCTGGTAAGAATAAGCTTGGGGGGGGTTCATGCAAGTCCCCACATCTGTACCCTAGAGTTCAGAGTGGGGAAGGAACCTTGACACTGTACTGCTGTGACAAGCTGCCAAGCCCTCTCCAGGCTCCAGCCTGTACTTACACCAGCACGCACACAGGTAGGACACACCTAGCTGCAGTACACGCATGCAGGCTTTTTAACCAGCCCCTGCATGGTAAGGCTTCAGCTAGGGCACCTCCCAGTTCCTAAGGCACGCACCCTCTGTGGAGTATAAACCCAAAATTATACAATATTGAGCTGCATAGGGAACTGTCCAGTATAAGCTCATGAAATTCGCCCCCTCCCTCAGTGTGGAGAGTAATATACAACCGCTTTCTGCCCTGAGTTATGACTCCCACAAACTGGTTTTAGATAAAGCAGAAACAATTGTATTAACTATAGAAGATTTTAACTGATTATAAGGGATAGCAAACTGATCAAAGCAGATTACCTGCAAATAAACAAACTGCAAACTAAGCTTAATATACAACATAGATGGGATATGAATAGCAAATTCTCACGCTAAGTAATGATACAAGCAGACTGCAGATTCTTAAGGGGCAAGCTGCACTTGCTTACGGCTTGGAATCCCCAGGTGTTCCATTCACAAGCTAAAAATCCCTTTAGCCTGGGTCTAGCACTTCCTCCTAGTTCAGTCTTTGTTCCTCAGGTGTTTCCAGGAGCCTCCTTGGGAGGGGAGTCATTGAAGAACCCAGATGATGTCACTCCCCTGCCTTTTATAGCTTTTGCACATGGTGGGAACACTGTTTCAAAGCTTGGTTCTCACGCAAGTCAGTGGAAAAATAAACCTCCCAAGGTGAAGTCCAACACCAGGTGATCTGGTCACATGTCCCTGTTGTGTAACAGCAGCCATTATTGGAGGCTGTCTGTAGCATCCTCAGGAAGGCTCCCCAGCTGGAGATAAGCTTCCCCTGACGCCTATTGTTCTCTCTCATGGCTGATTAACTTGATGGCTGGCTGGGAAGGACCCATTCTAGACTGAGAGCCTTTGCCTAGTGGGCGTTGCCCAAAAATAGCTACATGTGAAATAGATACAGTCAATATTCATAATTGCAGATACAAAAATGATCCATGCATGCAAATAGGATAATCATTCAGCAAATCATAAACTTCCCAATGACCTCTCACATGACTTGCATAAAATACATCATAACTATGTCATAATCACATCAAATATCATTGTGAAGAATATGGAGTGCAGTGTCACACTTCAATCCCAATTCCCAAGAAGTCCCAGTTCCTAACAGTAATGGGGCAATGCAGGGAAAAGGGAAGTGAGGATTTTAATAACATTAACTTTGTATTACCATAGTGCTTATGAGCACTAGTCAGGGACCAGCACCCCATTGTGCAAGGCATTGTACAAACTCAGCAAAAAGATGGCCCCCCTGTCTGAAGGAGCTTAAGTTCAAGTGAAGGTGTCTGTCAAGTGGCAGTAGTAGCTGTCCCAGGACAGGAGCCCCTTCTGTCTACTGATCTTCTTACAATTTGCCAGAGAAACTGCTCACTGGATCCTGTGAGTTGTGGTTGGCCTGGATGTTTGGCTTACCTGTTGTGTTTTTTTTGTGGGGGGGGGGGGGCGTGGATAATACAAAAATATTGCATTGGTTAAAAAAGCTGCATAACGTTAACAATAAGTTAAGTTTTGTTGTTTTGGGGGTTTCTCTGGTGGGAAAAAAAATGTTTGCATCAAAATAGTTTCTCCCCCCCCAGCATTTGTGTATTAAAAAAAATTAATTGAACTGTTAAACAATAATAGAATAACATTTAGATAAATATTTTTGGATGTTTTCTACATTTTCAAATATATTGATTTCAGTTACAATACAGAATACAAAGTGTACAGTGCTCACTTTGTTTTTCTGATTACAAATATTTGCACTATAAAAAACAAAGAAAATAGTATTTTTCATGTACTATAGCGCAGTCTCTTTATCATGAAAGTGGAACTTACAAATGTAGAATATGTACAAAAAAACCCCCCTGCATTCAAAAATAAAATAATGTAAAACTTTAGAGCCTACAAGTCCACTCAGTCCTATTTCTGGTTTAGCCAGTCGCTCAGACAAACAAGCATTTTATCTCCTGCAAATGTAACCAAGCTATCTGCTTCGTGTTCACAATGTCACCTGAAAGTGAGAACAGGTGTTCGCATGGCACTGTTGTAGCCAGCATTGCAAGATATTTACATGCCAGCTGCTCTAAATGTCTCTTCATGCTTCAACCACCATTCCAGAGGATCCAAAGCGGTGTGGGCTGATGCACGTTCATTTTCATCCTCTGAGTCAGATGTCACGATCAGAAGGTTGACTTTCTTTTTTGGTGGTTCCGGTTCTGTAGTTTCTGCATCGGAGCGTTGGTCTTTTAAGACTTCCAAGAGCGTGGTCCACACTTTGTCCGCCTCAAATTTTGGAAGGCACTTCATATTCTTAAACCTTGGGTTTAGAAATTTCACATTGGTACCTTCTTTGTGTTTTTGTCAGATTTGCTGTGAAAGTGGTGTTAAACGTGATGATTCATCACCTGAGATATCTATAACATGAAATATATAGCAGAATGCAGGTAAAACAGAGCCGGATGAATACAATCCTCTCCCCCACCCCTCCCCCCTGCCGAGTTCAAATTTAACTAACTCTTGTTTTAAAAAAAAAAAAGCGTCGTCAGCATGGGAGCATGTCCTCTGGGTTGGTGGCCGAAGCATGAAGGGGCATATGAATGTTTAGCATATCTGGCATGTAAATACCTTGTAATGCTGGCTACAAAAGTCCAATGCGAACGCCTGTTCTTATTTACAGTGTCCCCAATAGGTGAGAAGGATGCAGAACTATCTCTTGTAAATGTAAACAAAGTTGTTTCTTGCTCAGCCAATTGCTAAGACAAGTAGGACTGAGTGGACTTGTAACAAAATCTACATTTGTAAATTGCACTTTCACGATAGAGATCGCACTACAGTACTTGTATGAGGTGAATTGAAAAATACTATTTCTCTTGTTTATAATTTTTACACTGCAAATTTTTAATCAAAAATAAGTGAGCAGTGTACACTTTGTGTTCTGTTGTAATAAAATCAATATATTTGAAAATGTAGAAAAAAATCCAAAAATATTTAATAAATTTCCATTGGTATCCTATTGTTTAACAGTAGGATTAAAACTGCAATTAATCACAAATTTTTTTGAGTTAATCACATGAGTTAAATATGATTGATCAACAGCTGTCTGCTTCATATAAACGAAACCTGAACTTTATAAAACTGGCCATAGAGGCTCTGATTTAGCTAGCTTATGGATAAGAAGTAATTTAATGGGTAGAATAATAGCCAAGAGTATTTGAGGTGTGGGCTCTGCATTACTGTGCCTTTCCAGAATTTCCCTCTGTTATCCTTGGTTCCGGGGTAGAGGATTTCACTCCTGTCTCATTTCTTCTCACTTTTCAGTTGGCTGATTTTTATGTAGTTTTTCTTAGTTGTAATACCTTCTACGGATTTGTGTATTTTACCACATGCTTTCCTGTTCTCACTGTTGGCTGTGGCCTGCAGTTGCTGCCAGTATAGTCTTGTACTCATTTTCATTTGGGGCCTCCTTTGAGCATCTTGCTCTGAAAATGAGAGTACAGCAAAGTTGGCCTTATTTTAGAGAAGCAGAATTAGAAGGCATGTAATCATCCTGTTGAGCTTATTCCACACATTTATTTACTCAAATATGTTGCTATTTTTATTTTTTGGACAGAGCTATGTTGTATGGAAGAGAAACTTGTGTAAAAGTAGAAGTAAATATACATCCAAAAGTTTCTTTTAGTTCGTTTTGACTTGGGCCACATCTGTATATCGAGCACATCAGCAGCACCACTGCACTGATGCAGCAGTGCCTTTAGTGAAGACTCTCTATGCCAGTGGTCCCCAAACTGTGGGGTGTGCCCCCTAGGGGGCAAGGAAGAATGTTTCAGGGGGTGGGGAAGGAGTGCCACACAGTCCCATACTACCCCCCCAGCTCTGCTCTGATCTTGCCTGCAGCCCCAGCCCTCAGCTCTGACTTCAGCACAGCTCAGGGGAGCATGGACAGATTCCATTACAGGTTGGGGGGGAGCATGACCTAAAAACTTTGGGATCCACTGTCTATGCTCTATGGGAGAAGCTCTCCTGCTGACATAGCACTGTGCACACAAGCACTTATGTCACTCGCAGGTGGAATATTCACACCTCTGAATGACACAAGTCACATAGACATAACTTTGGTTTAGTTTGTGTCTAGGCTGGTGATGGCCAACCTGAGCCTGAGAAGGAGCCAGAATTTACCAATGTACATTTCCAAAAAGCCAGTCTAATATGTCAGTATCGCGCTCCTCCCACCCACAGGCAGCCCTGCCAATCAGTGTCTCCCCCTCCCGCCATGTACCTCCCGAAGGCGAAGGAGTGAGGGCACAGCAGGCTCAGGAGTGGTGGTCAGAAGGGGTGGAGTGGGGTAGGGCCTGTGGCAGAGCCAGGGGTTGAGCAGTGAGCACCCCGGCACACTGGAAAGTTGGCACCTGTAGCTCTAGCCCCAGAGTCGTTGCCTACACAAGGAGCTGCATATTAACTTCTGAAGAGCCGCATGTGGCTCCGGAGCCACAGGTTGGCCACCCCTGGTCTAGGTATTCAATTCTTTTTGATGTTCATGTTTAATAACCTTACTTTAAAATTGATTATTTTTCTTCCCATGTGAATCTGAAGCTGAGTTTCACAGATGTATGTGTGTTAACCTATGTTAGGGGTAGTATCTCTTCAAGCTAAGTGGTCAGATAGCATTGAAATTTCTTGTATTTTAAGTTTCAGAGTAACAGCCGTGTTAGTCTGTATTCGCAAAAAGAAAAGGAGGACTTGTAGCACCTTAGAGACTAACCAATTTATTTGAGCATGAGCTTTCGTGAGCTACAGCTCACTTCATCGGATGCATGCCGTGGAAACTGCAGCAGATATTATATACACACAGAGATCGTGAAACAATATCTCCTCCCACCCCACTGTCCTGCTGTTACGGTGGGGTGGGAGGAGGTATTGTTTCACGATCTCTGTGTGTATATAATATCTGCTGCAGTTTCCACGGCATGCATCCGATGAAGTGAGCTGTAGCTCACGAAAGCTCATGCTCAAATAAATTGGTTAGCCTCTAAGGTGCCACAAGTACTCCTTTTCTTTTTGTATTTTAAGATATCCCAGTCTACAGTTTAATCTGCATACGTGACCATTGGTCACAAAGAGTTAACACATAATTGATTTCTGAAGACGATAGCAACATTTAAGCAACATGTCACTAGTTGGATAAATCTTTAGAAAAGTTTTTTCTGCTGCATTCCTGTGGCCTAGCATCAGTGCAGGAGCAGCTTTCATTAGTTTATTTGGCAAATGTGTAGTTGTAAACTTTCACTTACACTACACCTCTATCCCAATATAATGCAGTCCAATATAACGCGAATTCAGATAGAACATGGTAAAGCAGCGCTCTGGGGAGCGGGGCTGCTTTACCATGTTATATCCAAATTCGTGTTACCGCAAGCAGTTCCTCTGTGCCCTCCCCCCTTACTGCAGCCCCCCCGCCCCAGCTCACCTCTGCTCCGCCTCCTCCCACGAGCGAGCGTGCCGCTGCTGCTCCGCTTCTTTTTTTTCTCCCCCTCCCTCCCTTCCTTCCAGGCTTCCTGTGCCAAACAGCTGATTGGTGCAGCAAGCCTGGGAGGGAGGGAGAAGCAGAGTGGCATTGGCATGCTCAGAGAAGGAGGCAGAGTGGAAGTGAGCTGGGGCGGGGAGCAGTTCCTCTCCCTACCCCGATATAATGCAGTCTCACCTATAAGAGAGTAAGACTTTTTTTTTTTTTTTTTTTTTTTTTGGTCCCAAGGACTGTGTTATATCTGGGTAGAGGTGTATATGTTTGGAAGGTTAGGGGTCCACTTGGATATTTAGGTATCTAAAGGTGAATCCTCAACATCGTTTCTAGGGTGGGAGGTCTGTTGGTTCGGTTAGTTTTTCAACAGCACTTCTGGGTAAAGTGTATTAGGAGGAATTATGTGCTGATTTCAAGGTGTTGTCTCTTCCTAACTATGTAGACAACACCTACCATATTGTGGATGCTACTGAAATAAAAACATCTGGATTCATGCTAGCTGAAAATGCATTCAAATGGATTTTGTCTGAGTTGTGGGTCTCTTCTGCACCTGAGAATTGAGCTATACAGCGATTCCTCTGCTTTTTCTTGACCTAGCATGATAGTATGGAGGGCATTTTTCACACCCAGGCTCCTTCTGTAAAGGGCAGTCAACTCATTCAGCCATTTTTTTAGTGAAGCAACAATATTAGGTTTGTTTACCTGCTTTGGCATCCAAACAACCATATATGGGAAGGTTAATTGGAAAGGGTATATGGACCAGCAGTTTGCTTGCCCCTTGATGCATTGACTGGACTCTGGTCTCTCTCACACTCTCCATTCCAGTTATGACTCAGACTGACAGGGTCACATATTAAGAAATGTGCAGCCCACAAAAAGAGAACTAACAAAGTTTCACCTATAATCTTTAATTAGCTAGCTTGGAGGCTCTATTCCCTGCTCCTGTCAGTACTGGGCTGAGTAAGCTGCTGAATTGGGGGGTTAATAAAAAGCTTAAATTGCAGTCTTTACAAAACAGATGCATGAAGTTAAAATAGTGGATATAGGACCTCATGCACACTTCTTTGGAACCAAGATCTACCCATAGATAAAGAGCTACTGCCTAAGAACTTTCCCCTTAGGCCTTTTCCACATTAAAAGGTGGGGAAAAAAAATTCCTACCCTTTACTCTGGATTTACAAGCATTCTAATTAAACCTGCTTTACTGTGTTAAACGCCAGAAGCCTTGGGAACTTAATCTACACTTCCAGCTGACAAAATATTTTTTATAAACTTTCACTCTTATAAACCAGACCCCCAGACATATCTGTTCCTCTTCAGCATCATTATAGCTGTCTTCCCAAGGAAAAAAAATGTATCCTTAACTCCAGTTAGCTAACTTGAGGTGAAATCCCAGTGAAGACAAGACAATTTGTAGTTACAAAACAAGTAGGTTACGTTAAAGACGAAGCCTCACAGGTCTTTGCTGTAAATCTTAGGTGGCGAGAAATGTACAGAGTACAGGCACTACACATGTAGCTATATGCTGCTGTGAAAGGCAGGCTGTGTCCACAGTTGTTGCTGATGTGTAGCTACATGCAGTGAGGAAAGGCTCCGGCAAGGCAGTGGGATACAACAGCACTACAAATAGCAGTGTACATGTCTGAGGTGCTGTGTAGGGTGTACTCTCTAGGGGGTTCAGGCACTGTAGGGCACTCTACTTGCCTAATCCATGACTCACTGTCTCCACTGCTATTTATACCCGTGCTAGCTGGGTGTGCAGTTTCTGTACATGCTGCCGTAAGTGTTAGACATACATTAAATGTTCTAATAAAAGGACAGACTTCCCAGTTCTCTGGGAAATTGTAGACCCAGCTGTGCTTAACACAGGGCCTCTGTCTTGATGGAAATGTACCACTGGGAAAATGTCAATTATATGAAGTTTTTTGTAGGCTTTTCTACAGCCAACACTAAATATATTAAAATAAAAACACCCCCTAACGTCCCTGGGATATTACTAAATCCCCTAAAGATTTCTCTGAAACAAACATAGCCCAAAACAAAGTAGCTGCATTTTAGGTTAACAATATCTGGGGCAGTACTAAGCATGGTATTGATACTCCTGTTCCCACAATTTCAGGCAGTTCATGGCCTTTCAGTAACCCCCTCATAGGGCCTTTCTTGACAAGCAGAAAGGTGGTGCATTTCAGTTGTTAGCTCACTCAAGTTACCTTAACCTCACTGGCTGCGTTTTAGTCTTGAGGGGAACCAGCTAACTCAACTTCAGATTCGTTAGCCGGCATCTTAAACAGGATTTTTTTTCAAAAAGAAAAGGAGTACTTGTGGCACCTTAGAGACTTAACAAATTTATTTGAGCATACGCTTTCGTGAGCTACAGCTTACTTCATTGGATGCATGATCGGACAAAGGATTTTTTTCAGTCATGTTACGTCAGTCAATTGAGCTAACATGATTGAAGATAGTACAAAAGAAATAAAGGTGGAGAAATTTTTCTCAGTTGTAGTTTACTTCTAGAACTTGTTCAATTTACTGATGAACCATAGTTGCTCCTTGAGGGGACTTCCAATAGTCATTACCAGCCAATGACAAATGAAACTTAAGTTAAATCTGTGTTTTTAAAAATGGGGACTAGTTCCTATTTCTAGGAAAGGTCAGCTGTTCTCTGAAAGGCACGATTCCCACTGATATAAGTTAATCATAGAATCCTTTGACCTAGCTTGTCACACAATCAACCTGCTTTTCTTGTTTTCCCTATGATGCCTATTTCTAGATTGTATAGTCTTAGACTGGAGTTATGACTACTGTAGGACAGAGCAGTCATTAGTTAGGATTGCTTTTGTTACTTCTGCTGTAGATCCTTTCTGTAAGAAGATGATTACGAGGACTTTAGAACTCTAGTTAGATGTACTGGCATATCTGATGAAGTGCACTGTAGCTCATGAAAGCTTATGCTCAAATAAATGTGTTACTCTAAGGTGCCACAAGTACTCCTTTTCTAGTAAAGCATGTGAACCATTTCTGAGATACTCAAATGTACTTTCAATTTTAGTTTCTACATGTTAAATAACATAACCCATTGTCAGGGTGGATAAGAATTTTAAACAACCCCTTTAAAATTGGATTTTAGGTATAAATCTTAAATGGCTTCTAAACATTGGGAAGTATGGCAACCTATATTAAGGCCTAAATTTCACCACTGAACTAGTGGAAGTCACTGGCCAGTCACCTGGAATAGTCTGAAGTGCTAAACCAGCTTTTTGCAGCGTAGTCTTTTCTGCAGGTATAAAGAGAACTTACTTTCTTAGTTTATTCAGCTAGTTCAGTTCAGTGACTAATTGCTCATTCAAAGTTGAGAAACTGATAGGAAGTTGAAAATCTGTTCAATCTGTGAATAATGTTTAGATTTAAAAGGATTAGATCTTCTAGTTCTAAAATCTCAAAGGATATGATGACTGGGAACAATTAGCTTGATTAATTACAGATAATACTTTTAAATCCGTTTTAAATGCAAACCATTTCTAACTTTTTGTGGCCAGCACAATAAAAGTAACTTTTAATATTAGTTAAATCAAATTGTAAAGTGGTGTCTTCGTGCATTTTAATTCAACTTCCATCCAAATGCAGCTTGACAGTGTCACATGCAGATTATTTAGTAAATAAGAAATGCATCATTCAGCATTTTCTGTGTAATAAAAATGTAAACAATCTGAAGATGTGTATGTAAAGCTGTGTAATTGCTTAAATAAATGTGTGTAGAGTGCATCCTTCTGGTTAGAAAAAATACCAGATTATGCCAGCCAGTGAGAATCAACTTTTCTCTAGGAAAATGAGTGAAGTAAATTGCAAAACAAGATGAAAAGTGGTGGTTCAAATCACTTCACCCTGCCCATTTTTACTTTAATGGTGCTCCATCCTCCTTTGTAATATGCAATTTCATTCACTTGGCCCCACGGACAGCAGACTTTATTTAGGGTCACAGTAGCTTGGAACTTCGTACTTAGGCTGAAAGTTTGTGCTGTTTTTTCTTTTGACAGTTGTGACAACTGAGAAGTTGAAGTAAAATCTGTTCCATACTTGCTAAACTTGTGAACAATAGGTGACTTCATTTTGAAAATGCAGTTTCACTAGCACTTTAAATCTTTCATACATTTGCTGCAATTCTGATAACTTTTTTCAAACTATAAACAGGACTAACTACTGAACAGGTTCTTTAATTCATTTTGTCACATGCTCACCTCATATGGTTTCATACCTTGGCTATTTTAAATAGCATTGCTCTAAACAAGTGTGAATAAAATATGGTAACTTAGTCATTTTATCTTTATATTATGCTGTACAAACTAGCAAAATCCTTTTAAAAGCTAATCCCTGTTTGGCTTTCCTATAAATTAATTACATATGCCATACAAAAAAACAAAGATAATGTTAGTTGTACAGCTAAACACTCTAAAGAGAGGACACATCAACATTAAGTTGGGTATGGTAACTTTGATTTTTCTTTCTTGAGCATAAAATATTTACAGTGCAACTACACTAATATATGCATATTTAGGGCTATAGAAAATATAATTATATATATATCGCGTAACTTTACATTCTCCACTGATTTCACAAAGAATCAGTTTAATTTATACTTGGTTCTCTGTGGTGTGTATTTAATGTCTAGTATCCATTCACTATCGATTTTCTTCTCTTCAGTCAGTACTTGGGTGCAGTTCAAGTGATGATTCAGTTAATAATGAAGTTAACTGTAGGTGGCCCATATATGCCGGCAAACTTTCACTAGTAGTCTTTATGTATCTGACTCTTATGGACTATGTCAGACATAAGAATGTCTACACTACAGGCGCTGCAGCAGCTATGCCACTGTAGTGTAGATGTTTGAATTGACAGAATGTAGTTAATCTACCTCTCTGAGGCCTGGTCTGTACTAGAAAATTAGGTTGGTTTAATTGCATTGGTCAGGTGTGTGGAAAAATCCACACCTCCGAGTGGCATTATTAAGCTGACCTACATCCCTGTGTAGACAGTGCTGTGTCAATGGAAGAATTCTTCCATCGACCAACTACTGCCTGTTGTGGAGGTGGATTGCCTACACCGACTGGCTCCTGAAGCATTACAGTGGTACAGCTGTATCACTTCAACATTTTAAGTGTAGACAAGATAGCTAGGTTAACAGATGAATCCTTGCATTGACTTAGCTGTGTTTACAGTGGGAGTTAGGTTGACCTAGCTGTGTGTTTCAGGATGTGGCATTTTGCACAGCCCTGATGAACATAGCTAGGTTGATCTGATTGAAGTGTAGACCAGGTCACAGTAATAGACTCACAACTTTTAGGCACGTAGCCTCTTGGAGAAATAGAATGTCATAATGCAAGTAAAGACTGAAAGCTCTTCAGGGCAGGAACTGTCTTTTGTATTCAGTACAACTCCTAATAAAAAGATGCCATGATCCTGATCGGAGCATCTGGGTGCTATTGTAACAAATGTGTCAAAACCTAGCAATACATATTTTGACTGAGTACTTAATCCTGCAGTTATAATGTGCTCAACATAGGAGGGGTGCAGAACATTGTCTTTTGGGTTGAATTTTCTAAGTTTTAAAACCAAGGTTAAGGGAGAGATGGTAAAAGGAGTTTTCGTCTCTGGCTAGACACCACCAGAGCTTCCCATCCCAGGCACTTAAGGTGGAAGCCCATCTTCTGCACACTTAAGGAGTGACTTCTGGCTGTTAACCTAATGTGCAGTAGCTAATAAAGAATCATGTTCTTCAATTTTCTTTTTCTCTCCCGCTCTATTGTTTCCTCCTTTCCACACTTCTGAATTCTTCTGCAGGATGCCCTATTCCTGCCAATTTACCATCAAGCAAATGAAGTAGGAAAAAAGGATTATTTAATTTTACTGTTTGAAGCCATATGTACAGGAGAAAGGATGCCCTTGTGTTTGAGGCACTAGACTGGGACTCTGGACATCTGGCTCAAATTTTCTGCTCTAATGTGGACTTCCTGTGACTCTTTTGAGCAAGTCACTTAATTGTTATGCTTTCATTTCCATCTGTACAATGGGGATTAGCTTCCTTGCCTTACAAGAGTGTTGTGGACAGGGATACGTCCACCTATGGTCATGGGGGCTGTATAAATACCCATATAGAGGAACATGAAATACTCATGGCCATTGGTGGCCCTCTGTGTGTCTACTTCCTTACATCCCTAATCCACAAACTACTTGTTTGGAGCAAATAATGAATTAGCAACAGGTCTATTTTGAATATTAGTATTTACCTTGGGAAAATGGACCCATGACTGGGTGCAGCTGAACTGAATGCGGAACATTCAAGTGCAAACGTAGACAAGGACAAACTGTGTACAGTGCCATCTCAAACAAAAGATAACTTGATCTGTGACAACTCTTTTCTAATTCATTTGAAAGTTCAAACATGAAACAATCCCAGGTGTTCAGAACAATTACTTAAACATCCTTGCAAATTCTACTTTATCATGGGCAAGTAACCTTTTTGTTCTAAAGGAAAAATAAAATATCAGTAGGTCTACATCATGGTAGAATGCAAAGATTGGCTTTTTGCTTTGGCTGGTAAGTTTCCATGACCATTTTGCAAGCCTACATCAAAAGGGATGTGGAGATGTCAGATTTTTCTCAACTGGTGGATTATAGGGTTTTTTTTTCTTGTTCAAAAGCTGACTCTTTCAGTAACACATGCCTTTTATCTCCAAGGGTGGATTTTGCAACAGATCTTCCTCATGCAGGCTGTCTCATCATTGATGGGTTGGCTTTCACGTCATTTAGCTTTTGTTACAGTGACAATCACTTGTGCTCAGAGAAAAGTTTCCTGCCTCGACTATCACTGGATTTTTCACTTCTTGATTTATATATTCTGGGATTGTCATGATTGTGGAACAGTATGCTTTTAGTGCTGTATACTAGAGCCGTATTTCTCAACGACTGGTCCGTGAACCAGTAGTGGTCCCGGCGATCTCACTGATACAGTTTAGGAAGGCATGAAGCTGGTTCCACCCCCCGCCTCACTCCCCGGGGATCCCACCCCCTATACAACCTCCCTGCCCCCGCTCCCTGTCCCATGACTGCCCTAACCTATCCACACCCCCGCCCCCTGACAGGCCCCCCGGAACCCCACCCCACTCCCCCTGTTTCCTGACCCCTGACCACCAGGGGTGAGCCTCAAGGGCCAGGAGCTCAGGGGCTGGGCAGGACAGTCCCATAGGCTGCATGTGGCCCCCGGGCTGTAGTTTGTCCATCTCTGTCTTAGACATAGTCACATCTGGACTCCTATTGCAAGCAAGTAACCTTTGGCCACTGTCCATAATAAAGGAGGCTGAAAGTATATTTTAACATAAAGTTCAGTGAAACTAAAACATCTGAAAACCAGGAAATAGAGGTAAGATAAGCACCCACACAGCCTTGACTTTGTCCTCTTTGAGCAGTGCTCCAATATGTTCATATCACATACACTTTTTCCGCTTCATTGTAATAGACAGTGCCTGCAGTTTCTCTATAGAAACACCTGAGCTTGCTCTGCTGATAGAATTCTGCATTGTTCTATTTTAACAACCACTTCATATCCTCTTACAGCCCCTTCATACCTCAACAGAGGAGAACACTTAGTTATTCTTTCCCCACCCATCATTAAATCCACAGACTACTCTCAATACAGAATTGTACAGGATACAAATGATGTAGACTGGAACCTCAAGGTACATATGTACTCTTTTCCTTTGGTAACGCATACAGGTTGGTTGGTGGGACGACTCAAACCCAGATCTCCTCATATCACTGTCACAGTTGCCCCCAAACTACTCCAACTCATTCCTCCACCATTCAGTATAGTTACACGTAACACAGTAAATGTAGCTGGAATGAACGCAGATAATATCCAGCGGCTGTTGCCAGCTCCAGATGACAGAGTTACAGTTGTATGGATGTTTACCGTAACTCTGTTCTGGTTTTCAGATATTTTAGTTTTGCTGAACTCAGCGTTCTGGAAGGGCAAGAGCTATCACTGAGTAACCTTTACTCTGCGTTAATGAAGTTTTGCCATTTAACTTGAGTGACTTTGTATTTCATGATTTCTTAAATGTTGGCTTGATGTTCCATTGAATTGTCATTCAGGATTTAAAACTTTTTTTTAAAAAAAATACCAGAACTAGAACAATTGGGTTCAGAGATGACTGGAAAACTTAAAGTGGAGGAATAAGCAGGGGTAGTTTTAATGCTGAAAGGAATGGAAATTATTTACAGAATAAAACAAGGAGGTAAAAGCTAGCTGAGGTCTCTGGCAGGATTCCATATACTCCAGAGACCATTCAGCTTATTTACATGAACTCCCTCTAATATTATATTTCTGTCTCTTAATAGTGACCAAAAACATCATGGCCTTTTTTTAAACTGGCCAAGACTATTGCTCTAGGCTAAATAAGTCAAAATGGTGTTCACTAAAATTACATACCATAAGATGCTTAACTATTTATTTGGCTATTATACATCTAATCTTAATCTTAAAATAAACTCCATTTGGGTATTTTACTCTTAATAACCTTAATCTTGTGTTCATGTTGGCTGATTCATCTTCTAGATTTGAGCCAGACTAGTGGGTCCTTCTCATTTGGCTATAATTTTCCTAATAAAAGAGAGGAATGACTAGCAAACTGAATTTAATAATGCTTTATAGACCAATGTTGTCTGTAGTAACTTTATGGCTGGGTTTGGATATATATGTTCTTAAGATAATTAACTTTCTGAATTGGTTCTCAAGTGACTTACGACTGTGTCCTTTTTTTTTTTTTTTAAGAATACCATTCTGAAGCTTCCTTGGGATCTTATGAATGGCTACTAGAAATTGCACCCGTCTAGTTCCTTTAGTTTTTAAAAAAAACAAAAACAAAAAAACTTGGCAGCATTGCAGGCTTCTGAGGCAACTATGTGTTCTGCATGCTCTCCTGGAAGGGAGACTTATCTACACATACCAGGGATCAATGCTGCTGCAGCAGCAGCGGTCTAGTGAAGACCTGCTAAATCAACCAGAGAGCGACTCTGGTCGCCTCCAGTACTCCACCCGAATGAGAGGAGTAAGGCAAGTAGACAGGAGAGCATCTCCTGTTGATGCAGCACAGTGTGGACATAGCAATAAGTCAACCTAAGCTACATCTACTCCAGCTATGTTATTAACATAGCTGGAGTGGTGTAACTTAAGTCAACTTACCCTGGTAGTGTAAACAAGGCCTTACAATGGCAGCAGTACTCTAGTATGAAGAAGGTGCTACGGAAATATAGGGTAGCCAGACTTCCTAATGGCCTGTCACTATAGACGTACTGCGTAAAAAGTGTCCGCATTAGCAATAGATCTTGACAAATTTTAGCATGCAAGAAAATATATTACTGTCCAGTTACATACTGTCAGTACTTCATATCCACTAATGAGAAATGACTTAACTCCCTGTCTAGTTCAATGTAGGATACCTGCCTAAATGATGGAATTGGAGAACCTAAAACCAAATTGCATCCGTATAACTTTTCTTATTTTCTATCAACATAGGAACAGACTAGTCCTCCTTGTACTACTGTTTGTAGGAAATGTTTGGATTAAAAAAAAAAATCCCTTCTATTAAATCATGTAAAGGGAGAGATGTCACGTTACTCAGTAGTAGTACTGTACCCATTTAGTAATAGGTTCTTGTAATTGCAGGACTTGCTGTTAACAAGACAACTGTTAAAACATGGTGGATTATTATGATGTTCTAGGAGTGCATAGGCATGCCTCACCAGAAGACATTAAAAAAGCGTAAGTACCATTTTCTTTGTTCAAGTCAAATCTTGCACACCTTCTCATAAATAAATGTATACACTTGATCTCTAGATATCAAATTTCCATTCTATTGGTATTGGTAATTAGTAATTCAGAAAAGTTTCATTATTAGTGAGATCAGCAGTGCTCCAGAAAATCCATCTTTCATTTTATGTGTACATGTCAGGAGAAACGTTTCATAAGGTACTTTTGTTTCCTAATAAAGCACATTAACCATTCTAAAAATTGATCCCAAGCTCTTTTTTAAAAAAAGATACACTTTTTTATCAGTCACTTTCAGATAAGGTTTTATGAAATGAAGGAGGCGGTCTACATAAAATGCACTAGATTAGATCATCAGCTCTTCATTCTAGTGTACAATGCCAATTTTGTCTCATTTAGACTAAATTACTTAACTCTGTAGATTCTAATCCTCCTATTGTAGATCATTTCAGGTTAGAACCTTTCTTGGCTCCCTCATGCTTCCTTGGCTTCGGCCTCTCATCAATTTTCTTTTCTCTCCCTTGGTGTAGACTGCATGTTTACCAGTACCAAATCTCCTCTTGCTTCCTGCAAACACCCGCTGCCTCAGGCGTTTTGCATTCTGATGCTGCACTTCTCTGTATGCACTATCTGTCCACTGTCTGATGCCACTTCCAAACTTGATCAGATTGGAACAAACACAAATAAAAGACCTGATGCAGCCATTCACGCGTGTGGAGAGGAGCCTGTTTTTTAGATTTTGGGCAAAAAGCTTCTAGAAACCCTTAAGGTTCTGGAATTTTCAGAATTTCACTGTGTCCAGACTGAGGACTTCCTGGAAGTATACCATGGTCCACCATTTGAGAATTGGCTTACCCTGCTATATGCAACTTCCTTTTATACTAGGTTTTTAACTGGCTTCAGATTATCATTGTAAATCAGTTAGTAGATACCTCTTCAAAATGTGGAGTAATGATTTCAAATACTATTAAAGGTGATTTCCACAGAGCACTGAATGGGGCAAGAATAACATTGAGCTGTTAGGCTGAAGAAGCTGTGAAGTACTCTAACTGCATGGTACCTAGAAGTGCTCCCTCCTGAAATAGCACAGGTAGTGGCAACATCTGCTGTGTGAATCAGCTGAAGTTGTTCTGACTCCATTTCCTTCCCACTGCAAAATATTCAGAATGCCTCAAACCAAGATGAAGTCTCCTCTATTTTAAAAAAAAAAAAAAGTATATGAAGCAATTTCTTTGGAAATTAACTCTCCAGTTTTATTGGATGAGATCTGTTTTCCATGCTTTGACTTAATGGATTGAACATCTACTAATGAAAAGGTGAACACATTTAAATTAGGAAATTTTTTAGAGCAATCAGATACACCTTTTAATTTAGACTTTTGTGCATTGCTTGCAGCTGTAAAGTAGCTGTCTGGCAGCAATGCTAAAGTGAATGAGTAACACATCTTAGTTTCCAATTGCTTTTTTCAGAAACAACTGGGAGGAAGCTTTCCTTGTGGAACATCTGCCTTTCATGGGCTGCTAAATATTATGCAACATTTCTAGTTTCCAGTAACTTGTACATGCTGTATCAGTTTCCTGCCACAGCCTAGTATAGAAGGTTTATGCTGATCAAACCCTGATAGTGGATCAGAGCTTTAATTTGGCATGCATACCTGTATGGATAACTACTTAACTCGAACATTCAAGCTTATGCTCCTGTTCGATCATAAAACTACCCCAGATATAATCTGTACACTTAAATACTATGGGGCACAAGACTGTAAAACTGCTTTACACTAAATTATTCTTCTTGGGGTCCTCTCCTCCGGCTAGGAATTGTGCATATGGTGTAGCCTCCAAATCTTTCAACGTAGTTCCTCCAGGTGTTGTCTGTCCACCAAAAACACACTAATTGCTTATAAACACGGAAAGAGTTGCTACTACGGTATAGCATTAAATCCTACTTGGATGTTTGTTAGAACTCTGCGGAGAGCATGCAGCAGCAAGTCTGTGGCCTCCAGATCTACAGGGTTGGGCAAAGAGGTTTCTTTGTACCCTCCCTACTTCCACCTTCCTACATGCCAACCCAGTTCTCCACTCAGTCTTTGGCAGAGGAGGAGGTAGGGCTAACTTCCCTTGCAAGAATTGCTTCTGAAAACCAGATTGTCAGCAGCCAATCCACTCAGATGTAGCAAGGCTACTGAGAGAACAGAGGGAATCACAGAAGCAGCTAAAGGAGGCCTGTTTGCAGCTAAACTCCATCAGTCAGCAGCACCCAGGAGTAATTGATTCCCAGTAAAATATTTCTTTAGCAAAACTGGAGGGTACCCTGACGGCTTAAGTTACTTATCTGTGTTATCAGCAAAATTTCTTGAAATAGGTCTACAAATAAGATTTGAGCAACTAAGTGTCCTAATTCATAATTTCCATTTTGACACCTGTATTTCTTGTGTATATCTGTCTGGTGCTTATGAGTGCAGTTTACTGAAATAGAGCATGATTTATCTTCCCTTTTTATTTTAGGTACCGCAAACTAGCTTTAAAGTGGCACCCCGATAAAAATCCAGACAACAAAGAAGAAGCTGAGAGGCGATTCAAACAAGTAGCTGAAGCATATGAGGTTTTGTCAGATGGTAAGTGTCTTAAAAGGGATCTTGGCAGCAGGTAATCTTTGGTTATGGAGCTGTAGTGGAAATGTTGAAGCATCGTGCTTTAAAGGGGTTTTCTTAAATTGGTCCACAAATGGCCCTTTTTTTGTGGTGCTCTTCGAAAGAAGTGGAAGTAGTTGTACAGTGCGGTGCTGGAATGGGGGGGAGGTGAGGAGAAATTCCGTGACATAAGAAATACTTTGAGTTGATATAACAGTTTAAGCCTACATGTTAAATCCTGAGTCTACAGAGACCTGTGATTTAAGAATGAATTCTCTACAGGAGTTCATAAAGATTTGAAAGCATGGAATTTAGAGAAATATATCCTTGGAATCAATTAGCCATGGTGGTCATACTTCCTTCTAAACCCCTAGAAGTTTCTTCTCACCACTTGGTTCTACATTTTTTCTAATTCATGATCTATTAATTGGGATAACTAGTCCAAATATTTTTCTTTACCAACTAGCCAGCTGTGTGCAGCAACTGATCATGGTAGTGGTGTCTCTGTCTCATAGATATATAGAGAGAGAGAGCTGAACACCAAAAGCCTCCCTTCCTCTCCTTGCAGTAGTCAAAACGAGCAATAGGGTAACTCTCTCTAAATATAACATCATTTAATTTCTAATACACTGTCAGAAGGGCGGTATCCTTTTTAAGGATTTTGTAGCTTTCAAAATTTTGTGGGAGAGGTGATACATCATGAGGCAATCTCCTAAACAGATTATGTAGCCTTCCCACCTAGCATGGTGGGTAATGTACATGGAAGAATCCAAGAAGGGCTCACTGGCAAGTGGTTTGTCACAATAAGAAACTTGAAAGAATGTGTGGGTGGTGTATTTATGTCTAACTTGTCTTTATAAAGTTAACTTTATAAACTTAGTGTAGCAGTTGCTGAAATTCCACAGTTGTCTTGCTTTGTTTTGGGGTCCATAATAAGAGTGCTGACAAGACTTAGAGTATTTAGAATTGTCAGAAACTACTTAGTATGGGGGTTGGGAGCCTTAAATTCTAATCAGTTTTAATATTGTACTGATTAACCTCTTGTAGGAATCATTTACTTAGAATTGGTCAGAATCAAAATTGTATAGTATGAGCTACTATAAGCAAGAGGTCACTTTCGTTCCCTTCAACGTAAATTCTTGACTTGGAAGGAAGCATCTCTTTTTTTGTCAGAGCATTGTCAGCAGCTAATCTGAACCATAAACCAAAGGGTTTGTGCATCTTTTATATTCTATATCATAGAATCCTAGAATATCAGGGTTGGAAGGGACCTCAGGAGGTCATCTAGTCCAACCCCCTGCTCAAAAACAGGACCCATACCCAATTAAATCATCCCAGCCAGGGCTTTGTCAAGCCTGACCTTAAAAACCAGTTATCCTCAGATAACTGACTGGAGCCGTTAACCTTTTTTTTTAAAGTGTTTTAAAAAATACTAATAAAGATGAGAAATAGCATGTATATCTGGATGTTATACCATGGAAGATCTTTATCAGCTATCTTTTTGTGTGTATGTATTTAAAAGCATCGAACATTTCCCCTACTAATCTAGTTCATCCTTTGACATTTTTTCACTCTTCTCCCTTCTCTGCTTCCCAAAAAAGTAAACTGGTACAATTGGGCATTTCCCCCTTCACCTATTCCAGTGGTTTCCAAACTTGTTCCGCCGCTTGTGCGCGGAAAGCCCCTGGCGGGCCGGGCCGGTTTGTTTACCTGCCGCGTCTGCGGGTTCGGGCGATCGTGGCTCCCAGTGGCTGCGGTTCGCTTCCAGCAGCTCCCATTGCCCTGGAGCAGCGAACCGCAGCCACTGGGAGCCGCGATCGTGCAAACCCGCAAACGCGACAGGTAAACAAACTGGCCCAGCCGGCCAGGGGCTTTCCGCACCTAAGCGACGGAACAAGTTTGGGAACCACTGACGTTTTCCATATGCATTAATCCTGCCAGACAGATTCATTGCACATGGGTTGGTCATAGGAAGTTCATTCCTGCTGGTAGCCTTAACTTAACTATTTGTATAAGACCTACAATATAGAAACGTCTCCCATTTTTTCCATATGCTTGTCTGCTTTACATAAGAATGGCCATACTGGGTCAGATCGTAGGTCCATCTAGCCCAGTATCCTGTCTTCCAGCAGTGGCCCGTGCCAGGTGCTTCAGAGGGAATGAACAGAACAGGTAATCATCAAGTGATCCATCCCCTGTCGCCCATTCCCAGCTTCTGGGAAACAGAGGCTAGGGACACCATCCTTGCCCATCCTGGCTACTAGCCATTGATGGACCTGTCCTTCTCTCCAATGTTCAGGTTAATAGAGGAGTAACACCACCTCCTCCCCAGAAATGTCTTTGTGAATGTCACTTGTTGCAAGTGACTATGGGAAAAGTTCTGCTAGAGCAGCACCATCCTTTGTCTACTCTGCCTCTCAAAATAGGGCCTGGTTTGGTAGGCTACAGACTTGTTCACCCTGCCTCCTGTTTTGGTTTCTGGTGTCTAATTTATAAGGGCTAGGCGGAAACTTTCTCTGTGGGCAACTTATTCCATAAATGTCATCCTCTAGGTTTTTTGCACCTTCCTGTGAAACATTTGCCTCTGATCGTTGTTAGGGACAGGATAATGGACCAGATGGACATCTGGTCTGATCTGGTACAACTATTCCCATGTTGCACTAAGATGATTATTTCAGTGTAATGTAGCATATAAAACTTGGTTATTTTTCATAACCAGTCTGCGCAAATCATACTGTTGAGATCCACACATCAGGTACTGTAGCTTTGATTCAACGTGGCTAATTTAACCCAGGAGAGCGGTTGGAGATTTTTGATTTAGTTGGAGATTGGCCCTGCTTTTGAGCAGGGGGTTGGACTAGATCAGGGATCTCAAACTCAAATTACCAGGAGGGCCGCATGAAGACTAATACATTGGCCTGAGGGCTGCATCACTGACACTGCTCTGCCCTGCCTCTTCCCAACCCTTCCCCAAAGTCCCCACCCCAACTCCGCCCCCTCCCTGCCCCTATTCCAACCCCTGCCCCAAATCCCCACCTTTTCTCCGCCTCCTCCCCTGAGCATGTGGCTCCCTGCTCCTCCCCCCTGGAAACCCCTAAGTGCTGCCAAACAGCTGTTTGGCACCTGGAAGTGCTTGGAGGTAGGTAGAGGAACGGGGATGAGGCGTGCTGGGGGGGGGGCGGCAGGTGAGGGGAGCTTAGCGGGCCGCAGCAAAAAGCTCCGCGGGCCACATGTTTGAGACTCCTGGACTAGATGACCTCCTGAGGTCCCTTCCAACCCTGAGATTCTGTGCTTCTATGAGATGCAATCAGTTCTCCTATAATTTTATTCATTTTGTCATTACAATTTTGAACAGAGATGGGTTTTGGCAAGAGTAGTTCTGTTAAGGATTATCTATGCAAAGAATATTTGACTGGTAGACACTGTGCCTGTAGTTTCAAGAACATGAAGTTCTCAAAATAAACCTTCTGTTCTGCCAGCCCACATGCAGGACTTCCTGTCTCTTGCCTGCTGCTTTTTTCTAGGTTGCCCAGCTTCTTGTTTCATTGGTCGTCTTTCCCTCTTTTAACAAGCTATTTAAAAGACTCAGTTTTTTTTTCTTCAGGAAATCACTCTATTGAAAGGTAGTGTTGCAGGTAATGTACAAACTTGTGAAGCACCTGAAGCCAGAAGGAATTCATAGAGCTTTCAATATCCAAGAGATAATTTTGTCTTGGACTTGGATTGTGAATGGTGGCTGGTGCCTATAGACTAGGCACAATCCCTTTTAGATATGATGTCTTACTAAATTCTTTATAGTGTCCCAATATGTTAACTGTTAAAAGTGATTGTCTTCAGGGAAAAAACACAGTCCTGAAGTTCCTGATCAGACTCCCATTAAAGTCCAATGAGAAGACTACAATAGGTGTTGGATCAGACTGTGTCTAGTTTTGTCAAATGCTCCGGCAAGTCTCTTGCTTTCACTTCCAGAATAGTGTCTGAGCTGCTGGAGCAAAAAGCCCGGTGTTCTACCTGGCAGAACTCTTCACTCTGAACTTTGATTACTGAGACAGCAGCCTGAACTTTTATAATGCAGACTTGATTTACTTCTCTCCTCCCCCACACTCAAAAAAAAAAAAAAAAATTGCCCTGGGAAAAGACTAGTAACAATGAAGTTGCATATCTGTGGACTCTGGAATATGGCAAGCAAATAATTCATCAGCTTTTTGTGTGTGTGTTAAATGGCCCCTCCTTGACTTATGCTCTTTTCCATCCTGCATCCATACCTAGCAGTCTTTGAAAAATGCCTTCCCACAATCTGATATCACAGTGACAAAGTCTCTTACCAGTTTTGTCACAATGCCTTTAGTTATTTTGCTGAATATACAAACATGAAGACCATAGGCTTCCTTCCAAAAAAGAGCTACCTTTCAGCATATTAAAGCATCTCTCAATGGAAATCGTGAAACAGGATGGTGAACATGACACCTTATTAGTAGCTACTAGAACTAAATTATTGACACTTAAGAACAGTTTTTTCTTCACCCGTGGTGCTTTGATGATTAGCAAAATATTTGTACTCTGCATTTTCTGTAACAAACATGGCTTAAATAAACTTTCTGTGATAAAATTCAACTGAGTACATTAGTGATGCATACTGCATTTCTCCTGCTTCCAAATGCAGCTTAACTGATGTAATTAACTTTTTTTGTAGCTAAAAAACGTGACATCTATGACAAATATGGAAAAGAAGGTTTAAATGAAGGAGGTGGAGGTATGTAAACTTGGCATGTTTTTTCTTCCATATCATCTGAATGATTTTAACTGTTCCACTCTGCAGACTCATTTTAGTTACAGATTGGTTCATGCTCTGAAAAGCTTTTATAGCCATAAGAGCTAAAATATTCTTAAATGTAATTAAATTATGTAGAAACGGAGCCACTGGGGATGTTGTGTTAGCACATAACCATAGAGTAGCAACTTGACATGACCCTGATAGGACTAGTTCCAGCCAGTGAATTTGCCTATCTAGTCCAAAACAATATTTTAAACATGTAACAGGAATTAGTCTGTATAGTCAAAGTAAGTGAGGAAAAGCAAGTTAGACTCTAACTTGGCCCAACATTTAAATTTTGAAAAGTTTTTATAAAACATAAGACCAAAAGAAGAGACTACAATTTTTCTAAAATGTCTTCGTTATCTGTTGCTTTTTAAACAAATGTGACATTAACCTGCAAAGCAGAAACTGAAAATTTCATTTTTACTTGGTCATGTTTGTTTTAAAAAAAAAATAATTAAGTCGTCTTTTTGAAAGACTATCAGGTAGTCAAACAATAAATCAGAGGAGAAACTCTTCCCAAATTCTGGGAGAGTCTACAATCATAAGTATAGTCTTAACAACTGAAGTGTCTAATTTTAGCTTGTATTTGCCAACTGTAAGTCAGAGATTCTTTGTGTAATATAAATCAGTGATTTTTCAACCTGTTCGCCAGGCCCCTGGGGGTCTGCAGACTAAGGTTTCCAAAGGGTCTGCACAAGAACGAAGGTTGAAAACCACTGACCTAAATCAAAAGCTGGCAGGTGAGACTATCAAATAAGCCATCACAAGATTATACTGATTCACAAGTAAAGATGCACCAGACTTCAACACCAACAGAGAGCTTTGATTTTTTTTCTAAACGCCGACAATAAGACTTTTAATTTTTAGTCAGATGTGTTCCTTTAAGGATAATGAGAAATAAATATTGATGTCTAGAAACCTGCAGAAGAACATAAATGATAAAAGTAACTTTAGGGATATCTGGAAAGTGACGGGAGGGGAAGAAGGGGAGAAATTGAAACTTTGTTTAATAAACTACAGATGACCTCTTTGACTGTCCAATTAGTAAAAGATGGAAACATCCTTTGCTGTAGAAAAACTGATTACAGTAATTCTAGATACAGTAGATCTTTTTAGCAGAATGTGAGAATTTTAACATGAAAGTCTCACTCAACAGTATTAAATGTGGTGTGAAGAATATATTGAGAATCTATCCAATGAGCCAGAAATGAACTATTGTGAAAAACTAGAATTCTGTGTGTTAGAAAACATAGAAACATATACAGCTTATACATACAACTCAAATATTTTGTGCTTCTGTAGTGTGAAGAGTTGTGAAATGTGACTTCTTTTTCTGCAGGTGTAAGTCATTTTGACAGCCCATTTGAATATGGATTTACATTCCGTAACCCAGAAGATGTCTTTAGTGAGTTTTTTGGTGGAAGGGACCCCTTCTCATTTGACTTCTTTGGTAAGTCAGCAGCTTTTGGGGGGTAGTGGTGCATCAGAGTAGTGGCTAAAATTCATCTCTACATAACAGATGTGTATAATTTGACTTTCACTGGAGTGAAAATTATAACTGATCTCTTGGATGTTTTAAAAAGTCTTTTTTTCACCTGTCTCCCTCCTTGTTTTTTGCTGTTGCATGTAGGGTTTTGTGGTCAGTTTTTGCTCTGTCAAGGTCTGTTTGTTTACAAATAGTATATCAGGTTTGCTATCGTCTTTCTAAAAGAAGAAACTAATAAATCACACACAACAGTTCTGCTTTAGTAAATGTGGGTTGCTGTCTGTATGGCATAAAAACACTTTCTTCCCAAGTCTGGCGCTGCATGACAGTCAGAAAAAATGACACCACCACCACCACCAAAAGAAAAAGCATAAGCAATAGCTTCCGAAGCCTCTGGCTACCATGGAGTTAAAGAAAATAAATAATTGTTTGCAAACAAAGCCGTTTAAAAAATACTTTATGCTTGCCAGCATCATGTCAATGAACTGTGCGCTTGTGAAGGCACCCTCGGCCATACAAAAGATCTCAGCAAAACTGCTATGGATCTTATTCAATCTCTGCAAGTGCAGCTGGTTTCCCCTTTTGATCCACAAAAGGAACACATGCTGTGTTCAGCCTTTCACTCCTGGAACTGCCTAAAGGAACCAGAAGGAGTAACATCTTGAGGATTGCAAGAAGAATTCTCTGCCTGTTTAAAGACAAGACATGTGAAATGAGACCTCCTGGTTATTCCATAGAGCTGAAGAGGAATTAATGCAACACTACTGCAAACAGTAGGTGACTTTTATGATTAACTCCTGAATGGGAAAGGAGCACAAATCATTGTCCTATCCTAGGAATCTTTGAAAAAATTCATTAGTGGGTCAGAGGAAGCTTGTCTACTACATGTTCACTATACACATGTACAGTTCAGGTTGAGTGTGCAGCGGGAGAGATTTGTACCATGAATTTGTTTCGAGAGCAGTGAAGCTTCCCATAAACTAACACGTATGCACCAACATCTTTTCACAATCTTAATCAGAACCCATTTTTCCTTCCTCTCCCCATGCCTTTCTGTTTACATATATGCCAACATTATGTAAGAATATGAAAGATCAAGCTAGATTGACAGAGGAGGCCAATTTATTTCCCAGAGATTGTGCCGAGTCTACCAAAACATGCAAATATGAAGAAATCCTGGGAAAGGGGGGAAGCTTGTTTTCTAATGCTTTAAAGAAGAGGGAAATGTTTTGTTTTTTGTTTTTTTTTTAATGTATTTAATTGTATTTCTTTTACCTTACTTTTTAAGGCGGAAGAGAGGCTTGGATTCTCTCCGTGTTGATAATGGAAAAAAACAAATTTCAGTTCTTTTGGAGATGAGCCCCATTGACCTGCAGGAAGAAAAAAAGGCTTAGGTGGGGGAGAAATGAAGAGGAAAGGGAAAGGAGTCAGAAGATTTTAGTTTCCTATTCAGAAGCTAGCCTCCTCCCCGCCTCCCCAGTTTTTTTAATTGCTCTTTAGATTCCCCTTCCTCCATTTCTGGGTAGGAAGTGTGTTCTGCTTCTAGTGAAGGAGTGAAGCTGAGGATGACAGCTTTAGTACTGGCAACACTTAAAAATGATCCAGGAGCAAAGGGAGTTACTTCCAAGTTGGGTACTGATGAGTGGTGTGGTTATTTATTTCTCAACTGTTGTGAGTATGAAATTAAGTAGTTAAACATAAACTGAGTTCAAGGAATCATATGACTAACTGCAGCATCCCTAAAAAGAAAAGGAGTACTTGTGGCACCTTAGAGACTAACCAATTTATTTGAGCATGAGCTTTCGTGAGCTACAGCTCACTTCATCGGATGCATACCGTGGAAACTGCAGCAGACTTTATATACACACAGAGAATATGAAACAATACCTGAGTGCATCCCTGCACTCAGACTATTTCATTTCAGTGTAATATATAGAAAAATAACAAAGTAAAAATGCTTAAACACATGGGATCTTCATTTTAGTGATCAGCTTCTAAAACAAAGCATCCATAATTTGAACAACTGTTCAATACAAATATTAAACCATTTTGTTAGCATATAGAAGTCATTTATTATTGCCGCTTTCCTATTTAAGTGGCCAGATAATGGGGCCACTTATAAAGGAGGAAGAAGTTTATAGGTACAGTGACTTAAATTTTTAAGGTGACATGCAACTTCATTGACATAATATATTGGTAAGTGACAAAGTAGCTAAGAATGGTGAACTAACTTACTAATTGCAGTGGGCATGTTTCTTTAGATTCCTACTCAGTGGTCATCAGTTGGCTGCCTGAGGAGTCTAATGGAGGATCAAAGGAAGGGTTTGTGGAGGAAGAATATAGTGGAGGAATGGCAGAGGAATCAGCAGAGGGGCTGGAAGAAGAATCCAGTGGCGGATCGGCAGAGGGGCTGGAGGAAGAACTTGGTGTCGGATAGGCAGAGGAAGAATTTGATGAAATATTGGAGGAGGGATGTCAGTGTAGGATTAGAAGAGTGGAGGGGAGGAGCCTAGTAGAAGATCAGAGGGGGAAGCCTCTGGAGAATGGGAGGAGGAGCCCTGCTGAAGAGCTCTTAGTTAAAACAATAAACTTTATTTTTAAAAGAGTGTTTTGATTCCTGTTTACGTTGTTTCTTTACTAAGATGGATTGTGGGAAGAAGTGTAACAAATATTTTCACTATCAACACTCTGGATTCAGTTTGTTCTTCAGCTCTCAATCACAACAAGACCCACAAAAGATTAACTCAGTGTTTGTAAAAATCTGAATACTTGTGGCTAAACTTACAACCAGCAATTGGGTTCTGCATATAAGAAGGTGAAGATTTGAGGTTCAGAAAAATCAAAAGTAGTTTTGAATACTTTTCAGGTAGGAAAACAGCCATTTGCAGATAAGTGTGAAACAGCTGTGTTTCTCAGGTTGGGGTAGGTAGTATACAATCACAAGGTATTCAAAGACTATCTTGTACCCGGAAGTATGTTTTGGTAGACTCTGCATAAAGTCTGTGAAATAAATTGGCCTCTTCTGTCAACCTAGCTTAATCTTTCATACACCTATGTAGTGTTCAACTTAAAATTACAGGAATGGAAAAGGATGAGGTTTTAGTTGATGGAAGACCTATAGTGACAGCTGAACACAGCAGAAGAACGTAAAAAATACATTTGATAGAAGCAAAACTAGATGTGGTGGTGTATGAGAGAACACTGAGGAACCATTTCCAAGCATGTGCAACACTAGGGATGGGATGGTCTACAGAACTATATCTGTGGTCTTCCCTGCTTCGCCAACTGAGGCCACTTTAACACCTATGTACAATATGTATTTTTCTTGGCTCTTATGAGTGACTTAAGGCACCGTCTGCTTACAGAATTTTTTTTTCTTGTGACACATACACCATTGCCAAGGTGTGTGTATGTGGTTTTAACATTAAACTTCCAAGCTACAATGCGTTTTGAAAGAACTACAATATCAAGGTTTTTTCCTTTTAACTTAAACTTTTACAGTATTTTTTTTACTACTGTAAAATACTTTTGTGGTCTATTATAGACACAAGGTGGGTGAAGCAATATGTGAGACCTGAAGAAGAGCTCTGTAGCTTGCTTTCACCAACAGAAGTTGGTCCAATAAAAGATTACCTCAGCCACCTTGTCTCTCTAATATACCAACAGGGTAACAACACTGCACACAATGATGAGCTATTGTCTGTTAATTTCAACAACGGAAGATGACGTTTATAGATTTAAATCTAATTTTGCAACTTGGCAGGGCTCCTCATGTGAGGCACTGTAGTAAGCTATCATTAGATTCAGCGTTACAGCAGTGAATAACTGATTTCCCCCTCTCCCCCTGTCAATGGTAGTTCAAACAACACCCACCCCCACCCCCACCCCAGAAATTTCAATGAATCAAAATTTCCATAGTTCAGTTTGGTGAAACAATGTTTTTTGTTCCATTCAGAATGCTTCATTTTGGTTTGGAATCAAAGGTTTATATTCACAAGGGGACTCAAGAGCCTAACTCCAAAATTTAGGTGGGATGGTGGTGTTGCTCCCCCACTTTTTATTCAGTAAACCAGTGGTTTAGGGCACTTATCTGAGGGTGGGAGACCTGAGCTCAAGTCCCTTCTCCAGAGTAGGGATTTGAAACTGGGCCTCCCACATTTCCAGATTCAAGTACCTGCTCTGGAGAAGGGACTCAGGCCCATGTCTCTTATCTTAGGTGAGTGCTCTAACTACTGGGTTACTGAGTGAAAAGTGGGGGAGGGAGGTACCACCATTCTGCCTAAATGTTGGTAGGTTCCTAGGTACTAGCCCAAAAAGAAAAATATTTGCCCCCCCGCCCCTTTTTTTTTTTTAAAGTAGTTGACCAGAATCAACACACATGCATAAAATGACTTGGTCAACTGGGATCTGCATATTTAGAGTAGTGTTTTGGCTGAAAAATTTTGCCCTCTTCTGGTTAGGCTAGGTCCGTCCCCCCCACCGGGGTAAGTATTTGAGCACCTATGCTTACTACTCAGAAAGTTGTGAACAAGAACAAATAATTGAGAGAACAAATTGTGACCCTCTTCTGACAACAGAAATTACTACACATCCCCGGGAATGGGGACTGGAGCCCGAGCCTGCCCATGGCCCCACCACCCTGGGTGGGGGGGTTCAAAGCTGAAGCCCAAGCACTTCTGCCCTCAGCAGGAGGCAAGTAACCGTAGCCCAGCTGCCCAGGGCTGAAGCCCTTGGGCTTCGGTCTCAGGCCTGGGCCGCAGCAAGTCTAATACCAGCCCTGGTGACCTCATTAAAATGGGGTCACAACCCACTTTGGGGTCGTGACCCACAGTTTGAGGACCCCTGGTGTAGCCCAATAGCCTGTCTTTTAACAGTGGCCAGTACAAGGTGCTTCAGAGGGAATGGCCAAAACAGGGCAGTTGATTAAGTGATCCACTCCTGTCATCTGGTCCCAGCTTCCAGCAGTCAGAGGTTTAGGGACACCCAAGAACATGGTGATTGTGTCCTTGACTATCTTGGCTAATTGCCATTGATGAGCCTATCGTCCACAAAGATATCTAATTTATTTTCTGAACCCACTTGTGCTTTTGGTTTTCAAATCCTATGGGCAAGGAGGTCTGTGGGTTGACCGCATTGTGTGAGGTACTTTGGTTTGTTTTAATTTCATTGGGTGACCCCTAGTTCTTGTGTTATATGAAGGGATAAATAACACTTTTTGTTTTTCTCAACACCATTCATGATTTTATAGACCTCTCCCAGGCCTCTCTTCTAAGCTGAAATGTTCCTGTTTTTTAATTTCTTGTTTGGAAGCTGTTGTATATTCCTAATTTTTGTTGTCCTTCTCTGTATTTTTCCAGTTCAAATTTTTTTTGATGAGGTGACTGGAACTGCATATAGTATTCAAGATCTGGTTGTACCATGGTTTTATATAGTGGCATTATGATAGTAAGAAAAAATATCTATCCCTTTCCTAATGGTTCCTAACATTGTTAGGTTTTTTGAGTGCCTCTGCACATTGAGTAGATTCCCACCTCCCCCTGCCCCAAACTATCCACAATGAGTTGGATTTCTTTCTCGAGCAGCAACAGCTAACTTAGACCCTGCCATTTTGTATGTATAGCTGGGACTTTTCTCCAGTATACATTACTTTCTATTTATCCACATTGAATTTCATCTGCCATTTTCATTGCCTAGTCGCCCTGTTCAGTGAGATTGTCTAGTAACACTCCAGTCACTGTATCATGTGCAAATTTTGCCACCTTACTGTTCAACCCCTTTTCCAGATCATTTATGAATAGGTTGAACAGTACAGGTCCTTGGGGAACCTAACTGTTTACCCCTTTCCATTGTGAAAATTGATAATTTAGGAAACAAAAGTAGGAATATCTCTTAATCAGTTCCATGAGAGATCCTTCCCTCTTATCCCATGACTGTTCACTTTGCTTCAGCGCTTTTGACAAAGTCCCGCACCAAAGGCTTTCTGAAATTCCACGTACATTATATCAACCAGACCACACTGTCCACGTGCTTCTTGACTCCCTTAGTGAATTCTAATAGATTGGTGAAGCATAATTTCCCCTTACAAAAGCCAGGTTGACTCTTTCTTTCCCAATGACTAATATAATCTCAGTAAATTTTTTATTTTTTAGGAGAACTATAAAACCTAGATTGTACATATGAGGGGAGGGGCTTGTACATAACTCGGTGCTCCCCTGATCTATACTACTGTCTGAAACCAAGATAAAATTACATCTGTCCACAACTTATGTATACATACATTAAATAACTGTCTTTGAATTCCAAAATAGTTGAATTTCAGTAGCTTGATGCTGATTACAGCCAACAATCAGTATGTTATGGAAGCATGTATAGGTTCTGTACAAAAGCAAAGGAAACAAGTCTCTGAGCTTGCAATTCTAAGAAAACAATTAAGATTGAGCAGGGAAAGGCAATATTATGTGCAACGTGATCATAAGCATGTCAAGTTCCATTTTTTACAAATATGCTTGTTCTGTGTGTTAGACTGTAATGTGTCTTTTGGGTGGCACCTAAAATTAAGTGAGAGTAAGGCACTGGTGAAGTGTGCATGGTGTAATCTACAGGGTTTAAAGTGGAGGACTAAGCATTAAATATGGGGAATGAGGTCTGGGTAGCTTCAGGGTTGCAGCAATGGAAGCAGGCAGGGACGTGGACGGGGGGAAACACCCGGAGTCTAAATCTACAGCTATCTTATGAAGCCTAAGTTGGCATAGCCCCCTAGCATAGGTGCAACCTGTGCTGGCAGAAGGAGTTTCTTCTTTTGGGGTCAGAACACCACCTTTCTTGACAGTGTTAGCTACATCTGTTGAAGCATTGTTCTGTCAATATAACTCTGTCTACACTGGGGTTTATTGGTGTAGCTCTGTCAACTGAGTGTATGGTGGGGTGGCTTTGGTTTTATTTTCACACCCTGACTGACACAGCTTTGCTGATATAATTTAAATGTAGGGTAAGCCCCTGTATCATGAGTAGTGATAGCAAGAGCCTGGAGACTTCCATAGTCCATCTCCTTCATGCTCCTCCTAGCTTGTGTTGCTGTTGTGACCAGGATAAGGAGATAATGGGTCTGACACAGGTCACCTGTAAGTGGCCAGTGATGCAGTGGATTATAAAAATATATAGTATAGCTTTGACATGAGTGTGTTTTTCTTTTTTTATTTTAATGCCAGGTAACTGAAGATAAACTGGACTATAAATAGAAAGCATAATAGTGGGCAGTAATATAATATAGATCACTTGTATGCATGAGTGAATGACCTTCATAACTCACTAGTGAGTCATTCTCTAACTAGCAGGAATAAATTGGACTATAGCACTGTTAACTGCAGTGGCTTTATTTGCTAGCTAATATGCTGGAGTAAGACTCGCATATGCTAGTCTTTGAAATTACTACTCCAGGAGTATGAAGACTTGGCATAAAAATATTGTTAGAATTTAATATTTCCAAGAGTTTGTCAGATTTGCTAACGCACATATAGTGTTAAAGGTAACCTACAAAGGATTTCTTTCTTTTTAAACATTGAGGTTGTTACAAATCTTTGGGATTTTTGATGGGAAAAGAGAAGCTGAAAGCTTTTTGGGGGAGAAAAACAATTCCAAATTTATAGTCTGGTCTGTATTCCTTGGTTTTGTGGGAGGACCAGTGAGAGTTATAAGGGATTATTGTGAGTTCTTAACATCATATTTGATGGGGGTAAGAGTATTGGCGCTCTCCAACAAAGGCTTCCTTTATTCAAAATGTGTTAATTTTGTCATTCATGTTAAGTAAGTGTAAGCAAACCAAACAGAGGTTTAAACTGTGGCTAAAAATGCCATTTCCTTTCAGTTCATCATCTTCTTCTTCTTTTTTTTTAAACTTGTAATGTAGTCATTTCACTAGCTCTCAGTAATCTGGCTTCCAGCCTAGGTGGGAACTGGGGGAGGGAGAGAACCTGCTCTTGGTTTCTGATCTTCATTTAAAATCAACTTGGAATTCTAATTGGTACAGTGATCATTTTCAATTCACTGAAAATGACAGTGGCCCAGATTCAGGAAAGCAAAGACGTGTTTAACTTTAGATATTGCCTTCAATGGGACTTAAGTATATGCTTAACTCTTATCCTGCATGAGAATATCTTCCATTCTCTGCAACATCACACTGAGATTGGTTTTAGAATTGGAGAATTCTATAGTTGAAGAAAATATAAATGCTATTACAGACCTCGTATGTTGGAAAATAACTTCTTACATTTCACTTTTAAACTATTGTTTTTGCAACATTACATTTTTCAACAACATTTCATCACAGGTCAGGCTAACTTGCCTAAAACTGTTGTTCTGTAGATAACTCATATTTGTAAAATATTTTGTAAATGTTGCCAGTGTCCTGTGCTGTGTAATATAGGATCTTGTAAAGTTCTGCTGCAATGGTAACTGAAATCCAAAATAGCATACGTTCAGCATTAAAGATCTCCACCTTAATGGTACATTGTGTTGTGTAAATCATGGTCCTGCAAAATGCTGATGTTATGCTAGTATGATGTAAAACTCAAACTTCAGTTTCCTTATTTGTAATATTCTAGTGGAATTTCCCTTTTATCTGGACACCTCTTCTATAACTTTCTATGAAGTAATAACTTCCATATAGGTATTCCATATTTACTTATTAGTCTCTGACCAGTGTTTTATAACCATAAAAAAATCATATTTGTGCCAGGGAATAGAACCAGTGGCCTGCCAGTTTATTTTTTTTAAATCCAGCTATAGGCTTTTGAGTTTAAACACTGGCTGAAGGACATTTTGAAGTTAATTTGTGCGAGTCCCAGCACCTTGAGATTTGGCAGTTCATAGCCCCAGCACCTCTGGGCTTTTTACACCAGTTATGAAAGAAAAAATAAAAATTGCTTGAGCCCCAGGACCTCTTTCATTACAAATTAAGCACTGCCTTCAGCTGTTTTTTTTTTTCTTCCCATAAAGTTCTTATCGTCCGAATTTCCTCTTAAGCATCTAACCCTCCAACTAGTTAACTTAAACTAAAACATTTGCAGATCACTTAAAGTTGTATTATGACTATTTTAATTCCCTGTTTCCAGTACCCTTTAAATTTCAGTCTTAACGGAACACTAACATACGTTGAGCCTGTCCTAAGCAGAGTCGTGGTGGGCGTGGTTTTCGGATAAACCTTGAATGAAATTATACAAGAAGTCTTGAATATTTAGGGGTTGAATCAGACTTAATCACATCAACAAATATTAAGTTTAAGCCCCAAAACGCAGCTTGACAGACAAGGTGTTCTACGGAGAGAAGGGCTTCTCTTGTTGTAATTTCAGATGTTTGACATTCTGATGAATAGCAAACAGATAGTTGCCTCTTGGAACCAAAAGAACTCCTCATTTCTTGATAGCACAATTAAAGCAAAGTGTGTTTTATAGTTAATGGCCATGTGAGGAGACAAGTTCTTAATTACCCAGATGTTAACTGATGTGAATTTGGTATCTAACCTACGTGAATTTGGTATCTAACCTACATGAATTTGGTATAAAACATGGATTTTTTTTTTGTGTGCATATATGAACATACATAGCTATTGTATAAATGATAAGGTTTGATTATATAGCATAACTGGTGTGGAACACATTTCTCTGCTGAAAAGTGAATTTCTGCATGTTCCCCCTGATTACTTGTCATTTGCAAACTGGCACAGCACTAAGGAAGCAGGACTTCATTCTCAGCATGCCATTACTTTAATAATAGTACTTAAAGTTCTGGAGACCAAAAAGAGTTGGGGGTGTGTGAGAGTAATATTGGTCTCTTACAGGTATCAAAGGAACACAGAATTGCTATACTGAATCAAATCTGTGCTCAGAGATTCTGTCAGACAGTGTCTAGTACCAGATGCTTCAGAGGAAGGTGCAAGAAACTTCCTTCTTTACTAGAAGTCCCCATACTTATTAAATATAGGAACTACTGAATAAAACTGATCACTTCAACCTCCTGTATTAAAACCTGGTTTTTGTTTGTAGAAGATCCTTTTGATGACTTATTTGGAAACAGACGAGGTCAACGTGGGAACAGAAACAGAGGTGGTGGGCCATTTTTCTCTGCATTTAGTGGATTTCCTGCATTTGGGAGTGGCTTTTCTTCATTTGATACAGGTAAATATTCTAAAGCAAACTTCAAGCCAAATTTAATATTGCTAGAGAGGGAGTTTCTCTGGAACAGTAAATTGGTACAATGCAGTTAAAAAATCTCATACAACACTGAGTCCTGTTACATCTACCTGTAGAGTCCCCTAGTTTAAATAGAGCTGTGGTATTGTAGAGTATTATTTGATATAGCTAAAATCTCATGAAAAGAGAGTGTAAGCCCTGTTAAAAAGAAATTGACTCTATTCTGCTTTTTGGTCTTTTACTGACACCATTACACTGGACAAGTCTTAACCTCTCAGTACATCAGTTTCTAGATCAGTGTTACTTGCCTTACCAGGGGGTGTGTTCAGTGTTCTTGAGGTCTCCAAAAAAGGGACTGCAATAGTGTGCGCCTTTAAACAAGATTATGAACTCCAAGTGCTCTCAATTATTGGAGCCTAGTTGAATGCTAAAGGCCTAGTTTTTGCAACTCCACTTGAACTCAGTGGGAGTAACCATTACCTAGCAGCTCTGAAATTGAGTAACTTTGGTATTTGAAATTGGGGAGCTAGAATTAATAGATCAAAATTTGATGGTCCAGAAGACCTTCCTAAAGTAAAAGTTGTTAAACAGTTTCTGATGAAATTATGTTTACAGTGCTTTAGTCAAATACTTACTATGTCTTCCCCCCAGGTTTTACTTCATTTGGTTCACTGGGACATGGGGGCCTTACTTCATTCTCCTCTACGTCATTTGGTGGCGGTGGGATGGGTAGCTTCAAATCAGTATCAACTTCTACTAAAATAGTTAATGGCAGAAAAATTACTACAAAGAGGTAAGTGATATAAACAAGATAAATGTTGTAACAAAAATGAGGAGTCCGGTGGCACCTTTAAAGACTAGCAGATTTGGGCATAAGCTTTCGTCCCCAAATAAATCTGTTAGTCTTTAAGGTGGCACCAGACTCCTCGTTGTTTTTGTGGATACAGACTAACACAGCTACCCATCTGATACTTGGTACCATGCAAGTTGTTGTAATAGAATTTGTCAATATTTTTCTGATGATAACTTTCTTTACCCTTACTGTTTTGGTTTCCCAAAATGTAATAACTTAGATATCCAATTCTGTGTGAATTGTAATGATAGACCTATTTGATTCTCTTTTCTTTCCCTGCCTTTACAGGATGGTTCCCTGCTACAGTATGTGTAAGGATGCAGAGGTTGGGCAAAAAGTACCTAATGCCCTGTAGCCAAGAGTTTATTCAAAAGTGGGGGAAAACCCTTAGCAGCAGCATCCTGTGTAGCCTAATTGATGGATTGGTGTATTGATTAACTTCTTTTCTTTCACAGTAGTTAAGGGTTCAGTTTTTTGAATAGCTACAGCATCAGAAAGACTACCAGTGTTGTTAAAATGAGACCTGAGGCGTGCAGGACAAACAACTGAAGTTTATCACAAGTCCCTTTTTATTAGCAAATCTACTAAACAGATAGGTAATCCCACAAACACTGAAATACAACAGCAGATAGAGTGTAATGTATTTAGCCCTGTGACTGGCATCACTCACATCTTCTACAGGGATCCCCACAGAGTTGGTCAATATACTCATCTTCATTGTCATTGTTATCACCAGTGGGTGTCATCCAAGGCATGTAGATTAGAATACAGTTTTTATAATGTGTTAGGCTGATGCCCACAGGGGTTCATGCATATTTATGAAGGTTTCCACCCCTTTTCCTCATTTGAACTTCCATCTCCCACTACCTTTTGGAATAGCCTATGAAAAATGGGACCGTTTGTTAATTTTCCTTATTCTATTAATATTTACATTACTGAGTCACCATAACTTGCGGCTAGCACACTGAAATGGCTTCAAAATCCAAAAAAATATTATAACCAGCTTTCACCAGTTCATTACAATATATATTTCCTAAATAGCAGAAAGTTTAGCAGCAATGGAACAATCTTATGATACCTTGTGATGTAGGGTCATTGCTATCTTGTGACAAATTTTGATCTAGGTCACTTACTGGTTAGTTGCTTTATGTCAAGTGTGTCTTTAGTCCTGAGGCCTTGTTTGGCTAAGCTAAATATCTTACAGGCCTGAGGGCTGTAGGCCATGTTACAACATTAATTCTTTTATTTCCCCTTTATATCCTGAATATATGTGATCTCTTTTTATGCTTGGGTATACCTGCTGAGAAGCTTAGCCACCTGTCAGCTGCTGGGCAGGGAGTGGATACTGGGATTCCCAAAATGCTGCTATCAATGGAACTTGCTCAGGGGTGATGCATCTTTTAGTATTGGCTTTTAGCTAGTAAGCGTCTGAAAACTGAAGCCCTCCTCTCTAGGCTGCTGGAAGAGAAAAGGCGTATGCTCTTGCTTTCCCTTCACCGGTGGAGCTACTGATTGGGGATTGGGAGGCCACTGTTCTGCTCCAACCCCAGCTTTCTGGTTGTAAGTAGCATGAGAAGCGTAGCAGATGGTCTAAGCTATGCTCCAACTTTCCCCAGCCTCTGTTTTGAGTTGACCCTCCCATCCAGTAGGCTTCCCAAGCAACATCAGTGAAAGTGAACTTTTCAGTGTCCCTACTGACCATATGGATTTGAAGTGCAGATAGTCTTGTCTTATCTGTCAGGTAAGCTAAGAGCAGGAGTTAAGGTTCTCCACCAGGAAAAACATATTGCTCACTACTGGTGAGTGAATGTTCAAACACTACACACATCAGAACCTCTCCTCACTATTTTACACCAGTCCTTGGGGAAACCCGCTGCAAATATGAAGTAGTGACAAAATACCATGCAATAAATTAAGGATATGCATCACAAATGTAATTGACAGTTGTCAAACTGAAGTGTTCTTAGTACTTATGAGGTCTCAGCCCAATGGACTCTACTAATACCACGTACTAAATCTTTAAGAAGTGGAGCGAGACCTCTAGGTTTTTCTTTGAATTATGCAATCTGTAAACTAGCAAAAATGCAAGGTTCTACTGTATAAGTTAACTGGAGAGGTGTCCCTTAGAACAAACCTCTTGACAATTTTTGTAATTAAAGTGAGTTAGTGACAGTGCCAGAAAACACCAATGTTTTTTGGTATTTATCCAGTGTCAAATACCATGACACAGAAACTGCAGTCTTTCCTTAGTCATTGAGCTACAGTTTGCATTCAAAATGATGCTTAGACAAGGCCTGGGTAACCAGATAGGCCTTGCATCATGCCCTGCAAGTTAGCAAAATCAAGCCCTGGCAAACCCATGTGGAAGAATTTCAATAGAGCAGAAGACAATTGTTTCAGTCTAGGAGCAAAATGCTGTTAGCTGAGGTGGTGGTTAACAAAGTGGTAACTCTCTACATGTAACAAACAATGCTTAGAACAACCCAGGCCGCAAACTTGTTACAAATGTTAAGGTGCAGGATGGACAGGATCTCTATCTTTAAGTTTAGTAGAAATAAGACTGAATTGCTCCCCAAAGCCGATAAGAAGCCAGTGCAACATACAGAACACAGATGTACTGTGCTCAACATAACTAGCACTCTGAGAAAAGGGGTGATGTTTGAATGATGACGATAATAGTATATTTTTGAAAGAAGACTACCATCTTGTGACCAAGCGAGGAGGAGTTCCTGGCCACTACTACTACTTACTTTCTCTCTGAAATTTGGGTATAGTTATATAATTTAAAGAAAAAAACCCAAGCAAACATTGTTCTCTCCAAAGACAACTACCTGCTCTTTCTCAATGTTGACTGATCAGAGCGCATCTGCCTGTTCATCAAACTTCCTACAGACCACAGCAACTATTGTCTCTGATTCTTCACTGGGTAGATCCTTCCTCTGTCTGATCATCAAAACAGAATTCTATCAATTGATTTATGAAGTGAAAAGCTTCTACATATTTCTGTACTCTAAACACAGGTTACTTATGGACAATATGTAATACAGACCAGCCCTAAATATGGCTTACGTTTGTGCTTTGAACAAGCAATTATAATTCAGTGACAAGGGAATAAAATGGACTGCTTTGCAAACCCAGAATTGCACATTAAACATTTTAACGAGGGGAGGTAAACCCTACATGCATTGTCAAGATTGCCTGGTGAAAACCATTTAAGAGATGCAAAAGTTAATCCTGCTTGTGAACCTTAACTTGGCCCTGTTAAGCACATGCTGTGTAGCACTATTTTGGTGCTGTTGCACATGTTCTCTGTGGTGATTCATCCTGCTTAACTAAAACATATCAGTGTAATATTGTGGGGAAAATATACACCATAAAACACACTATGCTGAACACATCTGTCAGCCTGAACTGCCACAGTTCCTAACTACTACTTTTAACTGAAACTCAAAACTAAAATTGCATATGATGCTTTTTGAATGGGAGGGTGGGGAGAAAAGGAAAGAGATGAGAACTTCAGCCTAAGAGGAGATCTGTGATTATGGAGAATAGAGTGCCACTTCAGCTGCAGTGACTAGGAGTCACTTCCAGAAAGGCTTTTCAGTGGGGTGGGAAAGAAGACGCTAATTGTTGTGGCTTCTCCACTGTTGAATGTGCTCACTCACTTACTGCAGTTGCATCAGCCAAGCTTTGGCCCTAGACTTGGCAATGTATTTCATTTCCTAAATATCTACATGTGTGGTGTACTTTGATCATATTGAAAATGCTTTAAAACTATGATTAAATGAATTTTTGTCTTACAGAATTGTTGAGAATGGACAAGAGAGAGTGGAAGTTGAAGAAGATGGCCAGTTAAAGTCATTAACAGTAAATGGTAAGGAGCAGCTGCTACGCTTGGATAACAAGTAATTCAACGCACGTGTTAACAGAAATTTTAAGCTATAACAAGCACCATTTGAGGAGTAACAGGAACATTTTTTTTGAAGATTTCAAACGAACTCTTTCAGTATCTGTACTTAATCTAAAGTATTTATAAACAGCTCATCGGAGCTCATGGTATTTGTCATAGACTTTTGAGTTAATTGTTGGGACCACATCAGTAGGACCATTTTTTGTCCTTAAATTGTTGTAAATTTCTGTATGCACTTTGCTTTTTATTAAACATGATCCAAGGTTAGCCGTGATCCTTCAGTAGTGCTAGGCAAAATGTACACTAACCACTAGCATGAATCTTGCTTTTCCCATTTTGTTTGAAATGTGAGCCAACTAGTAGTTTGTCTGCTGTGAAATTAACATTTCAAGGATGAACTTTTCAATAATTTCAACTTTTTTTTAATATTTAGTAGTGAAAGATGTTAATACGTTCCTAGTAATGCATTTCTGGTTTAAATAAATTAAGGATGTTTTCTAGTTGTGCATGAATGCCAACAACTTAGTAAGTTCTGACAATGTTTAAATATGTAATGTTTAAGCCTAGGAAAACAAGAAAAAGTAAAGCTGGTGAGCTGGGTCTTTTGTCAATTGCTAAATTCAAAATGAATAAATGCTGATGTTTGTGGTGCATTCTTTCATGGATGGCATTTGTAGCCTTCTTGTGTCTGTGTGATTTGGGCAAGTGGGGAACCATATTTTGCTTTTCAACACCTGCTTCCTTCAAGCTTCAGGCCAAGGGGCTTTTCTTTGCAAATGTTTTCTTCAATATGACTGAAAACATGGCTTGTAGTTTCTTTTCCAAACCTATATGTGAAGTATCTATCTATAGGGTGTTTTCCCCAGAACTGGCTGGATAACTGTCACTTTCCCCCCAATGTATACATTTCAACTTGTCCGAAAGTAATATTCTGCATTGTCTTGTAACTAAGATGTTGAACACAAGTATACAATATCTCTGAAAACACTGCATTAAAAGTCCTTTTCTTCCTATATGGGGCAACATGCCCATCTGTAGATAGACTTCCACAAAATTATCTATATCTGTCAGTAAATGAAAAGCAAACCCCAAATATCTATATTAGCAGTGTTTTCTAATGTTCTGGCATTGATGTAAAAGGAAGAGTAACTGTGATTCATAAATGTCAGCATCTTCAAAACTAAGTTGTCAAGGAAGTGAGTAACTATATAAACCTGCTATTAATGCGGTGTCTTCAGCTGCATAGACTTGAGTACCATTGGTTTACACACTTACTAACCAACATTAAAAATGCAGAAAAGTGCTTCTTACATTAATGGAATGGGGAGTGAGGCAAAGTACTAATTTGTAGATTTGTAGAAAATCTGTAGATTTTTCAAAGCTAGGCAAAAGCAATGGTTTGCAAGGGTCCTCTATGCCTGCTTTACACAGTAGATATTTATGCTCTTTCATCAGGTATTTTGTGCACTGGGTATTTATGTAGAAGTGATGCATGTGCAGTTTTATGCATGCAGCTAGCGCTGAACATCTGGCCTACTGTGAATTATTTAGCCTAGTTTAACTTCCAGATATGTTATATAACCTTATGTAAGACCTCAGTGTATGGTTTTGAAGTGATCAGTTAATCCTTTCCAGAGAATACGGTCTGTGATGTTACACTAATGAATGTCTGAGAATTAAAGTTCAGGAAGTAGATGGAAAAAATTGGCAAACTATTCTTCAGGATAACTGATTCAACTTAAACCAAGAACAGATAACCTAACAAATTGTATTAATTGTTGGTGACTGCAGTGAGGTTAAACACTGAGGTTACAAAATTTTAAAATTTTCTCCCCCTCAATTTTATAGTCAAACAATTAAAGAGGGTAGGAGAAGGAATGAAATATAAAAGTTATACTTTAAGGTTGGGAGATCAAAAGGTATGTAAGTTTTGAGCTTCTATGACAAGGTCTTGGCATATACTTTAAAAATGTAATCTAGCAACTCTACATTTTCCTTGTCAGTTTTCCTCTCTTGCACTTGTTGCCCAAAAGATGACTAAACAGAAAAACAAGAAGTTACTTAATGGTTTGAAATACATTTGTAATTAGGTCTGAAAATGTTAGCCACAACACACACCCCCCTTCTACTGGCATGACTTCAGTGTGTTATAACTCCTACCTATGAAATACATGTGGCTCTTCATTTAGCTGTTTGGCATAAGCTGAGTTGTAAATTGCATAGTGAGAGCTTAACATGGTGACTTCACTTACGACCCAGTCTGGATGGTGCTTTCTCTGCCTTCAGATTTCCATAGTTGATGTTTTCAGTGGTAGGCTCCGTGCGGTTATGAAACATGGCAACATTGCACTCCTCAAGTAAAAAGAGAATACTACCCCCACAAAAGCTGGCCAGTTGGTCCAATCACTCTAATTAGTCAATCGGTAAAAGACCTGCACAGTAGTTAAAAAATAAAAACCTACACACAGTCATCTGAGGGAGTTGACCCTTGAACCAAATAACTGTTTTTGATTTGGTCCCGGCTCTATTACTTGACTGGCAATCCCACTTCCATGTATAGTGGTGTAAAGACTTTAAGGCTCCACATTGTTTCAACATGCAGAGTGCCGTTTCAGAATAAAGTCATACTCCTCACTCTTTAATTGTCACTTGCTGTTCATTCTGGATATAAAAATCAAATCCTGACCTCCACCCCTTCCTCCCCCATATAGATCCATTGTGCACCTGCGACACAAGGGTATAAGTTAGGCTTCTGTGCCTGAGACCCTATGACTGCATGTCTCTGGTAGCCTTACTGTGTTAGAATTGTCTCGCTACTGTAATACAGAAATACATGACTATTTTGTGCTCTGTTGAAAACCCACTTTTATTAGAGTGCATTTAAGAACTTTGCATCACTTTTCTTACTTATACATTCTTTTCATGCAAGACCTGCTCCTTAGGAGTGAAGGGTTACTTCGGGCACCAAATTTAAAGCCTCATTAGCTTTCCCTTCCGCATGGCCAATAGAAAAATTTCTAGTAACTGGTAAACTTTTTCAGTTCCAGCAAATATCTGTACAATGCTTTATCAAATATGTAGAGTAAAATGGGACTAAATGGAAACTTGTCCTCTTAAAGCTTTTTGCCTAAAAGTAAGAAATTTCGTGCAGATGGAGAATAAAATGCTAAATATTGGACATCTGAAAAAGCAGGGCAGGACATATACTAAGATTAAAAAAAAAAAGCTTCCTTCAGATTTAGAAAAATTAGAGGTGGTTTCTAGGACTACTATCCTTTCTGTGATCTGGACTTTCATACTTTTCAGTGTATCGGTAGCATATAGTATTCTACTAATGCTTTTATTTGGTGAAACATCTCAGCCCCTTCTGTGCAAAACCTAGATAATTCTTCTTTACAGGGCAATAATTTAAGTACTGCATGTTATACTATATAATATGTGGGGGGTTGGATTATCCAGCTTTCAGTAGGACACAGTCACAAACTGCTTCATAAACTAATGATTTTGGTTTTGTCTGAATGTATTTAGGTGGCAACATACTATTTTGTTAATCTTTGAAATGTGTTTACTGAGGTAGTCAGTCTTAATTTGTAATCCATAAGGAATCTAAAACACACTGAGCTATATGGTGTAAATGACACATCTCTGCACATATGTTGTATAACATAGTGTGTGGGCTGCAGTTATAACTCTGAATTGAATTGTTTTGTCTAGTCAATAGATGAAATATCATTTTACCATGGGATTGATGTCTAGCATGTTTCAGAAAAACTTGTCCCTGCTGCAGTTTGTCGTGTCCTACAGTAACAATAAATTGTCACTGTTTGCAAAGCTACTGACATGAAACTTTAACTTCATAAAATTCAATCAAAAGTAAAGTCAGTAATAGCTTGACACCTTCCTGTCTGTGTTCATGCTCATATTCGACTTTCCTATTTGTGTCTGCCTGGCTAAGCACAGTGGGTTTTATGTAAAAGTGATGCTTCTTAGTGTTTGTGTATAGTTGTGCTTCTGTGTGTGGTATTGTCTGTGGGAAGCAGCTTTGGTCAAGCAGGTTTGGAGACTTGAGTCTCTAAGTCTGCCTGTGTCCTGTTGTCATAGTGAGTGGATTCACATCTCTGCTTCAGTTTTTTCATCAACGTAGGCATAATACCACTTTCAAGACTAATCCAAGTAAAATGGTTATACCAGGGTTGTATTACGCTTGTAGTTAAGGTTTATTTTAAAATATAGGATGGCATTTTCAAAAGCACTCAGCACTGGCCTAGCTATGCTTCCATTGACGGTGGTAAAACTTCCACTTAAATGGAAGAATAATTACCCAGATTGCTCAAATAAATTGGTTAGTCTTAAGGTGCCACAAGTACTCCTTTTCTTTTTACCCAGATTGAGTATTGGGAAGACACACCTCTTGCATCAATGCTTAGCACTGCTGCTTTAATAATAATAATAAAAAATAATAAAAAAATTGCACAATATGGATGCACTATAGGTATTAGTTATCCTGCCAGCCAGCTGCAACCCTAACTTTAAGGCTTATCCCTTTTTAAGGGAAAAACAGTTGAATCTACCCATTCTGTCCAAGACTTGTTTACTTCGGAACTGAATTGTGACAAAAATTCACTTCCTAGACTACCAACCATATAGCTTCCTTCTTATCCCTGGGTTTGAAGTGACTACAAGTAAAAGGTTTTCACCCCCTCATTCAGTTCTCTTGGCTCACCCAAATCCTTCAAATAATATTAAGCAACTTGAGAAAATGGGTTTCTCTTAAAGATTACTTGCAAATAGGGACTTGTATTGCTTTATTGCTAAGACCCAGAAAGATCTTAGACTTTGGACTGTTAAGGCCTGTACAGTGCACATGCATTATGTGAGGTTGTCCACATAAGATAAATTATATCTTCAGGCTTCTAATTACAGTGGGATTTATTGTTTGTTCTGAACTTGGATTTAGTAAAACTCTCCCATTTGTAATAAAAGGGAATGACAGATCAAATTGCCTCAATGCACTTCTTTTGAGTTTGGCACCTTTTTACAGTTGCTTTGCTCTGTTATCTGCCTTCCCTATACAAAGGGAATATTTCTGCCTTCTCTGCTGTGCTATTTTTATTATATTTAGGGCTTGTCTACATTACTGGCTGGATCGATAGGCAGCGATTGATCCAGCGGGGGTCGATTATCATGTCTAGTGTAGATGCAATAAATCAATCGTTCTAGTGTTGACTCTGGTACTCCACCTCAAAGAGGAGTGCAAGGGGAATCGACAGGAGACGCTGTCCCGTCGAGACACTGTGGTAAGTAGATTTAATTACGTCAACTTCAGTGATGTTTTCACGTAGCTGAAGTCGCATAACTTATATTGATCCCTCTTCCCACCACCCCCCTCCCCAGTGTAGACCAGCCCTTAGAATGCGGTAGTGCTCAAAATGTGCTTCTGGTTTCCTCACACAGAGGAAGACTCTGTCCCATTCCTGAGGCAGTACCAGTCTAAAAAGGCAAGGGCTGGTGGGTGGGAGTGCAGAGAGACAGCTCATCCAAAGGATGGACAAAATGGACAAAGATAAATAGAAGATTTAGGATTAGTCTACACCAGCAACTTATATCAGTATAACTATGTCGCTTAGGGATGGGGAAAGTCCATTGAGAGGTCAATATAACTGCATCGAACTGCCAGCGTAGACAGCACTGTGATGGAGGGCTTCTTCCTTTTGCCCTAGCTACCACCTCTCGGGAAGGTGGATTACCTGTGCCAATGTGAGAAGCTTTCCTGTCAGCAAAGCTAGTGTCTTCACTGTGGCAATGTCTCGACTACAAAATTGTCTGCCTAAGTTTTATGTCAGCATACAGCCATTGTAGTTAGTACATTGCTTGTGCATGTGCACGCTTTGCTCTTTGGTGGTGGTACGCGTCCTCACCAGGAGTGCTTGTATTGATGTGCAGTACACCTGTGGGTAGGTATCTGACTGTAAATCACTACTGTCCAGTGCAGGATGTTTTGGGAAGTTTTTGCAATGCCTGATGGGGCCAAAATGAGTCACATAGGGATGACTGGGAGCATGGGGTCCACAGTGTTCTCCATCCTGTAATTCTATCTGTATACCACAGTATTTTTGCACCTTTTCAAAATCTGCACAAACCTTGCTGTCTGCTATATCTGACAGAAGCTCGGAGCCTGCACAGCTCTGCACTATTGTCATGAGCATTGCAAGCGCAGGGCATGCAATCTTGCAGTATTTGCAGAGCTGCACGAGGAGCCATGGGGAACATGATGATTCACTGGAGATTCTTTCTACATACCGTAGTAATCTAAACAATCCAAGGTTTGTTGGTGGCATTCATGGAGCAGCTAGAGATGGTAGAGCACTGCATCTGTGCCCAAGAAAGAAGCACAGACTGGTGGGAGCACGTTGTCATGCAGGTTTGGGATGACAAGCAGTGGCTGCAGAACTTTCGAATGGACAAGGCCACATTTCTGGATCTGTGTGCTGAACTTGCTCCAGCTCAAGGACAACAAAATCAGCCATGCTGACAGTTGAGAAGCGAGTGGCAGTTTCTCTGTGGAAACTGAATACTGGCACAGTTTTCCACAGGCAGTGATGATTTTAGCTGATATCTCACTCCTGAGGGTAACACAGGCTGCTGTTGGCATCCCAATGACACCTGTGACTGTGTGCTGCTAGCCTGTGTCCTGCAATAGTGCCTGCTGAAGTAGTTTAGTGAGTGGTGTAGGAAAGTGTCCTGCTGTGGCAGAAGAAAGAAGCAACCCTCCACAGAAACCTTCGGCAGAGGATTGCAGAGTACCTCCACGAAAGTTTCATTTGAGATCTCTATGGAGGATTCATAGAACATCCTGGTGGACATAAACTGCTCTGCCTAATTCTAGAGGGGAATGAAAAGTGGATAGGAACGCTGTCTCTCTTAGCAGTTCCATTGCTGCTTCTAGCACAAGTGAAAAGGAGCAAATCAACAGATGAGCTGCTACTTTGGGAGTTCCATCCGTATAATTTCAAAGCAAACTACATACTTACCAGAGGCTCCTTGTCCTATGTCAGACTCAGTCGTGCTCTGCTGGCGGGACGGCAGTGGAAACAAAAACACATCCTGCCTCACTGCATAGCTGGATCCCCCTAGCAGCTCTCCACCAGATCAATTGTTGGCCTTGCTGGCTTTCTGGTACGCCTGCTGTAGCTCCATGGCTTTCATGCAACACTACTGCTGATCCCTCTTGTAGCCCTTCTGCATACCCCATGCAATCTGCTCAGATGTCCACATTTCTATGGCTGGATTGGCACTGTGCCTGTACAGCCTCTTCTCCCCTCAGGCCCAGGAGATCCAATATCTCCTGTGTTCTCCAGGCAGGAGCACGTCTGCAGCGTGTAGCCAGCCTGGTCAGCTGGGGAGCTACACTCAACGGGAGAACTGCCATGTGTGCTCGCCAAGCTGGAAAAGAAATTTCGTGGAGCTTTAAAGAGGAAGGGCAGCTTCCTGTCTACCTCACCCCTGGGCAGCAGTGTACACAACCGTGACCAGAGCAGTCAGTGTGGGACGTTGTGGGACAGCGCATGGAGGCCAGTGACAGTCGATGTCAGTAATGTGGTGTCTAAACTCACTGTGCTGACCTCACTGCATCAGCTTTGACTGTCTGCCAGTCAGGAAGGTTGTGTTATTAAGTCGGTGTAGCGGGACACTTGTTGGCGGGACTCAAATTTGAGGGCTTGTCTTCACTATGGGCTAAATCGGCACTGCTGCGATGGATGCAGCGAGCATAATTTTTTTTTTTTTAGTGGGTCTGGTGAAGATGTGATAAGTCAAAGGGAGTGTCTCCCACCAACAGTGTGGTGTAGACACTGCTGGAAGTCGATCTAAACGGTCAACTTAAGTTCTGTAACTTAATTAGCGTAACTTAGATAGACTTAGTGTAGACCAGGCCTAAGTGGTCACACATCCGGAGCTAGGGCGATGTGAGCTGCCTTGCATTGCCCTAACCATGCAGTGTAGACCAGGCCTGAAGCACAGTAGCTGCATCACTGCAGCTTTTTAAGAGTGGACATCTCTGTAGTTATGGATGTTGTGAACGGGAAACTGGGTTTCATATGGGATTTAAATGAGAATAGTGGCTTTGCAGCAAGGTGGATTGATTTTTAAATTGATCTAGATCATGATTAAAACAGATTTAAATCAGCTAGCAGGAAACCTGAATTTAAAGAACTGGTTTTAGTCTTTTTAGCCATTTTTAGTTTTAGTTGGTTTTAGTCATTTTGTACTTTTTCCTAAAGAGGTTCATTCTCACTGGCTGATATAACCATTAAAACATGGTGTTTTGCCACCATTCATTGTCTTTCTGTGAACCAGAAGGATTATGCTAAATTTAGTGTGAAGTATTGATATACATTTAATTATATAGCTTACACTTCTTGAGATTCTTAATTTTAATCTTTATTTTGAAAGTAGTGAATACACCTCTATCCCGATATAACGCTGTCCTCGGGAGCCAAAAAATATTACCACGTTATATGTGAAACTGTGTTACATTGAACTTGCTTTGGTCCACCAGAGCCTGCAGCCCTGCCCCCCCGGAGCGCTGCTTTACTGCATTATATCCGAATTCATGTTATATTGGGTTGTGTTATATCGGGATAGAGGTGTACTTTTCTTTTTTTCTCCAGGTCAGGATTTGTGTTGTAGTGCATTTGGGTGGAAACTGGGATTAGAGTACAAGAACAACATTTGAATTTTGTTAAATAAAACTACTTTAAATGTTTGGCAGAAAGGTCTACTCTGCCAGTCTCAGGAGGAACATTGCCAGCTTTCAGGTGCTTCTGGCAAAATGACTCTCCTCTGGGACATGTTTATTTATGGAACGACTCATGCAGGAGCATGGAAGAATTAAAATCCATCATGCTGGAAGGCCATCTGATAGCTGGGGATTCCTTGCTGGCTGCTTTGGATACATTTCATACAATCACCTGCACCATGGCCACATCAATGGAGATGTGAAGATCCTCCTGGCTCCAGTCATGGGGAATACTAAGGGGAATGCAAACCATGAGACGGACCTTCCATTTGAGGACTTGTGATCAATTCAAATACAGGTGAGGCCCTCGACTCATGAGGACTTAAGAGCCACTTCTCTGATCTTATATGCACCAGACCAAAGGAGACAGCACATCAGACTACAAACCTCCTTCAGTCAGCATCCTCTCCTTTATACTTTTACAACTCGGAGGGAATTGGAGCCACTGAAGGAGAAGCAAAGGTCCAGTGCAGATAACCCATGACCTCTTTCTTTGCTATGACTCACTTGATAGCAGGCTTCTTGCCAGAGTTCAGAGCCTGGTATAACATTTGGAGTATCTCTATCCTATTTATCGTATTTAGCAATGGCCTTTTTGGGGGGAACATGGGCTAGAATCGCTGTGGACAAGTGGGACCAAGAGATTGTCAGCAACAGGTGTATTGCATACAGTTTCTGTTTCTCTTCAGGGACCCCGTATGAGATACTGTTGAAGCAAGAAGCTAACTCTCTGCATCTTGGAGCATTTAAAGAGGTGCCCTTATGTCAGGTGCTGACAAACACCATAGCTATGCATTATGTCTATAGACAAGGAGGAGCTAGGTCATCTCTACTCTGTCAGGAGGCCATTTGGCTCTGGACTAGCTGTATCTGTCACTGGATTACACTGTTGGCCCCACATTTTACAGGTGTTCAGAACATATTAGCGGATCACTTCACACTACAGTTCTTGGGCAACCCCCAGGTGCTGACTGAGAACCCAGTGTTGTAGAGCATCATTTGCAAGTGGAGATTGCCACAGACCAGAACAAGAAATGTCATGTTCTACTGCAAAGTGGGTTCCACTCCAGGCTGTCCCTCATGCTTTTCTCATCCCTGGACACTGGGACTTATGTATGCCTTCCCGACCCGACCCACCCCCCGACCCCTCCAGTCCTCATGACTCTAAGAGTCCTGAGGAAACTGAGGCAAGATGCTGGATCAATGGTAACAGTAGTCCTGGCTTGGGCCAGGCAGTTTAGGTGTTTGAATCTGGTGGCTCAACACAGTTCTGATTACTTTGCCTGACAGTCTGAGAATGATAGCCATATCCTACACATGCAGCTTTGTTACATTTGGATGCTGGTTTGCTGATAGCCATAGAGAGAAGCAGTTCAGCTGAAGTTCAGAATATTTTTCTCCAAAGCAAAAAGTCTAGTTGAGTCATACCTTTACAGCTTGGCATCTCAGCATCTGTTTTCTCCCTTTACAGCATTCAATTCAGCAAAACTGGCTATTTACTAGACTTAAAACAATTTGCACTTTCTATTCATAGGGGTCCATCTAGCATCAATATCTGCACGTTACTTTCCTATCAGGGCCACACTATTTTTTCCCCCCCTACTCGCTAGATTCCTTAAGTGCCTTATCGGTTTTCCCCTAGTTTAGGAGCCCCCTTCGCTCTTGGGACTTCAATAGATCTTCCCTTTGAGCCCTTAGCAACCTGTTTCTTATACCATCTCAGTGAAGGATACCTTTTTAGTCATTTGATTACCTTAAAGGGTAAGGGAGAGTGAGGTGCTCAGGGACGGGTCCCCTTATATAGAGTTTTATTAGATGAGGTTTACACTCAAGCCTCATCTAAATTTTCTTCCCAAACTTATTTCAGTGTTCTGTAGGAACCAACTTATTTCCCAGTTTTCTTCCCCATGCCTCATTCAACCCCAGGAGAATATAAACTTCATACACTTTAAATTGTTTGGCAGTTCCCTTACTATCTTTTAACAGTTCCAAATCAGGAACTTGGCCTAATATGTTCATTGCCTTAGCACTATCAGCAAAGGGTCAAGCAATATTAAAAATTATCAGTGTGTTTCCAAATGTATAGGAACATGTTATGAGTTAACAGTTAGATCCATCTAGCCAGTCATTCCACTTTCAGATAGGCAGCAGAGGCTGTCTGAGCTAAAATCCCTAATTCTGAAACTTGTAAGGCAGTTCCGTGGAGCTCGGTCCACACATTTGGCACTCTTCTTTGGTAGAGGCTTCCAGATCAGATGCCTGTTCTGGCAGCGCCACCCTGAAGTCACTGTTGTAAGTATAACTCCTAGAACCCAAGAAACATAAGTGTGTGTTAGTCACCAAGAGGAATCCATGTGGACAATTTCTCAAAGAACAGAATGGCTACTTACTTTACAGGAACTGATTTTTTTTCAGCTGTGTTGTCCACATGCATTCCGTGGCCTCTCCTGCTTTTCTGCTACTATGGAGTCCTACCCCTCTAGGATTCTGTAAGTGTGAAGAAACTGAGGGATGATTGGGACTGTTCCTCCCTCTCTGCCCTAAGGGGTGTGTGTGTGTGTGTGTGGTGGGGCAAGGGGACCTCTAGAGTACAAATGCAACCCTAATGGAAAAAGATCTGATCTTGCATGCATGAGGCGCATGTGCACCAAAAGTGGAATCTATGTGGATAACACATCTTGAACCACACTTATTGTAAGGTAAGCAACCATTCCTTGTCAGTGGACAAACAAAACATTGCGGTTGTTGGTATTGCTGAAGTGGAGAAAACTCTAAATGGTGATAAGGGACCAGCGGTATACCTAGGACCTTGAAGGTAGTTGTAAGAAGTTTTCATAGAACCTGATGCCCTTGTATTCTTTGTATCTCGGCCCTCAATGGAGCACCCTGCAGCTACAGAGGGTGAAAAGATAACATTACTACTCCTGAGGTGAAGAGATCTATTGCCAAGTGGTGCTTTTGTGGTAGAAAAAGGATCATGACTGGGAGGTTGCACTTGATATATATTTATTTTAATTTGGATACTGCCTTCGTGTGTGTACGTCTTAAAGCTTTCTCTAATAAAGCTTTGAATGCTTACCTTAAGTTTTGTGCTGTTACAATTAAATAGCCTGTCCCAAATTATTTTAATCACATTTGGTAGGATTTTATATTTCTAAGATTACAGAAATATAACTTCCTTTTTCTTATATCTGTCTCTCCCAGGATTGTCTTCATGAGACTCATCTATGTAGACGCTTAATTTTGGTTTTTACCTTAGAATCATAGGACTGGAAGGGACCTCGAGAGGTCATCTTGTCCAGTCCCCTGCACTCATGGCACGACAAAGTATTATCTAGACCAGTGGTTCCCAAACTGGGGTTCTCAGAATGTTACAGGGGGTTCACCAGAAGAATTTCTCTAATGGCAGCCAGAAGCCCCTGGGCAGTGGAGGCAGCAGGTGGGACCCGGCTGCAGGGCAGACAGCTTGAGGCCCCAGGGAGAGCAGGCCCGGGCAGTTGGGGCTGGCAGCCCGAGCCCCAGCGGTCAGCAGGACCTGCAGCCCGAGCTCAGTTGACTGGGGCAGTCATCAGGGTCCAGCAGCAGGAGCCTTGCGGAGTGTGGAGGAAATTTAAACTTAAATCCCTGGAAATACTCATTTTTAGGGGGGGTTCATGAGATTTCACAATTTAGTGAAAGGGGTTCACGGACTGTTAAAGTTTGGGAACCACTGATCTAGACCATCCTTGACAGGTGTTTGGCTAACCTGCTTTTAAAAACCTCTGATGATGGAGATTTGACAGCCTCCCTATGCAATTTATTCTAGTGCTTAACCATCCTGTCAGGAAGATTTTCCTGATGTCCAACCTAAACCTCCCTTGCTGCAATTGAAGCCCATTGCTTCTTGTTCTGTCCTCAGTGGTTAAGAACAATTTTTCTCCCTCCTCCTTGTAACAGTGTTTTATGTACTTGAAAACGGTTATGTCCCCTTTTGTTTAGTCTTCTCTTTTCCAGACTAAACAAACCCAATTTTGTCAATTTTCCCTCATAGGTCATGTTTTCTAGTCCTTTAATCATTTTTGTTGCTCTTCTCTGGACTTTCTCCAATTTGTCCACATCCTTCCTGAAATGTGGCACCCAAAACTGGACAGAATACTCCAGTTGAGGCCTAATCAGCGCGGAGTAGAGCAGAAAATTTTGTTTCTTGTGTCCTGCTCACAACATTCCTGCTAATACATCCCAGAACGATCACTTTTTTTGCAACAGTGTTACACATATTTAGCTTGTGGTCTACTCTCACCCTCAGATCTTTCCACAGTGCTCCTTCCTAGGCAGTCATTCTCCATTTTGTATGTGAGCAACTGATTGTTCATTCCGAAGTGGTGTACTTTGCATTTGTCCTTATTGAATTTCATCCTATTTCCTTCAGACCATTTCTCCAGTTTGTCTAGGTCATTTTGAATTAATGCTATCCTCCAAAGCACTTGCAACCCCTCCCAGCTTGATATCGTCCGCAAACTTTATAAGTGTGTACTCTCTATGCCATTATCTAAATCATTGATAAAGATATTGAACAGAACTGAACTGAGAACTGATCCTTGCAGAACCCCACTCATTATGCCCTTCCAGCAGGACTCTGAACTACTGATAACTACTCTCTTGGAATAGTTTTCCAGTTATGCTCCCACCTTATAGTAGCTCCATCTAGGTTGCATTTCCCTCATTTGTTTGAGATGGTCGTGAGACGGTATCAAAAGCTTTATTAAAGATACAAGATATACCATATCCACCACTTCCCCCCCCTTATCCACAAGGCTTGTTATCCTGTCAAAGAAAGCTATCAGGTTGGTTTGACAAAATTTGTTATTGACAAATCCATGCTGACTGTTACTTATCTTATCGTCTAGATGTTTGCAAGTTGATTGCTTAATTATTTTCTCCATTATCTTTCCGGGTACACAAGTTAAGCTGGCTCCTCTGTAATTCCTGGGGTTGTCCTGAGTTCCCTTTTTATAGACTGGCACTATATTTGCCCTTTTCCAATCTTCTGGAATCTCTCCCATCTTCCATGACTTTTCAAAAATAATCGCTAATGGCTCAGATCTCCTCAATCAGCTCCTTGAGTATTCTAGGATGTATTTCATCAGGCCCTGGTGACTTGAAGACATCCAACTTGTCTAAGTATTTAACTTTTTTTCCCCGTTTTAGTCTCTGATCCTACCTATCTTACCACAGGGCTTTGCGCTACTTTAAAGGCTTGTTTTTAAAAACACATTCATTTAGCTAAACCAGTACAAGCTTGTGAGTAGACAAGGCCTAAGAACAATCACTCAGCCAGTCATGTACATATTTACTTATTTTTTTCTTCCAGAAAGTGTTTAACCTTAAACCTTTGAAACCACAGGAATTTTGCAGTACAATCTGAAGAAATAATTTCTGTGCAGGTTCCTCACTTTTTTGGAACAAATACTACCTTTAAAGCCTAGGGGAACACTAATACAACCTTTCTACCTTAAGTTTCTACCATAAGTTTCCTCAGACGTAGTATATTATCCACACTTCATTAATCAGATCTTTAAATTTATTCATAAGGCCTTGTCTAAACACAAGTTGTACTGCTTAACTATACTGTTATAGTTAAAGTGGTATAACTCCCATGTGTGGAAGCAGTTCTTCCAGTATAAAAGTGTGTCTACATTGCGGGAAAGAGAATACATTATACCAATTGCATTACTTAACTATGTTAACAATTTTTAGAGATTTCAATAATTTTTATCAATACGAAATGTGCATACGCTTCCCAGTGATTCAGAACTGGTGACCCAGCTTTTTAAGGACAGTTGGTCATTTTTATTTAATGCAGGTTTATTGAAATGTATCTTAGATGGTCAGAAAAAGTCAAAAATTTTTTGGCAGAAAATACCGTTTTGCCCAAATTGAAACACTTTGGGAAATGGTATCTCTTTCACAGAAATTTTGTTGGGGGTGGAGGGGGGAGAACAGGGAACAAGTTGTGAGTGTTGAAATGTCCCTTTTTTGCATTTTTGGGATGAAACAATTTGACTTCATTTTGAAACTACTTTTCTTTGATTTTTTTTAAATGTTGTGTTTTATATAATATGTTGAATATAGACTTTGTTGAAATGAGATACTTTGATAAATCTGAAATTATTTTTTTTGTTGCGTTTTCTTTCATGGTGATTTTAGAAATGTTCCGGTTTCATTTAAAACTGGAATGAAAACAAATCTTGAAATCCCCAAATTCTTGGCAAAAATTTTCATCCTCCGCACAGCTGTAGTATACATTGACGAATTCATCTTCTGTCAGTCTTTGATTGCATAACAAGCAACACTTCATCTAGAAAATGACAAGTAGTGGGGCTTGAACTAGGTTTAGAACTGGAGAGCTAAAGGTAGCTAAGCTTCTGTTAAGGTGTTAGACTCACTACTAAGTTTTTGAAATGTTACTTAAATGCTGTCTGTGTTCAGTGCTGTCCATGACTGTTAAGATCACGTTTCCAAAGCACTGCATGTTTAGAGCAGCAGGTTTGAGTTTCTTATTGACTTTGAGCCATCTTGAAAGTACTAATCAAAACGATATAATCAAGTACAGTCAACCTTTTAATGGGACTTAAAAGTTCTTAGGTGCTGTTTGTCCCTGAATCCCTTTAACATAATTTGTGGTCTTTACAATCACATTTTCTTATCTAGATGTTTCCTTTTGCAAGTATGGCTCTTTCACAAAGAAGTGAAAGAAAATGAGACTAATCAAAGTGTTGTGAAGTGCACTAAATAAACTTAGGTTTCAGAGTAACAGCCGTGTTAGTCTGTATTCGCAAAAAGAAAAGGAGGACTTGTGGCACCTTAGAGACTAACCAGTTTATTTGAGCATGAGCTTTCGTGAGCTACAGCTCACTTCATCGGTGTTTTCTAGATTACAGTAATCTTAGGTGTTTGTTACTATAAATTAAAAAATCAGATGGAAGGGTGATTATATTTAAATGTGAGGATGTTTGTTTAAGCCTTCCCATTTAAAAAAAAGTTTGCACTTTGTTTGCTACTTGAAGAGTTACTGTCTCCACATATGTGCTTTGTCCCTGGAAAGCTTATATAAGATTGCATCTATGATGGTAATATTTTATTACACTAAATCACTGTGGCTGGGTGCTCAAATGTTCAGTGTATTGTATTTTTTCCTTTCTGGACAAAATTTTCAGACCTAAAAGGTCATTTCAGAAGTATTGTTTTGTCTTACATCTCTCAGCTATGTACGTAAATAGCAGATTTTAACTGTTAAGTGATTAGCATCTGACTCCAGATCTAAGTTCATTGCTAGTTTTTCTAGGCGTGGTAAGAAAATTCCGTAAATTGCTACTGTCTTAAGTGTCAAGTATGGGCCTGTTAATGGCAAACAGCCAATTTAAGTGATTTGAAATACAATTTATATGTAGGATATAGAACACCCACGCAATGTGGGGCATAACTTTTTCAGTTTTACATTAATTATCTTGGTGTTTCTGGCTAGTCTCCTAACTTCAAAGGGACTAAAATAAACTCTTAACTTTTTTAGATTGAGATAGAAGCTTCAGATATTAACACTACTTTGTTCTTGGGCTGTAGTCTTTAATTTACCCAGTATATAAGTGGTGTATGCATAGAGAGAATTTAATTCAATCTTTTTTGGGGGTCTGCAATAATTATGCAGTATTTAACTCTGCACTAATTTTCTATTTCTGGATAGAAGATAATCCCAGGGAGGCATTCATTAATGGTGACTTTCGTCATCCATTAGTGGTAGAACTGAGGTAGGCATATACATAAAATTATAGCGCTATGTGCTGTAAAAATTTGCAATATGCACCTGCTCTGGTTGTGATAATGTGTTAACACAAGATTGTTTTAAATGTTTAGATTATGGTTAACAGCAATTCTATAACAAAACATTCTTTACAATGTTTGTTTTGATCAAGCCTTTCTTTCAGGAATGTCACCCTGATGTTAGTACCCAGGTTCTGACCTAATTCTCTGCAAACTTAGATAGGGGGAAACAACTAAACTGAGAACATTTAGTATTCTTCTTTTGTAGTACAGACTCCAGGATGTGGCAAAGAGTAACGGGCATATGCAAGATACCCAGTATTGTCAGTTTTCTCTGTTCATATTGTTTTGAATCTGCTTTAAGGTCAAAACATTGACTATATGAATCTAGTACAACTTTTTCTGTAACTCGGGCTAAAATGAGCTAGAGGACAACTTTTAGGTATGGGTCATGTAAATTAGATGCATTTCGCATTTGTAAATATACTTAAACCCCGGCACATCTTTCTGCAATTAAGAGGGATTCTAAAGTAGCATTTTTAGATGCTTCTAAAGGTCTACCAATACTAAATCAATTTTCTTACTCCTCATCCTGGTTTCCAGACAATGACAATAATTGACCTTTTTCATATGTGAATGAAGTTTCATCCAGAAATAGGACAAATCAGGAGAAATTGTGCAAAACTTTTTATTTCAAGCATAGATTCCAATTGCATATTAAATCTGACTGATACTTATTTCTCTAAGAGGGTTTAGAAAGTCCACTATAATATATTGGTGCACAACCTGTTGTATGATGTGTCCTAAAAAAATTAGTCAGTTGTGGTTATTCTGTGTGTGTGTTAAGTAACACATGTCCATTTCAATGTCTAGATTGACACAGGAATTCAATAGGAGCTGCTGGGTGTTCAGCACCTTTAAAAATTGGGCCACTTTTTCAGATACCTAAAAATAGAAATCCATTCTTGAAAATCCTGTCTACATAACTTAGGCTCTTCTAGCTCCATATTTATTTTAATATAATTTCATCACGTGGATGCCACTGTCACTTTCACCTGTCATTCAGGCATCTGGTGACCAATTCAAATGAAGAAATTGTTCCCAGTTGTACTGCTTCTCCAACCTGTTTTTTTTCTTGACAAAGCAGCCATGTCTCCTAGGTTTAGTGACCTTTGGTCTGGCCTAGACCAGAGAAATGGTATGGAACAAAAGAGGGAAACCTTAGGAAAGTGTAAGGCAAGAGAATGGAGGAGGGGACCGGATTGCCAACCTCTTGCCATTCTTTTATTGCAGGCCCAGACTACCTCCACACAAGGCTGCTGCAGCCAGTTGACCGCAGAAGCAGGATCAAAATAGGCATGTGCTCATCATGCTTCAGGGCTCCTAGTGGAGGACAGTGTTTCCCACAAACATGCAGAGAGAACCCTGAAAGGGAGGATGTTGCCCCATGTTCGCTTTCTTCTCTCTGCATGAGAACCTTATTTCAGGAGTCATCCATGGAATTAATGAAGTAAATAACCTATTCTCTCCCCACCCTCCTTGAGAGATCCTCTTTTAACACCAAAGAAGTTTGAGTATGTGCACAATCCTCGTACTCCTTGTTTAGTCCTGTCTAGGGACTTTTCTTTCTTCTCTCTCCATTCCCCCAGTTTCTCTGTCACTCTGTTCATAGTTGTTAAAGCCAGAAGGACCACTGTGGTGGTCTAGTCTGACCTGCATAACAAAGGCCATAAGACTTCCTGAATTCCTGTTTGAACTGGAATATCTTTTTTGGGGGCGGAGAATCTCAACGTGATTTAAAAAATTGCCAGTGATGGCAAATCTACAGTTCTTGGTAAAATGTTCACTTTTTCCTTCTCAATCCCTTCTTCACTTCAGCCTAGACACTGGCAATATTTATAATTGCGTAGTCCCCAGCCTCTGATCATGATCAGGTATCCCCACCCTTTCCCTACCAAGGGCTTGGATTGTAAAGCACCTTTACCCACAGGGCTCATGGAAAAACCTGGTCAGTTTAAGTAACCGCCCTTTCCCATGGGGCTCAAGACTCTACAGGTCTGCAGGATCTTTTCCCAGTGAAAAAGCCTGACACAGCTGTGCTCTAAACATCTATTTATTAGCAACACGCACAGAATACATATGTCTTATGCTTACTACTCCCAGTATACAAACTTCACCTGATGGCCAGTAAGGATCCACTCGTCTGGGGAGCAGTGCCTCTGCATGACCATGACATGCAGCAGGGACAGAATTCCAGCAGCTTGATGATGAACTGCAGTCTGGAAATGGTTCCCAAAGCACTTTGTTTTAGCTATATAATGTAAATGGAAAAACAAACCATCTCCAGATTTATTAAAGCTATCATATTATTCAATACCCCTTGGTTAAATTTTGTTACCTATCCTGTACTGGCACCTGTTTCCTCCTCCCTGCTAAAATCTTTTTTACATGTTATCTCTCCTGCCCAAATTGTAACTTATTTATGACTGCCTTTGTTTGTGCAGATGGTCAGCATAAATTCGCTGGTCAGAGCTTATCTTATCTATTTTATTGTTTGTTGGGTCTCTTTGTATCCTTAAACTTCCCAGCAGGTAGGTGTCTACTTAACAGCCCTGGGTGTTATAACTTCTGTTAGGGGCGTTCCTGAGGTGGGGGTGCCTTAGCAGCAGTGGAGCGTTTTTCTTAATTTTAGTGGTGAAATCCCGGAGTTTCACCCAAGGCTAGTCAAAGCCAGTTTAGTATGGGGGGAGCGAAGTCCCAGGCCTACAGCAGTCCTTCCCCCACAGTGTACAATCTGATGAGACGTGATGCAAGTGTGGATGGTGGGATAGGAGTGGGTGGAAAGGAATTGTGCAGTCCCTTGAATGCTGATCAAACGCAGAATCTGTACTAGTGCAGACCTTCCATAGAAAACTACATTTGTTCTTACCTGCTTTTCCGTGGCCTGGCACCACTTCTCCACCAGTTGTGTGTATCCTGGCTAGGTGTGTAGCCTAGGATAGGCAGTATAACCTAGCACATTGAAGCATTATCAGTTATTGCTCTGGGAGGAGTCTGGGTAATATGCTCATCCTGACTGGGCATTTGCTGCCAGAATGCAAGTATCAGTTCTGCTGTAGTCACGCCAGAGAAAATGATAATGGGTAAAAATTGTTTTGCATTGATCATAATAGTTGAAAGAATTAAATATCTTTTCACAAAAGAAGGAAACTGAGGGAATTAACACCACTCTGGTTCCTAAACCCCACTTGTTCCTGTTATGACTTGTGCTCAAGGTGTGCACACACAAAAAACTGCCTTCCTGGTATGTATATTATGGTAATTTATCTGTTTACAGAGCTGACATCTGAAAAATGATAGCCCTTTGTATCTCCAGATTGAGCTTTTAGCTAGCTTATTGTAGGGTGACCAGGTAGAGTGAAAAATCGGGAGGGGGGTGGGAGGGTAATAGATGCCTATATAAGAAAGCCCCGAATGTCAGGACTGTCCCTATAAAATTGGGACATCTGGTCACCCTAGTGTATTGGCGTGCGCAGAACAGTTCATTGATGCAAAAATAGTGATTAAATGCCATGGGCAACAAAAATGGATGAGAATCTTTTTTTAGCTTAAGTTGGAGATGGCTGAGAAATGAAAAAGTAGAAAGGATTTGCAGTGCTCAGTTTCAAAGGCTTTCTTTGAGGAGTTTCTGTAAATTATGACTTAAATAAAGACTATTCAGTCAGAGCTAAAGTATTGTCAAAAGTCATCTTGGGCCTATGAAATAGAGATCTGGCACTGTGGCAACGTGAAGGAGTTCATCTGCAAGACACTAGCAGCTCTTTCCTTGATGTCTCAGTATTATCAAACAGGACTCTCAAGAATTGCTTAGCTTTATTGCAGGTGTCCTTTCTGACACTTTAGCTGAGATGCTGGACAGTGTGACTGGTTCTCATTCCAACGTTTTTTATCAATTTTTAACTGTAAACCACAATAAACATATAAAACTATGACCCCAGGATTGTAGAGCTGAAAGATTTCCCACAAACTAAACACTTGCTCTTTCAAAGATATTTCTAAATTCCCTTTTAGAGAGAGATTCTGTGCTTTCCATTTTGCTCTGGAGAATCTTTGGCAGTTTTTGATTTAAGGCAAAGGATTTGGTTTGAACTTACTTGGTTCATTTCAAGTGTCTTTTGACTATCAAGCGTCACTATGAATGGCTGGACAAATCTTGTTATCGCTATTTGTTTGTTCCTTTCCACCCAATGATCAGATTAAGCTTCTGAGGCTCTGCTCATGAAAGAAACTTGGATGGAGTTAATAGAGAATCATGGCATTCTTTAATTTTCAGTTCCATAAATCGGGGGATATATAGGCATTGCTTGGCTCCGCCTGTTAGGCCTGAATATCTGTCTACCTTCGTCCAGTTCAGTTCACATGCATCAAATTTGGATCACACCTTTCAAAAAATAACCTTCTTAAAAAAACAAAAAAACTTGCTTGGAACTGGTTCTGAGTTAATTGCCTGCATAGGTTTTTTCCATTATAGAGATGCCCAGGTGTGACTCTCTGTAGGCAGTACTCCAGAATCTTGTTCAAATTAGTGTTTCCATAAGTAACTAACCCTGAGGGGCAACTGCTTGCCCTTTTTTTAACAGCATGTTGCAAATATGCTTTCCTACAAATGACCGCCATAATACAGTACAACATTATGGATACAACTATGCATATAAAAAAATCCATACACTAAACACATCTGCTTAAAGAACATCACTGTAATCTTTGATACACTTCACTAACATTAGTGTCTGACTTAAGAATTCAACTACAATGCTGCTACTTCCACTTCTGTATAAGAAAAATGTTCCGAAAAGATCTTAAGATAAATATTTTCATGGATTGCTGGCTTTACAGTAAACTCCTTTTGCTAGTCACTCTCTTAGTGTTTGAAAATCACACACTAGCAGGTAAACTTCTGTGGCAAATAAATGGATACATTAAAGAAATTTCAGTTTTTCTGTATTAGACAACATTTCTAGACCATTTCTTTGTTTAGTCAGTTTCTCCTTGTGTGTGAGGGTGAGGGAGGAGTCTTGCAGAGCAATACGGAAGAGACATTTTCATAATTAAAGAAAATATAATCAGAAAACCTTCAAAATTGAAAGAGGATTCTGAGGCACTTCTTAATCTAAAACTATTTTTCTTATGGGCTTGTCTGCACTTGGGGAATTTTTATACCAATATAGCTACTCTGGCAGAAACACCCAGTGTATGTACAGTACCAGTTTGACTTTACAGAGGTTTGAAATGAATGAGTGACACGTGCAAGCACTGAGATGTCAAATCAATGTCCTCCTGATTTCCCGATCCTTTACTCTCCATTACTGAAGAGAATACAAGCAGAATCAATGGAGATGTGGTTCTGACGCGTGGTTTCTATAGTTAATCTTGCTTTAACTGCCCCAGAGCATATTTCTATCAACCTTTTATTTTTAGGTTTCAGAGTAGCAGCCCTGTTAGTCTGTATTCGCAAAAGGAAAAGGAGTACCTGTGGCACCTTAGAGACTAACAAGTTTATTTGAGCATAAGCTTTCGTGAGCTACAGCTCACTTCGTCGGATGCATTCAGTGGAAAATACAGTTGGGAGATTTATATACATAGAGAACATGAAACAATGGGTGTTACCATACACACCTGTAACCAGAGTGATCACTTAAGGTGAGCTATTACCAGCAGGAGAGCGGAGCGGGGTCGGAGTGGGGGGGAGACACCTTTTGTAGTGATAATCAAGGTGGGCCATTTCCAGCAGTTGACAAGGTCTGAGGAACAGTGGGGGGTTGTTGGGGGGGGGGGGGGGGATAAACATGGGGAAATAGTTTTACTTTGTGTAATGACTTATCCGCTCCCAGTCTCTGTTCAAGCCTAAGTTCATTGTATCCAGTTTGCAAATTAATTCCAATTCAGCAGTCTCTTGTTGGACCTCTTCATCATCTGGACCCATGGAAAAGAAGCCCTTGAGGAATTCCACCATGATTTCAACAATTTCCATCCCACTATCAACCTCAGCCTGGCCCAGTCCACACAAGAGATCCATTTCCTGGACACTACGGTGCTAATAAGCGATGGTCACATAAACACCACCCTATACCGGCAACCTACTGACCACTGTTCCTACCTACATGCCTCCAGCTTTCATCCAGACCACACCACATGATCCATTGTCTACAGCCAAGCTCTACGATACAACCGCATTTGCTCCAACCCCTCAGACAGAGACAAACACGTACAAGATCTCTATCAAGCATTCTTACAACTACAGTACCCACCTGCTGAAGTGAAGAAACCGATTGACAGAGCCAGAAGAGTACCCAGAAGTCACCTATTGCAGAACAGGCCCAACAAAGAAAATAATAGAACGCCACTAGCAGTCACCTTCAACCCCCAACTAAAACCTCTGCAATGCATCAAGGATCTACAACCTATCCTGAAGGACAACCCATCACTCTCACAGATCTTGGGAAACAGGACAGTGCTTGCTTACAGACAGCCCCCCAACCTGAAGCAAATACTCACCAGCAACCACACAACAGAGCCACTAACCCAAGAACCTATCCTTGCAACAAAGCCCGTTGCCAACTGTGTCTACATATCTATTCAGGGAACACCATCACAGGGCCTAATAACATCAGCCACCCTATCAGAGGCTCGTTCACCTGCACATCTACCAATGTGATATATGCCATGTGCCAGCAATGCCCCTCTGCCATGTACATTGGTCAAACTGGACAGTCTCTACGTAAAAGAATAAATGGACGCAAATCAGACATCAAGAATTATAACATCCAAAAACCAGTTGGAGAACACTTCAATCTCTCTGGTCACTCGATTACAGACCTAAAAGTGGCAATACATCAACAAAAAAACTTCAAAAACAGACTCTAACGAGAGACTGCTGAATTGGAATTAATTTGCAAACTTCATACAATGAACTTAGGCTTGAACAGAGACTGGGAGCGGTTGTGTCATTACACAAAGTAAAACTATTTCCCCATGTTTATCCCCCCAACCTCCCACTGTTCCTCAGACGTTCTTGTCAACTGCTGGAAATGGCCCACCTTGATTATCACTATAAAAGGTGTCTCCTCCCCCTCCCCCCCTCACTCCCCTTCTGGTAATAGCTCACCTTAAGTGATCACTCTGGTAACTGTGTGTATGGTAACACCTATTGTTTTATGTTCTCTATGTATATAAATCTCCCCACTGTATTTTTCACTGAATGCATCTGATGAAGTGAGCTGTGTAGCTCATGAAAGCTTATGCTCAAATAAATTTGTTAGTCTCTAAGGTGCCACAAGTACTCCTTTTCTTTATTTTTAGCTGACTTAAGAATGAATTCCTGCTACTCTTTTCTCTTCCTGGCTATTAGGTGCACAATTTTTGTGTGATAATTCAAGTTTTGCTACACTGTGCAAATCTTAGTAACTTTGTTCTGCAGTTACCCCTGAAGACTTCGAAGTATTTTTCTCTTAAGTGAGATGAAAATGTCTTTCTTCCTGGTAGTTGCCTATGACAAGCTGTGGAATTAGTTTTCTTTAAGAAAGGAAATAATGTGTTCTACCCTACAAGATGCTCGAGTTAGAGGATTCGATTAGAGGAAGAGTCTACCAAGGAAACTATCCACCAGAATTGGAACACTTATGGGTCAGAAGTTCTTTACAGTTGGCTGGAGGAAGACTTTTCTTATACAAAAGTTGTATATCATACTGGTATAAACACGTTCATGTGCCGTGGTGGTGGTGGTCTTGCTTTGAAGCCTAAACATAAAATCACTTGCCTGAAAGGATGGTGGTATGTGATATTTTTTTTGTGGGGGTCCAAACAATTATTTACTTTTTTTTAAAGCAAGTGTTTTTCTATACTGGAATTAGAGAAGATGTTGATGCATGGAGATTAGAGGTTAAATTGCACTTGAAGAGAGGATGTTCAGGAGACATGAACATCTGATTTTGTAGGTGGTGGGGCTAGAATTGGTTCTCCTTAGTGACTTAAAATGGGGATTGGGAGAAATTCAAGTATGGGTTGGGTGACTCAGGAGCACATCCTCTGGGTTAGCAGGGAAATTGCATCAGATCCGATAAACCGGGAGTGAAAAGTGGGCTGTATTTTGTTCTTAAATGTGTACAATTGTTAATGCAGCATCATGATGAAAGCTCAACATAGAGATAAGGAAAGCTGAAATGACAATAGTTATTGAACTTGGAAGACTGTTAGTTTGCAATAAGCAGGGTCAATACATACAGAATTTGAAAACATGCAAGTATAATTCTTTGCTTCTCCAAGCTTTCCATAAGGTGTCAGCTGATTTAAGAGCCAATTTACTGAAATAAAAAATTAAGGCATTTGCCAGCTTACTGTGCTAGTGTTGGCAAAACAGATTACTCTAAAACCCAGTATTCATCACACTTTCGTGAAGCTAATCATAAAGTTCTTATCTAAGTTAAAGCTATCACTGGGTGCTTTTTGTTTTTAATCAAAGTTTATTTCACTACCTCTTAAGAATCTGAAAATAACTGTGCTCTAAAATCATCTCTTATAACACAAATTTCCTTTGTTGCTATCAGTTGAAAAGTAAATTTCGTAGATTACAGGCTGTCACTTTATTTATGTGGGTGGCTTTACTTAGTGCAATTGTCATTTTCTGTCTCCAAGACAGTTTTAAGTAAGACACTTTCTCTATGTTTTAACTTTAAAAACAGTCAGGCTGGTATAAATATATACCTTGATAGAAGTAGAACACCAGTTTAATCTCCTGAGTGAAAGATATTTTATAACTAATTTGAAGTCAACAGGCTTTAATCCTAGATCTGAAAATCATTGATCTGGCCCTCTCTTGGAGGGGAGGGGCGCAAAGCCAGGAGCTCTCCTCTAGGCCGGCTAAGGAATATTTTGTGTTTATGTATAGCCTTTTTGCTTCTCCTGAAGTTCTTTATTTTAATCTTACAATGTATCTGTGCAAGCGCTCTTTTGAAAGTACAGATAAAGGAAAGGAACGTGACCAAGAGTGAATCTCGATGTGAAGGAAATATACAGCAGTTGGCTCATGAAATTAGGAGACTGGCATTTGTCTTGCAGCTATTGAGTCAGTAATAGGATGCATGAGTAGTGTGGATAATGGAGAATTGTGAGAAACTATAGTTTTGAAAAGTTTGTAGAGGATGTGTAGAGATTATAGTGTCTGGCGACATTTAGTGTTTTTGAATTCTTATAGCCCTTGTGCTCCCAAACCTAAGATTTCAATTTTAGAAAATTCTTCAGCCTGCATGGTTGTAGAGGGGTATTCCTGAGCCTGCAGACCAGCAGGCTGCCTGAAATAGCTGAGAGGTGTGAACTGCATGTGGGGGTGTCACCAGGTGTCAATTCTGAAGCCTAATAACTATTTAAATGTTAGTGTCAGCTGTTTCACTGCTGGGGGAGGAAGCATGCAAGAACAGCTCAATTAATATATACATCTGCACCTCTCCTGAGTGGCATGGCATTTTAGTGTCATGTGGATGGAGTATGATTTGTTGACAGAGCCTGGGAAAGTACCACCATTTCCAGTATGACCTCTAACTAGTATAGGAGTGGTGAATCAAAGCCTGCCATGAAGAAAGTGGAAACACAGATGAGGCACTGTACTGAATTAGAGGACCTCTGTTCTGTTCATGTTAACTCAAAGTTCCTGTTTGTCCAACACATCAGTTAAATTCTGAGTGATACAGAAACAAGTATTAGCCGCAAATTGGACACAAGCGAGCTGATCAACATCCGCATGAACTACTTGAACAGTAGATCTTATCCACTGAGTTGTAAGAGACAGAAAATAAAGACTCAGAACTGTGACCTGAAATACATGTGCCATTAAATCATAAAGCAAAATGGAGGGAGGAACTCCTGTGTTTGGTGTTGCTGTTAGGCTGGTTCACTCTTTCCTGTTAGACAGCCGCAGAGGAGCAGAAAAACTCGACTAAAAATGTCCTAAAGGATTGTGTTAAACCATTCTAAAGGCTTTATTGTAGAGCGTGCAATGTTGTAGCTGCTTTGGTCGCAGCATATGAGACACAAGGTAGGCGAGATCTTTTATTGGACCAACTTCTGCTGGTGGAAGGGACAAGCTTTCAGGCTTATCAGAGTTGTTCTTCTTCAGATCTGGACAAGGTAACTAGGGTGTCCAAGCTAAATACAGGGTGGGACGGGTTAAGAATAAAGGATTCACACATACTGTAGAAGACTATTTAAAATGAAGTGGGCAATTAAGAGTGAGCAGGAAGTAAAATGTTACAAATTGTTGTAATCAACCACAAAACTGGGGTCTCAAGTCCACGTTTTTTTTAGTTTCCAGCAGAATTATGATTTTAAATTCCCAAGCTCCTCTTTTGAGGGTGTTGTGCAGGTTTCCTTTGAGGACAAGGACTGAGAGTTGGGATATGAAATGACCATTTTGTGACATGTTCTCCCACATGACGGAGTGTTTTGTCATTTGTTACTTTCGTTCTAAAGTGTAATGACTGATTTCATCCACATAGTTGTTGGGGCAGTTGATCCAGGGCAGAAAAGGTGGGGGAGTAGCACTGTATGTAAGGGAGCAGTATGACTGCTCAGAGCTCCGGTACGAAACTGCAGAAAAGCCTGAGTGTGTCTGGATTAAGTTTAGAAGTGTGAGCAACAAGAGTGATGTAGTGGTGGGAGTCTGCTATAGACCACCGGACCAGGGGGATGAGGTAGATGAGGCTTTCTTCCGGCAGCTCACGGAAGCTACTAGATCGCATGCCCTGATTCTTATGGGTGACTTTAATTTTCCTGATATCTGCTGGGAGAGCAATACAGCGGTGCATAGACAATCCAGGAAGTTTTTGGAAAGCGTAGGGGACAATTTCCTGGCGCAAGTGCTAGAGGAGCCAACTAGGGGGGGGCGCTTTTCTTGACCTGCTGCTCACAAACAGGGTAGAATTAGTGGGGGAAGCAAAAATGGATGGGAATCTGGGAGGCAGTGACCATGAGTTGGTTGAGTTCAGGATCCTGACGCAGGGAAGAAAGGTAAGCAGCAGGATACGGGCCCTGGACTTCAGGAAAGCAGACTTCGACTCCCTCAGGGAACGGATGGCCAGGATCCCCTGGGGGACTAACTTGAAGGGGAAAGGAGTCCAGGAGAGCTGGCTGTATTTCAAGGAATCCCTGTTGAGGTTACAGGGACAAACCATCCCGATGAGTCGAAAGAATAGTAAATATGGCAGGCGACCAGCTTGGCTTAATGGTGAAATCCTAGCGGATCTTAAACATAAAAAAGAAGCTTACAAGAAGTGGAAGGTTGGACATATGACCAGGGAAGAGTATAAAAATATTGCTCGGGCATGTAGGAATGATATCAGGAGGGCCAAATCGCACCTGGAGCTGCAGCTAGCCAGAGATATTAAGAGTAACAAGAAGGGTTTCTTCAGGTATGTTGGCAACAAGAAGAAAGCCAAGGAATGTGTGGGCCCCTTACTGAATGAGGGAGGCAACCTAGTGACAGAGGATGTGGAAAAAGCTAATGTACTCAATGCTTTTTTTGCCTCTGTTTTCACTAACAAGGTCAGCTCCCAGACTGCTGCGCTGGGCATCACAAAATGGGGAAGAGATGGCCAGCCCTCTGTGGAGATAGAGGTGGTTAGGGACTATTTAGAAAAGCTGGACGTGCACAAGTCCATGGGGCCGGACGAGTTGCATCCGAGAGTGCTGAAGGAATTGGTGGCTGTGATTGCAGAGCCATTGGCCATTATCTTTGAAAACTCGTGGCGAACCGGGGAAGTCCCGGATGACTGGAAAAAGGCTAATGTAGTGCCAATCTTTAAAAAAGGGAAGAAGGAGGATCCTGGGAACTACAGGCCAGTCAGCCTCACCTCAGTCCCTGGAAAAATCATGGAGCAGGTCCTCAAAGAATCAATCCTGAAGCACTTGCATGAGAGGAAAGTGATCAGGAACAGCCAGCATGGATTCACCAAGGGAAGGTCATGCCTGACTAATCTAATCACCTTTTATGATGAGATTACTGGTTCTGTGGATGAAGGGAAAGCAGTGGATGTATTGTTTCTTGACTTTAGCAAAGCTTTTGACACCGTCTCCCACAGTGTTCTTGTCAGCAAGTTAAGGAAGTATGGGCTGGATGAATGCACTATAAGGTGGGTAGAAAGCTGGCTAGATTGTCGGGCTCAACGGGTAGTGATCAATGGCTCCATGTCTAGTTGGCAGCCGGTATCAAGTGGAGTGCCCCAAGGGTCGGTCCTGGGGCCGGTTTTGTTCAATATCTTCATAAATGATCTGGAGGATGGTTTGCACTCTCAGCAAATTTGCGGATGATACTAAACTGGGAGGAGTGGTAGATATGCTGGAGGGGAGGGATAGGATACAGAAGGACCTAGACAAATTGGAGGATTGGGCCAAAAGAAATCTGATGAGGTTCAATAAGGATAAGTGCAGGGTCCTGCACTTAGGACGGAAGAACCCAATGCACAGCTACAGACTAGGGACCGAATGGCTAGGCAGCAGTTCTGCGGAAAAGGACCTAGGGGTGACAGTGGACGAGAAGCTGGATATGAGTCAGCAGTGTGCCCTTGTTGCCAAGAAGGCCAAGGGTATTTTGGGATGTATAAGTAGGGGCATAGCGAGCAGATCGAGGGATGTGATCGTTCCCCTCTATTCGACATTGGTGAGGCCTCATCTGGAGTACTGTGTCCAGTTTTGGGCCCCACACTACAAGAAGGATGTGGATAAATTGGAGAGAGTCCAGCGAAGGGCAACAAAAATGATTAGGGGACTGGAACACATGAGTTATGAGGGGAGGCTGAGGGAGCTGGGATTGTTTAGCCTGCAGAAGAGAAGAATGAGGGGGGATTTGATAGCTGCTTTCAACTACCTGAAAGGGGGTTCCAAAGAGGATGGCTCTAGACTGTTCTCAATGGTAGCAGATGACAGAACGAGGAGTAATGGTCTCAAGTTGCAGTGGGGGAGGTTTAGATTGGATATTAGGAAAAACTTTTTCACTAAGAGGGTGGTGAAACACTGGAATGCGTTACCTAGGGAGGTGGTAGAATCTCCTTCCTTAGAAGTTTTTAAGGTCAGGCTTGACAAAGCCCTGGCTGGGATGATTTAACTGGGAATTGGTCCTGCTTCGAGCAGGGGGTTGGACTAGATGACCACCTGGGGTCCCTTCCAACCCTGATATTCTATGATCCAGTGGATGAGGTACACCACACATTGTGTTAAGGATGTGTAGGACTCATGGATCTTGAAAATCCATGTTGTGGAGGGTATTAATCATAGCAATAAAGATATGTCTGACAGGGTCTGGTGCTGCTTTGAGTGGTGTCCTGGTCTGTGGGGAGTTTGTTTCTGATGATCTTGGTGCAGTTGGGGGGTTGTTTGCAGGTTTGGGAGAGGTGTCTTTCAGGATATGGTTCCCCCTCATGACTGGGTGGTCATTGTTTGATATCCTGTATAGGTTTTGGTAGAGGGTAGTAGGTGACAATTAGGGGTGTGTGTTCAATGGTGTATTTTTTCTGTATCGATGCAGGGGCTCTCAGGATACTTGGGTGGCCCGTTCCATGATGCAATCTGCTTCTCCAGTGGAGTGGCCTTGTTTAGTGAAGGAAGTTTTAAGTGTGTATAGGTGTGTATTCCAGACTTTCTTTGAGATACACTGATATTTTCATCCTCTGCACTATCAACCTTGCGCTCCTTGTTCTAGTGGAGTACCGGAGTGGACGGGAGAGTGCTCAGCAGTTGATGTATCGCGTCTATACTAGATGTGATAAATCAACATCCCCTTCCCCCACAACTGGATTGATCACTGCCCAATACCCTCTGGATCAGTGTAGACAAGCCCTTAAACTCGCACAGTGGCCTGTCAATAGAATGGTCTCTGTACTTGCTTACTGGAGACATGAGGATTTATATTGTCTCCCTCTCAATGTGCCATCTCAGAGACCTTCCTTCTTTACAAGGACAGCTAAAATAGCTTCTTTGGGGCCTATTATGACTGCTCCTACAGGAGTGACAGTTGCATGTGGTTCTCCAAGATCTAGCAAAATCATGTCACTACATTTCATAATGCAAGTTTTCGTTGCTTTTTGTGCTTACAGTAAACTTAAGAGCTGCTTGAGGGTGTCAGGCCCAAAGACTCTTCCTTTGTGAAAGCTTCAGCAGAAAAGCTTCACAGCTTTTGCCTCTGAGAGTAAACTTTGGCAGTGGAAGGGTAAATTCAGAATCATTTGCCACTCATCTGCTGGCATTTCTATGCTGTAGGCTGCACTATTTCAATGTTATCAAATGCTGTCAGATGGAAAACCCATGAGCAGTAGCCTAACACACGCTGGAGGCAAACCAAATAGGCAACCTTTATCTTATCCTGCTAACACCTGCTTACTGAGAACATTACAGGAACAGAACCTTAACTTTTACCATACTTATAGTACTGTACCATGCTAAATTAGTACCGATGTTTTTTGTACAGCTCATATCCAGCATACTGATTAACTTTCATAATATAAAGCAATAGGAACTTTATTTTAATGTGTTCTTCTGTATCTGCTCTTTTCTAAATAGTTTCTCATTCTGAAAGTGGCGTGCATGTTAACACATGTTAGGTTTAAACTACAGTGCACATTCTAGTCTTTAAGGAGCATTTGTTTGGCTGTCTGGAAAATGCTGCCTGTATTAAGGTGAACACACTATCTCAGTGGTTTTGAATCTGTGGGATTATCTTTGGGATTATCTATGGGATTATTCTGTGGTGCTGAATAAGGTGAAGAAAGGGGTGAGTTTACTGCAAAGTTAACCGGAGTACGTTGCTCAATTAGGGGAGAGGGGCAGCAAAGGGGAAAGAATGGGAATTCCCATTCCCCTCATCCCATTACAGAAAGTCAGGACTGTAGGAACAGCGTGAGCTGGCATGGGAGTAGCTGGGGATGAAATCAGAGATAAAAGGACTGAGCCCATTGCCAGCTCTCAGAGCCGGAAGGGAAGAGGATTGCTTTGATTCTGTTAAGCAAGAAACCATGAGCCCTGCCCTTTCCCAGCAATTGAACCATGCTGAAGCAATGGCCTTTCCATGACAGAAATAGAACAGTAGTGCTTGCTTCATCACTCTCCACTCCTTTTCGTTGTCCCAGATTGCCTACTGTTCTCCTCTTGACTTACTGTTTTATTCACACAACTGCCGATCTCTCCATGCCCTGTCCGTTACAAGTAACATTCCTCTAGTCACTTCCCCCACCCCCTTTGGCTCGTAAGTGGTTGTCAAAGTCCTTCTCCAATCTATAGTGTGGGTCCATTGCTGTTGGAATTCCCATGCTACTAAGGTTCCATTATTATGCCTCTAATGGGAAATCCCCAATTTACACCATCTGTTGCACATGCCGCAAGATTGGTGGAGGTGGGAGTGTTTCTGAGCAGCATTCCTACTGCATAGGTGAGGATTTAATGTGGTGTGATTCCGTGCCTGGGGTCCCCATGTCAGAACCTCAGAAGGCGGTAACCTTGAGAGAGCAGCTTTAACCACTCTAAATCCAGCTTGGACTTCATGAAGTCCCTTTCTGTGGATGAAGAAAGTGGCCCTGATAGGAATAGGTTCCTATGGCTGTGTTGTGTGGGTTAAAAGCAGGGCGGTAATTCCAAAAGGGATTGGAGAGAGACAGGGTGGGTGAAGTAATACCTTTTGTTGGGCCAACTTCTGTTGGTAGAAGGGATGGAGAGAGACAGGGCACGGCAAGCTTCTGGATACAACGTCGGTCAAGAAACAGTAAGGCCTTCTGATATCTCTACCCAGACTAATAACCATTGAGCATCAGAGAAATGCCTCGAAATGGATTAAATTGTGCACTTGCAGAGTTTTGTGTGTGAAGGGTTTTCCACTGAGCAAAGAGGGTGAACAGCATCTCCATGGAGACAGGAAGGCTTATTACATTGTTCTTGCAAGCAAACCATTATTTTTGGGTTCTCTGTTCTTGAATACAATGATAGTGAATATATGCACTAAGGTGGAGTTACTTATGCCCAAAGGAAAATCCATAGTTGTGCACAGTGGTCAAAGTGACCAGTTTATCTGAGACCAGTCAAAGTTCACACTTTCATTTGTAGTTTATCAGATAAACTGCTATGTTGAAGCTATACCCTTTACAGTTTGTGGAAATGCTGCCATGAGAAATGGTGCAGACTTAGCAGCTGCTCTAACATTCCATGGATAGCTTCTGAGTGATTTCAGGCCCTTTTGGCTAAGAAGCTATAACTGCATTTTTAGCAGTAGATTTTAAAATGTCTGTTTATTTCATATGAATCTATCAAATTTCAAGCATCTTTTTTAAGACACGTTCATTGCCCGCCTAACACAGAGCTACATTTTTCTAAAAAGATTTAATGAAAACTTAGCTTCTGTTGAGCATAGCAAAAATCTGCAGAGCACGTACTTAAGTGAATTTTATAACTCTTCATCTTGAACTTTGCTGCAGTATTAGCATTTCCTGGAATTTAAAAAACAAACATAGCAATTATTAATCAAAAGAACTTGTGCAATATAGTCTGCAGTAGCATACCCTGAGCACAGACTTTTCCATTTCTCTATTTGAAGTATTATGCTCAAAACTTAAAGTGGCCTCTGAATTCTTTTTTGGGGGTGGGGGGATGGGTTCACTTTGAGTTCCAAATTTTAGAAAAAGCTGGGGTCTGCTCTTTTTTCCAGAACTGAGGATCTTGTAACTCCAGTTGAAGTTGATGGAACCTGTGGGTGTGCACCAACTCTGAGAATTTGGTCTAAATTCAGCACCCAAAATCAGAAATTTTAAAAGTTGGCCTTGATACTGTTTTGTGTCTCCGAGTTTCAGGATATCTCTAATGTTCACATGGTCTGCTTTCTACTTGTGCCTTCATCTGCTAAATATATATGTTTTAAAGTGGCTTTCAAGCGGGGAACAGGAGAACCAATTTATCCACTTGGGTTTTTCTGTATACGGTAATCTAGGACTACTTTGGTAACTTTTTCATTGAATAAGTTGTCTGCTCTAAGGGGCTGTTGTAATCAGATTTATCTGAAATAACTTAACTTTTTTTTACGTGTGCTGATTTCAGATTGGGTCGGAAGATGTTTGAACAAATAAATCTTAGTGCATCCAAGGGTATTATACTGCTAAAGCTCTGTCCTGTCTCAGAGCAACTGTGTGTGCTCCCCATCTAAGAGAAGAAGCTGCACTTGAGTCCATTGTGTGCCTCCTCATTCATGGCAATATCCAGAAAGTACAATTTTTATCCTTAGGAAGAGGTGAATGAAAACTAACATTTCTAGGGCAACACTAAGCCCCATAGTGTTTCATTGAGCTTATTGATTCCTAGAACTGCTCTCATTGGGTGGCATCTTGTGCTTAGTGACCTTGAGTCAATCAGGGCTCAAGGGTTGTAGATCCACCACATTACATCTTGTGTACTCCTAATTATTTTTGATCAGTTCACTTAAGTGTCAACAGAATGGCAGAATCTCCTATTAACCAAGGGATGTCTTTAAACTATTTAATGAAGATGTTAATTGCTGCAAAAAATCCCACTGTTAACTGAATATAAAGAGCCGCGGACAGCACTTTGGAAAGCTTTATAGTTCAGATTGTGTTTTATTTTTTATTTTTTTTGGCAAAATGAGCTTTATTCCTTTAGGAGTTTATCTGCTCTTTCATTTGTAGCCCTAATGTTCACAGCAGTTGCTGTGAAGTCATGGACTCTTGATCTCCTCATCAGGAGCAGAGGCACTAATGAGTGGGGTATGTCTACACTGCAGCTGTGCCTCTGTACTGTTAAAAATCAAGGACACAACTAGATGAGCAAAGCTGGTAGTCTTTTACAAAGTCTTATTGGTCATTCATCCCCACTGGTACAAGTGAAGTCTCCAGGGGGCAATGCTTGAATAAATAGTTCCAGTTTTGACCCCATCTCTACAAACAAATAGAAGCAGAATTGTTTCTACACGGTTTTCTTTTTAATGTGTCATGTTGTATCAGCAGCTCTTGAGGAACATTAATATATGTTAAACAAAGGTGCTTAAATATTCTGGGCACCACTAGAAGAACCTAGGTAAGGTCGAGGGGAAAAATTAATCTTTTAATTTTAAGACGCTTTTATGACACTTCGTAATTTCTGAGCCTCAGCATAACTTTAGTTGTGAATTAGTGCATTATGTCTCCATGTGTCATAATGTGACCCTATTCTTAACAGTACTCCCAATAAGGGTATGTACTTTCACATACTCAAAAAAAATAAATTTTTCTTCCATTGGGCTGTGCATAGGCCAGTTTGTACTATTGTTGCTCAAGACAGGATATTACACTACTGGTAATGTAAGAAAATAACAAGCATTCTCTAACCCTTCCCTACTGGAACAAACTCCTCTTTCAACTTAGATAATTTTACGGTGTCATTATTTCCTACTGAGAAGGAAATAAATGGTGCAATGTCTTCTAGGCTTCCCCGCCAATGTAGGTGTTGCATATTTACATCACTTTGTACCAGTAAAGTTGTGCTTTCAAGGCCAGTCATGCTTAGCCAGTGCCCATACTAATCTTGCCTTCTTAAAATGTAGCTATGTAGAGGAGAATTTAACCTCCCTTTAAAAGGCTTATAATGGATGTTGTGTGAACATTCAAATGTTCATTGGAGCTGCGGAGAGCTTGCAACTAGGAAATGAGACTATATAATTCTGTATAACTTACCTGTGGTTGTAATATATAGTCGTTCTCTGTTTGAATATGGCTACTAAATGAGGGCTAGTTCTAAACTGCAATCCACAGGGCAAAGAAAATTTAAATAAAATAATTGCCACTTCCATATCCCCTTCTGTCTAAGGACCTTAACATGCGTTGTGAAGATAAACTTAATTTCACAATATGCACATGAGGTAAGCAAGTATCACTATCCCCCTTTTACAATGGGAAACTGAGGCACAGAGTAAGTGACTTGTCCAGAATGACACGGGGAAAACCTGTGGCAGAGCCAAGCCCAGGTTTCATGCCTCCCAGTCCTGTGCCTTAACCAAAATTATTCTACCTTGGCTTCTAAATGAAGGTCTGTTAAAATAACTGTTTGCAAACCTCTTAATGCAGAAGAGACTAAAATGCAATAATCACTCACTTTTTAGTGAAGTACTCAGGAAAACTTATATTCTTGCTCTCCAAAAACCTTACTCTTATGAATATGATTTTTTAAATGAACTACGTGAAGGTACGGAATTACTAATGCACTGTGCCCCACCTGCGTACAATATTACCTACCATATAGAACTGCTGGTTACCAAGTACTTTTTCTTTCACTTCAAGAAAATTACAAGGGAAGAGGGGGTTTTCCAGGAGCAAATGAAGGCTTGTGCCTGGGTGGCATCCCCACTGAAAGTGTTCATTTAGTGAAAGAGTCTGTTTTAAATGTGTAGTACCTACTGGATGCAAACACCGTTTTTATTAAATGAAAGGCTTTACAGCTATCTTTTACTTTGACAGATGTGAGTTTTCCCTTTGATATGCAATATTGCCCTCTGCTGGTTAATGATAGCTTAAATGAACTTAAGGCTTTTTCCCTTCTAGAACACAGCACCTTGATCTAACAAATTAGAAGACCATATTCTGCCAAATGAGTATATTCACCTGCCTGCAACAGAAGGCAGAATTTGGCCCTAATTAGATTAGTTTTAAATACATTCTATCGTGGCTCTGATTTTTCAGATATGTGAAGCACCAGGAGCCTTGTTCTAGTTGTAGAAGTTTGGTGCTTCTAAATATAAATCCCAGCCTGTATAGCCTTAAACTGTGAAAGTATTTTGACTAGGGGGTAGCAAATAATGAGTAATTGATTCCAAGGGTCTAAATATTTCACGTTTACTGATAAACATACCCTCCCCCCAAAATCGGTTTTCACAAAATAAACATGCATGTTTAATCTTCTGATAGTATTTAGTAGACTGAGGATCTAAGATATAATCAGTTTTCAGATTACCCTTTCCCACAACAACACAGATACTGTGGCTCTCATTTATTCAGTACAAACATTGCAGCTGACAAATAACTTCTGAATGTTTGTGAAAACACTCGTGTGTGTGTGTGTGTGTGTATATGTGTGTGTGTGTGTATATATATATATACACACACACAAATATATTGATTTTTTAAATGTTCTGCAATGGCTGTTTTTATACAGTACTTTTATTGTATTGTATTCACCACTTGTCTGAATTTTTACAGATAAAATAAAGATCCACAACTGCAAAAAATGAAGTAGGTAGAAAAGAATACAGCATGCACATGCAAAGTAAGCTTTAATCTGTTTTGGTATACTATGGAAAACAAATACAAAACTTAAGTAATCAACTGGAGTACAGACACAGTCATCAATACAATATTTGGTGCACTGTACACTTAGTAGTATTGCGTATAGCTAATTGTGAGGAGCATCAAATGCTTCCAGATGTCATAAATCTAGGAACGGAAAAATGTGTTTTTTCTCAATGTATAGTGGAGTGAAATGTATAGTCCAGAGGTTCAGAGGAAGATAAGCTAAATCCTTTTGTATTGGAAATAGGGAACACAGAAGTTTGTGGAGATCCTTAGTTTGTGTGGTTGGGTGGGGAGGGGAGGGAAGGGGAGTGGTGGTGTTTGTAGCTTAATGAGACCGCTAACTGTATATTTTACTTTTTTAATTAGAGTAAATATTTCACATCAGTAGTATTTGTTCTTTAGCAGTTTTAAGTCAGTATTTATGTGATGTCTGTGGTGTGCAGTTACTTAACATTGTGTCCTTCAGCATCGTTACACTAGGCAGTATGTAAGAAAATGCAATTTCTTGCAATAAAGCACTCACTAAACTAGGTTTAAGATTAGTTTCTAAAGGGGTGTAGCTCCTTTGTTGGAGGGAATGTATGAGACACTAATCAAAATTCCTTGAGGAAACCTTAAATCCAGGATAGTAAGCAGGGCTTATTTATAAGTTTTTATTTCCAGAACAGGTGCTGTTTTGCTGCATTCCATATCTGAGCTGTACTCTGTTTTAGTGTGGATTGCCATCCCCTTCTAGGCAAGAGAGAGGCTTGAGCTAGTTTGGAAACATCCCTTACCGGCTTTGCTCTTTGCTGACAATGCCTAAGTATCTCATATTGTTTTTCCACAGCAACGCTAAGCCTTTTTGTGCTTCAGCTGCAGCTGCATCACTCCGATAAGCCCCAGACAGGTTGAAACCTGTGTGTTGCTGACTTGATTTTGGCAGATCAGGTGTTAGGAAGCTTTCTGTGTGCAACTTTTGGTACACAGCAACTGGCATGGCTGAGAAATCAGCTGGCTTCAGTGGGCCTGTGGCAGTTTGCAGTAGCATACTCACATGCCCTTGACATGGCTATATAGTTTTCCCTAGCTCGAATAAGTACCAGAGAAATCTCCTAATGTTTTGTATCACAGTATAGCACCTAAAAGAACTAACCAAAGACCTTCAAGGGCTAGGCAGTGTTCTCTTTGAAGATGGTCCTTCCCAAATTCCTTATTCTAAATTATAAGGATAAAGAGAATTTTACAGATGGGGAATGGTGGCACAAAGTATGTGACTTGCCCAAGGTCACACAGTCTGGCACAGACATTGATTAAACCCAGATTTCCGGGATGCAAGGCTACTGTTTTAACTAAAGAGCATCCTTCAGCACTTGGTACAACTGAGGTCTAATAGGAAGAGGATCTGCCGTGGAATTCAATAGAAGCCAGAGAGTTGTAGCCTATCTCTTGCCGAGAATGTAAGTGAATTCAGTGGGAGTTGAGGGCATTTGGCATCTTTCAGAATACTTTAGTCTACTTTAAAACTTTTTTGTTCGTGTGAAATGTCATTTTATAAGCCTGGAGCCAAGAGGACTTGTTGGACTTTTCTGCTGCTTTGTTAAACGCTTTTTAGTGCTGTTGCTAGTTCCTGGAGTGAGCTGCAGTATCTGTATGACACACCCACATGCAGAAAGAAGGGAGGGTAACTGCTGGATAGGGGGTTAGGGTGTAAGAGGCTGCGCACAAAATCATGCTGAGGAGTGTGCTGCTCGGGTAGTGAGATTACAGTACTCTGAATTCTGGGTCTTTCAAACTCTTCCTTCATATTGGCTCAATAAAAGTCAAAACTCTGGAATTCTGGGTGTGACTGAGACCTAGCTGGAATAGTTCAATGAATTCAGTTTGTCCATGTTTGTGTAGCATATAGGTAGGTAATGTAATACTTACCCCAGTATTTACAATAGTGTCCATTTTCATTTCAGCTGGTAAGAAGCAGCCTTTCCTGAAAGGGGTACAAACATAAAACTCCTACAACTAATGGCTAATGCACATTTCTAATATGTGCATCTGCTTTCAGATATAAACTATAAATGTGCACCGGAGAATTTTGATGTACATCAAAGGGAGAGCTGTGTTCCTGTAGGAGGGGAGGAATCTCTTACCAAGCTTGCAGAGTAATTTGTTAGGAAATCAACTCCCTTGATCTGCCATGATAGCTTAATTGGTACATTGGACTTTTCCACTAAGTTTGATTTTCTATTCTTACCATTTTTTAAAAGGATTCCTCTTAACAGACCTGGTGTAATGAGACTGATACATGTGTAAAGTGCCTGTGCCAAGTGCCGCATAGACAGCATCTCACATGATAGCGTGGACGTGAAACCCTTCACAAGGATTCTAGTTTCTCCAGCAGGAAGCTAAAGATTTGAATTAATGTTTGTTCATCAGCTTTGATCCTGCATAGTGAAGAGCACTCTCAGCTGCTTTCCATAGCAGAGGCAGCTGAAGGTACTCTGCTCCACATGGGATCAAGGCCATTGAATTTGTTGGGTGAAGCCATACTGCCAGGGATCTTCTCTTGACAGCACAGTAAAACGTTAGGGAACAGCTTGCCAATTGCGTTCTCTTAAAGTCAATATAACAGGCACAGCCAGGTTGCACCTCCATGTGGAAATACCTGGCTATTTTTTTTACACAGCTTCTCTTTTGTGTCTCCCTCTTGCTTGTCTTTCAAATAGGGGGAGGTTTGACTATTAAATCTACGAAGGAGGCCAAGGCCTAACCAAAACATCGTACAGCATAGACAGATTAGTTCTGCCACCTCTATAATACTCCTGACTATAACTTGGTATATGTTCAAAACTGCTGGCAAGCAAGTCACTTAAATACAAGTATGATGAACATATCTGCCACTTACGTAGGATTTTAGTTGCTCCATGTGGCTGAGAGCTGAATTGTCCTATGCAAGAAGTAAAAAATTATACCCCATCTCCTCTTCCTGATCCCTAAATGTAATACTCCATATGCAACGATGAGTTTAAAAAGAAAACCATAATCGCATAATCCTTCCACCTGTAAGTATCCCAGCACTGTTTTAAAGCACACAAGAGTTGCTTAGGTAACTGGATAACAACTGACCCTGGATTACTGTTATTGCTTAATGCATACATAGTGCTTTTCTATCTTCAAAGTATTTTCCAGACATTAACTAATGCAACACACCCATCCCTATGCAGCTGATGCATGAAATAGTGTGGAAAAAACTTACAGAATGTGACATGCCAGTTTTGATGCATATAAAACGCCACATTTAATCAAATATTAAGTGATCAGGTAAAAAGTAGTAACTTTTTAATAAAAGTTAAACAAAAAAAGCTCCTTTGTCTCCTATTTACCTCCCTCTTTTCCTTCAGTATTTTTCCTAACTGTTGTTCGGGTCATCAGCTTTCTTTCCCATTATAGGTTTTAGCTTCTCTGTGCCTTTTTCCTTCTGTTCCTGTTTGAGGGTTTTTTCCTCCCTCAGTACTGTGTTCCTATCAGTGTTTTTACTGCTAATGTTGTTTTGATATGGTAGCTCCAGCAGAAGGGGCTGACTTCTCTGCTTTATTGTATTGATGTTGCCACAACTAGTGCAGCAAGGCAAATTCACTTGAACTCCCATAGTGGTATGACTTTTTCTTATGTATTTTCCTGAACTCTTCATTTTATTTCCATCATGTTTCTTCTCTTCTCAAGTGTGCGCATGCATGCTCTTTCCCCCTTTCTCTTCTATTTCCTCCCTCCTGCTGATGTTTCCTCCCACTTCTTTCTTCGGTTTCAGAGTCTCAGCTCTCCTTCCTTCCTTCCTGAGAGCCAAATTCACCCTCTTCTCATCCCTGGAGTCAGCCTAACTAGACTCTCTCCCTCTTGGCAGTAGACTTTGCTTCTCTCTGCTGCAGTGCTTACCCCTTCTGTGGAGGCCTCAATCAGAGCTGTAGTGGGATGGCTTTTTCAGCTGCAGCAGGGGAAACCAGGAAAAAGCCCTTGATCAGTACAGTGGGGCTCAGCTTGTGTGCTCTGCTGCTCGGGCTCAAGTATTTTGATTGTCCACCAGAATCTGACAGGGTGGGTCCACTGTAGTAAGATTCTGTGTGTGGAGGGGGGAAGGGGACATTCCCAGACTTTGTGCAGTAGCTCAGAGGACAGTAACATGGGCCGGTGGTAGAGAGTAATGTTATCCCTGTCTTTACCATGGAGAAACTGAGGCATGAAGAGTTTAAATGGCTTGCTCAAGGCAACAGACTGAGTCTGTCAATACCAGGGTGTAACTTAGTGTTCCTGACTTCCAGCCTGATTTCCAGTTGTTTCAGGTTAAGCTAAAGCCTTGATGTGCTTCCAGCTCATTTCTCTTGACTTGTCTGCTTTTCAGGTGTGGCAGATGAGGAAGCTCTTGCTGAGGAGTGCAGCCGTAGAGGACAACAGGCCCTACCTTTCCAGTCTACCAATATCCGCCTCCCGAAGTCCCACAAGCCTGCCACTTTACCCAAACATGCCTATCATAACGATGAGGTGGAAGAACAAGATAGAGCTCGGGTTACAAGCAGCTTGGAGACCCCTTTTTATACATCAGGTGTGCACATAAAGGTTAATGAGAAATGTATAGAAAATGACTCAGTTAGTCAAAAGAGAGAATCAAAAACCCAAGAAAGAAAGCATTGCTGTATACTGACTTAATGCTAGCTCCCCAGCGGGTAACGAATGCCAGCTTGTGGACTTTCATTCTGTACTAGCTGTGCCCCGCAATTCAGTCTAAATTCACAAATGTCCTGACTGTATAGGGCACATCCTCCAAAAGGGGTGAGTATGACCCTGTAGAAATAGCAAAAAGTAATGCTATCAAAAAATATCCATGCCTTTTGCCTTTAAAGACCAGGAAGTCCTTAACTAATCACAGTGTGCTTTCATATTTATTTAAATAAACTGCTTGGTTTTCCTTCCCCATATGAGAATAAGTCCAGACTTCAGCAACTGAGTATTGTTTCTGGAAGTAGGAATTCCTTGAGGCCTAAGTCTACAGTGCAGCTGGGAGCAAGTCTCCTGGCCCAGGTAGACTTGTACTAGCATGCTAAAAGTAGCAGTGTGACCATTGTGGCTCGGGCTCTCCAGCTCCCTGGGTCTAAGCTTGAGTGGCTAGCCTAAGTCTCCATCAGCACTGCAACATCCACACTGCTATTTTTAGTATGCTTTCATGAATGAAGCTAGCACAGGTCTGTCTACCCAGGCTGGGAGGCTGGCTCCCAGTTGTAGCATGGATATACCAAAGGTGCTTTGCATGGATTGTGCATCTTGATATCTAGTGCTGAGAACTGAGCAGCCTCCAAACGTAAATAAGGAAGCCCAACAATTGCCAGGGATACTTTTTGCCATAATTTTGACCATGTGATCCTGTCACCATCAGATTCTAGATCTGATTAGATCCCCCTGTATTCTTGCCTCCTGTAATATTTACGGCTACAATAAGTTTGGTAGCTAGGACACCAAAATCCATTTGACTACTTCAGTTTGTCTGAATAGCAAGTCCTTGGCCATGCATAGAACCTGGCCCTGCCGTCCTCGGCACAATATAAGACAAAACCCCGATTAAAATTAGCTGGAGATTTGCCTACCCAAGGTCAGCAGATTTTAGTTGCTGAAAAAGACCCTTCATTTTGGCCATGTTGAAGCAGGCCCACTGCCATAGCTTTCAACAAGAGTTTTGCCTTAAGGAGCAAATGAACTTGAATAGGGCCTAGTAGAAGAGGTGATGACTCCCTAAAAATACCCAAGACATTGGCGGAAATATTTCTATTTATGGATCCGATTTCCCTGCTCATCAACACTGATGGACCAAAAAACCTATCTTAAGTGCCTCCGCTCCTGCTGTGTCTCCACCTATGATCCTCTGCTTGTGACATTGTCTTGCATGCAGCCCAAGAGATGTCAAACACAGAATTACTTTAGATTGGGAAATCGGCAGAAATGAGTGAATGTTTGAGAAACCTCCTTTTCCTGATCCTGGCATCCTGTAGTCCCTGGGAGTTTTGCCTGCATAAGGACTGCAGAATCGGGCTTTTAACGTGTATATATGATGTAGCAAAAACTCTTCTAGGGATGAGTCTGAACCAAACCCTGGAGCTGAAGATCTGAAATGAATCTGGATTTGAATTGTGTGGCTGTCCCTGTGGCTGTGACTTCCCAAACCCTAGATCTGACCTTTGAGGGAATTCAGATTCCATTTCCTCTAACTGGAATGGGATTTGAACATTTTCTAAGCAGTATCCAAGTTTCTGACAAAACATTTGAATTTCCTTGTTGCAACCTTAACACCATTTACATAAAGTTTTTAGTTGCAAATCTCCTTACACCCCTATGTCCATTAGGCTGTAATTAAAGTTAGTCCCAAGTATATGTGCACACAGACCTAAACATGACTAATGTAACTATAGGTCACTGTCTGCTCTACAGAATCTTCTCATCTCTCATATAATCCCTTGCCACTTTTTTCATATTCATTCAACAGATGGAAGGACTTGGGGTGGGGGGGAATCCTGACTGATTAAAGTAAGTTTTTTGCCAGTGACTTCAGTGGGGTCAGGACTTCACTGTCATTCTGTAAGTATTTTACAGCTACTGCTTGTTCCCCTGGCAGACCATGATTGCCCAATAAGCTGTTTGTAGGTTTACATGATAGGATTCAAAGTTCCAAAAACACAAAAAACCTCCCACCCTTCTCCATTAAGACTTTTTGTAATTGAAGTTTAAGCCAAGAATGCATTTCTTACCGCTAGGTTATAAACCTCTGCATAATGAGCCTTTATGATAGGAAGTGGACTCTGTGTGCACCTGCTGCCCCTCACATCCTTGGTTATGCAGATGATCTCCACTCTGGCTGGGATCCCAGACATCACTGTGGCAGCTACATCAATTGCTCTCATGGAAAAATGTTAAGAAACTATCTAATGTACTATTGGCATCTTTTAGAGCTTGATCCAAAGCCCATTGAAGTCAATGAAAGTCTTACCATTGACATCAATCAGCTTTGAAATGAGGAGGAGAAGCTAGCACAATGTTGCCACCAGTGGGACACAGACCACAGTTTAAGAACCACTGCTGCAGCACAACGCCTGAGATAAGACTAAGGTAAAATAATTTAGTTAACTATTTTTGTTGAAGCCAAATAACTTCAAACAAGCTTCAAAAGTGAGATTAGATTTGTGGCCATTGTGCAAGATTGTTGCAAATTAAAAAAAAAAAAAATCCGTGATAAGTGTGGTTGGGAGAAATTAAGTGCGAGTTTCCCATTCAGTGGGACAATTTGTAACCCAAATTATGTTCTGTTTGTGTGAAAGGTGTTGGGATGGAACAAATCTGCACTCACATTTTTATCAGCTTCTTGTTGCCTTCTTATAGAAATGTGTTAACTCTCACATTACTAATGATTTTTAGTGGATAGATGGCTTAGCTGCCTTTTAGAATACAGAAATCCATGTTGAAACCACATTTACCTCACAAATATCAAATGAGCTTATTCTGGTTATAGAACTGTTTGAAGTCCAAATACTCTCCAGGTATATCAGAGTTTGAACTTTAAAAAGCTGAGTTGCCTAGTGAAGTGGTTTAAATGTTTTATTGTTAAAAATAGTGTGTAAATAATACATATAAATTAAAAGTTCTTAACTTATAAATTAATACTGCAAGGTTTGTGTTTTCCCTTTTGAGTGATAAAGTATCCTGTATTAACCTATATCTTAAACCCTAATCCATTCATTACTTAACACCCATTTTCATCTGCTGGCATTATTGAAAAGGAAACCATTTAAAAAACCTAGCTTAACTAATCTTGATCTAATTCTGGCATGGATTCCTCACGTGAGAAGTCAAGCTCCTAGAATTTACTGTATCCACAATGCAGTCTCTTTCTTTGCAAATATCATGAATTATGTTACTAAGTAGTAAAATCACCAAATAATGTTACCCCCAACTTATTACTCTCTAATTTACCAAGGTATTTCGATTCAGCTGTACAATGGATGGAAAAATGTTTGGCAAGCTGCATGAGCAGAGTTGCTGGAGGGGTTTTTTGGAGGGTGGGGGAGGGGAAGAAGGTGGGAATAGAGACCTAACCCCAGGAATCTTTGGAAGGCAGGGGTAGAGCTGAATGAATACTCCCTAACCGCTGCTAGACTGCATGTGATGTGGTAGCAGCTGCACTCCTCTGTGGGCAGAGAGTGGGAAAATTGGCCAGTGGATTTAGTCACTGGCTTGCTGCCTCCTGGCCTGGGCTCAAAGGGAGCTGTTTTCAGGCACTGCTCTCTTGTTTTCATGAGGGTGGCATCCCCTGCACAATTGTCCCCCATGGAGCGCTATGTTGAGTCCCTTGTGGGGGTAGGGCTTCCTAAGCTGCATAGCATTGCAAGCTTCTGCTTGCCCAGGGTGAGTTTAAAAAAAAAAAAAAAAAAAAAAATCTGAGTTTCTTCATTAGCAGTATCATCTTTGCAAAAGGCAGGCAAGTAGACTTTTTGTTCAGGTCATTACATTTTCATGGCAATTCTGCTAGGCTGACTATGAAAAATAGGTAACCCGTAGCTTGGTTAAGAATGTAAAGGGAAGGCCTAAATAGGTGGTTAAAGCTTTTTTGCTTAAAAGCCTGTTTAACTTAAGTGATGCTAAATTACTTCAAAGGATGAAGCTAGGTAAACTCAGCTTACAAATAAGGTGCAGCATTTGAGCAGTGAGGGTAGTGAACAATTGAAACAACTTACCGAGGGATAAAGTATATTCACTATCAGTTGAAGTCTTTGAATAAAGATTGTCTTCCTAAATAATACACTATAGCTCAACAAAGTTATTGGCTTGGTGCAAGAATTAGTGGGTGAAATTCTATGGCCTGTGTTATGTAGGGGGTTAAACACCCTCCTGGTGTTAAAATGTCTCTCTGAATCAAATCATACCTAAATTATTGTTTGTGGTATAACTTATTAGAGGTGAGGGCTTTAATGGCTCATAGGAAGGTGTGAACAAAATAAAGTAATGATAACCTTCAAATCACACCTTGTTAGCATTTGATGAGTTTGGACTTAATCAAATATATTTTAAAGCATAATAGAAAATATTTTCTTTTTATAGGCCAATCGCCTCTGCCCCTCACACAGTCATATGTCAGCCTAGGAAGCCCTATGTGCAGAACTGAGCCACTGCTGTTTCACTTCATGGGGAGATTTTGTGCAGAGGGATTCCACCCTCATGAGAGTCTGAGCAGTACTTAAATGTCTCTCTCTCTCTGGGACTAGAGGCAGTGAGCCAGTGACTGAATCCATTGGCTAACCTTCCCACCCTCTGCCCACACAGGAGAGCAGCTGCTACCATACTTCAAGCAGGCTGTAGCAGCAGCCAGGGAGCAATGCTGCCAACCTGGAGCTGAGGAAAGCGTGATTCACATCCATACCCTGCCTCCCCGAGATTCTCTGTGGTAAAGCCAAAGTAAAAAGATCAGGATGTGTTCTTTTCTGCTGACCACAATGGGTTGGGGGGCAGGAAGAGGTAAAGAAGCTGCTCTAGGGGATGCACTTTGTACTAGTTACAGGCAGTGAAACCAGCCTGCTGAGTGTATTGTTCCTTGTTGCTGGCTGCCAATCTACTTGGTATACTCTCCTCTCTGTGGGCTGAGGGGAGAGGGAATGGGGCTGCTCTCACCATCCCACAGTTCTGCTGTCTTAGCAGAGCAAAGGATTCAGCACCTCCTACTTTTGCCTCTTTTCCTCCTTCACCCCCCCCCCCCCACTTGATTCTATCAGGATGAAGAGGACCGTAGGGGAGCTGGGTAGTAGTGCTCTCTGCAGGGCACTAGTATATTTAGGTAAACACTCTGTCCATACATCACTCCTTGTTGCTTCTCAAGGGTGTGATGTGCTTTGAAGCCCTAGACTAAATACATCTATCTCATGCCTTCTAGAGATTCAGAAACATTGTGTGCTCTGAAGCCCACTTAAATGGAGGACCCAGAGCATTGGAAAGACTAAAGTAAGAGGCAGCCTTGGACGCAGTGAAGAGGCTGCCAGATTTATTGATCCCTGATGGGAATGGGGGGGGGGCGGTGTTTGAAGTCAGAAAGCTTCAGTTTTACTTCAGTAGGTTTTAAGGATAAAACTGCTTTCACAGTCTTTTGAAGTCTTCCATTAGGTGGAAGCTTTGTGGAGAAGTGGGTACAGGTGGGGCATGAAGTAGAAAGGACAGGTGAGGAGATAGTGGCATGTAACCAAGGTTTCAGGTTCTAGAAATGGGTCACAGTTTGATGGTTACATTGGCTGGACTGCTTCACCTGGCTCTGTTTGTCAGTTGACAAAAGCAAGAAAGCACCAAGTTAGTGGCTGCCATCTGTCTTTAAATAGGCTTTGGGAAGCTCTGACAAACCACCTTTACAGCCTCTCTATCCATGTGTAATCTCTGTGTTGCAATACCTAACCTTTAGAAAAGTACCATGGTCACTTCGGGATGTGAGAATTTTATCTCTCCTCTCTTCCCCCTTGTTCCCCCACAAAACAAACTATTTGACTGAAGAGAGACTGTAAAAACCCTGAGCCAATTTCACCAAATCTTGATTGTGTGACTTCTCATCTTGTTGGCTACTGACTGTCTCTGACTCTCCAGAGACAAATATTTTTCAAATTAATCAAATATTAACTAATGAAGCAGCAGTGTCGTCATTTCACCACGATTTGTAATCTGCCTGCCTGCTGTTAAATTCTGCTGCTTGGTCATTCAAATAACTTCATTTTCCATTGACTTTGGGGGTAATCTTGCATCCCATTGAAGATTACTAGATACACTTCAGTTGAGAAGGTCAGTGGGACTCTTTTTGTATAAGAGTTAAAGGGCTGAGCACCTTGTCTCATTAGGAGTTACTCTGCCTGTTTGGGGAAGATTCTCTGCGGTGCAAATGACCATAGCACCACTATCCGTGGAGCGACGTGGATTTATCCCAGCAGAGACTCTGGCCCACTTTGACGGGGGGAGAAGGACTTCATCACAGAAGCTTAGAAATGGAGAAGACCCATTAGTCCTGTCTTTCCAGGAATGGTCCTTATTGTAGTGTTTTGGCGGTTTAGTTTTAAATGTCACTGTTTCCCGTGAGAGATCATTCCAGAGACTAGTCAGAGATCTTGCTGTCAGTCTCAATTCCTTAGTACCCATCTATTCTAACATTTAGTGCTAGTTTTGGTCAATTATTTACGTAATGAAGCATATTGTATCCATATACAACAAGTTAACTTATATTGGATTGTCTGCATCCTGGTTAAGAGATATAGGGTTCCTTCCTATGTTTTTGAATGAGGATTTTTTTCTAAAAGCCATGTAGAATCAGTGTCGCCTGTATGTAAAAGCCCCTTCAGAATTACTGACCTTCTTTTGTGAAGGGAAAATGAGAATAAGGATGTAAATCATTAGGTTGTAATGGTTCTTTCAGAATATCATTGCTAACATAGTCATTAAACTGACTAGTTTGGAGTGGCTAATTATGCTATTGATTTTGCTTTTCTCACTAAAAGGGGAAATCTTGTGAATTCAGCCCATTGCTAACTGATTCTTTTTTATAGGAGATTCTTCGCCTGACCACCTTATTCTGCACTGTCTTCTCTCCTCTATTCTAAGAGGGCTGCTAGTGCCCTTCTGAGATAAGATCCCTCTGGTCTGTTGCATTCAGCTATAAGGCAACTCAAGGAGTTTTTACAATTGTAGGTCAAGTGCAGTTGGTGAAGGGGCTTGATTTTCAGAGTGAACTACTTTAATACATGAAGCAAAGTGTTGTTGATGGTGCTTCATTCTTAGTAGTAAGCACATGTTCAATAACCTGTGTCTAGTGGCAACATCTGTGGACATCAAGGTGGTATGGTGCGTTTGAATAGGGAAAGCTTAGTCAGTGTCTCCACAAGTTCCACTCAGAACACTGCTGTTTTTTCTCATCCTTTACATAGCAAAACTGGTTTCCTCTTTAACTTGCCCAGGCTAATAGCACATGGCAGAATATTAAATAAGGAGCACAGTTTCTTAAATCCTATGGTTACTAAGCATATATTATGAAATAATGCTGCTGTACACAGTGTAGGAGCTGAAATAATAGCCAAGGAACAAATTCACCATTGGCATAAATGGGTTCAACTCCAGCAAATTCAAAAGCTGTCTGCTGGTTCCTGAAGTGAATTTGGCCCAAAAGAATACCGTATCGTTCTGCTGACTTAAAGTTGGAAACTTTCCCTTAAGTACTGCAGTTGAGAGGTGGGCGAAACTCCCATTGATTTAAAGAGGCATTTTACTTTTAAGAGGACTTAAGGATAGAGCCCACAAGAGAGATTGTAAAGCACAATGGTTAATACTTACTTACTTAGCTCTTACTTCTGGTTTTCACATCTCCCTTAAATGCATGGGATAGTGTGACCGTGACAGTTCTAGGGGTAGGCAAGCAGGACAGTCATCCCAGGCACTAACTTCTAGGCGGTGCTGTACTGCTTCGCCTTTTTGCTCCACTCTGGCTGCCCTCTTTTTCTTGGCTGGTGGAAGTGGGGCCAAAAGATTTTCCACCCTGGCTGATACAATGGCTAGGGCCACTCTTGCAGTGTGATCACATGGCCTGATGGAGAAATCAGGGAAAAAGCATATTAGGTGCTGCAAAAACAAAGACTTCATTTGCATATGCTCCTCTGAAGTGGAGCTAGATAGTTACTTGAGTTTATAAGTAGCTTAGTCCTGATATCTAATCCTTGTTCTCTTGCACAAGGCATACAATATAAATCCACCTAGTTTAGCTGATGAAGCATGCACAGACTGATGTTCGGCATACACAGTGGGCTCCAGTAAATGTTAACATATAGCAAATCGTTCTTACTCAAGATTATTTTCTATCCTTAGAATGAGGAAGACAGTGCAAGTACTATGGTAAGTTCAAATGCTGTGAATAGGCAATAGCACTGTCTGCATATACTCTAGGTTTATTTATTTTTGTGTCCATTTTGTAAGTTCTTTATTTTTGAGGCTCTTCCTGAATGGCTTTGAAGTTTTTTGATTGTTTTTACATCTTTCCAAACTTCAAAGATACCTAAGCTTTTTTTTTCCAGCTTTGTATTAGACTTAGTGAAACTGGTAACTAAAGAAACAAACCAAATTAGACCAAGTCTTCTTGAAAGAATATCTAAACCATTCAGAGAATGTGTACATTTATAAAGGAAAAGTCAATTGAATATTATGAACTGTGTTTTACAAGCCATATCTCCTCAGGACACAAAGAAGGCAGCAAGAGGAGGAAGCAGAAGCAGAGAGAGGAACAGAAGAAGAAGAAGCCAACCAAAGGGAATCACTAAAATGGACTCCTCCGATATTCAATACCTTTACAATGATACCATATGTTGTTGTTACATTTGAGCACACTTTTTTGTGTATATTTTATTTTGATTGTATACACTCTTAGTAAGGAAGAGGACTTGTGTTTAAAACTAAAATTGCACTGTATTACCCTTTAGCAGCACAGAGTGGCTTTTTTGCCAGTCAGACTGGGGACTTCAAAGTAGGCTGATCTTGGTTAGAGGTGCATTGTGTTTGAAACTTGGAAAATCTTGCAGAATCACTTACTTCTTCCTTCCCGGCAACTAGATCTACTGTAGTCTTGTGTTTTCCTCTAGGATATAAGGGGTTGTAACAATGTCTCTTTAGGTCTACTCCTTCTGGTATCCTCAGGCCTGTTAACATATCTGAGTTAAACCTTGATCCTATTCCTATTGAAATCAATAGAAGCTTTCCCATTGACTTCGGTGAGAGTAGGACTAAGCCTTTAGAAACTAGTTTTAAGAAACAATCTAGTAATAAGTATGTAAACTTCATAATTGCATTTTACATTAACTTTTTTCTAACCTAGGCAGAAAAAATTATTTCTGTTATGATGATTTAAATATGCTGTCACATTTATGTTGCATTTTGAAGTTACATCTGGTGATTTAAGAAAGCCAGTGTGATTCTGGTCTCCTGTAAATATTCATACTGATTCATTATGCATGGTAGACTCCTGGTGAGTCACTGAGTGAAATCATTCCTTGTATTTTTCATCATTTTCAATTTCTACAAAGTCTCTCCAGACAAATTATCTAAATGTTAATTTACTTTAAATTTACCCTTGATTTCTGCAGAGTGATTTCAGATCCTGAACACGTTTTCAGGTTCCATATGATTCTAGCAAGTAATTCTTTGCAGAAATATATATCTAGAATGTCAGTCACACATGAGGAAAGTATATTTTACATCAGTTATATGGCAGGACTAAACTTTTAAGTTTGGAAACATTTTCCTCACTTTAAAAGAAATATTTGGAGTCTGGCAAGATTGCTTCCTTGCTTCCCATAATTGTTCCATGTGCATGTCACACTGCTTCTCCTAACCTTTTAACTGAGCACTAAGTAGAATCTTTCTATTGTCTTAACTACTTTCCTGCATGTTCCTTGCCAGTGGGTTGCCTTTTCTCTCTAACCTATGAATACTAGTTATCGGACATGTTTTCATTTTGTTCTTTTGTCTCTGCTCTTTTTGCTTTTATGTTGGTGATGTAACTGACTTAAACCTGGCACTGTTGGAAACCCAAATTTCCTGGAGAAATTCACTCACCTTGGTATTTACAAAATGTAGCAATGCACACGATGTAAAGAAGATGCTAAAGAGAAGTAAAATCTGCTGTTCTAGAATGACTGTTAAAATATGAGAAATCTTGGTAATCTACAATATTTGGATGGTTTAGCATATGATGCTTGCATTAGGAAAATGTAACCATATGCAGATTGTTAGGGTACTTAAATTAGGTTTATCTGAAATTTAAGATTGAGAACAGTTTTTGTTTGTCACTTAAGTACCACATAATTGTTTTGTGCGGTGTTACTAATATTTAAAAATAAAGACAATTCTCTTTATTCTTTGTCATTTTTAACTATAAAAAATAGTTGTGTTCTGACATCAGTTTGCTATACCTGTATTAAGCATCGGGTACTAAAGAAAATGAAGGCTATACATTCACAAGACGTTCAAGTACCCACAAGGATTGGTTTTTTAGCAAAGATTAACAGTATACCGTATATTTGTACATGCTACAGTGGGAACACAGTGTTAATTCTAGTTTTAGAGAGTATCATTTCCAAAGAGATTCCCTACACTTAAAATAGTTAATACTGCTAAAACTAGAAATATTGCAGAGTTCATTCTGATGGAAATGCACCTGCTGTAAGCATGGCATTCATATTAACACCACATGATTACTTTGAATTCAGCTATTCTGTGGGATTTTGAAGATTGTTCCATTTGGGGATTTTTTTTGTTTTTGGAAAAATTGCCCCACAACACACTTTGAGATTCTTTCAAATGGTGAGTACTAATGGCTTACACGTGTATGTTACAGTAACAGAAGGGTGACAAGAAGAGGTAACAATAGTTACTGCATCATTATTTAAGAAAAGTTTTCATGAGTATTTTCAAATGCTGGCTGCAGGATGGGTGGGTTGGTGGGGGTGTATGAGAGAGAGAGAGAAATTTCTTAAGAAGTTGCATGGCACGTGTGATATTCCCCTCTGGTGTTATCTGGACCGGTGATCTTCTAGGCCACTCCAATCCTTGACTCTGGGAGCCAGTCTTACCCTGCTCTGCTTTGAGAACCCCCACTCCTGGGCTGTTCATGCAAAGCCTCTGGCATGTAAGCTGCTCCCAGCTAGTTGCAAGCGAATGACACTAGCCAATATCTCCGGTCCCAGACACAATCCTAGGCACCTCCATCTTGCAGTGTCCAGTTATGCCCGCTGGATGCTGCAACCTTATGAGTTCGTCAATTTAACAAAGAAATTGACATGTACCAGGCTTTCTCCCAAGGGGGAGTCTCTGACTCGCTTCAAACCAAACACACTGCTTCAGGTAGAATAAACTGATTTATTGACTATAAAGATAGATTTTAAGTCAAAGCATAACAAGTCAGAGTGGTTACCAAAAGAAAATATAAGTACGCAGTCTAAACTCTCAACCCCATTAGACTGGGCAGCAACTAGATAAAGGAGTTTTTCTCACCCCACTGGATATTGCAGTCCTTAATATACAGGTTTGTTCCTTAAACCTAGGCCAATCTCCTGTGTTGGAGTCTTGTATTCTTCTCAGTGTCTTGGTTGCTTGCAGCATAGGTGGGGGAAGGAAAAGGGCCCAGTATGTGTCCACTCTGTCTTTTATTCCCTCAGTCCATGTGCTTGTAGGACTAGGACACAAGTCCAGGCATGTCTGGAGGGCATTGCTGAGTCTCTCCAAGCAAGGTTGAGCAATTCCTCTGGTGTGGCCTCATGCAGGTGAGCCATTGCCAGTTTACAGCATGCTTTAGTGACAACCATAAAATACAATTCTCTAACTTCATGTGCATTAATGATACACACACATGGATAGAGAATGACTTTCAGCAGATCGTAACCTTTCCCTTGATACCTTACAAGGCATGCTTTATATGTAAGATCACGTTTATATGTAAATGAGGAATATGGGGACTACAGCACGCTCCCCCGAGGTACAGAGCGTGTCAGCATGCCCTTGGTGGTTAGCTGTAAAACTGAAAGGACTGAGCTCTTGCCTATGCTTCAGCATAAATGTAGGCTCAAGTGCAGGAAAGGGGAGTGCATTTAAGTGCAAAGTAGAAAAGACTTGCTGCATCCCACAGCCCTTCCTAAACCTGGGGAGGGGTTTTCTTGCCTAGTGCTGGGCCACTGGGATTCCATGACTCCAGCCAACAATACACCCTCTGCTTCAAGGGCTGCTTGATGTTCGGTCAGTTGGGAGATTGGGCAGCACTTGATCTTAGCAGAACGGTCTCAGCAAATGTTTCTGCTACAGGGCAGGGGCATATTTCCCAAATTAACTTCCAGTGTTGGGTGATCGGTGTTGCTGCCTTCAGCTGTGCGTTCACTTGTTTGAATTGGCTGAGTGTTGTGAAGACTCATTACAGTGACTCAAATAAGTCAGTTTTATTTGGTCACCATGGAAGCCCCTACCGAGGCTCCCCTCCTTGCTTCCCTTTTGCAGGAAGAGTTTGTGACCTTTCTGTGGATTCGGAATGTACTGTGTGTTTCTAAAGATGCCACTTTCACATTTTTCTTATGGAAAAGGCTATTGTTGGAGAAGTCAGACACCTAAAGACATGCAACATATATCCCCTACCTGTAACGTAAAATGAAGATTGATCTACATTGCCTTTTTCCAAACTATTTCTTAAATTCATAACTGCTGTGACCCACCTGCCCTCCACCATGGATTTCAGGATACCTACCGCCCGATTCGAGCATGCATTTGGTCTCTGAGTCTGAGACTTGGTTAATTATTACATTTAATGCCCGGTGTTTTTCTCCCTGGCATGTTTCTACATCTCTAATTGCACTTTAATTCTCCAGTCTGATCCTCCTGAATCTGAGAAATAGATAATCTAAATGAGTATGATAGCTGCATTTCAGATCTTGGTTCCTATCATTTGATACACAATCCTCTGCAGGCAGTCTTAATCTTTTATCACATTGCTTTGTGCACAATTTAGTTTTACTTCCCATGTTTTCCTCTATATTGACTCTTTTCCCTTCTCTTTGACTCTTGCATTGGGGCAGAAAACAGAACAAACTAATAATGGCACTTTACAGTTTCCAAACAGGGTGTTGTGGGGATTAGGTAAATTGAATTATCCCCCTTTTCTGACAGATGAGTTAAACAGTTTTAAGTGATTTCTCAAGGCCATCCATGAGTCAATGTGGGAGCTCCACTCATGGCTCTTACTGGAATTCTCAGGCCACTAATCATGCTGCCTGTCAGTCTAGTTTTAGGAGTCACTGGGTAAGGAAAGGAAGCTGCCTTCACATTTCTAGATTTGGCTGCTTAAATTGGGCACCTCAGTCCCCAGCAGGGGCACAAGAGTAGGTACCTAGGTCTGAAACTGCAGCAAATTCAATTGTCCTGTGTGAGCTTAGTTCAGTTTCTCATTCTTCTTCTAACCCCTTTTCTATGAGAAATCTTTAACTTTTTAATGTCAGATTTGTAAGGTATCCCGTTGGTCATCAGTGACTTTAGCACCCTCTCCTCATTTAATATTACATCCTGAAACAATATTGAGATGAGCCAACTGCCCCCATTCCTCTCAGGGGAGCAGTGTTGACTCTGAAACCTAATCGCAAACATGTCCCTGTCCACGTTAATTATTTAACTGATCATCGTTTAAGAAGAAACTTCTTCCAGATGTGCTTATCCTGAACTGTCTCCCATACCTCTGTTGCTGCCAACAGCTTCAGCTGTCTCCATCCAACTGCCAAAACTTCTTGCTTCCCCTGTGCCAATTTCTACACTAGGACTGTGCAACTATGAAAATCTTTGCCATGTGCAAAGCTGAAAATGCTTTATTTAAAAGTATCCAAAATGACATGGACTATTGTATTGCATATATTCATCTTCCTATTTAATTCAGAAAACTGCAATAGTTTTAACTTTAAATGAGGATGCAGAATGTCTAGCCAGCCACAGTGGAGTACAAGGGAGTGGGGGTGTGGGGCCTCTTGCTGCATAGTTTAGGTCCCATGAAGTACATGGGACTTTGTGACATTTGATGGGAACAACCTGCCCTCTGTCTTGTACTCTCAAACAAGACATAGATCCTGGCTTTAGCAGCCCCTGATGAGTCACAAGTTTATCAGCTGTTTTTTGGGGTTCAATATATATTTGACATGTGCTGTACACCGACCTGAAGCATAGCTCTGCCTAGATAACATTTCTCTGATCCTTTGTTTCCTTCAGTAGAAACTCATATGTATTTTGCTAAAGAACCATGACAGAGTTCCCTTCCCAGACCTGAAGAGGAGCTCTGGATAAGCTCAAAAGCTCGTCTTTCTCACCAGCAGAAACTGGTCCAATAAAAGATATTACCTCGCCTACTTTGTCTCTACTAAAGAACATGCTCTTTATCCTTTGAAAGCAGCTGCACTCTATACTAAAGTTCTATATAACAAGAAGCAGAAATGGGCTGGATGTGGCTGTCGGGTGTGCACACTAATGTGAGTAACCTGCAGTAAAGGTGGGTTGGTTGGAACCTTTTGCATTGTCAGGGTGTTTGCTGCCCATGTCTCCAATGACAAACGGGCAGTTAGAGGCACTGAACCATGCCCCGCTGTTGTAAGCTGGGTATTGCCCCCGTGTAGGCTATTTATGTAGTGTTTCCAATGCTGTAGTTGGAATTTGAGCACAGGACCTAATAACAGCACTGACTAACAAATGCTCCACACCAATTAGAGACGGGAAGTGGAGAATGGTGTATCTAACTGGAACTACAGGGGCTCCAGGGAATTTAAGAAAGCAGACTGAAATTGTAGCATTGGCTAACGCCTCAACTCTTACAAATACTCCATGGGACTCCGTCATAACCACAAATGATCAGGAGCTTTGATTTTTCACATCTCGTACAAAAGCTGATACCCTCATTACACAATTTGCACTTCCCCCATTCCTCAAAAACACTATGTTGGGTATTCCTTCACTGCTGACTCGGAGCACCACCTACTGATTTATGAACATCACCTCCTGCAGCATCTAAAGGCTCCTTAAATGTCTCACATGTGGTATTGGCCAAGTATCTCCTTGCTCAGCTTGAGTGCTGACAGTCACAGCACAAGGCATACAAAGTAAATATTCTTTAATAGGTAATGTGAAAAATGCCAGCCTGGTTGATCCTAGGAAATAAAGGGTTATGACTATGAGAACTACCTCTGGGACTGTCAGGTGCTAATAATCCTTGGAAAGGTTACTTGTTCCTCCTTTTGGAATGTCCATTTATGCAGCTGTCTCATCAGATAGGCAATACTTGGAATGCTAACTAGCAAGCATTGCTATTGCTTCCTGAATTTCTGTTGAGCTATGGGTACAGAAATGACAGTAGTGCTGCCACTTCCAAGGAACATTAGGCCAATTTAGTAGCCTTTTTATCCAGCCTACATTGGTAGTTGTTAACTGAAGTGATCTGGCCATGCCATTCCCCTGTGTTTGTTGGCTATTGCCCCACTGGATTTCAGGGCTGCCTGCTTCACCTGGCAGCCCCCCTGGAGAGGCTGAAGGAGAAGTGGCCAGACTACAGACCTAGTTTCCTAGAAAAGCAAGGGTCTGTGGGGAAGATATGGAAAGCAGGGGGAAGGGCCAAGAGACTGAGCTTAATTTCCACTCCTGAATTGCGGAAGTATTTGTCTATTTGGCATCCAGATCCAAAAGCCAAAGGTGATTCCAAGAGCTGCAGTTTTCAGAAGGTGTTTCAGTCTGAAGTTCTGCTTCTGATCCATCTCTAGTTTAAATATAGTTTTGCCTAGCATAGCTTCAATTCTAGTGCAGACTGGCCTAATGCTCTGGGGAGGTTTCTGAATGTAACGGGGGAAAAAAAAAAAACCCACCAGATTTAATATTCCATGTTGCGGTTGTAAAATGGTGGGGTTTGACTTTTGGGTTGAAAAATGTATGAATGCACAGCTGAACCATGGCCTTTTTTTGGTGGATGACATTGGTTTTTTTTTCTTCCCCCTCAAATCAACAAGATGACGTTTTCCTCAGAACAACGCCTTTTTCCCATCATGAGTGCTTAGGAAAACATTGTTCAGCCAGTGTGTTCTGTCACATTAAGGGATGGAATGTGACTGACTCACTCGTATCATGTTCTATCTAGTATCATGTTTTATTGTGGTGCGTCAGCTGACAAAGCTGGAACAATTCAACCAACCCCAGTTATGAAACAAATATGCCAAAATGACTAGATATTTCCTATGCTACTAAGTGAATTTTTTGCTCTGCGTGGTTAGCAAGTTAAATAAAAGATTGTTTAACAATGGTCTACCTCACACACTTTTCCCATCTGCATGTGTAAAGGCCCCTCGTCAGCTAGAATTCACCTTTCTTAGGATCTGAGTCATCCAAATTAAAATGTGTCCATTTGCATGTCCGAAAGTGGCCCAGGTTGCCTCTGTTTATTAAAGGCTTGCTTTATGCCTATTCCTCTGACTAAAATGAACAGGATTTGACCCTAGGAGAAGGCACTAATCTTTACAGTGCTGTTTCAAATGTCCTACCCCACGTATGACTTCATTTGTTTTTCCTGCGTATCTTAGAATTTAAAGCCCCATTTAAAATATTAGGGTCAAATTTAGAAAATCAAAGGAGTTGCCCAAAGGGCTAAAGCTGGCTTGGTATCGTATAGTCTGGTTCGGGAAGTGGAAGAAACTCAAAGCGGGAAAGAGTTTTCTAGGCATGCTTTGCATTTACATGGCTGCTGGCCACAATGCTTAGAGAGGGTGCACACATGCTGATGCATGCCATACATACGGCTGTACAAAGTAGTGTGGCCCACTGGAGTGTCCGACTTTGGACCTGGGCTCTATTCCTGCCTCTACCCTGATATTCTGGGAGACTTTCAGCAAGATGTTTTGCCTTTGTGCAATGCAATGTATTTGCCATGATGGCATATGCAAAGAGCTGGTTACACTTGTGCATGCATTTCTTGAACATTTAAACGTGTGTGGCTAACTTGGCGAATAAGCATATGTATACCAAATTCCAGCCCAGATTATATTTTATTTTGAATGTGAGTGAATTCAGTACTAGCGCCCATGTTATTAATCCCTCGCTTTCACAAGACCAAGGCAGGTATGAAGCAAGTTTCTCCTGCTCTAGCTCTGCTACTACATCCTATTGCTGATTTTCAGCACTCCGTACTCTTCCAGCCCTAGGTTTCACTGAGGTAGAAATTGCCAATCCTGCCACATGCCCTGTGGAGTTGATAAATGAAGACATGGGGTGGGGACAATTCGATTAATTTTTGCAGCAGTTTGAACTCCCCCCTCCAGAGACGAAAAGTTCAGTCCATTAACCCATTGCGACTCCTGTCTAAGGAGAATAAGGACAGGTGGCTAAAGATCCTGAAAAATGAGGTGCTGGGGGAGGGCCTGGATAATAGAAGGGTTGACAGACCTTTCGTGGCGTGTCTCCTACGTCATTCCGTAATTCCTTTTGATTTTTGATCTCTGGTTTCCCCTTGATCAATAACATTCATCCTACTCAGTGAACAAACTTAATTTTTTGTTTTAGGAAACAAAAATGACAGTTGCTCTGACTGGCTCCTCTTACCAGTTGACACTGCCTGGCCGGAAACAACGACTCTTCCTGTTGTTCAGAAAGTGAACTTGATGTATGAGAGCAGCAACAAATAGCTGTCTGTGTCTTACAATCATGGCATGCGCTTTACTGGAATAATGTCATTACCTGTGATAAAGAGGAAGGCACAGCTGTTTAGCACAGCACAGATGCAGCATTTTTGGTTACAATTCAGATTTTATTAAAAGAACTTTAAATGACAGAAATAAACCTCATCTGTAGTTTTAAGGACTTGTTCCAACATGGCCCATGAAGCCAAGAGTTATGGGCAGGAAAGGGAGTACAGGGGGTATCTGCTGCTCCTGTATCAATGGGAGTGTGGCTGACCAGCCAGAAGAATGCTCCTGCCTAGTAGCAGGAGTTTGGGCTGAGGAGGAGGGACACATACCTAAGGACATCCATAAGCATGACTGAATGCCTAGAATTAGCCATTAGGCCTGGATCTTGCTAATCCTTCGGGTGGAAGTTCCAGTTCTTCAAGTGCTTGCTCATGTCCTTCAACTTAGGTGTGTGTGCTCACCACTTGCACTGGTGCCGGAAGTCTTTTTCCTCAGCAGTATCCAGAGGGGACCGTCTCCCGCGCCCCCCACCCCACCCTCAGTTCCTCCTTGCTGCCGGTGACGATGCTGGAACTCTTGCTGCTTCAGCTAGTGCTGTTGCTTTCTCGTTTGTACGAACTCGGTAATTCTTTTATTATAGCGTATATAGTTTTCTGTTAGTGTTATTAATGCCCTTAGCTATAGTTAGAGACTTTGTAGGTCCTGAATGGGACTTTGCCTTGGGATGGAGCATGCTCCGTTCATAGAATATCAGGGTTGGAAGGGACCTCAGGAGGTCATCTAGGCGAACCCCCTGCTCAAAGCAGGACCAATCCCCAACTAAATCATCCCAGCCAGGGCTTTGTCAAGCCTGACCTTAAAAACTTCTAAGAAAGGAGATTCCACCACCTCCCTAGGTAACGCATTCCAGTGTTTCACCACCCTCCTAGTGAAAAAGTTTTTTCTAATATCCAACCTAAGCCTTCCCCACTGCAACTTGAGACCATTATTCGTCATTTTGCCATCTGGTACCACTGAGAACAGTCTAGCTCCATCCTCTTTGGAACCCCCTTTCAGGTAGTTGAAAGCAGTTATCAAAGCCCCCCTCATTCTTCTCTGCGGCAGACTAAAGAATCCCAGTTCCCTCAGCCTCTCCTCAAAAGTTGTGTGCTCCAGCCCCCTAATCATTTTTGTTGCCCTCCACTGGACGTTTTCCAATTTTTCCACATCCTTGTATTGTGGGGCCCAAAACTGGACACATTACTCCAGATGAGGCTTCACCAATGTCGAATAGAGGGGAATGATCATGTCCCTCGATCCGCCAGCAATGCTCCTACTTATACAGGCCAAAATGCCGTTGGCCTTCTTAGCAACAAGGGCAAACTGTGGACTCATATCCAGCTTCTTGTCCACTATAACCCCTAGGTCAGGGGTCGGCAACTTTTCAGAAGTGGTGTGTTGAGTCTTCATTTATTCACTCTAATGTAAGGTTTCGCATGCCAGTAATACATTTTAAAGTGTTTAGAAGGTCTCTTTCTATAAGTCTATTATAAAACTAAACTATTGTTGTATGTAAAGTAAATAAGGTTTTTTAAATGTTTAAGAAGCTTCATTTAAAATTAAATTTAAAATGCAGAGCCACCTGGACTATTGACCAGGACTGGGGCAGTGTGAGTGCCGCTGAAAATCAGCTCGTGTGCCGTCTTTGGCACACGTGCCATAAGTTGCCTACCCCTGCCCTAGGTCCTTTTCTGCAGAGCTGCTGCCTAGCCACTCGGTCCTCAGCCTGTAGCGGTGCATGGGATTCTTCCGTCCTCTGCACTTGTCCTTGTTGAACCTCATCAGATTTCTTTAGGTCCCATCCTCTAATTTGTCTAGGTCCCTCTGTATCCTATCCCTACCCTCCAGTGTATCTACCTCTCCTCCCAGTTCAGTGTCATCTGCAAACTTGCTGAGGGTGCAACCCACGCCATCCTCCAGATCATTAATGAAGATACTGAACAAAACTGGCCCCACGACTGACCCTTGGCAGCCGGTATCAAGCAGAGTGCCCCAACTAGACATGGAGCCATTGATCACTACCTGTTGAACCCGATTAACTAGCCAGCTTTCTATCCACCTTATAGTCCATTCATCCAGCCCATACTTCTTTAACTTGTTGGCAAGAATACTGTGAGAGACCATATCAAGGCTTTAAACCCTGTGATCGCTGCAAGAGGCCCATACCCATTAGTGATCCACACAGCAGCTGTCTGCGTTGCTTGGGCAAAGGGCACATTAGTGAAAAGTGCAAGATTTGCAAGTCCTTCAAGCCAAGGACTAAGAAGGAGTACGATATTCGCTTAAGAGTGCTCCTTATGGAGTCAGTCCTGACCCTGGTACTGCAGCAACACTCTGACACGGCACCAAGCACCGTGACCTTGGTACGTAGCACCCCACCAGGACCGTCCACTGGCTAGTGCCAGTTCCCATCCATGGCTCCGACCAAGAAGACAGTGCAAGGTCAGTCTCCAACCTCCCGCAAGGGAAAGGATAAGACATGGTGCGAGCAAGGTCCAGGGCCGGGCAACTCTTCGCCCATCTCGGGCTCAAGCTCCTGTTGAGCAGTGTAGCCCAGCTTGCTCCCTGCCAGCCACCCTGGATAGTGGCAGAGGCCTCCGCCAGCTCCGGGTACCACCCACGCCGGAGGCCCTGCAGGTGGCACAGGAGATCATGTCCCTCCCGGTGCCACCCACACTGGCTCCTGAGGTTCCCCTTTCACAGGGTAAACCTGCGTTCACACCGCCACAGTCCTCACCCCAGCAGCACCGTTCCCATTGGCGGGGGACGTCCCACCAGCACTTGCCTTCCCGTAGCCACCATGCATCTGACTGTGAAAGGCAGACCCAGCGCAGCCCCATTCAGTCCCTGGACCTTGGGCACAGGCAGAGATGCTCAAGGCGCAACTCGCCAGTTACCGGGCACAGACCTCTGGAGGCATGCGCCCCCCAGCCGGAGTACTGGTCCTTGCACCTGGTATTTCCAAGACCATGGTACCGCTCCAGAGACCCATCAAGGGATCGATGCTACTGTTCCTTGCACCTCACCGATCCCTCTAGGAGGGCATCACCAGGTGCGGGCACTTACCAGCACCGAGTCCATTCAGACTCCCAGTCCCGCTCCTCATCCCGGTACCATTCGTCAAGCATGAGACACAGATGGCCAGCTCCAGGCTGTAGCAGATCTGTCAAGCGCCACCAGTCCCCACGATCCCATTCCAGATCGGACTCCAGGTGCAGTGACCTGCATTGGTCGGGGAAGAGCCACTGTTCCACTCTGTCCTGGTTGCCTGAAGAGCAACCGCTCAAGATCCAGCCCTGGTTTGGAGCGAGGTTTCCTGATGGTGGGACAAGCCACGGTACCAGCTACGTTGTCAGCACTGAAACCGGCCCTGTGGCCTCAGGCACAGTGGCTGGCACCGTGGTACCCATGGAACACATCAGGGTTCACTCAGCCCCCCCAGGCCACCCGCTCAGTGTCTGGAGCCTCGGAGAGACCAGCTGCCTCTCTCTACCGCCCTCCTCCGGTGCATGAAGCCTTGGGTGCAAGGACCCCGCAGGTCCAAAAGGGAGTAGGGGAGCAAGCCACTGGGCCACCAATAGTTGTGGAGGACCCTATGGCACTGGCATCCTCCTTGTCATCCCCAGACAAGGCCTTAACGGGGCTCCCTCCTGAGGAACTACTGAAGAGGGTTGCCACCAGCCTGGGTCTTCAGGTGGAGGAGTTAGAGGAGCCCTGGGACTCTCTCTTTGATGTCTTCTGTTCCACGACACCAGCCAGGGTGGCTTTGCCCCTTCATGAAGGGGTCTCAAAAATCATCAATGCCCTGCGGCAAACTCCCTCCTCGCTGCCCCCACATCTCCAAGTGGGTTGAGCTCAAGTACTTTGTGCCATCCAAAGGCCACAAGTAACTGTACACCCACCCTGCTCCCAACTCCCTAGTGGTAGAGGCGGTTAACCACAGGGAACAACCCAGGGCTACCCCTAAGACTCCAAGAGACTGGACTTGTTTGGGCGTAAGGTTTATTCATTCTCTAGTCTACAGTTGAGGGTGGCCAACCATCAGGCCTTCCCGGAACGCTTTGACTTTAGCATGTGGCAAGCCATGGCCAAGTTTGAGGGCTCCCTCCCTGATTTCTTCTAGGAAGAAGTTCTGAGCAATCATGGAGGAGGGCACAACTGCGGCCAGAGCAACGCTCCAGGCAGTGTCGGATGCTGCCACTCGAACCATGGTCTTGGCCGTCGCCATGCACTGGGCATCCTGGCTGCTCCTCTCTGGCTTGTCCACAGAGGCTGAGCAGTCGATGCAATACCTTCCGTTCAATGGGCAAGCCCGGTTTGTGGAACAGATGGACAATAAACTCCATGGCATCAGGGACTCCTACATGACCCTTAAAATGTTGGGCCTGTATGTTCCCAGCCCTTCCCACAAATGGTTCAAGCCACAGCAGCCTCAGGGCTGGGGAGCCACCCTCGTCAGGAGCTTCTCCATAAGAAACCCAGAGGCTACAAGCGGTGTCTTCGCCAACAGGCTTCTCAGTCGAGCTCGGCCCACCAACCACCTTTCTTCTTTCCTCTCTGTGCGGACATCTATAACATTGGACCAATGGGTCCTCAGTACAGTGGCGCAGGGTTGCACCCTTCAGTTGCTTTCTACCCCTTCTTCCTACCCGCCCTCTTTTCAGGGACCCTTCTCACAAAAGTCTCCTTGCACAGGAGGCTAGAGGGGTTACTACAGCTAGGTGAGGTGGAGATCGTTCTTCCAGCGTACAGGAACAAGGGGTTCTATTTCCATTACTTTTTAATCCCAATGGCCAATGGCAGCCTGTGACCTATCCTAGACCTGCGACACTTGAACCGCTTCCTAGCGAAGCTGAAGTTCTGCATGGTCTCCCTGGCCTCCATCATTGCCTCGCTGGATCCGGCAGACTTGTATGCCACCCTTGATCTGAAAGAAGCATACTTTCCCTTGAAGATGGCGATGTGACACAGACGCTTCCTCTGGTTTACGGTAGGACCCAACCACTATCTATATGCGGTCCTCCCATTTGGCCTAGCGACAGTATTGTGGGTATTTACCAAGTGCATGTCGGTGGGGGCTGCTTACCTCAGATGTCGGGGTGTCCAGATCTACCTGTACCTCAACAACTCGCTAGTCAGAGGCAGATCTAGGTCCAAAGGGATGTCACGATGCTGTTAGCCACTTGCTAAATGACAAAAAAACTGCTAGTTCTGGTACAGAGGATAGAGTTCATTGGAGTGTTGCTCGACTCAACCTGCGCCAGGATGTTCCTGCTACTGGAAAAAGAAAGAGTACTTGTGGCACCTTAGAGACTAACACATTTATTTGAACATAAGCTTTCGTGAGCTATAGCTCACTTCATCGGATGCATTCCTGCTGCTGGAGAGATTCAGGGCACTGATGGACCTCATCAGGAAAGTCTCTGCGTTTCCCCCGACCATGGCCAGGGTTTGCCTGAGCCTCATGGGTCATATGGCAGCCTGCACATATGTGATGGGCCACACCAGGCTCCGGATGCGACCCCTGAAGCAATGGCTGGTGTCGGTCTACTCCCAGACCAGGGACCACCTGGAGAATGTTGTTACCATCCCCGCGACAGTACTTACCTCGTTGCGATGGTGAACCAACCCTGGAAGAGTCCTGGAAGGACTTCCCTTTGTCAGCACTCCTCACTCAGTCGAGTTGGTTTCGGATGCCTCAGACCTTGGCTAGGGGGCACACCTCGGTGCTCTCCAGACACAGGGTATGTGGTCCCCAGAGGAAATGAGGCTACACCATAAATGTTGAAGAGCTCAGGGCAGTGCACAGGGCATGCATGGTTTTCCTGCCTCACCTGTCGGGCAGAGTGGTCAGCGTCTTGACGGACAACATAGATTCAATGCTCTACATCAGACGAGGAGGAGAATGATCCTCGGCCCTCTGCCAAGAGGCACTACATCTCTGGGACTTCTGCATCAACCACAAAATCCATCTAGACGCGTTTCACCTTCCGGGTACTAAGAACATACTAGCAGATCACCTAAGCAGGGATTTTGCCTCTCACCTGAGTGGATGCTCCACCCGGAGGTAGCTGGCATGATCTTCCAGAGGTAAGGAGTTCTCCAAGTGAATTTGTTCACCACCAGGCAGAAAAGGGGGTGTCACAGGTTTTGCCTCAGGTGGGGTCTGGGCAAGGGTTCCCTCTTTGATGCCTTCCTTCTGCTGTGGGCAGGAAGCATGATGTACACACTCCTCCCAATTCCGCTCATCAGCAAGGTCCTTGCAAAAATCGAGAGACCAGGCTCAGGTTATCATGATCGCCCTGGCATGGCCTCGCCAGTACCGGTTCGGGACGCTGTCGAGCCTGGCATTGGTCCCTCCGTGGCCCCTGCTGAACCGTCCAGACCTGCTATCACAGGATCACAGTCGACTCTTGCAACCCAACCTCTCATTCCCTCCACCTCACAGCATGGATGTTGCGTAGCTGAAGCCTGAGGAACGCACCTGTTTGGAAGGAGTCTAGAAGGTCCTCCTCGAGAGTAGAAAGCCCTTGACTCAGCAGACGTACCTGGCGAAGTGCACAAGGTTCTCCTGCGGAGCAGCCGAATGGGGCATCTCCCCTTCGCATTCTTTGGTGCAGTCGCTCTTAGACTACCTTCTTCATTTGAGGAACCAGGGTTTGGCACACTTCTCTATTAGGGTGCATCTGGCGGCCATTTCCACCTTTCATCCGCCAATCCAGGGACAGATGGTGTTCTCCCATGACATGACAGTCAGGTTCCTCAGAGGCCTTGAGAGACTTTTTCCACAAATTTGGTCCCTCAGTGGGATCTCAACTTGGTTCTGTCCAGGCTCACGGACCCGCCCTTTGAGCCTTTGGTCTCCTGCTCTCTATTTCACCTATCATGGAAAGTAGCTTTTCTGGTGGCAGTGATGTCAGCAAGGTGAGTCTCTGAGCTGTGAGCCCTGACCTCAGAACCGCCATACACGGTCTTCTATAAGGTCAAGGTCCCGCTCCGGCCTATCCGGTCTTCCTTCCCAAGGTGGTGTCCGCTTTCCACGTGAGCCAGGACATCTTCCTTCTGGTCTTCTGTCCTAAGCCCGATGAGACTGGTGCCTTCAGGCTTTGGATGTAAGAAGGGCCCTGGCTTTCTACTTAAATCGGACAAAGCCTTTCTGTAAATTGACTCAGATTCTCATCTCTACAGTTGATAGAATGAAAGGTCTCCAGTTGTCCACGCAGAGGATTTCTAGTGGGATCACCTCTTGCATTTGCAGCGCCATGAGTTGGCGGGAGTCCCTCCACCACCGGTCGTCCGAGCCCATTCGACCACAGCGCAGGCATCTTCAGCAGCCTTCCTAGCACACTTCCTGATCCAGGACATCTGTCGAGCCATGATGTGGTCCTCAGTGCACATGTTCACGGCCCATTATGCCATCACTCAGCAAGCAATAGATGACGCTGAATTTGGCAGAGCTGTGTTGCAATCTACACGTCCTTAAACTCCTACCCATCTCCACGGTGTACTGCTTGGGAGTCACCTAAGTTGAATGGACATAAGCAAGCACTTGAAGAAAAGACAGTTACCTTTTTCTGTAACTGGTGTTCTTCAAAATGTGTTGCTCATGTCCAGTCCACAACCCACCCTTCTTCTCCACGGTTGGAGTTTCCAGCAAGAAGAAACTGAGGGGGAGCCGGCAGCACCGTATATACCGTGGCATATGCATGCCACTCCAAGAAGCACACACACCTAAGTTGAATGGATATGAGCAACACATCTTGAAGAACACCAGTTACAGAAAAAGGTAATCCTCTTCTCTGAGGAATGATGGCTTTACAGAGAGATGACAGAGCCATCTGACAGCTGTCTGACCACAGGCCCCATGCACTTTGTGAGAACGTGATGCCAATCCAATGGCAAGAGATTCATGCAGCAGTGGGAATGGGCCCAGGGAAGATCCTCTAATGAATTTGTCCCAGCAAAGGACCTACTGGACAGCCAGCTTCTCCTGAGTTTGTACAGTCAAGACCAGATCCTCAGCTTGTCAGTGGAGCAATGTTCATTCGTGACATCTGAGGAGCTGCTCACAGTCTTTTAAAATCGTTGGTGAAAGGGCAAGTTGGCCAAAAAAGGCCAGTCTGAATTTTCATAACAGTGATGTGTTGCGCGCGTGTGCGCTCTCTGTGTTTATCTTAGAGACCTGGAGTCACATGTTTACATGAAAGTTCTCAGCTTTAATTTTTTTTAAAAAGTGGGTTTCTAACCCTCATAGTTCTGGAGAAAAGCTTGGAAACATGAACCCTACAGGCTCAAAAACCAGAAAGCAAATAAAATGCTACAAGGTAGAGCTCTGGCTAACGATTCTTGAACGTGTGGGGCTGACGGTATGGTGGTGCATGCGGTGCATGTTTCCGAGTTAGGCCTCAATCCTACAGTGAGCTCAGTGCAGATCAACCCCCACTGAGTTCAGTGGGCTCCTTGCAAGTTCACAGTGTTGTTCACCGTGATCTGTTCTTTAGAAGCCAGCCAGAGCCGCTGTGTATATTTGTATCTTGACCTTGCATGTGGTGTGTATATAGTTAGTAAATGTGGATATTTGGATCTCACCATACCCATGTGGTTTCTTCATGCTGCTGCTGTTGTGTAAAGGACTCAGTGATCCATTTCTGGGCTAAATTCTGCTCTTACTGAGAACTGATCCAAAATTTTTCCATGCAAATTTGAGTTTTCAGCAACAACTTGAAAATTGAAAGATTTTTGTCTGAAATACTTGGTTGGAAAAAATGAACTTTTCCATGGAAAGCAGACACAATTTTCCATCTAACTGTTCTGAAAAACTTTTCAACCAGTCCTACCCCCAGTCACACTTGCATTCAAGGCTAAATTCTGCCCTCTGAGGTATAGCACTATTGTAGAACTCGGGATTCTATTCCTGACTCTGCCACTGCCCTTCTGGGTGATGCTGAGTATGTCAGTGGACCTCCATTTCCCCACCTGTAGCACAGGGGTGATACTTCCCTCCTTTGTAAAGGGAAAGGGCTTTGAGATCTATCTATAGTATTTGTGTGGCCCCCATTTGCTGAGCCATTCACAATCTTTAATGTTTTTTAACTCTACACTCTTTAAAAGTACCATTATCGTGAATGTACAGATGGGAAACTGAGGCACAAAGAGCAATTTACCCTGGTGGTGGGGCAGAGAAGTGAACCAAGGTCTCCTGAGTCCCAGGCCAGTGCTCTAGCCAATGGGCCACCTGTCTCCTCTACCCTGAAATACACTGTAATAAGAACTAGGTGTTGGTGTTACTCTTACATCTGTGCACAACGCCTATTCATGCTGGTGGGGCACACACATTTCAGGGCAGAGTTGACCCTAAATTTGGAGTAACTCCATAGACTTCAGTGGAATTACTCTGATTTTACATGCATGTAGCTGAGAGCAGAATTTATCCCTTGTCTTTTTTCCATGCTCTGTAAAGCATTACGTACACTTACAGTAGTGTGTGTAAAAAACAAAAAAAACCAATAATGTAGTTTCTAAGTAAGAGGCCACTTTTCTAGTCATTTAATATTAAATGCTGTTGTGTGGGTAATATTTATTTACGTTTTCTTTCAAATGTAAATTTGAGATTGTTCATCTATAAAACAGAATTTGTTTGTTTTTAAACATTCGTAAAGCACCTGGAGTCACCTCTGGAGGTGAATATAAATACGTGAACTGGTATTAAATGAGGATCTTGATATAATAGGTATCACAGAAACCTGGTGGAATGAGGATAATCAATGGGACACAGTAATATCAGGGCACAAAATATATCGGAAGGACAGAACAGGTCATGTGGAGGGCGGGGGAGGAGGAGAGTGGCACTATATGTGAAAGAAAGCATAGAATCAAATGAAGTAAAAATCTTAAGTGAACTAAATTGTACTATAGAATCTCTATGGATAGCAATTCCATGCTTGAAAAATAAGAATACAGCAATAGGGCTATATTACAGACCACCTGACCAGAATGGTGTTAGTGACTCTGAAATGCTCAGGGAGATTAGAGAGGCTATTAAAATAAAAAACTCAATAATAATAATAATAATAATTAATAATGTGGGATTTCAACTATCCCCATTTTAACTGGGTACATATCATCTCAGGAAGGGATGCTGAGATAAAGTTTCTTTACACCTTAAATGACTGTGTCTTGGAGCAGCCAGTCCTGGAACCCACAAGAGGAGAGGCAATTCTTGATTTAGTCCTAAATGGAGCACAGGATCAGGTCCAAGAGGTGACTATAGCTGGACCCCTTGGTAATAGTGACCATAATATAATTAAATTTAACATCCCTGTGGTGGGGAAAACTCCACAGCGGCCCAACACTGTAGCATTTAATTTCTGAAAGGGAAACTACACAAAAAATGAGGAGGTTAGTGAAACAGAAATTAAAAGGTACAGTATCAAAGGTAAAATCCCTGCAAGCTACGTGGAAACTTTTTAAAGACACTATAATAGAGCCTCTGACATAAACTCTGACATAAACTCTGGCAAATGAAGTGTAAAAATATAATTAGAAAGACCAAAAAAGAATTTGAAGAACAGCTAGCCAAAGACTCCAAAAGTAATAGCAAATTTTTTTTAATAAATCAGAAGCAGGAAGCCTGCTAAACAACCAGTGGGTCCACTGATGATTGAGATGCTAAAGGAGTACTCAAGGATGGTAAGGCCATTGTGGAGAAACTAAATGAATTCTTTGCATCAGGTTCCATGGCTGAGGATGCGAGGGAGATTCCCAAACCCAAGCCATTGTTTTTGGGTGACAGATCTGAGGAACTTTCCCAAATTGAGGTGTCATTAGAGATGGTTTTGAAACAAATTGATAAATTAAACAGCAATAAGTCTCCAGGACCTGATGGTATTCACCCAAGAGTTCTGAAGGAACTAAAATGTGAAACTGTAGGACTACTAACGGCCATCTGTATCCTATCATTTAAACCAGCTTCTGTACCAAATGACTGGAGGATAGCTAATGTGATGCCAATCTTTAAAAAGGGCTCCAGAGATTACCCTGGCAACTACAGGCCAGTAAGCCTCACTTCAGTACCGGGCACATTGGTCGAAACTATCGTAAAGAATAAATTTGTCAGACACATAGATGAACATAATTTGGAAGAGGAGTACTTGTGGCAACTTAGAGACTAACAAATATATCTGAGCATAAGCTTTCATGAGCTACAGCTCACTTCATCGGATGCATGCAGTGGAAAACATAGTGGGGAGATTTATATACACAGAGAACATGAAACAATGCATGTTACCATCACTCTTGTTACAGTGTGTATGGTAACACCCATTGTTTCATGTTCTCTGTGTATGTAAATCTCCCCACTGTATTTTCCACTGCATGCATCCGATGAAGTGAGCTGTAGCTTACGAAAGCTTATGCTCAAATAAATTTGTTAGGGTGCCATAAGTACTCCTTTTCTTTTTGTGGATACAGACTAACATGGCTGCTACTCTGAAAACTGTCATAATTTGTTGGGAAATAGTCAACATGGTTTTTGTAAAGGGAAATCATCTACTAGAATTCGTTGAGGGGGTAAACAAACGTGGACAAGGGGGATACAGTGTATTTAGATTTTCAGAAAGCCTTTGACAAGGTCCCTTACTAAAGGCTCTTAAGCAAAATAAGCAGTCTTGGGATAAGGAAAGGTTCTCTCATGAATTGGTAACTGGTTAAAAGATAGGAAACAAAGGGTAGGAATAAATGGTCAGTTTTCAGAATGGAGAGAAGTAAATAGTGGTGTCCCCCAGGGGTCTGTACTGGGCCCAGTCCTATTTAGCATATTAATAAATGATCTGGAAAAAAGGTAAACGGTGAAGTGGCAAAATTTGCAGATGATACAAAACTACTCAAGATAGTTAAGTCCCAGGCAGACTGCGAAGAGCTACAAAAGGATCTCACAAAACTGAGTGACTGGGAAACAGAATGGCAGATGAAATTTAATGTTGATAAATGCAAAGTAATGCACATTGGAAAACATAATCGCAACTATACATATGAAATGATGGGGACTAAATTAGCTGTTACCACTCAAGAAAGAGATCTTGGAGTCATTGTGGATAGTTCTCTGAAATCATCCACTCAGTGTGCAGCGGCAGTCAAAAAAGCGAACAGAATGTTGGAAATCATCTGGAAAGTGATAGATAATGAGACAGAAAATATCATATTGCCTCTATATAAATCCATGATACACCCACACCTTGAATACTGCATGCAGATGTGGTCGCCCCATCTCAGAAAGGATATATTGGAATTGGAAAAGGTTCAGAAAAGGGCAACAAAAATGACTAGGGCTATGGAACAGCTCCTGTATAAGGAGTCATTAATAAGACTGGGACTTTTCAGCTTGGAAAAGAGGAGATTAAGGGGGATATGATAGAGGTCTATAAAATCATGAATGATGTGGAGAAAGTAAATAAGAAAGTGTTATTTACTCCTCCTCGTAATACAAGAACAAGGGGCCATCAAATGAAATTAATAGGCAGCAGGTTTAAAACAAACACAAGAAAGTATTTTTTCATACAATGCACTGGCAACCTCTGGAACTCATTGCCAGAGGGTGTTGTGAAGGCCAATACTATAACGGGGTTCAAAAGGGAGCAAGATAGATTCATGGAAGATAGGTCCATCAATGGCTATTAACCAGGAGGGGCAGGAATGGTGTCCCTAGCCTCTATTTGCGAGAAGCTGGGATTGGGTGACAGGACATGGATCACTTGATGATAACCTGTCGGTTCATTCCCTTTGGGGCACCTGCTATTGGCCACTGTCAGAGGACAGGATACTGAGCTTGATGGACCTTTGGTCAGAACCAGTATGGCTGTTCTTATGAAATATCTTCCCTTTCTCTTTGTGCCGTTCCGTGCCATGCTTGATGGAAATTGCGTGAATCGAGGGGATGTTAATAAAATGAACTGAATTTTGGCACTTCAGGTACATCAACACAGCCCATTGAACTCTTGTGGGTTCCTCTTGTGGGTCAACAGACTTGGGCTCACGCTCGCACTCTAGAAATAGCTGTGTAGACAGCACTTGGAAGTGGGCTCGGGCTCTAAAGCTGAGGGAGGGGGGCTGAGCTTCAGAGCCTGATCTCCAGCCCAAGCTGCAACTTCAAAGTGCTGCCTACACAGCTACTTTCAGAGCCCTAGGCTGAGCTGCATGCACCCTATCAACACAGGCTGAAGGCTTGCTGCCATGGCTGTGTAGAGATACCCCTAAGGGCCTGGGTCAAAGCCCACTGAAGTCAAGAGGGGTTTTCTCAGTGGGCTTTAGAATGTAACCTGTTATGGGGCTTATTCCTTCACCCACTTACTTCCCTGGTCCTTCTCACATGAACAGAGAGCAACAATACCCAAAGTCCAAAGGTGCAAACAATTCGATGTTTATTGGGGTGAACTTCCAGCAAGCATGATTCCAGTTTCCTTCCTTAGTGTCCCCCTTCTCAGCTCTGACACCACAGAGCCTTACCTGTGTCCCTGTTCTCATCCCCCCCGTAGCAAAACATGATTCCAATTCCCCACCCCCATTCCCTGTTCCCATTTCCCCCCCCGACCACACATTTCCTGATTGACTGCAACCTATATAGTAAAACTTGAGTTCTGCTTAGCTATACCTTAACCAATCATTTCACTGAAATTTAACTAACCAATCCTAACATATTGTAACGTGATTATGTAACCAATTATCTCCCACCACCTTAATTAGTTTACACCTAGAAAAATTAATTATACAGCAGACAGAAACAATCACAGAACCAGACAGAGATTATACAGACAAACAATAGCAAAGTGGGAACTATAATGACAAAACAATACAGAAGTGAGGATTTCACATCCCAGCTATTGATAAGTGAGTTCTTGCCAGACAGGATGCTATCAAACTAAGTTTCCTTTTACATCTTCTAGGCCCTTCCCTTTCTCTGGAGGTGACAGGCATTATCAGGACAGGAGTGTATTCCTAACAGCCCAATAGCACCTTATTTCAAAGTGACTGGTTTGGAATGTGAAGATGTGACCGGTCGCTTCCCAGCTTATGGCTGCCTCTGCTGCTTAGCCAAAGGCCTTAGCCTAAGAACAGGGCCTCAGACTGTCACAGTAAGAGAGAGCTCTTACATCAGCAGACAGTGATTTTGATTCTTTCTTTTATACCTCTATAACTAGCCAAGTGATAAGAATACACCTAAATTCTTAGAGTATAGGCCTTTACAGACAGGCCTGAATATCTATATCCTAACATAACCCTTTGAGGTTGTGGTTGTACAGCCCCAAGTACAATGGGGCTCCAGTCCTGATTTATACATACTTTAAAAGATCTGTATGGCCAGAAAGGGAACACTGTGGTCCAGTTTGACCTCTGGAACACAACCCTGGCCATAGAATTTCACCTACTAATTCCTGCATCTAGCTCAGTAGCTTATGCTTCAACTAGAGCATCTCTTTTTAGGAAGACATATAGTTGATTTAAATAAATAATAACTATGAAGAAATAATCTTCTTACAGAACATGCCTCAACCTTTCTCAATCCAAAAAACAAGATGCTCCCCCCCCCCCCCGTCTATTTGTCTCGGTTGTGTAGTTTCTGCCATTCTTCACAGCAGTAGGAGGTTCAGAAAGTAGAAAGCAGGTGGAGAAGTCTAGGGTTTGATTGCTACAGTGTTTGTATCAATTTAACTATTTCAGGGAGGGGTCTGGTTTTTATTTTATTCAATTTACCAAAAATTAAAGCAGTACATCCCCTCGTATGAGCAGTTGTATCAGTCTAAAGGTGTTTTATTACTAAATTTACAGGAATATTCGCGAGTAGTATCAGCATTTTTATAGCAGTATAACTACGTCCACACTTGGGTTGTATTGCTTTCACTATCACGGTAGAAGTAGTGGTACAATCTTTATGCATAGACAAGGCCTCACACGTGTTACATAGACAAACATTAAACAGGCCATCAAGCTAAATCTCACTCCTGAGGGTGCTGTTTTATTTTGACAGACAAACAGAACTGTTACGTTAGGTAACAAATAATACAGAATGCCTGACGAAGAACTCTAGATGCCACTGAACATAACCTAGATTGTTATGGACACATTGTATGAAAGATCCTATGTTCTTCCAGTTTAAATTATGCACTGCATTCCGTACAATACCTGCAACAAAACTAGACAAACCCCTCTTCCAATATGTCAGTTGCTGGGCTAGTTCTGCTAATATAGATAAGTATTCAGTGACTTAAATCATGAGCTTCCTTCCAGATGCAATAGTTAAGAAATCCTGTCAACCCACATTAACATAAACCAGCCTTCTCAAACCAATTTGGATTGTCTCAGAATGTGGAATTTATTACTGGGATTAGTTAACTTAAACTGATTTAGTAAAAACTAAGCCCTGATATCATTTATGAGCCTAGAAAGAGCTGGTTTGCTCCACTGAGTTTAATGTACTCTGTTCAATTTTTTGAGCTCATAAATAAAGCCGTGGTTTGCTTTACTTTCAGTAACCATGGCATCATGTTCCTGAGACTCCAGATTTAAATGGATGCTAAAAATCTCTTCTTGGCATCCACCAAGAACCTTTCACATTCTGTCATATCTGCCTCTTATTTTGATATAGCTGTACAATAGTACATCAGACATCAAGTCTACAACCAGATCTGTTGTCACCCTCCCTGCCCCCAATTTCAGTCTTCTGCAGTTGCTAAGGGTTCAGTGCTGTGGAATTTATCAGTCTGGAGCTCTGGAGGAATCAGATCTTCAGAGATCTGAAGTTAAAAATGAGAAATTCATTGAAGCTGGGGAACGTGGAGTCAACAAGTGATATGATATAAGGCCACATTGGGCCATGCATGTTTGAACAGCTCCACAATTTGGAAAGATGGTCTTGGGGTTGAGTCTGGGCTGGGACTTAGAAGATCTGAGTTCAAATTCTTGACTCTGCCCCAGACTTTGTGTGTGAACCTTGGGCAGGTCATTTAACCTCTGTATGCTTCTGTTCCCTATCTGTAAAATGAGGATAACATTGCTTCCTTTCTCCCACTCTTGAGCTCTCATCTATTTAGACTGTAAGCTCTTTGGGGCAGAGTCTGTTTCATTAGTATGTAGGACAAACATAGTAAAATAACATGACATGAACCTGTACCATCACATGGGGATATAGATTCGTAAATCATATGGCTTAGGAAAGATATATAAGGTGCTTCCCACTTCTAGCAATAAGAAGAATGAAGCAGATGTTCTCAGTATCACAGAAACCCAAAGTCATAGAAAATAGAGGTGGGAGATGTCTGTTTGTGATCTAGTGCATCCTTCTGGTAATGCACATCTTCTAATCCTTTCTATCTAGCAAGGTATTTATTATACCAATCACTGTAGTTTTGGATCTGTTGGCTTTACAGCCCCATTCTGCCACCATATCCTAGGAAAGACCCTGGCCCAGTGTACAGGATGTTAAAGAAAAGGAAAGTTCTATGAAATGATTCCTTCTTCCCACCAGTATCGTTTCAGTCTTTAGTGGGTTCTCTCTCCACTAGACCTTTCATTTATTCAACAGAAGCCCAAACATATCTATACATGCTGAATACATTGGGCCTGGGTCTTTCCTATGATATGGTAGCAGAAAGGGGCTGTAAAGCCAACAGATCCAACCAGATGGGAATTCCCCTAGTGTTACCAAAGTCCCTGGTCAGCATAGCAATTCCCCTTCCCCCAGTGGTGGGAGTGTGACTGGAAGAAAGAAGGTGTGGCCGGAACTCGACTCTGTTCCAGAAGTTGGAGGCCCCTTGATGGTCAACAACATAATCTGAAGTAGCCTTTAAGGCTAATCTAAAAAACTCTAGGAACCAGGCCAGTACAGAAGAGGATTAATGTGCCATGTTATAGGCCTTCTGTGGGTACAGCCAGTGCCTATTGGCTGCAGCTGAGAATGTAGGCTAGAATATAGGCTCCCTTAATGCCCATATAAAAGCAGTTTAAGCTGTCTTTTTCTGTTTTAGATAAAACATAATCCAACTCAAGCTGACCATGCCAAGTAGTGCTACAACAGTGCTACGAGATCTCTGAAATCAAGAGCAGAAGAAGCAATCTTTAGAAAGATCCTAACAATAGCAACATTTAATGCAATTGTATAGCTTATCTAAATAAGTAAAAGAGGAGAAGTTATTTCTTATGGTAAAGGCTGATCTCAGAGATTTCCCTTGAGGGAAAATCAGTAAAGCAAAAAAAAACTTCCATAAAACCAAAGGGATGTGTCAGCTAGACAGCAGAAATTGGAGAAACCACTCAAGCAAGAAGAGGATTAGTCTATCGCCTATCAAAACACATGTGTACCAGTTTGTTATGGGGAGTTACACAGAAAGCTGCCCCCCCCCACCAATTGCAGCTACTGCAAAGATTGAAGGAGACTATATAATATATAAAATATGCAATCTTTAACCTAAGATCTTCCAGATGGGACCATTACAGGTCTGTTCTGTTCTTATCCTGGTAACCTAGAAGGAAGGTTGAAATAGATACATTGTGGGTACTTTGAAGACAGGAACAGTAGCTCTGAATATGCAAGTGACTTTGACCTTCAGGTCAGAGAATATTTGCTTCCTACATTATTACCCAATTTAGGGGGTGCACACTGTAGAATACAGAGAGGAAGGGACCAGATTCCACTTTCTTCTTCCTGTAAAATGAAGCATTATTTGCATAGCTTTGCTCACACTCTTACATCATCTTAGTTACATAGCCTCTCCCATAGTGGAGTCATTAAACCAACATTCCTTCCCTCCCACTCAATTTTTGCTACTTGAACTTCTCCAAGTAACTGGTTCTGTTTCAATTGTTACAAGTTATTTCAAATAGATTTTTTTTTCAGTAAATGAGTCTTGATTAAATTCAAATTAGCATCACCAAGCCTTTTCCATGGCCACTGTGTGATTCCGGATTAGGCATCAACATCTTTCTTTGGTTTTTTTGGAAGTGATCATATGGCTCAGAATAAGCTATTGTGCCATCAGAGCACTTGTCCTGGGCTAGAACAAAACAACTTGTGACCTTTGCTTATCTTTTTAAATATCTACTTCGATCTACATAGTTTAGGGAACATTTTTTTCCTCACAGCGCTGCTGGAAGGATATTCTTTCCCCCCTCTATCAGGCAAGCTTACCTTCCTAACTAATTTCTCCCTAAATAAGTTCTCAGTTTGTAATTTAACTCTGCTTTTTCTTTAGGCCATCCTTGCAAAATTGTTAATGTCAGCATAGGTAAAATTAGGTCTCTGTGCTTCAGTTTCAAATATGGCTAATTTTGAAGTAATGTGTATCTGTCCATCTCTGGCTAGCTGTCTATATGGACCCACCATTATAATATGACTGCTCCCTCATACCTGGCATCTCTTAGCTTGAGTACATCGACATTTGGAGCAAACCACTACGCTGTGGCTACCTTGAGTATTCAAATTCAGGTGGGTGTCACTTATCTGAGTTTAGATTTGTTGATATTTATGATGGAGAATACTTGCTCACACATGTACTTACAGACATGGAAAGAGTTCTTGCTGCAAAGGACTTCAGTTTGGGATTATTTGATTCCAGATATTGGTAAAATTTGAACGCCAACATCAGGAAAACCTGCCTTTCAACAGAGTGTCACACTGCAGTTCAATATGCTCCATTTGGAGCTCCTCTGGTACATCATGCACGTTGACAGAAAATGGCATGCTGAAAACTGCAAATTCTCCTTTATGGTTCCTGAGGTCAGAAAACCATTCTTGAATTTTTTTCTCAGTTTAACAATTTTGCCAACATACCTGTCTGTCCCAACAGTGTCATGTAGTGATTTCAAGGTGGAAAAATGTGTCAAGTTACTCTAGGAAAGTTGCTTGTCCCACAGCTGAAGCTTAATTTCAAAGGCATGAATGTTGTCATCTTATTCTGTGACTACTTGTATGTACTTCTGCTTTCTTGTGTTGAGTGAGTTCTGGTGCTCCGTAATACCTGCTATGAAAGCAAGGTCTTGAAGCCATTCATTGTCCTGTAATTCAGTGACATCTTCTCCTTTGTTGCCTGACCCTTTTTAAGCTTAATAATGTTTGGATCGATGTCCAATTGATCTGACTGTGATAAGGTTCTTACCCCAGAATCAGGCTACACAGAATTAATGCTATGGAGTTCAATATCTTCTGGGGATTTTGGGGTGGATGACAAGGGCACTCACACTGAGGGCAAAGTAAAACCCTAGATATCTTTATTAAAATAATAAAGACAGAAAAGGCCCCAAAACGATAGAGATAATAAAATACATAAAAAGGTAGCGATAATACAATATTGGGGTTATCTGTGGTAGCATTCTTTGCATAAGTGCTTAGAATTGCATACTCATGCCCTTCCTTGAGGACCTGGTGTAAAGAGACAAAAGAGCCAGTCCTGTCTCTGGCATGCCATGGTGTCCAATGGTCCAAGTTCCTTAATGAGTTAAAGGGTCAAATAGTAGAAAGCAAACAGTGATGGAAGAAGCCCAGAAAAGAACAAGCCCCCAGATCACATGATGGCTGTTCTGTTATGGGACCTGAGCATCATCTGCTCATGCTCAGTCCTCCATGCCAACATTTAGCCTTTTCACCCTCATAATATTGAGATGTACTTATTCCATAGGTTAACACGTGTAACTGCTATCTTAGCTCATTATCATACCAGTCACCTCTTGCTTAAGCAGATTTGTGGTCATTACTTCCATGTTTCTTGCAGTCGCAGTGACTGATACATTCTAACTCCTACCACTGAGCAAGCTCTCCTTAGTTCCCAACATCTACAGGTAACCCTTAGGCCATTTATCTATGCCAAGGGTTATGGCCTACTTAAGCTATGCTAATGCATAAGCTAATGTCTTACAGGATAAAGGCCTGTAGGTTTCTTGTGTTACAGCTGAATAGAGCAGCTAAATATAATGAAGGCAAACCAGTGAATATAATAGGCAAGCTTGCACTATGTGCTATACCTTTCTGTTCCATGAAAAATTGAATCTCCCCACAGAATTCAAAAAAGTGCTTCAACCCAGCTCCCTGACTTAGCCACCGAATTTCAGTGTGATATAGCTGTCCACCATGAATGTCACATTCTTCCAACAGCTGGCTGAACTGCTGGTGTTTGAGACCTTTAGCTCAAATAAACTGTACAGGTTTAACCACATCCTCACATGATTCATTTTCAAAGTCTTACTACAGAGAGCATATTGATGTAAAATGCAGTGAAAGCTGCTAAACTGTGTGTTTATAGTTGATAGTTTGCAATTTGGCCTTCAGTTTTGTCACAACTCCAGCTTTCTTGCCCACCATTGATGGTGCCACTATGGCCAGACTAACAGCACTTGTCCAGTCCACCTGCAATTTGTTCAGATATTCCTCCAAGTTGTTGAAGAGGTAATTTGCTGCAGTCTCTCATTGGTACCAGTTCTACAAGCTCCTCTGCTAAGCCCATGTTCTCATTAACTCCATGAATGGATACTGTTAGCTGAGATACATCAGTTACATCTGTGCTTTCATCAACTGCAACTGGACAAAGCAGCAAAAGACTTTGCTTTGTCCCAGGGTTGATTGTTGAAATTCTCAGATACATCTTTGATTCTCTCAGAAAATTGTGTTTCTTGAGATGCTGATATTTCCTAAAGTTAGTCGCTTTATTTCTGGAGATTTTAGCATATAATGCCTCAAAAATTCTCCCTCAGAAAATTATTTCAATGACACAGGGATTTCATGGGCAATAATATAGTTCACCTTAACAACAGCATCGCTTACATGATGAGAATTAGTAAACACTGATTGCTGCTTTTTCAGCGAGTGTGCTAATTCAGAGTATTTACTTTCACGTAACTTTCCTGGGTACTTATATTTTTTACCATGGTTTGCATCATCGTGTCTCTGACTGTTGTATTCTTTTACCGCAGCTACCTGTTTCTTACAAATCAAGCACATGGGCTTTCCATTCATGCCCACAAAGAAATATGAAATTCTCCCTCTCTCTTGAAATTCATGACAATCTTGATCTATCTTTCTTTTCTTGGATAAAGACATGATGGCCACTTGTCACAAGGTGAATGAAGAAAGGAAAGGGTAGAAGGAAAAATATCTTTCCCTTTTTTTTAAATTTCTATTTAAAAAGCAGTCTGCCAGTCCAGTAGATACAATAGGCATTCATCCTTTGACTCATATGAAGTTTCCTTTTCTTTGATTTGCAGATTGGGGTATTTAACTGAGCAGCCATCAAGTAAGTGCTCTTCCGTTCCCTTTGGCCATTACCCAAATCTACCAGCTTCCGCAAGACGTATGTCTCTCCAGCACCTCTTAAACACAACCAGTTGGTTCTACACCTGTATGCAAAGTTTTGCTAGATTGCTGCACCAAAGTCTGGATTATGCAGGTGTGATTTAGATTGCACACAGTGGTGTGCTCTACAACTCCCCCATGTGGACTCTGCTGCTATACACTGAATGTTCCTTAATGCAGCTTGATGTCGTCCTGCTTGAGACAGCACTACATCAATGCACACTATCAGATTCTATTTGGGAGATTTGCAGCATAACACACTGGTGCATTCTACAAACCACACCCCTGTCATACTGACTCCAGTGTCATACAGACAAGCCCTAAGATCACCAGGAAGTCTACGGGCTGGATGAAATTGTACCACAGACTGGATCTGGTTTGCGGGCCATATGTTTGACACTCCTGCACTAAAGGCACTTAAAAGCAACCAAGTATTCAGCATATCTGATACCCAAAGCAAATCATGCTCTACCAGGAATACTCGGGAGTAACATTTAGATCTGAAAAATACCGTGAAAGCACATATAATACTGTCCTCTCCTGGTTGTCCTCCTTTCTCGCTAATCGTTCCTTCAACATGCCCTTCGAGGATCCTATTTATCTCCTCCCCTCCAACTTTCTGTAGGGGTGTTTATAGGGGTCTTTCCTGGGTCATCTTCTCTTCTTCCTCTGCATTAACTCTGGGTAATCTCATCTGCAAACACAAATACAGCTACCATCTCTATGCTGACACCTCACAGGTCTACCTTCCTTCTCCAGCCCTGCTTCCTTCTATCCAAACTGAAGTCTCAGCCTGTCTCTCTGTCATCTCCTTGTGGATGGCTAGCCATCATCTCAACCTCAATGTGGCTAAAATGGAGCTCTTACTCTTTCCCCATCCCAAGGTAAAACTGTCATCCAGGCTTTCATCCCACGTTGTGCTTATTGCAACTTCCTTTGCTCTGGCCTTGAAAAATGTGAACTTGCCCTGCTCATTTCTGTTCAGAATGCTGCTGCAAAGATTATTTTCCTAGTCTGTCACGTTGACTACGTCACCCCTCTCTTTGCATCCCTCCACTGGCTCCCCCTTATCAAACATAAGCTGCTTGTCTTCCCTTTCAAGACCCTTCATGGCCTATCCCCACCCTACCGATCATCTCTCATTCACTGTCAAAAGACTGAGTTCTGGCTCCCATTGGCCCTTAGTGCCGGTCTCCACTGCCTACTTGTTACAAAAACCTTTGTGCTCTGCCCTATGATGCCCCCCCCACTTGGAAGTAGCTCTCCATAAACACCTGCAAAGCTACGTTATGGTCAGTCTTTCAAATCCCTCCGTAAAACTCTCCTTTGCCTGGAAGCCTACAGAGCACTTGGTAATGGCTTGGCTGCAGGTGTGCTGATACCATTTCCTATCATGCTGACCAATATTCTCACTGTTTCCTTGTACCCCCCCATCTTTCTCTGTATCCATCTGTTGTCTCCAGCCTTATACACGGATGGTAGCTCTTTGGGGCAAGGAACATCCTTTTATTCTGTATTTGTACAGCGGTGAGCACAGTGCGGTACTGATCCATGACAAGACACTATGGTAATACAAGTAAATAATAACTATGAAGGAGAGTAATCATTCTAGTTAAACACAGCACTCTGCCTAAATTTCTCTTCAGTCTTATGCTTTAGAATATCATTTGGAAAAGTGAAGTTTACACCACTTTGCTACCGCAATCATCCAGCTAATATTGATTTTTTTTAAAAGCACCAAAGGTTTTGCTTTGCCTTGTGAAATGATATTGCACTTTATTTCATTCTGTAGTATAATCTACCAGGTGCAGTTTTTTGAGAAGCCACTGGAGGGACACCTCCACTACAAAAGAAAAAAACGTTGCATCCAGCATACGCACTTGCACTCGCACTCAAATGGAGGACTGAGCAGATGAGTAAGTTCTGGATAAAAATCAAAGGCCCCACGTGACTCAAAGTTATTAGTTTAATATACACTGGGGAGAAGAAAGAAGGATAAGAGTGCTTCATGGTCAAAGCTTTAAAGCCCTGAATTTCATACAGATGATGTTATAGGGTCTGATCATGCAATCCATACTCACCAGAGCAGTCCCTTTTGATTTCAGTGGGACTATTTGCAAGTGAGGAACAGCTTACGTGAGCAAAAGGTTGCAGGATGGGGTCTTTGCCATTCATTGGAACACAGTTTGCAGTAAAGGGATGTGTATGTGTGTTGTGTGAGATGCAAGTAGCAAAGCAGGAATCTGCACATGTTGTCATTTAATCCTCCGGGCAGAATCTCACCTTCCTCTCCTCCATCCCCCAATAACCCTGCTCATGTTATTGCAAGATCACATCTGACAAATTATAATTTCCCCAACCAAATAGAGAAAATAATATGCATGGCCATCAGTTCCAGCACCTTTCAGTTAAAATAATTCAATCACCCCAAAAGTGGTACTGTAATATGAAGACAACATGTCAAATGTGTCCAAGAGCAAACATTATTCTATCCTTATATGAAATGGAAGGCAGGAAATTTTCATGTTTGTGTGTGTCAGAAATTTATATTAAAATGATTGTTAAGCTCATCCATAGAATTTGAAGACTGTTATGCTTATTCGATTTTTTTTTTACAGTTAATGTTTCCTCCACAGAGGGCTCTGTTAGATGCCAAATAATGACTAGCTGAAGACATGTTATAGTCTTTCTCTAAATGTTTTTGTTCTTTAAGATGCAAAATGAAAATGTGCATTTTGCAGGCCCATAAAACTGTCCTGTCACTTCCCTTTGTTAAACTTTTATTGACCAGAAGACCAAACTTATAATATCCACATGAAAATAAAACTACAGGGAAAGGTTTCAACTGGTAAACCATATTTCATTGTGCTGTATAATTTTGGGACATTAAGCTATGTTTTGCTTTAGTTTTTAAAAAAGTCTTTTTTCAGTTAATTATAAGATTCTTTGCTAAATTTAGCCTAGCTGTTAATATAGATCCTTATGTTAAAGGTAATTATTGCTGTGGACTGTGTCAATCTCAAATGATAATAGATGTCTTGGGTAGTATTTTGGAAGTCTGATTTTTTTTTTTAACAAGAGCATTCTTTAAATCTCATAGGACCATTTTTGTGCCAGTCTTTTAAAAACCAAATCCGCTATTTAAGTCCTGCTTAAATTCAGTGGCATGCTATGGCCCATTGTTCGCTTATTTTTGTACAATGTTGAAAATTAAAATTTAGAAAGGCGACTATACATATTTCATGCTCGTCCACCAAAATTCTTCACAGCTGATCTATTGCATTTAAATGCATTTGATATTAGAAATATTTTGTTAGTATGCCCTCTGCTAACAAGCATCCTCAAAACACAGAAATCACTCTGTTTTAAACAAAGTGCTGTTGTTCTTCCTGTTTTATTACTATATTCTTGTATTTCAGGTAATAGGTAGTTACACTGAATGATGCTTAGCTGCAGCCTTACCCCTGAAAAAATATAAATAACAGTGATTAATCAGCTAAGGGAACTTTTATCAATAGTCAGAAAACTGGGATTTAATATGCAACAGGGTATATTTCAAACCAAGCTCCTACCTGATTCAGCATTTCTCACTATGTATATGATACAGTACCTACCTCAGATTAACAATACAGAGTTTTATAGTTTGCAATATGACTGATCAGGACTTCCTTGCATGTGCGCTTCACCTTTATCTATTAGATACATTTTCCAGGAGCACCATTGTAATCCTGTATTCACAGGTTATATTTATCGCAGCTGGTTTAGGCAGAGATGGAATTAATTAGAAAATGTCAGATCATTATATGAAATTGTAAAGAGGTAAATTGTAGTCTTTTGTGAGCAGGCATTTCACAAAATGAATACAGATTCCTGATTCAAATTGCATTTACTGTAAAATATTAATTTCTTCTTTCCAATCGCTTTTAGGGACAATGTATATGGTTCCAGTTAAAAGTTTCTAATTTGATGTGAATGTCAATGTAGAGGTCATGATTAAGAATTTATTTTAACCTCTAAGGAAAGGCTGAACAAATATTTAATTTGCATTTTACATTATTATTGAATAGATTTTTCTTTCTCTTTTTTCTTTTCTTTTTTAAATCTCTCTGCAGTTTATTTCAGTTCTTCATCCTTTGGTGGAAAAATTACAGGAATAAGCTGAAAAACAAAGTAAAATTACAGGTAGTGTTTACTTGATTAATGCACGATCCTTCTTTTATTAATTTACTACCAGTTAGGTAGAGCAATATTGAAAACACAAAGCAATGCAGTATATCTTTAATTCCTCACATTCTAAAGGCCAGATATTTCTCCAATTGAAATCAGGGTAAAAACTCCCATAGATCTCAAGGGGAGAAGGACAAGAACCATAACACATTAATTGAGGAAATTTGCAACCAAACACTATCTCCCATGATGGAGTATTCTGTATCCTTTTAATAAACTATTTGATTCCAGTGACACTGAGACAGTTTCTGTATTGAGGTGCTAATGTCACTTATGTAATGTTAAACAAAATGTAACAAACTAGTGCAGAACATTGCTCACAGGGGATAACTTACTGTACTCCTTTCCCTCTCCCCCTCAGTTGAATCTGTTTAAACTGAACCATCTTTTGTTGTAGTGTCGAAGTAACTTGGACAGCATTAGAGAAGTGGGTGGATTGAAAGAGATCCTGTCTATGTGACTTGGGCAGTTGTACGCTGTATGGTGAAGGCATGTATCCTTATTGCTATATCCGGCTCAGGGAACTATTGGTACCAGGCAGAAAGTGCCTGGAGTATATATGCAAACACAACAGTGCAAACAACCCTTTCTTTGTCATAGGAACTACTTCTACAGAGCTGCAGTGGGAAGGAGAGTCACTTTTGTGTTTAGATATTCACATTAAACACAAGTGGTATAATTTTTCCTCTCTTTCTGGTATACTGTGTGTGTCTACATCAGAACTAGGCATAACAAGAAGAGGAGTGCCTACTACCAGAAGAGGGGAATATATGATTATTGTGTTAAACTCATAATATAATTTGTCTTATTAATATTAAATTATAAATACTGAACAGTGAGTTGAAGTGTCCTTGAATATATTTAGAGAACTCAGTTTTCTGTAAGATGTTAAGATACTTTTAAAAGCATGAGTCTCCCCCACAGAATCTATAGGTTGCATTTATAACCTGCAGGCACCTGCCTACCTGGCATGCCCCAGTGGAAAAGCTCACAATTTCAGTGCATATAGCATTGGGCTATTGTTGCATTAAAATCCATTAGACTGGATGCTTCCTGCAGTAAAGCTCACAGGACATGACTCAAAGATTGGAAATTTCCCCTAAGATCCCCTCACAGAGTTCTGCCCCAATCACTGTGATGCAGAGGGGGAGGTTGCCCCTCCTTTCCACTGCAGAATAGGTCCTGGGACCTGCTGTCAACCCTAATAGATGCCTAGGGATCCATAGGAAGCTGGAGCCATCTCTATGGAGGCCCTTTGCCTCTACACAAACTTTAGTTCTTGGCATCCCCCTTTCTCCCCCCCAATCCCAGGCATGACTCCAGTGGACCTTGTGATGTGGGGGGTTGTCAGCAGAAAAGTTCATATAGCTTCAGACTGTATATTTCGGAGCACTGGAGAGAGGGAGATACAGCTGTGGCTGCCCCAGACTCCACTTCTCTCTGTTCAGACCCCAAAATCATGAAGTGAGTATGGATTGCACCACAGTGATGTGCCTGGAAGAGCTGAAGGGTAGCTCAGACCTGGGGGAGAATGAACCAGACCATTGTCTTTAGAAATGGGCCTGAACCAGATACCAGCTCCTGTGAGTTTGAAGGCAGAGGATTTTGAAGTCCATATCTCAGCATTTTAGGCCAGGCCCCTCTCTAATTATATTTTATTTGTGCACGTGGTACCTATTGTCCGATACGATCCAGTATAATGTTCACACTTGCGGTACTGTCTAAAACAAAGTGAACTTGAAAATGCTCTGTAATGTGTTTCAGGTGCACAGTGCTTAGTGAGACAGGGAGCTTGTGCAATACAATTTCCTGCATGTTTTAAAAACTGAGTATATGGTTTTAAATAAAACCCAAATCCATCCAGACTGGACTGATCATCAAGCCTCTAATCTTCCCCCCCGCCACCCTCCGTCTTACCAGTTACCTTGACTCAATCTTCCTTTGTTCTTTCTGGATGCATGCAGTGTTGTAGCCATGTCAGTCCCAGGGTATTAGAGAGACAAGGTGAGCAAGGTAATAACAACCTCACCATCCTTACCTGACGCCACATTTATCCCTCCCTGTACATGCCCCTACTGAAAGAACAGGGTTAGTCAGTCATCGGTTAAGAGGGAGCAGTAAACACTACATGCATATATTCTTGGATTTTTTTCTTTGTGAGCAGCTCCTTGAAAATGGGAATGCCTTCTATGGCTGTCTCCATCTGCACTCGCTGTTCTTCCTCTTTTGAGCTGAGGATGTTTGAGAAGCGCAGGTCATGTTGTGTGAGCACATGGAATATACGCAGCTTCAGTGCATATATCTCAGTGGTGCTGTTTTGTTCATACAGGCAATAGAACGGGGGCGGGGGGAGGGTGTTTCTGTTAAATAGAGCCCCTTCTATCAACAGACTTAGACTGTGTATTTTCAAGAGGAATAAGATTATTCAGACAATAGTAATAATAAATAAGGTCTGGTTGCTTTTTGTTTAATTTTATATGGTGATTACTCTGAAATAGGTATCAATTATATTTGCACAAGAATATTTTTCTCACTGTTTTTAGCCTTATGTGTTGCCCTGATTAAGGGCAATTGATCTTCACTGTCACATGGAAATGGAAAAGCAAACATGAGCTGAATAACTATATATGCTGGACTCAAGAACCATAATGTGAGAGAAGGGGGATTGTGCTGTGGATTAGTCAGACCATGCAGACAAGTCTATCAAATGAACAAGGTGTCATATACAGATTTCTGGTTAGTGAACCTTTCTGTCCCAGCCTCTACATTTATCATTGTCTCCCTGACAGGAGCTCTGCCCTGTTATCATGACTTGTATGTCATTTATCAGTGTTAAGTACAACAAAAGAGTATCTCTTTAAACCCCTTTTACCCTTTCACATGCTTCTACCCTTGAATAATGATATCTGTCTCTGCAGCCACAAATATTCCATTTAATCTTTCTTTATAGTCTGTTAGTTGCTCAATAAATGATTAAAATAGCATTGGTGGACTTTAAAATGAGAATTATTATATTATTGCTCAAGTCATGTGTAAGAGAAGAGATAACAGCACATCAGTGGTTTTTGTCCCTTTTTATGCCTGTCAAACAAATAGAATTTTATTAAAAATGTCTGAACCAAAAACAGAACAAAACAAAAACCACCACCCCAATAAAATAAAATTAAAATAACATGCCTCCCCCCAACCTGCAGCTGTGAATATCACCAATTGTTTCCAGAGCACAGTGGTCCTAACTATGTCATGAATATACAGGTCCTAAATTAAAATAGTCTTTGTAAGTGTCTGCAAAAAAGACTAACTGCATGTTAGTGGGATTCTACTACAGCTAGCATTTGCGTTTCCAAAAATGTACAGACTGAGCTCTGCATCAGTACAAAATATTCTTATTTCCTAGGCTGTTAGGATCAATGTTAGTTGTACTAAATACCAGAAACTTTACAGAGGAGGAGTTATTTTCGAGAGAGAATATATTGCCTCATATTCTCCTAGGAGAGATGACTTATCAGTATTGTCACTTATTACAGAACTTGGTTCTAAACACAGTCCACACCCTTCCAACTCCCACTGAAATTAATGGGAGTCTTTTCATTGACTTTTAGTGGGAGTTGGATCAGACCACAAAATTGTATAAGTTGTAAAGTCTCATTTTAAACTGAGATCTAGAAGTAGCAAATCATAAAGGGAAATACCCTGATGGTTTTGAATATCCTGGCATTTTTTTTAGAGAGTTGAATTTTGTGGCTCTATATTGATCAACAGAACAAAAAAACTGCTTAAACTAGAGTTGTAGTGAGTTTCTCAAAGGCAAAAGAATATGGACATACACTCTCTATTCAGCTGTTCATCTCATTTTATTCCTACTGTATTGATAGTGTAATTACTGGCTCATGTGGATGTATAATCTCTCCGCTGGATAAGGCCATATTTGCTCAACTGTGTGTCAGTTTCTATACTGCTAAACATAGATAATACATGTAAAGGGGGTTCTCATTTAATTCCAGTGCTGTGCTTTGTAGCAGGAGGTTTTGAGTTCTATCTAGAGGTGGGTAAAAAAATTCATAATGCATAATTTGTCTGAATTTAGCTTCTTTTTTAAGCTCTCAGAAAATCTATGATCAAGTGGTGATTTCCTCAGATTATTTATTAGTCAAAAGTATTCCAGTTCTTGTGTGATCCCAACCCGTCTTGGTGTTAGTGAGTTTGTGATTGTCCCAATAAATCATCTAATGGTATTTCATTGGGTACTTTTAGAGCAAATACTTAAAAGAGCAAGTTTTAAAATTCAGTTTCGGGGAATACACATGTAACGGTGAAATTCACTTTCTGTGAACATTCATGGAACTATAATTCAATTGCATGAATCTTTAGAGAACATGAACACAAAAGGAGCATGAACATGGTTGAAACGAACGTATTTCAAATTTCAAGCCAATAGTTGTGTAAATACTTTTTTTAGATTGTGTCTTACTCTGGTTCCACCTTTCCCACTCTGAACATCCATGGTTTGCAGCATAGGGACAACAGCAAATTCCTTAGGTAATCACAGGTTTGACACAGTAGCTTCCATGGAGCGCTGTACAAAAAGCATTGATTCGAACACCAGGTTCTATGGTTTGATTGGGATCTGCAGTGGTCACCTCAAATAGGCAACTGTCAGCTTAGAAGTGGATCCAAAAATGGAGCTACAATGGACCATTATTGCTCAGGGGAGAAAGAGATGGTTAAAAGGAAACAATCACTATTATTTTAAAAATAGCTTATCAAATCTTGACCTAGACTGGGAAAGGAGGGTTGTACATTAGTTCTGCAGGCATGAGGCAACTGACAAAGAGATCAATATTTTTGTTTGAAATACACATACTACAGTTGGGGATTAAACTGGGGAGCAAAAGGGTGATATTCTGCAGCAGTGAGTGGAAGGGGAAAATAAAGAAGAAATACATAGCTACATTTTTTTTCCATTTCTTTAAGATGTGCCCACTTAGCTGCAGCTGTGAGTGGGAGCCTTGAGAAGCATCACTAAGGCAGGAGTGGGCATGTGAATTTAATTAAACTCCACTAGGGTGGTGAGGCTGGAGTGCTATGTTTTGTTGGTTAGGAACTTTCATGATGCATTTTGATTTTGCCTACAAAAACATTATTTACACACACACACACACACATATTCTACTGGGAAAGAACATTGGAGGTTATGACCAAACCAATTAAAACTAAAATGACGAAATTCAGACATTTGGAAAGCTAATGGCATTTTTCATCTTCAAAGCATGTTATGAACATTACCTAATTAAATCTCACCACATTTCTGCGATAGCTACATGTCATCAACCCTCAATTACAGGCGGGGAAGACTGAGGCACAAGTGATGATGGGTCCAGTTCAGCAAAGTACTTAAGCAATTGCTTAACTTTAAGCATGTGAGTAGTCCCATGGAAGTTAAGCATATGCTTAATGCTTTGCTGAACTGGGACCTTAATCACTTGTACCTCAGTTTTCTCCATCTGTAAAATGGGGATAATGAGACTGTTCATGTGCTTAAAGATAAGCACATACTTAAATATCTTGCTGAACTGGGGCCAAAATAATTTGTGTAAGGTAGAGAGGGAGGCAGGGCTAGCTATGCAATTAGAACACAGAAATTCCTGGTTCCAAGTCCTCTGCGTAGACCATTAGACAAAGTGGCATTCTAGTCTTGCCCTTATCTGATGGAGGTCTGAGGAGATGAATAGTCCCAGCCAAGTAGTTGGTACAAAATTTGACATGCTAATGTACAGGAAGGCTCTGAGAAATGCTGAACATGTATTAGTGCTTCAGCAGAAAGGAGGGGTTTAGACTCCTAGCTAGCAGTGGCTGGGGTCCAGGCTATACCACCTACGCAGCAGATCACACCTTCTAGCCGCTACAACATAGCAACTGGTCCTCACTACTAGAACTCTGCTGCGTGCTAAGTAGAGGTTCTCTCTTAATGCTTGTGCAGGGGAAATTGAAAGAAGGGCCCTTCTCCAGCACAAGGCAGAATGTGGCTGTGTGGATGTTGTACTCTGTTTGCCCCCATTCCACCTTCTACTCAAAACTAAAGGAAAGCTGCAGCGATTGGTTCTAGTACCTTAACCGGGGCAGGATCTGCCATCCTGGGTCACACTGAGTAGTATCTTAGTCTTCAGATCAGAAATTGGCATATATTTATTTACTTACTAATAGGGGATCAATATCGTAGCCACTCTGCTTGATCTCAATGGAAGTCCCACATGCTACGGAACTGGCCAGAAAGAATGTATCCAAAATGCATTTCAAGCCATTTTTAGACCTACCTTTCATTGTTTTCATGGTATTAGTGTTGGTATCTCTACATGCCAGCTGGGCGCATGCATCCCAGTGTGGGTAGACAGATATGCTAATGTGCTAAAAATAGCAGTGTCCCCAGGGGTAGTACGGGCAGCGGCTCAGGGGGTCCAGAGGATTTGTCCTCCAGCAGCTAGCCCATGCTCCCCACGATTCCACTGCTCTTTTTAGTGCTCTAGCTCCAGCAGAGCTAGGGTATGTCTGCTAGCCAGGCTGGGAAGCACGCTCCCAGCTGCAGTGTAGATGCACGGTCAGGGACAGCTGCCATCTTACTGGTGCTCGTGAGGAAGAACTGCAGTCTAATTACCTACCGTAGTTTGTATTTAAATTTTGCTACTATTTTGTTAAACTTTGATTAATCTAATGATGGTTAAAGAAGTGCTGAGATTTTTTAAGTCTGCCTCATAACTGTGTCCCCAACAATAGTAACCATTACCAAGTTCCATTCTCACACACACAATTGTTTTAAAACATACCGAAACTTGTTTGCCACTGGCCTGCAAAGCCACCTACTTCTCTGACTGATTCCTGTGCAGAATGATGCTCTGTCCTGCCTACTCCATGTCACTTTCAGCCTTATCATCAAACAGGCACTTTCGGTGATGTAATCTGATTTTTTTTAATGCTCATTATAATTTAATTAAAATAAATGCCAGCTGTTAATGTTTCAGGGATTTTTGCTTTGCCGGCTAAGGGACACTGTTGGGGATCTGGTTGTTCTACTCAGACCCAGATGATAGGAGTTAGCTGATGAATGGCTGTTTGAAATGCAACATTCCTAAGTATCAGTTCTGTCCCCCATGTGATTGAAGGTATAATGGTACACTTCTTGGTGAGTTCATTTCTAAACCCAGGGCAGAATAACACCAGCCTGCTGATGGCATTCAACTATAAAGCTTTTGACCCATGAGCCTGCAAATTGGTTCCCTGTTTTGCAGCTGTAGAGCTAGCTGGGTGCATCTGTGCTATCTTATCCTCAGCCTTGGCGAAACAGAAGCCTTGCTGTTGGGTAGAGGTCGCTGGTGTGAGGTCTCTCTTTGTGCCCTGGCTTGTTGAGGTGATTCATTGGGAAGTAGCAAATGAGGTTAAGATTTGTGGTACTATTTTCAAGCAGACCCTCTCCAAGGGAAGCTGAATGTGGTGCAAATATATTGTTTCAGTGGCACAGTCTTCTCACGCTGCACCCTTTTTATCCCACTATGATCCCACGACAGCAGTGCATGCCCTTGTGACCCCACACGGCTCAGTTAACGGAATTCATTCTTTGCAAGGCTTACAGCAGGGCACCTCCATCACTTGCAGTGTGCTTGGAATGCAGTAGCACACCTGTTCATTAGTTTGAGTATCTGTGATCATATAACTCCTCCCTTGACTTCTTTACAGTGGAATATTGAATGCAAGATGCTACTGTGGGGTTCCAAAGCTGTAGCTGGTATGGGTTCTGGTGAGATGAAAGATCTGCTCTCTGGCTGTGTCTACATTAGCCTTCTCCCCTCACATTTTCTCACTGGAGGTAGCAACATTGGGAATATTAATGTAGACAGGACCTCGGTGGCCACCAGTATTTTCTGTCAGGTTGGATCTAATCTTGCTGACCTGATGGTAAAAATTCCAGCAGATGCTAATGTTTTGTCCACAGCAGCATTCCCATTATTGCTATCACCCTAGGTCTAAGAAGGTCTGTTAGAATATTTAAGATATTTTCCCCTTGAAGGACCAGGACTTGTAGCCTCACAGACATTATCTGTATGGCAATCCTTGGATCTTTGGTGGGATGTTCTCACGGAAAGCTGCTCCATCCATGTTATTTCATGGTAGAACTGGCCAAATTTATCTAAAAGTTTTGACCAAAATGCCTTTTAAAATTAAATTTTCATTAATTTTTTTGATTCTTTATAAAATATATTGATTCCTCACTGAACAAAAAAAGTGGCACCAGATCTATACAAAAATATTTTGTCTTTTGGTGTCCTCCTCCCTGGTTTTCTTTTCCTTCCCTTTTCCAGTGGGAGGAAAAATGGGCAAGAAGGTGAGATGAAAAAACCTGTAGCAAATTGTGAATGAAATAGAAAATGGAGAACGCTTGCCATTTTTCTACTCCCTGCCAGAGCCTTGCTGTCAATGACTTCAATTGCACCTCCACTCTTCAAAGATTTCTGAATATGTGAGGCAAGAATCCCTTCAGAACCAAAGCTAATAGAGTCAGTATTATTTCCGACAGGTATTTCCCAGCAGGTGCCCAGGGCTCAGATGATGCTGTGTAGAGTTACCACCACCAGTTCCAAACTTTCCTCCTAGTAGTATAAGGGGCCTCCCCCTGACCCCGCACGTCCTGCCCACCTGTCATCCTAAGACTCATCCCTAAGTATTACTTCCGGGGTCAAGACAGACACATGACCGGAATCGAAGTGTGTCATGTGACCCCTCTAAGAACTCCTCCCACTGCCCTCTACCAATCAGGTTGGGTTTTGCCCCCCCCGTACGACCACCCCGAGAGGAGATTTGACCAATCGGGTTGTTCTGGGGTGGGGTGATCCGTCTGGAAATGGATTGTGTGACCCCTCTAAGAACTCCTCTCACTGTCATCTACCAATCAGGATGGGTTTCAGCCACAAAGGACCTCCCCGAGCATGGATTTGACCAACTGGGGGGAGTTCTGGGGTGGGGTGACCCACCCAGAAGAGGGTCGTGTGACTCTAAGAACTCCTCCTACTGCCCTTTACCTATTAGAGCACAGCACCATCCTCCCCCCCAGACATTCCAGCGCCATGCAGAAGAGGCCATTTCATGCCAAGAATGCATGTTTTAGAAATCATGGAAATGCTGGGAGGAAACAAGGACTCCTTCACCACCACCATGAGAACATCGGACTTTGTTTTAGTGCCAAGGGCCTTTGACCCCACGTGGAGGAAGTGCTACAACAGCGACAGTTCTGAGGAGGAGGAGGGAGCAGCCCTTGGGAGCCCTTTGGCCCAGCCATTGATAGATATGCTGGAACCCCATCCTGAAACCTAAGCAGGATTTATGAGGCAGCCTGACAAGCTTGACAGCCTCTCATTGTCCACCCCTATGGAGGAAGGCAATCATGGCTCATGGGAGTCATTGGTGGACAAAGTGAACGGAAAAGACTTCACTCAGGTAAATGAACGATTAAGAAGGTTGAGGATTGGGTGTAATGGGCTTAGGAACCGACGCAGGGTTCCATAAATCTAAAAACAAGCAGTGCGGGGCTTACACTGTTTCTTTTCTGCAAATCTCTCGACAGCTCGATGATGCCTTTCTAGAGGCCTTTGAGAACTTACACACCAATAGTCCTGTGGGAATAAATCTATCATGCACCTGCTCTTTTTGCTTGCGTCTGAGTCAAAATCCAGAAAAGGGCAGAATGAACCAGCTCAGACTCCCTAATGGTAGGGGTCATGGTGTCCATTTTCACAGGTGGCTGTAAAAGGGCATTTTAAACCAGGCGATTAATAAGACTTGTTTAAATTTGTCAATATGAATGTGTTCCCTCCATAGTCGTGTTAGTAAAAGACAGTACAAGGAACAGTCATGTCTACGCAGACGGCTCTGTTAAAGAAAATATATTACACCCCCGGGGAAGTTGGGAGCTTCGGTGGTGTGAACCCTCTTTTTCAAGTGGCCAAAAAGCATAGTAAAACTTTGAATAGAAGACAGGTAACAGCTTGGCTTTCAGACCAGGACACTTACACTTTTTACAAACCATCTTGAATATGTTTTAAAAGAAATGACCATTGTTTCAGATGTGGATGTGCAATTACAGGCAGATTTGGTGGATATGCACCGGTTCTCCAAACACAACAGTGGTTTTAAGGCCATCTTAACAGCGATAGACGTTCTACCCAAATATGCCTGGCCCATAGGCTGAAAAGACAAGACAGGTGGTGAGGTATCCAAGGCCTTTAAAGCTATTTTCAGCAAAGGTCGCATGCCTCAACAATTACAAACCAATTGGGGGAAAGAATTTTTAAACAAACTTTTAAGCAGATTGTTAAAGCAGCATGGCGTTCACCATTTTGTTGCTAATAATAAAGTAAAAGTAGGGGTTGTGGAGCGATTTAACAGAACTTTAAAAGCTAGGATGTAGAGATATTTTACAACCCATAACACCTTTCGCTACATCGACATTTATGTATTTATACCTGACTTTATAAAGAGTTACAACCAGAGCTTTCACAGAACTATATATACCAGACCTGCTGATGTTAACCCTTCAAATTCTCCGAAGGTATGGAAAACAGTTTACAGAGACGGTTTTAAAATAAATCTGGTTGTTGCCCCTTTTAAAAAAGATGGCCACGTGAGACTATCTAAAACCAAAGGAGCTTTTGAAAAAGGTTATGAACAGACATTTACCGATAAGATATTCATAGTGGATGAAGCCTTAACCAGGGGCCAGGGATCTGTATACCGATTAAAAGATTACGAGGGTGAGACAGTTACTGGATCTTTTTACCCTGAAGAATTACAAAAAGTAAACCCCAAACAAGACAGGATTTAACAGCAGAGAAAGGAAAAGGGAGAAAAAAGCAGCTATTGGTGAAATGGTTGGGGTGGCCTGATAAGTTTAACAGCTGGGTGGATGCTTCTCAACTCTGTGACATTTAGATGTGAACAAAAACTATTGCTCCTGCAAAGAGAGAGAGATAAATGAATGATGGCAGGTTTTACATCACTTTGCCCAACAACACCAGCTCTGGGGATTTTCCCCAAAACACAGCTCAAACTTTACAATATGGCTAATTAAACCCTTGGATCTCCCATGTGCCTGGAAGGTGGGGTTAGTGGAAATACAATATCCACACAGCAGAAACACTATCAGCGAAGACACCCCTTTTGAAATCACCTTTGGAGGTATGGCGTGGAGTTTCATCCTACAACAAGGTTATTACTCGTCCATACCCGAATTACTGGATCACATGAACAATACCATGACTCGTCATCCTGGACTGCCTGAGGTGGTCATGAACTACGACCCTGTGGGTAGAAAAGTTAGATTTAAATCAGCTGATTTTACTTATGTTTTCTACTGGTGGGGAACTAGCTAACATTCTGGGTTTGGGCCCCAAGCACAGCGTCCAAAAAATCTCCTTCTCTGAAGACATCACAGGGGGTTTCAACTCCTTGTCTCTATGCATGGTGTGACAGGGTTGGACCAGATGGCTACAGGAGAAGGCAGATATATTAGCCCCAGGTTAAGTAGGTGGCCCTGAGTAAGGTAACAGGGAAGGTTCCAGAACAATCAGGAACCTTCTGGAGACAATTAAGACAGACAGGCTGATTAGAACACCTGCAGCCAATCAAGAAGCTGTTAGAATCAATTAAGGCAGGCTAATCAGGGCACTTCAGTTTGTGTTGCGTGTGTGAGGAGCTGGGAGCAAGAGGCACTAGGAGCTGAGAGTGAGAATGCGTACTGTTGGAGGACTGAGGAGTACAAACATTATCAGACACCAGGAGGAAGGTGTTGGGAGGAGGCCATGGGGAAGTAGCCGGGGAGCTGTAGCTGTCGCACAGCTGTTCCAGGAGGCACTCGACAGTTGCATTCCACAGGGCTGGAACCCGGAGTAGAGGGCGGGCCCAGGTTCCCCCCAAACCTCTCAACTCCTGGTCAGACACAGGAGGAGTCGACCTGGACTGTGGGTTCAGTAAAACGGCCAAGCTGAGGGCTGCTGTGAAGCTCCAAGGCGAGCAAATCCACCAATAAGCGCAAGATCCACCAAGGTAGAGGAGGAACTTTGTCACAATGGATATCATAGAACACCAGTTTGTGGGGGACTATTCCATTCTCCTGTTATGACATTTTAATCAACATGGCTTTTGTTCACTGCGGGTCTGAAAAGTGCACCAAATCCGAACTAGACTTGTTCCAAATAGGCCCTACTCAGACCAGCATCGAGAAAAGAGTCTACATTGAGGTGCCGCCTCTATCGGCCATTATGGAGGCTGCCCCCATTGACTTTTTTATAGCAGGGAATGGCATAGATTATATGGATTTAAACAACATGCTGCTGTACCTTTGTTGCAAGATTGTAAAATGAGACAGAACTGAACTTGCTGGGGACGCCGAGGTGGGCCTGGTGAATTACCCTGTGGCATCTATTTTCAGTCAGTTGGATGTCATGCTGGGAGACTGCCTTGTAAGCCAAAGCAACAACTGTTTCCCTTACAGGGCCTCTATAGCATCGGTGCTCAATTACAGCAATGACACCCTTGCCACACAATTTTCCACCAGCCTGTTTTACAAAGACACTCCTGGACAACACTAAGAAATGGAGCTGGATGGTGGGAATCTAGGGTTTGTGAGGCGGGCAAAGCTGACGGCTCTGAGCAGGATGATAGAGCTGTTGGGTCATCTACAGAGCGACCTGTTTTTCCAAGAAAAACTTTTGTTGAACGGAATGGATGTGAAAATTAAACTGACAAGCACTAAAGACACCTTCTGTTTAATGGGCAGTGTGGTTTTAAACTGTGAATTGTATCAGCGTCCCTTTTTGTGAAGAAAGTATGGGTGGCCCTGGGTATCCACATGAGGCACATGGAGGCCCTGCTTACCACTAATGCTAAATACCCCGTGGACTGTGTGGGAATGAAAGTGTTTCACAGCCCCATGGGAAACAGGGTCAGTAAGCAGGAGGACCTGTTCTTGGGACAGTTACCCAAAATGCTTGTCCTAGGGTTTATGGATAATGATGCCTTTAGCAGAAGTTACGATAAGAACTCCTTTCATTTTAAAAATTATGATATTAATTTTGTGGCCTTTTATGTGGATGGTGAACAGATACCAACCAAGCCTCTGCAACCAGACTTCAACGCTCGACGCTGTGTGAGAGAATACACAAATCTGGTACAGACGGCTGGTAAACACATGAAAGATTGTTCTCTGTTAATCGACCATGAGGAGTTTGCACAGGATTAAGCCTTGTTTGCCTTTGACCTGTGTCCTGACCAGGAATGAGCAGATCACTATTCCCTGATTAAAACCTGGAACCTGAGAGCCGAAATATATTTTGGGAAGGCTTTGACAGTCAAGGTCAATATGATTGTGTATGGGGTTTTTGACAACATCATAGAGATAGATCAAAGGAGAAATGTTCCATTTGACTACATGTGAATATGGACACCGTGCAGCTCTCGCATGTCTTATCAGTGGACCCTTATACAAAAGAGAATTTCTTAGATGTGTTCCCTTGCAATTGGCTCCCTGGCAGCAAGCTGTCTCAGAGACCCCTAGGTTTGGTGGTCAACATGCATCCACACAACCAACTGGGTGAACACTGGCTCGCCTTGTATCTCATGGAGAGTTTTTTGACTCATATGGGTATCCCCCTGAACAGTGTGTTGTTTCCTAGAAGCATTATGAAATTTTTAAACAAAAATGCCACCGGCATTGCATTTCACACTAGACAGTTACAAGACTCCTGCTCTGTCAACTGTGGCTATTAGTGTGTGTTTTTCTTATATCACCATAGCAAGGGTTTATCGTTAGAATACAATTTTAAAATCTGATCAAACGACTTAGTGCAAAATGACCGGATGGTGATGAATTTTGTAAAAAATATAAAATGTAAATTCTCGGGCATGCCTACACTAGCTCAAAACATAGTTCAGCAAACCCAGACATGTGTATCTTGCAATGATTTTCATAGCCATGTTACCCAATAAAGCGCCCCAGGTGAGGGTTTAAAGACAATTGATGTTTGGTGGGTCTTTGTTTAAAAAAAAAAAAAAGACCAATTCAGAAAAGGTACACATAGATATTAAATTTTTTAAAAAAGTATAGAAATGTTTTATTTAAAGCAAAACATGACCAGTTTTAAATTTATTTATGTTTTAGAACATGAAAAACATTACACACTGAGCCATTCGGGTCTTTTAGCCAATTTTCATTTTTAGACGGCAAAAAAGGGGTCAGTGTTTCTTGATCAACCCCAGTGTCAGCAGTCGAGGCCTTGAGGCGTTCCAAAAGATCTGTGTAGGCCATGTTGCCCATGACGGAAGGTAGTATATTCAGTTCCGCCATAGCATTCATAAACACATCCCACCCTTTAGGTACACGTCTGCTAGGAACAGAGTGTGTCTGGGTGATGGCCCTGACTAAGTCGAGCATGTTAGAACCATTAATCACCAAGCCTTTGTACACAAAACCCCTTTATCGTTCCATGAAGAGATATTTTTATCCAGGCCCAGCTTATTTAGCAATACTAATGCATTTTTCTTATAACATTTATTCATATTATCCAGCAACAGAGACTGAGGTCTTTGATGTTTCTGGGGTTTGGCAGTCACACTCTGTTCCTGTTCCAGTAGAAACAGACTTATTTTCCCTTTATCCACATCACTCTGCTTCATGTATGTTAGGTACCTTTGAAGCACAGCGCTATAAAGTTTAAATCATAGAATCATAGAATATCAGGGTTGGAAGGGACCTCAGGAGGTCATCTAGTCCAACCCCCTGCTCAAAGCAGGACCAATCCCCAACTAAATCATTCCAGTCAGGGCTTTGTCAAGCCTCACCTTAAAAACTTCTAAGGAAGGAGATTCCACCATCTCCCTAGGTAACGCATTCCAATGTTTCACCACCCTCCTAGTGTAAAAGTTTCTCCTAATATCCAACCTAAACCTCCCCCACTGGAACTTGAGACCATTACTCCTTGTTCTGTCATCTGCTACCACTCAGAACAGTCTAGATCCATCCTCTTTGGAATCCCCTTTCAGGTAGTTGAAAGTAGCTATCAAATCCCCCCTCATTCTTCTCTTCCACAGACTAAACAATCCCAGTTCCCTCAGCCTCTCCTCATAAGTCATGTGTTCCAGTCCCCTAATCATTTTTGTTGCCCTCCGCTGGACTCTTTCCAATTTTTCCACATTCTTCTTGTAATGTGGGGCCCAAAACTGGACACAGTACTACAGATGAGGCCTCACCAATGTCAAATAGAGGGGAACGATTATGTCCCTCGATCTGCTGGCAATGCCCCTGCTTATACATCCCAAAATGCCATTGGCCTTCTTGGCAACAACGGCACACTGTTGACTCATATCCAGCTTCTCATCCACTGTAACCCCTAGGTCCTTTTCTGCAGAACTGCTGCTGAGCCATTCGGTCCTTTGTCTGTAGTGGTGCATGGGATTCTTCCGTCCTAAGTGCAGGACTCTGCACTTGTCCTTATTGAACCTCATCAGATTTCTTTTGGCTCAATCCTCTAATTTGTCTAAGTCCCTCTGTATCCTATCCCTACCCTCCAGTGTATCTACCTCTCCTCCCAGTTTAGTGTCATCTGCAAACTTGCTGAGAGTGTAATCCACACCATCCTCCAGATCATTTATGAAGATATTTAACAAAACCGGCCCCAGGACCGACTCTTGGGGCACTCCACTTGATACCGGCTGCCAACTAGACATGAGCCATTGATCACTACCTGTTGAGCCCGACAATCTAGCCAATTTTCTATCCACCTTATAGTCCATTCATCCAGCCCATACTTCTTTAACTTGCTGGCAAGAATACTGTGGGAGACTTTATCAAAACCTTTGCTAAAGTCAAGGAACAACACGTCCACTGCTTTCCCTTCATCCACAGAGCCAGTTATCTCGTCATAGAAGGCAATTAGATTAGTCAGGCATGACTTGCCCTTGGTGTATCCATGCTGACTGTTCCTGATCACTTTCCTCTCCTCTAAGTGCTTCCGAATTGATTCCTTGAGGACCTGCTCCATGATTTTTCCAGGGACTGAAGTGAGGCTGACTGGCCTGTAGTTCCCAGGATCCTCCTTCTTCCCTTTTTGAAACATGGGCACTACATTTGCCTTTTTCCAGTCATCTGGGACTTCCCCCGATCGCCATGAGTTTTCAGAGATAATGGCCAATGGCTCTGCAATCACATCTGCCAACTCCTTTAGCACTCTCGGATGCAGTGCATCCAGCCCCATGGACTTGTGCTCATCCAGCTTTTCTAAATAGTCCTGAACCAGTTCTTTCTCCACAGAGGGCTGGTCACCTCCTCCCCATGCTGTTCTGCCCAGTGCAGTAGTCTGGGAGCTGACCTTGTTCGTGAAGACAGAGGCAAAAAAAGCATTGAGTACATTAGCTTTTTCCACATCCTCTGTCACTAGGTTGCCTCCCTCATTCAGTAAGGGGCCCACACTCTTTCTTCTTGTTGCTGATGTAAGCAGTGTCAGGATGAGCTCCACCCTGACATCTGGTGGTGAGGTGTGGCAAGTTGTGGAAAAGAACTTCAGGGGCCGATCTCATTTGCATAGGCACACCCACCACGCCTAGAATGAGACCATAGCTGCCCAAATGGTCACTTTGGCTGCTGTGGGATCCCCAGTGTCTCTGTTATTGGGGCAGGAAGAATAAATTGTTATTACCCTGATTATGGGAACTGTGCTTGGAACTGTACGTGGCCTTTTGTTACGATGGAGGGATTCACCATCATCTAAGTAGCACTCGCTAGGCAAGGGTCATGGGTTCCAAAACTGTGTGAATGGAGAGAGGCTGGGGACAAGTATTAATACTTGGTGGCATGGGCCCCTTGGTGAGGGCCTTACATGCTGATTGCACTTCCTCCTCTCTCCACTGTGGAATATCAGAGCTAATTTTGATTTCATTAGAAGTCTAGTTATAGGCTGCTGAGCTCACTTTGGGCTGACAGTGCACCAGCACTGGGGCTCCCCTACTATAAGCTGAATTCACCTAAGAGCTGAGCTGACTAAGAGCTGAAATCACTGAGTGTTGTGTTAAGTAGTGGGGGAGCCTGAAGATATATTGTGGAGCAGTTTGCGGGACGGCTGGTGAAGCAGTTCGACACGGAGCAGTGTGTGGATGGCAGGAGCTGCTTGTGGGCCGTGGAGCTGAGTGAAGGAGTTCGTGGGGCGGCTGGCGGAGCGGAGCGCAGCTGAGCGAAGGAGTTCGTGGGGCGGCTGGCGGAGCGGAGTACAGCTGAGCGAAGGAGTTTTGTGGGGCGGCTGGCGGAGCGGAGCGGAGCGCCGCTATGGAGCTATGGGGCGGTCAGCTTCAGATCACGTAAGGTGCCTCTTACCCCCGTCCCATTTCCACCCAGGTTGGGAGGTAAAGCTCCGCCGATAAACTTTCGAACTCTGGGGCTGCCCTGACCAGGGACAGAGACTTTTGGGGCATTGGACTTTTGGGGTTGCTGGACTCAAGAACCAAAGGGAAAAGGGCATGCCCCAATTTGCCTGGGGTGGGGTTGTTTTTGCTCATGGGTTGTGTTATGAATCCGGTTGGTGGTGTTTCCCCAACATAATGCCACATTGTTTCTCTCTGTTATTAAAAGATTTTTGCTACACTCAGACTATGTGCTTGCGAGAGGGGAAGTATTGCCTCTTGGAGGTGCCCAGCGGGGGTGGTATATATTTGTCCCAGGTCACTGGGTGGGGGCTCGAGCCAGTTTGCATTGTGTTATTGGAATGGAACCCCTAGATATTGAACCCGGCCCTTGTTGCTGCCAACTCTGACGGGCAGAAGGGTTACATTTTTGGGGGCTCGTCCGGGATCGCCTGGGTCAGTACCCCTCGCAAGCACCTGTTGAGTGATCCACTACATTGGGAAACAATTTATATTTTTTTTTTGTTTGTGCTTATATTTTGAGGAAATTACTGTTTGTATAATGGCTAATATGTCAGGTTTGTTGGGCCCTGGCTCAGCAGCTTCTAGCTCGGAGGCTGCAGCCTCGGCTGATGATTGGACAAAAGCTCTGGGGCAAATATTGGAAAAGGTTGTGCTGCCCCATGCTGAGTCAGACTCTTGTCGTAAGTTAAGATTATTTGCTGGGGAGGAGGAGTTTGAACCCTGGTTAGAGCATACCACTGAAATGCTGCAAGAGTGGGCCGTACCAGATGCAGAAAAGCGAAGATGCCTTATAGAGAGCCTTGGCGGCCCAGCATTAGATGTGATTCGCACCCTGAAGCTCATTGACCCTGGGGTCAGTGTGAAGGACTGCCTAGAGGCCCTTGAACACAACTTTGGGAGCGTAGAGGGCCCTGAAGACAGCTACTGTAAGTTCCTTAATTCCCGACAACAAAAGGGCGAGAAGGCTTCAGCCTACATACAGAGACTGGAGAGACTGCTTCAGAGAGCTGTCATGAGGGGAGCAGTGACTGCTGAGCAGATGGATCAGACCAGACTGGCTCAAATTGTAAGAGGAACTCAGTATCAGAACCCGATTCTACTTCATCTCCGGCTAAGAGAACGACGGGAACATCCCCCAAGTTACTCCCAGCTGATAAAAGAGGTCCGAGAGGAGGAAGAAAGGCAGGCTGCCAGTGAGTTTTGGGAAGCCCAAACATCGGAGCCAGCCAGCACAACACCACTGCAAATGGCCAGTGTACTGATGGTGAGCACCAGAGAGGAACTTGCCCAACAAATGCAGGTCCTGACGGAACGGATAGCTGAGCTGCAAAGTACCGTTGACCGAGTTAAGACTTCTAGGAATAAGAAGCCTCAAACTGTGGCGATTGAGAAGCCCGCACTTAGAGCCACCATCCCCCCCAGGCGAAGGGGGAAAGGTCAATTCTTCTGCTACCGATGTGGTCAGGATGGACACAGTGCTGCCAAGTGCCGTAATGAAGAAAACCCCTCCTTAGTGTATGGAAAGCTGAGGATCAGTTGGGAGAGATCCGGTAGCTGCCAGAGGGTCTGGGGACGGGGACCCCCCAGGTCTGCAGGATTTGAAGATTCCCCCAGAAAAGACTGTCCAGCTGGGATCCCTGCAGGACTGATAGGGCCTCGAGCAGAGGTCATGGTGAGGATCGAAGGGGTGGAGTGTAAAGCAGTGCTTGACACTGGATCTCAAGTGACTATTATATTTCAGTCATTCTACCAACAGATGCTTAGGCACCTGCCTATACAGCCACTGACTGGCCTTGGCCTATGTGGCCTCAGCATGGATGAATACCCCTATCAAGGGTATGTCATAGTGCACCTGGAATTCCCAGAGGAGGTTGCTGGGGTAAGAGAAGAGGTAGACACAGCTGCCTTAATATGCCCTGACCCTAAAGGGACTTCTGATGTGTCTGTGCTGATAGGGACCAACTCCAGTCTCTTCAAGGTACTCGCGGATTACTGCAGAAGGCGGGCTGGGGACCAGTACCTGAATACCCTGATGATCCATACGCTTTGTGCTGAAGCCTATAGGAAAATTGAGAGCGCTAAAAGGGACACATCTGAGCTACCGCTTGGGGCACTGAAGTACGCGGGCACAACCCCCTTAGTAGTGCCTGCAAGGACGGAGCAAGAAGTGCTTGTCATGAGTACCTGTCTGAAAGGCAGTAAAGGGACGTTAGCAATGATAGAGCAGCCGATGGGAGGAGAGCTCCCTGAAGGAGTGCTGGTCCCCAGTGGAGTCATAACCCTACCTGCTGAAGCCCAGGAAAGGGTGACTATACTGATTGCTAATGAAACGAGTCGTGATATTTTTGTGAAGCAAGGACAAAAGATAGCAGACCTCTTTGAGCCTGAGTCGATTGTAAAACCCCAGTATGAAACTCCAGTTCCGGCAATAGACCCAGCAAAGTTTGACTTTGGAGATTCACCAGTGTCCGAGGACTGGAAAGATCACCTGAGGAAGAAACTTTGTGAAAGATCCAAGGTGTTCTCACTGCATGAGTGGGATGTGGGATGTGCAAAAGGAGTAGAGCACAATATCAGACTACATGACTCTCGACCTTTCAGGGAGAGATCTAGGAAGATTGCTCTCTCTGAGATGGAAGATGTGCGACATCATCTTCAGGAGCTGGCTGCGAATGGCATCATTACAGAGTCCCGCAGCCCATACGCCTCACCCATTGTGGTAGTCCGCAAAAAGAATGGGAAAATCCGGATGTGTATTGACTACCGCACCCTAAACAGCCGTACGGTGGTCGACCAGTACACTATGCCTCGAGTGCAAGACGCCTTAGACTGTTTGCTGGGAAGCCAGTGGTTCTCTGTGTTGGATCTTCGAAGTGGATACTACCAGATCCCTCTGGGAGAAGAAGATAAGGAGAAGACAGCCTTCATCTGCCCATTAGGGTTTTATCAGTTCGAACGCATGCCCCAAGGGATTTCTGGAGCACCTGCCACCTTTCAACGTCTCATGGAGAAAGTTGTGGGAGACATGAATTTACTGCAAGTGTTAGTTTATTTGGATGACCTGATTGTGTTTGGAAGAACCCTAGAGGAGCATGAAGAAAGACTTCTTAAAGTGCTTGATAGGTTGGAGGATTATGGTCTGAAGCTTTCAATTGACAAATGCCAGTTCTGCAGAACCTCAGTGAAGTATGTGGGTCACATTGTGTCCCAAGAAGGTGTGAGTACTGATCCTGATAAAATAGAAGCACTCACTACATGGCCACGTCCAAGTAACTACAGAGAACTCAAGACCTTCCTTGGATTTAGTGGCTACTACCGCAGATTTGTGAAAAACTATGCTACGATTGTAAAGCCTCTGAATGATCTTACCAGGGGACATCAGTCCAGCAAGAACAAATCTAAGTCCAAGAATAAGGGGAGGTCCCCAAAGCCTCCTGTGCAGAGACACAATGGCCCCTTTGCACCATTTGGGCCACGGTGGGATGAGAGATGTGAAAGGGCTTTTCAAGAAATCATTACTTGCCTAACTCATGCTCCAGTCCTAGTTTTTGCTGACCCAAGCAAACCATTTATCCTGCATACTGATGCCAGTTTGGAGGGTCTGGGAGCAGTCCTGTACCAGGAAGTGGAAGGCAAATGTAAACCTGTAGCCTTTGCCAGCCGAGGATTGTCTGATAGTGAAACTCGCTATCCCACCCACAAGCTGGAGTTTTTGGCCTTGAAATGGGCCATCACTGAGAAATTTCGAGACTACTTGTATGGTGCTCAGTTCCAGGTGTGGACAGACAACAATCCACTGACTTATGTGTTAACAAGTGCTAAGCTGGATGCTACAGGGCAGAGATGGGTGGCCGCCTTGGCTAGCTATGAGTTCAGCATTCAGTACCGATCAGGGAGAAGCAATGTAGATGCAGATGCATTGTCCAGGCGTCCGCAGGCTCCAGAAGTTGCTGTGATACCCACAGATGGAGTGAGAGCTATTTGCAGTGTGAGTCGCCGAGAGCCAGAGGCCCGTGAAGACTTTCAGGGATGTGTTGCAGAAGCTTTGGGCCTGTCCCCTGAATGCATGCCTTCTGCTTCGGTGAACTATATTGCATTAGACCAATCTCCTTTGCCCATGCTCAATGCGGCTGACTGGCAAGAAGCCCAGCGGCAAGATATTGACATTCGTGATACACTACTTGCCAAAAGGGAGGGGCGAAGCCCAACTGCGGTTGTCCCACCTAACCCGGAGGGTAAACTACTATTGAGAGAATGGACCAAACTAAAACTGATTCAGGGAGGGCTACACCGAATGACCACTGACCCTTTACAAAAACAACGAGCACAACTAGTACTGCCAAAAAAGTACAGAGCCCTGGCCATGAGGGCCCTGCATGATGACTTTGGGCATTTAGGGATGGAGAGGACCCTGGAACTTATTCGTAGTAGGTTCTACTGGCCCCGAATGGCTGAAGATGTTCGCAGGAAATGTGAGACTTGCGCTCGATGTGTTCAAAGGAAAACTCTGCCCACGAGGGCTGCATATCTCAAGAACATCACCAGCAACAAACCTTTGGAGTTGGTATGCATTGATTTCTTGTCTGTAGAGGTAGACAAGAGGAATGTTGGAAACATTCTAGTAGTGACTGACCATTTTACACGGTATGCACAAGCATATCCCACACGTGATCAGAGGGCCACCACCGTTGCTCGAGTATTGTGGGACAAATATTTCTCAGTCTATGGATTCCCGGCTCGGATACACTCTGATCAGGGGTGGGATTTTGAGAGTCACCTTCTGAAGGAGGTGCTGAAGATAGCAGGAATTAAAAAGTCTAGGACAACGCCTTATCACCCCCAAGGTGATCCTCAGCCAGAGAGGTTCAATCGAACCCTATTAGATATGTTGGGAACTTTGCGACCAGAGCAGAAGGCAACCTGGAGCCAGCATGTCGCATTTCTGGTGCATGCCTACAATGCCACAAAGAACGATGCTACGGGAGTCACCCCATATCTCTTGATGTTTGGGCGAGAACCAAGATTACCCATAGACTTGTGCTTTGGTGTATCAGAGGATGGAGATAGCTATGAAACTCATCAGCAATATGTATCCCGACTAAGAGAAAAGCTGCGGGATGCTTATCGCTTAGCTACCACTGCGGCTCGGAAGAACGCAGACCGCAACAAACATCGATATGATGCTAGAGTGCGTTCGCAGGAGCTCCAGCCGGGGGACAGAGTCCTGCTGCGAAATTTGGGTATTGCTGGCAAACACAAGATAGCTGACAGATGGAAGGCAATACCTTACCTGGTGATGGAAAAGCTGGGAGATCTGCCGGTCTACAAGATCAAACCTGAAGACGGTCCAGGGCAAATAAAGACGGTGCATAGAAACCTTTTGCTCCCTGTGGGGGAATTGGTAAGCACCCCTTGTGAGATGGGCCACGGCAGGGCCGCCGGGCAGAACAGAGGTGCTAGACCAAAGCCGCCATCCAACACAGACAGTGGGCCCCCTGCAGCTAACTTACCCCTATTCTGCACATCTGAGAGTGAGTCTGAGGAGGAAGACACAACCCTGGTGTATCCTGGGATGGAGACAAGATTTCAGTCTCGATCAGCTGAACCAAACGAGAGTTTTCCCTCTTCCGCCCTAAACCCAATGGCGGAACTATTTAGGCCCCTTTCTGATACCCCGGTGCTGCTGATGAGACCCCCCTGTGATGACACACACAGGTTATTGGACAATGGGGACAGACAGGTAGAGGATGTCCTGGGCACCTTGGACCCTCCAGCGTTAGAACTAGGAGTGCAGGGGCCTACGCCAGTAGCCGAGGGACCCTCCAGGGAAGCCTCTCCATCCGTCACTCAAGAGGATGTTCCCCTTACTTCGGCAACAGAGATTCTCAATAGACGAGACAGGGTGATAAGACCAGTGAAACGGTTAACTTATGATGCACCTGGGGTGACTAGTGAGGAGCCAATACATTTAGCACACAGGCTTGTGGAAGCTAAAGTGGGCTTCCTGAGGCCCTTTGGAGGAAACCAATGAGTTGGTATAAAGGGAGTGTGATTTGTCGGGACGACAAAGTCTCGGCTGGGGGGAGGATGTAAGCAGTGTCAGGATGAGCTCCACCCTGACATCTGGTGGTGAGGTGTGGCAAGTTGTGGAAAAGAACTTCAGGGGCCGATCTCATTTGCATAGGCACACCCACCACGCCTAGAATGAGACCATAGCTGCCCAAATGGTCACTTTGGCTGCTGTGGGATCCCCAGTGTCTCTGTTATTGGGGCAGGAAGAATAAATTGTTATTACCCTGATTATGGGAACTGTGCTTGGAACTGTACGTGGCCTTTTGTTACGATGGAGGGATTCACCATCATCTAAGTAGCACTCGCTAGGCAAGGGTCATGGGTTCCAAAACTGTGTGAATGGAGAGAGGCTGGGGACAAGTATTAATACTTGGTGGCATGGGCCCCTTGGTGAGGGCCTTACATGCTGATTGCACTTCCTCCTCTCTCCACTGTGGAATATCAGAGCTAATTTTGATTTCATTAGAAGTCTAGTTATAGGCTGCTGAGCTCACTTTGGGCTGACAGTGCACCAGCACTGGGGCTCCCCTACTATAAGCTGAATTCACCTAAGAGCTGAGCTGACTAAGAGCTGAAATCACTGAGTGTTGTGTTAAGTAGTGGGGGAGCCTGAAGATATATTGTGGAGCAGTTTGCGGGACGGCTGGTGAAGCAGTTCGACACGGAGCAGTGTGTGGATGGCAGGAGCTGCTTGTGGGCCGTGGAGCTGAGTGAAGGAGTTCGTGGGGCGGCTGGCGGAGCGGAGCGCAGCTGAGCGAAGGAGATCGTGGGGCGGCTGGCGGAGCGGAGCACAGCTGAGCGAAGGAGTTCGTGGGGCGGCTGGCGGAGCGGAGCGCAGCTGAGCGAAGGAGTTCGTGGGGCGGCTGGCGGAGCGGAGTGCAGCTGAGCGAAGGAGTTCGTGGGGCGGCTGGTGGAGCGGAGTGCAGCTGCGTGAAGGAGTTTTGTGGGGCGGCTGGCAGAGCGGAGCGGAGCGCCGCTATGGAGCTATGGGGCGGTCAGCTTCAGATCACGTAAGGTGCCTCTTACCCCCGTCCCATTTCCACCCAGGTTGGGAGGTAAAGCTCCGCCGATAAACTTTCGAACTCTGGGGCTGCCCTGACCAGGGACAGAGACTTTTGGGGCATTGGACTTTTGGGGTTGCTGGACTCAAGAACCAAAGGGAAAAGGGCATGCCCCAATTTGCCTGGGGTGGGGTTGTTTTTGCTCATGGGTTGTGTTATGAATCCGGTTGGTGGTGTTTCCCCAACATAATGCCACATTGTTTCTCTCTGTTATTAAAAGATTTTTGCTACACTCAGACTATGTGCTTGCAAGAGGGGAAGTATTGCCTCTTGGAGGTGCCCAGCGGGGGTGGTATATATTTGTCCCAGGTCACTGGGTGGGGGCTCGAGCCAGTTTGCATTGTGTTATTGGAATGGAACCCCTAGATATTGAACCCGGCCCTTGTTGCTGCCAACTCTGACGGGCAGAAGGGTTACATTAACATACCTGAAGAAACCCTTCTTGTTACTCTTAACATTTCTTGCTAGCTGCAACTCCAGGTGTGATTTGGCCTTCCTGATTTCACTCCTGCATGCCTGAGCAATATTTTTATACTCTTCCCTGGTCATTTGTCCAATCTTCCACTTCTTGTAAGCTTCTTTTTTGTGTTTAAGATCAGCAAGGATTTCACTGTTAAGCCAAGCTGGTCACCTGCCATATTTACTATTCTTTCTACACATCGGGATGGTTTGTCCCTGTAACCTCAATAAGGATTCTTTAAAATACAGCCAGCTCTCCTGGACTCCTTTCCCCCTCATGTTATTCTCCCAGGGGATCCTGTCCATCAGTTCCCTGAGGGAGTCAAAGTCCGCTTTTCTGAAGTCCAGGGTCCGTATTCTGCTGCTCTCCTTTCTTCCTTGTGTTAGGATCCTGAAGTTGACCATCTCATGGTCACTGCCTCCCAGATTCCCATCCACTTTTGCTTCCCCTACTAATTCTTCCCAGTTTGTGAGCAGCAGGTCAAGAAGAGCTCTGCCCCTAGTTGCTTCCTCCAGCACTTGCACCAGGAAATTGTCCTCTACACTTTCCAAAAACTTTGTGGATTGTCTGTGCACCGCCATATTGCTCGCCCAGCAGATATCAGGGTGATTGAAGCCTCCCATGAGAACCAGGGCCTGCGATCTAGTAACTTCCGTTAGTTGCCAGAAGAAAGCCTCATCCAACTCATCCCCCTGGTCCAGTGGTCTATAGCAGACTCCCTCCACGACATCACCCTTGTTGTTCACGCTTCTAACCTTAATCCAGAGACTCTCAGGTTTTTCTGCAGTTTCATACTGGAGCGCTGAGCAGTCATACTGTTCTCTTACATACAATGGAACTCCCCCATCTTTTCTGCCCTGCCTGTCCTTCCTCAACAGTTTATATCCATCCAGGACAGTACTCCAGTCATGTGAGTTATCCCACCAAGTCTCTGTTATTCCAATCACATCATAATTCCTTGACTGTGCCAGGACTTCCAGTTCTCCCTGCTTGTTTCCCAGGCTTCTTGCATTTGTGTATAGGCACTTGAGATAACTCGCTGATCATCCCTCTTTGTTTTTGACTAAGTCAGTCCTTTGAAGAATAGACTTTATTTCAGCAACCAGTAAGTGAGTTGCGGTCATTCTGGTATTTTCCTCCACCAGAGAGGGAGCTCTTAATTGCTTCAACTGGTGGCTGGGCACCAGTAAATTTTTCCTTCATACTCCATTATCGATTAGTCAAAAGCCCCGTTATCAGAGGGATAGCAAAACTTAACAGAGGTCTGATAAACCCCACAGACTGCTTCACCAGATGCTTCTTTCTTTTAAGTGAAACCGTTTTATTACACAAAGTTTTTATAAGTGTGCATCTCTTTTTCAGCACACACACTTGATTCTGTGTCAAAAGTACATTTCCTTTTAAGGTATTGAGTGCTATTTCTGAGATGGCCATTATTAAATCGTGAGAGGCCGAACACAGGATAGCCTTTCCTTGCTGCGGGGACAATTTGCTAAGTAATTTTTTCTTCACGCAGCTAGACATGTTTTCGGTCAGCAACCCCAGCTGTTAAAAAGGGCCTGCCGATAATTCATCTCTTTTTGTACCCAGCTGCTGTTCTTTTCAAAGTATAAACCACCAGCCGGTCTGGAGGGAAAAGATTGGTTCTTAGTCTATAAACTTCTGGTGTGGAAGCATTTAAATCCACCACCAGGCAGCCATAAGGTCTTTTGGTGCTTCTAGAAAGAATTGCGCTTTGCCGGGGTACATTTGCTGAGCAAGCATAGTGATTTGTAATTTATCCCTGGGTATTTTTAACAGAACCATGTACTTTGTGTTTAGGTTAATCATGCAACTCTTTTTTCCCTGACAAAATAAGTTCTGAACTATATACATAATGCTCAGGTTCCTGTTGAATAAAAAATAAGTATGCATGCATAATAAAAAACTTTTAACTAACAAAAAAAAGAAAAGTTTAAGCTACTTCATAAATAATCTGTAACGCAACAAACCTGTCCATAAAAACCTATTAGTTTTGCCTAAAAAATAGCTGGTTCTCCTTGAAAACGGGCTGCTCTCTATTATTATGTGCACTCTTCAATAAAAAGCTTGTCTTCAAACCTTGCTGATATTGCCTGTCTCTCTGCGGTCAAGCAACAAACCGTGCCGTCTGGGGTTCAAGTCCTCAGCACTGTGATGCGCGTACTTGGTAAAAGCTTTCTCGATTTCATCGCTTTCACAAGCAGAGTTCATCAGATCATCTAGGATAATCATATTTACTTTCTTGGTAGGAAACAAACAGTCATCGTCAAAAGCCTCAGGCAGCCCCTCCACAAAACTAATAAAGGGATATTTACCTAGCAGTTCTTTATACAGAGGTTGCCAGCAACTGTAACACCACATAGTGTTCTCAGGCATAACAGACAGCGTTCGTTCGGCATGGTCCAACACATTTTTTATAAAATAACTTTTCTCTGCAGTTGCTAGGCCCTGTGAGAATTACAGAAAAGGGGTGTTTCCGCCTCGTATCCATTTTCAAAAGCCAGGGGGCAGGGTTTTAAACCCCTCTCCGAGGACCCTCTTGTTGTAAACGACTTTCTGTGTTTTCTTAAAGGTCTTTGTCTCTATATGCCACTGATCTTTGTTCTTTACAATAGAGGTGCTGCTGCTGCACCTCTATCTTTTTTGGGGTGTTCTCTCCTAGGGCTGCGCTATAGTCCAGGACTAGATTTTTCAAACTGTCAAAGTTGATCTTTTCACAGTTTGCTATGTTCAGGGTGATCCCTTGGACTTTCAGACAGGCCTTTCCTCCTGACAGCTTGTACCCGTATGTTTTCGGGCCAGCTAACACAAACTCGGTGATGTGTTGATCTGGCGGGATCTCGCTTGTGAGGTCCCCTAAATAATCCCCCAGAGGAAGGTTCCAGTCACCCTCCCTTTTCACAAATATCACCGAGTCAGTGTCATGGAATAGGCACTGCTCTTGCAGTCTATGTAGCAGGATGTATAGTTCTAAGCGGGCATAAGCAGTGGTGAAACAGGCTATGAAGATGTTGGTATTACCAGAGACTGAGTTAGTGGTCTTTTGCATGCTTCTAAGAAACGCACGCTTTTTCATCATAGATAAACTCGCAGGATGAAACCTCGTAACTGTGGGAAAACAGGCACTGAAAGTGTTTGTCAGGGTCTCTCATGATGCTGGTATTGGGTAGGTTTGTTCTTCGGCCGAATTTACCCCACAGAGAATTTAAAAACAGCTTAGTGATTTGACACTTAGTGGGGTTTAAAAATGTTCTCATGTTGGCATAAACATACACCTTCTTTCCGGTAGAAATCGTTAACATATTTATTTTGTTTTTCTTCATCTGCGCACCAGCTGGGATATCCTGAAGCCTCTTGTTTCTGGCGGAGATGTAATTTTATGTACTCTGAAAAGAGTTTGTCAGATTTTTCTTCAAAATGCCAGATTTCATAGATTTTTAGCCACCGCTTACCCCCTTGCTGTGGATGCGTTCAATTCCACCAGGTGCACCAAGTCCCCAAGATGGCCCTCTCCCCATCAGTATGGGTGCACATCTCCTGTTGCCTGGTTTCCACATAGGCTTGGCATAGTGGGAACATACTTTTGCCACTCATTCTGACAGGTAACAATGGGAAAAAAAGGCCTCACAGAGGGTACACTGTAACTTTCGCAATTCCAAAATAATTTGCGAGGGGTCCAAATTTGTCATGAACTATACTGTGGTGTCCAATACGGTGGTATCTGGTTTTCTTTATGAAAGGATACAGGCTGGTAAAATCATAATAGTGGATTTCTTCACTGGGGTTAGGTTTGTAATATAGGCGCATAGCATTCGTCCTCCCCTCCAAAAGAGCATCCCTAGGCACGAGAGGCTGAGGCCGCTGGGCTTTGTTTAAGAAATCTGCATGCTCCCTGTCTGTTTCTATCATCACCACTCGTGCTCCCAGCGAGTCCTCACTACATAACCAAGTCTTTTCAGATAGTCGGTCTTGAGCTGCGTCTTGTAATAAAGAAACCCAAGAGTTGTCCCCATAGGGTTCTGTGCTTTTTCACAATAATAGGTGACACAGCCATGGAAAAAACACCCGTTAAACTCAAAGGCTGTGCGTACCCCATCAACGATGGTGTAACTGTCTAAAACAGGGGTGGGCAAACTACGGCCCGCGGGCTGGAGCTGGCCCATCAGGGCTTTGGATCCGGCTCGCGGGATTGCCCCCCATGGTGCCGCAGGCCCTGTGGCCGGTACCATGTTCCTGAGGCCCCAGGGTTGGGGGGTGCGCCGTGCATTGCCCTTGCCTCCAGGCACCGCCCCTGCAGCTCCCAATGGCTGGGAATGGGGAAGTGGGGCCAATGGGAGCTTCGGGGGAGGTACATGGAGGTGCGGCAAGGGCAGTGGGCGGAGCCCTGTGCCCCACCCTTCCCCAGGGGCCATGCAGGGTCGTGGTGCCAGTCGCTTCCCGGAGCAGCGCGGTGTGGGGCCAGGACAGGCAGGCAGGGAGCCTGCCCTGGCCCCGGTACGCACAGCTGCCACCCCAGAGCCGCTTTAGGTAAGTAGCACTGGGCCAGAGCCTGAACCCCTCCTGCACCCTGGCCCCCAACTCCCTGCCCTAAGCCCCCTGCCTGCACCTCACACCCCTCCTGTGCCCCAACCCCCTGCCCTGAGCCCCCACCGCACCCTGCACCTCTCCTGCATCCCACTCCCTGCCCTGAGCCCCCTGTCACACCCCGCACCCCTCCTGCACCCCAACCCCCTCCCTGAGCTCCCTCCCGCACTCTGCACCCCTCCTGCACCCCAACCCCATTTCCTGAGCCCCCTCATACACTCAGCATCCCTCCTCTGCCCCAAGCCCTTGCCCTGAGCCTGTTCCTGCACACCGCACCCACTCTCACACCCTGCACACCCAACCCCCTGCTCTGGCCCTGCATACAATTTCCCCACCCAGATGTGGCCCTCGGCCCAAAAAGTTTGCCCACCCCTGGTCTAGAAATTAGGGGCCTACCTGTAATTCCCCACCCCGTAAAGCATGCTGTATCTGTATATTTTCTTTGTGAGCAGTATACAACAGCCACTGAATAGAAGGGGTCAAATATCTCTTTTTCTGCCTGTGATAGTTGTCTGGAGGGAGAAGAACTACTGTGTTAGGCTGCAAAAACATAAACCTGTACATAGCCATGCAGACAGATGCCAGTGTTATGTACCGGAAAAGATCTATACACAATTTTACCCCTGTGAATTTACCAGGGCCTCTCTCTACAATATCTCCTGTCTCTGTCATTCTCATGATCTCTTCTCTGTTCAGAATATAGGCCCATCTCAAAATTTTGACGCCCTGCTGACAATAATACGTGAGTTCTTTCTGCAAGTCAAATGTCTCATATCTGTTGTCCCAATACCAGTAAAGAAATTCTGCTTTCTCCCTGGGCATTATGCTGTCTACATCATAATGCACCACCCTGGGCATAGGCCCCACATAATTTTGGTTTTTTAAGTGTTTAAAAAAGTGGGAAATACCCTTTGCAATCCCATCGCCTGTGGGAGCTTACTAAGCTTCATGGCCAAGAAGTTTAAAGAGTTTATAAAACAAATGCCCAGGGCCTTAACTTCCACACACATTAGTTTACTACCCTGAGTTATCAGTTCTATGCACATCTTTTCCTTCAGTAACTGTCTAACTGAAAAGAAAGGGTTGGTTAAATTATGACTCTGTAAACATAACTGAATGTAATCATCAGGGGACTACCCTACAGTTGACGTCTTTGAGAACTAACGGTTTCCCCTGTGTATGGCTTCAATGCCCTGCTGAGCTGAGTTTATGCACTCAAGATTGACAAAACGAAATTCCTCACAATACACCGAACCCCCAAATCTAGGTAATTCCCATTGCCAACTTCTCACTCGCTCCATATACACGTCTTTTTGGGGGACTGTATCTGCATTTTCAGGGTTACTTTGGGGTTCCTCTATGGGACCATCAGCTGCATCTTCTACGTCAGATGCTATTTGAGAGTCAGACTCTGAGGGGCCACCGCAAGGATCATCAGGAGTAGATGGGCCCATCTCGAGAACCTTCTGGGGAATTTTTGATATCAGACTCTGTGTGAGAGTCACCACCATCCTGCAGATCAGATTCTGCCTCCCCATTCTCAGACACACCATTTGAGAGCCTCCAGTAGGGGGCATCTCTTTTTTTATTTTTTTTCTCCTCATCACCTCTTTACCCTTTTAAAAAAATTTTACAGCAACCCTGGCCTGTAAATTTTGGGCAGCCGTCCGTTTATCCCCCAAATGCTTCCCCCCTTTTGTTTATACCTTAGCTGATATGTACCCTTCAGGATGCCCCTTTTCGCGACTAGTCAGCCTGCTCAGAGCCACCCTCTGGAAAAATTGAAGTATTTTTCAAAAAGTCACCCACAAGAGCTTTTACATTTTTGATGTAGTTTCCAGTCCTCCTTTCTTTTAGAACCTCTAAAGATACAACATCCATCAGCTTTCTGAACAAAACATCATATTTTCCCCAAATCTTTTAAGAATACTGAAGAGCTGTGCCGAGCTTATTGTGTTAGGAGAATGGTTCGTAATAATTTTCAGATACGTCATAAGGAGATACCCCAGCACCACAGGAGCTTTCAGTCCTTGGTTTTTCCCTATAGTATGTGCTCCGGGTTTGTGAATATGTGCGTTTTTGTTTCAGAGTAGCAGCCGTGTTAGTCTATATTCGCAAAAAGAAAAGGAGTACTTGTGGCACCTTAGAGACTAACCAATTTATTTGAGCATAATCTTTCGTGAGCTACAGCTCACTTCATCGGATGCATAAAGTGGATGAAGTGAGCTGTAGCTCACGAAAGCTTATGCTCAAATAAATTGGTTAGTCTCTAAGGTGCCACAAGTACTCCTTTTCTTTTTGTGTTTTTGTTCACATTCACAACCCCTGAAGCACATGCTCCGGGTTTGTGAAAGTGTGTGTGTTTTTGTTCACATTCACAACCTCTAAAGCGCAAGCTCTGGGTTTGTGAATGTGTGTGTTTTCCCTCCCAGTTTTCTCAGGGTTTGGTGTTTGTGTTGACCGCTGAGGAACTGGAGTTGTGGTTGTTTTTTACCAGAGTCTTTTGTTTTGTCCTTGGGTTTGACGTATATGAGCTATGGACTGCCCTGGTGCTTCGTCTGCGCTCTTGTGCTGTTTTGCATTGGTGTTGTTGTTGCTGTTAAGGTCTCAGAGCAGATTTCTGGTTCTGGTGGAGGTGTCCCTGTAGCTCTGACTACAGCATTGTCAGGAGAGCTGCCCATGCCTGATTAAGAAAAACAGAGAGATTCCAATTTAGCATCCAATAAACATTTTACAAAACTTAACATCTTTCTTACCCACACCTATGTATTTGCTTAAAATACAAAACCTCATCAAATAACCAAACCAATAAGCAAATTATATTTACTGGGACTCATCCATCCATCAGCCGTTGATGCCGGTGAATTTTCCTTTTTCTTTTGAGCTTGTTTACCCTCTGGCCTAAGGATCTCTCATGTTTTGATTGTATTGTGGAGCAGACAACGTTATTATTATAAAACATATGAAACTGTCTTGTAAACTTAAAAAATAAAATACTCATTAGGGTTTTTCTATTTAAAAAATCACAGCTTTAAAACAAAATAATCCGTTTCAGGCTGTACAACAAACACAGGTTTTAGTTTATTTCTACCACTAGTGTTTCTCTAAAACCTAGACATTTTTTAATACAAGGACATTTCCACCATGCACCCAAAACCAAAATGTGCAATAAAATACTTTTTAAATCCCCCACCATAACCATGTTTTGCACAGGCCCCCTAAATCACCAACAATAATTTAAACACTAACTAATTTTAAAACAACCCGTTTTAAGAACACATCACATTTTGCAGAGTAAAAAACCCCATTAGTTTGGAACAAACCAAACCAACAGTTTGCAACCACATACTTTTAAAAAAATCCACTCCTATGTCTTGCGCAGATCCTGAACACATACACACACAAAAACCAACTCAGCAGTTTTAAACACACCAAACCAACAGTTTGCAACCAAATACTTTTAAAAAACCCACACTTATTTCTAGCATAGGCCCCCTGAGTCACCAACAACAATTTAAATATTAAAACTAATTTTAAAACAACCCATTTTAAAAACACACATCACATTTTGCAGAATAAAAAAAACCCTGTTTGAAGCAAACCAAACCAATGGTTTTGCAACCAGGTCCTCAAGGAATCTATTTGGAAGCACTTGGAGGAGAGGAAGGTGATCAGGAACAGTCAACATGGATTCACCAGGAGCAAGTCATGCCTGACCAACCTGATTGCCTTCTATGATGAGATAACTGGCTCTGTGGATATGGGAAAAGTGGTGGATGTGATATACCTTGACTTTAGCAAAGCTTTTGATATGGTCTCCCACAGTATTCTTGCCAGCAAGTTAAAGAAGTATGGATTGGATGAATGGACTGTAAGCTGGATAGAAAGCTGGATAGATCATCAGGCTCAAAGGGTAGTGCTCAATGGCTTGATGTCTAGTTGGCAGCCAGTATGAAGCAGAGTGCTCCAGGGGTTGGTCCTAGGGCCGGTTTTGTTCAAAGAAGATCATTTCTTCATTAATGATCTGGATGATGGAATGGATAGCACCCTCATCAAGTTCGTGGATGACACTGAGCTGAGGGGGGAGAGGTAGATATGCTGGAGCATAGGGATAGGGTCCAGAGTGACCTAGACAAATTGGCGGATTCGGCCAAAAGAAATCTGAGGTTCAATGAGGACAAGTGCAGAGTCCTGCACTTAGGACAGAAGAATCCCATGCACTGCTACAGGCTGGGGGCCAACTGGCTAAGCAGCAATTCTGCAGAAAATGACCTAGGGATTACAGTAGATGAGAAGCTGTATATGAGTCAACAGTGTGCCCTTGTTGCCAAGAAGGCTAATGGCATATTGGGCTGCATTAGTAGGAGCGTTGCCAGCAGATTGAGGGAAGTGATTATTCCCCTCTATTCGGCACTGGTGAGGCCACATCTGGAATATTGCATCCAGTTTTGGGCTCTTCGCTACAGAGAGGATGTGGATAAATTGGAGAGAGTCCAGGGGGGTGGACGATGAGAGGCCGTCATGCTTGTCAGTCTTCCTCAGAGTGGTTGGGTTTCAGGGTCAGGTTCCGGCGTATCCATCAACGGCTGGAAGAAAGGGCTCCCCTTGGATGCTCCCTCCTCCTCGCTGGAACTGTTGCTTATGTAGCACTTTCTCTGCAGGTGGTTGAAGGCCCTCAGAGCTAAAACAAAGTCCTAAGTTCTCTGATGAAGGAGTCCATGTTTCCTCTCAGCATTTCCATGATTTCTAAAACACGTGTTCTTGGAATGAAATGGCCTCTTCTGTGCAGCACTGGAACTTCCAGGAGCAGTGCTGTGCTCTGACTGGTAGGGGGTGTAGGGGGAGTTCTTAGAGGGGTCACATGACACTCTTCTGGGTGGGTCACCCTGCCCTAGAACTCCCCCCAATTGGTCAAATCTCCTCTTGGGAGCAGTCCTACAGGGGGTTGAAAACCATCCTGATTAATAGAGGGCAATGGGAGAAGTTCTTAGAGGGATCACATGCCACCTGTTGCTTCCAGTCACGTGTCCATTTTGACCCTGGAAGTAATACCCCTAGAGGGCGGGTCTTAGGGTGAAAGGTGGGTGGGGCCTGAAGGGGTCGGGGGCAAGGAATATATTTGATTTCTGGTAGGCCCCTTATACTACTCCCAACCAACATACAACGCTTTCAAGACCCCAGCCAAAGTCTTCTCCATTGAGGAATTTTCTCTGGCGCTGAAGGGCAATGCTGCAATGGCTCATCTCAACTCTAACAATTTTAAGGTTATCATGGCAGACACCATGTTATTTTCATCAGCTTGGTGCCTAAGGATGCTGTGGTTCTAAGCACGCCAAGAAGTCCAGCATGGGAAATTATTCAGCAAATATTTTGCTTTTTCAAATCCGCTGGGCATATCAAATATGTGTTTAGCTGATAAAAGCCTAACAGTGCCTTCAGAGTTCCTTACAGTCCATCAGATAAATACTAAGTATCTCCCAAAGTCGTTCATGCACCACACTATGTCCAGTGGATCTTAATAAATATCTCGTCAAAAATTCACTTTTACAAAAACTGTCTAAATATGGGGGAGGGATAGCGCAGTGGTTTGACCATTGGCCTGCTAAACCCAGGGTTGTGAGTTCAATCCTTGAGGGGGCCATTTAGGGATCTGGGGCAAAAATTGGGGATTGGTCCTGCTTTGAGCAGGGGGTCGGAGTAGATGACCTCCTGAGGTCCCTTCCAACCTGATATTCTATGATTCTATGGTTTCACCAAGAAATTAGTTTGGTATGTAAATGCTTCATGTTTGAAGAGGTAGCATGTATACCAAATTGCAGGCTTAGATAAGAGGCTATATTGACTCTTTCAGCCCTAGTATCATGTGTTTGATAAATATTATCATGGTTCAGAATTGTTGTACTATACTGTGTACACATTTACCTGATAAGCCATATGGTCTTTCACATCAATAAAATGTGTCTGCAGATTAAGAAAGTGGTGTATCCACCCAAAACCTGTACACATCTGGCTAGCTGTAATGGGTACAAAGCAGGAGTGGATTTACCATGAAACAACCTGTGTGGTGGCATGGGGTCTCCAACCACAAGGGGGCCCCCAAAATGCAGGACAAATATCTGACAACCTGTCCTGAGTCCTGGCCGGCGGTGCAACAGGGCTCAGGCACAGGCTGCCTGCATGCCGTGGCTGGTGGCCCCATGCCGCTCTTGGAAGTGGCCAGCTGCTGGCACGTCTCTGCATGTCCCTGATGGTGGTGGAGACGGGGGGGCAGCTCTGTGTGCTGCCCCCACCCCGGGCAGTGTACAGAGAGCTGCTGCTCCCCACTCCAAGGGGTGTGCAGAGATATGACAGCAGCGGGGCTAAGGTGGCTCCCTGCCCACTTTGCCTCCCTCCCTTCTCACCGTTTCGTTCATGGATGTGGCCAGCATGTCCCTGTGGCCCCTGGGGGGAAGGAGTCTCCACGCGCTGCCCCCACCCCGAGAACCAACTCTGCAGCTACCATTGGCCGGGAAGTGCAGCCAATGGGAGCTGCAGGGGCAGCGCCTGTGGGCAGCAGTGTGTGGAGGCCCTCTGCCCCCTCACTTAGGAGCCTCTGCCAGAGGGGTGTGTGTGCCGGTCACTTTGGGAGCTATGCTGCCCAAGGTAAGCACCACCCCCCTGCTCCCCTCCTGAATCCCAACCCCCTGCCCCAGCCCACAGCCCGCCCTCCGCCCCCTGTCCTGCACCCCACCCACCTGCCCCAATCAAGGTACCTCACTTTATTTTCATTTACTTCCCATTACTTATAATATAGGAGGAGGATGAAGAAAAAAAGAATGAAATATGAGGGGGGGAGATAAAAGAGAATGTTCTTTTTCTTGGCTGGGTCCCCAGGGAGGGCTGAAAATGAAGCTGCGCATATGGCCCCACTAACTCTAAATCCGCCACTGGTACAAAGAAGCCATTATTACTCACGAATGCATAATTAACAAAACCCACTTCCATATAGGTATGTATTTACATGATCTCAAATAAATAGCTATGCTGCTGAGGTTTCAAAGACCGTATTCATTTCTAGGAAATGTTTTGACAAAGAAACCACATATCAAGGGAATTAAAGTTGGGGAAACCAGTCAGTGATGGAGTGGCAATTTATAGTAGCTAGTTACAGCTGCATTTTTGTCCACATTATTGCCATTCTATTTTTCATTCCATCTGTATTGCTCAGATAATACAGTCCATATAGGGCCTGATCCAAAGCCCACTTGAAGTCAATAGAAAAACTCCCCTGGACTTCAAAGGGCTTTGAATCAGACCCATGTTTTCTTCCTGGCTGCAAGCATAAGCCCTATTAATAATAATTGGTGAAATGCTTCTCCAACTCCCAGATGGCCAAAGGTCAGTGGAATTACTATAGTACAGCTGTATGCAGGATAACGGATAGAAGCAGAGGATTTTAACAGCCAACTCTTGTATAACATTTTTCATTCATAAATTTCAAAGAACTTTACAAAGGAGGGAAACATATGGGGAAACTAAGGCACGACGAGGAAAGGGACTTGCCCAAGGTCACCTAGCAAACCAATGGTTGAGGTTTGAATTGAGTCTACGTCTCCGAAGTCCAGTGACCTATACAGTAGGCCGCACCCTTAACAGCCAGGGGGCCTCCCCAGCCCACTCTATAGAAGTGCATGGTGAGGGCAGAGTGGTTGTGAATGTGGTTAGTAGATTTGCAAATTGCAAGAGGCTATTGGTCATAAAAGCTGCTCGGAAAGCAAGCCACACCCACTACAGTTCTCTCCACTGGTGTTGGAGAGAAGGCTTTGGATTCTTTGACCATGGGGTGGTGTTCCAAGAAGGAGGAGTGCTAGGCAGAGACGGGCTCCACCTAACGAAGAGAGGGAAGAGCATCTTCACAAGCAGGCTGGCTAACCTAGTGAAGAGGGCTTTAAACTAGATTCACTAGGGGAAGGAGACCAAAGCCCTGAGGTAAGTGGGGACGTGGGATACTGGAAGGAAGCAAGAGCAGGAGAGTGCGAGAGGGGAGGGCTCCTGCCTCATACTGAGAAAGAGGGACGATCAGCGAGTTTTCTTAAGTGCCCATACACAAATGCAAGAAGCCTTGGAAACAAGCAGGGAGAACTGGAAGTCCTGGCACAGTCAAGGAATTATGATGTGATTGGAATAACAGAGACTTGGTGGGATAACTCACATGACTGGAGTACTGTCCTGGATGTATATAAACTGTTGAGGAAGGACAGGCAGGGCAGAAAAGGTGGGGGAGTTCCATTGTATGTAAGAGAACAGTATGACTGCTCAGCGCTCCAGTATGAAACTGCAGAAAAACCCGAGAGTCTCTGGATTAAGGTTAGAAGCGTGAGCAATAAGGGTAATGTCGTGGAGGGAGTCTGCTATAGACCACTGGACCAGGGGGATGAGGTGGACGAGGCTTTCTTCTGGCAACTAACGGAAGTTACTAGATCGCAGGCCCTGGTTCTCATGAGAGGCTTCAATCACCCTGATATCTGCTGGGCGAGCATTACAGCGGTGCACAGACAATCCACAAAGTTTTTGGAAAGTGTAGAGGACAATTTCCTGGTGCAAGTGCTGGAGGAAGCAACTAGGGGCAGAGCTCTTCTTGACCTGCTGCTCACAAACTGGGAAGAATTAGTAGGGGAAGCAAAAGTGGATGGGAATCTGGGAGGCAGTGACCATGAGATGGTCAACTTCAGGATCCTAACACAAGGAAGAAAGGAGAGCAGCAGAATACGGACCCTGGACTTCAGAAAAGCGGACTTTGACTCCCTCAGGGAACTGATGGACAGGATCCCCTGGGAGAATAACATGAGGGGGAAAGGAGTCCAGGAGAGCTGGCTGTATTTTAAAGAATCCTTATTGAGGTTACAGGGACAAACCATCCCCATGTGTAGAAAGAATAGTAAATATGGCAGGTGACCAGCTTGGCTTAACAGTGAAATCCTTGCTGATCTTAAACACAAAAAAGAAGCTTACAAGAAGTGGAAGATTGGACAAATGACCAGGGAAGAGTATAAAAATATTGCTCAGGCATGCAGGAGTGAAATCAGGAACAAAATGCAGTTAGCAAGAGATGTTAAGAGTAACAAGAAGGGTTTCTTCAGGTATGTTAGCAACAAGAAGAAAGTCAAAGAAAGTGTGGGCCCTTTACTGAATGAGGGAGGCAACCTTGTGACAGAGGATGTGGAAAAAACTAATGTACTCAATGCTTTTTTTGCTTCTGTCTTCACGAACAAGGTCAGCTCCCAGACTACTGCACTGGGCAGAACAGCATGGGGAGGAGGTGACCAGCCCTCTGTGGAGAAAGAACTGGTTCAGGACTATTTAGAAAAGCTGGATAAGCACAAGTCCATGGGGCTGGATGCACTGCATCCGAGAGTGCTAAAGGAGTTGGCAGATGTGATTGCAGAGCCATTGGCCATTATCTTTGAAAACTCATGGCGATCGGGGGAGGTCCCGGACAACTGGAAAGAAGCTAATGTAGTGCCCATGTTTCAAAAAGGGAAGAAGGAGGATCCTGGGAACTACAGGCCAGTCAGCCTCACTTCAGTCCCTGGAAAAATCATGGAGCAGGTCCTCAAGGAATCAATTCGGAAGCACTTAGAGGAGAGGAAAGTGATCGGGAACAGTCAGCATGGATTCACCAAGGGCAAGTCATGCCTGACTAATCTAATTGCCTTCTATGACGAGATAACTGGCTCTGTGGATGAAGGGAAAGCAGTGGACGTGTTGTTCCTTGACTTTAGCAAAGGTTTTGATAAAGTCTCCCACAGTATTCTTGTCAGCAAGTTAAAGAATTATGGGCTGGATGAATGGACTATAAGGTGGATAGAAAGCTGGCTAGATTGTCGGGCTCAACGGGTAATGATCAATGGCTCCATGTGCAGTTGGCAGCCGGTATCAAGTGGAGTGCCCTAAGGGTTGGTCCTGGGGCCGGTTTTGTTAAATATCTTCATAATTGATCTGGAGGATGGCGTGGATTGCACCCTCAGCAAGTTTGCAGATGACACTAAACTGGGAGGAGAGGTAGATACACTGGAGGGTAGGGATAGGATACAGAGGGACAAATTAGAGGATTGGGCCAAAAGAAATCTGATGAGGTTCAATAAGGACAAATGCAGAGTCCTGCACTTAGGACGGAAGAATCCCATGCACCGCTACAGACTAGGGACCGAATGGCTCGGCAGCAGTTCTGCAGAAAAGGACCTAGGGGTTACAGTGGGTGAGAAGCTGGATATGAGTCAACAGTGTGCCGTTGTTGCCAAGAAGGCCAATGGCATTTTGGGATGTATAAGTAGAGGCATTGCCAGCAGATCGAGGGATGTGATCGTTCCCCTCTATTCGACATTAGTGAGGCCTCATCTGGAGTACTGTGTCCAGTTTTGGGCCCCACACTACAAGAAGGATGTGAAAAAATTGGAAAACGTCCAGCGGAGGGCAACAAAAATTATTAGGGGACTGGAACACATGACTTATGAGGAGAGGCTGAGGGAACTAGGATTGTTTAGTCTGTGGAAGAGAAGAATGAGGGGGGATTTGATAGCTGCTTTCAACTATCTGAAAGGGGGTTCCAAAGAGGATGGATCTAGACTGTTCTCAGTGGTAGCAGATGACAGAACGAGGAGTAATGGTCTCAAGTTGCAGTGGGGGAGGTTTAGGTTGGATATTAGGAAAAACTTTTTCACTGGGAGGTTGGTGAAGCACTGGAATGGTTACCTAGGGAGGTGGTAGAATCTCCTTCTTTTGAAGTTTTTAAGGTGAGGCTTGACAAAGCCCTGACTGCGATGATTTAGCTGGGGATTGGTCCTGTTTTGAGCAGGGGGTTGGACTAGATGACCTCCTGAGGTCCCTTCCAACCCTGATATTCTATGATTCTAAGTCCTAAGTCACAAACCCTGTGCTGCCATCCTCCTCCATACAAAGCTAATTTACTCTGACTTTGCACAGTATGTGTGAACCTTGCCCAAGGAAATATATTGACAGTGAGAGGAGAATTTCGCCTTTCCAAATGAAAGCAATACAGCATTCTACAGAAAAGACTCCAAACATCTTAAGAACATTACTGGAAGTTGTGCTTTGAACCAAGGCTGTAGAATACCGTAGTACTGTATTGGCTTTAAGTAAGGGAGCCCCTGGTCTATAGCAGAGCTTGCACAAATACTGGGAAAATACATTCACAAACATATTAACTTAAAAATCCCACTCCAAATGAGCCAGCCTTGGTCAAGCCCCTTTTTCTTCTCTATTTGCACACATTTGTGTGAATGGGATTTTAACTGGGGAATAATTGTTCTTCCTATGAATACTTGCATTTGTATGCTAATAGGGTACTTGTATGTGTACAAGAGCATTTAGCTGTCATTCCATAGTTTCCTGTTTACAGAATTTCAGTTGCCCAATCACAAAGTATAAACCAGGCCATGTGACCAGTCACCCAGTGTGGCTAGCGTGGAGTGAATAGTCAAAGATCAATTCCCTGAAATTGTTCCCCAACTATCAAACAGTCGCAACTGATGAAGAAATCCTTCAGAATCAAATTGATGAGAAAAATGGGCTGAACCCACGGGATAAACTATTCCAGGGGTTATCAGCCTGCAGGTAATGGGGTGTTGTGAGTGGCCACCCTGCTGCCCATAGTACTAAATGGGAGAGGAGCTGCAGCTGTATCCTGGATCAAAAAGGGGGTGGGTCTTAGTGTGAGGAAAGGGGGTGGTATTATGGAAAAGGCTGAGACCTCCACGGAATTATTCCTGACTAATAGTTTAAGCAGTTCTAGAATAGGCCATCACTTGGTATCTCAGGACCCTCCAATGACACCAGTGGAATCTAGTTCCAGCAGGTGAGGAATGAACTCTGACATCCCTGTGTGTTCCATGTTTTTGTCAGTTTAATAGTATTTAAAAGTAGTTTTGCCTTGATTGGCTAAATTAATTCTACAAAGCATGCAGCTGAAATTTAAACATTACACAACTTTGATTTCTTATGAATATAGAACACATGCTGTTAGTGAAAAGAATGTACAAGATTGCCATGCTTCTAGAAATCAAATGCTAATTGAGTCTGGACTGGAGAATACAACAAGATTTCTGACCATTCAATGTGGCCATACATAATTTCCAAGCATCTACAATAATCATTCTTTGAACCGCTTTCTCTTTCCCATGTATTTTCACCCCTTGGAACAAAGAGAGCCGTAGCTCCAGTTCCCAGTTCTCCTACATGGTGCTGTGGCTGCAGGCCTTGTCTAGTGCAAAGGAGCTGTCACTATCATATCTGTGCTCCCCTTCTCAACTCTCCTCTAAGCACCAGTGTCCAGATACTCAGCTGAGCTTTTAAAATGTCTCAGCTATGTTGTAAATGTGCTATTGTTGCTTTATGGGCTATGTTGCACAGTGTGTTTTTGATGAAAATGTTCTTCTCTCCTATGCATATTTAGTCTATATATCAAGCCTGGAATGAGAAAACAGCACAGTCATGAGCCTGAAGCTTCCATAGCATCAAAATGAAATCAACGGGTGTGCAGGTACTTTATCTTCCCAACAATTATCACACGCGTCAGCCCCTAGAGTGTGTGTCTACGTGTGAGTGGGGCTGGGGCATGGTTTTCAATAGCAAGCAGTAAGCTGGCTTTCAGATTCATTGAAAAAGGTAGCTAACTGTATAAAGACTCCTTCCCTAACTGGGGAGTTTGGCTTCTAGATTTCTTCTCTTGATTTCCACCCTATGATATTTTGTGTGATTTGATTATATTTAATTAACCAAAAAAACAGAGAGAGAGAGAGAGAGAGAGAGAGAGAGAACAAGCAGCTGAGTCTCATTCAAAATCTTGCTGTTTTTAAATGGCAAATTAAAAAGGAGAGAAGGCAGTAGAAACCATGTAACTGTGAAAACACATCTTGACTAGTAAGTGCTTGGTATAGCAGTGGATGAGGGCATAGCTCCACTTTCTCCGGCACATGGCAGTTCAGGAAGGACACATGAGCAGAGCAGAAGGGCAACTAGTTGGAAAAAATAAGTCCTATCTTCCTGCTGTCAAACCTAAACCTATTCAGAAAACTAAACTTAAACCTCCTTAAAGACCTGGAACTGGATATATTTCCCTCCCCCACCCATTCTGATGTATACTATTCACTCTTTCAGACTCTGAAAGTCATAAGGCAAAGGCAGATCTGAAGGCATTTCCATCCTGATATGGTAGTGATGGTACGGATCTCATGGACAAATGATTCCCCTGAGACTTCCAGCACAAAGTTACAATGGTCAAAAGGCTTTGAATAAACATGTGACCTCCTTCAGGCTGCAGATCCAAACCAAACCCAAACACTGAACCTTTAGAGTCTCTCTCATTGGTATTATTTGTTAAGCACTAACAATATGTTCTGCCCTCAACATGACGGAAAATACAGATGGTCCCTGCTCTGAAGAGCTTTTGGCCTAAACAATATAGGGAAGTCCAGTGTAGGAAGTAAATAGGACATTTGTAGGAAGGGAGATTGATTTTCAATTCGAACATTAAAAAAGAAATACATTAGAATATAAATCATCTTCTAGCTGATGGAGGTCAGGAAGTAACCCCCTACTATAGTTTTGTTTTGCATCTTCCTCTAAAGCAGTACTGGCCACTGTCAGAAATAGCTTGCAAGCCTGGTCCAGTGTGGCAATTCCTATGTTCTTATCATTATATTATTGACTATTGTGCAAGAAGTGGATCTTCAGCAGAGTGGTGGCTAGACTGGCTAAAATTTGGAGGGCATCTCTTCTGCATATTTTTCATTTCTATTTATAAGCATTCCCATTTCCCAATGATTTCTGCACATGCCATTGAAAAACAAACAAGCATGCTTATTTAGAATTTTTTTCTCCATGCCTTTTAACCTGATTGTCTTTAAACAATCCACATCTTCCTTCGATTTGTCCATGTTCAGCATGGAGATTTGTAAGGAAAAATCATGCCATTTAAAAATAAACATAGTTGAGCTGACTTCTGCACTGTTTTCTTTAATCAACATCATTACAACTGATAACGGAGTCTTGATTACACCTCTTCAGAGGACACCCCCTGATTTTGCTTTACGTCCCTGATTTTTTTAAAATTTGTTTCTTATATTTTTTTCATTCTCTTTCCTGATTTCTTGGCCACAGAGTTGAGGCTCATTCTTGCTTGAAATGGATTTACATGTTTCTGCAGGGCTGGTTTTTTTTCTTACAGGGGCTGTGGGTAAATGTGCTCCCTTTTCAGAAGAAGCCTGAAATCCCACTCATCACATATTCCTTGAGTCCTTTTTTTCCCCTCCCAACCCCTGTGGAGAAAAAGATTGGACCAGGAGTCATTCCTCCCGACCTCTCCCCAGCCCCCATGGAGCTAAAGGGCAAGGGGTCATTTTCTCAGATTCCCTTTGGCAGAAAGAACCAACGGTCACCCCTCCCCCCGATCCACCCTGTGTGGATCTGAGACACAAATTCAAACCCTTTTGAAGAGGGAGGGGAGACAATGAGAGACCCTCACTTTACCCAGCATAGAGAAGAGCTGTGTGTGCGAAGTGTGTGTCTTCAAGCTCAAACCCATTCACACTTAGCCTTGGACTCAAGGCTCAATGCTTCTGTGAACTTCAGCAGATATGGGCAGCAATTGCTCACCCAGCTCACCCAGGGGCTGCCATAGCCCCCTGTCTCACAGCCAGCTTTCCTTGCTAGCCCCCAAATATGCCTTCTGCCTCCAACAAACCTCCAGCCGCCCCTCCCTCCCTTCTTCAAAGGGATGGCCTCGGGCTTGGTGGGAAATAATGAGGGGTTGTTGGGGGCGGCAGGTCAAACAGACTTGAACCTCTCAGTGAACCAGGCCTGGTTTGCTTCCAGGCTTTGTGAACCAAACAGCAGGGTTCATTTAGCAAGCCCCTTTACAAAGCAAACCTTACAGGCCACATGCAGCCTCGCTGTGAGCCATTTTCCTTGCCCACTGCGCTGTCACTCTTCCAGCTCCTTTGTGGATGCAGGAGGTCTATGTAGGGCTACATGCTGTTTCCCATGAGGGAAGAAGAAACTAAGGGTTATTACTTGAGCAGCCAGCCTCCTTAAAGGAAAAGACTCCCTTTCTCCTGCTTTCCTGGGTGAGGGGAAAAAATGGAGACGGGTTTTCATTAATTCCCTTGACTTGGCTTTGGAGGAAAGGAAGGGCAGATCAATGATTATTTTACTGGCTCCCTGGCAGAAGGCACAGCAAGAGTCACTTTCCCTGACTCTGTTCCATCAGAAGGGAGGAATACTCTGTATCAATGTCATGGTCCGCTCTGTGGATGGACAGACTCCTGCCCTTCCTTCCCCTTCCCCCAAAGAAGGGAGGGGTTGTTCCTGGCTCACCTCTTTTCTCTCCCTCTGTCTGTGGAGGAACTAATTACCGGGCCCCCATTTTGGAAGGAGACGATAACTAAGGGGAAGTTTCTAGTTTTATCTGTGAAGGCTTTCGAAGGTGTTCCACAGGCTGCCAGGGCACTGTGGAACTGGCTGAGCAAAGCTTTTACAAAAATAAAATAAAAGTGAAATATAGATATTGAGCCAGATTCCGTGTTCAGTTACACTGGTGAAGGTGTCTGCTGTGGCTACAAATGGGCCTGTTTCACTTGCAAATGCTAAACAAGACATAAGCGGCAAAGAGTCCTGTGGCACCTTATAGGCTAACAGACTATAAGTTAGTCTATAAGATGCCACAGGACTCTTTGCCGCTTTTACAGATCCAGACTAACACGGCTACCCCTCTGATACTAAACAAGACATAGTCATCTGCTTTCCTAATTGCCCTTCAGGATTCTAATTGTTGTGGATTATTCCTATAGGGCCTGATCTTAAGCCCACTGAAGTCAGTGGGAGTCTTACCACTGATTCAATGTGCTCTGGATCAGGCCTTTTCTGTGCTGCAGTCATTTGATTGCTCCCCAGAAAGATCACTGAGGATTAGAGTTAGATTCCTCACCCAGAGATATGCTTTCACAGATGATCTTCTGAGTTTTAAGACTTAGGGCTGAATTCCGCTCAGAGATACGAATGTGCAGTTCTCATTGAAGTCAAGGATCTGTTCTTTTCTTCCTTCAGAGAAGAAAAATAGGAGCGAAGGCAACTAGGAGCCAACGGAAACAGGAGTTGCACCATGAATGCTTATCTTGAAGCCAGAATTGGCCCTACGGTTAAAGTGGAAAACACACATTCCTAAATTATCAAGATGTATTAAAAACACAGCCTTTGGTATTTTAAAAGAGAGCAGCAGTAAGCTGCTCACAAAAGCCACATGGGCTTCTCCTTCCCCATTTGCTCATAAAAGGAAAACAAATTAGGCAACATAAATTAAAATGAAACATGTGCCTAGAACCTGCATGTGCAATGTTCACCAGCTTTTTGCTGATTTCTTTGATACACTCCAGGTTTGTTTCAGTGGAACCAATTTATAGTGAAGTCATTAGAAAAAAAAATCAGAACAGCTTTCCTTTAAGTAGATGGTCATCTACTAGAACTATGATTGCAATGTGCACATTTCAATGCACTGAAACTATTCAGGACTTTCATGTTAAACTACTGCTGCAGAGGTGGCTGCACTTTAGTGTGGACTGACTTAATCCTTATTCCCTATCTTGCCTATCCCAAAAGGGATGGTGTGAGGCTTGATTAGTTAATTACTGGAAAATGCTTTGAGATCCTGGAACAGAAGTCTCTATAGAAGTGCAAAATATTATTGATGTTATTATTCAATGCAGTTTCACTATAGCTGAGTTCACCATGGATGACTTTAATCATCACTTTATGCTCATTTACAAGAGGAGAATTTAGTCTTTACAAATAAAAAGAATGCATTATTCTACAGCTTGGTTTGAAGTGGTGCCCTTATACTCGGTCTCTGTGCAGAGTTCAATTTTGCCTGCTGGATCCATTACTATTCATGGACTTCAAGGGGAGCAGAATCAGTCCTTCTGTGTTCTGCACTTTGTCTTGAACTGAACGTACAAGAATTTCTTATAAATCATGTTTATTTAGTAAAGTTATTTCCACACAACTGCTTGTTAAGACTTATACAATGAATTTTACCCATTGTATGTTCCCCTCCGCAAATGGAAAGTGCAAATCCACTTAAAATGCTGAGATCTTTTGATTTCTACCAAAAACTTTTATCAGAATAAAAGGATAAGAAAACCATTAGCTTATGTTGTATGATTCTAACAGCTCATTAGAGAGCACTGTGCTTTTTCAATATGAGCATGTCTCTAGCTCTGTGCTAAATCCGTCAAAGTTAAGGATGAAGGTATGGGACCGCTTAACCATCTCGGAAGGCAATTTCTTATTTTTAACTATGTAGACCACAGGGTTCATTAGGTGATTTTAATGAACAGTCATATAGGCCTGATGTTCAAATTCCCCTCTTATTTTGTGTCTAATTGCAAACAAAATATGAAATTGCTAAATAGAGCCACCCTGCCAAGGAACTGAAACACAAATTTCAGTCAGTAACTGCACTTTCATTGTGAACTATTGTTATTTTTTTATCAGGTAGCATAAATATTTTGATTTCAGTTTGAACCCCTGCAAAAAGCCTGCTGTAAAATAATCTTGAATGGCTTCTCTTCAGATTGGAGGAAAAACAGCCAACTATAAATAAAAGAAAAACATTATAAGTAGGTTTACTGATTTCCTGGGAAACTGAATTATTAATACAGGGATCTTAGCCACTTATTGGTACCAAAAAGTAGTTGGGAATATGATGCTTTTCATCTGTGGAATCTCAAGCAGCATCACCTGACAAAGCAGGTCATTTGCAATACTTTATAAAATACATGGGGGGAGATTGGAATATTTTTTCAATCATCCCCTGGCAGCCTTCACAGCTTTAGTCAATTTATGCATCATCTGTAAAGTTCAACATAGGGCACTGGATCCCAAAATGTACTTTGAAGCATCCATAGCAAATCTTCTAATCTTGGTTTTCACTAGCTGAGTAACGTATGCGTTAGAGTGGAATTTAGGATAAGCCTTCAGGTTGAGGGGCAAGACATTTACTCAGATAACCTACCATATCTTGGCTTCAAGTGTAATGTTCAGCTAGGGGTAAATTATTGCTTTTCATTTTTACCAAAGATAAATAATAAAAGATAAAAGTTTATACGAGGATTTATATGCCTCTTTATCTGCTTGTCTGTACAGAACATACATGCAAATATAGCATCACTTTTTAAACTTAGCTTAAGTGCAAATTATTCCAAGTACAACTATTCTCTTTTGACAGCCATGATTAAAATCATATTCTTTTACAGATACGTTTCATAAACCACAGTCCTATACCTTTAATTGTCAGAGAGTGTTTATGCCCATAGTAGCCTTATTTAATCTAAACAAAACTCAGTATCATTTCTCCCTCTCAAAGAAAACATGATGGAAATCACATGAGTTTGAGTTGGTGCTTGTAATGCTGTTATGACCTTATATCAGAATTGCATGTACAAGGGCTCAGGGCTTTCTTTCTTTCTTTCTTTCTTTCTTTCTTTCTTTCTTTCTTTCTTTCTTTCTTTCTTTCTTTCTTTCTTTCTTTCTTTCTTTCTCTTCTAAACCCTTTTGTTTCAAAGTATAGATTATACCCCAATGCATTTGTTATTGTTTTCTATTGCATTTTGGCTCCATATGTCTTCTGCAATTTCTTTTCTTTGTTCTCCCTGGTGTCATTTCAGGACAGCCAGCATATCACGTGATGTAAGATAAATTATTAGCATTCACAAAATTATGATTATGATTGTAGATATAGAATGTTACAAATTTAATTCACAAACTGACCATTGCAAAGGGAGATCTCACAGTATCTTTTATTTGTGAAGTGTTATGACTTGAGTTGTAGTAGCTTGTCTATTTCAGCTTTATAAAGGTCTGGACAATATGAGGACGCATTCACCATTAGGCCGTTTCTTACAGCTCAGCATCTGATGATGTTAAAAAAAGATGATGAGGTTCCTATAGGCTTTGTGGCTAACCATAAAAATAGTGTAAAACATTTCAAGAGTAGTTGTTCTCAGCAGATCAGTGATTCTTGGGATAAAAGAGCATTTTAAAATGTAGTTTCTTGTTTACAATAAAACAATCTTAAGTATCAATATTATTATTCCTCTAGAATCAATCAAACAACTTAATATTTTAATAACATATTTTGTACTTAATCTAGCTGTATTTTTAAGGTTTTATTGAAAAGAATGTCAGATTTACACAGCATTTCCTTTAGAAAAAATCAGCACATCAGTGACATGGCCTCAGATATTTTTGTCCCAGTCAATGTATTAGTTGTTAGTGAGAATTCCAATAGCAGATTAGTAGAAAACTAGGCTCATGACAGTATTACCAGTTGGTTGACAATATTTCTGTCTCTGTCGCTCTCCCTGATTGGTTAAGTGGGATCAGAAAGCCTGACACTAGATTGGCTGGGATTTGCTGCTGTTGCTATGACTCTGTTGCTAGGATCTCTGCTGTCTCCAGGCCCTGCAGGAAACATGTAATGAATTATGGATGGTTGATTTTCTCAAAGAGACCTGATCTGTAATGCAGATGAGCTCCAACCACCCCCCCTTTTCTTTTGGGTTCTTAAAAAAAAATCAGAGTTTTAAATCAGAATCTGGCATTTGCGTAGTCCCCAGTCGCAGCAGTGACTCCTGAATACTGATGTTAATTCTTATGCAAAGTGAGGGCCAGAGGTCACTATCTATTATTGGTTCAGGAAAAAGCTTGTAGGATTTTCACTGAACTCTGTGACCCCCGTGGGGTATTTTTATTTATTTATTTATTTTTGTTTGGAGACAAAATAGGATATAAACACTCAAAGTGGTATTTTCTATGACTGTTAGACAGGAAATTGTCCCCTGGACTGCCATGGGTGGGGGTGGGGGGGAAGGGTTGTGGTGGCTAGTCTGGCCAGTGGACTAGCTAATAAACCCCGTTTTTTTGGTTCACTTAGTAAAAGGAGTCTTTGCCCAAATATGATCCTACGACCCTCTGTCTGCAGACGGTGGACAATTTGGGTCTCTAGTCAATGGCTTTGATTGGATTTGGCTGGAGAGGGGTGTTCAGTTCCTGTTACATGTACATTGTGCCTATTTCATCCAAGTGAAAACCAGAATGTAATTGCACACATGTAATTCCCCAGCTGGCATTCACTACATGAACAGTGCAGCTGATCCTTTAAAGTTTAGGTAGTGGGGAAGTAAGCAGGTTTGGATGAGTCATTTAACTTCCCTAATCTCCAACACACACATCAGTTAGGAGGTACAGTGTGTACTATGCTACTTAAACGTTAATATTTTTCTATATGTATCAGTGATATTATCACAACAGATGCTGCCTGGGCATAAATAAGAATATTTTAGATTTTCACATACTAGTGACAAAATGATTTAAACCCTCTTTATATCAGACCTTAGTGGACAGATGTGAACAGGAAAATGATTGATCTGGCTTAGAGATATGGGTCTGATTCTTCTCTCAACCTAGTTTTAAGCCTTTGTAGCACCATGGATTTCAGTAGAGTTACTTTTGTTGTGACCCAGTATAAGGGCTTGATCCTGCAAAGTGTGGAGCTCCTGCAGCTCTCACTGAAAATCCATTGAAGGAGAGGGCACTGAGTATGTTAAAGGATCCTGACATTAGTGAGAGGAGAATCAGCACCACCATTTTCCTTTGAAGTCCGGTATTCAATTCAGCCACTCATCAAGCAATTTACCCAGCACTGAAATGAATGTAAACCAATCAGAAGCATTTCTGCAAATTTTAAAGTGGGGTTTATGCTTTCACACCCTACAGTTTCAGCTGCTTCATGATTCTTCCTCAGGGAGAAGTAAATGACTTAAGTAGGAGCTCTGAAATGAAGATGAAATACACAGTAACCCCCATATGATTCATAGGTATGATCATGCCCTGTTTTCCAGGGTTATTAAGCAAAATGTTCTGTTGTTTAAGAACCAACAAGAAACTAAAAACAGTAAACCGAGCAAATTAATTAAATACAGTGAATACCAAAAAGGCAAACATTGAAAACACCTGTTATTACCTGCTTTGACCATCTGTCAATTTCTAAGAGACCAATTTCTAGACTGACCATTATTATTATTATTCTCTGTTATTAAAAGGTTTTACGGTGAAGAACATGGTTAAGATGAAAACTGCATTTCCCATCCCAACCCTCTTACAATGGTAGAGTATTCATCAAACTCCATTAAAAAACAAAAACAAAACAAGATAAAGATGTGTCATTAGGGACTTGATGATGCTTAAAGCCCAGAAATGTCTAAGAGATGCAGTTTGTTGAAAATACTGTGTGTGTGTGTGTGTGTGAGAACGTATATGATTGTTCTGTGGAAGTGATTCCCTCTAAGATACATTAAAATGGAAACACATTAGCAATCTGTAGTCACAGAAAATGTAGGTCATGTTTTTGTGAACCAAATAATTATATTTTTAAACTGTTCATTCAGTGGCTTTTATTTTATGTTTAATACCCTAAAGCTAAGTCAGGAAAATGACAGTTCTCACACTTTTATAAATGCACTATGAGATTGGGAATACCTTAAGTATTCAGCCAGGCCCTGATACAACAAATGACTTAAGTACAGTCATAACTGTAAGCACGTGAATAGTTCGATTGACATTAATGGCCCTAGTATTCCTCCATGGCTTCTATCAAGCAGCTACAGGTGCTCAGCCAATGGCAGAGCCGTGAAGCCATGTGGTACAGCAGCCAGAACAGCTGGGCATTGTTGCAACCATCCCTGCAGAACAATTCCCCTCTCTTTCCTGGATCTACTGGTATGGTATGAAGGCCTCATCCCCAGAGAATTCTGCGGCTCCCCTAGGATGTTTTATAGGAAATTCCTCAAGGGGACTTGCCTGAGTTTTCCTGACAAAGACGCTGTGATTCTCTCCCAAGTGTTTGTGTGCAGGGGATGGGGGGAGGGAGAGAGAGAGAGAGTGTGGCAAAGGAAGGGCAGCCACCTCTCAAGGCCCTGTGGTAGAGCTAACTCAGGTGGATACAATAGTCCACGTGCCAGAAGGCCTGGAGACAGCAACGGTGAGAGGAGCAGTGCCAGAAGCTTTCACAGAAGAAGTGAAAGATGTGAGTGAGCATGGGCAGTGGAAGGTTGGTATGTGAATTGAAGGAGCGTAAAGAAGACCTTGAGTGAGTGGTAATGAGAGGGAATATTTTGAGAGAGAATGCAGGGGACGTGTCTTCTGGTCAACTTTTGTCGTCACAATTGCAGCAACTATGAAGCATCTGCTAGGCATCCAAAGCTTTTGCTTGATTTCTTTATGATTTGTAAAATATGTGCCATCTATTAGAGCTGGCTGAAATATACAAACCCATTGTCACTAAAAAATAAAAATAAAAAATGTTAAAGTGGGTCTAGTTTCAGTTTGAAACAAACTTTTTTCTTTCAAAAATTTTTGTCCTTCAAAAAATATTTTTATATAATTTTTTTATTGAAAATCCTATCAACCTTTTTCATTTACTGTAAAATGGATTTTTGGTAAATGGAATATTTGACAGCATTTTTATTATAAAAATTTAAAGAGATTTTTTTCACAAAAAATATTTTTTCCCACATATGTGAGCATTTTTTTCAAAAACCTTTGCTTTAGAATAAAGGCTCTTTTATTAAATTTTTTTAAAAAAATTGAAAAGTTTCAAGCAGCTCTAGCATCAATACTCTTTGGTTGACTTTAGAATCAGTTGAAAACATCATATAGTGCAATGAAGGTAATAAGAATTGACAAAGGTCAAACAGGACATCCCAGCCCACAAAAAGAAACCCGCTGCTTAATGCCACCTGCTCAGGAAGTGCCGAGTGAATAGATTGGCCCTACAGTGTGAACTAAAGGTCACCAAATTGCAGCTTTGTTAGACCAAGGGTGAAATGAGTTCCAGGCTTAGGGCACTCATTGGGAATATCCTGGCAGCAGCTCTAAAACTCCAGGGATTAGTATGAACAGTCCAATGATCCCAATATCTGGGTTGATGCATGGGAATAGAAAAGGTCTATGACCCAAACCACAATGTTTCCCAACATAGGGGCCAACCATCCTGCAGAGAGGGTGAGCAAAACTGCACCATCCTGGATTCACCTTGCAAACAGGTCATGGTGGGCAGAATGCTAGCCAGCTCCACGATGCTTGTGGATGAGCTCTTCTTATTTATTCTAAAACAAAATAAAATGCATGTGAACAGAGCTAGAGGTTCAGGAGGCTGCTTGGCAGCCCTTACTCTGTGTGTGCCTATTCTCCCAGGACAGCGTTTAGCTGAGAGAGTGCATGCGTCCTGACATCCATTGCAATGAATGGACTCCCATCACACATCTACCCCTACAGCACCATTAGGCCTTCTGGTAAGCAAAAGTAAATGAGAAATAGAGGGGGTGGGGATAAAACAAAGTCAAGAGCAAATATAAATAAGAGGAGACGAAAACAAGATGAAAAGTGGGGAAGGTGAAAGAATGACAACAGAGAAGGAGAGAGAATAAGACAGAAAAACTAGAGATATGACAGCTGTGCTAGGGCATGGTGTGAGGAGGTGGGGTAACTGTTGTCTGTCCGCTAGAATACAATGATTGAAAACCACTGACTTAGGGTATTGTAATATAAAATCAAGACCCTGAATTGCACCTGGAAACAGACAGTCAGCCGAGACCACAGAGCACCAGTGCTACGTGTTCCATAAGTGGCAGCAAATTAAAGCCCTGAACTTTGATGGAGAGACAGGCTGGAATCCAGACCTGGACCCTGAGACCGATAATTGATCTGGATTATATTTCTATAATGGACAGAAACAAAATCCTGAATCCTTGAAGCAAGTAGGCTGCCATATTCTGTATTTGCTGACTTTTCAAAGTGGCCATCAGATCACAGCCGCCAGTAAAATGCATTGAACTGGGGGAGGTATAACTGTAAATGATAGTCTGAAATGTATATAGCTGTCTCTGCCTCTTGTTGAAGTCAGTAGCAAAGCTCCCATTGTTGTGGGTAGAAGCAGGATTGGGCCCTAAGCCTGAATATCTATGGAGCAGATCCTCTGCTGGGGTAAATTGTCATAGCACCATTGAAGACAATTTACATCAGCTGAGAATCTGCCCCATAAAGCTATTTTTTGCCCCTTTCCCACCCTGTCTCCAGAGCTTCCTTTTCATGGCCTGCACTGCCTCAGGCCGAGCACTGCCCATGGCCAGCAGCTGGAGAAGAACAGGGAAAATAATGAGGAAAGAGGGATGATGATAGGTTCCTCAATGCACTGTCCAATGGTCAGCCATTGGGCGGATCTTTGGGAGAGACATAAGTTGTCCATTGAAAGGCAAATCAATATTGTGAGGAAAATCTATCTGAACAAAAATCCTCACCCAGCCTGCTCTTGAGATGCTGCGTAGTTCTTCTATTTTGCTGAGTATAGTTTGTATGTAGTATGGGACCATAGTGCTAGCTTGTCAAGCTGATGTAGACTAGCATAGCTCCACTGTTATCAGGAAGGCCAGTAGAGTCACCCCAATTTCTACTGAGGGAGAAGATGCCCCTCACTGTACAGAAAGGATGGGCTGATGTTGGCGAATGATAGAAAAACGCAGTAGCTCCTACGGCTGCAATCATTCTAGGTACTGCGTGTCCTCAGCCTTCTGAGTCTCAGGGGGGCTTGAGAGTGCTCATGCCACCCCTCTGAGGAACTGTACAGCACATTGTGGGGTCAAGCCTAAGGAGCACAGTGATGAATTGTATCTAGAGCACCGTTCAGGACAAAGGGGTTTATAGGATCTTTCTGCGAATAGGTAACAGCTCCTGAAATCTGTGCTCATTCTAGCAGTAACCCATGTAGTTAACAGGATGCTGCTTTCGTATAAATAATTACACATGCTGTAAGTGCAAAGCCAATTTATTAGGCTAAGACAGGGCCACTTGATTAATGAATCCCATTCATCTAGTTATGTAACTAAACAGAAATGTGTTCATAGCCACACTGTAGCTCTTTCTCTCTCTCTCGGGATTTTATAGTTTATTACTGATCTGTTCTTTTTGAAAATGTGGATTTATGTTAAAATAAGCACCAATGTGAGGGGCTAGATTGTAAACTCCTGAGTCCTATTGGTCATCACTTACTCATCTGAATATTCCCATTGATGTCAAGGAAACTATTGAGATGATTAACTCCTCACCTGTGGGATAAAGGGTCCACAGTCTAACCTTAAATAATAACCTGACAAGCGCGACACTGAACACAAACTAATGATACAATTTCACTAAGTTTATATTTGGATTCACAGTGTCCCACCCTATTATTATAATTATCTACATGTGTACTTATTACTGGTCATTTAGATTGTGGAAGTGCCTAGAGGCCAACCAGATGGGGGCCCAATTGTGCTAAACTGTACAGACAGATAATAAATGACAGTCCCTAAACCCAAAGAGTGTACAGTCTGCAAGATAAGATACAACAGGTGAGTGGGGCAAAGCAGGCTGGGGTGGAGAGTGAGAGAGGTGAGGTAACAAAAAAATAAAAGGTTGTGTATCATTCTTAGCCAATCAGGAGCCATGATCAGCATGCAACACCCGCCTACCTCACAGTTTACTGTGTATATTATGGAAGACGTGAGTTTGGAAAGAGTGACTTATTCTGCCATATTTTCCCCCCCAAGGAGAATTAAATGTTTTTAAACAACAGCTATAGTATATACAAAGAATTTAATTAAAGCATTCACATGATTCACTGAAGCAAACATACCATACTTCCAGGCTCAAAACAAAGCACCTGCTGAATTCTGTTTAAAAAACAGATTGTATGTGTTATCTATTTGTTTGTCATTAGCTTTTCTTAGACCTAGCTTCTGAAACTGGATCTATGCCCCTAGCCCACTGAAGTTTCTATAGGATGGAATAGAACTATGTGGTCAGCTCCTTTTATCCACAGTGAGTCTCCCTGAAGTCACTGGGCCTGTGCCTGGTCTTCAGGGTCTACATATGTGGGTCTGATTGCAGGATGTGGGGGGACCTTAATCTGCAAAGTAGTTGGGGCAGGACATCATCTTCCTATATGTTTGGACAGAGCCCTAGCATATCATTGTGGGCACTAACACACCATCTATAATGATAATAACAACATGAAGAATCCATTATTTCAGCCAGTGGAAAAATCATCGTGTTTGAAAGCATGTATATTCAAACAAGAAATGTCATTAAAGGTGACTTGTGAATCCTTATCCGTTTTTTATTGCTTGTTTCTCTCTGTGTTAGTGTTTTTTGCTTTTAGTAGTTTCAATATATTAAAAGGTTTTCATTGATGAGATAAAAAAAAAATAATTAGTCATCTGCAAAGTTAGCCAGCTGATTGGCTTTAATCTCCTTGAACTTTGACCGTAGACATAGAGTGTATTATGTTCCAGAGCTTTTAGAGAGTATGTGGTATAGGTCCCATGGTTAGAGCTGGGTTTTTTTTTTTTTTGCAGTTGTTTTTCATTCTGGCACTGAGTGGGTAGACGAGACTCTTGAACAATCTGTAATTATACAGTGTCACAGTTGGTGAGGTTACAAAGAAGTAAACATGTAGTTGGTATTAGAGGGGATATTTTTAACAATACTTGCACTACATCTAATGGAGTGCATCTGTGTCCTCTGTGGGCAATCTGCCTTTGATAATATACCGGGAGGGTGACGGGGGAGAGAGGAGCATAATACGAGTTGCATAGTTCTTAGTAGAATCGTTTTCTGCAAATATATGGTTGAAATGTGAACTCTTTCCCACTGATACTGCTCCTATTGATGTCAGTGGAAACTTTGCCTTAAACGGGAGCAGGATTTGGCCCTGAGTATTGATTCTCTTCTCACAAAGAAATGGAAGTTTCCTAGCATGTATCATCGTATTAATCAGAAACTGGGAAGTCTTATTAGTTAATGGTTCTCAGCCTGGGGTCCTGAACAGGTTTGTGGGAAGCACAACCACTCTACCCTTCTTCCTGGCTGTGCAATCTCATTGGACCAAAATATTTTGGGTGACCTATATAAATTATGTACCAAGTATTGGTATTCTGCTGCTGAACAAGTTACTCTAGTGAAGGGACATGTATAAATTATATACCAAGGCTTTGGTACGAGTTATCATGGTTATTAATTAGTTGTATTCCAACAGAACCCACAACGGACCGTGTGCGTGCCAGTAACACACTCTGTGCCCCGAAATACATCATTTACATAGCTGGGCCAAATCCCCAGCTGGTGTAAATCAGAGTATCTCCACTGATTTCAATGGAGCAATGTCGATTTACACTAGTTAAAGATCTGGTCTTGCATATAAGGATATTAATCAGGCTATTCTGGAACGTCATCTCCCCTCCCCTCACTCCCTCAATATTCAAAATATTCTGATCTTCAGAAGATACAGTCACTGCATTCAATTCTCTAGCTATTACAATGCACTGATTGAACTATTTTGTGTGTAGGGTTATTTGTTGGCTTGTAGCAATGAAGCAAACCGTAGGTTGTGTGTGTGTGTGTATGGCAATGGAAATGCGTGGCTGCTCAAAAACCAGCTGGAAGGCAGACCTGGATTGTTTTCAGAAATGGCAGCTCATTTGTTTCTGTTTTCCTTGCCATGCTCATTTTCTTTTTTCCTTCAGTCGTGATGGTTTTCAGAGTCTGACAATAGCACCGCCTACACAGAACAGCAGAAATGATCAGGAAGGAGTAAGGGGAGTGGTTAGCTGATCTGCTCCTTGAAACAGCCTCTGCGAAGAGGCATCTTTTCATATGAATGAGGAGTCAGAGGCGGTGGAGGAGAAATCAGGCGATGATGTGGCTTTTTTCTCTCTCCACCTGTGTAACATTAGCCACAGGAATGGATTGAAGGAGAGCTTCAATATTCCTGGGCTTGTTGCAGGATTTACATCTTCCTCAAGCTGCTATTTGATTTGGGGCAGGAGTGGGGGTCTGTCATTTGCTTTATTTTCTTTGCTCTGGGTTGGTATAAATAACCCCCCTGGGTTCCAGACAAGTGGGATGCAGGGGATATAATATTGTTGGGGCTGTTTTCTCAGGACCATGAAAAGCAAAGGGGAATCATACTTTTCCCCGACCCACCTTAGCACATCTTGCAGGGTCTCTTCCCAAACCTTGTCAACACCATTCCCTTTGTCTGACTGTTTCCATGGTGGGGTTTGTTTCTGTCCACTCAGTCATATGACTCATCCTTCACAGTTCTTCCTCTCTTTGTTTTTTTTCCCTTGCCATTATACACTGCAACATCTGGATAATATGTTTCCACACCTCACCCTTCTCTTTTCTGTTACATGATGAAACCAGTTAACAATGGAAGGAGGAAATAAGAAATCCTCTGCAGAAATCCCACAGATTCTCAAAATAATCTGGAGCAAAATCCTGCCAATGTAGAGTTTAAAATAAACCTCACAGATTGATTTTGGCTTCTTTACACTCTGCATTTTGCTGACGTCAAGAGCTAGATTGTTTCTGTACAGCCCCATGCCATGCAGGTAATTGCTATGCAGTCTTTTGTATTGCTGCTACCACCTACAGTACCATGTACTTTCTCAAACAATCATTTGCATAGGCTCGGAACAATCTATCTCACTCTAGACACAAGGATAACAGCACTTTGATAGTAAGGGTCTCCTAGGAGCAGGTGAGAATCTTACATCATTTCCTGGAAATCAAATAGTGGGTATTTTTAACCTTTTCTTCCGGATCATTAGCAAAGATGCTGTATAAAAACTGAGCTGTCTCTATAACAGTTGCAGCCTCTTCTCAGTGGCATCTCATTGCCCATCACCTTCGCACGCACGCACCGACTTGATACAGTGTCATTTATCGTTACCCATTGTTTGCAGCCATTCAGCCAGTTGTCACTCCTTGTGACAAAGCCCACAATCAAGCCAATATGAATTTATATTTCAGATTTAATGAGAGTAAGGCTCTGGTGCTGCTCGAAAGTCCAGCTTTCCCTTTGCTGACCATCACTGATTACGTTTGTGACTTGACAAAGTAAAAAGCAACCAGGCTTGCTCAGCGTGATTTTTACATTCTATACGTAACCCACTCATTTCCTGGGTGTGGTCTTCTGTGCCATCCAGTGGCACCGAGACTGCTTAGAGAGAGATTAATGAGTCTGCTCTACAGCCTTAGCTAAGAAGGCTTTGGCTTTTAGCTCATGTGGTAGAGGCTCATGCACTAAGCTTCAGAGGTTCCAGGTTCGATCCCGCCCACCAACAACTGGGGTCTGTCGGTGTTACATATAGTCAAGTTATTTTTTGTTCATAGTTCTGTTATCTTCCACTTCCTCAGAGTTTTAATTTTTACTTGACACTGAACCACCTTTGTAAAGCACTTTGAGATCTACTGATGAAAAGTGGTATACAAGAGCTAGGTCTTATTAATGATTAGTATTTTGTTGTATTCATTCCATTCTATTACTAGGCATTGCACTTGGGTGAATAATCATGGTCAGGATTTCACTTTTTTTCTTTTATGTCTTGTAGGCTATTTTCCCCTCTAGATCTAGAACAGTGGTTCTCAAACTTTTTTACTGGTGACCCCTTTCACATAGAAAGCACCTGAGTGCAACCCCACTTATAAATGAAACACTTTTAAAATATATTTAACACCTTTATAAATGCTGGAGGCAAAGCGGGGTTTGAGGTGGTGGCTGACAGCTTGTGACCCCCCCATGTAATAACCTCGTGACCCCTTGAGGGGTCCCGACCCCCAATTTGAGAACCCCGGATCTAGAAACATAAAAATTTACATGCTCCATCAGACAGGTGCTCTATCAAGTTCAATGTCCTGTCTCCAACTGGGGCCAGTACCAGCTTCTTCGGAGAAATGTGTAAGAAGGTATAATAGGCTGTCATGCGATCTAACAGCATTAGGACTAAACAGTGTGGACTCCATTACTTGTCGTATAAGAGTGACACCTGTCTGACAAATTTGGCTTCATCATACTCCAGAAATGAGAATCATTGCACCAGAAACAAGATCCAGTAAGCCTTAGACCCACATTCATAGAATCATAGAATATTACGGTTGGAAGAGACCTCAGGAGGTCATCTAGTCCAATCCCCTGCTCAAAGCAGGACCAATCCCCAACTAAATCATCCCAGTCAGGGCTTTGTCAAGCTGGGCCTTAAAAACCTGTAAGGATGGAGATTCCACCACCTCCCTAGGTAACCCATTCCAGTGTTCCACCACCCTCTGAATGAAATAGTTTTTCCTAATATCCAACCTAGACCTCCCCCACTGCAACTTGAGATCATTACTCCTTGTTCTGTCATCTGCCACCACTGAGAACAGCCTAGAGCCGTCCTCTTTGGAACCCCCCCATTCAGCCAAACAGCACTCACAAAGCCATGGCCAATTTGCAGCATATGCAATTTTTCTTTCTAGTGTATAAAAATCTTCCTGCCAAGGCCTGCAGGGGGTCAAGGGTTGCTCCCAACCCTGAAGACCTTAGAAATTCTGCAGGAGAGCAGCTCCACAGCTGCAGACTTCCCACACTCCAGGAAGGCCAGCAGACAGGCTCTGGGAGCGGACCCTTGCTTATAGCTCACTGCTGAATTGTGTTGGTTGCTGAACTTTAAGGCAGTCCTTTGGGTGAAGAGTATTTTCCCCAATGGCGTCCCATAGGCTGACTTATCCTGTCAACACCATGCTTTACATCCAACTCTACACCAAACGTAACTGATGTAAAGCCAGTCCTTGTCATCACACAAAAATTGCACAGCTTAAACAAAAATTAGTTTAATCATTGTTATTATATTGGTGCAATTTTAAGCCGATTGCCTTAAAAATCATGAGATGTAAAAATTTTGGGACCTATGTTATTTGTCTTTTGGTTTCTGAGCATTTAAGGTGCACTTGGGATCAGGATTTTAAGCTTTTCTTCACAACCACAAGGGCTAAAAAGATTTTATTTTTTATATTTGAGAACTAGGATTTCACGTAATCACTTGAATCCAGGGATTTATGAAAAATGCCAAAAATGATTAGCGCTGGCAATGCTGCAAATCTGCGGGGCAGTTCATGAAGAAGAATAGCTCTTGTCAGCAGATCATGGTTAAATAGTGGAAAACAAGCCTCTTCTAGGTTTGGATCAGGGCCAGGCAAATTCCTCCTATCTCCAAATAATAAGGGGTTCTAATATGAGTTTTCAGGCTTTTGCAGCTTGCTCAGTAATATCTTTTATTTATACTTACATAATGTTCTCATCCCAAAATTCACTGTAGATTCAGGAATCATTCCACTCATCCCTGAAATGTGGCTACCTCTGGTAGCATTTTGTAGCTTTCACAGCTCCATTAAACAACACTTCAGGGACGGTAGATAAAGTGTAACTACCCACAGTGAAATGTGGCCAATATGAAATTAGGTCGAATTTATAGAAGTCGTTTTTTTAGAAATCGGTTTTATATATTAGAGTGTGTGTGTCCCCACGGAAAATGCTCTAAGTGCATTAAGTGCATTAACTCAGCGGAGTGCTTCCACAGTACCGAGGCTAGAGTCGACTTCCGGAGTGTTGCACTGTGGGTAGCTATCCCACAGTTCCTGCAGTCTCCGGAAATGAGATTCAAAAGTTCGCGGTTCTTTTCCTATCTACCTGGCCAGTGCATCTGAGTTGAGAGTGCTGTCCAGAGTGGTCACAATGAAGTACTCTGGGATAGCTCCCGGAGGCCAATACCGTCAAATTGTGTCCACAGTACCCCAAATTCGACCTGGCAAGACCGATTTAAGCGCTAATCCACTTGTCAGGGGTGGAGTAAGGAAATCGATTTTAAGAGCCCTTTAAGTCGAAAAAAAGGGCTTCATCATGTGGACGGGTGCAGGTTTACATCGATTTAACGCTGCTAAATTCGACCTAAAGTCCTAGTGTAGACCAGGGCTTATTCTTGTGAAGAGGGCTAGAGACTGGCTAATGGCCACAAGTGATAAAGACCTTGCTTTACGGTTTCTGCAGCTGGCAATGTTACCTACCTCCCCATTCAGTAGCTACTACACTGTGAGTTCTAATTCATGAATCATGTTGTTCAGAGCACTCTGAGGTTGTCAGGTGGAAGATGTTATATATAAGAGCAAAAAGACAGCAATAAGGCACTGCGTCCCCTAGCCCCAGACCATTGTCTTAGTACTATTTCCGGGGGAGAGTGCAACCTACATTAGCACTGGCATCATTCCCTTACTCAAGCACATGCTCACATCTGAGGACATGAGTAATCCCATTGTGCTTTTCTGCTTTTAGGACCTTTGAGTCTTTCCTGAAAGGGCCTCCATTACTGGAGTGTAAAGGTCTCGGGTAGTAGCCCTTTAAATGGTTTGTGAGCCCTTACCGTCTTCTGTGATTCATGAGACACCAGAGGCCTGCTAGAGCAGCAATGTATATATGGAGCAAGGTCTTGAAATTATATATGTTAAGTATTTGGACTCCCACCATGCCTGTGCATTTTCCTTCATATTGTATGTATTGTGTAGAGAAACAAAACTAATTCAGCCTAAGGTAAACAGTGCTTAGATCTCCCAAGACCACAGCCCATGGCAGCACAGCTGAGGCAAATTGAAAGGAACCAGAGCCTGATTCAAAGCTCATTGAAGCCAACAGCAATCTTTCCACTGACCCCAATGGACTTGGGAGCAGGTCTGTCCTTGACAGACATTGATGCATGGTAGAAGCGGTGGAACATAGCTTGTTTAATGCTGCATTATGTTAATGCCTACGGTAGTGTCATTAACACGGGAATCTTAGATTTAAAATATAATGAACCAGTACAATGTTTTGTAGCAGTGTGTACTTTGGAATCATAAGCACACAATTTTTTGATCAAATTTTAGCCCAAAGCAAATTTTCAGTTAAGAAGCTCTCTAATCTATCTTTCCACAAAATATATGTATTTGCTTTTAATAAACTTGTTAATATTTACCAGACATTTAATGACACTTTTATTTTTACACAGAACATGTACACTACCTATTAAATGTTATATAATCTTCCTAATACCAAATTAAGCATAAAGATTAGCATCAACCAGTTGAATTTAGGCACTGTTTCTAAAAATCTAGCTGTTTTTAAACATTGGAGTGAACTGAAAAATATTGCTACCTTGACTGTTAAATTATATTTTTATCCTATTGAAGCTAAGTGAGTTAAATTATGTGATTAATTAACTGTGCATCTGCACAATTAGGTTGGCATTTTTGTTCCATTAATTTATAGATTTATTTCTAGTTGGGAGAAAAAAGGAACCATAACATGACAAAAGAAAGAACATTTTCCAGAGTAAGAGAAACCAGACGGTACCATTATATTGTGGTTAAGTGGCTATCACTGTTTCCATTATAAACCTTTGTATTTAGTGGTTTATAACCCAGCTATGAAAATCTGATCCGTGTTGAAAGGTCTCAGACAAAAGCAATTTTATTCTACTTTTTTTTATTGTAGCAAAAAATGTTATGGTGCAGGTGTGTCATAAAAACAGACATTGTTGTTGTTGTAATTTGGGTTTTGTGCAGTTTTTCCATGTGTAATGCAAAGCTGACTTTGCTTTTTTGTGTTTTCAATTTCATTTTGCAATAACTTAGGACAATAGCTCCTTAAAATTACTTATTTAGGCTTAGCTTGTTATAGCAACCTGCATGGGACTTGGAGGGAGGTGCACATTTTGCAGGAGGAAAGAGTTTTTGGAGAGGCACCAGGAAGTTAGTCTGTGTGCACATGGCTAGGAGCGCTAAGTTGCAGCTGGAGCCGCTCTTTAATAAAGGACCAGTCTAGTTCAACAAGAATTGATGCTCTGAGGTCACTCAGACAACAAATTGGTGCAAGGAAACAAAACGGGGTAGGAGCCCCATTCATGCAGGATACTTGGATTCAGTGTCCAAATGCTACTTGCCTGTTTACTCCTTCCCTGCAGCAGGTTGGGAGGGGAGGGGTAGATAATGGGTGGGATGTGGGCAAAGAGCCTTAGCTTCACTCTTCTGGTTTTTGGGTAAAGTAGCTGAGTGAGCACACAAGGGGTTGTAATTTGCTGCTGCTCTAGTTTCTCCCTGCTTCCTCCTTGTGCGAAGGACTTAGGAAGGAAGGAATTGTTATCAGCAGGGTGTGTTTGGGAGGCTGCTCCCAGGGCTACTCCTGGGCTGGTGCACTTCAGAAATCATCCCTTGCTCAGAACTGTGACTAGGTCAAAATCTAGCACCTTAAGACAATGATACCTTAAACCAGGGGTGGCCAACCTGTGGCTTCAGAGCCACGTGCGGCTCTTCAGAAGTTAATATGCGGCTCCTTGTGTAGGCACCGACTCCGGGGCTGGAGCTACAGGCGCCAGCTTTCCAATGTGCCGGGGGGTGCTCACTGCTCAACCCTGGCTCTGCCACCAGCCCTGTCCCCACTCTGGCCCTTCCCGCCCCCTCCTCTGAGCCTACTGTGCCCTCACTCCTCTCCCCTCCCCCCCAGAGCTTCCTGCACACCATGAAACAGCTGATCGGGAGGTGTAGGGAAGGAGGGGGAGGCACTGATTGGTGAGGCTGCTGGTGCGTGGGAGATGCTGGGAGCGGGTGAGGGGAGCTGCTGGGGGGCTGCTGACTTATTACTGCGGCTCTTTAGCAATGTACAGTGGTAAATTCTGGCTCCTTCTCAGACTCAGGTTGGCCGTCTCTGCCTTAAACCTTAGGACAACACTCATAAGTTTAACACCTAGCACTTCTAACCAGAGGATCTCAAACTTCCACCAAAGGATCTCAAAGAGCATCACAAACAATAATGACTTGAGCTTGGCCAAACCCTGTGAGACAGGAAATATTACTGTCTTTGTTTTACAGATGGGGAAACCGAGGCACAGAAAGGTTAAATGACTTGCACAAGTTCACACAGCAAATCTGTGCAAGAGCTGGGAACCCAACGCAGCTGTCTTCATTCCCACTCCAGTACTTTAGGAGGAGAAGTTCAAAGGCACAAATGGGAGTGAGCATAGGTGCCAGCTTCCTCCAGGCCCGAGGGGTGCTCAACCCCGTGCTCCACCCCAGGTTCTGCCCCCATGCACCGCATTCCCCCAAGTCCCCACCCCGTCTCACCTCTTCCCGCCCCTGCTGTGCCCCAGGCCCCGCCTCCTATCCCACCCTCCCTTCCCAAGTCCTCACCCCTGTCCCACCTCTTCCCACCCCTGCCCCACCTCTTCCTGCCCAGTTCAGCCCTCTCCCCTGAGCGTGCCCCGTCCCCACTCCTCCCCCATTGCCTCCTGCATGGCACGAAACAGCTGATTGCACATAGGCAGGAGGCACTGGGAGGGAGCAGGAGGAGTTGATCAGTGGGGTGCTGGCAGGAGGATGTGGGGGTGGGGGGAGCTTGGCTGCTGGTGGGTGCTGAGCACTTGCTAATTTTTTTCCATGGGTGCTCCGGCCAATGCCAGGTACCCCACAGGGAATAACCAGAACAGGTAAGCATGAAGTGATCCATCCCCTGTCGCCCATTCCCAACTTACTGCTTTGAGTGGTCCCCTTGAAGGCAATGGACTATATTGTTATGGTCTTTACTTTGCTGTGTGGTACGTATGGTAAGGGGGAATAAGCACTGCTCCTTGGCTCAGTTTGTAACTCCAAACCCCTGGGGTGGCAGCTATTCCCTGGAATCCCCTACTGTGAGTAAGGTGTGTCTACACAGGAAAGTTTTTTTGGTATAGAATCATAGGACTGAGGGACCTTGAGAGGTCATCTAGAACAGTTCCCTGCACTCATGGGCCTTGCAGCTACACTCAAATGTTTGTTTATTTGATCTAGCTGGCCTCTTATCTTGCTTTAATTAATCTGCTTGGGAAGCAATATAACTCTATTCTGGAGTGAGTTATACTGGTATAAGGTTGATGAGGATGCACCCCTATTTCAGATTAATGATACCACTTCTGGCAGTCCTCCTACTGCTACCCCTCATGACATTGCTTCATGCCTGAATCTGCCTATCTGCTTACCTGTGTGCCTTCTGGGGTCATCTTGACCAGATGGCAGCTGCCTGGTTAAATGCTGGCACACAGCCAGGTTCCCCCCTTTACGGTTCCACCTTCTGACAAGTCCACATGCCCACAGTCACATACCCATGATAGCAGCCATGCCTCATGCTTCTTTGTGGCCCCATCCAGAGACCCAGGGCATCTTTTCCCTCTAGGGACGGCAGCACATCCAGGCCCATCTGAACAGCTCTCACTGGATTGCCAAGATCTACAAGCAGTGCAAATGCAGGAGAAGGGTAGTCCCAAGAGACAGCACAGTGCCATATCAAAGCAAAGGCACCCCCGCAGAGTTACAAGAGACAAGAGACAAGAGCAAGACCTCCGGAGTGCTCCCAGTGCCTGCCCATACTACGAGGGGCTGGACCAGATTTCTGCAATGCTTTGAGCCTCTCTCTGCCTGCACGCCCCCCTCCCCCTAGCATGCTCAAAATGACACCAGTGCAAAAGTTTTTAGGGGCTAAAGCAATTATGTCCCTGAAGGCTCCAATCCCACAACCAGCAGTCAACCATTCTGCCCCCCCGTAATCTCTCTTCCCGTGTTACTTGATTCTCTTGCTCCCTCCCAGCCAGCCATAGGCGCTGCTCAGTATGGCAGCACTGTGGGGATTAAAATATTTAATTAATTAAACATAGAAACAGCTATCTGGGGGAGCTGGTGGACTCACCATTGCATGGCGTCTTTAAAATTCGATGAGATATATTTGTAAAAGATACGCTTGAATCCAGCTTCTGGGAGTAATTCTACAGCCTGTTTGTGCAGGGAGGTATAGGGGTAAGGAGAGGGTTGAGTTGGCCCCTCCTGGCCTGTGAATCTGTGAGTCTCCCTGTTCATCCCCTTCCTTGTGGGGAAAACATGATTGCCTTTGTTGCCCTCAACACACTCATATCGCTTGCAGCTCTGCATTAAGAAAATGCCTATAATCAAAGCTCATGCTTCAGGGCTTCAGTTGGTGGCCTGTAGGGGTCAGGAAGGAATTATTTATCTCCCAAAGCGCAGTTGGCTAAATGTATTCTGTTTTTTTTTCCTTTTTTTCCTCACCTTCCACCAGAGTGTCAGAGATTGGCTGTGGCTGGAGACAGGACACATGACTGGGTGGATGGATGCTCTAAGGTGGAACAGAGATACTCTTTGTAGATGCCTGGCAGGTGAGTCCTGTTTGCATGTTCATGGTCTAACCGATCACCAGATTGAGGTTGGGGAGGAATTTTCCCTCAGGTCAGATTGGAACAGATCATGGCGTTTTTGCATTCCTCTGCAGACCGGGGCCTGGTTTGCCTGCTGGGATCATCTGGGCATATCTCAGCTAATCAATTCCCTGACATTGCATAGGCCTTAAGGGTTGGTAGCACCTGGTCTCTCTTGTGCTCTGTCTATGGCACACAGTTTAGGCTTCTGAAATGCTTTGACCTAACTGAAGTCTTTGGCTTAATATAGGGGTATGTGGGTAAAATTTAATGGCTTGTGATATACAACTCTATCAGACTATGAAAACATCAAATACATCACATGCTTATTATAATGGCAGATAAAGAGAAAAAGTCATAGAACAAATACTTTGGCGCACAATTTTATCAGTACCTGGGATTTTAACTACCTTTATATTGTACGAGGTAAATTGCCAAAATTAGTTCTTAGGCACATTTCAAAATGCATGAAGAATATGAGGTATCCAAGGTTATTTTTTAATCACACCGTCAGCATCATTAACTCCTTGGGTTCAAATCAGTTGCTGCAAATGTCTATTTTTGTTGCCCACTGTGCTGAAGCCGGACCAAATAAGTCTACATCATCCTTGACAGGTGTTTGTCCAACCTGTTCTTAAAAAACCTCCAATAATAGGGTTTCCACAACCTCCCTTGGAAACCCATTCCAGAGCTTAACTACCCTTATAGTTAGGAAGTTTTTCCTAATGTCTAACCTAATTCTCCCTTGCTGCACATTAAGCTCATTACTTCTTGCCCTACTTTCAGTGGACATGAAGAACAACTGATCACCGTCCTCTTTAAAACAGCCCTTAATATATTTGACGACGGTTGTCAGCTCCCCTCAGTCTTCTTTTCTCAGGTCTAAACATGCCCAGTTTTTGTAACCTTTCCTCATAGGTCAGGGTTTCTAAATTTTTATCATTTTTTTGTTGTTCGCCTCTGAACACACTCCAATTTGTCCACATCTTTCCTAAAATGTGGCAGTCAGAACTGGACACAGTACGCCAGCTAAGGCCTCACCAGTGCTTAGTAAAGTGGGACGATTACCTCCCATGTCTTACACAGGCCACACCTGCTAACACACCTCAGAATAATATTAGCCTTTTTCACAGCTGCCTCACATTGTTGACTGATATTCAAAGTGTGATCCACTATAACCCTTATATCTGTTTTAATAGTACTCTCACCCAGCCTGTTATTCCCCATTTTGTAGTTATGCATTTGATTTTTTCCTTCCTAACTGAAGTACTTGGCACTTGTCTTTATTGACTTTCATCTTGTTGAATTCAGGCCAATTCTCTAACTTGTCAAAGTTGTTTTGAATTCTAATCCTCTCCTCCAAAGTGCTTGCAACCTCTCCCAGCTTGGTGTCATCTGCAAATTTTACAAGCATACTCTTCACTCCATTATCCAAGCCATTAATGAAAATATTGAATAGTCCTGGATGCAGGACTGACCTCTGCAGGAGCCCACTAGATACTCCCTCCCAATTTGACAGCAAACCAATGATATCTACTCTTCTGAGTACGGTCTTTCAACCAGTTGTGCACCCACCTTATAGAATTTTCTTCTAGACCACATGGCCCTAGTCTGCATTTGCTAATGTCATGTGGGACTGTGTCAAAAGCCTTGCTAAAATCAAGATTATATCATGTCTACTGCTTCCCCCCATCCACTAAGCCAATAACCCTGTCAAAGAAGGCTTGATAGATGATTCCCTGTTTTGAACATGAAGACCAAATAGGTCTGGTAATTAGCAGTGCTGCATAGCTTCCTGATTTGCTTATTGCTTTTTTGAACAAGACCCTTTTCTGCTTGTTGGGAACATGTCTTGGGGAACATCATCCAATGTAAGGACAACCTGCAGAGGTGCACATGCAGTTACTAACCTGCCTCTTGATGCTCCCCACCAGTCGGTTACATACGACTTCTGCTCAAAGAAAGCTCATCCTGAACTACTTAGGCCCATAGCAGTTCAAATTTTGGATAAACCTATATGACACGCTGGAGGCTGCACTGGGAACTGCCGGAGCTAAAAGCATGACCTGCTAAAGATCTGCTGCTGGAGGCTGTGACAACTCATATCCTCTGTGGATTGGCACAGATGGGGACCTGTAACATACGCTCACCAGTGGTTACACAAAAGTTTCCTTTTTTTCATTGTAGAAAACAGGGCAGAGTTTCTAAAGATACAGGCATCATGGGCCTTTCCAGCCCAGGCCACATTAATACTGGCGAACCTCCCAAGATGAGCACCATGGAGAAATACCCCTTTCTGTTGATGAATTCTGAGACCTGGTATGGGGGACACAGAATAGACACAGGGATCCCCTCAATGGCACGAGTAAAATTTGGAAACCCCAACCATGTTAATCCATCAATCACCGAGGATAGCAGGTGCCTCTCAATACCCTTGCACACCTGCATGACAAGAACCCTGACATTTGATCTCCCAACACCAAACTGATTACCTACTGAAGAGTAGTAATTGGGGGGTTGTGAGCTTCCAAATGACATTGGCCACATGCATGCTGAGGGGAACTCTCATGTTGGAGTGTTACTGCAGCTCCAAGGTGAGCTCTGCACAGTGCTCTAGGAAAGTAGCCTTCTGCGTGCTGAAATTCTGCTGGGCATCCCAGGTTTGCATCACTGTCCAGTCCCACCTGTCAGTGCTAGTTGGCCAAGATCAGAACCGGTGTGCCATCAAGAGAAGCCACTCCAAGATGTCCTGCTGAACTAACTGCTTGATTTCATCTTTCTCTTTCTCCTCTGCTAACCATACAGCTATAGCTGTCTTCCACCCCATTCAAAGCCATTTGGCTGAATGACCACCCTATCATGTAGTGGGGCAGCCTGTTTACTCCCATGCTTGTCAAGATCACAGAACTCAGTAGTGTTTGCTCCATGTTGCCTGACAATAAACTGATGAATTACGGGATGCCTGGAGAAGAACTGTGGGAGTTTGTTAGTTTGCTCTCACCTCTCAGAATTCCAGTATGTTCAGCTGTGCATCCCACAATGGACCAGGAGAAAAATCTCTGGCTGCATCGAGCCTAGTGGCAGAACATTGCACCATGGGCCATCTGCCTGGAATGCCGTGCAGTTATTTTAAACAAGGGCGGAGCTGTGTGGACACAACGAGTCACAGGGGAAGAAGCTTAAACTAGCATAAACAAAGCATTGTGGCCACACTCTTTTGCGCTACATGTACTGGTGTGGGAAAATGTATCCAGGAAAACCTTGCCACGGCCTAAGGGCTGCATGGGCGGAGAGGTTCTAGACAGGGATGGGGTGGGAGGTGGGAGAGTGTGTGGAGCCCTGGCCCTCCAATTTATCAGCCACAATAGCTGGCCAAGAGCAGAAAGATAGATTCAACTGCACCACCAAAAAGAGTGAAGTAATTATTTCCCCACATCCACCCGGAGCAAATGGTGACCAGGGGAGGAATTGTGGCTTTGAGTTACAGATTTGCCTCTGCTCTGATGCTGGGACTGTGCAGCTGCCCCCTCAGGGCAGACTGTAAAGTCACAATCTAGCCTAGAGGGGCTGCTCACATCAGTAAAAGCTACGTTTGGTTGTAGGCCTTTTCAGGATCACGCACACGGCTTGAAATCCTGCTCAGATCCACCCTTGCATGCATACAGACATCTGTAGCGCATTTGAGAACGGTCCCAACCAGAAATCAGGAGCACTGGAGATATTGTTTGGGTTACAAGGGTCAGTATTGCTTTTATTACATGAGTGAATTAGTCTCTGTACCTACCATTTTGGGTCAGTATAGTGGGATAATTCACTTTTAAAATTACATTAATTTTTAAAGCTAATAAAACCAGCATGTTTTATTGGTAAATATTTTATAAATCTGCCAATCTTTAAAAATAAATAGAATAAACATCTAGGCAAACTTGCCTAGAAACGATTGGAAGATAACATACCATTTTGCTGATAATTAAATGAACTCTAGAGGGTCCAGTTTTTTTTTAAATGCTGTTTTCATTTTTGACTTCTTGCGTATATTTATTTCAATTTAATACATAAAAAAGTCTCTCTCTAATCTCTTTGTGGTTAAATCCCTTGGAACACGTCAGTCTCCTAGAGAGTTATTGGTGCAGTGCACTGGTTCAATGATCAGGATGATTTCTGAATCGATGTAAAATGGGAGCGGATTTACAATACTGCTACCACAAAATATAATCGACTACCTAGCACACTGGGCTTAAGAATTATGAAAGCACAGAATGCAAAGTGGCAGAAATAGAAATATAATTCTGGTAAAATCATCAAAGGGTGCAGTAATCGAGTTAGAAATGCAGTGACAGATCTAATTAACAAACTAAATTACAATTCAGGCCAAAAATAATTGTCATTAAAAGGAAAATCACATTTCTGTCTAAAGCAGCTCCTCAGCATGTTTGCTGCAGTGATTGGTTAAAACTAGAAAGAAACCCACTCTCATTATTTCTTTAATGCAATTATTACACACAAAAATCAGTCATGAAATCAAATATGCCAAATTAGCAAACTGTTCCCAGCTGGGGGAGGAGGAAAGACAGAAAGACCCATACAGTTTTAATCTAGAGCTAATAGTTTCTGCTGTTCTCCTTTTGTGTGCATGTCGAATTCACCGCTATTTTGTCCCCCTACAGTTTTTGCAATACTTTTATTTTCAGCATTAAAATAACAGACCAATTAATTTTAATATTCTCCTAACTATGGATCTAAGTCAGTTGCAGGATATGTCATAGAGGGAAAATACTAATCGGATATCTGCCAATTTGCAGTTTAAGTTAGTCTGCTTCTAATATGAGCGGAGGAGCTTTTGTATTAACCTCTAACAATGGATAAAATCAGCCACTGAAGCTGATTACTTAAGCAACCTCCAGATACATTCACACAACAGATTTGAATGCCAATCAGTTTGCATACTATTTCCACCTATGTAATTGTCCACTGGCCCTTATCATTATTTATTATGCAAAACTGAATTTTTTTGGAAGCGCGAAGAATGAAGTAATTTAGTATGCAAACAGTTAAAATTCTCATGTGTATTCCCATTCCGTATGTGTTGATAAATTCACTTACGATGAGTGACAGTGTGAGATTTTTGGGGTCATATCGGTCACTCTTTCCATGACACTGATGAAAATGATAAACTAAATGCCAGAAGTGTCCCTGGCGCATCATAGGATGAAATGTGTAAAATGTCAGTGTCTAGCCGGTGTCTATTAATAACTAAATATGATTGCGTGTAATGAGCAGAGATTTTCATGTTGATTGAAGTATGATTTCTTTTGATCTTCCAGATGTTGCTGCTTAGAAATTCATATTGCTCTTTTGCTGCTAAATGCATAATGACCTTTTAAAACCTTTTAACTGTTAAAAACCCTATTATTTCCAACACTGAAGTCAAGCTTGTGAGCTTCTATTTTTCATGTTGATTTGAAGTTTCTCTTTTATTTTATTTTTCTTTTTGGTCTGTTCTTCCTCTGTCTTTTTTCTATGCTGCTTTCCTCTAAAGCATTTATGAGCAGGGTTACTCACTGCACATTGACTCCTGCACATAGAGGAACAGCTGGAACAGTAGGACCGAAATCTGCTCTCCCTTCGGTCAGTGCCACTCCCTTGAAGTCAGTGGGAGTTATGCCAATGGACCGGAGTGAAATCTGGATTGCATTGCAGCCAAACTGCTACCACTCCTTCAAGCTACAGCGAGGAACCAGCTGATCATATCACCTGTATGCCTCTTGTTCCAGGCTTGAGGCTAGCCACATACCATGCAAACATGTTGTTACCTCCCTTCTCTAATTGAAAATTTTCGCTGACAGAAATAAAGAATCATAACACTGAGGTTACAGAGAGATATTTGCTCTAAAGGAATTCCATAGCATCACAACTTTCCTGCATGAATAATTTATTTGGATCGCTCACTTTGGCACTTAATCACACTTTGCATCCTTAGTGCTCACACCTATGCATGAATGGTGGATATCTGAGAACTAGGAAGACTGACGTCCTCTAGGAAGCCCTAACATTGGCAGTAGCAGTGTAAGCTTCCCCACACGAGTCAGCCATCATGACGCAACCATGTTTAGGGGCGACAGTCTTTGGGCTGAAAGTGCATTTAAGAGCTTTACTGATTCACTCATTGGCCCCTCTATTAAGATGGCCACTGTGCTTGTATTTTTCCTAATGTAGCTATTTGGACAGTCATAAATGGTGTAAGAGCACTGAATTGATTTCACATAGGCCAGCAAAGCATCACTACATGGGAATTACTTTTGTTCAGAGCTATGCTTATATTGCCAGATCTACCTAAGGTCTTCTTGGGGGGATTGGAAAAGTGCCTTAGGTACATATTAACTATAGTATGGCACTGTATTAGTTAACGGTCGAATCCTGCTCATCTTCTTCAAGTGAATACTCCCATTTACCTCAAGCATTATTTAAAACAAATAACTTGTGTGCTGTGGCAAGGCTCAAAGGGCTAAAGGAACACAATTTTCAATCCACTGGAAACTATTTGATCACCTCACTGCTCAAAGATCTCTTCTAGGCCTCCAGAACCAGAATTGTTTAGGTACAACAACAAACCACACTGGAAATTGGAGTGCACAAGTCTGCCAAATCCCCTGTCGGGATCGGGACTTGTGGTGCAGAGCACCCTTTCATCTATCACTGAAGTCAAAGGTGGTTTAGGGCAATGCTCAGCCCCTCAGAACTTTCTGAGGTGCGGTTTATGTTCTTAAATGTCTAAATCCCATATGTTTATTATCATGTAACACAGCAAGAAAAGACACCACTTCTGCACAGATGACATGCAAACAGGGAAAGGATCAGGACAATCAATCTGGACAACCCCTCTGAAACAAAACAAATTCAGACCACTTGAATTTGAACCAGATTTTAAAGAGCGGTATGCTCAAAACCGTTCCTTTGGCTGCTTTGCAAATATGTCCAGCTTTGCCAAGGATGCTTTACGAAGCCAAAATCTGAAGCTCTTGGTAGAGCTGGGAAATGCCAGCAGGCCAAATTTCACCATGGTGAGAGTGAGGCGCAACCTCCCAGTGGTGATTATGCCTGTTTACCCCAGGTCCGTTGTGTTCGCATTCAGTCAGATATTGTGATCCACATGGTAGCAGGAAAGTGTCCATGAAAATGGCAAAATTCATTAAGGCTTTGTTGGGGTTTTTTTTGTTAATCTGCATGTCCCAGCTGGGCCAGTGACACTCTCAGGCCCCCTCTGGTGCCTATCACTTCTGTGGCCTATGCCATATACTGTAACATGCATTAGACATGCCAGCCTCATCTGGTGCGGTGGGGCTGCACCATCATGAATAAAGATTATAAATAACAATCACAAAACCTGGATCATTTTTGCTTCATTCTGAAGAGGACTGTTTTGTGGTGCATGGTGACATGTTCTGCATAGCCCCAGGGTCACCAAGTTCTCCTGGGATAAAAGTTTACCAGCTTCATTCAATCATATTCATAGAAGGAAGTGCCTCTGGAAGGTCATCTGAGACAGACGCAGCTCTTGTTCATCATCCCTGCTGGCTTTCTATGGCAATTTGCCATAGACTGAGGTGAAGCTACAGTGGGTGCTGTAGGGTTCAAGGATGCTACTGTGAAGCAAGCTATTTAAACACATATAGTAATGGTTTCATTAGCTTGCTGCCAAAATGCTAAAAACCAAAAAACAAAACAAAAAACCCAAACAAAACTGTTGCTAATACTGGATCAACATCCAACACTGCATAATTAACATTAATTATTTGGAGTGTCTGTTTGTCAGTTTAATACCATTAAGGATTATTAAGAGGAGACAGTGAGAAGACATCATTACACAATGCAACAAGGGAAGGAGAAACTGCAGAAAGTAATGTCAATGACTATTGAAGTTTAGCATGTGCCTTGTTGGTGCCATTATTTCTTCAGTGGGTCCTTTAATTAGTAATATATTATTTATTCATTAGTATTATTATTTTGGTGCCCATAGTTTTGAGTAAGTTAAGTGACGGACATCATAAAATTTGAAGGCCTCCTAAAAAAATGTGTTTTCAGGGGAGACGTGAAGCTGGAGAGGTTAGCAGCATACCCAGGTCAAGTTGTTTGTCTCCAAGGTTTTCCCCATCCTTTGTTATTTCCTTTCCTACTTTTGGTAATAAACTGACCCCAAGGAGGGGCATTATTAAGGCAAGTGAGCTGTCGTGAAGTTACCGAAGGGGGGAATTGAGGCAGGTGTGCCGATGCTGCCACAGGTTGCCACAGACAGAAGCGGCCACCCTGTCACAAGAAGCAGGAACACTGGATCTTGGCTTTTGTTCTGGGGTCACTCTAGCTACAGACAAAGTAGGTAACTGCCTCGGGGCAGCCTGGTCAGACTTGAATGGCGCTGTGACCCCACGCACCAGGTCACAATGCCATTCACCCAGATTTGGCCCAGCCCCCTGACATGACAAAGGGGTGGGCAGCCAAAATCTGCGTGAGTGGTGCTGCAACTTGGTGCTTGCCCCTCCACTATAACCACCAGACCATCAGAAGGTTCACCTCGTGCCCCCCCCGAAAGTCTGATGCACATCCCCCCCAAAAGAGGGGGAGCATCCCCCCTGGTTGACAAGCTCTGTTCTAGAGGGTAGGAGTTGGGGGGAAGCAGCATACAGAAGTTTTGGTGAGAGTGGCAGCTTGTCTGGAGCAGCCTCTGCTTTTGTAACAGAAGTGGGAGCAGCTGAGTGGCTTGAATGGACACTTACCATAATGCTTTCGCCGTGTCCTGTCCAAGCGACACTGTGTATGGTACTGTCACCCTCAGGCTGAGGCTGAGCAGAAGACCCTTGGGGTCTTCTGGGTTGGCTTCCTTTAGGAGAAGATATCAATAACACAAGAGAGTCTGAGTACAGTCTTAGCTTGACTTGCTTATATACCTAGGTCCTAAAACAGAGGTGGTCACAAATGGCATGCAGGCAATTCCCTCTTTAAGGACTCCCAGGGCAACATCAACAATCAGTTCCCAGGGAGCAATTCTTCCCCATGAATTGATTTTGGTTAAAGAAATTAACGCAGAGAGCAAATTCTCGTAGCTTGCTGCAGCTCCACCAAAGAATCCTGTCTCAGAAAACCAACAATAATAAAAGTATTTCTTCCAAGACTAAAAACTTGCTCACATGCTGAAATGAACTTGTAAAACTACATATACTAGTGCCATCTGGTGACTCCTGACATAACTGTAGCAAACAATATAATATAGCCTTAAACAACATATCATGCATGCTGCTTTTGAAAAACAAAAATTCCTTATATCAAAAAATCTTAATAATCTTCATGAATCAATCACAGTTCAGAGAGGTTTTTAATGTTCATTGGTTTTGGCAAAAATACTTTTGTTTTACTTCAAATATTCCATCTCTGACCATTTAGTCTTTTCTCTCCCACCCCTTCATGTTACCTTTGATGCAACAAAGAGGTCCGTATAGAACTCAGATATTAGAGTAACTGTAGGAAGCTGTGTTAAACTGATATTTCTATCCAACTGTAGTCCATTGTGGGGCATGGCCCCTCCCTCTCCAGGCCTGTGGGTGGCCAATGCGCCCCACTACATCTCCGGGAGTGGGTGTCCCCTGACGTGGGGAATCAATGGGCAATGGGAGACGTGAGCTCGGGCCTGTACTCAGGGCTGAACAATAAACACAGTTACGGGGCCCCAGCCCCTGGTCAGGGCAGGGCAACAAAGAGTCTCGGGCTCAGGCCTGTACTCAGGATGAGCAGCAAACAGTCAGGCCTCCTGGCTCTGGCGGAGGCTTGACAAGTGCAGACTTCTTGCCTAAGGGTGGGGGGTGGGGGAAAGACTGCCACCCACGGGGTGGGTTCACTCGCTGTCAGTGCTGCAGCCAGACAGGGGTTGGCTACCCCAGGGCAACTTCCCAACTCCCCCTCAGGGCATACCTGGCTCTGTAGAGGGTCGTCCTGGTTGTTGGGGAAGAAGGCCTCTGTCATGACTTGCAGCCATGCTCAGGTCCATAAATAGCCCTGGTGGTCCTGGCCAGTCCTTGGCTCCCTCGGGGTCTGCAGTGGCCTCCCAGGTTAGGAACTCACAGGAGGTGTCTGGCTCCTCCGGCGGCTGCCTCCCAACTGAGTTCTCAGGCCCACCTTTTATACTTCTGGTCCCACCCACTGACTTCTGGCAGGAGGGTTGATGTTATACCAATAAAATAAAAACCAGCAGGATCTTATTAAAGAGGATAAGGCAAAATGCCACATTTATTGTGAATACAGAAAGAATCATAGTAAGCAGTTAGTTATAGCTATAACATTTCAGATTTATTCACACATTCATTCACACACACACACGCACACACACAGGTTCTGCAAGGTTGTTATCATAGTTACCAGCCTTAGAGTTGCTCGTGTGAAGCCACTGGCCAGGTGGCCTGGACGCGAGGAAGGAGCAGGGCCTTGTCAGATGCACATCTGATGCTCCTGGAAGTTGGTTTGCAGAATCAGACCCCAAAGTTCTCAATTTCTAGAGTCCATTTTTATAGGAATTTCTTCCTATGCCAGTCTATGGGAATTGCTTCATCATGCTGTTGCTGAATCAATCAGCAGATGGCACATTCCTGACGGCTCTGTGCTGCCAGATGTTATCTTGTTCTTCGGTTCTCCCATCCTTGAGGCTGTTGGGTGGATTCCAGTCTGCCCTCCGGGGGGCCTCTGGTTGTTTCCACTTGACGCCTTCTTCGGCTGATCGACATTGGATTCTTAGGCTGGCACCTCCCTGATCATTCATTTATTTATCCACACCAAGCATCCATCCGCATACATCCTCTGTCTCTATTTTAATCACAATTGTTAACAAAGCAAGATAAATACAACAAAAGGGCAGGGAGTCTCTGTGTGCTGTTTCTGTTGTTACAAAGTATTGCTTTGAGAATAGACTCTGTCTTAGGATGTACTAACACAATTAGCAGCTTGCAAGTTTCACACAGAGAGGGAGAGAAGCAGTAAAAACAAGAGCCCAAAAACCAAGAGACCTCTTAATTAATAATACCCTGGAATTTAAACTATGGGGAATCAAACTCATTTGTGATTTTAATACAGAACTTCTTTAATATGATCCAACATAACATTGAGCATGGTGTGGCTCTGCCCACCAGGGTTCAATGAGGGGCTCCTCCCGCTCCGGTTCTGTGGGCGGCCAATCGGCAACCAACCCTGAATTTCCCAAAACTCTGAATCTGAGGGAAGGGAGGAGGCAAAAGATGCTTAAAGGAGCCTTTTGAAGAAATTACACTTAAGCCTCAGAGTTTGGGTTCAGATGCTGTAAAGGTACATATTGTAAGTAAAATATGCAATTATGTGAAGTTAACTATGGCCAAATATGGGAAAATTGGAGGTGAAATCCCAGCCCCATGTTCAAAGATATTTCCATCACATCCATGAGCAGGAACCAGCTCCTCATAGATGAGCAAGAGAGAGAAGAACATAAATGGAGGTAGATATGTACTGGCTGAAAGGAGGGATTTGTAACCTGCAGCAGTCAGAAGCAAAAGGGCACTATGAGGTGGCAACTGATTGTCTCTCTCAGATTTAAAAGGCCAGCTCTAGGGATCCTATGCTGGGAAAGGCTCTTATAAAAGGATAAACCCAAACTGAGGAATACATCAACAGCCACATTTAGAAAGATGGGAGGCTATAGGGAAAGGGTGCTGAATTCCCCTTTCTGAGGACTCTGGATATGGGTGATAGCTTGATTTCCAGAACTGGAGGCTCTGTGTGTGTGTGTGAGAGAGAGAGAGAGAGATGGTGCTATAATAAATAGCCAGGTCTTTTTTGTGTAACAGTGGTTTTCCTCTGTTTGAGTTTTCGCAAAAAGAAAAGGAGTACTAGTGGCACCTTAGAGACTAACCAATTTATTTGGTTATTTGAGTTTTGACACTCTCACAAACACATCTTTAAGGAGAAAGTTTGTCTTTAATTAAGTAATAATTGTCATGTACGGCCTAACTCCAAACCCACTGTAGTCAATGGAAAGCATTCAGCCCCTTAGTGGGTTGCTACCTCATGCTATGATTGTGCTCTTGGAGTCAGACCCTTTAAGCAAAGGTAGGGATAGCGCACAAAGAGTGTTGCTGAGGCTGTATTTACGTGAAACATACAAATCTTTGAATATTTCATCATCAGCCCAAAATGGCCTAGGAAATATCTGTGCTTCAGATTTGTTCAACAAATATGTTCCTTTTAGAGCTTCACGCTTATTGCTTCCATATTGGCAGATGTAATTCAATGTAGCCTGATAATTCTGTTATATAAGGCCCACCAAGTTCAGTAGCAATTGGATTGATATTACCTGCAGGTATCTTTAAGGAGATGCTATTAATGTCACTATTCCAACAGCTTTATCAATACATTAATTGGTGTTAAAATGTTGACAGCCTGCCCTTATTGTTACTTGTCTGTAAGTAACCTGAAACTTTTAGTTAATAGTATAATTCTTGTAGTCCATTAAATTGTTTTGGAAGATTCTGAGTGATAGGAGTCCAGGTAGATAAGCTCTTTAAGGAACGTAATCCAGTACGATAAGCAGATCCATAATGTAAGAGTATTATAATTTGGGGGTTTTTTTGTATTTCAGTTGTGCAAAAGGGCCTTTGTCAGAATCAGGGTCCCATTGTTCTAGGCACTGGGGCCCAGAGCCATAAGGGTATTTAGGCTTCTAACATCTATTGATTTGTGAATCTAGGCCTGTACGCAGAACTTGCAATTTATTTCAGAGTGTGTCCCGATCAGATTTATATATACATTTTAAAAAGATCCAATATCTACCCTTTCAGAATGCTCTAAACCGTCGTTCCTAGTGGATCACAAGTACAAACTAAAATGATTGTATGGGACAAGGATGGTTGACACAATTAATACTGAAGATTCAGTATTTCAGTAATACTGAAGTAGTTACTGGAGCAAAGTCCCATGCCAGCTAAAGGCTCCCTAAGGGCAAATCTTTGCAACCCCAGAGACCCTTTGGGAAAATCGAACATCTCTGGTAGGAATACATCTGTTTACTTTTCTGTCTTCATTAACAGTCTCCAAATCTGTACAATGCTGAGTCTTAATCTATCCTTCTTGGAACCACATGCAATTCTTAGAACTTTCAATTCACTTTGTATCACCTGGTATGTCATGAAAGGGGGACTCAGAACAATCCTGAAGGACAAATAAGGTTTAGCCAAAGAAATTTTATGTAGCTGGGCCTCAACATGACCAAAATAAAACTGGCACAATTTTGCACCCATAATACAGGCACAAAATTGGAGGTGTAATTATGTGCACCTGCAAGTGCCCACATACAGAAGTATAAATCTGTGATCTGTGGATGCAAAATTGCATCTGTGATATTGCAGGCCAGTTCTGAACAATTAGGCGAATGTCTGCTCATTAAAAAAATAGTGCATGGGGGCGGGGGGTATATTTTCTATACCAATAAACAGTTCTCCAGAGGTTTATTTCTCTGAGTAATGTGTTATATGAATCAGTGAATTGATTTTTTTCATGCGTTCATATTTTTTATATTGCCTTGCAGTTCACTGGTACCTAAAATGGAACCTCTTAGAAGACAGGGCATCTTTCTTATATTTCAGTTCTATGTTCATATTTTCATTTCTGAACACCTTAATAAAAGGCTTAATTAAAAGAAACATCTGAATCTTTTCAATAATCTGACTCTTCAGCTACCGCCGTATATACTAAGGCTTTGAATGTGCCAATTATTACAAGTTCAGCAAGATTGTGCTGCTGGGTCCGACGTGTAGATAGTGGGGAGAACACTATCGGATTCTGACTGTAGGTGGTGCTGATCATTCAGTAGGTGGCACTCTTCCCTCTTGAGTTAGTACTAAGCCAAAGCCCCAGCAGTGTTAGGAGACACTGTGCCGCTGGAAGTGATGTCTTTGGAACGACTCTGTTGGGTGTTTCTGCATAAGACACGAAAATAAGTTTCTACTTCCAGTGCACAGGGGTGTTAGCTGTGGCATGCTACTTAAAATTCAGTTTGAGTAATTTCCTTCTGCCTATCTAAATCCCCCTGGCAATTTCAAGCAGACATTTTATTCTTCTTTACTTCCTGACCTAAAATCTGCTCTGTTGTATTCAATATACTCCACTAAAAAGTAGCCTAAAACAGTTACTGCCTTCTACTCCAGAGGTGGCTGCATTTCAGTGGTGGGAGATATGACCCGAAACAATCCTTAACTCAGTGTTGAATCATAATTAGTTGGCACTTTTAAAGTGCTTTGATATTCCCCAGAGGAAAAAACCATATAGAAGTGCAAAGTATTGCTGTTAATTATTAATTTAGGATTTTAAAAGCACAAATCTGGTCACAAAAATACTCTAATTCCAAATTCTGCATGAGAAAACTCAGGGCCACAAGAGAATTTGGAAGGTTTTTAATTAGGCAGAATTCACAAGGCAGACAAAAACTGGGAAGATGAAGATTAGACAAAAAGAAACAAGAATATATTTCATATGAATCTGCAAGAGACAGAGAGCGAAAGAGTAGCATAGTGACAGAGAGATACTTGGTCTAGATAGCAGACCAAATGCAGATTCACCCCAGAGATACGCACACTTCAGCACATCCTGCACTATTAAACTCATTGGGTAAAACTCAACCCTGACATAACTCCATCAACTTCATTGGAGTGACACCCAGGACAAATCTGGCCCCTTTTGTTTAGCTGGTGTCACCAAAACATAGACAATTAGACTGACACTGATAGCTGCCTGCACTACAGTTAGAGGAGAGAATGATTATTTGTATGTTGCTGACTCTACCCCATAGGGGTTTTGAGACTTGGGCTTTTTTTTTTTTTTTTTTTTTTTTTAAAGAAAAGCCTGCGGAGAAGGAGAGAGCAGTTAAATACATTACAAGTGACTCATAAATCAGTAGCAGACCGACTGCGGCTTTTGGGATAGGAAAGCCACCTTATGCCTCTTGTTTTGTTTACTGGGTAATGTTAGTAACCTCTTATCATAAAATTAGACACAAAGGGACAAATTCCACTCCACAACCTGAGTGTTAATCAAGACTACTTTAAAACCACTGGAGAGAATCTTGGTTCTACACTTGTGTAACACAGAACAGAATTTGACTGCCTGGCTGACCAAAAAGTAGCATAATTGTTACATAGATGAATCCACCTGCCTGGACTGGTGCCTTATTTTATGGATGCCATGACATGACCCATTCATCATTCTTCATTACACCTTCAGATGATCCACATCTGCACAGAAAAAAGGAATGGTTTCCTTTTCTTTCTGTTCTTTTGCTTGTTTCATCCATGTTCAGGAAGCAATGGTCTGTGCTTATGTCCCAAGCTTGGCACCAGATACCGCAGTGTCCATGATGGGAGTATGCAGAGTGCGTGTGTGTGTGAGGCTACAGTGATTGCTTTAGCTTGGACTTATACAGGGTACATGCACCTTTTCAGATGCTGACATGCTCGGGAAGATGTTGAACTCTCAGTCATCAAAGTCCATTTTCTTCTTGATCAAAGGTTCTGTCATTGCTGGTTTGATGTGAATGATTCTACTGGTTCAATTGACTGCCCACATCATTTTTAATCCCTCTGTCTTTCAGACTGTTTGTCAGAATTAGACACTGTCTGTATTTTGATTCTGCCTCCTTGTTCCTCAACAATCCTTAATCACTTTGTTTGTACGACTGCAGTTCCCTGTTTTATGGTTTGCCTAAATTCTCTCATGCTGCAGCCATACTATTCTGCCATTCAAGAAGTCCTAAATCCCTTCCTCCAACTTCAGTGGCTTTCTATCCATCTCCAAATTCAGGTCAAATTTGCTCATACAAGTTTCAGAATTCTCCCTCCACTCTATCAAACTGTAACCTTTGCCCCACTTGTCTCCGAACTCCCTTCTCTTATTTTGGCTTCCACGCATTCACCATGACTTGTTTCTCCAATATTGACGGAGGAAGAGGTTGGATATTGATCATTTGCATCTCCATTGGTTTTATGTTTTCTCCATAAACTGATGTTTCTTTGGTATTTTTACTCAATCCACTAGAGAAAGAACCTTGATTAATGCTGCAAGTGAGTTTGCGGCAGGGAGATGTACAACCAAGCGTGTGATGTTGTGTATGTCAGGTGCACAGTGACTGCCTGCTTTCTGCCATTGGACCTTCGTGTTGTCCTAGGAGGCTTCAGCAGAGCCCCGTGGCCATAGGGCTTTGTACTGAAGAGGGTAGTACAAAAGGTTCTCATACTAGAACAACAAAAACAACAACATCAGTGTTCTGCAGAACTCTGAATAAGCGCTGCGGTGGTGCTGAAAATGTATCTCTGAAGTTTGAAGAGATCCTTGCCAGCGAAGAGCAGGCTATGTCAGTACTGCAGAGAACAAGGGAGCGGAGGAAGCCACTTCCATGGTGATATTAAAGAGAGGCTGAGAGGGAGTCTCTTGCCTTCTTCCAGCTGGTAGAGTGGGTGCAGGACATATGCGCAGAGAGTACCTTTTGTAAAACATAACGAGATGCATGTTGAATGTTAAGGATGTGCTTGAATTGTCATGTCTATCTTGCTATTCAAAATACACATCATACGTGAACTGACAAAGACTCCCATTTCCTATCCCTTCATCTGTTTCATTGGAATGTCATGTTATTTGAATGAATTCTGTGGGTTTTATTACAGAAATGTCAATACTAAATCAGATGCAACATCTCCTATGCCATACCACGCCCCCCCATGATTCCATTGGCTCATCTCACCTAGAAGGTCAAGCATGTGGCCCTCTTATAAAGCATGGTGATTTCTCAGCCTGAGATCCCCCTGGGCTTGCATTTGAATTCCTCCATGTTTTTCTGATAGTAGCAAATCAGGAATCTTGTCCTCTGCTGTGTTTTCATTTCATAGAATCATAGAATATCAGGGTTGGAAGGGACCCCAGAAGGTCATCTAGTCCAACCCCCTGCTCAAAGCAGGACCAATTCCCAGTTAAATCATCCCAGCCAGGGCTTTGTCAAGCCTGACCTTAAAAACCTCTAAGGAAGGAGATTCTACGACCTCCCTAGGTAACGCATTCCAGTGTTTCACCACCCTCTTAGTGAAGAAGTTTTTCCTAATATCCAATCTAAACCTCCCCCACTGCAACTTGAGACCATTACTCCTCTTTCTGTCATCTGCTACCATTGAGAACAGTCTAGAGCCATCCTCTTTGGAACCCCCTTTCAGGTAGTTGAAAGCAGCTATCAAATCCCCCCTCATTCTTCTCTTCTGCAGGCTAAACAATCCCAGCTCCCTCAGCCTCTCCTCATAACTCATGTGTTCCAGTCCCCTAATCATTTTTGTTGCCCTTCGCTGGACTCTCTCCAATTTATCCACATCCTTCTTGAAGTGTGGGGCCCAAAACTGGACACAGTACTCCAGATGAGGCCTCACCAATGTCGAATAGCTCATAAATGTCGAATTTAAATGATTCTACTTTAGTTCCCAGCATCCCTGCAGTTGATTATGTTTTTTTGTTACCATTTGCTCTAGCAGTCCTGATTTGCAAGGCAGAAAATTATGTTTCTTCCAATTGACAACAAAGGGCCCCATGCTGGTTGCTGGAATTTACCCCTGATTGTGCCATAAGTCCTTCAATAGAAAATTCAGAAGCTACAGTATCTTTCACAGCAGGAAGAGAAGCAAGATCATCATGAGGGGTTCTGGTGACTGTTCTTCTCTTTCAGGATGCCATTCTAAATATTTTTGTTTACCTTTCCCACCCCAAATATATTTATACTGTTGAATAATAAAAATGAGTAAAGATCATGCAACTGCATATTAACCTAACAGGCATTCTTTCTACATGCCCCCAACCCATTGCCATGATTATTTATGTAATCAGTAGAAAAATGCATGATGAACTCAACTGTCCAGGTCAGTCTGTGATCAGTCTGATTTGGATGATCAGAATATGATGTAATCCCACAAAGCATCTTGGGAAAGAGATGATCTGCAGTGAGAGCAATGCAGGAACAACATTGAAGAACCCTCTGGATTGATTCTCTGCTGTCTTGCGCCTTGTGTAGTCATTTCCAACTATACAAAGTGAGTGCAGGACCCCACCACTATTGTAAATAAGTGGAGAATGGTGATGCATTTTACATCCACTTTGTACCAATGTAAATGACTATCCAGTTTAAGCTAGTGGAGAATCAGATTATTTATCTTTGATATTAACTTTGTAGTACAAGGAAATAATAAACATTATAATTTGCTGCATATTGAACCAAATTATTTTGAAGGCTGCCACAGTATTCTACATGCTATTCAGGGTCTCAGTGATAATATATAAAGGCCATAACAATCTGAGGCTGTGTCTATACTACAAAGTTATGTCGATGCACGTTACGTGGGTATAAAGGCCCTGAAGTTGGTACATTCCTTGTGCACATGCATCCTTGGTTCCTTGTGTCGGCAGTACACATACGCACCAGGCATGCTTGTATCAATGCACCTTGGGCAGGTATCCCAGTGGGCAACTTGCCACCATCCAACACTGTCTTTCAGAAAGTTTTGGAAATGCATGATGGGCCTGAAACGAGTCACACAGTGGTGACAGGGAGCATTTGGGGGAGCGGGGGGTTCAGCTTCCCAGTTTGCAACCGTCACCATCCCATATGTCATCAGTATCCTATAAGTTTTGTGCCTTTTTTCAAAATCCCACAAACCTGCGCTGCCCTTCTCACTGTCCGCCATCTTTGACAGAAGCATGGTGTCTGCACAGCGCTGCACTAGTGTAATGAATGTTGCAAATACAGGGTGCCCAATCCTGCAGTATTTGAAGCACCGCCAGAAGAACCGAATCAGTGATGAACATGATGATTTCTTGGAGGACAGTTTGCTGTGGTACATAGCGAGAACCAATGCAAGATTGTTGGTGGAGTTCACAGAGCAGCTGTAGATGGTCGAGTGCCACTTCTGGGCCTGAGAAACAAGCCATGACTGGTAGGATCACATCATGATGCAGGCTTGGGATGACAAGCAGTGGGAGAAGAACTTTCCTGGATCTGTGAGCTGCACTCACCCCAGCCCTCCAGCGCAGGAACACCAGAATGAGAGCTCCACTGGCAGTGGAGAAGCAAGTGGCGATCACACTGTGGAAGCTTGCAATGCCACTGCCAGATTGCTACTGCTGAGTTGGAAGTCAAGTTGAAGTTGGGAAATCCACTGTGGGGGGAATCTTGTCTTGTAAATGTGCAGCACCATTAATCTCCTTGTGCTATGCAGAACTGTGACCCTGGGCAATGTGCAGCACATAGTGGATGGATTTGCAGCAAGGGGTTCCCGAACTGCAGTGGAGTGATAAATAGCATATCCCTATTTTGACACCAGAGCACCTTGCCACAAAATACATCATGTGACAGGGTCAGGCCAGATGGCTACAGGAGAGTGATAGAAGGCAGATATATTAGCCCCAGGTTAAGTAGGTCCCTTTTCCCTGGGTAAGGTAACGGGGAAGGTTCCATAACAATCAGGAACCTTCTGGAGACAATTAAGACTGACAGGCTGATTAGAACACCTGCAGCCAATCAAGAAGCTGCTAGAATCAATTAAGGCAGGCTAATCAGGGCACCTGGGTTTAAAAAGGAGCTCACTTCAGTTTGTGGTGCGCGTGTGAGGAGCTGGGAGCAAGAGGCACTAGGAGTGAGAATGCGTACTGCTGGAGGACTGAGGAGTACAAGCATTACACAGAGTGAACGAGAGAGAGACAGAGCTATGTGCTTAAGAATATGAGGCATGTTTATGTCTAGGAAACATGCCACAGAAGTTACATGGGTTAAGATTGCAATTTTTTTTCTAGAGGCTTCTATATATTGTGTACAGTGATGCTGCTGTTTGAACTCCTCATATGTGTGTGTGTAGTGGGGGAAAGGAATCTCTCCTTGGCATAGGACTTATTAGTATCATCAATCATCAGGGATGTCATTTCCAAATTCCCTTTCCCTCACCTAATTTGCTAAACCTAATTCTTTATCACACTACAAAAGCCAGCATGAGAGATGGAAGTGATAATGAGACGTGGCTTGCTCATCCATGCTCTACTATACAGAAGCAATGTGAGCCTGGCAACTTTCAGAGAGCAGTCCTCCCCCCCCGCCATTTTTTTTATTCCTTTCACTGAAGGCAGAAAACAGCATCCCCTGCCTGATTTTATATGTGGCTTTCTTTTTTTTGCTCACCGCGTGAGTGCGTTTCATATTCTAAAGGTGCTAGTAAAGGCATTAGTCAACCATCTTTTGTTGCTGGCTGCACACAAGTTCGCTGGTGGTCTGGAGGTGTTTTGCAGCACCACAGAATATTTGCTGATGCATCCAGTTCAGGGTCCCGCCAAAATGCTCATCATTAATCACAGCAACAAAAGGTCAACTTTTTGTTCAGCTTCAAAACTAAAGTAATTTTAAAAAAATCCTTGTCACAAACATTTATATCACTTGTTTTATTGAATTTGCCAACCCTTTTGCATTTGGGCAGAAAATTGCTTATCCTTAAAATCTGGGAAAAAACATGAATGAAATCCTGGGCTCGTTAACAATGGCAAAACTCCCAGAGATTTTGGCAGGGCCAGGATTTCACCCCTTGAGTGTGACATTTAAGGCCCAATTACGCAAGCCTTTCTCATGTCAGTGAAGTTTTACTCACACCAAAGGCTTCTTGATTTTCCTGGGTCTATCACCCAAGTAACGCCCTGAGCCGCCATTGTGATCTATGGGGAAAGGGAGTCAATGGGGCTTCATGTAAGCACAACAGTCTGCCCACAAGGATCCGAAGGCAGGATCAGGGCCTAAGACCCAGATCCCCATAGGTAGCTAGATGCCTAACTCCCAGTGAAACCAATGTTCTCGGTTGGTCCCTAAATCCATTTGAGGATCTGGGTCTAAGTGCTCACTAGTATGAGCCAGGGTTTCACCAACAGGCCTCTAATACGTAGCTCTTTGTCTGACACAACCGCCTCTCACTGGATGTAACAAAGACAGGCACAAAGCCATGGCAAGAAAACAGAAACAAATAGAATTAGTAATAACTCAGGTCTAGAGCCCCAGTGGGAAATGACCTTCAAAATCCTCTCTCTCTCTCTCTCTCTCTGTGTGAAAGAGAGAGAGAGAGAGAGGATCTTATTCTGACAGATAAAACACAAGGAATATATATCTAACGTGCACATTTAACACAAGCTCAAAGACTCAGTGCAGGCACTCTTAATGGACTTTTCTAGTTGCAGGAAAATGACAGAATCAGAATACAAAGGAGCCTCCAATTAAAAGCACTTTTGTTGGAAATTCTTATATTTTTAAAAATTGGCCAAGAATGAGAGATTTAGTTTTAAACCAACAGGAGATTTTAACCAGGCAGAGAGAGAAAGACATTTTGCGGGAGTTTTTCAAAGGCGCCAATGGGAGTTAGGCACCCCGCTGTGAGAGAGGCGTAGGGGAGTGTGTGTGTGTCACCTCTCCCAGTGTGTGTGGGGGGAGGGGGAAGGGTGTGTGTGTCACCCCCTCCTCGTGTGAACCCTAAAGCCTTAAAGATAAGAAGATAAATAAAAAGAATCCAATGACACAGTATTTCTTTTTAACAGGGGCTCAGTCAACTTGATGTTAATTTGAACATTTGTACTGCATAGCTCTGATTGATTGCCATTGAACTTGCTTGAATACAAGTTATTTTACTAGGTGTCCCGTATTCAGCATAGGGAAATATGGTCACCCTACACAGAAAACTGGTTTCTAATGAAACATTTTGGTAACAGGAAAAATATAACGAAAGGACAAATTGTGACCTCTTTCCTCACAAGGGTATTTTTAAGTGCTCCCATTGACTTTAGTGGGATTGCTTATGGTTTAAGGTACTGCTCAACACACGTAAGGGTATCACAGTGTGGCCCAAAGTATATCGCTGTGATAATTCCAGCAATAAACTCTGTTGTTTACAGAGAGAGATTTACTGCTCCTCCTCAGGAGAGGTGTTTCCTTTCCAAGTAACTCTCAGACTAAAAACCTGTGTTAAATCAGAGTTTTATTGCTAATAGAGAGCTAAATGACGTTACTCAGGGTATCCTTTTGACTGTAAGATCATCCGGGCAGAGACTGTGTTACTCTATGTTTCTACATTCCTTAGCAAAATGGGGCCCTGTTCTCGGTTGGTCCCTAGGCACTACAGTAAACTAAATAATAAATAAGTGTCCCTTCAAGAAAAATACCTCATAACATAATGACCTTTATGGCACAAAGGCTGCAATGTTAATGAATAATGGGCCAGAAAGTAATCAAACAAAAAGGAGACTGTGTAGCGTTTACAGACTTCTCCAACCATAAGTCCCAGTTTGATCTAATCTTTTGATGGCCCAGTGGTCATGGAAAGCGACCATCAGGCCATTTGAAAATCATCCAGCCCATCCAGGGCCAGATGCTAGGCTAGGATTATTAGTCAAAATGTCTTCTCCCATAAAGAGGAGTAGAGCAGCCATTGGACAAATCCCTGGCAGTGTCTACTGATAAATATAATTGTCTCATGGTAATAGCTGTCTCCATGGGGAGATCCCAAAACTTGTTGATGAGGCATGGACCAATGACTTCACCAGTAGAGACTACAGAGGGTTGGCCAAATGGTTCCTCTACCCTTGGCTCTGCCTTCCCCAAGGCCTAATTTCAGTTTCTTTTCCCACCATAAATGCGTAAAAGTCTCAAGGCCCTGCTGAGCTTGTCTTAGAAGCAAGGATGTTTTAGTGGCATTTTAAAAATCAGAACTAGAGACAAAAAACATAAAATGAAGGATAGATATAAAAATAAACATGACTAGACATATAAAATGGAAAGCATCAGAAGGCTGGCAATAAGCATAAGTTCCTGAATATTAAAATATTACCTACAGCATGGCAGAAAAAATCCTTTTACTCTCTCAGCCTTAAGCTGTCTGCTTCTGCCTCTCAGATCAGTCCAATCAAGTGTCCCAGAGTGACATGTTCTGGAATGTTCCAGAGCCACTGACAAACCTGTAGATGTAGCCCATAAGCTTTGGCAGCTCAAGTTTTCACTGTTAGCTTGTGGCATTGTACTATCTTCCAGGCAAGATCAAGATAGTCATTTCTCTTATGGGGATTCCTCTTGTTAATAAGACAAAACACATTCTTTTCTGAACCCTAATTTGAGTTAATCTCTGTTTCTTCGTGTGCCAACTCTGAATATTAGTCAATATTCTCCTTATGTTCCCGTACCCTAATGAGCCTCCTCAAATATATAGGCCACTCCATCCCAAGGATCTATAGAAATGATAGATACAATCACCATAGTATGTGAGCACTGATCTCTCAAGGTAGTGCTGTAGTCCTGCCCCTCAAGAGCATGTATGTAGTAATTGGTCATCTTTACATAGAAATTCCTTGAGGCCAACCTTTGAGAATTTACATTACTTGGTCTGTCCGCCCTAGAATAATACATTCCTATCTATTTCCCATCACACCATTAATGTACTCAGATAAGTTCAAACTCACCTTTCTGAAGAGGGCCAGCACAAAGCCGATCCAACACATCAATCCCATTAGAAATTACAGTGAAATTCTGGCCCCAGTGAAGTCAATGGCAAAACTCCCATTGAGTTCAAATGGACAGGATGTCACCTGGCATGGACAAAAGAAAGTGAGCCAGAGCCTCAACTGATATAAATCCATGTAGCTGCATTGAAATCTAATTGTTATTATTATTATTTATTTCTATTGCCATAGTGCCTAGAAGCTCTAGTCATGGACCAAGACCTCATTGTGCTAGGTTCTGGACAAACACAGAACAAAAAGACAATCCCCATCCCAAAGAGCTTCCCAGTCTAAGTGTAAGACAGGAGGCGATAGGTGGATACAGACAGCCAGACGGGGGAGCACAAGGAAACAATAAGATGATATGGGGTGGCAGAGGCCTCAGCTCAGTAGCCCCCCTCACCTAATTTGAACTAAATGGAGCTTTGCTGATTTTCACCAACTGGGACTCTGGCCCTAAGCCTCTTTGACATCAAACAGTTTAATACAAAACCTGTACATGAAAAATCGTAAGAGAGGAGTGTTGGCCAAACATGGCCCTGTGAATCAGGAATACCAGAGTCCTAACCTTGGCTCTCACATTTGTAAATTTGAGCAAATCTGTCACAGCTCTGTGCCTCAGTTTCCCCATCTGTAAAATTAAGATAATAATACTTCCTTGCCAATGGACAGAATTATTGTGAGGCTTCATTAGTTAATCTTTTTAGAAGGCTTTGAAATTCAAAAGTAGACACCCACCCACTCACCCATGGCAAATTTTTTTTTACAAATAAGTACTGTACTATAAGTACCAATATCATTAGTATGTTTTCTTAACACCAATCATAATAAAGGGCCAACTGAGTGGAATTTGTGTCGTGTCTGGTAAATTGTCTTGACAATTTTGCAAGGTTAAGTGTGTCTATTATTACATCCCCATAACTGTCATAACTATCTGTACTAAGTGAAATATTATTATTTGCAAATCTACCAAAATATTCACTGAGGTGCAATGCAAGTTACGACAGCTTTGACGGTGGTTATCGAAAGCCGGTTTAACAATTTTGTCAAAGCAGGCAGCTGAGCACTAGGTTAAAACAATAGCAATTTTCACCTTGAAGACAGATTTAGTGGAATGCATTGTTATTAATTTGCAGCTTTAAGAAGTGTAACCGTCTCTGTCTCATTTTCCCTGTGAGAGACTCATCTGCTCTGATGCGTGTAACCATTGATTCTCTGTATTAAGGAACTGATAAAATAGATTAGGCACAATGGAATGTTAATTAAGACCATGTTTCACAATCAGCTGCCCAAAATCATTGTCTTTTTTGTAGAAAAGCTGAGCTACTATTTGCTGATGAACTACTGGCTGTATAGAAAGTCAAAACCAAGAAAGCAAGAGACATAGACCAGGCAGATACGTGGGCATGATGCCAAAGATAGAAAAAATGACGAGACAACCCAATCATGCTTTTACTGTGTCCTGTCCTGGATTAGTGTGTCTGATGGCTGCAAACAAGACATTACATGCACATTTAAACTGTTCATTGAATTGGCCGTTTTCTGACTGGATTTGCTGTAAGTGCAACGAGTTTAGTGAACTGGGACTCAGGAGCCATGTGTCCTATATCCAGCTCTGCTGCATGGCCGTTGGCAAGTCACTCATCTCTCTGTGCGTCTGATTCCCTTCCTACTGTTTTGTTCTCTTGTTTATAAAGTCTATAAGTTCTTGGGAGGCAGGAGTTTCTTACTGAGTGTTTGTACAGTGCCCGGTGCAATAAAGCCCCATTCTGAGCTGGAGCCTCTAGGTGCTACTGTAATACAAATAATAATAATGAACTGAAATGGACAGGCAATGTACTGTCAGGTTGTTTAGCCATCTTGGGCCCACTATGGCACCCTGAGAGCCATCTGTAGCACTGCTCTGGAAAAGGCTTTCCCCATGTCTGAGTGACCTACCTAGGCTGTCACTTTCCCTTCCCTCTGCCGCACCAGAACTCCATGTCCTCAGAGAGGAGACCTATGATTTTTTATTTTTTTTTCAGGATGTAAGACTCAGTGTCACCTGTGCTCAGATTAGAGTCAGAGAAGTGTCTCTTGGCAGTTTACAAAAGAGAAAATGGAAATGTCATTGTTTAATGTGGCATGTGGTAGAGAGTCTATGCCAGGCTCCTCTGAGAGGCCCAAGACTCCAGTCACATGGGAAAGCTGATAAAAGCTGCCTCTGTACAGTGACTCAGCTCCTCTCTCTCCCCCTTGGCAGCAAGTCACTGCTGCACAAGCCGTCTCATCAGGGAAGAGTGCAAGTAAATCCAATTTGAATTCTGAGCAGAGACGACTTGCAAGGGACAGCCCACTATTTTGCAACAGTAGCTGGGAGTAAGAGGTGCAAGAAGCTGAGAGTGAGAAGGCATACGACTGGAAGACTGAGGAGGATAAGCATTATTAGACATCAGGAGGGAGGTCCTGTGGTGAGAATAAAGAAGGTGTTGGGAGGAGGCCATGGGGAAGTAGCTAGGACTAAGTTAGTGGAAATTTATTCACTGCAATCAATAGGCTTTGAGTCAGGTCGTTAGTGATTTGTCCCAGGCCACACAGGAAAGCAGTTGGCAGTGCTGGGACTGGGAATCAATATGAAAGCTGAGATTAGAACTCCAGAGTTCCTGGCTGCCTGTCCCATGAAACAATTTAAATGTTTCGGGGGCAACTATTATCTTTCTGTAATGCCAAAACCACTCCAATGTCTCTGTTAATGCCATATATCTAGCAGTAATATGTGCATGGTGCTGTAATGGGAAAAGACCTCTTTTCAGAAGCACCATCAATGGTTTTGAGAAAAGTAAATAAAAATGCTTATATATATTTCCCATATATAAGAAAGATGAATTCAAACTGGACCAAGTGCAGAAAGGGCTACTGGTGTGATCAAAGGAATGGAAAACCTACCTTAGGCGAGGAAACTGAAGGAGCTTGGCATATTTAGCCTAAAAAAAAAAAAAAGAAGGATGAAAGGTGGTAAGATTGCTCTCTATAAATACATCAGAGGGATAAACACCAGGGAGAGAAAGAAGCTAAGCAGCAGTGTTGGCACATGAAGAGAAAGTTACTCACCTTGCAGGAACTGAAGTTCTTCGAGATGTGTGTCCCTGTGGGTGCTTCGCTCTAGGTGACGGTGCGTTCCAGCACTGTTGATCGGAGATCTTCGGTAGCAGTCTTGGTCGGGATGCACGCGCTCAGCTGGTGTCTCATGGTCTCGTTAGAATCTGCCTGAGCTCGCACGTCCCACGCCCCCCTCAGTTCCTTCTCTACTGTGGAGAAATCACACTAGTACTCCAAAGTAGAGGGGAAGAGGGTGGGGAGTGGAGCACCCACAGGGACACAAATCTCGAAGAACTTCAGTTACTGCAAGGTGAGTAACTTTCTCTTCTTCTTTGAGTGCTGTCCCTATGGGTGCTCCACTCCAGGTGAATGTGGAGCAGTACTCACTATGGTTGGTGGGACTTTGGAGATGCGGCAGTGAGTACCGTAGAGAATACTGCATGGCCTACTATGGTGTCTGCTGTGGTATCCTGCATGATAGCATAGTGTTTGGCAAACATGTGTTCACAGGACCATGTAGCTGCTTTACAGATGTCAGGAATGGGTACGTTATGAAGGAAGGCAACGGATGTCGACACAGCTTGAGTGGAATGGGTTAGAATGCCTTTGGGTGGTTGAATATTTTGGATGCGGTAACAGGATCTGATGCAGTCAGAGATCCACTGAGACAGGCGTTGCCTAGAGATAGCCATACCTTTCAATCTTTTGGTAATGGAGACAAAGAGTCACGGGGACTTACAAAATGGTTTAGGCGATTAAATAAATAAATCTAAATAAAAGGCGATTGCTCGCCTGACGTCAAGAGTATGCAGAGTTGCCTCATGCAGAGTCTCGTGAGGTTTGGGGTAGAACGTAGGTAAGTATATCAGTTGGTTAAAATGGAAGGTGGACACCACGTTAGGGAGAAATTTAGGATTGGTCTCAGGGTGACTTTGTCTTTGGAAAAGATTGTGTAGGGAGGATAGGCCATCAGGGCGCTTATTTCTCCTACTCTCCTTGCTGACTTTATTGCAACTAAGAAAGCTACCTTCATGGACAAATAAATAAGAGAGGAGGTAGCCAAGGGCTCGAATGGAGGTTTCATGAGACCGCGAAGAATGAGGTTAAGATTCTGTGTAGCTGCCGCTGGATAAATTTCAGGGTAAAGGTTTTGTAGGCCTGAGAGAAATCATTTTATGGTGGGATGGGTAAAGAGTGAGTAGCCTTCTAACAAGTCATGGAAGGTGGTAAGTGCTGCCAGGTGTACTTTGATGGAGCTGAGCGAGAGTCCATCCTATTTCAATTTCAGAAGGTAGACTAGGATGTTAGGGAGATCACCGTTTGGAGTGTTAAGTGATTATGTGCGCACCAGAGGGAGAAACGCTTCCACTTCTGCAGGTAAGTTTTATGAGTGGAGTCTTTTCTACTGTGCAGGAGGACGTAACGGACTTGCTCGGAACAAGCTAGTTCATGGGTTTGGAACCATGAAGGAACCATGCTTCTGGAGCTGGGGGTGAAGAACCCGTCCTTTGTCCTGGAAAAGCTGGGGAGAGGCCATGGATGACGGGAGGACATGTGGAGTAGGTAAGGATACCACGTCTGTCTCGGCCAAGCCAGGGCAATAAGTTTGACCTGGGCTTTGTTGTCGATGATCTTTCAAAGAACCCTGTGTATCAGAGGGAAGGCGTACAGGAGAGAGTTGGTCCATGGGAGGAGGAACGCATCTCCTAGGGATGCAGTCCCGAGTCCCTCTCTGGAACAAAATAGACAACATTTTCGATTCTGGGTTGTGGCAAAGAGGTCTATTGATGGGGTCCCCCAGAGGGAGAAGAGCTGTTGAAGTATTGCGGGGTGCAGTTCCCATTTGTGTTCTGTCGAGAAGTGCCTGCTGAGTGTGTCGGCAGTAGTGTTGTGGCAGCCAGGTAGGTACGAAGCAATGATTTGTATGTGATGTTTTCTGCACTAATTCCATAGTCGGATGGCTTCCATGCATAGGGAATGTGATTGGGCTCCCCGCATCTATTGATGTAGAACGTACATGCTATGTTGTCTGTTAGGACCTGAATAAATTTGTTCTTTATGAGGGGAAGACAGTGAAGGCACGCTCGTCTCACTGCTCTGAGCTCTAAGAGATTTATGTGCAGGGGCATCTCTGATGCAGACCATCAGCCTTATGCCCTGTGTCCCCCTAGCTGCGCTCCCCAACTGATTAGGGAAGCATCCATGGTGAGCATGAGCGTTGGGGATCATTGCTGGAAGGGAACCCCCGTGCAGAGGTTTTCTGGTCTTGTCCACCATTGTAGGGAAGCTAGAACATTGGGAGGAGGAGTTAGTAGCATCCCTAAGGTGTGTCTGTTGGGTTTGAAGTTGGAGCTGAGCCAGCCCTGAAGACATCTCATGTGTAGCCTGGTATACTTGACCATGAAGGTGGTGGCTGCCATGTGACCAAGGAGCTGAAGGCAAATTCTTGCCTGTATCCTGGGAGGAACAGAGAGCATGGGTATGAGCTGTGTGATAGCAAGGAATCTGTGATGTGGGAGTGAGGCTCTGCTTTAGATTGAGTCCAGATGAGCTCCAATGAACCCGATCTGTTGTGTAGGTGTCAGGGTGGATTTTTGGATGTTTATTTAGAGGCCTAGGCTGTGGAAGAGGGAGATGGCGAAATGGGTAGCTTGAAGCATCTCACCATAGGAGTTGCCTTTGATGAGGCAATCGTCTAGGTAGGGGAAAAGCGTGATTCCATGTTTGTGGACGTGAGTCACGACTACAGCTAGAGTCTTGGAAAAGACTCTCGGTGCTGTGGAGAGTCCGAAAGGAAGAACTCTGTATTGAAAATGGCCGTGACCGATTGTGAATCGTAGGAAGTGTCTGTGAACTGGATGAATTGATATATGAAAATAAGCGTCCTGTAGATTGAGAGCTGTGAACCAGTCCCCTTGTTCCAGTGCAGGTATTATTGTGCCCAGCGTGACCAGCTTGAATTTTTGTATCCTCACGAATCTGTTCAGTCGGCGTAGGCCTCCATCCCCCAGTCTTTTTCTGGGTCAGAAAGTAATGGGAGTAGAACCCTTTCCCTCGATGTTGTGTCGGCACACGTTCCACTGCGCCTAGTTGTAGAAGGTGAGCCACTTCTGCGCAAAGTAAGTGCTCATGAGAGGGGTCTCTGAAGAGGGACGGGGAAGGGTAGGAGGGTAGAATATAAAGGGGATAGAGTAACTGGACTGAACTATTTCGAGGACCCAGCGGTCCTGTGTAATCTGCTGCCAGGCATGTTGGAAACCTTGGAGACGGTGCCAAATGGGCAAGTAGGCAGTGGAATCAAGGGGTGGTTGTGCAGACCCTCAACCAACATTTCAAATTGTTGTTTATTTCCCGATGGGTGGGAGGTAGCTGCTTGAGCTTGATTTTGTCTGCGCTTAGCAGGTCTAGCGCAATTCATAGTTATATCGTATGGTTTGGATTGAGGCCAATAATACTGTTGTGTGCATGGTCTTTGATAATGTTGGTATCATTTGTCTCTTGGGAAGGGATGGGTGAATGCCCCAGGGTGCGCAGTGTCGCTCTGGAATCTTTCATGGTGTGAAGTTCATTGGTTTCCTGGAAAAAAGCTTATCTTTATCAAAGGGGAGGTCCTCCACTTTGGTCTGCAGATCTTTAGGGATGCCAGATGCAGAGAGCCATGAAGATCTGCGCATAACCACAGCAGTTGCAGTAGTACGGGCTGCTGTGTCCGCAGTGTCTAGAGATGCTTGTAGGGCCGTTCTGGAAATCAATTGGCCCTCAACAAGGATTGCTTTGAAGTCTGCTCTCCTATCCTCTGGAATATAGGAGGCAAATTCAAAAAGTTTATTGTAATTATCGAAGTCGCAGCTGGCAAGGAGGGCAGAATAGTTTGCAATTCTGAATTGTAGAGTGGAGGACGTATAAAACTTGCGACGCAAGACATCAAGGCATTTAAGGTCCTTGTCCTGTGGGGTGGGCCGATATTGTGGCTGTTTCATCCTTTGTGCGACTGCATCCATAACAGAGAGTTCGGCTGTGGATGAGAAAATAAAAAGTCAGTGCCTTTAGCGGGAACATAGTATTTACATTCAGCCTTTTTGCAAGTTGGTAATAGAGAAGCTGGAGTCTGCCAGAGAGTGTCAACTGGTTCCAGGAGTGCTTCATTTATGGGGAGCGCAATCTTTGAGGGCACAGAGGGTTGGAGGATTTTGAGGAGTCTGTGTTGTGTCTCCTGAACCTCTTCCAACGGGATGTCTTGGCTGAGTGCCACCCTCTTGAAAAGTTCTTGAAATTGTTTACAGTCGTCCATGTTCTGTGGAGGCAGAGGGAAGAGGGCTCCATCTGGAGTTGATGGAGAGTTAGGGATCGGTGAGTCAGGATATGGTCCGTAGCCCATGTTCTCGGGGTGGGGGCGGGGTTCAGGTGCTCTAGAAGTAGACGGAGTTGGAGATCGAGGCACAGAAGGAGGTAGTGGTTTGGTGGAAGAGGCCTGAGAGTGAGTGGTAGAAGGAGGTGGCCAAAGGTACCACTGAGGCCAAGGCATAGGGTAGGTACCTGTCCCTGTGCTCCACGGGAGCCGTGGCTGAGGCGTTTGAAAAGACTGAGGCACCTGCCTTTGGTGCTGTCAGTGCAGAGGGTAAGGATCTCACGGGAGACCCTTTACCCTTATTAAAGTTTCTCTTCTGAGACTGTTGTGCTTCTTGCCTCTGCTCCAGAGAGGGTGAAGCCATGCTCCCAACTGGTGCAGATCTGGCCGTGGAGCATGAGGGAGAGGGTTTAACTTTCCCCGTCTCCAAAGGCGGCTGTAGGGATTTTTCTATTAGCAGCATTTTATGCCGCAGATCCCTGTCGCAATGAGCCCTCGTCTTGAGGCTTGTACAGTGGAGGCATTTTGCGGTGATGTGGGTTTCACCGAGGCACTTCACACAACGTGAGTGCCAATCAGACCTTGGCATGGAGTCCTGACAGGAAACACACTTCTAAAATCCTGATGCCCCTGGCATTATGAATTAGAAATGGCAGGGGAAAGTGTCTCAGCGGGAGACAAGCCAGAAGTGAATTTTTTTTTAAACTAAACTATGTAACTACTGTAAAGGAAGGGAAACAACTGAGATGTTACTAATAACTATTCCTATGTTCTTTGCAACTGTTTCCCCTACAGAGATCATCAAAGAGAATCAGCACTGCCCCGAGTCCTGTCTTCAGCCGAGGACGGTTGAGAAGGAACTGAGGGGGGCACGGGACGCACGCGCTCAGGCAGATTCTATTGAGACCGCGGGACACCAGCTGAGCGCATGCGTCCCAACCAGGCACTGCTACCGAAGCTCTCCGATCAACAGCGCCGGGACGCACCATCACCTAGAGTGGAGCACCCACAGGGACAGCACTCGAAGAAGAACAACTGGATATAAACAGACCATTAATAAGTTTAGGCTGAAATTAGAAAAAGGTTTCTAACTATCAGAGGAGTGAAGTTCTGGAACAGCCCTCCAAAGAGAGTAGTGTGTGTGTTGTGGGAGGGAGGGGGGAAATATACTTGTTTCGAGACAGCTTGATGAGTTTATGGTCCGGTATGAAGGGACCACCTACAACGGCCCATGGCCCATCTATGACTGCTATTAGCAAATATCTCCAACAGCCAGAGAGGCCTCTGAGTTACTACAGAGAATGCTTTCCCAGATGTCTGACTGGTGAGTCTCACCCACATGCTCATGATTAGCAGAGACCCTAGGGGTTTTTTACCTTCCTCTAGAGTGTGGGGCATGGATCAATTGCTGTTTGAACTAGATTAAACAGTGGATTTTCAATGTTGATAAATGCAAAATAATGCACATTGGAAAACAATCTCAGCTATATATATATAATATGTATAATATAATATACGTAGCTATATGTAAAATGGGGTCTAAATTAGCTGTTACCACTCAAGAAAGAGATCTTGGAGTCACTGTGGATAGTTCTCTGAAAACACCGATGAGAATGAAAGAATATGCAACAGCACTGCTTATTTGCAAGCCTTGCATTTTAAAAAGTCCCCCAAGTTGACTCACATCACTGAAAGACTCATCCATACAGTTCTGCCTTGTGCTTCATTCCCAGTCACTTTAAGCAGACCTTGTGCACTGTGTCTTATAAGGGGACTTTTTTCAGTGAGCTCATCCATTAAGGACCATTTGCAAAGGAAATACGTATTTGGCCCTTTTAAAATAACAGAATATTACAGGGGCATTTTAAATCCATTGGGCCAGGTACTCTCAGCCACTAGGTCCACTTTGTAGCAGCACAAAGGGGATGTAAAGACCTAGTGGAGTGACCAGAAATAGCTAGTGGAAAATTTTATGTGTGCAGGAAGCGCTGCCCTGGAGCAGCTGCTGCCCTGTTGCCCCTCCCAAGCTGTATCAGCACAGGAGGGACTGTAGCCCCTTATAGTGTTGGTCTCTCAAAACTATATTGCATTTTCTTAAATGCAACATATTTGCACAAAGTTGACTTGTGTGAGTAAAGTTTCTCTTGTGTTTAAGTGCTTTGCAGGGTCAAGGGTTTTACCCTGTCCATGATTCTTTTGAAAAATTACAGTTACTGTGGAAAATAATATGGGTTTGCTGTTTGCTTGCTCTTTCAGTGTCTATAATAGACATTTTTAAAATTGAACCAATCTACAAGGGACTACCTGAATGATCAAATTTGGGGCCAGGTCATGACTATATGATTTATTCTGACACAAGGACGGTGTAACATAGTGCTGAGAATCACAGCTTCAGACATTCAAAAAGTCTTTCAATCTTTCTGTTCCTCCACTACACCATGAAGGGAGTAAACTGTGCTAGGTCTCCAGCCAGCACAGCAAATGTCCCCCCGGTGTATGCGAGGAGTTATGCGTACCAGCATACTGGGGATGTGGAACCAAGGCTCTGTCCACTCCTTGCCTCTTCTTGCCTACTCATTCAGGGTGGGAGTCTAATAGTTACACTACTGTCCATGATGCAGGTAGCCAGCACAAGCACCTTACTCCCTTGTACTGCAGCACAAACTGGGCCATGGCTTGGCCCTTGGGGAATAAATAATGTGTTGTGTAAGAGCCCTGTATAATACACATCTTCTAAAGGTGGAGTGGATGGGAGCCCATGCATCTAGAAGATGGAGACCATTTAAACAGGGGACTTGTTTTATTCTTTTCCACTTGCAATCCATGCATTAAGCTCACTGAATTCCTCCACCCCGTCACACACTCATTTTAGTAATAGCTGTTATTCCTTTCCAAGATCTGGGGGAGAAGAGCCCAATAAAGACCTCTTGGGGGGCTTCTGAAAGTAAAGACCATTTCATCTGTCAATCAGGCCTGGCTTTTCATTAATTCTATTTCAATGTGTTGTATATGAACTAGCTTTTGCCTTTGCCATCACAAGGAATCTCAGCGGGATGGAGCAGATTAATCGATCGGCGATCCCACTCACCCAGAAAGAGTGTTAATTGGCTTGAATACTTGAAACATGTGACACAGACTGACCTAATCATCAGCACTAGAGGAATCAATAAATTAGAGGAGAAATATAGGTGAGCAAAACAAGGACCCAATTCTCCAAACACTGCTGTGGGCACTCTCACATTAAAACCAATGGGACTATGTGCAAGAGGAAACGTATTCACTTGAGTAAGTGTTTGCAAGATCAGGCCCAGGAGACCACCAGGAGTGAGACTAATTGGCTAGCTTGCTTCTTATTCCTCTGTCACTTACATTTTGCATCCACAATTCTTTCATTAAATCTAGGAAAAGTATTTGTTTCCTTGCCCTAAAAATGCCAACCCATCTCAGCTTGCCTTGTGCACACCATGTGACATACATGCACAACAGGTGAAGAACAGGGGTATTCAGGAAAAATGGATTGGGCAGTGAAGGACGAGGCTGATATAGAGAGGCTAAGGCCTGGCACTTCTAGGCATTCATGCTGAAGAGTTTGGTACTGCCCAAAAGCTGTTACCATCAGAAGGCAGCTCAGATGTTCTATATGAAATGGGTGGTTGGTCGCAGCTCAGTTTGCACTAGAGAGCTGTCCACATCCCTAACCACCACCACAGCTGGCAACCTAGTTGCAGTCTCATCAGAGGGGACAAGGACTAAATAGGACTGAACTGTCTCCTGACCCCTACAGGTGGTCTCTTGGGAGAAGCATTGAGACATGTTAGGAACATAGCACTAGATTCATAAAGGGATTTAGCCATGGAAGTCTGAAATTTAGAACCCCCAAATCCCTATTCAGTGGCTGTCTAACCTGGTAGGTGCCTAAATTTCCATAGAAATAATTATTGGACCAGGAACTTGGGTCTCCCACTTTCTGGGTGAATGCCCCAATGTCTGGGTTATACAGCCATTCTCACACTTTTACTTCCCCAGGGATTATTAAGTAGTTCAGACAACGTGGCCTCACCTCCACAGGAGAGACCAAGAGCCACTCAGCTCAGGATACGCCATTTAGGGCACTTATCTGAGGTGCCGGAAAACCTGTGTTCAAATCTCTGCACGCACCAGAATGAAGGACTGTGGCCAGATGTTCATGGAGCCAGTGGCTGCATTCCGGCCCCTCTCTGGGTCTGCCCCAACTTACCTAGTGCCAGGACTACAAAATCCCCATAGACCCACTACACAGCCCATGCCCCAGCCACTCTGCCCCTGGACAATTTCAACAAAGTGTGAGCCATAAGCCAGGAAAAAAGCATGTAAACTATACATGCGCAGGGCCATTTCCAGCTTGCTGTGTTACAGACACAATGCTGTATTTACAGCTATAACCTGGTGATCAGAGCTTCCTCTAGGCTGAAACTTTGCACACAGTGTCATAGCATAGGAGAGGATTTCCCCTCCCCCACAAACGCACTGGATGGGAAGATTAGAAAACACTGGGTTCAGGGGATGTTAAACTATTGACAAAGAGACTGATTTAAATGTTTCCATGGTTTGGGATTTTTATGGGTTCACTCTTCCTCTCCGCCTCCATTTTTGGCTACAATTCCTTCCTTCTCTAATTGCAAACCTGCTTGGTTTGAAAGTGAATGGGTATTGGTAATAAACACTGCCCAGCATAGGTGGTGGGTATAATAGGCAAGAGCAAACTAAGCCTCTCCTGGCATAGCTGCGGCCACTGGACTTGCACGGGAAGTTTTTGCTTATTATGATGCCCCATGCAGGTTCCAGGTGGCTGAGGCGGTGGCATGGACTCCAGGGAGATTACTGATGAACCCAGGAAGCTGAGTAACACATATCTCCTCCTCAGCCACCCTGGAACCTGCATGGGGCATATCAAAAGCTCAGGTTCTTCAGCAAGAGACAAGCTTTTCCCACTGGGCGGCTTGGGGCTCTCAGGAGGGGAGGGGAGGCGCGGTGTGGCTGGGGGGACTCTGGCTGGCCTGGGGCTCATCTGGTTGTGGTGGGACTCGGGGCTCCAGCCATGGTGGGGACACACGGGACATCTCTGGGAGGAGGGACTTCAGTTGCGGGGGAGGAGGGACCCTCAGGCAGAAGGGGTGGGCCGGGGGGGGGGTAGGCTCCCAAAGGGGGGTTCCCCCTGCCACCTATGTGCCCAGGCTAGACATGTGACACTTTAACATGATCAAAATATCAGTATTGTAAAATGAATTAGTAGTCACTTTGCTCTTAACATCGCTTCCATCAAAGCATTTCACAAAGGCAAACTAGTTAGGCCTCAGAATACCCCCCTCAGAACCATGCAGCCCTTTTACAGATGGGGAAACGGAAGCAAGGATGCTATTTTCAAAAGCTTGGCCTGCTGGGCACTGCCGATGGGACTTAAGCACCCAGACATGCCCTAGGTGGTTTCAGGAGACTCCACGAGCTGGGACTTTAAGAAAAACAACAGTTGACTCAAGATTCATGATAAAACTAAGTTGGGAACACTGTATAGATTACTCTGTTCTCAGGGGAAATCTCCTCTGAGCTAAAGCTGGTCAAAACTTTCTAAATTTTGAATTTTCAATGACATTTTTCCTCAAAATTCAAATTTTGGATTTAAGAAACACTCATGAAAAATTTTGTAAACATTTGTCAGGTGGCAATCTGATTGAAATTTTTTTACAGTTGAAATATTTTGCTGAAATTTCAAAAAAACAAGTAACAAAATTGTAAAGCCCCCAGTGAACTTCTTTTGCTTTCAAACAAACAAACAAACAAACAAAAAACAGCTTTATCAGAGCATATGACAGCTCAGATAGCTTGATTCCAAGTCCTGTGCGCTAATTATTAGCCATCATAGACACATGTCCCTGCACATACAGAACCAAAACAGTCACTTCTAGCCTCACATGGATTTATTGGAATACTGCAAAAACCAATTCCAGCAGAAGATAGGCAGGACCTAAAACCCGCAGACCTGATACAACAACAACAACATAACATACAAGACAAAAACTTTAGCATCTCTACCAATGTATGGTGCTGTATCTTAATCTTAGTGTTGTCTGCACTGACATTACAATAATAAGACTACTTAGCACCTATATTTCAATCTATAGATTTACTTAAAGGTGAGTAAGCATCATTATCTTCATTTTATAGATGGAAAAACTGAGGCACAGTGAGGCTAAATTCCATCACTAAGGTCACAGGATAGCCCAAGTTTCTTGATGTCCTGTTCATGCCCTGACCACTAGCCCAACTTGTTTCTCTGTGTTAATTAGATTTAAATAAATTCAAAAACTTACCACCTCAAAAGCCACCAAAAAAAAAAAAAAACCCACCAATTCCTCAGTGAGCAGAGCTAATGACGCAGGTAGTGAAGGCGTGGAAATCTCCCACACTTTAATGCCAAGGAGTCACAGATGTACAATTGTGAGTAAGTGAACATGGCTTGGTAGGCGTATTACCATGATTTTCCATCCATAATATACATCTCAAGGTACACTTGCCCGTCTGTTGTATATGTAGCTGTGTTCTTTGGGGCTTTTTTACTCACCACTTTAGAGCTTTTTAAGACAGAGCAACATCTGGAGTTAAGGCCTCAGATACACTGGCAAAATGCATCATGCTAGAAAAGAAGTTAACTCACAGGCTTTAACTAACCCCTGTCAAACAAGAGTCTCAAGGACTGTCATGGTAGTTAAAGTTCTCTCACACAATGCTTTTTCCTACATAGACAAGGCCAAAATGACCATATAAGATAAAAATTAACAAGGGGTCTGAAATGGCAGTCCATTCTCTTTTAAGTAATGAGAGGTGTTTTGATAATATGGACCCATAAACATTAAATTAGCTAAATAAGGAAGGAAGATTAGATTAGCAATAGGAAGGACAGACAAACTGGAAAGGCACAGGGAATAGAAGTTACAGGTATTTCTAACCAAACAGTGAAAAGATGAGGTCATCTCTCTGCCACTGCCTTTACTATTTCATGTTTCTGGAGTGAACAAAAGGGAGCCGCATGCCATGTCACTTTCCTCTGCTGCCTTTCAGAAGGAAATCTGGCTGTATAAAAAAAAAACACCCACCAAAAAGCTTTCTGTTTGTACTTTAATAATGAACCATTCCCCTGTATCAGATTACCAGGCCTGTCATGATTCACCCACAAGCCCGTTATTTGGCTAATGAATTTATATCCCACTCTCTAGGGGCAGGAGAGCTTGTTGTTCAGAGAATGATGCCATTATAGGCATCTCTCCTGCAGAGGCAAAGAGAGGACGGACATTCCTACGTCATATTATTTGTGCCAGCTTCACATCCTTGCTGGGCCTGCAACCTTAGCAGTGAGGAGAGATGCTCAGCCTTAGCGTTGCTCCTCAGTCCACATAACAGGCAGGGCTTCTGCTCCCCTAGTTTAATTCATCTGAAGGCCGGAAGAGAACCCTACAACCATCTCGTCTGACCTCCGATCCCTCTTAGGTGGGATTCTGCCCCCACGCCCCAAAATATCATGGAGAGCACATAAATGATAAAGGACCATGAGTGAAATCCTGATCCTAGTGAGGTCAACAGGAATTCAGCCACTGACTTTAATGGGGCTAGGATTTCACCTCATAACTCTGTGATGCAAGCAGAATGTTTTGGGCTAAGATTCCCAGGGTCACAGTCTGTTCTTGGGTAAAATCCCATGTGATGTTAATGAACACAAGTGGCCATGACTTTATTTTTACTTGTCCAGCAACACGGAGCTATTTAACTCCGGGCCGGGGCAGCTGTTCAGTACTGACTCAGAACAAAAAGCCAGCTACTGAGCACCACCACTTCCTGCAGCATTGGGGTTTCCTTGGGAGTTGCTTATCTGAATTCTGGGAAGGCCGGAGGGTGCTGTGTTTATGAGACATGACACAGTACCAATCTTGAGGGTGCGTTCAAACTCTGTTTCATGACACAAGCTATAACCCGCTTAGTTAGAAAGCCAGGTCATTACTGCGTTGTGAATATATTCTCTTGCTGAACATGGTTTTTTAAAAACAGGTTTTTTTTAAAAAAATCTATCATTTGTAAAACAGCCAAAAGCTTCATCTACATTTTACACTCTCCACCCCCAAACTTTTTATTTCTGTAGTCAAGTGCTGCAGTCCCCTCAGATCTCACTGCTTCCCCAGGAGTCGCTGCAGGCAACATAAAAAGCACTAGCAAAATCAGTACAAACTAAAATTTCATGCAGACAATGATTTGTTTATACTGCTCTGTATACTACACACTGAAATGTAAGTACAATATATTCCAATTGATTTATTTCATAATTATATGGTAAAACAGAGAAAGTCAGCCATTTTCAGTAATAGTGTGCTGTGACACTTTTGTATTTTTATGTCTGATTGTGTAAGCAAGTAGTTTTAAAGTGAGGTGAAACTTGGGTTATGCAAGAAAAATCAGACTCCTGAAAGGGGTACAGAAGTCTGGGAAGATTGAAAGTCACTGAGCTAAATACCTCCAAGCTTCTGCAAGAACAGGGGGTGGTGTTTCCTCCTATCCATTACTGACTCAGTTCCAGACCTGCACTTGGGGCACTAGGTGTAAAGTTCCGGCTGTGTACTTTCCCGCTCAGGGGGATGTATACATGTTAGCTTTGATGGAGCTAGTGCTCTAAAAATAGAAGCATAACCACAGCTGCAAGGGTGGCGGGAGGGTTAGCCATCTGAGTCCAGTGGCTCCTGAGAGCCCAGGGATGTACTCTGGCAGCTAGCTTGCCCTGCCACCTTGGCTGCACTTCTACTGGTTAGTGTGTTCACTCAATCAAAGTTAGCACGCGTTCGTGTACCCACACTAGAAATTACACCTTCAGCATGAGCATAGTGTGGCCTCAGACCTTTCCCCAGATGTGGTCTCTAAAGAGTTCTTTGTAAGAGAAGCTAGTTCAGCTCATTTAGCTACATTCTGCCTAGCCAACTCCTTCCCTAGTGTTTTGGTCGGATCCAGTATTGCGCACTTCCAGTCCCAAATGGTTGTGTAGTGTTGCTGATTAAACAGCTGTTGCATTCCACATACATTGGTGCTCGCTATGGGTCCTATATATCTTACCTACTTTAAATTAACATTAGAGAAGTGCTTTGAGATCCTTGGATGGATGGTTTATTATAAATGCTATGTTTCCTTACTCTTTTCATTTTAACTTACTACATGCTGGTTATTGGTTTTCCCCAACATTATATTCACTAGTAGCAACAGCAGCACTGGGAGGAAAGTATTGGTAGGATTATAAGTCGTTCTACCTCTCCAAAGGTTTCCTTTCTCGGTTTATTCTTACTATAAATTAATTTTCATCATGGCAACAAACTCTTGAATAGTGACACAAAACGCAGCCTCTAGAAAGTTATTACAGAGCTTTTAACAATCCTTTGCCACTACGATGCTGCATGTTACCTTCCATCTCCTGGAACTTCTAACCTTCAGGAGTTCTTCAAATACTCCAGCTACCTCATCACACAAATAATTTTTATTAAGAGCCTCTCACTAGATTTCCGCTTCCTCCCCCACAACCTCAACATACACCCCAAAGGAAAGTCAAACAGCTTTGCTAATTAAATTGCTTTTCCTTGACCGAAAAACGTTATTATTAAATGGGCTTTAACAGCCAGCAAAAGTAAAAATCACTATGGAATTTTGATTTTCAAGCCAAATTTAATTGTTAGTTCATTGACTTAAATGCTTAGATTAGAAATGGGTGTAGCACACACAGGGGCACCTTCCCTCAAGCTAGGCCTTTAAAATGCAGCTTCCTCAATGCAGCACACAGGTGAGATATAGTTTGCTTATATTCACATCTGCAGAGTTGTGTCTGGGGACAAGGGAGGGATGGGCACCAATGCGACCACAGCTGCTTTGTGTGTCTAGTTGGGCATATGCTTCCTCATCTAAACGCAGCATGATTTTTCTTTTGTCCTGCAGCTGCTGGTGTGTGCTGGCGAGAGGTATATGGCTGAGCTCTGTGGACTGAATTTCCTCTGCTATCTTGCTTGATGCCAAGAGGACAAAAACGATTGACCAGCACTCCCATTTACTGAGTTGGATAAGCGTATGGGGAGGACAGTTAATCTCAGAACAGATACTTAGATGGGCTGTCAAGTCACTGACTAAACGTGGAGAAGTGGATCTGCTTGTTCGGTGGGTGTGGTAGGAACTTGAACAGGGAAAGAGATGTTACCATGGTATCATGGCAGCATCCAGCAGAGAGACACATATACACGCAGCTTCCAAAAAGCGATCACATACTGCACACAACCTGTTGCGCAAGCTGAGGTGGGGTTGACCATCTCCTCTCTCTCCTGCACTCCTGTGAGCTCAGACAACAGTGCGATGTATGGTGCATAACATCAGTGGGTTTGTCCATGTATCCCACGTGGCAGACTTCCTGGCTTTCTCATGCAGGAATTCTTCACAGTGCCTGGATGGGGCCATGTCAAGTTTCACAAGGCAGTGTTTTGGGGAAAGGTGGCTTTGGGGGATTTTCCCTGGTTCGCTGCAAATCAGTCATGTTGGAAACTTACAGAAAAGCAAATTGGGGAGGCATGGAATTGGGCAAGGGTGCAAATTTACCCAAAACTTAATGGTAAAAATATTCACAAAAATGTGTCACCGCTTGTGTCAGCTGAGCAGAGCAATAATGTTTCAGAACAGGACGTGCATGGACAGTGACAGGAAAATGCCAGTCAGCACTGAAGGCTCCTTTTCCCCACTTCTCTATACCAGCACATGTTAAATACAGGCCACCGTCCCTATGTGCTGCAGAGCACCCATGCTGGCCCTCCAGCTGTCATGTTAACTGCAGCCATATCTTTGTGAGAGGTGACTGCTCTTGTGCTTTAAATCCTGCTTTGACGATTCACTATGTTGCAGGACTGGGGCTTGTGTTCAGAGACCAGGCCTATGGGATATGTATCATCAGTATTCCTGCCACAGGCACATCACTTTGGCAGCATCCCAAGGTGTTCTTGGATCCTAAGGGTTAAGGTATTGGGAAGTTATGCGGACACAGTGAGAGAAAGGGAAGCAAGGGTCTGACACAGCAAGGGTTCCAAGTTTTCTCCATGTCTAAACCATTGTAAACCTAGTGTCAGCACAACACACGATGCAGGGAGGACTCAGGAACACAGGGATGACAGACTAGGCACACATCCTTCTGACAGAAGTGAAAATGGGCTCTTGGTCACCTAAGAACACAGTATGGAGAAAAAACAATGAGGAGTCCTTATGGCACCTAAGAGACTAACAAATTTATTTGGGCATAAGCTATCGAGGGCTAGAAGCCACTTCATTCTAGCCCATGAAAGCTTATGCCCAATAAATTTGTTAGTCTCTAAGGTGCCACAAGGATTCCTTGTTGTTTTTGCTGCTACAGACTAACAGGGCTGCCACTCTGAAACAGTATGGAGAGGTTAATCTCGCTGGGAGACTTGCAATGAAAGCGTGAGAGAGACAGGAATGTGCCATCATTCACATCACATGAATGCTGTTATCCCCAAACTTGGTACCTGAGCATTCAAGGGAATCAAGGTCAGATCACTGTCTGCTTTCATGAATGTGAGATCTTATTTTTAAAAAGCCATGGGATCCACATATTGCAAAAAATAGAGCTGGTGCCAACAAGATAGGGAATCAGCAATGAGAAGGGCTTATCCTGCATGGTACATCCTGGTAGTCCAAACTAAGCAGCTTATCTTACTGGTCAATCCTCTTCAGGACTTGGTTCCAGACACATGCAGCCATGAATAAGTGTACCAAACAGGTCACCTATGTTAATTTTTGCAGCCTCCAAGAAGCAACACTACAACTCCAGAATTTTCCTTCAAGGATGAATTTATATTTCTGCTCCTTTAAACAAAATACAGACATAAGCAAAAAGCAAAGGAACCCTCTGCAAAAGGCTTATTTCCTTCCAGCCACAGGCAAGAACAATGGTTTCATTTTTGGAATCTGTGATGTCTTTATCAGGATCCAGTAGCTGTGGATCCAGTTTGGTCACCGCCCTTCAAACTGGTCAATGGCAGCCATAGCTACTGATTTAATAGTGACTAGGCTGGAGCACTCTTGCTCATCCACATGCAAGATTTTAATTTACGATGTTGTGTTGGGACAAACTTTGTAACTTGGAAAACAGAGAAATGTGTTGGAAAAAGCAGTGGTTTTCCTACCTAAAGGAAATGGATGCTGCATTTAGAGATGAGGGCCTGAGGACAATGTTATTCTGTCGTTTTACATAAAGTCAAAAAGCTAAAGGCCTTGCTTTTGGTCACTTTTCCTCAGGCTAGAAAGCCACAGCACCTCCTCTCCCAGGCTGCACAGCCACAGGTTGTCACATGCACAGTGCAGGTAACTGTTGCCCAACATCAATCCAAGTCTCCAGGCATGCCTTTTCTCCTGTCACCATGGTACCTCCTGGACTTGTAGCTTCAGCTGCAAAGGATCTTACTCATTTTCTTCCATGAAATAGAGAGCGAGGGCTACTAAAACTGCAAGACACGTGGTATATAGCCTCTCCTGAGCATGCTGCACAAGGCCAACAAACCTAAATCTCTTCCCTAGATCAACTTCTCTCTGGCAAGAAGTTAGCACAAGACCACTGTATAATGGCAGTAATGACAGTGGTAGGGGTGAAAATGTGCCCCACCTTGGAAATCCATTGTGCCTATTGGGCTTGCCCAGCTGAGATGTATGTAAAAACAGCTATCTGGACAGAGAAGCTAGAATATCAAAGGTCACTGATGTGCCTCCCCCTTACCATAGTATCTGAGCACTTCACAATCTTCAATGCAGTTATTCTCAACATCTCTGTGAGGTAGAGAGGTGCTATTGGCCCCATTTCACAGATGGGAACTGAAGCACAAAGAGACTGACTTGCCCAAGGTCACACAAGAAATCTGAGGCAGAGCAGGGAATTGAAACCATTTGTCAGCCTAATGCCCTAGAGCATCCTTCCTCTCAATTATATCCCCGTCTCCTGAATTGCTAGTTTTATCTGCCTGTGAGGAGGATTCAGATGTTGCTGTCACAATGGATGCTTACGCAATGGACCAAATTCATCTTTGGTGTAACTGCACTGAAGCCAAAAGATTCACACTGGGGATGAATTTGGCCCAAGCATGAGATGTCCCAGTCCCACCGATGGACTGAGCATAAACATTACACCTTTCCCGGGGTCAACAATTGGCAGATTGGTTCCGCCTGCAGCACAAACACGCCATGGCTCAGCAGCCCTCACCTGAAGTAAGTTTTAAAAATAAAGCCAGGGTTTTGTATTCAACTACAAAGCTCCCTTGTATACACAGGACACTTCTGAGGCCGTGACTGAAAGCACTGCTACAAACCCGTGATCATCTGAATCAAAAAGGGGGCACGTTTATTATCGTCTGGATAGTACAATTAGAACACACAATGCTGTGATAGTGGCCATAGTCTAACAATGGAAAACATCAGCAATGTGGTACGACAACAGAGCAGCTACATTATGCCAGTCTGATTAGTACCTCTGTGCTAGGGATGTTTTACATTACTGCTGCAATTCACACTTTATAAACACTGTTTATAGAGCCCCATCCCAAGTTCTTCTTCAATCCCCACCATAACCAGTTACACAATTCTCAAAATAGTTTATGCGTCAGATCTATGGATGTAAAGAAAAGCAATGCTGATTTACACCATCTGGCCCATGTCAAAATGTGTGTAACATGAAATCAGTGCAAACATTTCACAGCAAATGAAGCTGTATACGTGTAAGCTTCTTGCTTACCTCGGAGGTGTAGAATGCTCCGGTAGTCAGACAGTTAAATGCACTTCTGTTTTTGTCCTCCAGCTGATGTCACCAAAGGCTTTAGAAAACTATATTGCAGATGAAAGAGCTGCTAAATTACACCACAAGGAAAATAGCTATAATGGTGCATGTATGTTGTTTCCAAGATGAAAGTCACCTTCCTACACTGAAAAAACTGCAGATATTAAAACACACAACTACATAAACAAGGGGAGAGAATGTAAAACAAGACCCTTCTGATGAGGAACAATAGCCTTCCAACTTTCTGCACATTAACATTTTTATGGTTATTTTAGGGGACAAACCAAAGTATTTTGATTCTTCTTCCTCAAAGGACAACCAAATACAACACACAATTTAGGGACATGAAAATTGCCATCCCGAGTCAGACCCATGCTCCATCTAGTCCCATATCCTGTTTCTGATTATGGCCAGTACCAGAGGTTTCAGGGGAATTTACAAGACTCCTCATAATGGACAATTATGGAAAAGCTTGCCTATGGGGAAGTTATTTTCTGTCCCAGGCATTTACTGGTTATCTTGGCGGTCTAGTCTATTCTGTGTCAATCCTACCTGATGTAACAGTGGATGTTCTCATTACCCAAATAAATAATTTTTGAATCCTGCTAATCTCTTGCAATCAATGACATCTTGTGGCTACGAATTCCACAAGTTCATCGTGTGTTGTGTAAAAAGGCGTTTACTTGTAGCAGCTTTAAATTTGTTGCCTTTCAGTCTCCTTGCATTTCTCTGCTCCTGTATAGAAGTGCCTAGTCTACCTTTTTCTGTAGCATTCATTGTTTCGTATACACTTATTGTATGACTCCGGATTTGTCTCGTCTCTACAGAAAACAGTCCTAATCTTTTTTCTCTCTCCTCACATGAGATGTCTTTCCATGCCGCTGATCAGTTTCCTTCCCTGTCTCTGGATTCTTTCCTGAGCCAAATTAAGTTCTCTGCCTTAATCCGAGCAGCCTCCACCCAGCTCAAGATGGAGAATCTTCTGCTGGAACGGGCTGTCTTTACAAGCCATACATTCACATTAAAGTTGAGGGCAGCCCTACTACATTTTGGGTAAATTAGATGCAGCCCTATGGGCTCCTATCAAGATAACACTTCAGATCTCAGTTGGCAAAGTGCAAATGTCCCAGATATACAGAATGCTGCTCAAAAAAACCAGTAACTTACACATAAGTACAAAAAGGCACCAGACTATATTGCCGTGTTCACAGTACTTCACAGACAATGCCACTTTATTCACAAGTGAGATTTTTACAGAGGTAGAACAAAATACTTCGTATAATCTTTTTGTTTGTCTTTATTATATACATATAAAGAATCTATTATACTCCAATGAGCACGAGAGAGAAACTTCTGAAGACAAAACAATGTGTGCCATCAAATACAGTACAATGAGCATGCACAAGACCATCTTCAAATAAGATCTTGCTGGTGTAATTTTATTTTATTTTTAAAGTGGGTAAATGAAGACTAGTGGAAAAAGTGTCATGCTTCAACTGGATTCAGTATGTAAGTATGCCAGAGTTCTGTAAATTTTTGTTGGTTTATTGTAAAAATAAACAGTATTTTTTCTTTACATCATGGTGGGGAAATTTTTTTCAAAGGTCCAAGGTAGTCATAACAGAAAAATATAACAATCACATCTATAAAATGTACTCCCATTTAAAAAGAAAAATCATAGAAACTGTACAATTTTAAAAAGTGAATTATCACAACTGCTTCATAAGAGTTTCTTAAATAAATAGGCAGAAAAAAGTTAAGACAGCCACTGTTCTGTAACAAAGCTAATCAAATATTAATTTTCTTTTCTAATAAACAGCTTTTTAAATTAATGTCTACTCCAGTAATTATAAAGTGGGTTGGGTTTTTTATTATTAATGTTCTACTTGATTAATAAAGCACAAACCCACAAATTACAGGTATATTGCTGTCATTGCCTCATGGGATGTGATGGGGTTGTTTTATGCATGCATTTGAGATAGAGGTATAATCAGATTTTTTTAAAGAAGTATTTTAATAACCACTGCATGGAAAAAGCTGTTCTCCTTGCTGTTGGACTACATTTGCATATTGTAGTCTCTGCTAAAATTCCTTCTGACCCCAATCCAACACCAAGAACACCCACTGGATTTCAGTGGTCCTGGACCAGGCCCTTGGGGTGAGATTCAGGACTGCTGGATAAAGCTCATGGGTGAAATTCTGACCACAGTGAAGGCAATGGCAAAACTCCTATTGACTTCAGTAGTGCCAGGATTCCACCCTGAGTACTTGGGCTTTAGGCAATTGGGTACATGGGGACTGGTGGGGATGAAATCTCCCACATAAAACCTGGGGGGTGGCAGGGGGAAGAGGGGAGCACTGTGCTGCTACTTCATTGCTGTCTCCCCAGGATACAGACAGGAGTAGCAGCTACATCCCCTCTGCATTCTTTATGCAAGTGTTTCCAGCCATTGGAGCTACATACTCATGGATCTAGTGGCCTCTCTTTCAGCCCTCACTTCCCCCATGTCTGCATATTCAGAGCTGGCATGGAGTCCCCTCTGTGGCACACTTGGAAAACTTGGGCTCTTTACCCAGACGGCAGCCCTCTCAAAGCGATGAATAGGTAGTGCTCTCTCAGCACTGGGGTTAATTTAATCCTTTCTTCACTTCTCCAATTACGCTTTAGGTCCACAGCAATTAAAGATGCAAACACACAAACAGCATCTGTAGATTTGGTTTTTATCAATGAGATTAGCTAAGCCACTATTTAATGCACACAATGTATTCCAGTCCTCCTAAGAGTCAGGTGCCAGCCCAAGTTTCAATATTGGACATCAGTTTGACGACGATCAAGCTACTTCACAAAGTACTGCAAAAAGGAAGGGTTGTGATGTCTAATATCTTATTTGGCTTGAGACAGATACTTTGCTGAAACAGAATCAGGAAGAGCCCTTTCTCATGTGGATTCAAAATGCACATGCAAGACCGAGGCTACTAACTGGACTGTTGAATGGTGACAGCAGCCAAGCAAAGGGCAGGTATGTAGGCACAAAACCCACTGCAAAATCATTTAGATAAAGTTAACTGCTACAAAAGGGATAAACTTCATCTGAAAACCAAATTCTTCTTTACATTCTGACATGCCAGGTTGCATCGGTTAATATTTTCATGGCTCTGTATCTCACCTGAAGATGAAATGACATGACACCACAATTTAACCCGATGGGATATAAAAGTGAATTTTGCTGATAGGCCCTATATTTATTATTACTGTGGGAAATAGGATTCTTTCATCCAAACTTTTATGAAGATTAGTGGCCAACACTACCTACACAAGCAAGATCCCTGGGTTTGCTTATTTACAGTGAATACTGCAAGTCTGGCACCGCTCTGAAGAAGAAAGCCAGAAAATCTCTTGGCCTTGTAATGCTGTGCAATAGTCTTTAGATTACTGGAAGGTGCTTCCTGCTTCCAAGGTAATAATCACTTTCTGACCTTATGGAGAAGTACTATAGTATTTAGTCAGGATGAAACCTATTGAGTTTTAAATGGGATTCTATAGAAAGTACTCTGAAAACCTATAGAATTTAATGGAAAAGATGATCCTCTTCTGTACTTTGAACCATTCTATAGAATTTAATAGATAATCATATTCCTGCTGTAGCTGTTTCTGAATTGATTGGAATAACCCTTACGTTATTAACCTGATACATATCATGATTAAATATTTGCAGAAGAATTAGGTTGAAAGAGATTTTTGAACTTCAAACAGAAATTGTAACAGTTTGGAAAAGCATCAAGAAGTGCTTTACAAACCCAGAGGAACTGACGATTGCCACTGTCACTCAGGTTTGCAGTGGGTATGGGGAGAGTGAGCTCGGAAAATATTAATGAATCACAGTGCAAGGATCTTCCCTCTTAAAAACTACCACCCCTTGGGTTGTCAGTCAGTAACAACACAGCATCCCTGCAGCGAGACCATTCCATTTGGCAACACGAGACGGGAGCTAGGATATACCAAGTTTGAATTTTGGTAGGTTGGTTTGGATGTAGCTACCTACATTTTCAGAAAGCCGTGTCACACTGTCTCCACAATAAATCTAATTCAAACACTGGCAGATATTGTTCAAACTGATTTACTCTGCCCTGATCTGCAATTTTGTGTTAGCTAAAGTAATAAAGGAGTCCTGTTAAACCTAAATTATCAAATGAAAAAGGCAATTTTCTCATTCATACCCCATTAGTTTGTTTAGTTATTGCTAGGAAAGCTCTAAAATACTTACGCCATAAAATAAACATGTGGCTTAATATACAGTATGTGTACTTAAGAGGACGATGGCATCTGCAGTAACTGCTCTATGCTGCCAGGGTAATGGGATGCACAAATTAAGCAGTAGCAGCACACACTGAGAAGAGTGTACAAAAACATACATAGAAAAGTAACACGTCTGGCGCTTTTTGAAATAACTCTTTAATCACCAAAAAGAAGAAATCACCAACATCCATACCTACAACACAAAATTGCAACATGTTATTTAATTCCAACAGGTGCCTGTCACCTCTCTTTTAGCAAAACTGCAATGCTATTTTTTAAACAATTCATTGAATAGAGATTTACAAAAGACCCCAAAATTAAAACCATTGATATATTTTGCAATTCTGAAATCAAACTCTTAACCTGGCACAATTATAAGCATACAACACTTTCAAGTAATTTTGAAAAAATATAAACTTGGAAACTACAACCACGTTAGGTAACATTTTCAAAAGCATCTACAGGGCGTAAGTCCCATTTTCAAAAAGGAATTACTCTTAGGAGCCTAAGTCACTTCACTTTTGAAAATGTTACCCATAGTCCCTCATTCGAATAAATCAAAGTGTTTCTATCAGCAGTTTTAATTTCCCCCCAAAAATAAAACAATGAAAAATGTGGGTGTGTTTAAACAAAGTTACATCACTGGATCATTTACAGACATACTTTCGCATCACTTTGCAACAGTAGGTATAAGAATTTAGAGCACAAGAAGCTTAGAAATTCTACCTACATTTCTTCATCCCATAATAATGAATTAAAATGATATGTATCATTTAGAATGGGGAAAGAACAGAAATATTGCAGAGAGCTGCAACCAATGTCTGGATGGAGACAAATTCATACAATGTAGATTGAAAACTTTTGTTTCAGCCAGGAATGCCTGGAATGCATTTGCTGAAATATCCTTTCTGGTCTAAAAAGAATGGTAACAACACTGTTTGGGGGTGGGGGGTGGGGGGGGGAAATAATGCCAAAATATAAAGAAGCTCCCATTCTCCCCAGTAATCCTATAAAATCAAAAATCTGCTTTCATAACAGCTCAGGCCATTCATCCAGCTGCTATCTGGGGCCTACAACTCACTTCTTGAGGTTAGACTATCCCACTTCTTTTCTACCAGGCCAGTGGTACATAAGTAGTGTTGTTGTGCTCTTTATACATTGGGTTCCCATTAATGTGACCGACTTGTTCTCTGCAGTTGTGACAACTGTGCAGGCCTATTTACTTATAGCTCAGATTTTCTCCCATTCATTGCACAAAGCTGAAAAGTAAACAACAGTTAAGAAAACATTCGCTTGCCAAAGCCCAGCATGAAAAGGCGCAGCCTCCTTATGCAAGAGGCCAGACCTGTGTTTACTAACACACACAGCATTGTTTCATGATCTTGCTTGGTATTGTGTAAGAACAATCCTGGTCCTTTTCAGGCCCCCTGCTCTTCTTATTCAGCCTCTGAGAAGTTATAAAATATAACAGAACACTGTGTTTTCTGAGATTATATTGACTGCACTAATTACCCACAATACTGTATATTTGCTATTAAGAACATGAACGTGTGCTTTCAAAATGTGAAATTCAGGGCTCTGAGGGTGTGAAAGGAATTAGATGGATTGTTCTGTCACTTAATCCGAGGCTTCAAGGTATCTTTTTTTAAATTTTAAGAAACAGAAGCAGAATACACATTTTAACTGTTGAACTTTTACTGGCTATAGAAGTTTGTAAGGACCCTATTACTATGTGGATACAATAGAAGATACACAGTTAAGGTCAGGTCACGGTTTCCAAAAACATTCACAGGGACTGAGAATAAGGAAATGAGCGATGGATCCTCAGGGAACCTCAAGGAGATGGAACCGCTCATTGTGGAAGTGACTTGAGTATTGCATTCACTTCCTCTGCAACCGCTGTCAATGCAAACTCAAACTGCTCCTGTAGAGAGAACAAATACACAGTCTGAATAATAAAACAAAGCATTCCAGGAAGGAAGCCTGGCGCACTATTCATTTGTGAAGCATCCTCAAAATATTATTAAAAATATGAATATGCAAGATAAACTGCACTTTTCAATGGAAAGGAACAAAATGTTCTGAGATTACTGGTGCAATATACAACATTTGACAGGATCTTACAACTCACAGTCATTTTAACAGAGAAAAATGCAGATAGCAGAAACCAAGAAGCACTTGTTATTACAGCTGGATATTAGCATACAATGACATACAACTGCATGGTCAGAAAGGTTTGTGAGCAACTGATCACTATCCACTTCCATCTGACAGATGAAACTGGTTAAATATCCATGACTGACGTGTGGGAATGGGTGGGGCACTGGAGACAGGGCTCCTTCGCTTCCTTAACCCAGCATTTCCAGACGATAGCAACTACAGTAAATCTTTCCTCACATTATGCATACTGTAAGAAAACAAGGACTGTAACATTTTGATTTTTCAGCACACAGTGCCTGGAACAAATTACCAAGCATTCTTCAATCACTACCTGTCATTTAAAAACATGGGAGTATCTGTCTGAAAGGAGCTTTTCTTTGTTACTGATTTTACAGTAAACACAACTGCCAAAATTACTAAAATCAGTTCTGTACTGGATTATTTTTGTAGATTTGCCTTCCAAATACTGATGTGACCTGGTCTTGAGAGATTAGATGAAATCACAACCAAAAGTGGGAAGGCTGCAGGCATATACACCTGCCTTATAAAAAGCACACACCTAGCACATTCTAGTCTCAGATAAGGACAGAGAAGTTTCACTTCCTCAAGATTAGTGGGTGTGAAGACACTGGGATACAGTAAGACAGTTTATGAGACAGAGAGACATTTTAGTATCTATTTTCTAAGCAAACTATTTTGCTAAGAAATTTAGTTTACTAAAATGTTGGAATCTGCATCTACTTTTTTTTTTTTTACATTAAAAATCTTTTTATATTTGACGGTCCAGTCTGTTCACACAAAAAGGAGTCACGAGTTGTGCGGAATGAATAGTGAATCTGCTCAAAGTATTCTAAAGTTTTATTTCACATTTTGCTTATGTTTCAAATAATCTAACGCACCCCAGAGTTTCAAACAGACACTGGAAAGGTTCAAGTAAATACAGTATTTCAAAAAGAAAAGGAGTACTTGTGGCACCTTAGAGACTAACCAATTTATTTGAGCATAATGAAGTGAGCTGTAGCTCACGAAAGCTTATGCTCAAATAAACTGGTTAGTCTCTAAGGTACCACAAATACTCCTTTTCTTTTTGCGAATACAGACTAACACGGCTGTTACTCTGAACCTACAATATTTCAGGTGACATTTCTTGTGGCTGCTCTCAGGATCACTCTTTGAAAGGGAGGACGAACTGGGAACAAAGGGGGAAGGCAGGAGGAGAACTGAAAGAATGTGCAGGCCAGCTGCACTCAGATACCACAGGAATGAGCATGGTTTAAGAACCTGCATAGAACAGAACAGAACTGAACTGGGCCAGAAAACCAGGGTTGTTGGAGAAGGACTGTGACGACCATAGCTCAGATGTGTTCTGCACAATATGGATTGGAACCACCACTGCAAATATCTCCATTCGTTAGGGTAATATCTGTCTCCACAGGTGAGGGAAGTCCCAAATACAGGTATCCTCTAGCCCCCTGGTTTTGACTATGTGACAAGTGCTGCACAGTGGGCTTGAAGTCCACAGACTATACGAGCCAATGCAGCAGAGGCTCATGGCCCCTGAAAATGGACAGCCCCCAAGGTGATTACTGAAGATTGGACTAAGGATATTGTGAAAGTAGAATGAATTATATTGAAATTATAATTCATTAAAGAAATGCTGCTTGAAGAGTTTGTTGAAATATAGTTGTCAGGAAGAGAAACATTAAGGAGTGTGAGACAATGGGTCCTCAAACTAATTAACAGAGCTCCTACTGAGCTAGGAGACTGGTAAACATTAGTATGCAAATAAGATATGTATGTATATTTGTCAGTTTCTGCTTCCTTTTGTCTCCTATGTTAAATTGGCTTTGGCTTATCTGTATAAATAAGTTAGCTTGAGCTTTTGCAGAAGGCTCACATATATCTGGGTGCATTGGCAAAGCGCTTTGCTAATAAACAAAGTGGTCTGACAAATTCAGTGAGTCGTGAATCTGACTTTGACAATATGCAATTGCATTTTGTCTCCCACAATACTCCACCCCACGTGGAAAGCTGGTGGAAGGATTGAAGGCTAGGAGAAGTCACAGCTAATAGAGCTAACTGGAGGATGACCATTCAGGTTCATATCAACTGTCGAGGTTTTCGAATTTGTTTTCATTCCACTCTGGAACTAAAACAAAACCTTTTGAACTTTTTACAAAAATGGAATTGTATCAAAATGTTCATTTTCTCTGATGATGCAAATGTCGAAATGTCTGAGAGACAGAAGCCTGGTGGTCAGGATGTGGGAGACGCAAGGTCAAATCCCTGTTCTCCCTGATTCAAAGCAGAATTTTTCATCCTAGCTCTCTGATTCAGGCATTTGACTGGACTTCCACTTTCCAGGTGCTCTAACTACCAGGCTAAGAACATGAGTATCTCTATCTCTCCCCCCCAAAATGTTTGGGTTTTGACAAAACAACATATTTCAACAAAAATTCATGACACTGAAAATGTTTCAACCGGCTATTTCAGACTCCACCAAGAATACAAGATGACTTGTACTTCATCACTTCAGTGTCAGACTTCTACACCCTCACCCCATATATTGTAGAGCCAATGCCTACATTGACTAGAAAACCCTATCGTGAGATAGCTAAGGACACAGTTCGTGGATAGGAATGGGGTGGGAGGATTAGAATAATTTCTCAGATACATCTGAGATCATGAGTTGTGCAGTCAGCCTGGCAACATCTATAGCCAAACTAGCACACACGTGCAACTTCAGGATTGGATCCTCCAATTTTGTATTAGCTATCAATCAACCCAAGAGAGTGATGGCTTACCATTGCTACGCATGGAAGGATGATGTTCAGATACAGAAGCTACCCCATGACTTGTGGCATAACCGCCAACATATGATTTGTCTACCTGGATTAAAGTAAAATCTGAAGTGCTGGTGGCCACCCAGGAGAAGCAGGAATGGGATGCTAGTGCTGATACAGCACACTGAATTCATACGAGGGCAGCATGAGCAGCAGAAGGCCAAGAGTGGGAAGCAAGAAAGGGCATTCCACCTGGACATGCATTTGTAGGGGCACACGTGAACAAAGCACATAATTGTACCTATTCAGAACAAATTACTTTGCTACTGGAGAACCGAACGTGAAGACCAAGGGCCAGAGATGGAGCTTTGGAGATTACTTCAATAGAGCTACACCAAGTTATACTACCTGAGGATTCGGACCTTAATTACTGAGGCAACTTAACCGACAAGCATACTCCTGAGAATCTAGGGTTAAAATCAACCGTACTGCAGTGAAAGGGATGGTACGAGTGATGCGCAGCACTGTTTCCCCAGCACAGGGCTAGGTCTATCAGGCACAGCGAACTCAAAATGCTATAGCTTCCACAGATGCCCATGGCTAATCTTTAGAGAGCAAAACTACCTAACCTACTTCCCCCACACCTTTAAGCATAACCTCCTACATCTAGATAACATGAACTTTACTCTTAGCAATGTTTAAGGGACTCATTCTGTTAATCTATATTCAGCTGTGCTACAATCAACATGTGTTACAGCTCAATACAAGACTGAATGAGTAGAGCTGAACCTGGATGGGCAAACTTGGGGGTAAAGATCAGAGCTGGAAAGGGATTTTGGTTTTATCTCTAATGCAGGGGCAGTATAAATCCAGTATCTTAGAAAAAGCGTAATACAATTGTGTTTAATTTTGATTCCAAGTAAAAACTGGAAAGAAAACTACTGGTTATGTGTTATATGTGAGACAGCAAAGAGAAAGGAAAAAAGAATTTTCTCATCCCAAAAGAATATACTCATTCATTACTCTTTCATGTCACATGTGACATTTCAACAATATTTTGTGATTCCCCCTGAAAAAACAAAACCACAAAACCTTCATTGTACCCATCAGAAACACAGAATGATCATTTTATATATGTTTATTATATACCGTGTTTTTGAATAAAAGATTGTTTCTTATAGACAATATGTTGCTAACAAATCATTCAATTATTGAAACTGTGGAGCACTGTCTGCTGGAAATGCAATGACATTGCTGAAGTAACTCAGTGCGTATTTGCCTAGGGACATTCTGTAATTGGCATTTCTAACCTGATTTTTAATCCATTGTTTTAAATTACTTCAAGAGCCTGATATTCCTTATTTGTATTCAGCTGGGAAAGCACAAGGGCTTGTTTAAATATAAATAAATAAATCTCTGAGGACAACATAGCACTGGCATGTAACCAGATATTTACGATCTGCAATATGCTAGCTTGAATAAGTGATTTTGGGCAGTTCTGAGAAGATGATAATGGAGGAGGGAGAGACAAGAAAGATGAGCAGTATTTCATATTAGATCAACGCATCAGATTAATTTTATTTATGAAGGTTCTCCAGGTACACATTTTAAGGGGAGAACACCATACTGAAGTGTAACTATCAGTGAGATTTCCATGTGATCAGCTGATCAAGCCCAGAGAAGTTTACATTCTATTTTCCTACTCTGTAGTTTAGGAACTTTTGTTGTTGTTGTTGTTGTTGAGGGTAACATACCCTTCTATATCAATAGAAAGGAACGCCAGAGTAAGGATTCAACAGAAAGACTGACATGTACAGGGGGTGCCCTGACAGTATGTGTCAGGATTTACATTTCCTATAGGAATCAAATACATGATCAGTTAGATTCTGTATGTTATTGCTTTTTCTAAATTTGAAAATTAGAGTAGAAGACGACTTTGTGATACAGTAGAACTTCAGATTTCAGAGTAACAGCCGTGTTAGTCTGTATTCGCAAAAAGAAACTGAGTACTTGTGGCACCTTAGAGACTAACCAATTTATTTGAGCATGAGCTCACGAAAGCTCATGCTCAAATAAATTGGTTAGTCTCTAAGGTGCCACAAGTACTCCTTTTCTTTTTAGAACTTCAGAGTTATTTAAACCAGAGTTACGAACGGACTGGTTGACCACACACACCTCATCTGGAACTGTAAGTATGCAATCGGGGAACAGAAATGGAAAAAAAGCAAATACTGTACAGTACAGAACTGTGTTAAATGTAAACTACTAAAAAAGGGAAAATCTAAAAAAAAGATTTGTCAAGGGAAGGAAACTGTTTCTGTGCTTGTTTCATTTAAATTAAGATAGTTAAAAGCATTTTTCTTCTGCAAAGTTTCAAAGCTTTATTAAGTCAGTGTTCAGTTGTAAACATTTGAAACAACCACTATATTTTGTTCAGAGTTATGAACAACTTCCATTTACGAGGTGTTTGTAACTCTGAGGTTCTACTGTACTTTGCACCTCACTTGCAGATAAAGATTGGACAACTTCAACTACCCAATAAGCATCATTCTGCCTCCACCTGATGAAATGACACAAAAATATCCCTGACAGTTCTCCAACACCAGTTTTCCCAGGTTAGATATGGAACAGAAATGAATGGGATTGGGAGGAATCCATTACTTCCTCAAGAAAAGTTATGAAACAGTGTCTGGTACAGAAAACCATCTGTTCCACAACTACCCAGCAGCAACTTTCACTTCCCATATGTTGAAGGTATTTCCATCAGTACCTACTTAATCGTGGGACCCTGTCATATCATTGCTCTTTGTTGTCCATCTACCCACATTGTAAGCTCCAGACGGGGACCAACAAAACCATGCCATTTTCTGCCCATGTCATGTATAGATATCTATTTAGTTGGTCTCCCCATCGTGAATGAGATTCCTCAATGTCATATACAACACCACACTTTAATTTCATCATTGCAGCTCTTAACAAGCAGCAAGTGAGGATAACGCAAGGTATTTTTCCATCTTTTATCAACATTACTTATAGCAGCGCAGAGATGAATTTCAAGTTTGAGATGCATAACAACATAACAAAACATAACAACACTTTTCTTTGTAAATTGATGACTCTGTTGCACATTGTTCCCATTAAACAACTAAATGATATTTTATTGCACTTCACCAGAAGATACAAACATAGCCTACCATGCAATAGGTATATAAAAGAACAGACAGCAAGCGTTTAAAGAGGAAGCACAGGGTTTCAACCATCATGTGTGAAAAACACATTATTTCAGAAACAGGCCTGTGTACTGTTACTCCCCTTTAAAAGGGCTTGATTTCCTCCTGAACCATTTCCTATAAGCTGAAACTTTTTCAGCATAAAAACTGAATGCAGCAGTTATGGTCTTAAGTGATTTGGAACCTTTGGTTTACATATCGCATGATACTGAACTGCAAATACTCTAAGAAAATAATCTGCCCTTGAAGATTAGAGCAAGAACTTTTTTTTAGCATGCATTTTCTTTAATAGACTATAGATTGCTGTCTTGACTGTCTTTCATATATGTTAATCAAGATAGATGTGGAAGATGTTACAAGAAAAGAGCAGTAAACATCAAAGAAAGTAGCCTAGATAAATCTTCAGCATAAATAAGCCACAGTTGGTAGGGAACCAGCGTAATCAGCTAGCGACTTGTGTAAAATTAGGTCATGCCCTTTCTCTTCTGTCATGAAAATAACTACAGTGAAATACCTTTAATGTATTTAAAATCCCAGTGGATGTATTGACAGTACCTTTGTCTGGACCATGCCTGGTCTCTGGTCCCTCAAGTGCTCCAGGGTAGCAGCAATATCAATCTCTTTAGCACCTGTAACAAACCACAAACTGGGATGAGTTCAGAGCAAAAGATAATACATGCTGAATCTGTCAATCTCCTGCTATCGGGTTCCCTTTAGGCGAACAGTCCAATTGAAAATTATTACATCCATCCCTCAGCAGACTAGGCAGACAGCTGCAATTTTTGTGTTCATAAAGGAAAAAAAAAATAAGAGGAAAAGGCAGTTTTGATTAGCATTAATTCAAGAAAACCCGGAGAAAAACAAATTCTTAAGAGATGCCCAGACAGATACTTCCCAACAGCAGAACATATTTATTAGAAACTACAGGCCCATCCTGGCAATGCTTATTGCTGTAAGTTGCCCCATTGCCGGCGCAGGGGATATGCATGGTTTAAGCTCTAAGCATTTACCATTATCAGTTCTATCACATTTTAAAAAGGTCTCAAAGCCAACTGCAGTCAGGTTTATGCTAATATAAACAGCACGAACATCCTCTTTAAGAGAGACACTCGCACAGTTCCCCTCAATAGCACCCTTTCAGGAAAATTCACACTCAAAACACTCAAGAAAGGCAATTTAAAACAAACAGTTTAATTTTGTTTTAATGTGGGGAAAATACCAAGAAAATCTTTAAAAACAAATCACCAAAGCTAAGAAAATATATCACTTTGTAACGTCTTCCTGAAAATGAGCATTTCCGTATCTGTATCAGAAATAGACCTTTATTTATACAATGGGCATAGCAAGGACAGCTCAAAGGTTGCCACCTGGGATCTCTACATATTACATGGGACTTTACATGAGATATTTGATGATAAAGTAGGAAGATATTTAAGACAAAAATAAAGATCTCCTCAAAAACCCAAAAGAAAAGAAAGACACTTCACAAAAGTGTAATAAATAAAATAAAATAATAAAATAATAAAATCACATCTCAACCACAGCTGATGCAGCTAGAATTTCCATGGAAAGCATCAATTTAGGTGAGGATTGCACCACAGAAAACGACAAACAACTGTTGCCCTTGTCTGCAGAACAGGAGCACCTTTTTAACAATCTGAGTATTTAATTTTAATGGGAACAGTGTAACTTAATCTACACCCACACAGTGAAGGAGGGATTTTCAAAGTTTCACCTTTAGCTACAGTGGGGGAAGAGTTAGGCTGATGCTGTACTTTTTTCAAAATCCCACCTATAATTTTTATAAAGGATGGCAGCCTCCATGCCTAGGCATTAAGATTAAAATGTCAAGGTAACCCAAGGGGGGGAAAAGGTTTGCGCAGGAACCCAATGATACTGTTCAATGTTCAGGCAGACTTCCATACCCCCTTTTATGAAAATGTCAATGTCAGGCAAAAGTTGATTTTACAATACACATTTTTCAAACCTCTTGAGAATCAACATTCAAAAAAAACTTAAAAGTGCATTAAATAAGCCACTGAGCTCCTTCCTTTCTATTGTACAGATTATGGTGCTGAACAGGGTGCTAATACACGATCATCAACAGGACTACAGCCCTGCTAGTGTGCACGATGTCTGGTCATAAGGTCCTGATTCAGCAAAGCAGTTAAGCACCTGAGTAGTACCACTGGACTAGCGATTTTAAAGTTAAGCTCGTGTTTAAGTGTTTTGCTGAATCTGAGCATAAGTGCTTGGAAGATCTGACTTCGTTTGGCGTTCAGCATATCAATCATTACGAATCATAGACTATGTTAGCTGATGGAAGAGGGAAGATAATGAAGGTAGATCAGACAGGGTACCCACTTGCATTCCCCAATACATTACTACCTGCTCAAGCTACCCTTACAGGCATAGGAGAAAAGAGAAAATGTTTTGCAGCTCTTGAAAAAAAATAAAAATAAAAAACCAAAACCCCACCATGACTGGGAAATGCTCAGAGACTATGGTAATGGGGCCTACATAAATGCCCCAAGAGACTAATCAACTGAACATAGTGCTGCAAAATTGGGCTGCTGCTTTGAAAGAAAATGCGTGGAACAAGAAAATTCGGAGCAGAAGATGAGATCTATGGCAAGAGGTAACCCTGGTAGTTTCTCTCTACATGAGCAAACCTCCTCCCTCCCAAACACTATCACACCTTTCACATCTATTCCCTCATTGTACCAAACCCAAAATAAACATATCTCACTATTCCTCTAATGAAACGCAGTGTGATAAGGGCTTTTTCTATTCTAAATATGCCAGATTGGTAGCATATTACATAAGCTCCACTATATTGTGTGGTTTCAGAGTACCAGCCATGTTAGTCTGTATTCACAAAAAGAAAAGGAGGACTTGTGACACCTTAGAGACTAACGAATTTATCTGAGCATAAGCTTTCGTGAGCTACAGCTCACTTCATATTGTGTGTTGGTCTATGGAATAGCTTAAGTCACAATTCTAGACTAAGGAGGAGATTTTCAAAGGCATAAACACCCAACTCACATTCAGAATCAAGGGGAGTTGGATGTCTAACTTCCTTGTGTCTATTTGACTATGTCTTCCTAATTGCTTTAGTGGCACACATGGCATAAATTCATGGTCTTCATCACTTTGAGGTTTTCCATTTCCACCTGGAAGTGCAGAACAGTGACATAATAGACCGCATTTTTCATCCTGGAGCACACAAAAGCACTTTATATACAGCATCACTGCTATGCAGACATCCCTGGGAAAGGAGGCATTGTAGTTGGAGAAAGGGAAATCTTATCTAGGGACACTAGGTCAAAATCCATACACAGTGTGCTGCCATGGAAACCTTCACATCCACACAGAGCTGAAAAGACTGCTCATTTTTATAGTTCTCATCTGAACGGCTCACACACAAGGTACAGGTAACTCAATTTATCTATAGTGGAAAAAGGAAGAGCTGAGTCAGCCCTATCAGGACTTGAACCTATGACTCCAAGGACACCTAAATATTGCAAATGTTTTGCTTAGGCCATTAACCCATCCCCTCTACCAACAGATAAAAATACCAGTATGCTGTCTGTGGAAACAATGTATATTGTATAGGAAAGGGTAAAAAGTACTGGCTCAAATCCAGCCACAGATAACTGGAAAGGAGAAAGCAGAATATGTCAATAAGGTAAGGTTTTGTGCCTGCTTGTCTAAAACACATATCCCTCTGTCATATAATGCCATTGGCTTCAGGAAATAAAGTTAAAAGGGCAATGTCTAAACTGGATAAAGAATTGACTTTTCTCCTATGATTACATTTTATCTCATAACCACGGTCTTCCATGAAATAAATATGGTCCCTGCTTGCCATAGGGTGCCTTTTAATAAGAGATTTCTGTGTTTGTTTTAAATGTATCTAAGAGCAAAATTTACTGTGAGATTGAGTAGCTGCTGTCGTAGTAGCAGCAGTAATCTGAGAGGTGAATTTGTAAGCATTTTTACAGAATACACCTTAGCTTCTGTCATCCCTATTTACACTGAGCAGTACCTGACTCTCACTGAACTCAGCAGGACCACACATCATACACCAATACTCAATAGCAGTAAAGTGGGCAGAATCCGGCATTTGGTAATTTTTAAAAGGTCAAAGCATTTACAGTGAGCGGTTAAACAACCCACATCAAAAAATGTTAGCAGCCTAAACAGAGAGAAAACATGAAAAGACGCAAGTTGAATTATATTTTGCCCCAAGGAGAGAAACAGTTTCTGAAGTTTTGGGTCAACCCTCCTCCTCCACCTCCTGCTCCTCCCCTGGGCAGCAATGTAGGAATTGGCACTAAGGAGCTGGCGCTCCTGATTAGCAGCCTCCAAAGGGTTAAATGTTTGGCCTGCAGAAAGTCACATCAGTAGACTATCCAGTAATACAATAAATAACAGACATGAGTTAATCAAGATCCACTGCAATAGGCTGTCTGAGGGTCGCACTGGCAACTCCCAGTATCTAAACAAACAGGATATTAATATTACTCATACGACTAATGCCCAGAGGCCCCAGTCAGTACTGGGGTCCCAGTGTGTCAGGCACTATACAAGCTCCTAAAATGCAAGCCCTGATAACAGCAGCATTTCTTTAGAGGGAAGTTTGTAAACAACTAAAACATGACTTTATTTATTACACAATATCCTCACACGTGCTTACACTGAAGGCAAGGGCAAAAGCCCTATAATGGGTTCAGGATCTTCACTGAGCTAACCATCTGTGTTACACTAAGGAGGACATTCATGCTGGGAACCACTTTCAGATATATCAGCAAATGCTCTAGAAAAAGACAAAAATTGGGTAAACTATACGTGAATTTATTCACAAAGAACATTAAAGGGTGGGTTGGGGTATTAGTTAAGGACTCATGAAAGCTGGGTTCAACTCCTGGCTCAGAGATTTCCTGTGTGACCTTGGGTAAATCATTTACTCTACCCTGTGGCCTCACTTCATCATCTGTAAAAAGGAATACTACTTCTCTCTCACACAGGGGTATAGTGAGGATAAAATCCAGAGCTGCTTTTAGGGGTGGACAATCAAAGTGATGGACCTGGATGCCAACTTTCAGTGGGCACCATGCCAGGGGTGGGGTATGGAAACATCTTCCACCTTGGCTGGCAAAATACCTAGGGTTGTTTCTGATAAAATCCATTCATGGTTGAGAGGTGCTCAGTTAGTACAATGATGAGGGCAAGATAATCTATATTACTGTTTAAATAGTTGTGACATAGGGGTGTGAGGTTACAAACATGGGATTATTGGGACTTCCATTGTATCCTTAAGGAGGAGGAGATGAGCTGTGTGAAAATAAGCTCTCATCCAAATAGAAAAAAATGGAATACTAAAGGAAATATGGAAAATGACCTGCCATATGCACTTCTTTTTGTGCCACATAGGTGTTCAATTTCATCCCTGTGAGCTATTCCCTCTCTAATGTATCTTTTTATATTTACTAAATAATAAAGTTTTTGTATTAGTTCTTGAAGGGCAAAGGGTCTTGTTAGGTCAGATTAAAACCTGTTTTATTAAGATCTCCAAGGAAACAGTCCCGAAGAGCCCCTAGGTCAGTTCTTTTCAATGATATTGATAGAAGCCGAAAGAGGTCCAATTAATACTTGTAAGACGCTGCTGATTGGCAGCCTTTTAGCTTCAGTCATGTACTTTGCTGTATTTGCAGTCTGTCAGGCATGCCATGAAAGAATCATTTAGGAGTAGCGTGTTTTAATCTTATGAAATAGTGAAAAATAGTATACGCGAAAAAACTCTTAAGGACAGAGGTATGACACCAATGAAAGTCAGATGTCTGATCACAGTGTGTGTATATATACTGGGAGAATATTGCCAGGTCACTGATCATTAGTGTCGATGGCACCCCAGCCATAACTCCAACTCCATCTATGATTCTCATTGGACAAAGGCTAAAAGACACCATTGCCAGCCATAAAAGACTCTGCAGGGAGGAAGTGAGATCTCTTCTTTCTTCCTTATCTTGTTTTGTCTCAAATGCAAGTGAAATAAAATACACTTGTAAACAATGTTTGGAGTACAAACATTTTTTTAAACTGAAGGTGATGGATAGAAACTGTAAATATTTAAGCAATTCTCATTTGCTGTAACTGCTAGAGGTGTGTTACTGGCTGCGAGGGTCACTTAATGTCATGACATAAAAAACAGAGAGAAGCCTCAGCAAAGAGTTAGTGAAGCTGCAACACTTTTGAGGAGGAACTCCCTGACCCCTACAACCATTTTTAAGGTTAATGCAGGAGATCATAGATACAAACTGGAGTTTTCAGTGAAAGACAGTTATTCCACTCTTTTGCAGAAAGTGGATTCCAGTGTGTGTATTTGGGGATGGGAATAAGAATAAATAGGTTAAATCTAAAGGCTTGTCTCCACTTTTTGTGGATCGATGCTGCAGCGATTGATTCACCGGGGATTGATTTAGCGGGTCTAGCGAAGACCCACGAAATCGACCACTGATCGCTCTCCCATCCACTCTGGTACTCCACAGGAACGAGAAGAGTAAGGGGAGTCAATGGGAGAGTGTCTCCTAACGACATAGTCTAGTGCGGTCCCCGTTAAGTAGATCTAAGCTCTGTCAACTTGAGTTACGCTACTAATGTAACTCAAATTGAGTAGTTTAGATCGACTTTCCTCCATAGTGTAGACCTGCCCTAAGGCTCATAGTCACTTTTTCAACCCAGACAGAAATACATTTTACTCTAACCCTATTAGAAACTTTCCACCCCAGTCAATATATACACAAGATTTTTTTTAAAAAAATCCACTATCAATCTCTGTTTTTCACAATTAACAGGAAAAGTATGCATGTACACAGTGAAAAGAACATTAAATCACAATAATGAAAAAAGAGAAAATATTTCAAAATTTTAATAAGACATATTACTATGCCATATAATAATACTATATACACACAACTTTTATTAATATTAGATAATATTGTATATTGAATTTATCATGCATTCTGAAGGAAAATTATTGAAGTTATCAAGTTTCAGAATAACAGCTGTGTTAGTCCATATCAGCAAAAAGAACAGGAGTTCTTGTGTCACCTTACAGACTAACACATTTATTTGAGCACAGCCCACGAAAGCTTATGCTCAAGTAAATTTGTTAGTCTCTAAGGTGCCACAAGTACTCCTGTTCTTTTTGAAGTTATCAAGTACAGGTCAGCTTGTACATCCCATGTATAATTGTCTGGGGTAGATGGAATCTACAACCAGCCAGCGCAACCTAAATTACTACATTTTCAACAGTCTTGTAGGGCTTGAGATTCTGTACTGGCATGTCAATTTTAAGCCAATATCCTTTGTCACTGCAGAAGAATAAGTAGCTGCAGAGATAAAATTTGTGTAAATTTTTCGTTGACTAATAGAGCAAACTCTGCCCTACACGGTCTATTGACAGCACGAAAATGCAGAAACCAATCATCCCGAATTGGACTAAAGGGGTGCTGATTTCTACTAAGCTGTCATAAATATAAGGGGAAGGGTAACGACCTTTCTGTATACAGTGCTATAAAATTCCTCCTGGCCAGAGGCAACATCCTGTTACCTGTAAAGGGTTAAGAAGCTCAGCTAACCTGGCTGGCACCTGACCCAAAGGACCAATAAAGGGACAAGATACTTTCAAATCTTGGGGGCTGGTGAGGCTTTTGTTGTGCTCTTTGTTTATGTGGTGGTTCTCTCTTGGACTGAGAGAGGTCAGACAGAAATCCATCTTCTCCAACCTATCCTAATCCAAGTCTCCAATATTGCAAACAGTATAGGTAAACCAGGCAAGGCGGATTAGTTTATCTTTTGTTTTATGTGAATTTTCCCTGTGTTAAGAGGGAGGTTTATTCCTGTTTTCTGTAACTTTAAGGTTTTGCCCAGAGGGGGATCCTCTGTGTTTTGAATCTGAATACCCTGTAAAATATTTTCCATCCTGATTTTACAGAGATGATTTTTACCTTTTTTTTTTTTTTTTTTTAAATAAAATCCTTCTTTTAAGAACCTGACTGATTTTTCCATTGTTCCAAGATCCAGGGGTTTGGATCTTTGATGATTTTGTAACAAATTGGTTAGGATATTATTCTCAAGCCTCCCCAGGAAAGAGGGTGTAGGGTTTGGGGGAATATTTTGGGGGAAGTAGTCTCCAAGTGGTCTCTTTCCCTGTTCTTTGTTTAAAACGCTTGGTGGTGGCAGCATACTGTTCAAGGCCAAAACACAGTTTGTACCTTGGAGAAGTTTTTAATGTAAGCTGGTAAGAATAAGCTTTCATGCGGGTCCCCACATCTGTACCCTAGAGTTCAGAGTGGGGAAGGAACCCTGACATAAGCCAAGGGAATTCTACTCTTAGCAGGACTGGATTTATTTTAACATTTAGATTCCCACTCAGTGGAAGTTGATGGTCCTCTGCTTTTTACAAGATTCCATCCTAGCTATTGTACTTGAAAAGAGGATGCAGGTAATAGAGGATTACTTTTAAAACCCATAATGACACCTGTATGATTAATGTTATGGTCACACTAACAGGCACTGCTACATATAACCCTTTCAAACTAACATATGAGCATCAACTATGACCACTGTAGCATTCCATACACACATGCCCATATACATGCAATACAAAGGGATACTGGCTTTGGCAACTCTAAGTCAAATTTATACAGGGGATTCTATGACCCCCACCTTAGCTCTTCCACAATGTCACAATTCCGGACAATCCACCGTTTCCAGCACCTGTGCCAGAAGCTGTAGGCTAGTCACCTGGAAGACAATTGTTGAATCAAGTGCAGTTTTGAAAATGCCACTCAGTGCTGTGTTTAATGGTTTGCTCCAAAGAAATCTGCTCCTTCTTGAATCCCCATATGGGAGTGTGCACATGTATGTTACATAGACTGGTGTTGAGATCCAGCTGGCCCATATGGGTCTTTCAAATTGCAAGATCTATATTTATTTTACTCTAGTTTTCTATTGCGAGTACATTAGCTAGCGGTAGAGCATTCATTAGATACTACACAGAATGAACTGAGGAAAATATGCAACAATTCTGGACAAGTCTTTAATGAAAGGTAGCCTTCTATAAGAGTCACAATGGGATTGGTTTAAGATTGCGCAGAAATTATACTTTAGTGTCATAACCTACATTGCAACTTTAAGGGACGGAGACTTCCATCTGGTCAATTAAACACTTCTCTTGAAATCCATCTATGGATTGACTGCATAAGATTAACTGTAAAAATGTAGTTCTTCACTCTGTATTTACCTCGTTTTCTAAATGTTTGCCCAGCTGCTTATTGAACTGATAGCACACCATTGTATGGCTGGCTTTTTCAGTTTGTTTCATATTCTAACCTATCCTTTGTGTGAAGAAATGCCGTCCAAATTCCTTATGTGCTTGTCTCCTCCTCAGCTCCAGTCAATGACCTCTTGTTTTCAAATTAGTTACTATCTCAAGCTGCTTACTGACATCAATACATTCCTTTCATGATCTTCCAAAGCTCTATGGGGACCCCCTTAGTTTTTCTTTTCCCAAGATATAGTCCATGTCTGATCAATCTTTCTTCACGATTCATGTGCCTCACATCCTTAATAAATAGGATTGCTCTCTACCATACTTTCAGTCCCAATACCGTCCTACAGAGCAACCTCTGTGAACATATACTCCAAAGTATTTAAAAAGAAAAAAAAATCACATCAATAACTTGTTTGCCTTTTGTTTATAACCTCTATGCATCATAAGGGAAACTATCAGCACGATCAGTCCTCAGAATATGCTATGGGAAATATAAACCAGCATCACTTTCCCAGTGAGCTCTCACTCATTTTTCAGTAGAAGCTTGCTGGAATGATCAAGTTTTTCATAGGTTTTTGTTTTAATTTGTTATTAATGGATTACTTTACAGCACCAATCAGCCATTCCAAAAATGTATACATGTAATGCTACTCATTGAAATGTGTTATTTAAAAGCAGAAATTTATACAATTAAAATGTGCTTTTAAGTTGTTTGCTCTAAGTAGCACAAGTTCGCCTTTCTTGGAAGGCTCTACCATTAAAAAAATTGACCTAGACATCCACTATGCACTTTTGCCTGTGGCTTGGGGCAAAGCTCCCTTTGTGGTCAATTATGTGGTAGGAAAGCATGCAACAAGCAATATTGCTTAATTGTGTTCCTTGGGTAATTCGGTGCCAGTTACATTAGATAAAACGAACTCACTTGCAGAACTGCCCTGGTTAATATACAGCTGTAGCTCACGAAAGCTCATGCTCAAATAAATTGGTTAGTCTCTAAGGTGCCACAAGTACTCCTTTTCTTTTTGCGAATACAGACTAACATGGCTGTTACTCTGAAACCTGTCAATATGTATACATGGATGCAAAGAACTGTCTTCATAAAAAGACTGAAGAAGAGATGAAGAAGAAACCTGAAGAATTCTGTGCAAGTTTGAAAGCTTCTCTCTCTCATCAGCAGAAGTCAGTTCAATAAAAGCTATTAACTCAGCCACCTTGCCTCTTCATAAAAAGCACCAGTAACATTTCAGACATTATGCAATCACCATTATTGCTAATACTTGGGGCCAGGTTGTGGAGAATACAAAAGTGCAGATACCAAAACCTAGAACTTTGCTTTACTGACCTTAATTTTTTCCTAAGATAATTATCCAGATCTAACTAACTGGATACAGAATTCAAGGCTTCGCTATACAATGGATTCAAATCTAGAAGACAAAATAAACAAACAAATCCCAGCTACCCATTTTAAAACTCAGAATTTTTCTGCCCTAAATTTTCCACAGGAATTTCATCACTTTCTAGACCCACTTCACAGCCTCTGAAATATCAAACAAATAATAAGATAACAATCTTCTCTCTAAACCATATTTAGTCTGTCAACTATGGTAATAAAACATTCTGTAAATTCTGTGTTTACAGTGGAAACTGGCTCCTAGAACTAAATCTTCTCTCATTTACCCCAGTATAAATCCAGACTAACTGCACAGAAGTCCAGGAAGTTGATCCAAATTTACATCATTGTAACTGGAAAACAGAATTTGACTTAATCTTTATACAGAGACATAAAAATTAACAGATTAAATCCAATTTAAAATACTAATGTGTACAAGTATTATCTTTTACACAAGCTTCTTTTTAGTGGCGGTGACCTGTCTATTTTATTATGCTCATTAGATCTGTGTTAAGAATAAGCAAAAGGCCCTAGTGAAAAGGGATCTGTTTAGCTAAATACTTTGGCATATTGCTATTGGTAATGATGAGTCACAAGAGGAACTAAGGAATCCTTTTAGCTTTCACATTTTGAAGAGGTTTCACCGAGTTTGGCTATGCTACATCCAATCTTTATGCTGTATTCTCAGGTTCTGAAATTTATAATGTATTTCAATAGAATTTGATAACTCATATTTTCCCTCCTCTAAATTCCAATCGCTTCAATTAGTATCCAAAATTCAAATAATTATTTGCACTATGAAGACCTCTCAGAAGAGGAAAACAAAACTGGAAATCTCATATAATTTTCCTTCAGATTCGTTCCTTCCTTCATCATGCCAGAGAACACTCCAGTAATAGTCTCTTGTAGTATTTCAGTACTTGTGCTCACCACCAGAATGAAGAAGGGCAGAAAAGAAAGATGAGGAAGGGAAGAATGCTGAAGTTCTTCTGTGTTTCAAAAAAGAAAAAGCCCAAGCAGTTCAGGTTTGGTGTGGTTTTGGGGGGAAGTTCAGATGGATTATTTTATCTAAGACAGCTTACCCAGCTCTGTGGAAAAAAAGCCAAACAAAATCTTGCTGAATGTATTAATGTGAACATATGAATGAAGAATGTTAAAATTCATAACAGGAAATTGCCGCTGAAATGCACTGTAGCAAGCATTCTCTAATCATCAAAAGACCATGAACTGTCATTTTCTTCCCCCATTCAACCACCGAAAGTGCACACTGATTTCAAAGGAAACCTTTAAACTTTTCACTCAGGAACAAAGCTTGGACTAAAATGTGCATCTGGGAACTGAAAACGTGGTATTACCCGGGCACTTTTCTGTAACACCCTTAAAATTCCATTGTTCATTGAAATGGAAGATCATCATTTAGAGGTGTCCAGTCCTAGTGCCTTCAGTAAGGCTAGACTTGAGGCACCACTCAAGTCAATGGGAATGTTGCTATTGATTTCAATAGTAGCAGGATGAGACCCCTGTTAGGACACTGCTCTGCATAAGGAATAATATAACCAATAACTGTAGCAAAAGTACCAGGATGGCAAAGCATAGCACTGAAGCTAGTGGAACTGTTAAATATAAGAATAAACTTAACTGTAAAACTTTTCACTGACCCCATGCTAGAGGAATAATTTGGACATTTAGATACAACTGATTTGTGACTGCAGAGCATAAAACCAAAGTTGAACAGACTGCTTGTGTTGAAAATTTGGTACAGAATGGATATCAGTGTCATTTGTCTTAACTATTCCAATTTTATACAATTAGATTATTTAACATGGCATCTTACACTAATGGATCTTACAATGCACAGATAAGCCACAATGTTTATAATAAAGAGTATACCATAATTCATTACAGACAGACAGCCCAACAGGAAATCCTTCATGATGATATGCAAAGCCAAAGGGGCTCCAAAAATGCATGCTGAAGTTGTTTGAATAACAATGGCAACCGGGGGACTGGAATGTGTTTACTCAGCATAGTGCTTCCCCCAGCATCATGAGATCTTTTCACATGCCCTGCTCACTACTCAAACACAAAATGCAGGAGGAAATCCTTAACATTTATGACGAAAGTATTCTGGCAGAACCATTTCTGTGATCACAGTGTTAACTTCAATGTTCCCATACAACCACAACTGAAGTGCACTAGAATAGTGTGGGAGTTTTTTGGGGTGTGTGTGGGTTTTGAGGTTGGCTTGGCAAATGTTGTATCACTGTTTGTGAAGTTGTATCACCTACCATGTAATAGGAAATCCTTACTAATTGATTTCTGGTGCCATAAATTTGAATAATTTAAATAACTGATTGTTTGCTTTAAGTGTATAAAACAGTATAGTTTAGTGCAACTCTGACCAGCTGTAGTAGCAGTAGATCTGAATTTATAACATATTTTAACAGCTGTATCAGCACTAATTTACTATGTGATTAGGAGTGAAAATTTTAAACGACAAAAGCATTTACAGTTAAATGCCAAAAAGAAATCATTTCAAATGTAGAAAAGTAAATCATTACATGAAAAAGAAACACCCTTTTCTAAATCTGCCCTATTAAAAATCCCACTAAAGAGCCAAAGCATTTTATTGATTGTTTTCTACTTTCCCACTGCTGAAACTAAATAGTCCTCTATTTACATTGATTTAAAAATGTATTATTGTCTACTTTCTAATAAACCAGACAGTGGAACAAGAACTCAAATTATTCTAAGTTTATTCTTAAAAGTCTTTTTTTTTTTTTTTTTGGGGGGGGGGGGGGGGGAGACTGAATCCTTAATCCTTAAAAGCCTTTTTGAAAGAAATGTTAGTAGATGCTGGCCTTGCAGCTGGGCCCAGATTGAAAGTGCACTTACATTTTTCTGTTTAGAAGGACTGAAGGACTCTAAACTTAGTGCTAGCACTCCACATAAAAGCTTTGGAAATGGCATTCTTTGGTACTCGTGCAATTCATTCTTTAAGAAAAGGAAATGGAAAGAAAGATTTCATGTCCAGGGCTTCAGGCCTTTGATCATTTGATGAACATTGGATCCTCAACCTGGGCCTCAAACTTCTCAGGCCAGACAAAGAAGGCCTAGGCCTCACAGACTGGGCCTAGATTCCTGTCAGAACAAAACCTTTGGCTGCCTCACAGTGTGACAGCCTGGGAAAGGCCCACCTCAGCAGGGTTGAGATGCCCGCTTTGCCCTTTGATCTTTCATTTAAACTACAGCCAAAGCACCAGGTCAGAGGATTTCAAATTGCACACCCCCATTGGCAGAGGGGAGCAGGTCAAGAACAAAATGGGGGTGACCAATCTAAAAAGCCCTGTGACTCCTTTCTTTGGCCAGTTTCACATGACTTGTCTTGTATTGTGCAACACTAAGCCCACACTTAAAATGGAATTTGACATTACATGGTACAATGGAGTCAATAAATGGCATTCTTTAGTGCTCTTACAACAAAGTCAACCCTTCCTTAAGTGGTTGAAAGCCTGAAGCTAGAAAATATTTCTCATTTATTTCTCTATGTGAGCAAATTTCATATATTTTAAATCTAGTTTTCATCACATCCTCTCTTGGCTGATGGCTGAAATGAGTATAACTAATATTTAATAGAGGTGTACATCAGTTTTATCATGTATCGCAGCCATTAATTGGAGAGATGAAGTTGCCACTTGAAATATAAATGTACCAAATAGCTGAAATTCCTACATATTCTTTCACAAAACACAAATACACTTTCCAATGAGACTGGAAAAAATCATCTCATTTTGCTGGAGAATTTTCAGTCTGGGACTTGGCATAAGGCAGGCACACAACTTCTTTTCACATCAATAGCAAGTTCCACATGATGCTCAAGGGCACAAAACATAGCCTTTTGTGTGTGTGTTTGATGAGACATGTTAACAGTCAGAAACAGGGGAGAAGAAATGTCAAACTCCTGTATCTGAAGGAATGGAATGTCATTATTTCTGGGACATGACAATTTCAGAAGCAAGAGAAAGATTGCAAAACATGGATTTTATTTTTAAACTATGTATAGGAAGCTGACTAAGATTAAACAGTTCATTGAATTAACTAATGTTGATACAGTGATTAGAAGACAAAATGCTAAATATAATTTCTACATGTACATGTCAGCTAATCTGCATTACCATTTTCTTGTGAAGTGAAAACTCACATACACACAGGGCAAGATTGTGACTGACCATAGCACTAGCTTCAAAAAAGGGATGCAGAAAGACAGTGATGAGAAGGCAGAAGACTGCTATTTATTTATTTCTGAAAGTGCGAGGTGCTGTACAAACACAAAGGAAGACATATTCCCTACCCCTAAAAACCTTACACTGTAAGACTATAAAACAGACAGACAGAAATGAAGTGGAAGTAAAGTGTTGATTGACCAAGTCCTTATAAAATAGGGTAGGGCTTTAAAACTGTGCAGCATTGGCTTGTCTCTGCTCCCACTGAGGTAAATGGCTTATGCTGAGCACTTTTGAAACTCCCAACTATTACACTTTTAACACAGTGGGTTATTTACTTTATTTTATTGTCTATTTATCAGACAGTGACTATCTTCATGTACCCCAGCATTTCCCATAATCAAATAAGTTATTGGGGGAATAAAAAGAAAGTACTTCATCCTTCCTGAGGGGAATCCACAGACTTTTTTTTTAAATATATAACAATGTTGATTACTTATGATTTTCAGCTGTGCAGCTAAAACCCTTTATAGAAAGGTGCATTTCACAGATGGGCAAAATGGCGGCACAGAGAAGTTAAGTGACCTGTCCAAGGTCTGGCAAACAGACAATGGCAGAGCCGAGAACAGAATGCCGGTCAGCCAACTCCCGTTCCATTCCATTGCCACATCAACTGAAATACCGTCTCAAAATTGTGTTTAAACTACTGCTGCATAGGTGAGACGTGCCTGTACAACCCACTGAAAGGAATCAATTTACTGATTAGACAACACTAAATATTTATCATATAGTTCAAAGCTTTTTTTTTTTAGCTGTAATACATATTTAAAATAATAAAATTAAAGCTACAAATCCTGCCTCTTCCAACAGCATACATGTCTAGGCTCCATTCATGACCAGCTTTTTTTTTTTTTTTTAAATCACTACAAGCACTGAAAATAAACTTAAGATCATTCAGTAAAGGGTACAATTTGCCTCTAATTTATTCTTGGGCCTTCTGTGAATATTTCTCTGTGTGTTACTATGGTAACCACCACATCTTTCAGCACTGAGAAAGCCACAAGCTTTTTGATTCTCACCTTTGGCCATTTTATTGAGAACCATGTCAATTAGAATGTAGGTTCCACTTCTTCCTGCACCATCACTGCCAACAGAAAGGGAGAAAGAAAAAACCATCAATGAACATCTAGACTCGAGAAAGAGAAAGGTAGCTATCATTATTTTTATACTGTGTCATACAAGGGGAAGAGAGGATAAATGGGGAGGGAAACAAGAGTAAGAGGAGAGGGAGAGAAAGCTTGCAATGGCTTTAATTAACACAAGCTGTTCATGTAGCATTAACTATTGTTCTACATGGATAGCAGGATTTTGTTTTATAGAGCAAAAGATGTGTTTATTTAAAAAAATAATTAAGCAACAGTGAAAGGGTCAGTAATCCTAGAACAGGCAGTCATTTCTATGCACAAAGTGTTCACATAACAAGCGTATGGAATCTTGTATCCAAGATCAAGAATCATACAACAGAACAGTCACACGAGAGCTGGGGAAGAGAACAGCATCAACAATCCTACAGAAATGACTGCTAACTCTATTTGTACTTGAGCAGCTAGGTTAGTTTGCATATGGACAGAGTGGTGCATTTCCCTTTCAGTTACTTTCCACTCTCCTTGACTCCGATCCAAGAACTTAGAATATTTTATTACTTAAGGATCAAATTCTTTCTTCACCAAGAAATAGGATACTAGACATTTGGACTTGAAAAATATCTCTCTATTGATTTCTTCTCTCACCCGCCTTGTTTAATTCTGCCTCAGTTGCGATAAGTGGGGAGAATATTATCATGTGATTTCTAAAAAAATATCTTTAACCTTAGGATATTTCCAATCCTCCCTTGGAGATGCCTGATCAAGCCTTGTGAGGAAGCAAAGCTCCCTAATCTGAATGCAGCTTGTGTTCCTGTCAGGGAGCAGCTTGTAATTGGCAGCGTGATGTTCTTTTATGGTTGCTCCTAGCAAACATAATTAAGACTTTAAGTAATAGACTTTTTTCACTTCCCGCCCCAATATTTCTAAAAATGGGCATATGTGACCAATTGATTAGTCATTTTTTTATCAACTAAGTTATTTCTAGTGATAGGTCACTTTGTCTACAGTATTACTAAGGAGGAAAAATGCAACACTGTAATGCACTTATAAGTTCCATTTACACATAGGCTATGAAACTACATCTTTGATAAGCCTCCACTGATGGGACAAGTTTGATCTGTATCATTTACTAGAACAATTTTTGCAGAGAGGTGGCCAGTGCTACTAAGCTCTCTCTCTCTCTTTACCGCATGCCCGATTCCCGACTGTGAAGGAAACAAAGAAACAGAGTCTTATTAATTCATCCAAATAGTGAGTGACAATGTAGTGGCCAGACCTAATAAAACATGAACTGCTAGGCTGAATGTTAGAGACATTTTCATCGATTAGATTCATAGAAGGCCGGCAAAAAATTTAAAGGACAGATCTTTCTACATTATATTCCTTCCTTCTTGGACCTCCTTAGTGAGACACAGGCTCCACTCCATACTGTGCACCACACAATGTGTTATATGATCCTGTCCCTCCATAATGATCTCAGCAGGCTTGTGACACATGCAAAATATGCTGCCCTTCTCCCCCACTAACATGGAGGAGCACACAGTAAGCTATGTGGTGTTTCCTTCCAATGTTATGATCTTTCCTCTGATCTTCCTGTCCACAAAAGAAAGGAAGTGGCTAAAGAATGAGAGCATGGCATTCACTATATAACATTGTCCCTACAGCTACAAAACCTAATATTTACATTATTACTTTAAGTTTTGTAGTGAGCCTTCAAACTGCTCTCATTTACATTCACCATACTGGCAGGCCTAAAGGGAATTTATGTTTAGAAGGTTGAAGCTTACTGCCCAACCAGCGGGCAGTTTTCCCCATCCCATTTCCTCTCATCAGTATTATTAAAAAAACAAAAATAAAAACATTTATCTAAATATTAACAATGCAGAAGACAGTCTAAATTGGGAATACACGGCATTGCAATAACTTTGAAGCATACTTCTGAAATCAAAAAGCTGTAAATGAGACTTTTAAATACAGAAATCAGATGTAACTTGTGAATTAACATCTAAGATCATATTAAAGGGCAGACTTACTATGAAATAAGACCATCAGCTTTACTAGCATAAGAACTAAACTAAATAAATATTTTGACTTGGTTCATGATGTATCATCTTATTTGTGTAGTGATATATCTAAACCTTTAATGTGTCCATTTGGTTTTATTTATGTTAATTTCTTACAGCACAAAAACTTCTCTAAAGCTATTTTAATAATTGTACTTGCCTGCAGTGAACAATTACTGGACAAGAACGACCCCTGTAGCACTTGTTTACTTTTCTGCAATAAAACAGACAAAAATTAATAAATATATTATGTACAATTTCCTAAGCCAACTGTCAAAAGCATAAGTGGTAAGAAAAAGCAAATATTCATCTCTGTAAGAAATATGCAGCTTGATTAGCTCATGTTATCACAAATAACTAAGTTATATACATAGTTTTGCTTCAAGTTTGTTTCTATTTTCCTGTTACAACAAATACATTTAAATTCCAAACATTGTTTCATGATACTCATATTCGCTGGTTAGCCAACAAATAAAGACACTCTCTTCCCATACTCTTTGCAGGTTAGGCAGAATCTCAGGTTGTGTATCATAAGATGTTTTGATTTTCAAAATGAACCTTGAGTTCATGAACTTTCTCACAGAAATTTTTAAATGCATTGTGTGAAGCCAAAATTGAAAGCAGGTATTACAGTCAGAATAATGTGGTCTTGTACAAAAAAGAGATGATCTTCAAAAAAGCAAAGAGTAACTACTCTGAAGAACTTCTTTCAGACATCTAATAATTTATGGTAGGGATGACTAAAATACCAGGGAGCTATGTGGCTATGATCCCAATAGAAGAGTTTTACACACATAACATTTATAAGTAGTTTTATTGTCTAGATTTCTGGCTAACCAGTCTGAAATATTTGAAAAATATAGCTGAAGCCCCAAAAAGGACTACTAAACTGATATGCTGTTGTATTAATGTATTTGGACTAATACCTATTCTCATATCAATGAAGAAATATAAAAATGTTGAAGCAAACCAAGATACTCAGTATGGGATTTTGAATACTTGACACTAAAGAACTAAAATCTATTTAAGTAGGTTTTTTTTTTAAAAAAAACAAAAACGGGTTACTGCTCTAGATATATATTTTACATGTGAAACACATTACTCATCTAAAAATGTAAAGTGTCTATGCATACATTAAAAATGCAAACAGAACAAAGGATAAAATGGGAAAGCACTCTTTCTAAGAAATCAGAACCCTTCCCTCTCTCTCCTTGATTAGACTTTTGATCTTACTGTAAGATCTGCTATAAAACTATTTTATAAGACCGCTTCCAAAGGAGGTCTAGATGCACCAAGGTGATAACTGTTAACAGTAAGTATTTAGCAGAATCTTAATTGCTAAGAAATTGCTGGTGACTATGAGTGTTAGAAATTTTAAAGCATCTCTAATCACTTGAATCGTTTAGTTTTTGGCTGTTCATCTATATTCTGTAACAATTGTGCTGGGTAAACTTTCATATATCTTTAAAAATGGCTTACAGCATAGCCTACAGATACTTGAGGATCTATGTTTGAAAGGCAGTCTTTCAGATGCCCACAACTTGACCCAAACAGGCTACCACAGTTACAACAATGTTCCAAATAACCCTGTTTTCACAACTGGCCTTTTGTCATATAAAAGTCTAACCAGATACCATACATAGTAATAATGATACTTCATTCTTGTAACACAAATAACACTTGCGACAGCACTCTGAAGATATAAACATTAACAAATGAATCTTCACAAAACACGTGTGTGGTTGATAAATATGATTAATCCCCATTTTAGAGATGTGGAAACTGAGGCAGAGAGGTGAACTATATACTCAGGGCTTCAGAGCAAATAATTAGTAGAGCTGGGACTAGAATTCAGGATTTCTCCATTCCCAGTCTTGGGCTTATTTTTGTAAACCACACAGCCTCTCACATCTCAACATAGGGGTTTTATCCATATTCTTCCTATAATAAGAGTTAATAAGTACATGAGTTCTGATAATGTGCTAGAATAAGTCACATTCTCTGAAATACGTGTAAAACCACTAAAGAGAACCTGACAGTGGAAATTAAGTATGCTCTCTATCTACTTTCACTAAGGTATTTTTACAGGTACAGACAACAAGCTAATTTATTACCATGCAAAACCTGAATAACCACTACCCCCAAGTTTTAAAAGATTTTTAAGTGAAGAGTTAGATTTTTCTGTAAAGATACATCTTTTAATTATTTCTCAATCACTTATACAGGAGCCTTACAACCAACAGAGAAATTTCATATTTGGGAAGCAACTTCATGAGCACAAAATTAAACTGGATATTTAATTATTTCTGTGTTACAGGGTAAATGAGATTTCAAACATCTATAAAGTAACTCAATACAATCATATGTCCAATCTGCAGCTGGTCGCTCTCTACCCTCCTCCACACCTACACCCACCTTGACAGAGTAACTTTCTCCATTTAAAGCTAACAAGTAGACAGCTGTGTTTGTGATTTCTTTTGCACTTGTGTGGTTCCTTTCTTTATTGCATAGAAACTTTACCAAGATATTAAGCATTGTTGTAATTAATTACAGAGGAAAGTATACTCTCAACAAAAAATTGAGATTTTTGTAACCTATTTGTAAATCAAACAGACAGACATATATGTTGGGAAAAATACACCTTATGTTTATCATTTTTATTGATAAAGTTTCAAACATTTTTATCATCACACATTTCAGAAAACACATGAAAACAAAGGGGTTCAGTCCAGCTGATTTCTAGCTTAGTTTTATGAAAATATTTAAGAAATGCACCAGTATCCCATTTCTAAACAGAGTGAGTCAAAAATTCATCAGTAAGCAAAGATCTTGAATGCTACAGAAAATATATATATATATATATATATATAAAATATACAGGAAGAATTAACTTAGAAAAGAATGATTAGTAATACAAACCAACCCTTGGCTCATTGAGTGAAAAAGAAATCATCATGCAAACCATCAGCAAGCAAAGGTCAGAGGTCGTTAGAGGCTCAGAAAAGGGGTTTCCCACATTGTCCCTGCTGCAGAGTCACAGTTTCCAATGATCACTTTTGTGACTATGCAACTGGGCTCATATTACTAGCTGCAACATCACAAAAATGACACTGGCAACCGCTAATTAGCTGGCAAAATAAGAATTTGTCCATTTTTAAAGTGAGCAGTGTTAGTAAATGCCATTGCACACAGCAAGAAGTGATAGCATAATATATATATTTTAAGCAAAGCCCTCACATGTGATGCTAATTATCTTTTAGCGTAGCAGTCTCTCTTTAAAGTGTAAATGTGCTCCCTCTGGGCTCAAGAAATATTTAATTACACATATCAGTGCATGACTAACAAGCTAGTCCAGAGTTATAATGATTGGTCTATTCTTCAGAATGAAATTAGGACTCCAGAAGCATTAAAACTGACCAATGGTTTCTGTCTCAGCCTCACCTTTTAAGCACTGCATTTTGTAAGGACTTCTTAATATATAAAATAATCTTGTTTCAGCAATTTATACCTAAAAGAACTATATTAAAATACGATAGCTTTTTCCTCTAGGTTTGATTCATCTGCTAAATGCAACATCATCTAAAACACTGTCTGATACACAATAGGAAGAGAAATGTAAGCTTTCAGTTTCCAAAGAGACTTACAAATTTACTTCAATAATAGTTATAGAATCCATATTTCCATAGACTCTGGGCAAGGTAATTTTGGGAATCCAATTTTTCTTGGTGATGAATTATAAAAATAGAGGGTTGGTTATGTATATGCTGAAATTCATATATGTATGTGAATATATAAATATACACACATATCCATATATATATATATACACAAACACATTCAATGCACATAAAAACATGGATATTAAAGGGATGAGAGTAGCACTTGCTAGCACCACTTTAAATAAGGGGATGTCGATATTCTGTCAGACACCCATTCTGAGGGCTTTATAACTCAGTTGTGATCATTCACCACAGGTGAAACTTTAAAATAGCAGTTTTTGAGTGTAAAGCATTTATTCTAAAAACCAATTCTAAAATAAATTATCTCAGCAATAGTGCATTACGTTTATCATTAAAAAAAACAACGTAAGATGGCCAAGAAACTGAGAGAGTCATAAAAAGCAACTATTGTGCATGCAAAGATTACTTTTCAGAGAAATTTTACTATGCATTCAGTATTATGGATCTATAATACAAAGTCTACACTCAAGGAATGGTTATGGTAGGCTGTGAATACATATTAAATGAACACTGAAAACTCAGTTAAATCTTAACAGGTTCATTCTGACATCTACCTCAAGTCGGAAGCATGCCAAATGAACTACCTTCCTCTTCCAGTTTTAATTTCTTTTCTTTTAAAATACAGTGGGACTCTTTCATAATGTTGTTTTTCATTTCCCACACAACTTCATTAGAAGACAGCACACTTTTTGAGACAGGGATCGTGTCTCACTATAGGCCTGATCCTGCAGTGAACTGAGTGACTTCTATCCCTGCTGAAGTAAATGAGAAATGAAGTTGCTCAGCACATTGGACAACCTGGCCATATGGATCCATTAATGTTTTCACAGCAATCAGTAGCAAACTTTCCACTGACTGAAAAGGGGAAGAAACAGGTCCTGTGTTTGAACAGTGCTGTGGACTTTTACACCATGACATAATTGATTTTATTATATCGTTTATTAAAGTGGAAATTCAGAATTGCAGTTTGCATATTGCAAAGCATGGAACCAATTCAGGACTTTCACTACAGGATAGTTCACTATAGGCACTATTCTATACCACAGTTCCATTAAAAAGAAGGAAATCAAGCTATAAAAACCACATTACAGTAATATTAAGAGTTTGGACTAGAAGCCAGAGCAAAATCCTTGGAAAATTCAATTACAGCTCCAACTCCATTCTTATGCTAGTGCTCCCTGTTATTCCCTCCTCCTATAGTTTTGCATGAAGACACTGTAGCATATATACAGCATTACCCTGCCAAAATGCACATTGATTTTAGCAGGAGCTGTATCTGAGTATCAGACCCACGATACATAAGGTAACCCACTGTATATAACGTATAGGAGCAGAGTGATGGCTCAAGGATGGAGTTTTGTCCTTAATTCCAAGGGTAACATTTTGCCAGCAGAAAATTATGCAAACTTCCAGCAACCTCAGTTGGATTTAGGGCCAGTTTCTTCTCTCGGATGCACATGCATAGCTTCCACTGGCTTCGTTTATTGGAGGGCAGAAATTGGCCTTAAAATTCCTTGCTTTTGAGCATTTAATTGAGACCTTTAAATTACCTTATCAGTCTGTAGATTAATATTACAGTAAACAGAAAACTACACCCTAATATTTGGCAACTTGCAGGATTTTGAACTGATTGCTCAAACTTTTCAAACACTCTTTTCATTGGCCACAAATTTATCACTGTGGAGTATCTAGTACAAATTAACATCTACACTGGACATATTAAGCATGGTTTTTAAGCAGAATGAGATTATTTCACTCCAATCTTTGTCATTCCTGGCTTTAATTTTGAAATTTAGATTAACAGTAAATATTCAAAGAATCCACTACTTAATTAGAAAGATGAAAAAGTTTAAAATTTTGTCTTTGTATATTAGTATGACACCTGTATTTTAAGGCAATATCAACTTCCTTTAAAATTCATGAGAGATCATACTTTGTCAGAATTTGCCTCTCCCTCTCCAGACTTCTACCCTCTTTCAAGCAACTAAACTCTAAGGGCCTGACCCCGTGGTCCTTAAAGGTATGCAACTCCCACTGTCTTGTCTTCACTGCTCTATAACTCAATGGTAGTTTAGCATGTATACACTGCACAGTGATTTATTTGTGAGATCCCTGCAGTGAGGATCAGAGGGTAGCCACGCAAAAGATCTTGAAGATGTAAACCCAGGTAAATAGTTGTGAAACAGAGAAATGCAAAGCCACAGGAAAAATATATAGAGGAAACAAATGCGTTCATTCCCTGGATAAGTGAGTGAGTCTTCAGAGCCAGGGAACAGTTAGTTTGTGGGAGAATATGGAAAATTACCTCAGCCTCCCTCTCCCTCGTTACCAAAAAACCACTGTTTATGCATACATATTGCAGAATGGGAGCCTATATTTGTATATAAACATATTGGTCTGACTTCACAAACTTGGTATAGAGTTATTAATTGAGGGACCTCTCTCCAGTATGGATATAGAGGATAACAGAAAGTGTTTCCTATACAAATAGTTCCCCAAATTTGTATTAAATAGACTGTTATGCTTTGTGTTGTACCTGCGAAAATCCAGAAGTGACCTTGTGGAAGCAGGAACTTTCTGATCATGCCAGCTAAGAAAATGGAATTGTGTCACGGTTCGGGTCTCATTGGTCTGTAGGTTTTTCAAGTAGAAGCTCCTCACTAGGAAATCCTCACACCAGATGTGCTCAGAAACCAGATTTACCTGCATTATGTAGAAAGGAAAAAACCAGCAAATCAAGAATTCAAGTTGAAAGTTGGTCTTTCAAAGAACATGGAATCCTTCTGAATGCCAAGAACAAGCATAAGACTTATTTATTAACTGGCAACACCATGGAAATAGTTTGTTACTAGTAGCTATTGTAGCTGTTCTTGCGAGAGGATTAGGGAGTAATGTTTCATTAAATTATGCTCAACATTTCTAGATAGTTTTCTTACAAGTCAAAAAATCTCCAAGTTGAGATTTTAGACTGATTACGATGAGCCATATATATGGTAAAGACGCTGCTTGATAATATGCCTTAGATCTACCCTTTCATTCTTCACTTGGAGACACCCACAATGATTGCCTTCCAGAAAATTGTCCAGGATGATTTGAGTAGTTTTCTTAAAAAAATAAATAAATGAGTCTCTCTCACTTGAGAACTTTCAGCCAATTTATTCTGTTCTGCAGAAGCCTACACATAATATGAAGAGCGGGATCATTTTTACAACTGATAATATTTTAGAAAAAAAAATGCATAACTGGAGTTCAACTAACTATTATTCCTCAGAATCATTTATCACTTATTCTTCACACTGTGCCCATTATAGTATTATTGTCTTCATTCACTAAACCAGAAGACCAGGGAAAATAATGGACACCCAAAAGTCATTGTACATAGCAACAATGTGATATGATTGATATACTGAGACAGATATATCAAACAGAAAGAATGTAATTTTTTTTCCACATAACTGTGGCTGAAGCTAAAAAGTAAATAGCTTTAATCACAGAAGAATGTATATGTATATAATTACACACACACACAGGCTCTCTCTATAAACCCATATATAGCTCTCCTAAGGCACAATTCGTTATTTATAAACATACTATTTTCCTTAAAAATATAAATATTCAGTTATTACATACTTTCGTATATTAATCACAAATCAATGAGTGGGAGATTCTCTATCCTTTATCTTACCAATATATTTGACCCATCGTTTACTAGATTTTCTTCTATGTAAAACTACATTGTTATCAAAATATGCATAGTTTTTTCTGTGAACATAAAACAACTCATAAGTACCACTACACTAGCATAATATGGGAAACCTCAAGTCAATTTACAGGTCAGATCTGATTAAACAATATTTTGCTCTGTATGAAATCAGTCCACACACTTACTGTCAAGTTTACAACCAGATATTTTGTTTAAGTACCTCATAGATGTGGTAGAGGTTTGACCCTTCATCTGGCCAATAGTGGTAGCACTGCTTGACTCCATTTTCAGTAAGGGGTGTCAGCATGACAATAACCACACAGCCGTTCTCCCAGACCATCTGCAGACAAAGACAGACACCGTGGCCACACTGTGACTGCCTAATTATTGCGTGACATGTATAATTACTGCACTCAGACACACAATCAAAATTTATTCCATTCACAGGAAAATTTATTTCATTTTCATTAGAGACTTTTACTCTGCAGCTGCTTTCAAATCCCTGAATAAACTGGCACCATATTTTGCATGCTTCCCTGAAATATTAAAGAATTTCCAATGAATTCAATCCATGCCCTTAAAAAAACAAAAAACAAACAAACAAACAAAAAAAGAAAACCCCACAAAGCTTCCCATCCCTAGGACTGTTTTCAGCTGTTTTTCTTTCACACTTTCAGATCCATAAAGGAAATGCTTAAAAAAACCACAACTGTTTAGTGTCTGATGTTTTATACTAAAAGAGCATGGACACATGTAATTAACAATATACTGACTTGCTAAAGTAACGCAAACTGAAGTCTGTTTGTATGCTCAGATTTGTTTCTTTTTGCTGTTTGTTATGCACAAAAAGCTGCTGAACAAGTACCTTAATGAAGTAGTCATAAAAGTTGCATCCAACAAAGCTTAGGGGCAACAAAAAACTCTCCTTGAGAACTACTGAGGTGGATAAATGTTCCTTTCACAAACATTGTGTTAAAATATATTTACTGACATGTACATTTTTAATTTAAATTTTATGTAGGATATAAAATGAAACAGTGCAACCCACCCTCCAGGCTATCCACTCCCCAAACAAGACAGCAGGAGCACAAGAGAACAACGAACCAGCTAACAGCATGACTGTTTAATAATTTAAAATAGCCACAGAGTGGAAAATAGGAATCCAAGGCTCTTCAACTAAAGGGTTTGTGGATGTTTTCACACAAACAAGAAAACAAGCAAAGATCGTCTGGCATATCTGCGTTCCAAACACAGCTCATGAGTGAACAAAAACACGGCTATGAATTAATACTGAGCAGCATAATCATGAAAAACCATTATTATTATGGTGTACATTGATGTTATATTTGCATACAACTTTCATTGTCTTTTTATTAGCATATTAAATTACTGAGTGAAAAGAAAACTGCTCTTTTTGTGAAGGGTTAAGTTTATTTCACAGAAATATTCATAAGCAACTGTATTGAGATGTAAATTTTGTAAATACAAAGGGCCTTTATCTAAACTGCACAAAAATGATACATTTAATTAAATTTTTTTAAATGCATATTATACAGTCAAATAAAAAGGTTTTCCATTTAATAGTATTAAGTCTCCTCTTTTAAATCTATCTTGCATATGTACACAAATATTTTCCTTTAACATAAATTTGTTTCCTTATACAGTACAATAGTTAACAGCCGTAAAGCATCTTTTTATACCAAAACTTAGTGAAATATATTTTGGGTTTCTAAAGTTTGGGGCTTTTTTTGTGATTTTGGGAGGCGGGGTTCAGAGAGGCAAATTATGACTAATTTTTTCTTGGAGTAAATACATTTATCCCTCTTCCCCAATCCCCCCCCACCCGCCAAAAAGAAAAGAGACTGGTCTTCTCTGAATGAACCAAGGTTCCTAACAAGATCTTTAGAATCCACCAGCCCCTTCTGCCACCAATTCTCAACATTTCAAAAATGGTAAACTTGGGTTACATTGGTATAGAATTTATTAAAATTATTCTTTTTCTTTGGTGGATTTTTATTGGTTTTATCCTATAACTGGACACCTTAGGTAAATTAGGGAAGATAATGCCATTTTCACCCAGGCCCACACATCTTCAGACTTCTTTAGTTTGAAATCAGACTAAGATAAGAATTCTTACTTTAAAGGTATACAGACTTTAAAACTATCCTCACTAAATCAGTATTTCATCACATCACAATTTAATGTGCCTTTAGAAGGTATAGAAGCTCATTGAAGCCATTACGAAAATGAGGAGAAACACAGTTTTTATGAGTGTAATAAAAATACAATGATCTAGACCATAAACTAATCATCTAGCACTCTGCTTGTGCCACCCAAGTGTAACATTATAGAAGCCCACTCATTTAGAGAGGAATCCTTACAGTTTGGTTACACCGTTCATTGGTTCAAAGATACAGCATTTCATTACAGAGGAGCTGTCTGAATCTCTGAAGATTTCATTAAGTATAAATCCAAATGAAAGTTAATTTAAACAAACAATTTCCAAGTTACTCTGGGGTATAATATTTCTTTAAGGTCATTGTGTGAAAACGTAGAAGCCAAATACACTAAATCAAACAGGCAATGCAATCTAGTAGCGTCGTCATCACCACCACAGGCAGTTGTGACTGTATTGCCAGTGCTTCCCGGACATAAGAGATAGTCACCAAGACGCATCGACGGGGACTTTAAGATTAACATGTATTCTCCATTTTTTTAAACAACACTTTGTTGGGCCATCAGACATTTACTTGTATTTCTTCATGGATAAAAGTAGAAGAGGGATGGACCAAACCCAGACCACAGAATTTTACACTGTGGCCAATGGATGACCTCATTCATAATCTGGGGGTGGGGCCTTCAGAAACTACAACTCCTGGAGCACTATACTTCGGGCCCTTGTTTCCCAGAATTCCTTGCCTCCTGAAGCATAGCCAGTTCCTGCCCAAATGCTAGTGTTGCTTTTCATTCTCCAATTCCACCTTTGTCTAGATCAGGTTCTGTTCTAACTTTGCTTCCTGCATTATAATTTTCTGCCAGGAAGTATATACTTCTGCCAAGTCCTGCTTAGCTTCCTCCAGTTGTTCCTCCAGGCTGTGAAGATGTCTCAGGGTTTCCAAGTGATCTAACAAGTCCTTCCAATCCTCTTTTTTGTGTCAATAAGGGCTAAGCATCCTTGACTGTAGCTGCAGTACCTGAGTAGGTTTCTCCCTTACTGGCTCAGGTACCATCCCCTACCACATCGAGGCCATGAAACCTTGCCAGTCTCTGCCCTGGATCACAGGCCATGGAAAACTCCTCACCGCTCTGACTCTCTCTCAGCCACGCTGACCTTGTACCTCTAACTCCACCACAGCTGACAAGTCCCTCTGTGTACCCAAGATATGTGGAATGGGAGGTGTTGGTCTATAATACCAGACGGAAGTCCATTTCCCCTGGTAAGAGTTTGCCTGCAGCCTGATTCCCCCAGGCCCCTCAGTACCTGTTTCCTCAGTTTGATGGATCCCACAGAGGGTGATGTACAACCCTGACTTAAGGAGCCTCTCAAACCACAAATCCAGGCAGTCACACTCCATCCGGGGACAGTGTCTTATCACATGTCCCAGTTGCTCACAGCTAAAACACAAAATGAGGCTTCCCTGGCTACCTTCCATGATGCTTCCACTGGAGGGAACAACTGGGCTCGGGGTCAATGGCTGATCTGAGCGCCAAAATTTAGGGCTGCCCAGGATTCTTCTTCCCGGTGGGGATTCCTCAGCCTCTGGAGACTGGGGTCTTACCTCTTCCTGCTTTCTTGGGGTGATATTTTTACTCTGGCCCAGCACACAGCTTGCTTGGTACTATCTGTCTCCAAATAGGCCTCTTTTCTTTCTATTAGAGTGCTGGCAGAAACTGGCCAAAATGGCCAGACTCAGCTTTGGGCCCCACCTAGCAGAACCTGCAGAAATTGTTTTATGACAATTTGATCCATAATTTCCCCTACAGAGTATGTCTTTGTGTATAGCCTGCACAATGCCAGGTCTCAGAGCCACTGAGTCATCACCCTGGGCTGTGTTCCCTGAGGGAATGGTTCCATTCTACAGTGGTGTTGATAGGCTTCAGGTGTCAGCTCCAACTGATCTAAAGTGACTTCTCTGACTAGGGAATGTGATTTTGTCAGCTCATCGGACAGGGCCCTATATTCCGCTTGGGCCTCCCCTGACAGAAATAGGTGCTACCTGGGATACCCAGGATGATTCTTCCCATCTGCTGCTCTAGCCACCCATTCAAATATACATAAAATGCCTCCAGGTTATTGTCTGACCCCAGCTTCACCAACCCCGAAACTGGCATGCTGACGTCTCCTTCCCCAGGAGGCACTCAATTTCCTGAGGTCAGTTTTTCCCAGGCATTGCAGGAAATGCTCCTGTTGCAGCTGCTGGGTTGCCTGCTGCCTTTGCTGTCCTTGCAGCACCTGCAGGAGGCAGCCTGGGTTTGATTTTGCTGTGCTGCCAGCATGCAGACTACGTCCTCCATTCTGCAGCTTTTCCATTATTTCTCCTTTTTCAGAGGGGTTCTCAGTGGATCCCAGACAAGCCCTGACATGTGACAAAGTTGTCATCACAATATGCCCCCCCCTTGTGGCTAGATGTGTCATTGAAGCAGCTGTGCCTCAATTTTCCCTGACTGTCATAGAATCATAGAATATCAGGGTTGGAAGGGACCTCAGGAGGTCATCTAGTCCAACCCCCTGCTCAAAGCAGGACCAATCCCCAACTAAATCATCCCAGCCAGGGCTTTGTCAAGCCTGACCTTAAAAACTTCTAAGGAAGGGGATTCCACCACCTCCCTAGGTAACGCATTCCAATGTTTCACCACCCTCCTAGTGAAAAAGTTTTTCCTAATATCCAACCTAAACCTCCCCCACTGCAACTTGAGACCATTACTCCTCATTCTGTCATCTGCTATCACTGAGAACAGTCTAGATCCATCCTCTTTGAAACCTCCCTTTCAGATAGTTGAAAGCAGCTATCAAATCCACCCTCATTCTTCTCTTCTGCAGACTAAACAATCCCAGTTCCCTCAGCCTCTCCTCATAAGTCATGTGTTCCAGTCCCCTAATAATTTTTGTTGCCCTCTGCTGGACGTTTTCCAATTTTTCCACATCCTTCTTGTAGTGTGGGGCCCAAAACTGGACACAGTACTCCAGATGAGGACCAACGTCGAATAGAGGGGAACGATCACGTCCCTCGATCTGCTGGCAATGCCCCTACTTATACACCCCAAAATGCCATTGGCCTTCTTGGCAACAATGGCAGACTGTTGACTCATATCCAGCTTCTCGTCCACTGTAACCCCTAGGTCTTTTTCTATAGAACTGCTGCCTAGCCATTCGGTCCCTAGTCTGTAGCGGTGCATGGGATTCTTCTGTCCTAAGTGCAGGACTCTGCACTTGTCCTTGTTGAACCTCATCGGATTTCTTTTGGCCCAATCCTCTAATTTGTCTAGGTCCCTCTGTATCCTATCCCTATCCTCCAGCATATCTACCTCTCCTCCTTTAGTGTCATCTGCAAACTTGCTGAGAGTGCAATCCACATCATCCTCCAGATCATTTATGAAGATATTGAACAAAACCTGCCCCAGGACCGACTCCTGGGGCACTCCACTTGATACCGGCTGCCAACTAGACATGGAGCCATTGATCACTAACCGTTGAGCCCAACAATCTAGCCAGCTTTCTATCCACTTTATTGTCCATTCATCCTGCCCTTCTTTAACTTGCTGGCAAGAATACTGTGGGAGATCGTGTCAAAAGCTTTGCTAAAGTCAAGGAACAACACGTCCACTGCTTTCCCCTCATCCACAGAGCCAGTTATCTCGTCATAGAAGGCAGTTAGATTAGTCAGGTATGACTTGCCCTTGGTGAATCCATGCTGACTGTTCCTGATTACTTTCCTCTCCTCTAAGTGCTTCAGAATTGATTCCTTGAGGACCTGCTCCATGATTTTTCCGGGGACTGAGATGAGGCTGACTGGCCTGTATTTCCCTGGATCCTCCTCCTTCCCTTTTTTAAAGATGGGCACTACATTAGCCTTTTTCCAGTCATCCGGGACCTCCCCCGATCGCCATGAGTTTTCAAAGATAATGGCCAATGGCTCTGCAATCACATCCGTCAACTCCTTTTGACCTACTCCAGCTGCAGATAGTGGTGAGCTGGAGCCGGTTCACACCAGGTAAGCACCTCCGGGACTCCCCACCTCGCCCCCCGGCAGGTGCCTCTGGCTCTTAGGGGTGGAGTGGGCACCCACTACGGTGGCCCACGAGACCCTCCTGCCTGGTTCTGGGGGCAGACAGGGGAAGGGGATGGATGGGGCAGGAGTCCCAGGAGGCTGGGGTGGGCAACGACCCCCGCGTGGAGTGAGGAAGGAACCTGTTGTTAAGATTTTGGCAGCTCATCACTGGCTGCAGAGGTGACCTAAGTAAACCTTCAGCCTGGCGCTTATCTTCTTCCTCCTCCCTGGTTCAATCAATCCCCTGATCCAGGGGCTGGCACGCTCCTCCCATTACTCAGGGTTCCAGGTAGGCTTCAGGTCATCAGAGCCCCATCTTAGCAAGGCTTCCAGCTTTCCCCGGAGAAGCCTGTCTGGTCCTTTTTTCCACTTTCTCCCTCACAGCCTTCTTTTCAGGCTGCTTCCCAGTGAAAGGGCACTTCCTAATTCTCTTCTCTAGGTCTCCTCCCCACAACTGGGCTCATCCAGCTTTCTATGGCGGCAAACCCTGCCTCCCCCCACTGCATTTTATTTCTAATTAGTCCTGGCTTACCTTCCAGGTGCACCAAGGCTGGTTAATTGGCCTCTCAGGACCATTTTAACCCTTTTGCAACCTGTATGGGGTAAAGACAATCACAGGCCCTTGTACGCCTTTCAAGTTGGCAATGTGGCACCCCTGCTTATAGAAGAAACATTCAATGACAATCAGAAGCAGTAGCCTAGTAGGAGAGCTGCTGATGCTAACTAATGACTGGAAGACCAATGATAAATTCCTGAATTTTTCAAATTATGTATGCAATAAAAGAGCAAAGAGATTGTAAGCTCTTTGATGCAGGCAGGGACTGTCTCTTTGTTATATGTTTGTACATATAACACTAGGGCCCTAGCCTCTAAATGTTACTGTAATACAAATAAAATAATGAATAATAATGCAAAATAAGATATTCTTTGCTCATTTAGCTAGTGCAGTTTCACTTTAATTGTTTATTACTGTATAATACTTCCAGTAGACCAAGAACCTTTGAATGGAATGCACTGCGTAAACGTAGTGAAATTTTCATTATATGAGATCTCCCTACTGACTCTGCTCTGAAAGCTATGCTGAGAAATGAGGACAGAGTATCATTTTCTATGCACGAACTAGAAATTTTACAAACTACATGCACATGGATTAATACAGCTCAATTTAACAATCTTTAACGTGGTTCTGCTGTATGCTTCAACCTCAAGACAGTTCTCACAGGTGAGTAAAACCATCTTTTTCATTCATTACAAATTAAGGGCTAGTCCTGCCACCCTTAGATGAAAAGTGTATTAATTTGATATCATTGGGGCTACTTGTGGGTGAAATTCACCATATGCAGAAAGCCCACACAGGGCTATGTGTCATGTCAGTCTCATATAAGTGGTGAACAGAACTGGTGAGTGCCCTCTGCATAAGGATGAATTTCACTCTGTGTGGATTACTTGCATAAGGGTTGCAGAATTGGTTTCCAAATAAAGACAAAAACAAAGCTGTAAATGGAAGAATCATTGCATTGTAACACTATCATCAAGAGTGACAACTTTAAAAAAAATTAGAAAATTTTAAAATCTCCTTGGTCATTAGCTTTTAATAAAACAACTTTGGTTAATCACTTAAAAATTCTCATGTTTCAGGTATTCTTACAAGGGAATGGTAATTGTTTTAAGTGCATATTCAAAATAATTAGTCCATCCAAAACCTTGTGTGTGGAAGGTGGCACTAATCCTATATCTTATTTTAATGACCAGGGAAGTGATCACATGTGTGCTTCAACTAGAAATACTGCACTTCTTTAGTAGGGACAATGGACAAATTTTAAGAATGAATGGATTTCAGTGTAGACAACACATATGGTCATAGGTTAAATCCAACTTCTGTTAATTAAAAACAAGAACAAGCTGATCATCCAAGTAATAGGCAATATTTTAAAATACATTGCAGCAGGCACCGTCTGGGTATTTTAACAATGGGAATAAAGTAGCAGCACAGAAAAAAAAAAGGTAAATTTATTTTTCAGGGTTTTAATAAAACCTGACAATGTTAAAGACAAAGAAAAACTCAGCACTGAGAAAGAAGAAAATTCCTTAAAATTAAAAATGTAAAATCCAAACCATTGCAGAATCAGATATATTTTACTGGTTAGATTTTGTGAAGCTGAATTAATTTAACAATGGCTTATTTTTAACTTCTTCATTTCAAATGGATAGCGTTAATCACAAAACGATTTTTTTCCACCACAAAAAAAGTTTTGATTAAATGAAAATGTTTACATTTAAACTTCTTGTGTTTTAATTGAAAAACCAAAAATTTAAATCAAGGCATGTTTTGATTTTGGATTTGCAATTTTTCAATTAAAGCAAAAAATATCCATACAAATGAATATTTTCCATGAAAATGTAAATGAAGTCAAAAAAACAATTTTCTGTCCAAAATGTTTTGATGGAAAATGTCTGATGATCTTTAATATTTCACATAAGACAAGGATCAAACTGGGCCAAGTCACGGCTGAGTCATATGGCTCAGCAAATAGGAACTTTAAAGACAGAAAGCTGTTGGAAAAAGTCTGTAGGGTTGCAAAGACAGCCTTCAAAATATGTGTTGAGATATAAACAGTCTTTGCAGGTAGCTTGAAACAATAACTCAAAGGACTGGGAAACTTACATCAACATAGCTACATGTCTCAGGGGTGTGAAAAATCCACTGAGAGACACAGGTAAGCTGACCTAACCCCCACTGTAGACAGCACCAGATCAACAGAATTCTTCTGTCAACGTAGCCACCACTTCTTCATCGGGTGGGTCACCTATACCAGTGGGAGGGGTTCTCCTGTCCGTGTAGGTAGTATCTACACTGCAGTGCTACAGCAGTGCAAATGTAGCGCAGTAGCTGGGTCACTGCAGCAGTTTAAGTGTAGACACACCCTTAAGAGAGGCAAGAACTGTTCCCAGTAATTTCAATGTGGTGTTAAATCAGCCTAATTATGACAATTTAAATGTCAAGACTGGTTTCAGAGTAACAGCCGTGTTAGTCTGTATTCGCAAAAAGAAAAGGAGTACTTGTGGCACCTTAGAGACTAACCAATTTATTTGAGCATGAGCTTTCGTGATGCATGCTGTGGAAACTGCAGCAGACTTTATTTATACACAGAGAATATGAAAAAATACCTCCTCCCACCCCACTGTCCTGCTGGTAATAGCTTATCTAAAGTGATCATCAGGTGGGCCATTTCCAGCACAAATCCAGGTTCTCTCACCCTCCACCCCCCCACACAAATTCACTCTCCTGCTGGTGATAGCCCATCCAAAGTGACAACTCTTTACACAATGTGCATGATAATCAAGTTGGGCCATTTCCTGCACAAATCCAGGTTCTCTCACCCCCTCACCCCACTTCCAAAAACCACACACACAAACTCACTATCCTGCTGGTAATAGCTCATCCAAAGTGACCATTCTCCCTACAATGTGCATAATTAAGGTGGGCCATTTCCAGCACAAATCCAGGTTTTCTCACATCCCCCCCACCCCCATGTGTGTGTATGGGTGTATGTATGTATGTGTGTGTATGGGGGTGGGGGGGATGTGAGAAAACCTGGATTTGTGCTGGAAACGGCCCACCTGATGATCACTTTAGATAAGCTATTACCAGCAGGACAGTGGGGTGGGAGGAGGTATTTTTTCATATTCTCTGTGTATAAATAAAGTCTGCTGCAGTTTCCACGGCATGCATCCGATGAAGTGAGCTGTAGCTCACGAAAGCTCATGCTCAAATAAATTGGTTAGTCTCTAAGGTGCCACAAGTACTCCTTTTCTTTTTGCGAATGTCAAGACTGTTACCCAATGTTAACATTGCCAATTGACACACACACACACACACACACACACACACACACACGAGGGACAATCATATTATGAAGATCTGCACAATATGATATGACTGGCATTTCATTTTGGTATGGAGTGCATGGCACTTGGTCAGCAGGCAGAGATTGGGAGGGTACAACTACTATTCTCCCATCCAATTTAAGCCATAATTCAAGGACAAGCATGGTAACCATGCACTGCTTTATTGAATGGCTGTGCAATTACTAATGATGTATTTATTTCACATAGCTTGACATGTTATTAAACCTTGAGGGGACACAGTTATGTACCCATCTCTCCCTTGCCTTCTTTCATTTATCAAATTAAATTTGCATATTTTACACATCAGATCACTGTGCCTCTTTTTGGCTGCTTTCCTTTTTTGAAGATAAGAAGCAATTAGGGATGTGGCAAGTTCAGTTCCATGCAAGGAAAATAAACTCATGAATCAAGACGACTTGAAAGCAATGTGTTCTGCATGTTTCTCCACAGTCCACAAGAGAAAAATCTGTAGAGATACCAGTTTGTTTTAAAATCAATTTTAGAGCTCACAAAACATGCCACACCGAGAGCACCATGGATGGAAGTCATATTTCACCACAGCTGAGGTGGGGGGAGCATGCGCCCCCACACAATCCTGCCAATATGCCTAGGACACACATTCAGTCCTTGGCCTGAGACTGCCTGTATGTGTGTCACTTGCTATGGTAGCTTTGGTGATGTAGCCCCATGTCGACTGGGAACTGCACTTGCAGACCAGACCACTAACTCGTTTTTACAGAAGCAGCCATCAGATGGCAATATATTTGTTTCTTTCTCATTTTTATTAATTTCAAAACCAGAGTCAGGCAGTGAAAAATCAGGATTGCCAAACCGAGGTACAATTGCCTATAAATGGAGACCACACACTCTGCGGTTCTACAAACCAAGAGTCGGATTCTTAAGTTATTTGTGTAGTTTTGGAAGAGACCGATATTTATTTATTTTATTGACTCTGATAAGATGCAGCTGAATCCTGACACAGGGAAAGACACCTAAAAGATAACAGTGTAGCCATTGCTGAGACCCCCATGGTACTGTTCAGCTCTGCCAGGCTCCTGCCCCCCACCCTAACCTGCTTGTTTGTTTCATCCACCTGTTATGTCTTGTCTTTTAGATTGTAAATTACTTGGGGCAGTGCTTCTCGTTCTCTTTGTTTGTACAGCACCTAGTACAATAAGGTCCTGACCTGGCTGGCCTCAAGGCTTCAAAGGAAGCATGGAACAGTGGTTAGGGTGGCAGTTTGGGACTCAGGAGATCCAGGTTCAGTTTCCTGCTCTGACACAGATAGTGACTTTAGGCAAGTCACTTGATTTTCTGTACCTCAGTTGCCCATCTGTAAAATAGGGATAAAAGTATTTCCCTAACCCTACACTAAAAATTGTGAGGTGCTCTGATACTATAGTTGGGGGGGAGCACATAAGGGAGGTAGAGAGGGATGGAAGGATAGACAGATTCCACAATCTACATGTTAAATACATATACATATAATTTGTGGTCTTTTTTCCGAGGACAACTGAGACTCTGCATGTTCGGCTCTTGGCACCTCAAATAACAAAGAGAGAAGAGGTGGTGTTATGCTCCACAGAGATTCTCCTCTCCTACTCCTAATCCAAAAAGATGTCAGACACGCAGGCCAAATGAATGGAAAGGTTAAAGCAAGGCAAAATGTGAGGTCCTCCAAGTTCTAATAAGAGGGTGGAGGGGATCATAAAGAAGAGGCTTTTTAATATCTTAAAAAGTAAGAAAGGGGTAAGACTTTCTAAAGCAAACCTAATACATACCAATGGTGAGATCAGGGATCCTAGCAGATTTACAATTTACAAAACACGCACAACTAAGATTTTTTTTCTCAGCAAAAGGATAATTGATTCTATACATCTGACTATCTAACAACAACATCTTACTGGAATAATATGATCAAAGATCTTCTTAAAATATTTCAATGTTCACAAGTTGAAGTGAAATTGAGGTAAGTAAAATACTTCACTATGTCATGGAATTATATATGCAGTATATATACATAATAATAAAATGTTATGCCTCCAAAATTATTCACAACATGAAACTCCTGATGGGATAACTTGTTACATACTGGAAATGTTCTCGATCCTTGTTTTCAAATCATGTTCCAGGAGGAGTTGAATTTTACTGTTTTTATAGTGGTGAGGCAGGGATCAAACCTCAATGAAGCGGGTGGGTGTAACCACTGACATTCATTCAGGATAAATGTAAGAAATAATCTACCTCCTTTATGGAACCAGACAGATGAAACAATAGGAGCCACTTCCAAAAGACCCAGGCAAATGGCGAGGCTAGAGTAGAAGCTGAACCACAGGCACCACGGGGTTTCCCTAGAGACTAATATAGCAAACTCGGGGGCTAGGGAATTGATTGGTGGAGCCATGTGAGGGAAAGAAAAGAAGCAGGAATACACAGAAGGAGCAAAGAAACCCCCGTCACAGTCAGAGAAGCCTGTGTAGGGTGAAATTTAGGAAGAAAGATGAGAGAGAACTTTTGGGTAAAGTGCTAGCTAAAGGAGGCTTGGAATTGTGAATAAAATCTCTCTCATATTGTTTAATTCCTATTGTGTTCTGGGAACCAGGACATTGAACATTCTGTGTAAATAAACTGGATTTCATCAAAGAAATACCAGACTCCATCATCAGTATCTCCTCCTAACCAAAAACAACCTGCAAGGCCCCCCAAATCGGCTACCTGCTTGGATTAAAAAGGAATAATATTGCTGTAAAAAGTGGGATCCGGTTTCCAAGGAGGGAAATTGTGAGCTGGTATTCCTGTTGAACCAAAATGGAATAATGGGGGTGCTCGCAGAAATCAAAAGTGGCCCAAAGGATTAAAACAAGACCTAAAACAAAAGCTGGTTTCACAAATGGGATTAAAGCAGCACCTGAAAGTTTCCCAGAAAAGTTTGGGGAATGATTTACAGATGGAGATATAATACTCCCAGTCTGGAATGCCAAGATGGATCAATGATGTGACCAAAAACCTGAATGAAGAAAAGGAGTACTTGTGGCACCTTAGAGACTAACCAATTTATTTGAGCATAAGTTTTCGTGAGCTACAGCTCACTTCATCGGAAGCTTATGCTCAAATAAATTGGTTAGTCTCTAAGGTGCCACAAGTACTCCTTTTCTTTTTGCGAATACAGACTAACCCGGCTGTTACTCTGAAACAACCTGAATGTCATTAATCAGAAAACTTTCCATGGAGGAGACCAGGAAAGCTTGGTCGACTTGGAACTTGCTAACAAAGATGAGAGGCAGCCAGGACTTAAGCAGTTGAAAAATCATCTTAAGGAGGAAATGAAAGGGTCAGAGAGCACAGTGGAAGTCAGCTGCCTAGATGTGGAATTGAGCCAGTCAGAGAACTTGGTAAGACTCAACATTTACAACAATTTTTTTAACTCCATTTGTAAGCCATAGTAGGTCAAGCTGTCCCAACTCAAATGATGGAAAACTCCACTATTGTTGAGGAAAGAATTCCTGAAAAGCTTATTTGGCTCAGTTCAACATCATAGCTCAAAATGAATGGCTGGGAATTTCTAGCAACCAGCCTAAGTGGTCCAACTCTGATGTGTTGAAGAACTTACCTTCAGAGAAAGGACTCCATTATCTAGATCTGGTGGCAGGAAAAACTGCAGTGTTACAATATCACAGTACCAGAGAGGGCTGGGCGCAAGCATGGTAATCAGCACAGTGAGAGAGAGGAAAATTATATGGCAAATGCAACCACCATGGAAAGTGGCATCACCTCAGAATACTCCAGTAAAGGCTTTCTGGTTGCAGTAGGAGAGCCTGGAGTTTAAAGATGAAAATATTGTATAGGAAAAGGAGAAAGCCAGCAGGTGATAGGTACAGGGATGGGCTGGTTGTACCAAATACGTTGAAAAAAGAAGTTCTGAGGTTATGTCATGATTTTAAACATACTGGACAGTCTGGGGTTGCAGAAACCTTAGCTATGCTAAGACAAAATTTCTGTTGGAAGACATGCAGGTGGGATATAGAAAACTGGTACAGGAAGTGTGATGCTAAAGCATGGAGAGCCCTAGGCATCAGTATCTCACGGGGGGCACTAATGGAGCATATTGCTGCTGATGAGCTTGGACTTCTGCCTCAGACAGAGTCTGACAATCATTATTTCACAAAATGGCCTGAAGCTTACCCAGTAAGCAAGGGGGGAACAAAGAGACTGCGCCAACAGCAGAGGTCCTAGTTTATCAATACTTCACCAGATTTGGAGTCCCAGGTAAGTTACACAGAAATCAATGGAGAAACTTTGAATCCAAAGTTTTTCCACAGGTTTGAGAGATTCTAAGACACCCAGAAGGACACCAGAAGAAGCAAAGCATTCCCAGTCAGAGAAGCTCTGGTAGCATGACTCTGAGGAAAAAACTAAGAACTTTTGGGTAAAGTGCTGGCTGAAAGAAGCTTAGTACTATCTCTTGATATTTGATACCTACTGAGACCAGGACTCTGCACATTCTTTGTAAATAAATAGGTTGCAAAAAGAGATGCCTAACTCCATCATCAATTTCTCCTCACAACCAAAATAACCTGCAAGGCCCTGAAAATTGACTAATAGCTTGGGTCAGAAAGGGGTAATAAAAATGTTTTAGGGAGAGGAGGTAAATTTAGCCACTAGCATATCCAGGTGTGATCACCTCCAGCTTTTCTACTAGTAGCAATGCTGACATTTCATATATAAAGTTTGTTCTTTAAGTGCCTCATTTAAATATAAGAAGGGGCATAGGTATGCGCCATTGCATATGTTATTTCCAGGAGTGCATGAGCAAAATTGGCTATTTAGTACATGCAAATTGCCAGTTAGCTGTCTAATGAGCTACTTGCAATGTACGAGTACTTGAAATACGCACACAAACATCCTTTTTTAAAATCAGGCCCTTAATATATTTGCCTGAAAGAATCATGAAAAGTTAGCTCTCTAGCCAAAATTACCCCTTGGAGCCTTCTAGCCTAGGCAGCGACAGAGACAGCTTCTTATTACAACAAGGAGGTGCTTCCCTCTTGGAAGTGACTACATAATGAAGCCTTTGCCTTCATGCCGCTACCCTGGCCGTATCACACCCCACAGAATTGCCACACATGGCTATCTGACTCAAGGTTAAAAAATAAGGGACATACTGAGCATTCCTGTGTATCCACCAAACATACTGACACAGGGAAGAGTACCTCCCTGGCACAGACTCCGGGAAGAACATAGAAGTCACATCTCCCTGGGTGGCCCTTCTAACTAAGGAGTATAAGCAGAACTGGCTCAGATCACCGAGTCTAAGGATCTCACCATCCAAAACAATTGGCAATTAAGGGTCAGTCCCGTCACTGGCAGGTGACAGAATGCCCCCACTCAACAACTCTAAGGTTGCTGGTACTCTAGACTGTTGGGTTATTTTTCATTACATAAACTCTGCCTGATAGTCAGCCCCATCTCCCTCAGCCAACTCTTCAGTGTACCCCAAAATCAGAGATTTAGAAAAATTTTGACCTGGTGCTTCGTTTGTCAACAACCATAGAAAAATATAAATGTGAAAGGAAAACTGAAAATACTTTGTAACAGAGATAAATTGAATATAAAATATTTTGTAATAAAGAAGAGCTCAACGTGTATGTCTGTATATGAATGGACAGATGAGGTGAGACAGAGGTTTGATGACTTTCAATTGGATATAGGCTCCTAGGCTGCTTTTGAAAATTTTATCCATAGTCCCTCAAACTTCAGCTAAAAAATTCTCTAAATTTGTCATGCAAAACAGTACAGTAGTGAATAAAAACATTTTCTGCTCCTTATAATAAGCCCCAATGAATTGTAATGCTGTTTAATTACCAACAGCTTGATGCTTAGTAAGTTTGCCAGCATAGACTTGTGCTAACAAATAAATGTTTAATTCTCTCTTTGTCACTTACACACATGCCCGATGTGCACTGGCAACTTCCCTAGCCAAGTGTTTGCCCAAGTCAGGGTTTTGCATGGGTGCAATGGAGTGCATGCAAAGTAGGCCCAGTTTTGCACTTGGGTAACTACCAACTTAGGCCCTGATCCTGCAAACACTTACACACACTTAGCTTTACGCACTGTGGTCCCAATTCAAGAAATCTTCCTTGTTGAGGAAACCACTTAAGCATGTGCTTAACTGGCGTAGATAAGGAGTAGATTTCAGTGGTTTTACTCATTCACAGTATCTAAAGTTAAGAGTGCATGTAAGTCTTTGCAGGATAAGGGCCTTATGCTAGACCAGGTTCTAAGGGAGGTCAGAATATCAGAAAATCAAACCCGTTTTAAGTAAGTGTCTAAATGTGGAGTTAAGAGCTTAAATTGGGCACTCATGTTTGAATATTTTGGCCTACGATTCTACAGGTAATGTCTACACAAGAACTTTTTAAACATAATTCATATATTTACATGACTTGGTTAATTACAAGTGATATCTTTAAAAGACACGTACAAGCTCAGGATCACCTACCAACTGAATTACAAATGCTGTCTAAAAGATCATTGGTTTTATACCTCTAAAAGTGCAGGAAGGTTTTCAATTCATGACATAAATCCAGCTTCATACATGAACTTTCAAAAAGACAGTTAACTGAAAAAGATTTACCTGCCAGAAGTCAGCAACAGTAGCAGGAAGAGGGCCCTGAGTAGCAATATATGCAGGGTTCCTGGGATCGTGGTCCATCTGGAGTGAGAAAAGAGAAAACAGACTGGATTTATTAAAAGCAAAGAAACTTTCTAGATGGGTTCAGGAAAGAAAGTGCTTCTGTCTACAACCAAGGACCACTTAGAGGACTGCTGTGACCCCATGTCCTTTGATGATGAGCAAAAACATTTTATTTCTATTCATTAGATCAGAGGAGCTCTCTTTCCACAAAAGAGTGAGGTTACCAAATCAATATCAGCATGACTGATGATGAGCACTCTGTGTCCCAAATATGTAGTGTAAGATCATTTAAGAAAAGTTGCAGACAAAAGCATGTACTTGAGATCCATGCTCTTGGTTTCATAGCAACCCAGAAGTCATTTTGAAACATTTTTCTTCACCCAGTGTTAGGAATGTTGGGCACATCTAAATAACTGCTCCATTTCCACTGTGCCACTCAAGGGCACATATAACAAGCAAAAATGGAGAACAAATTCAGTTTCTGGCTTTTTCTGGCTAGTTGATTTGTCTAAATGCATGCTTCTAGCCTCAACACAGGAAGTTCTGCTTAAAGACCTTAATTATAACATTTAATTCAAAGACTGACTGAACAGGGGGAAAAAAAGCTAAGAAACAAAGTCATCAAGAGTAAATAGGATTAGTGTGTTATAATGAATGTTTTCAAACTGATGGGTGGTTTTCTTGGTCTTAAATCTTGGGCCCCATTCTCCTGATAAAAGAGAAGATCGGCTGAGGGATTTTTTTTTAAATACTCATTCTAACCCTTAAGAGACCAACACAAAACTTTGAATGTAAAGAAAAAGAGCCAAATTCAGCTCTCCTGCAACTCCCATTGAAGTCAGTGAGAATAATTTGTAGCCAATGCCAAGTTACTGAGAACAGAATTTGACTCAAAGACTTTAGTTCACCCCAACACAGTTTTTTGTACTGTCAGTGAAGTTAAGATCTTAATAGGAATGAATGCAAGTCATATTTCCATTAACAGGCATCTACTGGATTTATTCATAGCCTATCAAAATTTTCAGCAATGGTGGATGTCAGCATAAAAGAAGGCACCTCATAATTATGTGCAACAGAAAAGAAGGAAGGAACACAAAAGAACAGATGTAAGTTATTCTAATAGAACAACAATGTGATGAATGTTGCAAAAAAGTAGAAAAAACCTTTTATGCTTCTAATGTTCTGATGCATAATTAAACCTGCACCTAATATTAAAATTCATCCATGACAACACAATGCAAGTAAAATTATGTTGCTGAGTCCATTTTAATAAAAGCCTACTTTTAAAATACAACACACTGTTAGAAGAAACCTTGACAAAAATAGAAGTGTTTCTAATTCCTTGTTTGTATTATACTCTTGTTTGAGTGACTGATTCATTGAGGTATTTGCCTTTTCAGCAAACAATTCTGCAGAGCAACTCTTTGCCTTTCGCCAAAGCGATTCTGGAGGCAGGACATTTAGTATTGCAGGTATTTTGAGACCAAGAAAAAATAGCTTTTTTCACAAACAGAAATATGATTCGCAAAAAGAAAAGGAGTACTTGTGGCACCTTAGAGACTTACCAATTTATCTGAGCATGAGCTTTCGTGAGCTACAGCTCACTTCATCGGAAGCTCATGCTCAAATAAATTGGTTAGTCTCTAAGGTGCCACAAGTACTCCTTTTCTTTTTGCGAATACAGACTAACACGGCTGTTACTCTGAGAAATATGATTATCAGCAAAATTTGGGAATCAGGTAAGAAGGGCCACATTTTTCAAAAATAAAGTTTAAAATTAGGCGTCTAAATAAGGGCCCAATTTAGCAAAACGTGTGATTAAGTCCCATTGACTTCAACGGGACTTAAACAAAGACTTAATTGCTTTGCTGAACTGGGCCTAAATAGTTTGGTTTTCAAAAGCAATCTGCCCACAAGGTCCCACCGACCTCAGTGGAAACTGCAGTGTGCTTAGCACTTTTGAAAGCAGGCCACTTATTTAGATATCTAATTACAGATTTAGAAGCCTGAATTTAGGCTTCTCTCTGAAAACCTCAGCCAAAGAAAATAAGTCAATAGTATTAAAGATCATAATTTGGATTTTTTTAAACTGATCACTTGTGTGTGCGCACGTGTGTATACACCAGAAAACAAAGGCACAAGAAGTCAGTGATGATGTAAGTAGCACTGTCATGGAAGAAATACTTCTAAACACTCAGCTATCTGATAAATCAGGAATAGGCCGCTCTTGGCATTTCAGCATTAATCAGCTACTGTCACAAAGGTGCTGTTTGGAACGTGGCAAACATCATAATGAGCACAAAGTGGTGAAATGTATCATCAATTTAACAATAACTCAGAAGACAATTACAAGCGTTAACATTCTGAGCACATTCTGTTGTACAGAAAATAATTATAAGCAGGAACACTTTGTATGCTCAGAGTAAATAGAAGATGGCAGAAAGCCCCATCATGCTATTAAATGATCTTTAAATGAACAAAAATAGAGCAAAGACTAAACTAATTGAACATAATGCCTGTTTTTGTTAACTTTTTTATATTTACAGCTTCAAAGACTACATATTTTAGGAAGACTGAAAAGTCACCACTTTGATCAAATTTTATAAGATGTGACCTGGATAACTGATGGGTCTATTTGTTTATTAATGTACTTTTCAAAGACTGTCAAGGGCACCGGATGGGCCCTCTTTTATTGTAGTTAATAAGAACTGGAATAAATAAATACAATCAGTAACGGTTTTTAAGCCAACTGATCACTGAGCAAAGCACAGCATTTTATATCCTCACCTAGTCACTATCCTCCCTCCAGGAGCCATTACTCCCTTTCTTCCCCAAAATTAGATAAAAAACAAGTCATCCAGAGCAGAAAATATCAGATCCCAAACTATCAGTTTATTAAAACAAAAATCAACAGGTCTGGTTTTCTAAAGTTTTGTCCTGGAACAATCTTAAGAAAACACGTTACATATGCAATTGTTCAATGAGAACAAGATTTCTCTCTGCGCCACCCCCCAAGCTCAAAGTTCACATGCTTTACATCAGCAGTAAATGGCTCAGCCATTTTTAGAAAGAAAGTGGTGCAATTATTACAAATGTTCTACTATAATGGAATTTTCATTTTCCACTGCAGCACAGGAATGGCTGAAAAGGTTGTGTGATAATGTACCAGTCTATTTTTCCATGATTTCATTTGGGGAAGGGAAAAGAAAAGGATCAAGAACCACTACAAACCATAGCACAATTAACGGCATTAATTTTGATTACTAACCCTGCTAAAAGTTCACAAGGACGAAAAACTACACAAAAAGAACCTCAAAGGAACTATCTATCCTATTCAGACTTATTGTCAGAAAAGGAGTTTCATAGAAGATCAAATCAAAGAACTCATAAACCTAAGATGGGTTAAGAACATGTCTTGTGGCTTTCTAGGGTATTTTAAAATGCAAGTTGATATACAATATCTTAAACCAGAGAACAGCACAATGAACATAATGTCATGATTAGTAGTGCCCAACTTTAACTGCAATAATTTCAGGTTATGATACTACATAATTATATTTCCATCTTTACATTGGTACAAAGTTAAAACTACTGCTTTAATTCTGCTTTTTGTTTTTCTGAATACAACACTATCCAACTTGTCCATGCTAAGACTTTGCACAAATCTCATTAATTTCTACTCACAGTAAAACTCTTTGTTTCTTTGGGTGTTTTAGATACAAATTAGGCTGTTGCGTGATTTCACTGATATTGCTCATGAAATACAGCAAAATCAGTATATTCCAGTTGTAATCAGTCAACTGTATTGTATTTGGATTTAAGTTGTTTGTAGGTACCTGTTAACTACTGTCCATAAAAGAGCAAATTAAAATATATACCTGCATCATTAACCATTATGAAATCTTACGTAATCTATAAATTTGTTACACTGACATATACATAGACCCCTAGGATCATTACTATACACAGACAGATAGATGGATATGCTGGGTCTGATGTGAGCTCATTTATACCATTTTTATATGGATTTAAATCCACTGACTAATAGAGTTACTCCTAATTTGTACTGGTGTGAGATTGGAAACAGAATATCCACCTTGTATGCAAGACTGGTACATCTATCGTTTTCACTGTTTTTATCATTAGAATGCTAGGAAAGCAGGTTAAGCACTGACCAGTGCCTTCAAATATACATATAAATCAAAGCAATTTAAAATGCAGTTCTCAGATCTGATGTTTTTTGCAACATTAATACAGTTCACTTCCACGTATCCTTTCATAACTTACAGGGACTGTAAATATTCTTGTGCTAGCATTGAAATTTCTTTCCTTAATAGTAAGACGAACCAGCAAATACAGTACTATTTAGTCATCACTTTCATCTCTACATTAAAATAAAAAAAAAGGTGGGGTGGTAATTGGTCCCTATCTTTATACTTGAATTAAAATTTAAAACAATTTAAAAATCCTTCTTTTAAAAACCATTATGGAATGAAAGAAGTAAATCTGGTTGTGAATGCCATTATGAATTTCAGTGTCTATTCTCCATGATAAAATTTGTATGCTGTGTTTGAACAAACTGTCATGTTAATGACATTCCTCAGTCTGGTGTCTTCAATAATAAGCAAGCCGAGTTTTTAATGTAGCTGATGGGGTTCCCCCCGCCTCAGACACCCTATGAGGAAAAACAGAATTTCCATTTACTTTCATGAACTCTGATTTAAAAGCAGAGATTGCACATTATTTACTACTGGATGATTTCCCTGAAATTTAATGAGGACTAACCACAAATATGACAGATGTAATTATCACAGTTTTATTCTGCACAGTCAGGGTCTCCTTGTGCTGTAATTGCAAGCTTTTCTTATGTTATTTCAGAGGAAAGGAAAGCAGACTTTCACTTCACTTTCACTCCATGGAATTTCATGAGAATTCCTTCTGCCTTGTTTTACACTAGAATAAAATTAAAGGGATAAGGAAAGAGCATTAATCAAATCGCTCTACTGACCTTCCCCACACACTTTCAACTATGTTGAGGCCATGAGTCTAACCCCAGTTTTCAAAACATCCTGGGAGGAATGGAGGTCTTGAAGCGGTAGCTTTTTTAAAAAGAAAGAAACATGTGGGCAGGTGGCCAGCTCATTGTCTAGTGTGGAGAATTTTTTTCAGCCAGTATTGCTGCACTCATTTAGACTTAAATCAAGGTTGAGCGAGCCCCAGACGGAGATGGGTCCACTGACCCCAAAGCTGGATATACACAGCTACAAGTACACCCCTGGAAGCCTCCTTTTCTGAGTCTTGAATATAATTGCTTTATTTTACACTGTACCCTCATCAGACGACTCACACATGCAAGGGGAAATAATCCTCTTCTAGTTCAGTTCAGACGGTACTGATCTTGTGTTATTAGTGGCCACATTGCAGTACACTACAATACTCCCTTCCAGTCCCACCACTCCATGGCACAAGTGCACCAAAAACGTCATTGTATTGACATGATAATTACTGAGGTTATTTAAACTGAAAGGCAGAATTCTTTTTAAAAAATGGTATGATTATTGCAAGAGTGAGTAAAGGAGGAATCACGGGTATTTCAAATCGACTGTATGTTTCAAGAAAGAACAAACCAAGTATGTAGCTAATAAAGCTAAGAGAAAATACTCAGACAAAAGCAATAGCAATACGCAGTATAGACTGTCTCAGCTGGGTAAGGACTACAGATACCCTAAGAGCACGTAGAAAGCTGTATGTCTACACTACGAAATTAGGTCGAATTTATAGAAGTCGTTTTTTTAGAAATCGGTTTTATATATTCGAGTGTGTGTCCCCACAGAAAATGCTCTAAGTGCATTAACTCGGTGGAGCGCTTCCACAGTACCGAGGCTAGAGTCGACTTCCGGAGTGTTGCACTGTGGGTAGCTATCCCACAGTTCCCGCAGTCTCCGCTGCCCATTGGAATTCTGGGTTGAGATCCCAATGCCTGATGGGGCTAAAACATTGTCACGGGTGGTTCTGGGTACATATCGTCAGGCCCCCGTTCCCTCCCTCCCTCCGTCAAAGCAAGGGCAGACAATCGTTTCGCGCCTTTTTTCCTGAGTTACCTGTGCAGACGCCATACCACGGCAAGCATGGAGCCCGCTCAGGTAACCGTCACCCTATGTCTCCTGGGTGCTGGCAGACGTGGTACAGCATTGCTATACAGCAGCAGCAACCCATTGCCTTGTGGCAGCAGACGGTGCAATAGGACTGGTAGCCGTCATCGTCATGTCCGAGGTGCTCCTGGTCGCCTGTGTGAGGTCGATCAGGAGCGCCTGGGCAGACATGGGCGCAGGGACTAAATTTGGAGTGACTTGTTCAAGTCATTCTCTTTAGTCCTGCAGTCAGTCCTATTGAACCATCTTATGGTGAGCAGGCAGGTGATACGGATCGCTAGCAGTCCTATTGCATCATCTTCTGCCGGGCAGGCAAGAGATGAGGATGGCTAGCAGTCCTATTGTACCATCTTCTGCTGAGCAGCCATGAGATGTGGATGGCATGCAGTCCTTCTGCACCCTCTGCTGCCAGCCAAAGATGTAAAAGATAGATGGAGTGTATCAAAACAAGAAATAGACCAGATTTGTTTTGTACTCATTTGCAACCCCCCCCTGCCCCCCGTCTAGGGGACTCATTCCTCTAGGTCACACTGCAGTCACTCACAGAGAAGGTGCAGTGAGGTAAATCTAGCCACGTATCAATCAGAGGCCAGACTAACCTCCTTGTTCCAATAAGAACAATAACTTAGGTGCACCATTTCTTATTGGAACCCTCCGTGAAGTCCTGCCTGAAATACTCCTTGATGTAAAGCCACCCCCTTTGTTGATTTTAGCTCCCTGTAAGCCAACCCTGTAAGCTGTGTCGTCAGTCGCCCCTCCCTGCATCAGAGCAACGGCAAACAATTGTGCATCTGAGTTGAGAGTGCTGTCCGGAACAGTCACAATGGAGCACTCTGTGATAGCTCCCGGAGGCCAATACCGTCAAATTGTGTCCACAGTACCCCAAATTCGACCCGGCAAGGCCGATTTAAGCGCTAATCCACTTGTCAGGGGTCGAGTAAGGAAATCGATTTTAAGAGCCCTTTAAGTCGAAATAAAGGGCTTCATCGTGTGGACAGGTGCAGGTTTACATTGATTTAATGCTGCTAAATTCGACCTAAAGTCCTAGTGTAGACCAGGGCTTAGGGACTAGTTCTAAATGGGTCCTGACCTGGGGGAAGAGGAAGGATTGGGAAGTCCCAGGATTTGCTACAAACTAGAATGGCTCAGTCTTTCCAATTTTTCTCTCCATTTTCTGATGAACTGATACCAAATGAACAAATCTAGCTAAAACAAAACATCCTTGGCTTTGCTTAAACTTAAAGAGCTTCTGACAACTAGGTTTCCACTGTAGACTTACAGATGGGTCACTGCTCCCTGGCAACCTCCCACTGCAGACTTACAGATGGGTCACTGCTCCCTGCCAACCTCCCACTGCATCACCTTCAGGAATTACATACTCAGTCTGTTGGTTTGCAAACAGTTAAAATTGAACACAACGAACGATTAGGAAACAATTCTAATCTTGAACAGTTTCCTTCTTTTATGTAACACAGACTGTGCTTGTCTGATCTCCACAGCCTTTCAATAAACCTGGGCCAGATTGTTTCCTCCTGTGGGGTAAACACTCACAAGTTTCTCTTTGTAGTTTTCCCCAGACTGTGGGCTCGATCCTGCAACACACCGCAGCTCTTGGCAGGACTATCCATGCGAAGGTTCTGCGCCTTTGCACTGACTCTGGGGACTCCATTCCCACCTGTGCCCCGAAGACACCTTTCTCTGGTGCCCCCGCCCATCCCATCATCTCAAACTTCAGTGCATTTTCATTTAATAAAAAAGTTTCAAGGAACAGATAACCTAGAGATTTGTATATGGGTCCATTCCCAAGCACTCTGGGCGCTTTACATCTATAGCAGACAATGAAGGTCAGACTGCTGGACTCTTACTCACACGAGTATTTACTTACACCACTACTCTTGTAAGTAAGTGCTCACTAATAGGAATAAGCGGTTCACACGCTAGTGTTCAGAAAACAGAATATCATGTTTTCTGTCTACAGCTCCTACTCCTGTCTTCAGAGCAAAACCTCTCGAGCCGTACACTTCAACTAAGGCGTGGTCTACACTAGCAATTTAGGTTGCTATAACTATGTCACTCACGGGTGTAGAAAATCCACACCCGAGTGATGCAGTTATACCTAACTGTACACAGCGCTAAGTCAAGAGGAGGGCTTGTCCTGTCAGCATAGCTACCAGCTCCCAGGGCGGTGGCTCGCCGGCACGGACAGGAGAAGCCTTTCCGTCTGTGTAGAAAGCATCTTCACTGAGGCACTACACCAGTGCAGCTATGCCACTGCAGCCTCAGAGGGCACGGCTACACTGGAGACTTCAGAGTGCTGTTGCTGGAGCGCTCCCGTGGCAGCCCTTTGAAGTGTGAGCATGGTCACGCACGAGTGCTGGGAGAGAGCTCTCCCAGCGCTCCTGGTAATCCACCTCCGCGAGGGGATTCGCTCCCAGCGCTCGGAACCTGCTTACACGAGTGCTTGAAAGCACTCTGACTTGCTGCATTCGGGGGGGGTGATTTTTCACATCCCATGAGCCAGCAAGTCGGAGCGCTATAAAATGTACGTGTAGCAAAGGCTTTGCAAGGCTTGATCAAACATACCTCATTCACTGTGTCCTGAAGAGAATTAAACAATAAAAGAAAGGAAACAAAGAAACCTTGAAGCTCCAGAGGCAGAACCTCAGGTCTGGCTGAGTTGTGCACAGTGCACAATGGGAGAGTGAGGGGGTGTGAAAAGGTGGCTTTAAGCCACCATTATGATTCCCTGATCCTCATGCTGACCAGGAAATGGTCCAGCCCCAGACAGATATACGGCAGCCTAAAGGCTGCTCTAACTTATGCTCAGCTGCCCTTGATCTCAAGGGGCCATCCCAGCAGCTAGGGATCACTGGAGTGCAGTGATACTCTGGTCATTCCCCTCTTCCCAAGGGCAGGAGCCACAAGCAGCTAGTACGTCACCAGAAGATTCTCTTACATAGGGGAAATCCTCATGTGGCCAGATCCACTGACTTTTATGGCTGCTTTGCACAACTGAACATTAGAATAGTCAGAACTGGACTGGTGGTCTGGTCCCCAGAGTACATATTACGCACAAAATCCCAATACTCCACAGCACCCTAAAAACTGCCAGGAAATTTGGTATCTTGCACTGACTCTCTGGAGAGAGAGTTTCATTAAACTGTTTTATACTCAAGAAAATCAAACCTTTCAAATTCTGCTCAAAATACCAGATGTGTAGCTCAGAGTACAGTCCCAACAAGATGCTGTTTTAGAAAGGGAAGTGTTGTCAGTGAAAATTGGAAGGAAACAACCTGTAATGTCAAATCTTTCTGTTGCAATTTGCCAGTTGCATAGTCCACACAAAATGATTTAACTGAGAGAGTAACACTGGAAACTGGTCCAGGAGCCAGTAATAGGATACACAGTTTCACCTAATTCTCCAGCCTAAATGCTTGGTCAAAGTTATTTCCTTCTAATGATTTTCAGTGTCCTAAAGTGACACAAATAAATCCCACCAGTATAAATAGCCCCCCAGCTGGTAGCCTCAGAGAGGCAAGGACTACGTGGGCCATGAGAAAACACTGCTTCCTCATGCCTAGAGATGGTTCCACCATGTCAGGATTGAGACACCTTGATAGGGCAATGCTGCTCGCTGTGCCGTACCTGTTCTGTAGCTAAAAAACAGAGAGGCCTTTGGCCTCTAAAATGATTGCTGTGGTATCTTTCACGAACAAAATAAACTATGCATATTCAATTTGTGTAGGAGTGGGAGAAGTACAAGGTGGCACGTTAGAAAGTTTAGAGGGATATGGCCTAAGAACTGCATTGACCTAAATTGGCCTTTGAGTTATAATATAGGTGGTGGTATGAGATTTAATTCTCTGCTTTGAGAACAGCAAGATCAGAGGTAGACCCAGATCGCTGCAGAAGTAAATCACTCAGCACCAGGAAGCCAACAGATGAAGGAGGGAAAGAGGAAGGATCACCTCTGAAATTTGAGGAGCAGCACTGACTGGCTTTACAAGAAGCAAAGCCCAGCTCTCTGTGGCTACAGAAACCATTCTAATACATGGTCGTTTTTAGGATAGGGAAAGTAAGGGTGAAAACTTAGAGTGACAGAAAATCAGGCAAACCTCCTTACACAATGGAAAAGGTCTGTTGAATTAAACGTACCATGCTGAGTTGTGCAGTTTGCAAGTCACTACTGTCAGGTACAGGAAAATAATATGTAGATTTAAGACTCGTTATCTATTGGCATTATTGTCCTTTGTCTACAACCTTCAAAGGCATTATGAGCAAGTGTATGGAATGTATGTACTTGCACTCCCAAGTGATGGCTTGAGTCATTAATGTTGGGGGACTGGAGGTAGATATAGACCCAAGCCACTGTTAATTACAGTGGTGCTGGTATCAAGTTAACATATTATACTGATAGGCTAAGGATAAAAGCTGGATTATTTGGATTACTTCCCATTGGATACTGTACTTACAATTGGGCTGGCATTGACGTAGTCTGAATTGTCATGGCTATTTTCAGCTTTCAAGCATATCCTGGAATGATCATCTGCAAAGGCAAAATAAAATATAGTATTTCCACCCAAATTTTCCACACCTGTAAAGTTAAAAATAATTAAAAGGCAAACTAATGTACATTTCAAAAGCAGACAATGTAAAATATTGTGGGAGAGTTATTTTATTTTAACTACTAAATTGGCTTAGATTTGCTACAGCCCCAACTTCAATCATGAAATGAAAGTCTTTGAAAGAAGATTTTAGAGGCTAACTTCCGAAAACATTTTCTCATGGTAACAATCTACCAGATGTGGAACAGTCTCACATAAGAAGAGGGACAAGCTCCATTGCTCATGACATTTAAGACTAGACTAGGAAAAAATCCTGAAAAAAATCTGGAGAGAACAATCCTGCACTTGCAGGGAGATAGACTAGATGATCCAATGGGCCTTTTCCATCTAGCTTCTTTATAAAATGATATTGTTCTGAAACATAAAGCTGGGAATTAATACATGCAGACCTTGCATTTCTGATTATTTCTAACAGAAACAGCAAAATACAATTTATGGCTGGATTGGGAGATAACAAATTGCCCCAATTAAGGGACAGCACATTGTTGGGCTCTGCTGGAGCAGCATGGGAGGAAACTTGTGACTCAGAGTACTTCCCCGACTTCTGCTGGGAGAGAGTAAACTGTGTCCGGTATATACCCAGTACAATACATGATCTGGCGGAACTATCCTGCTCAGTGCAGTAGTTGGATGGAGCCAGGCCCATCGAAAGAATTTTGGGGCCTTGGTACATCATGCTCACTGGGGCCCCATTCCCTCCCTTTTCACTTTATTCACACATGTTACAGAAGTTTCTTTGGTGGCCCCCTGAACTCAGGGACCCGGTACAACCGTTCTGACTTTCCTCCCCTCTCGTCAGCCCTGGATAAAGTCAAGGCCCTGCCTGGTCCGCACCCCCTCTCACACATCTGTGCAGCTCTGAGAAGCTCTCTTCACAGTACTACTGATGAAGGTAGCCTATGCAAGGTTGCAGGGATGGGCTTTTGGTCCTCTTGCATCATCACACTGACGAGGTCATGATTTGGCCCCTTAGCACTAGTAGAATTGTGTCCCAATTTTATTAATTCTCTACACTGCATAACATTTAATGGGACATCCAACAGCACAATTAATACACAAGGAAATAGGATGAGAAGACATTACATCTGCCTAATTTTATTTTTGAGGGGTGAGGTGAGCATTAAGTATGTAAACAAGATGGAACGACCACCTTGTGTTTTACATTAGATAGATTGGACTTCTCATTTGTATGAGCTTATGAAATGTTATTTACAGCCATTTGATCTCATCAGCAAAATTAACCCAGCAATGGGAGCACTTCTGCTGAAATCCAATTAAAGGTACAAAAATAATGTAGAACGACTGAGCTACTCTTGGCTCCTCTCATAAAATTATTCCATAAGTGGCACATCAACATAAAACAGGAGAAACACCAAAAGACAGAGAAAAAATGCAGTCAAGCTGTTCAACTCAGGCTTCCCGGTGAAACCACTATACAAAATAAAAAAAAGATTTATGATCGAAAACGTGAGTTGTAGTAGATATCTTAGGAGGAGAGATGCGTACTTGGGGTATATCTACATTGGAATCTGAGGTGTAACTGCCGCTCAGGCAGACCCACCTGCACTAGCATGGTTAAAAACACAAGTGCAGATAGCATTACAGGCATTAGGGTAGATTGGACAAGCACACTGGGGACCTGGAGAACCTACTCGCAGTGTTGAAGTCTGTGCTGCCATATCTACACTGCAATTTTTAGCCAAGCCAGTGCAGGTAAAACTAGCACAGGTATGTCATACCTTAGATTGCAGTGGAGACATATCCAGGTGCCATTTTCAGAATAAAGAATGACAATGCTCATTCTGCTCAAACTTATATATAGAACAGCACAGTAGGGATTTCTGACTACATCAGAGTGTGTCTGTGTGTGTGTTTTCTTTACAAGAACTCTAATGTATTATAGATACTTTTACCATGGGCAGCTTTAGGGCCTTGTGACATCTGAGATCATAAGGGTGGTCAGAGAAAACTTCACAACCTTGCTTATTGTAAAGGGTATAGGAAGAAGAATTATTCTGCAATTTTCTGGCTACAGGAAGCACATGGCTTAAATGTGCTAAATGTGGTCTGAAGACAAACCCTCATGCAGCATGGAGCTAAATACGCACTTAGGAGAAGTCTCATCCACTGGAAGGCAGGGCCCCTGAACTAACTAATCAACAAGGAGAATGTGGCACACATTTTTAAGTAATGGATAAAGGAGCGAGACAGTGACTCATTAAGGTTTAGTAAACTGGTGTTAGTTTGACTCTCCAATAGAAAGCTGGACGTGCACAAGTCCATGGGGCCGGACGAGTTGCATCCGAGAGTGCTGAAGGAATTGGCGGCTGTGATTGCAGAGCCATTGGCCATTATCTTTGAAAACTCATGGCGAACGGGGGAAGTCCCGGATGACTGGAAAAAGGCTAATGTAGTGCCAATCTTTAAAAAAGGGAAGAAAGAGGATCCAGAGAACTACAGGCCAGTCAGCCTCACCTCAGTCCCCGGAAAAATCATGGAGCAGGTCCTCAAAGAATCAATCCTGAAGCACTTGCATGAGAGGAAAGTGATCAGGAACAGCCAGTATGGATTCACCAAGGGAAGGTCATGCCTGACTAATCTAATCGCCTTTTATAATGAGATTACTGGTTCTGTGGATGAAGGGAAAGCAGTGGATGTATTGTTTCTTGACTTTAGCAAAGCTTTTGACACGGTCTCCCACAGTATTCTTGTCAGCAAGTTAAGGAAGTATGGGCTGGATGAATGCACTATAAAGTGGGTAGAAAGCTGGCTAGATTGTCGGGCTCAACGGGTAGTGATCAATGGCTCCATGTCTAGTTGGCAGCCGGTATCAAGTGGAGTGCCCCAAGGGTCGGTCCTGGGGCCAGTTTTGTTCAATATCTTCATAAATGATCTGGAGGATGGTGTGGATTGCACTCTCAGCAAATTTGCGGATGATACTAAACTGGGAGGAGTGGCAGATACGCTGGAGGGCAGGGATAGGATACAGAGGGACCTAGACAAATTGGAGGATTGGGCCAAAAGAAATCTGATGAGGTTCAATAAGGATAAGTGCAGGGTCCTGCACTTAGGATGGAAGAATCCAATGCACCGCTACAGACTAGGGACCGAATGGCTAGGCAGCAGTTCTGCGGAAAAGGACCTAGAGGTGACAGTGGACGAGAAGCTGGATATGAGTCAGCAGTGTGCCCTTGTTGCCAAGAAGGCCAATGGCATTTTGGGATGTATAAGTAGGGGTATAGCGAGCAGATCGAGGGACGTGATCGTTCCCCTCTATTCGACATTGGTGAGGCCTCATCTGGAGTACTGTGTCCAGTTTTGGGCCCCACACTACAAGAAGGATGTGGATAAATTGGAGAGAGTCCAGCGAAGGGCAACAAAAATGATTAGGGGTCTAGAACACATGACTTATGAGGAGAGGCTGAGGGAGCTGGGATTGTTTAGCCTGCAGAAGAGAAGAATGAGGGGGGATTTGATAGCTGCTTTCAACTACCTGAAAGGGGGTTCCAAAGAGGATGGCTCTAGACTGTTCTCAATGGTAGCAGATGACAGAACGAGGAGTAATGGTCTCAAGTTGCAGTGGGGGAGGTTTAGATTGGATATTAGGAAAAACTTTTTCACTAAGAGGGTGGTGAAACACTGGAATGCGTTACCTAGGGAGGTGGTAGAATCTCCTTCCTTAGAGGTTTTTAAGGTCAGGCTTGACAAAGCCCTGGCTGGGATGATTTAACTGGGAATTGGTCCTGCTTCGAGCAGGGGGTTGGACTAGATGACCTTCAGGGGTCCCTTCCAACCCTGATATTCTATGATTCTATGAAAGCTAAGTGTCAGATCAATAACTCTGAGAATCAGTGAATTTTTTTAATTTAATACTTTGTCATGATGGCATCACTGATGTGGTGTATCTTATTATGGTGCCATGGTACGTTTATTGAAGGGTGAGAGGACTAATATGTTTGTAAAGGGTTTGGTGATGAAATGGAAGAATTCACAAGAAAGCTCCTAGGGTAAGTTATTGACATGTTTTCTTAAGAGTTTGTGCCTATGCTTGCTTTCAGGTGGCATTGATTGTTGGCAATGAGCCCATTATGTTCATATGTGCTTTAATGGGACATCCAACAGCACAATTAATACACAAGGAAATAGGATGAGAAGACATTACATCTGCCGAATTTTATTTTTGAGGGGTGAGGTGAGTATTAAGTATGTAAACAAGATGGAACGACCAAAGCCTCCAGAAACAGGCTTTGACATGCCAAAGCCTCCAGAAACTGGTAGTCACTCTCCAAAAAGATGTTCAGCAATTATGGACATATGTTCTTTGTGGTGACAATTATGGTAAATAGTGACTGATGCAAGTTCAGTGGACAAATAATTTTGCTGTGAACTGTGTATTGATTAAATTCTAAGCAGAGAAAAGCAGAGTAGAAGCAGCAGCAGAAAAAAGCAGGAAGGAGGAGAAAGAAAGAAACCTGGAGAGGACCCACAAGAAAGTTAGAAAGATGAATAAGGGTGGATACAGAAAGGAACTATGAAAGTGAGAGAGAAGATCGGACAGGCCTAATGCTAGTCATTACTCCAACTAGTTCAGATGTTTAGCAAAGCTTTAGTAGATCCTGTAAACATCAGACTAGTTCTTTGCATTTACTATTATTCTGGCCAGATCAGAAACGGCATGTGACAATAAGACATGTGAGATGGGAAAGTTGACGAAAGGAAGGCTCCCTAACCTGGGGAGCTGCAGAGGAGAAAACACCACACACATTTTTAGCTGGTGCTATATAAAATTAGGTGTCTTTATCTAACTTAGGTACTGATATAGCCCACAACAGCAATGCACTCAGGATTGCACAATCTTCAATGTGTTTATCCTCACAGCACTGTGGTGAGTTAGGGAAATTCCCCATTATTTTTCATATGGGGAAATGAGGCAGAGAGATTAAGTGACATGCCCAAGGTCACAGAGAAAATCTGTGGTAAAGCAGGGAATTGAACCAATGTTTCCCAAGTCCCAGGTTGGTGTCCTAACCCCTGGATCAGCCTTCCCCATGCTTCATGTGTGATTTTTTTTTTGCTACACTTCCAGAAATACACACACAAAACACTGTACTGAACTGTGGAACTTGTGAACTGTTGAAGTATAAAAACTAAACAACCTGAAGATTATGTAAAGCTACATATGATCCTACTTTGCACTTAGTTCACTTAATATTAGCCAAAAGTTTAACTTTTCTTGCATTTGTATTGAAATCTAGTTAACTTGTTTCACAGTACCATTCGTGCAAGGTAAGTAAGGAAAACATGCATGGTAGAGAATTCATAGAAACCATTATTTTACCAAAAAGTTTACTTATTAAATGAGTCATTTATTTTTTAAATGGGTATATCGTTTTCCTAGTTTTCCATACAAACATATAACCATCAACCGATCAAAACGTAACAGTTGAAGCTCTCACTCACATTTCTTCGCCTATCACTGAAATATCTCTGGGGTATAACATGCCAGGTTTTTAACGTAGCACTGCAACAATGTTGCTATTTAGGAAAGAAAGTGAAGCTTACTCTGTCCAATTTAGACTACTAGGGGAACATCAAGTACATTACTAGGCAGAATGCAATTTAAATTTTCCCAGGAAACTGGGTTTTAGCACTCTTACTTTCGCAAAAGGGGGATCTTTATTGGACTAACAGATCTCCGTTTTAAATCTCAGCCAACTTGTCACCTCTCAACAGCATAGTGTCCCCAACCACCGTACAGTATTAGTTCAGCTTGGACTCAGAGGGAAGAGTCACCTGCAGAGCAACCAATACCATTTCTGTCAGCATCTGTGCTTTCCTTGGCAGCCTTCCACTCAGCTGCTAACCAGGGATGATCCACCTTAGTTTAGGAGATGGGACAGATCACAGCTCAAAGTGGAATGACTGCAAGTCCATACTCACTAGCACACTTTAAGATGATTCATTTTGAGCAGTATCTGTTAACAAGATGTGATAAACTGCTCTATGCTAAGTCAGCAAATATTTTTCCTATTAGCACTTAAAAGGATGCAAAAGCTCTGCAGCTGTTTAGCTCTGGTGGATAAAGTTACTTTTCCAGAACTTGGTGCTTATTACTGCACTTCTGAGATTGAAACTTTTCAATAAGCCTGATTCCAAAGCCCACTGAAGCCACTGGAATCTTGCAATTTACTTCAGTGGGCTTTGGGTCAGCTCCACAGTCACAAAAGTGAATTGATAGTGCAAAAGTGACTATTCTTCACTATGTATTCTTCTGCTTTATGTACTCTTAGGAAAGATAGTGCTGGGAAGGGAACCTTGATCATAACTAAGCAGAATTAAAGGGCTTCCCAAGCTGCCATGCACTGAAGGGCTAAGTTAAGTAGCAATGTGGCACTATCAACCCTTCAGCTCTAATCCTGGCTCTGACTCAGTGTGTTACCTGTCTCCATTTCCCCAACTGTACAGTGTACACTTGCATCGGTCATAGGGAAAATTAATGTTTTCAGAGCACTTAAAAAATTTAAATAGTTAATGGTAACTGCCAAACCACACAACTAGATTGCGGGCACTCTTTGAAATAAAGCTGCCATTGCAGCTGGGGGTCCTGACTGTTCTTGGTTTAGGTTTTGTTCCACTGGTTATTTAATAAAAATTGTGGTCAATTTCTCTCTGTTTTTTATGGGGCTCAGCATTCAGCAAATAATGTTAGTTACTGCCAACGGTGTAATAATCTAGGAGAAAATACATACAGTAGATATGCTGCTTGTATTTATACTCGCAAAGACAGCCTTTTACATAAACCCCCCCACCCCCCCCACAGATTCTAGGAATACAAATATTGGCCACTTTCAGCCTTGTATTTCGTCCTAAGCCTAACCTAGAACAGCAGCCATTTCATAAGCTTTGCCAATTAAGCTGATAGGGGCTTACTCACTACAGCTGAGTATCTGATGAACAGATTACTCTGGCTCTCATTACAAACTGCTGGTATTACTGCTTTGCATGAACATGATACCAGCTCATCGAAAGCCAAGCCAAGCTTATTTCTACTCAGTAACCATAACTGCTGATCTTGCACAGAAACTGCATTACAGTGTTTGAAAAGCACGCTGGGGGTTGATTTACATGGTACAGCACTTGCTGTCACTGTTCTGAAACGTCGTATGATATAGCTATACATTTTGCAAGGAAAACATAAGGAGACAAGTCAAACGTCTGACAGGACAAACAGGCTGCATATCAAGCAAATATTGAAAGCTGTGATTTTCTTTTAGATAGAAACGAATACTGTTTCGCATAATGCTTTGCCATTCACCTGTAACTCTGATAATGCTTTACCAAAAGGTGGTAAGGAGAACATGAAGAAATTAATATATATTCATTCCAATTTCAAGGATACATACATGTTATGACACTTTGAGAGCGATTCTTCTGGACATTCTCCTCCTTCTGGGCAATGGTTGTAGCATTGGGTTCAGCTTGATAAGCACAAAGGGCCTCCCACTCTTTCTCCAGACGATTTTTATTCTTCAAATGGTCTTCCATATAGGACTGAAATGAAAAGAATATACCATCAGGCACCATTTTATATACAGGTTAGCAATGTACTATCCAAATAAAGGCCTGAGCTAAAAGAATGTATATACTATATTTGGGGTCGAAAGTAAAACTGGCCCAAACGTAAGGTGGTGCTTACAAAGCCAGAAACCAGGGGTGGTTCAGATCCTGCTCCAATTTTCCAAACTCTCAGAGTTCCAAGGGATTGAATAGGGGAGAAATGGAGAGTGCAGATAAGATGCTTCAGTTTGGCTTATCTGTAGGCGCAGGGAATAAGTGTTGAGAGTATATATACAAATAAAAACAACAGGAATTCTGAACCATGTTTGAATAGAGGTGATGATACATGAAAGGTCTTACTGTTAAATCACTGATTTATAATGTTTTTTAAACTCAATTATGACACACAAAATATGAATGTCTAACATTAAAAACAGTGCTTTAGCTTTGCTCAGGTGAAATGCTTTTAGGACCTCCCCAGCTCCAGCCCCAGCCCCAGAACATCAACCGTAAGCTATTTCCTCTTCAATACCTAGAAAAGTGGATACGTCCCTTTTAACCTCAGGTCAAGGAATGGAAGAGAAAGGTTATGTCCATTATTCAAACAATTATTGAACATATGATGATCCCATGTAAGATTGTGTGCTCTTCCAGGCAGCGTCCATGCCTTACCCTATAAAGTGTTGGTGCACTCACAAGGTGTAACAAACTTGCAGCATTTACAAACATAGCTGTTAAGAAGAGTATAAAATTGTTGGCCAAACATTTTTGTGATACTACATTATAAAAAATGCCTCTTCCTATCTTAGTAGGTATAGACAGGAGAGGTGGCTGATTGGATTGTCTGGGGAGAGCTGAGTCTGGGGGAGAGGGAGAGAGGGCTTCCCCTCTGACACCTGGACTCTTGCCTGGTGCCTTCCACACACTCGGCCTCCCATGCCCACCCACTGACCAACTGAGAGGAGGTGAAGAAGCAGACTAGCTCCAGCAAGCCCTCCCTCCTCCTTTTGTGCACTCCCAGGCACTCAGCAGACTTCTTGCTGCTGAAAGTTTCCTCACAGGCCATGTCCTCTAGAAGGTGTAGCTGTCAGAGCTGGGTTTCCAAACTTGCTGAGGGTCTGGCCAGATGATCTTTTACAGATTGGATTTTTTTCTCTCTCTGCACTAGGCTGGCGAGATGCCCAGTGCTCCTTCACAGCTTGCAGCATCCATAGGCCTCCAAGATGCTGTGAGAAGGGGAGGGGGCGGGGGAGGGAGGGAATAGGGGAAACACAGCTACCACTGGATATATTGCTAGTCATGCCCTGAGGGAAGATTTCTTCCTGACCCCCACAGAGATTTGGATAAGGGACAGTACCGTTCTAAAGGAGATTGTGATAACAAACGTGAATGAATAGTGTTGCAAATTGTGGCTGACATCCAGTGCACACAGGTGGCTTTGAGAGGCCAGCTCCAGGGTAAGCCCAAGCACAGTACCCTGACTGGTGGACCCTGTTCTCCATTAACCTGTGGGGTATGGGAAGGTCTTAAGTTTTTGCAGACTTAGTTATTCCCTTGACTACACCCTCATTCCGCCTCATGGGAAGAGAGATAAGGGTTTGGCATTGGGCTGAATCATGAATTTGGTAGTAGGAGTTTGGCAAAAGGTGGCCAACAACTATTCTTTTAAGTCTGCACTAGATCCAATTAATACCTTGTAATTTTGAGGGTGGGGGAAAATCAGTCCCTCCCTTTAATAGTAAAGTTAACAAAATTATGACCTGCTACTTTAAATCCATTTACATGTCTACATCTTTATTCTCCTGTATCTCCTCTTCAATCAGCAATAAAATACTTGGGGAAGCTGAGGGAGAAACTGAGGTTTGAAGAGGTTAAATGACATGCTAAAGATCATGAAGGAAATTTGGGGCAGAGTCATAAAAGAATACAGAATGCCACATTTTGAATCATAAACTTGAAGATCATTGTTCCTTAAAGCCCTTTGTTTGCAGTCAAGGCAGACCATTTTTTATTGTTTGCTTTTTCAAGCACCTACTAACATAGTTAATTCCACCGTGACACTTGCCTACAAATAATTGCCTGGAAAGATTTCCCAAAAAGCATTCAAATAGTTTCCATTCCTCAAAAATATTTTATGAAGACAATCCATACTATGAAATTGGAGAGAGTCCAGCGAAGGGCAACAAAAATGATTGGGGTCTGGAACACATGACTTATGGAGGAGAGGCTGAGGGAACTGGGATTGTTTAGTCTGCGGAAGAGAAGAATGAGGGGGAATTTGATAGCTGCTTTTAACTACCTGAAAGGTGGATCCAAAGAGGATGGATCTAGACTATTCTCAGTGATAGCAGATGACAGGACAAGGAGTAATGGTCTCAAGTTGCAGTGGGGGAGGTTTAGGTTGGATATTAGGAAAAACTTTTTCACTAGGAGGGTGGTGAAACACTGGAGTGCGTTACCTAGGGAGGTGGTAAAATCCCCTTCCTTAGAAGTTTTTAAGGTCAGGCTTGACAAAGCCCTGGCTGAGATGATTTAGTTGGGGATTGGTCCTGCTCTGGGCAGGGGGTTGGACTAGATAACCTCCAGAGGTCCCTTCCAACTCTGATATTCTATGATTCTATGCCACATGCTCACTTCAAAACATATTTCAAGGAAGAGAGGCTATCATGACCTTTCCGCAGGTTTTGCGGAAAGATATCATAGGCTTGAAAACGGTCTCCGGCCATTACCATCTCATCGTGTTTCCTATAGAACAAGCAAAGCAGGATACTATTCTCTCTTGCAAATCAAACGATGTTTGTCAGTAAAGAAATGGTGTCTGACACACAGCTTTGTTTTCTGCAAAATACATGTCGTCGTCGTCCCCCTCGGCGGGGGTGTGTGTGTGTGTGAGGCTGAGGAGAGGAAATCAACCCACCAATACTGAAAAGAAAATAAATAAGGACATTTGTAGAAAAAAAAAGATTTAGGTGTACCTTAAATGCCATTGAAACATATTAGACTAAAAGAGATTTTTGGAGAGACAGAGAAATAGTAGTGGCTTAGAAACAGACAAGATTGTTGTATCTAACGGGCCTGAGACAGGGTGAGGAAAAGGGCATTTATGTTGTTAAGCAAAGATTACCCCTCTTAAAGGCAAGTTAGCACATATGGAAAAAGAAAATAAGTGAAAAAGTGGTACTGTACAGGAATCAGGGTACCACAGAACCAAGATCTTTGGGTATTGGAGAGCTGTTTATTATGTGATGGTCAAAGAGCAGACGACAACGGCAATCATTTCTGAGGACAACCAATAGTATCTTCAGATTTTAAACCACGGTCCTGCAATGTGATTCATGGAGGCAGGCCCCTATACCTGTGTAAAAGTCCCCCTCACATCAGTGGGACTCTGTACAGGTATAAGGGTCTGACAATACAGGGTCTCTTTGATCAGATTCCTAAAACGAGGCCTTAGGTAATAAGTAGTTTTCACCACCATCCTACCCAGGGCATTTCCAGTTGCTTCTATTTGTCACCTCAAAGATATCATTTTCCTTTCATTGTTTACATTCTCTGTAAATAGCCGAGTATATAGAACAGTTAAGGTACTTGATTTTTCAGATGTGTGTGAATTTTAAAACAGCTTATGCTTTTTAAAATTTTTTTTAAAAGGAATAACTTCCTATTCTAGACAAATCTTAATTTTTCCTGACACTTGCCTGTAAACCTTAAGTGAAAATACAAATGAATAAGGAGAAAATGCATTCAAAACCTTGCCTCTAACAAAGACAGCTGTCTCTCAAATCATAATCAACACTTAACTTTGTTCAAACTGATCAGAGCAACACAAACCATTTTCAGTATAGAGCACCAAGAATTAGGAGATGTTTGAATGGCTATATCCAGATGTGAGGGGGTCTCTCTGTTCAGGGAGACCTACTAGTTAAAAACAATCGTGCAAGCAAATGCATTAAAATGAAAAAGAAAGAAAGAAAAAAAAATAGGAACAGCTTCAAACCACTCAGAAATCAAGAAACTCTGCCATAATTAAGCCACATACTTTAATTTATGGTCCCTTAAAGCAAACCCCATTCCCCACTGCATTTGACTAGACAGGAACTAGACAGGATATTCTGAAACATCCTCATGGGAATTCCTGGGAGTACGCTACACTCACTGGTGTGCTTCTGATATTTTAGAGTTTGTGCATGTCTACTCAAATCCACTCACTAATTAGGATATTTTCATGAGACATTCTGCAATGCTTGCTTGGCACAATGGAAGTTCATTAACTGCATATCAAACACACACACTGTTTCACAGTTCCAGAGTAGCACACAAGAGAAAGGGAGGTTGTCACCATTATTTTAATATTACTCAAAGCACTGTGTACGCAGGCAGTGGCTGATCTCACCAAGGTGCCCACTTCTAGATCTGTCGTCAGCTTTGAGCCTGCAATCCTGAGTGAATTGCTGTTGTCTACAGTGTTGGGTGGAAGCCCAGATTCAAGTGTCCTTGGGCAGTTAAGCTTCATGAGGTTTTCACTTTCCTCAAGCAGAGATGGGCCCAGTGATGCTGCGCATTCATTTGTAGCAGAGCTTACACTTTCCCTTCTATGTCCAGATAAGTTGCTCTTGCCATTGAGGGAAGAAGGTGGATTCAAGAGATGCACCCAGTGCCCACAGTGGGTGCAACGTGTTCTTAAATCAATTAATAGCCTATTTTATAATCAGCAAGGACATGCCATTTCAAAGTCTCAGTGTACTACATTAGGATTCTGCTAGGGTATAAGAAAGCTGTCCTTTGGGAAGGACAGAGAACTAACACACTTGATGGTTGTCTTGTGGACCATACTAAGACAGGTTGGAAGTTCCTGAAAATGGGCAAGTAGCCAACACCTAAAGGTATGGTTGGGGCTTGGTAAGGACTTCCTGACTGGTTTTTATGTGGTTAACCTGATTCTTGTAATAGAATAGCAGTTAATTTGATACCACACCACTTGGCTGTTTTTATTTAAGGCCTTGCATTTGTGGTGTTTTGTGAATAAATTAAGATTGACAAACCTCAAACTGAAATCCTATAGTACTGATGTATCTCCACATACACTGTCTTTTCTGTCTGTCTGTCTGTCTATGTGTAGCATGGCCACCGTCTGCTTTCAAAGCACCTATTTTGTTCGAAGCTGTTCAGCAGTTACAAAAGACAATTATTTTTGGCAGAACACTTCCTGTACTGATCATTGCTTAGAAAAACAGTCCTTTGATGCATTCCGTCATGAATGAGAATGCCTCTTCCAGTAAAAGATCAGCAACTTTAATATGATGGACCTTGGCAGGTTTAATCTAATCTCAAATGTCAACTGTGAAGAGTGGATTGAATATTATCTTAATCCTTGTGACCAGTGACCACACAAATCCACACCTTACTCCTAATGAGGTGAAATCCATTGTCCTCAAAGTCCAAGTTGCTTTTGATTTCCTTGCACTATCTTTGTAAAAATAAGGATTTGACATGCGAGAGCTTCAGAGTGGCGCAGATTATACCAACCCCCTCCCTCGAAAGGAAGCAGGGAACTCACAGAGCCCTGCATCCTTGTCAGGCACAGGGTTTAACACCTCTCTTCCAAGAAAAGGTGCAGCACTACATCACAAACTCCATGGACTTCCCAAGATCTGCAGGGTGCCAAGAGCCATACAGAGCACAGCAGCTGCTCTGGTGCTGCTCCTTGGACAGTATCCCTCCTCCCAAGAACTCCATTAAAGGCAGGAGAGGCCCGACGTGGGCTGGGCTAGGCAGAAATGTCATATGCCCTCTTACTGCATTACATTTCCAGAAAAAACACTTCAGGCGTAACTTAGCTGTGCACTGCTACCTCAACCCCAAGTAGCCTGCCCACTCCCCTCTACATTGGAACCACACAGCACTTTCTGCAGTGCCCAGGGGAAGAGGGAGATGTGTGGGCGTGAAAGTAGCTGATCCTGTTTCCACATGGAAAGTTTAGGGAGAAATGCAGAGGGGACCCTCTCCATGCCACTCATAAGGGTTTGGTGTTTTCAGGATGCTGTCATTTGTCTCCGAAATGGGAATTTAGATACAAGAGAATTGGCTCTGTATATTATATTGCATCTGAAATGTCACATTAAACACTGAAGAACCCTTCTTGCAGCAGCTCATTTCCTGCTGTTTCCTCTTGTTTTTTCTTGTTCTTTCCAATTTGACCCTGAGATACTTTTTTAAAAAAATATGAATTTTCCCTTTTGTTGTGATTACCCTGTGGTTCCAAGCCTTGTTTTGTACATTTTGCTGGCACAGTATATCTCATCCCATAGCTTCTTTTCATCCAATCTCTTTGTCTATTTTTCTTAATATATTCCTTTGCTGTGTCTTACACCAATATATTTCTCCTCTTTAAGGAGTAACTCTGTTTTACCTTCACGTCATATGCTTTTTTCATAATTTTTCTGCTTTACTATTTACTCCATAGTGGTCTCAGGGTAGAATTCTTTCCTGCTGCCTGCAGCTCCCAGAATTACAGAAGTCAGAGATGTAAAAAAGACCTAACCTAGCAGTTCCCAGACTGTGTCTCACAACCCCAAATGGTCATGGTCATGCCATCAGCAGATAGAGTCGCAGAGATCCCTACTTGTGCGGATAATGCCACTTTGCTCTGCACAGCATGACCTCACATGTATGGTGTGTGCAAGGTCCCGATTCATAGAGGACGCCATTTTGCTCTACAAAATGAAATCCCCTGCACAGTGTGACCTCGCATGCGCTATATGTAAGAGGTCATACTATGCGGAAGACGCCATTTCATAGAGCAAAATGGCATCCCCCGTGCTATCTGGGGTCCCAGCAGGAAATACTTGAGTAAAATGGGGTTGTGGTGGCAAAACGTTTGGGAACCCTTGGCCTAGATGATCATCCAGTGCCTGTCCCTTCAAATGCAGGATTGTTCCCAGTACTTCAGTTGCTAAGTTTGCCCAGCCTAGTTTTAAACATCCAACATCCGATAGCTTAAAACAGCTCATTATCAGGAAATTATCTCTGACTTTCCACCTAAATCATCTTTTTCCTAGTTCCATCCCATATGTACTAGTTGGATCTCTTTCTACTACCAAAAGGTCCAATCCAGCAAGCTGGTACTATGCAAGGAGCAATTGTCAGACTGAACCCTAAAGAATTCTTCTCTTCCTTGCAATTTACATCCTTTGAATGTATGACAATTTATCTAGCCCCATGTTTAGCTACCACACAGCCAGGTGGGGAATACTATTTAACATTTACATTATATATTGATCTCTCCAGCTCTGTGATAATTTTTGTTGCCCTCTTCTGACCTCCTTCTAGTTTGTAACCAGTATTTGGGAAATGTGGTACCCTGAATTGAACACAACATTCCAGGTGAGGTAAAGACTCTATTAGAAGGGACATTAATTTCTTGCTTTTGCATATGCAGCCCACCACTGTACTGGCCTTGCTTACTTTACAAACTTACATCAAATTTGCTGTCCAGTGTAGCCCTTATATTTCTTTCAGCCTTCTCTCTGTCACTGAGTACATGTCCTTTACGATCATTTTCCCTTAGATGTATTCCTGCTTCTTCCTTATGCTGGTTTGTGAGCCAGTGGAGCCATGCAGATCATAGGCCCCCACTGGTCACAACTCACCATGTATTTAAGATGAATTTCATATTATCTGGTGTCTAAGTTTTCAGCCTAGCTATGTGCTTTTGTACTATTTCCCCATCCTCATCCGTGTTCGCAACACCTCCTAATTTAGTCCCACTTGCAAATGTCACTAAAAAGCCATTCCCTCCCACTTCCAGATCATAAATTAAGATGTTAGATTAAACAGCACCGAACACCAATGCCGGTGGTACTTTGCTAGATACCACCTCTATATATTGCTGTTTATCATTACTCTGTGTGTACCACCCGTTTGCGTTTCAATCCACGACAGCCCCCTAAAACAATTCAAATTAAGCTTTCAATTAACATTTCATGAGACAGTTTCAATGCTTTATTAAAATCTAAATCTATTACATCTACCATTTTCATTCCACCTACTGATTTATTCTCTTTTAAAAAAAGCAATCAAGTTTGTTCAGGCAAGATTTATTCTTTATTAAACCTATGCAGATTCTGACTTATGGTGCAGTTTCTCTCTCGGAGGGATGGTGGGAGATTTTCAAACACTCACAAAGAACAACGAGGCACCTAATTTCCCCCTACCCCCGACTCTGCGCCTCAAGAAATCAATGGGAACCAAACATTTAACTCCCTTTTGTCTCTTTGAAACTCTCCTCTACTTTGTGATTTCTGCTTTTAATATTTGTTCCATTATTTTCTAGAGCTAGAATCTGGATGTAAGGAATGGCAATAGCTACCACTTCCCTCCTCCTGAGAGAAACAATGTTTGCTTTTCTCTAAATATTTTGGTGCATCCACTATTGTCCATGGTACAATAAATCCTGTAGTTAATTTCCTTAAAACCTCAGTATGCGTAGTATCCAGACCACCATGTTAATAATTATAGGAAAGACTCATTTTTAAAGGAGCTTCCTTGCTTACTAAAGCTCTGATTGTTGCCAAGAGACCTGTGTGTCCATATGGAGCCCAAATGACTTCCGACTAGGATTTGAGCAGAAGCAGGGACCATCCATGGAACTCTGTTGAAGTTATGGGTCTCCCTGTGTGCACATGGGTCTGCTCATGCACACCAGATTGCAGGACTGGAGCCTAACTATGCAAATTTCTTTTCTCAATGAAGACAAGACTTTTTAAAAAATTATTTTGAGTCACTTAATCTATTCCTCGTCCTCATCTACCTTTTCTTCCTATACTGATATATTGTGAAAGTCCTCCCTTCCCCATCAAAATAATAATCACTAATTCAGCATTAAAGATATTCATGCTGCTCAGATCCTACAAAATTACAATAACTTGGAGTCTAATATGCAAATGTGGCAAGCCCTACAGAGTCTGCACACTTCTGCTAGAAAGCCAAGCTGCAGATATTACAGGCTATGTGATACTGATTCCCATTTTTCAGTTTAGGTGGGAAAGCAGGGGGAATTATTGGGCCTTATGTGCCCTCTAATTAGACATTGGGGCTACAAAAAAAAATCTATTAAAATAACAATAGAGACCCAGTAGCTCATCATCTGTTTCTCACCCGTGAGCTCACCTTTAGAAGCAAATTCAGTAAATTAACAGTCACAAAACCTCATGTGTCTTGCAACAAATGGGGGGGGGGGAAATCCTAGCTCCACTGATGTTAATGGTAAAACTCCTATTTAATTTCAGTGGAGCCAGAATTTCACCCATACATTACATTACCTATCCATTTCACACAACCATCTAAACCTCTCCCTCTTTTCTCCCTTTACCCTTTGTACTAGAGAGAGAGAGAGAGAGAGAGAGAGAGAGAGAGAGCGCGCGCGAGCGCGAGCCTGGAGCACTGGACCTGGTGCAAGACCAGAGGCCTGAAACAGATGCTGTGAAACAAAGTCAAGCCATGTATTAAAGCAGATACTTATAAATTCACCGTCTAGTACATTCACTTGGTGAAGTTGTTGCTAGAACTAGGGGTCACCAAATGAAATTAATAGGCAGCAGGTTTAAAACAAATAAAAGGAAGTATTTCTTAATACAACGCATAGTCAACCTGTGGAACTTTTTGCCAGAGGAGGTTGTGAAGGCCAAAAGTATAACTGGGCTCAAAAAAGAACTAGATACATTCATGGAGGATGGACCGGGATGGTGTCCCTAGCCTCTGTTTGTCAGAAGCTATGAATGAGCAACAGGGCATGGATCACTTGATGATTACTTGCTCTGTTCATTCCCTCTGGGGCACCTGGCATTGGCCACTGTCAGAAGACAGGATACTGGGCTAGATGGACCTTTGGTCTGGCCCAGTATGGCCATTCTTATGTAGTGTACTAGGTACTATATATTTACATAAATATATTTCAGCTAGTACAGATACATCCCAATCTAGTACAAGATGTTTTGACAAAATAATGAAAAAGGATGTTGTGTCCAAGGGGAGGTAACAAACAGATGTCATGAAATACGTAAGGTGTGTGTAAATTGTGTATGTGAGTTATTTGTCTCAGCCTATATGTGTCGGGGTACTTCACCTTAATTCTTTGTTCGGCCGAGGGGGCAGTGGAAAGTCCCACCGCTGACTGAGCTGTTCCTTGCCACGGGGGCAGTCATGTGTTAGCGTACCTGTAACCATGGATTCAGGATGCCAGGACTGTGTCTTGCCAGCAATAAACCTGGTTAAGTGCCTTTATCACTAAACTGTGCCTGTGGTCTTTCTTTATGAGTAACGTCGAAGTCTGCTGAATGAGCAGGCTGCCCTATCTTCTCCAAGGACAGAAGCACTGAGCAGCCTAAACCGTGTTACTGAGGTAACGACATTCCAGCCTTCAGCACTTAACAGCAATGAGTAGTATTATCGAGGTTTGCTGAACCAGCTATCTGCAAAGAGCTACACAGCATACTGAAAGAACACACACACGCAAGGAACTGACAACATCCCTGCCCTCTCAGATCTCTTGACCGTTCTCCAGAAGATCTGATAGTTTAAACTGTGTTTCCATTGTGATCACAAATGAAAATCTATGTACAATAGATAGGGCCCTACCAAATTCAGAGTCCCTTTTGGTCAATTTCACAGTCATCGGATTTTTAAAATAGTAAATTTCATGGTGTTGTAACTGTAGGGGTCTTGACCCAACTCTGAAGGCAGCAGCGCAGAAGTAAGGGTGGCATGGAATGGTATTGCCACCCTTACTTCTACACTGCTGCCAATGGGACGCTGCCTTCCGAAGTGCGCACATGGCTAGCAGCCACCACTCTCCAACCACCCAGCTCTGAAGGGAGCGCAGAGGTAAGGATGGCGATACCGCAACTCCTCTTAAATAACCTTGTGACACCCCCCCGCAACAATCCTCTTTTGGGTCAGTACCCCCAAAACGAGAAACGCTGGTCTCCCCTGTGAAATCTGTATAGTATGAGGTAAAAGTACACAAAAGATCAGATTTCACGGTCCATGACATATTTTTCATGGCCGCGAATTTGGTAGGGCCCTAACAATAGGGGAAAAAAGGGGGTTTTGTCCATCATCTGTGTGAATCTTCACAAACTACGCTGAGTATGATATTTTTCTCTTCAACATTTAAGAAATAGGAGTACAATACTTTGCTTTAGTTTAATTTTGCTCAGACTTCTCAATATCTGATCATAATTGGAAGGAAAAGGACAGTTTTTGAAGTAGTACGTATGCCTGTTAACTCAGCCTGGCAAAACTATCAAGAAAATTTACCAACACAGGCACAGAATACCGTTAATATGATGGATGGGGATTACAAAAACAAAAAACAAAACAAAAAAAGCAAAGAAATAATTTTCTCAGGCAACTACTCACCCTAGGTGAAAGACTGTTTTAACTAGATTACTTGATTCGTAAATTAATGCTAACTTCTATCGTGGTAGCACTAAACAATAAAAATTGTCACCTTGTACTTTAGATTTTATATTTATAAATGCAAAGATTGTTGTAAATGACTGAGTGTGCAGTGGAACTGTACTCACAGAGCACAATATTGCTATAGCAAACTATTTTTAAAGATAACCCCCAGGATCTCTAGGGAAATCTCATCTTTGTACTGAACAGCACATGACAGTATCTGCCAAACTAAACTACACAATACAACTTTTAGAATAACGTTTATTCAAAAGGACATTAAATGGCAACCTGTGTTCTATTTACCTAAATTAATATACTCTTGATGCAGTGGATATCACGACGTCCCCCACTTTTAATGCTCTGATAACAGAGTTTTGTAACATGTAAAAGGATTATTTCAATCCAATCAGCAGGTGCTGGGATCAGTGTGTGTCAGACAAACACTTGCTAATCCCTTTTCTTACAGCTCCCAGCTGCCAAAGGTGCTCAAATCCAAATGAAATAGTGGGATACAACCTGTGTGGATTGAGGCAGATTTTCAGCTCTGTTGAATCTCCTGAAAATTACATGTTATCCTGACCATTGTTAGAGGCAGAAGGGATGGGGTCAGTAGGCTTTCTTTAAAAGGTAAATAAGAAAATGAATACTGAAGTACTTCCACTACCTAAAATGCAGTGTAAGGGAAACTCACTCAATTTATAATCTCTTCTCAGATTACCTGCTAGTAGTGGTGTTTGCTGGGTCTTAAAACAACCCCTAACCCACATACAGCTACCAAATTATGCCTATAAAGTTTAATCCCTACAATTACTGTGCTTTAAATAAACCTTCAAGAATAGGGAGAAGATGATTACCAAAAAGGCAATACAATACTCTGTAACAAATTTTGTATTTCTGTAGCTTCTTCCATCCACCCATCTCGAAGCACTCCCAGCACTCCTGCAAGGGAGGCAAATATTACTGCCAATTTACACATAGAGAACAGAAGGACAGAAGCCCTGAAGTCAATTGCCCAAGGTCACAGCCTATCGTACAGCTGGGAAAAGAACTCAGATCTCGACTCACAGCCTTGGGCCTTAACCTTCCTTTCATGACTGTTCATAACAGGTCTAAAACTAGTGTTAACGAATACATCTGATGCCACTGTAGTAATTAGGTGTTTGGGGTTTCTAAAAGATAAAGGATTAGAGTTGCTGGTGAAGACAGTAATGTAACAATGTCATTTATCACAACTGCTATATTCTATTTATACATGAAATTCCAGGTTAAATACAGGAGGGGCAAAGGATGAATTAGCTCAAAATCATTTTTTATTTTTTCTATTACTCCCCCCCAACACACACACACGCTGGCTTTTGATAATAGAGATTTAAAATAAACAAAGAGGGCTATTTTTAAAAAAATTGTGAAATCAAATAATTTAGCTGAATGTTGCCATTTCACAGTATTTGACATATTATAATTAGTATATGCACAAAACTTAAAAAAAAACTTATTTCAAAGTCAACTGTGCACAATGGGAAGGGACACCAAGAATGAATGCTGTTAAATTATTCATGAGTAGTTTTTCTATGAGCTTTTTTCAGTAGCTTTGCTAAAAAGCAAAATCACTAGCCATACAGTTATATCAAAATTAGTAGATGTCACTAATTAAAAACAATATACAAACCAAACAACCACCTCATCACTGACAGAGTTATATGTTCAAATATATATGCAAGAGCTGTACCCCAAAAAGCTCAGAATTGCTTGCCTGTTCTGGTGCACAATTACACTTCCACATACATTTTCATTCTTTTTTTAGAAGAATTTTTAAAGATGATCCATTTTCCACGCTTCCATTTTCTACTAATGATCTCACATCAAACAATAAATGCAAGATGCAAGTGTGATTTACATGTGGGAGTATTGTGTGCCTAAATGAGAGCTTTAAAGATATTAGACACCTACTTACTAATTGAGAACACAAAAATAAAAGCCATACCTTAAGGCCCATTAACACAATTATACATCGAAGTTTGGGTTCCCTATCGGATACTATATTTGCAAATTAAAGACTTAATTATCTTTTTCAAAGCACTAAGACATTCATATCCATTTACTACACACAGAAAATTACTGATGAATAAATATTTGGTTCTAAAAATGTTCAGTCTCAAAAATGTGTGTCTATTGTGTTGTTGAGTACTACAAAGATAGAGACCAGGGAAAATCTAACCAACCATGACAAAAGACATCAACAGATACAACATATATATATTGACTTGTAGATGTGGGGCCAAACTATAGCCTTGCTAGCAGTTGGCCATCTTGTGGAGGGCAGGAACGTCATGTCTATAGACATAACGCATAGTACAAAGCAACAGTGTGCTGCAACTTTTACTACACGTCAAAGAAGGCAGCCAGTTCTTTCCTGAGACCAACCGTGCCACATCAAGAAAACATTAAAAAACAGAACACAGTTATGAGAGACAAGAGAAGAAGTTAAAAAAAATGGATGATGGGACAGTGTTATATACATATATATGTTACATGCATACACATTCACATTCCTCTCTCTGTAGCACACAGAAGCACACATGTAAAGGGGAAAAAGGGGCAGAGGGATGGAGGGCAAAATCAGCCCTTTTATGGGAACACTCACACAAGACCCATGACCAGGAAACTCTGGCCACCAGGGCTTCTCACCATTAAACCTTGGATCTCAGGATCACAGTGAAAAAATTCCATGGATCTTGGGACATCCACACTACTTTCCCAGTACTACTGGCTTTGGTAGCAACGGTCAAGAGCTTCCAGGCTGGCTGCTCGCTCAGACTCTTGTGGCAGTTTGGGGACTTTGGAATATATTTCAGGGTACAGAAGAATCCACATAAGATTAGTGACATGGTCCATGCTGGAAAATCCTTCTACGTTTCAAGGAGGCGGCTGGATAACGATGATGTGGAGAGAGGACCTTCCATGGCTGTACCCCCTTCCTGGTCAGATATACCTACCCCAACTGCAGAGCCAACATGCAGGGAGAGATTCTGTGGTGTTGGGGATAGGGAAGCTGCTCTTAGCTCAGGCTCAGCCCCTTGCAGCACAACAAAAAGTGGCTCATTTTTGTCAAAATTCCATCTATCCTCCTTGGGATTTTCAATAGTGCATGGTCTAGACTTGAGATGAGAATGCAGGAAGAACGGGGCAAAGAGCAAATTAAGGGGAACACAGGGAAAATAATGTGACATGAGGAGAGAAAGAGAATTCAGCAACAGCAAACATGGCTTAATGGAAAAGAGCCCGGATTCTGATGAAAGCAGATGCTGCTTTCTAAAGAACGAGAATTACAGAAATGAAGAAAACAGACATGTGATAAACCAAGGAAAGGGCATGCAGAGTGAAGAAGAGACTCTTAGGAACATAAATAACATTTGCTCATATTTTATTGCTTTCCCCTGGCAAATGTCTCTTTTCACACCCTAAGTTGGGAGAAAAGGATAGGAGAGCTGTTCTGAGCAGTTGGTAAATTAGTACTGCCTACTCAGAATTCTGCAGTTAAGAAGCTGGAGAAAACAACCTAACGTTCAGTGTTGATGATAGCTGAGGGTCTGGTAGACCCCAGACTCAGCATATTTGGGGAACTGCCCCTTGAAAAAGCTGATTTGTTACCAACTCTGCACTAACAAAAATACAAGCAAATGGGCACCATTCTACCCGTATAGTGGTGACTAATGGGGGCCTATACACCACCATTTTAGCTTAAAAGAGTCTTTTGGTTTGGAGACCGCCACAAATGTCTTAACCATTCTAAAGCCAGTTATCCTGTAATCCAGGTGACAGATACCTTACTCCTAGATAAAGAGACCAATGCTAGATCATCTCTCAGAACAACTAAATATGAATAGACTAGCAAATCTACTAACAGAACTCCCCTATGTTTTCATATGTTATGTAGGTTGGGTGGGGAAAGACAAAGGAAAAAACAACAGTCAAAAAACTCCACCAAAGGGCCTGATCCAATGTCTAGTGAAGTCAGTGAGAAGGCCCCAATTAACTTCAATATTAGGGCCTCATCTGGTGAATAATCTATTTGAACAGCAAGCATTCTGAAGCAGAACGGATTAAAAAAAAATGGATTTTCTGTCCTCTGAAATCTGACCCATGAAAAATTTTCATATAGAGATAGATACAAACACAAATTGGGACAAAGCCATTTTTTTTTAAATGAAAGAAAATTCTAGAAAAAATCGTTCAGGTCAATCAGAACATTTATTTAGACACATTCAAAACATTGTTTTAATTTTGACCATTTTAATTTTTTAAATGAATGTAAAATATATTTCAAAACAAAAAGGTGTGTCAAAATGAAAAACTGAATCTTTCCAATCTGAAAATGCCCAAATGGGATTTCAAAACTTTTCTCCAATTTTTCTTTAAATAAAATTCCATTGAAATTGATATAATCGCATGCAAAATTCCAGTTTACTTGAAACATCATTGAAAATGGCAAACATGGTTTCAATGAAAAATTTTCTACCAGCTCTATTCCCAAACTGTATTTTATTAAGCTACATCTGAGACAATCCAGGCTATAATCCTCTCAAGAAAAGGGCCTGCACAGATCCATACACTGCACAGAGTTTTGTTTACTCTAATAGTACTCACATGGATATATGTGGATGAATCTCCATTTGCAGGACTAGAGAATCAAACTGTTCATATTTCAAACTAACTAACATTTTGGTCTCAAGTCTATCTGAACTGATGCTTTCATCTGCTACTAATTTTCTTCCTGGTAATAAAGAAAATTGCTCGATTGCAGGGAGGAAGGATACACTACTGTTTTGAACTAAACAAACAGCTTGTATGTCTAACGTCTATACTGAAATCACGGGGTGTGACTGCAGTTCGTGTGCACATACCGGAGCTAGCTAGATCAGTACCAGAGCACGGAAGCTGCGACAGCACGTATACTTCAGCTAGGGTTGCCAACTCTGACTGAAGCTATTCCGGAAGATTTCCCCCCCCCCCCCCCGCCCAACATGAAAAAATGTCATTTTCTTAAAATATCCTATTAAAATTTCCTGGATTGCTTTCAGCAGTCACCAGGAGATGGATGCTGATTCCGGGAGACTCCAGGCCAATTCTGGTGGGTTGGCAACCCTAACTTCAAATGCCTTCTCCACCCCAGGAAGAGAGGGGACTTGAACCAAGAGTTTCCCACATCTCAGATGAGTACCCTAATCCTGGGGTTAAAAGTGGTGAGGGAGCTCCTCTTCCTCCTCCTCCACCCAGCTGTTTTGTGCAAGTTGATCTAGAGGACCCAAATCTGGTAGACGAGCCCTGAGCCCGTCTACTGGATCAGGCCCCGCAGGAGAGTCAGATGTTCAGACACCTTTCCTCCCCCAGTTCGTGCATTGCTCTGGGGATCAGGTGTTCAGATCCCTAGAGCGAGGCCACAGTGCACCTGCCTACAGGCTGACACATAGGTGCCTACGGAACTTTTACTGCCAAAGTTTAGGTGCTGACCGAGGTTAGACACCTACAGGGTTTGGCAGCATCTGCACGGGGACTGCAAGTATCCCGGTGAGGCCTGATTTGGGGATGGAAGTGCCCATGTTCTTTTGTGACTCTAGTCCATGCTGCAATTACATCCCATGGCTGCCATACAGATAGATCCAAAAATGCAAATAAGAGGAGACCCATCAGTAAATGAGCAAGGAGTCAGAGATCAGCGTGCAAATAATAGCACAAATATTTCTCGGAATCTGATATCGTGCATTCACACTTGGGCAGCTGCTGGGTGCATGTTGCACCTAAATGCTGAGATAGGTGCACTCTTGGGGACGTAAAATACCTTCTTTCAAGCTGCAAGATTGGTTGATTGGTTTAAGCCCCATTTTAGATAAATTCTATATCATGTAATTACATCTGCCTACCAAACTTTCACTGCAGTTTCCTTTCAATGTAACATTCAACTCCTGCCCTAAACGGTTTGTTTATTACAGATTAAAAAGGCCACCTATTGATCTGCTTAGGTGCTTTTGCAATAATTTAAAATGCAAATATATACAACCCACACCATTACAACTAAATTGCCTCTTCCATAGTGTTATATATTATTACTGTAGGGTGTTAAACAGCTTCCAAGTTCAGCCTAACAGTTGGCTGCATTTCAACGATAAATGAGGCACCTGTACATAAACAGTTTATGGGGCTCAGTGCTACTATCATTCTGGGTCCAGGACTCCTGCCTGAAGTCAATGGCAACTGCTGTGGAACAATAGCAGGACTAGACCCATAGGGCTAGTTCTGCTTCCTTTAATCATCTGAGAGAGCTGAATGAAGTGCTCAGGAGTAGACAGGCGAGGTCTCATGGTAGGGCAGTGCTTTGGGAACTCACAGGATGATAGTGACTTTTATGTAAAGTATATCTGTGCACACAATCAATATCCTAAATTCACATTTAAAATACAGTCCGAAAATTTAACTGATGCTGACAAATTAACAATCTTCTTTTAAATACATTTCCTTTACTACTTGTGTGACTAAAATCACTACAAATTAGATACTGTAAATTTCAGCTTTACTTTTCACCATTTATACTATTTCATTTTTGCACATTGCTCATCATGGGCAATGAAAACAGACTAGGATTTTAGGATAGTAAACATTGCAAGAAATTGTTTAAATTTAAAAACAACTATTTTACATTATAATTTAAAAGATATATATATGCGTGTGTGTGCGCTCATAAACACAAACACATGCACACACACTTAAGTGTGTGTATATATGTATTTATACACAAACAGCTTAAAATCTTCAGCCTAAAATATGATATCCTCTAACAAAAACATGCAAACTTGAAAATTTACCACCATTTAAAATGAGTAAGAAGGCCTGTCTCAACATGAAGTGATGTTGCCAAACTTAATTATATACATTTTATATCTCAAATAAAAATATTATCATGATCTAGGGCCAAATTTTCTCCTTATTTACAGTTGCTAATCAAAGCTGTGTGGACACAGCCAAAGTCGTAATTTGGCCCCTCAAGTTATGTCAGGGTTTTTTCCCGTTATTATCTTAACAGACATCTTAACTCTGGTAGGATGTTGTGCTACCGTCCCACTACACGTTCCAGGAATATATACACAGCAAGCAGCTCTGCATCAGCTCACATTTGAACAGCCTCAACTCCCATAAAATATTAATTCATTTAAAAAAATATTTGCACCTTGGTGTCAAACTTAGACAAATTCATACTGAGCTTCAGAAAATGGCTGTTTTAATGGTAAATGATGTTCCAGAAACCTCTTTCAGGCTAAACACTTTTGTCAAAATTATTTTAATAAGAAAGATTAACAATTTCAACATTAGCTACTAATCCCCTTTCATTTGAAACTCTACTGATAAAATTCTTTCCTTGTCATTCAAATCGTAAGTAATAATTATAGATTTGGGGCTTCCATCTCTTGCTTCATTAATAGTAAATTGCATGGAAGTCTGAAGCATAAAGTCAGCTTTGATACATCTCAAAATGCAATTTCCATAGCTTTCCTTAGCTATGTACAATTAATTACAGAGTTAATAAGGAGAATATGTTAATGAAAGGGAAATTATTCACTCAGACCACCTGCCTTTATCAAAATTTCTTTTATATATTTCCTTCTGTTTATGACTTTGGGTGACAGCAAGAACACAATTGATGATGTATATTACTGGTACTGGCCCCTCTGCTATTTTTACTTATATCCTGGTACAACATATAGGCTGCTTAAGTAAAATAAAAGAAAAAAGTCTAAGAATTAGCTAATGCTAAAAAATTAATTGACTGCTCCAATATTTTATTGCCTTAAGTTCAGTGCCTTTTAAAGACATATTTTTAAAATTAAAATGCCGAAACATCTTTTTAACAATTACATTCTCTGTTCTTTGCTTAGAACCTAAACATTTTGTGTCCAATAAAGAGATACTCAGTCATATTTTGATATTTTGTAAAAAAAAAAAAAAAAGGAATGTACTTTATATGCACAGAATCAAATCAGTACAGAAAACACCTTTAAATTTGCTACAGCTCCTGGATCCTGATTGCTATGCTTTCCACACACATGGAAGGTCAGAGTATTTCAGATAGTACAAACAGTAGGTCAGGCAAAAGCCAAAACTTTGTACAGTATATAGATTAAAAATAATACAGGATTGATGCACAAGTGTATTGATGAAGCAAATTTAAAAAGATGTCCTAAAACTAGCAGCTAACCAGCCTCTATTAACAGAGGAGGAATCACTCAAACTGAGGGAAGAAAAATGTTATAATTTAGGGGCCAGTCACCAACCTGACATAACCAAAAAAGAGGTAATTTCAGGGAAACAATAATCAGTGCAACAAGAAAGGACCATGCAATAATTCAGTCCAATGACATGGCCAGCCCCAAGGAGGTGTGGATTACGTACAGTCTGACCTTCCCATGCTTTTTACTCTCTATATGACATCAGTGGGGCAACAAGAGAACATATAAGAGGCAGAAAACAGGAGCAGTACTCATCTCTCCCCATCTGTGGGCCTGATTTGTTCAGCATGGGCTTTTTGGACAGTTGAGCAACCCACATGAGCAGTGGGCCAACTGGGTCCAATGCCTGTAGGAAGTTATAGGTAAGGAGGACCAGGAAGTCATTATAGAACTGAGAGCGGAAGGAATAACAGACAAAATGCAACCCTGCAATTTCAAAAGAGGGGGCTTTGGCTGAACTGGCAGAAAAAGGGGTAATGGTTCCTTTAAAGCTCCCTCCACTTGGTGTTGGAAAGAGGGAAAGGCATGACGGTGAGTTGGTGGGTGGACCACTGGGGCTCAGGTAAGCCACTGGCCCTGAGCACCTGGGGGAGGGTGTATAAACCCTGTCACTCTACCCTGAGGCCCCTCTCATACCAGGATTAAGAGGTCTGGTTCCCTGATAAACTGGAACTGGAGTAGGGAAAGGCAACCCTAAAGAAGCTTGGGAACAGAGTTGTGCCTCCTAATGTCTCTCGTACAGCCAGGAGATCCTCTTTCCCCAGCCCTTAAACTGCATACAAGGGGAGGGTAGTGGGATCCCAGCAACAGGTTGGGGAACAGCTGTGGAGGGATGGGGAATCCACACCACCAGGCAGAAATGACTGAAGAAGGAATTATGCCCTGCACTGTCTCAGCTATCACTGGATAGCTCCCAGAGGAGTTAAGTTAATAAAGCTACAGCCTAATTAAACCACATCCCTTGCATTTTATCTTTCTTCTTGTGTGTCTGGGACAAAAAAGGAGATGCTGCTTCAGTCTAGAAGAAAGGAGGAGCTGTTTTATTCGAGGTAGACTCACAGGAAGAGAGGAGAACATATTATATGAAGGAGGGTGAGGGGAAGTAATTGGGTAAGAAAAAAAAATATTGGAGGCAAGAGGAACTCCACTTTGCATATGTCCAAAATACCACAGTCTTTCTTTACAAGAGGGTAAATCCTGTGAGGATCAAAAGAGGCTGTTTTTATATCTTTACACATTTAAAATGTAATATTTCTTTATTTAAAAATACACCCAGTGTGCAACCCTGGGAACATGCGCAATGCTTAATCATCACCATGTACGTATTGCAACGAATGTCCTACATATGAAATCTTCCAAATGTTACCCAAACTGAGATACTCCCACAGTTTCCACGGCATGCATCCGATGAAGTGAGCTGTAGCTCACGAAAGCTCATGACAACGCTTCCTCAGCTCTCGTCCCCCAAAGCCCCTACTCTACTTGCGCTATATTGATGACATCATCATCTGGACCCATGGAAAAGAAGCCCTTGAGGAATTCCACCATGATTTCAACAATTTCCATCCCACCACCAACCTCAGCCTGGTCCAGTCCACACAAGAGATCCACTTCCTGGACACTACAGTGCTAATAAACAATGGTCACATAAACACCACCCTATACCGGAAACCTACTGATCGCTATTCCTACCTGCATGCCTCCAGCTTTCACCCTGACCACACCACACGATCCATCGTCTACAGCCAAGCTCTGCGATACAACCGCATTTGCTCCAACCCCTCAGACAGAGACAAACACCTACAAGATCTCTGTCAAGCTTACAACTACAATACCCACCTGCAGAAGTAAAGAAACAGATTGATAGAGCCAGAAGAGTTCCCAGAAGTTACCTACTACAGGACAGGCCTAACAAAGAAAATAACAGAACGCCACTAGCCGTCACCTTCAGCCCCCAACTAAAACCCCTCCAACGCATCATTAAGGATCTACAACCTATCCTAAAGGATGACCCAACACTCTCACAAATCTTGGGAGACAGGCCAGTCCTTGCCTACAGACAGCCCCGCAACCTGAAGCAAATACTCACCAACAATCACATACCACACAACAGAACCACTAACCCAGGAACTTATCCTTGCAACAAAGCCCGTTGCCAATTGTGCCCACATATCTATTCAGGGGACACCATCACAGGGCCTAATAACATCAGCCACACTATCAGAGGCTCGTTCACCTGCACATCCACCAATGTGATATATGCCATCATGTGCCAGCAATGCCCCTCTGCCATGTACATTGGTCAAACTGGACAGTCTCTACGTAAAAGATAAATGGACACAAATCAGATGTCAAGAATTATAACATTCATAAACCAGTCGGAGAACACTTCAATCTCTCTGGTCACGCAATCACAGACATGAAGGTCGCTATCTTAAAACAAAAAAACTTCAAATCCAGACTCCAGCGAGAAACTGCTGAATTGGAATTCATTTGCAAATTGGATACTATTAATTTAGGCTTAAATAGAGACTGGGAGTGGCTAAGTCATTATGCAAGGTAGCCTGTTTCCTCTTGTTTTTTCCTCCCCCCTCCTCCCCCAGATGTTCTGGTTTAACTTGGATTTAAACTTGGAGAGTGGTCAGTTTTGAAGGGGTTTTACCAGCAGGAGAGTGAGTTTGTGTGTGTATGGGGGTGGGGGGGATGTGAGAAAACCTGGATTTGTGCTGGAAATGGCCCACCTTAATTATGCACATTGTAGGGAGAATGGTCACTTTGGATGAGCTATTACCAGCAGGATAGTGAGTTTGTGTGTGTGGTTTTTGGGAGAGGGGTGAGGGGGTGAGAGAACCTGGATTTGTGCAGGAAATGGCCCAACTTGATTATCATGCACATTGTGTAAAGAGTTGTCACTTTGGATGGGCTATCACCAGCAGGAGAGTGAATTTGTGGGGGGGGTGGAGGGTGAGAAAACCTGGATTTGTGCTGGAAATGGCCCACCTGATGATCACTTTAGATAAGCTATTACCAGCAGGACAGTGGGGTGGGAGGAGGTATTTTTTCATATTCTCTGTGTATATATAAAGTCTGCTACAGTTTCCACGGCATGCATCCGATGAAGTGAGCTGTAGCTCACGAAAGCTCATGCTCAAATAAATTGGTTAGTCTATAAGGTGCCACAAGTACTCCTTTTCTTTTTGCGAATACAGACTAACACGGCTGTTACTCTGAAACATCCCACCAGCTTAAAATCCCCACTGAGCCTTCTTCCCCAGAAAAGGCCTGCAAAGCAAGAAAACCTTTGCGGGTTGCCCGGCAGATCAGCATGCTCAGGCAGCGACAGGCCAGTGAAGGAAACCAGTTTCGTTCATTGAATCTAGCTGTCTCCTGATTAAATCAGGGTATTGGTAACTAGAGCACCTCAACTGACTTCGTCCATCATAATTCACAGAGAGAGGAGATCAGATCTCTGGAGATACCATTTAGGACTTTAGCGGTGAACAGTGGAACCTTAAATTACAACCAGAAGTACAACCAATGCAAATCATGGAGCACAAATGCAAGGTTCCTTTTACAAGAAGCACCACTAAGCAGAGAAGGTAGCTACATTCTGCACTTTCTATAGGTTTCTGGGTGTTCTCAAGGTGTAGCCCCATATACAACCCATTGCTACAATCGAATACTGAAGTGTCAAAGGCCTGGTTTACTGCAGTCTGAATGCACAGACTCAAAACTGAACGAAACACTCCTGTGTAAAACTCAACCCCACCCACACCCCTTCCCAGGTTTGATTTACTAACAGCTCAAAAATGTCAGCACAGCCTAAATATTAGCCTCAATTTCCCCCTGGAAAAGTCCCTTCGGAACCTCCTCCTTCCTAGTTCCCTCACCTTCTAGAGCAGTGATCCTGGACCTTTCCACACTACTGTACCCCTTTCAGGAGCCTGATTTGTCTTGTGTACCTCAAATTTCACCTCACTTTAAAACTATATGCTTACAAAATCAGACATAAAAATACAAAAGTGTCACAGCACACTATTACTGAAACATTGCTTACTTTCTCATAGATTGGAATATAAATATTGTACTTACATTCAGAGTGATACTTGAACCTATTTTTCACTTGTGAGCCTTGTTTGAAGCCCAGGCCCCAGAGGGTGGTGCTGAATTATATTACTTAGCATCGTGAGACTCCCTGCAATGTGGGGCCCCATGCAGTTGCCTTGCTTGCCAACCCCAATGCTGGCCCTGTATTTGCAATCCCCCTAAATCCATCCTGTGACCCACCCCTGGGGGCTGCAACCCCCAACTTGAGAAATACTGATCTAGATAAGTTGAGTACCTGCTGGAAGACCTCTGCTTACCCCTGGTTGAGAACCACTGTTCTAGCGAACAACTCCCACCTCTTAGACCAGGGATCAGCAACTTTCGGCACGCAGCCCGTCAGGGTAATCCACTGGCAGGCTGCGAGACATTTTGTTTACATTAACCATCCACAGGCACGACCCCCGGCAGATCCCAGTGGCCATGGTTCACCGTTCCCGGCCAAATGGGAGCTGTGGGCCACAGGGGCGTGCTGGTCACCACTTCCTGAAGCAACCAAAGGTTGCTGACCTCCGTCTTAGACCCTAAATGTGGTTAACAAGCCACATCTGCTGTTAACAAGCCACATCTGCTACAAAAAGTGGGAGTGTGCTAATAAAGTTTGCAGATGATACAAAGCTGGGAGGTATTGCTAATTTAGAGAAGGACAGGGATACCCTACAGGAGGATCTGGATGACCTTGTAAACTGGAGTAATAGGAATAGGATGAAATTTAATAGTGAGAAGTGTAAGGTCATGCATTTAGGGATTAATAACAAGAATTTTAGTTATAAGCTAGGGACGCATCAACTAGAAGTAACGGAGGAGGAAAAGGACCTTGGAGTATTGGTTGATCATAGGTTGACTATGAGCTGCCAATGTGATATGGCTGTGAAAAAAGCTAATGTCGTTTTGGGATGCATCAGGAGAGGTATTTCCAGTAGGGATAAGGAGGTTTTAGTACCGTTATATAAGGCACTGGTGAGACCTCACCTGGAATACTGTGTGCAGTTCTGGTCTCCCATGTTTAAGAAGGATGAATTCAAACTGGAACAGGTACAGAGAAGGGCTACTAGGATGATCCGAGGAATGGAAAACTTGTCTTATGAAAGGAGACTCAGGGAGCTTGGCTTGTTTAGCCTAACTAAAAGAAGGTTGAGGGGAGATATGATTGCTCTCTATAAATATATCAGAGGGATAAATACCAGAGAGGGAGAGGAATTATTTAAACTCAATACCAATGTGGACACAAGAACAAATGGATATAAACTGGCCACTAGGAAATTTAGATTAGAAATTAGACGAAGGTTTCTAACCATCAGAGGAGTGAAGTTTTGGAATAGCCTTCCGAGGGAAGTAGTGGGGGCAAAAGATCTATCTTGCTTTAAGATTAAACTCGATAAGTTTATGGAGGAGATGGTATGATGGGATAACATGGTTTTGGTAATTAAATATTCATGGTAAATAGGCCCAATGGCCTGTGATGGGTTTTTAGATGGGGTAAGATCCAAGTTACCCGGGAAAGAATTTTCTGCAGTATCTGGCTGATGAATCTTGCCCATATGCTCAGGGTTTAGCTGATCGCCATATTTGGGGTCGGGAAGGAATTTTCCTCCAGGGCAGATTGGAAGGCCCTGGAGGTTTTTCGCCTTCCTCTGTAGCATGGGGCACGGGTCACTTGCTGGAGGATTCTCTGCTCCTTGAGGTCTTCAAACTACAATTTGAGGACTTCAATAGCACAGATATAGGTGTGAGGTCTTTTTTAGGAGTGGTGGGTGAAATTCTGTGGCCTGCATTGTGCAGGAGGTCAGACTAGATGATCATAATGGTCCCTTCTGACCTAAATATCTATGAATCTATGAATCTATGAGTCAGCAGAACCTCTGCAGCATCATGCAGGGTTTAAATAAATTCAACAGGCTGAATCAACAGAAGAGCACCACATTACACAAGGCATAACCTCATTCCAAAAGAAAAGATCAACCTCCTGGACAAGTGTAGACGATAAGCATTCCAGGCAGCTGCAGTTCTCTAGACATCTAGAAGCAGCTGAGGATCCAGTAAAACCCTAGTTTTCAAACCTGAGTAGCCAAAGGCAGGTATACTCCCTTCATCCAGAGACCTCTTCCACTTCTTCCAGTGGTTGCCACCAGCTTTGCCTTGGTCTTATCTGGACCTCAACTAGAGCTGGAGAAATACTGGGGGAGATGGGGAGAATTCTGCAAATATTCATTGCAACATTAAACTGGTTTGTTTTGATTGTGTTCATGACCCTTTTGTGTTTGCTTTCTGCTAATAGTCTAATAAACCAGTTCTCAGGGAGGAATTTTTGTCAAAACAAATTTTAAGTCAATATTGCAAAATATTAATGGAAAATGAATTCTGATTATTTGCACTGAAACCGTGATTGCACTTATCCTACCTAGGAACAGAAACCTATCATGTGACCTGTGTGTCTAATCAAAACAGCTGAGTTTTGAAAATTAAAGCCTTGAAATGACCTTCTCACAATCAAGCTCCAGACCAAGATGCACATTTGGCAAATTATTTCTAATAATGAATAAATTTGAGAAAAAAAGAAAGACAATTTAGAAAAAATACTGAAATTCATCGAACAGTTTCCCTGCTCTAACATTAACCCCTTAATTCATGATTACTATTTAAAACTCATTCAAAAAATGAGGTTGTGGAAATTGGTGGAAACTGAGCATGAAGCAAACTGATTGGAGGACTGACAGCAGTGGGGCTGGTGGTGGTGGGGAATCAAATCAAGAGCTGAGGAGATTGCTTCTGCTGGGATCTCCCCTGTCCACTCAGCTCCTGATTTGAGTCCACACCATATCACTATCCCCTGCTGCTCGTGTTGGCAAGTAGCAGTGTTCATGGAAAGAGGAAAGTATTACTTCTGTGGTACCAAATCAGTGGTTTAACTGGTGGATGTGGGGGGTGGAAAGAGGGGGAGGAAGGGAGGCATGAGCAGAAACCCAGCCCTGGAGGAGCTGCTTTTGACTGGCATTTCAGCACTCTGGGTTCTGCAAAACCTTTGAAGTCAGAGCAAATTTAGCATACCGCTATGTTAGAATGGCAGAACCAAGGGGTTAATACACGTAGCATGAGTTGTCCCTTCCACCCCCGGTTCTTTCATATAATACACCCACACATTCAACAGAACTATAACTAGTCTTGTGAAAAGAAGGCTGATGAGGGAACTGATAGACTTAATATGTTAAGGGCTGTTATAAAGAGGATGGTGATCAATTGTTCTCCATGTCCACTGAAAGCGGAACAACAAGTAATGGGCATAATCTGTAGCAAGAGAGCTTTAGGTTAGATATTAGGAAAAACTTTCCAACTATAAGGATAGTTAAGCTCTGGAACAGGCTTCCAAGGGAGGTTGTGGAATCCCCATCACTGGCTTAGGTTTCAAAGAATAGTTGGACAAATACTAGTCAGGGATATTCTATGTTTTCTTGGTCCTGGCCTCAGCACAGGGGCTGGACTTGATGACTTCTCAAGGTTCCACCCGCCTACGTTTCTATGACTTTATATACTAAGGACAGCGTTAGGTTGTCTTTAAAAAGATACTTATTGCTGTTGCCAGTTATCCTTGTTGCCCAATTACAAGCCCCAATTTTGAAGAGAGGAAAATGTTTCAAAATAACTTAAAAATTCAGACAGGAAAACAGGGAAGTGCCTTTTGGCAACAGTGAGTCTGCAGGGAGGCAGCCTACTCTGCCTGTTCTTAAGAACACAACTTATAAGTCAGCTACTCATTCAGCAAGACAAGGGCACAGATTTATTTCCCTGTGGTATTTATGTCTTTTTGTATACTAGCTATCTAGGTCCTCACATTAAATCAGTATTCCAGCAAAGGAATGTGCTCTGGATAAGCAACAGCCTTTCCCCGTGTGACCTCTATGCTTGGAATGCTCTTCCTGAGCTGGCCTGCAAGGTCACCATCATTTCTCCTTCAAATGCTTCCTGAAGACCTACCTATACCAGGACACCTACAACTAAGTATAGCAGCATGGTTGCAGGTAATTTGGGACTGAAAAACATATATACGTGTGTGTGTATATCTACATGTGTGGCTGTATTTTTTTTAAATGTGCTGTTTCTCTTTCTCCCCATTCTACACCTGTTTTTCTTAAAAAAAAAAAAAGATGTAACTTTTTGGCATAGGCACTGTGCCTTCTACGTCTTTGTACAGCACTCAGCACATCGTGCTGCTACTGAAAACAAAGAAAATTCAAATAAAAACCAAAATAGTCAAACAGACGTTCTTGTCTGCAGCTATTTGATTTTATTAGTAATTCTGGTTTCTCCTTCCTGCCCTCCTCACCTTTGACCTTCCCCAAGGAAGGCTGTCACGTACCCACAGTGGGCATGTGCCACTGTCACTTGGTGGAAAGCTCCCAGGCTATAGATCAATCCCTTTCTCCTCAGGAAACACCCTCTCTACTGCCTCTTTCTGCATGTTTTTGAGTTAGACACCAGTCAGAGTGTGTGCTGGTATCCAGCCCAGTGGTATCAATCATCGCATGTTGGGCACTCCTTTGTTTAGTAAAGCATTTTAGATGCTATAAATCGAGGCAGTTCAGTGATTTTTATTAATGGTTTAGGATGAAATCAAAGCCTTGCAGTGGTTTAATAGTTTAGTGGGCAGTTTAACAAGTGGCTTTGCAGTTTATCTTTGCCATAATGTATTTTTAAATACAGTTCAGCACTATTTTATAGACCATTTAAATGAAGTCTATAGGGGATACTCCCTGCTTCTCAAAGATTTCTTTTTTTAAAAAGTGTGTGCAGAGTGCTTTTTTTTTAAAAAAAAGGCAGAATTACTATGGCAGAGCATAAAATACAAATACTGTTTGAAATCCCCACATCTAAGTTCCAGGAGTCTCTCTATTCCTTTCTTGCAGCTCCACTCAAGTCCATGACAATCACTTTGTCAAATCAACATCAAGACTAAATCAAACCACACCATGTGAAAGGTGGAATGCAGAACTAAAGTTTCTGTCTCAGGTTTGGCTAGCTTCCCAACAGCACTTCTAGGATCTATGTAGTCCAGTTCTAGTTTTATTACAGAAAGTCCTCCCAGAATGGAAGGTGATCTTTTGAAGAAACATCTTCTGGTTACTAAGGGTTACTAAGTCCCAGCCTTCAGTCTCTCATTCTCTTTGCTCCCAGCATGCACGGTGGTGATGAAACATCCCATGCCCTTCTTGTTTGAAAAGCACTAGATGCATGACGTATCACGAACACTTCAATGGTGTAATTTTTCCAAAATACATTATTTTTGCACGTTGTCAAGGGAAGACTTCTCAGACCTCTAGTTTTAATGTATTATTTTTGTTTGTGTGTTTAGAAAGGCAAGACCATTCACCCTCTTTCCCAGATTCTAATCTGTGCCTGGTGCTTTCAATTTCACATCTTTTTTACTCGTCTTCCACTCCAAAAAAAAAAAAAAAAAGCCATGAAAAGTCAGTTCTGCTTCTGCAAACTCTTATTTCACTGACAAAATACACAATATTTAAACAGAGATAAATTTAGCACTGTCTCACAAAAATCATACGGGCCATTTCTCTCAGTCCATTTCTTGATTTGAAAATTCATAACAAGGTATGATTATTTTAATCAAACAAGCATGGAAAGAAATCAACATGAGTTCTTATCCTTCCCGTCACTCACCATGACTTTTCTGAAATTGCACCCCCTCTTTTTTCCTTCTTCTTCTTTTTTTTTTTTTGCAAGATCAAAGGTACCTTAAATTACGACAGCTTCTTCCTCTTCTTGTTCCTCACACTGCTACCAATGTCAGAATGCAGAGTCACTAGTATGGTGGCATAAAACATGCTTCTCATTATATCCTCTCTAATCGAAACTTCCATGGGTCAAACACTGGGATCTTTTCACAAGATAACCTCATTCAGAGCAGTGGCCTTCTATTTACCTGCTAAAAATGTGGGGTTTACAGAAAAAACAACCAACCGAAAAAGGGACAAAAATTACACTTTGCCACTACTCAAAATTGCCCCTCTGGGTCTTGAGTTTTTCTCTACTACCTAACACAAAGTAGCTTAGACTACTATCAAGCATTGCAGAGGCAATATATTTGTGGAAGAGCAAAGTGGTATTCTACCATTTGCCAAACAGCAGCAAGCTGAGTTTAGGTTCTAGTATTTCTGTTTATGCATAAGGGCAAATAAAAAAGGGTGGATATCAGTTAAAAAAAAAAGTCTAAACAGGATACCTGAGTATTCTAAGTGAATTCCTCCTCAATGATTTCCATAACAGATCTGCTCAATTTACAAGTCAAATCAAGATGTTTCCAACTATAAGCTCTTACTGCTATCTGAACATCACAATGTTATTTCCCCTGGGAAGATCCAAGCCACCAAGAACAATAAAGATTCTAGAGTTCTAACTCAGCTAGCTACTTCATTGCTGAGCATTGTAAAACTGAATACCGCTTTACTGTTCCGTAAGTCTATTTGCTGTGCAGTGCTGACAATGCTCCCCATCCTTATTAGGCCCTTATTAACTTTTGTCTTTTTTTGTACTAAAGCATCTCTGCATAAAATGTCTATAAAGTAACTTTTTATTTCACAAGATGACAGCAGCAGGAGAGGATAGAGTTGGAAAGCATCTTATATATCATCTGATATATCAACGAATTCTAAAATGGGGGCCTGTGGCTCCCATCTACTAACTACAGGATGTATGAAAAAGCTGATCACTGGCATGTTTTCCTTGCTGCTGAACTCAAATAAGCAGCAATTTCTCAAGAGACATACAAAATTCAGGCAAATAAGGTATTATGGTTGCTTGCATTTATTTTTGACCAAAACGTAAATCAGGTCAGCTCTCAGATTCCTGCCAGGCTGCCAACATAACTTCCAGTGCCATGCATGTCAGGCAACCCCAATTAAGTTCAATCAGCTGCTTCAAAGTAGATCCTTCCATAAAAACCTTACCTAACTTTGCCTTAAAGAAATCTAGAACTTATAGCAGAACTACCTCTTTAAGTAAACAGTTCCACTGTCTGCTTGACCTTCCTATGAAACTTGTTTTGATATCTAAGCTAAATGCATCCTTTCAAATTCTAACCCCTTTTTTGCTAATTATATCCTTGGTGTCTATTAAGAGCACTTTTCTGTACTCTTTCCCTTTCCCATATTTAGAAGCAGAGATGCAGACTCCTCTGAATTGCTAGCTTTTGTTTATTCATTTTAGACTACACAGGTTTAAATTTTTTTTCACTCTCTCCTTATAGGTCATACTCTCAAGGCATTGTAGCATTTCAGTTGCCCTTCTTTGAACCCTCACCATCTAAGATTTAACATATGTTGTTAGATAGCTAACATATGCATGAGTTCACTCAGGGTTAAACAGAATTGACTGAATTATGGACACTGAACCACCACCACCATAGTACTCCTAATCAATCTGTTTGTTTTTTAAAACCCATTCCTAGGTTGCAAAATATGGCTTATTTCCACACACACTTAGTTGAACTTTTGGGAAAATTCCCAGATCCAGAATTAACACTACTTGGTTCCCTTATGCAAGTTTCCTACCTGTTCATTTGGCTTTGTGTGATTTTTAGGTTTATTTTAGCAGTATCTTTGTAAACTATTTTGCTCCATTTAAACCACTCATTAACTGCAAATCTTAAGCATATACATTGCCGTATACTTAGGCAATTTTGTACTTTCTTTGGTTTTACCCACAGATGCTTGGGATACAAGCATTATATCACTACTTACTCTTGTGCCCATCCTTACTTTAGGGGTTATTTGAAAGGTGAGGTTTGGGGGTGGGGAATGTGTTGGTAACTACAATATCCCAACAACTGCAGAAACACAAAAACAAGTGAAAGGTTGTAGTTCTGAGTAGGCGAAAGTGCGATTGTAAGAGCCAAGGTCACAGACCTTTTGGGTAACATATCCATCCCTCATTCCTAGGTGCACTTGTGCATCTGTTATATATCAGGTTAAAAACCTAACTCTGCTGTTTGGAAATGTATTTACCCAGGAAAGCTCTGCTCAGACACAGCATCTGGTTTTCAAGCAGATCCTGCTTTTCCTCAGTTTTATAGCTGAGCTGACGGAGGTCAGTGACTTGGCTAAGGTCAAATTGGCACTCTGGCTTCCATTCCATTTTCTATTAGGCCATATGGCTTTCCCACAAAACTTGGAAAATATTTAAGTAGGTGAGCAGCTTTATCTACAAAACCATAAAAAGGAAAAGGGTGCAGGAGAGAGAGAAGCATGATGAGACAGCATGACATGGACAGAGCACAGATTCCTTCCCAGAAATCCCATTGGTCTTCTCAGAGCTATATAAATACATAGCTAGTGAGGGGCAGCAATTTATTGATTGTGATTCAGTCCAGCTGGATAATCTTAACAGTTAGAGAGGGTAAATGTAGAAAATATAATAATAATAATAATGCCACCTAGCTCTTTTCAACAGTAGATCTCTTGGCACTTTACAAAGGAGATCAGTATTACGACCCCCATTTTACAGATGGGAAAACTGAAGCACAGAGATGTGAAATGACTTGCCCATGGCCACCAACAAAGGCAGGAATATAACTCAGGTATTTTGAGTCCCTGTCCAGGATCCTAACCACTAAGTCATGCTGTCTCCCCTGGGTGGTGAAAAAGCATTTCACTAGCCATATACACACACCCATGAGAACAAAGTGGCCATCTCCCACAACACTTTCGAGCCCAGGTTTCACAAACAAAACATATTTGTGCAGTTTCAAACATGAGAAAGATACAGTTACTTTAAAGGAGGAAAATCAGGTTAGGCTAAAAATTTAGATCCCCCACACACCCAATTTCAATGAAAACAATTAGATACACATTGTTAATATTCTACTGCAGCTTTTGCAGCACCATTATACTACAGGCCAGAAAGAAAAACTGACCAGAAATCAAAGTCTTATTTAATCGTCCAAGCCAAGTAAAATGGCAAAAGTAAACCAATAGGACAAAGGGATGAAAAGTAAATTATCTTCGGTTTAAAAAAAAAATCTATTTTAAATGTCCAAGCTAAGAGAATGTATCCTAAACAGAAGAACAGCACAGTGAAAAAGGATTTTTTTAAAAAACAGTTTTAGTTTTAACTATTTAAAGGTCAGATTAATATAATAGGTGAAGGATTTTTTAAAAAAATGTTGTAAGTTGACAATATCCCTTTAGAAGATAAATATTTTTCCCAGTCTACTTTAAATTGATGAACTACCAATTTTAATTTTGATTGTATTTCACATGCCATAAAGAAAACTCTGCTTACCAGGATCATGTGACCGGTGGAGATGTCCATGTTAGACTGAACTGGTTCTTCACACCAGGATGATGTGCTGCTCCGAGCAGAGGGGCTGGCAATGGGCCCATCACTAAACTGTGACGAGACACTGTTTACACGAGAAGTGTGCAAGGGCTCTGGTCGATCAGATGATTTTACAGCCATGCGCTGACGGCACAGCTCCTAGAAGACAGAGAAAGAAGGGAACAATCTGCAGCTAATAGCAGCCACAATGGAATAAAAGTCTGCTAAGGACAACACAGTATATAGTACATCTCTAGAGTGGGAGTGTTTTTCTTCCCTTAAGGGCTAATATTTTGGTATTCTGATACTTCTGATATATAAATTTACTAGACCCACTATATGAAATAACTAGATGTTGACCATCCCAGTCTCACGCAAAAGAAGTTTAACTATGAGTGCATGCACGTCACTCTTTTAAGACTGCCTCAAATAATATTTTGGGGCTGAAATTCTATTAGCAGATGGATACGTTGTTTTATACCATACTTCATTCTGTGAACCTAATTCCGCACTGTACAGCCCACTGAAGTTAATGGGGTTGCACAGGTGTAATTGAGAGCAGAATTCAGCCCTGAATTTGAAAGCTCAGCAAGTAATAGCAACTGAATTGATGTGCTCTCTAATATAAATTCTAGTTGATAGATGTGCCATTTCTCTTCATTAAAATAGAGCATACACAACCCTTACTCGTAGATGTGGGGCACAGAAAATGAAGAATGACATTAACAAAGAATAAAAAACAGAAATCTGTCACATGTGCTGTAAGCAGCTTTGACAAAGAAAGAAAACTGAACCTACCAGACATCCCAATCCAACCGAGATAAAAATCACCAAAACCAACAAAAATCTTCCCTAAATAAAGCATTTCAGTTGCACCACACATGAAATGCATGTCTAAAATATATTGTGTTTATATAGTCATGGAGAATGGTGCTAGTACAAACATTTCCAGAGAAACAAGGTACTGCATTTTGAAATTCTGAATCTAATGGGATAAATAGACCCTTGGTTATATTGTCTCTGTTACAATGCATTTAGATTCACTCATGTGCAGTAAAATTTCAAAGTAAATAATAAAATTAGCATTTTTACATATGTCTATTGCCCATGAAGGATTTTTGGAAGCCTATGCTGCATAGTAAGCCTGGCTATGTTCATGGTGCTTGGACATATTGTACATGTGGTGTGGTTGCACATTTGTCTCCAATTACTTATTTTACAGAGACATATATTAAGATCTTAGTTACTTGCCTCTGGCGATCAAAATAATAGATTTTGAAGAATCCATACTGTTAAAATGTGATGGCCTCTGTTTTCTTATTCAATAAGAATATAATTGCAACTCAAGGGTCATCAGTAGGATGACTTTTAGAACTCCATACATCATAGATATAAAAGGTTTTCTTCTTGTGATTGAAATGCATCCATTTAATGCACAGAACATTTTTTTTAAGACATTCAACTGGTATCTTTCCTTCATCACAGTTGTGACAATGACTCCAGCATTCAAATCTAGTATCCTCCTTTCCCAGTGAAAATCTGAATAGAAACATATATCAAGATAGCTCTTTCCACTCCTAGGCAATAGACTAAAGAGCTATAGGCCAAAAGACCATCCAAATGGTTTACACCTGCCTTTCATCCAAAGCTGCCATTTTACTTCGTATTAAAGACCTCTGTACAGTGGAAGGTCTTTTTTTTTTTGTTTGGTTTTTTTGGGGGCGGGGCGGGAAATGGAACACGTTTGTATATAAATTAATGAGAGTGAGACAAAAATACTACAGTGTGTAATATAAAGATACACATTACTCACTTGTGGCGGATGCAACAATTATGCAGATCATCCCAACTGAATGTCCATAAAACCCCAAAATATAACAGTGGTGGGGTTTTTTTTTTTCTATTCATGCCCCTTTTTACAGGAAAAAAAAAGGATTTTTAAATAGAGCGCAACCTTTTTTTTCTCTTTTATACTGACCTCGTTTTCCATATCTCCTTGTTTGTACAGCTAGGTGCCTTAGGCTAGTCTACACTACACAGGTACTACCAATACAGCTGTACTGGCAGAGCTCCCTAGTGTAGACGCAGCATATGTTGACACAAGGAGGTTTTGAGACAGCAAAACACCACCACCTTCCCGAACGATATTAGCTATATTGACGGAAGTATTCTTCTGTCAGTATAGCTGCATCGATACTGGGGGTTTTGCCGGCATAACTATGTCAACTGAGGGTGTGTGGTTTTTTCACATCATTGAGTGACACAGCTTTGCTGACAAAACTTTGTAGTGGAGACCTGGCCTTAGTCACCTGGTATTGACCACAACATGACAAAAATATGAGAATAGAAATTTAAAGCCTAAAATTTAATTTGAAATAGCTTTTATATTTATTAGTGTGTTGTGATGTAAGGCAAGATATCAAACTATTGGGGCTAAGCATTTACATCACAAGGAAGTTCAGGTTCTTTGCTTTGTAAAAAGGATAAAGAGTGTTTCTCTCTCTCTGAAGGGTCACACAAGCTATCAGACCTTAAAAATATCACTAGTTCAGAATGACTTTTGCTAACCTGCAAGTTACCCTGGGGTAAAATAATTTTAAAACCTCCTTTAAAAAAAAACCAAACTCCTCCACATTTGGGAGAAATTCAAAAATGTTTGTATGATGGCTTCTTTATTAAAAAGTAATAGCTGTTCAGATATCTAAATATTAGACTTATTCCTGGTAGGGATGGGTTATTGGACAAAGTGCAGGTGAAGTGGTTAAAGGTAAATAAATAAATGTAGTTTCTCATGACTAAGAGGTAAGTGGCCCTGCACCGTATCTGGCTCTCCCCATAATCTGGAATCATCCAGAAAGCTGCCTAGTCCTGGCATAAATTTAAGCAGTCTCGGGGCTGCTATAATTTGTGCTCTGCTGCTCACAGCCCTTACAGGCAATTGCAGCTGCCAAGGATAGCCAGACCATAGTGGATTCACCGTCATGACTCCTATATTTAGTCCTCCAAGGGAGTAGCAGAGTATGGTATGGCATAGCTATGAAGACTATGCCATACACGGAAACCACAGCACTAGGGGTATTTGGGTGAGCACATGTGATGCCTTTATGACACTTCAGTGGTGAAAATGGACCATAAAGAACCATGTGCAAGTTACCCATGTCCCTGTTCTTGAAGATATAACCTCCTGCTCCAGTGGCAGCTCTAGGAGGGATTGTGCTTCCTGCATTCGTGAGGATGGCTACGCTGTCTTCTCCCTGCCCCTGTGTGGGATTCTTTGCACCCCTGGAAGTAGTAGCAGGAACCGGTCACACAAACTGTGATATTGAGGAGAGGAAGCAGTGTTTGTCCTCACTCCTCCCCCAGACAGGGCCAGGGCACCAGTTTAGTCACAATATTAGGAAGGCTTAAGGAAGTGGTCTGGGCTGTTCACATAGCCAAAATAAAAATAAAATAAAATAAAATAAAATAAAAATAAAAATAAAATAAAAAGACAAAAAGGGACCTCCATTGGTAGGCATTACAAATATTTAATCAACCTGACTGAGCCCTAAAATATTGTTAATATCACGGAAATTCCATCACTGGGCCTTGACAGAGTTGATGTCACTTTGTTTAAGCCCTTAGTCAAGCTCTGAACCATAGTTTAAGACCATAGTTAAGAGGACCATCAGCCATCTACACATTTCTCTGCACTCTCAAGTGTTTATGTTTTTAATTCTGGAAGCAGTAAACATTATGCCCACAAGATGGAGGTTTAGAACCCAACACTGAACCCAGACGTGAGGGTTCCAAACTGAACTACGAACTCAGTGAACACTGGTATCAGCACGGACCCATTTAATAATCATTTGCAAAGAGTGAATTCAATTTATGTATCGCATTTTTGTATTTAACATAGTGGCCAAGGCTATTACTATACTACTGTGACTGTAATGTACTGTCTTTTTATACTGCTTGTCATTCCTCATTTAAAAGCATCATTTATGCCTAAAAAAGCAATCATACTGCATACAGTGATATATGAAGGAATGATCCTCCTGACCCTTTTGGGCTATGATCTAATGGATGGGTTGGACATAAACATTTATTTAAAATGTAATTTAAAGTTTATGACATTATTTCCCATTACATAGAAATTGCTATCACATGGAGGCAGTGCCTCTGTTTTTTATTTCCCAACATTTATTATCAAACTTATGTGGAAGTGACATGTAGTATATAATGGAAAACTAATATCACAGTGTGACAAAAACTGCAATAACCAAGATAAATATTCTGAAAATAATGTCCAGTTAAATGAGTTTAAAGTACAGTGTTATAATCATCTGTAGAGAGCTTTTTTCATTTGCGAAAGAAAATTGATAACCCTAAACACATCATAAACAATATTTTCAGAGAAACCTCGGAACTCTTCCAATGAGATTTTGAAGTGATCCTAAATTTTTTATCATCCCACAGGGAGATGGAGGGGTGACAAGGAACATTTACAAAAAATAAAATAAACACAACATTATAAAAAAGTGGTGTTAAAGTAAATAAATCAAATATTTAATTGGGATTAACACACTGTAGATTAGTGGGTACATACAATTTAGCCAGTTCTAAAGATGAGCCTTAATTCACCCAGTGTTCCTCATTACAGGCACAACAGTTCGTCTTCTCAACCCAGGAGCAGGAAGTCAGTCTTAGTGCAGACCATGATACAGGGAACTTACACAGTGAGAAGCCACAGTAAGGAAATCTTACTACAGCACTTTTTTGAATTGTGACTGAAACCCTCTTCAAGCAGCCAGATAGCAGCTGCATTAGTGAAAGCCTCTCTTTAATCAAAAAGACAGAATGGACACATGGTTTGTACATTCCTGGCTAGGACTCCTAACTATCACAACTGATTTTCATGCATAACCTCAACTCCCTGCATTCCCACCAGACACCAAGAGGCATCATGCCCACTCAGAAATGAATCTCACTCTTTCAATGAGGTGTCAAGCCAGGGCTGCTTTAGAAACGCAGCCAACATAATACGGCAAGTGCCATCTCTTCTTCAGGATGTCCCTGTTCCATGACAGCATTGCGCATTTGCTGCCACATGCTTTTACACTGGATGACAGCCGTCAAGTATCACAAAAGTGTAGGAGAGGAAACTAGAATTCATATCTACCAACAAGACAGGCCAACAATACACCAGGTTCCTGAAAAATCCATTAAGACCACATGGGTTACTAAAAGGCCTATCTTGAAAGATATCCCATGTACACTCCATTGTAAGGTAAGTTTACAGCAGAAGAGGACATCCAAACTAGCCTGAGGTAGGGCTTCAGTGGTAAATATGAACTTGTTTCCTCATATGTAATGAATAATTAAGCTTTCCCTAAATCTGAACCTTGGGCTCCACCACAAAGGAGTCGAGAAAGAAATTATCAGAGCATGCCCAGTATTTGCTCTAAAAAGTGTACTGTTAACCAAAGAGATAGCATACTGACAAAGCCAAGAACACAGTTCCCCACCCACTCCCCACAAATCCTCTGATAAACATGGCACAAAGTCCTGAAAGACCCTTTTATGTATGTTGATTCTGCTTATGCATAACTGCAATACATGACAATATGTAGCATAGGCAAAAGTTAGAGCACAGAAATAACTAACTAACATAAAATAAAACCAGATGACTCCTTGCCATAATTAGTCAGAAAATGGAATCTGATCAGCACAGTAAGATGCTAATATCAGGAGATGAAGATGGCAATTAAGAGAGGTCTGATACACATCTCTTGCTTATGCTCATTTCTTTTAAAGACGAGCTGTTGAGTATTGTCACCCTCTCTCCAAACTGCCTTATATGCAGATATCACAGTTTATTAAAATGTGTCTGCACAGTCTGACTGTGTTCTGTCTGTGTGTCTTGAGGGGCTTTGTGGTCCTAGCCCAGTAACAGATTTTGACTCCTGAATCATTCTCACCTAGTGAAAAACAGTAGACTGCCATAGGAATCAGCAGATGCCTTGCAACCCAAACTCCAGGTTACATGAACTCATGGCAAAAAATCCATATAGACAGTTACATAGACTAAAATATTGAAACTTGATCAAGAGACTCTCACTTTGTAGGAGCCTGCCTGCCCTGCTGTGGACAGCTGGACTTTTAGCAGCTCGGTCAACTGTGCTAACCGGAGCCACCAGGGTCCCTTTTCGACTAGGTGTTCCGGTTGAAAACCTGGCAACCCTCGTTGTTATTCTTCCCAGCATGTTTACCTCAAATCTATTGAATAGGAACCTGGAAACTAAGGGAATTCACAATTTTCCAGTTTATTTAAAACAAAACAAAACCCTGCCCCCAACAATATATACTAGTAATAAAAGTCAAATTTCTTCATTATGCATCTGAAGTTACATAACTTAGAGAAGTCAAAACCAATCCAATACAGAGGCCTGGCATTCTCAAATGTTAATCTCTTGTTAACCAAAACCAAACCAAACCCACCTCTGCTTCTTCACACACATTTGAAAATTGTGAACACCAGAGATGGAATCAGAATTATCCAGGGAATAGAATTAGGAGAAATGAAAAGATATCAAAGGAAAATTCATATATATTAACAGTGGTGGACACTTACACAGCATGCCCTTAAAACCTAAACCAGACAAGCATCTGCGAACGTACTGTACAGCAACAAACCCACCTTAACCAGAACTAAACAAAATGACCTAATATTTATTTTGATTTGTACTAAAATTAATGTTTGCAGAGTGCAATGAACAATGTGAAATATTCTATTTTAAAAGACTCTGTGCTACAACTGCTAACAGAACATACTGTGGGTAGTAAGAACATATGCAAATTATATAGCATGACCTTTAAAATTACTCAGGAAAATTCTCCTCCGGTATGCTTTCCTTCTCACTTATTTGAGCATTTTTCTTTTAAAATTATGGAACTGCCCTTTACAGGTAAAGCTGAACTGAGTTTTGCACGTACAGCGTGGATTCAACCATTTTGTTGCACGTGTACTGACACCACTACAATGAAAACAAAAACTGGAAAAGTTTACTGTATCTAGAAAAATCAGATTAATCTATACCTGGACTACAAACACTATGATGCACTAATTATAATTGTATGGTGTCACTACAGAGCAGAAGGGAAGCTGTTTGGCTGCCTTCACTGTGCATTTCCATAGCTTAACACGTTTGGATTTCTTTTAAATTTAACCTTCACTGAGCTTCCTGGGTTTGTAATCCTTGTTTGGGGAATAATTACAACCTCCCTGTAATTGTTTTATTCTTATATTATTGAAACAATCTCAACCTTAATTCAATTTTAACAAATTTTTTGTCTGGGAATATAATAAATAATTCATATGCTGGGAATAGTTATGTATATAATTTTGTTTACAATTATGAAACAGTAACTACTGGAATCAGAGTACATTCCAACAATGAATCACCTGATAAATATTGAAATAATGCTTAAATGAGATATGTATAGAGAACATAATGCTACCTTTGGACTAGATGCATCCTTATAAATACGCATTCTGTTGCTCTTTTAACCCCATCCAGACTGCTATGTAATAGAACCGGGGGCGGGGGGGAGGAGAGGGGAGGAAAGGACTAGACATTTTAGATTTATTAATTTAGCTGGGCATGCAGAATTGTTCTCTACATTTTAATTGTCTACCTAGGTTGTCATCCATCACCACAGTCTCCAAGCCCATTATATAATCTCAAGTACTTTGTTGAGATTTAGTTTTTTAAAATGACTTCGATGATGGAGCTGCTCTCATTTCTCCTGGGATACTATTCCAGAGTCTATTATTTTGCAGCCAGAAATCATGCAAGGCTTTGATAATCATGTTTGTGTTTTTCTAATAAGACCCCAATTTTTTGTTATCATGCCCCGTGAAATGAAAAACTTCAATTAGTTTAGCACTTCAAGTGATGCTTGGTCATGATTCATACAATTATGAACCCATACTATCTCACACATAAGAAAGCAGAAGTAGTTGCAGAGGAGGGGAAAGGAAGGGAAAAGTTAGTGTTCCTTAAACTGAAGAGGAATTTTTTGGTTTTGGTTTGTTCCCTTCACTCCTCGGTTTCAAACATTTGAACAACAGAGCGATGAACTATCCTCCCACCATAAGAAAGCCACGTACTAGAAGGGCATGAACACATCTATAAAACCTCAGTGGACTTGAGCATTTCCATTTTTCTATTATTCTAACACTACAATTACACCATATTTAATATACAAGATTTCCATACACTCTTAGTTCCCCAACTGGCCCCTTAAAGCAGATGTTGAACAGCCTAAAGCTTGTGTTGTTTTTCTGTGGTAGGGATCTTCCCTTTATAGGGATTCCTGGGCAGATGCTACCAGGTGAGGGCCTAATACTTACAGGTTCCAATGAGTCTGTACTGTCATGGAACAACTGTGGTGTGGTTTCTCTTGAAACCCAGAGGCACAGGTCTCCTTACAGAGGATACGGGCTTCATGAGGATCAGTGAGGTTTGGGGGCAACAGTCAATCTGTTCTGCCACTTTCTCCTAATGGAACAACATGGGAGATAACTCTGGGCGGAACCTTAAGCAGACTTCTTCCCCTTACCCTCCCTGGTGCGTCCTTTCCTAGAAAAGGAGGTGACTGGGGGCGGGGGGGTTATTAGGCCAAAGAATATGAAAAATCATTTTATGAAACCGGTGCCTTTCACTACCAAGATTCCAAATGTAAATGCTTCAGAAGAAGAGAAGAAATATTAAGAAAGTTTTAGAACTTTCTTAAAAAGGACCCCAAATAACTTTTCCAGACATAATGATTGTAATTCTGGCGAGGGACAGGGGTCCGAGGTATACCTGGAAACATTTCTGTGGCAGATGGTTTTGTCTGTTTGAACCAAAAGCGGCTGCTAATTGCACATCACACGGCTGTCATCGCTACTGATGTGCTTGTGTGTAATATATTATACACACAAGATAAAATGCCACACCTGTAAACTGGGGAGGAAGGATGGACTTGTAGTTAAGAAACTAGATTGGAATACAATAGAGACGATCTAGGTTCAGTTCCTGGTTCTGCCACAGACTTTGAATATGACATAATGGCCAGATTCTCAAAGTGCTCAGCTCCCCATGAGAGTTGCTAAGTCTGAGCACTCTTGAAAATCTACTCCTTGATCTCCAACTCTTCACTTCCTTTGTCTGTCTTGTCTATTTACATTGTATGCTCTTTGGGGTACAGACTGTCTATTATTATGTGTTTGCACAGCACCTAGCAAAATGGGATCCTTACAATACAGTAGGGGTTACTGTAATACAAATAAATAATAATGGTGCTATGCATGTGGTAACACCAGGCAGAATCACGTGATAAATGCATTTATCATGCACCTGACTTCATCTGCCCACTCAGCCAAGTTTTTCGCAAGACACCAAGACACCTAGAGCAGCTTTCAGCAGCTACTTATTATTTAAGTTATTTAAGTGGGGGGAGGGCAGGCCAGAAAAATGTTTCCTCTTCCTCTACCCAAAGGTAGAGCTCTGGGTATCCAAACTGTGCAAAATTTAGTCCTGAAACAGGTAGTTTCTCAATAGATAAAAATGTTCAGACCATATAGTCAGTTGTCCTGTGGCCCCTCAGGGGTAGAAATTGGGTTTTATCCCATTAGAAGGAAAGATTTCCAGCTTCACAATGGACCTCAGCATTTACATCTAGCTCTGGAAGGACCTGACATGATAGTTTCCTGAGACATGAAAATGTAACTGTTTCAAAATCTATCATAGCCCATTTTAGAGGATTCTGTGGCTCTGTCTGAACCCTGTGTAGCTGGACTCACGATAACTGAGGCAAAATATAGTCCCTATAGTTTTTTTTAGATCTAAAATAGTTTTTTTCCTGTAAAATATGGGGTATATACAGAGTAGGCTCTTATTTGGAATGACCAGCATAATTCACTTCTGTCTAGTTAGGTTTTTATAAGGGTACCCATCATCATGGCCTCTTAATTGCTGTCCATGGAAAGTAAACACAAAATCACTCTCCACTTCTACTCCCGATAGCAGGAACAAACTTAAAATTCAGATTTTATGCAAAATACATATTAGATAAAAAGTATGAAGGTGAGGTTTGAGAGGGACAGCATGAGGGAGTTAAGTCAACAAGAGGGCTTTGCCTCTTGTAAAGTAATGTGACTATCCCAAAGTCCTACCCACAAGAGTTTGTGAAGTTCTCTGGAATGACAGCAAATGTGTGTATATATGTTAAAGAGTATGAATAATCTCAGAACAGGCATTCTTCCCTTGGTTGTGTAGCCAACAAAAGCTAGGAGTAAAAAGGATTAATGACAGTAAGTAATATTATAGATTCCCCTTAAACATTACAGGAGACACTGAAAATTAGAACTTACTTTGTACCAAAACCTTAGTCGCAACACTTACAAGAACTTGGAGATTTAACATTTGGGGGAAAACAAAAATACAGAACCATTGGACCAGTCTTTTAATTGCTCTTTTTTAATTGCTACAGCACTGCCAGCCAGTGATGAAGGGATCGCTGCTGAAGCTCTGACTTGCCTTCCTGCTGTCATATGCAATAAATATCTCATTGGAACAGGCACAAAGAAAAAAGGAACTATTTGATGTCATAATTGAAGTTCCTTGGTATGGTTTTTTAAATATAACAAGTCTCTATGTAATTATGAACATAGGTATTGCCATACCGGTTCAGAACTGTGATCCATCTAATCCGGTATCTTGCCTCCGACAGTAGCTAATACTAGATGCTCCAGAAGAAAGTGCAAGAAACCTTGCAGTAGGCAGATGCAGGAGAATCTGCTCTCCAGAAAGGTCTCATCCTAAATTAGATATTGTCTTAAACCCTGAAGTGTGAAGTTTTAGGTCCCTTCCAAACTTTTTAGCATTATCTGTTTTAACTAGGATATTTGTCCAGTTCCTCTTTGAATCTTACTAAATCCTTGGTCCTGATGACATCCTGTGGCAATGAGTTCCACAGTCTAATAATGTGTTATGTCAAAAAGTGTTTCCTCTATGTGTTTAGAATTTTCTATCTTGTAATTTCATTGAAAGTCCCCTCATTCTTGTGTTATGAGAAAGGGGAAAACAGACATTTCTGCTTTACCTTCTGTGTGACATTCATTATTTTGTATACTTTTACTGTTAATTGGTGATAAAACAAGTACTTGGAAGCACCAGAAGAATGGCCTACCACAAGGATCAGTATGGTCTCCAACGTTATTCAACTTATATTCAAATAACTTGCCATATACCGGGTCTCGAAAGGTTGTTTATGCAGATGACATATGCCTTGGCATTCAGTCACACTCCTTTGACATACTTGAGAGCATTCTGAATGCAGATATGGTGGCTATGGCCAATTATTGTAATCAGTGGTGCACAATACCAGTGGAAGTAAGATTGGACCGAACGACTTCCACTTACATCATACACAAGCAGGCAGAGTGCTAAACACAGTTCTCAATGGTCATCAAATACAGCATGATTCATACCCAGTCTATCACGCTGGACAGAACTCTCACAGATCACGACCATCTTACAAATACAGTGACTAAGGTCAAAGTGCAAAATAACCTGCTCGGAAACAACATGGGGCCAGAACAACATGGGCTGGCCAACACCCAAACATTATGCACTTCAGTATGGGCTCGTCTGTCTCACGCAAAGAAGATCAACATACAACTTAATTCCACCACACATATTTTTTCAGGCACATTTAAATTTTCTCCTCTACCATGGTGACTGGTTCTCTGCAGTAGTACTCTGCCCTGTGTTTGTAGAGAGGAAAGCGTAGCAAAGCTCATGATGAAATTGCGTGTGTCACATCTACTATTAAAGACTTGTTTAATCCACCTCATAATCATCTACCTTCACATCACCAGTTGTGGATAAGTTTACCAGGTGAGGGATTTACAGTAGAGGCTACGTGGAGATCGTCATGGTCTGCAGAGAAAGTGACAAATAATTATCTTATCTCAGACCCCACTCAATATCAACCTGGGATTGATTTACCAAGAAGGCAATGGAGCCTTCTGAACCAGCTTTGTACCAGACATGGAATTTGTGCTACAGTGGAATTTCTGTGGCATTTTAGAGACAGTCCTCTAGGTCAATGTGGTAGCCACAAAGCTTTACACACATTGCTGAGGATGGCAAAGTGACTCCACTTCCTGGAGGTTTTCAGGCCTTGAACATCATTGATAAGAATGCTGTGGGGCTTAGCTTGACCAGTTTGCATAGGCCAAATAATAAATGGTTTTCCTTCTTATTTGTCTCCTTTCTACAATAAACAAACAAACAAACTAACTCTTTTCATGTGAGTTTTCCACGCCCCTAATAATGTTTGTCTCCCTTCTTTGAGCCTCTCCATTCTGCAATATCCCTTCTGAGATGGAATAACCAGTATTGTTCACAGTATCCACAGGAGGTTGAATCACTGATTTATATTTAACTAACTTCTAAGGCTCTCAAATAAAAGATTACGGATCAACAATCCTTAGAATGCCCCGGACTATCGAGACAAAGTCAAACTGAGAATAGCCTGCTAGGCAACTCTACTGTATATTTTAATTTCACAGTCAAGAGATTTCTAGTGAGGTTAATAAGAAATCCCCTGTCACCAAATCACAACCCTTAATGCAAGCCAAACACTTTCCTTCCACGGAGAACCACAGAGGGAATCTACTACCAGCTGTTGGAAAAGAGATGGTATCAAGAGACTTTTATCCATACTACCTACCAAACAGCAGAAGAAGTTTTCCTTTTCTCACTATCATCTTCCCCCCATTCCTTCTATTCCTAGCTACTGGGAGAGATCAATATTTCTCTCCTCCTCCACAAATATTCTGCCTGATACACTTAGGAGCCAGACATGGGAGTGCAGACCCATAGTACTATAGCTGGGTAGGAGCGCCTGTATGCTACCATACCAGTCCACTTCAACCTCTTCCACTGTTGCTGGCAGAAATCAGACCCACGACTTTCTAGCTCCAAAGCTCTCCATTCCAACTGAATTCATGGACAGGGGAGGAGAATGGTTTACCCCAACCAAGTTAAACATTTAAACTAGAGAATGAAGGAAGGTCTGGATTGTGATAATGATGAACTGTTTCCTCTTAGGAGGGAATAAGTAAGCCACTTATGAGACCTATATACTGGCAGAACAATGCTGCCCAGGTAAAGCAAGAGCAGCATCAACACATGAAATAGCTACACAGAAGCCTGGAACCAGGTTAGCTAGACTAAAAACAAAGAGTTTGCACAGAACAGGAATAGAATTTTATCAGCCTGAAATATTAAAAAACAAAACGTTTCCTTGATCAAAACTGCTATTCATTCAGAATGCAGTCACCCCAAACAGCAATATAAAAAAATCAAAAACTAACAACTGTTGAGCAAAGACTAGAGTAGGAAAAACCCAATTCATTTACCCATTTGCTTATGTCATCTGAATCAAACTAGATTTCCTCCAACTCAAAAAATGATCAGTCTTCTCCTAAAATATGATTTGTTCTTTGAAAGACTTCAATTCTAGACATGTGCTTTCAAAGTTTCCCTTCTGCGGTCTTGATGTAGTCATTTTTTATACAAACTTAAGCGACGACAATTCAATCTGTATGTTGAAAGGTGCCATCCCCAAACCACCTGAATATGAAATGCAACATGAAAGAGGCAAGATTATTTCTGTTATGATGGAACACATCAATGTCACTACAGCCAAAAATATTTAATGGTGAAGTAAACATTTGAAATAACATCTGTTTTAGTTCTTTACTGTATCTTGTTGTTTTGTAGAATATCTGAAAGAGGAACCTCTGTTTTTGTTTTTAAACTACCAGGAGGTTATTGCATCAATATTTATTGCACATAGAAAAATGCTATCTTGGATGGCAGGTACTCTCACCCTCTTTTGCTGGCATATTTAGAAGGATCTGAACAGTGATATCCCATGAAGTGATGACTCGAGCTGCAGCTCATCCCGCCCAAACATTTTTCCTGAGGTTTATCTTGATATACAATTAAAAAAACTAAAGAGCAAACAAAAAAACTTTTTTTTGTTTTGCTTTGCAGAGTCTGCCTAGTTCTTACAGGAGTGGTATGTGATCCTGTGCAGAGGCGTGAGTGGAGGATCCAAGAATCCTTCACCACCACATAAGGTCCAGTCAGAGATGGGCCATATCTGGACTGGGAAACATATTATCGGATTGTGTTATCCTTAGGTTTCTCACCAGGGTTGACCACAACCAGATAACATGTATTTAAATAGGACTAGGTCTTTCTAGACTCTGTGCAAAGCTCCGTTGAAAATCATGTTAGGTTGTCTCTAAAACATTAGCTAACACATTCAACTGTCTTCCCAGCCTAGACATGACTTTGCAGTCAATGCACTCAGAGAAGTTCAGGTTCTGCTTCATCCTCAGTCCCATGGTACCTCAAAGGGAGCGAAGACACCAAGCTGGGCCCCCCAACCTTTCTTCCCCAACACTGACCCATAGAATGGGACTGACAAGAAGGGAGTAGCAGTTGGAGTGCTGCTCCTGGAGATCAGGAAGACATATTGCACCTGGGCTCCTCCTAGGAAGTGCAGTTCTACACCAATCCCCAACAGACGTGGTCTACATATGTCTCATGTGTTTAACTCATCAGCCCCTACTCTGTTCCAGGGATTGTGATTCAGCTGCACATAGTTATTCTGAATCCATGGTAAGACTTCTCCCATATTAAAATAAAAATGAATAGCTTTATCTAGTCCAGGGGTTCCCAAACTTGGCTCGCAGCCTGTTCAGTGTAAGCCCCTGGCGGGCCGCGAGATGCTTTGTTTACCTGAGCGTCCGCAGGTACGGCTGCTCGCATCTCCCAGTGGCCAGGAACAGCGAACCACAACCACTGGGAGCTGCGAGCAGCCGTACCTGCGGACGATCAGGTAAACAAAGCATCTCGCGGCCCGCCAGGGGCTTACCCTGAACAAGCCGCGAACCAAGTTTGGGAACCCCTGAAATGAACTGGGAAAAATAAATGAATTGAACATGTACAGCCGATTTAGCTGCTGGATGCCCAAAAGAACACAGATTCCATGGACATAACAAAGCGTAGTACTATGGTGATGGGCACTGTAGAAACCCTAAGACAGAGAGAGAGAGAGCGAGCGTGAGCGCAAACAGGTACAGAAAGAATGGAACTGATTTTCCTCTAACTTCCACTGTTGTAAATCACAAATAACTCCAATGAAGTCAATGGAGGAGAAATCAGATCCCCCACCCTGCATTTATTTTTAAGGAAGGTAAAGATGCAGATCAAATACTTCCCAATTCATTAGGCAAGGTTGTGGTTCTCTCTGCCTTCTCTATATGGTACAGGCATTGTGCCATAATTGATTTACTTCAGGGAGACAATCCATTGCGCTGTGCCTCAGAGTAGCCTGAAACAGCTCGAGCTAAATTGGCAGTTAGCCAGTGGTGTCAGCATGATGAAATTGGGGCAGTTCTGGAAGGCAGGAGCTTGTGAGCCAGAGTAGGGGTCAAGACCTTGTCAGTCAGGTAGTGGCTGTCTCATCAGGCAGAAAAGCGAGAGTAACTGCTGCTGCAAGCTCAGAGAGATGCCCCATCATCGTTGGGAGCTCTTCTCATATTGGTAAAGAAAAGAGATCGGAGTATTTTTAGTGCCAGTTGCTTGTTATTCCTGCTGCCACTCTCGCCACCCAGAAAAGCAAAATCCAGGAAAAGAATATATCTGAATAAGAGTAGTTTCTTTCAAGACCAGAAATCCAAAGAAAAAGGCAGGAAAGATAGTTATGGTTACCTTCAGAGTCCAGAGGCAATGACTGTCCAGCAGAGTTTCCCAAGCAAGGCTATAGGGTATGTTTGGGAAAGCCAGAAACGCTACCTAATAATTAAAGGGAAATCACTAATTTAAATTCCCACTGTTTTTCTTAGCATTCTCTTATACCATAAATGGACAAAGGAATTATAGCAACGTGGCTTTTTATTTGTTCTGTGAGGAGCTATGCCCAGCTATGGTACCTATCGATAGTAAAATAAAGATGATTGAGTTATATAGAACAAATTCAAATAATATATGTAATGGGAGAAAACAAACCCTCCCCCCGCTCCCTGCCCACCCACACTGGTCAGATTTATGGCCAGCTGCTCTCAGAAAGGCACTTCATTTAATTCAAACTTACATCTGTATGGCACCATCTCTTCCAAGGAAGAATACCAGAAGTTAGATGTATACTTCAGCTTTTTTCTGTAGGCCCTCAAAGAACATCTCTTTCCAAATCACTCACTTCCTACTCCAACAGAAGTGTTCTAGCATGGACTCCAGTGCCCACATTGCAACAACCATGAGCCTATTTTGGAGGGTGAAGCCTGGCTATAGTCAGGGTGAGTCATTCCTCTCCTCCTAACATTCAGAAGTTCTCAAAAGTTTATTTTTCAGTGTTTGTATTTAAAAATAATAAAGCTTTGTTGGACAGCTGAATGTTACAGGAAGGGTGGAAACTCATGCTAATAATATGCAGATTCCACTCTCCAAAGCTGCTCCATGGGGGTTACAATATAGCCAGGACTGTACATGCTAGAACATTTAGTCAAAGCAGGGAAGGAGGTAATTGGAGGGATTGCTTCTCACAGATTTAGAAAAAAACTAAAATATGTATTTGTTGAAATGCGCTCTAAATCCATTTATTTGGCCTTTCAGAAGCTAACACTTTAGTTGAGCATTTTTTATTAAACATTTTCTGCAGATCACTTTAGAAGTGTCTGACAAATTTCTAATGCTTTTTAAACTCACAGTATTATGTAGTTACATTACTATTTGCTGGGTCCTACTGCTATAACAGGCAGTGAAGTTGAAGAAAGTCATATATTCCATTGCACTACAGTAGTTGTGGATCATCCTGTACAGTTAATCAGATAAAACCTGATTAAGCGTTAAGCCCACCTTTGTACATCACTTGTTTTGCCTCATCCTCCTTTAGCCATCTATCGTCTAACTGTATTTAATGAAATATTTACCTCCACACACCCAATTTAAATGATTCTTTAAATTTCAAGCATTTGCCCTGATATTACCACCTTTAATCACATCACATAATTCCTTTATTATTATCATTATGCACCATTTTTGTATTGAATATACACTGTTGCATATAAAAACTGCCCAATATTACGGAACAAGATTTCATGTTACAATGAACTTCTATATAAAGCAAATGTATATAGGGTTATTTATTTGCTTATTCTTAAAATAAAAATCCAGTTAATTAAAATATACAAAATTGTTTATACTGCGACTTTACATAACACACCATAAGAGCTCCAAAATAAGCAAATTTGGTCTAATATATTTCTCAATGTACTTGTATTTGATAGACTATCAGGGTCTGTCCTGTCACTTTATACTGTCATGTGAGTTTCTATCTTTTATAAGAACACAGAAAATTATGTTCCAGTGTTAAAGTTCTGTATATTCCTAGAAACGAAAAGAAGAAATGAGCTTCAGGGCTAAATTTTCATCCTTCTAGTACTCTTGCTTGATTTACTCCTTACTGAAATATTTTCCATAAGTATATGCATGCACCTCATACTTGATGCTACCCTTTATGTCTAGGTATGATGCGTGAGTGATTTTACATATCATGCATGCTATAATACTTTAGGTATTTTTAAAATTTCCCAACTTGTCAGATTACTTAGTCACAAAAAATGATCCTGTTTTTTGTTCATTAAATGTAGCTTATTAGATTCCACTGTTCTAGAGTGTTGCTATGTCAACACCATAATAAGACAAATGTTACTTGTGAAAATTGTAATCTATTAAATATCAGTGTGTAGGTCATATACAGAGTCTGAAATACATAGCTACATCATATACAACATAGTATACATATATCTGAAGATACAAGACTGGCAAGATGGTCCAACAGAGAAACAGGACTCCAGTGGAGTCCTTCAATCAGATCCTATCCACAAACAATTTGTTTTTGGCAGAATCAATTTGCAAATTATTTGTTAATGGTCAACTGACATGCATTATTTTTTAAAAGCTATCTCAAATCATAAATGAGTAGAATCAGACCTTTCAAACCACTGAGAATTTTACCATTGGCTTTGATAAGGGCAGGACCAAGCCATTATTAAGAATAAATTTTACAACAAAATATTTCAATACAGTTTCCTCTTATTTACCTGTCAAGACCAGCTATCTGGGTTCTGCAAAATCTAAGGACATCACTCCCCACTTGAACTGATAGTATTCAGTGTTTTTAATGTAAGTTTTTTACATTAAAAACACTGAATACTATCAGTTCAAGTGAGAAGTGATGTCCTTAGATTTTGCAGAACCCAGATAGCTAGAATCTTGAATGCAGACCTAGAATCCACTAGAATCCACCCAGAACCCACTAGAATCTTGAATGCAGACCTCAGGAAGTACAAGGATGATTTTATTGTCTTAAGGTATCACTTTCTAGTATGTCTCAACACAAGTTCCTTTACTTCACTCTTTGAGGAAGTAAATATGTTCTTCTGTGCTGCAGTGAAACAAAACTAAATACCCCTAAAAATGATATCAGGATAATAATAACGGAGCTTACTGAGATCAGCATCATATATTTGAACTTACGCGTTTAGCCTCAACCACAATGATGCTGCATGGACCACTATCAGTGATGCAAAACAATTATGTTCACTAGCAAAGTTCTCCAATTCATAATATGAAACAAGCAAAACGACTTAACATCTCTTTGCACAATTCAGCATTCCCTACATAGTTGCAGTCACCAGCATACACTGTCATTACATTAATAAATTGCTTACTAATGGGAGCAGTGACAACTAAGATGTGCACTTAATAGCACTGTTTGCAGGCTGCCCCCAATGCCTGTTTTTCTCTGGGTTGTGTCCCAAAGGCTTCAAAGTGCACAAGAAAAATCTGCTCAGTGTTGTGAACTAAATCAAAGAGTATTTGCTGAAGATTCCTAAGACGCTTCTGCCCTAATGTCATGGAAGGAAGAGTGAGCTTGCCCAATACTACATTTGCTTTCCAAAGAAGATCAAAGCAACAGGAACAACAGATGCAAACATGAGAGAGAGAAGGGGAAATAAGGACATCTCTTTAATGATCTCTGAACTCCTACACTGATTTAACCAGCTGCTATGCATATAATTGGACAAGAATATGAAAAGTATAAAAGGTACACAAAAACAGACAGTCTCTATGCATAAATTGTGTTTTATGTACATATAGCATTTGACAAGATATACTACTACAATTAAATTTGAAAAACTGCTTGACCACAGCCTTGCAAAGCCAGGTTGCATCTTTTCTTTGCAAATGGACAAATTAAGTCTGAATAGCACATTTATCCTTCCAAGTGTTTGAACATTCCTATTATAATACTTAAAAAAAAAAAGTGACTGGCAGAACAGCTACAGTTAAAGGTGAGCTGTTTTCATTATATAACCTTCTAAAAATCAAGAATTATAACTCAGACATTTCAAATTTTTTTGGGCTACTAACTGACAGGCTCTTAGAAGGCCAATTTTCCCCCTAAATTTTAAATCGTTTGGAACTTTTTATTTATAGGTAGTTCACACACACTGCATATATAAAAATTATTCCTGCTAGGAAAAATAACTGATTCTTCATAGCCAAGCTACATTTCATAACATTCATTCTGCCTCAGCGCCCTACGCTGCAGGCTACGTGCACAGCATGGCTATTACACAGACTTTGTGTAGTAAGATTTGCATTGTAACTGTCACAGATCTGATACAATATCAACAGACTGGATTGAATCCAAGCTCCTGCTACTAGTGTCTTAGAAGGATAACAGTGAATATGTTTTTCCATTGACAATACAGTTTGTCTATTTTCTCCCCATCTGGTATCACAGCACACAGACTACAAGGAGACCCCAAGTGTTGAAAGAACCCTCCTATGTTCCCATGTGAAAATAAAGAATAAGAAGGGAGAAAAATCTTGAATGAATTAAGTTAAATCCATAATGTTTTTGTTAAGACTAGAAAAAGTAGGTCAGTCGTGTTTATATGAAAATAGGACCCAACTAAAATTTTGACAAGTATTTGCAATAGAGTTCTTCCTACTTAAGACTTGACCATTGTTTTTATCAATTGATTTTCTCTCTGCACTCAATAGCACAAAAATTAAATCTGATGCCATTTAAGCTGCAGACAATAGTACATTATCCATCTGTAAATGCCTTAAACTTCAGCAGACATGTATTCTGGGTCTGTACAGCCAATATTAGATTATGTCACATATTTATTAACACATTGGAATAATAAAGTAAGCGGATAGCTAGGAAACAGTTTTAAATTGATAACGTAAGAAGAGTTTATATCTGAGTTTCTTGTGTCCAATTTTCAAAGCAACTTTCTGGGACTCTTTTCCTCCCCAAATATTAGTATGGCCTGCACTGTTGCCTTTAGGAGTGCCAGAGAAGATCCGACAAAAAGGTAACTTAAGGTTTTTCCTGATATTTGTTTTGATGATACAATGCAAAATTTCCATCCCTCAAATATTACAGATATGTCTTAGAATTAGCGGGATTCCATGCAAAATTATATTTACTCTTAAAGGACAGGGGCTCAATCTTGCTCCCATTTAAATCACTGGGACTTTGTCACAATTTTATTGGAAGGAGGATTAGGCGCTACAAATACACCTTGCTAAATCACTGCTGGTTGAAAGTAGCACTAGAATCACCAAAACTGTCTGAATATTTCATTTGGCTTCAGTTCTGGGGGCTGCTCCTGCTGCCACTGAACTCAGCACCAAAACTCCCACTGACTTCATTGAGAGAAAGACCAGGCTTTTAGGAATCTCTGCATCTAGAGCCAAATCATTCCCCCCCCCCCCCCTTCCCCCTACTCATGACAGTAGTTCCACCAGAAACCAGTGGGACTACTTAGGAGAATGAGGTTAGCAGGATTTAGTCAATGGCAAAGGATATCAATTTGATCTCAATACTGAAAAACTGAACATATTGTTAGCATTTTCATATTTTGTTTCACAAAGCAGATCCTTAGATCTTATTTGTAGCAAGTTTTTTTTAATATAAAAATCTGGCAAGAAGAAATGAAGCGCACGTTTCATTTAGTGTCTGGATTACAGATTCTTATTAAACAAACCAGAGCTCATTATAAAATCAATATCAACTTAACCACCATGCCCCCAAGAGAAATGGCAAAAAAGGTCACTCCAAGAAATTCAAACAATTTTCCTGCTGGAAGGGCACGATTTTAATTACAGATACTATTAATTAGAACTGTTACTGCGAAGACTGTCCTGTTAATTATCACAAATTCAGTTTCAAGTGAGATTTTATAACCTGGAGAGCTTTTAAAAATACTAAGAATTATTTTACTCATGTTTAAGTGAAGAAAAAGATTGCTTAACTATTCTGAAGTCAATAGCAGGTTTCCTATTTTAAACCCCTCTGCACCTCCAAAACAAACCCCACACCTTACATTGACACGGTCTTCTTGACCACAGGCAACAAAACTAGTTTAGCTACATATCTCTTTAGATAAGCTATTACCAGCAGGAGAGTGGGGTGGGGGGAGGTATTTTTTCATGCTCTGTGTGTATAAAAAGATCTTCTACACTTTCCACAGTATGCATCCGATGAAGTGAGCTGTAGCTCACGAAAGCTTATGCGCAAATAAATTGGTTAGTCTCTAAGGCGCCACAAGTACTCCTTTTCTTTATACTTTGTCTTGGAGGACACGGCCTCACTTCACTGATAAGCGCTAACTCACAGGCTCTCTCTCCCCCCTTGATAAACCCAGACTTTGTGGTGTAGTTTTAAGGTTTTTCTTTCAGAATTAGATATCTTCCCTTTGCTTAGAACTAAAGGTGAAGCCATTCCATTGAAATGCTAATAGCTATGTGTATGTTTGAATTCACTAGTTCTTTGTTGAAGAATTCTCTGGACTGCTTAGCACCTCTCTTTATAGGAGGAAATCATCTTTAACATGATTACTGAAAGACTTCAGAACTTTTGAGTGAATTTATCCCTTTTAAGACTTTTAGTCTCAAACTTCCAGCTCTTGCAGTTTACCATAATATAGAAAGAGCACTGTTTAATCTTCAGTAGAACAGGGAAGTAAAAATAAATGTAAGTAGCTTTAATTCAAAAGCACCACTAAGTAGAATGTATTTCATTTTTTCAAGTGCAGAGAATTAATAGTAAAGCAATAATATCTACATAAAATAGCATTCTAAATGTTTTGGGGCGCCAGACATGTAGTTGCAGGCAGTACCACCTACATTTTCAGACAGATAACTAACCAGGAAATAAACACTGATTATCCTAAAGAAACCTCACAACTAGGCAGTTGTCTCTTAGCCAAATGCACGCTCAATATTCCCATTGGTTTCTGATTTATTGCAGAAGATTGGCCTGAAACATCCCTGCCTTACTTGGCCCACATCTGCTTCCATTATGCTCATAGAAACAGTCCTGGGTTTACCTCCCCATCTAGCAGCATTATATTTCACTTTATCTGAATAACGGCAGAAGGTGGCAACGGATCGGGTCAAAGGCTCCTTTCATATCAGACCCTGAAGAAGTCGATGATTCAAAGAGAGAGACATCTTCCGACAACTAAGGGCGCAAGCCATTCCTCAGAGCCGGTGAAGAGTTCGGCTGTGACCTGTGGCGGGGGCCGGCAGAGTATGGATATTGGGGTGGTTTTTCGGAGAGTTCCAGTGGCAACTATTTTATGGTTCTAATTAGACGCACGTGTCCAGCAACTGCAAGAACTGGGAAGATTAACAGCTCGCCGTGACAAGCCGGTAGCAGGGCATCTGCGGGGACGTGACTAGGGTGGCTCCCAGCCGGCGTTGCAAAAAACAAAACCACCCCCTCCACTCGGAATAACGGACCTCTCCCCCTTGGGGCGGATAAAGAAGGTGTTTAAGTGTCTGGGGGGAGAAATAAAAAGCCAGGGCCGGAGGCACCGCCCGGCCTTACCTGGTAAGCAGCGGTGGCATCTGAGCTGGTGTCGGTGCCCAAAGCGGACAGCTTCTCTTTCAGCCTGTGGTGCGACTGATGGCGGAGGCAGTAGAGGACCCCAGAAGCAACGAGGACCCCAATAATGCAGGCGATGGAGAGAAGGGTGAGGATGATGAATTTGGTGGAGTCTTCGTCTTCCGCGGCGCGGTGAGGGAGAAGCTTCAGTTTGCTTTTCTGTTGGAGAGAAAGAAGCAGCGACTCAGCATTTGCTCTAGAAACTTCAGAGGTGCGGAACTTCCCACTGGAGGGGGGGGGGAACACTTTTAGCTCTGCGGGTTTACGGCGGCGCCGGGAAAAACCCCACAGGGGCAAAGTTTCACTCAAGCCCCAACCACGCCAGGATGGAGGGAACCGGGCTCAGCAGAAACCAACGTGGCACGGGAAGATGGCAGGGTTATTTTTGGCGTGTTCAGGTGAAGACCAAAAATAAAAAGGAGAGCGCGTCCCTGCCCCGGGTACCTTGTCTCATAACTCTGTACACCTGTGCGTAGCTAATGGATTGAGACAACGTCTTCCGGTCCTACCACGGGATAGGCAGAAAAAATATTCCCAACAACAATCACTTCACGCCTGCAATAGTTGTCTGTATCGTAGACGGTTTCCTTTCTGGGTTGGGTTTGGGGTTTTTTTAGTTAACCCGGGACAAGAAATCCCTCCGATTGAATGACCGGCCATCCTGAAAACCATTCAGCTTGCTTTTCAAATAATAGTGCTCACAACCCGTTCTGAGTACCTCAAATCACCAAGAGACATTTTAATTGTTATTTGGTATATGGGGTGGGGGCGTTATAATCAAAGATCCGTTTTTTTTCTCTCGAGTGAAAAACAAAACTACAAACCAAAAAGTAGGTGCGTTAACTTCTGTCTTCTGTAGAAGAAAAAAAGTAACAAACAATTCCAAAGTCCTCCAGATTTGTTTTTAAGCCATAGGAGAGAATCCTTCTGGGACATTTCACTTGTCTCCATGTGTTAAAAAGTTGTACAATAATTTCCCCTCATTAGCTTCATTATAAGCTATATTAGCAACAATTAAAAACGCAACATGAAAATGAAAAGACCAGGCAAGCAAATTGCAGCAAGACATTTGGCCAGCATTCCCCTTTTCACAATTACCAGGGAAATGAATTGAAAAGCACGCCCCTGCCTCAGTCCTGGTTGCTACAAGATGAGAACAATTAGCAAGCTCCTTTCCACCACCTAATTTCGCGTGGTAACAAAATGGATTTTTCCCCATGAATGCCTAGCCGGCCTATTCATTATTTCTCCTCTATTAGTAATTTTCTGCTCCGTATGCAGATAGCCAGCTCTTAATTTCCTCCTGTCTTGCAGTGTACACAGTGGCTCTTATGTCAGGCCCGGTCCATTTTTATCTTGTAATCATAAAGGCCACCAAAGCAATTATCGCTGGTCTTGACTGTAAAAGCTTGTCATTAATTAGCCTCCTTGCCTTCACAGTGCCGCGGATTAGCTGGAGCTGGGGCTGAGTTAATGGAAATGCAGGTTCAATAAGACTCCCAGATTTTCTTGCCTGGCTGCGCTGAGCAGAGGAGGACTGTTAGGTCTGCAAGCCCCGGGGGGTGGGGGCGGGAGCAGGAGCGGGGATGAGCACACAACGGGTTTGCCGTGCGTGTGCGGCTGCAAAGCCCCCTCCTGCCGGCGCCCGAGCCAGCGGCGCTTTTACGGCGCGGCTGGGGCCGCAGCAGCGCTGGGGCCGGCGTTCGCTGCCTCCTCTCCCGCCCGGCCACAGCTGCTTCCTTCCCGGGAGACGGCACACCCGCGCCGGAGCGCTGGCCCCGCTGCCTGCCCCTCCTCCAGCCCCCAGCGGCCCGGAGCGCCGGCAGGCAGCGAGCCGAGCGCGCTAGCGCCTGGGCAGGGGCAGGCAGCGGGGCGTGGTGCCGGGGGACCGGCTCGGTGCAGGGAGCCACCGCCGCGCGCTGCGGCTCCTCCTCCTCCTCCAGCGCCTGATCGGCCGAGCGCGATACCGCCTTCTCCACAGCCCCCCAGCGCGGGGTACCTCCCCCCCGCCCCCCGAGCCGCAGCCAGCCCGGCTCCGCGCTGCAGCCTGCTCGCTGCACGGCCTGGCTCCGCCAGCCGGACTCCCCTTCCCTTCTCCTCACTCCCGCCCCAGCCGCCTCTCCCCAGCCGCGCTTGGGCCACCTCTCCCTGCTCCAGTCCCCAGCTCAGCGGCAGACCCACCTCCCCCTTTATACGAGACGGGCCCGGATTTTCAAAGGGGGCTCGCGGAGCAGAGCAAGCCCCCGTTGGTGGCAAGGGAGGGCAGCTGCAGCCAGGCCGGGGAAACTCCCCGCCTCTCTGATGCCCGCTGCGGGCCCTGGAAGTTAAAGGCTTTTCCGCTCTGCCCGTAGCAGGTCAGGGAGAGGACTCGTCCCCCTCTGGGCAGAGGTCGGGCTCTGCAGCTACACGGGACATTCCGGGGAACGACAGCGCCCTGCGTGCCCCCCGTTCCTGCGCTAGAGGACCGAGATTTGCCGCGCCACAGTGTTTCGCCTCCCATCGCAGAGCGAGGGGTTTTTCCAGGCTGCCCAGCCCGGCCATCAGCAAGGCTTGGGGCTCGGTTCAACGGAGTGCAACAGCCCCTGCCTCCCCTGGCAGCGCCCAGGGCCAGCCCCGGGCCTGGCCAACGCCCCAGACGTGTGCTCTCCAGCAAGGGGCCACCTGCCAACTCTTGACTCTTCCCCCCAAGAGAAACTCTGGCCAGCAAATGCCTCTGTCTTAAACAGCGGCGCGAGGAGCGTGTCCCACACAGCACAGCATCCAGAGACAACGGGACGGCCAGGTCCACTCTCTTCCCAGGGCGGAATTGATCCCTACAGCTTATTTCCCAGAGCTCTGTCCATTACTTTTAAAAGTCTCCACTGTGTGCAGACGCGCAGCTCAGCCTGACTACGCAGCCACTTAAAGGGACACCATCAACAAATCTAGTCGGTCAAAAAGGACTAGCATTAAAAGCAGTTTCAGATCCTGCCCTGGCTCCCCTGAGCTCTCCCCGTCAGTTTCTGGGGTCCCCGCTGTTGCTGTGTGAAAGACCCCCACAAACAACAGGGGAAAGGACAATACAGGAGAAAGGCGAAAATAACCAGGCGAAGTGCTGTCAAATGACTTCAGTAAACAAACTCAAAAGACGGACAGAAATATCTGTCCCTTTTCTGCCTACGTGAATGTGCAAACCAATGGCCACCTTTAAAAAACGTAGCCTTTTTTTGTTTGTAATCGTTAATTTTGAATATTGGAGTAACACATTTCTAGCCCTCTCTGTGGGTCTGCAGATTTAGTTTTCAAATACCCTGGTAATTTCCATTCAAATAAATCAGGGCTTCCAAAGGTAGCTTGAAATCAAAGGAAGAGTACACTACGCGCCAAGGCACATATTTCAAATATGTACGGAGATTTCTCCGCTAGACCGACTGTAGCGTGAAAAAGGCACAAGGGCCACGTATCCTTCTAAAGAATCACACTGATGAATACTTCAAAGTGGATGATGAAAACCTCCTCGGTATCAGCCAGGACGGATCCAATTACATGGCACCGGCCCATCTGAGATATTCTGCAATTAAAGGGGTCAAATCAAAATCAGGAGAACCTCGATGCTTTCAGAAACCTGGCCACACTGATCATTTCCAACAGGGAGTCTTGCTTAAACATGAAGGCGTCGCTGTTGTCCATTTACTTGGATTTGGGGGTGGGATGGAAGCTTCCATTACTCTGTCATAATTTCTATCTACTTAAATTCCTTAAGCGTTCCCCTCTCGGGCCGTTCCTTAAAGGGGAAAGTCATGAAGCCAAATCTTGCTCGCCTTTCCCACACGAGTAATGCCTTGATTTCAGTGGGGCTACTCTCCTAGGGCGAGAGCGAGATTTGGTCCAGAGCTGCTGATTTCTCCCCAGTCACCTGAATGCCAATGTTTCTCCTTTCGGTATGTTGCAGTTCCGGCTGGCATTACTTTAACCCCCAGAGACCTGGGCTTTGCTCTCCCTCCTGCGCTCGCGAATAAGAGCTACAACACGGGAGAGCAGAGGTGCAAACACCACTTTCGCTGAAATGTTCCCATCCAAACACCTGATGGTCACCAGGCTCTAAATGCCCGATCTCGCTCACACTGAAGTCACTTGCGGCTCTCCTACTGGGAGCAAGAGCGGCCCACAGATTATCCGAAAAAACCCCAAAACCAAAAACGGATATAGCATTGAAAGTGAGAGCCCAGACTCCTCGATCCGGAGCGCGGGGTAGTACGGGGGAGAGGAGGGGGAGCCACTGCCTGGCTATGGGCTGTTCGTGAGGCAACTCCTGTTAGACACCATCCTTTAGATACCCTTCACAATAAGGAGTAAGCGTTTCCACTACAACGCAGAGAATTGGAGGCGACATACGGTGTAGTAGAATTAGAAGGGTTACCAACTTTGAAGTTTAAAAGGCGCTAAAATGAAATGGTATATACAACGAAAGGAAAGAGTGATCTGGGTCGGGCCATCAGTTTCTAAACTAAACTAAGCTCCCTCTGGCACTTATAGAAAACCAAGGGAGCTTTGTTTCCAAACTGATGGCAGGACAAGGCCCAATACTAGCCAGTTCTTGACTTAAGAACACTTAACTAACTGTCTGTTGATACGTTTGCTTTTCTAGGAGCATCGCTGTGCAAAGGACACCAATTCATATTTAGTGATTTCTTAAAAGTATACAAATACATGATTTTGATCATCAGACAATGTGACTGGGTAAAATAAGTGCACGTTGGCTTTTTAGCTTTGTGAGTTTTCTGACTAAAGGTTCAGTTATAAATGATGATCCTGGATTTGACTCCATCTCATACCCTCCCACCAACCCAGCTCCCATCAGCCAAGAACTTGGAATTTTCCCCATTTGTCTAAACCCCTGGATTTCTTTCTGAGATTCTGCAACCAGGCCTCAGCCAGGAACAGAACCCAGGGTTACTTAGAGGCGTCCCGTCAGTCTTGACTTAAAATTGAAAGAAAAAATATTTATGAATTTGACATTTACAGTCGGATCTCTTTCAAAGCAGGACACCTCTCTCCCTCGGCCAGTTCACTTTACGATGGCGTATGTGCTGTGGGGGGTGAGGAGGAGGAGGGAAAACAATAGCTTGTTGCATAACAAGAAAACCAAATAAATGCTCTTTTGTTCCAAGGTTTAACAAATCAACTGATCATAGAATTTAGCCATCATTAAATAAGACACACGTAACTATGGATTATCAAAAGAATCTATACAGCTGGAGTACACAGGATATTTCTTCTGAAAGATCTTTCTCCTTGGAAAATATTGTAATATCATAGAAACAGTGGTATATGAACAGCTGATGGTTTAGGAAGTTAGTTTAAATCGGAGCATTTCCGAGATTCATATCCACTGTACTCATGCTTTTAAATGGTCATGGTCCGTGCTTTAAATGCTATAAAAGCATGTATGTATTTTGTCTTAGAACAACATCAGTCCTACTATTTAGATTTCAGTCAAAAATATTTTAACTGCATCATTTGTATAGACTTTTCTAAGAGGGGAAAAAAGCGTTCAAGACCTGAACCTTTGTTGATTTTTTTTTCTGGTAAACTCACTGGATCATCCACCACACACTTTATATAAATTCAAAAATGTACAGGCATATTTAAAAGTCACACTGCAATAAAACACTAACATAATCAAAACCCAACATATTACTCTATTGTGTTATCTAAGGTTGCAGCCACGTAGATATATGTATCTGTAAGTCTTCACATTTCAAACGCAGCGAACGTTTGTAAATATTTAATGTACAGTTTCATGTACATAAGTTCCTATGCCACGTTTGGAGCGTGGGGAAAACGCTCTGAAGCGATAGAGTATGGCTCATACGTGGTGATGTAAACCTTCCAGATAGATCAACACCATTATTTATTTATTTATTAGTGTATTTATTTATAGCTTCAAGATAGAAGGCCAGATTGTGAGGTCCTTACTTGAGCAAAACTCTCACTGAAGTTAATCGGATTTTTGTTCTAATTAAAGACGGCTGAATTTGGGCTAGGGTTTACCAATCTCAAAAGTTATTTCTAGGTTGAGATAAGACCTATTAGTCTGCCAATTATTCTGTTTTTTTCCGCTAGTTTGAAAGAAAAAAGTATTAATTAACATTCATTTTACAAAAAAATAACATACTATATATTTCCTGGAAAACTTTGAATTCTTTAGCTGGAGTCTTTAAATTTGAGCATTGCGTCTCCCTTATATATTAAACAATTCATTTATGAGCATAAATAAAAATGAAAAGCAAACTACTTCGTCAGCAAGGGCATAAAACTTTATAATATAATTTGTCTTAAAATATTACAAAGTTAAAAACTGAAGAGTGCTGTTTTAATTTGGAATTCACTACAGAATCTAATAAATGAGAGAAGTGAGGTGGAAATAATCACGTATTAATTCTCTGCATTACAAAATCTTTTCAGGAGCTATTATCAGAGCAAGAGGCATTGTGGTTTGGATTCAGGGTGGGAGAAATCCTTTGTGCAACTGAAAGCTATTGTTCCTCTGTACAGATGAAATTGTACTTGCAAATATGCCATTCAAGCGGGGGGGGGGGGGGGGAAGAGGGGGCAAGGTGCTTGGGCAGAAGAAAAGAATTATCCAAGAAAATAATTGTTCTTAACAATAAACTTTCCTGAAATCAAATTTAGGTTCAGCGGTTTCAAAAAAGGATCTGTTGCTAACATTTTCGGGAACTGGCATTAAAACAAAACAGACCGTTAGACCTTTTTTTATGTATCAGCTTCTTAATACTGGCAACATAATGAGGGAGAATGTCTGTTGGTGTAAAGAAATCTGAAACTCAGAATTGATTTTTAGTAAATTCCCCACTTAAGCTGGTTGGGTCACAGTTCGAGAAACATGTTAAGTTTTGCTAGGTAGAAAAAAAACAGAGATGAACAACTCTACAATAGGACAAACATGGCGACTCTAATAAAAAGATACTTGCAGGAAATTTTCACAAGATATTTGACTTCAGTAAAAACGAGACTCAACAACAACAACAACAAAAATGATAACGATTCTCTTTCCTTTGGGGGGGGGGGGGCTCTTGCTTGTCCCATTTACACATGCACTCAGAAGCAGTTAAATTAGCGTAGCAGGGCCTGATGGTTTACATGTTCCATGCACACAGTGTTGTTTACTTTGGATACCTCCACTCAAAGCTCTATAATCGAACGTATTTGTTGGTGTTTTAAGGTACTATTCTTTAGTGTTGGCAAGAGATTTGTGGATAAAGACTTAGCTCTCCTCTCATCCGACCCTCCCCCTACCACTCCTCTAAAAAGTCCTACTTGCTGCTAGGATATTGCTTTAACATCATTTTCAGCAGATGCCAGTTCATCACCTGAAACGAGGTCAATTGAACGCTTTGACTTGGGGGACTGAGATCGGATGGGAAGGTACTTTTTTCTTCTTTTAGGCTCTACATAGGAGTCGGAAAGATTAGACAAAATCGACAAGCACAAAAGGCAGATGGATTTCTGCGAACTCCAGCTTATTCAAATCACTGAGAAAGGTCACTGCAAAGAGCCACAGATCTATTCATTTGAAGGGGCACAATGATCCTTCCTCAACCTTCAACTCCACAAAGCACTGTGGAGTTTCTTTATACCTTTTAGTGGGATTAATATCCCGAACAATGACTGAATAAAATCAAGAATTCAGCGAGTTCAAAGATCCCTTGATCAACGGCAGATACTTTCCTCTCGTTTCTTAAAGGCAATACACAGAAGTGAAGTTTTGGTTAGATTTAAAAACACACACTGTAGTTTGTATTCTACTATGCAGTGTGATGCTATTTTAATTTAAAAGATGTCAAAATACCCAAAATAAGTTTGTAGCGTGGAAGGTACAGCGTTGAGAAAGGTGAAATTTGGAAAGCTTCAATATTTGCTTTAAGTGAGTGCAAAAAAAACTGCAACAGAGTTTAGGCGTTGTTGAAATAAGAAGCGACCAGGATGTTGAAAAGATAACCAGGAAATTGAACTGAATACATGATTGTATAGAATGTGTGTATACAAGATACACATGATTTGCACACTTTGTCTCAGAGATGCCAACGATGTAAATAACGAAGAGGAAGTGAAAGAAGTGGGAAACCATAAAGAAAAGAGGAATGGGTCCAAACTTTAGTTCCCATTCTGTAAGGACTCGACTAACTAAGGAGCAAATGGGAAAAGACAGAAGCGCTGAGTGCAGTGACTTGTAAATCTAACTCCCCTCCTCGTGCTTTCCCCACAGAGCAGAACAGATAAATACAGGGATTTATGCAATATGTCCTAGTTAGGGTTGTCAGAGCCAGAAGCAAAAGGATGTTCAGCCATAGCTGAACTCAATACAATACGTTCAACAAGAAGGTAAGAAGAAATCTCAGACTTTGCCAAAGCTGAATAATGCTGATTTTGAAGGCATATAATTTAGGAATTAAACAGAATGCCCCCTTTGAGCGCCAACACGAGATACTGTCTGGATCCCACATAGTCAATATACAGGGCGCCGCTGGAATAATTTTACTGTGGAAATGGCCCATCCCACAAGGTATCAGGTAACCATATATAGTTTTAGATGACGAAAATAAAAATGAAAAGCTACAGCAAAAAGATCTGAGCCCAAGGAACATCCGATCCGTTGCTGCACGATTTGCAACAACTTTTGGTTCTACTAGGTACAGATTGGAAGCGCATTCCATTCATTTTCAAAAAGGTCTTTCCTCGGGTTTTGACACAAAGAGAGCGAGACACAAACTTGAAGCGGTTAATGTAAGGAGCAGGAATGGAAAGTAAGTGTCCTTCATCCAATAGGCTCTGAGAGAGCGGTGCTGGCGGTGGGGGAGGAAGGCAGCCAACAAATCGGAGTGGTCACCCTTCCAAACTCTCCAATTTAGCTGCCAACACGTTCAACCAGAAAATCCAAACGGAGAAGAGGAAAAGACCTCTTGACAAGAGAGGAAAAAAAGGATTTTAAACAATGAGCAGAGTAGACGGCAAAGTAGCAGCAGCCACTCTTTTTTCTTTAACTTCCGAGCTCTTAAAATATCGCACAGAGACAACGCGCTGCAAAGGGAGGAAGTCCTGTGCCCTGCCGTGCTACAGTTACAGAAAGTGGCTTTCATCCTGGGGCAAAACCCCGCCGCGGCACTGCCCTTTGCCACCCTTACCCCAGGGACGGGTTGTGTTGTGGCAGAGAGAGGAACTCAAACCGGGCTCTGGATGGGCGGCCGTCCCAAGCAGGCATGCATGCAGCTTGCAGCCCAGCTCCCCGCCTGTTTTCAGACCTGCAGCTCACGGCGTCTATCGGTTTGGATAAAAAGAGGTGTCTCCCCCTACCAAACCTCCCCTCCTGCTCCCCCCTCCACAAACACTAACCACCCCCATAAACACACCGACCACCTCAGATTCAGCCCAACCCCGGGCAGCTTCCTCCCAGGGACAGCTCAGACCGTCTTTTACCTGCTGCCATTGTGCGCCTAGCGCTGGAGAAGGCTGCGGAGGGCCCCTGTCCTGGAGGGCTAACGCACGCCACCGGGGCGAGCAATCCTTCTTCTTTGCCAAACTTCTTCCTCTCCCCCCGCTCCCTTCTCACCAGACACAAAGGCTGGCGGAGAGCGGGGCTCGCCGCTGTGCCAGCGCGGCTCGGCTGCAGCCTGCCCAAGCCCCCATGCCCCCGGGTGCGGCAGGCGGCGGAGGAGGACGGGCGCTGTGGCTGTCCCCGCGGAGCTGTCCATCACCGCAGGGCGCTAGGCGTGTGCGAGAGATTCCGGAGCGCCCGGGCTCTGCCCCTCCTTATATTCGCCCGCTCGCAGCCCCTGTCGGCTGCAGCACATGGCCCATCCACCGGTTACTATAGCGATGCCTCCTCTCCACATGTTGCTGACAGCAATTGGCTAAGGAGGCCTGGGCCGTTAATAAACCCTTCGCCGGAGTGAGACTATGAATGGACATTGGCTTTGTCACTCATTTGTAAAGCTGCTTGGGGTTTCTGCTCCCCCCCCTCAATATTTTTTGTGCCACTCTTGCAAGATGGAAGCGGAGGGGAGAACAATGAGGGAGCAACCAAAAAAAAAAAAATTAACACCAAGGAAAATCTAAAGATCATTTGCATGAAAATAACGCAAAGAAATTTGCATCGTCTCCTCTTGCAAAGATTTTTCCCTAGGAACCCTCCCCCCAAATAAATAATAATTAATACTGTTGTTATTTAATAATTAATAAATAAACCACAACCACAAACAAAAAGAAATTCACTCAAACTTGGGTTCTATAAGATCGTCCCCATATGATGCATCTAAATATTTTGCATTAAAAAGATACCTTTAGTAAACTGTAATACTTAAAAAAATCTTAGTTTATCATGAATTTTAAGTTTAGGCTTCTCGCCACATTAGCAAACTGTTTGGACAAATAACTCTAGGGCCAGTGTGTTTGTAGAACTCTTAGCTAATACACCATGAATTATTATATTATTTATAAGAATAAAGGCACTTAATTATTCATGACCAGAGATGAGAGCCCTCTTGTGCTAGGGGCTGTACAAACACGCAGTAAAAAAACACTGAAGAAGAGACAAAGGAAATTGTTTAGAGAACTATTAACTTATTTGTTCACGCAGTACGCTGCCAACTTGGACAGTTACACTGGTTTTTGGGAGGTGTCCAAAAGCATAAAAAATGACACTCTCTCCAAATCTTACTGGCCTAACCCACACTCAAGTAGGCGTAGCAGGGAGACTCCTGGGTTAAACTGAACATCTGTTTGCAGAGTGCGCTTGAAAGCCCCACAGCTGCACCAAACAGGAGAAGAAAGCAAGCTCGGGGAAAAGGGGATCTTGTCAGATGCAGCTGACAAGTCTTTGGGAGGGCTCTTTAGTCTCTCCTGCTCTCGAAACCCGAAGGTCCCCTCCCGCCTCCCCTCTTCCATTGTTTCCCCCCTTGCTACGACAGCTGGAGATGGCAGGCCCAAGCAGGGCAAAGCGAGTCCTTCCCTAACGACCCCTCCTCTCCCCCTTTCAAGGGCCCCTAGCTGCAGAAGGAGGCAGCCGGGCCTCTTCCCTACAGCCCCTGTAGCGCTGCCTTCTCCTCCAGTACTGGACCCAGATGCAGAGAGGCCAAAGACCCTCCTGCTACACACAGTCCCGCCGAGAGGCTCCTTTCCCTGCGCCTCCCCAGCCAGAGGGAAGCACATCCTGAGCCTTCCCCACTTCCTTCACCGTCACAAATCTCCCCCCTGAGCAGTTCCAATGCAACTATGGCAGGATTTCCCCCACAACCCCCCGAGGCCAGCTGTGCAGAGCAGATCGGGTGCTCCGAAACCCAGATACACTTCGAAGGGGTGGGGTTCCATTAGGCTTATGGGGGGGGGCAGGAGGTCTCACACTGGGGCAGTCTGAATGAGACTGTACGTGTCTCACTGAAACAGAGCAAACCCTTCCCCGCCCGAGAGAGGTTTTACATGACTCGGGACTAGGGAGGGACAGCGAGTGAGCTGCTCCCCCCGCCCCGGCTGCTCTGCTGAGCCGGTAGGAAACTCACAGGCATAGATATCTGTTCATAAGAACGAATCCCCCCCCCCCCCCCCCGGTCTGTTCACAGACACATTAATATCTATACGCACCCCGCACCCAGCACTAGCTGCCGCCGGGCTCCCCGCGCCCCCCTCCCCACTCCGGTGCCGTGGAAACGCGAGTCGCTCCAGTTCTCTCCGTGGCACGTGGTGCTGAGGCGGCGATGACGCCGCCCGCAGCGGGGGAAGGGCGGAAGCGGAGAACGTGAAGGCGATGATGCCGCGTGTCCTCCCTCCAACCCGCTCGGAACGAGCTCCCCTCGCAACCGCGGCCGGCTCGCCCCGCCCCGCCCCGCCCCGCCCCGCCGCGCCGCCGGGAAGAGCCGGGAGCCGCAGGGGGCGCTCTGCAGCCGGGGCGCGTCACTCGCCGCCCCGCGCGCGGCTGCCCGTCGCTGCCGAAGGCAATGGACGGGGCGGCGGGGTGGGAGCCCGGCACGGGGATGGGAGCGGGCACGCCCCGCTGGCTTGCGGGGGGAGACTCAGCTACCGCCGTGGAGGGAAGAAGAACCTGCCCGGGCCGGGATAATTCAAGCCTCCCGCCGGGGAAGAGGCAGCCAGGCCGGGGGAAGGGGAGAGCTGCCCGGCAGCTGGCGGGGGGTGTCTCCGCCCTGCCCAGGGGGATCGCGGAGGTCAGAGGCAGCGCAGCGAGGGGCCTCGCTCCGCGGAGCTGCGCCGGGAAGCCCCGGCCTGGCTCCCGCTTCACTTTACACTGCTGTGTCCACACACATGCCCAAAGGGGAGCGGGGGCGTTGGGCCGCAGGCCGCATACACTCACCCCTCCATGAGCGCTGTGACCTTCCCACTCGTGCCTGTGGGGAGGGGGCAGGAGAAGAGACCGGGTTCGGTCAGTGGGAGGATCGGGTTTGGCTGGGGAGGGGGAAAGGGAAGGGAAGCAGACCGGGTTCAGTCAGTGGGAGGATCGGGTTTGGCTGGGGAGGGGGAAAGGGAAGGGAAGCAGACCGGGTTAGGTTAGTGGGAGGATCGGGTTTGGCTGGGGAGGGAGAAAGGGGCAGACCGGGTTCGGACAGTGAAGGAATCGGATCTGATGGGGAGGGGGAAGGAGAAGAGACCGGGTTCGGTCAGTGAGGGAATCGGGTTTGGCTAGGGAGGGGGAAAGACAGACCGGGTTCGGACAGTGAGGGAATCGGATCTGATGGGGAGGAGGAAGGAGAAGAGACCGGGTTCGGTCAGTGAGGGGATCGGGTTTGGCTAGAGAGGGGGAAGGAGAACAGACCGGGTTCGGACAGTGAGGAAATCGGATCTGATGTGGAGGGGACAGGAGAAGAGACCGGGTTCGGTCAGTGGGAGGATCGGGTTTGGCTGGGGAGGGTGAAAGGGAAGCAGACCGGGTTCGGACAGTGAAGGAATCGGATCTGATGGGGAGGGGGAAGGAGAAGAGACCGGGTTCGGTCATGAGGGGATCGGGTTTTATGGGGAAGGGGAAGGAGAACAGACCGGCTTCGGACAGTGAGGGGTGGGGAAGGGAAGCAGACCGGGTTCGGTCAGTGAGGGGATCGGGTTTGGGTGTGGCGAGGGAAGGGAAACAGGCCGGGTTCGGTTAGTGGGGGATTGGGGTTGGGTGTGGAGGGGGGAGAGGGCGCAAACTGGGTTTGGCCGGGGAGCGATTCAAAGAGCCGCAAGGTGAAATGGGCGCTCTCCTCCCCAGTCCCTGGCATGCAGCAGCGGGCCAAGTGCAATTGCAACAGGGCAAGGGGAGCGTGTCGCCTGCTTTGCCTTCACGAGTGGGTCCTGCGCCCCGGCTGGGGAGTTCAGTGCTGGGCTCTCGCTCCGGGGCAGGACTGTGAGGCAGAGTGGTGGCCCTCACGCCAAAGCAGGGTCGTGAGAGTAGAAAGCTGGGGTGCAGGGAGATGGGTTAAAGTGGCTTAGCCCCCCCAGGCAAGAGATCCCGCCGAGTTGCCAGCCGCGGCCTCCCTCCCTTCTCTCCCCAGGGAGCAGAGCCTCTGCCTGGAAACCCTGCAGCCCGCTCTCCGAGCATGCCATGTGCAAGCCGGCTCCGGCCTGCAGAGCCCTGACAGCACAGCTCAGCCCCAGCGGGGTCCTACACTTCCCGCCGCACGCGGCTCCGCTCTCACTCCGGCTGCTGTGCAATCTACAAGGCAGAGCAGCTATAACCGTAATGTACTGACACAGCAATATCTGTACAATTATCGATTCACAATCAAAGGACTTCGCTGGCTTTCTAAATGGCAGGAGAGCAATTCATTGGGAGCATGGTTCTTATAGACTTCCTCCCTACAGTCTGCGATCTGCAGCCAGCGTCTTGATTGCTATCTGGTCCTAGCCACTAAGCACAGAAAGCAAACAAAATAAGAAGGCAAACCATGTCTCCACAAGCACTATCATCACCACATGGACAGTTCATTTCAATCCACAGGACATAGGACATAAAAGTACCATTTTAGTTGACTGCACTGAGGCTGGGTACCATTTTCAGAAAGAAGGCGCGCACGCACGCATTCATTTTTAGACGTAGGGTTACCGTGTACATTTACAGAACATGACTTTTTTGGCAATAATATTTTCAGGAAGGGAAAGAGGGTAGCCACTTTATTATCCTATTTCAACCTGACTACCATCGCTACACAATGGGAAATGCTTAGATTTCCAAAGATGGATGCAAACCCATTCATCTATCACCGACATTTAACCAGATACATTTTTAGCACACATTACACATTTGTGTTTTGTTAATGTATGTCTTCAACATGTCATTTTTAGTCTTCTCCTATCATTATACTGTTCTGGTAATATTGTAATAGCATACACGATTGGATCACTAACCTATATTTTTTAAGCTCAGAGATAAACGGACCTGTCAAGGACTTCATTAAAAGGACATATTTGTGTTGTGCAAATGGATCCTTTTAGTGAACTGTTTCAGAAACTGATAAAGAATTCTGTTAGCGTTGTAGCTTATTTTCCTTATTTACAAATCCTTTAATTGTTGCTTTTAGGAAAAATATTGCATATTTTCAAAATCGTCAGACAATGCATTATTTGAACACAAAATTAACTTGGCAACAGTATCATGAGAGAAATGGGTATTTAAAAATACTTATTTGAATTACTTTTTTCAAATAATAACATCTTTGGACTTAATTTAACAATAAACCAGTTTATATGATTCCCATTATTTCTTTGACATAGAAGAATTTTAAGCATGAGGCAAAACATAATTGAGAGATATGTTATATAGATTAAATTATTTTTGTGTAGAATAAATAATGAATGTATTCTTTTAAAACAGGATGTTTTGTCAGATATAATAAACATAATATAAACATGTTCAGTCTATGATATATAAATTATCTAAACAATCTGACTAGTTTTAAACGATTTCCATATATGATTCAAAGCTGATTTTAAGGCATGTTCTGCAGTTATTTGTAAAACTTAATGTTCTGTGATAAAATCTCATTTTCAATTTAAGGAACCCAGAACTGCTATATAAGATACTTAAGTGATTTAAATATACTAAATTATCTGAGAAAAAATGTATTTTTAAACAAGAAGGTGAAAGAATGACATCAGCAATAATTTTGTCAGTAAACATTATTTCTTGTTTGCCTGGAATAAACTTAATTTCTAAGTGAAAAACAAACATATCTGAGACACAGTCTCTATTTTTACTAAATAAAACAAATAATATTTTGAAAGGTAATGCAGGCTAATAGTCATCCAAATTTAAGAGCTGTATTTGAAATATTTCTATATTCAAAATATTCAAGATCTCAAATTTAAATATGAACATTTTGGTTATATAAATCCACTAAGGTTACAGAACAAAAAGTTATATTCAGAAACAGCAACCTCTAACATTCCAATAATATTAATAGTTGATTACTATATTTTAAAAATGGCATTGAAATGTTTCTTAACTTTTCATGACTTCTATGACCATAAATCTCACTGAAATGCTACATTTTAGATTTAATTGTGTATTACTGAAAATGCACATATGAGGTTTTGCATTAAGTACACTGCTCTCTCCCTAAAGGAAGTCTGATAGTGCACTAACCAAACAACAAATGAAAATAAATGATGCTTAGGCTTTGTTTAAAAGTGTTGTCTAACATCCTTTGGAGCCTTGTTATTTAAATGCAAATCCTAATATGCTGCATAGGCCTTTTCAAAGATATTTTCTGTCCCTGGGGATTTTAGGATGAATCAAAGTTGAATTTCATTCATTCCCATGAACAAAAATTCTCTTCCAAATATTTGTTTCAGCTTCATATGCATCATGTACAATCCAGTTCTTCAAAGTAAGTAATGTTTACCTTACTTTGACACATTTACATGCTAAGAGGAAGATAGATACTCTCTGGAATTAAAACAGTAAGTCTCCTGGAGAGAAAAGTCCATTTCCAAATTATGTTCCTAGGATTAGTTTTTAATTCACATTTTTAAGCTCCATAATTTAGTGAATTTTATACACTATACTAGTAGAACAAGAAGTATGTCTCTTCTTTTCCCTTGTGCTTTGAAGAGCTGCACAAAGACACTTCCCACCCCCAACAAACTCCAGAGCGCTTACCTTAACATTAAAAATATGATTTCATTTTGCCTCAGATTTGAACCTAAGTAATCTATTTTAAGTTTTTCAAACAATCCACTCAGTTCAAGCTGGATACTCTACTTCAGAAACAGTTAAAAAATCATTAATTAAGAGGGCATCTAACACCCCCCACCCCTTTAATTTAGTGGAATTAATATAATTCCAATGAACAAAACAGCTTTTATGGCTTCATCTGAGCAAACAAACCTGGATACAAATTTCAATGATGATTAGTTCACTCTCATAAATTGTGTTCACATTGGGGTTTTTGTTTGTTTGTTTTTAAAACATTAAAAGATAAGAAATTTTTTTTCCTCAGTGAAGACTGAAATCAGCCTGCCTGAAAAAGGCCAACTCAATGCTAGAGCAAGTTGACATTGTCCCTCTGAAAGCAGCATTCTGGTAATATATAGTTTGTAGAGACAGCCAGTGGTATAAACCTTGCTGCCTTTATAGATATTTTTAAACAAGTTGTGGTGTTTAGATGTTGCTTGTAATTATTAGAATTGGGAGCACTCGCTGTTGGGAGTCTGAAAGGACAGGAAACAGGAAGGAGGGGGAGAAGTTGAGAGACTGGGAGAGAGCTACAGAGGGTGCAGCAGCAGCTTGGTAAAGAGGTTTCCACTTTGAAAATAAAGTCCTGTTGAAGTTTGTTAGTACCTTGCCTGGTTGATACAACATTTTGGCAACGAGGATGGATCTTCTGCCTCTCAACCCATCTGCACACTTTCTGCAAAGCCCAGGTGAGCCTCTGTCATAAATATAAAGGGAAGGGTAAACCCCTTTGAAATCCCTCCTGGCCAGGGGAAAGCTCCTCTCACCTGTAAAGGGTTAAGAAGCTAAAGGTAACCTCGCTGGCACCTGACCAAAATGACCAATGAGGAGACAAGATACTTTCAAAAGCTGGGAGGAGGGAGAGAAACAAAGGGTTTGTGTGTCTGTCTGTAGTCGTCTTGGCCAGGGACAGAACAGGAATGGAGCCTTAGAACTTTTAGTAAGTAATCTAGCTAGGTATGTGTTAGATTATGATTTCTTTAAATGGCTGAGAAAAGAATTGTGCTGAATAGAATAACTATTTCTGTCTGTGTATCTTTTTTGTAACTTAAGGTTTTGCCTAGAGGGGTTCTCTATGTTTTTGAATCTAATTACCCTGTAAGATATCTACCATCCTGATTTTACAGGGGGGATTTCTTTATTTCTATTTACTTCTATTTTTTATTAAAAGTCTTCTTGTAAAACACTGAATGCTTTTTCATTGTTCTTAAGATCCAAGGGTCTGGGTCTGTGGTCACCTATGCAAATTGGTGAGGCTTTTTACCAAACCTTGTCCAGGAAGTGGGGTGCAAGGTTTTGTGAAGTATTTTGGGGGGAAGGACGCGTCCAAACAGCTCTTCCCCAGTAACCAGTATTAGTTTGGTGGTGGTAGCGGCCATTCCAAGGATAACGGGGGTAATATTTGTTACCTTGGGGAAGTTTTGACCTAAGCTGGTAAAGATAAGCTTAGGAGGTTTTTCATGCAGGTCCCCACATCTGTACCCTAGAGTTCAGAGTGGGGGAGGAACCTTGACATGGTGGCACAGTGGTGGGATTAACCTGAAATCATTTTGAGATCCAGTTGAGATTTTTTGAACTAGAAATACAGATTTTAAAAAGGAATTTTTAGGAAGTCCAGAAGGCAGCTTTGAAACTGAAAGCAGCTTGGTTTCTCTCTGCTTTGTGGCCAAGCAGAGACAAAAGGGGATTATCTTGTGAATTGCAGGTTTCATTTGCCTGGAGGCAGGGTACTTAACTCCTGCAGGGAAATTCACAGTCTTCCAACCCAGAGGTTTGTTTTTTTTTTCTTTTCTTCCTAAAAGTAAATAGGGGGTGTGTGCTCTACCCATTTGCCTGGAGACAAAAGTGGCAGGGTTTTTTTTAGGATTTTGATTTTTTTTTTTGTTTTACAAGGAGCACAGGTTTGAAAAGAAATTTTTTTTTTTTCTTCGTTGGGCTGGGTAAGCAGGTTTCCAAGTAGTTGGAGGTTTTTTGCTTTAATTTGGGCCCAGAGCAGAGACAAGGGAATTGTCTTTTTCTGTAGGCTGACAATCACTATCAGAGAATAGGTATTCTATTCCAGCACAGCAAAATTTTACAGCCAAGTTTTGTTTGTTTATTTCTAAACCTCAGGTGTAAAGTTAGTTAAAAACAGAGAGGTTAGAATGACCAAATCCTCAGCTCGACTACAGCTGGAATTAGCCAAATTTCAGGCTGAGGAAAAACAAAGGGAACATGAAAGACAGATAGAACTCATGCGGCTGAAGGAGGAGGTACAGGAGGCTGCCCACAAGAGGGAAATGGAGGCAAGGAAGCATGTGGAGGAGATGGAGAGGATAAAGGCCCAGCAGAATATACCAACAAACCCTAGCAATCCTTCTCCAGGTACCACTTCCCATCCCAGAAAGTTCCCCACCTACAAGGCAGGTGATGATACTGAGGCCTTCTTAGAAAACTTCGAAAGGGCCTGCCTTGGGTACAACATCTCTACTGACCAATACATGGTAGAGCTGAGGCCGCAGCTCAGTGGACCCTTAGCTGAGGTGGCAGCTGAAATGCCTAAAGAACACATGAACAAGTATGAACTGTTTAAATCCAAGGCGAGAGTCAGAATGGGGATAACACCCGAGCAGTCTCGTCGGAGGTTCAGAGCCCTAAGGTGGAAACCAGACATGTCATTTACCCGACATGCCTACCACATTGTGAAACATTGGGATGCCTGGATATCAGGAGCAAGTGTTGAATCTCCAGTAAATTTGCCCTTCCTAATGCAAATGGAACAATTCTTAGAGGGTGTTCCTGAGGAAATAGAAAGATACATCCTAGATGGGAAACCCAAAACTGTAATCGAGGCAGGAGAGATTGGAGCCAGATGGGTGGAGGTGGCAGAGAAGAAGAAAACTGGTCGCAGTTGGAGCGGAGACCAGAAGGGACCACCCCAGACCACACCCTATTACCGGGGGCCGCCCAAAGCCCCACCTACCTCCCAAAGAACCCTCCAGACCCCTTATCGTCCCACCACCCCGTTCTCCAGCAACCCTCCTCGTCCCAGTGACCCGTCAGCTGGACGATGTTTTAAGTGTAACGAGCTGGGGCATGTAAAGGCCAACTGCCCCAAGAACCCCAACAGATTACAGTTCATTGCACCGGAATCACACCAGAGGTCCACAGGCCCAGATACCTCCCAGATACCCTTGGAGCGGAGGGAAACTGTGAGTGTGGGCGGGAAGAAGGTCACCGCGTGGAGGGACACCGGAGCACAAGTGTCAGCTATCCATGCTTCCTTAGTGGACCCCAATTTAATCAACCCAGAGATCCAAGTGACGATTCAACCCTTCAAGTCCAACTCTTTCAATTTGCCTACAGCCAAGTTGCCTGTCCAGTACAAGGGCTGGTCAGGAATGTGGACTTTTGCAGTCTATGATGATTATCCCATCCCCATGCTGTTGGGGGAAGACTTGGCCAATCATGTGAAGCAGGCCAAGAGGGTGGGAATGGTCACCCGCAACCAGGCTAAACAAGCCGTGAGGCCTAGCTCTGTTCCGGAAACTTCTATCAGGACCCAGTCAGAGGTGATGGACCTGGACCCCAGGCCAATGTCTGCAACAGCAGTAGTGGATCCAGTCCCAGAGACCCAGACGGAACCAGTCCCAGAACCGGAACCAGCCGAACAACCAACACCAGACCCCGTGTCAGCACTGAATCCAGTACTTGCAACCTCAACACCAGAGGGCCCCACCGAACCTGAACTGGCAGCAGCCGATAACCCTACACAAGAGGCTCAGCCGGAGCCTGAATCCCAACATAGTGCACCAGCGGAGAGCGGTTCACAGTCAACAGAAACAGCTCCATCCCCTATATCGCTTCCAGAGGGACCAAGCCTAGGTCCACAATCCCATGAGGAACTGATGTCTCCAGGATCAAGGGAACAGTTCCAGACCGAACAGGAAGCAGATGAAAGCCTCCAGAGAGCTTGGACGGCGGCACGGAGCAACCCACCGCCTCTCAGCTCTTCTAATCGATCCAGGTTTGTTGTAGAAAGAGGACTTTTATACAAGGAAACTCTTTCTGGGGGACACCAGGAAGACTGGCATCCTCAGAGACAGTTGGTAGTTCCAACTAAATACCGGGCCAAGCTCTTGAGCTTAGCCCATGATCACCCTAGTGGCCATGCTGGGGTGAACAGGACCAAAGACCGTTTGGGGGGGTCATTCCACTGGGAGGGAATGGGCAAGGATGTTTCTACCTATGTCCAGTCTTGTGAGGTGTGCCAAAGAGTGGGAAAACCCCAAGACCAGGTCAAAGCTCCTCTCCAGCCACTCCCCATCATTGAAGTTCCATTTCAGCGAGTAGCTGTGGATATTCTGGGTCCTTTTCCGAAAAAGACACCCAGAGGAAAGCAGTACATACTGACTTTCATGGATTTTGCCACCCGATGGCCGGAAGCAGTAGCTCTAAGCAACACCAGGGCTAAAAGTGTGTGCCAGGCACTAGCAGACATTTTTGCCAGGGTAGGTTGGCCCTCCGACATCCTCACAGATGCAGGGACTAATTTCCTGGCAGGAACTATGAAAAACCTTTGGGAAGCTCATGGGGTAAATCACTTGGTTGCCACTCCTTACCATCATCAAACAAATGGCATGGTGGAGAAGTTTAATGGAACTTTGGGGGCCATGATACGTAAATTCGTAAATGAGCACTCCAATGATTGGGACCTAGTATTGCAGCAGTTGCTCTTTGCCTACAGAGCTGTACCACATCCCAGTTTAGGGTTTTCCCCATTTGAACTTGTATATGGCCGTGAGGTTAAGGGGCCATTGCAGTTGGTGAAGCAGCAATGGGAGGGATTTACACCTTCTCCAGGAACTAACATTCTGGACTTTGTAACCAACCTACAAAACACCCTCCGAACCTCTTTAGCCCTTGCTAGAGAAAACTTACAGGATGCTCAAAAAGAACAAAAAGCCTGGTATGATAAACATGCCAGAGAGCGTTCCTTCAAAGTAGGAGACCAGGTCATGGTCTTAAAGGCGCTCCAGGCCCATAAAATGGAAGCATCGTGGGAAGGGCCATTCGTGGTCCAGGAGCGCCTGGGAGCTGTTAATTATCTCATAGCATTCCCCACCTCCAACCGAAAGCCTAAGGTGTACCATATTAATTCTCTAAAGCCCTTTTATTCCAGAGAATTAAAGGTTTGTCAGTTTACAGCCCAGGGAGGAGAGGACGCTGAGTGGCCTGAAGGTGTTTACTACAAAGGGAAATGTGCTGGTGGTGTGGAAGAGGTGAACCTCTCCATGACCCTTGGGCGTATGCAGCGACAGCAGATCCAGGAGCTGTGCACTAGCTACGCGCCAACGTTCTCAGCCACCCCAGGACTGACTGAACGGGCATACCACTCCATTGACACAGGTAATGCTCACCCAATTAGGGTCCACCCTTACCGGGTGTCTCCTCAAGCTAAAACTGCTATAGAACGGGAGATCCAGGATATGTTACAGATGGGTGTAATCCGCCCCTCTGAAAGTGCATGGGCATCTCCAGTGGTTCTAGTTCCCAAACCAGATGGGGAAATACGTTTTTGCGTGGACTACCGTAAGCTAAATGCTGTAACTCGCCCAGACAACTATCCCATGCCACGCACAGATGAACTATTAGAGAAACTGGGAAGGGCCCAGTTCATCTCTACCTTGGACTTAACCAAGGGGTACTGGCAGGTACCGCTAGATGAATCTGCCAAGGAAAGGTCAGCCTTCATCACGCATCTCGGGCTGTATGAATTTAATGTACTCCCTTTCGGGCTGCGAAATGCACCCGCCACTTTCCAAAGACTTGTAGATGGTCTCCTAGCGGGATTAGGAGAATATGCAGTCGCCTACCTTGACGATGTGGCCATATTTTCGGATTCCTGGGCAGACCACCTGGAACATCTACAAAAAGTCCTTGAGCGCATAAGGGAGGCAGGACTAACTGTTAAGGCTAAGAAGTGTCAAATAGGCCTAAACAGAGTGACTTACCTTGGACACCAGGTGGGTCAAGGAACTATCAGCCCCCTACAGGCCAAAGTGGATGCTATCCAAAAGTGGCCTGTCCCAAAGTCAAAGAAACAGGTTCAATCCTTCTTAGGCTTGGCCGGTTATTACAGACGATTTGTACCGCACTACAGCCAAATCGCTGCCCCACTGACAGACCTAACCAAAAAGAAACAGCCAAATGCTGTTCAGTGGACCGGAAGGTGTCAGAAGGCCTTTAACAAGCTTAAAGCGACACTCATGTCTGACCCTGTACTAAGGGCCCCAGACTTTGACAAACCGTTCCTAGTAACCACAGATGCATCCGAGCGTGGTGTGGGAGCAGTTTTAATGCAGAAAGGACCTGATCAAGAATTCCACCCTGTAGTGTTTCTCAGCAAAAAACTGTCTGAGAGGGAAAGCAACTGGTCAGTCACTGAAAAAGAATGTTATGCCATTGTCTACGCTCTGGAAAAGCTACGCCCATATGTTTGGGGACGGCGTTTCCACCTGCAAACCGACCATGCTGCACTAAAGTGGCTTCACACCGTCAAAGAAACTAACAGAAAACTTCTTCGGTGGAGTTTAGCTCTCCAAGATTTTGATTTCGACATCCAACACATCTCAGGAGCTTCTAACAAAGTGGCTGATGCACTCTCCCGTGAAAGTTTCCCAGAATCAACTGGTTAAAATCGTCCTTGAGATGTGGAAAATATTGTTAGTCTTTATGTACTTGGTAGTATATTTAGAGATGCATGTGTCTTATTAACTCTGTTTTCCTAGAGCTCCAGGAAGAAATCCCAGCCAGTGTTTCACCCTAGCTGAGATTTGGGGGGCGTGTCATAAATATAAAGGGAAGGGTAAACCCCTTTGAAATCCCTCCTGGCCAGGGGAAAGCTCCTCTCACCTGTAAAGGGTTAAGAAGCTAAAGGTAACCTCGCTGGCACCTGACCAAAATGACCAATGAGGAGACAAGATACTTTCAAAAGCTGGGAGGAGGGAGAGAAACAAAGGGTTTGTGTGTCTGTCTGTAGTCGTCTTGGCCAGGGACAGAACAGGAATGGAGCCTTAGAACTTTTAGTAAGTAATCTAGCTAGGTATGTGTTAGATTATGATTTCTTTAAATGGCTGAGAAAAGAATTGTGCTGAATAGAATAACTATTTCTGTCTGTGTATCTTTTTTGTAACTTAAGGTTTTGCCTAGAGGGGTTCTCTATGTTTTTGAATCTAATTACCCTGTAAGATATCTACCATCCTGATTTTACAGGGGGGATTTCTTTATTTCTATTTACTTCTATTTTTTATTAAAAGTCTTCTTGTAAAACACTGAATGCTTTTTCATTGTTCTTAAGATCCAAGGGTCTGGGTCTGTGGTCACCTATGCAAATTGGTGAGGCTTTTTACCAAACCTTGTCCAGGAAGTGGGGTGCAAGGTTTTGTGAAGTATTTTGGGGGGAAGGACGCGTCCAAACAGCTCTTCCCCAGTAACCAGTATTAGTTTGGTGGTGGTAGCGGCCATTCCAAGGATAACGGGGGTAATATTTGTTACCTTGGGGAAGTTTTGACCTAAGCTGGTAAAGATAAGCTTAGGAGGTTTTTCATGCAGGTCCCCACATCTGTACCCTAGAGTTCAGAGTGGGGGAGGAACCTTGACAGCCTCCAATTGCTTTTACTACCTGGATCCATATGTTTGAGACTTATCTGCTTGCAAACAGTACTACAGAGATTTCTGAAGTAAGAAAGCATGCTCTGCTAATCCACTGCCTTGGAGCAGAAGGGCAGCATATATTTTACACTTTTCCCCTTGCAGACGATAAATATGAGACTGCACTCACTGCATTAAAAAATTTATTTGTGCCAAAAGTGAATGTAGTAGCTAATTGCTACAGATTTCACCAGCATGAGCAGAAACCAGGGGAAACTATAATGCATTATATTGCTTCCCTGAAGAGTCTGTAATTTGTGACTTTGGGAATATGGCAGATGAGATGATTAGAGACCAGCTCATTGAGAAAACAACCATGCTTCATGTAAGAGAACACTTACTTCTAGAACCACAACTTACACTAGAAAAAGCAATAACCATTGCTACTCAGATTGAGTCAGCTACAGCTGAAGCCAAAATAATGAGCATGGATACAGGAGGCACAGTCCAGGCTGTGACTCCTTTGCAGAAAAGTTCACTACCACTGCAGACACACAACTGCAAGAGGAAAACTAATGAAAAACCACTGAATCAGCAAATTCAAAATACAATAAAAGCATGCTTTTGCTGGGATCCCCACAACACCTTGCAAGCTACACAAGATGTCCGGCAAAAGTAGCTCAGTGCAATCATTGCAAAAAGATTGGACATTTTGCTGAAGTATGTCGCAGTAGCCAGTTCAATCAACAGGTGCATGAGTTACAATACCAGATGTTACTGTGCTGAGCGTGGACAAAATCACTACTGCACATATTCCAGAACAGATAAAGTGCACTGCAAATGTTTCCGCCATACCCTCAGGCAAACCACACTCTATTCAGCTAATGTTGGACACTGGCTCAGCAGTATCTATACTACCTGATTCCATCTATCTGCATTACTTTAAAGATGTGCCTCTTACTGAATCCAAACTTCACTTGGTGTGCTATTTGAAAAACCATATTCCAGTACATGGCTGCCTGCCAGTAAGAGTTACTTTTGGTGATTGCTGTGTAACTGCAGAGTTCTACATTGTCCACAAAGGCACTCCTATCCTTGGCAGAGATTTATTGGCTGCTTTAAATCTCAGGGTAGTTAATGGACGAATTGATCTTCCTCAGCAAAGCACTCTTGCGGTTCACACAACAGTTTCAGCTGGGACCCAAAACCAGGTTGAGAAGAAACTTGGCTGTGCTTATGGGTTTCTGTATAAAGTTAAAATGCGGAATAATGTGTGCCTGTATGACAGAAGTTACGGCGCTTACCATTTTCAGCCAGGGAAGCTGTTTCAGAGGAACTTAGAAAACTTGTTCAAAAGGACATTATTGAAGAGATCGACTCCTCGGAATAGGTTTCATCTATAGTAGTGACGCAGAGGAAGGGTGGAGGCATTCACCTTTCTGTGGACTTAAGGAAGCCAATAAAACTGTTGTGATTGACAGCCATCCTCTTCCTCACATAGAAGAAGTATTTGCAGTGGAGTGGAGCAAAGATGCTTGGAGTATTGAAGTGGAGCAAAGATGCTTTCTACTCTTGATTTGCAGAGTGCATACCACCAGGTTATGTTGCATGAAGATAGCAGAGACCTCACAGCATTTATTACACATGAGGGACTATTTCATTTTAAACGTGTTCCATACGGTCTCGCATCTGCCCCAAGTGTCTTTCAAAAAAATGATGTAATTGATTCTGAAGAATCAACATGGAGTTCAGTGCTATCTGGATGATATTATCGTGTTTGGAAATACTTCTGAGGAGCATGACAATAGCCTGCAGTCTGTACTAAACTGCATCAGCACAGCAGGCCTCTAGCTCAATAGGTCCAAATGCAAATTTAGACAAACTGAACTCTCCTTTCTGGGGCATACAATTTCATAGGCTGGACTAAAACCTGATCTAGATCATATCCTGGCAATTTCAAATGCTCCTCCACCAACAGATTTGCAAACCTTACGTTCCTTCTTGGGTCTTACCTCCTGGTATGCAAAATTCATTCCCAATTATGCTTCTGTCATTGAACCGTTACAGGAATTACTACGGAGAAGTTCAACCTTAGTGTGGACAATGGATGGACAAGCTAGTTTCGAAACAGTGAAAGACTTGATTGTACATAGTCCAGTACTTGCACTATTCAGTCCTGTGTTGCCCACGATTGTAACTACTGATGCTTCTGATTATGGACTTTGGGCTGTTCTCACACAACTGCATGAGGACAACACAGAGAGGACTGCTGCATTTGCTTCAAGGACACTAAGTAATGCGGAGAGAAAATATTCTACAGTCGAAAAAGAAGCACTTGCTTGTGTCTTGGCTACTGAAAAATAGAGAACTTTCCTGTGGAGCCGCACATTCAAGTTGCGCACAGACCACAGCCCTTTGACAACATTGCTCACCATGAAAGGACTGGGAAGAGCAGGATACCGTATTGCTCGATGGTCTGCACGACTACTCTCTTTCAATTATGAACTGGAATATAAGCCTGGAAACCAAAATGTGGTCGCCGATTGCCTTTCCCGCCTGCCTTTGCCTTCACCAGATGGTCCACCGGAGGATGAGGATGTAGAGGTTGCGCTTATTACAAGCACTCTCACTGCAGTTACAAGAGAACAATTTCAAGCTGCTTGTTCAGCGTGTCCAATTCAACAAAAACTATGGGAATTTCTGACAAAGAGATGGCCCAGTCACCCTAAAAACCTTGACCCAGTTTTGCTGCCTTATTTTAGAGTTCAGGATGAACTTTCTTTGTTTGATGGCTGTGTGCTACGAGGTACACACCGGCTCCTTGTGCCGGAAGAATTACAGTCAAAACTCATACACCTGGCACACAATACTCATCAAGGAATTGTCCGAACCAAACAATGACTATGGGATCTGTATTGGTGGCCAGGGGTGGACTCTCAAACTGAAGCACTCATAAAATCCTGTGTCACTTGCATGGTAAATGCATGGTAAGACAGCAGTGACATGTACCCCTCCATTACAGCCTGTTCCTCTTCCTGAATCTGCATAGGAAAAAGTGGCGATTGACATTGTAGGACCCTTTAATACTGCTCCAATTGACTGCCGTTATGCCATCGCTTTAATAGACTATTTCAGTAAATGGCCTGAGGTAGCATTTACATCACAAATCTCTTCTGCTACAGTAATTAAGTTCCTCTCTTCAGTTTTTAGCAGGGAAGGTAACCCCAAAGAACTGGTTTCAGATAATGGTAGTCAATTTACTTCCCTGGAGTTTGAAACTTTTCTAGCACAGAGGAACATTTTACACAGAAGGTCATCCCTATATTACCCTCAAGCCAACGGGGAAATCGAATGGTTTAACAGAAGTTTGAAAGAGAGTTTGCAAACGACTAAACTGGAAGGGCGATTGTGGATACCCTTCACTACTGATTTCTTGCAAGCATACCGAGCTACACGACATGTCACAACGGAAAGATCACCCGCACAGTTACTGCATGGGAAACAGATGAATACTAAACTGAACATTGCTGGATTGTTAAAGGCACGACCTGATGTTCCAAACAAGGATGATGTGAGAAAAACAGTTGAACAGAACCAAGCAAAGTCTAAGGCTTTCACAGACAAGCAGCGGGGTGCTAAGAAACCAAAGTTTGAGTGTGGTTCCTTCATTAGAATACGAAAACCTGGAATTTTACGCAAAGGGGACCATAAATTCACAGCTCCTTTTAAAATCATAGAGAAGAAAGGACCTCACACCTATCGACTTTCTTATGGGCGGGTATGGAATGCTTCTTACCTTGCACCTGCCCATGCACCAAAGAGGAGATTATGCCAACACCAAGTCTGCATTGGATGACTTCACCGTAGTACCAACACAACAAGACATTGCACTGGAACCGGGGCTTGAGAGACGGCCTGTCAGACCCAGATGACCACCTGTCTGGACTAGAGACTACGTTATGTAGTATCTACAGTGTTTTCAGTGTAATATTTCTGCCAACAGTATAGTGTCTTGTTTCATATTTGTTCCTGTGGTTAGAACAATAACGTTCATTTTAATTGGGAGAGTTTCTTAAGAGAGGAGGCAATATGGTGTTTAGATGTTGCTTGTAATTATTAGAACTGGGAGCACTGGCTGTTGGGAGTCTGAACAGACAGGAAACTGGAAGGAGGGGGAGGAGTTGAGAGGCTGGGAGAGAGCTACAGAGGGTGCAGCAGCAGCAGCTTGGTAAAGAGGTTTCCACTTTGAAAATAAAGTCCTGTTGAAGCTTATTAGTACCTTGCCTGGTTGATACAACACAAGTACAGGTTCTCTTTTTTTGTTGATGTTGTTTGCATGTTTTGTATCATGCTTTTCAAAAATAAGCACAAAAAGCCCATTGGCCATCTTTGATCCAGTATGTATAATGGGAATAGATCCACAGAAAAAAAATCCAAAGCAAATTGCTAGACCATGCTTTTAATATTCAGCCTAATAAAAGACAGCATAATGCCTTAGACCTACATCTGATAACCTTTCAGGAGCAAGGCCACATGGTAAGACAATGGGGTGGTCTTGTTAGTAGTGGTGATGCTCACAGAAAAATGGAAAGTGAACAGTTCAAGAGCGATTCCCTCCTAGAAATGGCTAAGCAGTATTATTAATTGGAGACAGAACAGAATATAAGAAATGCATACAAATACTCATTTATTGTATAATTAGGGGTCATAGTAGATGTTATAATAATATGCCATTTATAAGCTTCCAACCCAGTTTGAAATCTTTTGTAATTTAAGGCCCAATCCTGCATACACTCCCTCCCTGGGTAGTTCTTTATAAGTCAATGGGACTAATCAGAACACAACAGTAAGTGTTTGTAAGATCAGGTCTTATGGTAGGAAGATCAGTATTCCAACAAAATATTTATATATCTGAAATTGTAATTACATAATAATTAGCTTTAACCTTACACATTTAAATTAAAAATAAGATATTTAAATTTAAAAAGTGTGCTTAAGTTTTAAAATGTGACTTTAAACTTCAATATATTGAAAGTCTGATTAAGTAGCTTTATTAAAAAAAACAAACTTGCCCCAGAACCTGTTTAGTAGTGAAATTTGGGGGGGGGGGAAGTATAGATAAATAATTTTGTGTTGTACTTTTGTGTTACAACTGAACATGTCTGTCACTGAAACACCAAACTTATTAGGATATATTTGGAAAATATTTATACATAGTATGGAGGTAATGTAACTGCAAAGAATGAAGGCAGATGCTAAGTACCAGTATTCTATGGTTTAACACATAACTTCTATTAAAGGACTATCACAGTAATAAAATGTTACTTAAAATTATACTGTGTGGTTCAATATTTATTCTCTTCCAGACTTCCAAATAAACTTGTTAAGTTTACAAATGAAAAAATATGTTTCTAGCAGACAACACTGCAAATTCAGACTGAAATTTGCAAACCAATATCTGTTCTTTCTGTGTCTTACATAATTACCACTCTTTCCAGTTCATCATTATCTGATTTTGATAGGCAAAGTACAGACACCTGCAGAGATAAGTTTACAGTAGAGAGAGTTGTTCTTCATTACTGACCTAAATTTACCTCTATCCTATGTGAATCTTATGCTAGCATGCTTGTATTGGTTTTAAATTATTTGCATTATTAATTTAACTATTAAAATAGTTTCTAGAAATAATTATATGCACTAAAACAGGGGTTCTTAAACTTCATCGTGTTGACCACATTTTAACATGGAGATAGTCTGTGTATACCTTTCCCCCATTAATAGTTGCACAGATCAAAGAGCATCCTTGTGGCAAGTACAGCAATTTTTTAGTATGAAAAAGTAATATTAGAATAGACTTGAATGTATTTTTATCTGTTTTATAAAGCAGTTTAGCAACTGGAAATAAGCAGAACTAGATAACACCATGAGACCAACCAGTGCTCTTTAGACCACCTGTGGTCCATCTTATTTAAGATTTCTGTCTACGTGTTCCTCACTTGGGTCTTGGTTCTACATTGTGACCCACATTCATATTCTGGAAGGTTGCAAAGTATTAGCAACATCGCCAGTAATAAAGATCCTAGAACAGGACTTTAACTGACAATTTTGTTGATGGGGCCACTGCTGCACTGTCTTTAACAGGAACAAAACTTTATTTTAGGTCCTGGGTCCACCCCCCCACTGAAATACATGGCAAAACTTCTATTGATTTCAACAGGATTTGAAGTAGGCCCTTTGCCAGTAAAGTAAGCAGATATGTCACATAAAATTGTGCTCTTTTTAATATAGCTAGTTTTCTGAAGATATGAACACTTCAAAATAAAGAAGACTCCAACCCAAGTAGAAAGGAAAACAGAGAAAGACAGGTTTCAGAGTAACAGCCGTGTTAGTCTGTATTTGCAAAAAGAAAAGGAGTACTTGTGGCACCTTAGAGACTAATCAATTTATTTGAGCATAAGCTTTCGTGAGCTACAGCTCACTTCATCGGATGCATACTGTGGAAAGTACAGAAGACGTTTTTATACACACAAACCATGAAAAAATGGGTGGTTATCACTACAAAAGGTTTTCTCTCCCCCCACCCCACTCTCCCGCTGGTAATAGCTTATGTAAAGTGATCACTCTCCTTACAATGTGTATGATAATCAAGGTGGGCCATTTCCAGCACAAATCCAGGTTTTCTCCCCCCGCAACACTCCTCCCCCCCAAAAAAACCCCTTTCCTGTTGGTAATAGCTTATCTAAAGTGATCACTCTCCTTACAATGTGTATGATAATCAAGGTGGGCCATTTCCAGCACAAATCCAGGGTTTAACAAGAATGTCTGGGGGCGGTGGGGGGAGGAGGAAAAAACAAGGGGAAATAGGTTACCTTGCATAATGACTTAGCCACTCCCAGTCTCTATTCAAGCCTAAGTTAATTGTATCCAATTTGCAAATGAATTCCAATTCAGCAGTCTCTCGCTGGAGTCTGGATTTAAAGTTTTTCTGTTGTAATATCACAACTTTCATGTCTGTAATCGCGTGACCAGAGAGATTGAAGTGTTCTCCGACTGGTTTATGAATGTTATAATTCTTGACATCTGATTTGTGTCCATTTATTCTTTTACGTAGAGACTGTCCAGTTTGACCAATGTACATGGCAGAGGGGCATTGCTGGCACATGATGGCGTATATTGCATTGGTAGATGTGCAGGTGAACGAGCCTCTGATAGTGTGGCTGATGTTATTAGGCCCTGTGATGGTGTCCCCTGAATAGATATGTGGGCACAGTTGGCAATGGGCTTTGTTGCAAGGATAGGTTCCTGGGTTAGTGGTTCTGTTGTGTGGTATGTGGTTGCTGGTGAGTATTCACTTCAGGTTGGGGGGCTGTCTGTAGACAAGGACTGGCCTGTCTCCCAAGATTTGTGAGAGTGTTGGGTCATCCTTCAGGATAGGTTGTAGATCCTTGATAATGCATTGGAGAGGTTTTAGTTGGGGGCTGAAGGTGACAGCTAGTGGTGTTCTGTTATTTTCTTTGTTGGGCCTGTCCTGTAGTAGGTGACTTCTGGGAATTCTTCTGGCTCTGTCAATCTGTTTCTTCACTTCTGCAGGTGGGTATTGTAGTTGTAAGAATGCTTGATAGAGATCTTGTAGGTGTTTGTCTCTGTCTGAGGGGTTGGACCAAATGCAGTTGTATTGCAGAGCTTGGCTGTAGACAATGGATCGTGTGGTGTGGTCAGGGTGAAAGCTGGAGGCATGTAGGTAGGAATAGCAGTCAGTAGGTTTCCGGTATAGGGTGGTGTTTATGTGACCATTGTTTATTAGCACTGTAGTGTCCAGGAAGTGGATCTCTTGTGTGGACTGGACCAGGCTGAGGTTGATGGTGGGATGGAAATTGTTGAAATCATGGTGGAATTCCTCAAGGGCTTCTTTTCCATGGGTCCAGATGATGAAGATGTCATCAATATAGTGCAAGTAGAGTAGGGGCATTAGGACGAGAGCTGAGGAAGCGTTGTTCTAAGTCAGCCATAAAAATGTTGGCATACTGTGGGGCCATGCGGGTACCCATAGCAGTGCCGCTGATTTGAAGGTATACATTGTCCCCAAATGTAAAATATTTATGGGTAAGGACAAAGTCACAAAGTTCAGCCACCAGGTTAGCAGTGACATTATCGGGGATAGTGTTCTTGACGGCTTGTAGTCCATCTTTGTGGGGAATGTTGGTGTAGAGGGTTTCTACATCCATAGTGGCCAGGATGGTGTTATCAGGAAGATCACTGATGGATTGTCGTTTCCTCAGTAAGTCAGTGGTGTCTCGAAGGTAGCTGGGAGTGCTGGTAGCATAGGGCCTGAGGAGGGAGTCTACATAGCCAGACAATCCTGCTGTCAGGGTGCCAATGCCTGAGATGATGGGGTGTCCAGGATTTCCAGGTTTATGGATCTTGGGTAGTAGATAGAATATCCCAGGTCGGGGTTCCAGGGGTGTGTCTGTGCGGATTTGATCTTGTGCTTTTTCAGGGAGTTTCTTGAGCAAATGCTGTAGTTTCTTTTGGTAACTCTCAGTGGGATCAGAGGGTAATGGCTTGTAGAAAGTGGTGTTGGAGAGCTGCCGAGCAGCCTCTTATTCATATTCCGACCTATTCATGATGACGACAGCACCTCCTTTGTCAGCCTTTTTGATTATGATGTCAGAGTTGTTTCTGAGGCTGTGGATGGCATTGTGTTCTGCACGGCTGAGGTTGTGGGGCAAGTGATGCTGCTTTTCCACAATTTCAGCCCGTGCATGTCGGCGGAAGCACTCTATGTAGAAGTCCAGTCTGCTGTCTCGACCTTCAGGAGGAGTCCACCTAGAATCCTTCTTTTTGTAGTGTTGGTAGGGAGGTCTCTGTGGATTAGTATGTTGTTCAGAGGTGTGTTGGAAATATTCCTTGAGTCGGAGACGTCGAAAATAGGATTCTAGGTCACCACAGAACTGTATCATGTTCACAGGGGTGGAGGGGCAGAAGGAGAGGCCCCGAGATAGGACAGCTGCTTCTGCTGGGCTAAGAGTATAGTTGGATAGGTTAACAATATTGCTGGGTGGGTTGAGGGAACCATTGCTGTGGCCCCTTGTGGCATGTAGTAGTTTAGAAAGTTTAGTGTCCTTTTCCTTTTGTAGGGAAGCAACAGGAAGAGACTTGGTATCTTTCTGGAAGGTTCTTTTCTTTTGCGAGTAGCACAAGTCTTGAGGGACTTTTAAAACTTTCTCCCTTTTCTGGCTATCAAGGGGGCAAGGTGACCTTATCTAACTATACAACTAGGAGTTCTAAAACCTTGATACATGTTATAACAATGGTATGAGAGCAGTTCAGATGAATATATCTCAGCCCCATTGGTTAAACCTGTGCTTTTTGTTTGAACCTGTGGACCACATGGACCGGGGGAATATTATTGTGAGAGGTGTCCACAGTACATTTTCAATCCCCTACGTACTTCAGTGTGTGCACACATTCATGTATCACACACACACACACGTTGTAGATTTTTACAAGTAGATTCAAAGCAAGGACCCGTCCAATTCAAATTCTATTAAAACGAATGACACTTCTATGGAACTACTGATTTACACCTGGAGGTATGCCAATTTACATCAAATGAAGACTTGTCCCACAGTCTTTTAGCTATGACTGCTCACTTGGTGGCTGATCTGATTGCCATTGACATCCCACTGATTTTAATAGAGCCAAGGTCAATGGAGCTATCACACTCAAACCTCCTATAAACTTGAGGAGTTTTAGGAGTGCACGGAATATAGGAGCAATACCAAAGATTGGTAAGATACTTTACTTAAATGACTGTAAGTGTGGACAGAGCCTTAAGTTCCTGCTAAACAATGCCCCTCACATGAAGCAGACTGTAGAATTAGGACTCTCATAACTCTGAAGACCTTCTTGTCAGACATTTTTTTTCCTAACAACAACACTGTATTGGTTTTTTTAACTTTTGGGCTGATGAATAAGGAAACTCAGGATACTGGAGAAGTTAAAGATTGTAGGTGGATTTTTTTTTATCTCTTGTTTTTGGAAAATGGGTAATCACAAGGGATAATATTAAACGTAAAGGACTTCCCATCGTTTGCTAATAAATGTTTGTTAATATGACAAGAATATAATAGGTTTTTTATTTATATATTTGTTATTTGTAAGCAGGTCCGTGATGCAGCTGGTAATGTAAACAAGGCCACTTTCTGCCCAGGGCACCAATTGAACTCAGTGGGAACTGCATTTACTCATGGGGTGCTGGAACAATTTTTATAGTCAGGGTGCTGAAAGCCATTGAACCAAACTGTAAACCCTGTATATGATGGAAGCCACTTCAAGCCAGGGGGTGCAGCAGGAACCCCAGCACCCGTAGTTCCAGCATCTATGCATGTACCTGTGTGAAAAATCTGGACAGTATTTTGACAGAAAAGAAACTATGGTAATCACAGCTTCAGAAATTGTTAATACAGTGCACATGGTACACCCACAAGTATCTTGACCAATTCAAGTTTAAAATTGCCAGTAATAATGATAGGTCACACCATCCCCATAGTGGGCTACTTCCATGCAGGTCTGAAGAAACTCTCTGAGGTTCCCTTTATGGAGTTTCCTACATAGCCTTCTATTGTGAGTTGGGTTTAGCTCCCCACAACGAATTAGAAGGGGAGCCAGCTCACAAAAACAGCCAGTCCTCTTCAGAGCTGCACAGATAATGAGGAATCCATGATGACCAGAGCTATTCATACTGATCCTCTCAACCTCTCTCTGATCCTGTCAACAAGGTTCTTGAAAGAGTCATGCTTTCATGGGCTAATTCAGGGTAGACGTTAAGATCAGCCTTAACATACTCAGTAAAGTTCTGCAGGGTCAGTGTCACAATGATACCTCTTCAGGCATGAATCCAGAACCCTATGACACACCAGCCCCTACTGGGATTACTGAGTGGTTGGGAGAGGGGGCCAATGATGCAGCAAAGGCTTAAACTCTTGCAGACCACTCATGCTTGGCTTTACTGTACTCTCTGCTTATGGGAACAAAGGGTATGATTGGGCCCCATTCCCCTACAAAAGGTAATTGTATCTTAAAATACTCCATTGTTTAAAATCATTAATGTACTGAAAGATTTTTAAATTTTATTTATAGCAATATCAATAATAGAAACATTCTACTCTTCACTTCTTTGTGCAAATGAAAAAGACACTGCTGAGAAAATGACATACACAACGTTATTTTAAGGTTTTGTTTTACTTAGTCATTACTTTCCTCAATGATTTTTTATTTACATTTTTCAATCCTTTTAGTTCCTCTTTGCTAAGTTAAAACTTTGGATTGATAATATTGTCTACAACTCTGTAGCCCATCTGGTATGTATCTTTAGTGAGAGGTAGTCACTAATTATATTAATCTTTTATATTCCAAAAAGTCAAAGGTTCTCAACCTTTTCCTATCCAGGGCCTAGTCTGTCATCTCAAATTCTTTGCTGCAACATCCCTTCATCCTTTGCAACCACATCCTACATCACACTGCTTATGTTGTGGGTAAAGTTCACCCATTTCCAGAAGGTCAAGACAAGGATCATGAAATACTTCAGCCACATTTTAAGCCCGCAGATTGGGCCTTAAATTGTACTTCAGGACTTGTTCTGGCTGCTGCACATGGGTGAATTGAAACAAGAATTTACTAGAATTAATCAAATGTAATGGATCAAATGTAATGTTTTGTTTCAGGTGAGCCTGGCTGTTTAAAAAAGCTGGTGCTCCGCGAACCAGCTGAGCAGCGGGGAACCAGCTGAGCAGCGGGGGACAGCAGAGCAGCAAACAGCAGGAGTTTGCTTGGGAGTTCACCTGCGGTGAGCCCACTGAGGCTTACACCCTAATGACTTCTCTGAGTAATTACTGCATCTCCTGAGGAAGCTCATAGTAGGACGGTAATATGGATGGGGAGTGTTCAGCTGTTGTGACCTGCACTGGATGTGCCATGTTTGTCTTTCTTCCACAGGACAGAAGCAACTTTGTGTGTACAAAGTGCAAGCTGGTCTCCATATTGGAAGAGAAGGTTCAAGGTCTGGAGCAACAGGTATCGACCTTGCATTGCATAAGAGAAACTGAAGATTTCTTGGACAGACGTCAGGATATGCTTCTACAGGCATAAGGTTCTGAAGATTCAGAGCAGACTGCGCAGCGGGGACAGGAGGACAGTGAAGAAATTTGGCAACATGTGACCTCCAGAAGAAGAAGGGGAAACATCCATGTACCAGTAACACAGATACAGGTAAGTAACCGTTTTCATGTTCTCTACACAGGTACCATTGCGGGGAGTGGCCCAGATGATACGTCTGAGGGAAGGGATCAGAAGGAGACTCTACCAGTTGAAAGGCATGAGATGCACTGTCCTAAGGTTGGGGGTTCCACGACCACAACTCCCAAGAGAAGGAGGTGGGTGGTGGTGGTCGGGGACTCTCTCCTCAGGGGGACTGAGTCATCTATCTGCCGCCTGACCGGGAAAACAGAGAAGTCTACTGCTTGCCAGGGGCTAAGATTCGCGATGTGACAGAGAGTCTGCCGAGACTCATCAAGCCCTCGGACCTCTACCCCTTCCTGCTTTTCCACGTGGGCACCAATGATACTGCCAAGAATAACCTTGAGCAGATCACTGCAGACTACGTGGCTCTGGGAAGAAGGATAAAGGAGTTTGAGGCGCAAGTGGTGTTCTCGTCCATCCTCCCCGTGGAAGGAAAAGGCCGGGGTAGGGATCGTCGAATCGTGGAAGTCAATGAATGGCTATGCAGGTGGTGTCGGAGAGAAGGCTTTGGATTCTTCGACCATGGGATGGTGTTCCAAGAAGGAGGAGTGCTAGGCAGAGACAGGCTCCGCTTAACGAAGAGAGGGAAGAGCATCTTCGCAAGCAGGCTGGCTAACCTAGTGAGGAGGGCTTTAAACTAGGTTCACTGGGGGAAGGAGACCAAAGCCCTGAGGTAAGTGGGGAAGTGGGATACCGGGAGGAAGCACGAGCAGGCGTGTGAGAGAGGGGAGGGCTCGGCTCCTGCCTCATACTGAGAACAAGGGGCGATCAGCGGGTTATCTCAAGTGCCTATATACAAATGCACAAAGCCTGGGAAACAAGCAGGGAGAACTGGAGATCCTGGCAAAGTCAGGGAATTATGATGTGATTGGAATAACAGAGATTTGGTGGGATAACTCACATGACTGGAGTACTGTCATAGATGGGTATAAACTGTTCAGGAAGGACAGGGAGGCCAGAAAAGGTGGGGGAGTTGCACTGTATGTAAGGGACCAGTATGACTGCTCAGAGCTCCAGTATGAAACTGCAGAAAAACCTGAGAGTCTCTGGATTAAGTTTAGAAGCGTGACCAACAAGGGTGATGCCATGGTGGGAGTCTGCAATAGACCACCGGACCAGGGGGATGAGGTGGACGAGGCTTTCTTCCAGCAACTCGCAGAAGCTACTAGATCGCACGACCTGGTTCTCATGGGCAACTTCAATCATCCTAATATCTGCTGGGAGAGCAATACAGCAGTGCACAGACAATCCAGGAAGTTTTTGGAAAGTGTAGGGGACAATTTCCTGGTGCTAGTGCTGGAGGAACGAACTAGGGGCAGAGCTCTTTTTGACCTGCTGCTCACAAACTGGGAAGAGTTAGTAGGGGAAGCAAAAGTGGATGGGAATCTGGGAGGCAGTGACCATGAGATGGTCGAGTTCAGGATCCTGACACAAGGAAGAAAGGGAAGCAGCACAATACGGACCCTGGACTTCAGAAAAGCAGACTTTTTGACTCCCTCAGGGAACTGATGGGCAAGATCCCCTGGGAGAATAACATGAGGGGGAAAGGAGTCCAGGAGAGCTGGCTGTATTTTAAAGAATCCTTATTGAGGTTACAGGGACAAACCATCCCGATGTGTAGAAAGAATAGTAAATATGGCATGTGACCAGCTTGGCTTAACAGTGAAATCCTTGCTGATCTTAAACACAAAAAAAGAGGCTTTCAAGAAGTGGAAGATTGGACAAATGACCAGGGAAGAGTATATAAATATTGCTTGGGCATGTAGGAATAAAATCAGGAAGGCTAAATCACACCTGGAGTTGCAGCTAGCGAGGGATGTTAAGAGTAACAAGAAGGGTTTCTTCAGGTATGTTGGCAATAAGAAGAAAGCCAAGGAAAGTGTGGGCCCCTTACTGAATGAGGGAGGCAACCTAGTGACAGAGGATGTGGAAAAAGCTAATGTACTCAATGTTTTTTTTGTCTCTGTCTTCATGAACAAGGTCAGCTACCAGACTACTGCACTGGGCAGCACAGCATGGGGAAGATGTGGCCAGCCTTCTGTAAAGGAAGAAGTGGTTCGGGACTATTTAGAAAAACTGGATGTGCACAAGTCCATGGGGCCGGATGCGTTGCATCCGAGAGTGCTAAAGGAATTGGCGGATGTGATTGCAGAGCCATTGGCCATTATCTTTGAAAACTCATGGTGATCGGGGGAAGTCCCGGAAGACTGGAAAAAGGCTAATGTAGTGCCAATCTTTAAAAAAGGGAAGAAGGAGGATCCTGGGAACTACAGGCTGGTCAGCCTCACCTCAGTCCCCAGAAAAATCATGGAGCAGGTCCTCAAGGAACCAATTCTGAAGCACTTGGATGAGAGGAAACTGATCAGGAACAGTCAGCATGGATTCACCAAGGGCAAGTCATGCCTGACTAATCTAATTGCCTTCTATGATGAGATAACTGGTTCTGTGGATGAAAGGAAAGCAGTGGACGTGTTATTCCTCGACTTTAGCAAAGCTTTTGACACAGTCTCCCACAGCATTCTTGTCAGCAAGTTAAAGAAGTGTGGGCTGGATGGATGCACTACAAGGTGGGTAGAAAGTTGGCTAGATTGTTAGGCTCAACGGGTAGTGATCAATGGCTCCATGTCTAGTTGGCAGCCGGTATCTAGCGGAGTGCCCCAAGGGTCAGTCCTGGGGCCGGTTTTGTTCAATATCTTCATTAATGATCTGGAGGATGGTGTGGATTGCACCCTCAGCAAGTTTGCGGATGACACTAAACTGGGAGGAGTGGTAGATACGCTGGAAGGTAGGGATAGGATACAGAGGGTCTTAGACAAATTGGAGGACTGGGCCAAAAGAAATCTGATGAGGTTCAACAAGGACAAGTGCAGAGTCCTGCACTTAGGACGGAAGAATCCCATGCACCGCTACAGACTAGGGACCGAATAGGCAGCAGTTCTGCAGAGAAGGAGCTAGGGGTTACAGTGGACGAGAAGCTGGATATGAGTCAACAGTGTGCCCTTGTTGCCAAGAAGGCCAATGGCATTTTGGGGTGTATAAGTAGGGGCACTGCCAGCATATCGAGGGACGTGATCGTTCCCCTCTATTCGACATTGGTGAGGCCTCATCTGGAGTACTGTGTCTAGTTTTGGGCCCCACACTACAAGAAGGATGTGGAGAAATTGGAGAGAGTCCAACGAAGGGCAACAAAAATGATTAGGGGTCTAGAACACATGACTTATGAGGAGAGGCTGAGGGAACTGGGATTGTTTAGTCTACGGAAGAGAAGAATGAGGGGGGATTTGATAGCTGCTTTTAACTACCTGAAAGGTGGATCCTAAGAGGATGGATCTAGACTATTCTCAGTGATAGAAGATGACAGGACAAGGAGTAATGGTCTCAAGTTGCAGTGAGGGAGATTTAGGTTGGATATTAGGAAAAACTTTTTCACTAGAAGGGTGGTGAAACACTGGAATGCGTTACCTAGGGAGGTGGTGGAATCCCCTTCTTTAGAAGTTTTTAAGGTCAGTCTTGACAAAGCCCTGGCTGGGATGATTTAGTTGGGATTGGTCCTGCTCTGGGCAGGGGGTTGGACTAGATGGCCTCCAGAGGTCCCTTCCAACTCTGATATTCTATGATTCTATGATTAATTAATAGAATTAATGGAATATTAGAATTATTAGAATCTGTTAAAATAAGAAATAACAAAAATAGAAAATATTTCCAGAAATTGTCATTGTGAATATGTATGAAACCACATAAATTAAATTAAATGTATCTTCAGTACAACCATCATTCTATTGCTGAACAAAATTATAAATGAACTGAAATGAACACCATTCTAACAGAAACCCTATTTTTAAAAAATAAGAAAAGAGATCACTCATATTCACATATTCAACTGTGGACCATTGGGTATTATAGCATTAAGCTGGCACTCTCCGACAACCTGCCCTGGCATCATGGCCTCTTGGTTGAGACACCTTGGACAACATCATCTAGTGTTCAAATACTTGACTAAAAGAGGCCAGAACATATTTCAAAAGTCCTCCCAAAGCTATCAAGACAGACACCAACACAGATGGGAAAAGGTAACCAAAATGTAGTCAAACACAAAATATTGATGTATACACAATAATAATGTGTACACAAACACACAGCACTAGGCTAGATGAAAGGAAACAAAAATGACTGAAACTAGGCAGACAGCCTACATTTCTATAACTGAGAGAAGTTTAGCTCAGTGGTTTGAATCTGGATCTCTGGAATTAGGAATTCCCAAATTCTAAATCCAGCTATGATATTCACTTTCTCTGTGACCTTGGGCTAGTTTTAAATTCTTTGTGCTTGTTTCCCCATCTGGAACGTGGGGATAGTTATACATACCTTCCTACCTGTGGGCAGAGGTGTAAGTAAGCCGCTGTGGGGAGCCCTGGGCCCTTTAAATCACTGCCGCAGCCCTGCCGCTGCTACCCTGGGGCCCTGCTGCCAGAGCCCTGGGGTAGTGGTGGCAGGGCTCTCGCCCCCCCTCCACCCTGAGGTACCCCCCCCGCGGCAGCTCCCCGCCGCCCCCTCTTCCCTTGGGGAGCCATGAGGCAACTCCCCGCCCCAGCTCACCTCTGCTCTCCTCCCCAAGCATGTTGCCGCTTCTCCCGCCTCCCAGGCTTGTGGCACCAACCAGCTGTTTGGCACGCAAGCCTGGGAGGGAGAGAAGCAGAGTGGGGCGGCACACTCAGAGGAGGAGGCAGAGCAGAGGTGAGCTGGGGCGAGTAGTGGTTCCCCTGTGTGCCACCCCTCCCCCCCGTTACTTGCTGCAGGCGGCCCTCCCCGCGCCCCTCTGCCCCAGCTCACCTCCGCTTCACCGCCTCCCCGGAGGGCGCTTTTGGCCGCCCCCAACCACTTGGCACCCTAGGCAGCCACCTAGTTCGCCTAGTGGTTGCACTGGCCCTGGCTCCCGGGGTGATTTAAAGGCCCCGGGGCTTCCAGCCACAGCCGGAGCCTTTAAATCTTGATTTAAAGGGCCCAGGTATTTAAAAGCCCAGCCTCTTCCGGTTGGGGCCACGCCCTCTGCTCAGGACTTCTTTAAGTTACTTTTACTCCTGCCTGTGGGGTATTTTGAGGATGAACTCAATAGAAGCTGCTCCTGCTCCTGAGTAAGGCATTTAGATAATGAGTACTCCAAAGAGGATTTACCCTATAGTGTGGACATAGGAAAGTGCTATTATAAAGGAATTTTAGAAACAAGAATTTTAGAAACAATTTTAGAAACAAGAAATTAACCAGACATACTATAAAGTTAATTCATATACTGAAGTGCATTTATGAGATAATTGTAAAGGTGCTGTGTGTTCCTCAAGGACTCTTGAGTAGATAAGCTATACAGCTGGATCATGCACAGGAAAGTGAAAATATCCTTTTTCTATTGCCATTAGAGATAGTCTAAATGTGTGTGCGTGCGGGGGGTAGGGGGGAATTGCAAAAATAAGTGAAGTAATTTTTCTCCCTGCAAGGTTTTTGTTTAGTCAATATATTGTGACAATTTTTATTGAACGTTTTCAGTTTTCAAATTTGGACAGGTTAGTATTTTTTCACTCATCTTTTCTCCCTCACCAGTTCCCTTATTTTCTTTTCTGTCGTCCTTCATTTTTTCCTTTTGACACTTGAAAAGGGAGAGGTGGGGAGAGAGGATAGGAAAAAAATACAACAACAACAACAAAGTCTAAATTGTTCAGTCTCCAGTTGTGCTGGGGAAAAAAACAACAGAATTTTTAAAAAGAATTGTTAAACACTTCCATTTTTTAAAAAAGGCATTTTTTTTCCAATGAAAGCCATCTATTTGAAAAAAAATTGACCAGTTCTAAATATTATTATGATGCTAGGGTGATAACAAAATGTTTAATTTTTATTAGCAAAACCAAGGTTTTCTTTTTCCCGCATCCTGTTTCAGCAGAATGACATTGACAAAAAAGGAAGGGTCCCACTAAAGAAAACTTAACTTTCAAGAAGGCAGAGGAATCCTGGCATGCTGCCAGGAATTTTTGAGGCTGAAAAAATTTGCAGTGAAAAGTATCATTGAAGTAATATCATGCTTTAAAAGAAGTTTTGATTTCTGATGTATGTTTTGCAGAAGAGTTCCAATCAGGGAGATGACTGCAAAGTTAGAAGGCTGCAGGTAGTCAGCACTTTCTTCTAAAAAGCAGAGATGGAGGATTAGGCAAAGCTTGGTATGGAGCTATAACTTTAAAAAATAAATCAAAGGCAAAATACACAGAAATAACTTAAGCTGATCCAAAAGCTCCTGATCTTTAGAGTTTTTAACACTTTTTAAAGTAGAATAGTTCCTTTATAAGTTCATTCTATTGACAGATATTTCGCATTAAAAACTGATTTTAAAAAAGTCAGTTTTCCATATTGAGTCCTAATATCTACTGTTTAAAACACGCAAATCTAACAGAACGGCCACATCAGTGGCAAGCAGGACCACAGGCCTGCTAAAGACAGTCTTGTGAGAAACAAGTGCACAGAGCTGTACATCCAGACTCCAGCAGAGAGAGCTATTTGTCCCGTGTGAGATCAGCTACAATTAGGGCTGTCAAATGATTAAAAAAATTAATCGCACTGTTACACAATGATAGAATACCATTTATTTAAATATTTTTGGATGTTTTCTACATTGTCAAATATATTGATTTCAATTACAACACAGAATAAAAAGTGTACAGTGCTCACTTTACATTTATTTTTGATTAGAAGTACCTGAATTGTAAAAAAAACAAAAGAAATAGTATTTTTCAATTCACCTATTACAAGTATTGTAGTGCAATGTCTTTATCATGAAAGTTGAACTTACAAATGTAGAATTAAGTACAAAAAATTGCATTCAAAAATAAAACAATGTAAAATTTTAAAGCCTGCAAGTCCACTCAGTCCTACTTCTTGTTCAGCCAGTCGCTCAGACAAAACAAGTTAGCTTACATTTGCAAGAGATAATGCTGCCTGCTTCTTGTTTACAATGTCACCTGAAAGTGAGAACAGGCATTCTCATGGCACTGTTGTAGCCAGCGTCACAAGATATTTACGTGCCAGATGCACTAGAGATTCGTATGTCCCTTCATGCTTCAACCACTGTTCCAGGGGATATGCGTCCATGTTGACAGGTTCTGCTCGATAACAATCCAAACCAGTGCAGACTGAGGCATATTCATTTTCATTATCTGAGTCAGATGCCACCAGCAGAAGGTTGATTTTCTTTTTTGGTGGTTTGGGTTCTGTAGTTTCTGCATCGGAGTGTTGCTCTTTTAAGACTTCCGAAAGCATGTGCCACACCTTGTCTCTCTCAGACTTTGGACAGCATTTCAGATTCTTAAACCTTGGGGCGAGTGCTGTAGCTATCTTTAGAAATCTCACATTGGTACCTTCTTTGTGTTTTAGCAAATCGGCAATGAAAGTGTTCTTAAAATGAACAACATGTGCTGGGTCATCATCCAAGACTGCTATAATATGAAATATGTGGCAGAATGCGGGTAAAACAGAGCAGGAGACATACAATTCTCCCCCCAAGGAGTTCAGTCACGAATTTAATTAATGCTTTTATTTATTTTTTTTAACAAGCACCATCAGCATGGAAGCATGTCCACTGGAATGGTGGCCGAAGCATGAAAGGGCATATGAATGTCTGGCATATCTGTAAATACCTTGCAATGCCGGCTACAAAAGTGTCATGCAAATGCCTGTTCTCACTTTCAGGTGACACTGTAAACAAGAAGCAGGCAGCATTATCTCCTGTAAATGTAAACAAACTTGATTCTCTTAGCGATTGGCTGAACAAGAAGTAGGACTGAGTGGACTTGTAGGCTCTGAAGTTTTACATTGTTTTGTCTTTGAGTGCAGTTATGTAAAAAAAATCTACGTTTGTAAATTGCACTTTCGTGACAAAGAGATTGCACTACAGTACTTGTATAAGGTGAACTGAAAAATACTATTTCTTTTGTTTATCATTTTTACCGTGCAAATATTTATAATAAAAATGTACACTTTGATTTCAACTACAATGCAGAATACAATATATATGAGAATGTAGGAAAACATCCGAAATATTTTATAAATATCAATTGGTATTCTATTGTTTAACAATGTGATTAAAACTGCAATTAATCACGACTAATTTTTTGAGTTAATCCTGTGATCGATTGATTAATCGACAGCATTGGTTACAATGTAATAAGATATAGATATGTGATAGGAAATACTCAATGAGATGCTTTTAACAAAGGAAATACAAATGAAAAAGACTCTCTGATGATTGTGTTTATAACAAATGCAGCAACAGATGTTTTACACCAAAATGTATCACTTGAAAACTGGGGTGGCCAAACTTTGCCCAGATTAGCATAATTCAGTTTTTGGTTTGTCAATTCAAAATCATCAGAGAATATGACAAATCCACCTGAGAGCTTCACTTTGCATGTGGATGTCAAAGTTAGCTGAGAGAGGTGCAAAAAATCACATTCAGGAAGAGAGCTCCCTATTGACCACACATCTGAGCACCGTTTATGTGTAGAGGAAGTGTGAGAATTGCCAAGAAGGGTGCCAATTTCTTCATTCAGTCTCCTCACCTCTCCTTCCACCAGACTCTCCCCACTCTCACCTCCTTCCATCTATTACAAAAATGCAATTAGAAACCAATAAGAAATCCCGACTTGGGGTCCAATTCTACACCCGTTACTCCCACTGACTTGTGACTGGGCCACTCATTAGTAACATGGATCACTACAAACTCATGCCAAAAAACCTATATTCCACTTCCCATTATCGTATAGTTTCTCTCTGCTGCAGAAGTCAGTGGAGCTATGACAGTTTACAACAGATGTGGATTTGTCCCACTCTGTCTCTGCACTCGCCTAGTACACACACACACACACACACACACGAGCTAAGAATACAACAATAACAGCTGAAAAAATTAACAAGGCTTTAAATAATTTAGGGCTTAATTAAGCGTACAAGAGGGTACTATTCTCTTGCATAGAAATGAAATTTAAGATGTGGCCAGTAGGTAAATTCAAAGATATAGTAATATGTTTATGTATATTACATGTACCATGTGCCTTGTCTAGTAGTTCAATCCAGAACAAATTTCCTAGTCATTTCTTTCCCCAGACATAACACAGACCTACATAAAAACTATGATTAACATTATATGAAAATTAAACCATCTTGAAATTACAATGGTTGGAACCACATCCAAAATATGTGTGATGCGGAAAAACTATGTATCCCTATAACAATTTATATCATACACGGATATTGGGCTAAATGCTGCCCAGCCCCCGGTTGTTTTGCAATGCTCTGGTGATGCAAACTAATTGTAAAGCTGGCTTAACCAGCTACCCGAGGACTGTCCTTGTGCGTAGAACTAGTGTACAGCCACTGCAGTAGTGTTATATGCTAACTTTCTTCTATTCCCAGCGAAGAAGGTACCCTCCCGCCCCTCCCCCCCAGAGGGCATGGGGCATGGCTAGGGCACATTAAAATAGCTCAGGGGTGTCATGCTCCTTCTGTGGTAAGAGCCAAATTTTATTTTTAATTATGGTCCGTGGCCTGGAGCAAACATTGAAGACTACATACTACACTCCATCCACACCAGAACATCCATTCATGTCAATGGGAGGATTGCACAAAGATCAAGGTATGACATGGCTGTTACTTTATTATTATCACTGCAGTATTTAATTTTTGTCAAGTGTATTATTGACACACTTAACATCAGTCAGTGAGAAAATATGCTCCCGCATATATGTCCTCTGTTCCTGCCCTTTGTTTCTCTTCCTTCCCCACTCTCTTTTTTCTGTTTCTCTCCTTCTCCCTCTCTTTGTCTCTCTTTTGCATTTCTTTCCCTGCAGCAATTTCCAGTTTCTCCCAACCGTGGGCTTCTCTTCTTCTCCTTTGCATCCACTAAAGTGATGAACAGTGAAATAGTTAATGTTAAATATTAAAATGGCACAGTTGGGCTTTTGAAACAGCATCCCAATGTGATAAATGGAGCAGGGCAGTGGGAGTTCACACCTCCCAGAATCATCATTTTAGGCAGTCTGCAGGCTCAGGAAGATAACTCAATTTTTGTCGCATGCAGCCTTAACTGTGCTCCTTTGTGTGTACTACCACTGAGTCTTTAATTCCATGATCATATTTTTGTTCAGGACCCCTGCCTAGTTGAGTCTGTAGGCTGGACAGTGAACAAGGTAAGGTTGTGTAGTGAATGAGCCTTAAGTCTGACACAACCCTGCCACATTCTCTACAGACACTGAACAGTAAAGAGTGAGGACAATGGGACAGAGGACCTCCAACTCTTTTAGTGCAGAGACTGGATGATGTACAGCAGTGGTCTCCAACCTTTTTTAGCACAAGATCACTTTTTGAATTTAAGTGCAACCCAGGATCTACCTCAAAGAAAATGTAGAAATAACAGTAATCACACAAACACAAACACCCTTGCCCTGCCTCCTGCCCTGCCCTTTCCCGCAAGACCATGCCCCTGTCCCATCCCTTCTCTGAGGCCCTGCTCTGCTCATTCCATCCCTCCTCCTTCCATCGCTCGCTCTCCCCCACTTCACTCACTGGGGTATGGGAGAGGTTCAGGCTGTGGGCTGCGGGCTCCGGCCAGGCGCTGTTTACCTCAGGAGGCTCCCGGGAAGCTGTGCAGCAGGGCTAAGGCAGGGTCCCTGCCTGCCCTGGACCTGTGCCACTCTCGGAAGTGGCCAGCATGTCCGGTAGTGACTTGGGGGGGAGGGGTAGGTGGCTCTGCGTGCTGCTCTCGCCTGCAGGCACCACCCCTTCAGCTCCCATTGGCCGCAGTTCCCCATTCCTGGCCAATGGGAGCTGAGGGGGTGGTGACTGCAGGTGAGGGCAGCGTCTGGAGACCCCCTCACCCTCCGCCAAAGTAGCCACTGCCGGACGTGTCAGCCGCTTCCAGGAGGGCATGGAGCCAAGGAAGGCAGAGAGCCTGCCCTAGCCCTGCTGTGCCACTGAACTGTTAGCAACCAATCTCCCAGTTTGGCTGCAGGAGGGTTGACAACCCTACTGTGATCGACTAGTCAATCATGGAGCCTCTGAGAGTGGATCTTAGTCTCAGTGACTGAGACTGAGATTGACTGACAGAGGCTCCACAATTGACCGGTCGACACGATCTACCATTTGGTAACCACTGATGTACAGTGTGGGAGCCAGGAGGTAATACAATGAATGTTGAAGATAAAGATAAATATTGAACAGCAGTCTCAGTTACTGAGCTCTGTCCATCTTGTACACTGTATAATATAGGATCCTGCACCAAATAACAGTATGAGATAATGTAATTAATGACAGGTATGTCAAACATTCAACCTGTTTGATGTATTTCTGTGCCCTGCATTACGTACTCAGATTCTTCAGAATCTAAGCCTACATTTTTTAAAGTACGTTTCTAGCCCTCATAGTTGTGAAGAAAACCTTCCAAATATGACCTGAAGATGAACTTAATTCTGGCATTTTCCTGACTTTTGAGTACCTCATTTTGCAATCTTAATGCTCCATTAATGTAGGCTTTTGTATGTAATTCCCTAGGCTATTTAAAAAGAACAAAATAACTCAAATTTCAGCATGTGCAATTATTTGCTCGACAGCAGTAGAACACTACACTAAAAATGTTCATTCAATATCTTTGCATAGCATATGAAAGAAGGCAGGGCTTCTTTTGAGCGCTCCATCCTTCTATCCATGCTGCTAGGTATTTCTACTCCTCATTTTCCTCTCACCCACAATTTTTGTAACCTAGATATAAAAAGTTTAACTTTGCCTTAATGTGCATGTTCTGAATGTCTGTACAATAGAGTTAAAACAATTTTTTTTTTGTAAGAACACAAAATAGTATTTTTCCACTAGCACTTTTTAAAGTCTACTTCTTTGGTAAATGCTTAATCCTATTTTATTTTAATCTTCAATTTAATGAGATTCAACATAAAGATACAAAGTAATAGCATATGCCACTGATGCTACAGTGTACTGACTGTAGAGTTCCATTTACTATAGAGTTCCAAGGATTTGACAGAGATGGCTAATGCCTTTTAGGGCTCATTCCACTCTGGAAAGTGTTAGGATTACTACTGAAGGTCCCAATCCTGCAATTTAATTGGTGTGGGTGAACCCTCATCTTTGAGGGACTCTTTTTGGGAGTAAGGATGTGCACATGTGGACGTGATTACAGGATCAGGGCCCAAATTACTTTTGGGTCTTAGGATGTCACGGCCTGCTGGGATAACTTTCTTTTTCATTGGGACACCCATTTTAAATGTATTTTTATATAATGACATTCTCTGAGACCTTAAACTATCGTGGAATGCATGCAGGGGTTGACTAAAATGCAGCGGATTATCCAGTCACCTTGGCTGTCCTGGGGGCTGCAGCTGGCAACGTCAAAGAGCCCATTCAAGTTCCCAGCTTCTATTCAGCTGAATTAGTTGTCAGTTAGTGGGGAGTAGAGAGGAGATGCTTAAGGCTTCAGGACCATGCAGTGCCCAAACTCCAATGAAACCTAACATACACCAAGGCTCCCCCTTGTCTACTCTAACAAATTGAAACTTTTGTTCTTTCCTTGAAGGTCCCTCATGGTTCTACACCATCATACATCTCTGATTATATCTTCTTCCAAGCCCCCTTTCAAAGTAGAGAACACCCTCCCTATTCCAGTTTGCTCTTTCTCCATTCAAGATCCTCTTAAAGGTTCACTTTTTCTGTGATGGACAAAAAATAACTGTGAGAGGATAACTGATATTTTAGACAAAGGAAATGCAATAAATCTAATCTACCTGGATTGCAGTAAGCCATTTGAAGAAGTTCCACATGGGAAATTATTAGTTAAATTGGAGAAGATGGGGATTAATATGAGGATTAAAAAGTGAATAAGGAACTGGTTAAAGGGGAGACTACAGTGGATCATACTGAAAGGTGAACTGTCAGGCTGGAGGGAGATTACTCAGGGATCGGTCTTGGGACCTATCTTATTTAACATTTTTATTAATGACCTTGGCATGAAAAGTACGAATGCGTTAATAAAATTTGTGGATGACACAAAGGTGGGGGATATTGCCAATACAGAGGAGGACTGGAATATCATACAAGAAGTTCTGGATGACCATGAAAACTGGAGTAATAGAAATGGGATAAAATTTAATAGTGCAGAGTACAAGTTCATGCATTTAGGGACTAACAAGAAGAATTTTTAGTATAAGCTGGGGATTTATCAGTTGGAAGCAACAGAGGAGGAGAAAGGCCTGGGTGTACTGGTTGATCACAGGATGACTATGAACTGCAAACATGATGTGGCCATGAAAAAGGCTAATGCAATCTTAGGATGCATCAGGTGAGGTATTTCCAGTAGAGACAGGAAAGCATCATACAAGGCACTGGTGAGACCCCACCTGGAATACTGTGTGCAATTCTGGTTTTATGTGTTTAAGAAAGATGAATTGAAACTGGAATAGGTGCAGAGAAGGGCTACTAGGATGATCCGAGGACTGGAAAACCTACCTTATAAAAGGAGACTCAAGGAACTTGGCATGTTTAGCCTAAACAAAAGAAGGCTGAAGGGAGATATGATTGCTGTCCATAAATACATCAGAGGGATAAATTACATGGAGGGCAAGGAGTTATTTTAGTTAAGAACCCATGTTGACACAAGAACAAATGGCTATAAACTGGCCATCAACAAGTTTAGACTTGAAATTAGATGAAGGTTTCTAACCATCAGAGGAATGAAGTTCTGGAATAGCTTTCCGAGGGTGGGAGACAAAAAACCTAACTTGCTTCAAGACTGAGCTTGATAAATTTATGGAGGGGATGGTATGATGAGATTCCCTACAATGGCATGTAGCTGATGAGGAACTGCTAGTAACAATATCTCCAATGGATGGTGATGGGACACTAGATGGGGAGGGCTCTGAGTTAATACAGAGAATTCTCTCCCACGTGTCTGGGTGGTGGGTGATGCTCACATGCTCAAGGTCTAAATGATTGCCATACTTGAGGTAGGGAAGGAATTTTCCACTGGGTCAGATTGGCAGAGACACTGTAGGTTTTTCACCTTCCTCTGCAGCATGGGGCACAGGTCATTTGCAGGTTTAAACTAGAGTAAATGGTGGATTCTCTGTAACTTGAAGTTTTTAAATCATAACTTGAGGACTTCAGTAACTCAGCCAGAGGTTATGAGTATAGTACAGGATGGGTGGGTGAAGTTCTGTGGCCTGCAATGTGCAGGAGGTCGGACTAGCTGATCATGATGATCCCTTCTGGCCTTAAAGTCTTTTAGTCTAAGTGAATTGTCAATTTTTTTTTTTTTTTTTTTTTAGGGTCACTCCCTGCTCTGAGTTGCTCACCTCTTCTGTATCTGTTGTCTGAGTGTAACCTCTTCATGACAAGGAAAGTCTTGTACAACTCCAAGCACATTATGATGTTTTATAAATAAAATAATATAAAATGAATGCTAAACAAACAGTAACACCAATCCTTTTGGTAATCTAGGGGGAAAAGGGATGCATTCCTTAAGATTAAGAACAATATTAGTTTGTCAATTACAAATCAAATCAGCGAAGACAAAATACATTAAATCTTTAATCCAAAAGCCATATCTAGCTGTAATTAAGAGCTAAAGAAGAACAATACTATAAACCACTCAGAAATTCCATAGGAAGTATATGAATCTAAAAGGCAATCTTATGGGTCAAGCAAATCACACAGCTGGGATGTTTCCCATTTATTGGATAGAGGTTTAAGGCTACAATGAAAATTCATAATTTTTAAGGGTGAGCTCCTTGAGTAGAGTGCACAGGCTGAGGAAACAGGCTCTGTACTCAGGCAGATGTGCATGGTTTGAGGAAGACATTGGTACACCCTAACCTGCAGTAGCTGGTGCATCAGATGTGTAGCTGCTAAGTAGAGTCCGGGCAGGAATAGCAGGTCATAGGTCACTTCTTCCCCATACTCAGATTTATGGGTAGGTTTGTGGAAGTACTTTCTATGCCCAAGCATGCTTCCACCATTTCTCTGCTATGTAGTCACCCCAGAGCTCTGCTCTATGGGCACATAGAGATCCCAGGCTTTCTATGGCACAACCTTCCCAGAACATGTAGGAAAAATGTGTTGATTCCCCTTGCAGTCTGGACCTTTTTTGGGTTGGGTAGGATTTGGTTCTAAAATAGAAAATCCCACAGCAGAGCAAATTATCCCAAAACAAAGAAGAATCTAAAAAGACACACATGGAAATTTAGCATTAGCTCAGACAATGGGCTTCAAGGTTTTTGTTTCAGAAACATATTTTAATGGACTAAATTGTGCCCTCAGAAATGCACATGCAACTCAAATTGACTTCATTGGAAGTTGCAGGTATGTATCTACAGGCCGTATTTGGTCCACTGAAATTATAAAAAACAACCAACCAACTTTCTTATACTTTTTATTCATATGGAAACAGGTTTCTATACCAAACAGAGTTAATGAGTGTACATACATACACACACCCACACAAATTAAGAGACCTATGGAGGAATCTTAACCCCACTCAAGTCAATGGAAAAAATTCCCATGGACCTCAGTGGGGCCAGGATTTCATCGCAAATATTTTGAACTTGATCCTGCACTCACTGAAGTTAATAAGAGTTTTGACAATGAACTCAATGGATGCAAAATCAGACCCTTTGTCAAGGTTCCCTCCCCACTCTGAACTCTAGGGTACAGATGTGGGGACCTGCATAAAAGACCCCCTAAGCTTATTCTTACCAGCTTAGGTTAAAAACTTCCTCAAGGTACAAATTTTGCCTTGTCCTTGAACAGTATGCTGCCACCACCAAGCGTTTAAAACAAAGAACAGGGAAAGAGACCACTTGGAGATGTCTTCCCCCAAAATATTTCCCCCCAAGCCCTACACCCCCTTTCCTGGGGAAGGCTTGGTAATAATCCTCACCAATTGGTACAGGTGAACACAGACCCAAACCCTTGGATCTTAAGAGCAATGAAAAATCAATCAGGTTCTTAAAAGAAGAATTTTAATTAAAGAAAAGGTAAAAGAATTACCTCTGTAAAATCAGGATGGTAAATACCTTACAGGGTAATCAGATTCAAAACATAGAGAATCCCTCTAGGCAAAACCTTAAGTTACAAAAAGACACAAAAGCAGGAATATACATTCCCTCCAGCACAGCTTATTTTACAAGCCATTAAAAAGAGAAAATCTAACACATTTTCTAGCTAGATTACTTACTAACTTTACAGGAGTTGTAAGGCTTACATTCCTGATCTGTTCCCGGCAAAAGCATCACACAGATAGACCAAACCCTTTGTTCCCCCCCCTCCAGATTTGAAAGAATCTTGTCCCCTCGTTGGCCATTTTGGGTCAGGTGCCAGCAGGGTTACCTTAGCTTCTTAACCCTTTACAGGTGAAAGGATTTTGCCTCTGGTCAGGAGGGATTTTATAGCACTGTATACAGAAAGGTGGTTACCTTTCCCTTTATATTTATGACACCCTTAAATTGCCAAGTTCCAACAATGGCTATAGAGAATGCCAATCTAGAGACTGAATTCCATTGACAATATCCCAAACTAGTCAGAGATGATGGCACACATTTTTTATTCCTTAGTGTTAGCTCTAGTGCCTGCAGAAGCTGAAACTGCATATTCTTCTTCTACAAAGCAGCTGGATTATTTACCATTGAAGAAAATCAATTACTCTTACAATTGCATTGGTTTAAAATGTTAATATGAAACTATTTGTTAGCACATCTCTAAATGATTGTGCAACAGATTTTGTGTTCAGAAACACCAAAGCATACCTTTTCTTTCCTTTACTGAAATTTAACTATAGATTCTCTGATTTAGATATGCTTTTACTTTAACACTACTCTGGTGGCTTACTGCTTTCCTTTATTAAAGAGGGCTACCTACAGTGTATTTCTCCACACACACATAATGTCTAATGCAAAAATGTGTGCTCATGCTAATATCTAAATATTATACTTTTTTATTGATGATCAAACCTGAATATCTTGGCCTAACAGAATAATAAGATGTGTATCCCACCTCAACAGGGATACCTCCTCAATTATTTTTAGAAAGAAGGACCGGATTCTTTTACCAAAATGTAAATAATTCAAGTAAAAGAGGATTATGGAAAGCCCCTATGAAATGAGATGGCCCATACAAGGGCCAAATGATTTTTGTTTAAAATGGAGAAAGTTAAAGTAAGTAGAGGCTGGGGGACGTTTTATCTACGGTGTAGGTGGTGTTTGGCAAGTAGACACCCAAACTGATTCTATGCATGCAAGGTTTAGTGCAGAAGGATAAATTAAAGAGGTTGTCCTTGAAGAGTGAAAGATGGTTTTGCCAGCTGGCAAAAGGTCATAGAACTGTACACTTTTGGACTCCGCATCTTCTACACAAGGTGCAGTGACAAGTGGGTTACAGCACAGGATAGGGAGTCAAGAGGTCTGAGCTCTGTTCCCATATCTGTCACTGACAGACCATGTGACCTTGTGGAAGTCATTTAATTTCTCAGTGCCTCAGTTTTCTTATCTGTAAGATGGACGTAATAGAACTTAGCCTCTCAGGGGTGTTGTGGGACTAAATTAATATTTAAAAGGTGCATTCAGATCCTTAGCCAATGGTGCTGTATAAAAGGGAAGATTCCTCTTCATACCCTGTAAAATCTGCTACCACACACTATGGAGCCAACCTTGAAGAAAAGAAAATTATATACATTGCTTTTCTTCTATTACTACAGTATTCTTATATAACAAAAATCAAAATGTTATAGGAATATACTCACAGGAATATACTCATAGTAACATCAATTTTGAGGATCATGAGTTTCATTTGGATGTACTGCAAGGGGACAAATATCTAGGTTGCATGGATTTCTGACAAACTTTGTGGCCAGTCAAGACAAATGATGTGACTGGCTATGTAGGGAAAAGTTTTCAGAGTGCTCAGGAAAGGGAAAGAGAGTGCAGTAGGGCTTACATGAGTAATGCAGTTCACTTTTGTATTAGGAGTGTCCCTGATTCACTAGTTAGCATTCTTGCCATCATGACAGAATGTCACAGGTTCAGATCCCAGCTGAGGGAGCTTTGACATAATCCATCTTCCAGGGAGGTAGGGAGTTGAAAAATGATGTTATTATTCTTTTTCAGGCAGAATTAATAAATACATCTATCTGTTTAATTCTTTTCCTTGACTTCAAAACAAGTAGAAATGGCAGAATTGCAGTCAATGTAAATGTTTGATGTGGGTCAATCTAAAACACAACTGATAATACACATACATAAACATCTATATAGAGAGATATACAGACAGGCTACTATAATGAGCAGAATAAAACAGACACAAACTGTGTCAACTCATCTTTGTGAAAAAGATTGTAAACAGAACATAAATGGCAAAAAATATCAATTTTTTTTGACAAAAATTGTAACAGGACTTGAAAATGGTACAATGTTCACTCATTATCGTTATGGTGCCAAGACTGTAATTTTATGGTCTTCCTTGGATACTACAATAGGCTGTGGATATGGAAAGTCAGACAAGCCATCTTGCCTCCACCCCCTAAAAAATGAGATACAAAAAAGTATCTCTAAAATTTAATGAGGTTGCTATTCATTGATAGTTTGAAAAAGCTATTTCACTTCAAAAACACTCCTCCTCTGTTTTGATGTAGTCTTATGGAGAGATAGAAGAAAGAAAGATGTGAATTGTTTGGCAAAACCCAAGTTAGCTCTGAATATGTGGGTACTAGACCTGCTATCTTCAGAGTGACAGGATGAATTAAAAGACCTACAAAAGATCTACACATCAAAAGACTAGCCTGGGTTGTGACTATTAAGTTCCAGTTTAATAACAGAAAACTAGAGGCAGAATTGTACGTAATCATTAAGAAATGACTTGGAATCAGGAACCCTAGGCTCTATTCTTGGTTCTTCACCTACCTTGGATATAGAAAAGGAGTACTTGTGGCACCTTAGTGACTAACAAATTTATTTGAACACAAGCTTTCGTGAGTGGGGAGATTTTATATACACCCATTGTTTCATGTTCTCTGTGTATATAAAATCTCCCCACTGTATTTTCCACTGCATGCATCCGATGAAGTGAGCTGTAGCTCACGAAAGCTTATGCTCAAATAAATTGGTTAGTCTCTAAGGTGCCTCAAGTACTCCTTTTCTTTTTGCGGATACAGACTAACACGGCTGCTACTCTGATACCTGGGATATGTAAATTAACCTCTCAGAGAGATATTTTAAAATGCCAAAGGGATTTAGGAACACATGTCCAATTGACTTTCAATTCAACTCATGATCCTAAATCCCATGAGTATTTTTGAAAATCTGCCTGTCTCAGTTCACTTGCCTGTAAAAAGTGTAATAATTATAGTTGGTCAAACCATGTAACAAACGCATTATCTACAAATTTAGCACTTTTTCAGATGAGTGAATCACTTACAAACCAATCTTGTTTTTCTGTGAATGTACTTGCTACTCAAAAGTATTTGCCACTCATAAATATTTGCTAAACAAATAATTATGGACAAATAATTTTCAGACTGTGGGTTGTATGTGAATAGTTCATGTAAACTACTCTCATATTTATGCCATTTGGTCTATCACATAATTCACATGATATTATTTCTGTGCCCTGATCAAATGATAGAAATATTTGAAATGGGAGAATAACCACCAATATTAAATACCGAACCTGCTTCTTGTATTAATTTTCAAGCAAATAATCACACATGCTAAGATTCATGATGTTTTGGAGATTCATACACATTTTCACAAATACCCAGCAGTTTTCCTAATACTCGTGAATGACAAAGAGTATGACTCCATGAAGCACAGCAAAGCAAACATGGCACTTTTATTCAGAATAACATATATTTGTATTATTTGATTGGCTCTGCTTATCTACCTACTTTACAGGGGTCAGGTTAGCCAACTCTTCAATTGGCTTCTAATACTTACCTAAGTCACATGGATGTTAAGGTTCAATTAATTAATATTTGCACTGTGCTTTGGTATTTGTTGACGAAAAAGCCCTATTTTGGGTGTATGTGTAGTTTGGAAAGAATATGGACATTGTTGCATACTAGAGTTGCCTTTTATTATATAAATTTCTTTCAACCAACCCCCTACACCAAATTTTCTTATCTTATTACTTCTCATTAGGTAAGAAACTGCGACCAAGACAGATTTGACACAATTGTGGTTGTGTCAGCTGAAAAAAATTTTTACACAACATACACTCACTTCATAATAATGAATGGATATGGAAATAGGAGACAGACTTGTTGAAAATCTTTGGGTAAGGATAAAAGGGGTAAAAAACAAGGGTGATGTCATGGTAGGGGTCTACTACAGACGACCTAACCAGGAAGAAGAGATGGATGAGGCTTTTTAAAAAAAATTAACAAAATCATCCAAAGCACAGGAGTTGGTGGTGATGGGGGGCTTCAACTATTCAGACATCTGTTGATAAAATAATGCAGCAGGGCAAAGATTATCCAACAAGTTCTTGGAATGTATTGGAGACAATTTTTTATTTCTTAAGGTGGGAGAAAGCTACTAGGGGAGAGGCTGTTCTAGATGGCAAATAGGGAGGAACTGGTTGAGAATTTGAAAGTGGAAGGCAGCTTGGGTGAAAGTGATCATGAAATGACAGCGTTAATGATTCTAAGGAATGGTAGGATGGAGAACTTCAGAATAAAGACAATGGATTTCAAGACTTTACCAAACTCAGGGAGTCAGTTGTAAGATCCCATGGCAAGCAAGTCTAAGGGGAAAAACAATTGAAGACAGTTGGCATTTTTTTAAAAAGACATTATTAAGTGCACAAGAGCAAACTATCCCATTTGCGTAGGAAAGATAGGAGGTATGGCAAGAGACCACGTTGGCTTAACCAGGAGATCGTCAATGATCTAAAAATCAAAAAAGAGTCCTACAAAAAATGGAAACTCGGTCAAATTACAAAGGATGAATATAAACAAGTAACAGAAGTATGTAGGGACAGAATTAGAAAGGCCAAGGAACAAAATGAAATTAACCAACTAGAGATATAAAGGGTAACAAGAAAACACTCTACAAATACATTAGAAGCAAGAAGAAGATCAAGGACAGGGTAGGCCCATTACTCAGTGGGGGAGGTAGGAAATAATAACAGAAAATATGGAAATGGCAGAGGTTCTTAATGACTTATTTGTTTTGGTTTTCACCAAGAAGGTTGGTGGTGATTGGATGTCTAACATAGTGAATGCCAGTCAAAATGAGGTAGGATCAGAGGCTAAAATAGGAAAAGAACAAGCTAAAATTACTTAGACAAATTAGACATCTTCAAGTCACCAGGGCCTGATCAAATGCATCCTAGAATACTCAAGGAGCTGATTGAGGACATATCTGAGCCTTTAGCGATTATCTTTGAAAAGTCATGGAAGACGGGAGAGATTTCAGAAGACAGAAAAAGAGCAAATAAAGTGCCAGTCTATAAAAAGGGAAATAAGGACAACCTGGGTAATTACAGACCAGTCAGCTTAATTACTGTACTCAGAAAGATAATGGAGCAAATAATTAAGCAATCAATTTGCAAACATCTAGAAAACAATAAGGTGGTAAGTAATGTCAGCATGGATTTGTCAAGAACAAATCATGTCAGACCAACCTGATAGCTTTCTTTGACTGGGTAACAAGCCTTGTGGATAGTGGGGAAGCAGTAGACGAGGTATATCTCGACTTTAGTAAGGCTTTTGATACTGTCTCGCATGACCTTCTCATAAACAAACTAGGGAAATGCAACCTAGATGGAGCAACTATAAGGTGGGTGCAAAATTGCTTGAAAAACTGTTCCCAGAGAGCAGTTATCAGTTGTTCACAGTTATCCTGGAAGGGCATAACGAATGGGGTCCTGTAGAGATCAGTTCTGGGTCCAGTTCTGTTCAATATCTTCATCAATTATTTAGATAATGGCATCGAGAATACATTTATAAAGTTTGTAGACATTACCAAGCTGGGAAGGGTTGCAAGTGCTTTGGAGGATAGGATTAAAATGCAAAATGATCTGGACAAACTGGAGAAATGGTCTGAAGTAAATAGGATGAAATTCAATAAGGACAAATGCAAAGTACTTCGTTTAGGAAGGAACAATCCGTTGCACACATACAAAATGGGAAATGACTGCCTCGGAAGGAGTACTGCAGAAAGGGATCTGGGGGTCATAGCGGACCACAAGCTAAATATAAGTCAACAGTGTAACACTGTTGCAAAAAAAGCGAACATCATTCTGGGATGTATTAGCAGGAGTGGTGTAAGCAAGACACAAGAAGTAATTCTTCCGCTCTATGCTGTGCTGAGTAGGCCTCAGCTGGAGTATTGTGTCCAGTTCTGGGTGCCACATTTCAGGAAAGATGTGGACAAATTGGAGAAAGTCCAGAGAAGAGTAACAAAAATGATTAAAGGCCTAGAAAACATGACCTATGAGGGAAGATTGAAAAAAAATAGGTTTGTTTAGTCTGGAAAAGAGAAGAATGAGGGGGGACATAATAACAGTTTTTGAGTACATAAAAGGTTATTACAAGGAGGAGAGAGAAGAATTGTTCTTCTTAACCTCTGAGGATAGGACAAGAAGCAATGGGCTTAAATTGCAGAAAAGGCGGTTTAGGTTGGACATTCGGAAAAAAACTTCCTAACTGTCAGGGTGGTTAAGCACTGGAATAAATTGCCTAGGGAGGTTATGGAATTTCCATCATTGGAGATTTTTAAGAGCAGGTTAGACAAATACCTGTCAGGAATGGTCTAAATAATAAATAGTCTTGCCATGAGTGCAGGGCACTGGACTAAATGACCTCTCGAGGTCCCTTCCAGTCCTATGATTCTATGATCTATGATTCTATTTTATAAAGTTTCTGCATGCATTTAAAACGACCATTTGTTGAATTTGGAATCCATGCACAGACACCACAGTTCCTACTATTTCAAAGGCATGACACTTCAATATTCATTTTGTAAAAATGAGAAATCGCTGCTCACGACAGCTGGGTGGGAAATGGTTTTCAGGTCCCATGAATATTTGAGAGTTTGGAAAATTTTCCCATTTTGCAAACAAGGGGAAACAGCTAAACAGGAGAGATGTAGAAGGACTCCTAAACTCTCAAATAGCCAATAGCCTGTTGGTTATGGTACTCCCCTGGGATATGGGAGACGTGGGCTCAAGGCCCTGCTTTGCCTGACCTGAAGCAAGGACTTGAACCCAAGTACCCAACATTCAAAGTGAGTGCCCAGCAGGCAGTTGACTATGCTGGGCTATAGTGTCTCTCCGTTTTGATGAAGAGGCATTTTCCAATGAAAAACCATTTAAACAACAAGTAATTAACTCTACTTCTCCCCAAATGCTAGGTTATACATCTGTTACAAGTTATCTTTATACAAAATTCCAGGAGAGTTCAAAAGCCAAATCTGCATCTATCTGAATTTAATAGCTGGCGTTTTAACTCTATAAAAGGTCAAAACGAAAGCCTGCATCCAAACACATCCTAACTTTGTGCGTGTGTATGTGTGAGTGAGGGACAGGGAGAGAGAGACTCCAAATTTCGATTTGAATGTTAGGTGTCAGATCAGTCTCACACCTATGACATTAAAGGTACAGTTCATCTACTAATTAGGCCCTTGATCCTGGAAATGCAGTTAAGCACCTGCTCACTTGCCCAGCCCATGGACCTCTCATGTGAGCAAAGTCAAGCATGAGTTTAAGTGTTATGCATGATTGGATACTCGATAAGCAGAAACAAAAGTCTCCCTTTCTCTCTGTAGAAATGCAGATGGATAAAAGACATCTCCTATTCTAGCATTTCCATATCTAAGACTTCACTAAAACCATTGGTGTCACTATATAGTGCATCTCCTTGTAATAGCAAAGTATTCATCAAAGCAGCATTTCCATAGGCAGTTCATTGCACTCTTATGACTAAGGCTGAGAGTCTGTCACAGAGGTCACGGACGTCACAGATTCTGTGACCTCTGTGACTCTGCAGCAGCTGGTGCTGGCCTAGGGGCTGCCCGGCTCGGGGCTGCCCTGAGCCAGCAGCTGCAGTTTGGGTGTGTGGGAGGGGGCTCAAGGCTCGGAGCAGGTGGTTGGAGAGTGGGGGGGCACTTACTTTGGGGTGGGGAGCTCCCACTTCCATTGGCATGGCCCCCCCCTGCAGCTCCTAGACTGCAGGGGGTCTCTGCACCGCATGCTGCCCGCACCTGCAGGCCCTGCCGCTGCCCCTACAGCTCCCATTGGCTGTGGTTCTCAGCCAATGGGAGCTGCGGCAGCCGGTGCTTGTGGCGAGAGCAGTGGAGCTCCTGCCCTGGCCACTGCCTCCGCTGCTTAGGATCTGCTAGCCCTGCCAACTCCCCCCCTCAGCACCAGCAGGGGTCCCAGGCTGTGGCCTGTCCCTCCGTCCCCGAGTGGGGGTCCCAGGCCACCGTGCCCCCCCCCCCGGGGGACACCTGCAGCCCCCGCCCAAGTTTTAGTCAGGGCGGGTATTTTTAGTAAAAGTCATGGACCCATGCATTTTTGTTTACGGCCTGTGACCTGTCCGTAACTTTTACTAAAAATAGCCGTGACTAAAACGTAGTCTTACTTATGACTATTTGACTATTCCCAGCAGTGGGCAGCCATAAAGGTTTGTAGAGGTGGTTTAGTCAGTGTAAAAAGCAACACAATAGTAGTTCAATAATATGTCAGTTTCACAAACGCAAATGAAAGATTAACTTAAGAGAGAGCTATTTTTAAAAGCTAAAATGGATGTTCTTATTCATGTTAGTATTAGACTGCTGTCCTTTATATGCATTTCCCCCTAACCCATTAGAAGATGAATGTGGCAAAATATGTTTAAGCCGGGGGGGTGGGAAATTAACACAATAGTTTGGCACATGGTAAATAACTCTGTCAATCATCATTTTCTTCATATCCATTTGCTTTCATTTCCTGGTCATTTCTGCAGCGAGTCCCAAATACTGGGCTATGAAAGGCAGTGATATGCTAATGTAGTACTCACCTACCTACCTGGGAAACAGTTGGCAGAGTATTTGTTGCACTGCTTTATGAGAACCTCAGCATCTTGCAGGATCATTCCCTAACTGCTATAATGCTGTCATTCATAATGGGTTTATCCAATGTCTGTCTGTTGTAGGTACTTATCTGGGCCCTATCACCATAATATCTCAGCACCATCTTTAATGTATTTATTCTTCGTAATACCTCTGCAAGCTAGGGCAGTGCTGTTATCCCATTTCATAGATGGGGAACTGAGGCATACGGACACTAAAGTCCAGATCCTCAAAGATATTTAGGCACCTAACTTCCATTAAATCAACTGATCATTACTTTCAATGTGAGTTAGAATTTGGGCCTGTATGACTTGCCCAAGGCCACACAGAAAGTTTGTAACAGAACAGAGACCTGACCTCAATCTCCTGAGTACTACACTAGTGCCCTAACCATTCAACCATCTTTCCTCTCTGAGCAGTGACTCATTTGATTTCAGCAGGTTTTGAAATAAGCCCAATATCTATTTAAAAATTAAAGTATTTATATACTGTAGTATTATAGTAAATGAGCATGTCTGTAAATAGTCTTTGGGATTATACCCCCATTTACCCACTATTATACCTGGACAGGTAAATTGTGGCTAAAACAAGGCACATGTCATTATACCTATTTATCCAATATTATATCTAGAGGGGTGATCTAAGAGACAGTGGTTAAGTGACCTGTCCAGAGCCACGAGTTGTGACAACTATGGATACTTGAAAGGATCTGGAGATAAACTCTGCAGATCTCTAAACACTGATAGAATGTGCTTTTGCAGAAGGAAATAATACAGTAAAGGAGCTATGTAGGTTGATGAGACAATGGGAGAAGTAGGATCAGTGTATGTAGGATCAAGCCCTGCTCCCATTCATTTTAAAATATATGCTGTTTAAAATTAGGGTAATTTAACATCTTATTCATTGGTGTGCCTGTCGTCTGTAAATTGTATCAATATGCAGATTCACAAACTGCTGCTAAACATACAACATGCTTTAGCAAGCCTGTAATTTTATGCAACAATCAATAAACATTTTATATGCAATGCTACTGAAAATAATTTTACAGACAATGCCAAGTTCAGCCTAAATGTATTTGATAGCAAGGGTTCCTAATAAATTATAAACCTAGTGAAGTCTAAGGGGAATGAGGCTTAGAAAGTCTTTGCAGCAAAGAAACTAGCATTTTAGCTCTCTGAAGTTATGACATTTTGCCTTTGGATAATTTTCTTGGCATGTACTATCGTCCAGCGTCAGAAGGGGAGGAAAGAAAGGGAGACTGTACAATACTTTCCATTATACGCATCACATGGTGTCTTCTGGTTCAGTAGACAAAACAGCTTTAAAGTTCAAGGCTAATTCAAATTGGATTTAAGAAACACAAAGTCTTAAAACATTTGCACCAAACTAAGGGATTACCACTCTTATATTATCCCCTGAAAAGCTTTTGGAAAAAAAATAGTTGCTCATATTTTAAATTGGGACCTCAAAACGTACTTGTCTGTGGCTGTCGTCTGCTTGGTTGCCTATTGTCAAAAGGTAAAATGTTATACTGTTGAGAGAAGGATTTGCATAAATTGCTTTCACCTGCTGACCATCTCAGGTTAAAATAAAATAGAATAATAATAATAAAAAAGAATGAAAGCAGCTCTCTGAGCCTAATATTTCTTAACTCTTTCACTGCTGTAGCGGATGAGCAGAATGTTACCTTAGTCATCTTTCTTTTCAATTTTCAACCTATTCCTGCACCTCTATCATTGGGAGCTTTGCTGTTGACTTCAAGGGGAGCAGGACTAACCTTTTTGCTAAACGAATGCTCTTTATTAGCCCTCTCCTGCTCCCACTTACTTCAATGTGAGCCTTATGGGAGCATATTTCATACAAGGAGTATTAAAAATTGACCTGTTGGAGGTTTGCGTCATGCGTACACAGCAACAAAACAGTCAATAGAGAGCTGACTTATTATTTCAGTAGTTAAAATAAAGGTAATTAAAATGGTAAACGCTATGTCACAGCATTTATTTCCAAGGCCAAAGAAGCAGAAGCCGTCAGACTTTGGATTGTGGGAGGTCAGGCCTGGTGGTGGGAGCAGTGGTTGAAGCCGGACATAAGGTCAGGCCTGGGCCGAAGGCAGTGCTGAAACCAGGGTCTGGTGTCAGAGTCCATGCACAAGCTCAATCAGGATCATAGTCAGAGTTGGGAAGCAGGCTGAAGACTGAAGCTGGGCTGAAGTCAGTCCAGGGATCTGGGGGTCAGGAAGCAGGTGTAGGGCTGTGTAGTGAGGCTGAGTGGCCTTGCTCTGAACTGGAATATGAGGGACCACTACACTCCTCTGGGTGGGCAGACCCAAACCTGCCCTGCCCCCCTCACGGAAGTACTAGGGCAGGACAGGAAGTAGAAAAGGAGAACCCTGGAGCTCACTTGCCGCTGAGCCACAGGAGAGACCGGACATCCCTTCTAGGGAGCAGACGCCTCTGCAAGAGCCCAGCCAAGCCCTGGTGAGTACTGATGCCTTGCTGTCAGGGGAGGCAGACGAGGACCCCAGGGAGCTGCCGTAGCTACCAGCAGACGAGTACCCCGAGGAGACAGGGGATCTTTGGATCATGGGACCCTACACCCAGACTGTGGTAGAAAGTAGCCCAGGGGGCTGCCGGAGCATGAGTCAGCGTGTTGCGGCTGGGATCCCCAGTGACCCAACCACAGATCACCCTGCCACTGTTAGGGCCCTGGGCAGGGATGCAGTGGAGTCAGTTGGGCCATGTCCCCCTACCCCCTGCCACTCCACCATATGTGAGGAGGCCTGTGTTGGGCTCACCCCCCTGCCTGAGCCCCTAGACTACCTTGGCACTCACCCCTAACTGTTTGCCACTGCGCCCTGCTTTAGGGCCTCGGCTTATAGACTGCTACAGCTCTGCCTTGAATACAGGCCAGAGCCCTAACTGTCTGTGGCTCTGTCCCACCCAGGGGGAGCCAGAGCCCCTCTACAGACTGTTTGTAGCTGTCTGCCCCAGCCAGGTGGCTGTGGGCTCAAGACTGTTCTGCTTCACCCCACCCAGGGGGCTGGAGCGCTCCCCTATAAGACTGTTACTTGTGGTCTGCCTAGGGTGACCAGGTGTCTGGTTTTCGACCAGAACACCTGGTCGAAAAGGGACCCTGGCAGCTTCAGTCAGCACTGCTGAGCAGGCCGTTAAAGATCCGGTCGGCGGCGCTGCGGCGCTAAGGCAGGCTAGTCCCTACCTGTCCTGGTTGGCACTGTGCTGCGCCCCAGAAGTGGCCAGCAGATCCAGCTCCTAGGTAGCGGGGGGCCCACAGGGCTCCACGCACTGCCCCCATCTGAGCATCAGCTCTGTACTCCGGCCAATGGGAGCTGGGGGGGCGGTGCCTGCGGCACGTGAGAGCAGTGCGTGGAGCCTCCTGCCCCCCCGCCTACTAGCATCGGACTTGCTGGCCGCTTTCAGGGCGCACGCAATGCGGTGTCAGGAGAGGCAGGCAGCCTGCCTTGGCGCCCCTGCTGCGGTGCTGACCGGGAGCCACCCCCGGTAAACCCACGCCCCAACCCTGAGCCCCAACCCCTTACCCCAGCCCTGAGACTCCGTCCCCAACCCGGAGTCCTCTCCTTCATCTCAAAGCCCTCATCCCCGGCCCCAGCCCAGAGCCCGCCACCCAAACCCAGAGTCTGTACCCCCTCCTGCATCCCAACCCCCTGCCCCAGCCCTAAGCCCCCCACAAAACTTGAGCCCCCTCCTGCACCTCAAACCCCTCATCCGTGGCTCCAGCCCAGAGCCCTCACATCCCCCACACCCCAACCCCCTGCTTCAGTCCTGAGCCCCCCTAAACCCAGAGCCCTCTCCTGGGCCCCAAACCCCTCATCCCTATCCCACAGCCCGCATCCCCAGCCCAGAGCCCTCACCCTACACCCCAACCCTCTGCCCCAGTCCAGAGCCCCCTCCCACACCCTTTTATGGGATGGTTAAAATATATATCAGATTTCAATTTCTATTACATTTTGTATATTTTCAGAGTATTTTCTATAGAACCCTACATTTGTCCTCTCTATAGAACTTTGCCATAACGAAGATGAAAAGATTCAAAGACATATGGATGCTGTGATATAAGACTGAGTTGAACACATTGCTGACATACTTAATTAGCAGACTTTAAATGGTTTTAAGTTTCAGAAGAACTTGAGTTTGGAACTTTACCTTTTTTCCCCCTTTTGGATTAAACGAAGGAGATCTCTGCTGATGTCCTGGCTATCTTGACCTCTCAGTTTAAGAGGCTTAATAAATTTACACATACTATACTGACCTTTTGCTTTAAAAACACATTGTGGGCAAGTTCCTTACAACTATGACATACTACTAATGTATTATTACTGATAAATGGTGAATTTATGGTTTACATAGAGTATCATAAATATTACAGCTATTGCCAGAGCAATACTTTAGATGGTCAGTACAGATCCTGATATATAGTTATAGTATATTTAATTTACTATTGTATAAGACATTTTCCAGTAAAGCCAAATAAATCCATTATCTAGTGTTTGTTCTTTACAGTTTAGCCAATGCATACAAAACTGCCATTAATATTCATGCAGTCTTGTCGTAGCCATGTTGATCCCAGGATATTGGAGAGATAACAAGATGGTTGAGTTAATATCTTTTATTGAACCAACTTCCACTGGTGAGAGAGACAAGCTTTTGAGCTTACATAGAGATCTTCTTCAGGTATGGGAAATGTACTCAGAGCGTCAACTACAAGGTGGAATAGATTGTTTACGATTGCATCCTCACCCATAACAATTTTACATTCAAAAATAACCACTTTGTCCAAACCCTGGGCGCATCCAAGGGTACAAAGATGGTTCCTCACTCTGCCAACCTCTTCCTGGGCCATTTTGAAGAAGAATTCCTGCACAAATGCACCATAAATTCAGTAGTATACCTGAAATACATTGATGACACTTTCATTCTCTGGACAGATGACCTAAACTCCCTCACAGATTTCCACCACAACTTCAACAACTATCACACATCCATTAAATTCTCTTTGGAACATTCCTACACTAGCATCAACTTCCTGGAAACCATGATAAGCTTCAACAATGGAATCCAACAGACAACAATATACAAGACACCCAAGGATTACCATTCGTACCTTCCACCTTGTACTTTGCTGTGACACTCTGAATACCTTTCCCAGAACTGCAGAAGAGCTCCATGCAAGCTCGAAGCCTGTCTCTCTTACCAACGGAAGTTGGTTCAATAAAAGATATTACCTCACCGAACATGTCTCATTAATATTCATGTGGATTTTGTGACTACATTGACAGGAGGATAGACCACAAAGTATAGTTCCCTCACCTACAGTACAGTCTCATTTATAATACTTTTTTTTGACTATTGCTCTTTACTATCCAACTACACTAAAATGCATAACGATCAGTCTGGTTGTGCCTACAGTATGAGACACCCACAAAAAGGTTAATCAGATTGCAGAAGTTGCTAGGTAACAGTATCTTTCCCTCAGGATCCCTAATTACTAGACAGCTTGTCTGATGATGTAATGCTTCTGAGTTGTGTTTCATTGGCTCAGTGTATTATTTCTTGATAGTCTGTTGGGGGTGGAGCTCTTTGCAAACCATACAGAAGATTCTGGGTTGATGTGGCCTTCCGTCTTGATTGTGTAGTTTGAATTAATCTCTCAGTAAAAAAACTCCCTAATCATGATAGTGCTAATTGACTTCTGGATTCTTAAATACTATTATGCTAAACATTATTACTCTAAGCACAATAGCACCCTCTCTTTATAATGCTTAAAATTCATTAGAAGGCAGCCGAAGTAAATTTGATTTTGTCAAGCTATCTTGCAAGAGCAGGATTACAGAGAATAGAGTGCATTTATGTTTAGCATACCGTATGCACATAATTTTTTGGTTGCTAAAGGGAAGCAACCCTATTTTTGACTTGCTGACAATAAAAAATAAAAAGGGCAAACCATCCCTCCCCTGCAAACCCAGAGGTAGATCTATCTGTACCTGCAATAGGATTAAGGTCACAAAAACACAACCAACATTTTTCTGCAAATAGCCAGGATTAAAATAAAATTATTCCTATTGTTATAAAAAGCCTATACATTTATTAATACTAAAAAAGAATTGTGTTGAACTAAAAGACAAAACAAGAGACTTTAACTTGCAGTAAGAACTTAATCTCCATTATACTTTACATTTGGGCCAAAATAACCCTTCTGTCTGCTGCATTGAGAAATGTACACTTTTGTCATTAGAGATGGGTTTAGGACTGAAAAGAAAATTGTTTTAAAAATATTCAAGCTGGTAACATTTACATAATTTCCGACCCTAACATGAGAAAACAGGTGAGACTGAAGCCAAAGGACTAAAGTTTGTTTTACAAATGCATAGTAATAGTAAGGAGAAACACTGCACAGTGAAAAGGCAGCTAGAGGACGTTAAGAGTGAATCCACTGGATCTTTCAAAATATTAAAAACAATGTGAAAACACACCAATTCGTATAAAGCCTATAACAAGCCAGCAGTACTGTTTTTTACTGAAAGCCATATTTTGCAGGTGCTTGGCAGACAGCTCATCTGAAACAGAAAAAAAAATCAATATTTTTGTTGCATAACTTAGAAATGGCTTTTTCCTCTTGTATTAAAATTCATATATGGGTTGGCAATTTTTATGTCAAGTCTCAGCTCCTGGGGATTAGAAACAGCCGAGATATTACACAGGAACTTTGGGGTTTATAATATAAAATTGCTGACAGACCCAGATATAATGACCCTGCTGCTGTGCTGACTGGTTTATACTGGGAAACTATTGTTCCATGGAGCAATACTGACTGGGTATAAGGTCTAAATCGCCATCTACTTTTTCAGGAAAATGAACAATAGGTTTCACAATGAACTGAGAAGTCCAGACTATCTGCTTTATTAGACTATACCCTTCAAAACTATATTGTGCCTTAAACAGGCTATAAACCAGTTACTCTCCGCTGGTGAAATTCACCCCATGTGAACAGCCAGCACAAGGACCACCCACCAACTGAGCCGCAAGTATGACTTCAAATTAGGGTTTAAGTGGGTCTTGGTTCATCAGCCTTATGTTGGCTGTGATAAGGAACCCCCACCCTGGAGTTCCCTCCTGTGGCAGGCCATGGCATGACAAGTGCACCTGTCTCAATTTCCCCTTTAGAAATCCAGAAATCGTCCAAACCATCTTTCTGAATTTATATATATCCTCCATGGGGCTAATTTGTTACAGAATTTCCATGCACATAACTCATAACAAAATTCCTATAACCATAGTCCAGAATTCCCCAGCAGAGTCCAAATGGCATCTGCAAAACACCAAGTACAGCTTCGGTGACTCTCACCAGGCCCCAGGCCTCCAGTACAGCTCTGGCAACTCTCACTAGGCCCAAGCCCTGCAGAACGGCTCTGGCGACTCTCACCACACCCCAGACCTCCAGTACAGCTCCAGCGACCCTCACCAGGCTCCAGGCCTCCAGTACAGCTGCGGCAACTCTCACCGGGTCCCAGACCTCCAGTACAGTGCTGGCGACCCTCACCACACCCCAACTCTCCAGTACAGATAGCTCAGTTTGTGATGACCAGGAGAACCGCATGGTGACTTGCCTGCCTGGTGTGAAAGTTGCGGATCTCTCGAGACATCTAGATAGACTTATGTGTAGTGCTGGGGAGGAGCCGGTGATCATGGTGCATGTAGGTTCCAATGACATAGGGAAGGATAGAAGAGAGGCCCTGGAGGCCAAATTTAGACTGCTAGGTAAGAGATTGAAGTCCAGGACCTCCATGGTAGCATTCTCTGAAATGCTTCCAGTTCCACATGCAGGGCCAGTTAGACAGGTAGAATTACAGGGTCTCAATGCATGGAGGAAACGACGGTGTAGGGAGGTGGGGGTTTAGATTTATTAGGAACTGGGGAAACTTTTGGGAAAGAGAGAGCCTATACAGGAAGGATGGGCTCCATCTAAACCAAAATGGAACCAGATTGCTGGCACTTAAAATTAAAAAGGTCATAGAGCAGTTTTTAAACTAAGGGCTGGGGGAAAGCCGACAGGTGCAGAGGAACACGTGGTTCAGACAGAGACATCCTTTAAGGGAGCATCTACTCATGGAGATTCTCTATGTCCTAGTAAGGAGGAGAATAGGGAAGATAAAATACACGTAGGATTTGAGGAGAAACAGTCAAATGAAAAAAAAGTCTCATTCAATTACATCATGTAATGGGAGACAGCTAAAAAGTGACAAGTTTTTAAGGTGCTTATATACCAATGCTAGAAGTCTAAATAATAAGATGGGTGAACTAGAGTGCCTCATATTACATGAGGATATTGATATAATAGGCATCACAGAAACTTGGTGGAATGAGGATAATCAACATGACACAGTAATACCAGGCTACAAAATATATTGGAAGGACAGAACAGGTCATGCTGGTGGGGGAGTGGCACTATATGTGAAAGAAAGCATAGAATCAAATGAAGTAAAAATCTTAAATGAACCAAACTGTACCATAGCATCTCTATGAATAGTAATTCCATGCTCGAAAAATAAGAATATAGCAGTAGGGACATATTACCGACCACCTGACCAGGATGGCGTTAGTGACTGTGATATGCTCAGGGAGATTAGAGAGGCTATTAAAATAAAAAACTCAATAATAATGGGGAATTTCAACTGTCCCCACATTGACTGGGTACATATCACCTCAGGACGGGATGCAGAGATAAAGTTTTTTGATATCTTAAATTAATGCTTCTTGAAGCAGCTTGTCCTGGAACCCACAAGATGAGAGGCAATTCTTGATTTAGTCCTAAATGGAGCACAGGATTAGGTCCAAGAGGTGCATATAGCTGGACAGTTTGGTAATAGTGACCATAATGTAATTAAATTTAACATCCCTGTGGTGGGGAAAACAAACACCACAGTGACCCAACACTATAGCATTTAATTTCAGAAAGGGGAATGACACAAAATTGAGGAGATTAGTTAAACAGAAATTAAAAGGTACAGCACCAAAAATAAAATCCCTGCAAAGACACCATAATAGAGGCTCAACTTAAATGTTTACCCCAAACTAAAAAACATAGTAAGAGAACCAAAAAAGAGCCACCATAGCTAAACAACAAAGTAAAAGAAGGAGTGAGAAGCAAAAAGGCATCCTTTAAAAAGTGGAAGTTAAATCCCAGTGAGGAAAATGGAAAGGAGCATAAACTCTGGCAAATGAAGTGTAAAAATATAATTAGGAAGGCCCAAAAAGAATCTGAAGAACTGCTAGCCAAAGACTCAAAAAGTAATAGCAAAATTTTTTTAAAAAAGCCTGTTAAACAAACAGTGGGGCCACTGGATGATCGAGATGCTAAAGGAGCACTCAAGGATGGTAAGGCCATTGCGGAAAAGCTAAATGAATTCTTTGCATCGGTCTTCACTGTGGAGGATGTGAGGGAGATTCCCAAACCTGAGCCATTCTTTTTAGGTGACAAATCTGAGGAACTGTCCCAGATTAAGGTGTTATTAGAGGAGGTTTTGGAACAAACTGATAAACTAAACAGCAGTAAGTCACCAGGACCAGATGGTATTCAGCCAAGAGTTCTAAAGGAACTCAAATGTGAAATTGCAGGTCTACTAACTGTAGTCTGTAACCTATCATTTAAATCAGCTTCTGTACCAAATGACTGGAGGATAGCTAATGTGATGCCAATTTTTAAAAAGGGCTCCAGACCCCGGCAATTACAGGCCGTTAAGCCTGACTTCAATACTGGGCAAACTGGTTGAAACTATAGTAAAGAACAAAATTGTCAGACATGTAGATGAACATAATTTGTTGGGGAAGAGTCAACATGGTTTTGTAAAGGGAAATCATGCCTCACCAATCTACTAGAATTCTTTGAGGGGGTCAACAACATGTGGACAAGAGGGATCCAGTGGATATAGTGTATTTAGATTTTCAAAAAGCCTTCGACAAGGTCCCTCACCAAGGGCTCTTAAGCAAAGTAAGCAGTCATAGGATAAGAGGGAAGGTCCTCTCATGGATTGGTAACTGGTTAAAAGATAGGAAACAAAGGATAGGAATAAATGGTCAGTTTTCAGAATGGAGAGCAGTAAATAGTGGTGTCCCCCAGGGGTCTGTACTGGGCCCAGTCCTATTTAACATATTCATAAATGATCTGGAAAAAGGGGTAAACAGTGAGGTGGCAAAATTTGCAGATGATACAAAACTGCTCAAGATAGTTAAGTCCCAGGCAGACTGCGAAGAGCTACAAAAGGATCTCTCAAAACCGAGTGACTGGGCAACAAAATTGCAGATGAAAATCAATGTTGATAAATGCGAAGTAATGCACATTGGAAAACATAATCCCAACTATACATATAAAATGATGGGGTCTAAATTAGCTGTTACCATACAAGAAAGGGATCTTGGAGTCATTGTGAATAGTTTTCTGAAAACATCCACTCAATGTGCAGTGGCAGTCAGAAAAAGCAAATGTTGGGAATCATTAAGAAAGGGATAGATAATGAGACAGAAAATATCATATTGCCTCTATATAAATCCAGGGTACGTCAACATCTTGAATACTGCATACAGATGTGGTTGTCCCATGTCAAAAAAGATATATTGGAATTGGAAAAGGTTCAGAAAAGGGCAACAAAAATGATTAGGGGTATGGAACAGCTTCCGTATGAGGGGAGATTAATAAGACTGGGACTTTTCAGCTTGGAAAAGAGACGACTAAGGGGGGATATGATAGAGGGCTATACAACCATGACTGATGTGGAGAAAGTAAATAAGGAAGTGTTATTTACTCCTTCTCATACACAAAAACTAGGGGCCACCAAATGAAATTAATAGGCAGCGGGTTTAAAACAAACAAAAGGAAGTATTTCTTCACAAAATGCACAGTCAACCTGTGGAATTGTTTGCCAGAGGATGTTATGAAGGCCAAGACTATAACAGGGTTAAAAAAAGAACTAGATAAATTAATGGAGGATAGGTCCATCAATGACTATTAGCCAGGATGGGCAGGGACGGTGTCCCTAGCCTCTGTTTGCCAGAAGCTGGGAGTGGGCCACAGGGGATGGATCACTTGATGATTACCTGCTCTGTTCATTCCCTCTGGGGCACCTGGCATTGGCCAGTATCGGAAGACAGGATACTGCGCTAGATGGACCTTTGGTCTGACCCAGTATGGCCATTCTCACAGCCCTGGCGACCCTCACCAGGCCCCAGTCCTCCAGTACAGCTCCAGCAAACCTCACCATGCTCCAGTTCCCCACTACAGCTCCAGCGACCCTCACCAGGCCCCAGCTCTCCATTACAGCTCCAGCGACCCTCACCAGGCTCCAGCCCTCCAGTACAGCTCCAATGACTCTCACATGCCTCGCTTGCTCCCAGCGTTCAGCCCTGTAAACATTATCTAGTGTGGATTAGTGTAGTACCATTCCAAACACCACTAGCAGAGTCAGTGAGCTTGAGAAATCACACCCCTGTAGAGTGCCTTACTCCATCATGTAGACAAGCCCTATGCATAAAAATTCCTTGAGGTGTAAAGTAATTGCAGCACCTAGCTGTCATGGCAACCGACACTACAGCAATTGATAAAATTTTATATGTGTATATTTCAATATGTGGCAGAGTTTAGGTTGAAATCGTCATAAGCCTGTTTTTAACATCACTCCTCTTCAAAAACTTTGTCTATCTAAAATCAGCATGTGCATCTCACCCAAAAATAAAGTGTTCTTGGGAGATTCCAAACCTGTCAGAAACCTCCAGGGATGGTCCCACCGTCAACTCCACACTAACTGCACACTGCTGAATTTGCCCACCCTGAGCAATAATACTGAACGTCTGCAGTCTTTGGAGAATGTAAGCCTTCAGTTTTACACAATTTGTGCTCTTAATTATCAAGAAGTAATGTAATACTGCCTAAAACACCATTCACTGATCAGCTTTACAGCCATCACATCAGCAGGGTCTTCCAGCCAATGTCTTGCTGCCCTGGAACTGAGAAAATCAATGGAGGTTAAAAATGCACATATCAAGTCATTGTGATGATCCACATTGCCATTAATTTAAGCCATTTGGGGCAGGTAAAAAGCAACCTAATTATTTTCTGTTTGCAGTTCAAGCATAAGGCTAAAACAGTGCAATAGCTAGTATATAAGGAAATGTAAACCTGTCAGTTTACTGCTAAGTGACCCAGCATATACAGCTGCAATTAGAAAGTTATTAAACTAGAGCCTGGTTAGCCATGACTTCAACTGAACTGCTCTGCTGCTAATACGATACATTAAATTGCATCCATTTATAGCTCGAGCACTAACACTCTTTAATAGCATTAGTCCTAACAATCAACCAGTATCGGCTCTTTTGAACATTAATCCTTCCCTTCCATGGGCTAATTAAAAAAACAATATAAATTAAAATTAAAAGAACCTCCACACTTTCACTGAAAGTCCCCTGCTTTGATTAGAAATGAAAGCCCTCTCTTTCCGGGATATACACACTTAGGGTCAGATTTTCACCAGAACTATCATCTGCTTAGAATAGGAGAATGGGATGGATCATCAAGGAGGAGCTGGTTACAGCTACCTGATTTTCTGCCCTGAATAGCTCCAGCCCTGGCCAATGGGCTGCTCTAATAGCTAGCTGGCAAAGGTCCCTGAGGAACTGGCAAGCTAAAAATTGCTGGAGTGTAATAGTGCTCCAGCCATACACCTTCACGCTTCCTCCTCCTTCAAGACCGTGTAGGGGAGTGTCAGAGGAGTCAGCTATGCTACCCGTATACCAGCTAGGAGCTCATTCTTCCCACTGGGGGAATTCTCAGCTAGACAGATTGGTCACATATCCAAACCTGTTGAGCCTCTGCAGTGCAAAGGGACCAGATCAGGGAGAGAATCTGACTCTTAGCATTCACCATAATGCATTTTGGTCCAGATAGGGAGTGTGACCTGTGCCAAATACTTATGAGTTTACACCACCACAAAGAGAATGTCAGGATAGTGGATTTTTTTTCCGTGTAGTGGTGCACACATGAAAGGCTCAATCCACCCTACACTATGTGGGTGTTCATCACCCCAGACTTTTTAAAATCACCACTGTTGCTTCTACACTGAGCTGTCAGGATTCCGTATTAGGGGTGAAATTCGCCCCTGTTCAGTGCATCTATATTAGGCCACCTAAGATCCACCTGAAAGCCTCAAAATATGGCTTAAATGGAAGTAAGTGAGGAATAAGCCTTTTGTGGATCTTTTGCTCTGGGATGAGCTAAGTTTCAATTACTTTTTCTCTGTTTATATTTTCATTTATACTAACTTGACTAAGTCTGATCTGCACTCCAACATGAAACTGTAGAACTGGAATTAATTTGCAAACTGGACACCATCAAATTAGGCCTAAATAAAGACTGTGAGTGGATGGGTCATTACAAAAACTAAAAGGAGTACTTGTGGCACCTTAGAGACTAACAATTTTATTTGAGCATGAGCTTTCGTGAGCTACAGCTCATTTAATCGGATGCATCTGATGAAGTGAGCTGTAGCTCACAAAAGCTTATGCTCAAATAAATTTGTTAGTCTCTAAGGTGCCACAAGTACTCCTTTTCTTTTTGCGAATACAGACTAACACGGCTGCTACTCTGAAAACTACAAAAACTAGTTTCACCATACTAATTTCCCCCTACTGTTACTCACACCTTCTTGTCAACTGTTTGAAATGGGCCACCCTCATTACCACTACAAAAGTGATTTTTCCTCCCTTGGTATTCTACTGTTAATTGAATTGCTCGTTAGACTGACCCCCCACTTGGTAAGACAACTCCCATCTTTTCATATACTATGTATATATATACCTGCTTCTGTATTTTCCACTCCTTGCATTTGATGAAGTGGGTTCTAGCCCACGAAAGCTTATGCCCAAATAAATTTGTTAGTCTCTAAGGTACCACAAGGACTCCTCATTGTTTTTGCTGACACAGACTAACACGGCTACCACTCTGAAACCCATACTAGCATGATGTGTATCACACATTAAACTATAGCCGTTATTTTAAAAAATGAGACGTTTTACTAATTTTAAAAAAACATTTTGCTATGTTTATACCAATGTCATCTTACTGGAGGCTCTAAGAGGGAAATGTCTAGTATTCTGGGCTTGCACTGCCTGGAATGATTTAAATTGACCAGCGTGCATCATATTTTTAGGCGAACTCTCATCTATTATGTGGAAGCAATCATAAAAATTGAATGAGCTCTGGAAATAACTTGCTTTTTTCTGAATATACTCAGAATCTAATTTTTATTTTTAGATTAAAAATCTGTCTTCACTTTAAACCATATATATATTGTATACTTACTTACATGACTCCCGTTTAGAATTGAGCATGCCAGATTGCTCTACATTAGGTTTTGGGAACCTTCTTTAAGGATGTGAGCTAAACCAAATGCAGCTTGATTTAGACAACAGCATATTTATTTGCATCAAAATTCCACCTGTTCTCACACCCCCATAGGTACAATTGCTCACCTAGCAAAAGTATGTGGGGCTATGGGTCCATCCCCCATTCTACATATATTGCTAACATTTACTTTTGTAGTTAGGAAACAGTGGGGGAGTGCTCTTCCCACAGCCAAGAAGAATATGCCTCAGCTCAGAAGTGGGACACTTTATTTTCTCCCTCCTACTCACGAAGTAGTGCTAAACCCAAAGCCTGTGGGGTTGCTTGCATTATCCACTCATGGCCATAACCTATACACCCACTACATTGAATGCCATCCATACAAACACATACAGAATCTATGAAATGGCTTTTCCGCAATGACTACATAGACAAGGAGAAGCTGTGTTTCATTTTGAGTATGTAAGGTGTTTACATAGATTTCATCAGATGGGCAGAATCATTTTCCTGTACAATTTTTTTAAACGGTATTTGTGGGACTCCTCTCCCAGAATATTGTGAAAGATAAGGTGCAAAAATGATCTACATTGTATGAAGCATTTCAAATCAAAGATTTTATGCACTAAAGTGTAAGCCTTTCTGGCATTATGCACTAGAATCACTTAACAGAAAAGCTGAGCACGAAACCTTTCCCCCTTCCTGTGAAAATTTGAGATTCTGATAATTTTTCCCATCCCAGTTTCATGAACTGAACATCTGAAAAAAGTTTCAGTTCAGGTCAATCAAAACCTTTCATTTTGATTCTGTCAAAAAGTTTTTCTTTTGCTTTTGACCTTTAATTTTTATTTTTTTTACTCTAATCAACTTAAATTTTCAAACAAAAAGTTGTTTCATACTAGAAAATTTGAATTTTTCCTGTTGAAAATGCTGAAATGGGGTATTTTGACAATTTAAAAAAAATTCAGAAATTTTTGAGTCAAGAAACTTGCCAAAATCCACTTTTTCCCACAAAAAGTTTTGGTTTTGATGAATCAGCATTTTGATGAAAAAACATTTTGCTGAAAAATTCCTGACCATCTCCACTTAACATAACAAATCATGTTCTGTTGAAATTCGAGCACCTCTGCATCAAAATCACAGGGCCTTAACACAATGAAATATAGCATTTCCCATCAGAAACACATACACACCATATATCAAAAACATTAATATAGAAAGCATCGGCACTTTTCAGGGGCAGGGAACATAACGACAGAAAGTTATTCTCTCTCCCAGCTGTAGAAAGTGGTTACAAAATGTGGGGGGTGCAGAGCTCCTGGACTGCTCCACTCTCCCGCATATCTGCAAAACAGAGACCTGCATCATTAACAATTAAGCCATACATGGCTCTTGGGCAGCAGGTTCCCTATTGCTTCCTCCAGATATCAGGCCTGTATATCAGAAAAAGAAACTATCAGATGCTCTTTTTCCACAAAATACTTAAGTCAGTGGCTGTTAAGGTGTCAGCACCTTGCAGGATTGAGCCCTTTATCTTTCCTCATTACAATATTTTATTTTTTAAAATACTGCTAAAACAAAAGAAAGAGACAAAGGTCCCGATCACAGGTGAATCTCTGTGCCTGCATGGAGCCCTAACATAGTCAATGGGATTCTGTAGCAATCTGATCCATGTGTATCATCCTGCATACATGGGATCAGAAGGAACAACTGGGTCTACAAACAATAGTACTGTTTGGACCATTTCAAATAAAATTGTATCTATCTGGGTGTGACACTGCACCCCATATTCTTCACAGTGATATTATTATGATATGATTATAGCATAATTATGATGTATTTTATGCAAGTCGGGACATGTAAGGTATCTTTGGAAAAGTTATGATTTGCTGAATATGATTAGCCTATTTGTATCCCTGTATCATTTTTGTATCTGAAGTTATAAACACTGACTATGTATCAGTACTTCAAATGTAGTTACACCTGGGTAATGCCCACTAGATAAGATGATTTCAGTCTAGATAGCTGGTTGGGAAGGACCTATTCAGGGCAATGAGCCATTAGGGAAAACAATAGGCCTTAGAAGAAGCTTATCTCTCACCTGGTGAGCCTTCCTGAGAACATTCCAGACAGCCTGTAAGTACTGGCTGCTATGACTCTGCAAGGACATGTGACCAGGCCAAATGATTCTGGACTCCATCTTGGGATGTCAGTATTTCTCCACAAACTGGTCTGGGAACCAAATTTTGAAACAAACGGTTCCCACCATATGCTAAAGTTATATAAGGCAGGGATTGACATAATCTGTGGTTCTTCACTCCCCACACAAAAAGACTCCTGGAAACATCTGAGGAACAAAGGCTGAACTGGGGAAAGTGCTGGACACAGGCTAAAGGGATTTCTAGCCTGTGCACGAAGACCTGAGACACCCAAGCTGTAAAGCTAATGCAGCTTGTACCTTAAGAATCTACAAGTCTGCCTGCACCATCAGTTAGGGTGAGAATCTGCTATTTATATCCACTCTATCTAGTATATTAAGCTTGGGTTCTGTTTTTGTTTATTTGCTAGGTAATCTGCTTTGATCTGTTGATCACTTATAATCACATAAAATCTATCTTTTGTAGTTAATGTACTTATTTTATGTTTTAATCTAAACCAGTGAGTTTGGAGTGAAGTGATTGGGAATCTTGGCTCAGAAAGTCTGTTGCATATTCCTCTCCACATTGAGGGGAAGGTGAACTGGACAATAAATTCAGACTGGTTGGGGTTTGGACAGTACCACTCTGGGGTCCTAGGCTGGAAAGCTGGGGGTTATTTTGGCTGTAGCCTCTCTATTGTTGGTTCACATGCAGTGACTGGTCAGAGAACCTGCATGTAACTGCAGCTGGGTGTGTCCCAATCTGTGTGTATGATGGTGGACTTGTAAGATCGGGAGCGTGTCTGCAGCTTGTCACAGCAGCTCAGTGTGAGAGGAGCCCAGGCTGGTGAGTCAGAGGGCTCAGCGGTACCCCAATTCCAGGTAGCATCCTGGGGGGAACCCGTCATACTGGGTATCTAACATTTGTGTAAGTCATAAATGTGGAATAAGAAAACCAGATCCCATATGTTTTCCTAGCTCTTGTCTTTCTAACAATACAATTTGTTTTCCAAATTTGTTAATGATCCTGTCTCCAAGTACCATTCTGCCATGTTCCATCATTGTGCAGATTTGCTTTTGCTTAAAATATATAGCTTTCACTTAAGCCATTAGCAGCAATTCCCCCTCTGTGATTTGGACATCTTATATATATATAAGTCTTGTACAGTGAAATTTCTGAGATCTGGTATACACAGTCGAGTTATCATGTTTATAAGGGGCCTGGTTCCCTCCTAAAAACAGTTAATAATATGGCAGAGCTAAAGAAGATACAGCAGCTTAAAGCTGGTCCTTTTCATACTGTAGCATAAACATTTCAAAATAAAATTTAAAGGAACAATAAAAGCATATTTTCCTAAAGTTTACATGATAGAAATTTAGGCATTATAAAAATTAATGTTAAAAATAAACCTCTCATATACTATAAAATTCTTTTTTTAAAATATATTCTCTTGTACTTGTATCATATGTCAGGCTTTTCAGTCATTGGAAATAGATCCATACGATTAGGTAAGCATCCATGAAAATTTAGAATACTTTTGGTTTAAATCTGGTGGAGCATTTATGGAAGATGTATTAGTTAATTTAGTCAAATAATTTAAAAAATATTAATCCCCAGACCCAGATGATACACATCTAAGAATTCTGAAGAAGCTTAAGTATGAAATGGTTGAACTGTTTACAAAAATATAACATCTGTTATTAAAATACAGCTAACCTGCAGGGTTGGAGGATAGCAAATATTATACCTATATTTAGAAAAGCCTCTCAGGGTGATCTTGAGAGAATTACTGACCAGTAAGTTTTACATTGGTACCTGGCAAATTGGTTGACACAATAATTAAAAAAGGAATTTAAAAATGCATAGAAGATCAGGGCACAGCTTTTGCAAAGAAAAATCATGTCTCACTTATCTCTTAGAATTCTTTGAACATGTCAGTGAAATAGAGGATAAATGAGAAGTGGTTGATAATTTATTTAGACTTTCAAGAGGCCTTTGACAAGGTACCTCACAAGAGACTATTAAAGAAACTAAGCGGTCATTGGGTGAGAGGCAAAGTATTGTCATGGACCAAAAACTGGCTATGAGACAAAAGACAATGAGTAAGATTAAACGGTCAATTTTTATAGAATCATAGGGTTTCAAGAGACCTCAGGAGGTCATCTAGTCCAATCCCCTGCTCAAAGCAGGACCAACACCAACTAAATCATCCCAGCCAAGGCTTTGTCAAAAGCTGGGCCTTAAAAACCTCTAAGGATGGAGATTCCACCACCTCCCTAGGTAACCCATTCCAGTGATTCACCACCCTCCTAGAGAAATAGTTTTTCCTAATATCCAACCTAGACTTCCCCCACTGCAACTTGAGACCATTCCTTCTTGTTCTGTCATCTGCCACCACTGAGAAGAGCCTAGCTCCATATTCTTTGGATCTCCGCTGCAGGTACTTGAAGGCTACTGTTGGGAACACTGGGGCATGGCCACTAGGTAACTCGAGGGGATGGAAGACCACAAGTGTCGATGAAGCCCCCTCGCACTAGGCCCCTGTGTCCTTGCCCCACCCCCTCCTGCCTGGAGGCACTCGCAGCAGCTCTGCGTCCTAGGCCCAAGTGTCCTTGGCCCCCCCGCCTGGAGGCACACACAGCAGTTATGCTGAGAATCTGCAACAGTATGTTGCAGAGTCAGACTGCCTGAAACTAAGCAAGGCCAAACAGGGGAGATATGGAAGAACAATGCTGAATAAAGCAGCTTTATGTATAGTTTAACAAATGATACAGAGAATCAGGGAACTGGCTGGGAACTGGATTGGCTGGCTATATGGATACTTGGAGCAGCTTGCTATTGGATAAGTATGCTGGGAAAAAGGATGTATAAAAGCCTGTGTAACTTCCTGCTCTGTTGTGCAGGATTTGAGATTTTATTCTCCCTGTACCTTTTTGAAGCTTCAAATAAACTTTTCTGCTTCTCCACCCCGTTGTGATTATTGGGTGTAGCACACCGGGTAACGAACCAACTCAAGCTGTTGTTCAGCCTCTCGGCACTGGGTGCCGGCAACAGCTTTTGGCGTCCCTGGGTGGGCTCGAGGCTGCAATTTAGCCTTGCCCGGACCCCTCCTGGAGGTCGAGGATTGCGGCGAGAACCGACGCCCAGCACGCACCGGTGAGTTCATCGGGGGCCTCGGAGGAGACGCGATTTGATCGACCCCAGAGGGCACAACGGTGCAACGCACTCATATAGTGGAGAAGCTGTTGTGGACCACGGTGAAGAACCGGTTCCTTGGATAAGGTAGGATCCTTTAAAATCCGGATTATATGCTCTGTTGGAACCTGGGGACGCCCAGAGTTACCCTGTAGGTATGGGACAGGGACAGAGCTCAGAGGTTAGGGCACGGTGTACGCCCCTAGAGTGCATTCTAGCAAACTGGAAGGTATTTGGTGCGGATCCGATGACTAAGAGCCAATTAAAACGATTCTGTACAGTTGACTGGCCTCAATATCAACTAGAGGACCAGGAGTGGTGGCCACCAGGAGGGTCAATTAATTACAACACGATCCTCCAATTAGTTTTGTTTTGTCAGTGAATGGGTAAATGGAATGAACATATGTATGCGCATTTGTTTCTGACTTTATGTACTCGACCAGATATTTTACAGCGCTGTAATCTGACTCCAACTGGTTTGGTAGCAGCTAATGTTAGTCCCCAGACCCCCACCCCCACTGTAATGGCAGAGCCGGTGTCCCCTTCGGCCCCTACACCCATACCTTGTAAGTCCCCAATGGTTGGCCTATACCCCTTAATCACTGAAACTAAAGTCGCCCGGTCTGGATCAGACAGGCGTCCTGCCACAACTATGCAGGTTTATACTCATGTGCCCTTTAATCCTGTGGATTTGGCTGCTTTCAAAGCACAGGCAGGAGAGTTTTCCACCAACCCAAGCAGGTCTATATCAGTCTTTGAGGGGTGCCTCAGTAGTCACAAGCCGGACTGGGATGATTGTAACGTCCTCCTGCGAACCCTATTGTCTGAGGTTGAAAGACAACAGGTTGTGTCCAAGGCAAGGGAGGAGGCACAGAGACGGTACGACCGGGATCGTATTAATGTCCCTGACCCGGATGCACAAGTCCCCCGAGCAGACCCCAGGTGGGATCCAAATGATCATGGGGATATGACCCGCCTTACCTCCTATAAGGAGTTGCTTTTGCATGGACTCCGTCACTCGGCTGTCCGACATAATAATTGGGCAAAGCCATATGAAGTAATGCAGGATTTAAAAGAAAGCCCAGGGGCCTTTCTACAGCGTATTCGGGACACCATTCGACAGAACACTAATGCAGACCCCGATGATCAGGCAACTGAGTCAATTATTAAGGGAATTTTTACGAGCAGAGCAGCCCCTGATATTAAGAGAAAGTTACAGAAAAAGGAGGATTTAATGGGTATGACCATGGCACAAATTTTAGAGACTGCAAACCGAGCTTATAGTCTGAGAGAGACAGAGAAGGACAGAAAGCAAGTGAGATTGATGGTAACAGCGGTACAGGCCGGCACTAAGAGAAGTGGCCGGGGAGGAAGGGGCCGTGGACGCGACCGTCCGGGCCTGCAGGAGAGACGACTGGGTCGCAACCAGTGTGCCCTGTGTCGACAGGAGGGACACTGGAAAAATGAGTGCCCAAAGAGGAAAGAAAAGGGGGGTGCCCCTATGATGGCGATGGTGGAGCAGGAATAGGGGTGTCAGGGGAGACGGACCACCCTACCCCCGGAACCCCGAGTAAAGATGCGGGTGGGAAGCTCAGAAATAGATTTTTTAGTGGACTCTGGAGCGGCCCAAACTGCCGTAAATCAGCCTCTTCAGTTGCCAGTAGCAGATTCCCTTACTGTGGTGGGAGCCACAGGCAGGGACACCAAGTGCCCAGTGTATGCCCCAGCGGAATGTGCTTTGGGAGACAGGACTATATCCCACAAGCTGGTATACCTCCCTGAGTGTCCAACCCCTCTGCTGGGACGGGATCTACTTTGTCGCCTCGGTGCCACCCTGCATTTTACTGAGGACGAAATAACCCTTACCTTACCCCCTGAGAATGCCTGGATCATGACCCTTGCAGTTGAGCCCTCAGCCATGCAAGCCCCAGAATGGAGCCCGTGGGAAGACCAGGTGTACCCCCTCGTGTGGGCATCAGGGATTCCAGGAAAGGCCACCCACCAGACCCCTATTACTATTCAGCTCATACCAGGGAAAGGCCCAGTGCAAGTAAAACAGTATCCAATCAAGAGGGAAGCCAGAGAAGGTTTACAGGAAACTATAGATCGATTCCTAATGTATGGTATTCTCCGGGAATGTCAGTCAGCCTGGAACACTCCCATTCTACCCGTACAGAAGCCTGATGGCACGTATCGGCTGGTACAGGACCTAAGGGCAGTCAATGAACGGGTTAAGACTCTGCACCCTCTTGTCCCTAACCCGTACACCTTATTGGCTTCTATAGGGGGACAGTATACCCATTTTTCAGTCCTTGATCTGAAAGATGCTTTCTTTACCATCCCAGTTGCCACCCCATCACAGGAGATCTTCTCCTTCGAGTGGGAGGACCGAAAAAGGGTTAAAAAGCAACTTTGCTGGACAGTGTTGGCCCAGGGATTTAAAAACTCTGCCACCCTTTTTGGCCAGGCTCTGGCCAGGGACCTACAGGAGTGGGATAATGAGGAGGCCCTCCTTCTGCAGTATGTAGATGATTTGTTAATTGCCACTGTGGGCCAAAAACCCTGTCTTAAAGCCACCGTGAGCCTCCTGAATTTTATTGGACTTCGGGGATATCGTGTAGCACGGAGTAAGGCTCAAATTGCCCTCCCAGAGGTACGGTACCTCGGGTTTCACATACGGCAAGGGGAGCGTCAGCTTTCAAGCGAAAGAAAGGAAGCTATCTGTCAAGTTCCTACCCCAAGTAACCGTAAGCGGCTCAGGGCATTTCTGGGTATGGCAGGCTTTTGCAGGATATGGATCCCAGAGTTTGGACTGTGGGCTAAACCCCTGTACGACTGTGTAAAAGGAGCAGATCATGACCCCTTCTATTGGACCCCAGAGGCTGACAGGGCATTTAAAATCCTGAAAAGAAAATTGATGGAAGCCCCGGCTCTGGGCCTGCCGGATCTCTCTAAGCCGTTTCAGTTGTATGTACATGAACGAAGGGGGATGGCGCTAGGAGTGCTCACACAGCTGTTAGGAGCATGGAAGCGTCCTGTGGCTTATTTTTCTAAGCAATTGGATCAGGTTGCAAAGGGTTGGCCGGCATGTTTACGGGCGGTCGCAGCTACTGCCCTATTGCTTGAGGAAGCCGAGAAGCTAACATTGGGAGGGGTTATGCAAATCTATACTCCCCATATGGTCCGAGCCTTATTGGATGCAAAGGGAGGGCTTTGGCTCACCCAGGCTCGGATTGCTCGGTACCAGGCTAAGCTGTTAGAGAACTCTGAAGTCACCCTACAGCCTTGCCCCTCCCTTAACCCAGCCACTCTCTTGCCAGAAACAGAGGAACAGAAACATGACTGTTTAGAGATCATAGATGTCCAGTACTCCAGCCGTCCGGATTTAAAGGATGTACCCCTCCCAAATGCAGATTATGAGTGGTACACTGATGGTAGCAGTACTGTAATAGATGGGCAAAGGAGGGCGGGTTATGCTGTTGTGACCCTCCATGACACTGTGGAAGCTGAAGGTTTGCCTGCTGGGACCTCTGCCCAGCTTGCCGAACTAATAGCCCTGACCCGTGCACTTGAACTGTCAAAAGGAAAGCGGGTCAACATTTTTACTGATTCAAAGTATGCTTTTGGTGTGCTGCATGCTCATGCTGGCCTATGGAAGCAAAGGGGAATGCTGACAGCCCAAGGCTCCCCAGTCAAGTACGGGCCCCAAATCCTCCAGCTCCTAGAAGCTGTACAACTCCCCTCGGAAGTGGCGGTGGTACACTGTAAAGCCCATCAAAGGGAGGATCAAGATGTGGCCAGAGGTAACGCCCGGGCAGACAGAGAGGCTAAGCATGCTGCCACCCTGCCATCCCCTCAGGCTGAGAACGCCCATATGCATGCCCTTATCCCATCAGTAGGGGAGCTTCCAACCCCTCAGTACTCTGGGGAGGAGAGACAGCTAACTGACAAACTCAGTCTCCAGGAAAAGGAGGGATGGCTCCATTCCCCAGAAGGGAAGGTCCTCTTACCAAAGGGCCTAATCCGGCCAGTGCTGCAGAAACTACATCAAACCACTCATGCTGGCAGGGAAGCACTTATCCAGCTAATGGGAAAATACTTTATCACTTCCGGACTCCGACCCCTGGCTGCCCAGGTACAAGCGGACTGCTTAGTCTGCCAAAAGAATAACCCCCGACCGGGACATCCTGTGCCACCAGCTGCCCTAGAACCCACTCCGGGCCCCGGACAAGTGTGGCAAATAGACTTTACTGAGTTTCCCCGGACCCAAGGGTTCAAATATCTCCTTGTTATAGTGGATCGGTTCAGCGGATGGCCAGAAGCCTTCCCATGCCGTAACTGCACTGCCAGGACAGTGGCCCTCAAGTTTGTTAAGGAGATCATTCCTCGCTTTGGACTCCCCCTGTGGATGGAATCTGACAACGGGACACACTTCACGTCAAAAATCATTCAAAGCATCTCACATGCCTTACAGATCCCCTGGGAACTCCATACGCCCTGGAGACCGCAAGCCAGTGGGGTAGTGGAGCGTACCAATCAGACCCTTAAACGGCATCTCTCAAAAGTGTGCCAAGAAGCCTCACTGCGATGGCCTGATGCTTTGCCCCTTGTCCTACTCTGTATCCGCGTTCTCCCAAAGGGTAGATTAGGGCTCAGTCCCTTTGAAATTATGTTTGGAAGGGCATGGCCCATGAATGGCACCCCGGTTCTGTCAGGGGAATGGGAGTTGGGTAATGTTTTTTTGTCACAGTATATGTGTTCCCTGTCTGCTGTTCTCTTGTCTCTTCACAGGTATACCAAGGATTCCCAGCCTCTCCCCTTGGACTCTCCCGTCCACTCCTTACAGCCCGGTGACTCTGTGCTTGTTCGCACCTGGAAAGACGAGCCTCTCCAGGAAAAGTGGAAAGGACCCTATACCGTCCTGCTGATCTCCCATACAGCGGCAAAGATAGAGGGACACAAGAACTGGATCCATCACTCTCGTCTGAAGGCAGTACCCGCCCCCTCGTCAGCAGAACCGTGGACCGTCCAACCTGCTGACTCCTCATCTAGTGACGATCTCGGGCTAAAGCTACTGTTTAAAAGACACAAATAGCGGGCACCTTAATGCTAAAATGGGCCCACCCAGGTACTGGAGACCCTGGGTTGGGAAGACTCTGGTAATAATTAATTGGGTAACATTGTTATTCTTTGTATTGGTATTTCCAAATTGTGCATATCGGGAGCATAACTCCTTTGTTTTGCTTGCGCACCATGTTGCTACTTTAACAAACCAGACTGATTGCTGGGTGTGTGCTCCAACTCCACTATCCCCCAAAACGGGAATGCCCCTTGACATGCTGCCCTTGACCCTAGCAGAATTAGCCACCACCAAAGAGCAGGAAAGAACGGACTCACCATTCTGGAACAAGACCTCTTTACAGCAAGCCACCTATCAGGACCAGGAGTATTCAGTTGCAGTACTCACTGAGGGAGTGTTATGTTTTACCCGAAACCAATCTGATCCCTATGGGCATCCTGTGGGAAAGAGCTCCTGTGTTATTACACAGTGGGCTGATGGGTATTGGATAAAGACCAACAGGGGAGGCCAACGGTGTGGGTGTAATGGTTCCTCCCCTTTTAGGGAAACACTTACAAATAATCTTACCACAAAAAAGGGGTTTGGAAATGTAACTTGCCGTCCAGTTAATATCTCCAATGTAGCAAGCCAATGGTGGGTTTGTAGTGGTCCCTATGGCGAGTGTAATTTGAACGGCACAATTAGAAATGCCCCCACTTGTACCCAATCAGGAGGATGGGATGCCCCCCTAGGGGCATATGAACTGTTTGGAAAAGCAGCCTTAAATATCCCAGGAATCCCCTTAAGAAACAGTCCTTATTGGGCCCTACAGGGTCACTATTTTGTATGTGGCCGAAAGGCTTACAAGGTGCTGCCAGCCAACTGGACAGGTAGCTGTTATATAGCTCATGGAGTTCCTCATCTTTCCATAACTGCCACACTGCCCAAAGGAAAGATTAGAAATGCCCGAGACACCTCTGTTGAGTCACGAGAAAAGACCCTGCGGCGACTGACTAAGGCATTGGCGGGCAATATGAAGAATCCCCTCACAACCGAGAAGCTGGTAGGGTGCTCTGTACTGGGAATAGCGCCACTGTTTACCGGGCCAGCCCTGGCTTGCATAGGCCGCTATACTGTAAGGCTGCAGATGGTACTTGAGAAAGTGGCCTTAGAGTTAGAGGACTCGGTTAGTGATTTAGGGTCAGCAGTAAAAACATTAAATGAAGAGGTACAGCAGCTCAGGACGTTTTCCCTCCAAAACAGGCTGGCTTTGGACTATCTCTTGGCATCCCAAGGAGGGGTTTGTGCCCTTATCGGGCCCCGATGTTGTGTATATGTCAATGATAGCAGTTATGAGATCTATGAAAAGGTGGTACAGGCTGAAGCCCATGCCCGAGCCGGAGCACAGGTTGCCTATACTGCCCCAGAGAACGATTGGTTGCAAACCTTGTTTTCAGGCTGGGGTTTGTCGTCTTGGCTTGGTGGTTTATTTAGCCTGCTATTGAAACTTCTCTTTCCTGTACTGCTTGTATTACTGGTATTATGCTGTGCAGTATCATGTGTCAGGGCCCTTTTGCAAAAGTTAATAAGTCATTCTCTTCAGGGCTATCACAAAGTGCTTATGCAAAGTCCTATTGTAAAGAAATAAGTAGCCCAAGTGAGAAAACTCAGAGCCAAGGCTGTTGAGTGTTCTCAAAGGGGGGAGTTGTTGGGAACACTGGGGCATGGCCACTAGGTAACTCGAGGGGATGGAAGACCACAAGTGTCGATGAAGCCCCCTCGCACTAGGCCCCTGTGTCCTTGCCCCACCCCCTCCTGCCTGGAGGCACTCGCAGCAGCTCTGCGTCCTAGGCCCAAGTGTCCTTGGCCCCCCCGCCTGGAGGCACACACAGCAGTTATGCTGAGAATCTGCAACAGTATGTTGCAGAGTCAGACTGCCTGAAACTAAGCAAGGCCAAACAGGGGAGATATGGAAGAACAATGCTGAATAAAGCAGCTTTATGTATAGTTTAACAAATGATACAGAGAATCAGGGAACTGGCTGGGAACTGGATTGGCTGGCTATATGGATACTTGGAGCAGCTTGCTATTGGATAAGTATGCTGGGAAAAAGGATGTATAAAAGCCTGTGTAACTTCCTGCTCTGTTGTGCAGGATTTGAGATTTTATTCTCCCTGTACCTTTTTGAAGCTTCAAATAAACTTTTCTGCTTCTCCACCCCGTTGTGATTATTGGGTGTAGCACACCGGGTAACGAACCAACTCAAGCTGTTGTTCAGCCTCTCGGCACTGGGTGCCGGCAACACTACTATCAAATCCCCCGTCAGTTTTGTCTTCTGCAGACTAAATAACCCCAGTTCCCTCAGCCTCTTCTATAAGTCATGTGCCCCAGCCCCCTAATAATTTTTGTTGCCCTCTGCTGGACTCTCTCCAATTTGTACACATCCCTTCTGTAGTGGGGGGACAAAAACTGGATGCAGTACTCCAGGTGTGGCCTCATCAGTGACGAATAGAAGGGAATAATCACTTCCCTCGATCTGCTGGCAATGCTCCTACTAATACAGCCCAATATGCCGTTGGCCTTCTTGGCAACCAGGGCACACTGCTGACTCATATACAGCTTCTCGTCCACTGTAATCCCCAGGTCCTTTTCTGCAGAACTGCTGCTTAGCCATCATGGCAAAAGGTTAACAGCAGGGTGCCTAGAGGTTCTGCACTATGTCCCGTGGTGTTTAATATATTTATTAACCATCTAGAAAGGGGGAGAGCAGTGAGTTGGCAAAATGTGCAGATGACATAAAACTATTTAGCATACTCAAGTCCTAACCAAGCTAGGTTGTTGGGCAACGTGATGGCAGATGAAGGCCAATACTGACAAATGCAAAGTATTGCAAACAATATTGATAAATGCAAACAAGATAGTGGTATGTAGGGCTAGTCAAAATTATTCCATCAAAACTCTTTTTTTCTATGGCAAATTGGGTATTTCATTAAATTTTCACAGAAGCATCTGCCTTCTGTAGGAGTGTCTGCTTTCCGCAGAAAATTCTGATACTTTTGTCAAAAAACGGAATGCTCCAAAACAGGTAAGTTTGGGTGGTTTTGATACAGGACAAAAAGGGGGGCTAGTGGGTGACAGTTTGTTGTAATAAGTCATAAACCCAGTGTCTCTGTTAAGTCCATGATTTTTAGGCCAGGTCTATACTACACACCTATATTGGTATAACTACGTTGCTCAGGGGTGTGAAAAGCGACGTAGTTATACTGCCCTCGCGCCCATGTAGAAAGCGCTATGTCAATGGGAAAGGGGCATTGGAGGAGGTTTTATTTCTGTATTGAAGCAGGTTCTTGCATGGTATTTGGGTGGCCTGTTCCATGATGCAGTCTATTTCTCTGGTGGATTTATGGCTTATTACAACAATCTGAAACTCACTAACCCCCCATTTTTGTCCTATGATTGCTGAGGTGCTAACAGGCCACTCTACCTTGAATGGTCCCTTACAATATGTGCTAACTACTTATGCTAAACAATCTGTTCCATTTTGCATTTAGCTCTGACGCTCGGAGGACCTTTCCTAGACCTGAAGCTCTGCATGGGTAAAAAGCTTGTCTCTCACCAGCAGAAGTTTGTCCAATAAAATATATTGCCTCACGCACCTTGTCTCTCTAGGTTCCTAATAGTTTCACACAGGCTTTGAAGATGTGAAGTGCTATGTGAGGCCCTGAGCTAGGACAGCAATTGAGCATGTTTGTAAGTTTAAATTGCAGTTAGTCCCATTGAACTACACACATGCTTAAGAGCTTTGCTGGATTGGGACCTAGATGTTGATATTTATTATTAATAACAATTCATGAGTTAAGGGAAAATAAAACTAAATGATACATATTCTAACGACCCTCAAACTGAAATATCAATCTGTGTTCAGTCACTTCCTGTAGATGTGGAACTCTCTCATTTTTCTTGTCTGTCAGAGACCTTCCCTCTTCATTCCCTTCTTAAAACCGCTTTCTGCTATGAATCATTTAAACATTGATCTCATTTGTGCATAGACCTTTCCTGGATAGATAGATATTACAGTGAAAAAGCGTGGTGCATTTATAAATATCTAAACAGACAAATTTACAATAGCCAAAATTTTCAAATTTGTGTGCCTGCATTCAGGCACCTAAGTTCAGACTGAGTTACTTAAATAAGTGGCCTGATTTACAGAATGAATGAGCACCTGTAACTCTTGCTGACTTTAATGTAAGCTGAGGATGCTCAGCCCTTTTGAAAACTAACCCTCTCATTCAGGTGCCTAAATATGGATCTAGGTGCCCAACTTCAAACACCAAGTTTTACAATGTTGGCTTACGAAGGGATACCATTTTGTTCATACCTGACAGGAGTCCAGTCCTGAAGTCCTTGTGCACTCTAAACTCCAATTCAGTTCAACAGGAATTGAATCATGCATAAAGGCTACTGTAAAGGGCCCTGAAATTGGGTCAAAGACCATGCTGCCTGCTGAGAGTTTGCACAGTGCCAAGCACACTGATAGCATTTAACAAATGATAAAAATAATCTGTTACACATACAAAGTGATAGAACTCGTCAATTTGCACCTCAGGGTGTGTGACCCCTTACAACTTCCCTTACAAGAGGATGCAGGAGTCAAAGATCTGCTTTAGATTCCAGGTTGATGAAGAAACTGATAGTGCTTTGGTGAACCAACGAGTTCAGAACAAACTATGATATACAAAGCTCTATTGTACAGTGTACGTGGATTCAGCTGTAGCTCCTAAACATGCAGTGAACATAAACCTAGTATTCCACAGCCCACCATGACATAGATGTATATTCTATGGGCTAGGTTGCAGCCAGACTCTGCAGGAGTATGCAATGGATGGGTACAAGTCTTCCACCCTCTCTGTATGTTCACCTTGCAGAGACCAGCCCCTTTTGCAGAGCTGGAGTTCTTTTGCATTCAGGGCTGCTACTCTGTAGTGTTCCCTGAGGTAATCTGTCCCCTCCCTGTGTGCCAGTAAGCTCTGGGAGGCTCTGCTCCTCTCGGAAGGGGAGTGCTTGTGCTTTAATGACACAATCTTGGCATACATCAAAACACATTGGCATTGGAACTCCTCATTTAACGTTGTCCCAGTTAATGTTGTTTCGTTGCTACGTTTCTGATCAATTAGAGAACACGCTCATTTAAAGTTGCGCAATGCTCTCTTATAACATTGTTTGGCAGCCGCCTGCTTTGTCCTCTGCTTGCAGGAAGAGCAGCCGTTGGAGCAAGCGGGTGGGGGCTTGGAACCAGGGTGGACCGGCAGCCCCCCCGTCCACTCCCTTAGTTCCTTGTGCGGCAGCCACCCAGCAGGTTATCAACTGCCAGGCAGTTCAGCTGTCCCTCTCCCCACTGCCGTGTGCTGCTCCCCTCCTCGGCCTTGGAGCTGCTCCTGGGAGCCTCCTGCTTGCTGTGCAGAGGTGGGGGGAGAAGAGGGGTGCTAATGTCAGGGTGTCTCCCTCCCCCCACTCCTTTACCCCATCTCCACAGAGCTGTGGGGTGGGAGGAGACACGACAGGGTTCAGGAGCTAGCTGGCAGCAGCTGCTGTCTCAGCTTGCTGATCTACTTAAAAGGGCAGTGTACTTAGAGTGGGGTCAGCATACTTAAAGGGGCAATGTGTGTGTCTCTCTCCCTCACAGGGTGTGTGTCTCTGTTTCTCCTCCCCCACACCAGTGTCTCCGTCTCTCTCTGTCATGCTGTGTTTCCTCCCTCCATTCATGATGCCTTGTAGAGTGTGAGACTACATTAACAACAACGGTGTAAACCCCTGAGGGCTCAGCCAAGTGCTAGTTCATCATTTAGCAGTTAGGCATTCCCTCTTCCACGCTCTGACTCCACTACCTCAACCAAGCTTCACAATCATCATTGCTGTGTACAGTATTAAATTGTTTGTTTAAAACTTATACTGTGTGTGTGTGTGTTGTGTGTGTGTGTGTATAGTCTTTTGTCTGGTGAAAACATTTCGCTGGAACCTAACCCCAACATTAATTCTCATGGGGAAATTGGATTCGCTTAACATCGTTTCACTTAAAGTAGCATTTTTCAACGTTAAGCGAGGAGTTACTGTATTCCTGTTCTGCATTGACTCCATACACAGTCACTGTTAGTTGTACAATCCTACTGCTCTTTCAAGCTGAGTGGCACATTCAGTCAATAAATAACTGTAAAAATGGCTGTTTTCAGGTATATCAGGAAATTATGTATATTTGATGTTGCAAAAGTGAGGATTGGTAAAATTCTTCACTTCTTCTTTGCTTAAAGCTACAACATCACTTAGCATTTCTTAACCCGAAGTAACTAGTAGAAAGGAACATTCCATCTATTAGAAAGCAATAATATTTCCATAAATTCCAAAAATGTGCAATATCATTCTCACTACCTATACAATAAATTATCCCACTTTAATTGTTCCAGAATCATATGACAGGAGAGAAGGGAGGATGTCGGGTCTATTTTGGTCTTGTGGGTGCTCATTTTAGAACTTGCTGCAAGTTATCTGCGCTGTTTGCCCAGGATGTAGTCTGATCGGTAATCTTCCCTTCCTAGTTACTATGTAATACACTGGACCCCTAAGAGGAGTTTAGCCAATGCAATTAACACATACATGGGAAAATGCTTCCTTTTCAACTAGCACCATATAGCCAGGGCACAGCCTGAGCATGTTTATTCTGTACAAGGCCCATAAAGAATCTGCATTAGAAAACAAGGACCAATGGAAATTTTGGCTCTGGCTGCTGTTTTTAGAGCAAAGCAAACGTCACCCAAGAGGAGCTATTTACCTATCGACTACATTCTGCTGTTGATAATGCCAGCTTCAAAATATGATTTTTTGCATTTATATTTTAGGAATAATAGAAGATGCATTTTGTACCATGTAGTTATATTAATAATGAAGTTTATTTGATGTTAAATATTTATTCTTCTCTGACCATAACCGTGGTTTTGATGTTGCATACATTTACTGTGAAATAATGCATTTTCAACTGTCTTCAATCTGGTTTTAATTATTATTTGTTAATCACAATTCATTAAAACTTTAAGGTTTTTTGGATGATCTGTTTTGCTTTGAATAGCACAATGAAAAGAGAAAAGTAATTTGGGTTTAGTATGTGAAATTTAACTGAGCCTTATTTATTTTATTGTCTGAAGTAATAATAGGCAGTAATTTAAGTTCTTTAACATGGGCTTTCAGTTGTCTTTTGAAGCACAGTCTCATTAATGTTAACATGAGTTACATCTAGGGAAGAATATTTCCCTTAATGTTTATTCTTTTTGCAAAGAGGGTGAATTGATAAACTCAGGAGCAACAAGTTGCCAGAGCTGGGTGGTTATGCTGGTGTTCCTGGGAGTGCTTTCATGGCTCTTTTACTTCATCCTGAAGGCAGTAAGATTTGTGGTCACTCAGAACAGCGGAGGAAGGGAGTGTCACAGCCATGGGCCAACTACTGAGAAAGCCATGTCCCCTTCTCCTATGACCCCAACCTTTGCTGCTAACAGATGATCTCACTTTTAATAAGTAGGTCCTGATCATGGAGAGAGAAGCAGAGCCTGTAGTAGCCTGGGATAAATTGCAGGCTGAATGGTAAGCAGAATTTATCTAGCCAAGCTAGAATTTGGTAAGAATGCTGGACTACCCACTCTCCACTTGCAGAACATTCCATGGGCGCCTTCCTGACCACTTGAGCACAGGACTCACATTTCATTCAAAAACCAGCCAGTGTGATAGGCCAGTAGAAGCAGGAAGGGATCTGCATTTCTAAGTGAAGTTTCAACCTCTTTGTAGTGTGCTTTACTGTAAAACAGGAAAGTAAAATGTAAATAAGGTCCTGCCGCTTTAAGGGCTACATAAACTAGGTCTTCAGTCCTCCAAAGTAAAGATATAAGACATGGCCTGCATTAGCCAACCCAAAGCAAAGGCCTAACACGCAACTCACTCCAGCCAGATTGTGGAGAGGAAGAGGCAAACCTCCCAGGGTCTCCCTGGGTTTCAGCCCCAGCTCTCTTTTTAGAACCAGTGTGGGTCATTAACTTAGTACCAATTCACAGGAGAAAAGTGTTGCTTACTGAATCACAAGTACAACTTCCTGCTGCACCTCAGCACCCTGTATATCATTTAGCCAAGTCATGATCTAATCCAGACCTGCTTAGCTGGTGAGAACTGGTGGGATCACAACACAAGCAGGTATAACTGCAAAATCAGCACTGTTTGCCTAACTAAGAATTGTATATGTTATTGATTATTAGTTCAAGAGGTGGCATATGCTAAGATATGCAGAACCTTCACAAGAGCTCTTAATATAATGTGTTTTCACATTGTAATTGCTCCAGTAATAAGGAAAGATTGATTTCTTCCTCTCATGTATGAGAAGCAATCATACAGATTTATACTCAGAAGGATGCATACAATATATCTGAAAAACTAAGCATGGAAAATCAGGGTAAATTTCAGAGTGTGAGAACTGTAGAAAAAAATCATTTCTCTGCGGTCTTACTACTAATGCAATAGGGTTCATTTTTGAATGAAGGCAATGAAAGTTTAAATTAAATGTCAAATATAATTTAACATTAAAGCATGAAGTGGTTGGCTGTGTTCGTGGGAAAAAACTGTCAGCTCTTGTGAGTGGTTAATTGCTATCTACCCAGTAATACCCTATAAAAAGATCTCTAATTTTCGGTAGGTGAATCTTCAATCTACTTCACTGTAAAAAGCAGAAGACTTTTCAGTCAGCTGAGTTCTTAGTGGTTTAAAAACGACCTTCCTAAATAAATGCTCTAGTCAGGCCCCCTTTTCAGCTGACAACATGTCTAACTTTATTTATTGTTACAGGTTATTTCTGGCAGTGCCCAGAGTGTGCTAGGCACTTGCCAAACTTAGAAGGTGGCACAATCCTCGCTCCAAGGAACTCAGTCTAACGTTAACAAAGAAGTGACTGGCAAATATTAGGGCCATCAAACTGCACTAGGAATGAGCAAACTAGTACATATAAACTAAGGTTCTGATCCTTCAAGCACTTACACATATGCTTAACTTTATGCACATAAGTAGTCCCATTGAGTCTGATGGGACTAGTCCTGTGTGTAAAGTGAAGCATTTGTGTATGTGTTAGCATGATTGGGCATGAGAACTGGCTGGGTTTGGTACTGTGATATGGAGGTTTAGGGAAATTGTGATAGGGAGCACACATCTTTCTATAGCCAGTTCCAGTCCAGACCAAGAAGGCACTGACCTTCTCTCTAATGGCTGTTTGCTTGCCTACTGGAAATGAATTGGCACTTCCTAGGGGGCAGATGTCTGCATTGCAAAGTCACTGGCTTTAGCCAGGAATCTCCACAAAGGAAGTGGAGCTCTAGGTGAAAGAGGGAGACACCCAGCTTGGATGGAGGAAGATGAAGTTGGTTGACTTGGAAGGGGGGTGGGGCACACATGCTCTGTATGCTGGCGTGTTCCCCTGTTGTAATGGTGCAGTCTCAAATGGAAAGACTCACTAAAGTCAATATTGTGCTTCCTTTACCACTTACCTTTTAAAAACTTTAAAAAATGAAGAATGATTCTGGTTTAGAAATTCAAAAACCAGAGAATTAATATAATTAAAGACAAACTAGGATGGAGCCTTGACACGTTTTGAAGAAATAAGGAGAAATTATGATTTAATTGTTTTTGGTGTTCTCAGATTTGTAATATAATAAATTTTATTAAAGTTAATGTTTAAAATCAAATTTACACAAGTTAAGAGGGAAGGTACTGTACATCTGGGGTCGGGCTTGGGTTATGGGGGACTGCAAGTATCGGTTACAAGGTTCATGAGCTACATACATATAACATAACCGGCATAGATCCAGATTGGGGTGTGGGAGTTTTTAAAGCATCAGTGGATAAATGGGATCGGGTAAGCCACACAAGGCCCAGATCCAAATGAAAGAAACACTTGGCCAAAATCGTGATGTCATTAAAGTCAATGGCAAAATTCCCACTGACTTAAATGGAGCTGAGACTTTGGTCCCACTGTATTTATGACCACTCAAAAACTGAGGAAAAAGGTACTTTCCAGAATATGAAATACTAATAGATCATTGTAATGATTCTCTGTTACTATTTCTGTCAAAAGCAGCAAGGAAGAAATTTAAGGTATGAGATAGACAAAGAAAACTAGATTCAGATTTGCAAAGATATTATCATTAGGTCAATGAACATAAAAATGATAAACTGTATGGTTGAAAAATTGTGTATTGTATTTCTTCAAGGTTATGCAGAATTGCACTAATTGAAGATAGATGTAACACAGCTGAGCAATGTAAAATAGTAAGAGGAACCTTTTGTGTTCATTTGGGCATGTCCACAGATGCAGAAGTTTTGATAAAAGAGATCACAAAGGATCTCCTCATGGGCCTGTTAATTAGTGAAATTTATAAAGTGCTTTCAAGACGAAAAAATGCTGTATAAATGCTAAGAATTATTACATAAGCAGGAAAGATATAAGTCTACAATCAGCAAGTGGCAGATTTATTATGTAATGGAAGATAAGAATGAGAAAAATAAAGGGAACAGCCTGGAAAATGCAAAAGGAGGAGCCAGGTGCAGTTACACATATATCGATGGCTGCAAGTGCCATTGTCCATGAGATAATAGTAATGGTTCTAGGTAAAAGACACAGGATTTGTCATACCTGTAAGCTCTTCAGGGTGACTGCTGTCTGTTTTATGTGTGTACAGTGTCCTGGGATGAGTGACTGATCCTTTTGGACTAGGAATTACCTGAACATTTTTGTGGTTTTTTATTGTAACGGCCATCTATCACAAAGATACACACATCTACGTTCTACTGCTATGCAAATTAATAATAATAATAAGGATAACATTTTCAGAAGCACCTAAGTGAATTAGGAGCCTAAGTTCCATTTTCAAAAGTGACTTAGGCATGTAATAGACTAAAAGTGCCAATTTAGACTAAGAAATTGATATTGGCATAACTATGCCAGGGAGGAGAAACGGATGCTAATGCATTCCATCACTTGCTCTTTGAGATGTGTTGCAGATGTACATTCCACTTCAGCTGTGTACACACTCAGTGCACTGTTGTCAGAGATTGTCCTCTCTGTGGTACCTGATGAGGCAGCGCATGCACCCTCTGCTGCCTCATGCCACTGCATGATGGCATAAAGGGCAGAGCCACTCAGATCCCCCTCAGTTCCTTCTTACTGGACAGACTCTAACAGAGAGGGGAAGAAGAGTGGTCACAGAATGGACATGTGCAATACATCTTGAAGGACAACAGTTACAGAACAGGTTAATAATTGTTACTTTTTCTACAAGTGAGTGCACATATCTATTCCACTTCAGATGACTCAAGCAATTTGACCTGGAGCTGGGATTGGAATCTACCTGAATAATGACTGAAGGACCACACTGTGATGCTCCCAACGGTGATGCAAGAGTGTGAGTACTAACCTCAGGGCAGATTTAAAAAACGAGGGCACAAACCCCAAATTGGTTGTGAGTTCTAAAGTTAGATTTCACCTACCAACTGTACCAAGTACAAACCCCTCAGGCACTAACAGCCTTAAATGAAGTCACAGACAGTCCCTTCGGTATTCTAGTCTGTCTTGCCACCCAGGTGAGTGTATCTCTGTGATAGATGGCCCTTAAGATAAAAAAATCACAGCAATATTCAGGTAACTCTGAGTCCCAAAGGACCAGTCACTTATCCCAGGTCAATTGTGTTTTACATTTTACACCAAGCACAACAATTGTAGCCAATCTTAAAAAACCTACATGAATATTTGTTACACAGGAAAAGGAAACCAGAGAATTATTTACAAGGTTAAAGCAAGTGAATATAGACACACAAATGAATTACAGTCTTAGGTTTTTAAAAGGTAATAGAGGCTCCTATAATCAGCAAGCTCTATTTGTCTTTTAGTGTTAATCCGGGCTAAGCAGCTGGACATCTCTTGTTTATGCCTAGGAAACTCCTTGCCCCTTCCTAGAGTCTCAGTAACATAGAGACACTTAGTTCCTTTTGTTTGGGGTTTTTATCCCCCTTCTGCCATGCGCTCTGAGCTGCAAACTCAGCTGATGGGAGGAGTCCACTTGCAAGAGTCATCTTCATGGGAAGGAGAGCAGAATAACAATACGTCTTTAGTCCTTTTGTTGATAATTCCTCAGTCCAGATGTAGGGAGTTTCCAGTTATAAGATCCAACCCTAACCTAGTATTGATGGGTCTCCTCTTTCAAAAGGGGCATAACTATTTCTGTATTCATACAGTCACAAAGTCTCACACTACACCTACCCAAATATTACATTACAATATAGAATACAGCTACTACGGGTAAGATTAATGCATATAGCAATTCACAAGCCTTCAACAGAGACTACACACTTTGTTATAATTCCAATACCTATTCTATTAATATTAACCCACAAGTGAGCCAGATAGATTTCAGCTATGTATCTGTCAGTGTTGAGTTGAGACATGGGGACCTTGGTATGAGTTGGCACCTGGTCTGCCAGCCTCACAGACACGTCCAAACATAGCTTCATTTCTAGATTGCTAAGTGATAGCATAGTGATGCAAAAAATATGCACTGAAGACCCAGTTACCACTTTTCAAATTTCTAGGATAGGCACTTGAGCTAGAAAGGCTGCAGAGGATGCGTGAGATCTCATTGAATGTGCTAGTATTCTGCTTGGTGGAGCTACATTGGCCAATTAGTAGCATAAGTGTATACAAGAGGACATCCAGGATAAAGTTATTTGAGAAGAGACTTGAAGCACTTTTATCCTTCTGCAATTGCCACAAATAGTTGCAAGGATGATCTGAACAATTGAGGTGGAGGGTTTTTTTTTTTGCAGTAAGAAGCATGGGTTTAGGCAGTTAGTTTTTGGCACTTTATAGCGGTGTTGGTAGTTAGCAGGATTTAATAAGGGCTTTTTTAGTATGGGGCTGCTCTCTATTGTTGTGTGTATGCTTCAATAAAGAGCTTTGTGTTCGGACCTTGCCTGTTGCCTGTCTGGTGTTGCCTGTCTCTCTCCGCTCAGACAACGAACCGTGCCGTCTGGGGTTCAGGTCCTCAACACAGTTTAGCCTGTCCAAGCAGAATGCTAATGCTCTCTTAACATACAAAGTATGGATCCTCGCCTCATCCTATGAGTATGAGGTTTCAGGACACATCTTTCAGTTGGGACAAGTCATAGAATCTTTTCCACTTTGCCAGGTAAGTACATCTAGTAGATGGTTTTCTCCTACTTAAAAAGTACATTTTGAACTCCCGTTGAACAAACCTCCTCTTGAGGTATTAGCCATGGACCATCCAGGTTGTCAGATGGAAGGCCTGCAGTTTGGGGTGGAGGAGACAACTGTGGTCCTAATGGATCAGGTCTGGATCCAATGCTAGTCTTAATGGACCTGTGTCTGAGAGGGTTAGCAGAGTGGAAAACCAATGCTGAAGAGGCCACACTGGAGCTATAAGTATACTTGAGCATGGTCCTGCCTGATTTTCAACAATGCTCTCGGTAGGAGTGGCACTGGAGGAAATACGTACTGGAGATGGACTGTCCAGGGCAACAGGAAAGCAGCCATGAGGGACCCTGGACTGTGGCCTGCTCAAGAACAAAACTGATGAAACGTCCTGTTGACTTTTATTGCAAACAGGTCTGTTTGAGAAGTACCCAACCATTGGAAAACCAATCTGACAATGTCTTGGCAGAGAGACCATTTGTAGTGATTGGTGAAAGACCTGCTTAACCAATCTGCCAGATTGTGCTGGACACCAGCAAGGTGAGAGGCTTTGAGGTGGACTGAGTTGGCAATATAGAAGTTCCACAGCCTCATTGCCTGTTGGTGGCAAGCGGACTGCTCCTTGCTTCTTCACATAGAACATGGCTACTGTATTGTCTGTAAGTTCATTGAAGGGGGAAGGAAGGTTTGACACGTGAGCTGAATGGCCCTCAATACTCTGTTGTTTATATGGAGAGTTAAGTCCTGAGCTTTATGTCTGCAGAGACCTGAGAGCAGAAGCATCTGTAACTAGGATCAAAGCCAGCTTTGGAGGAGCAAATGACACCCTCCTTCCCCCACCTACATTTGAAGGGCTGGGTCCACCAATAAGACTTGTGTGGGCATTTGAACCACCATGTCTAGAGGGTGATAAACCAGAGAGTAAACTAACACTATCCATTCTTGTCGCTTTCTGAGATGGAGCCAGCCTGGTATGCAGAACTACAGAAGTGCATGAAGTCATGTGCCCTAGAAACCTGAGGCAATTTTGTACTGTCATGGTAGGATGAGCCTTCAGGTCGAAAGCAATAGCCAAGCCAGTGTAGTCTGGAATCTTTTCTGAGGAAGGAAAGCCTTGGCTTCCATAGAGTTAAAAAATGCTCCTATAAACGGTCTTTTGTACAGGTGACAGGATTGACTTCTTGATGAGGAACCTTAACGAATCGAAGATTGACTGGAGGAGAGATACTCTGGACAGTGCCTGAGCCTTGGACTGACCTCTCACCAACCAATTTTCCAGGTAGGGAAACACCTGAACTCCTGACTTCCTTAGGAATGCTGTTATCACTACCATTCACTTTGTGAAAATGTGGAACTGTGGAGAGGCCATGTGGTAGTACTGCAAACTGGTAGTAGATTGGTTGACCAGGAATTTAAGGAATGTCCTGTGGCTCTGATTTACTGCCACATGGAAATAAGCATTTTTTAAGTTGAGGGCAGCATACCAGTCTCCAGGGCGAGGATAATGGAAGCCAGCATGACAATGAAAAACTTTATTTTCTTCAGATATTAGTTGAGCTGCCACAGATCTAGTGTGGGTCTGAGACCTCCTTTTGCTTTCAGGATCAGTACTTAGTGGGAATAAAACTCTTTCCCTCTGAATAATTGAGAAGCATTCTCTTTGGCTCCCAACTAGAGACTGCTCCTCCAAAAGGAGAACCTCCTCATGAGAGTGGTCCCTGAAAAAGGATAGGGAAGGGGAAATAGAAATAAACTGAAGAATGTATCCCAATTCCATGGTTCTTAAGATCCACTGGTCTGTAGCAACATGAGACCAAACACTCATTAGTGGGATAGGCTGTTTGCAAGCAGAGGGGAGGCAAACAGAAAAGAACCCAGGACCTGATCCATGTGAGGAGAGGGGAGAAGCTGCTCCAAATACAGGTCATACCAAGAATCTGTGAGAGAGAAGGGAAGAGGCATAAGCCATATCTTGGGGAAGGGGCTAACCCAACACAGTAAAAAAATGGACAAACTTTTAAGTATAGACAAGGCTTAAGACTCATTGAAAGTTGATTGGACTTAGGCTCCTAAGTCAGTTTTGAAAATGGAACATAGAATCCTAAGTCACTTGTATGCTTTTGAAAATCTTACCCAAAGTCTGGTATCCTGCCTCCTTCAGTGGCTCAATGCTGCAGTAACATAATTCACCCACCCATCTAGCACTCTATATAAGGCTGACCATGTAGGATCAGAGGGTATATTCTTAAACGAAAAATGATCAGTTTGCACCTGAAGCAGGGGATTTGAATACCCCTATTTTAGCTTGCATTATGGCCAGCGATAATATTAGTCATAATATTATCCAGACCTGTTTAAAATCTAGCTATATATTTTATTCTAAGATCTCCTGCAGCCCTGAATTTCATGTAATAATTAACAAAAATGAGGCAAATCCTGAAGTATTTACTCAAGCAAAACTCCTGTTGAAGTTATTAAGAGTTTTCTCTGAATCTTCAAGATTTGGTTCTCTGTACAGAAGTATTTCTCGGTATTTGTTCCGACTTTTTTGCCATTAATTTCAGCCTGGATCTCTGATTATGAGATAGGGTAAAAAAGGTGGTTATTAGAGGACAATGCATCTTCACCATATCCTTAATCATTTAAAATGACCTCAGTTGATTCCCCTGAATCTCTTATCATTCTACCGTGTCTGGATACTTCTGACAAAGAGTGGAAATATAAAGTATCAAATGGATTGAGATTTTGGGGATAAACTCTTCCTCCTGCCTCTCAATTGTCCCTGACTTTCAGGATCATGCCTAATAGTTCATCAAATTTTCCTTTTGTCTCTGGTCTCCTCCCTTCTTAAATGCATAAAGAACTAATTCATGAATGTATAAAATTGTCCATCTCTAAAGTAACTTTAAATCAAAATTCCTAAAAAGAACTGCTCTCTGCACTTTTACCCCCCATTCCCTCAGAGGCTGTACCAACTTTTGTACCAACCTGTATCTCCGCTTTCTTCCGATCACTGATGTCTCTGTGAAGTTCAGAGCTATAAGCTGTGTTAATGTTCTGGTGATATGTTTTGACGTTTTTTCTTTCCCCTTTTTAAAATTTTCTCTTTGCAATGTGCTCAGGATAGGTTAACCAGATTTGAGGTTAATGTCCATGAAGCCCCTCTTTTTTTAAATACTCATGCAAGGCACAATTGAGTTACTATGTAGATAGATGGGCTTAAGACTGGATGTAGGTTTCTCCAAAGTTCAGGAGCTTTTCAGACCCAGAGTTCAGTCTACTGAACTCAGAGTTCAAGGCTAGAAATAGGGGCTGGAGCTCAGATCTTTGGCTGTAACCAAAGAGGGCACAGGATATTCACATTACATACTCGCCCCTCCACTCCTTGTCTAGTGCCTCTGTTTCTCACTTTGAAAATCCAGGCACCCTATGTTAAGCTGGACGAGAATGGTGACCTTCCTGTTCTGCTATGGCATTTCTGGCAGTCTTTGTAAAGGAAGCGGCCTGCACGCATTTATGGGATTTGTCAATTGTATCTGGATTATATTCGATACTGTTTGGATGCTCTTTCTTGTGACTCCTTTTGCTGCTGGTTAAACTGTTTTCATTCATCTGGTTAGAACGGGGCAATGAAGTAGCAGAAACTGACCCAGCTGTATAGCAGAACTCAACAGTGGTGTGAAGAAATCTCTCCCCTGATGGAGTGGCAACTTCTATTTATGTCTTTTTATACAAACTTTTGCAGTCGACTCTCTCAGGAATAGGTAAGTGTTCGTTAAAAGGCAATGGGGAACTCTCAGTCAGAATAGTGGGAAATGTGTCCTTCTGCAGCTCCTGCTCACTGCTGGTGTTCCGCAATAAAAAGAGAATTGCAACCATGAATCACAACCACTACTGTGCTGTCTTAATATTGTCTTTCAAGAACTGAAAAGACGAATACTCCTGAGACAAGAAGAACCCTGCCTATATCTGATACACCTCTAGATGCTTTGTGATTAATCTTTTTTTTTAAAACAAAACAAAACAAAATAAAAGACACATGAGGGGAAAAAAACCCACACCAGACACAATCTAGATTTCTAAAGCTTTGATGGAATGAGGTCATTGGTGAACAACAGGGGAACTTTACCAAGCAAAAAAAATACTACAGTAAAGCTGTCCAAAGAGCTATTCTCTTAACTTGTTTTGCAGTAAATAAAACATCTTTGCTTCTTTAAATGGTTTGTTTGCATTAAATGATTCATTTGCATTTTTTGTCTAATCTGAGAGAGGCTATATAATACAGCACACTCACACACTCAATAAGGCTATTCTTTAGGGCCAAGTGGCAGCATGCATACTGGATTTTAGCAGAGTTGGAATCCACTACATAAATTAAAGACAGGTTTCAGAGTAACAGCCATGTTAGTCTGTATTTGCAAAAAGAAAAGGAGTACTTGTGGCACCTTAGAGACTAACCAATTTATTCGTGCATAAGCTTTCGTGAGCTACAGCTCACTTCATCGGATGCTTCATGATGTGTGAAGCAGATGCTTCATGCTTCATCCGATGAAGTGAGCTGTAGCTCACGAAAGCTTATGCTCAAATAAATTGGTTAGTCTCTAAGGTGCCACAAGTACTCCTTTTCTTTTTATAAATTAAAGAGTTCACTATTCTCCATTGTACTTATGCTTACTTGTTGAAACACAAACTTTGGAGCAACAAAAGGCAGCGTGGCCCAGTGGATAGGACATAGGACTGAGAGGCAGGAGACCTTGTTTCTCTTCCTGGCATTCTCATTGACTTGACATGTGACCTTCTGTGAATCACTCAGAGCCAGATTTGCAGAAGTGCTGATTATTATCATTAGAGTAGTAAGTATTTATATTACGATAGCTTTCAAAGGCCTCTTTGCGATTTTAACTCCTTTGTGCTGGAGCACCACAACTCCAGTTGAAGCCAAGGAAAGTTTCAACCCTTCAGCGCTTCTGAAAAATCAAGCTCTCTGTGCCTCAGTTTACCCATTAATAAATGGGGATAAAGGTATCCATTTTTGTAACATGCATTGAGATCTACAGCTGAAAAGCAGTTGAGTGCTAAGTGCAATCAGAATAGATGATGACTTTGTGGTAACGGGGGCACTATTACATAAGGGAATTGGACATTAGTCCACTGAAGATTTACATTCTGAGTGGGATAAACTGCATGACACAGAAACTGGAAGTTAAACAAACAGAGAATTTGTAAACCCATTCAGAATTTGTAAAAAGTATTGTTGTTTTGTTATTGTTTTTTTATCTTGGTCGTGTTTGTTCTGCTTAACAGAAATAAAACACAGGCAGTCCTTGTTTTAATTGCTGGGCCTATTCTTCAGTAAACAATGAAAAGTGATTAGAGATGTCTTTTTGGCATGCACAGTCCAAAGCCACCAAGTGAGAGTTCAAAGAACAAAGCAAATGCTTACTGGAAGAAATTACTCAGCTAACTAAACTTGTATATCTTTGAGACAGACATTTTTTCGGCATCTTTACCCCATTTATCAATGCACAATTACTGTCACTATTGTGTTGTGTCATTAGGCATAAGGTTACAAGTGCCAGTCGGAATAAAAAAATTGCAGTAATGTTGGCATAATTTTTCATTATCATCTTCATTAACCACAGCTAGTGGGAGTAAGAGTTTATCCTTGCTCCTGTCATCGTCATGACAACGCTTCCAAGGCTTGTCTGCTGAGAGTCCACCAAATACAAAAACCTAAATGTCCTCATTATTCCGCCTCTCACACTCTCACCCATGCCAAGGGTGATCTGGGATGCACAAGGCCCTTAATTTATCCCCTGTGATTTCTCTTGACAGCCTGGTATGGTGTCTCGGCTTAAGGCAATTGGTCTGATTTCACAGTTTAATTACTGCTAATCTGAAGGAGCGTGGCCAATGCTAATGAGCCACCAGCAATCAAAGCAATAATGGCTAAACTCACCCTGTTTTATTCTTCTTTTGCTTCAAAAAAACAAAACAAAAAACAAAAGCCATCCCTGCCTTGAAATAAGGAAGCCATGTCTCCCCCCATACAACTATACTGAGAGAACATAAGAAGTTTGAGTTAGTATTTGTTATTAAATCGTTTCTGAAATAAAAGAAACAGTTATTCACTGTAACTGGTTCTTCGAGATGTGATACAGCGTGTATTCCACTTAGGTGTGTGCATGCCCAGTGCATTGGAGCTGGAGAAATTTGCCTAGTAGTACACGTAGAAGGGTGGTATGTGTGCCTTGTGGCCATAGTCCCTCCCCTCGCTACCTGAGGTGGACCCACCCTCAGTTCCTTCGCACATAATGCCCAGAAACGAGACTCTGATGCACAGTGGATGGAGAGTGGGTCGTGGAATACATGTCTGCATCACTTCGCAAAGAACCACAGTTACAGACAGTAATTAACCGTTTCTTCTTCTTCTTCTTCTTCTTCTTCTTCTTCAAGTAGATGCAGGGCAGCCATGTATTCCACTTAGGAGACACACAAGCAGTACCCCTCTGCAGGAGGTGGGACTCAGAATCTACCTGTACAAAGACTGCAGGACCACTCTACCAAAGCTTGCATCTGCCCTAGAAGATGCAGTTATGGTGTAATGGTTTGTGAACGTATGTATCAACAACCATACAGCAGGCCTGCAAATCTCCAATATGGAAATGTCACTGAGGAACGCTGTTCCTTGTTGCTTGTACATCGTAGAATGAGCTCGCACCCGTTGAGGGGGCATAGTTGAAGCTATTTCATATGCAGTCTTGATACAGGATGTTATCCATTTGGAGATAGTCTATGAAGACACCGCTTGACCCTTCATATGATCTGCATATGATGCAAACGAACAAGGTGAAGCGCGAACCAATTTATAGTCCTGGCCAGATAAAAGGCTAAACATTTGTTGACATCTAACAATAGAGATGCTTTTCCTCTGGCGATGAATCAGGCTTAGGAAAAGACATACGTAAATCTACCGCCTTGTTCAAACGAAACTGAGAAACCACTTTAGACAAAAATTTTGGATACGGCCATGAAGTCACTTTGTCTTTGGAGAACTGTGTTCAAGGAGGCTCTGCGATCAGAGCCTGCAACTACCACACACTCCTTGCGGATGTCATTGCTACCAGGTATGCTGTTTTCCGACACAAAAGCAGAAAGGGACAAGATGCCATGGGCTCAAATGGAGGCCCCACTAAGGCCAGTAGCACTGAGGTAAGGTCCCACAGAGAAATTGGCTCTCGGACCAGAGGATGTGGACGAAGGAGTCCTTTTAAGAATCTTGCTCCCATGGTATTGGAGAAGACTGATCTTCCCTGAACGCGGGGATGAAATGCTGAAATCGCTGCCAGATGCAATCAATTAAACACAAGCCCCAGTGACTGAAGGTGCATCGGATCCTCCATAATGTCCTGGATAGAGGCCACCGTTGACTGGATTCCATGGCCTAACGACCACACTGAATTTATTTAGCTGAATAGGCCATCCTGGTGGAAAGTCTTCTACATTTAAGGACTTGTTGGACAACTGCCGCATGTTGCTTTTCCTCATTCAACCGTGGAGCAGCCACACCACGAGGTGCCGGGAGTTGAGTGTGGGATGCAAGCTGAGGCCTTGGTTCCGAGTGGGTAAGTCGGGATGGGGAGAAAGCGATATGGGAGGCTGAACAAACAGTGAGAGAAGGTCAGAGAACCAGCACTGCCTTGGCCACACCAGGGCCATGAGAATGAGCTTGGCTGGACGTGCTTTGAGCTTGAGGTCAACCTGAGAGATGATCGGGGTTGGGGGAAAAGGTGTGCAGGAGAACCGACTGCCAGCTGAGGGGGAAAGCAGTGGCGCTGGAACTCCTTTTATAGCGGGTGCGCTGAAAGCCAGCAAAACTATCCCCAAACTTTTTACCTCCTGCCCCCACCCCCCACGCCCTTTCGAGCTGAGGGCCGTGTTTTCAGGAGGGAGGACCACAGACAGGGATAAAGGGGCCAAGGCTGGGGCCACGGCTGAGGGCAGATGCGGGGCCAGTAGCGGAGCTCCGCATGTGGGACTGGCAGCCAGGACCCCACGTGCGTGGCCGGGTATGGAGCTGGCAGCCGGAACCCCTGGGCATGGGGTCAGCAGCCGTGATGCAGGACCCTGCATGCATGGCCAGGAGCAGGGCTGGCAGCTGGGACCCCACGTGCGTGGCTGGCAGTCAGGACCCCGCATAAAACCTGGGGGTGCTGCAGCACGCCCTGTGCTCCTACTTCCCGCGCCTATGGTGGAAAGCGTCTGCTAGGAAGCAAAACAGTTGACATTTTCTGTTGTCCCCTGTAGCAAACAGGTTGATCGTCAGAATGCCCCAAGCTGTGATGATGACCCAGAGAACACTTGTCTTCAGGGACCACTCATGACTCAGGGAAAAATATCTCCTGAGATTGTCTGCAAGATGATTCTGAACCCTGGGCAGTGAACGGCTATTGGAGTAATCTTCTCTTGGATGCAGAACTGCCTCAGCCTTATCTCGTCAAGGCAGAGCAACCTGGCGTGTGCTCCTCCTTGTTTGTTCACATAGTACATTGTAGTAGTATTGTTGGTAAATATGTGTGACAGTCTATATCCCTATGTTCACCCTCGTTACAAAACTACGATCAATTTTGTACAAAGTATGCCTTGTGAGGTATCATTTGAAAACTCATAATGTGATCATTATTGTCTTGATAAAATATGTGTGGCAAGAATGTATGTAAAGTTATAAGATTCTACTTTATAACATTACTGAGACATGTTCTAAGTTTAGGAAAGCAGGCACAAACCAGTTCCTCAAAGACAAAAAGCAAACTGATGCCTGAGCCAGGTGTCAACAAAATCAAATGGACTATCAGCTGGTTAAGTGGTCATTCGTCAGCAGGAAAATAGTGTGAGCAAGAGATCTATATTTTGGCAAAGAAACAGCTGGTGGTTCCCTTCCCCATGGATCTTCTATCTCCTGAACCTCAGCTGGAGATGATTTTCAAAGAAAAAGAGAACTATAAGAAAGGGGAACAGATACCCCAAAAGACTCCTCTCTTTCTCTCTGCCCATGACATCAAGAATACCTGAAGGACAAGGAAATTAACACTGAACTGGGGGAGGGGTCCTGGCTGAAAGGATTCCAGCCAGTAAGACTGCTGAAGCATGTGGTGAGAGAAACCTTTGCTAAAGGAACTGGCTATGTTTAGTTTGGAAAAGAGGAGATTAAGCAGGGGACATGCTAGCAGTCTTCAAATACTTGAAAGGCTGCCATAAAAAAGATGGAGAAAAGTTGTCCTATCTTGCCACAGAGGGCAGGACAAGAGGCAATGGGTTCAAACTACAGCATAGCAGTTTTAGATTAAATCCCAGGAAAAACTTCCTAACTGTAAGAACAGTAGGGCAATGGAACAGATTGTCTCGGAAGGTTTTGGAAGCTCCTTCACTAAAGGTTTTCAAAAGGAGGCTGGACAGGATAGACATCTGTCTTGCATGGTTTAGACACAAAAAACCTGAATCTTGGCAGGGGGCTAGACTAGATGACCCTTGCGGCCTCTTCCAACCCTATGATTCTATGAAGGTCTTGAGCCACTTGAGTTCGTTTCTTAAACAATGATCTAATGTGGGGCCTCGTGGAGACACAGCAAACACGATGTGTGGGGATAGCTGTTGAGAATTGCTCCGCCACACAAAGGACAATGTTTAAACCTCGGTGAAGGCATCACCAAGGAAAACTAAACCAGTACAACGAACACTAAGAGTACTACTAACTATATACAACAAAAGAAAACTAAACTCGTTAAGAGGTTGTGAGGTTAAGATCACACAGAGCTCCGACTCCAGCCCTGGGTGGTAAGAAGAAACTGAGGGAGGGTTGGGGAGCACTGCCTCATGTAGCTAGAGGAGGGGCTACCGCCATGAGGTGAAAGGCCACCTTCTATGGGTACTGTTAGGCAAATTTCTCCAACTCTGGTGCACTGGGTACGCACGTACCGAACTGGAATACACAGCTGCATCTACTCGGAGAAGAACACAGCATTTTTAACATTTTGCACTCAAAACACACTTAATCTGTTTGCTTTTATACAGCTATGATTTAAGAAAAGAAACACAGAGCATTAACTACACTGCCCAGTGTATATCATGGCACACTGGATCCAAGTTCTGGTTCAAGACCTCCCTGAGTTCTGCAGTATGCTAGCACCAAATCCTGAGGCAAGTTAAAATGTCTGTTATGGTAGTGCAAAAATGAATGCAGACAAATTCAAAGAGATGTTTTATTTATAAATATAATTAAATATTAAAATGAATAACAATCAATACTACAGAATGCACAAGGACCTAAGCATAAATTAGCCAGTGGCACAACAGCCTAGTGGGAAATGTTAATTAAAAATACTTGAACAGAAACAGGCTGAGGATAAAAAAAATAAAAATCCTATACTATGTGCTTTCTTATTTGAGACATTTACAAAAAACCCCAAATCTCTAAATTCATTTCTGAGCTGCTCTGGCACTATTAAAATACATGGAGGAAAAAGCATAGAAAATGTCTTCAGGCTTGAATCCCCACTCACCATCAGTGTATCAGTCTGGAGTAATGCCAGTGAAGTCAAGAGTTGTGGCAGCATACAACCCGTGTAAGCAAGAAGAGTATCAGGCCTTTTAATCTCAAGATGAGTATCAGTTCCTTTATCTAGCTGTATACAGAATAATATATCGCTCAACTGTATTAAGAGCTCTTTCAGACAAACTGTTTCTCTAGATTCTTCCTCAGAGAATGACAGGTTTCAGAGTAACAGCCGTGTTAGTCTGTATTCGCAAAAAGAAAAGGAGTACTTGTGGCACCTTAGAGACTAACCAATTTATTTGAGCATAAGCTTTCGTGAGCTCCGATGAAGTGAGCTGTAGCTCACGAAAGCTTATGCTCAAATAAATTGGTTAGTCTCTAAGGTGCCACAAGTACTCCTAGTCTTTTTCCTCAGAGAATGTTAGCAAACATCCTGTGATGGATCCACTGAAGTATAAAACCTCATAAATTAATGTAACGTTTCCAATTAGACAACTGTATATAAAAACAGGTCAAACATTTCTGTAAATCTAGAGTAGCTCCATCAAGTTGCTTAGAGTTACTCCAGATTTACTCCAGTACAGCTGAGAGCAGAATCTGGCCCAACATTTAGGTATATTGCAGAAGAACTGAGTTTAAACATGCATGTGTATAATTTATGTCATATAAGCAGAAGGTTATGCAAGGTTTTGCTTTGTTAAATGACACAGAGAAAAAGAATGACTAAGAGAAATCAGCCTTAAATAAAACAATTCGGAACAAATTTGCAAGAGCATCTGGTGTCCCTGTGCTTGCCTCAAGTTTATCCTCAAACTTTACTCTGGTTAGTTATCCCCAGGGAAAATGGGATTCTAAGAACTTGAGAGGCCCTCACCTGTACACTACTCCTCCTTTGTAGAGGAAATGTTTAACCAAACTGTAATTATTAGGATATGCCATTCTCTTTTAAAAGCAATGTAATTTTAATATGTAATATAGCAAGATAATGCCACTTTATAGGATTAAATATATTATAAATCATATGATTTCCTCCATTCAGTCAGATAGTGCTCCTGCCATATGCATGAATGTTTCTTTAACAAACGTACACACTATAACATTGTAGAGAGATCTGTTAGACTGCAGCATCACACACTTTTACTCATTTTTGCTGCTCAAGAGAAATGACTGCAGATGTACAGGAAACATGAAAGTGTGGCCATTTCCATACTATATGAGAGAATGGAAACACATGCCACATGCCACTCTAATGACATTTTGCTGAACATCATAGCACTGGCATAAGATGACAACGGAGACTCCAAGTCATTTTAAAGAACCACTTCATTTATAGGGAACAAGTTCATTCCTAATTAAGTTGGGAAGCCCCAGGGGTTTTCTCCAGGCTTTGCAATTCTGATTTCCTTGGGGGACTCCTGGTAAGTCTGAGAGATCCAGTGTGATTAAAGCTTTGTTGACATAAAGATCAAAATTGTACTAGTCAAGCCATGCCATAGACCTATTTCCTCTTACAAAAGGTTCCTGACACACTGCTTTAGTTCAGGGAAACTGAACTAAAAAGTGCTAGCAATGAAAAACAGAATGGGGAAAAGTATGAGAAAAAAAGCGATTAACATCAAGATGTGAGAGAGCTGTCAGGACTCTATTTTCCATCTATCTTAGGTGCAAATTATATGGTCCTTATTACCAGAATATCTGAGCACCTCACAGTCTTTAGTGTATTTATCCTTGTTTTATAAATGGGAAACTCAGGCACAGAGACAGATGAAGTGACTTGTCCAAGGGCAAGTCTGGGATGGAGCAGGGAATTAAATCCAGGTCTACTGAGAGGGAGACTAGCACCCTAACCACTGGACCATCCTTCTCTCTCAACAGAACTTGTGGTACTACCAAGAGCTGTAAAGTTTGTCACCCTCGAATGAGGAATCATAGCAACATAGCAAGAGGTGGTATTAGTGAACAGAGGGTACTTCAGTGTGACCAATGAAGTTAATGTCCTTGTTGCAAACAGGAACATGGTAGTGGGTGAGGCTTCCAGGAAGACTTTTCATGGTCCTTCTGCAGAAAGAAAGTCATGAAGATAAGGAGACAAAGAGTGACCTGTGTAGAAGACAGAGCTGGGTGTTGGTTTAAAATTTGGAAGATGTGTCAGCTCAGTAAGGCTGTAGGGCTGGCAGTCTGGTATCCTCCTGAGCAGTAATTTCTCAAATAATATTCAGCTCACTGGCAAGGTCTGATGTTATTGAAACTGTATTTCTTGAATTGTTTGAACTAGCTCAATTTATAACCTATAATAAAGTTGCCGCCTTTTGTTATTCTACAGCAATGCTGCTGCTGTTTTTCGCTGGGAAAGGGGTGAAATAGTAGTGGACCTGTCATGAACTGTTATGAAATGAAGACATCTGAGAAACAGAAAAGAGGAAACAGAACAGGACACATTTGAAACAAAAAACAAGGAGAAAGAAAAACAAGATGAAGAAAGCTGGTGAAACTTTCAAACAAAATGATGTAGCAGAGCCAAAAAGAAAATAAAAACAAATTATATGCAAGATTTCCCATCAGCAACCAACACTAATTCCAACTTCCTTCTAGAAAAGACCTTCACAAAGATCAAAGTACTCGACCATTCTGAATTCCACTTGGGTGATCAGGGATATCATGATTAGATCTGTATTTAAACAGAATTCTAATACATTTCAATTATTAGAATAACTGGAGCTAAGTGCTCCTTCTAGTTAGACCTGAAGTATCCAATTCCCAACAGAAAGTGAAAAGGCATACAATATTGATACTGCGCATCACTTAGTAGAGCTGTATAAACTTTTAGCATTCATGAGCATAAATGAAAGCTGTGCTAGTTTTCAGAAAACATACTACCATTTTGCTTTTATTTGCTAAGTATTTGAAGTGTAGGGTTTTAGGCCACAATCTTCAAAAGTGGCTAGTGATTTTTGAGTGGTCAAATAGAGACACCTTCCAGGTGGATGATTTTAAGAGGGCAGGTGCTCAGCACTTTTTGAAATTTAGCTCCTTTGAAAGGTGTATCAAGTTGTATACCCAAAAATTCAGGCACTCCAAATCACTAATCATTTTATAAAATCTTGGTGCTAGCCTAAATGGTTTGCATTTGTGCCTGTCACTGGTTGCTGGACTTGGAGATGGTGGGAAGGGAAATAACAATTTTTTTTTAGCAAGGCAAATATCCTTTAAGAATCCTGTGAACAATTAACATGGTTCTAGTACTTTATAATTGGATATCCATGTACCATAATTTGTGCCTAATTTTCACATATACTGAACACCCCCAAATCCAAATGAAATAAATGGGAGACAGAATGCTCAACACTTTTGAAAATCAATCCTTTAATAAGTAACATCATATAAATATTGTACTGAGTAGACTATACTTTAAAAAGTTCCCTATTTCTAAACAGCTGGGGGTGAAATCCTGACTCACTGAAGTAAATGAGAGTTTTGCCATTGACTTCATTGGGACTATGATTTCATCCGCTATTGTTTTGCCACAGGACTCCAGGGCCTAAGGTTTCCCAAGGTCCATAGGAGTTACTCGTGTGTTACTGCAGAAGACTTGGGTTCTGTATAGTTTCAACTAACCACAAAAAGCAGTCATGTATAAGTCAGCCTTCGTGTCTCCATTATTAAAATAAGGTGAGAACATTCATTATTATTCATTGCAGATGCATTATAAGTAAAATACATAGTGCCCAAATAGCTGTGAGATTCATTTTTTCTCCCCCAAACCAATTGCTATTACATTTGAACATAAACAAGATATTGTTTAGAGATGGGCCAGAATCAGAACTGTAGATCTGGGCTTCCAGGAACTTTGGCAGGCTTAAAATCTGAGTGAATGTTGTAGCTAGGGTCTTTCTTTATAATGGGTCAATCCAAACTCCTTGCCCCCTAGGTTCTGACTGCTCTTAAACTTTGGGAGATCAAATGCCAGATCTAGATTTGAATGTTGTAGCTGAAGATCATCCCCAATATAAACTTGCATTGGCTACTTTCATTTCTTATACCAGCAGTTACCAACAAAAAATGAAAACTACAACAATGATATCCATCATTTAAGAAAAAAAGCAAGAGAAATGTCATTCTATAGTATTACTGATTAGGTGCTGTTTATGAGAGAGCTCCCAAATTCTCCAAGTAAATAACTCAAACATTCTAAACAGAAGACACATCCCCAACTACTTTGAAAAATTAATGAAGATGATTGTTGGAAAGAATAACAAGAAATCATCCATAGTCAGACACTTCAATGAAAAAAGATCACTCAGTCACAACCTATTAGATATATGGAGATTGAATATGCTGCACGACTGAGAAGAGGGAGTGATTGATAGAAAATGCCTATTGCAGCAAACAGAATAATTTTCGATCCCTCATTAACTGACACCAGGCCCTACAGGCATGAGCGAAGTCCTGGAGTTCACATGTTCTATGACAGATAGATCAGCTGTGGTAGTAAGTGATGGGATGTCTGATGAGATCAGCACTCATGTTTAAGGAAAGGGGAAATAGATTTTGGGGGCAAAACATTTAAATGATCAGTTAAAACGTATCAATCTGCAAATTCACATTAACACTGTTTCTCAGATACGGGATGTGATACAATTGTTTTGATTAAAACAAATCTATTCTGAATTCATGGTACGCAAACGTCTAAACCCCCAGGAATTTTTTTGTAATGTGCTCCCAACTTTAGAATAATAATATCAGAGCTATTTAAGAATTATGACTTTCCAATTTCTTTACTAGAAATTGCTGTAGAAAATTTATTGTTTCGGCTTGTATTTCTTGTTACTTGATATCATTTGAGTGTTGAATAAGAAACAATGTGCATTGATCTTTCTTGTGACAAAATAGTAGGATCTTACTGGTGAGGCATTGAGATGATTATAGTGGAGAATGTACATTTAAGTGAAAAATGTGTATTAATATAACAAGATCAATAGGGTTTATTTGGGTTTATGTTGTCTTTAAGAGAGTCAAGTGCTTGCAAGGTAATGAGGAGGATTCACACTGATTTCAGGAGATTCAAAGAGAAAACAACACTCTCCTAATGCGATTCAAGCAGAGAACCCTACGAGTGTATGACACAAGCTTCTTCTGTCTCTAAAAACATGACAGTTCATAATCCTAATGCAGTGATATAAAACACTTCAAGGCCCTACATTGCTCAGTCCCTGCTTACATCTTTGACCTGATATCCCGTAGTATTGTCCCCTTTCTCTCTACTCTGTCAATGATGCCAATCTCAATATCCCTTTTTATTCTCTCAGAAGTGTCTCATTGTTTTCTTCCATGGTGCCCCTTAAACTCAGAACACCTCTCCTTAGCCCCCTCTAATCTGCACACAGCTGCCTTATCACATTCAGTTGCACACATACAAAATGAGAAATGACTGCCTAGGAAGGAGTACTGCGGAAAGGGATCTGGGGGTCATAGTGGACCACATGCTAAATATGAGTCAACAGTGTAACACTGTTGCAATAAAAGCAAACCTCATTCTGGGATGTATTAGAAGTATTGTAAGCAAGACACGAGAAGTAATTCTTCCTCTCTACTCCACACTGATTAGGCCTTAACTGGAATATTGTGTCCAGTTCTGGATGCCACATTTCAGGAAAGATGTGGACAAATTGGAGAAAGTCCACAGAAGAGCAATAAAAATGGTTAAAGGTCTAGAAAACATGACCTATGAGGGAGATTGAAAAAACTGGGTTTGTTTAGTCTGGAAAAGAGAAGGCAGAGAGGGGACGTGATAACAGTTTTCAAGTACATAAATGGTTGTTACAAAGAGGAGGGAGAAGGAATTGTTCTTAACCTCTGAGAATAGGACAAGAAGCAAGGGGCTTAAATTGCAGGAAGGGAGGTTCAGGTTGGACATTAGGAAAAAATTCTTAACTGTCAGGGTGTTTAAGCACTGGAATAAATTACCTAGGGAGGTTGTGGAATCTCCATCATTGGAGATTTTAAAGAGCAGGTTAGACAAATACCTGTCAGGAATGGGCTAGACAATACTTAGTCTTGCCATGACTGCAGGGGACTGGACTAGAAGTCTTCTCGAGGTCCCTACCAGTCTTACGATTTTATGATTCAAATTCCTCCTAACAGCTTACTTTGGCTGCCTCACTTGTGAGAAGTGAAAGTGAGGAAGATGTATTTTAAAAAGTAACGGAGCCATCAAGACATGCCTTAATGAGTTATCAGCTTCCTCTTCCCACTTGTCTAGGATCTTCACTTCTTATGTCATACTGAATGTAATTTGCACACTCCCCTGAGCAGGGACCATGGCTTTTTATATTTTGTGAGCACATTTTTTGGTGCTTACAAATAATATATAGTAATAATAAAGGAGAGAGAAAGTGTTTGTATCTTTTATCTTGATAAAAGCCAAATTAGACCCTGTAACCATTTATCTATAAACATGACATCTGTATGACATATAAAGTATGATTCCATTGTTTTTGGTTTAAATAATTTCTGAAAATGTTAGGGGCACATGTGGTGTTCCCGCCAAATAAATCCTCCAGAAGGGAAGCTGACTTCACTCAAACTGCAGTTCTCTTCCCCGGTATGAAAAGCTGTTCAGTGCAAGTGCAAATGCTACACTTAGGAAGGAAAAATCAAATGCACAACTACAAAATGGGGAAAAACTGGCTAGGCAGCAGTACAGCTGAAAAGAATCTGGGGATTATAGTGGATCACAAATTGAATACGAGTCAAGAATGTGATGGAGATGTATAAAAGGCTAATATAATTCTGGGGTGTATTAACAGGAATGTTTATATATATATATAACAAGGGACATATATAAAAGACAAGAGAGGTAACTGTCCCACTCTATTCGGCACAGGTGAGGTCTCAGCTGAAGTACTGCATTCAGTTCTGATCTAGATCCAGTTCTGGATGTCACACTTTAACAAAAGCAAAAGAAGAACTAATGGGTTTAATCTGCTGCAAGGGAGATTGAGATCAGATATTAGGAAAAAATTTCTAACAATAAGGGTAATTAAGCTCTGGAATAGACTTCCAAGGGAGGTTGTGTAATCCTCATCATTGGAGGTTTCTAAGAACTGGCTGGACAAAACTTGTCAGGGATGGTCTAGATTTTCTTGGCCCTGCCGCAGTGGAGAGGGTTGGACTAAATCAGTGGTTCTCAAAGCCGGTCCACCACTCATTCAGGGAAAGCCCCTGGTGGGCCGGACCGGTTTGTTTACCTGCCATGTCCGCAGGTTTGGCCAATCGCGGCTCCCATTGGCCGCGGTTCGCCGCTCCAGGCCAATGGGGCTGTGGGAAGGGTGGCCAGCACATCCTTTGACCTGCGCTGCTTCCCACAGCCCCCATTGGCCTGGTGTGGCGAACCGCTGTCAGTGGGAGCCACGATCGGCCAAACCTGTGGATGCGGCAGGTAAACAAACCGGTCTGGCCCGCCAGGAGCTTTTCCTGAACAAGTGGCGGACCGGCTTTGAGAACCAGTGGACTAAATGACTTTCGAGGTCCTTTCAGCCCTACATTTCTATGATTCTATGAATTCACCACCCAAACTAGGGCCTCACTTCAGGTAAGGAGCAAAAGTGTGTGTGTATGTTTATCTGGCAACTCACTCACAAAGTGTGTGTGCATGTTTATCTGACACAGAAGATTCAAGTCCTGATCCTGTATATGCACCCCTGGAGTCCTATTGAAGTCAACGGGGGACACAGATCTGAGCCGAACAGATTGCAAGGACCTTGGATTGTATTTCACCAACTAGAATTAGCCAGATATTCTTCCACTGAGCAAGGGGACAGGAGAGGATTAAAAACTAGGCACAACTGTTAGAGAGAAAAAGAGATATAGTCACTCTCATTAATAACTCTAATCACAACTAGTGATGGATGTGCAGTGCCCCAAAAGATTTGTAGTTTCAGTTCTGATCATCCAAATAATATATATATATGGATTTATCTATGCCATTTGAATGTGGCTTCCTCTCCAGTGACCCTCCCTTTGGTCTCTGGACTCTTCACTTTCCCTTATGGCAACAACAGCCCTACTAGAGGGAAATTTGGCAATCTTCCTCCCACCCCCATGGAAGCATTCAGGAGAAAAGCTCCATGCTCCTTACTAACCATTCGCAGCACTCTTTAGGAAGGGTCGACATGAGGCAGTAGTGATACTGGGCCTACTGCTGTGCCTTTTGAGTTTGTTTTTTGGGACTTTCCCCAAAAAGCTGCCCCAGAGAACATGCAGTATGGGAACCTCATGCTGCATGAGAGTGGGTGTTTCCCAGGAGTGCTGCACTCTCAGATGCCATGAGGAGCCAGAGCATCCCCAGAATGCAGGGCAAGCCACCCTCAGCAATTCCCTAACACATCCTCCGCTGGATAGGAAAATACCAAAACTATATGTAGTGCTGTATGTGTTCAGCTAAACTACTTTTGTCAACATCAAGCAGAGGATGCTGCAGGCCTTTTTTAAGCAAAAGCTCTAATTCAGGTTACTGGCTTTTTCACAGTTTTAAGCCTGCCTAGAGTTTTTTTAATCATGTTCTTAAAGGTCGAGTGTTTCTGCAAAAATGTTGTTAAGCTCCTTAACCATGTTCCTCATGAACAGAAAACCTCTGACTTTCATAACATTAACCTTTTTGGAAATTTACAGACAGGAAAAAAACCAAAAGGAAATATTCTCAAATGATCTTTAGGTTTCCCTATTTAGTATCATTTTATGATCTAGTAAATACCAAATAGTCCACCTTAGGATTTTGCTCTCCAATACTAAATGGTACAAATGTTGATCATCTTGAAATTATCCACAAATTACAAAAATCCCAGTAGTGTATCAATGAGGGGAACTGCTAAACAAAAAGACACAATGGTTGCAAGTTCATTTTTTAAATAGAAATGTTATATTTTTTAAAAAGTAGTTTTACGTAAAGACAAAGTTAGAGGCTAAACTTCTACCAATGAAGCAAAATGAACAAATTATTCCATCCTAGGATTGCTGTTGTCCAAGGGCTGAACTGGAAAATAGTGAAACTGTTCCAAGTTCAGCCCACAAGAAAAGCTCAACCCACTTGAGATGCCAGAATTAGATGCTGCTCACAGAAGCCTGTGCAGATGTTCAGTAAATCAGCATCCGTATTCTGTAGGGCTCCTTAGACTCCGCTTCCCCTTAGTGGAGCTTGGACAGCCTGCTGCTTTTTTGGGCTTGGCTCCTTCTTGATGGAGGAAGAATAAATATGTGCTTGTACTCTATCAAGTGCTACCAGAGGTGGATTAAGGTTTTGTGGGGCCCTAAACCAGAGCAAGTGAGGGGGCCCCTCACCACCCCTTCCACGTGCAGTCTCCCCCGCCATTTCATCCCTTCCTCCTGTGGCTTCACCCATGGTCCCACCCCTTTCTGGTCCTTTCCCCCATCATGGCCACAATGGGGAGTGAGAGCTCCCCCAGCCCTGAGGCTGCAGCAGGGAACTAGAGCTCCTCCAGTCCCGGGGCTGCAGCCAGGGCTGGGTGCTGGGGCTTCCCCTGCCCTCTCTGCCCAGCTCTCCTGCCGGGGAGCGGGGTTGGGGCGTGCGGGCTTCCCACACCCCGCCAGGCCGGTGCTCTGACTAGGGAGGAGGGTTGAGGGCTTCCTCTGCCCCGCCTGGCACGCCTGCTGAGGAGCAGGGTCGGGGCACAGGGCTTGCTCTGCCCTGCCCACGTGGTGCACCTGCTGGGGCGTGAGGTTGGGGCGTGGGGGGGGCCCTGCCCCACCTGCCTGGCACTCCTGCCAGGGAGTGGGGTTGGGGTGCAGGGGCACCCATTTTTCCAAGGCCTCCCAATTGGCCAAGGCCCCTGGGCACTAGCCCCATTGGTCCAGTGGCTAATCTGCCACTATGCTACCCACTTGGGGTATCAAAATGAGACATCATTTACAGGAGATTATGCAAATCATCATAACATGATCCTCCTCCTTACTTCAGTGCTTTGATCAGCGATGAAATAGTTAACAATGTCGCCATTTAAATCATCCCTGATGTGAACATGAATGGTGCAGTTCACTGTTCTCAGAGCTATTGTTTCAGGCTGTCAGAAGGGTAAGGCAGACTTCTCTCATTGGTTTATACTGAATTCATGTTTTCCTCATTATCTCCTCAACTCTGGGCATGGACTAGAGCCTTAGTTCTTATTTTAAGTGGAAGCTTAGATTCTGGAGCACCAGACAGCAGCTTAAAAGAGGTATTGACATGTCATAATACCACATACTGTTCCGATTCAAACCTTGTTGCTATCTTTGGGACACTCATTAAAATTTATGAAACAAAATGTATATCAGCTTTGGAAATCTGTATGAAAAGCCTATATATAAATACATTCAAAATAAAACATATCTGCACCTCTGGGGTGGAGAGGTGCGTGTCAACAGGTAGCCCATTCCCAGAATTTGCTAGCTTCCGTAGCTGATGATAAAAATCTGAAGGAGGGAGAGGTGGATCGTCTCCCATTGTGGACTGTTTCTATGTAAGCTACCATTACTCTACTAGCTGCAGGCCTGTGGAGTGTAGAAGAACTGATGGATGATTTGAAGACCTCCATTTTGCTGAAGTTTTCCTCAGGTGAAGACACTGGGCCCAGGCTGGCTTTGAAGAGTGCTTCTAGATGAAAGAGACCTCGGACAGAGTTTGGGACTTAATTCTCTAGAAATTAATTGGACAGTTTGGCTCAAAATGTGCCATCAAGACAGGTTCCTGCTGAAAAGCAGCCTCCTTCCCATTCTGGAGGTGTGGGGTAGCTCCTGTCACTGAGAATCGAGCATAGTATTTGGGCTCTTTGAAGTTGCAGTTGGGATTTAACTGGCTCTTACTACCAGGCTAATAGAGTCCCCCCATTCCTGCTTCAGGTGCTTGTGTAAAAAACCCTTTTCCTTTCAGATGGAGGTCAAGGTGGAGAAAGAGAGAAAAAACTGAAGAAAGTCTGTCTGAAAAGGCGTAAGGCTGAGGTCTGCCTCTGAGGGTAGAGGGACAAGACTGGGGGGGAAATATGGCTGCAGTTTGAAAAGGCCTGCCACCAGAGGGCAATCGAAAGTGGGCTGTTCATGGAGGGGGGAGTTACAAGAGGAACATTTTGTTCTGACTCAAAGTTGAAAAAGGTGCAAAAACCCAGCAGTTTTCTAAGTCTGAGGTAGTAGTGGATTCTCATAAAGGAGAACATATAAAATACTCTGGAGCACTGAAGGCAGTAATGCCTAAAAAATTGCTCTTTTGCTAATCTGTCCTCAGCTATCCCAACGCTGCTGCAAGGTCTAACAAACTGGTGGTTCATTAGGGTAATATCCTGATTTGATGAAGGAGGAACGTGGAACAAACTATAAACAGTGAACATATTCTGGCAAGTCACTGTGTATAGGTGCCTGACAGAGAATGCACACAGGGGATGCACGAGTAGCTGTTTTCAGGATCAAATTTAGCTCCCACAAAAGTCATGAGCAGGCCACTCTGCAAGCCTGCCATAAGAGAAGCCTTGGAATGGTGTTCCAGGGCGTAAGGGAGCATGGTCAGTACACTTCTGCTATGCACACAATGATTTGCTAATTACACTTGCTCCTCCCCAAAATGGGCCAGATCCACAGCTGGTGTAAATCAACATTAACATCAATGCAGCTATGACAATATTCACCGACTGAGGATCTGGTCCATATGCGTGGACTGCTAACAGCCAGGATTCAAGCATACATTCATGCTGCCTTTTTGGCATGAGTATGTGCCCGTTTGGGGTCACACCTATGAGGAGCCAATCAAACATCCTAGAAACCTGCTTCTATACAGCATTCAAAATAGTGGTAAAACTGCTACCCGAGAGAATTTTTTTTTTTAGTAATCTCTGCATTATGTTGGATGAAGTTGATTTTTGCAAGGTACTAGGCTGTGTGCCAGCCTGAGGTGAGGTGACTTGACATTTTCACTGTTACATATCTTAAAATCCAATCTCTTTTGGGTCAGACATCCCACTGTCCCTGGGGATAGCTTCCCAGGAAGGAAGAGTCACTACCTTCTATTCACACAAACCATATGACTACCTCTGCGCTGGAACCTGCTTTGAAGCAAGTGTCGCTGTTCTCGATGAGAATGCTTTGAAAAGAGGCAGGGCCCACAGTACGGCTGAGCGTTGTAGCATGGCTGAATGGCTGCATTAGACCCCTCCATTTTCTAATGTAATTAGAAAACAGCTGTGAAGGAACTGTCAATTGTTTTTTGGCAGTAATGGTCCATTTTTCACTCATAGAAATGATTAATCAGACCCTGAAATTTTATAATATCTGCTGAGAGTGTAATGGCAGAAGCCATGCTCATGATTTTAAATCTCACTTACTTCATTTTTGACTGCCTGAATTATTCCCATGTCCCCTGGGATCCTATAGTGTGTTTGAATTCCCATATTCATGATAGCTCTACTGGGACGGGAAAAGCAGAGTCGGCTGTTGGGATGTATTTTAAAGAATCCTTATTGAGGTTACAGGGACAAACCATCCTGATGTGTAGAAAGAATAGTAAATATGGCAGACAATCAGCTTGGCTTAACAGTGAAATCCTTGCTGATCTTAAACACAAGAAAGAAGCTTACAAGAAGTGGAAGATTGGACAAATGACCAGGGAAGAGTATAAAAATATTGCTCGGGCATGCAGGAGTGAAATCAGGAAGGCCAAATCACACCTGGAGTTGCAGCTTGCAAGAGATGTTAAGAGTAACAAGAAGGGTTTCTTCAGGTATGTTAGTAACAGAAGAAAGTCAAGGAAAGAGTGGGCCCCTTACTGAAGGAAGGAGGCAACCTAGTGACAGAGGATGTGGAAAAAGCTAATGTACTCAGTGCTTTTTTTGCCTCTGTCTTCACAAACAAGGTCAGCTCCCAGACTACTGCACTGGGCAGCACAGCATGGGGAGGAGGTGACCAGCCCTCTGTAGAGAAAGAAGTGGTTCGGGACTATTTTGAAAAGCTGGATGAGCACAAGTCCATGGGGCCGGATGCGCTGCATCCGAGAGTGCTAAAGAAGTTGGCGGATGTGATTGCAGAGCCATTGGCCATTATCTTTGAAAACTCATGGCGACCGGGGGAAGCCCTGGAGACTGGAACAAGGCTAATGTAGTGCCCATCGTTAAAAAAGGGAAGGAAGAGGATCCCAGGAACTACAGGCCAGTCAGCCTCACCTCAGTCCCCACAAAAATCATGGAGCAGGTCCTCAAGGAATCAATTCTGAAGCACTTAGAGGAGAGGAAAGTGATCAGCAACAGTCAGCATGGATTCACCAAGGGCAAGTCATGCCTGACTAATCTAATTGCCTTCTATGAAGAGATAACTGGCTCTGTGGATGAGGGGAAAGCAGTGGACGTGTTGTTCCTTGACTTTAGCAAAGCTTTTGACACGATCTCCCACAGTATTCTTGCCAGCAAATTAAAGAAGTATGGGCTGGATGAATGGACTATAAGGTGGATAGAAAGTCTGCTAGATTGTCGGGCTCAACAGGTAGTGATCAATGGCTCCATGTCTAGTTGGCAGCCGGTATCAAGTGGAGTGCCCCAAGGGTCAGTCCTCGGGCCGGTTTTGTTCAATATCTTCATAAATGATCTGGAGGATGGTGTGGATTGCACCCTCAGCAAGTTTGCAGATGACACTAAACTGGGAGGAGAGGTAGATACGCTGGAGGGTAGGGATAGGATACAGAGGGACTTAGACAAAGTAGAGGATTGGGCCAAAAGAAAACTGATGAGGTTCAACAATGACAAGTGCAGAGTCCTGCACTTAGGATGGAAGAATCCAATGCACGGCTACAGACTAGGGACTGAATGGCTAGGCAGCAGTTCTGCAGAAAAGGACCTAGGGGTTACAGTGGATGAGAAGCTGGATATGAGTCAACAGTGTGCCCTTGTTGCCAAGAAGGCCAATGGCATTTTGGGATGTATAAGTAGGGGCATTGCCAGCCGATCGAGGCATGTGATCGTTCCCCTCTATTCGACATTGGTGAGGCCTCATCTGGAATACTGTGTCTAGTTTTGGGCCCCATGCTACAAGAAGGATGTGGAAAAATTGGAAAGAGTCCAGCGGAGGGCAACAAAAATGATTAGGGGACTGGAACACATGACTTATGAGGAGAGGCTGAGGGAACTGGGATTGTTTAGTCTGCGGAAGAGAAGAATGAGGGGGGATTTGATAGCTGCTTTCAACTGCCTGAAAGGGGGTTCCAAAGAAGATGGATCTAGACTGTTCTCAGTGGTGGCAGATTACAGAACAAGGAGTAATGGTCTCAAGTTGCAGTGGGGGAGGTTTAGGTTGGATATTAGGAAAAACTTTTTCACTAGGAGGGTGGTGAAACACTGGAATGCGTTACCTAGGGAGGTGGTGGAATCTCCTTCCTTAGAAGTTTAAGGTCAGGCTTGACAAAGCCCTGGCTGGGATGATTTAGTTGGGGATTGGTCCTGCTTTGAGCAGGGGGTTGGACTAGATGACCTCCTGAGGTCCCTTCCAACCCTGATAGTCTATGATTCTATGTGAAAACAGTACAGCCACAGGTAGTGCCCTTTATCCATGGCTCTTCTTTGGCATCAAAGTGATGATGGGACCAGCACTGGTGGCAATAATGTACCTGTTTTTAAAAAAATTAAATAAAGAGTGAGCAATGGCCCTCATGCAGGGGAGAAGAAAAAACCAGGGGAATTGAAGAAACCAGTAACTCCTGCCCCCGGATGTTAATTCTCACATCTCACCAAAATGTGTGTAAGATTGGCACTCAGGAACAGTACTGTAGGTCTGGATGCTGCTAATCTCCACCTCCACAGGAACTAAATTTAGGCGACTAGCTGTCTATTAAAGCAGCAGATATATTATTTTATTAGAATAATGCTATTCCTTACAGCCTGTTCCTCATCTCTGCTTCTTTCAATAAAAATACGTCGAAGTATAATAAGACTATCAAGTTTCAGAATGTGAACTGGGATCCTTTCCTAGACGGCACGAGTATTACTGACTAAACAATTAAAACAACTCTAAAAATATCCAGGGCCAAATTTTTAACCGAGGTCCAAAATAAATGTCTGTGTCAGTTATGACAGGATATGTCACCATGTGCATGTGGAAAATGGGTAACTGCTAAGAACATATTTTTGCATTTGTTTCAGTGCTTGTTTACATGCACAAATGCAAATTAGTTGGCACGATACACGAGTGCAAATTTTGCAACTGCAATTTTAGACACACCATCTGAAAATGTGGCCCTTTGGCCTCCTGGCTCTTAATTGTTCTGGCCTGGACAGTTGTTCTCTGTCTTCAAAATTAAACACGTTGGCTTGATACTTTTTAATCTTAACAGAGCTAGCCTTGGACAAAAACACCATCCAAAAACAGATTAAAGTTTAATCTGGTAATCTGATCCCATATGGCACCTAGAAGAATGGGAGAAATGAGAGTTTGGTAGTAAAGAAATTACCCATAAAATGGCTGCCTAAACCAGGATCAAATTAGCTCATCAGCATTCAACATGAAAAGACAAAAATACAAGAACAAGAGAAGTTAAAAAGGTGAGCACAGATAAGAAATGATCTTAAATGATCAGGAGAAAGATAACAATGATATGATCTACACATAAACACCACCTTCCAGAGTATTGGGTCTACATTAGGTAGTATTATGGTGCCATATACTTCACTCTTCCATTTATTGCACAAGGTATTAGTGGAGGAAGGCAACACAAGGTGTGACCTAATATTGGCCAAGCTCTGTGCTCAGATATACTGTGGCTTCCACTGAGTTCAATGAGAGCTTCATGTGTGCATCACAAGGCAAAATTTGGTCCCATATTTTTTGCTACACATACCACTAAAGAGAATGAGGGTGGCCTTGTAGTTCAATCACAAGGCTGAGCATCAGGAGATCAGGGGACTGATATCTGGCTCTGCCACAGAAGTCTTGTGGGACCTTAGGCAAGTCATTTAAATCTCTCTGCCTTGGGTTCCCAATTTATTGTCTACATAGCACCAGAAATGTGCTAAGTTTTTTGCACATATAATATAAGGTATTCCTCTGCCTCCAAGACCTTACAATCTAAAAGGAACAGGCAAAGAGAGAGACGCAGGATACAATCAAAGGGGCTCACAGATGTATTGGGCAGACATCTTGTTAATCAATGATGTTTTCCCTTTGTGCCCTTCCCTTTTCTCATCAAGTTCAGCTGCTCTTTGTTACCCCACATTTGAATATGTCCTTGTGCTACACCTTCCCTTCACTTGGCCCTGATCCTACTAGGTCAGGGGTGGGCAAATTTTTTGGCCTGAGGGCCACATTGGGTTTCCAGAATTGTATGGAGGGCCGGTTAGGGGAGTCTGTGCCTCCCCAAACAGCCAGGCGTGGCCCGGCCCCCGCCCCCATCCGACCCCCCAATAGCTTCTCGCCCCCTGATGGCCCCCCCAAAAACCCTGCCCCATCCAACTCCCCTGTTCCCTGTCCCCTGACGGCCCACCTGGAACCCCTGCCCCATCCCACCCCTCCCTGTCCCCTGACCGCCTCCAGACCCCCCACCCCTGACTGCCCCCCACCGCCCCATCCAAACCCTTCTCTCATTCCTGACTGCCCCCCCCAGAACCCCTGCGCCATTCAACCCCCCTGTTCCCCACCCTCTGACCGCCACAACCCCATCCACACCCCTGCCCCCTGACCACCACCCCGAACTCCCCTGCCCTCTATCCAACCCCCACTGCTCCCTGCCCCCTTACTGCGCTGCCTGGAGCACCGGTGGCTGGCGGCACTACAGCTGGCCGCACAGAGCACCAGGACAGGCAGCCGTGCTGCCCGGCTGGAGCCAGCCATGCCACCGTACAGCACAGAGCACTGGGTCAGGCTGCGGCTCTGCAGCTGTGCTGCCCGGCAAGAGCTCGCTGCCCCGCTGCCCAGAGCATTGCGCCAGCGGCACCGTGAGCTGAGGCTGCGGAGGAGGGGGAACAGTCACAGTTCAGCATACCAATTTGTGTCAGAAGTATGAAATGAAAAATGGCAGATCAGTGCACAAAGCTAATAGATCCATGCCTTTGCTGTGCGTTTATACACACACACACACACAATGCTCACCTCACATAGAGCTAGAAAATCCCACCAAGGCCAAGAGTTCCAAGATAAGAAACCCAAATTAGAAAAATCTCTCTTTCAAGTGGATCCTGAAAACACCTACAACAATGAAGCACAGGGCTTTGTCTCACTGAAGCCGATGCTACTAAGCATCACCTTTACTGCAACCCGATCTGTCCAGGCAGAGCTCATGGGGGCACTATATGAGTGCAGGGAAGTGCCCACAAAGAGCCAGTTGCAGTCTTGGGTCCTAAAGTAGTAAATGTTTGCAGGATCTGGCCCCTATTTGTTTCTCTCTCTCTCTCTCTCCCATTCCCTTCCCCTCACTCAGAGGCACCCACCTCTCTACAAAATGTTCCCAATCTCCCCAAGCCATTCAAAATGCACTTCAAGAAAACCTTCACTTTTAACTGCTTCTCTAAAGCCACCCACCTGCTGAGGAAAATACACACAACCTACCAGCTTTGATATTTTGTATGGGGGACAGCTGGGGAAAAGGGGACAGAAACCCCTTTTAGAAAATACTTTAAAAATAATAGTGGAATCCTTGAGACATTTCTTAAAAATAAATACAGCTGAACCATCCCTGGAATAGGCCTGAGGAAAGATCTCTTTCTGCTACATTAGGGTATGTCTACACTGCAGTTAGACACCTGTGGCTTGTGGAGCTTGAGCTAGGGAGCTGTTTAATCACAGTGTAGATGTTCCAGCTCGGGCAGCCCAGGCTCCCTCCTTGCAGGGTTCTAGAGCACAGTGTCCGGTCCGAGCCCAAACGTCTACACCTCAATTAAACAGTCCCAATGCATGAGCCCAAGTCAGCTGGCTCAGGCCAGTGATGGGTTTTTAATTGTAGTGTAGCCATAACCCTTAGTGTAACAGTTATAAGGTAAGTTATGCTTTAGACCCCTTCAGCCCCTCTTGAGTGCATCCCTCAGGTGATAGGCCTGGCTTCCTGCACCTCTCTCAAAGGGCAGAATCCCAGGTATTGGATTGGATCTCTGAGCTTCAGCCCCCCGTTTCCCAACTTTGTTAACAGGCCCCAATGTATTTGCCACCTGTAAGCCCTTTTCCTCCAGGGACCTATGACCAGCAAACTGATTAAAGGGACTCAAAAAACACGTTCTTCTCAAAGCATTATTTATTTACTCAAAGGTACAAAGCACACAGAATGAAGAGTAAAACAGTAAAGATCTACACAATCTTTCCCCTTACCTAACCTTAATCTTTCCTTGCAAGCCTGGGTAAGTTCCATTAATTCCAGTTACCTCGATCAGCTGGGAGAAGCCGACTGTACTGCTGCAGAGAGCGCTCTGTCTCTCTCTGTTAGAGGCTGCCCTCCAGCTGCCACTGACAATCCACTCCACTCCCCCACCTTTCTGCCTAGCTAATGTCTTTAAGGTTTTAGTATCCTCTTTGATTTTACATTTGGCCTGGGAAGAATAAACTTTGCCAGCCTAGTTGGAGCCACGCCAAGGGGTATTCCCCAATTAATAGCTTCATCGTTGTTTCCCCCCAGGACCCTTGGTATTCTCTGAACTGTATCTTATCATTGGCATTGTTTCCTTTCCTGCTGCCCCACCCCTTTGCTACAACCTCCTTTGATTTAACTTCTTGGAGTCAGCCAGGTCAATATAAAAACAGTTTATGTGAGGTGCACCTGATATTCAGAAAAATTATACACCTAACTCCCTCATCCTCCACACTGAGGTAAGCCAGGAGTTCTCTATTTTACAAATGTGAGAGGGGTGGAACCTTTTCCTGAAAATGGCATTTTGTTTGCACAGTGTAAAAAGCATGTCCCACTGTTAGTGTATGCTTGGGATCACTGGCAGAGCTGTGGCCGCATCTCTATCAGCATTTGGAACAGAAACATTTATTGGCAGCTTAAAGAGAAAAATTGGCAGGCACAATGTAAACAGAAGAAACTATATCGATAATCCTTTACTAAACCTATCTCAAAAATGTCTTCCAGATTATAATCTTCTCTGAGCGGTGGGGTGGGGTGTAGGGAGGATGATCTTTCTTGTGTCAGAGTTTGGCTACAATAAATGCTTAAGGAAGATAACTTGCCTTTTTGACTACTATGTCTTCTTAGCTGTCTTTTATTTAATTATTTGTAATATTTCCCCCCTTGATGTGTAGTATTTAAAAAGCACGAAAATGAAGATCAATCTTATGTAAATGCACTATCATGTTTCCTGCAACAGATACAACAAATGAAGTATCCTTGTTTCAGCTCAATAATCTTGTTTAATTACCCAGTTTTTGGATATGAGAAAACAGAGCTCCTGATACTGGTCTAACACAGACCAGCGTATATCAGGAATAGCTCCACTGAATTCAGTGGAGCTACATGGGTGTAAGGAAGATCAGAATCAGGTCACAGTCCATTTAGGGGCTTGATCCTATGTCAAGACCCTAGCCCCAGTAAAATAAAGCACATAGGCATGTGCTTAATCTTAAGCACTAGTAGTCCCACTGTCTTTGGCTGGTTAAACTGTGGATATGACTGCCTCAGCCTTGCATCCTTGAGGGAGCACAAAGCATCCAAAGCATATCAGTGAATCTAGACCAAAATTGAAAGTCATATTTTCTAGAAAGGCTAAATTCTCCTTGCATCTCACAATATCCAGTGCCTTTAGGATTAACCTTTCAGTACTGTTCAGAATACTGTTTAATAACAAAAGAACACACTGGAGCCTGGAAAGGGGGTGAGTAAGACTTATGCCACCAAACCCAGCTAAAGATGGAGTTAATGGATGGAGCTCACCAATCTCAGCTCATATTTGTTACAGAGGCTGCTCAAAGTGAATACATGCCTTAAAAATAGAAGGGCAGTGTCACATACATGACAGCTATAAATGCAGGGTCAACAGTTGCCTTTAAATATTTTTCTTACGCAGTTGTGATGGATTCCTGGATTGTTGAAAGTTTTATGTGACATTTTGTTGTTATGAATTCCCTGGCATAAAAACGCCGAGGCTGTCAGTTAGAGCTGATACTGTTGAAGGAGTTTATAGAACCTTGAACTCTTCTTGTTTACAGAAACAATGTTAGTATAAGCCATTCATGGGATGCCAAGACACTGCGGGAGTGCTAAGTTTTGGCATCAAATGATATGTATTTCTTTACTTTAATAGTTAGAAACAACAACTCAGTCTAACCCAAAGCACACTGAAGTCACTGCAGGTATTATCACTGACTTTCAAATTAGACCCATAGTGCCCTTTTCATCTTGAAGGATCCCAAAGCACTTTGCAAATTTATAAACCAATGAAGTTCAGCTACTTTTGGAGTGGTCATTTTAAAATAATATTTGAAAGACAATGCTTCCAGCAGTATTGTGTCGACTAGCTCTATGCTGAGGCATTCATTTAATACTGGCTTCTACTAAAGGACCAACAACTCTTCCTGCGGTACTTCTTGGTTTTTCTTGGTGATCTCCCATCCTAATTTTGATCAGGCCCAAGCTGTACTAGTGTAAGTATAAGGTCATGATTGAGGTAATAGGGTCACAGAGTCCACTCTGGGGAGGCGGTTTGCTTGAATTAATTAATATTAAATAAGTTATAAAATGTGAAGTGTCCTGATTCTTCACTGGCTAGTCTAGTCATTTACACCTATGTTCAGTGGGTGTAAAATGCTACCACTGTGATTTGGCAGCATCTCACTCCTACTTCACAATCATTGTGCAGAGTGAAAAAAAAAAGGAGTATGCCAGGCAGTGGTTAATAAAGTCCTGTATCTGCACTTCCACAATAAAACCTTTCCATTGTTTTATGATGTGGCTGTAAAAATGTGCACCAAGAATGTTTGAATCGTGGCAGTTCAGATCTAAATCAAGGGGGGATTTTTAAACAACTACATTAAATGTAAATCTCCTTTTTTGCCCCCAGTTACATAAATTCAAAAATTTCTATATCAATGTTAAAAACAGAGTTTTTTGGCAAAAAATCTAACTCAGAATATGTTCTCATCTTTGTTGGTATTTTGGTTAAAACAGCAAAGGAACACTGAGAACTTTATTTAGTTTTAATGTGTTTTTTAAGTGTTTCCTATTATTTGTATTACACTTTAGAACCTTGGAAAAATGTTTGTTCTACTAGTTTTGATCATTTCATCTGGCAACTTTATTTATTTATTTATTTATTTGCCCTTGTGTTTCTCAGAGATTAAACCTTTTTATCAACCTCCTTGCTTTTGCAGCAGCTTCATAAATGAATTCTGTACAGCTCTAACGAGAATGTTTGCAAGTTAACAATGCTTTATAGTCAGCAGGGGGAGCTCACATATAGTTTTTTTGTTGGCCTTGCACATATTGTCTTTTTAAAAATTTCCACTATCAGGGATGAAGTGGATAAGCAATAAAGTCAGAAAGATTTTCCACAAGTATAATTAAGATTCAATTTTGAAGTCTAAATGATATGATGGCTTCCTTTGTACTTTTAAAAATGGCTATTGCGGATATAAATTTACTTTACCAAGAAATTCCATAACTATTAATATTCCTTGCTTTATAGATATTTACTTGTCACATAATAATGGAATGCGGTTTTCTATAACAAAGGCTTTCTAGAGGTTCTCATCATTAAAGAATATATGCTGTGAGTGGTAGCTGTACCCTTTGATTTACTGGCTTTTGTCTTTGTGTCATAGGTTTAATGATACATTTTTTTACATTCTTTCAGATGTCTAAATGTTTTCTTTAACCACAAAATCAGACTAAGACCAATAGAGACTTTTCTGGTATCTTGGGAAAATACATTTCTCTGTTAAGAAAGAAAAAGACAGAAAGAAAGACCGGCCTACCTACCTATAGGGCAAGATTATGACTCAACTTGAGCAAAGTTAAGAAAGCCCAAGTTAGCCTTCCTGTGTATTATACTTAATCCAACATGCACAGGGGTGTGTATGTCACACACACACACATGCATGATATGAATGCTTCACTGCTGCCTAATGTACAAACCCAGGTCCAGTGTTGCCCAATGTGACCTATTCCTCTAAGAAATGCTGACAATTCACTGAATGTTTGAAGAATATTGCTGCATTCTCCCACCAAACAGAAGCTGTAGTGGAGGGCAAAAGTGAAGAGTTTCGAGGATAGTCCCATATTTGATTTTTACAACTGGCCCTTTTTTGGACACATCCCTAACATTGTTTAAATACTGCCTTTTCCATTTAATGCAAAGCAGGGGCAAGCCCAGGGCAATTACTGGAGGAGAGAAAAAGGAAGAAAAAAAATACAGACATTCTAAATAACAATGCCTGAAAAAAGATGCAGAGAAGAGTAGATGCCCAGATGGTGCCTATTGTGATGGGTGCATTAGAAATACCATCGATTAGACAGAGAGACAGAAACTGGTCAAGCTTAGCCAGTGGGGAAGAGAGAACAGTCAGGCCTTCTCTTTATGTATTCTCAGGTGAAATCGAAGAACTCAAAGGAAAATGTGTATTTTAATAAATTGGCTCTGCTTCGACATTGGCTTCAAAACAACAAACACAAAAAGCAAGAGAAAACACTGTAACCTTTTCAATATTCTTCATTAGACTCCACTGTCTGTGGCCCCCAGAGTAAACTGCATCATCAAATCAATGGCACCAAAGCCTGCTCTAATTTATGAAAGGCCTCACCATGGAGTCTTTATATACTAGTTACTTAAGCAATGAAAAGTCTTACCTATAGATCCTTAAGTAATTACACACTGAGCAGAGTCATGCAGTGCAGATTTTCAGCTAGGGGAGGTCACTATAGAAACAAAAGTGTTTCACAGCTGAAAACAGGCATGTACTACAGGTTTGGGTTTTTACAGCACTGTGTTATGAGCTGACTCTTGATTCCCTGCACAACATCAGAGTAAAAGGACTTTCCAAGGAGTAACTATGAAGGGGGAAGAAGGGACAAAATCATCCCCATCCAACATCAAGAGAGATGCCTGCAGGAGTAGTGCCTGAAGCCCTCCGAGTTCTGGCCTTTGGGGCAGGGGATCTATACTGTGTGGTCACACTCCCTCTATTCTGTCCCCAGTGCCCTTGCGGGAGAGAGAGAGAGCCATCACTGAGCACTGTGTTCTGGGTTTGCAAAGTCCTGCTGCAAGGTCATTCTACAAACTGGCCCTGACATGCAGCAGAAATTGCCATTTCTGCCACATTTGGGGGAAATGAGACCAAACCTGGTTTCTTTGTGCTTACACCTCAATGGTTCATTCCACTGTGTAGCACCATAAAATTCCAACAGAAACACCATCTTCTTGACATATGTGAAATAACAGAGATAACCTTTTTGCTTGTCTTTCCACTCATTCTGAAGATCTCCAAATGACAGTCTAACCAGGCAAGTGAAACTGTCCCTATCCTTTCATAAACAGAGTGCAGGAGGGAGGTCATCACTTCATCTCCTTAAATCTCATTTAGACTTTTTAGTAGCAATGGGCAAGCTCATTCAGATCAAGTCAGAACTTTTGTCCCATACTCAAAAGAAACCCCAAATCTTTGCTGAGGTTTGAACCAGTTTAACACTTTTTTTACCCCTTTATTTCTGAGCATCTCTGCATTTCTTGGCTCCTTTCAGAAATACTAAAAGCGCACCCAAAACAAACAAAAACATCCACACTCAACAAAAACAAAGAAACCAAACTGCACGCTCTTCCTCATCAGATCAGCAGCCTAGCATCTGACTTTGAGAGTGATTATTCACACCAACCATCCAAAACTTTGGTTCACCCAGCCCAATGTTTGAGCTCTTTGTTTGTTTCAATTCATTACTAATATATACTCACGTATAACTTATACACAGATATATTTTCTATAAAAGTTATACATTAAATAACTAGTACAATTATAGATCCAATTTAAAGATACAAAAGTGTCACTCCAACAGTATGTTTGAGATTTTAAATGCACTCAAGTCAGGGGACAGCAAAGCTATGGGTCCCATGGCAACAGTCATGGACATGTTTGCATACACACTCTTCTGCCATACTATAGTTCTTAATGGTTATATTCTAGAAAACAGGATGCAGTCCATTACGGTGGAAATCAGCATAATTCCATTGACTTCACTGGTGTTACACCAATTTACGCTGCATGATGATCTAGTCCATCGTTTAGAAAGAAAAAAATATTTAAAAATTGCACACCGCATTTAGTTATTTATGTAATTTCTATAACACCCATTGCCACAAAGACACTCATGTGCTGTGCTCCGAACAGCACCAAAGTGTAAAATCGTAAAATCATGGACCCAATTGCCTAGCTACCGACCATTCACCATCAACTCTCCCTCAACTGAGCCCATAACAACACATGACAGTGCGGAGTGGGGAAAAGAGAGAAAGGGGGAAGTTAAATTAATGGTAACACAGTGTCCCAAATGGGAAGAACTTGGAAGTTCTGAAAATTGCTGTAGAGAACTTTAATAGACAGACATCCTCAGAGAGCGAGTTCCACAAACTAGGCAATGACTGGACCAAAGACACAGAGGAATGACAACACTGCAGATTTCAATTCACCTGGCAGGACATATTCTGCTCTATTATATCAAAAAGTTGGAAAATGCCAGGTTTAATTTTGTCAATGTAACCTAAATTCCACCCCACAATGCATCAATCCTGTGCACTGAATGAGGCAGGGGCTAAAAAATAGTATGTGATTATGTAATTAAAGACTGTATCATAATGTATATGCACAAGGGATATTAATTAAGGTTGCATGAGCAACCTTAATTTGGGCATTCCCTAAGGTTTGAATACTGGACTGTTTAACCTAAATAATGTTCTTTAGTGTAGTTCTTTGTATGTAGTTTCGTAGGTATTTTTTAAAGGGGAAAAGGTAAATACAATTTCTATTATGTACAAACATAACAGTCCCATATCGTGCAGCCTCAGCAGGGTTTGAACCCTGAATTTTCAGCACTGATTGCTACTTTTTGAACTACAGAAGTAACTGTAATAGGAGCTGCAAGAGAAGGCTGCTATTTGGGGGTCAGCTGAGGGGAATTCATTATTAATATTTTTCATATCACATTCCTCGCCTTCATTTATTCCTCTCATTTTTATAATCATCATAATAAGCAAGGTTTGTGAATCTATCTGTCCTCCTCACACTACGTTTATGTGCTGCACTGCCTTCTACTGGACTGCATAGCAGATTAGCGCAAGTGTTTCTGAGCATATCACCCTTTAGTGGCTGCAGCCTATCGAGGATGTAGGAGAGGGTTTTCAAAGAAGTCTGAGGTGAATTAGATGCCCTAGCTCCCTTAGGCTCTGTTGAAAATTCCAGCCATGAACCCTAATACCCTACCCTAGTGTGGTTGTTCCATAGATTGTAATACCACAAACATGGGCAGCAGAGATGGGCTATAGGGTTAATCTGGTGCAGGCATTGGAAAGGAAGAAAGGAAGAAAGAAAATCTAGCCATATAGATCTTCCCCCCAGAATGACTGTTCGATGTTCTTGATACTCACTGATAAATGTAATTTCTCTTCTTTCAGACTGGGAAAAATATTCATACAATAGCTTTTCAGCTATTCTAACAGTTTTCTTCAAGTGAATGTTTTGTTGTGAAATTAATATCAGATTTCACAATTGTCATCCCTAGGTAGTCTACTACTAGTGCTCCTCCAGTCCTCAAGCCTTCACATTCCAGCTGTCCCGAGCGTGAATTTCATTGTATAACACTGAGCTATTGTAACAAGACATTCCCTGCAGACCACCAGGGATTTTACAGTTCCTGTACTGCACACACAGTAGATGATGTCAAAAAGCTCCTATTTTTAGCAGTGGCATCCACCAGAAGCCACTAGTGAGAGACGAAAGCAGCTGCTGCTAAATCTTTTTGAAATCACATAAAACATACTGAAGTAACCTCCTTGAGATGTGTGATAAATACCACAAATCTGAATTATTAATATTGTATGAAAGTTATATGTACTGTAAACCATGAATATATAATACTCAAGGATCTCAACTGTATTTAGTGATCGCCTCTCCAAATGTTCAAATGAACCTACTGCTAGAGTGACTATAAATATCACAGAGCAAGATTTCACAACAGTTTAAGACACGAAATAAAGAATGCCATATCCAGCTGAGATCACACTGGGCACTACACAGAAGGACTGTAGGTATTAGAGTTGGCATTTTGACAGGATATTGGGTACCTGCTCTTGAAAAACTGCCTCTGGATTTTTAGTGAACAGGAGATCAACCCCATTTTATCTTCTCATCTGAAATACTTCAAAATGTCCATTCATTATGATGGGTCCTTAGAATGGGTGCCATCTACCAAATAACACCACCTTATGCAGCACAAAGGTTTTCTTCAAAAATCTCCCATCCAAGTGACCCCATTTAGTTTGTGAAATCACACATGATCACAGGTGTACTGGTGTAAGGGGAGAGAGCAATGGGGTAGGACAAATTTTGACATGTTTCTTTTTTATTATATTAACATGAAGAGTGTTAACTCCAATTAAATTTCACAGAACAGAGAATGGCTTTCCTTTTGTGGAGATTCCTGCAAAGTCTTTAAAGCTAAAATTAAGGGTCATTGAGAATGAGCTGTTAATTCTGAACATTTTTTAATAAAGAGGAAAAATAAATGAAACCAAAACTTTGTTTTAATTCTGATGATTTGGAAGATCTGTATATTAAAGCTAATTCATAAATACTATTCTCAAAGCTCATACAAAAGTTCCATTAAACCTCCAACTAATCTACACAAACAAGAATTTGTTTCAATTTTTGATGCACAAAAATGCATTAAGTCCTTTTTTAACTATTGGGTTTATATAAAAAGTTTGCATTTCACATCTCCAGTCAGTGCACATACTTAAGGAGTTGGAAATGGATGCTGAACTGTACTTTTTTCCCCAGGCCAAAACTAGACAAATAGTGCTTTGGCTGATGTTCCCAGAAAACAAGACTAAAACAGGTGTACTTTCCATGTTTTGTATTTTTTTTAAATGTTCAGGACTTCAATATCATCTACTAAAGAGCTGGTCCACCACTCAGGAAGCAAGACTATCTCCGGGGTTTTGTTTTAATAAGAGAAATTATGTTGTGTTTATAAATTTTTACAGTGAATTTATCAAAAATGTGTCATTTTAAGCAAGTCAAAATGGCACCCGTGCTGGGAATAATAAAAGACCACATTTCTATAGTAAAGGGCAATTCATATAATCATCTCCATGGAGCTGTGAATGTTTTGTGGATGAGTCAACTTCACACAATTGGAAAATGAATGGAGAAAAGAAAAATTAGATTATCATTGTTATTATGCAATAACTGACTTGACTTGATTACGGCAAGCTCCTTGTTTGTGACCTCATTAAGTCCATGCTTTTCAGATTTAGGATGACATTGCCCACCTTCTCACATATACAGTGACAACATCACTTCAAGCAACTTGACTGGCTCCCCATTCATTTCAGGAACCATTCCAAAATTAACCCTCTTTCTAAAAATTCCCCCAGACTTTGCTTCCATCTAAGTCACAGACTTTGTTTCTCATTGTTCATCTCCTTGCTCTTTCTCCTCATCTACAGCCTCTTCTTTGTACCCTCATATAATTTCGATCTATGTTCTTATACTGGCGCTCATCACATAGTATGTGAGCACCTCTGTTGGCACAAGAGCCACCAACCTTCCCAAACTTCTTTGCCTTGACTTCCAATTTCTTTTAATATGGAAAGATCCTTGCTTCCTTGCTTTACAGTGCTCTTAATATTGCTCTTCCTCTGTGACTCTTTACTTAGCTTTGTGACTTGTCAACTCTGTAAATTGTTTTGGGGTTCAGTTTTGCCAAAGATGTTATACAGAATATGGAGCGTTATCTAATTATACAGAAAACTACATCTCTTTTCACCCTTTCCTATGAAAAATATTCATAAGAAAGACTAGCTTGTAAACATTAATGGCGAAAGTCTACACCGATTTCAATTTCAAGCCTACTGAAGTCAGTGGAGTTGCACAGGGGTGTAAGATAGGACATATTTTGGCTCTATTTTCTTTATGTCACATCATCATATTTTGTGAACACAGACTATATACCAAGTGGATGACTGACCACTCTAACAATAGCTTGCTGGGAGAATATACACGTGACAACCTACTCTTAAAACAAGTTATTTTTATTTGTGGATTCTCATTTTAAAGTTTTGATTTATAATTTAATTTAACAAATATAAAATCAATGATAATTTAATTCTAACTACAGTATAAAGCATGTCTAGTATGGATCAATTTTCATATCATGATTATATGATCATCTAAACACCAACTGATGCCTGATGGAAAACTTTGACAAACATCCGATGAAGTGAGCTGTAGCTCACGAAAGCTCATGCTCAAATAAATTGGTTAGTCTCTAAGGTGCCACAAGTACTCCTATTCTGTTTAGGAATATCAGCTTCTGACTTCATGTGGAGAAGAAGCATGATGGGAGCAGATGAACTTTTAAGAAACAAAGATTCTGTATGCAGCAAAATTTCATCATTCATGCTTGAGACAGCACACTCTGCTGCTGTGTTATGCTTGTATTATGAGAAGCACTGGATTAGGACTTCAAACAGAGAGCTAGCATGCCCTAACTTTCCATTCAAGACTGGAGATGTTCAGATGCAATAGCTTTCTTGGGACTACACATCTGTTCAGATCTTGGATTAGTAAAGCCCAGGTGGATTTCAGGATTAGGTGGGCCTGTTTAAACCTTTGATAATTAGGATACTCAGTGTTATGGGAATACCAAAAGGGTTGAACCTGTGCCTGTTCAACCACTGCCAAGATGGTTAATTGTAGATCTTGCCTTGTTACGTTTGATTTCATAAACTTGAGAGATAAGGTGGGTGAGATAATATCTTTTACTGGACCAATTTCTGTTGGTGAGAGAGACAAGCTTTCTTCAGAAGAGCTCTTTGTAAGCTTGAAAGCTTGTCTCTCTCACCAACAGAAGTTGGTCCAGTAAAAGATATTACCCGAGCCACCTTGTATCTCTAATATCCTGGGACTGACATGGCTACTACTGCACTTAATAAAGTTGAGGCATTTTGGCCACTTTCTAGAGAAATTGAGCCTATGCTCATTGGTCACTGATCCCATTTTCATAAAAATAGCCCTAGTACTAAAGCTATATACTAAATTACATTTAAAAATTATGTTAAAAACGAGGTTATTTAGGTTACACAGTTGAGCACTTGAAAGTAAGGAACGTATCAGATTTATACTAGTACTCATGATCATCTCAATTCTTCTCTAGAGTATTTTGAAGCATCAAGGTAGAAAACAAAAAAGATCCATGTAGAGGTGTATGTATGTCTATTTTAATTTTTAGAATATTGTATTACATCTTTCCACCATGACTCTCAATTTTGGAAACAGGAATCAGGAAAACAGTAAAAGGAAAACACAAAATGCATGACTCAAATCATGTCACTATGTTCAAAAGAACTAATGAACTTCGGGTATCTACTGCATAGTTTGGGGCCTCGTTGGGAAGTCAGCTCTGTGCTGCCATTGTTGGTCCAGTAAGCTCTTGCTATGAGGTCAGCTGTGCACCACAACTGCCACTGGTTCAGCTTAGTCCAGTCTCACAGAATCACTCCACACAGGACTCAGAACCAGGTGGGGAACCCAGGGTGCTTGGACAGAAACCTTGCTCCTTGATCTCTAGGACAGAGCCCTCTTTTCCCTCTTTTTGGAACTTGACTCCTGTTGACAAACGAAATTCTACTACCTGCAGAGTCAGTTACTCCAGGGCATATCTCGCACAATTTCTGTGCTCTTTCATAAGCACACCAGAGTAACGATCTTTTATCATTTATATAATCAGTACATAGATTCCAACAAAGCCTACTATGTGAACTATGGGGAAGCAACACTGTAATTTATGTGAATGAGGCTGGCCAGTGCTGGCATTTCTCTTCTTCCCCTGCAGAGGGAGTAGAAAGCCCCCTAGCTCTGAGGCTTACAAATTTGTAGTTATCATAATGTAGGACCTTTTTTACTATGGATACTTTCATATGATTTGGTTAATATGATTAATCAATAGATGATTAAGAAGTTTGCCAAAAATTCTGTTTTGGATAAACATTGAACTTGGATGAGATATGTTATGAATAAATCAAACACAAGAATGTGCTGTCAAACAATATTTTCCCATTCCAGACCAGGCTTGCATAAAACAAGTCCAAGGATATCCAAACTTTTGCTTAAGCGATGGTTATATTGGGAACTTTGTCAGAACTCTGATGGCTGTATCTAAATTTTGGATTTACCTCTAGTTTTGTAATCTGATCAGCTGTGGTAATGATATCTCTTTTTCCTTCTCTATGTTATTTGTTGATTTGATCTTGAATATCTTTTTTAAAAATGGAGAATTTCAATATGCAAATATAGTTTGTGCAATGATATCTAGTGGCATGTGTTTTTTGCATAGACTTGCATTTATAGTCCAAAATGAATCTCTGTTATATATAACAGTCCTACAGAGGTAGTTCAGCCAGTTATTTTGTTAGTGCTGCCAATTTATGAATTCTTCATATTAACATCTGAAATTGTCTGGGATTTGTGGCAAATTGCCAGCACTACTTTGATGGGTCTCGCGCTTTCTCTTCTTGGGGAGGGTTCAGGGCACCATTTCTCACCCCTGAACTGGGGTATTAACTGCCCAATTAGTGTCCTAGAGGAGGGGAGTGGAGAGGGAGGGACCCGGGCCCGCCCTCTATTCTTGGTTCCAGCCCAGGGGCCCTAGGGATAGCGGTAAACCGCTTGAACTAGCGGTTCCTTCCCCTGGGCTACCTCCCTCTCCTGCCCTTCAGCTTGTGGGGCTTCCTGCCCTCTCTCTGCACAAACCAGGTGCCCCTTTACCTAGGGTCTTGGTCTTCTTAGCCCACCGCAGCACTTCTCCAAACTCTCCTCTGCTTCCCTCCAAACTACTCTCTGCTCAAACACCAATCCACTCTGCTTCAACTCCTCCAAACTGCTCTCTACTCCAACACCAATCCACTCTGCTTCAACTCCTTCCCTTGTCTGATTGAAGCAGGGGGGGGGGGCGGTTATCAGGTGACTGGCTTCAGGTGCTCTAACTGGCTTCAGATGCTCTAATTGGCTTCAGGTGCTTTAATTAATCTATAGGAAATTTTCTTCCCTCTACAGGGAATAAGGCTCCCTTCTAACACTCTCCCGCTGCCCTCTGGCCACGCTGTATCACAGATTGTATGGACGTATTTTTAGCATCTGTTCTGCTTAGCTCCATAATAACTTACTTTTACATATTTTGTCTCATCCCAAAAGATTGCAACAAGCTTTACAAACTTAAATAATATATACATGACAGAGAGAGAGAGAGAGAGAAATTAATCCACCTCTGAAATTCAGCAGCAGTTTAATAGCACACATCAACACTATTCAAGAAATCATGTTGTTCTCTCATGGTTATTTCTGCAAACTGTAATAAATCATTAATGAATAAAAAAGATGACTTTGTGAAAGCAAGAGACAAGCATTTAAGAAAGTCTGTTGAAAAATTATATAAATTGATACATCAATACTTGCAAAAGCAAAATAACCCAGTCAATGGTATGTTATCAGTTTGGGTCTGAGAGGATTTACATCCTCCTGTAAAGGGCATATTCATGTAATTTGGATGGAAAATCTTTTGTCTGATGTATATGAAATCGGTTTTCTTTCATCTAGATTGGGACACTCCTGTCCAGGCTTTTTCTGGGAAGGAGGAGGTGGTGTATAAAGTCCATTGAGATCTACAAATCAACGTTCTATTTACTGTAAATGCAAGTTGTTATTATTATCACTAATTATTGTTCAAAAGACAGATTCTATAAATGTCTTATCCAGCTTTTTCACCATGTGTGGGCTCCTGCATGGTGATGATGGACAATGTTTTCATTCAACTGAGATCTAATATCAAAAGGAGTAAAGTAAGTCAACAGGGCTTTAAAGAGGCATATCCTCTCCTCCATTCATGCATTTAACTCTCATGAAATCTTTCTATCTAGGTGTTTACACCTCACACATCATTGTGGCTTCTAAGTGTCCTACAAATTCTAGAGAAGAACAATACTAGAAGAAGTAAAATAAGGATGGTTTATAACTCTCACAATCTGTCTGATTAAAACAAAAGATCAGTTACTTGCCAGTGTCTAGAACCAAATGTCATGTCAGAATTTAGGGTTCAAGTTTGACAGTTAGGCCTGAGTTTGGATCCAGTATCTTAACCAAAGCAGGAACTCTCACGTTCTTGCAAAATTTTCACCAATCAGCCACCTGCATTCTTCCTCCACCCATGCACCCTTCCTCTTCCTAAGGACTTCACTCACCGCAGTTGGTTTATGGGGGAAGAGTGTAACTTTCTCCACCCATCTGAGGCTCCTTGAGGTTCCAACCAAAATAGAAGAACCACACAAGGGCTTACAGGATTTGTCATTCCAGTGAGCAGAGTTAAGCAGCAGGGAGAGGAAGACTGTGCCATTCCTGGCTGCCCTACGTGAGGTTGCCCTACTGGCACACTCCAGGTAAACCCACTGGATAGAAGGTAGCATGTCCTCCTGACCTGGCAGCCACCTGAAGGGACAAAGTAGGAGCAGCCAGCCAAATAGATGCCCCATGAAGAGCTTAGGATAAAGGGTGGAGGAATGACAGACCTCTTCCAAAATAAGAGCAATTGTGAATAGGAATGGTGACTGGGAACAGTAGAGTTAAGGCACTCTTTCATCTGACAAAGACCAGAAGTGGAAATTGGCTTTTCTGGGAATTTCCAAAGATCCAAACCAGATTAACCAGTGCGCACTTGGTGTGCTTGCCCAGGGCCCCCATCTCAGAGAGTCCCTGGACTCCTGGGGGGGATCGGAGGAAGGCCACACACATACACAAACAAAAACCAACTCAGGGCCAAGAAGTGGGTGAGGTAGGGCACCATGGGTGGGGAGGGCCATACCCGCACACGCTTGTGAGAGCCAAAGAGCTGGAGCGGGGATCCAGGCCAGACACGCAGGATGCGAGATGCTGTGGAGCGAGTGCAGGGCTCGCTCCACAGCATCTCTCCAGCCCTCATTGGGGCCAGGACCTAAGGGCAGGGAATGTGCGGGGAACCCAACTGCTATAGTTCACAAGGTCTTAAAATTCTTTAATCCAGCACTAGATCTGGATCAGACCACCTGGGTTCAAACAATTCTTGGATTGGGGGCACCTCATTTTCTTCATCATCAAGATCTGGTATAATTTGTGAACTGCAGAAAACACTGCCCTAAGATTATGATAGCAGATCTACAGCCTATATTGTGAAAGTATTTTCACTGGTAGCATCACTTAACACTGGGGCTGTGCAAACCATTTGCTGGAGAGAGTCAAACAACTGGTGATGAATAACATTTGTTGTTGACTTTAAGCATTTCCCCCCTACATACAAATAAATGTTTTCATTCCTCATCAGCTCTAATATTTGCAAGAAAATTCAATATCAATATTAGAGGTTTTACCATTTTCTTTTACTTTTGTAAAGGTTCAACTTTTGTAAAACAACAAAAATAAAAAACCCAACACTCACAAAACTGAAGTATTTCAATCAAAAATATATTGTCATTATTATAATCAGAATGGTGTCATATTCAATCAAATACAGTCATATTTCTGAATTTTAAAACTTTCACGTTAAACATGCCCACTTAGGAATTTCATGTATTTAAATGCAAAGTTGCTATTGTCACAGAGCCCTACTCAACATTCATATGGCACTTTTCAAACATAAGGCCAAAGACAGTCCTAGCATAAGCAGGTATAATTGATTAGAATCACTGTTGGGTCTGACTACCACTGAATTCAACAGAAACAATAGAGAATGATCAGCACCTCAAGTGCATGTTAGTATCCCTATTTTATACAACAGGAAACTGAGGCGAAGACGTTTAGAGACTTGAGCAAAACCATGACGGGGTCAGTGTCGGAGTGTAGATCAGAAAACCATAGTTCCTAGCTCCCAGTCTTGTGTTTAGACTGCTAGGCCACACCTCCTTTTCATTTATTTGTAGACCATCTTTTGTTACATCTCACCATAAAATAATATTTTAGTCAAAGCAAGACTTTTCTAACATTCTGGCATGATAATACAATTCAGAGCTGATTTTCATACTTTATTTTCAGTATGGCATTATTGCATTTTCACACGTAATCTGATTTCATTACACAGGTCTGAATTACTCATAACTAGAATTTGAACTAATAACAATAGGCATTATTGATTTCTCTTGTCTCTTCATTAGAAGATTAGACTCTAGTTTATCTTAAAAGGACCTGCACAAGAAAATATATTTAAGCATAATCACAGACTTAAGCTTTTCTTTGCTTTTTCCTTTTAACACAAGGTAACTATAGTGGCTTATTTTTCTGTGCAGAGGAATCTGTGGGTGACAGAGTGCAATCAGAAAGTCTATTTGCAGCTGGTAACAAAATAAATGTTATGATGGAAAAGAGAAGAGAAAAGGAAGTATTTTTTAGAAAGAACCTAAATCATCATTTTGCATAGCAGGACAATGTGATTGACTTGTCATTTTATAGCTTTACTGATTAGAGAATACGTTGTATTAAGAGAAATTATTCAGTTGCTTGTATTTACTCTGGGATCAGAATTAATCTTTCAAGCATCAGGAACCCGTGTCAGGGGGAATGTGTTATGTATTTTGACTTTTATGCTTGTTATTGTACTTTTAACAGTTTTGTCAACAACTAAAGTTTATGTTAGTTTACTGTTGGAATTACTTGCTTACACCATAGCAGAAGAGCCATCGTTCCCATATGTTACAGTGGTAAACATAATGCTTACTGCTTTCTAATTACAAAAATAAGGCCCCATTCCTTCAAAACATGGGTACAGGTGTCTGCTGAACAGTCATTGCAAGATCAGGGCCTATATATTATACACTATGTAATTTTATTTATTTCATTGAAGATAGAGGGTTGTGATATTTTCGTTAATTTCAGATTTACGCCAAGATTCAGCTATTGGATCCTTGTAGGTATATCCCTCCATTCACATGGAGCCCTACTGAAATCAAATAACCTGACTGCTTCACTGGGTTTTAAATCCCTTTAATTAATAGATCCAGAAGAGAACAGTTTAGATCCATTCTACATCATCATCGGCAACACGTGCAGTGCACTCTTTTTATAAGAATCACATCTGTCCCCTGGATGATTTGATTCTTGTAAGTGGTTGACTCTTATAAGCGGAGTATTTTAGTTAGTATAGGAATGATTTTGTCCAGGTGGTTTTGATCACTATATGAGGTTGATTGTTATATCAGGGATTCGTATAAATGGAGTGCACTGTATTTATAATAATGCACATCGCAAACACATTCAATTCTGAAGCTAATGAAACTCCAATGTCAGTGCTAGATCAGTGGGATTACACTGGTGTAAAACTGACATGAGGAAACTTAAGGCTAGAGACTATTTATTTCTTCTGGTTATTTGTGGTTTTACTTACTGCTTGTTTTATGCCACACACTGAAAGGGTTCTTTTTATTTCCCAGAATTTTAAGTGACTGATAAATTTGTATTTCTAGTTTTATGAAAGTTAAGAAAAGCTGAAAGGATGCCAGACTTCAAGAGTGAAAGATGTTACAGACACCCCGCCCCTCCAAAAAACACATCCTGGATAAAAGTTCAAAGCTTTCATTTGCTTATAAATTAGGCTGGAATAAAATGCAGTGAACAAGATAACAAAAAACATGATTTTTAAACACATAGAATTCAAATAGGCAACAGAGGCAGAAATTAGATGCACAGGACTTAGATTACTCCATGATATGTCCTTGGTATTTGACAAGCTTGGGTTATATTTTAAAACAAGAACATGGATCTTAAAAGATATCCTTCCTTATTGGACAAACCAGACCAAAATAACTATTGAGTTACATTTCACCACCATTTCATTTAAAAATTAATATACTGGCCAAGATTTTAAAAAGCTTTTTACTGACTTTGCGCACCCAACGTTAAAAAAGTCCTGATTTTTCTAAGGACAGTAATAAATAATATAGCTTTTTTCCATCAATAGAGCTCAAAGTGCTTTACAAAGGAGGCAAGTATCAATGTCCCCATTGTATAGATGGGAACACTGAGACACAGAGAAATCTAGTGACTTATCCAACATCCCCTAGCAGGCTCCTGCAGAGCCAGGAACAGAATCCAGCTATCTAGAGCCCCAGGCCAGGCTCTATCCAGTAGGCCATACTGACTCACCTCTCAATAGTGTTAAATTCACACTCCTTTGAGGAATCTCTAGTTTGGCACCTAAAAAGTGAGATACCATAAAATCACTAAAACCTTCAAAATTTTAGTCACCATCTATTCAAATGAAGAAGGATGCAAATGCATGGGCCCAGAAGAAAGATAGTTACTGTAAAGTGCCCAAAGCCAATTTATCAAAGGATAGGTCACCCAGTCTCCAGGGCTTTCTTTGTACTAAACAGAGGTTATATAAAATTATCACTTTTGGAAGTGAGTGTGTGTGAAATTACGGTAAAATTGACCATTTTATGTAGAAGATGATCATTTCTCTGTGTATCTTAATTTTGTCTTCACTGCAATTTATTGTCGGTCTACTTTAAATTTTAAACAACGTTTACACGTAACACAGGGGAGGGACAGCTGGAGGCAGAACACTGAAGCAGTAAATTTGTTGTAGTGGGGATACTGGATGCCAATGGCCATTAGAAGTTGGACTGGCTGGAAAACAAGAATTTTGTTTTGTGAAAAAAATTTGAGGTTTTGGCATTAGGTTTTGTTCCACAGCATGATGAAAATGAGACCTTTCAACATTTTCCAAAGAGCATAAGTGAAACCCACCCCAGAATAGCCCACTGGTTAGTGTATTCACCTGGGATACAGGAAATTCAGGCTCAAGTCCCTTCTCTGAGTGCTTTGGCACACTCTAATCACCAGAGTACTGAGTCAGTGTCTCTCTCTGGCCCAATCAGTATTTAATTGTTCATACAAAGTGAAACAGCTCTAACAGGAGAGACTGAGAAAGACATATCCCCAAAAGGCCAATAGCCTGGTAATTAGGGCAAATCAGCCTGTACTGCGTCTTCCATATCCCAGGTGAATGCCCTAACCATTTGGCTGTTCTGGGGTGGGTTGCTCTTGTTCATTTTGACCAGAAATTCCATCCTGCACTTGAGGAAACTTCCCAACAAAAGTTTAGCCAAAACTGATGTCTTTGCAAAAGGTTTTGGTTTCAACAAATTGGCATTTTCCAACCACAAAAAATGTTTCACTGAAAAGTTCCAGAACAGCTCTGACTAGAAAGCCTGTTAATTGCAAGTGCCTGACAGCCAGCACTGAAATTGAAGCTACTAGTCAGTACTGAGTCTACAATGAAGCAGCAGCAAATAGCCCAGGTAAAATTGAAGAAGGTCACATTTAAAAAATTCTGATCTACAGTATATCTTTACTTTTACACTTATACTGAAGTATCCTTTCTGGGGGTTACTGCCCCAACAGAAGAAAGGGCTATGTCAACACTTTTGCCTACCCATCATAACTGGGTGCTGAAAGGATAGCGCTCTTCCTGAAAAAGGAAGTGCATCGTCTCCATCCCTCTTGTGCTGATCCCTCATCAGCCTGCCATTCACGAGATACAAAATCATCTGCAAGCTCAAAGTCCCATAGTTTACGGTGCTAACGCTGGTGAGCAATCCTTTGTGTAGAATGGTTATATATATTCTTTTGTATTAAAAATGGCGATAGCTTGTCTTGTTTGTGGCGTTTGTTTAACTTCCTTGAGAATTTTGGCTGTTGTGCTATTAGACATCAGTTATCACATTAAATAAATTGTTGTTGTACATTCAAGCAACCAAACTTGACTATCTGAATGTTAAAATAACTAACAGCTTCTGTTTATTTCACAGCTGATTAGAAACCCACCTTTTGCATGGAGACAGTATTTACAGGGTATTCATGTAGCAAACAGACAAAGTAATCGCCTTTCTCTGCAGCTGACAGCGCACAGAGATTTTCAACATAAAACCCAATGATGAACAAGGAATTTGTCTGCTGTGAGATAACTGGTCCTTTTCTTAACTCTCTCCTGATGGATTGTGGGAGGCAGACAAAATAAGAATCTGCGACACAGCTGATAAGTAATTTCTAAAAAAAGGAGAGGAGGGCCATATTAAAGATGAACCCATTTATAAAAATGGCTCGGTGTAGAAGGAGATGGACAAAAGGTTACATGTGACTATTGTGTACCTATTCAGAGATGCAAGAAGACAAAAATATATTGGATCAAAACTGTGCATTTGCATGTGTCACATGGTGGCACTGGAGGGAGCAGGAGACAGTGCACCAGTGACTTGCAGCTGCCTCTCAGCTAAGCTTAAAAGAGGGCATCTGACACTAAACAGGAGAAACAGATCTGGTAAGCCAGGGCTGCCTGAGAGCACAGTGGAGGAGTCCATCAGGAAAAGGACAAGTGAGAATGGCCGGTGATCAAGCGACTGCACGATGCCACTGAAGCAAGCCACAGGCAGTTCCTGGGGGAAGACTAAAGGCAGAAGAGTGGTACGAGGGGTTTGCTGGCTGACCCTCCCAAGCCAGTGAGCCAGGGCTGGAGAGGGCTGAAGGCAGGAAAGCAGCAAAGGGAGTTGCCTGCTGGCTTTCAAGATGGAGACCCAGAATCGAGGGCCAGAGAGGGCTGAAGGCCGGGAGCAGCAGAGGGCACTAAAGGACTCCCACACTGGGGAGCTGGAGCCAGAGGGGCTGAAGGATTCCCACCAGAAAGGCTGGGGGAAATCCTGTGGGGAGAGCAGGGTTGCACTCCAGCTGGAAGGGTTGGGGTGGCTGTCCTGCTATAAGGTCACTAGAAGAACACCAAAGAGCTCTTATGTGGCAGAAAACACCAGAGTATTGTATCGAAGGACTTACAGCACAGAAGCTGAGAAGAGTGGGGTTTTAAGGACTATACACACTAGGTGTGGGAAATAGACTATGTTTGTGACTTTTGTTGGGGATTATTTGAATTATGTTTTGGTAACAAACTGGTCCCAAGGAGGAGTATTATTTAGGCAAGAGACCTGTTGTGGAGTTAAATAGGGACTCTGAAGGGAGGAAACTGAGACAGGTGTGCCTGTTCTGCCCTTGCCTGCCACAGGAGGGAGCCCCAGGCCAGGCTGCCCGATCACAATATTCATAATAGTTCCAGGACACACTTTTAAGAAATGTAGGCCAATTTATTCAAACCTGAGTTCCAAAAATTAGGCTCTTCAGTCCATAGTTAGGCACCAAAATAAGTGGCCCAATTTTTCAGAAGTTTGGGTGTTCAATACTTCTGAAAATCAAGTTCACAGTTAGGAGTCTAACTAGAGATTTATGTTCCTGATTTTATGCACCTACTTCTGGCACCTAAATCTTTTCTTTATTGGGATTAGTAATATATTGCCAAATTTCCTCTTTTTACAGAGGTTACAAGAGCCAGTACTGTACATGCTTTCACCACTAGGATTTATCAACATTAATGGGATGTTGTCTGGTTAGAAATCAAACTATAATTAAAAGAAAATCCTTGTGTATGTTACTAAATACCACCTTGGATTATTCTATATTATAAAAAAGATTTAAATTACTTAAAAACAACTTTCTAACATTGATTTAGGTATAAAATACCAGCAAAAGAGCAGGAGTTTGTTGGTAAAAACACAACTTGGATTATGTGAGATCTAATCAAGGACCTTATATCATAGCACTCACATTTCCAAACAGTTAACAAGGAGTACAGTTACCCTGAAATATGTTACTGTAATAAGATTCACTGATACTTACAAGCACTCCTCTCATTCATTTTTATACATTAATGTAATAAAACTATTTTAAAAAATAAAGTGAAGTGAAAAAACCCTAATTACTTTTCACTATATCTGCTACCTCTTGAGTTTCTGCATTTTTCTCATCTTCAACAAAAGAAACTAAACTACTTAGTTTCACTATAATGAATTAATTATAATGAGTTTTAAGTCAGTTCTGCTTCCTGGTTCTCATGCACCAAAGCAATGATGCTATGTTTGGGTTGACAGCATTGAAGGATAATTTTTTTAAATCCACTTTTCACAAGAATTATTTTATTAGAAAGTCATTGAAACATTTCCTTTGGCTTAGATTTTATAAAACTTGTTTTTATAAAACCTATATATTTATGGCCTCAAATTTTCTGCAGGTGCACTGGCTAAATAGAGCCAACTTCCTCAAACCTATAATTTCTTCTGTATGGGAGCCAGACTCTGTTTCAGTTTCAAACTTTACTTGAAGCACCAAACAGCAAACCTAGAAATTACAATCCAGACAGATAGTTTCTGCAGAATGTGCTGAAATTCTATTTGCATTTCCTCAGCTCTCATCACCTTAATTCTGTCATTTCTCCCAGTGAACCAAGCCTGTAGTGCTTGCAAAAGGAGTCTGTAGAGATTAAAGGCCGGAGGGACCAGGTCCTTATTCAAATATTTAAAGTCAGTGGATTTTCAAAAACTAAAATACATGTATTCACAGACAAATGAAGACATCATACAGTAAAAAACATTTAAACATTTCTTTCCCACTTTTCTGATTCCCACCTCGACCCCCACCTCTACACATCATCAACTATGGAGCGAAGCCAATCTGCAATGATGGAGCCAGAAAAAGTGCTCTTTTGGCTTTGCATCAAAGAAGAATATTTCTATGAGGACTAGACCCTTTGCTTTGAATAAAAGAACATACAGTCCTCTTTCATTCAATGACCAAAAGCCAAGAAAGCCTCTTTACTCATGCAATCCCAAGCTTAGTGTGGAACTCTCTTAGAGTACGTTATATTGACAATGTTAAAAGAACATTAAGGTATGAAGTCAAGCACTCAAATGTTAAGAAAAAACAGAGTTAAGGACACCTATACATCCATCCTGTGGATGGTCAGTGCTCACTGAATTAGCAGCTATTTAATATTTTGTAAAAAGAAAAGGAGTACTTGTGGCACCTTAGAGACTAACAAATTTATTTGAGCATAAGCTTTCGTGAGCTACAGCTCACTTCATTGGATGCATTCCGATGAAGTGAGCTGTAGCTCACGAAAGCTCATGCTCAAATAAAATTTGTTAGTCTCTAAGGTGCCACAAGTCCTCCTTTTCTTTTTGCGGATACAGACTAACACGGCTGCTACTCTGAAACCTGTCCTTAATATTTTGTGTTATCCTTGTTGTTCAATTTTTGAATCTAGATCTTACTTACCGTATATGAGTGCTACATGAAGAACGGAAATTGCATTTTGTGGAGGATTTCAGTTTTTCAGAATTTCTTTCTGTTCCAATTCAGAATTAAACCTGAAAATTTTCAAAAGTCTCCACAAAAGAAAATTCTCGAAAAAAAAAAGTAGTAGTTTTGGATCAATTGAAACATTTCAGGAAAATTGACTAAAATTTCACAAAGTGTTTCAATTTTGACAAAAGTGGATTTTCACAAGGAAAACTATTTTGTCAAAGTTCTTCTGACCAGCTCTACTACACAGAATTGTTAACTTCCTCATAGGCTTTTCTATGGTGCTCACCACTACAGAATCAGAAAACTGTAGGATTGGAATGGACCTCAATATGTCATCTAGTTCCATCCTCTGCACTGAGGCAGAACTAAGTATTATCTCGACCAGTGATAGTCAGACTGTCGCTCTTTAATGTGTCTCCTGAAGCTCTTCGCAGCGCATGATATTAAAACACTGTGTGATTTATTTATTAACTGATCTAAGGTATTAACCAATCAAGATGTTTTTACTATGTTATTAACCAATTATCAACTTTCACTAAGTTATTAATTTATTTGCTGTGAGAATACTATATTTTATATATATATATATATATATATATATATATATATATATATATATATATATATATATATATATATATATATATATATATTTATTTCCCTGGTCATTCACACTGCTGTGCCTCTTTTGGGCAATGCTGATTGCTAATTTGGCTCCTGGACCACTGAGATCTGAGTATCACTGATCTAGACCTCCCTAGGTAATTTGTTCCACTGCTTAACTACCCTGACAGTTCAGAAGTTTTTCCTAATGGCTAACCTAAATCTCTCTTGCTGCAATTTAAGCCCATTACTTCTTGTCCTGCCCTCAGTGGTTAAGGAGAACAATTTATCACCCTCCTCTTTATAACAACCTTTTAAGTACTTGAAGATTATTATCATGTCCCCCTTCAGTCTTCTCTTTTCCAGACTAAACAAACTCAAGTTTTTCTGCTTTTCCTTGTCAGCCATATTTTCTAGATCTTTAATCATTTTTGTTGTTCTCCTCTGGACTTTCTCCAATCTGTCCACATCTTTCCCAGAATGTGGTGCCCGGAACTGGTCACAATATTGCAGCTGAGACCTTATCAGTGGGAGTGGAATGGAAGGTATACTTCTTGTGTCTTACTTGCAAGACTCCTGCTAATACAGCCCAGAATGATGTTTGCTTTTTTGCAGCAATATTACATTGTTGACTCAGATTTAGTCTATGATACCCCCCAGATCCTTTTCTGCAGTATGCCTTCCTAGGCAGTCCTTTCCCAATTTGTATTCCTTCCTAAGTGGAGTACTTAGCATTTGTTCTTACTCATTTTCATCCTGTTTATTTCAGACCATTTCTCCAGTTTGTCAAGATAATTTTGAATTCTAATCCTGTCCTCCAAAGCACTTGCAACTTCTTCCATCTTGGTATTGTCTGCAAACTTCAAACATATACTCTCTATGCCATTATCCAAATTATTTATGAAGATATTGAACAGAACTGGACCCAGGACAGATCCCTCTGCGACCCTACTCACTATGTCTTTTCAGTTTCATAGTAAACCATTGATAACTACTCTCTAAATACACTTTTCCAACCGGTTCTGCACCCACCTTATAGTATGTTTGTCTAGGCTATATTTCTCTAGTTTTTTTTTAACGAAAAGGTCATGTGAGAGTCAAGATCTGATGTCTACTGCTTCGCCCTATCCATAAGGCTTGTTACTCTGTTAAAGAGGGATATTAGGTTGATTTGACATGATTTGTTCTTGACAAATCAATGTTGACTGTTTACTTATCACCTTATTGTCTTCTAGGTGCTCACAAACTGAGTATTTGCTTATTTGCTCCATAATCATTCCAGGTACTAAAATTAAGCTGACAGGTCTATAATTCCCTGGATTGTCCTTATTTCCCTTTTTATAGATAGGCACTGTATTTGCCCTCTTCCAGTAATCTGTAATGTCTCCTGTCTTCCATGAGTTTTCCAAGATTATCACTAATGACGCAGAGATTTCTTCAGCCAGTTCCTTACGTATTATAGGATGTACTTCATCAGGCTCTGCCAGCTTGAAAACATCTAACTTGTCTAAATCATTTTTAACTTGTTCTTTTCCATTTCTAGCTTCAGATCCCACCCCATTTACACTGATGTTCACTGTGTTAGTTGTCCCATCACTGCTAACTTTTTTGGTGAAAACGGAAACAAAAAGGGCATTTAACATTTTGGCTATTACTGCCTTTTCTGCTATTGTCTTTCCCTCCTCATTGAGTAATGGGCCTACCCTGTCCTTGGTCTTCCTCTTGCTTCTAATGTATATGTAAAATATTTTCTTGTTACCCTTCATGTCCCTACCTAGTTTAATCTTGTTTTGTGTCTTGGCCTTTCTAATCTTGTTCTTACATGCTTGTGTTGTTTTTTTCATATTCATCCTTCATAATTTGACCTAGTTTCCACTTTTTGTATGATGTTTTTTTGAGTTTCAGGTCACTGAAGATCTCCTGGTTAAGCCACAGTGGTCTGTGACCACACTTCCTATCTTTCCTATGCATTGGGATAGTTTGTTCTTGTGCCCTTAATAATGACTCTTTAAGAAACTGCCAACCCTCCTGAACTCTTTTTTCCCCTTAGATTTGTTTCCCCTGGGATCTTACTTACCATTTCTCTGAGTTGCTAAAGTCTGCTTTCTTGAACTCCCATTGTCTTTATTCTACTTGTTTTCCCTTTTTTCATTCCTTAGAATCATGAATTCAACCATTTCATGACCACTTTCACCCAAACTGCCTTCCACCTTCAAATTCTCAACCATTTCCTCCCTGTTTGTCAGAATCAATTCTAGCCTCTTCCCTAGTCACTTTCTCCACCTCCTGTAATAAAAAGTTGTCTCCAATTCATTCCAGGTACTTGCTGGATGATTTTTGTCCTGCTATATTATGTTACCCTTAATTGTTAATTAAACACATGGTTCTTTGCTATCATATGCAAAACATTAGAGCTGGATGGGAAAGGGTTTCCCCATCCTGCGAAAATTTTAGAGATTTAATTTTTTTTCCCTGTCCCATGTCTGAATGAAAAGTCAGAATCTCAAAATCTTTTGAAAACCAGATTTTTTTGACAAAAATAGCAGTGGTCAATAGAAATGTTTTGTTTCAATAATTTGGAAACAATTTGTTTGAAATGGACTAAAATCTTGCTAACTGAAAAGTCTCAAAATGTAATTGCAAATAGGGAATTATTGAGTGGGTGTGTTTCTAGTGGGGTCCTGGAGGGATGGGTCCTTGGCCCTATGTTATTTAACATTTTTTATCAATGACCTGGAAGAAAACATAAAATCATCACCGATAAAGTTTAGCAGATGACACAAAAATCAGGGGAATGAAAAATAATGAAGAGGACAGGTCACTGATACTGAGCGATCTGGATTTCTTGGTCAACTGTGTGCAAGCAAACAATATGCATTTTAATACAGCTAAATGTATACATCTAGGAACAAAGAACAAAGGCCATACTTACAGGATGGTGAACTCTACCCTGGGAAGCAGTAACTCTAGTAGAAATTTGGGGGTCATGGTGGATAATCAGTTAAACCTGAGCTCCCAGTGTGACACTGGGGCCAAAAGGGCTAATGTGATTCTGGGATGCATAAACAGGGGAATCTCAAGTAGAAGTAGTGCTTACTATTTCCTCTGTATTTGGCACTGATATGGTCACTGCTGAAATGCTGTGTCCAGTTCTGGTATCCACAATTCCAGGAGGATATTAATAAATTAAAGAGGGTTCAGAGAAGGGCCACAAGAATCATTCAAAGATTAGAAATCATGCCTTATAATAGTGATTGACTTATGGAGCTCAACCTGTTAATTTAACAAAGAGAAGGTTAAGGGGTGACTTTGTTGCAGTCTATAAGTACCTACATGGGGAACAAATATTGTTAATGGGTTCTTCAATCTAGCAGACAAAGTCATAACACAATCTAAGGAAGCTGAAGTTGGACAAATTCAGATAGGAAATAAGGTGTACATTTTTAACAGTGAAGGGTAATTAACCATTGGAACAATTTACCAAGAGTTGTGGTGGAGTCTCCATCATGGGCACTTTTAAAATAAAGATTGGATGTTTTCTAAAAGATCTGTTCTAGGAATTATTTTGGGGAAGTTCCATGGCCTGTATTATGCAAGAGGTCAGACTACAGAATCCCAGTGGTCCCTTCTGTCCTTGGAATCTATGAACTCTGAAGATTTTTCAGTCATAATGTCTATCTTTCCTATAAGTATGTGAGTATGTGCATTATAAAGAGAGCATTCCTTGAAATCAGGGTATTGTTCCTGACAGCTGCCCTTTTACTACTTTAAATGCTAAAAAAAGTAAAACTAAGCTAGAAAGCCTTCAAATAAGGGCACACTGTCAGTCCCAGTTAGGCTAGATTCTCATGCCCTTCCTCATGCAAAGTAGCACCTTACTCTGTATGAAGCTCCATTAAAGTCCATTTAAAATGTGTACAGTTATCTGAATGGTACAGGAGATTTACTGAAACACAGAACAAGGGATTTCCTCTCTCAGAAGACATTTCCAGATGATGGGTAACCAGAGTTTTGGATAATTGGGGTTTGCATATGGGGAGTTACTTGAATTTCAGGATTTTTAATCTTATTACTTCTTTTTCTTATTAATTGCAACATTAGTGCTTGTGAAAGTAAGACACTGAGAGTTTTAACATACCAAGGGCAAGTGATGGGCAAGCTTCTTCAAGCAGCTCTGCCACCACAGCTCCAAGCTGACCTCCTCCGGGCCACTTTAGTCCCACTGGATGGACAATGCCAGTTGGGGCCAAAAAATGTTTTGGGAATTAGGATGAGGCCATTTTGATTTGTGACTGAAATCAGTATTAGGACTCAGAGCTAGTGCAGTGATCACTGCTCCACCAAGCCCCTGTCAATTCTGGGTCTGAGGAAGAAGGGGCTCAGCAGGTGGTCACTGAAGGTGTAAGGGCGAGGAAGAAGAGAAGAGCAGCTAGTCCTATAGGAAAAGGGGAAGAGTCAATGGAGATTACACCAAATATGAGTCCCAGGATACAGGTTGGGTTGAAGAGGATTACAAGGGAGAATAGGAATAGAAAGAACTTGCAGCCAGAGGGAACAGGGGATAGACTGGAGAATAGCACAGTCACCAGGAAAAGGCAGGTCTATGTGATCGGGGACTCTTTACTGAGAAGAATAGACAGGCCTGTAACCAGAGCTGATCCAGAGAACAAAAGGGTGTGCTGTCTTCTAGGTGCTAAAATACAGACCTGAGGTTGAAAAGGATCCTAAAGGGAGCAGGAAAGAATCCCCTAATTATCCTTCATGTGGGAACAAATGATACCAGTAGATTCTCGCTGGAACGTATCAAGGGAGACTATCCTAGGCTGGGGAAGACGCTTAACTGAAATTGAGGCTCAGGTGATCTTTAGTGGGCTTCTGCCTGTTCCTAGAGAAGGGCAACAAAGGTGTGACAAGATTATGACTCTCAATAGATGGATTAAGCAGTGGTGCTATAAGGAGGGCTTTGGGATGTATGGCCACTGGGAGGCGTTCATGGACAGAGGACAGTTCTCACTAGACAGACTTCATCTGAGTAGGGAAGGAAATAGACTTCTAGGATGGAGGCTGGCACAACTGATTAAGAGAGCTTTAAACTAGGAATCTGGGGGAGATGGTTGGGATTTGTCCAGGTAATCTCCACGCCGGATTTTAGCATAGAAAGGGAAGAAAACAAAGTAAGAAGGATACAGCTGTGGATAGGAGAATGGACATAAGGAGGAAGGGCAGTGTGGATACCAGCCTAATAGGTTATACTGGCTGTAGAATGACTGTGCCTAATCGGGTACAGAATGTGAGTGAGGCCAAACAGCAAAAATTAAGGTGTTTGTACATCAATGCGAGGAGCCTCGGTAACAAAATGGAGGCACTAGAGCTACTGGTGCAGGAAGTGAAACCAGATATTATAGGGATAACGGAAACATGGTGGAACAGTCGTCATGACTGGACTACGGGTACTGAAGGGTATGTGCAGTTTAGGAAAAACAGAAATAAAGGTAAAGGTGGTGGAGTAGCATTGTATATCAATGATGAGGTAGAATGTAAAGAAATAAGAAGCGATGGAATTGATAAGACACAGTCCGTCTGGACAAAAATGACATTGGGGAAGAAAACTACTAGAGCCTCCCCTGGGATAGTGCTTGGGGTGCGCTATAGACCTCTGGGATCTAATCTGGATATGGACAGAGCCCTTTTTAATGTTTTTAATGAAGCAAATACTAATGGAAACTGCGTGATCATGGGAGACTTTAACTTCCCAGATATAGACTGGAGGACGAGTGCTAGTAATAACAATAGGGCTCAGATTTTCCTAGATGCGATAGCTGATGTATTCCTTCATCAAGTAGTTGCTGAACCGATGAGAGGGGATGCCATTTTAGATTTGGTTTTGGTGAATAGTGAGGACCTCATAGAAGAAATGGTTGTAGGGGACAATCTTGGTTCAAGTGATCATGAGCTAATTCAGTTCAAACTGAAGGGAAGGACAAACAAAAATAAATCTGCAACTAGGGTTTTTGATTTCAAAAGGGTTGACTTTCAAAAATGAAGGAAATTAGTTAGGGAAGTGGATTGGACTGAAGAATTTATGGATCTAAAGGCAGAGGAGGCCTGGGATTACTTTAAGTCAAAGCTGCAGAAGCTATCGGAAGCTTGCATCCCAAGAAAGGGGAAAAAATTCATAGTCAGGAGTTGTAGACCAAGCTGGATGAGCAAGCATCTCAGAGAAGTGATTAAGAAAAAGCAGAAAGCATACAAGGAGTGGAAGACGGGAGGGATCGGCAAGGAAAGCTACCTTATTGAAGTCAGAACATGTAGGGATAAAGTGAGACAGGCTAAAAGTCAAGTAGAGTGGGACCTTGCAAAGGGAATTAAAACCAATAGTAAAAGGTTCTATAGCCATATAAAGAAGAAGAAAACAAAGAAAGAAGAAGTGAGACTGCTAAACACTGAGGATGGAGTGGAGGTTAAGGATAATCTAGGCATGGCCCAATATCTAAACAAATACTTTGCCTCAGTCTTCAATAAGGCTAATGAGGATCTTAGGGATAATGGTAGCATGACAAATGGGAATGAGGATATGGAGGTAGATATTACTATATCTGAGGTAGAAGCGAAACTCGAACAGCTTAATGGGACTAAATAGTGGGGTCCAGATAATCTTCATCCAAGAATATTAAAGGAATTGGCACATGAAATTGCAAGCCCATTAGCAAGAATTTTTAATGAATCTGTAAACTCAGCGGTTGTACCGTATGATTGGAAAATTGCTAACATAGTTCCTATTTTTAAGAAAGGAAAAAAAAGTGATCCAGGTAACTCCTGGATCCAGGCCTGTTAGTTTGACATTGGTAGTATGCAAGGTCTTGGAAAAAATTTTGAAGGAAAAAGTAGTTAAGGACATTGAGGTCAATAGTAAATGGGACAAAATACAACATGGTTTTACAAAAGGTAGATCGTGCCAAACCAACCTGATCTCCTTCTTTGAGAAAGTAACAGATTTTTTAGACAAAGGAAACACAGTGGATCTAATTTACCTAGACTTCAGTAAGGTGTTTGATACTGTGCCACATGGGGAATTATTAGTTAAATTGGAAAAGATAGGGATCAATATGAAAATTGAAAGGTGGATAAAGAATTGGTTAACAGGGAGACTACAGCAGGTCCTACTGAAAGGTGAACTGTCAGGCTGGAGGGAGGTTACCAGTGGAGTTCCTCAGGGATCAGTTTTGGGACCAATCTTATTTAATCTTTTTATTACTGACGTTGGCACAAAAAGTGAGAGTGTGCTAATAAAGTTTGCTGATGATACAAAGCTGGGAGGTATTGCCAATTTAGAGAGAGACCAGGATATCATACAGGAAGATCTGGATGACCTTCTAAACTGGAGTAATAGTAATAGGATGAAATTTAATAGTGAGAAGTGTAAGGTCATGCATTTAGGCATTAATAACAAGAATTTCAGTTATAAGCTGGAGACGAATCAATTAGAAGTAACAGAGGAGGAGAAGGACCTTGGAGTATTGGTTGATGACAGGATGACTATGAGCCGCCAATGTGATATGGCCATGAAAAAAGCTAATGCGGTCTTGGGATGCATCAGGCGAGGTATTTCCAGTAGAGATAAGGAGGTTTTAGTACCATTATACAAGGCACTGGTGAGACCCCACCTGGAATACTAGGTACAGTTCTGGTCTCCCATGCTTAAGAAGGATGAATTCAAACAGGAACAGGTACAGAGAAGGGCTACTAGGATGATCCGAGGAATGGAAAACCTGTCTTATGAAAGGAGACTCAAGGAGCTTGGCTTGTTTAGCCTAACCAAAAGAAGTTGAGGGGAGATATGATTGCTCTCTATAAATATATCAGAGGGATAAATACCGTAGAGGGAGAGGAAAGTTGGGAAGTTTAGACTTGAAACTAGAGGAAGGTTTCTAACCATCAGAGGAATGACGTTTTGGAATAGCCTTGCAAGGGAAGCAGTGGGGGCAAAAGACCTATCTGGCTTTAAGATTAAAACTCGATAAGTTTAAGGAGGAGATGGTATGATGGGATAATATGATTTTGGCAATTAATTGATCTTTAAATATTCATGGTAAATAGGCCTAATGGCCTGTGATGGGATGTTAGATGGGGTGAGATCTGAGTTACTACAGATAATTCTTTCCTGGGTATCTGGCTGGTGAACCTTGCCCATATGCTCAGGGTTTAGCTGATTGCCATATTTGGGGTTGGGAAGGAATTTTCCTCCAGGGCAGATTGGAAGAGGCCCTGGAGGTTTTTTGCCTTCCTCTGTAGCATGGGGCACGGGTCACTTTCTGGAGGATTCTCTGCACCTTGAAGTCTTTAAACCTTGATAAGAGGACTTCAATGGCTCTTGAATGGTGGAAGGTTTATCGCAGGACTGGGTGGGTGAGATTCTGTGGCCTGCATTGTGCAGGAGGTCAGACTAGATGATCATAATGGTCCCTTCTGACCTTAATACCTATGAATCTATGATGCAGCTTTACAAGAGCTACAATTACAGGAATGTTTAAAAGCCGAAAGAGGCCATAGAATCATAGAATCATAGAATATCAGGGTTGGAAGGGACCCCTGAAGGTCATCTAGTCCAACCCCCTGCTTGAAGCAGGACCAATTCCCAGTTAAATCATCCCAGCCAGGGCTTTGTCAAGCCTGACCTTAAAAACCTCTAAGGAAGGAGATTCTACCACTTCCCTAGGTAACGCATTCCAGTGTTTCACCACCCTCTTAGTGAAAAAGTTTTTCCTAATATCCAATCTAAACCTCCCCCACTGCAACTTGAGACCATTACTCCTCGTTCTGTCATCTGCTACCATTGAGAACAGTCTAGAGCCATCCTCTTTGGAACCCCCTTTCAGGTAGCTGAAAGCAGCTATCAAATCCCCCCTCATTCTTCTCTTCTGCAGGCTAAACAATCCCAGCTCCCTCAGCCTCTCCTCATAAGTCATGTGTTCTAGACCCCTAATCATTTTTGTTGCCCTTCGCTGGACTCTCTCCAATTTATCCACATCCTTCTTGTAGTGTGGGGCCCAAAATTGGACACAGTACTCCAGATGAGGCCTCACCAATGTCGAATAGAGGGGAACGATCACGTCCCTCGATCTGCTCGCTATGCCCCTACTTATACATCCCAAAATGCCATTGGCCTTCTTGGCAACAAGGGCACACTGCTGACTCATATCCAGCTTCTCGTCCACTGTCACCCCTAGGTCCTTTTCCGCAGAACTGCTGCCTAGCCATTCGGTCCCTAGTCTGTAGCGGTGCATTGGATTCTTCCATCCTAAGTGCAGGACCCTGCACTTATCCTTATTGAACCTCATCAGATTTCTTTTGGCCCAATCCTCCAATTTGTCTAGGTCCTTCTGTATCCTATCCCTCCCCTCCAGCGTATCTACCACTCCTCCCAGTTTAGTATCATCCGCAAATTTGCTGAGAGTGCAATCCACACCATCCTCCAGATCATTTATGAAGATATTGAACAAACCCGGCCCCAGGACCGACCCTTGGGGCACTCCACTTGATACCGGCTGCCAACTAGACATGGAGCCATTGATCACTACCCATTGAGCCCGACAATCTAGCCAGCTTTCTACCCACCTTATAGTGCATTCATCCAGCCCATACTTCCTTAACTTGCTGACAAGAATACTTTGGGAGACCGTGTCAAAAGCTTTGCTAAAGTCAAGAAACAATACATCCACTGCTTTCCCTTCATCCACAGAACCAGTAATCTCATCATAGAAGGCAATTAGATTAGTCAGGCATGACCTTCCCTTGGTGAATCCATGCTGGCTGTTCCTGATCACTTTCCTCTCATGCAAGTGCTTCAGGATTGATTCTTTGAGGATCTGCTCCATGATTTTTCCAGGGACTGAGGTGAGGCTGACTGGCCTGTAGTTCCCAGGATCCTCCTTCTTCCCTTTTTTAAAGATTGGCACTACATTAGCCTTTTAGTATAGCATATACTAGCCATATAGTATAGCAGGCCTGGTCCCATGCCCATCAAGTGTTCACACGTCAATCCTTTCAGGTACAGGCTCGCAAAATAATGTGGATCATCTTATAGAGAACTACCTTTTAAATTTTCTCTGTTTCTTTGAGAACAGGCCTGCGTGTTTACGATCTGAATTATACTATCTCTAAATACAGAAAAACAATAAAAATTTTCTTGCACTACAGCATTTCATTCTTGATTAACAATCAACCGTTATTTTTTAGTGGACCACATCTTGAGACTGTCACACATTTCCTTCAGTATGCTCCCTTGCTTTTGGAGAAACAACCACCCGATTGACAAGCACATGAAACAAAATTACCCCCCTCGAATCAGAAGGTGTCCTCTCAAGGTCGTACTCAGACAAATGGCATGAGCAGCGTATTAAATCTACAGCAATTTACCGGGGCTCTGGATACACAGAATACTTCAGTTTCCTCCAAAGCTTTAATGCCACCTCCTCCTCCACCTCAAGTATCAAATTCAGTGCAAAGTTTCAAGGGGAAAAAGTACACACAAAGGTTATTATGAAACAAAAATCAAAATTCATTTTCACACAGGATTGAGCCCCTCACAGACAGACAGACAGACACACACACACTAGACAAAGAAACATGAAGGGACACTGATATCCCACTAATTCCATTGCTAGAAGAAACAGGACTTCAATCAATCTTTAAATTAATTTTGCATTTAAAAATGTAACAGCCTTTGCACTGAGTACAGTGTCAACTCTTTTATCTTGCAAAAAGAAAAGGAGGACTTGTGGCACCTTAGAGACTAACCAATTTATTAGAGCATAAGCTTTCGTGAGCTACAGCTCACTTCCTCAGATGCATATCGTGGAAACTGCAGCAGGCTTTATATATACACAGAGAATATGAAACAATACCTCCTCCCACCCCACTGTCCTGCTGGTAATAGCTTATCTAAAGCTTTTATCTTGATTACTTGTTATGTGTCAAACCATTTAGTCTCAGCTCCCATTGTGCAATGATTGAGTTCACGGTAGCAAACATAGTGGTCATAAATGCAATGAATGCACTATCTTCGCTCTAAATATTTGTTTCACAGAATCTGAATAATCACATGCAAATTGTGTTTTTTTCCCCCTCAATGACTTTAATTTAGTTCTCTTTAATTGGTTGCCTGTAAATGTGAACCATCCTTTTCTCTGTAGTAAGAAGAGCCTGTAGAGGAAATAGAAGGTACTAGTAATGGCTCATCTGCCTGTAAGTACATTCTTAGTTGAATGCCAAAAGTGTCCGTTACCAAAATCCTCTTCCTCGCCCATGTATCATCTCCCTTTTGTCCAAATTGATTCACAGAGCTAGATAATGCCCAGCTTTGTGAAGATGTGCAAGGGAGAGGGCACAAAGAGCCTTTCTCCGGCTCCTCCCTTTTTCACACCCCGGGCAAAAGCCAGGTACAGTCCTTATCCTCTCAATTTGCAAGTCAACCACCAAGACAGGCACATTTACTCCTGAAAGGGTATCAAGTAAAAACAGAGCCATAGCTCCATCTCTTCTTCACACTGACTAGCAGAGCTGGACCAGCATTGGAGGAAGCACGCATTGCACACTGTTTAAGGAGGTAGGAAAGGCCACTACTGGGGCCATGTCTACACTACAAACTTCTACTGGCATAGCTGTGTCAATCAGGGGAGTGCAGAGGTGTGCTCCCTAAGTCACACAACTGCCAAAGTCAGCCAATGAGAGCTGCTACCTTAAGGGGTGTGCGCTAAGCCCCACCACAGTCTCAGGACTCCCCTGGCTGTTTTTTGTCAGCTTGTCTATAGAGGCCCAATTCGGTCAGCGAGCTCTGAGCACACTTACCAGATCGGGGCCCATGGGCTAGTCAGAATACCACCTATCTTTCCCCAATTTGTGAATCGCTCTGGGGTGTAAGCGTCCAGAGACCTGGTGTGGGACAGCAGCGTGCATGCTCAGAGACACAGTTGCCTAGGGAGCTTTTACTGCAAAAAGTTTAGGCACCTACAAGCCTCGGGGGCAGCTGAGCAGGGACTCTGTGATTCCCAGTGGGGCCTGATTCTGAGTTTTAGGTGCCTGACTTGGCTGTTAGGTGCCTAACTCATTTTGTGAACTAGCCCTTAGTGCCTCTGACATCAGTTGCAGAATTGCACCCCTCCCCACTCCAATGCAGGCAGTGGTAGGAAGGCGAAATGGAACCCATATTCATTCATAGTTCTGTAGGTTACATAGCACACATATCCAGAGAAAAGGTTAGGACTGAAAAAGGCCAGAGGAACTGACAAGGCGCATCTGCTTTGGGCAGTGAGGTGCTTTGAGAATAGCCAACCATCCTAGTCCCTGCTGATTCATAGATTCATAGATATTTAGGTCAGAAGGGACCATTATGATCATCTAGTCTGACCTCCTGCACAACGCAGGCCACAGAATTTCACCCACCACTCCTGCAAAAAACCTCACACCTATATCTGTGCTATTGAAGTCCTCAAATCGTAGTTTAAAGACTTCAAGGAGCAGAGAATCCTCCAGCAAGTGACCCATGCCCCATGCTACAGAGGAAGGCGAAAAACCTCCAGGGCCTCTTCCAATCTGCCCTGGAGGAAAATTCCTTCCCGACCCCAAATATGGCGATCAGCTAAACCCTGAGCATATGGGCAAGATTCATCAACCAGATACTACAGAAAATTCTTTCCTGGGTAACTCGGATTTCCATTCCTCAGATCATCCTAGTAGCCCTTCTCTATACCTGTTCCCATTTGAATTCATCCTTCTTAAACATGGGAGACGAGAACTGCACACAGTATTCCAGGTGAGGTCTCACCAGTGCCTTGTATAACGGTACTAAAACCTCCTTATCCCAACTGGAAATACCTCTCCTGATGCATCCCAAGACCGCATTAGCTTTTTTCATGGCAATATCACATTGGCAGCTCATAGTCATAGAATCATAGAATCATAGAATATCAGGGTTGGAAGGGACCCCAGAAGGTAATCTAGTCCAACCCCCTGCTCAAAGCAGGACCAATTCCCAGTTAAATCATCCCAGCCAGGGCTTTGTCAAGCCTGACCTTAAAAACCTCTAAGGAAGGAGATTCTACCACCTCCCTAGGTAACGCATTCCAGTGTTTCACCACCCTCTTAGTGAAAAAGTTTTTCCTAATATCCAATCTAAACCTCCCCCACTGCAACTTGAGACCATTACTCCTCGTTCTGTCATCTGCTACCATTGAGAACAGTCTAGAGCCATCCTCTTTGGAACCCCCTTTCAGGTAGTTGAAAGCAGCTATCAAATCCCCCCTCATTCTTCTCTTCTGCAGGCTAAACAATCCCAGCTCCCTCAGCCTCTCCTCATAACTCATGTGTTCCAGTCCCCTAATCATTTTTGTTGCCCTTCGCTGGACTCTCTCCAATTTATCCACATCCTTCTTGAAGTGTGGGGCCCAAAACTGGACACAGTACTCCAGATGAGGCCTCACCAATGTCGAATAGAGGGGAACGATCACGTCCCTCGATCTGCTCGCTATGCCCCTACTTATACATCCCAAAATGCCATTGGCCTTTTTGGCAACAAGGGCACACTGCTGACTCATATCCAGCTTCTCGTCCACTGTCACCCCTAGGTCCTTTTCTGCAGAACTGCTGCCTAGCCATTCGGTCCCTAGTCTGTAGCTGTGCATTGGGTTCTTCCGTCCTAAGTGCAGGACCCTGCACTTATCCTTATTGAACCTCATCAGATTCCTTTTGGCCCAATCTTCCAATTGGTCTAGGTCCTTCTGTATCCTATCCCTCCCCTCCAGCGTATCTACCACTCCTCCCAGTTTAGTATCATCCGCAAATTTGCTGAGAGTGCAATCCACACCATCCTCCAGATCATTTATGAAGATTTATGAAGTCATTTATGAAGTCATCCTATGATCAACCAATACAAGGTCCTTTTCCTCCTCCGTTACTTCTAATTGATGTGTCCCTAGCTTATAATTAAAATTCTTGTTATTAATCCCTAAATGCATGACCATACACTTTTCACTATTAAATTTCATCCTATTACTATTACTCCAGTTTACAAGGTCATCCAGATCCTCCTGTAGGATATCCATGTCCTTCTCTAAATTGGCAATACCTCCCAGCTTTGTATCATCCGCAAACTTTATTAGCACACTCCCACTTTTTGTGCCAAGGTCAGTAATAAAAAGATTAAATAAGATTGGTTCCAAAACCGATCCTTGAGGAACTCCACTGGTAACCTCCCTCCAGCCTGACAGTTCACCTTTCAGTAGGACATAGATGTCTGACATAGGTCCACAAAGGGATATCCACTGGGTCCTATGAGTTAATCACTATCTTGGGCTTTCTGTCTATTTTGCTTTCTTAAAATATTTCAACTTAAGACACACAAAAATAAACAGTCTGTAGCTTACTGAGCACATAGTAGATGATTTTCTTTGCAAAAACCACTTTGTGAAACTGCTTAATATTTCTCCCTTTAATACCTTCCCCCCAAAAGAGATGGGAGCCTCCCCTACAGTTAGAGAAACTCTGTGCTGCAGGATACATTTGAGCAGGGGGTTGGATTAGATGACCTCCTGAGGTCCCTTCCAACCCTCATATTCTATGATTCTATGATGCTACATGCTGTTTATCAAACTGTTGTTTGATAAGAGGCATTCTGCTTCTTCTCTTAAATTAAGTGCTTATTTTGATTTCTTCTCTCCTCCCTCTCAAGATGCTTTCACATAGAAACTGAAAACAGCACTTTAGTCCTGCAATCCCCGTGTGAATATTTGAATAAAATGATGAAACTAGGTGAAAAATCCACCACATAGAATTTACAAGCAGTTACAACAGAACAATGGACTACTTCTGTTCTGGTTCAGAATAGGAGATGGTGGGATAACTTGGGAAGGCAGATGGCATACAACCTGTTTTGCAGAGTCCACTTTTAAATAGTGTGCTGCAGATTATTTGTACTTTATTAACACTCCCTAAACATTTATGCAACAATTCAACTGATATTATATCAATCAATGGAGTGGGAAACACAAATTGGTGCCTGGACTTGGGATTTAGCTCCCAGGTTTACCATCCTCCAGGGCAGGAGCAATTATTATTGTTCAAGGGTCAGACTGGAAAAATAATAAGTGATAGTGCTCTCTTATCTTTACCCAAAATCCAAGCTCTAACCGCACATGATACCAAATGACGTACATCTCACAGTAGAGTGTGCAGATTTGCAGATTTTCATAAAATGAACAACATTGACTTTTCATGATCATCCTTAGGCTTCACAGTTAACACTCTGATGAGATGAACAGGACCAGTTTACAGAAAGAGATTCTTTAAGGTGTCTCAAACATCACTTCACGAGTTGGCATCCAGTTCACATTTGGAAAGTTTTTTTTTAACTTTGCAGCACACAGATTTGTGATATAATCATTGTTTGTTACATAATTTTTATGAAAGAAAGCCTTAGCTTCTGAAACACAGGGTGAGAGCTACCAGACAATAGTACTGGCTATCTGATTCACACGTATGTCTGAGCTATTGAAGTCCTCAAATCATGGTTTAAAGACTTCAAGGTGCAGAGAATCCTCCAGCAAGAGACCCTGCAGAGGAAGGCGAAACCCCCCCTGGGCCTCTTCCAATCTGCCCTGGAGGAAAATTCCTTCCCGACCCCATATATGGCGATCAGCTAAACCCTGAGCACGTGGGCAAGACTCACCAGCCAGATACCCAGGAAAGAATTCTCTGTAGTAACTCAGATCCCACCCCATCTAACATCCCATCACAGGCCATTGAGCATATCTACCACTAATAGTTGAAGATCAATTAATTGCCAAAATTATGTTATCCCATCAGATCATCCCTTCCATAAACTTAACAAGCTTAGTCTTGATACCAGATATGTCTTTTGTCCCCACTGCTTCCTCTGAAAGGCTGTTCCAGAACTTCACTCCTCTGATGGTTAGAACACTTTGTCTACTTTCAAGTCTAAACTTCCTAATGGCCAGTTTATATCCATTTGTTCTTGTGTCCACAAGAGTGAAAAGTGGGAAAAAATTATCGATGGAAGAACTAGTTCAGAGAAAAGACGAGTTGACACCAAATCAAACAATTGTTAATACAGTAACTCCTCGCATAACATTGTAGTTATATTCTTGAAAAATGCGACTTTAAGCGAAACGATGTTAAACGACTCCAATTTCCCCATAAGAATTAATGTGAATAGGGGGTGGCGGGTGAGGTTCCAGGGAAATTTTTTTTGCCAGACAGAAGACATGATATACATATACAGTATAAGTTTTAAACAAGTTTAAACAATGTAATATGGGTATAAGTTTTAAACAATTTTAAACAAACAATTTAATACTGTACTCAGCAACGATGACTGTGAAGCTTGGTTAAGGTGGTGGAGTCAGAGGGTGAAAGAGGGTGAATAGTCCGGCTACTCCTCTTGCTGTTCTTTCCAAAGTGATGGAGGGTGCTCAACCCCCGGCTCTGACCCAGGCCTGCCCCCACTCCACCCCTTCCCCCAAGGACCCATCTCCACTCTGCCTCTTCCCACCCCACCCCTGCCCGCCTCTTCCAGCCCCGGCTCCACTCTGCCCTGCCTCTTCCCGCCCCTGCTCCACCCCCTCCCACCGAGCGCGCCGTGTCCTTGCTTCTGCCCCCTCCTGCCCAGCCTCCTGAATGCCATGAAACAGCTGATTGCTGAGGGCGGGAAAGCTGCTGATCCGCAGGGCCACCAGCGGGTGGGAGGCACTGGGGAGGGGGTGGAGGGGAGCAGACCGGGGAGCTGCTGGCCCACTAAGCCGCCATAGCCAAATGTTATAAGCAAACATTGCGCAACATTAAATAAGTATGTTCTCTAATAGATCAGCAATGTAACAATGAAACAACATTAACCGGGATGACGGTAAGTGAGGATTTACTGTATTTAATTGTTAATATTTGTAATTCATAATTTATAAGCATATTTTTCTGTGTTTCTCAGTTAGAGGAGTAAAAATACTAAAACTGCAAGAGCAAGTCTGTTGCCAGATATAAGAAACTCACACAATACTTTAAAAAATATATAATGTAGGCCTGCTTTCCTACTTGCATTGCATCAGAAATAAGGACCTGATCCAGAGTTCATTAACCTCAGTGAAAAGAATCATTGGCCCTTGGATCAGGCCTGAATTCCACTGAAGATACAGTGGTGTCAAATTGGTGTCAGGGAAAGAGAACCAAAAAGCCCTTTGCAATTTCACAAAGATGTGCTATTGTCCACGCGATCATGGCATATTTAAAAACATAATGGCCTAAATTCATAGTTGGCACAAATTCAGGGATGAATTGGGTCCATTTCTTCTAAAATGCTCATTATTTACAACTTAGTGACTGATTAAACATAAATCAGTTCTCTGAACCAATCTTTAAGCTATAATTTTTAAAGGGGAAAATGGATAAAAGCTTGCTCAGGGCAACAGCTTTCAGTGTTTATTTTCCCCATTTTCCACCTCACTTATAATATCTGTGATTAGGGACAAAAGAATCCTGCACTTTTTCAGTATCTTCCTCCTTTTCCTCATTTGGCTCAGGGACATCCTTCAGGACACATCTAGACAATGTTTGCTTTATAAGAAGTCTTTGGTTGGTGACAATGGTTCCAGCAGCATTAAAAGTGTGCCTGGAATGTACATTCTGGATTGGGCAGCTGAGATAGTACACAGAAAATGCATTCAGCTTTACCCCTCTCTTGATCGGACCATGACGTAAGGGCTCATTATATGGCACAAGATAACTCTAATGGTGAGAAAAACCTCAAAAGATTCAGTCTCTTACAAATATGTTTTTTACATCATTATAGCGACAAAAAGACTTTCAAACTTCTTTTCAAAGTCCCTAATCACAATGAACTATATAAGCCAGGGTAAAAAAAAAAGGATATTTTACTGGATTGAGTCAAAGATGTTTCGGAATGTGTTATCGACATGAGAAACTTATACAGTAATTGTCAGCTATCTATACCATCAGCATGGATGGCACCTAGATACTAACATGATAGGCACCTTAGAAACACTTTAGCAAGGTAGATGGAAAGCACTTTCACCAGTTTGGTATAATGGTTGAGCAACAGGTACGTCTCTTAGCCCTGGTCTACACTGGGGGGGATCGATCTAAGTTACGCAACTTCAGCTACGTGAATAACTGAAGACCTACTCACTGCAGTGTCTTCACTACGGTGAGTCATAGATTCATAGATATTAAGGTCAGAAGGGACCATTATGATCATCTAGTCCAACCCCCTACACGACGCAGGCCACAGAATCTCACTACCCACTCCTGTGAAAAACCTCACACCTATGTCTGAGCTACTGAAGTCCTCAAATTGTGGTTTAAAGACTTCAAGGAGCAGAGAATCCTCCAGAAAGTGACCCGTGCCCCATGCTACAGAGGAAGGCAAAAAACCTCCAGGGCCTCTTCCAATCTGCCCTGGAGGAAAATTCCTTCCCGACCCCAAATATGGCAATCAGCTAAACCCTGAGCATATGGGCAAGGTTCACCAGCCAGATACCCAGGAAAGAATTATCTGTAGTAACTCAGATCTCACCCCATCTAACATCCCATCACAGGCCATTAGGCCTATTTACCATGAATATTTAAAGATCAATTAATTGCCAAAATCATGTTATCCCATCATACCATCTCCTCCTTAAACTTATCGAGTTTTAATCTTAAAGCCAGATAGGTCTTTTGCCCCCACTGCTTCCCTTGCAAGGCTATTCCAAAACGTCATTCCTCTGATGGTTAGAAACCTTCCTCTAGTTTCAAGTCTAAACTTCCCAACTTTCCTCTCCCTCTACGGTATTTATCCCTCTGATATATTTATAGAGAGCAATCATATCTCCCCTCAACTTCTTTTGGTTAGGCTAAACAAGCCAAGCTCCTTGAGTCTCCTTTCATAAGACAGGTTTTCCATTCCTCGGATCATCCTAGTAGCCCTTCTCTGTACCTGTTCCTGTTTGAATTCATCCTTCTTAAACATGGGAGACCAGAACTGCACCTAGTATTCCAGGTGGGGTCTCACCAGTGCCTTGTATAATGGTACTAAAACCTCCTTATCTCTACTGGAAATACTTCGCCTGATGCATCCCAAGACCACATTAGCTTTTTTCACGGCCATATCACATAGGCAGCTCATAATCATCCTGTCATCAACCAATACTCCAAGGTCCTTCTCCTCCTCCGTTACTTCTAATTGATGCATCCCCAGCTTATAACTAAAATTCTTGTTATTTGTTGCGGTTCAAATACAAGACAGCACAAAGCTTTAAGCAAGCAAGCAGGCTGGTCTGCCAATGGACTCGTCCTGTCAGCTTTCCACCCTCTCCTTTATTCTTTCTCTCCCCCCGCGCATTACAGTCTCCAACAGATAAAAGGAATACACTGGCTTTGATTAACATTCTTATTTACCAATTTCTATCTACTGCATTCCTTGCTCTTGGGCCTTGAGCCCGGTCCTGGGAGGCTTCCCACGGTTCATGTCATCTGGGCGAGATTCCAAGGTTCATGCCCTTGAGAGGAGCCGTGTGTGCACTGCTCCTACACAACACTCCGGGTGTGCCCTGAATGTTGCCAAGTGCATGAACCTTGTATGAATGCTACAGTTATTAATCCCTAAATGCATGACCTTACACTTCTCACTATTAAGTTTCATCCTATTACTATTACTCCAGTTACAAGGTCATCCAATCTTCCTGTATGATATCCCGGTCTCTCTCTAAACTGGTAAAACCTCCCAGGTTTGTATCATCAGCAAACTTTATTAGCACACTCTCACTTTTTGTGCCAACATCAGTAATAGAAAGATTAAATAAGATTGGTCCCAAAAATGATCCCTGAGGAATTCCACTGGTAACCTCCCTCCAGCCTGACAGTTCACCTTTCAGTAGGACCCAGTGTAGTCTCCCTGTTAACCAATTCCATATCCACCTTTCAATTTTCATATTGATCCCCATCTTTTCCAATTTAACTAATAATTCCCCATGTGACATGGTATCAAACGCCTTACTGAAATCTAGGTAAATTAGATCCACTGTGTTTCCTTTGTCTAAAAAATCTATTACTTTCTCAAAGAAGGAGATCAGGTTGGTTTGGCACGATCTACCTTTTGTAGAACCACGTTGTATTTTGTCCCATTTACCATTGACCTCAATGTCCTTAACTACTGTAATGCAAGACCTTGCATACTACCGAGGTCAAACTAACAGGCCTGGAATTACCTGAATCACTTCTTTTTCCTTTCTTAAAAATAGGAACTATGTTAGCAATTCTCCAATCATACGGTACAACCGCTGAGTTTACAGATTCATTAAAAATTCTTGCTAATGGGCTTGCAATTTCATGTGCCAATTTCTTTAATATTCTTGGATGAAGATTATCTGGGCCCCCCTGATTTAGTCCCATTTAGCTTTTCGAGTTTCGCTTCTACCTCAGATATGGTAATATCTACCTCCATATCCTCATTCCCATTTGTCATGCTATCATTATCCGTAAGATCCTCTTTAGCCTTATTAAAGACTGAAGCAAAGTATTTGTTTAGATATTGGGCCATGCCTAGATTATCCTTAACCTCCACTCCATCCTCAGTGTTTAGCGGTCCCACTTCTTCTTTCTTTGTTTTCTTCTTCTTTATATGGCTATAGAACCTTTTACTATTGGTTTTAATTCCCTTTGCAAGGTCACACTCTACTTGACTTTTAGCCTGTCTCACTTTATCCCCACATGTTCTGACCTCAATAAGGTAGCTTTCCTTGCTGATCCCTCCCATCTTCCACTCCCTGTATGCTTTCTGCTTTTTCTGAATCACTTCTCTGAGATGCTTGCTCATCCAGCTTGGTCTACAACTCCTGACTGAATTTTTTCCCCTTTCTTGGGATGCAAGCTTCCGATAGCTTCTGCAGCTTTGATTTACAGCAATCCCAGGCATCCGTTCAGTTTGAACTGAATTAGCTCATGATCACTTGAACCAAGATTGTCCCCTACAACCATTTCTTCTATGAGGTCCTCACTACTCACCAAAACCAAATCTAAAATGGCTTTCCCTCTCATCGGTTCAGCAACTACTTGATGAAGGAATCCATCAGCTATCGCATCTAGGAAAATCTGAGCCCTATTATTATTACTAGCACTCGTCCTCCAGTCTATATCTGGGAAGTTAACGTCTCCCATGATCATGCAGTTTCCATTAGTATTTGCTTCATTAAAAACATTAAAGAGGGCTCTATCCATATCCAAATTAGATCCCAGCGGTCTATAGCACACCCCAAGCACTATCCCAGGGGAGGCTCTAGTAGTTTTCTTCCCCAATGTCATTTTTGTCCAGACGGACTCTGTCTTATCAATTCCATTGCTTCTTATTTCTTTACATTCTACCTCATCATTGATATACAGTGCTACTCCACCACCTTTACCTTTATTTCTGTCTTTCCTAAACAGCACATACCCTTCAATACCTGTAGTCCAGTCATAACTTCTGTTCCACCATGTTTCTGTTATCCCTATAATATTTGGTTTCAACTGCTGCCGCTCCCCTGTCAACTCCGCCTGCACCTCTTGCAGAGGTGAAGTACAGGAGTCGACGGGAGAGCACTCGGGGGTTGATTTATCGTGTCTAGTCTAGACGCAATAAATCGACCCCCGCTGGATCGATCACTGCCTGCTGATCCGGTGGGTAGTGTAGACATACCCCTAATGTCCTTGCAAGATTCAAAGCCTGGAACAGCCCCAATGAAAGAAGTGGGATACTCTCAGGATAGGGGGAAAAGGAAGGAAAATGTAAGATCAGCTAACTACATATATTAATCAACTAATATAATTATTTACAAGAAAAAGACTAGAGAACTGTCTAGCTACTATGGACATGGTGAGGACCACTTCCAATTCATTCTCTGCAGTGATGGTGAAGGAACTGAGGTGGTTGGAGGGTGAATATAAGAATGGCTATACAGGGTCAGACCAATGGTCCATCTAGCCCAGTATCCTGTCTTCCAACAGTGCCAGACTCTTCAGAGGAAATGAAAAAAACCAGGGTAATTTATTAAGTGATCCATCCCCTGTCATCCAGTCTCACCTTCTCACAGTCAGAGGTTTAGGGACACCCATACCATAGGGTTGCATCCCTCACCATCTTGGCTAATAGACATTGATGGACCTGTCCTCCACAAACTTGTCTAATTCTTTTTGGAACCCAGGTATACTTTTGGCCTTCACAACATCCAATGGCAATGACTTACACAGGTTAACAGCATGTTGTATGAAGAAGTACTTCGTTTTGTTTGTTTTAAACCTGCCGCCTATTAATTTCTTTGGGTGACCCCTGGTTCTCATGTTATATGAAGGGCTAAATAACACTTTCTTATTCACTCTTTCCACACCAGTCATGATTTTATAGACCCATATCATAACAACCCATAGTCGCCTCTTTTCTAAGATGAATAGTCCGAGACTTTTTAATCTCTCCTCATTTGGAAGCTGTTCCATACCCCTAATAATTTTTGTTGCCCTTCTTTGTACTTCTTCCAATTCTAATATATCTTTTTTGAGATGGGGTGACCAGAACTGGATGCAGTATTCAAGATGTGGATGTACCATATATTTATATAGAGGCAATATGATATTTTATATATTATCTATTGCTTTCCTAATGGTTCCTAACATTGTTAGTTTTTTTTTACTGCCACTGCACATTGAGCAGATGTTTTCAGAGAACTATCTACAATGACACCAAGATGTCTTTCTTGAAAGATAACAGCTAACTTAGACCCCATCGTTTTGCCTGTGCAGTTGGCTTTAGGTTTTCCGACGTGCATTACTTTGCATTTATCCACATTGAATTCACCTGCCATTTTCTAGCCCAGTCACCCCATTTTGTGAGACCCCTTTGTAACTTTTTGCAGTCAGCTTTAGACTTAGCTATCTTTAATAATTTTGTATCATCTGCAAACTTTGCCACCTCACTGTTTCGCCTTTTCCCAGATCATTTAAGAATGTATTGCACAACACTGACCTAAGCACAAATCCTTGGTGGACACTACTATTTACCCCTCTCCACTATGAAAACTGATCATTTAGTCCTATCCTTTATTTTCTCTCTTTCAACCAGTTACTTATCCATAAGAAGACCTTCCCTCTTATCCCATGACTCCTTACTTTGCTTAAGAGCCTTAGGGGGGACCTCGTCCAAAGCTTTTTAAAAAACTGGCATTACATTAGCTATCCACCAGTGATCTGGTACAGAAGCTTATTTAAGTGATAGATTACCTATCATAGTTAGTAGTTCTGCATTTTGATATTGGAGTTCCTTCAGAACCCTTGGGTAAGTACCATCTGGCCCTGGTGACGGATTACTGTTTAATTTATTGATTTGTTCCAAAACTTCCTCTACTGACACCTCAATCTGGGACAATTCCCCAGATCTGTCACCTAAATGAAACGATTCAGGGATGGGAATCTCCCTCATGTCCTCAGCAGTGAAGACCAATGGAAAGAATTCATCTAGCTTTTCTGCAACAGCCTTGTTTTTCCTGAGTGTTTCTTTATCACCTTGATTGTCCAGTTGCCCCACTGATTGTTTAGCAGACTTCCTGCTTCTGATGAATGTCAACAAAATGTTGCTGATAGTTTTTGTATCTTTTGCTAGTTGCGTTTCAAATTCTTTTTTGGCCTGTTAATTATACTTTTACAGTTGACTTGCCGGAGTTTATGCTCCTTTCTACTTTCCTCAGTATGGATTGGACCTCCAAGGTATTTCATTCTTGTGACTGTTCCTTTTAATTTCTGTTTAACTAACTTCCTCATTTTTGTGTCATTCTCCTTTTTTAAGTTAAATGCTACTGTGTTGGGTTTCTTTGGTATTTGCCCCTCTGCAAGGATGTTAAATTTAATTACATTATGGTCTCTATTATTAGCCATTCACCTACATTAGCTTCTTGGGCCAGATCCTTTTTAATTTTACATGCTAGCAATGTGGTTCTGTTTTGGGTTACGTGGAGCCCAGCCTTCCTGTATAGGCTCCTCCTTTCCCAAAAAGTTCCCCAGTTCTTAATAAATCTAAATCCCTCCTCCAAACACCATCCTCTCATCCACTCATTGAGACCTGGCAGATCTGCCTGTCTAACTGGCCCTGCTCATGGAACTGGAAGTATTTCAGATAATTCTACTGAGGTCCCAGACTTTAATCTCTTACCTAGAAACCTAAATTTGGCCTCCAGGACCAGAGCCGGTGCAAGGATGTTTCACGCCCTAGGTGAAACTTCCACCTTGCGCCCCCCCCAATCCCCCAGGAGCCCTGCGTCAGCTCCCCCCCCGCCCTGAGGCGCCCCCCTGTGGCAGCTCCCCGCACCCTCCCTCCCCTCAGCCCAGAGAGCCGTGCAGCAGCTCCCCGCGACCCCCCAACCCTCCCTCAGCCCAGGGTGCTGTGCGGCAGCTCCCCGCCACCCCCCCAACCCTCCCTCAGCCCGGGGTGCTGTGCGGCAGCTCCCCACTGCCCCCTCCCTCCTTGCCCTCGGCCCGGGGAGCCGTATGGCAGCTTCCCGCCCCAGCTCACCTCTGCTCCGCCTCCTCCCCAAGCATGCCGCCGCCGCTCCACTTCTCCCGCCTCCCAGGCTTGCAGCACCAATCAGCTGTTTGGCGCGGCAAGCCTGGGAAGGAGAGAAGCAGAGCAGGGCAGCGTGCTCAGGGGAGGAGGCGGAGCAGAGGTGAGCTGGGGCGGGGAGCAGTTCCCCTGCGCGCCACCCCCACTCCAGTTACTTGCTGCAGGAGGCCCTCCCCGAGCCCCCCTGCCCCAGCTCACTTCCGCTCCACCACCTCCCCGGAGGGCGCTTTTGGCCGCCCCCAACCACTTGGCGCCCTAGGCAACCACTTAGTTCGCCTAGTGGTTGCACTGGCCCTGTCCAGGACCCCTCCCCTACCTTTCCCTATGTCACTAGTGCCTACATATATCACAACCACTGGCTTCTCCCCAGCACTGCACATAAGTCTGTCAAGATGTCTCAAGAGTATAGGTAGGCAAACTACGGCCTGCGGGCCACACCCAGCCCGCGGGACCATCCTGCCTGGCCCTTGAGCTCCTGGCTGGGGAGGCTAGCCCTCACCCCTCCCCTGCTGGCCCCCCTCCCCCCCGCAGCCACACTGCTGCACGGGCAGCAAGCTCCTGCCGCTCTGAGCAGCATGGTAAAGGGGCAGCAGCGTGTGCACGTGCGTGGCGGTGTGGGGGTTAGGTAGGAGGTACCGGGGGGCAGTCAGGGGACAGGGAGTGGATGGATTGGGCGGAGGTTCTGGGGCAGTCAGGGGTCAGGGAATAGAGAGAGTTGGATAGGGCGTGGGAGTCCCAGGGGGGCCTGTCGGGTGGCAGGGGGTGGGGTGTATAGGGGCAGGGGGCAGTCAGGGGACAGGGACCAGGGGCATTGGATATCCCGGGGGAGGAGGTTTGGGGCAGGGGATGCTGGGAGGGGTGGTCAGGGGACAAGGAGCAGGGGGGTTGGATGGTCTGAGGGGGACAGTCGGGGGCGGGAAGTGGGAGGGGGCAGATAGGGGATGAAGGCCAGGCTGTTTGGGGGGCACAGCCATCCCTACCCGGCCCTCCATACAGTTTCACACACCGATGTGGCCCTAAGTTTGCCCACCCCTGCTTAAGAGGTTTGAAACCTTTGCACCTGGAAGGCAATTTACTATGCAGTTCTCCTGGTCATTACAAATCCAACTCTCTGTATTTCTAATAATTAAGTCTGTATGCCCTTAACTGTCTCTTATTAATAACAGGGGTTCCCTCCTCAATGCAAGGGGATACCATTAGATCATCTGGAAGGAGGGTCCCAACTATGGGATTGTTTCCCTCCACACCAGCTTCATGTTCTCCTTCTGCAAAACCTTCATCCTCCTCAACAGCACAGAGGTTGGGGGTGGGACTTTTTTACGGTGCTCCAGAGAGTCTCGTCTATGGACCTCTCCGTCTGCCTTACCTCCTCCAGTTAAGCCACTCTGGTCTCAAGAGCCCATACTCTGTCTCTGAGGGCCATGAATTGCTTTCACCAAATGGACACATAGGCAACTTGCCCACAAGGCAGGTAATCATGCATACTGCATTCAGTGCAATAAACTGGATAGCACCTACTCTGCTGCAGGGCTACTTCCTGCATTATTTTTATTCTTTCAGGATGTTTTTGTGTGTGTTTGTACTTTGCCTGTGTGTGTGTGTTTGGGGGAGGGGGGCTGTTACTGGCCTAAGTTTATAGAAGGTTTGTTAGGTGTATCTGACTCTCACACCCTCTCTCTAAACTCCCTTGCAAAACTCCAATTTGCTACTTATGTTCACTAGCTTCTCGGCTGCTTCTCTGGCTGCTTCTGGGCTGGCTTTCTTAAACCCCCATTCTCCTTGAGTTATCCCTGCCCCTTCATCAAGGGATCCTAAAGGATTTAGGGATAACAGGATGACAGGCTAGAGCTTACCTAGCAGGCCACTAGACTAGACACACAGCCCCTCCAAACAGACCATACTATAAACTTCAATCAAGCAGGCACACGGCAAGCACACAAGCACTAAAACAAACAAACTAACTCACAGGCACAATTTCTTATATGAAGCAGGGTGCTGGCAGCATCCTCATGCAAGAATGCTCATGCAACAAAGGACATAGCTTTCAAAGCAGTTCTGCAGTTCAACTCCAGGGGTGTCAAATTCAATAAGTGGGAACACATAGCGGCCGTCCAAGGAGGAGAGCACTTCCATCACAAATACTGAAAGTACCGCTGGAAATCACCAATGAAGACACATGGACATGTAGGTAGTCTGTAGTCTGGTTCTTATCAGAACACCAGCACCTCATCATCAGAATCGTCTTCACACACTGCCCATACAATGCCTTCACAAACTCTTAATTGAAGTCAAAACCATGCCAGTTATGAAAACCATGTAGTTTAAAGGGAAAAGTTTAACTTACACTGCCTGGTTACTAATGTTTCCTTCAGCAACACCCTTGTAAGCTATCAACACCCAGTGACAAAATCCAAGAGGTAGCAGAACTCCAATCTGCCTGCTTGGCACCAGATTTGTATTACTGTAGTATTTACCCACCGATCACTAGCTCAGCATAATAGGCATATGAGCTTCAGGTTCCAGCTTGATTTAAGATGTAGACCACATAAAGTACACTGCAGTAGCATAGTCTAGAGGTGACAAAGGCATGGTTTATGGTAGCAAGGTCTGCAGATGAAAAAATGGTCACAGTCTCCCAGCCAGAAGGAGGAAGAAACAGCCTTCCTAGAAGCTGTGGCTACATGGCCAGCTCACAGCTGCTGAGGAACCAACATTATCCTGAGACTGCAAACTCTAGTAACCAAATGGCAGGCAAACACCCTCAATGAAAAGGGCAGATATAATCCTCACTGTATCTTCCACTTGCTTTTTACAGCACAAAGCATCACCTCAGTTTTATTCACATTGACCTTCACCTAACAGGCTCTAATATATGACCTGTTTTAAGCAGGAGATCAGACTAGATGATCATAATGGTCTATGGATTTAAAATAATCTGTGAATCCCTGACCCAGTCTCAACCAGACACTGGCTAAGGATCTATCAACAGTGGGTGCATCAGATGAAGCAGAGAAAGAGATCTGGATGTCATGGCCAGGGTGGAAGTGGTTAATAAACTTCCATGGTCAGAAGGAAAATTTTCTGCACCACCCCCAAGGGAGAGTCTGAGCTGTAAGTCATGGAGGAGGCTGGGCCTCATTAGGGAAGTAGGCCTTTAAAAAGGAGTATTGGAGTTGTGTCAGAAGCCTGTGGTTCTATTGGAGGAAACAACTTTGCCCAGAACCTGGGCTGAGGAGACTTCAGCCTACAGAACCTATGGCTAATGCATGGCCAATATTTTCAAACTTAGGTGCCTAAATTTAATCATCTACATAAATGGCCTGAATTTCAGAGGTACTGAGCACCCAGAGTTCCCACTGACTGACCACTGCTGAAAATCTGGCCACTTACTGAGGCCTCTAACTTTAGGCAATCAAGTTTGAAAAGACTGGCCTACGTATTTAGCCTACTTCAGACTCACAGGACTATCGGTTTAGTTCCTTCGGGTAGAAAGAGACATTCACTGTGAGCTAACCACGCCAGAGGATCTGAAATAAAACTTGTTTCATTCCTACCACTGCTTTATGCTTTGTTTCCTGAATCCTGAAGTCAGCTAGACATCAGAGACCTGCCACAGTATCCAAACCAATAATGAAAACTGAAATTAACAGAAAAAGTAGAACAGATAAAAGGGAAGTTGCATTTAAGTGAACTGCTCACAGAAAGTGTATTTTGCCTCATCAAGACCTTCCCTGACAAGCTACATCTATGCTCTTTATATACATAGAAAATTAGCATATCATTTGATAAAGACCTATCAGAACCTATGCTTTGATTACAAGCAGCTGCTTTTGATTACAATCAATGAATCACTAATTTGTGCTCAGCCACAAAACAGTTGGACTCCATCTATTATTCATTCCTGAAGTGGAGATCTTAGTTAGAACTGGATTCTGAATTTAACTAAAGCTTTCACCCACTTGGTTATTAATAACTTTGTTTTGAAGTTGGGTCTCTAAGGTTTCATGATGGCCCCTTTTGTTTATGCTTAAACTCTGAAATAATATGTGCAGCTGCTGCCCAGCTCAGTGCATCTTTCTCCCTGACCGTATGTCTAGGAAGGGCTGATTTAGTCTAACATCCACATGATATTCCTTTGATTTTCAAAAGCCCCAGCCTGTCTGTCCTGTATAAATTGAGCCATATTCACAAGGGATTGAGATACATTTTGGTCTGTGATTCAGTAACATGGGATCTTTGGGGTCTCTTACTAAGTTTTTAAAATATATATATTGCATATGTGTGCGTGTATTAGAAGATAAAAAGATACACATATGTCATATTCCTTTGTATTCAAGGTATTTAGCCTCTAACACATGGGATGTAATGCCAAATTGTACAATGTAACAGAGCCTCCTTGGAAATCAGATCTTGTATCTCAAAGGGTTTATATCTGCAGTGTGTGTGCATGTGGGTACACGTACAAAATTCAGCTAGGAACACACCCTTTGAGATCTGATTTCCATGGAAGTTCTGTTATGTTATTACTAGTTCAATATAAGAAATTATATAGCATTTCTTCCAATATCAATAACTCTGCTCACAAGAAAGTGAACAGCCCCTCCTGCAGACAGAATATGTCCTGTGCAAGTTGGTTCTAATGCAAGATTATCTGGCTCACAAATGTGTATAGCTCCGTCAAACAGAATACAAATGACACCTCAGCTTATAAATGGATGATGATTAAACTTAAAATGAAGCTAATGATCAATGTGTGCTGATTTTCTATAAAATAAATAGTATTAATAATAAATGTTTGCATTCAGGTGAGCAAGTAAATTTACAATCCAAAAATGCCCTGCTACTCAATTTGGGTGGTAGGGCTGATAGCTGTATGACTATAATTTAGAAGGTCTTCTCTATACAGCTGCTAAATGCATGCAATCTATATGGAAACATTTTCAAAACATCACCAGCATCTCTGAGCCTGAACTTGGGACTTAGGCTAATATTAAATTGGACAGTGATGCTCAGCCTCTGGGTCTCAAACTTCAAGCATGTCACCAGCAGTTATCTAGGGGAATCGCAAACACACTTCCAGATCTTGCTAGAAGCACCCTGTAGGTCACTATGCTAATAATATGCTTGGAGCCTTCTATGAAGTGATGCAGAAATTGTGTATCTTGAAATGTATCTGGAAGCTAGTACAAAGTATTCTGGGGTGCATCTCAAAAAGTTGTGGGACTGTTGAAGGAAAATGTATCTGAATGGCTGAAAGTGGGAGAAATCCCCAGAAAAAAAATGAGACAAATATAAGGCACTCTGCTCCAAAGACCATATTGTTTATTAGATTTATTTTTGAATTGAACCTCTATTTTTGTAGGTGCAGTTTCATGCCTGCAGCAATAAAAACCACAAGAAATGGGAATAAACTGTGGGTTCAAAATTGTGTGACCAATTCATTGCAGGTGTGAAACTGTACCCACACAAACAACGACGCCGTTTGAAAATTACACCTCTAATTTGGCAAGAACAAATTCTTTACCATGAAAAGAACAAAAGAAACAAAAAAGCATTAGTCAGATAAATGAGCCAACGAAACTAAATTTAAAACAGATTTTTAAACAAATTGTGTGCACTGATCTTTTAAATAGTTAATAGAGGGCTATATTGCGTAACCCTTACTCACAGTGGTGAGCATTTACTCATATGAGTAGTGCCACTGAAGTCAATGGAACTACTCATGGGAGTAGATATACCCAGTACTACTCTAGGTCATGTTTATTTCTACATGAAGGGCAAGATTTCCAAAAGAGATTTTGAAAATCTGGCCAGAAGTGTCGTGATAGGACACTTGGGAGCTGAGCACCTTTGGATGTTTGGCCCCAACTGAACACTTGAAAATCTGCCCCTAGGAGACAAATTCTGCTCTTGGATACATGCACCTTCCATTGAAATCAGCAGGAGTTATGCACACTTATCCAAAGGAATTAGGATATAATACAATAGTTAAAGCATATCCCATTTTATAGTTTATATTTCAGCAAGATAGTTCATTAGCACAAGAGCTGTGTAATATGGGTCCAGCTACATTTTGAGGGGAATGTCTAATTCCCAGAGTGAGGAGACATACTCTGGTAGCTCCAATTGAGCTAGTGAGCTAAAAAACTGTGGCACAAGCGCTAGCCTCCCTGAATAGGCACCTAGTGTCTCAGAGGGATCATACTCAGGGCCACTCATGCCACTGTAGCTACATGCTATTTTTAGTGTTCTAGCTCAATCAGAGTTAGCATGGGTATGTCTCCTCATGCTGGGAATTACACACTTAACCTCAAAGTGTGGATATACCCTAAATGATATTTAACTACCCACACACAGATTTAAAATGTTCGGAAGAGATAAGTGTTTTATTTTGGGGTCTATTTATTTCTTAGGGAATGCTACCTAACTTACTAGCCTCTTATAAACAAACAAAGAAACAAACAAAGAAGGAGATGAAACTGCCTTATGCTCTTGAAACACCTCTGGGAAACAGACTGTTTGAACAGAGCAGCCCAGCAATTCTGCTATAATGGACAGTAGCTTCAAACAACACAAAGACTGCCTAAATGTCAGATTTCCATTACTGGCAGCATGAGGTCTTTGCAACTGAGTTGTTTCTATTAAGGTTTCACGTCACAGTTTGCTCTAATTACTGTTAAAATATCATCTATCGTGTCAGAAATCTTTTGATTTATAAGCACTTCTAGAGCACAAAGCACAGATACACATGCGATGACACCGTGCACTGAAACTATTATTGATAGTAATAGCAAAACTAAGAGAAGAAGGGTAAAAAGACTTGAAATAATACCTCATCAAGTTCCAGTACACAGGTAATGTACTTAGTGGTCAAGCATTAGATATTATGGAACTACAGATTCAAATCCCAGAAGGATCATCTCAGAAATTTATCTCTCTACGATACTGTCTACAAAGGAAAGTTGTACTCTTACAGCCTAAGGCGTGAATTTAAACAGATATAGTTAAACTAGCGCAAACTGCTGTGTGGACACTTTAATTTCTGTTTAAGAGTGGCTTTTTAGGTTTAGAGTAAGTTGACTGGGAACAAGTTTAAGATAAAACAAAATAAGTTACCCTAACACTGAAATAAAAGTGTCCACACAGCGGTTTGCACTGCTTTAACTATATTGGTTTAAAAAAACTTATTTAAATTAAAGCAGTGCCAGTTTCCATGTAGATTAGGTCTTAAGTAAATTGGGAGTGTGTGTGTCTGTGTGTACGTGCATGAGAGAGGTATTATGAATTATTATTATTAAATAATTGTATCACAGCAATACCCAGAAACACCCCTTTGTGCAAGATGCTGTGCACTCACATAAGACACCTTAAAAACCAGAACCTATCTGCTCTGTGTGTGCATAATGTTTTGCAAAAATGCAGGGACAGATCCATTTCCAAATGAACAGACCCCTCAAGAGAAATTTGGGGCCCACCCACTCCAATTTCTTTATTTACACAGACATTACATAAGTGGGGGGCCTCCTGAGCTTGGAGCCCTGGTACAACTGTCCCCCTTTTCCCTTCTTCTCATCAGTTCTTCCCTGCCCTGTGTGCAGTGTACAATGCACTGGCTATTTGTAATGGTGTATACAGCAGTTATTTTATATTTTGTGTATTGCACCTTTAAATTTGCTGTTGGAGACAGCTAACATTTTGTGTTTTGTAAAGATGCAGCCTGTTACAGAGGAGGCCGACATACAGTGTTCTCTCTCATGGAGACTTTACTTTCGTTCTTTCTTGTTTTCACTGGGCCTAAAATGAAGACCCCAGAGATACTGAAGTAGTGGGTCCACTGGTTAGAAAGAAAAAAGTAATTGCTACTTATGTCATATGGATTTGGATTATAAATTGGGCAGTTTTTTAATGCAATCACTATTGGGGAAAAAACTGGAAGCAAAAGAGACATTTCCAGAGCTGAATTATTTCAGCTATCCATAGGCTGGGACTGGGTGTGGGGGAGTGCCACAATACTAGGTGTGCTTGAAAAGCATTGGTGAAAGATATACAGCCTGATTTTCAGAGGTGCTGAGCATCTGCAGCTCCCATTTATTCCATTTGGAATTTTAGATGTTAAGCACTTCTGAAAATCAGGCCTGCCCAAGAAACCAAGTGGAAAGAGAAAATATATTTTGAGCATCTTTCTGCTACCTGTCATGTTTGTAACCTTCTGCAAGAAACACTTAGGGATCATTTTATTTTGGGGCTAAGGAACCATGAATTGAGACAGGGTGCTGAGCTATGTTTATAAAAAAGGAACTGACCCTTGAAAGAGCTGTAGATAGAGTTTTATGCTATTTCCAGATCTGTTGCTTGCCTGCTGAGTGACTCAGGGCAAATAATGTCACTTCTTTGTGCCTCCAATATCCTCATCTGTAAAAGGGGCAAGCAACACTTACCTTCTTTATAAAGCTCTTTTGAGATCTATGGATAAAATAGGCTTTATTTGTTATCATCATTATCAACATCAAATGATTGACAAAAATGTGAAGTCTCCATGAGAGAAAGCTCTCTGCAAAAGGCTATCAAGAGCTGTCTGAAACTTGGAATATCTGGTTTAAAACCAGCTACTTCTAGAAGACAGCAAGCTACCTGAAAACAGAATCAAAACACTATGGGTGAGGATGACAACAACCCCTTTAAGGTCCATCAAACTATAGCATAGCCTGGATGCTGAAACAAACTAGCTGTGTCCTGTCTTATCCAAAATTCAATGCTAAATGGGACGGCTGTTGCAATTATGGTTTTAACCTTCAGTTGGAGCAGAGCAGACATACATTGCTTCAACTCCTGCATGGCTCTGGTAAGAATTTAAGTAAAAGGATGTCAGCACTTGTGTTGTTTTTCCTTTAAAACAAAGGTATAAATATTCAACAGAACAGGACCCCTGATTGGCTGATAATATTCACTTACTAAATGCTTATATTTTTATGTTTGAATTGGTTTCTGAACCATATTCCATATATTTTAGTAGTATTTCATTGGCCTGGGAACAGTGTGAGGCAAATAAAAAGCAAAAGGTAGAATCTTGATTGAAAAACAAGGCAATCAAACAGATTTGGAAATACTTTCTCTGTGACTGGTTCATTCCACATGTGATTTAGAAACAAATGATATGATTATTACAAAAAGAAATAAAAGCATGATCTGGAAATGTATTTTTGCTGACACATTTCACTAGCCTGTTAGTTTTTATTGTGAGGCTTAATTGAAACTAATAACAAGTCAGTATACCTTCAGGATGCTTGCAAAATATACAGTGCAATAAATATACACCGTACTGTATCTCCATCTACTGTTAACACTCAGTTATATTGTACAGTCTCAATATATTAAAGTACAGATGTGCATGTGGCCCCAAGGTAAGTATAAAATTTGGAATAGTTAATAAATAAGTAGCAAACAACAGATTGTGAGGTCATGGGCCAAATTCTAGTACCTTTTTAGTTTTGGCTAGAAAACAGGTGCTTATTAAAGTTGCAAAAGCTCTCCCATTATGAGCTTTGAGCTATACTCCCAGACTTTTCTTGTTTTATTATCAGTGTGTGTGTGTCCGTTTGTGTGAAAGGAGGCAAACATACTTGTATGCTCACTTTTGAATATGATCTCTGGGGTTTTCTCTCAGTCTTGTCTATGGCAAAGATTCTTATGGAATAGGGCCCCACTGAAAATATCACAGTTTAAATGTAACAAAAAAGACTTCTGAGGAGCAATTTGTTTCCCGTGGAAGGCAGCGTATAATACCATCCATCTTATGGTAGGAAAATATTTGTTTAGGTGAGCAGCATGCTCTGAATCTATCTGAAAGGACTATTGGCCAAAATGTGGACCCTAGAAGCGCATCACCCCATCCCTAAATATTTCTGAATTGGTGGCCGCTGGCCCTTACTTCCTTTTTCACAGCTGACAAACTATGAGACTCCAAATAGATAAAGATGCACAGAATATAGTCAAATCAGTTGCACAGCTACATACACCACACTCTTCCATACAATGCATATTAAAATCATTAATCTAATATAATAAGTTACACACAAAAGCATTAAAAGAACATTATTAAGGTTGCAGAGTCAAGCACACAAAAGTTAGGAAGTCCTGGAATTAAGGCTGTCTGTACAACCTTCATTAGGCCCTCTTGTATATATGCATTATGAAACAGTCTTTTTAATTACTTGGTCACATACTATTTTTTCCACAGGATCTCTGCCTTATTCCGTGCACAGCGCGGACATTGCTCAATTAATGAACAGCTATTCAATATTTTGTTTTCTCCTCATTGTTCAGTGTGTGGCCTCAGGTTTTATTTACTGCACACTAGTCAAACCCTGTTCTGAAGATCACTAATTTTTCTCAGGGGCTTTTCTATGGTGCTCATCACTACAGAATCTCAGTGCTTCACAAATCTTAATGAATTTATTTTCATAATATCGCTGTGAAATGAAGGGGTATTATTATCATCACTTACAGAAAGGGAATTGAGGATCAGAGAGGTTAAGGTCAAAAGTATCCACCAATTTTGTGTGTCCAATTTGACAAAACTAGGATCTGATTTTTCAGAATACTTAGCATTATATAGTACTAATATTCAATGTTCAAAGCACAGCTTCCATTTTGCATTGATGGTGATAATGCTAGCACATAATGCAAGAGTATACTGTGTTATTGCAAGCAACTTTAATTTTGAAATATATGATTAATTTTTAATAAGGACAACTTCATTTGTTTAGTTAGAAATGTATTTTAAAGGGCCTGTAATAAGCTGCATTCTACAAAGTGAGTCTATTTATAGGCAAAAGCAAAAACAAAAATTCAAGGACTCTATTCTCAAAGAAATTGCTTAAGCAGTGCATACTAACAAACTGAACTTGTGCTCAAAAGCCTGTAGATTTTACCGGTGATTCATAAACTTGGTATGCACATTGGGGGGTTTAGAAGCAGCAAGCATACAATATTTCCATATAAAACAAGTCTTGGCATGAGAAAATGCTCCTGCGAAATGCAAAAAGGTCATATAAAGATAGATTTGACACACATCTTGTCCTAGGTAATAAATTTTCAAGATTACATTATCTGAAATGGAGCTGTTTAACTCAGAAGGCAATGAGGCTCAGATGAGAGCCCAAACTGGACCTGCATACAGGGTATGGCTTACCAAGTCCATCAGCATTTTATACTCACTGCACCCCAGCAGCAGTGTTCCCCCAAACTGTCAGTTTCTGGCACATCTTAGGGATCCCCAGATCTCTCCCATTCAAGTGGTATTGAAGTCTGGAAGCTGTCTTCCCTACATTCATTGTTTGCCATAAATGCTGAAATATTACATGCTGGCTTCCTGCATGAATTACATTTTCACATAGTGGTTTACCCCAACAACTATATCAGCCTTCTACTTTTAGTTCACAGTGGTAAAGGCTTGTGCTTTTAGAGTTAATGCTCACTTGCTTAACTCCACTGATCAGCATGAAATGTGTATGTGGTTACAGTATATTACAGTGGCATCAATGACAGATGTTTGTTCAGATCCCTCTCACTGGACTTTGAACAGTGCAACTCAATTAGCCCTGGCAGGAAGTCTGTGAACCAGTGAGGTGGTTTGTACACTTAAAATTCCTACATTAGCTGTATCCTAGGACTTGCACACTAAGTGGGTACATTTAAATGAAGCTTCATTTGGGACGGCACATCTTCTGCTTCTAAAGTCCAGTGCAAACAATGTGACCACTTTCACTCTGATCTATATAGATTTTTATATTGTGCTCATCACCATAGTATCTGAGGGCCTGCCATTAGTTCATTAAACAACATTTCTAATGTCTGTCATGTGGTGTTTGTTCTCTCATTCTCTCACTAGTAGGAGAAACATATGCTTGTTTTGGTAGGGTTTGTAAGGTTTCAGGGTATTTTAGTTTGGTTTTGTGTGTTTTTAAATATACCTGTTGCTACGTGTTTATGTTAGAGAGGGCAGATCAAAGAAACGTGCCTTGCACTTGCAGCAGAATATGGTGAAGTTTGGGATAGTCTTTAGTTCCTGGGTACTTCACTCCACAGTCTCGGACCAGCCCCTGAGAAAGCTCTGTCTCTTGCACAGACGAGTTTTACCCTATGGTAGAGCATTCCATTCAGCCAGAGGAGCATAATTGTTGACCATGGTCTTCATCCTGTACCTTTAGGCAGTCTTTCAGATATCCTGGGCCCAGACCATGGATTATCTTGACTGAGATCTTGAACTTGATTAGAAATTTTATGGGCAGCCAGTGTAGGGAGTGGAGGACAGATTTGATGTGCTTCCAGTAGCCTGAGACACTGAAGAGATGCATTAGTGTTCTGGATTTTCCTTATCATCAACCTGGGATCATGATACACTGAATAGACAACCAGAGATACAGAGCAGTGCCAAAGAAAGGCCAGCTGAATTATACAGCCACGTGTAAGGTTGGGCACATCATTCACAATCCGATCAGAGATGGTGCAGGTTTTTCTGTTGAATAACCTTGCATCAGTCAGCAGGAGCAGAAGTTTAGGGTCATTGTATGTTGTTGGGGCAGGAAACTAATTTTATGGGCCCCTTAGCCATTGACAGCTCCTGCCACTGTTCCTGATGTGGGGTGTATGTCTATGTGTGGGGTGGATGTGAGGGAGGGACAGTGAGGACCTGGGGGGCTGGGGGAATATAAGTTGAGGTGGTTGCAGGTAGAAGCATATTATTATAGGCCTCTCTGTTACAGAAGTCCCGCTAGCAGTCTTTGCCACTGTCCCTTGTAACGGCTAGGGCCTAGTCCTGGGATGCATGTGAGGAATGGAATAGCAGGATTTGCAGCAGGATTTTGTTGTTGTTGTTGTTTTAAAGTCATACAAGTCAGGCTTGGGTGAACACAGAAGTGGACTGTCACTTGTGACGGGATTTAGGAGGATATGGAAACAAAAAGGGAGGGGATTGGACTGGAAGAGCAGGAAGTTGCTTGCCTTGTTGGCTGTCCTGTCTCTCAAGCAAAGAAATCCAGAATTATTTCAAATGAGGAACTTCTGGCCCAATAGCCTCAGTCTTACAACTTTCTGACATCCCACTGAGCCAAGATTGTGCAGCACATTCTGGGGTCTTCCAGCCCTAGAGTGTAGCAGATCATTCAGTGCCAGGATTTAGCATACTTCCTAACTTTACCCACACCTTCAAAATATGTCCCTCCACAGCTAATGATAATGGGTTTAACCCTTCTGCCTGTCAGAGTTGGCAGCAACAAGGTCCGGGTTCAGTATCTAGGGGTTCCATTCCAATAACACAGTGCAAAACTGGCTCGAGCCCCCACCCAGTGACCTGGGACAAATATATACCACCCCCGCTGGGCGCCTCCAAGAGGCAATACTTCCCCACTTGCAAGCACATAGTCTGAGTGTAGCAAAAAGCCTTTTAATAACAGAGAGAAACAATGTGGCATTATGTTGGGGAAACACCACCACCAAGATTCATAACACAACCCATGAGCAAAAAACCCACCCCAAGCAAATTGGGGCATGCCCTTTCCCTTTGGTTCTTGAGTCCAGCAACCCAAAATCACACAAAGTCCCAAAAGTCCAACGAACCAAAAGTCTCTGTCCCTGGTCAGGGCAGCCCCAGAGTTCAAAAGTTTATCAGCAGAGTTTTACCTCCCAACCTGGGTGGAGATGGGGAGGGGGCCTAAGGGGCACGTTACGTGGTCCAAAGCTGATGGCCCCACCTCTCCATGGGGCTCCGCTCTGCTAGCCGCCCCATGAGCTGCTCTAGGCATCCGACAAACTGCTCTGCTCTGCTCCGCCAGCTGCTCTGCTCCACAAGTTGCTCTGCTCGCCATCCCGCAAACTGCAATGCTCTGGTCTGCCAGCCGTCCTGCCAACTGCTCTGCTCCACAAGCCTCTCTGCTCGCCGTCCTGCAAACTGCTCCATCATATATCTTCAGGCTCCCCCACTACTTAACACAACACTCAGTGATTTCAGCTCTTAGTAAGTTTAGCTCTTCTGTGATTTCAGTTGTAGTAAGTGAGCCTCAGTGCTGGTGCACCATTAGCCCAAAGTGAATTCAGCTCAGCATCCTGTAACTAGACTCCTAATGGAATCAAAATTAGCTCTGATATTCCACAGTGGAGAGAGAAGGAAGTGCAATTAGCATGTAAGACCCTCACCAGGGGGCCCATGCCACCAAGTATTAATACCTGTCCCCAGCCTCTCTCCATTCACAGAGTTTTGGAACCCATGTCCCTGGTCTAGCAAGTGCTACTTAGTTGATGGCGAGTCCCTCCCTCATAACAAAAGGCCAAGTACAGTTCCACTGTCCTTGATTCCCATAATCAGGGTAATAACAATTTATTCTTCCTGTCCCAATAACAGAGACACTGGGGATCCCACAGCAGCCAAAGTGACCATTTGGGCAGCTATGGCCTCATTCTAGGTGGGGTGGGTGTGCCTATGCAAATGAGATCAGCCCCTGAAGTTCTTTTCCACAACTTGCCACACCTCACCACCAGCTGTCAGGGTGGAGCTCATCCTGACTCTGCTTACATCGGTCAAATTTTGCTTCACTCACTGCACACCACAGTGCATGCAAGTCAGTGAAAAGGCTGACAGACAGTACAATGAACTTGTGTCCAGCAAAAATGCAGCAAGGACTGCAGCTGTAATAAGGCAAGAAGAGGAGCACTGCAAGGGGCACAGGCATGTGTGTTGGTGTGTAAGGATACCAGGGCACAGCAGCTTCCAGAACTGAGCCCATCTGAGAATAACTGAAACAAACTAATGTTTCCTTAGTCCCATGGACTGTATGGGTTAAACTACATATTTCAAAATGATGTTTCTAACAAAACTGGGCTGTAGCGTGATGCTGCAGTTTATGTCGTGTTTTTATAAATAAGAGGATTTTTTAGATTGATCTGAGGCAGCTGTATTTTTCAAAGTGGCTTACACCGTAAGTGTACTTTACACTGTGCTAATGGACTTTTCTACTACAGCAGTTCTAATCCATTTTGTCTGCTATGGATGGTTATGTTTCTGCAAACTGGAGATAGTTTTGTTCCCATTTCACATGTGGATTTGAATGAACATTAGTGACGGGTGAATGGAAATTCTGGAGGTTCAGTTCAGTTTGGATAAGCACCCAAATATTTGTGTTTGGGTTTACAAAATGGAACTGGGAATATTCTCATCAGAAAGGCCTCTTGTGAGATTTCCAGCACTTCCTGTTTCCAGTCAAGAGCCCAGGAACCACAAGGAGGATAAATATATATTGGTTTAAAAAATCTGAATATTTTAAAATTTCTAGAAAGGTTTTGGTCACGGTCAGTCTGAGTGCTGAGGGGATGTTCAGGTGGTTTCTGACTGGTTCATAGATAATGTATATTAATATAATGCTGAACTGTACCAAATGATGGGAATTCATAATATTTCCAACCTGCTTGACTTTACTCTCCAATATTCATTATACATTATATAGCTCCTGGAAACAACTTCTTTGGCATAGCAAGGAATGACACTGAAACTCTAAAAACCTTGAATGAACATCATCCAAGAATTATAACGAAGAATGTATTCAGCAGCTTACACATCCCAAATACTGTACTAATATTAACTAACATTTCCTCATAATACTGTCCACATTTTACAGATGAGTTTCCTAGAACAGAAAGGCTAAGTGATCTGCCCAAGAGCCTACAGTGAGTCTCTGGTGGAGGATACCACCACGATGAATGCAGTAGAGATACTGGCACAGATAGATTCACTTCCAGTATTTCATCCCTCTGTGCAATCCTTCACCCCCCCGCCCCGCTGCCTCCGATGGAGTATGCAATGCTATGTGACAGCATGAATGTCTCTGTTTTGGAGCAGTACTTTTCTGAAATGGACCAGTACTTTATTTTACTTTTCTGATATGGTTCAAACATATTTCTATGTCACATTTCTGTTCCTGCTGCTCTGATCTCTACGCTCTTAGAGCAGCATGGTTGTATTGGAAACAGCACAAACAACAGCATATGTGTTTGTCCTGCATGAATCAAAACTGGTTATTGAAGTTTTTTCAGAATTTGGGAGAGGAGACATTCATTTTATCAAGAGTACTGAAGGTGGAGAAGAGGCAACCTACACACACTATTTTCATTCAGCGTAAGAGATAATGAAACTATTTGCCATGCTCTCAGAATTTTTGGAATGTTAATGATAATTTATATATTTTGGGGAAGCAGAGGCTTAAAAAATGTTCAGTACTTCTCTTGTGAAAATGATGACTGTGCCTTTAAGAGAAGCATGTTTGCCTTTTTTTGCTAAAATAATTTATAAGAAAACAGGCCAAAATGATGACTTTTTTTTAATTTTCCTTCAAATCTCTCACAGATCTCTCTCCAACAACCACGGCCAAGTAATTTTTGCCAAAGAGCAGAAACAGGGACATTTATTCAGCTATGGTGTTCTGTAAGTCCCTACCTCATTACTTGCTGTAAGTACAACTTTTCATGAATGGTTGAAAGCAGAAGAATATAATTAGGGAAAATTGTAATTACTAAAAGGAAATCTTGCTGCCATGGGCAGAATATTTAGGCTGATGTAGTTGAGAAAGCAGTCTTAAATGGGTCCAGACATACAATTGTCTTTTTGGTATTACAAAAAAAGATATTTTGAACCTTGCAAATTTAAAATAAAAACAGTGAAATGTGCATTACATTTCTTTGAAAAAGACATAAGGACCTCTAAATAAGCAAATTATTTTTACAAATATATTTGGTTAATAAAATCTCTAAAAATACCCACTAGTGTTAGATAAAGGAGACTGCAAGTTCTGGAAAGTCTGAATCCATTGTGGACCTTGTCAGGCCAGTTAAAACTGGCACCCCAACTACTAGAGTCTTTGTATTTTCTGGACTGACAGACTTTGCCTCTACCTCATGCATTATTCAATAGAAAGCAGAACAATGAATTAAGTGGGCTTTTTAAAAAGTGTGTTAAAAGGAAAAACACTCCGGATAAAGAAAGATTAATCAGGGAACCTGTTACATTTTTTTCCTACAATTTATGAAAAAAATTGTAGCATTTGTAGAGCCGGAGATGTTCTTACTTGTTATTACAAGAACACCTTCAATTTTGCACTTTTCTCCATGCTGACTTGCTGTCCGCAGGGTTCTTGTAGAACACGTATGGTATACTGTGGACACTTTTTTTTTTCTTACTGAGATCCACAGTACAGCTTTGGCAAGCAACCACTTTAAGGATCAACATCAAACCTGGGAGTTTATTTTCTATAGAGGTCCAATTAAAGATATCCTAGAACTCCCAGAGTCTTTGTATTCTCTCGCCTGACATAGCTGTCAGGAAATTGAAAGTGTGCACTCACTTAAATCGATATTAGATTGTCTAAAAACCCACACATACAATACAGTACAGATTGTATTACTCAATACCTCATGGTGAGAAGGGCTATGAGTCAGTGTCTTCCACTCTTATTATTACAATATCACACAGCCTTTGCATTAAGATTTGCACAGGGCTTTGAACTAATTTCCATTAGGCATCTTGTCTTATGTTGATTATTTAAAATGGGTACATTTATTATTGACTGTGTTTTCCCAAATATTTTACAGAGAGAGAGAGAGAGAGAGAGAGATACAATAATCAGCAAAGGATATTTATTATTATAAATACTGACAATCACAGAGAATCAAACATTATTTTGAGCGTCTAGTTTTCTATGTAATATTTTAGTCTCCAATCCTGCAAATACATACATATGTGCTTAACTGTACATATGTGAGTACTCCTATTGAAGTCAACATGACTACTTGCTTAAACAGATACATAAGTCTTTGAAGGTCTGAGGCATTCAGGTTCCAATGGGAGATGAAAATTCTCAGTATCTGACAGGATCAAGGCCCTGAATCAGCTGGGATTCAGTTATTCACAGTTTTAATCATGTAGTCCCACTAATCACATATTTCTTTGCTGATTCTTTAAAAAATATTATTTATGCACATATATACTATATGTATGACATAGTAGTGTATTCACACACACACACACACCACCCAGAGCTTTATAAAGGAAATTACTGAGATGGAATGGAAGAGCAGCTGGCAATCCATGTTGGGAAAAAAGGAAGATGTGACAATTTCAACTAAGCCAGCAGACAGAGAATAACTTGATTTGGTCTCTACACATCTTTAAAATCATGCTCTGTAAACATTGTTATGACAGGGAAAAACAAGATTTTTCCCCTGTAAAATTAAATGTCACTCTCAATAGCATAATATCTGAAACATCATCCTTCCAAGTCCATACCCAATACCTTGCACAGAAAATTAAACTCTCTCTGTTTATTGAGTGGATAATGCAGTCTTCGAATGTGTGAGAACCCCTGCTAGGTGAGAAATTAAAAAAGGAGCACTATAAAGACTAATGGTATGTATGGAAAAAAAAGAAAGAAAAGAAAAGTAAACTTAATTGGTAATCAGAAGAAATCATAAACCTAATCATGCAATTAATATCTTAAAGAGCCAGTATATGAGGTGTGTATAATTACCAGAAAACAATGCAATGATGGTTTCAAGCATTAATGATTGTAAGGGGGGGCTGATCTTCAGTTTTATAGGATAGCTTTAAATTCATGTAAACTATTACATTGCTTTGTGTCTACACACACACACACACAGAGGAACATACTATACTGTGTACACACACACATATGAACATACTATATTGTGTATAGAAGTTTCTAGAATAGTGTGGGGTTTTTTGTTTGTTTTAAAGATTTTCCGTTGGAAAAAAATAAATATGATTCTTTAATCCTTTTGATTCACACCCTTCTTCTGTTGTCAATGAAAACAGAAAATGCATTTAAGAGGAGAAAAATATACCCCTCACCACATGTACTAAAAATGACGTAAAGCCTAGTGGAGTTCACACAGTGCAGGCACTGGAGTAAATTAATGAATATATATTAACATTTATAAATATTTTTACCTTTTTCTTTAAAATGCTACACAACATATTCATAAATATAGCTCTTTGTTTCATGAACAATTCATGCTGCAGAGCCAATTATTAATTTACTGATTATCTAATATATCCAGGTGTTAATTTCTTGATTAAAAAAGGGGGAGGAGAGGAGCTGACAGGAAATCACAGTTTTTTTCAGACAGCTGTATATCAAGATGTAAGCACTTTTGATCTAATGCCACTCTTTAGGCTTCCCAACTAAAGGGATTCTGACCCCTCCTATGGTAATGAAACATGCTAAAGAAAGAATTTAGATTTTCTAAGTGCAGGAAATGATGAACATTAGTCTTTGATTTGCGAGGGGGGATCTGTGGCTAGATAATAGATACTACGATGATGGAAGTGGGATGGATGGGTACTTTTTAATGACAGCAGAGTCCCATAATTCAGTAACCTTATAGGAAGAGACGAAGGATAGTCCTGTGGTTAGGGTACCTATTTAGGAGACTGGGCTCTCAATTTTCTGCTTTATTGCCAATGTCTTGTGTGACAAAGTCCTGAAGGCTAGATTCACAAAGGAACTTAGGTGTCGTGATGCTGGGCATTGCCACACCTAACTTTTAGGCACCTAGAAAAATCACTGGTATTCCCAAAGCCTGAGTTCAGCACCTACACTCCTATACAATGCATGGGGAGAGATGGTGCCTCAGAATGGGATTCACAAAAACCAGTACATGCTAGGTGGCTCCTCACCTAATTTAGCCAATGGAGGTGCCAAATTGTGGGGTGTGTGCTAATCCTAGCCCCGCTCTCAGACATAGGTGCCTGAGTCCAGGGTACATGGAGACATCATCCTTTATTTGGGATTTTGAGTTGCAAAACATCTCTTGGCATTAGGCACTGCTGTCATTTTTGCAAGAAGCTGCAGAGGGAAAAGGAGCTCCCTCATAACTTTTTGCCTTGGGGTTAGGGTACTCACCTGGCAGGGGGGAGACCCCAGGTTCAAGTCCCCCTCCCAACAGAGGGGTAGAAGGGATTTGTACAGGGATCTGCTACCTCCCAGGGGAGTGCTCTGACCAGAGGGCTATAGGATATTCTGATGTGTTTAACTGAGAATAAATAATCTGAAAAAGTCATGGGGCCAGAGCGAGAGCTCAAGAGCAAGGATGAGAATTATTTTGTAGCTAGGAGTCAGAGCACTCATATGGGAGACCCAGCATCCAGTACTCCTACTGCAATGACTTTTTGTGTGTATAAAACTGTCACTATCATTTAGGAGCACAGGAGTAAATGATTACATGAGGTGCAAGGTGGTGGGGAATCAGGCCTAGGAAGACAGCAGTTGAGTTTGGCTCCCAAAAGCAGATTCAGAGGAGTGGTCCGAAAGTGCACCACTGAATAGAACCTGTGGATCACTTCATCTCAGTGCAGACTTTGGGAAGGAGAGAACACGCTGGGATGGGAGGGACCCAGAGAGAAAAAAGATTTTTATAAGCCTCACATAAGCAATTTTTAGTAAGTGCAAATTACCTATCAACACGGTGTGACAAAGTTTCTCCTCTACCTTGGTGGATCTTGCACTTATTGGCAGATTTGCTCGCCTTGGAGCTTCATGGCAGCCCTCAGTTTGGCCGTTTTTGTGAACCCACAGTCCAGGTCGACTCCTCCTGTGTCTGACCAGGAGTTGGGAGGTTTGGGGGGAACCCGGGCCCACCCCCTGCTCCGGGTTCCAGCCCAGGGCCCTGTGGAATGCAGCTGTCTAGAGTGCCTCCTGGAACAGCTGTGCGACAGCTACAACTCCCTGGGCTACTTCCCCATGGCCTCCTCCCAACACCTTCTTTATTCTCACCATAGGACCTTGCTCCTGGTGTCTGATAATGCTTGTACTTCTCAGTCCTCCAACAGTACGCATTCTCACTCTCAGCTCCTAGTGCCTCTTGCTCCCTGCTCCTCACACACACACCACAAACTGAAGTGAGCTCCTTTTTAAATCCAGGTGCCCTGATTAGCCTGCCTTAATTGATTCTAGCAGCTTCTTGATTGGCTGCAGGTGTTCTAATCAGCCTGTCTGTCTTAATTGTCTCCAGAAGGTTCCTGATTGTTCTGGAATCTTCCCTGTTACCTTACCCAGGGAAAAGGGACCTACTTAACCTGGGGCTAATATATCTGCTTTCTATTGCTCTCCTGTAGCCATCTGGCCCAACACTGTCACAATGGTCATGAGCAGCAGCCCAGGAATGGGAGAGCACTTCACAGGAAGCCATGATCACCAAGCCAAGAGTTCTCTCTGCTGTGATAACAACACTGCTGGCTATTATGAACAGCACAACAAGAGTTCAGTGTCAGCTGGATCCAATGGCTAGGACACTGGACTAGGGTTAAGGTTCTATTCCTGGCTCTGCCTCTGAACTGCAGTGTGACCTTGGGAAAGTCATTTAACCTCTTTGTGTCTGTTTCTCCTAGCACCTGTTGTGTGCGTCTATACAGCATCTAGCACAATGGGGATCCACGCTGGAGCCTCCAGGAGTATGTCTACACTGTGATAAAAAACCCACAGCACTGAGTCTGAGAGTCCAGCTCAGCTGAACCAGGCTTGCAGGGCTCAGGCTCAGAGGCTAAAATAGAAATGTAGACGTTCAGGCTCAGTCTGGAGCCTCGATTTTGGGACCCTCCCACTTCAGCCTCAGAGCCAGGCTCCATCACTTTTACACTGCAATTTTATAGCCCCTCAGCCTGAGCCCCACAAGCCTGAGTCAGCTGTTCAGGGCCAGCCACAGCCACGCCTTGCATCTTTTATTGCAGTGGAGACATACCCTAGGAGCTGCTGTACTACAAATAATTCATAGTAGTGGAGATGTGGTTTTCTCAACAATTTTCTCCCCAGACTTGTGTTTTGTGACTCTTGTGTGAGGAAGAAGTGAGAACCCCTAAGGGTGTCCTAGGAAGTTCAGCTGTCTCTTGGTGAGGAAATCTCTTCATCCCTGACAGATGAACAGATTTTGCAGAGATAAACGATCATGTAAGGAAATCCTAACTGGGATACATTATTTTCCACTTCACCCCATCTCCTACTTCATCTCTTTAAAATGTCCAAAAGGATGATCAAAGCATGGTCCAGTCCAAGAAATTAAGGCCCCAGTTATGAGATGTACCAGAGTGCTGCTAAGCCCAGCTGTGGAGAGGAGGGGACAAAGATGATTTTAAGCCACCTATATGCTCCTTGGGTCTCAGGAACTGCTGGTTTTTTTTAAACTCCTCATTTAAGTTACAGCGCCCTGCTGTATCTTCTGGCTGCCTACAACACCCCCTACCAAGGGGCTGTCCTAGCTGCTGGAGATTGCCAGAACACAGTGTGCTCAGCTCACACCTCCTCCTGCTCCACATGTGCCCAATGTTGGCAGCTGGGAAGCGTGGAATAGAGCTGGTGCAGTGGCCAGTGGCAGCTTAGGCTACCTGCCTGAGTGTAATCCTACCTGTGACCCTAGGCATGTACTCAGGCTATTAGCCAGTGCCTCCTCCTGTGCCTCCCGAGCTATGCTGCTATTTTTCGCGAGCTAGCACTATCAAAGCTATCATGAGTATGCCTAGACATACTGTCCCAACTGCTGTCTAGTGGTACCTGAAGGCTGCTTTGTGCCACCGGAGCAGCACAAAGCAGCCTTGCCTCACTGAGGCAAGGATCTAGGCTAAAGATCTCTTTTCTAAATGTAAAAAGAAAAGGAGTACTTGTGGCACCTTAGAGACTAACCAATTTATTTGAGCATAAGCTTTTGTGAGCTACAGCTCACTTCATCAGATGTATAATTACTAAATGTATAATTACACATCTGCCTTGCTCTGCTAGTATCCCTAGTAAATGGCACACAAAGATCAGAATTTACTAGATGCTTTGGATGAAAGTGTGGTCATTTTTTGGTTTTGTTTTATCAAGAGGAGCATAATGTCCGTGTTGAATTACACAGCATAGTAACACAACGTGTCATTGGGATCAATAACTACCCAGAAGCAAAGCAGGTCCTGCAACCAGGTCCTGCATGCAGTCTTCTCACTGATACCTGCAGAAAGAAGAAAAACTACACCAGTGAATTCAAAAGCTGATGGAGCTTGATAGTACATGTATCCATGTCCTGCTCCTACCAGACAATGATTTCTCTAACAGTTAGAAGTCGTGTGAGTTCTGTTAGCCCCGTGAAAGCTAACTCACACTTCTTGGGCAATTTGTCCCGTCAAACATGGTGACTAGTAAAAGATGTCAGGAAAATTATAAAGTTAAGCTCTATGGCTGGCTGGGAATCTTTTGACTAAATCGTTTTTTCATCAGAAAACACTGATTCATGAAACCCAAACTTGAGCACATGAAAGAGTCTGTTTTAGTGAATTTCCTGTTTCAAAAAGAGTTCTAAAATTGTCAAAACATTCCATTTTGATCTTTTCAAAATAAGACAGTTTCATTTTTGGTTCAAAATGACTTTTTGTTTAGAAACGTAAGTTAATTTATGGTAAAAAGTATTATTTTTTAAGAAATGAAACATTTCAAAATTGTAAAATTGACCCAATCCAAATGGTTTTTCACATTTTTGGTTTGCAAAATTTTTTGAGATTTCCCATTGTTTTTCTTCCAGATTTGGGTATGACATTTTGTTTTAAATCTAAAATTTTTTCATGGGACAGAACAACCATACCCAGCTCTATTAAGTTCTGTATGACATGGAAGAATCACATTTTTGAAACTAACTACTTCTAGGGCCACATTTCATAAAATGAGAATGGGCCTAATCCCAAGAGTCAACACTTCATACTCCAATCTCCAAAAATGAGGCCTGATTTTCAAAAATGCTGAATACTCATAGCTATCATTAGCTTCAAATGAACTCTCTGAGTGCTCATACCTTTGAATATCACATCAGTCCAACTATTTCAAATTAGGTGCCCAAAATTCTGAGGTATTCAAAATTATACAGCCCTTTGGAAAGTTTGGTGCTGAAGGACTTGTCCAAGATAGAACTAAAAGTTTATGGTGGTGCCTGAATGAAAATCCTGATCTCCTGACTCATAATCCTTAACTTTAACCACAAGACCATCCTTCCCTATTTTAGGACGTAATCTATTTTTTTTAACTACATGCCGATGACTTTCACAAGAGCTGTTTCTTAAATCCTGGTTGTGTATATCTTTTCAAGGGGGTCCAGAATGATTTAACCTTAAAGGATTCTTGTCTCAAACAGTGTTGCAATGATTGACACGAAGCAGCTTTTATACAACTACTGCAAAAGCAGGAGAAAAAAGTGCCAATTAAGGTAGATAAATTAAATGGCCTCTTAGATTAAGAAACCAGGCTGCAGAGCACTGGTTTTGTACAATCCCATGAGAATGGCACTGCCTGCACTCAAAATGGTGTGTCCGCAGCTCCACACCGCCTATTGGAATTTTAAAATGGCCTATTATGAACGAATAAGACGCATATCTGAACACAGGCACAAGGGTCAAGAGTGCCTGGTCCAGATTCTTGTCATACTTACAACAGTTTATGTTAGGAGTAACTCCACAGAAATCAGTTGGACTTAGACCAGTGTAACAATGCAGCCCCCAGCGTCAGTATCAAACCCTCTCTCTCCCTCCATGTTCAAATTTAGTTTATATTCTACAGAGGCAATTAAAAAAAAAGCTAGCATGCTTATAGCATGGCAACAGCTCCTCCGACTGGACTGACGAGCAGCTTTAAATGTGATCACTATACTTATTTAAATAAAAAGAATATTTGAATAGGCACTTAAGTCAATATTCAACTACATTGCCCCCTACAACAAACAAATAAATAACTTTGTTTTGAAGCAGCTGAATCAGGGGAAGAGATGGAAACATGAAAAATGCTGTTTAGTTGGGTATAGCAGCTCCCACATTGTAGAATCACTGTCCTCCTGGGTTTGCTACATTGTAATATGACAGCATTAAACCTGCTGAAATCCTGCCTAATGATTTTCTGTGCAAAAGAGAATGAAATGTACGTGCACGGTAAAATTCATACGTTATTGAGTGAAGCATATTTGAAGCTTACATTAAATATCATAGAAGGAAATAATTCAGCAGTCATATATATCATCATGTCTTCTTGACCCAGCCTGTGTTCTCTATTCAGAAATCACAGAAGCAGCAACCTTAAATTGTCTTTGAAGGTATCCCTTCATAGAATTAATTGGGCCTGACCCTGCTAATGAGATCAAAGCTTGAAACAATTTGGTTGCTGGGTCAGGTTTTGTTCTGTTTATCAATCTCAACTCTTATTCAGTTCCCATATAAGAGCACCTTAAATAATTAACTATTTCAACATGAAACAAATGTAACCTATTCTAAACACTACACTCAATAGGTCACTATGGAATAAAGAAATGTAAATGTGTGATGCACAGAAATTAGGAGTGTACTATCTAGGAATTACAACAGGTGCCTTATTCAGTATTTAGTGAATACAATGTGCAAGACATTTTTATTCCAAGTGCACAATATAAGTGTTTTACTATGTCCAGTACTTCACATCTCTCTCTCCATCCACTTATACAGACTTCACCAAGGTGGTATCAGAGCACCTCCCAATAAATAAAACACCAAAACAAACAAAATTCTCTTTCTTCTCGATGCCTGAAGAAATAATCTGAAAAGCTTCAGATGGTACTAACTACATCCTACGTTAGCTTCAGTAGAGTCCGAAATAGGTATAGAAAAACAGAACTTATGTTCCTAATTACCCCAGCACGGGCCAGATTATGCCTTTTAAGACACTAGGTTGGGTTGAGGAAGGTCCATGCTGCAGAAGGAATCCCAGGAGGAATTCTATGTGAAAAAGACAAGACTTTCCCCAAAACTCGAGAGGAATGCCCAGTGCAGGGGCAGTTCCATCACAGCCTTGCAAAGGGTGCAGCTCTGCTGGTTGGTGTGGAGCAGAGCAGGGCCACTTTCCTCCTTTTGGGAGGCTTGTCCACTGGTGCTAGCCAGATGTGTTATCTGTGCTCCCTAGTGAAATTGCGCCTCTCCCTGAAAGATGAGCCAACGGGGTTAAGTGGTTAGGGAAAGCTGCTTGCACCCTTCTTCAATCCCTTATGCCCCCAGACAAGCTGGGCACAATCTACCCCTTGGCATCTGATCTTTTGCTTTTATAAATGCATGAGCTTAAATCATTCATATAAGGCCTGATCCAAAGCCGATTTAAATCAAGTTCAGTGGGCTTTGGATGAGGCCCATAATTAGGTATCAGGACAATAACTGAATAGCAGAGGCAAATTCAGTTTTCTGTGTATCTCAAGCAGAAAGATGCCCAGAACTCATGGAAAACTGCCTTCTCATAATTGAAATGTTTCCTATTTGTAAAATCACCAGTTTGAATATAAAGCATAAAACAAAATACCAGAACTCATTGTTTTAGAATGTACCATGTGTTGTGTTAATCTCTGTTTGAAATTTCTTAATTTTCTTATGATGAAACATTTAAATTGCAGCAATCATCTGAAAAACAGTAAATATAAAAGAAAAAAAGGATTCCATTGCTAAATATAAAATTAAGTGATAATCAACAGTCATGATCTGATCTTGTATTATTCAAAATTCCATGTGAGGAAGGGTTTTCAGAAGAAATCAAACACTAAGTACTTAAGATAATTGTACAAACTGTAACCTGTGAAGCCATGGACCGTTCACTAATCACTATACTTCAACTAATGTTAGCATACAGTTGCCAGGTAATTCCTGATAAGAAGTGCACACTGGTTGACTGGGAATTACCAGAGGAAAGTGATTCTCCTCTCCCTGCCATCCCCCAGATATCTGCAGTCACACTGATGACATAGGAATTTCTGTTCTGATTAATTTTATAGGAGGTGGGGATAAATGCTAACTATATTGTGTTTGGCTGGGAAAAAAAATCAAGCCAGCTAATAAATACTGAAAGATACAATCCCTGAAGTACAATAGTTGAGTTTGGGTTTTTTTCGGGGGGGTTGTACATTTATTAGCCTTTGGTATAATATCATGGAGCACTGGAATCCTGCATTCTTGGTTCGCTGACGTTTTAATATGCTGTATTATATATCAAAACATGGGACAAATCAGGTGAGTAAAGTTTGGATCTCTGAAAATCAGCGAAGAACATCTGCTAGCACATATTTATGAACAAAGCTGCTATTCTGCCATCTTTGGTATCTGTTTTACCACCTTTGCCACCTTTAAGTATCATGGCATAAGACAGAAACTTGAAACTAAAATCTATTTAACCAATCATCTTTTTTCTATGGTATGCACACAACAGATTGTTATTGTAGATTGATTAGGAATATTAAGATGATGTCACTGAGATCTTTTAAGGAAAAATTGCACTGGGCTATTTGTTCCAAATGAAAAAAAAGTAAAGTAGTATATTAACTAGCGATAGGAAGACGAATGAAGAAGTCACAGAAATTACTGGACAAGGCACTCTCTCTCAAATAATCTACAAAAGAAGACATCAGTGGCTGGGACATGTACTGAGAATGGAAAAAGAATGCTTACCAAATACTGCCCTTGAATGGAAGCCAGAAAATGCAAGAAGAAGGAGAGGAAGACCGTGAATAACATGGAAATGAACAGTTCTGAACAACATCAAGCACCTCAACATGAAATCGGAAGATTTGGAGAGCAGGGCAGTTGACAGGCAAGGATGGCAAATGTGGGTAGCCCAATGTGCAGCAAAGCACGGGATGGACTAAGATTTAAGTATATTAACTTTGCTGGAAAAAGATACGACAACAGAAAACCAATATTTCTTTCCACCAGTTTTCAGTCTTATTGAAATTTTTGTGTTCTGTAAAAAGTCTGAGCAAATAACCTTGCCATATCTAAAATCATTCATCCAAGTATTACTCCTTGTCCTTGTTAAGCCAGCTAACTACAACTAACACAGATAAAATCACATTGAAACATATTTCACTGCTTTCACAATGTGCATGGCATATTTCCCTCTACTGGATGGCCCAGAGAGAGAATGAGAGATCTAATACCACTATTTCTCCTTTGGTTCAAGTGTTACGGACGTGACTTTAGAAAGGAAGTCCCAGTCCCAGCTTCTCCAGTAAATGGGTGATTTATTCTACAATTACATCTGTTGTCTGAAGACATAAATTTGTAACTGTAGCGAAGCAGACTGTCCTCCCTCTGATGCAGACAGGGAGGAACCATTCCCCACCCACTGGTGGGCAAAGTCTGGGCCCACCCCTTGCGCCAAAAGCGGAGGGGTAGACAGAAAGTATAAGAGGCAGGGCCTCCAGCTCAGTTGAGCCAGAGCCAACAAAAGAATTGGATGCTGGCCCTTGAACCAGGGACTGAGATGTATAAACCCCTGCCTTTGGAGGAACACCCAGAGGAGCTGCTGCCTGGCAAGCATCCAGAGGAGCTGCTGCCCGGTGAATACCCTGAGGAGCTGCTGGAACTGCTGGCTGCCGAGTACCCTGAGAGCCCATGAGCAATGAAGCCCTACAACCAGGTAGGGGTAGGAAGTAGCCCAGGGAAACTAGATATTAGTCCAGTTGTGTTTTCTGAAGCCACAGGATTCAGAAGGATCCTGGCTGACCCAGTGGTGGGATTCCCCACCACTGTTAGGGCCCTGTGCTGCAACCAAGTGGAGTAGGGTGGGCCCAGGTCCCCCTACCTCCTGTTGCCAACCCCATCCCTGGGTGGCAGCCTACTCACTTTAGGCCAGACGCCCTGCATTCATTTGTTGTCTGCTCCAGCCATAGAGCTGGGCATAGACTGCTTCTGCTCTGCCCCACCCAGCGGGCTTGAGCCTGGCTATTTGCTGTCTGTCCAGCCAAGGAGCCGGGCCACAGACAGCCTCTGCTTGGCTCTACCCAGAAGGGTGAGCCTGGCTGTGTTTGCTGCCTGTCCCAGCCAGAGGGCTGGCTATAGGCTCCTTACTGATTTACAGTGCTAACCCCCTGTTGATCGGCCCTCAGCCCTTAGGTGGTGTAGCAAGGTGGAGTGGCCTCCCTCTGATGCAGACAGGGAGAAACCACTCCAAGCCACTACAGTAACAATGCATTTATAGGTTATAGGGCATTCTCTCTTCAAGCATCAGACTACCTGACTGTCGTATAAAAGAGGATGCTTGAGTAAAGGAAGAGAAAGAAAAAAACCAAGATGAAGCAGCGTTTTATACGTATGTTTCTCAGAGGATAGCCCTGAGATTTGGAGGCTTATGGGGATTTCTAGTGGCATTTGAACAGAACTGGAACTCTTTGCATACAATCGCACAACACTGCAATTGGCATAGCATTGGCTGTACTAAACCATTTACATCCTCTCTGCTGGCACCAGACAGGGCTCTTTCCATGCCACACATTATTTTCACACTTTGATGCAGCAAACTGAGTATATGCCCTAAGACAAGAAGATGAAAAACAGCTTTCTTTGTTGTTCTAATTTGGAAAATGAAGGCATGCTGCAAAGTGCACTGACTTGGGAAGTCACAGATCTTTAACACAAAGTAAATGGAGAGAGAAAAGAAGAAATCATTCTCTCATCACAGCAGGCACCTTTCCCTTTCCCTGTAAACTGCGCTGTCAGCAGAGTCACCCTTGTGTCACTTTTCAACACAGGATGAAAAAGAAATAGATCTTTATTAGTTTTGTATTTGGAAAGTTTCTATTTGGGAGTTTGAAGCTACAAAGTAGGGGAGCTGGGAATTCCTTCTGTGGGATGAACTATGAAACTAATCTAGAACAGCTCCATAAAACCTTCAGTGCTTAGGCTAAAGGGCAAATAAAATGGACAGTTTTATAATGTGGCTCGTAGCCCCACCTCTGGAGGTGCAAGCCCATGCAGACTACAGATCATACCCAGATTAGAGATCCCGTAGCTCATCTTGATTATCTATTATTTGTATTAAAGGATATTCCAGAGGCCTCAACTAAAATTAAAGGCCCAACTTTTTAAGTCTTGTCTTTTAGACTGTAAGCAATTTGGGACAGAGAATCTTATTTATTATACTGTAATGCCGGAAGGTGTTGCTGGCTACCAGCAAGTCTGTCTTTGATCTATGGGCAATCACAGACCTCACTGAAGCTGATGGCCGTACTAGTCATCTTTCATTTAGGCTAAATGGAAGAAGCAATTAAGCTCCTTTGTGGAGTAAGATAACTGAAACAACAGAAGTCACTGTGTAAGGCACTGGACCACACAGAAAGGTCTGAGCAAGACAGGGAACATAATGCAGGGTCTCTGGCACTGATTGGTGGAGACATGTGTGTATGTCAGAAGCAGAAAGTGGAGAAGAGAGCCAGGAGAAAGCAAGAAAAGCAGTGTGACCATGGCTCTGGAAAACATACAAGAGAGCTTCTTTTGGGCAGAGGACTGGCTGGAAAGACAAGCTTGGAAATTGTGAGCAAGGAAACTGCCAGCTGTTGTTTGTTCCTACTGTGTTCAGAAAAACAGGACTTTGTGGACATTCTTTGTACATAAACAAGAGTGCACCAAAGAATATACCTGAGTCATATAATCACTTTCCTCTACTAATGGAAACAACCTAGCAAGGTTCCGAATATTGGCTAACTGCTCAGGCCAAGGGGCAACAATATATTTTCACAGCACCTAGTATAACGGGATCCAGCTCGATTATGTCCTTTAGTGCTAACACAATATAAATGTTAAATAATAATAATTATGCTAGGAACATACAGTAAGAGACAGACCCTGCTCTGAAGAGCTTACAGGTTAAATAGACAAGAGAGACAAGGATGAGAAAAAGGACAGACAATGTCTTCTCATGACAGAGGAATCCTCTGATCTGCAATCTGACCACATCCACAAAGGCCACAGATACAGACCAAACTCTGTGCCCTGATGCCCAGACAGCTCTCCCTACACAAGCCTTTGGAAACGCATCTGTGAGGCGGCTGCTTCGATCACAGTTTAGCATTCATTGCACTGAAGTGTATCAAGTTGCTGTATTTTGTTTGTTTATTGAGAAACGCCTGTCCAGAACTCTAAGTGCCTCCAACAACTCTTTAGAATCACAATCCTACAAGATTCAGAGTAGCAGCGTGTTAGTCTGTATCCGCAAAAAGAAAAGGAGGACTTGTGGCACCTTAGAGACTAACTAATTTATTTGAGCATAAGCTTTCGTGAGCTACAGCTCACTTCATCGGATGCCTAAAAGTGGCAATTCTTCAACAAAAAAATTCAAAAACAGACTCCAATGAGAGACTGCTGAATTGGAATTAATTTGCAAACTGGATACAATTAACTTAGGCTTGAATAAAGACTGGGAGTGGATGGGTCATTACACAAAGTAAAAATATTTCCCCATGTTTATTCCTCCCCCCGCCACCTCTGCTGTTCCTCAGACGTTCTTGTCAACTGCTGGAAATGGCCCACCTTGATTATCACTACAAAAGGTTTTTTCCCCCACCACTCTCCTGCTGCTAATAGCTCACCTTACCTGATCACTCTCGTTACAGTGTGTATGGTAACACCCATTGTTTCATGTTCTCTGTGTATATAAAATCTCCCCACTGTATTTTCCACTGAATGCATCCGAAGAAGTGAGCTGTAGCTCACGAAAGCTTATGCTCAAAAAAATTTGTTAGTCTCTAAGGTGCCACAAGTCCTCCTTTTCTTTTTTTATCCTACAAGAATAATCATCCAGGAACATAATGCTCACATGCCACAGAAGTAAATTAATATAACATGTCAGTAATACAAAGGGGCAAAATATGCCTCCTTTGTGCAAAGAACTGAAGAAAGACAATGTTGTTCTACTTTCTTTTGGGTGATTTTTGTAATTTTTATTGAGACATATTGGGTACAGATACAGTTTCACTTCACAGGCACTCTGTGTCCTCACCAGCCTGTTCAGCCCTGTCACATCAAGATTTCACACTTTCTGTGTGTTCCATAATCTGAGGGAAAGTTTCATTTCCCAGCCCACTGCTACAGACTATTAGTCTGGCACAAAGCTCAGCCTCAAACAAAATGAAAAAGATAAAAGCACAAATAAGGAAAGATAATAGCTATAGCTACTACTGCTCTAGGTCCCACAGACTCTGGAGATTCTCTCAGCTCATCTGTCATTTGGAACATAATCCCACCATTGCTATTGCTGTTGCTCCAGACAACCAGGGACCTCTATCACCCCTTAAGCAGATGGGCTATAGCTGCACTGCTCCATGCCCAGCTATTACATTCACTAAAGTTTGGCTTGTAATTGGATGGAAGGGATTGTACCCTAGTTGCTGCCCACAGATAGGGTGTAGAGAATTTAGAGCAGAAGAACCAGGAACAATACACAATAAGCCAGTTTGTACATGAGAAAGAACCCCAGCTAGGTCACAGGCAACATCAAGGTCTGGATCAAGTCTGTCTTTGAGGCCTAAGGGTGAAAAACATTGAAACCTAATAACAATGGAAAAATTTACTTAGTTAATTACTTCACTCTTAAATCACAGAATCAAAGTGGTCAGAGATGGGAAAGACCTACTGGTGTTAGTTCACCCAGTCCATCTCCTTGCCTGTATAGGCACCTTTCTTGCTGTATATTTTCTGATCATTTTAAAGAAGAGATCCAGCTACTGTACTTATCCATGCAGCAGAGGCCCACCTTCCCTTCTCCTTACCCAGCCAGTTTAAATAAAGTGCCCTGAAATAAGCAGTGAGACCCAGGCAGTGCCAGCCTCTCTCCCCCTAGAAGCCCCATTCTTTGGAAATTTTAAAACTAGAGAAAACAATATTATGTACTGTAAGGGACAAATACACACAGGTCGAGGGAAGCACTGATGCCCAGATCCACAAAAGAGATTTAGGTGTTGTGAGGCTGAGCATTGCAATGCCTAACTTTTAGGCACCTAGAATATCACAGGAGCAATACTGCAATCCACAAAGCCTGAGTAAGGCACAATGAATGGGGAGAGACAGGTACCTTGCAATATGATCTGCTAAAGCCAGAATGCTAGGCAGGGAGTTGCCTAAACTTGCTAAGGGAGGGTGTACCCTAAGCTCCACGCCCTCACAGAGGAACGCACTCAAGTCCTGGCTTCAGAGAAGCATCTATCTCTGTTTACAATCCACAACCAAGAAGCCCTCTCCTGGGGTCAGGCAGCTTAGGCACCTAAATCAGGTTTTTGTGAAAATGAGTTAGGTACGTGCCTGACTCCAAACAAAACAGTCAGAGAAGAAGGAGATGAAGGTGCCCAACTTGTAACTTTTAGTGCAATAGTTAGAGCACTCATCTGGAATGTGGAGAATCAAGTTCAATTTCCCCCTAAGGCAGAGGGGCAAAGGATTTGAACAGGTATCTTCCACCTCTCAGAACAGCGCTCTTACCACTGAGCTATGGGATATTCTGATGTGGGACCCCTTCAGTCAGTCCTGTGGAGGCTATTCCATTTTGGATAAATGATTAAAGAGTCACTGGAACAGGGGAACTGAACTCAGGCTCTCCCACCTGAGTACCTTGACCATCAGGCTACACAATCTCTCTCTCTGGCCCAGTGACTCTTCAATTATTTAGCCACAGTGGAAGACCTTAAACAGGAGAGAGTGAGGCAACATCATATCAGAATATCCCATAGCTAAGTGGCTGAGCAGTCTTCTGAAGCCTGGGTGAGACTCTGGTTCAGGTGAGTGCTCTAACCACTGGCCAAAAAGTTGTCAGGTGAGTACTTGCACTATCTCCTGCTCTGACCACATTCTGAACAGGAGTTGAACTGGTAGGTGATCTCTGAGCATGCCTACCCAAATGGGCCCCAGGGGTGAGACAGGGGCTTCCTCCACCTGTCTTCGCCTAGTTTGCGGATTGCTCTGGGGCTCAGGCAGGAGATAGGTACCTGGACACCTAGAGTGAAGCAGCAGTGCACATGCCCAGAGGCAGAAACAAAGGTAAGCAGGGAATTTTACCGAGAAAATCTCAGCATTGAGTGAGTTTAGGCACCTACAAGGTTAGGGTGGCATTTTGTGCACTGCAGTAGTGCCTAAAACTGGGATTTAGATGCCTAAGTTTGAGGTTTAGGTTCCCAAGTATCTTTGTGGATATGGGCCTGAGTAGAGCATCTCCATCTCTAGCTAATGGGAACCTGAAAATTAAAGAAAAATAGTTTGCTTCTTTAAAAAGGAGTTTTAATTATTTTACATGCAGAAAGGATATGTTTTAATGAAATCCTGTTAAGTTTGTTTTTAATATTGTGTTGGCAGAAGTTGGCTTGTTTGGGTGAAAAACTAGCTTCTCTGGTTCAGAACAGCATGGTTTTCTTTCAGCATTCAAATTCGCATACCAATATACTTTGCATGTCATTTGCATACCAAACTACACCATCAGCCTCACCTCTGTATCCCTGTTGTAAAATCCTAGATAAGCTACTAGTACTTTATAACTAGCATTATTATCTAACTAGTCCATTGGCCTTCTCACAGCAACTTCATCCGGCATTTGAGTAGAAACAAGCACAGTAAGTTCATCCAGTTGTTAAATTTTCAAACAAGCATTTTGTGTTCTCCCCTATGCTGCCCCTCATGGTTGGGAGGAGCTCCTTGTAAACAGCTACAAAATGACCTCATTATCTTCCTTCAAAACCATCCTTAAAACTCTTTTTCCGGGATGCCTACAAAAAAAAACAAACCCTGGACAATGGTTAGGCTGCTGTTGTACTGAGAGCATAACCTATCATGCTGACCAATGTCTCATTGTTTCTTTGTATTCCCAGTCTGTCTGTATCCATCTGTTGCATTTGTTTTATACTTAGTAAGCTCTTTGGGGCAGGGACAATGTCCATGTTCTGTGCTTGTTCAGCACCCAGTACAATGGGGTCCTGGTCCATGACTAGGGTTCCTCGATACTACGGTAATAATAATAAGCTATTTCTCTCTGGACCAGTGATTCTCAACTACCATTGTGGGTCACATAAGCACCTCTGTATGTGTTACTTGGGCTACATCCACACAATATATGTATCCTGTATGGCCTGCAGGTTGAGAACCACTGCTCTAGACATTAATCTACCATGGGCTACTACTTGTTAAATGATCACAATTCTGTTTCTCCTCCAACAAAATGTTATTAAAGCCAAAATCATGACCAAGAACTTTGTAAAGGTAACAAAAATTAAAGAACTTGCAGCAGGTGGTACCTGTCTAATCCCAGCCCAAACAATCTGCCACTTTCCTGTTGCAGAGAAGAATAAATTAAACAGAGTCTATTAGTGTCTTGGGGGGAGGCGGAGTGAAAACAAATGGCAATTCTTCTCCAAGCATTCCTGTAGTTTAAATGGATTATTCTTAGCAGGTGCAGTAATGTTAGTGGAAATAGACATAGCTAGTACTAGCAGGTAGGAACAGAAGGAATGGATAGCACTTTCATTCGGCAATAATTACAGGGAATCCCCAGAAAATATCTGGCTACTGTTGACTACCTGGCAAATAGAAAATGAAAACACCTGTGTGCCAGACACCTGTATGCTGTTGCTGCTGATCCATCTGCTGTACATACCACATGCTTGCTTCCTCCCCCTCTTCCTCCTGCACAGTTGGCAAGGAAATTCATTAGAAAGAAAAACTCTCTGAAAAACATTTTGGACAAAGGAGCCAGCACAGATTGTATAATAGAAGATGGCAGCTCTGCCAATACCTACACACCACATTTTGCATGCTGCTTATACTTACCCATCAATGACTTATTTGCATATTAACTGGAATACAGAAAATATACTAGGGATATTACCATATTGTTATCTGATGTAGGTCTAGTTCAATGGGAGGAAGACGTTCCAATAAGCAATTATTCAGACTGTCACTAGCATTTGCACCCGTCACCCTAGCTCAACAAGAAACAACGTATTTTCTTTCAGAGTATTCTCTTTTTATCTGTGTTCCATCTTTTTCTGTCCTTCTTGATATGCCAATGTAGCTGAATACTCATGATATAACACCTGAACCCACTCCAAATTTGTGTCATTTTTGAGGATGATTTCTTCAGGAATCAATTAAATCAATCTACATTCTTTTGGGTCCTAGAAGGATTGAAATCACTCAGTTACTCATGTGTGCTATGGTAGTACTTGGATACTATTATTTAGTATCTAAAAGCACCTACAAGTGTGCTAGACAGTTCAGAGAAAACACAGCTCCCTGCCTCAAACAATCTTCAGGCCAGGGTACACCTGCATGCAGTCAATCGCAGAATCGGGGACTTACTGTTGGACTTGATAAAAAAAACAGGCAACAAAATACACCAGGAAGTGCAAGGAAGGACATGCATGACAGATATACAATTACCTGGTTTCTTAGCATAAGTGTGTATGTCTTGTATATCTCACTGGTTCAAATGTTGGCTGTGCTTTTCTTTTTTTTAATTATAATGCAAAGACATTTCATTGTAGGCAATATTGGAGAAGTGTTTTTTAGGAAATTATTTGAATTATGTGAGAGGGGAGGTCTGAGAAACAGATATTTGTAAGAATGTTTCATGCAAAAAGGGCAGCATGGATGACAGCAGTGATACTGGAGAGGTGCAACTATGCCAACCACCTAGACACGTGATATACTATTAAGGAATATCTTTTAAATGAACATTTTAATAAATATTAAAACACACCTGCCACACTTTTGGATAAGCTAAGATGCATTTTTCCTAGTATAATATTTTCATTGTAAAAAAAACATATTATGGCTTCTAGTTCGCTTGCTGTTTAATTCAGTGCAATTCAAGGCCTATGAAAGCCAAGCAAAAAGTGGCACCACTTCAGGTTGCACACATTCGCACATATACATACACGCGCTCCTCCAGCAACATATTGCCATTTTCTTCCCATTTTTAAATCATACATATTTCATTAAGCTTCGTGCAGAGTGTCTTCTGATTTATGGTAATTGTCAACAAGAGCAAAAAACATAGACATTTTTAACCCTGCAGTCTTGAGGATTTAACTGGGATAAAATTAAAGTGTTTCAAAGAAATCACCCTCAGCTACTGGGAGGTTGACCATTGAGATGTTATTTTTATTTTATTTATTTTATTTTATTTGTTGTCTGCAGCAGCAGATGCCAGCAGCAACATCTGATTCACTGGACACCTCCAGTGTTATCCCAGCATGCCCATGGCCTGGAGGACTTGGAGTGAGACTAATTTCCATATCAAACCCAATTTAGATGAAACGTCTTGGTTAAAAAAGAGCCAGCACATCAATAGCCCCTTGATTAGATTTTCATCTCCTGAGCAGACAAATATGAATATTTATTACCATGAATGCAGCTTTTCCTCTTTCCATTGCTCTGATCTTGAATATTATCCACTGCTAATTTTTATGAAAATTTGGGCAACATAATGTTTTCATATAAACTGACAGTTCTCGAGATAATCCCATTATTGTTCAGTGGAAAATGACAGTTTCTGCTTATTCATGTGTTAACGAGGGATTAAATATTGTTTTTCATCACCATAATCTAAGATGGACTGGAAATTAAAATTTGAACATTGTACATTAGCAAAGCTTTGAGGACCAGAATTTGTTTGCATTCACTTAGCAAAGATCTGTAAATTAGTAGTTTAACAATCAATTGAAAGCAGCAGCATAAAAACACCACTGACATTTATAAAATAAATTCATTACTCTACCTTTTTAGGGCTGAGAAGGTAAAGAGCAAGGTAGCTAAACAGCTCAAAAGAGATGTGCCTCCACAAAAGTAACAAAACTGCATCATTGTCAGTGTCAAGAATCTTCACATGTGCATGAATTTACGCCACTTTGCAATGGTAAGGAATCTTTCACTACGTTCTTGTCACCGGTCCTGATGCTTTTAAGCACATAGCGCCCTCAGCTCCCATCGACAGACAGATCAGGCACATTTTGGAATAGTGTACACTTGTTTTTAAAACTATCATGCTTTCCTAAGAATGGTTTTCATGTACATTACTGCATCATACATCTATAGCCTAAGCCATACTGCCCTTGATAAGTACATGCAATCCTATATTGATAATAATTGGAATTTTGCTGCAGATCAAGGGCAATATATAGCCTTAAGGGATCAGTTATCTCCTTGATACTTGTGCATACTGCTTAATGATCCTAATAGTAGTTACATCCATGTACTGGATAGAACCTACTTTGTGATGCTGTACATGGCTGCAGTTCATGATCTGTAAAATTGCATAGCTTTTTTACAGAAGCTTTTTGGGGATGGAAAGTGAGCACATCCATACATTTGAGATTGTACTTTACTTTCCCCCTGTAACTTTAGCCAAAAAAGAACAATAAACTCTAAGCTATGGTCAAAGCACATCAAACATCTGTGTTTCCAAAACTCCTTCAAACAATTTTACCAGTGAAATGATGAGGAGATACTACAAAACCCCCACAACAAACCAGAACAAAAAAACACACAAAACAACCCTCCAAAACAGAGCTTCTAAATTTGGAATAGAAAAGAAAGTTACATGTCTAAATTTAGAACGTAGTTGAAAATATTCCAACTAAAATATCATCTTAGATCTACAATATATAAAGCCTTTCATTCCAAAGGATGGTAAAGTGAAGTACAACTGGACACATACAGCAGCCCTGAAATCTTGCGGCCCCTTGGTACAAAACAGTAGTGCTATGCAAGGTAAAGAAAATGTTGGCTATCTTCATGTAAAGCAGACAGGAACTTGGCTTTTAAGTCCTGATGGACAATAACTAAACAGAGTAAACTGCACAGTACTTTTCTACCTATGCAGAAAAAAATAAGGGCTGAGTTGACTGCTAGAATTTGAACTTCTGGTGCTAAGGAACGTAGGAACTACATTTTATAACTACAGCGGTGAAAGCCTGGAGTAGTTCCACAGGCATCAATGGGATTTCCACCAATGTAGCACACATAAGTGTTTAAAGTTTGAACCATAGACCATTAAATAATGCCTCTGATGACAGCCATAAAAACCCTATGATTTTTTCCTCAGGAAAAGGACAGAACTGTTCTTTTTCTCAGAAGAGTCAACTGCTTAGCCCTTCAGTGACCCAGTCTGTAGAATATACCACTGTCAAAGATCAGAGAAAACACTAACTAGATTTTAAAAAGTGAGGCTTAATAATTTTATAACTAGAAACAACATTTGTAGTTATTCAGGATAAGGATCTAAAATTCTACTAGGTTAAGAGAGCCCTCAACACCTTTTCATTTAGTGGGAGTTGAGGGCACTCCAGCACCTTGCAGCACTGGGCCTTACGTTATGGGTAACCAAATCTCAAGCTTCAAGGCATAAGATGACCACCGAAGAGATCAGAAAGAATTTTGTCTTCATGCACAGCTTTGATCAGCTGACTAGGTGCATTATGCGGGTTTTCACTTTCCTCTGATTCTTCAGGAACAGGTCACTGCTGGAGGAAGGATGCTAGACTTCATGGACTAATAACTTCATCTGGTATGGACGATCTTATGTTCCTTATTAAAAATACTGCCTCTCCCCACTATGCATGTGACTAATGCAGGCTATCAATCAAAGGCTAGATTATGCCAATGATTTTGAAGAAGAACTCCATTGATTTCAATGGCACACTTGCCTATGAAGCCAATGGATTCATTGCTTGTATCTAACTCATTTTTCTGTGGAGCTTTTCGGTGGATTTCAATTGGAAGTCCTGCTTAAAAATCAATGGCTTGATATGGCCCAAAGACAAGACATAGCCTTGAAACTAACATATGTTACTTTAAAAAAAATTGAAAATGTTAAAAAAAACAGTAAGAGGATCCATAAGTTCCTACAGCCACAAGGCAGACCTTACCGCTTTCATTGTACACAGTACTGAATAACTGTAGTTACCATAGCAACTGCCACATCACTTGGCACTTCTGCTACTTTAAATCAGAGTACTACTGTAAAGGAATTCATAAACCGACATGACATTTGACTACATGTGCTTCTTACAATGTTTCAGGAGGAGAACACACATCAGAATAAACTGATAGTTGCCTCTGAATATCAAGCTCATTATTTCATATGTATATAATTATTATTATAATATCTTTTTCTTTAACAAAATGTGTAAAGAAGGACAGGGGGATGTCACAACCAGAATGTAAGAAAGGAAATTACCACAGACACCAAATTTCAAAGCTGAAGTAGCAACCCATCATTCACATGTCAAAATACTTCTTTCTATGTAATGTGCATGTCAAATACTGGGAATAAACATTAGAACTTTGCCCTTTCACAGCCAGAATCTGTTTGATAGGTGAATGACAGCCTTACTATCCCCTGGGCATGTGCTTAACTTTAAGTATGTGAGTAGTATGGTGGAAGTCAGGACATTTAATTATGTGATTAAAGTTACACACATAAGTGGTCACAGGACTGGAACCATCCTCAATAAAACAGAAGAACATAAAGATGGCCATACAGGGTCAGACTAGAGGTCCATCTAGCCCAGGATCCTGTCTTCTCACAGTGGCTAGTGCCAGATGCTTCAGAGCGCAATTTATCAAATGATCCATCCCCTGTGGTTCAGTCCCAGCTTCTGGCAGTCAGAGGTTTAGTGACACTAAAGCGTGGCATTGTGTCACTGACCATCTTGGCTAACTGCCACTAATGAAGATATCCTAAATGAGCTTACCTAATAGTAACAGTAATGGGGGATTCAATTATTAGACATACAGAGCGTTGGGTTTGGGATGACTGGGAGAACCGCATGGTAAATTGCCTGCTGGGTACAAAGGTTGAGGATATATCAAGACATCTAGACAGACTTATGTGCAGTGCTGGGGAGGAGCCAGTGGTTGTGATACACGTAGATTCCAATACTAGGGAAAGGAAGGAGAAAGTTCTGGAGGCCAAATTTAGGCTGCTAGATAAGAAATTAAAGTTCAGGACCTCCATGGTAGGATTCTCTGAAATGCTTCCAGTTCCATGTGCAGGGCCAGTTAGACAGGCAGATCTGCAGGGTCTCTATGCGTGGATGAGACGATGGTGTAGGGAGGACAGTTTTAAGTTTATTAGGAACTGGGGAGAGGAGGAGCTTATACAGAAAGGCTGGGCTTCACCTAAACCAAAACCAGAGCCAGAGTGCTGACATGTAAAATTAAAAAGATTGTAGAGAAGTTTTTAACCTAAAGGCTGGAGGAAAACCTACAGGTGAGGAGGAGTATCTGGTTCGGACAGAGATATCTCTTAGGGGAGGATCTGTTAATGGGGATTCTCTATATCCTAGTAAAGAGGAAAGAACAGAAGTTAATTAAGTATAGGTTAGGAAATCAGGAGAAGCAGTCAAATGAAAGAGTCCCATTCACAATTACATCACATGAAGGCAGTCAACTAAATATTGACAAATTTTATAAGTGCTTGTATACATATGCAATAAATCTAAATAATAAGATGGGTGAACCTGACTGCCTTAATACCAGAATACTAAATATATAGGAATGACAGAGTAGGTCACACTGGTGCTTGAGTAGCACTATATGTAAAAGAAAGCATAGTGTCAAATACAGTGAAAATCTGAAATGAATCAAACAGTGCCATGAAATCTCTATGGATAGAAATTCCATGCTTAAATACTAAGAGTATAGCAGTACAAATATACCACTAACCACAATGGTGTCAGTGATTACAAAATGCTCAGGGAGATTAGAGAGGATATAAAAATAGAAAACTCAGTAATAATGCGGGATTTCAACCTTTCCCATATTGACTGGACACATGTCACATCTGGATGGGATGCAGAGATAAAATTTCTAGACACAATTAATGACTGCTTCTTGGAGCAGCTACTCTGGGAACCCACTGGGGTGGGGGGAGGCAATTCTTGATTTAGTTCTAAGTTGCACAGAGGATCTGGTCCAAGAAGTGAACATAGCTGAACCGCTTGGTAATAGTGACCATAAGGTAATTAAATTTAATATCCTAGTAGGGGGGAGGAATATTGAAGAAGCCCACCATAGTAGCATTTATCTTCAAAAAGCGAAACTACACAAAAATGAGAAAGTTAGTTAAATGAAAATTAAAAGGAACAGTCAGAAGAGTGAAATGCCTGCAAGCTGCATGGAAACTTTTAAAAAACATGATAATAGAGGCTCAAATTAAAAAAGATAGTAAGAGGACAAAAAAATGCCACCATGGTTAAATAACAGAGTAAAAGAGGCGGTTAGAGGAAAAAAAGGCATCCTTTAAAAATGGGAAGTGTGATCCTACTGAGGAAAACAGAAAGGAAGATAAAAATGTAAAAGTATAATTAGGGAAACTAAAAAAGAATTTGAAAAGCAGCTAGCAAAAGACACAAAAGCTAACAGCAATTTTTTTTAAGTACATCAGATGCAGGAAGCCTGCCAAACAATGCACAATCAACCTATGGAACTCATTGCCAGGGGATACAGTGAAGGCCAAAAGAGAATTTGATAAGTTCATGTAGGATAGGTCCATCAATGGCTATTAGCTAAGATGGCCAGTGATGCAACCCCATGCTCTGGGAGTCCCTAAGCCTCTGGCTGCCAGATGCTGGGATTCGACAACAGTAGATGGATCACTCAACAATTGCCCTGTCCTGTTCATTTTTTCTGAAGAATCTGGCATTGGCCACTGTTGGAGGACAAGATACAGGGTTAGATGGACCATTAGTCTGACCTAATATGGCCATCCTTTTGTTTTTATCTAGTTCTTTTTTTAACCAAGTTACACTTTTGGCCTTAACAAGATCCCCTGGTAATGAGTTCCACAGGCTTACTGTGTGTTTTGTGAAGAAGTATTTCCTTATGTTTGTTTTAAACCTATTGCTTATTAATTTCACTAGGTGATCCTGGTTCTTGTGTTACATTAAGGGGTAAATAACACTTCCCTATTCACTGTCTCCATACCATTATTCATTTTATAGACCTCTATCATATTCCCCCTTAGCTGTGTCTTTTCTAAGAGGAACGGTCTCTGTCTTTTTAATCTCTCCTCACATGGGAGCTGTTCCATACACTTAATCATTTTTCTTGCCCTTCTTTATACCTTTTCCAATTCTAATATATCTTTTCTGAGATGGGGCGACCAGAACTGCACACAGTACTCAAGGTGTGGGCATGCCAATATGTGGGCATACCATGGTTTTATATAGTGGTATTATGATCTTTTCTGTCTTATTATCTATCCCTTTCCTAATGGTTCCTAACATTCTGTTAGCTTTTTTAACTGCTGCTGCACATTGAGCAGATGTTTTCAGAGAACTTTCCACAATGACTCCAAGATCTCTTTCTTGAGTGGTAACAGCTAATTTAGCTCCATCATTTTGTATGTATAGATGGGATTATATTTTCCAGCATGCACTCCTTTGTGCTTATCAACACTGAATTTAATCAATTTCAACATTTTCTTGCTCAGTCACCCAGTTTTGTTAGATCCCTTTGTAATTCTTCACAGTCTGCTTTGGACTTAACTATCCTGAGTAATTTTGTACCATCTGCAAACTTTGCCACCTCACTGTTTATCCCTTTTTCCAGATCATTTATGCATATGTTGAACAGCATTGGCCCAAGTTCAGATACTTGGGGGATCCCACTGTTTACCCCTTTCCACTGCAAAAACTGACCATTTATTCCTACCCTTTGTTTCCTATTTTTTAACAATTACTGACCCATGAGAGGACCTTCCCTCCTATGTCATGACTGCCTACTTTGCTTAAAATCCTTTGGTGAGGGACCTCGTCAAAAGATTTTTGAAAGTCCAGGTATACTATATCCACTGGATCACTCTTGCCCACAGGTTTGTTGACCTCCTCAAAGAATTCTAATAGATTGGTGAGGCATGATTTCCCTTTACAAAAGCCAGGCTGACTCTTCCTCAACATATTGTGGTCACCTGATCGTGTGTCTGATCATTCTGTTCTTTACTACAGTTTCAACCAATATGCCTGGTACTGAAATTAGCCTTACTGGCCTGTAATTGCCATTATCGCCTTTGGAGCCTTTTTTAAAACTCAGCATCACATTAGCTGTCCGCCAGTCATCTAATACAGGGACTGATTTAAGTGATAGGTTACACACCACAGTTAGTAGTTTTGTAATTTCATATTTGAAGTCCTTCAGAACTCTTGGGTGAGTGCCATCTGGCTGGTCCTGTGACCTACTACTCTTTAGTTTATCTATTTGTTCCAAAACCTCCTCTACTGACACCTCAGCTGGGACAGTTCCCGAGATCTGTCACCTACACAGAATGGCTTAGGTGTGGGAATCTCCCTCACTTCCTCTGCAGTGAAGACCTATGCAAATTATATATTTATCTTCTCTGCAATGGTCATTTCTTCCTTGATTGATCCTCCTGGAGCGATCATTCATTAGCCCCACTGATTGTTATGATTCTACCACATTTTATATATAATATGCTATTACCTAGGGCATATTACAAAGATTACACTGTAAATACATCATTTTTATTTTGCATATTATGCATCTTTCTTTGCCCTTTTTTAACACTGTGGATGAAAATTATCTTAAAAGCATCCCTCTAGTGGGCTATGTACAATAATGAATAGTTAATATATAGCATTAGCATAGTCTCTAAATATTATCAACAATGCATTTGAAAAAAAAGTATAAGGACTTACCAAATGAACCATACAGCACAACTATTCTCTGTGGGGAAATTTACCTTATGTTTAATTTTATTCCTTACAGTTCTTGAAGAATTAATTCTGTATGCAATTATAGGACCAAATTCTGATACCATTACTTATTAGTACTACTTTACAGTACACATATTCCACAATACTTGCATAGTAAGATACTTCTCGATGTGAGTGTGAGTTCATAAAATTAGATATATTAATATTATTCTCTTCAAAATTAACATGGGATATTTTAAAGTGTAAAAGTGACTTAGAAATTGATATTATTTAGTCTTGTAGAATAAAGTCATTGTTGATAGGTGGAGCGAGTAAAAATGTTTTGAAGTATTTAGATACTGTATCTGTTAATCAATATTTAATGCTTTTAAATTCTTTTTGATTTTATTAATGTATTTAGAATCACACAAGCATCCATTAAAAAGAAGTACCTATCACTTGCTCCAGGCATTCCTTGACAATTTCTAAGTATGCAGGCATAATACAGTCCACTCCAGTAATTATCCATTAATCATTAATCTAGATATCAACAGCAACAGGAAATTAGACTGCAGCAAAAATCATATTTAAGAGCCCCTGTTAGAATCTCCCCATTCACTCACAACTAGGAAAAACAAATGGTACCTGCTGGTCAAAAAACTAGCACTTTTACAGATAAGTGGGAGGAAAGAGTTCCAAAGCTGAGGCGCTCTGGTGGAGAATGCTCCGCCGGCTGCCCCCTTTCTCTTATCCAATTAGGGCTGTGGTAGCATGGCTCAGGAACAAAGGCAATATCTGTAGGTCCCAGGCCCTACAAATTAGGGCTTTAAAGGTCAAAAACCACATTATCCATTCTATCTGGTACTTAATTTGGGTAATTCAAAAAATGCTGGCATCACATTCTCTGGCAAGAAGTACTTCATTACAAACCAGTTGTCAAATTCTGCACCAGCTTCAATTTCTGGATAGATTTACATTGTAGGTCCATGCAAAGCACATGCCTGTAGTCTAATTTGGAGGTAACAAAATCATCAATGACAGTGCCCGCCTCCTACTCATACGAGGTGGGGGTAGGGGGAGGGAGTCGAGCTAGCCATAGTTGCTAGCTGATTTTCTAGTGAGAGGTGAGCAGGTGAGAGTCCAACCAGACTCCTAAATAGCAGCACTGCCCTAAAAAATGGCAGGCAAGCCAGCTCAATCAAAGGGGGTGGCATTATTTCTGCCATCTCCTCTGATGGTTTTCCCCAACTGCCTTCTGCAGACTATCTGGCAACATGCTGAAATATTATAACCAGTATACATCTGTGCTACATTTGAGAATGTGTTTTCAAAGTTATCTGTAACAGTTCAGATTTAATACCTTTCTTCCAATAGGGAAAGCAGTAATTTGGAAATGTGATGCCTGTCCCAAGAAGCATTTATTTCATTATAGACAGTCCCCTGCCATACACTTGTGGCTTCCTATTTCATCATTCCCCATGATGATTTTTTAATATTGATCTTTATGTCTTATTGTAGTAACACTATATGTAATTTCAATATAATTCAACATAATTCTAAAACTTATCAAAATATCTGAAACTGTGATTTTCCTGAAATATGTCAAAATATCACTGATCTACTCTGGAACATCTGAGTCTACAGGAGACTGCTCATTTCAGTTATATTTTGTTTTGAGATATTTCTGCTTGGTTTAAAAAACTATTTTAATTCATGTCTGTCATTACATTAGTGAATCATAAAGCATTATAATTCAGATCCTATACATGCAATTAACATTCCACATAAGAAAATTAGTGGAGAAAAATCTAAAATAATATATCTGTAAGCTAGTGGGTTCCTTCACCAGTCCAGGAGAGAACCTGTGCCACACCCAAGTCTGGTTAAGACTCTTGCCTCAGAGGACAATATTATTATACAAAGACAAAAGCTCATGAACACAAAACAAAGCTATTCCCCCAACCAACAAGCTACAATCACGAGAGGCCTTTCCCTTTGCTTCTTTCAGTCCCAGAAATAGAACACTGGCCCCTTCTAAGCATCTGCTGAGTCCTGTGACAAGCAGAAAGACCTTATCTCATTTCCTGGCTGTTTCACCCTTTCACAGTATCCTTCTCCAGAGACTATTATGAGGTCAAGGAAATCAAATTGAAGTAACATTTGGTCTGAAACTCTAGCTGGGTCCTGCTGGCTTGGTCATGGCAGGAAAGAAGAAAAAGGAGTAGATTTTGCCCATTAGAGCAGATGCAGTTGACTGTGTAGATCCTAAGAAGCACATTCCAGCATGCCTTCTGTATTACCCTTAACAACGGTACCTCCTAACCTTTGTATGGTTTCCCATAAAGACATGCTAGAATTACAGCCCCGGCACTCAGAGGAGCTCAAGTCTGTTTCCAAGATGCTGCCAGAAGGAGGTAGAGAATATGCAAAGACATGACTGGAACAGATAGCTTAAGAGGGGAAAGTATGCTGCATCCCTTAAAAAGGTATGGCTGATTGCATTTCCCCATACCAGTCGGGAGCTCTGGCAAGCATTCTGCTTCCCCCGCACTCCCAATGGGATGAGGTGCCTTCACACTGCTTTGAATGCAGGGCTGTGCCTTGAGGGCTTGATTTAGTCCTTGGTGTCTACTCATTTCTTATTGTGGCAAAACTCCTATTAATCTCAATGGGAGCAGGATCAAAACCAAAAACAGGTTCCAATGTAAAATGCAACATATGAGATATTGCTGAGCATGGAACAGTAGCTGTATTTGTTTATATAACTTCAGCACTCGTTGCTAGTATCTAGCTCATTTTTCTCTTGAAATCTTTGGGTTACTTGAAATAGGAAAGATGTTATATAAAGACATTCCATCCTGTTCTAAAATTCTACAAATGAAAATAAAATAATCTACCCATTTACTGTGTCACCAATCTGACTCCTTAAAAGACAAAAAAGGTTATTTCTCATTTAAAAAATCAGGGTGTTTATTCTGAGTCCTTTTGATTTGAACATCTTGACTAAGTGATTTACAGTTACCATAATGTCTAACTACTGTATCCGCAATTTGCCTCAGAAGAACTGCTGATCCAACAAAAGTATCTTTCAATTTGGTTAGAGCTGTCCTTTTTATTTGGTTTAACTATAGTAAGCACAAGGATGAACTGAAAATGAACCATTACACTGGATTAGTATAGTTGGATTTAACCTGGCCAAAACTGAATTTGATCCTGAGTCAACAAATAAATGGCTTAATCATAGAGCTCCATTATTTTTCATGTAGATGAGACTGTGCAGAAAATTATTTTATATATACATAATCATATCTGATAAGACTTAGATGGGAGAAAGCACAGAATTGAGAGAGACATTTTATGAGTTCACATCTAACAAAATATATAGGCAATAGAATCAAAGAGTTTCATCTGTCATCTTAACGTGCCAAACAGCTTGGTTATTTTTCCTGCTGGTCACTATATCTTACTAATAACCTAGGATATATTTAAACATTGGATTCATGCTTCACCTGGGTTTATTTCTTTCTGTTTATTGCCTGCTAAAAATGCATCATGTTGCAGAATGCTGTTAACTTTCAAATGTTTCATTAATCCAAGTCACAGTTTAAAAGATATTTAGGAAACATCAATCAATCAATAATATCTGTTATGTCAACCTATTCTTTGTGGGAAAAGTTTTTACCAGATATTTGTTTCATTTATCCTTCACATTCTGTCCATTTAGCTCCAAATCAGACACCTTCTAGGCACATCGCTCACTTTCTATGAAGCTCTTCTCTGGCACAAAATATATTGATTACTTAAGTGAAGGACTAAATTCTGAAAATAATGCTGAAAATAGGAACTGACTAAACTGACTACCAAATTATAGCAGGTGAATATCAGAGTTAGACTCACAAAAAACTCCACACTGACAGTCTAATCCAAAACTCACTGAAGTCAATGAGAGTCTTTCCACTGACTTCAGTGGTCTTTGGATCCTGCACAGAGGCTCCAACCCTTGAAGTACAGGTATAATTATTATTTACGAACATGAGTAGTCTTACTGACGTCAGGGGACTAGTCACATAAGTAGAGTTATGCACACCTGGATCAGGATCCTCAGCATAGCACCAATGGAGCTATGTTGACTTACACTGGCCAAAGATCTGGCCTGTTTGCAGGATCAGATCCTCATAGCCATAAACCAATTAAAGCTGCGGGTACTCAGTAGTTCTCAGAATTGGCAGCGCTTTAAGGCTCAGGCCTTTACTTATGTGCATAAAGTTACTCATGTTCTGAAATCTTTGCAGAATGGGACATTTGTTGTGAACCGTCAAAGAATAGAAAACACCAGAAATTGAAAATGAATCAAATAGTTAATCTACTTCAGTGTTGCTAATCTGTGGTTAATTATTCTTAATACCAAGAGTAATATAAACACAAGAAACAAACATCTGTCCAGACCTATGAGCATTTTCCACTAGCAAAATTACTGAACTGTAAAAGAAAAAAAATCCCTTTATGTACATAAAATTAGCACCAAAATTAGTATTCACCTGCAGTTCATACAAGGTTCTTAGCAGATAGCATCATTTTAATTAATAAATGATAAAATGCTTAGTAGAGTTTTTGCTTCAAATCACCATAATGGAACAGAGATATTTTATTTATATTTCAAATTAAATAAAAAAATGGACTGAAAATAATCAAGTCATTCACAGATAGGTTCACCTTTACATCTAAAGACACTTTACCCCAAATTTAGATTTTAATTGATCTAGATGAGATTGTACTCCATTGAAACCAGGGGGATAATAAGACACTTAAATTGCCTTGCTCATCTTTGGGGATTTTGTACCTCAGATACAACAAAGCTAGAAACTGCATTTCTTAATGGCTGCTGAGCTTTACACATAAGTTTGGTGCTTTATTCTCTGTGGGGTATGGCACTATGTGTGCAGCAGATTGTACTTTGACAGATGCAGCTGTATCATAAAGAGGCCCTTAGCATTATTAGCACTGGTAGCTTATATACATCCATGAGCTCTAGGATTTCATAAAAGAACAAATTAAAATGCTTTTGAGAGTAAAAAATGCCCCCAAGTCACTTACCTCCCCAACGCCAGTCTGCAGAATCTTCAGTCCGGTAGCTTTTTCAAGCTTGTATTTGTTGACATCTGTTAGGAAAATTAAGATACAGAGAGTTAAGGGAAAGCTGGGATTTTGATGAGTCTGCAGCATTCACTATATAAACAAGCTTTTTTCCCCCCTTGCCAACAAATTCAATACAATTCCTGTTTATCTTATCTATGGTGTATATTTCAGTCATAGCAACACTACTATTGAGCCTGTGTCATTAATCTTTCATTATTATCTAAAAGAGCACAAGCAAAACTAGATGTGTTTACTTCAATATACTACACCTCCTTTAGTTTAAGAGTGATGGAAGGGGACAATATAAATAAATTATACCCAACTCTACAATGGGGATGGAATAAAATTAAACTGAACCAGGACCAGTCAAATCTTTGGAATCCACTTACCCCAGAAAAGACATTCAAGGATGTCACATGAGGCGGAGTCAATCTCCTCTTTTTGAACAGACTTTCTTCTAATACAGCCCCTCTGCCCCAGACAGACTTTTTCCCCTAGTTCAGCCCCAATCCTTATGATAAACTCTTGACTTCCCTTTCCTGTCACATCAGAAGGCCCTAGTCTTCTCCTCTTTAAGCCCCTTCCTGGTCCCAACACCTCCCGTAACTGTGAGCAATCTTTTATTATTACAATATTTATATCCCACAGGTATGAATAACTTTATAACAAATTACCCCTGCCTTGCGGATAAGGTAACTAACTAAACTGTCCCACAATCTATGAAACCCCCTTTTAAATAAACTCAGCCAGTATTTAATTGAGATTTTCCCATTTAACTCTTTCCACACAGCAGGCATTGAAAATAAACAAACGAAAAAATCACGCACAAAACCAAATAAGTCACTGAAGCGAATCAAAGTCTGTCTGAATATAGTAAACCCAGATAGACATAATGACATAGTGCCTAAAACGGTCACCCCTTTCAGAAAAGAACATTTTAAGTGCTGTAGTTACAAAGTACTGCATTTCACATTACAGCAGACAATTTTCATGGGCAATGTTTAGTGACTTTATTTGTTCAGGGCCAGATCCAAAGTGCAAGTGAAATGAGACTCCCACTGATTTCAGTGGGCTTGAATCAGGCCTTTAGAGCTCATCTTCATTTCCTGTTTCGTGTGGCTGGGAGGAAGGGGGGGACAGGGAATGCGGTGAGCTCAGGGGAGGAGGAGGGGCCGGGGCGGGGATTTGGAGAAGGTGTCCAAAGGGGCAGGGTGGGGGCGGAGTTGGGGTGGGGACTTTGGGGAAGGGGTTGGAATGGGGGCGGGGCCGGGGGCAGGAGCAAATACCCCCCCCCCATGGAATGTCCTCTTTTTTGAATGTTCAAATACGGTAACCCTAGCTTTAGCCACATTAACTAATGTGCTTACCCTCACCATGCCAGAGGGAGTTAGTTTAATAAATATTGTTATCTCCACTTTCCCCAGAGGGAAACTTGAGGCAGAGACAGGCAGGGACTTGCCCACCGCTGTGCAGAGGATCAGTGCTTGAGCCAGGTTTAGGATTTTAGACTTCTTAAGCCTGATTTTCAAATTGCAGGCCTGCGCACATTGATATGCTTGCCACTAAGTATTTGCATATGCACATGGACAGGTAAGTGGCCACCTAGCATGTGTTTGCCCACATACTTGACACATGCACATTAGCAATGCAGTTTCACATTTGGGTGGGGAACTGCTTGAGGGCAATGGTAGTTTGAGCTTTTGAGTTGCTGGGTTTGTCGGTAGTGAGTTATATTGAACTGAACTGCTGCATAGTAGTTACATTTGGGTATTAATTTTCTTGTATCCTTGAGTTATTTCAAGGGTGCCTACAGTGTATTGTATAAATCTAAATAAATCACTTAATCAGTCATTGTAATCAACCTCCAATTTCCAGCCTTGTGCTCGTTCTCCTGCACTATGCTGCCTCCCACCTACACATTCATTTATAGCATGCATATTCAAAGCATTTTTATGCCAAATACAATAATTGAGAAGAAGCTCTATAAAAATAGAAAACTCCACAGAGTTGAGTCAGACAAACATAACGTCCAGCAGAATGCTTTGTAGTTCACTGGTTGTACGTGTTAAATAAGATGACACAGTATAGCAGAAACCAAGTAAATGCAGTACAGGTGAAAAAAAGCAACAAACAAAATCTCATATGGTTCTGTATGGCCTTTACAGTTAATAGGAAAATGTTGGGCCTGCTGTATTTTTCACAATGTATTTGGCCAGGAAGTAATTTAGTGATTTTTCTTATCTTCGTCCATAGCCTCGCTATCACTGAAGTTATTTTACTTTCAATAAAGCATACTTAAAAACCACCTTTACAGCATAATTGCCAGTTGATATAGGCCAAAACACAAAGAACAGCTCTTATGTTATTGCCATTCAACTCAATAAACCCCTGCCAAAATTGAAACCTCCTAGAGTTGCCAGGTGTCCGGTTTTCAACTGGAACACACAGTCGAAAAGGGACCCTCCCCATTCTGGTGAAAATGAGCAAGCGAGTGAGGGTGAGTAAACGGTGGAGAGAGGGGGCAGGGCCTTGGAGAAGTGGGAGGGGCAAGGGTGTTCAGTTTTGTTCAGTTAGAAAGTTGGCAACCCTTGAAAGGCCTGATTAAATCCCATCTTGAAAGTGGCCAAACTCAGGCTTTGGCAGAATGCAGGAGAGGGCCCTCAGCAGAACCTCCTGATGTTCAGTTCTCAACATGTATAGGAGGAGTTTTCCAGCTGACTTTAAATCCTACAATGGGGCACAAAAGGAGAGGTGGTCTTGGAAATAGAGGGGCCTCAGTGTGTTATAGATAATCTATAACATCTTGATTTGAACTCAGAAGTGAACAGGAAGCTAGCACAAAGATTAGACACTAGGTATTATATGCTCAGTATGCATGAACCCACCTCAACAGTGGGTTTTCCAATGGCTAAAAATCAAGGTGCTCTTTAAGTTTAATTTTCCTGTATCTAAATTTTTAGACATACAATTTTCTATTTCTTAGGAGTTCAGCAACCAAATGTCCAAAAAAAAAAAATCCCTTGGAATTGTGAATGTAAACTGCAGTTGTCCATGCCATCAGGTAGAAAGACACCTAAATCCTCATCCTGCAGCCCTTGTGCACCCATGAAAGTTCATCAGAATTTGGGGTACACAAAGAATTCAGAATCAAGCCCTTAAAACAATCTGAATTCAGAAGAACTTTTGAATGACCAAAACCTCAGGTTTATGAGAATTCACACTACAATTAAGAAATTCATACCACAGTTAACCTAAGAAAACAGTGAATTTACCTTTTACACACACACACACACACACACACACACGTAAAAAGGTTCAGTTATAGTTGGTGTTTAATGTATAACTGTATAACAGTATAATGTTCAGTTATAGTTGGTGTTTATTAAGACATTTTGAACATGAAAAGTATTGTATAGGTTCTAAGCATATTACAATGTTTACAAAGTTGTTCTTGTTTTATTATTTATACTCCTCAATAACATTTTTAAAAATTCAGGCCAAAATTTTCAGATATAAGCACCTAAAGTTTGGCGCCATATTTAGGCACCTAAATAAAAGTGACTTGATTTTCAGAGCTGTTGACAAATTCCACTAAAGTCAGCGGCAGCTGCTGAGCTCGCAGCCCCACTGAAGAAATCCGACCACTTATTTAAATGCCAAAATATGTATTTGGGTACCTAATTTTAGGTATCCAAGTTTGAAAATGTTGGCCCTTAGATGTGTAAATGGTTAACCAAAATTTTTAAACACAAAGGACAGGGCATCCAAAAACAGGAATGGAAAACTGAGCCCAGATATTTAGAAGCACAATGAGAATCCTTTGAAAATCAGACACTTGACATTTTAGAAGCACTAAATGACATCTATAATCAGCACCATCTAGCTTTTCTTTTATTTCCATGTTATATACATATTGGTAGATATTTATTTTGCAATTTTTTTTTAAAAAAAGAAAGAAATAGCTACAAGCAACACCCTATACTCCACATTCTAACTAAGTTATTTTTATGGCCAATTTTTAAACTCCTGAAATTGTAACAGAAGTGTGACACACTCATCAGTAGAGAGGCACTAGTGCAAACTGCTATAAAAATGTCAGTGAGCAACCTATAAATCCCCTTTTTAATCTTCTACTGAAACAAAAAAGGGTTTCCAACCACACAAAAAAGAAGTCCTTTAAAATTAAATTCACTAGATGAAGGATATGCAAATTACCTGAAGAAGCGGAACCCTATAATGTTCTTAAAATTCTGCAATAGCCTATTTAATTAGTATTTAAATTTATCAGAATAATTCTTTGCACTTGACAATTTATGCAGTATTCCATATAATTAAGTACGTAGCTACAGTGGAATAATTTTGCCTACTCTCTGTATACTGGTTATTTTAACCTGAAAAAAATCTGTGGAAGTCTCTTCTGTGATCTAAATTACAATGTGGACAACTTAATGGCTTTGCTCTATTAGAGAGCATGATGAGAGTGTTACTGAGTGTTTAAAGGTAGAGGTTGTCACTGTTTCTAGGCCTTGGTAACCTGAAGGGAGGTCTGATGCATTCTGAGCAGCATCATTTATTCCCTTTAGCATAGGTCATCTTTCACTGATATAGTCAGGAATTCTTCAGTGGCAAACATATTTTATAGTTTATCATAGGCAGGGCCAGCCTTACATTCTATGGAGCTATATGAGACATAAGCTATGTGATGCTTCACATAGGTCTCTGTAATTTGCATAGCACGTTTGTGAGGGGGAGGGGTTGGGAGGCAGGTGGTTCAGGTATACTTACTATATAGCACATACAGTGAGTCTTAACAAGTAACGTGTAACCTACATGCCCAAAGCACTTCCTGGTTCTCCCACTGTGCCCCTCCCCTGGGAAGGGAATTTTTGCGAGGGAAGCAGATCCATAGGGATTTCCTCATCATACTGCATCATTCCGTTGAGTGGGCCACCATTTGTCCCTGTCCAAGGAAAACAACATTGCTAAATCTGACAGGGGATCTGTGGGAGCTGAAGGCCACCTACAGAGATCCTGTGCCCCTGAAGTGACTTTGGCATCCAGCACAGCCTCTCCAGCAGCACCTTGGCAACACAGTTTCAGTGGCACCACAGTGTAGGAACCCCACTAGGGTGACTAGATGTCCCAATTTTATAGGGACAGTCCCAATTTTTGATATTTTTCTTACATAGGCTCCTATTACCCCCCACCCCCATCCCGATTTTTCACACTTGCTGTCTGGTCACCCTAAACCCAACCCACCTGCAGCGTCTCCTTGGGAAGGAGAAAGGGAAGGAAGGAAGGAAGGAGGATCCACTGGAAGGGATACAGCCTAAGACGGCTTTCACTTTCTGGGAGACATTCACTGGGTGCTAGGGAAGAAAACGTGCACTCATCTGAGCCAGCCCCACCTCTTTCTGCCCCATCTCCACTCCCTTCCCTGAATGCCCAGCACGGACCCAGGCTGTGTGGAAAGCCCTTCACAGGGCCTGGGACTGTGGAGGACAATGTTGTTTGAGCACACAAGCCTCCTTTCCAAGCATGTGTGGAGAACCCCTCCATCTACATATCACAACCTGGCCTCATGAAATGATAACCTGAGAACGTATTTATTTTCATTTTGCCAGACGAGTCCAAGCTGGTGGCTGTAGTGTTGCTTAGCCAGTCCCCCTGCCCCCAACAGTGTTTCAATATAAACAGTGTTTCCAGAAAAATCATATTACAATATTTGGACACCTCCCCACCTGTCAAAAAGAATTAAAAGATTCCCAGAGGTAGCCTGCTTTAGCACAGGAGATTTATTTACTAAGACTGCAGTGGCATTCACACCATTTAGTCTAGAAGAAAAAAAAGGGACAGAGGAAAAAAATCCTTGACATTTCAGCACCCTCTGGGCCTTTACTTCCCAGAAGAAGCTGAAATGTTAGGGGGTTTATTTCTCTCTCTCTTTCCTCTGCTGGACTAAATAATATTTGGCATTTATATGGTACAGTTCATTTCATCTGAGGATCTGAAAGTGCTTTACAAATATTAAGCAATCCTCACAACATCCCTGTGGTACATGTTGTCTGGCTAAACCTTGTTTGCCTTGTAAAAGCCAGTAATCCTGTGACTGAAATCAATGGGACTATTCAAGTGAGTAAAACAGAAGAATTCAGTTCATTATTCTGACTGTACAGATGGGTAAACCGAGGCACATAGAGGTTTCAGGGTCTGATCCAAATCCCATTAAGTACACAGACTCCTTTTGACTTCAGTGAATTTTGGATCAGGCCCTTAGACACCACAATAAAGAACTGATACATAGAATGATACATACACAGTTATAGCTAGGTGTTCTCACAGGTGTCTGTACAGATTGCTAATTTGCTTGTGTGTTCAATTCAAGGTTGGATTTACTCTGCTTTGTTTAAGATCTATATATGGTACCTACCAGAGCACCTTCTGCCAACCGACTATTCCAATACCTTCTATGTTCTGAGGCCTTTTCCCCTAAATCTGAACATTTCCCTAAATGAGGGCATTCTCAGGAATTCATTCCCTGTTGCGATTTGACAGAGCCGAAATTTGTTGTCATTCAGCACTAGGTGCTATTTTCTCTGGCTTTTGCCTGGGTGGGTGACCCTGGTGGAGCAGTATTTCACCTTTTTGGCGGGCCAGGGATTTTTTCATCTATTTATTTATTTTCAATATAGTCTCTGATTTTGTGAGACCATTAACAAACCCCAAATCTTCCTTAAGACAGAAATCAAGTTATGTATGAAGTGTGATGAATAGATTCTAAGGACAGAAGGGACCATTATAATCTTATTATAATCTGACTTCCTAAATTACACAGGCCATAGAATTTCACTGAGTGGTTCCTGCATCAAGCCTATAACTTGTGAATGAAGTAGAGCTTTGAGAAATCAGCTATCATAGGAAGGACTTAAATATTTTGATGACTTTTTCTTTGAAAAAAAGTCAATTTACAGTTAAGGAACAGATTTAGCCCAATGAGAGGAAAAATATCTCTCTGGAGTATCTACTCACTGACAGAGTTAGAGCCTTTAGGGTTCACATTTTGAAGTTTTTCTCTACAGCCATGAGGGGTAGAGACATACTTTTAATAAAAACAAAAGCTGATTTTCATGTGATTCATAGATTCATACAGTTTAAGGCCAGAAAGGTCCATTATGTCATCTAGTATACCTCCTGTAAATCACGGACTATTAAATTTCACTCCTGTGGTAAGCTTGTGTTTGACTAAAGCATAACTTGTTTTTGGCTAAAGCATATGTCAAAAATATAACGGGAAGGGTAACCACCTTTCTGTATAAAGAACTATAAAATCCCTCCTGGCCAGAGGCAAAACCCTTTCACCTGTAAAGGGTTAAGAAGCTAGCATAACCTTGCTGGCACCTTACCAAAATGACCAATGAGGAGACAATTTACTTTCAAAGCTGGATGGGAGTGGGGGGCGGGGGGGAAACAAAGGGTCTGTCTGTGTGTGTGATGTTTTTGCCGGGAACAGAAAAGGAAGGGAGTCTTGGAACTTAGTAAGCAATCTAGCTAGATATGGGTTAGATTTCTGTTTTGTTTAAATGGCTGCCAAAATAGCTGTGCTGAATGGGATGTATATTTCTGTTTTTGTGTCTTTTTGTAACTTAAGGTTTTGCCTAGAGGGATTCTCTATGTTTTGAATCTGATTACCCTGTAAGGTATTCACCATCCTGGTTACAGAGGTGATTCTTTTACTTTTTCTTTAATTAAAATTCTTCTTTTAAGAGCCTGATTGCTTTTTCATTGTTCTTAAGATCCAAGGGTTTGGGTCTGTGTTCACCTATGCCAATTGGTGCGGATTTTTATCAAGCCTTCCGCAGGAAAGGGGGTGTAGGGCTTGGGGGGATATTTTGGGGGGAAGACGTCTCCAAGTGAGCTCTTTCGTTGCTCTTTGCTTAACATGCTTGGTGGTGGCAGCATAAGGTCCAAGGACAAAAGGTAAAAGTTTGTACTTTGGGGAAGTTTTAACCTAAGCTGGTAAGAATAAGCTTAGGGGGTCTTTCATGCAGGTCCGCACATCTGTACCCTAGAGTTCAGAGTGGGGAAGGAACCTTGACAGCATATCTTCGAGAAAGGTGGACTTCCTGGAGTTGGGGCTTAAAAACACCAAATATTGTGAGACTGTAGTTGTTTCCAGCACCGAAACAGTCATTTTTAGATACCAAAAAGCTATTTTAGAGGGGTTTAAGATTTCCTTTGAATCCTGTATGCTTAGCCTAATGTTATCTAAAGTATCTGGCTTTACATGCAAAACCATATGAAAAATATTTTCAGTAAATTATTCTAAATCTCTAAAACATTCCTCTGTGATATATGCAGTAGATACATAATACGGAGTGTGATTTAGCCTACAGGCTTTACTGAGACTCATTGTGGATTTCATCACTCATCAGTAAGTACCAAACCCAAACTCATGCTGACAAAATCTTTATTCAACAGCGCAGCACCACCTTTTTCATACATGATATATAACACACAGATATAAATGCACACAGGTGTGCATGAGCCCGTACACAGAGTGTGTCTAGTATAATATAAACTGGCTCAATACTACATATAGCCCAATGATTTATGCAGTACTTCCATCAACTTAAAAAGGGAATCAATCTTGGAAACATACCCTTGGAGCACAGAAAGTGAAAATATGACATCATTCTATTAAGGGTTTGTTGGGTGAAGCCTTGCACCCTTTATCCCTTACTCTAATTCTTATTTGAAAAATACTACAAGCAAGTGGCATTTCCAGCAAGCACCATACAAAATACATACATTCAAGATAAAGTCCAAACGTACACCTCTGCTGGGGTTTGGCTTCATTAGTAATTTAGATATAACACTAATGAAACAAATGCAGGCAAAGCTTTCTTTTCAAGTGTGGCTGTTCCTCTTCTGTCCCAGCCTCTATTTCTCTTTGCCTCAGAGAATGAGAGGCTTCTCTTATGTCATCTCTGGAGCTAATAAGATGCACCTGCCACTGTTACTCAGTAATAATTATCTTGCATCTTCATGCAGAGTTCAAATACGATGTGACCCAGAGGAATTCTGGTGACCCAGAGGAATTCTTCATAGAGATACACATACTTTTGAGTTTACCATCTCTTACAAACACAGGAGGCCTAGTCCATATTCATAAACCTATTTTTAACGATACTGCATATTTTATCCCCCTTCCTTGCCACAAACCTGTTTGAATTAAGGCTTAAATTCTAAGTAGCAGCTTTGTGAGTTGTACCTGGTCATTGCCAGGGTAATCTCAGGCACAGATGCTCCTTGCTTTATTGCTGTTCCAATCTCCAAACTCCAGGATGCAAATGAATAAATAAACAAATAAATAAAAGTCACAACATGAACGTCCTCTGTGTTCCAGCTTCAAATGAAAAACTGACTCAAACGGTCAGGCACAAAACTGAAATGCTTCCTCATCCCAAAACCTAAACATCGATTTTTCAAAGATGAGTCTACAGGTTACAAGCAAAAGCTGTTTTAACTCTTTGTTTTCCATCATAATTGGGTGAATAAGTGAGATCTTATTATGTTGTCTCTTGTGTAATGTCTGGCTAACTGGCAGGCAGACCTGAAATGGAAATGGTTGCATGGAAGTTAAGCCATGTGGTAATACTAGTGATAGCCTGGTAAATGTTATGCCCAATCCACTTTTCTAGTCATTTTTCATATGATTTTAATTAGATATTGTTTCAGTCTCACTTGCATTAAATTAATTTTTATATCAATGTTTCAGCATCCAATATGTTTGAGTGATTTTTTCCCACCACTCCTTGTTGCCTTGAGAAATTTAAAATATAGCTTGGATCTTCAGCAATTTTCAATATACACATGCTGTAAAACCTACTCTAGCCAATCAAACTGACAGGAGAAAGGTGAAGTTTAGGCCACTCTTGCTGCTCTTAATACAACCTGTACCTTGGCTTCTCATAGTCCTCAATACAAGACATACTACAGCCCAGGCTTCAAGTCTACAATAAAGGAATTTTCCACTAGTTTCACTAAGCATCTAATTAAGATTAGTTACATGACCACAACCCCCTCCCGCTGTGAGGCCAATGGTAGTAGTGCACAGGTATCTATAAAACCAGAATTTGACTGTATTTGAGTAGCTGGAAACAGCTCCCATATATATTTTAAATCAACTATATAAAGAAAAAAATTCTTCTCCCCACCCCAAATACGGAATTTTCCCCCCAGATTCCCCTGGTTTAAGGTGCAGGACAGATACTATTCAGTTCTTGACCAGAAAAATTCTGATATCTCAGGAACCTACACAGCTCTCTTTACATTGTTAACAACTATAATCTTAGGTACGTAACTGCATGTATTTGCTTATTTATTTAATTCCTTTCATTTAAAAATAACTGCTTTAACTATCCCTTTGAAATACAAATACGCTGCTGTTTTTAAAAGGTATTTTAGATTAGAGGAGTTTTAAATGTATTAACTATAATTTTTAACTCCCGCTGAATCCTGTTCAGTTGGATTCCATGGTGATGAATGCAGCTGGCTTAAAAGGTAGATGGACACAAAAATGGTCCAGTCTTCTTAAAAAAACCTCTAAACATTGCTAAAATAGATTTTATGTAAAATATCCATGGCACATATAGAATATAGGATGGTTTTGTGTGAAGATTTTATAGGCACTTGTTTGGGATGACCTGAATAAGTCACCATGACTTTACCACTCATGTGTAATGCCAAGTTCATTCTGTCTGACCTCTCTGACACCAAAACATCATGTATTCTCTACTTACACAGAGATATATTAAAAAATTCTGTAGTTCAGGTTATGTGAGTGTTTACATTCTAACCCTCTGTTTTCAATTGCTAATAACTTGCAGACAATGTCACTAATCAGGGGTAAATTTTCCAGGCATTGTCTCTGTCTGAGCAGGGTTATAATTTTTAAAGTGTGAGCAAAACTAATTAATTTGTTTTGGAAAAAAGGAGAGTAAACCAACCAACCAACAGATTTTCCCCATTATAAACATTTTCTTCCAATATCCTTTGAACACGCCAGCAGCAAAAGACTGGGAGTACAAAGCTAAAAATCGGTAAATATCCCTCTCTAGGAAAACCGGTTAAGTGGTCCTGTGAAAATTGGTTTTGATTTGGCTGAGTTATGAGAATTTGAAAATTGCACTTAAAGAATGTATAGAAGATTTTTAACAATCATAATTATATTTTTAATACCAGTCATGCATGTTCTGAGCAAAGGTAGAGAGCAGTGTGCATGCATGTTTGGCTATTTAACTGCTTACTCAAATATTTATTCAATATTTGAAGTCAATGAGAATGTCTTACAACATTTAGAGAATAAATGCAGATCTGTGTAGAAATTCTTGCCTCTTTGTGTGGAGGTCATTGCATGGAATAGTGGATTATATACTAAATTATGTATCTCTTTTCCTATCTTTTATCTTTAAAGAAAACCTACAAGAAATTCTATTGAAAAATTTTAAGGAAACATTAAAGTTGCACTGTTTAGAGCTCAGAAAGTCAAGAAAATGCCATGGGTAAAGCTATAGCCAGTTGATTCAGTACTGGCAGAAAATGGAAAAAAAGTTGAAGAAATGTCCGCCCCACCTCCAGTTCTCATCAAATTTCACTTTAATGAAAAAAAAATTAATCAGTTTCAATGCAGCATGCACATTTTAGTAATTATTTTGAGCCTGAAACTGGCAAAGAATACAGCAGCATGAGTTTTGGGGCTAACAGACAGTCTTCCTAACCAGTTGTTTCATGGGTTACTTCTTGGATCACAGATCAAATTTAAGATTTTAATTGTAATATCTAAAGACCTACCTATACTGAGTCCTAGGTAACTTCAACTTCTTGCATCCTGCATTCCATATTTACCTTTTAGATTAAGAGACAAGACTCTTGTTCCCAAGGGACTGAAAGGTAAAAGATGGTACCATCTCTGCCATTTCCAGCTATTCCGAGTGTTTGGAATACTCCATTCCCTGACCTAAAATGTACCAGGAAAACTGACATTCCATAAAATGAGCATAAGGTCACAGGGGTTTTTGTTTTTTTGTTTTAAGTTTTGGCATAGCATTATAATATGCTTTAACTGTTTTCAATTTGTTTATTTTATCTATAGTTAAGATTTAAACAGATTGCTTTAACTTTGTATTTCTAGTGATTAAAATGCTAGTGACTAGGCATTTAGCAGTAATAACACCTAATCAGCCTGACAGAGTTTATCATATATTCTAGAGCAGCTTATCTGTTTTTTGTTTCCAGTTGAATGTTCTCTGTTCATATATATTTCATTTCAATTCCTCATTATCTCTACTGAATCACCTTTTTTGTGATTTTTTTTCCTCATTCAGGGGATAAAAAAATGGTCTTCTGATTAAGGCATAAGCTTGTAAATCAGAAGGCCTGTGTTCTATTCCCGGATCTGTCAAAGACATTGTGTATGACCTTGGGAAAATCACAATCTCTTATTGCCTCATCTTGAAAATGGGAACAATAATATTTACCTGCGTAATGTTTATTCCTGTGTTCTGCATTAGAAACTTCTAGAAACCAGCCAGAGGAATCACAGAATAGAATAATAGAAAATTAGTGTTGGAAGAGACCTCAGGAGGTCATCTAGTCCAATCCCCTGCTCAAAGCAGGACCAACACCAACTAAATCACCCCAGCCAGGGCTTTGTCAAGCCGGGCCTTAAAAACCTCTAAGGATGGAGATTCCACCACCTTGCAAGGTAACTCATTCCAGTGCTTCACCACCCTCCTGGTGAAATAGTTTTTCCTAATATTCAACCTAGACCTCCCCCACTGCAACTTGAGACCATTGATCCTTGTTCTCTCATCTGCCACCACTGAGAACAGCCAAGCTCCATCCTCTTTGGCACCCTCCTTCAGGTAGTTGAAGGCTGCTATCAAATCCCCCCTCATTCTTCTCTTCTTCAGACTAAACAAGCCCAGTTCCCTCAGCCTCTCCCCATACGTCACATGCCCCAGCCCCCTGATCATTTTTGTTGCCCTCCGCTGGACTCTCTCCAATTTGTCCACATCCTTTCTGTCATGGGGGGTGGGAAGGGGTGGGGAGGGAAGCATATAGCTTGCATGTTTGTGTTCATTCAGTAAACTGGTTATTTGGAATCTATTGGTCCCTGTGTGGTTTCTTCATATTGTTTTTGTATTGCAGAAAGCTAAAGACACAATAACATATCTCTCTGAAATGCTGTAAAGCTACCACCCAGGTTCTGCCATCCTTACTCACAGGAAGTGGTACCTTCCTCCTCTCAAGGATTCTCAACGTGGGTTAGTGTGCTACTTCAGGTAAATTGTGACAGAACTGGCTCTAAAATTGCAAAGTGCTTTGAGACCCTTGGATGGTGATAGTAGTAATATATATGCTGGTCTTCTCTTAATCACTTAATATTCGTGTTTATTCTGCTCTATTTTCTAGTACTTGCTTGTTTGCACTGCTCTGAGACTTAGCATGTAAGAAGCTTAAAGGGTATGAGTTATTCTTATTGTTTTCTAAATCCTGACTTGAAATCTTTGGACATGTGAAGTGGCAGAAGTGTGAATTCAGGGTGGACTAATTCTCTACAAGCCCAGCCATTGTTATTTTTAGTAAATAAAAATCAACAAGTTGTCATTTTCTTCCAGTCATTTCCTCAACATCCAATCCCCACTGCCAATAAAACTGTGACCTCTAGGTTTATTTCTGTAATGATCCAAAACACATGTATAAGCCACCTGATTTGTTATTCATCTAAAAGTACGCTTAATGTCATCCTCATGGCACAACTGGAATCAGATTGAGTTGGGAAAACATTAGTAATATTTCAGCTGACTGGTTCACTAAATCATGAACAACACAGTTAATGCACAAGGGTCACCCACTAACAAAATCTATTTGCCATGCCCTCAGAACAAAATGAAAATACTTATTACTGACAATGACACCAGTAACAAGACTTGCAGTAAAGCCTTCTGGTGAAAGTGAACATGAGTTAGGCTAGCTTGCCCATTGTTTCCCATAGAAACTGAATATTTTTCATAATCCCCCTTTCATGAAGACTTGAGAGGCTAATTTGCTAAAGTAAAAAAGGACTGATTTCAAATCAACATTGAATGGAAAATGCATTTCAAAAAAGATCTACAAGATCCTGTTCTTCAATATTACCTTTGTTATCACATTGTATATAACACTATGTTTGTCCAGCTTTTGGGGTTATATAAAAGGTGGAAGGGCAAGTGTGTGTGTTAGGCCCTAGCAGCCAAAGCAATGTAAGGCTGGGAAATGGAATGGTGTGCATGAATATGGGGTGAGGGCATTTGGAAGGTGTGTAGTGGGGGTTAAAGCTCTACATGTGTGTAGACTGAGTGTATTATACATATTATGTGTGTGAAACTGGTGCGCAGTTTCACCAGCCAGGAAATGGACATAAAGCCCCAAGTCTCAGTCCTTTAGAGCCCTTTCCTTAGGACTCATTTACCATCTGCCAAAGAATCTGCCAAAAACACTAAGCAAAAACAACAATCAAACCTCCAGAGGTTTTCCCCAACTTTAGCCAGCCAGAAGTTGAAGGCATAGTCTTCTCTCCCCAAAGCCATATCCCCCCTCCCCTTTGACCCAGCTTTCCCTACCTTTTCTATTCCACCCCAGTCAGCCATGTGACAAGCTGGGACCTGTTATCCCTTTATCAGCTGCAGTGTTTCATCGTCGCAGGAGGGGAAATAAGGTGGGTGGCAGGGAAGGAAGTGGATGCAGCTTACCTAGCCCTGCTAGAAGCAAAGGACAACCTCTCCCTCTTGCCTGGCTGGTGTAGTGAAAGCTCTCCTTCTGGTTTCAATCAATTTATTGGCATGAATTTTGGCTGACATCATTCCTCCTCAGTAGCAAAGCCAAGTGCATTCTGTAGGACATCCCAAATGACCAAAAAAATCTCCCAAAACTTGGCATCACAATAGTAAGAATTTATGCCACATATTTGAGAAACATTTTTTATGATAATGTATTAGGACTGTTATTTTCTGTTCCTTCAGCTGCAAAGCTAAACTGCCTTAGTATCACGAGTCTAACTATATTGATCTTAGAGGAAGAAAGTAGAGTATAACTGTTTCTTTGAAAAGTACCTAACGTAGCTTTTATCACACAAATTATTGTCGTATTTTAAAGGGGGCTATATCAGGGCTAGAAGCAAGTCTGACATCCCAAAGGGATGCTTGGAATCTCCCCTTTCTAGTAGAAATATTTCACTTCAAGTCACAAGATTAGAACTGGTCGGAAAATGTTTGTCAAAACAGTTTTCTGCCAGAAAAATGCCATAAAACCATTTTTTCCATGAAATTATGTGTATTTTGAAGAAATTTCATTTAAAAAAATCAGAAAAAATTCATAAATGCTGAAATGTCCTGTTTCATCATTTTCAGAATGAAAAGTTTTGACTTTCTATTTTGAAGTGACTTTTTATTTCAAAATTTACTTTTATATTAAAAACAACATTTTAAAAGGACCAAAATCCAAATGAAACATTCTGAATTTATCAAAATAACATGTTTCAATTGATCCCAAATAATTTTTTGGGGAGAAAGGGATTTTTTTTTCCACAAAAATGTTTAAAATTTTGTCTATTTCTCCTGATTCGGGTAGACACTTTTCTTTTTATTGTGAATTTTTGCACAGGATGCAAATGGCCAACTCTACCCAAGATATGAGAGCTTACACCTGTCATTGGTCCAGAGTTGAAAACTGTTGTTCTGCATTTCAGATCTCTATGTTTGGGGCAGAAATTCTACATCAGAGGGGAGAAGGAGGAAATACTTCTCTGGAAGGCTGCTTTTTATAAAGTGTCTGAAATTGCAAAGAGGTTCGTACTATTATAATGAGTCCTGGGAAATAGGGCTCAATGGATGGAGTGCAAGTGAGGTGGTCAAAAGTGTATGGTTTATGCTATTTAGCACACATAAATAACCACCACATACAGTATATGATAGATGAAATTGACACATCCATCCTCCACACACATATGCACTGTGAAAGTGTCAGCAGTTACCACACATTAGTATCTGCAAAAACAGAGGGGCCAATTGCCTCCCCACGTGGGAAAGCTCATAGGAGAGGTTGAAAGGGGAATAAAGATCAATACTTTTTCCTTGATTTCCCTTCAGCCGTTCCAGCTTGCGCTCGCTTGTGTAGGAGGTTGCAGAGTATGCCCCAAAATCTTGTGGCACCTAGGGGATCAGTAAGGCTATGTCTACACTGCACATCAGTATTGGCTGCATGTAGGGTCTGTGTAGCTACAGTGAAAAGCAAGCTGTGCCTGCACTGTGGTGTGTAGCCACAGGTGTCAGTGAAAAGCTCTGGTGGGTCGATGGCGATGCGGAAAGGCTTCAGCAGCTGCCCACCATTGGAGACTTTCCCCACTGCCTCCCCTGCTATCAGAGCCTTTCCCTGCTGTAGGGACAGTATGCTGCTTAAAATAGCAGAACAGTTCGGGAGGCGTTGCTTGGGCTGTAGAAAGCCTTGTGGAGTATATACCTGGGGACACAGCCACAGGGGTCAGGCGCACCTTTATTCTACTTGCGTAAGCAGTGCCTCACCACCTACACTGCTATTTATACCCATGTTAGGGATGACTAGCCATGTTCTTCTATAAGAAGTGTGAAGTGTAGATGGACCTATTGAGACCAAGGCCCTCTGTGGGGAGAAGCTGTACGCCGGCAGCCTGCCACCACTCCCTGCCAGCATGGGTCCAATGCAGCTGTACTGCCAGAGCTTCCATAGCAGGTAGCTATGTGTGGGACCACACTTTAAGGGGTTCTCCCCCAACTGTGGAGAGGGGGCACAGAAAGATAATAGAGCTGAGTGTTTCCGTTGTAGGGAATCTGTGGGGGAATGGTTTGTGAATCTCATTATGTGCCCTTGAGGGGGAAAGGGGATGCTGCTACACAGGCATCGGGGACCCCTTTCCATTATCCAGTAGAAGGCAGATCCATGCGTGCTAGGATCCCAATATTTTACTGACACTGCCCCCCCCATCAATCTATAAATAGAGCAGTGTCTATATTTTATAAACACACACATAGCATATCTGCACACACAAATCTTGTAAGATGGCTGCGGAGCAGAAATATAAACATGAATTAAGTATGAGGTATACATCTCTGCCATTAGGATGTATATTATTATCCCTTGACCCCTTCTTAATATTTCATTTTACCACAATTCTAAAATATTTATACCATACAGTATGTTAAATTATAGCAGTTAAGACCATAGTATGGTTCATTAATATTTCATCACAAATCTTTCATCATTTGAATTTCCCTGGTGTCATTCTGTTGCTTTGTTGTACACTGTGGGAATGGAGGACATTTTTAGTAGTTTTCCATTTTGTTTCTCTGAGTCTTAGCAGAACAGCTTGTTCTCTTTTGTAGGCTAATTTTTTTTTCCAATGGTTGAATTTTGATTTAGCAGCTGAGTCATGTAAAATATTCTTCGATTCCTTATGTATTTTTTGTTGTTGAGGGTAACTAAGCAGCAGAACAGATGAAATATATATGTAAATCCTTTACATGCATGGGTCGTGTAACTGTACAATGGCATTTCTGAAATGGTGGTTCACCCTTACCACTGACCCCCAGCTCAGAATCTTGCTAATAAGACTGGGTATCGTAACTACCCACAGATGAAGGACTGCTGTCCCCAGGAATAACATCTTCAAGACTCCAGTTAGCAAAGCATTTAAGCAAGTGCTTAAGTCGATTCTAATTCAGCAAAATACTTTGTCAGATAATGAAGCTGTCATGCTTACACAGGATCAGTGTTACACCCCCATCTTTGCAAAAGTCTCTTGGAAGAACCCGTTTGATGTGCTGGACCCCAAGTGGTCCACTCCTCCTTCAGGGCAGGCCACATGGCCTCACCCCCTCTGGAGATTGAACCTCTGAGACTTCATCACACCATGAGCGGCATTTTCAAAACAGTAGGATTTATTAGTCAACCAGAGTGCAGCTCAGGAAGTCCTTATGTTAGAACAGAAAAATGCAGGGTAAAGCATTGAACCCTCTGGTCAGCTCAGTGCACCATCCAAGCTGTGGTGAACTCTATTTTCAGGTTCTCTGTTGCTCTCTCTTCCTTCCTTAGGCCATGTCTACACTGTCACTTTTGTCAGCAAAACGTATGTTGCTCGGGGCATGAAAAAACACCACCCAGAGCGACATATGTTTTGCTACCATAAGCGGAAGTGTGAACAGCGCTATGTCGTCAGGAGAGATTCTCCCACCAACATAGCTGCTGCCGTTTGTGGAAACAGTTTTATTATGTCGAAAGGAGAGCTTTCTCCTGTCGGCACAGAGCGGCTAAACTAGCGAGCCTACAGCAGCGCAGCTGCATCAGTACAGCTGTGCCGCTGTAAGCTCGCTAGTGTAGACATGGCTTTAGTCAGTTGCCAGGTGAGAGAGCAACAAGCTTCTTCCAAAAGCCAACCCTTAACCCCCCCAACTCATACATCCCAGTCCTTGGTTCTTGAGCTGGGGTCTCTGCTCAGCTTCCCGGCAGAGAGGCAGGGAAATCCTCCTCCCTCCAGGTCATTGGTTGATAGATGGCAATGTCCTGGTGAGTGGGCTTTCCACTGTCTTCTCAGATTTTCCATTGTTATGGGTCATCCTCAGTCATTCCTTTTTAATGACCCATTCAGTCTGCTGAGAAACCTAGGTGAGACACACACCCACGACTCTTAGCCCTTCCTGAGAGCAAACTTAGGCTGTGTCTACACTGCCACTTTCAGCGCTAAAACTTTTGTTGTTTTGTGACAAAAGTTTTAGCGCTGAAAAGCATCAGTATAAACAGCACTTTTTCACCGTGAGCACAGCTACCATTGCTCATTGGGGTGTTTTTTTTTTATCGCTGGGAGAGCTCTCCCCTAGCAATAAAGCATGTCTACACTGCCCACGTCACAGTGCAGCCAGGCAGTAACGTGGGTAGTGTAGACATACCCTTAGTCCTTGTCTTCCCTACTGGGTAGTCATAGAAATTATAGGGGAAACAGGAACATATAGGATTTATAAAAAATATTACATTCCCACTTCACACAGAAGTGCTTTGTTGGACTGGTGAACCAGGCCCCAAAGGACTGTCGAGTAAAGCAGAGATGGATCTGAAACAGAACACTGGAACGTAGACAAATTCAGTTCAGGGTCTGAAATTTATGGGGTTTTTTTGGCCTTTCTTCAGTCATGCAGCACTTTTAGGAATAGCAGTGATGGCCAAGACTATGTCGTCACACAACAGGAAGTACAGCTGGTTGGTATTTCTAGGAGTGACATAAAAATGGTGATCCTTAAGTAGAGTGTGAATAAATAAATAAAGACATTTGTAGTCAAATACATACAAAAAAAGATAAAATTAAAAAAAATAATAGAAACAATAAGCAATGTGCCCGAACTCTGAAAACAACAGTTTTCAGTGAAATGGCACAAATTCATTTTATAAATGGTAATATTCTGTATGTGTAGAAAATTAATCACAGAAGTACTAGCTCATTTGTTTCCAATGTCTCTTTTAGTATAAAAGGGTGCAGTTTCCAAAGAAGTGGTGAGACAATTACGGTAATTCACAAAAACAAAACAAATTCCTTTTCAATTTTTTATTTCAGAAGACGTTGTTAATTACCTCTAACAGTGGGTTAAGCCCATGGGCAGGGACTAAGGGAAAACAAAACTTCACCAGGTTCCTTTCTGAATTTTTCCCATATCATTCCATCTGTGGAAATGGAGTTTTACCTACACCAAAGAAAGAACTGTAGGAGTGCTACAAAACTCTAGGTTCCCTTTTCCCAGATGATCTTCCCCCAACTCTCACTCTCTCTACTGTGCAAATCCCATCCTCACGGACAGCTACTCATTGGTTGCTGGGAAGAATGTGATGACTATTATTTAAGGAGCACTGACAGAAAAAGTTTAATTGTTGTTTTGCTAAGCCCATTTACTGATTACAGCTGTGTAAAACCCAATACTTTGGCCTATCCTTGTTGCAGAGTACATACTGCATGAAGTGGTTTAATATGGTGGTAATCAGTAAACTGGATTGTGAATAAAAAGATGAAGATATTCTGATGTTGGCAGATAACAAGGCTGGTTCTGCTTTTGTGAATCACACAAAATTGTCATTTGTGAACAATTTGTAGCTTGTTCCAGGGTGGAATTTTGCCAAGTTCCATTGAAAAATAAACCCAAATAACCAAGGGGATATTCTGTGTCCTAGGTGTATTTCAAGTTGCTCGCTTTGTAGTGAGACAGCGATGCATTTCAGATTAAGCCAGGGGTTTGCCACCGTTACTAGTGAATGCAAAATCTTCCTCCCATTCTGGATGAAATCTTCAGTTTTCATCTTCATACTTCAGTTTGAAGATGTCATTGTCATCCACAAAATTAACTTAGGGTTAACACTTAAATTTAAAACTATTCAAATGTGACTTATGAACAGTAAACACCGCCTGTAGCGTGCAGCATACAGGGAGATCACAGCACATGAGGTCTGCACAGCACTACAGTGACGCAATTTCCGGTTATAATGAGCATGTGCAGCTGAAGCTGCAGCCTAGGAGCCACCTGCAGGGCTGAAACCCCAAGCAGCAGCACTATTTCTCCTGTGGGGCTGAAGCCCTGAGTATCAGCACCCCCTTCCCAGCGGGGCTGAAGCAGTGAGCTCCAGCTCACCCCCATGCAGGGTGAAACCCTGAGCCTCCGCGCCCCCCACCCCGCAGGGCTGAAATTGTGAGTGCCAGCTCATCCTTGGTGGGGCTAAAACCCCAAGCAGCAGCGCTATTTCTCCTGTGGGGCTGAAGCCCTGAGTATCAGCACCCCCTTCCCAGCGGGGCTGAAGCAGTGAGCTCCAGCTCACCCCCATGCAGGGTGAAACCCTGAGCCTCCGCGTCCCCCACCCCGCAGGGCTGAAATTGTGAGTGCCAGCTCATCCTTGGTGGGGCTGAAACCCCAAGCCTCGGCGCCCCAACCCCCGCAGCGCTGAAACTGCTATCGCCGGCTTGCCCCACTGCGGAGTGAAGCCCTGAGTCTTCCCCCAACAAAGGGCTGGAGCTGCAAGCGCTGGCCTGCCCCACTGCGGGGTGGAGCCACAAACACCAACTAGTCCCCCCCGCACAAGGTCACGAGCCGTATCTGACCCGTCAAAGAGTCGCGGTTTGGCCACACCTGATATATAATAAGGGTATGTCTACAATACAAGCTTAACATGGGTCGACTTACAGCCACTGCAGTAATACTGCTTTCGTTCACGTTCACACTGCCCTCCTTCTGTCAGTGGTGCATGTCCTCACCAGGAACACTTCCACTGACTTGAGAGGGGCCGTGTGGGGGGCTGAGAGCCTGGGCTGTCAGCTCCTTGCAGCTCCACACCGAGCACCTGGCTGCCCCTTTGCTTTCGCCTCCCCGCTCTGTTCCAGGAACCCAGCTGCTCCCCAGGCTCTCACCTCTCTGCTGAGAGCGGGCGAGTCACCCAGGCTCTTGCCTCTCCACTCCGTGCTGGGAATCCAGCTGCCCCCTGGGCTCTCACCTCTTTCCTGGGAGTTGGCCAGCCATCCAGGCTCTCACCTCCCCACACCCTACCGGGAGTGGGCCAGCCGCCTGGCTTCCCTCAGGGAGCAGGAGGCCTGGGCAGCAGCCTAGCTGGGAGTGGGGAACCAGGAGTAGCCTTATGTCAACCTGTGTAGTGTAGACCAGGGCTAAGTTAAAGTATATTTCAAGATTGTACACGCATCTGAATAACATTGTAAGAACAGTTACGAATTAGGAAGAATCAAGGTCTATTAATAATTTTATAATTATTAAGTATTTACCATATTGCATCGATGACAGTACTGCATACATCTCATTCCGTCATATTGCAGAATTATTCCAGGTGAAATTTTACATCCACTTCACTTATTTTTTTTACAATTTAGTAATACCTTTGGCCTTATTTTTCACATTATTTCAGCAACAGCAGTGTTAAAGTTAAAGAAAGGGAACGGAAGAGAAAAGCACTCAGACTAACTAAATATGTTTTTTATGCACAGTTTGAACTCCAGTTGTTCAAAGTGAAGTGTTGCCTTTGGTGTGGAACATGAAGTACTTTGGATAGAAGAGCAGAGCAGCATCAAAGGAGGACCAATCATTTGATGCCACAAAATGCATGTATTGATTTCATACTTTGAAAGGCTTCCTTTACCTTGAATATTTAGCAAATTCAATGAAAGATTTTGCTGATGACCCCAATGCATTTAAATCTTGTCCTAATGAAAATGTAATCTTTGAGAGGGATACACAAGCAATTCTATCATTAAGTTGTTATCAGCAAATACTGTATAGATGTTCAGAAACAGATACTGTACAGAACAAGAGTCATTTGGACTGCAGAGGCAACAAACCCCACAAATATTAGGTGTAGTATACTATAATTCTCAGTAAAATATTATATACAACTTGTTTGCAGTCCTGGTTGCTATCATCAGACGGATATTTTCAGCCTTACAAAGCTATAGAGCAATTACATTCAGAACTGGATTTGGACTCTGGCTTTTTAATTTTTTTGAAGTTTACTTTTTGAATTTTCTTTCTTTTTTATTATTAAATTATTATAAAGCAGTGGTTTTTAAACCTTTTTTTTCATTTGTAGACCCCTAACATTTTTGAATGGAGGTGTGGACCCCTTTGGAAATCTTAGACGTAGTCTGCGGATCCCCAAGGATCTGCGGACCACAGGTTGAAAACCACTATTATAAAGTATTTTAGACTTTCTAAAGGACCATGATGGTTATTTTCAAAGAAAATATGCTTTCCTGCCATTATCAGGATGCTGATCCCATTTTAAATCAGACTGTTAAATAATAATACATGTGACGATCAAAAAATAAACTAGAATAGTCTCCATGATATCAGATATCTGAAATTCACCCTCCAAATGACATCTGGACTAAACAACATTTGCTTACTGGACATGAGTTATTTGAAGCCATTAGAACGAGGGAGTGACAAGAAAAACTCTAATTAGTGCATTAAAAATGTTCCACCTTGTCTGAACCAAGACAAGTGGGAGAAAAAACCCTAAATGTATCAAGTGCAAATGATCCAAGCCATGGAAAGGCAACCTTACATACAGATCCTACCTGATATGATAAGCTCATCAAATAGGGGATACCAAAAACCTGAATAAACTATATGTTTGTGGTTCTAGAAAGGTTTTGCACCTCCTACAGAAAAAAAAGTAGCTCCAAGGTAGTTATGGCTGAGTAATATTTATCCAATATTCACAACATTATTCAAATAAAATTACTCAATTAACATCTGCTTTTGCAGATAGGCTACTCATTTAACTGTCAAGAACAAAATATTTTTTGCAACATTTTGAACAGAAAGTATCCACAAACATTATTCACTAAGCTCTATTTGAGATACAACATCTATAATCAGACATGAGTGCTCAAGGGAGCAGAGAATCAGCTACTGATTAGGATATGAAAGTGCAAGCTTTTAGTGGCTACAAAGCATTTAGGCCATGATTCTTCATGAGCCTCTACACCTGCACAGATGTCATTGCAGGATTGGGGCCTTTGTATTTCAAATAACTATTACGATTGTAATAAAGCAAGTTGTTTGATTCCATCTGAATTATTCTTTACCTGGCATTATAACGTTTTAAAAGTTCTTCATGGTTTGCTTAGATCTAGATATATCAATAGGGAACAAAAATACTATATGTATGTTGAATAAAATTTTATTGGAGGATCCAGAAAAAGTTTTCATTGAAAAATGTAGAACAAAACTGGTGAAAAACAGCTTTCAGCCCAATTATTGGTTTCTCCCTTGAATGGGGTTAAGATCAATCTCTCAGTGTATTTTTAGAGTGACTGACAATCACAACTACATTTTGACAGTTTTGAAGGTTTTTAGCTCCTCAGTACTTGCAGTATATTCATAAGGCTAAAGCCTGGTAATGGATTCACTTCATCACATCTCTATGCCTGCACAGAGCCTCACTTGCTTCACTCTACTTAAAGAGTCCAACCTTGAAAAGAAAATGTCTTTCCCTGCTGATTTTGCCCTTTCCATTTTGCAATTGGTTCTAAGCACTGGCTAACCTGGCATTGTTTCAGTTGCGTGGTTGTTTGTGAACAGTAGAGCTGAGTGAATAATTTAGTTGACAAATGTAAACTCTTTTGCCTCTTCACAAGTTCTCTGCAAGCAGCTTGCAATTTTTTGGAACTAATTTTGTCAGTAATTTCTATGAATAATTATTGAGCCCAGTTCCTGCCCAGTGCCCTGTTGACTTCATTAGAGTGCTGCGTAAGCACACTGCTGTGCTTATGCCCAATGAATTGCAGGATCGGGGCCTACAGATATTGTTCATGATCAAGCAGCTGCAAGTATTCAATATTCAGAATTTAATTGATGTTTCTTTTCATACTCAATCAATAGCTTTGCGGTCAGGATGAAAGAAAGCATGTAACGCAACATATTACTATAGTGCTAGAAAAATAAACTGGATTAGATTACCTCTTTTTTGAATTTAGGTTAACTGCCTTCAACTATTTTACAAAAGACAAAAATATTATTTGGAAAGACAAGGGCCTTTTAATGGTAAAACGGAGTGAAAATGTCAGTAGTCTACCCAAGGATACCTTGGAAGCTCAAAGCCCAATATAAAAGCAAGGCATTTTAGCACATGCTTCTCTGTAGGCTTTTTGTAACAATATGCCTAACATATAATTCATGTTTGAGTGCTTCTGGGCAATTTAAAGAATAGATAATGGAGTCATATAATCTCTCAGGTTAACAATCCATCACCTTGAGTTTAGTTAATAGATGCCTTTTAAAAAAAACCTGTTCTTTTAAAACTCTGATTTTCTCAGTGAATATTGTTATTCTTCCTTAAATTCTTCTTTTCAAATAGCTTGTCTCCCGTGCATTTTGCATTAGGCAATTTTAACTCTCCGGTTTATAAAACAAGATGAAAATCCATACATGGGGCTTCCAGGGATGCTCATGCCCTATGTCTTTGTCAGAGGCGATCACAATCAAAGGCTTGTTTCCTGAGACAGCTTGTCAACCAGCACAATTACAAAGGCTCTCAGCAGATACAGTACAAGATATAAAAAGGGCACTTGTAGCAGGGACTAAACAGAGGAAACTTCATTTTTAACTTCTGAGTCTATTTCCCTAAGTTATAATTATCAACTTTTTACAGATTGTTATTAACTCCCCCACTATGTTCTTTTGAAAAAAAGCTCCTATAGGACACTGTACACAAACATACAATGTTTATATTCCCTCACTAGTCACAATCTTTCTTCTCATCACCAGGAGAGGCACCGTGCTCAGACCCTGGCAGTGCAGCGTCCTGTGCAGGGGTGAAACCATGGTCCCACTGACCATGGGAGTTTTGTCATTGACTTCAGTGGAGTCAGGATTTCACCCTGGGTCTCTTGACACATGACCAAGAGAGGCATCATGTTCAGATTCTTAGGAGAAAGAACATGATCTCCATCCAGGACTCCTGGTCCGAGCCAGTAGAGACAGTGTACTCAGACTCTTGAAGAGAAGTGCCATCTTGTAAAGCAATGGCAACTTCTTTGGATGACTAGTGTGCAGCACCGATCGGCATAAAATAAGACCTACTCAGCCAGACTAACTCCAAATCCTGCCCTCATCAGCCAAAAAGATGGCAAGACTGCAATACAAGATCTACGCAGTAAAGCCTTTCATGGGAGTTAAGGAACGGAATAGGAGATCCTCAGGGTTCTAAGAGTGGTGAGCTCCCTAAAAATGACATTTAAGGTGAGGCATGGCACAGCAGAGAACTCGCGGCCAAAAGGGAGGAAGGATATTGTGCCCTTGAGATTTTGGGCAGCTGTGGGAGCTGGAGTGACTCCTGGTGCAATTTAGACATCCCCTGGGAGCCTCAGAGCTGAAATATGGACCACAGTGCTGCCTGGATTACCAAAGTGCCAACATGCTGTGCCCCCACCCATGACACACCCTGGCTGATCCAGCCCCTCCCCTGACAAGCTTCCTACACAAGGGGTTTGGAAGGGTTCCTCAGAGGGCAATCTTACAGCTGTCTCCCACAGTTCCTATCCCAAGGGAATCTTCCCTTGCCAGATCTGGGGTGTTACAAATAACAAATAAAAGGAAGCTCTTCTTCATACCACCCACAGTCAACATGTGGAACTCCTTGCCTGAGGAGGTTGTGAACCTGAGGAGGTTGTTAATAACAGGGTTTCAAAGAGAACTGGATAAATTCACTGAGGTTAAGGCCATTAATGGCTATTAGCCAGGATGGGTAAGGAATGTTGTCCCTACCCTCTGTTTGTCAGAGGGTGGAGATGGATGACAGGAGAGAGATCACTAGATCATTACCTGTTAGGGTTCACTCCCTCTGGGGCACCTGGCATTGGCTACTGTTGGTAGACAGGATACTGGGCTGGATGGATCTTTGGTCTGACCCAGTATGGTCATTCTTATGTTCATATGTTCTTGTGTGTTTAGAGCGTCTTTGCCCCACTCTGGTTTTTTTACCCGGTGTAATGAAGCTGGAGTGGAGATGAAAATCTCACGCTTAGTTACTATTTCTCTAAAAATGAAGCAAATTTGTTATTCACAAAAATGAGTTAATTGTTAGATCCAGGCACAAGTAAGGCAAGCACTGTGCAGATACCAATACACCTTGGTCATGAACTGCAACATCCCCTACTTCCTGTGCCACTCCAGAACAACTTTTACCAGATGTGCAGCAGCTCTGTGATGTGGAAAATCATCCAGCGTAGAATGATACAATATTAACCTGAATATTTTCTGGGTCATCCCCAATGCTATAGCTACTGCACATGAATTCTCTGAAAGCTACAGTGTGCATAAACAGGTTATATTAGAATTAAACAGTCAGGCTGCAATTCTAATCTGAGATATATAGGGGTATATCACATAGTTTCTCAGACTATTAACTGTAATTCCTAGAGCAAATCTTTTAGAAAAACATCCAGTCTTGATTTAAAAATGATCAGTGATGGAGAATTCATCACAACCCTTGGTAAGTTGTTCCTATGGTTAATTACCCTTGCTGTTAAAAAATTACACCTTATTTTCAGTCTGAATTTGTCTAGTTATAAAATATGTTTTTGAATCCTTTAATCCGTCTTGTATTTCCTCTCTGAACCCTCTCCAATTTATCAATTGAATTGTGGATACCAGAACTGGACATAGTATGCCAGTAGTGCCAAATATAGAGGTAAAATAACCTCTCTACTCCTATTCGAGATCCCCCTGTTTATTGCATCCCACGATCACATTAACTCTTTTGGCCACAGTGTTGCTCTGGGAGCTCATGTTCAGCTGATTATCTACCATGACCCCCAAATCTTTTTCAGAGTCACTGCTTTCCAGGATAGAGTCCCCCGTCCTGTAAGTATGGCGTACAGCCTTTGTTCCTAGATGTATACATTTATATTTAGCTATATTAAAGCACATATTGTTTGTGAGGCCATTTGAACTACCCATTAACTTGCATCTTTGGGCAGTAGCTCTCAATCCATAGTCCATGACCCACCAGTGGTTCCTATAGCCCATTCTTGAGATATGCAGGATGAAACATTTTGAGTCTCGTGCCGTGGGGGACTGCAGAGATGAGGAAGAGGGGATGTGTAAATGGATATTTCTCTCTTACCTACTGGAGAATAGAATAAAAGAGTTGGAAAATTAATATCTGACCCGGAATACAAATCACTGCTCAGGGTCACATTTCTGGTTCACCTTGAGAATGCTAAAAAGATGTCTAATGTAGTCATGCTTAGACTGACATCTGTTTTGTTTTCATTGATGAAGATACTTTATTTCTGACAGACCTGAGGAGTTTTCCATTAGTTCACCAATACTAGCCTACTTCAAACCCTGCTTTCTTTCAAACTCTCCTTTCTTCCTTTCTCTCCTTTCTTCCTTCCTGCCTTTTATCTTTCTTCTTCTTCACCACCTCTTACATCTCATTTTTCACACTTTCTTCTTTGTTTTGACTGTTTTGTTTGCACATTTCCATCCAAATTGTGAAATGGCTTTTTCCCTCTGGCCCAAATCAGTAATTTAGAAACTGAGCACCATCTGACTGACTGCTGAATCACACCCTAAATGGAAGCTGCAAAGAAGAGGGATGCACCGGGCTCTAAATATGAATAGCTTGGGTAGGCAACATATCGGGCTGAAGTGAGAGGGTGTGGCAAATGATAATCCTCTACAGACATTTGAAGGATATAAACAGCAAGGAAGGAGAGACTCTGCTTAGGGAAGTCCATAGGGATTTGTTTGGGAGTACTGGGATGGAATTCAGATAAGACACACTGAGGCAAAATATTCTGAAAGCATTTCCTAAAGGTGAAAACTATTAGACTATGAAATCGCCTCCTGCATGAAGTGGTGATAACCCAACAGCTTGGGTCATTTAAAAATGGAATGGACAAAGCACTGAAGGGTAGCAGAAGGGTGCCTATATAACTGAAATGCTGAACATTAGTCTTCACATGAAAGTATATTTGGACTGTCAACTGTGAGCATTTCCCTTTTAAAAATTGCTGCTGTGCCTATGTGTCAAATAGTCCGTGTTTGGAAAAGCAAAATATAATATTCTGTGTATCATTCATCTATGTTTCTTATTATTTTGCTATACCAATGGGAATGGTCTTATTGCTTTTCTTCATAGGGATAGACAAGAGAAGATTTGGAAAACACACAGTATTTATAATGCATTTTTAAATTCTTTCAGAGCGTAAAGAGCAGGATCAAATTTTCTTCTGTAATTTCAATTTTTTAATGGAAGAACTCAGGGGGCAGAAGTGGTGGAGTGTAATGTAATGTAGAATATACAGCGCTACATGGCATAGAATATATTACTCAGGGAGCAGATATGTAACTGCCATTAATAATAACAAATTACACATGTGCTTCAAACGAGGCAGATCTAATGATTGACTTGTCTTGCATTTACATAGCTCTGTTAACATAGAAGGATTCCAAAGCACTGTATATCCTTCATCAATAATAATTATTTCATATATGTACACACACTCACATATATATATAAGCTACATAAAATTGTTGTGGCAGGTATATAATTGTTTACAGGGGACTATAAAATATTTTATTTATATCTACATATGTATCTTTCATAGTCCCCTGCCAAAATATAATATGTAATAATATATTATATAGGTATAGAAGCGCTTCATGTATCACTGGGTTCCAAAGCAGCATACATATGTTATACAAGAAGTCCAACACTGCACAATGGTTTTGAATGGAACTCCACCATTATACAACAGCTTGGAACTGGGACTGCAGGAGAATTTAGGGAGGCAAAATGTTATTACCTGATTTAGAATTTAGCCAGAGTCCAAAGTTAATACTCCTATTCTTGTGAAAATATTAAGGTAACATTAGGTTCAAATTTTCAACTTGGATGCTCAAGGACTGATGTGAGAGTAACACCTCCCACTGAGGGTTTAATCGTTAGCTAATACGATTAAACCCTCATAGTTTGGTCCATGTCTGGACCAAAACTACGGAATTAGTCTAAACAAAAAGGCCTACTGCTATAACTCAAGGACTATGTTAAAATCATACTTGGTAAACAAAAATATGTTAAGCCCAAAATTCAGTAAACCAAAGTCAGTATATCAAAAAGTAGGGCTAATTAATAAACAAATAATAAGGTGATGGGCTCTTTCGCCCATCACAACTCTTTGGGGTCTTTAAAGAAATACATTTTTGAGGGGAAAAAATGAAAAAAAAAAAAAGATGGAGGCTACTGGAGTGAGCTTCTCCATGATGGCTGCCACTCCCATCATTTCCTCAGACCATGGGTTTTCAGCATCCTGATCCTGAGAATTGTCCTGACCACACTGGGGCAAAAAAGGGATCCAGACAGCATTGCCACCCCTACTAGCTCCAGCTGAATCCCAAACACCACCTAAGATAAAATGGGCTCAGACAAACAGCAGCAGCACCAACAGCAGCAGCTCCAGCCCACCTCAACTACTTCTCTTTTCCCCAAAAGGACAGCTATTACCATCTTTAATACCATATAAGAGACTGTCAAACAAGGAGGGTTTCCTTCTAAAACTCTCTCCAGATAAAGAAAAAAGGAACAAGAAATGTTATAAAAATAAAAGCCTTACTTAAGACTTTACATTTCAACTGTTTAAACTGTTTTTGCTTTTTTCTGTAGTTTTAATAAAAAGTTTAAATGATTTTTAATGGTGTGTTTGCCATAGTTTTAGGCAGGCTAAAGTCTCTGTATTCCAAACGCCAAACCTTGTTTAACACTGTTTAGTCCTGGACAGTACCTGAATTATGTTAACACCTTTAATCCATTTATTTAATCTAAATTAATACAGCAGGCCCCTTCATGCTAGGTGCTGTACATACACTGAAGAGAGCATCCTTGCCGTGACCAGCTCCAATTTAAACAGACAAGACACAAAAAAGGTGTGATAAAGTAAATATTATCTCCATTTTATGAATAGGGAAAGGAGTCACAGAGACATTAAGCAACATGCCCAAGGTTGCATGGGCAGTCACAGTTGTAGAGACGGAGGTGGGAGAGCTGGGAACTGAATCCTGATCTCCTGAGTCCCTTAACCACACAATCTTCCTTCCTCTCTGAAATGAATGAATGAAACCTGACAGAAGAAAACACAGATCTCCTATGTCCCTGTCATAAATATAAAGGGAAGGGTAACCACCTTTCTATATACAGTGCTATAAAATCCCTCCTGACCAGAGGCAAAACCCTTTCACCTGTAAAGGGTTAAGAAGCTCAGATAACCTTTGTGGCACCTGTCAAAAATGACCAATGAGGAGACAAAATACGTTCAAATCTGGAGGGGGGGAACAAAGAGTTCATCTGTCTGTGTGATGCTTTTGCCAGGAACAGATCAGGAATGCAGGCTTACAATTGTTAGTTAGTAAGTAATCTAGCTCGAAATATGTTAGATTTCCTTTTGTTTAATGGCTGGTAAAATAAACAGTGCTGGATGGAATGTATATTCCTATTTTTGTGTCTTTTTGTAACTTAAGGTTTTGCCTAGAGGGATTCTCTATGTTTTGAATCTGATTACTCTGTAAGGTATTTACCATCCTGATCTTACAGAGGTAATTCTTTTACCTTTTCTTTAATTAAAATTCTTCTTTTAAGAACCTGATTGCTGTTTCATTGATCTTAAGATCCAAGGGTTTGGGTCTGTGTTCACCTGTACAAATTTGTGAGGATTCTTATCAAGCCTTTCCCAGGAAAGGGAGTGTAGGGTTTTGGGGAAGACGTCTCCAAGTGGCCTCTTTCCCTGGTCTTTGTGTAAGATGCTTCGTGGTGGCAGCATAGGGTTCAAGGACAAGGCAAAGTTTGTACCTTGGGGAAGTTTTTAACCTAAGCCGGTAAGAAGAAGCTTAGGGGGTCTTTCATGCAGGTCCCCACATCTGTACCCTAGAGTTCAGAGTGGGGAAGGAACCTTGACATGGTGGCAGAGCGGTGGGGTCATTTTGAACCAGAAGCACAGCAGGATTTTAAGAAGTTTTGTAAAAAGTCTTGCAGCTGTAGAGTCTGTGTGTCTGCCTGGGGGACAGAGCAGCAGGCTTAACAAAAGGATTTTTCTGTAGGCTGAGAAGAGCTAACAGAAAAAAAAAGGTTCCCTGCAACTTTTTACTGCCATTGAATTTAGCGAGCAGGTAATGTTGCCTTGAGCAGTATTTACTTTTGAACTAGAGTTTCTGGCAAGTGGGATGCCCACATAAAGAATTTGTTTTTGAATGGTCTCAGCTACTCATGAAGTATGTAAATGTAAAAACACCACAGATTTCTAATTGCAACAGTTGGTAATAAAATCTAGCTACACAGCTCAAAACTGACTAGATCACATATTAAGAGTATCCAGCATCACCAATGACATATTCAGCTGCTTTTTAAAGCTTGGAACCATATGCACTATCTCTCACAGTAACAGCAGCCTCAAGGTAGCAAAACCTTGAATGATCAGTTTTGTAGACCAAAGTGTCTTTCTGCCTTAGATGGGTTAGCTTTGATCTAAGCTTCTGCATGAAATATGAGTATGCAATTTTTCAGCTAGTATCACAGCACTAAACACGGGACACGTGGAAGACTGGGAACTATATGACTGTGGGGAGCACTTAGCATTGATTTTAGCATCCAAATGTGGGATTTGGACATTCCACTGAAGAAGAGACACTTGCAAACAGCCCCATTGTATTATCCTTTTACCGGAATTATGTTGGAAATGGAAAAGATTGTTATTGATTTTAACCATTCTTTTTTATTATTATTATTTATTATTTATAAATAATAATATATTTCTATTACAGTAATAGTCAGAAGCCCCCAGTCTGAATCAGGGCCCCATTGTGTTAGATGCTATGAAGTCAGATCCCTGACCAGAAAAACCTTTCAGCTTAGAAGACAAGTGATGTAAGAAGGGTGGGGAAGAATACAATCAAAAATACACATTCTTAAATGCATGTATATGTTTAAATATAAAGGAAGAACTCTAAAAATCAGCTATACCCATCTGCCCTGATCCTGGCCATCCCTAACTGACTAATGCTTATAGTTGTCAAGGGAAAGGTTGGTATTGAGGAAGAATTTGAAGGACGAGAGAATAGTGGTCTTACAGGTCCTGTTCTTGGAGAACATTCCAAGCATAATGGGGGAGTGCTTTGACATAAATACAGAACCATCACATAATGCCAACTACTCATACACATAATAGGCAAAGACAAACCGACTCACAATGATAGACTTTAAGGTCAGAAGAGACCATCATGATCATCTAGATGATTGGACAATCCTTAAAGAATGATTTGCATTATTGCTCAGCACCAGAACTCAATGAATTCAAGGTTATGGCCCTCACCGAAAGATAACTCTTCCTCCAAGGGGAATTAATGCAGTTCCCAGTCCTTATCATGGATGGAGTTGAATGCAGACCATGCTGAGCCAGTCAGTAAAGCGCTGACATCAAAAAGCATCAGAAGCCCATTACTGCAAAAAGTTTCAAGTAGATACTGACTACTTGGGAGTCACAGACCTCGTTAGCATGCTCCTATCAATCAGTACCAGAATTAACCAGACAAAGCACTCCAGGCATTAAGAACAGCAATGCAACTTTCCCCCATCTCTGCAATCAATCCAGCAATCTTTTCTGCATTCACTTATACAGGGACATGCAAAACAAATGCAGATCTATATTACCATTTGTAATGAGATGTGTGCCCCACACTAGCCATGATAGGGTTAACAAGGGCCTGAGAGTCCAGTTACATTACCTCATGTCACCTGAGGGGAGGAAGGGGTCATGGTTAATTGAGAGTGAAGCCCAGCTGGAGAAGGGCTGGGCCAGCCCCATCAAGCCAAGAGCTTGAAAGCAGAAGTGTGCTGCAGGGGAAGGAGTCTGCAGTCACTCCTTGGAATGAGGGAAGTCATCAGGGACAAGGAGGAAGTACAGGAGAAGAATAAGCCCTCAGAGCCTGTCCTGGAGTAAGGAGTTGGCAGGAGGTTAGGAGGGGTGAAGTAGTTATAGGGAGTAGAGTAAGCTCCAGTGGTAAATCCAGAAGCAGGAAAGAGAAGATAGGGAGGCTTGGTAGGAAGGGACCCAGGGAAACAGCAACAGGGACAGGGAATGAGGGATTACTGGTTATAGGGTCCCTTGGCTGGAACCTGGTGTTGCAGGCAGTCCCAAGTTCCTCTGCCAGCTGCTGGTATAGTAGCACAGAGGCCCAAGCTGGCACTGAACACTGTCCAGAGAAGGCATTTGGACTGTTATCCTGTTGGACTTTGTAACCCAGGAAGAGGTGGTGTCCTGGACAGAGGGCCAAGTTACTACAAGAAAGATTATCGCAGAGTGAGCAACGAACAGCCAGGGGGCATCCAATGCAGTGAGAACTACTTCCCCAGACCGAGACACAAGGAAGCAAAGCAGTGGGGAGTGGCAACCCTATTACACCATATAACAAAGTGATCGCTAGAACCACAATGCTGTTCCAAGCAGTTTAATTGCAGAAGAGAAATCCATACAGTAGTGATTAAAGCGAAAGAAACTGGTCTGTCAATGGAGGTCTCTGGAGAACAAGCACTTCAAAGCATGTAAACTGACTGACACATGCCTGACAGCATCTTGCTACACCATCAGCATGCATGTACCATGTAATAAAGAGAAGGGATAAGAGAAAACATAGCTGAAATTTTGACCTGAAATCTGAAGTGTAACAAGCACAAGAGTTAACGGAGCTGCTGAAATTAAAAGGTTAAGTTGAGAGGAAGATCCTTGTGTCATGAACTTCTGAACAGGAGATACTTTTTTTTGAAAGGTACAGGAGAGGAGCTTATGTCTGGATACAGGAGAATTGATGGAGGTGGACAGAAAAAGGAAGGGAAGAGAGAGGGTGGATTCAACTGCTTAAGCATAGAAAAATATTTGTGGAAATTAAAGAGGATGCCGAGAAGAGTTTGCTTCATTTTCTGAACAAGATTAATTTCCTTTTAAAAACAGTATCGGCTAAATTTCCCATGGGGCATATCTAGATGACAATAAGAAAGCCCCCAAATTGTGTGGCAGGTTATCAGACTCAATTGGTCTCAAAGGTTGAAAATGTAACAGAGTAAAAACAGAGTAAAGACCTCAGTGATTTGGCCCAGTTCTACAAAATAATGATATAGTATGAAATACAATATACATTTAATATTCATATAGGCCTCAGTCCTGCAGCCACTTATACACAATTAACTGTAAGCATGTAAATAATCCCATCCATTTGAATGGGATTACTCATGTGCTTAAAACTATGTGCTGAATTGCTTTGCTGGACTGAGACCATAGCTGTTTACATTTTTGAGTGCTATAGAGATATTAACTGATTAACACAACAGACTCCAAAAAATACAACTCGATAAGGATAGTCTCTCTCTTCCATAGGGTGATCAGACATCCTGACGTTATCAGGACCCTCCTGATATTAGGGGCTTTTTCTTATATACACAACTATACACCACAACCTAAAAAAAAGTGTTCTGATTTTTCATACTTGCTACCTGGTCACGCTACTCTTACATGGACAACATTAAGCAATATAACGCAGGCACAAATAAATACATTGTATAATGGATGAATAAATGGTTTAACCAAATAAATTAATAAATAAAGGGCCCCACTGCCCTCTCCAAAACTTTGCTCATTTTTAAAACTGATTGGAAACATTTGTAAAGGTTCTGAAATGTTCAGCAGAATTTCAGCTTCTGGTTTTTCTATTTTCTATTGTTGTTTTGACACTTCTGCTTCCAGACCCATAAAACAACAATAGAAAATGAGAGCCAGTTTCTAGTGAGAATACCAGCCCAAAGTTTGCAAACTCAAGAGGTTTGAACCAAACCCTTATCTTTTGGAAGTTTCCCCACCAAAGCACCATATTCAGTACAGTGTATATTTTGCACGGAACCTTCTCCTCCAGGATTTACAGCTAGAGGCATGGAGGGAACCCAGAATATTTGTGCTATAGCAGGAACATAGAGGAATTCTGAATTATTTAGCTGGAATTCATTTTAGGGAGCATATGCTATGGTGTTTGTGTAAGTGGTGTAACATGAGGTCCCCCTGTGTCAACGGGTGCAGGGGATGTGGGTATCATTCTCATCCCACTCTTTTTTCATGGTTGCATGGGCAGTGGTTCTTAGAGGAAGCAGTGCTAGAACCCTCGAATGGGAGCATGCCTGGCGAATGCACAGGGATATGCTCTACTCGCCTGACCATTCATACAGTCTGGCCCATACAGTGTAAAAGCAGGTGATGGGGAAAATTATAATGGGTTGGTGGTGTTTTTTTAAGAATCAAGTTAAGAGAGATTCCAGGTGAGAGGCAGCCTGCTATTTGAACTTAATTTGATATTTTATTTCCAGCAACCTAAAAGGCCTTAGTTAACTAAAGGCCAAGTGATACTCAACAGAAGGAAATTAAGAAGACTATACAGAGAGAAGGAGGCCTTTTAGTGTCTCTAAAGTGAAATGCGGTGAACCATACAATTCCAATTTCAACCTGCCAGTTTAGTATTCATGTGAATATCCTTCACAGTGCAGTGGGAGTGATGGCGCTCCCGAAGTCACAGCTATAGAGCTCTTTCCGATGGCAATATGCTTCACAGGAAAAGGTTTACAGATCTACTTACAGGTGCTTAGGATCCATTTCACAGTGTGTGAGGCATTAAGGGTCTACTGACCTCTCAGAGTAATTGTGTTATGTCATTTCTGCAATAGCTCTGGGAATCTTCCCAGAACCACCACTCCTCCTCAAATCTCACGGTTAGTTGAACATGCAGTGGATGGAAAACTTTGATTGTTTGCACATGGGTTTATAAAATGGTTGGTCATGAGATGATTACCTCATTCTGTACATATTATAGCACAGACTCATTACAACAGCTGACGAACCCCCGTCAAAATTCCAACCAAAAACAAACAAAAAACACCCAACAACAGCCTCACAGTTCTAGAAAAGCAATTTTGCCTAGTTTTATATAGGCAGGTTGATGAAGCAAAATATATTTATTGTAATTTAAATAAACTAGTTTAGTTGCTGGAAGGAAAGCAGACCTGGGACTGGAAAGGTACAGACACCTCCGTTCACATGTAGTAAAATTAAGCACTGTTGGAATAAGATTTTGTGCAGTTCATGGTACTATATCACTCATAAATGAGTAATATTTAAAGTTCACATAGCACTTTGAATAAGTGAAGTTAGACATTAGCTGTAGCAGAGCTGGCTATACTCCACCAAAACAACTGTTAGATCAATACACCTTGTGGGTGGTGAAATTTTTCAACCAATTTTCACTTCCAAAAGAGCACACAAAAAATCTAAATATTCCATCCCAGTCTGCACCTTGAACACAAAAATCAAAGCAGAACAGGATGGGAGGTTCAGTGCTAATTCATCAACAGTGCAAAATTAAAACAAAAAATCAGCATTCAAGTTTCAGTGTTTGCAGACACTGATAATTCAGAAAAAATATTCTGAAGGTTTTGAGATTTTTTTTTACAACTGCTAAGCATTTTTGTTTGTAAAGCTGCACATAATTCAGAAAGAAAAAAGGTAAGATCAGCACAACAGCTAAACATAGTGAGAATGTAATGTTGGAAGCCAGTTGAAATTAAGTACCCTACTACTGATTTAATCCCAGATTCCCTTGTCAGGTGCAGATCCACAAGTACAATGGAGCAAGCATCTGTGTCATGATATTAAAGGTCATGAGACCTCTAAAGATCACCTCTCTGACACCAATGAAATGGGGATGATGTTAACATGGCAGAAACATGCTCTCATTTTTACAAAAATGCAGTATCAGAAGTATGGAGCACAAACTGAGGAATATAAACTTCCAGTTTTTTCACAGTGCTGGTGGTGTTAGACCTTCACAACTCATCATCTCAGAGGCATGGTGAAATAGTTTGGCTACATATAAGACCTGCTCCTTATTCACTTCAGTACCCCCCTGGAAGTCTATAGAACTATTCAAGTAACTAAGGCTCTGATTCAGAAACATACTTAAGCATTTGCATAGCTTTAAGTATGTGAGTAGACCCATAATCAATCTAAGGTTTATATACTGCTGCCCATCACCATAGTATCTGAGCACCTTCTGCATAAAAAAAATCACAGCAAGGTCATTAGTGGATTTTATCGATTAGCACTTTTATCTTGTTGAGCAAAATCTCTGTTTCAGGTAGAGTTCATTTTTGATTATTTACATTTTATTTATTCCTCTCTTTTGTTCTTTGGTTGGGTCTTACTGGGTAGGAGTGGTGTAAGTCTTGTGAGCATCATTCTTATGCTTTTTCGAAGAGGAAGATTTTGCAGCATTTCCTAAAAACGGTCAGACTCTGGATTCAATTATCTTCTCTAGAAGTTTGTTGTACCGCCAGATCCCCGCGACTGAGGATGCTTTACCCAACTCTCATTAATTTCACCCTGGAATTTGAGATCTTCACTGTCCTGTTGGAGTGCAATATTCAGGTTGTTCATACATCAAAACTCAGTCTTCAGAGTAACTGAAGTTTGATCAATTTGTTGCTCTGAAAGCTAAAAACGAAGGCCTTAAACAGGCATCAGAAGATAACTGGGAGCCAGTGGTGGGACTTTAGGATGGGCCTGAACAGCCCTAATCATGGACAAAGCAGACAGCTGCATTCTGTACCACCTGCATCTTCACATTTAGCTTCAGATATAGTGAATTACAGTACTCCAGCCTGAATGTGACAACAACAAGGATCACTCTGGCCAGGTCCTTGTCCAGGCATCTCAGCTTCTTTTTCAAAGTGATCCCCTTTCTGACCAGCATCACTTTGCTTTTGCCTGGATTAATCCGGAGGCAGCTTCATCCAAAAGCTGATTTCCTATAGGCATTCTGACATTTTAGTAGCGCCAGAGGTTGCATCAGTTGAGAATGAGGGAAATAGTTGAGGGTCGTTGACATGCTGTTCGCAGCTAAGCCTATGGCATCTCTCTCCCCCAGTGGGAGAGAGTCTCTTGAAAAGAAGAAGAGACAACATGGATCCCTGTGGGACCCTGAAGGTAAGGGCCTTTGGAGAGGAAGAGCAGTTACCCACTACTACTCTCTGAGTTCTGCTGGAGAGGAATGATTGGAGCAACTGTAATGCTGGGATGTCTATTTCTGCTATATCATACAGGTAGCTTGCGGTAGCTTGCGGTCCACCGGGTCAAAGGCTGCAAGAAGGTCCAGCATTGTGAACATGAAGATTCTGCCTGTGCCAGTGGCCACCAACTGGTCAGCTTTAAGTGCCACTAGAGCTGTCTCTGTGCTGCTCCTTAGTCTGAATGCTGATGGTGAGGTACCAGCGTACTGGCAGATGTCACACATTGTTGAAGCTTGGTGGTTACTATTTTCTCAGTGGTCTTTCCCAATGAATGGAAGGTTGGGGATGGCATGGTAATTTAAGAGCTCTACTGGGTCGAGTCTTGAGGATTGAGTAAATAATTGCATTTTTCAACGAGCTTGGTAGATATGCTTTCCTGAAGGAAGCACTGATTATTTCCATTATTGGTGGGCATAGTTGTTCTTCACTGTAAAAGGGATTGCAGGATGCGCCAGAAGGCCCAGAATATCCAATCTGTTAAATCAACGTAGTACCGGATAAGTGACACAGAAGCCTTATGTAGGGGAACTCTCCACCAGCAGAAAGAGGCAGCTGTCACCTCCTGCATCAACTGTCCCTCCCCAACTCAGCACCAAGCAAGGGAGGCAGTACAGCAGGGATGAGCTGGGTAGGCAGCTTCCTCATCCTGCATTGATGCATCATCCCTGAGGGGCTTGCTGTGAGGCTCTAACTTATGCTGGAGCTGGGCAGCACTGGATCAGAACTGGCTCTCTATGAGCCCGAGTCCACTGGATGGGTTGGTGAAGCCAGCCCTAAATATATTTCTCCAAGTATCAGGTTTTTATATCTTGAGTGTGTGTGTGTGTGTGTGTGTTTATATATACCCATATATATTTGTCAATACTCTGCATGCTTCAGTGGGAGATGGATGGACCTATGACCATACACTTTGACTTCAGTGGGCCTATGACAGTGTACATCAGCTGAGGATCTGCCCCTTTGGTATGTCTATACACCAATTAAATACTCACAGCTGGCTCAGGTCAGCTAACATGGTCTTGCAAGGCTTGGGCTGTGGGACTACAAAATTGCGGAGTAGACATTCACGCTCAGGCGGGAGCCCAGGCTCAAGGACCCTGCAAGTGGGGATGGTCCCAGAAATTGGGCTCCAGCCCGAGCCTGTATGTCTATACGGCATATAACCCCACAGCCCAAACCCCACAAAGCCGTGTCAGCTGACCTGGGCCAGCTGTGGGTATTTAACTGCTGTGTAGACATACCCTTAGAGACTCAGGATCTACAAAGGGACTTGGGTGTTGTTAGGCGTTAAGATTACTGGTGTCACCTTTAGGCATCTAGAAAGTCACAGGAACAGTACTGAGATCCACAAACTTGAGTTAGATGCCTAGGCTCCCTATACAACGAATGGGGAAAGATAAACACCTTAGAATGCAATCCACAAAGCCAGCACACGAGGCGGGAAGCCACCTACACTAGCCAATGGGAGGTGCTGAGGAGATGTATGTGCCCTAAACCCCACCACTTTCACAGACATAGACACCTGTAATTAGACTCTATATCAATGGTTGGTGGATAGCTAATATAATCCCAATTTTTAAAAGGCTGCAGAGATGATCTTGGCAATTACAGGACAATAAGCCTAACTTCAGTACCAGGCAATCTGGTTGAAACTATAGAAAAGAACAGAATTATGAGGCACATGGATGAACATATGTTGGGGAAGAGTCAACACAGCTTTTTTAAAGGGAAATCATGTCTCACCAATATATTAGACTTCTTTGGGGAGGGTGAAAAACGTGGACAAGGGTGATCCAGTGGATACAGACTTTCAGAAAGACTTTGACAAGGTCCCTCACCAAACTCTCATAAGTAAAGTAGGCAGTCATGGGATAAGAGGGAAGTTCCTCTCGTGGATCAGTAACTGGTTAAAAGACAGGAAACAAAGGTTAGGAATAAATGGTCAATTTTCACAGTGGAGAGAGGTAAATAACAGGGTCCCCCAAGGATCTGTACTGTGACCAGTGTTGTTCAACATATTCATAAATAATCTAGAAAAAGGGGTAAACACTGAGGTGGCAAAGTTTGGCGACAATACAAAATTACCCAAGCTACTTAAATACAAAGCTGACTATAAAGAGTTACAAAGGGATCTAACTAAACTGGGTGGCTGGGCAGGAAAATGGCAGATGAAATTCAATATTGATAAATGCAAACTAATACACATGGTAAAACATAATCCCAACTATACATACAAAATGATGGGATCTAAATTAACTGTTACCACTCAAGAAAGAGACCTAGGAATCATTGTGGATAGTTCTCTGAAAACGTCTGCTCATTGTGCAGCAGCAGATAAAAAAGGTGACAGTGTTAGGAATCATTAGGAAAGAGATAAATAATAAGACGTAATACCACTATATAAATACATGGTACACCCATACCTTAACTACCATATGCAGTTGTGGTTGTCCCATCTCAAAAAAAGATATCAGAATTGGAAAAAGTACAGTGAAGGACAACAAAAATGATTAGGCCTATAAATGCATGAATAGTGTGGAGAAAGTGAATAGAGAAGTGCCTTAGAGTCAAGCAACTAAATTACTTTGAAAGATTTTCAAATTTTAATCCACAGTTTGTTGCAATTTTTGTACAGTCAATATTCTAAAGAGAAAGTTGTCAATGTCATGCTGTTGAAAAGGAAAGTGATAGCCATCTTGGAAGTCTCTTTTTGTGAAAATAAATCTGCACTTTGTCAGATATCATTAGCTTAGAATGATGTTATTGATGTTCTTGATATTCCAGATGTATCATTGTATAGAAATACCAGAAAAATACCAGTCAATCTGACCTATTACTTACACAGCACAGTTGGTGCACATGTTTGAGAGACATACGAGATGACAAGATAAGGAAAAGATCATCCTAAATTTTGCCAAAATTCTTGAAATATTGGACTGGATTTTGATCTCAAACATTCCAGTAGAAACAGGAGCTGCTCAACTGAAGTCAGTGGAGTTACAATATTATAAAACTGAAGAAAATAAAAATGAGGCACTTTATTATCTCAATTCCACCTTGGCCATAATATTAACTTTCTGATGAAAAAGAAAATAAATTTAAAAAGAGCAAATAATTACCACTAATCAGATTTAATTGATCCTTCCTATTTAGCAGCTATCTGTCTTCAAACATCAAATTTAATTTTGTGTTATCATACAGTGCTCTTCAGAAGTATCATTAAATTATCTTCATAGATATGAAGATCAGAAGGGCACATTGTGACCATCTAATGTGACCTCCTAAGAAACGCTTCCTTGATTAAGTTTAAAATGAACACACACATGCACGCAAATGGCTGCATTGTAATAGTTCAGGTCCTGATCTCAAACCCTTTGAAGTCAATGGGGTGATTCCCCCTATCAAGCCCTTTATGCTCAGACTGCTGTGGAAATTTAAAGGTGTTCTCCTATCTTGGTGTTTTGGCTGACAAATTGGAAACATGGTGGCAGCTGCATGCAAGCACATGTATTGCAGGAAAGGAAAAATTTCATCATTTTAAAATTAAAATTCATAGTTACTTTTTACTTACAGCACTTGAATAATTGTTGAAACACAAATACCAGGATATAAGAAAATATATCTAATTAGCTGCTGGTAAACATAAGCACATTTTCAAAGCCCTGCAGGGGTGATGGATGCACACATCCCATTAACTAAAGTTGTGTGAGAGCTCAAGCACGTCTTTGAAAACATACCCCTAAGGGTCCTTTTGGATATATTAGCCTCTCTCTTTGAAGATATTCCCTCCTCCTAATACACACTTGCATGAATGAAAAGATCACCCCCACCCCCAGACGTGCAAGATTTCATGAATGGAAGAGTGTTGGATTTTTTCCCCACATCATATAAATAACAGAGTTGTGGAGCGTCTCTCTCTCTCATTTACTAGGTATTCTAAAAATTAGCAGGTATATAATCAAATATTTATATTTTATATATATGAGGAAAAACATAAATGAGAGTGCCATTGATGCCTCAGTCCAATGGCCTAAACTATCTCATAGACAGACCACTTAGATACCATAACAACAGGTGTGTCAGATTACGGGCCAAACTCTTTGGTTGGATAGGTTTACCTGTTTGTGTAGCACATAATGAACTTAAACCATCTGGAGATTCCCCCTGGACAATTCCCCCTGTGTAGGGGAGGAATCTGTGCTGGTGTACAGCTGGTAGAAGTGGGATAGCTGCCTTCCTACCTCCAGAATGTCCCACCTGCCCCGGCCTAAGGTGAGAGTGGGCTTGGTGATGCTACTTCCCACTACTCCTGAACTCCCACTGGCACAAGCTCAGTCACAAATCTTACAGCAGCAGAAGTTAGAGCACAAAGGGTATGTCTACACTGGAATAAAAGACCCGTGGCATGGCCGTGGCTGGCCCACGTCAGTTGACATGGGCTCACAGGGCTCAGGCTCTGGGACTAAAAATTGCAGCGTAGAAGTTCAGGCTTAGGCTGGCACCTGGACTCTGGGACCTTCTCCCCTCACAGGGTCCCAGAGTGAGGCTCCAGCCAAAGCCTGAAATATCTATACCGCAATTTTACAGCCTCTCAGTAAGAGATGAAAGTAAGCCGGTACGGGCTGGTATGGTGTACTGGTGAGAAAGTGGCCGCCGGTACCAGCCTGTACACAACTGATGTTAAAGCGCTGCCGCGGCATCGCTTTAAGCGCCATAGTGGCAGGGCCACTGACGGGGGGGACAAAGGAGGTAGCTGCTCCAGGGCCCAGCGATTTAAAAGGGCCCGGGGCTCCCGGCAGCGGTCGGAGCCCTGGGCCCTTTAAATCGTCGCCGGAGCCCCACCCCTGATGCCCAAGGCCCTGCTCCTTCCGGGGCCCCAGAGCCGCCCACACACTTTGCCTAGGACCCCGGCCCCCCTGCGTTTTGTTAAGTTCTTCAAGTTACTTTCACCCCTGCCCTCAGTCCAAGCCCCATGAGCCCGAGTCCAGCTGACACAGGTCAGTCATGGGTGTTAAGCTGCTGTGTTAAGTTGCTCAAGAGGCCTACTCTAGCTTGTGCTGGAGCTGAGCAGCTGATGATCAGGGAGCTATAATCAGCTCCTTGCAGCCATCGTTGTCCACTATGTCAGAGCTGCATTTGCCTGTAATAAAGAATTGAGGCCAAAATTACATTACATAGATAAAAAGAAAAGGAGTACTTGTGGCACCTTAGAGACTAACGAATTTATTTGAGCATAAGCTTTCGTGAGCTACAGCTCACTTCATCGGATGCATACTGTGGAAAGTATAGAAGATCTTTTTATACACACAAAGCATGAAAAAATGGGTGTTTACCACTACAGAAGGTTTTCTCTCCCCCCACCCCACTCTCCTGCTGGTAATAGCTTATCTAAAGTGATCACTCTCCTTACAATGTGTATGATAATCAAGGTGGGCCATTTCCAGCACAAATCCAGGGTTTAACAAGAACGTCTGAGGGCGGGGGGGTAGGAAAAAACAAGGGGAAATAGGTTACCTTGCATAATGACTTAGCCACTCCCAGTCTCTATTCAAGCCTAAGTTAATTGTATCCAATTTGCAAATGAATTCCAATTCAACAGTCTCTCGTTGGAGTCTGGTTTTGAAGATTTTTTGTTGTAATATCACAACTTTCATGTCTGTAATCATATGACCAGAGAGATTGAAGTGTTCTCCGACTGGTTTATGAATGTTATAATTCTTGACATCTGATTTGTGTCCATTTATTCTTTTACGTAGAGACTGTCCAGTTTGACCAATGTACATGGCAGAGGGGCATTGCTGGCACATGATGGCATATATCACATTGGTGGATGTGCAGGTGAACGAGCCTCTGATAGTGTGGCTGATGTTATTAGGCCCTGTGATGGTGTCCCCTGAATAGATATGTGGGCATAGTTGGCAACGGGCTTTGTTGCAAGGATAGGTTCCTGGGTTAGTGGTTCTGTTGTGTGGTATGTGGTTGCTGGTGAGTATTTGCTTCAGGTTGCGGGGCTGTCTGTAGGCAAGGACTGGCCTGTCTCCCAAGATTTGTGAGAGTGTTGGGTCATCCTTCAGGATAGGTTGTATATCCTTAATAATGCGTTGGAGGGGTTTTAGTTGGGGGCTGAAGGTGACGGCTAGTGGCGTTCTGTTATTTTCTTTGTTAGGCCTGTCCTGTAGTAGGTGACTTCTGGGAACTCTTCTGGCTCTATCAATCTGTTTTTTCACTTCCACAGGTGGGTACTGTAGTTGTAAGAACACTTGATAGAGATCTTGTAGGTGTTTGTCTCTGTCTGAGGGGTTGGAGCAAATGTGGTTGTATCGCACAGCTTGGCTGTAGACAATGGATCGTGTGGTGTGGTCAGGGTGAAAGCTGGAGGCATGTAGGTAGGAATAGCGGTCAGTAGGTTTCCAGTATAGGGTGGTGTTTATGTGACCATCGTTTATTAGCACTGTCGTGTCCAGGAAGTGGATCTCTTGTGTGGACTGGACCAGGCTGAGTTAATGGCCCAAGTTGATTATCATACACATTGTAAGGAGAGTGATCACTTTAGATAAGCTATTACCAGCAGGAGAGTGGCGTGGGGGGAGAGAAAACCTTTTGTAGTGGTAAACACCCATTTTTTCATGCTTTGTGTGTATAAAAAGATCTTCTATACTTTCCACAGTATGCATCCGATGAAGTGAGCTGTAGCTCACGAAAGCTTATGCTCAAATAAATTGGTTAGTCTCTAAGGTACCACAAGTACTCCTTTTCTTTTTGCGAATACAGACTAACACAGCTGTTACTCTGAAACCATTAAATAGATATTATTTAAAGTAGATAAGACAGAGGGAGAGCGAAAGGAGGTTAAGAGATAGAGTTCTGGTCAGTCCCCTTACAGAAAATGTACTTTCACAATAAAGAAACATACATTTTAAATGAATCTTACAGAATCATTATTTGCCAACATAGATGCACATGGCATTATACAGTCAAATAATTGAGGAGTATGCAATCCAAACTCCTGAGGCATACATAATCCAAATGACACTTAATACACACAACACCAATAACAAAGTGTGGAGACAGAGTAGATGGATGAGGACTTTGACAACGAGATATCAAGAGATGCACTTACTGTTAGAAGAAGAGGAGTACTTGTGGCACCTTAGAGACTAACAAATTTATTAGAGCATAAGCTTTCGTGAGCTACAGCTCACTTCATCAGATCCATACAGTGGAAAATATAGTGGAGAGATTTTATATGCACAGAGAACATGAAACAATGGGTGTTACCGTACAGACTGTAACAAGAGTGATCAGGAAGGGTGAGCTATTACCAGCAGGAGAGCCGGGGTTCAGGGGGGAACCTTTTGTAGTGATAATCAAGGTGGGCCATTTTCAGCACTTTACAAGAACAGTAGGAGGGGAAATAAACAAGGGGAAATAGTTTTACTTTGTGTAATGACACATCCACTCCCAGTCTTTATTCAAGCCTAAGTTAATTGTATCCAGTTTGCAAATTAATTCCAATTCACCAGTCTCTCGTTGGAGTCTGTTTTTGAAGTTTTTTTGTTGAAGAATTGCCACTTTTAGGTCTGTAATCGAGTGACCAAAGAGACTGAAGTGTTCTCCAACTGGTTTTTGAATGTTATAATTCTTGACGTCTGATTTGTGTCCATTTATTCTTTTACGTAGAGACTGTCCAGTTTGGCCAATGTACATGGCAGAGGGGCATTGTTAGCACATGATGGCATATATCACATTGGTAGATGCGCAGGTGAATGAGCTTCTGATAATGTGGCTGGTGTGATTAGGCCCTACGATGGTGTCCCCTGAACAGATATGTGGACACAGTTGGCAATGGGCTTTGTTGCAAGGATAGGTTCCTGGGTTAGTGTTTTTGTTGTGTGGCTGCTGGTGAGTATTTGCTTCAGGTTGAGGGGTTGTCTGTAAGCAAGGACTGGCCTGTATCCCAAGATCTGTGAGAGTGATGGGTCATCCTTCAGGTTAGGTTTGTTTGGAACTTTTATTATATATTTTAATAAATCAATTTAACACATGAATTTTGTAAACTGTGGCTGTGAGGTAGATAGATAGATAGATAGATTTCAGTTGGGATTGTCTCTCTTTACACCCCACTTATTGTGCCTGATCCTGTGGCAAGATCCTAATAATGTTGAATTTGTGACATCGCCATCATTTGCATGGCTGAAGTCTGTGACATCAAACACAGATTTCTTCTTTGATACACGGTCTGAGACAAAGAGAAGCTAGGGTCTGAGTGAGAAAGCTTGTATTTAAGCATACACCACTTCCATAAAATATCTGGGGTAGACATTTAAAACGCCCCAGGGGTTGGCCCCTTGCATATGCCATATTTGGTCCAGTCACAATCGTTCCCTTCATATCAATGTCAGGGAACTCAGGGCCTTTCTACCTTATATACAAGACAGAGTGGTCCAGGTCCTGACGGACAACACGGCTACTGTTTCTATATCAACAGGCAGGGCAGAGCCAGGTCATCGGCCTTTTGCCAGGAAGCCGTCTGCCTCTGGGATTTCTGTCTACAGTACAATATCCATCTCGTAACTGCTCACCTTCCAGGGTCCAAGAACACGTTGGCAGATCGTCTCAGCAGGACGTTCTCATCTCTCCACAAGTGGTCCCTTCATCCAGAGGTGGTCAGCTCCATCTTCTGCAGGCAGGGAACTCCCCAGGTGGACTTGTTCGTGTTCAGGCGGAACAGGAAGTGCCACATCTTCAGCTCGTTTGGAGGGGGAGCCCTGACCTATGCCTTTCTGCTCCCATGGTTGGGGGATCTGAGGTACGCCTTCCCTCCTGTACTGTTGCTGCCCAGGGTCCGCATGAAGATCAAACAGGACAGGGAGAGGATCATCCTCACAGCATCAGCGTGGCCACACCAACACTGCTTCAGCATCTTGCTGGGCCTCTTGGTAGCAACCCCGTTCTAGCTACTGCTCAAGTCAGACCTGTTGTCCCAGAACCATGGCAGTCTTCTGCACCCCAACCTGGCAGTGCTATATTTGATGGCTTGGCGACTGCATTGTTAAACACACAGGAGCAGCAGTGCTCGGCGAAGGTTCAGTGCGTTCTGTTGGGAAGCAGGAAGCCCTCCACCAGAGCAATCTACATGGCCAACTAGAGAAACTTCACCTGTTGAATTGTGGACAAAGATGTTCATCCCAAGTGGGCTTCGCTGCAGCTTATTCTGGACTACCTCCTGGATCTCAAGCTCCAGGGCTTGTCCCTCTCAATAACCAAGGTTCATCTAGCGGCTGTCTCAGCTTTTCACCCGCCAGACAGAAGAGGGCACGAGATATGTTTGTGCAAAATGGAGGGTATCTATAGCATACACATTTCTTTCATTTAGCTCAAGGATATATTCAAGTAAGTGTGTAATTATGAGATAGATCATATGTATCCAGGGGAGAACCTTCAAGTGGCTTAAATGAGACACGGAAGCCTCCAAGATTATAGTCACAGAGTTTTCAAAGAACCCTGAAGTCAGAGGGGATGGGGTTTGTCTCCCCACAGAGTGGGCAGGGGGCATAACCATCCAGTTCAGATGGTAAGACTGGGTCATTCATGCAGAGCCTTCAGTGCTATCCCATGAGCCCTGCTTCTACATAGCAACATAGCTCCACCTGGAATTTGATGCCAGTGGGTCCCTTTCTCCACAAACACCCTCACCAAGCAGGTTAGAAAGTATGAAGCTGGAACTTAGAGAAATTAATACTAATTTCGGAATTTTCGGAGCATGGTTTGTCAGGTGATGTTGTTGAACATAATAGCTATCATCCAGCCACAATCCCTCTCTTATGCATCCAGAAACCCCCTGTGGGACCACAAATACCACAAATACACTGTGTTAGCATGAAGAATTTACACAAGATTAAAGGAGATGAGAGGATGATGCCACTTTGGCTTCTCTCCCCTGTCCTCTGACAGATTTTGAGCCATTTTAGCACATTTTCTGCTATTTTCATCCCTTCCACACCTGAACACAGAGGAGATTTTATAGCCTTAGTGAGGGAATCAAGTAAAGATATGAAAAAGATCATCTTTGTCCAGAGAGGAATTGATGACATATAGTCACCAGTTTTCTGGATTTGTCAGCCAAGCGCACAAGCATTTGTATTAGACCCCTCTATTTTCCTGCAGTTCCAACGTAACTAAAGAAAAATGACGCAGATACACCCAACCATTTACTCTCACATGAATATCTGCTCTCCAATCCTCACTTGCACAGAATCTAAAATCAGACAGAACTTCTCAACTCAAACACATGTAAAGTCTTTTACTCAAACAATTATGCAAATTCTGTGAATTCTCTCTGGAAGCAGCAATGTCTGTCCTTGTCTATCCTATTCCTTTGCTGCACGAATTGCCATGTCTGAAATTCATGATCCTTTTCAGAAAGGAATGCATGCCTCAAAGTATATAGCTGGTAGAGATGGTGGAGATTTTTTCATCAGAACAGTTTTCTGTCAAAAAATGCTGTTTCATTGAAATCAAAATGTTTTGCAATGATTTTTTTGAGGGAAAACTTTAAAAACAATTCAAATAAAAATTGAGTATTTATTTTTGACTTTCTTATTTTGTTTAGACTTTGTTTAATTTTGTTCCTTTATCATTTCATTTAAACTTTAAATTTTTAAATTTTATTATATTATAGAACATGGTATTTAATATTACACTATTATAATGTTTCAACATTATCAAAACAACATTTTGAATGACATTTTTTGACATTATTTAAATGAAATGCTTTGATGATGTCAAATATTTCAGCATTTCCCTTCTACAGTAAATTTCGAAAAATTCAATTTTTTGTCCCATTTGGGACAAAATGTTGGAAATTCCTGAGATAGAAATTCTGTTTTCTGACCGCTCTAATAGCTGGCATTATTTCAAAGAAAAATAACCTATCTATAATCCACACAGACTTCTTCTGCTTGCAGAATAATAAGCTGTTTCCAACTGCAAATAGGAAACTATTTAAAACCATGACACATATTCTGCATTAAATATATATATTTCTGTTTGAAAGGTAACTACAATAATTGCTGTCAAATAGCTCTATATTTTAAGAAGTTATCAGGCTGAGCAGATGTTTCTCTCTTTTTCTGTACCTTATGGTAGCTGTAGCTTTGGATTGTGAATTGTGATGGCTTCTGACAACTTTTGGTAAATCCCTTGTAGGAAGCTTCCCAATGCAGCTCTCTAAGAAATACTCTAAAAGATGAAGCCATGCTGTTTCCAGTATCAGTTAGCAGCTGTCCAAAAAAACAGCTACAATTTATGAACCACAAAGATTGTTTGTCTCTTGTGGTGTCTGCATTTAATATGCAATTTTATGTAAGTCAAGTGATCTAGTTACAAACATGATCAACAAGTTTAAAAACTGTCAGGTGGACAAGACCTTTCCTTGTTGTTGAGAAGCCAAGACCTAATCATTTCCCTGGAACCAAGCTACATCCTTGGACAGTCCACAGTTTCATCTCAATTACAGGATCAGGGGCTGCTCTACCAATTTTGCCGCCCCAAGCAATGCCACCGAATTGCCGCGGCGTCCGGAAGAGCAGCGGAGCTGCCGCCCAAAAGCCCCTTCAGGACACGGACTGCCGCCCCATTCTGAATGCCGCCCCAAGCACCTGCTTGGAAAGCTGGTGCTTGGAGCTGGACCTGTACAGAAACATGCTAAGGTCCTGTGTACTCTATAAATGTTAATTGTGCTGCAAGGGTCAAGGGGCCAACCATGTTGTGACCAACTCTCCTGACTCAACTATTGCTATAGTATAGGCAGGGTCTTACTGTTTCACTTTCTTTGCCTTCTCCTTTCAGCACAAAAACTTCTGGACATAAAACGCTAAGGCCTATCATTCTTACTCAGTTTTCAATCAGTCCTTACTGCACCAAAATTCACATGTGCTCATGGGAGCTTTGCCTGAGTAAGAAGTGAGTGAAAACAAAGTAGAGATATTCATGCTTTGGGCCAGTCAGAATACAAATGTTTCCAGTCTTGAATTAAAAATATTTATCTTACTGTCACTTCTCATATCAATGTGTTCAAATAGGGATATGGTTAGATTAAATGCTCACCATGCCAACCAGAACTTTGATTTGAAGAGGGCAACTGGATCTTTGCACAAAAGATACAAAGAGCGCAGCAAGCCAGAACAAAAGTTTGTTTATGTTTTAAAAAGCTTTTACTGTAATGAACAAAGATCTTTTGCATTTTCAATAACACTTTAAAATAATGGCTTAATCATTATTAATTCCTTTGGTACGTCTTATGATAACATTAATCATGATTAAATCATCTGGTGCAAATGTGGATATCGTAAGTACTGCTAGAGCATTTCCACTGTAATTCAGTGTTAATTAACGGGAAGGTTATTTTACTGTGTCACCAAGTTTTTAACATTAGGAGAACAGAGGTAGAGTACCACTGCACTTCCTGCTGGCTTTAAGATCTGAATCCTGACTGAATAAAAAACCCTGCTGGATTGCTGTAATGAAGTCTATGGCAAAATACCAAAGCTTCCGTTGCCTTGGGCTACAAATAGCTACTACTTTAACTCCATGGTCAGAGTACTCTCTTGGGACACAAGGAACCTTAATTCTACTGCTGGCAATGACTTTCCCTTTCTTAGCTGCATACATACAACATTAATTTTTAAGCATTACCACATACACTAAATACTCACTTCAAGGTGACTTACAAAGACATATGTCCCATATGTGTGAATGAAGTTTTCGCAAGCACAAATTTATATGCAAAATTCACACTTTGGAAAACACCTCTTACACTAACCCAGATAGATATTTAACTTCTACAGGATAAATTGCCTGCTACCTATTCATTAATAATTTTCCCACTGATGACTGACATTTGGATATCAAGGTGGAAAAAAGATAGCATAGCACTAGACTGCACATCTTGGAGGAGTAAAAGGCATTCATTAGATTAGGTATTCCAGCAAATGACATGCCAAAGTCTTGACAAAAATCATGTCAAAAGTCATATCAATCATTCATTCCTCTCTCTCTCTCTCTCTCTCTCTCTCTCTCTCTCTCTTTTTTTTGTTTTTGTTTTTGGTGTGTGTGGCACCAGCTCAAAAGCACATTTGTCTATGGATGACAATAACGCACACTGGCACCTGAAATATGCAGCTAGTACCTCCCCACACTTGAAAGATGAGAGCCAGACTCCAAATGTGATGCACCAAGTTGCTGACTGATATTCATGGACATGAGAATACAAATTTGTGTATTCCCCCTGGAAAGACTTCTGCCAGTGAGGGGCAAAATGGAGCACATCAAACCATAGCAAAGGAATTCAGATCCTGTGGTCTCTAGGGTGTTTAACCCTCTGGAATATATACAAAGGAAGACAAAATGCAATCAGCCCCACAGCAGAAAAAAACTGCCATGGCACTCAACAGCCATCCCTTCAGCTAATTCAGAAATGGTGTTAGCAGGTTCCAAAGAGAAAAGGAGGACTTGTGGCACCTTAGAGACTAACCAATTTATTTGAGCATGAGCTTTCGTGAGCTACAGCTCACTTCATCGGATGCATACCGTGGAAGTGATGAAGTGAGCTGTAGCTCACGAAAGCTCATGCTCAAATAAATTGGTTAGTCTCTAAGGTGCCACAAGTCCTCCTTTTCTTTTTGCGAATACAGACTAACACGGCTATTACTCTGAAACCTGTCAAAGGTTCCAAAGAGAATCCCAGCCAGTGCCCTTGACTAAAAAGGATAGTGACTTTGATTTAGCCCTTAGGGGTACCTTCAAAGGTTAACATTGAGGGGGGAAATGTAGATGGATCTTTAGCACTTCAGGAGGAATGGGAATATAATACAAAATTCTCCTCACGGGGGAAAAATAAGGACCCTATTACACATAAAATATACTTAGAGATGTGGTTCAGAGTAACTGGCACGAGATGACTTTTCACAATTGCCCAGTTGAACCATTCAGTAGGCAAAAGAGGTACAGCAGATATAGGAACACATATCCTGCAGTTAACTCCTAGTTATGCTGTCCTCATAATGAATAATGATGAAAATATAACAATAGCAAGATAATACAGCAAAAGAGGGAGACCTATGTGGGTTAATCCAAAGTAGAATGCTGGTCTCAAATACTAAATACCCCGCTATCGCCAGAAATACAATGGGAAAGGTTAAAGAAATATATTATGTGGAGGATTTTTTTGTTACAATTTTTTTGAGAGAGACAGTAGGAAAAGGAACACAACTCCTTTACTCCTGTAATCTTGCTGTTAGCAATCAGCTGGGGTACATTTCAGTTTGTTCACTTGTCAACTATATTAAGAGTCCTTTAGTGAGCTTTTCTTTTAAAGTAAATACTGAATGACACATTTATAAGTAGATCTCCCTGACCATTCCTTTTTAGGTTTGAAGAATATAAAATGTGGACAAGTCATGCAGTCCCAACTCCTGATCAGTGCGCTAAGGAACTTAGACTTTCACTGTTGATTAGTGAACTGCGGAACGACCGACACAAAATATACTATGGGTGCTGTTAGTTCAAATATTGCAGGGTCAATTATCCAGTTCATGCAGAATATTTTGAACAGCACTGAAGGAAATCACTCAAACAAATCATGAATTTTAACAAATAGGTTATTGAATCATTTATTATTTTGACCACATTATGTGTCCTTGTGAACACAGCATGAGGTGTAAACTCTTGAGTTTAAGGGCAGGAAATATACACTGAGATTATTAGGCATACAACAGTGTATTTTTTGCAGGTGTATTTATAATTCCCATTGGAATTCAAATTGTCTCTCAAAATTCATGAGTGTTCAAATTGTCCATAGTGTTACTTCTCATTTATGAATGAAAAGAGGAATTTTTGTTCTGTTCCTCTAGTTAAGATTTGCTTCAAATCATCCACAGTTTGAGTATCTATGAGTAATTTCCTTAACAAACATGCATGATATAATTTACCTCAGTAGTTTGGGAATATCTTAACACTGTTGAATTTTCATGAGCTTCTCTGAAAAGAAATATATTCAACTAGAGAATGGTGATGAGTTGTTCTCCATCTCCACTGAAGGTAGGACAAGAAATAAGGGGCTTAATCTGCAGCAAGGGAGATTTAGGTTACCTATTAGGAAAAACTTTCTAATTATAAGGGTGGTTAAACTCTGGAATAGGTTTCCAATGGAAGCTGAGGAATCCCATTCATTATAGATATTTAAGAATACCTGCAAAGGATGTTCTATGTTTACTTGGTCCTACCTCAGCACAAGAAGCTGGACTTGATGACCTCTCAAGGTCCCTTCCAGCCATATATTTCTATGATTCTATTTTTTTTTACAGGTCAAAATGGTTTTCTACTGTTTATTTCTCTAGAATAAAAATGTTATGGGCTCTCACTACAAACCTTCATACTCTGTCCTCAATGATAAAGGAAAAAATATAATTGTTCATGTCATATTTCTAAATGTGTGATTACAGTGTCACTATGATGGAAGTCAGCTGTAGGGATTTCACCAACCACAAATCTTTTTCAACTTTCTCATCTCAGCTAAGTTTGTTCTTTACCAACAGTATTCTACACTAATACAGATCTTTTTTGTTCACTTCCTTGTTTGTGCATCAACATTAATAATCATGCCAAACTAAATTCTGCAGCAGAACCAGCTGGGGGAGCACAAGAATGGAATTTTTGTGGGTTGTGTCAAAATGGAGCTCTAAAAAACAATTAACAGAGCAGTGGGTTTTCACAAATAAATGAACATTGGTGACATTTAAAATCGCAAAGGACAGTCCCCACCAGATTATAATTGAAAAGTCAGTAGTTCAAATTTTGGACCTAACCTATCTGATGGTGTCAATTTATGTTAGCCTCTACTAAGGATTGTAATTGCACATAAAAAGTGTGACCAACAACTGCCTCCACAATCCATCCACATTATAACTGCAAAAATAATCTACATCACCCACACAGTCCCCACTGAAATCCCTCCATAGGTTTGCTCTCATTTCCTGCATTAAATTCAAGCATCCTATGCTTGTCTTCTAAACCCAATCAAACTTAACACCTTCCTGCCTTCATTTCCTCTTACTGTGCACCCCACTCCTTCACCTCATTTTTTACATCATTACATGTCCCTAAATTAAGCAACTTCTTCACTTGTTTCTCCCACATTCATCTCTGGGCTTTTAAGTCTTTGTAGCTTCCATGCCTGGGACCCAGTGCTTAATTTGTGCCAGGGCTTGTCAGGGCTGAGCCCTGGCAGCTCTAGGCTTGGCAGTTCAAAGCCCCAGCCCCTCTGGGCTTGCTGCCTCAGTTTTAAAAGTAAAAAAATTGCTTGAGCCTCGGCACCTAATTTCTTGAAGCCAGGCATCTCTTTCATTACAAATTAAGCACTGCTGGGACCCAGTCTGCTATGCTGCTACCCTCTCATCCTTCAAGTCAAGTCCTAAAAAACCAAACCCTCCCTTCTCTGTTCTTTTAACAATGTGTCTGTGTGCAGGTAAGCACACCTATGCCTGTATGTGCAAAGGAAAATAGAAGTACCTTAAAAAAAGATCTTAACCTTCAAGATACTTGCATCAACTCCTACAGCAAGCACATTATCTCATCAACAAAGCCCTTGTCCTAATATACTTCTCATAATCCCTTTCTGGTATTTGTCCATATTCCTTAAGTATTTTGTCTCAACCTGTGACCTAATCATGTAAACCTTTGCTACCAAGCACAGTGCGCACTCCTGTTAGTAACTCCATTAAACATATGACAAAATATGAAAGAATCTGCATGTAACCCTCCTGCCCGTCAGAGTTGGCAGCAACAAGGGCCGGGTTCAATATCTAGGGGTTCCATTCCAATAACACAATGCAAACCGGCTCGAGCCCCCACCCAGTGACCTGGGACAAATATATACTACCCCCGCTGGGCGCCTCCAAGAGGCAATACTTCCCCTCTCGCAAGCACATAGTCTGAGTGTAGCAAAAGTCTTTTAATAACAGAGAGAAACAATGTGGCATTATGTTGGGGAAACACCACCAACCGGATTCATAACACAACCCATGAGCAAAAACAACCCCACCCCAGGCAAATTGGGGCATGCCCTTTTCCCTTTGGTTCTTGAGTCCAGCAACCCCAAAAGTCCAATGCCCCAAAAGTCTCTGTCCCTGGTCAGGGCAGCCCCAGAGTTCGAAAGTTTATCGGCGGAGCTTTACCTCCCAACCTGGGTGGAAATGGGACGGGGATAAGAGGCACCTTACGTGATCTGAAGCTGACCGCCCCATAGCTCCATAGCGGCGCTCCGCTCCGCTCCGCCAGCCGCCCCACAAAACTCCTTCGCGCAGCTGCACTCCGCTCCACCAGCCGCCCCACGAACTCCTTCGTTCAGCTGCGCTCCGCTCCGCCAGCCGCCCCACGAACTCCTTCGTTCAGCTGCGCTCCGCTCCGCCAGCCGCCCCACGAACTCCTTCGCTCAGCTGCGCTCCACTCCGCCAGCCGCCCCACGAACTCCTTCACTCAGCTCCACGGCCCACAAGCAGCTCCTGCCATCCACACACTGCTCCGTGTCGAACTGCTTCACCAGCCGTCCCGCAAGCTGCTCCACAATATATCTTCAGGCTCCCCCACTACTTAACACAACACTCAGTGATTTCAGCTCTTAGGTGAATTCAGCTTATAGTAGGGGAGCCCCAGTGCTGGGGCACTGTCAGCCCAAAGTGAGCTCAGCAGCCTATAACTAGACTTCTAATGAAATCAAAATTAGCTCTGATATTCCACAGTGGAGAGAGGAGGAAGTGCAATCAGCATGTAAGGCCCTCACCAAGGGGCCCATGCCACCAAGTATTAATACTTGTCCCCAGCCTCTCTCCATTCACACAGTTTTGGAACCCATGACCCTTGCCTAGCGAGTGCTACTTAGATGATGGTGAATCCCTCCATCGTAACAAAAGGCCACGTACAGTTCCAAGCACAGTTCCCATAATCAGGGTAATAACAATTTATTCTTCCTGCCCCAATAACAGAGACACTGGGGATCCCACAGCAGCCAAAGTGACCATTTGGGCAGCTATGGTCTCATTCTAGGCGTGGTGGGTGTGTCTATGCAAATGAGATCTGCCCCTGAAGTTCTTTTCCACAACTTGCCACACCTCACCACCAGATGTCAGGGTGGAGCTCATCCTGACACTGCTTACATCCTCCCCCCAGCCGAGACTTTGTCGTCCCGACAAATCACACTCCCTTTATACCAACTCATTGGTTTCCTCCAAAGGGCCTCAGGAAGCCCACTTTAGCTTCCACAAGCCTGTGTGCTAAATGTATTGGCTCCTCACTAGTCACCCCAGGTGCATCATAAGTTAACCGTTTCACTGGTCTTATCACCCTGTCTCGTCTATTGAGAATCTCTGTTGCCGAAGTAAGGGGAACATCCTCTTGAGTGACGGATGGAGAGGCTTCCCTGGAGGGTCCCTCAGCTACTGGCGTAGGCCCCTGCACTCCTAGTTCTAACGCTGGAGGGTCCAAGGTGCCCAGGACATCCTCTACCTGTCTGTCCCCATTGTCCAATAACCTGTGTGTGTCATCACAGGGGGGTCTCATCAGCAGCACCGGGGTATCAGAAAGGGGCCTAAATAGTTCCGCCATTGGGTTTAGGGCGGAAGAGGGAAAACTCTCGTTTGGTTCAGCTGATCGAGACTGAAATCTTGTCTCCATCCCAGGATACACCAGGGTTGTGTCTTCCTCCTCAGACTCACTCTCAGATGTGCAGAATAGGGGTAAGTTAGCTGCAGGGGGCCCACTGTCTGTGTTGGATGGCGGCTTTGGTCTAGCACCTCTGTTCTGCCCGGCGGCCCTGCCGTGGCCCATCTCACAAGGGGTGCTTACCAATTCCCCCACAGGGAGCAAAAGGTTTCTATGCACCGTCTTTATTTGCCCTGGACCGTCTTCAGGTTTGATCTTGTAGACCGGCAGATCTCCCAGCTTTTCCATCACCAGGTAAGGTATTGCCTTCCATCTGTCAGCTATCTTGTGTTTGCCAGCAATACCCAAATTTCGCAGCAGGACTCTGTCCCCCGGCTGGAGCTCCTGCGAACGCACTCTAGCATCATATCGATGTTTGTTGCGGTCTGCGTTCTTCCGAGCCGCAGCGGTAGCTAAGCGATAAGCATCCCGCAGCTTTTCTCTTAGTCGGGATACATATTGCTGATGAGTTTCATAGCTATCTCCATCCTCTGATACACCAAAGCACAAGTCTATGGGTAATCTTGGTTCTCGCCCAAACATCAAGAGATATGGGGTGACTCCCGTAGCATCGTTCTTTGTGGCATTGTAGGCATGCACCAGAAATGCGACATGCTGGCTCCAGGTTGCCTTCTGCTCTGGTCGCAAAGTTCCCAACATATCTAATAGGGTTCGATTGAACCTCTCTGGCTGAGGATCACCTTGGGGGTGATAAGGCGTTGTCCTAGACTTTTTAATTCCTGCTATCTTCAGCACCTCCTTCAGAAGGTGACTCTCAAAATCCCGCCCCTGATCAGAGTGTATCCGAGCCGGGAATCCATAGACTGAGAAATATTTGTCCCACAATACTCGAGCAACGGTGGTGGCCCTCTGATCACGTGTGGGATATGCTTGTGCATACCGTGTAAAATGGTCAGTCACTACTAGAATGTTTCCAACATTCCTCTTGTCTACCTCTACAGACAAGAAATCAATGCATACCAACTCCAAAGGTTTGTTGCTGGTGATGTTCTTGAGATATGCAGCCCTCGTGGGCAGAGTTTTCCTTTGAACACATCGAGCGCAAGTCTCACATTTCCTGCGAACATCTTCAGCCATTCGGGGCCAATAGAACCTACTACGAATAAGTTCCAGGGTCCTCTCCATCCCTAAATGCCCAAAGTCATCATGCAGGGCCCTCATGGCCAGGGCTCTGTACTTTTTTGGCAGTACTAGTTGTGCTCGTTGTTTTTGTAAAGGGTCAGTGGTCATTCGGTGTAGCACTCCCTGAATCAGTTTTAGTTTGGTCCATTCTCTCAATAGTAGTTTACCCTCCGGGTTAGGTGGGACAACCGCAGTTGGGCTTCGCCCCTCCCTTTTGGCAAGTAGTGTATCACGAATGTCAATATCTTGCCGCTGGGCTTCTTGCCAGTCAGCCGCATTGAGCATGGGCAAAGGAGATTGGTCTAATGCAATATAGTTCACCGAAGCAGAAGGCATGCATTCAGGGGGCAGGCCCAAAGCTTCTGCAGCACATCCCTGAAAGTCTTCACGGGCCTCTGGCTCTCGGCGACTCACACTGCAAATAGCTCTCACTCCATCTGTGGGTATCACAGCAACTTCTGGAGCCTGCGGACGCCTGGACAATGCATCTGCATCTACATTGCTTCTCCCTGATCGGTACTGAATGCTGAACTCATAGCTAGCCAAGGCGGCCACCCATCTCTGCCCTGTAGCATCCAGCTTAGCACTTGTTAACACATAAGTCAGTGGATTGTTGTCTGTCCACACCTGGAACTGAGCACCATACAAGTAGTCTCGAAATTTCTCAGTGATGGCCCATTTCAAGGCCAAAAACTCCAGCTTGTGGGTGGGATAGCGAGTTTCACTATCAGACAATCCTCGGCTGGCAAAGGCTACAGGTTTACATTTGCCTTCCACTTCCTGGTACAGGACTGCTCCCAGACCCTCCAAACTGGCATCAGTATGCAGGATAAATGGTTTGCTTGGGTCAGCAAAAACTAGGACTGGAGCATGAGTTAGGCAAGTAATGATTTCTTGAAAAGCCCTTTCACATCTCTCATCCCACCGTGGCCCAAATGGTGCAAAGGGGCCATTGTGTCTCTGCACAGGAGGCTTTGGGGACCTCCCCTTATTCTTGGACTTAGATTTGTTCTTGCTGGACTGATGTCTCCTGGTAAGATCATTCAGAGGCTTTACAATCGTAGCATAGTTTTTCACAAATCTGCGGTAGTAGCCACTAAATCCAAGGAAGGTCTTGAGTTCTCTGTAGTTACTTGGACGTGGCCATGTAGTGAGTGCTTCTATTTTATCAGGATCAGTACTCACACCTTCTTGGGACACAATGTGACCCACATACTTCACTGAGGTTCTGCAGAACTGGCATTTGTCAATTGAAAGCTTCAGACCATAATCCTCCAACCTATCAAGCACTTTAAGAAGTCTTTCTTCATGCTCCTCTAAGGTTCTTCCAAACACAATCAGGTCATCCAAATAAACTAACACTTGCAGTAAATTCATGTCTCCCACAACTTTCTCCATGAGACGTTGAAAGGTGGCAGGTGCTCCAGAAATCCCTTGGGGCATGCGTTCGAACTGATAAAACCCTAATGGGCAGATGAAGGCTGTCTTCTCCTTATCTTCTTCTCCCAGAGGGATCTGGTAGTATCCACTTCGAAGATCCAACACAGAGAACCACTGGCTTCCCAGCAAACAGTCTAAGGCGTCTTGCACTCGAGGCATAGTGTACTGGTCGACCACCGTACGGCTGTTTAGGGTGCGGTAGTCAATACACATCCGGATTTTCCCATTCTTTTTGCGGACTACCACAATGGGTGAGGCGTATGGGCTGCGGGACTCTGTAATGATGCCATTCGCAGCCAGCTCCTGAAGATGATGTCGCACATCTTCCATCTCAGAGAGAGCAATCTTCCTAGATCTCTCCCTGAAAGGTCGAGAGTCATGTAGTCTGATATTGTGCTCTACTCCTTTTGCACATCCCACATCCCACTCATGCAGTGAGAACACCTTGGATCTTTCACAAAGTTTCTTCCTCAGGCGATCTTTCCAGTCCTCGGACACTGGTGAATCTCCAAAGTCAAACTTTGCTGGGTCTATTGCCGGAACTGGAGTTTCATACTGGGGTTTTACAATCGACTCAGGCTCAAAGAGGTCTGCTATCTTTTGTCCTTGCTTCACAAAAATATCACGACTCGTTTCATTAGCAATCAGTATAGTCACCCTTTCCTGGGCTTCAGCAGGTAGGGTTATGACTCCACTGGGGACCAGCACTCCTTCAGGGAGCTCTCCTCCCATCGGCTGCTCTATCATTGCTAACGTCCCTTTACTGCCTTTCAGACAGGTACTCATGACAAGCACTTCTTGCTCCGTCCTTGCAGGCACTACTAAGGGGGTTGTGCCCGCGTACTTCAGTGCCCCAAGCGGTAGCTCAGATGTGTCCCTTTTAGCGCTCTCAATTTTCCTATAGGCTTCAGCACAAAGCGTATGGATCATCAGGGTATTCAGGTACTGGTCCCCAGCCCGCCTTCTGCAGTAATCCGCGAGTACCTTGAAGAGACTGGAGTTGGTCCCTATCAGCACAGACACATCAGAAGTCCCTTTAGGGTCAGGGCATATTAAGGCAGCTGTGTCTACCTCTTCTCTTACCCCAGCAACCTCCTCTGGGAATTCCAGGTGCACTATGACATACCCTTGATAGGGGTATTCATCCACGCTGAGGCCACATAGGCCAAGGCCAGTCAGTGGCTGTATAGGCAGGTGCCTAAGCATCTGTTGGTAGAATGACTGAAATATAATAGTCACTTGAGATCCAGTGTCAAGCACTGCTTTACACTCCACCCCTTCGATCCTCACCATGACCTCTGCTCGAGGCCCTATCAGTCCTGCAGGGATCCCAGCTGGAAAGTCTTTTCTGGGGGAATCTTCAAATCCTGCAGACCTGGGGGGTCCCCGTCCCCAGACCCTCTGGCAGCTACCGGATCTCTCCCAACTGATCCTCAGCTTTCCATACACTAAGGAGGGGTTTTCTTCATTACGGCACTTGGCAGCACTGTGTCCATCCTGACCACATCGGTAGCAGAAGAATTGACCTTTCCCCCTTCGCCTGGGGGGGATGGTGGCTCTAAGTGCGGGCTTCTCAATCGCCACAGTTTGAGGCTTCTTATTCCTAGAAGTCTTAACTCGGTCAACGGTACTTTGCAGCTCAGCTATCCGTTCCGTCAGGACCTGCATTTGTTGGGCAAGTTCCTCTCTGGTGCTCACCATCAGTACACTGGCCATTTGCAGTGGTGTTGTGCTGGCTGGCTCCGATGTTTGGGCTTCCCAAAACTCACTGGCAGCCTGCCTTTCTTCCTCCTCTCGGACCTCTTTTATCAGCTGGGAGTAACTTGGGGGATGTTCCCGTCGTTCTCTTAGCCGGAGATGAAGTAGAATCGGGTTCTGATACTGAGTTCCTCTTACAATTTGAGCCAGTCTGGTCTGATCCATCTGCTCAGCAGTCACTGCTCCCCTCATGACAGCTCTCTGAAGCAGTCTCTCCAGTCTCTGTATGTAGGCTGAAGCCTTCTCGCCCTTTTGTTGTCGGGAATTAAGGAACTTACAGTAGCTGTCTTCAGGGCCCTCTACGCTCCCAAAGTTGTGTTCAAGGGCCTCTAGGCAGTCCTTCACACTGACCCCAGGGTCAATGAGCTTCAGGGTGCGAATCACATCTAATGCTGGGCCGCCAAGGCTCTCTATAAGGCATCTTCGCTTTTCTGCATCTGGTACGGCCCACTCTTGCAGCATTTCAGTGGTATGCTCTAACCAGGATTCAAACTCCTCCTCCCCAGCAAATAATCTTAACTTACGACAAGAGTCTGACTCAGCATGGGGCAGCACAACCTTTTCCAATATTTGCCCCAGAGCTTTTGTCCAATCATCAGCCGAGGCTGCAGCCTCCAAGCTAGAAGCTGCTGAGCCAGGGCCCAACAAACCTGACATATTAGCCATTATACAAACAGTAATTTCCTCAAAATATAAGCACAAACAAAAAAAAATATAAATTGTTTCCCAATGTAGTGGATCACTCAACAGGTGCTTGCGAGGGGTACTGACCCAGGCGATCCCGGACGAGCCCCCAAAAATGTAACCCTTCTGCCCGTCAGAGTTGGCAGCAACAAGGGCCGGGTTCAATATCTAGGGGTTCCATTCCAATAACACAATGCAAACCGGCTCGAGCCCCCACCCAGTGACCTGGGACAAATATATACTACCCCCGCTGGGCGCCTCCAAGAGGCAATACTTCCCCTCTCGCAAGCACATAGTCTGAGTGTAGCAAAAGTCTTTTAATAACAGAGAGAAACAATGTGGCATTATGTTGGGGAAACACCACCAACCGGATTCATAACACAACCCATGAGCAAAAACAACCCCACCCCAGGCAAATTGGGGCATGCCCTTTTCCCTTTGGTTCTTGAGTCCAGCAACCCCAAAAGTCCAATGCCCCAAAAGTCTCTGTCCCTGGTCAGGGCAGCCCCAGAGTTCGAAAGTTTATCGGCGGAGCTTTACCTCCCAACCTGGGTGGAAATGGGACGGGGATAAGAGGCACCTTACGTGATCTGAAGCTGACCGCCCCATAGCTCCATAGCGGCGCTCCGCTCCGCTCCGCCAGCCGCCCCACAAAACTCCTTCGCGCAGCTGCACTCCGCTCCACCAGCCGCCCCACGAACTCCTTCGTTCAGCTGCGCTCCGCTCCGCCAGCCGCCCCACGAACTCCTTCGTTCAGCTGCGCTCCGCTCCGCCAGCCGCCCCACGAACTCCTTCGCTCAGCTGCGCTCCGCTCCGCCAGCCGCCCCACGAACTCCTTCGCTCAGCTGCGCTCCGCTCCGCCAGCCGCCCCACGAACTCCTTCGCTCAGCTGCGCTCCACTCCGCCAGCCGCCCCACGAACTCCTTCACTCAGCTCCACGGCCCACAAGCAGCTCCTGCCATCCACACACTGCTCCGTGTCGAACTGCTTCACCAGCCGTCCCGCAAGCTGCTCCACAATATATCTTCAGGCTCCCCCACTACTTAACACAACACTCAGTGATTTCAGCTCTTAGGTGAATTCAGCTTATAGTAGGGGAGCCCCAGTGCTGGGGCACTGTCAGCCCAAAGTGAGCTCAGCAGCCTATAACTAGACTTCTAATGAAATCAAAATTAGCTCTGATATTCCACAGTGGAGAGAGGAGGAAGTGCAATCAGCATGTAAGGCCCTCACCAAGGGGCCCATGCCACCAAGTATTAATACTTGTCCCCAGCCTCTCTCCATTCACACAGTTTTGGAACCCATGACCCTTGCCTAGCGAGTGCTACTTAGATGATGGTGAATCCCTCCATCGTAACAAAAGGCCACGTACAGTTCCAAGCACAGTTCCCATAATCAGGGTAATAACAATTTATTCTTCCTGCCCCAATAACAGAGACACTGGGGATCCCACAGCAGCCAAAGTGACCATTTGGGCAGCTATGGTCTCATTCTAGGCGTGGTGGGTGTGTCTATGCAAATGAGATCTGCCCCTGAAGTTCTTTTCCACAACTTGCCACACCTCACCACCAGATGTCAGGGTGGAGCTCATCCTGACACTGCTTACATGCATAAAGTGCAAACAGGGTATCTAGCTAATCATGGTGACTGACTGCCTTGGGCTGCCAGCTAGGACTGAACTCGAGATCTCTCTCAGTAAAAGCATGAGCCTCTACTGCTTCAGCTAAAGGACTAAGACTAAAAGTCAAGTGCCCTTGAAGTCAAAGGGAGTTTTGCTACTGACTCCAGTGGTGCAAAGATTTCACCATACGTCCCTTAGCTGGCAGCTGTAACATATTCATTCAACTCTTTATGCAGACCAGCTACTAGAGGGAAATAAAGACCTACCATAGTAACATGGGCTACACAGCAGTAGCAGCAAAATCTTTAGAACTCTACTGTTGCTCTAATCAGTCAACTCCTTACAGCGGTGGTACTGCCAAAAACCAACAATTACTTTGTCAAACTGAAGAAGTGTTAACTACCAAAAACAGTAAGTTTACTCAAAATTAAAATGTTTCATACTCAAAGAAATCAGACGCAAAGGGACAAATCCTGCAGCTGTTAATCAGATCTTACTCAAGAAAAATTCTGAATTATTTTATTGGGCACTGTAAATGCTCAGCATTTCTGGAAAATCAGGCCTAAATATGGCCCGAGGAACCTAACTTTGGGTATCTACCCTTGGAAAGTATTCTTTGGCCAGTATTCTTATCCAGAAGATCATTTGAGAAGTGGAATACAAATATGTGTCTGAGACACTAGCACTGCATTTATATTTCAGAGGAAATCTGATGAGCAGGATTGGTGTAAGGAGTGCTTTGCTGTGGTAGACAAAGTATTCCACATGAAGGGACACATCAAAAAAGACATGGAGACACTTAAAGGACAAACATTTGAATAGAGTATTAAAGCTGAATCATAGGGGTGGGAGGGCAAGGTAAAAAGAACTACGTCAGAGGGGCAGGGAAGGGCGGAGTTATATAGGATCCTGAAGGCAAGGACAAGAGTTTACAATTTTATGTAATGGGGGGAAAGGAGCCAGTAGAAGGATTTGAAGAGAGGAGTGACTTGGTCAGATTGACAGGCTAGTATGAGAATGGTAACAACTACCTTTTGTATGGATCAGGTTTGGGAGAGATGTGTGCTGGCCAGGTTAGACTATGGGAGGTTGCAATAATAATCAAGGCAGGAGAATGGACAAGGGTTTAGCTCTTGGGATAGAGAATGAGGAATGGACTTTCAAAATGTTGATGAACTAGCAAGACAGGTGCACAGACTAGAAGTAATGAGCAAATCATAGGAAGGAGTTGAAGATGACACCCAGCTTATGAACCTGAGTGGTGTGGAAGAAGTTGGTGTTGTCAATGGTATTTCAGCAATTCAGATGCAATCTATTCTCCAAAAGTAATGCGCCAAAATTAAAGTTATCATGTACAAGCTCAGAAGCAGTACACATTCACTGCATCCGCTCTATCAAACTGTACAGTGTTTTCGAACTAAGGTGTGAGACAGCTTGTGTGTACTACACACCAAAACCAAAGCACATGGTTTTCTGCTAATATTGAAGTGATACCCTTCTTAAAAATTATTTAGAAAACTGACAGCGAGATACCTACCTGTAGCTATGTGAATTGACATCAGTTGGGGATCAAGCTTACTATATCTTTAGTTCTTTCTGACACTAGGCTTAATTTACAAAAATAGCACATTTACATTAATATTTGAGAATGAGAGCCACAAATAAGAACCTAAGTGATGAATATGGTGTGAAAGATTAAAAGATTTTTCAAATTTGATTAATGTTTTAATACTGTTTTTTAAAATAATAAAGCAAACTAAGCTTTCAGATGGATGGAATTTTTTATAAGACATAATGGGTCTGATTTTACTTTCTGACCACCTGGTCTGAGATCATAGCATACCCTCATATCATGTCATACAGGTGTAACTCCACTGACTTAATGGAATTGATTTCCATGGAGTTATTCCTCATTTACCCTCATGCGGAGAGGAAAGTCAGGCCCAATTAGTTCCACTGAAGCATGAGCCTCTTATGGAGTTGGCAGAAATCTTAGAATTAGTTGTCAGGAAATGGCTAACCATCTAGAGAAACATTTTATAGATCTCAGTAGAAAGCAGTAAGAAGTCAATGTTAGTTTTTCATGGGATTGTAGAAGTGTGTGTACTAGAAAATGATCTTAATTGAGCCAGTTTAGAAATGTTCTTTCTGATCAATGTATTGATTTAGTTTTAATTTGATTCCTGGCCTAGTGATCATCTTTGTGTATTTTCATATGCGTACTGGGAATTTGGAGCTCACATGAACACATAAAGAACTTCATTAACTAATAAAACGGTGATTTTGCAATGCATAAGAAGCAGAGCAGATGTTCAAGACAAATGGTTACTTTTCTGGTGGGCTCTAGAGCAACTACTAGAGAGTACACTGCTTCACAAGCATTCTCTTATAAATATTAATGAGATGCTGAAGTTCCAAAGAGGAGGGACTTGCTATTTATCACTAACTCTGTGATTCTCAGAGGGATATGGGAAGAAACTCCATCATTAGGTGTCATCTATGTCTAAGAGAGAGAATTTAATCTTTGATTTTATGCTGACCACTAATCATACACCACAAGGTAATAAAAACACATTTATTTTCAAATGTGTATTTCCTATTAATTGAGATATTCTTTCACCAAAGTGCCACTCTGATGTGTTGAATCCATTTTCTTTCCCATTAATAGTAAGAAAACATAGACCTGATTTTTCTTTCACAGCATTTTTAAAGCCTGATCCTGCATACACTTATGTAGGTGAGTATATTTGCTTGCATGAATAGTCACACTGAAGTCACGTTCTGGGAACATCTGCATGAGTAAAGTTCCCTATCCATGTGTTTTCAGGATTGTGCCTTAAGTCTTGTGTATACCCACTGGTCCTGATTCTGATAACATTTGCTCCAGTGTAAATCAAGAATAACTCCTCTGAAGTCAATGGAATAGCACCAGTTTAAAAATCAATGTAAATTAGCTCAGAATCAGGTCCAAGAATTCCTGATTTACACTGCTGTAAGACAGCAGAATGATTCCCTAAAGGATGTCACCAGAGTAACTGACAGCAGAATATGGCTCTCTACCTTGAGTGCTGAGCAAAAGTTCTGAGCTGAAGTCTTTTTACAATGATAGGAGAAGAAATACATCTCTTTTACATGCTTCATGTCATATTGTACCAAGCAATGTAATTTTGATAGAATTAAAGAAGTTTAGACTTGATTCTTTTTATATCCCTACCTCTCAGAATCTTTACTTCTCTGCACTAGTCTCTCAAACCCCAACTCAACCTGAGCTGCAGATGAAGTTGTGTTCTAACTTGTGTTTGAAGGATAAGTGCAAATGAAAAAACTAACAATTTCTTCTTGCTGGCAAATATTTGTCTGTTGCCAGGTAGGATCTGCATGATTTTAGATTTATAAAGAAAAAGTTAAACAATTCAACCAAAAACATAAACTTTTTCCCCTTAGGAATCAAAGTGGCAACTTTTGCATAATATATCAATTTACAGCTCAAAATCAGGAATAGATCCATGCAAACCATCTGCACCTTGCAAGTTTTAACACATCTTCCTTTTGTCACTATCAGTAAAGTGGAAGAAGTTATGCAGAGCATCTGGTCTGCTTTCACAAATAATTTCTATGGAAAACAGCAGTCAGACAGTAATACAGGCCCAGGGTGACCTCATTACTGAAATTTGTTCTAGTTGTCATTAGACATATCACACTGTGTCACTCAAATCAGCAAAGAAATAAGAGATACTGACATGTAGCACTGGTGATTAGAGATGAAAAATACTGCTACACCCTAAGAATCCCTTGATGGAAGAAGAATATGGATAGTATTTAAGATTCAATCACCCCCTGATCTGTCATTATTGTCTTTATGGCTCTATTCTTTGTCTACTTGTTAATTTTTTCTCCTTCACAAGGAGAAAAATTTCTTTTCTATTTCTTGAACAATATCTCATAGTCAGACACTTACTGGACAGCTGCATTCTGCAAAATATTGCAGAGACTTTAGTAGAGTAGATAGTAACTTACATACTGGGTCAAGACATTTACAGCAATTCTGGCAAACCAATTTGGACATGAATTTTTATCATTGTTCTGAAGATTTATTTTCATCCCATGGCCCATTTTTAGATATTATTTCATTCCTTTATATGTTTTCAATATACAGTCATAGTGCCCTGGAGTTCTACACTCATGGGATGCAACCATGGGAGATCTTCTCCAAGAAAATCCAAGATGCTGCAGGGTGTGGTATTAGTGACTCAGAAGGTGGCACTGTTTGCTAATAGACAGTATTGAACCAATGCCTCACAAGAGTGCTAAGGAAAAACACTGCTGTCTGAAGTGTAATAATTCAAATGAGATTTAGCGCCAGATGCTGTGGCTAAGTTGATTTACCCCAGCTGAGGATAATGTCCATCATTCATGGCTATTTAAGATCCCAAGATGGATATTTTTGCAAAATATATCCTAAAGAGCACAAGGGTCGAGCCTTATCCCAAACATTATGGCCAAATCTCATTTTGATTAATTACATTCTGCCACCCAACATTTTCACTGCGATGTAAAAGCAAAATGGGATTTATTGTGCTTTGTGTCCTGAACTGCTGGGTAGTGTTACTGTGCACTGTAAGCAGTTGCCCTTTCCACCCCAGAAGTGCTGCATGGAGCATTCTGGCCTTTGTCACAAAGTGTGTCATTGATCCAAGACTAACACAGTAGAACAATCTTTCCTTGGGACTAACAACAAATTTCCTTTATAGTTGTTACTTCCAGTCTTATCACCCTTTTTGAACAAAGGCAGAATAACACCCTTCTTCTAGTTATTGGGGATGATATAAAGTGTGCCAGATGGTCTGGAAGAGCTTATGCAGACAAGTACAACAATACTCTCACCTGTTTATTTCATTTGCAAGGAATGAAGCTGAAAGAAGGTTAAGTTGATCAAATGGAATTTTAGCCCTGTGTATTGCTCTTTCCATGTGGCTCAGTTGTTTCCAGCCTAACTCCTTGCATTGCCTGTTTTATTGATGTTCCCCTCAATAACAGTGCCTCCAGGGAACATGGACCTTCTGTCTACAATCCCACTGATCATATTACATCTTCCCTATTTTACAAACATTTTAATATAAAAAGTAAAAACATAACCGGTGCCCAGACTCCCATCCCATGTCCCTTCAGCTGCAGGTTCCTGGCATGTAGCCAAATTGGAGTCTGGCCTTTGCCATGGACTTACGCGCAGAGGCATCATTTCTGAAAAATTCAGGGAGGAGGATGGTGGCAGCAAAGCTGTGTCAACATTTCCATTTCTGCCTCCTGGCAGAGGCTGTGGCTGCTCATGGGACATTAGTGGGCTGGTGCCATCCCGCAGTGGGGTGGGAAAGTGGTATACCGGTCCTATTCCACAGAGTTTGTCTCACCAATGGCTGGCCTGAGGAAGGGATTGGGACCCAGCTCGCTCCGTGCTCAGCTCCAGCCCAGGCCACCACTGCTGCTTCCTGTCCAGCCAGCAGGGAGAAGAGGCCAGTGCTGACAATACAGTGATTAGAAGCTCTGCCCCCGCAGGATTTTGCCCAAAGGCCCGGGAAGACACTGCAGCGCTAGCCGGCAAGGATCTATGAAAAGTCTGTGGGGAGCAAACCAAGGTCTGGGGGAACAACTGCCCCGCCGCCTTATCACAAATGTCTCCCCACTCAGCTGGTTACATAATATTGGAGATAGTTTGGTCTCCTCAACTGGCGATCAGACCAGGAGTGACCTCTCTTTGTCTCCCGCCTCCGAGTCTAGCAAACTCTCTCTTTGTAGAGTCTCTGTGGGGCTGGTCTCTGGATGGTTCTCTGTCTCTGTGTTCTGTGATGATCTGTATCTTTTTAGGCTCTCCTGGGTATTGTGTTTGGTGGCTCATAACTGCCTCCTTGTTTCTTCAGATCACTTGTTCCGTTGCGTAGTCACCTTTATGACCATGGAACCCCTCATAACTCCTTTAGACCATTCTTTCTGGTGTCTCTCTAATGGCTAGATCCTCACAGGTGTGTCTGTCTCCAGGGCTGGTAGGTCTTTCGCTGACCTGATGTACTCCAGTGCCTACTTTCTTTGATTGTGGGCCATCTCCTCTTGGCAGCATCTCCACCCTCCTGGCTACAACAGGTCTCCCCTCACTAATAACAGAGTTTTGGTCCCTCATCCTGTCAGTGTCTGCGCTGGACTTTTTTTAGCATCCAGGAATTCCTGTATGCCAAAAATGCTAACAATGGGAAAGAAGCAGAAGAAACAGCCTTGTGTAACAGTCTTTTAGTTGTTTTCACAGTAGGTTCCACCTTATCATGACTCTCTGAGTATGCTGACGAGGAGATGTGGTGGTCAAACTCCCATTTCCATGCAAATTCCTGTAAATCTTCCAAAGCAAATTAGGGGTCCACTATCAGTGAATACAGTGTCCAGAATACCATATATGACAATGTGGGCCTCAATTTGCCAATCACTGACTTCATTCTTGTATAAGACAAGCTCATCAGCCTCCCAAAAATTTGTATAGTACTCTGTAATCAAGTACTGCTTTTCGCTGATGGTAAATAAGTCTGTTCCCATGGTTGGGTGGGTAGCTCATGTGGTAACAGTGGTTATCACATGACTAGCAGGTGGCAGAGTTCCCAAGTGATTATCACATGACAGGCAGCCTTCTATCAAGAAGCAGAGTTGTGTATTCATTCCTGGTCAGTAAACACACCCTTGAACCTGTCTAAGACAGCAGTCAACGCCCAGGCCTGAAGCATGTACTTTTTGCATGACATCGTTATGTATCAAGGTGGGGACAGCAGCTCTCTGTCCTTGAAATACGATTCCATCCTCACATTCAGTTGATCTTTAATTTTAAAATATGGTTCTGCTCCTATTGGTACTTGGCTTTTACCTTCTGGCCACCCTGCTGGTATCGCTCCCTGCCTGTTTGGATGTCCTTTTCTATAGCCTCCTGGATTTCCATCAGCTTTGCTATTGAAACTGGGAGATAGTGCAGCATAGTAATGGATTCAATGTCCTGATTCCCAACCCCCATTTCACTGTTTCTAGGTATGTATGTCCTTCACAGGGTGTCAGCTAAGACCAGTAATCATCCTGATATATCTGATCTCTACCTGGAAGCACAGGAGGCGCATCAATATGCACGGCAATTTCTTTGGAGCACTGAGAAAGATCTTTGCCATGACTGTCTCTAAGGGGTTTGTGGTCTGGTTGCACTATTACTGGGTGGCCATAAATGTACTGAGGGAATTGCTCCGCTCCAAATACCACAACCAGATGCTCATTTTTAATTTGGGTGTACCCCTGTTCAGACTATGACAGGGCTCGGCTGGTATAAGTGCTCCTGCAAAAGAGCTACGCACAATCCTTCTCCGATACATCACTCTGGAGCAATTGGAGCACCCCTGGCTGATAGTACTTCAGGACAGCAACAGCTGTTATCATTTCTCTCAGCATGTCAAATGCTTACTGTTGGCCAGTCCCACTCAACATCCTGCCTTGTGAGCTGATGTATGGGTTCCGCTACTGCAGCCAGGTTTGGACGGAGCTTTGACAGAAAATGTATTATACTGTACCCCTTTCACATCCTTTCAAGCTGGCATGTCTGACTGTCTCCATCTTGTTGGGATGTACTTTCAGTCCCTCTGCTGTAAGCAGATGTACAATGTATGTCAGTTCACACTGTTGGAGTCACAATTTTGGGGGGGGTTGAGTTTTGGGTTCTTGCACCGCATCACTGCAGAAAAGCTTGTAGTTTTCTGTCATGGTCTCATTCAGCTTCTGTATCATTGCTCTTCACCTACAGTGAGGATATCATCTGCAATTATTTTAGCCCCAGGCAGTCCTTCCAGTCCTTGAGTGAGTCTTCTCTGGGATACCTCAAGTGCTGGGCTTACAGTCATCAGCACAGAAAGACATCTGTAGCAACCAAATGATGTTGCAAAGGTTTAGACTCTTTATCCAGGTTTGTGTGCCAAAAAACAATCCTTCACATTACAGCTGTATATATTCCGGCTTTGGAAAGTTCTGGCAAAAGGTCATCAGTTGTGAGCAGTGGATTGTGGCAAATTTTCAATGCCTACTTCAGTGGCTTTGGGTCCATGCAGATGCACAGTGACTTCTTTCCAGCACATGCTGCTTACCCAGCCTATACTGGCCTCTACAGGCGCTATGATACCCCTACTCTGTAGGCTTTCAAGTGCCTTGCATACTGGATTATGTAATGCAACTGGAATTTTCCTTCATGGTAAGCATACAAGTTCCACTGTTGGGTCTACTTCCAGTTGCAGTTTTCCTTCAAGGCACCTGTCGTCTTTGAAAAGATCCCCATATGCTTCTGAAATTGTCTCCATTGTCCATTTTTGCTTCTTGCACTACATTGCACTTATAAAATTCTGATGCTGCACCCTGATCAGATCCATAGCTGGTGTGGCTGTATTCCACAAAACAGGACATGCTGCTTACCATCCACTACCACAAATGTCAGTTGGTACTGTCTGTTATTTTTCAGGTCAGTTGCTATGAGCTCACATTTTCATTTGAGCTGCATTATGCTCTCATTGTACATTATTAGATTGCACCTGCTCTTTGTAATGGGTGTATTTGAGTCCAATTCACCCGGAGGAACCACGCTGCAGGAGGCCCTATTATCCCTCTGAAATTGCAGGGCGCTTCTCTATTAACATTGTTGCATGTATGGAAATTGGTATTGTCCCTTGTTTATTTCTTCTCTTGGACTCAAGGAGCAACTCATTTATGTCTGGCTGAACTCATTTCACATGGAGATTCATTGTATGTCGAGACTTGCAAGTCTACTCTGAACTTTGCTAATTCTATGAAGTAGAGGGACTAGTGCAGTCTGAGTTGCTCATCCCCTTAGTGACTAAGATATTTTATATAATTTGAATAAGAGCAGCTTCTTTTTTAGCCCTACTTCCTCTTTCTCCTCTCTGAAACATATTTTCAGCTACTACTTTTACCTTGTAAATATCTACTTAAATAGAATGTTTTCTTGAAACTTGTGTGTTCAGTGCTAACCTCTTGACACACTGAAATCAAAGAGAGGTTGGTTGGCCACTGGCCTCCCCTGGACTAGGATTTGGTTCTCAATTAAATGCAATTAAATTTTTCAGCCTCTAATTTTAAAGAGTGATTATATGCATGGCTGTGTTTTTCAGCAAGATTCCCTAAAATGTTTTTCATAGATTCTAAGGACAAAGGGGACCCTAGCGATACCTAGTCTAACCTATAGTATAATACAGGCCATAGGACTTCCCTGAATTAATTCCTGTTTGAACTAGAACATATCTTTAAAAAACAACAACACCCAATCTTGATTTTAAAATGTCCAATGATGGAGAATCACCACAAATCTTGATGATTGTGATCAAGTCACTCTGTAACCTTCTATTTGTTAAAGTAAACTGATTGAGCTCCTGTAAGGCATGTTGTCCAAGTCTTTAATCATTCTTGTGGCTCTTCTCTGAACCCTCTCCAATTTATCAGCTTCCTTCTTGAATTGTGGATACCAGAACAGGACACATTATTCCTGCAGTAATTCATCCTACTGCACATTGTTTATGTGTGCATCTAGGTCAAATCCTTCTCTAGATACATACTTGTGATCAATACACTTTCAGACATATACCTGTGTAGGTGTACACGTACACACACACACACAATATGCTTGATCTGGAGCCCACTTAAATCAGTGGGGTCTTTTCATTGATTTCAGTTAGGCCCTATACTATTAATCACTTTAACAAAATGTTTCACGCAGATCATCATATTGTGTAAACAGCATCTGCATACTGATTTAGGCTGTCTCTTCACTGAGTCCTACATGAACTGCTCTATTAGCATTGGGAATCATGCTGTTCTCATGTGTACTAGATTCTTATTCTCTGTGACCATAATTTAAAGCAATGATAAAGTCTGCAGTTTACATTTACCCAACTCCATGTGCAGCGATAGTATCATCTGAATGTTCTTTCAGTAGATTATAATGTGGGTCACGCACAAAGTCTGCCATCAGAAGATATGTAGTGGGGGAAAATAAGGATAAACTCACACTATTAAAAAAGCTAGCCCAGAGCCTTAGGACTATATAAGAATTACTACTATACTTGCGCCTAGTCTCATAGGTTATATCCTTGGTAGTTTTACATCACTGGCGTGAATGGTTCAAGCACTTTGCTCATACTCAACAAACAATCTAAAGGTCAGTGCCATCACCCTTTCACTAAACACCAAAAATAGCTATGCCCCTTTGCTTGTAGCTCCTTCTTCACTTTTAAAAGCTGCATTTATAAAGTTTAAAGGTAAAAGGCTTTTCAAATCCTGTATCACAAAAAATCATGGGTAGCTTTTTCACTGCAGCTTCGCATTTTGGAATTTCTTTAACAGTCCTATTAATGGGAAATGAAAAAAGTCTACACCCTTTAGATACGTTTCAAAGGAATTTACTCTCAAGAGTGTAAAATACATCATCAATAAGAACTGTTTTGCTATTCTCACACACACACACAAAATGTAAAACCCACCCTCCCTATGTATATGAATAACTCACTTTCTCTCAACCTACTTGGAAAGTATAATTTAAGGAAGATCAAGAGGTTATCTGAAAAAAAAAGTCACTGAAACAAGCAGAGCTATACCCAGACTAAAAATAAAACCTTTTCATAAATACCAGTGCCAACTTGCAGCTGTGTGTGCACAGATCTAACATGGCCTATTCTACTTGATATTAACCAGCGATCCTTATATGGTACATGGTTATTTATCAGAACAAATGCATATGCTGCACCTGAATGTTGCCTTTTCAAGGAAACACATCAATTACATTCCAATGTGAAATCTTACACTTTGTAGGCTCTACTGTAAGTTACAATTTATAACTACCTGGACACAAATGAATGTGAATGCTACCCTAGAACTATTTCAGTGGCTTAGTTTAGAAAGTCAAACACATTATGTCTTACTAAAAATCCAGTGGAACACTGAGAATGAAGGTCTTGCTTCCCTACGTGCTACTGCACTGGCCTTTAATTGGTAGAAAATTTCCAGTGCTGTAAACAGAACACCATATCCAGGCAATGTGCCAATCTATTTCTAACTTTGCAACATATCAACAGGTACTTTTATGGCTCAATAATAACAATAATGATTGCAAGTTGGAAATTATTAAACATAAAGGCCTGGATTAAGGGTTTCAACCCTTATCTACTTGGTTTCACTGGGAGTCCTCAGCTTCTCTACATGGTCATCAAATACCAGAAAATGCCTCTCCGTCGGTTATTATTCCTTAATAATTAACTCATACCAGACCGTCAGGATGGTCTTGTGGTTAAGGTGCTAGAGTGGGACTCTGGAGACTAGGATTCAATTCCCAGCTCTGCTACAGACTTTGCGTGATCTTGGGCAAATCACTCAGGCCCAGATCCATGAAGGGACTTTGGCATCTAAGTCCTAGATTTAGGTGCTACTGTGATCCTCAAAACCACTGCTTAGCTGCCTTGTCTAAATCTATAGACGCCTATACTCAAGTCAGGGCCTAAATTTCCACTGTATAAGTTCCATAGGTGCCTATGTTTCTGCTTCTGGGTATGTGCACTGCTGTTTCAGGCAGGCATCCAGATGCCCATCTCATGCCTAATCCCAGCGTCATCAAGCTAGGTGGAGATAGGAGGGGCAAAACCTATCTCATCTGGAAAGCCAATCCGGTAAGTGTGCTCTGAGCAAGCCTAACACCACCCAAAATAACTGGGAGGGAGGAAGAAACTCCCACATCTCAAGTGAGTACCCTCACTGTGGGGCTCCAGATTATAAGGGAGGCCACCTCCTCCTCCCACACTCCAGCCATTGTGAATGGAGTTAGGCATATGCATAAGCCACTGACTCCCAGAGAGGGATTTTTGGCTGTGGATCCCAAGCAAAGATAGGCACTTCCCTGGCTTGGTGGGGGGAGACTTAGGATACACCCCTCTCATTGGCTCCTTTAGGTAGCTCCCTGCCTAATACACTGGCATTTGTGGATCCCATTTGTGTCTCTATCTCTCCCCACACATTGCATAGGGAGCCAGAGCACCTAATTCAGGCTTTATAGATTGCAAGTAATTTTCTAGACTCCAAAATTCCTTTGTGGAGCTGGACCTCAATCTCTGTGTCTCAGCTCTCCCTCTGTAAAATGGAATAATTTCTCTCATCATTTGCCTGTCTTGTCTCTAGATCATAAACACTTCAAGGCAGGGGTGTCTCTTAGCAAGTGCTCATACAGAGCCTAGCACAATACAGTCCTAACTTTAGTTGGAACCTCTTGTACTTCTGTGTAATAAAAATAATCATAATCAAGAACTTCCAGTTGTGTCCGTATTTTTAGGGTATGAGACATGTTGTCCACATTTTGTAAGACATAAAGTATGCACATAAAAATTCTAAGATATGCATGATACCATGAAAAAAACCCTGCTTTGTTCTCAGGTTCATTTGTAGGAAGAAAGTTCAGATTAATCAAAGAAGTGGCTGAAAAGTTTGAGAATCAAACAGAAAAGAGAGAAAAAAATGGTTCACTACAACTAAAATAACAAGATGTAGCCTCATCTCAGCTTCCCAAATGCTTGTTTATTAAGTGCTAGGCATGCTGCTGCGATTAAAACCTTTGGGAGTATATGCAAAAGCAGAACATTTGCATTTGGCCTTGAGCTATATACCTTCCGCACGACATAGTTTTGAACATGCTGACAGACTAAGCTAACTTAACCCCACAGAGGACCAGTGTCTAGAACCTAAAGTAATGAACCAGTGAAAATGATTACAGGTGTTACAGATAAAAATAATATGACAAGCTAGTGCAAAGTTTATGCCAGGAATTGAACACCAGGAGGAAGGGAAGAAAGATTTTATAACGGATAACAGCCCCAGGGAAGAAAGAAAAAGAAGGTTAATGTTCATTATTTGGTACTGATCAATTTAATTTCAGGCCCTATTCTGTTCTCACTGGGATACATCCAGATTGACTCCTCAACTTCAATTGTCAGTAATGCAGATTCACATCTACTCTGCTGACAACATACATACTATATATTTAGGGCCAGCTTCTATCCTCCAACCCAATGTTAAATCCACCCCTGTACAGAGACCCAACATAATTCCTATGAACCACTTAAAACTCACTGAAATCTACAAAATAGGGATTGAGTGTGTCTTGACTACTACACAGGCCTTGAATTGGCCACAGAGGGATGATTTTCATCCCAGTGTGACCTCACAAAAGTCACGGTGGTTGTGATGAGCATCACTGACAATGGAATTTGTCCCTCACTATGCAAATGCTTCAGTCCCTTCATGGGATATATATAAAAATGATTTGTAGTAATAATCCTGAATTGGAATCACAGGCAAACTGCTTTGAATAAACTGAGACTAGAACTAAAGCTTGCACTAAATAAACTATTTTTCTGAAGTTTAAGAGGGTTTGGTTAACTTTGTTTTGCTTTGTTTCTAAAATTTTTGAAGTGTCCGCTTTTCTTGGTTTTGGCTGGGACCAGAATCACAAACAACAAAGTTTATGGCCTGGCAAAAAGCAGGAACTATATGGTACTTTCAGCTCTTGAGCAGAAAGCAATGGGGAATTTTGTTCAAAATCTGATTGCGCAACATAGCCCTAGGAATTTTCTGGACATCTTATAATAAAGCCTATTCCCAGGAGCCCACCAGCTGCATTTACAGAACAGAGAGGTTCAGCTAAGTTTGGAGGCTTTTATGGAAATTTATGGAAACTTGTCCTAATACAAAGGAACCTCAAATTCTTTTCTGATTTGTCATTCACTAAGACTGATGAGAAACTCTTTTGAATAAGCAGGTCCTACTCTGGCTGGATTATGACAGGCAAAGGAGTTGGAGTAGTAAATTAAAGAGTGATATTCCCCGTCACAGTAGCCCTTTGCTAAAGCCACTTCCCTTCACTGATCACTGGCATCTCCCAATGTCAAAGGAATTATCATGCCCACCAGGGCAGCATGTAATGAGTGAATAAATTCTGACTCCTTATCAAGAGAGCAGAAGCTGAAAAATATACTCACAAGTGAGGTGAGAAAACTAGGCAAAATTCCTCCTGTAAAATAATACATATAGCCATGCCCAGGCCTGTCACCTCATGGACTCTTATCTACTGCATTGCAATAGCAAAACTATTCGTCAAGCACTGTGGAAAATTGTGAACAAATCTGGTTTTAAAAACTCTGATTCACCAGTTAGTCATGAGCATTTTAATAGCCCCAAATTCACATGGGAGTCCAACCCAATGGAACATACTGTGCCTGTAGTTAAAGCTTTTCAAACTATATTCTTGCTTGACCTCATAAGCCAAGTAGGGTTAGGACTTGGATAGAAACACCTGGATGCTGCAGGAATTAGTACTGGTGATTCAATAGGTGCCACTCTTTCCTCTGAGTTAATATTGAACTATAGCAGGCCCTTAAGGTACTCGGTGACATTTATGCAATGAGTTGCATCACCGAGGTACTGATCACTTGTTGACCACTGAAGATCCTGTTCACTTTGGCAAGAGTAAAGGTGGGAGCCCCAGTTTCTTTGCCAAATTCCCATCTAGGTATTCCACCTTCCTAAATTTCCCCGGCAATGTCAATTCAGTTCAGGTCTATTCTGTTCAGGTTCTAAAATGTGTTCATTATGTTATCTGGTAAGGGGGTTCTTTTTACTTCCTGTCCCCACAGAGTTTAAGGCCAGAAGGGACCACCAGATCATCTAGTCTCATCTCCTGTATATAACAGGGCAACACCACCCAGTACCCACACAGCAAACCCAACAACCGAAATTAGACCGAAGTATCACAGCCCAGAGGAAACTAGATTATTATGTGCCTACACTGCCAGGTAGGGTTCCTGTGAACTGTTAAACAGCTGCTATACCTTGCTACAGAGATAGCTCAGAAGTGGGTGGCCAAAAAATGATGATGCAGAAGGGAAAGGAACTGGAGGGGCAAATTGGTGCAGTGCGGGACAGAAACAGGCTAGCGACACACGGCAGAAGATTCTATAATCTCGAAAGCACAGTCCCCTACAGAACCTGGAATTGAATCCTGAACTCCTGAATCTCTACATTCCTTTGCTATTATAAAATAGCTGTGAAATCTAATGTGTCTCATTCCTACTCTTCTGGGACTGATCCTTATAGCCTACTGCAGCTACTGTTTACTCCAATAGTTCAAGGGGCAGAAGTCTGTGGGGTGGATCAAAAAGTCTGAACTCTGCTGATGATGTTGGGGGTCACTGTGGTCCCACATGATGGAATATTTATTTTTTTCATTTCGTCTTTAAAAAATGTGTGAAATTATATAAAAAAACATTAAAAAAATGTTAAAGTTGCAAAGTCAAGCACTCAAAAGTTAGGAAATACCACACTCAGAGTTTCCTGTGCAATCAAAATAACTGATTTTCCTGTTTAGTGACAGTTCTGAAAACTCAGAAAAGCTTCAGTTCAGGTCAAAATGAATCTGAAATTTTTCAGATTTTCCAGTGAATCAAAACAGTTCAATTTGGGTGTGTTCCAGAGTGGGGATTGTACATGGGCCTCCCATATTCCAGGTGCATGTTCTAATCACTGGGCTAAAGGTTGCATAGGGGTGGGATAGAATGGGCAACACCAGCCTACAGCCCTGCAACCTGGCGGGACCCAAATACAAGTGTCGGATCCTGGTTGGATCAGGTGGGAAAACAACCAGACCCTCTCAGGCTGAGGTCAGATCGGCGTCCTTGTCTTGCCCATGGGGACAACTGTGTGCCCTGCTCCTAACAGCCACTGCCACCTTGCCGTGCAATGTGTACTGCAGTCTGGAGTGAGTATGCCTGCCAAAGACGGGTAGTGCCTCTCATTTTGCAATACGCACAGCAGGGTGTGTGTGTGTGTGTGTACACACCAGGAGCAGGGCACACAGCCACCACTGCAATGACCCCACGCAAGGGGAGGTGGCAACTTAGGTTCGGTGGGAAGGGTCAAGTTGGGTCAGAAAGCAATTTGACCCTCTCAGGCTTGTGTGGGGTTCGCTTGGTCGGGCCTAAAAATTAGGCTCGAGCAGACCTCTACTCTGGCCATTTTGTGAATGGCCAAAAATATGCATGTCAAATTTATTAATAGTTTTGGGGCATCTGAAGCAGTATTTTTCATTGAATAAACTTTTTGTCTGAAAAATTTCACCCGGCTGTATACCTGGGGCCAGATTAAGCACTCATAACTGCAACTGAAGTCAATTAGAGCAGTGCTTGAATATAACAAAGTGCTAAAAAAAATGCTGTGTATTCTGAAAAAGCAGACCCTATCTGTTTCAAGTTGGGCATCCAAAATTAGTGGGCACCTCTGACAATTTTGCCTTTAATATCTATGTTTCATTTACCCATGTGTAAAAATGAGGATAATACCATATAATCTCACAATGGTGCTGTGAAGATAAACCGTGGATGTTTGTGAAACATTCAGATACTGTGGTTATGAGCACCACAGAAGAGCTCCTGAGAAATGGAAGATTTTGAATGGTGTATGGTAAAGATGGCCTGGGGCCATACACTGAATGAAGAGGATACAAGGAAATATTGGATAACTACCCATTCCTTGAATGAGACAGGGGTCATATGGCATGGAACCATTTTCTTAAAGACATAATTTGTGCATACGCACAAAAAGGGGCCAAATTAAGTTTGCACAGGCAATCTTAATTTTGGCATTTGCTTAACTTTTGAGTTCTTGAATTTGCAGCCTTAATGTTCTTTAAAAACGTAGGGGGGGTTTGGTTGCAAACTGCATGCAATGAGAGACAGACAGTGTTTTTCATTCTTTTTTCCATTTGGAAAGAATCACAAAACATGCCGTTCCCTTGAAGGTGCACTCTGCAGCTGAGCCCTGCTGGATAGTCCCTGGCAGTCCTCTACTAGTGGCGTTTAGTAGGGGCTGTAGGGTGGTGCAGCTACAGAATGGTAACTTCGAGCAGGGACTTCCCTTGGTCTTCCCTCTGCAGTCTCAGAACAAGGAGAGTTAGGTCTGGGCCAGACCAAAAGCTTGCTGATCTATCTGCAACTTGACAGTCACATACCCTTCCCTCCGAAAGAAGCCTGCTGGGCAGGGCAAGCTGAGGATCCTACTGTTTTCCCTTGCCTAGAACAGGAGGGTAGAGGATTTTGGAAAGAAGTCTGGTGAAGATCATAGTAGCTCCTCCATTGGGATGTGGTGTGTGTTTGTAGATCCAGGTGCAAGGGTGTGTTGTCTGCAAATCAGCCAGTGTGTACTGGAAAAGCTGAGACAGGGAATGTTAATATGCAAAGTGAAAGGGTTACACACACAAGTAATAAATACTTGCACTCAGACAGCCTGACCTGTCTTTCCAGGTCAGATTAAAAAAAAAAAAATAGAGAGGACCATTGCTTTTTCCCATTAATGCTCCTAGATTCAATAGGGAAAAACGTATCTGGAGACACACAAAGTAGACTTCGGCAACTCACTGAAGGCTTGTTATGATAAGAAAATCACAACCCGGGAAAATCTTATCCTATCTTAGTAACTTTTCTATTATATGAAGGAAATGAACATGTTGACCTGGGTCATGACGGTGCTTACAAACCTGCATATTAAGTTCGGAGAAAGATTATTGCTGGGTGTCTTGCGTCACTTTTTTACCATAGATTGCAGCTTCCTATTTTCTCATAGCTAATATAACTGAGCACCCTTCCGATGAAATATATGCCTCCTAGAAGATCCGCTATCAACACACCATAGATTCAGGTTCAAATGCAAGTTTCCCATATCGAATTATGCAGCCCACCATAATTTTTAGTTCAGATGTCAAATAGGGAAAGTGATTGAGTTTACAGGGTATGTTTTAAATTTCATAACTTAATAAAGACCAAATGTTTGATGTAAAACTACAAGAGCACAAGCCAGTTTCTAAAGCTGACAGCATCCTCACTCATAAGATGAATATTTTCTAAAATTTGTTTTTATTAGTATTTAGATATAATATGAAACACACAAAATATTTAGCATGACTGGATGGGAAACAAAATTATTTCAGTCCCAAAGGAAAGGAAAGGCTATTTTTATGCAGAGCCTGGGGAGAAAAGAAAGGCCAACAAAGAGAATGTATAACTATCCTGTCTTGATAAATTCCACAGTTTAGCCTGGAGAAGGTGAGATAGGGGAGGGCTAAGAAAAAAATGGAGCTACAACAATTTACACCACCTGGGGATCTGCCCCATAATATCTTCTTTCGGCATAATGGATTATAGCTTGGCTTTATTTTGGATCACACATCAAATCAGAAGATATTTTTTAAACAGCCATAGATTAATATTTACATATTATTCATAGATAACCAGAAGAATGGTGCACAAAGCGACAATATACCGAGAAAATAAAAGAACAGTTTAATAGGAAGCAATGAAAAGTTCTGTATTCCAATATCAATATCCTAAATCATAGAAGTCCCCTAATGTGCCTCAATTCAAGCACCATTTTAATACTGAGATTCTATGATAATAAATATAAGATGATGGGCTATATATGAAATGACAACTTAAATCCTATGGCAAACCTACTTCACAATGGGAGGTACCTCATACTGAGTCATTTTCAATTAATAAAGCATTTTATTAATATGAGAAAGAGAATATGAAACTAACTTGAAAAATAGAGACCCTATCTCCTGACCTGTCACTCTCTCACACACAATTTCAGATATAGAAAAACATTACAAGGGAACTAAACAATGACTGTGCTCATGAGGTTCTTTGTATGTTTGGGTTATGGGAAAATATTTTAGAAACTACTATTATTAAGCATATAATGGATTAATTCCTATATTAATAATAATTTTCAGGAATATTTTTATTAGAAATAAACATTTCATAGAGCTTCCTCACAAAATTCCCTCTCATTATCAGGGAATCAGAAATATTTTGTTGGTCTTAGTCTATTCGGGCAATGATCAAGAAAGCAATGAATGATCTGTCAACAGCAAGTGTAATTCTTGCATGACTCTGGCCAGCTATTTATTGAACTGAGAGAGTCAGATTAAGGTAATTGGATTTTTTAATTTCATTTTTTGGAGGGAAAATGGCATCATTTCCAAGAGACGAGGATAATATTTCCAAGAGCCTCCCTCCCCACCTCAATTTTTGTTTGAAGGGTGAACGGAAGAAAAATCAATAGTGTTGTAGACAGGGTTGCCTACTTTCTAATCGCACAAAACGGAACACCCTTGCCTGACTCCCTGTCCCTCTGCTGCCCTGAGGCCCCGCCCCTTTGCCAAGGCCCCACACCTGCTCAGTCCACCCCCCCCTTCCTCCTTCCCTCCCTTGCTCTCCCCCACCATCACTCACTTGCTCATTTTCACCAGGTTGGGGCAGGGGGTTAGGGTGTGGGAGAGGGTAAGGGCTCTGGGATGGGGCCAGAAATAAGGGGTTCAGGGTATGGGAGGAAACTCCAGGCTGGGACAGGGGTTGGGATGTGTGGAGGGGTGAGGGCTTCTGCTGGGGGTGTGGGCTTTGGGGTGGGACCAGGCACGAGGAGTTTGGGGTGAAGGAGTTTGGGGCTCTGGGCTGGGGCCAAGGGCTCAGCGTGTGGGAGAGGGCTCAGGGCTGGGGCACGGGGTTGGGGTGCCAGAGGGGGTGCAGACTCCAGGAGGGAGGGAGTGTGGGACGGGGTTCTGAGCTGGGGCAGGGGTTGGGGTGTCGGAGGGGGTTTGGGTTCTGGGCTAGGGGTACGGGCTCCAGGGTGGGGCCAGACATGAGGGATTCAGGGTGCAGGAGGGGGCTCCAGGCTGGGGCAGGGGTTAGGGTGCAGGAGGGGATGCGGGTGTGGGCTCCGGGAGGGAGTTTGGGTATGGGAGGAGGTACAGGGCTGGGGTACGGGGTTGGGGTGCAGGAGTGGTTCAGAGTGCGGGCTTACCTCAGGCGGCTCCTGGGAAGTAGCCGGCATGTCTCTCCATAGGCAGAAGCATAGCCAGGTGGCTCTGCACTCTGCCCCCGCCAGCAGATGATGCCCCCACAGCTCCCATTGGCTGCAGTTCCCACCCAATGGAAGCTGCAGAGCCGGCGCTCAGGGCAGGGGCAGTGCACGGAGCCCCCATGGCAACCCTTAGGCCTCGGAGCCAGAGGGACATTCCCAATGCTTCCTGGGAGCACACGGAGCTGGGTAGGGAGCCTGCCAGCCCCGTACCAACTGGACTTTTAATGGCCCGATCAGCGGTGTTGACTGGAACTGCCTTTTGACCGGATGTTGTGGTCAAAAGCCGGACACCTGGCAACCCCACTTGGAAATGGTGGACATTTTATTTCTTTTTTCTGCAGGCCTCAACCAGTGTTGTTCTCATTGACCCAATGCTCTATTCCTACTATACTGAAACAGTGACTCAGGACGCAACACGTCTCTTCATTTATCTATACCACATTAATGACTGGAGGCCGCAACCAGGATCAGGGCCCCATCATCGGGGTGCTGGAACAATTTGTATAGTGAGGGTGCTGAGACCATGGAATCAAACTGTAAACCCTGTAGATAATGGAAATCACTTTGAGCCGGGGTGGCAGCACTCCTAGTTCCAGCACCTAAGTCCATTGTGCTAGAGCATTGTACACACAAAGACAGATGTCCTTCCCCCATCACCTTACAAACCAAATGTAAAACAAAACACTGAAAGTAGGTTTTGCAAACAGCACGAGGGAGAATGAAGAGGATAATATTGAGAAAGTTATACAGTTACAGAGGTCAGATAATGCACAAAATGATGATTTCTGAGGCCAGGGAATATATATGTATACACCTATCATAAAAATAGTACAATCACAATAACACAAATATCCTTTTTCTACCACCAGTAACCTTCCCCAACTTCATACACAATCTTCGACCTCAAAGGCACTCAAGCCCTTCTTGTTTGTTTTTGAAAAGAGACACACAATCAAGCTGTTTGAGGCTGGGTCTATTTCTTTGTTACATAGAACTACAGAAATGTAGGGCTGGAATCCATGAGCTGCAGTAACTTTGTGCACAAATTAAACATGTCTGACTTTCTGAAAATGCAGCTCTCTATGCCTTTTCATACTAAACTTAGTACCCAATTAGTAGCAAATAACAGATTTCCTATGTTGGATTTAAAGTCACACAGGAGCATTGATAATGAAATAATTATTAGATGAAGTCTCTAATATTGATCATGGTAGATATGTGCTAGAATATTTTTTAAAGGATCAATATTACATAATAGACTTGGAGTACGCCTTTTTAATCCACTGTTTTCCAGCAACATTGATGTGCTCTTTATTGTCATCACAGTAGAACTTCAGAGTTATGAACACCAAAGTTATGAACTGATTAGTCAATCATACACCTCATTTGGAACCAGAAGTACACAATCAGGCAGCAGCAGAGACAAAAAAAAAGAAGAAGAAGAAGAAGAAGAAGAGAAGACAATACAGTACTGTGTTAAATATAAACTACTGAAAAAACTAAAGAAAAAGCAGCATTTTTCTTCTTCATAGTAAAGTTTCAAAGCTGTTTTAAGTCAATGTTCAGTTGTAAACTTCTGAAAGAACCACCATAACGGTTTGTTCAGAGTTATGAACATTCCTTCATTCCCGAGGTATTCATAACTCTGAGATTCTGCACTATTATTCTACTACACTATTTGAAAAAAGATTATACTTCGTGATGGGTTATACCATGGTAGTTCTATTTACCAGCAATTAAAGTTGTATACGCACGTTGAGCAAAAATAGCAATTACTGCTATTAAACATTAATACATCTGCTAACATTTATTTTATTTGTATTTGATCTTAAATATTAAATGAATTTAATATGTTTAAATTAAACACCAAAGGGTAAAGCTTATATTATGCAAAAAGAAAGAAAAATAATACAAAAGAGACTGAAGATATATTTCTTCAGCTCCAAAAGATCCTAGTGCCTACAGAGAGCTGGGTTGAGGTAGGATTCGGATGAAAAATCTTGAACGCTAAGATGCTGCAGGAAATTGTGATAGTGATTTAGCTAAAAAGAAAAGGAGTACTTGTGGCACCTTAGAGACTAACAAATTTATTTGAGCATAAGCTTTCGTGAGCTAGCTCACTTGAAGTGAGCTGTAGCTCACGAAAGCTTATGCTGAAATATATTTGTTACTCTCTAAGGTGCCAAGTGAGCTGTAGCTCATGAAAGCTTATGCTCAAATAAATTTGTTAGTCTCTAAGGTGCCACAAGTACTCATTTTCTTTTTCCGAATACAGACTAACACGGCTGCTACTCTGAAACCAGTGATTTAGGTGTCACTCTTCCCTAAGAGACTATCAAAACAAATGTCCCAGCAAGGACACTGGGCTTTCACACAAGACATAAAAGATCCCAATCACTTGTGGTCGTGAAAGATCCTGTGGCACTTTTGTAACAATAAAGGCATTGGCCCCAGCCTCTTGGCAAAATAGCAGTTTGGTTAATTACTTTCTGCCTTCTTCTTTCCTGTCCTAACCTGTTGTGCACTGTTGTTGTGCACTGTTAAACGACTTTTACATTCCATCTTGCAGGTAGAAGAAACATATGCAATTTCTATGTGTGTGTGTGTATTTGTATGTATGCATGCTTCTGTACTAAAGTGTTTTGGGTTCTTTTGGAATAAAAGGCACTCTACAAATGTGTGCTATTAGTTGCAGTAAAAGAACAGTTGTGAAATCATCAGATTGTACATGGACAGACTAGTTTTATATGACAAAGTATGTGCAAAGATTTTTAATTCAGGGATTTGTTTAACATCCTCCTTTTCAGTTAGCTGTTTCTTAAAAAGTAAACTGTACCATCTGTATAGACCATCTGAACTGAGCTGACCCTGAACAAGAACATGAGCAGAATGAACCCACAGATAATCCACAGCACTCTGTCAGACCTGATGGTGGCTAATTTACTTCCAGATAGTATGGACAGGCAATTATTCCAGAAATCTTTACAAAAATGAGGATTCGCTTATTTTCTGAAGCACTATTTTCTAAAGAGAAGCAATTTACAAGAAAGTTTGTACCAATACAAAACAGTAACAACAACAACAAAAGTAATAATGATTGGTTCTGAATCTGGCATGTGTTTTCCCACTCCTGTCAAAACCATTTCCCATTATCTGGCATGAAGTCTTGGCTTTCACTTTATCTGCTGCATATGATACACTGTATCTGTGTCTATGTGTGCCATATACTGTATGCTGCAGCTCTATCTCTAGTGTGTTTGTGTGTCCGCTTCCAAATATGCTGAAGTGTTAGTTGGCTGCTGCATTTTCCTTCTGGTAGCATCAAACAATAATTAAAGGGAAGCCGATGAAGAATAATTATATTTCAGGAAAAATGCAAGAAGCTGAATTATAACACATCAAGATATCCTCAGGAAGATCTTGGCTTGCTTGTTTTGTTTTCACGCCTGCTTGGTCTTCAAAAGCCCACACTCCCCCTCTTTCTTTCAACATACTGCCTTTAGGCATTCTCCCCTCCCTGCTACCCCCTCCCCCATGAGGATTGGCTGCATGACAGGAAGTCACTGGTATGAGTCTACCTCCTAATTTGCTGGAGGTGCTCAGCAGCTGCAGCAAGACCAGGCTGTACTGTTCTTGAGCTGGTCTCCCCCGCAGGGAAGTCAGGATAACTCGATTTGCTCCTGTCAAGGAGAAGGGTGCCAAGCCAAGAGATCTGTTCTGCTGAGCCCTTGGCACTGAAATCAAGCTTGTGGCTTTGTCATGCCCTTTTTGTTGCTTTGATTCACGAGGAAAGACTATGACTGCTTCCTATCGGCGCACAACTAAACTGTACCACCATATGAGGCTTGAACTATGTTTTTAATCAGGCTCCCTGCTGTTCTGTGTCACATTCTCTGTTCTTCTCCTTCCACAGCAATTTCATATATATTACATTCTAAAACAAGGGAGGAACTCCAAAAATGAGCATCCTACAAACAATTTTCCAGTGTTCATGGCCAATTTAGTGTATTCTGCTGTGAATTCCATGACAAGGAATTCAAGAAGTATTAATCTTGCCTTTGCTCGCCCTCCTTTTTATACCCACCTAAACCAGTGAAATCACAAAATACTAAACAAAAAAGGTTTTTGAATTTCAGCATTCTGCTTTTTCACATTTCCTTTCGACATGCACTTTGTTTACACCAACTTTATACTGTAAGAATCAGCTAGTTTGAAGAGACAGACATTTTTAGGAGTACAACTGTCTGATGATATTGCAAAAAGAAACAAATTAGTGTATTTGGTTACACGGAGGGAAATAACGTGGATACAGTTGAATTTAGATGTATTCATGTATAACTGATATTTTTATTTTGAACCTTTTTAGTAATGGTAAAATAAAGTGCCAAGTAAATTACCAGGTCAGTTTAAACTAATAACTACAACATATTTTCATAAATTGAGGTGATTTATGGGAGAGTGATAGAGGCAATCATAAAAGTAGAGGGAAAGATTTTTAAAATGCTAAAAATCTTCTTGTCTTCTTGTTCCCTGTTCTTATCCAATTTTTTCCCAAGGAAACAAAAAAGATTTTCTTTGATTTAACTGCAAGAAAAACATCAAACACGGACAAGCATCCAGTACCCTTACCTAGACATCAAAGCTATTTTCCCACATAAGGGTGCCTACTCAGCCAAAAATATAGTCTGTTTCATATACTGTACTACAACTGAAGTCTGCATGAAGCTGGGAGGGCAAGGGGGGGGGGAAATCACCGTTCATGGCCATGCACCAATTTCCACATAATGAAAGCTGGAAGTATTTTTGGTTGAACTGAGTGGTAATATTGTGATTATGGGTGATATTGTCAAAAGCACCCAGGTGATTTAGGAGCATGTCTCATTGACTTCCAATGAGATTCATCACATAGGCTGAGGTACTTTTGAAAAATCTCACTCTAGAGTTGTGCAAAGTTCAACCTTTTCATCCAATAGAATTCTGCACTTGTACAATCTTTTCTCAGAAATTTACAGACTTCCAAATTTAGTTCTTCACAAAATTTCAATGAAACACCTATTTGTGCACCAAAATAGAAGAAAAACATGAATTTTACTCCAAAATATTCACATAGTTTTTTTTGTGAAAATGGGCCCATTTTTAATTCATAATAAAATGGAAGTAAATGATTACATATAACTGTAGCTTTGATCAGAGGCAAAAGTACACATGGGACCTGGACTATCTTGGTTACCATTTACTGTTTTCAGTGCTGGTACCAGTGCTCCAAAAAGTCTGACTTGTCCAAGCTTTAAATGAGGCAATCATTAAAATTTGACATTTGTGCCAAGGTGTACAGAGTTTACCTTTTCCATTAGTTCTTTTATTATCCTTTCGGAGAAAGAAGATTAATTTAAAGTCATGAAAGACTGAGTAATTTTGTGTGATCCCTGTTGAGACTAATGGGTAATTTTGTCTGATCCCGATTGAGATTATTGGATAAAAGAACTGATTAAAAATTATATTTTTGTTATTCACTGAGTTGTCAGGATATGTTGTCATATGCTATGAGAAGTCAGAGTACTAAGGCTTCCGCTGTCACACACACAAACATCATGACACACTATGTATCATATAAACCTTTAAAAAAAAAATCTCATTGTACACAAAAATGTAATAGTTTGGTAAACACAAAGTGTATCCATTTCCCAGATCTACCCCATTTTCCCATTATATCTTTTCTCATGCACTGGATGTTCACTCCTTCATTATCCACGTGTGCTAAAGCATCACTTTTTAGGATAAGCAAATTGGGGATGTGGATAAAGTAAGTATTCACCTGAATTGTCAGCCAAGCTCTAAAAGATCTTTCTCTGGGGGTCAGAAATATTTTTTTAGTGTCTCTTAAAAGCTCATTTTATGTGACTTAGCACTTAATCATTCTGGCCAGGCTCGGAAGTAGAAGCATCCACATACATATACTATGGGAGAGGCTATTCCTGACATAATTTTCAGCACAGATTTACAGACCTGAAGGGCCAGATTCTCATGTGTGGCTGAACCATGCTCAACACAGGATCCATGCAGGAAGGGAAAAAGAAGAAGGGAGAGGGATGTTATGCCAGGCCAACCTAGTTAGTTGATCACCATGGAATTTAGAGCAGCCTTGAGGTGGCTGCAAATTCTTCAGGCTGATAATGGCTCCCTAGTGACCATTCAGCTGGCCCAGGATTGCTGGAGTAAAAGGCACTCTGGCCATATCCTCTCCAGCCCCTGACACAAAGGGTGGTGTGTGATTTGGTTTACCAGGCCCTTTGTGGCTCCCTGCTGGAGACCTTGCAGTCATATTACACCCTGCACCAGGAAAGAGTGGCAAAGGTGGGTCCTCTAGCCCAGCCTAGAAAGGCTACACAGAAACAGCCAATATTAGCCCAGCAGGCTCAGATAAAAGGAGCTGCAAGGCCTGAGCAGGTCAGTTCCTGGCTGGGACCAAAACAACAAGGAAGGGTGCTCTGTTCTGGCCACAGGTGCTTGATGGGCTGATTTACTGGCCTTGTGAACAAGAGGACCTAACATCGGTAACCCTAAGGTAATGGGTGAAAGGAAAAGGACCAGGTGGGAGGAAGCCCAGGGAAAACAGCAGCAATCAATCAAAGGAAGCATACGTGGCTGTTGTTCATAGGGTCCCCAGGTTGGTACCCGGAGTAGTAGGCAGGCCTGGGTTTCCCCACCAGCCTAAGTCCTGGAGAGGGGACATGGCTAGTGTAAAAGACCAAGATGAGGGCCTAAATTTAAAGAGCATAGAGACAGGGCTGAAGACCCTGGTGAGAGTAGACCAATAGTTCCGGTTGGACTCTTTACTAAAAGCCCGGGAAAAGGGGCTAGATTTAACAGGGCCAAAGACAGGACTAAAGACACTAGTAAGGGCAGACTGATAGCCCTTGTTAGAGGGTCTATTTTGGACTGTGTGACTTGGCTGGAGGGCTGAGCCACTGAAGGCCAACGAAGCAAGGTCAACAACCTACAGGGGGTGTCAGGAGTAGAGTAAAAAGATTGCAGAAGACACCTAACCAACAGGAGGTGCTGACAAGGGGTGAGAGCCCCATCACAGTGGCCGGGAACAGGTGGCATACAGCTTGCTATATACCATGTGGGAATTCCCTCTGAAGGAATAGAGGATATCACCTAAATCATCAAATAAGCATCCAAAGTTTGGCCAAACCACACCAAATTCTTCCCATCTTGACTGTATTTGATGTAATTGTAGCCCTGTGGTTCTCTGACTGTGGGCCTAACAAAATGTGCTAAGTGTTCTACTCCTCCAGCAGGAAATATTTAAACTAGCTTCTACTCTAGTATATATTATTATTAGGTGCATATGGTGGTTTAATGTCAAATAAAAGACAGGAGCCTTCTGGACTTAAACTTCCCAGAGATGGGAGAATCAACACTGGTGTATAGGAAGGCGTATGTGAGGGACTAGCTGCGGGCATCAGGATGATGGCAGAGCTGAGCGCCACTATGCCCAATCCTCTGCTAGCATAAGGAACTCTACTTTAGGACTGGATGGCCTTGAATCAGGCAACCACAACCATACATAGTGGAGAATGAAGGCCCCAGTTCCTACCTAGAGGAGTTTATAATCAAGGGGCCTGATTCAGTAATACTCAAGTTGAGCTGAACTTCCTTACACAATCAGTTCCACTGAAATTAATGCTATAGTAAATTCAGTAGGTATGATGAGTTACAGGACTGCACCCTCTGCTAGATAAGACACTACAGACGGCCTGATCTGTCACCCTTGCTCACAGTAGGTAGTACTTATTTCATAAACAGTCCTACCAACGTCAATGTGATTACTCAGGGAATAAGGTACTATTCAATGTGCGTAAAGGTGGCAGAATCTGGTTGACAGCATATGTACAACAGGCAAATCAGGTGGGACCAAGATATACACAGCATAATGACATGAAGTGTTTTGTTTTTACAGGGTTACTTGTCTGCATTGTGTTCGCTCCTTTATTTAAAAAAATAAGTTTTTTAGTTAGTTTGGCACTAGGTATCTCCTGAAATGGTGACTCTTTACCGGAAATAAGACAAACAATAGAGGTGCATAAACTACTGAGAGTGATGAGCTGGAAAATACAACACAAAAATCTAACTATTTAATGACCTTTGATCACTGCACAAAACATGACTCAGGAAAAGCAATACACTAATCAGTCAAGGTAATGCAGGAAATTTGCACTCTCCAAAAGCTGCACAAATGAAAACTAAGTTCAACATATTTTCCCCATTGGATCCATATAAGTATCTGAATCAGAATCCTTGAGAAATTAATGAACTAGACTCATATACTTGAAAGCTGCCATGTTTCCAATATGAGAATTTGTTGTGTCATCATTTGGAAATTTAATCAGAAAAAACAGTGTTCTTTGTTTTCTCATTAACCTGTTTTCTCACCAGGTCGAAAGGCTCTGTGCCTTGATTAGACTTTCAGTCCACTGTATAGCTAACAGCAATAGGGCTACACCAGGGATAAATTTGTCCCAGTGAGTCATGCTCTTGTGTGGGCATATTCAGCTTTGCATAAGTACATAATTCGTCTTAGTTAAACTGTTTATCTAAATCTCCATATTGCATTTCTGGTTGGAAAATTTGTTCAGACATTCCTTGTACCTCACTAAAGGTACATAGCAATCACAGTAAATGGTCATAGAGGATAGCTTTAAAAGCCTCCTAAAATGGGGGAGAGGAAGGGTTTTAAAAGCTTTGTGGATTCAGGAAAAGGTCTCACTTTGTTCAGTAAATACCAACTTCCTTGCACTCATCCTGTTACACAGCTTGCAGCATCTAATGTTCAGCTGATAGCTATCTTTGAAATTTCTATAAATCCCTTAAATATAATTACTAAATTTGCCCATTGAACTAAACTAGGAACATCCTAATAGTAGTGAGAAGCTAACAAGCATGAAGCCTTTGAGATGACATCAGTGTGTCACATCTCTTGAAGTCAATGAGTTGGTAGAATTGTTACCAGCTCAAGAAGGCATGTATTCACGGTTTCTGATTTTATGCACTCCCTTTAACTAAGGCTATAGTTAAGACCTCATATTCCAGCTGAGGTAAGTGGGCTGAAATGTCAGAATTCACTCCCCAGGACCTTAAAAACATAAGAGCTTTTCTGTGTTGCAAGCAACCATTGAGCACAACAAGGGAGCAAATCTCTCATTCCCCTCTCAATCTCATCTATGTATTTTACAAAGGGAACTGCATCTCCCAACCCCCTGTATCCCTCAGATCTCAGTCCTTTTAGCAAAGAGTTGATGGGAAAGGTAATTCTTCCCATTTTGTGGATTATGTCATTCTTTCTTGAAAGCTGCAGGCACACTCTTTACCTGTGATGCAGCCTGTTAATTCAAGATCCCTCACATATGGTCTGACAATGCTCAGCTTGGGGCTCAGATGGCATGTTTCATCTAGCAAATTACTCGAGTTTGTGAAAACAGTCTATGAAATTAACTTCACAGATCTGCTAACTTTCCTAACCCGGCCAGATTCTGCCACCCTTAGTGCTGCCAAGTAAGACCTTACTCTCTGAGTAGTCCCACTGAAGTCAACAAGATCGTTTGCAGCCTAAGGTACTATTCAACATGAATGTGAAGGAGTGGATTCACCACTAGAGTGCCTCCTTGGACCAGGTGTGGCGTAACGTTTCTCTCCCCATCTGCCACCTCCTTTCCAGCTGCTCTGGTCCTGCGGTGGTCTACCTATTTCTAGGACTCAGCCTTTTGGCCAGGTCACAATTTAGTCCATCTCTTCCAGGGTAACAGAGTCCCACCAAAAAAATCCAGTGTCCTTATATCAGGTCTCTGGCCCCAACTCTGGACCCCATGGTTCCTGTACATCTTCAGGGCTTCCAGTTGTCCTTATCTGCTTCTGAAGCCTCATGCCACCATACCACTGACTGGTTGGGGAACTCAGGCCCTCTCACTACATTGGGTTGCAGCCCAGGAGCCCTGTAATCAGCAGCTAGGATCTGTTCAGTCCAAGTCCTTGCTGCTTCTTCTGTGGGCTTCTTCCTAAACAGCCTTTCTCAAACTCTGTCCCCTCAACCTCTCGCAGTTCCCCCTTCTTTCACAGCCCTCCCCTGGAATCTCCTTAACAAACCAAAACTAAACCACCTTCCTCAGGCTTGGCTTTTCATGCCTTTCTGCTACTCCATTTCCCCTGCTTTGTTCCTTAACCAAACATCCTCCCATGGCTCTCTCCCTTCTTGGACGTCTAGAACCTGCCCATTTAACAAGGCTTACCACTCAAGCCCGTTCCAGTGGTTGCATTTTGTCCCCCGAGGCTTTCTCATGACAAGCTCTCTAATCCTAGAGAACACCTGCAAAATTACTCTACTCCCTGCAGCTTTCTTTTCCTTAATGGTAAAGACGACTCATCACCCTTCTGCTCACAACTTTTTCTATTTACAGTCCTGTGCCAGCTCTCCCCAGCTGGCTTCATCCTCAGTCAAACTTGTCTCTCCCACCAGATGCAGCCTGATATGTTAATTGGCTTCTCAGGCCCATATTAACCCCTTTTGGAGCTTGTTTGGGGTACGTACCCCAACACAATGAGTAAAGGTAGAAGCCTTTGGCCCACAGTTTTGAATGGTAATAATACTATTACTAATATATGTAACTGTTATACAGCAATTTTTATCCACAGCCCATAACAACTTACATTTATTTGTTATCTCAAAAGACACCACAGTGATCATACCACAGTAATCACTGCATCCATCACTGACATAAACCATCAGCTATTTAACAGCACACAACAGCACTACACACGAGTTTAGGACAGGAAGTAAAGATTATGCAATTGGAACTAGAGGTGCAATTCAGGTTGGTAGAATTTACTTCAATTAGAATTAGACCAAGATGTTGGGCTCAATAGTCTATGGATAACACAGCAACACAGAATCAATTAGCATGACACACAGGCACTCTTTTAGTACCGAGACAGAGGAAAGAGGGCCACCTACAGAATTACTAGTAGCATTTCCTGCAGCACCTAAGCATTCCTTGGCGGTCTCCTATATACATGCAGACCAGATCCAATAAAGTTTAGCTGGCAAAGTCTGATAAGACAACAGCCTGAGCTGCTGTGACTACTGTACTAATAAGGAAACTGCAAAGCAATTTAAGTGCATAGATAGGGATTTGATAGCTGCTTTCAACTACCTGAAAGGGGGTTCCAAAGAGGATGGCTCTAGACTGTTCTCAATGGTAGCAGATGACAGAATGAGGAGTAATGGTCTCAAGTTGCAGTGGGGGAGGTTTAGATTGGATATTAGGAAAAACTTTTTCACTAAGAGGGTGGTGAAACACTGGAATGCGTTACCTAGGGAGGTGGTAGAATCTCCTTCCTTAGAGGTTTTTAAGGTCAGGCTTGACAAAGCCCTGGCTGGGATGATTTAACTGGGAATTGGTCCTGCTTTGAGCAGGGGGTTGGACTAGATGACCTTCTGGGGTCCCTTCCAACCCTGATATTCTATGATTCTATGATTCTATGATATCAATGGAAGATGTGACTGCAAATTTTACTTATGATACAAGCACATGAAATAATGTGACTAGCTTTAAAAAACCTACTCTGGATCTGCTTTCTTTCTACTTGCTTGACAAATGCAATGTGTTTGATATTTACACAGCATCTACAATACACAGTATCACAAAATATTTCATAAGGACTGCTGCTTTGATTTTATTTTCACTAGGATTCACAGGATTACAGCAGGTGAACCAAGAAGAGATGTGGATGTTAGAAATCATGCATTTCTTTCCATTTTATCTCTCCTAGTTTGAGTCCATAAATATATGGCTCAGTAAGGTTAACTGAACTGCAGCTTTCTCGATAACTAGAGGCTAGTACTGCGTTTCAGAAACAGATGGTGGGTTAAATAGTCTCAGCTGGTAGGAGTTATGGCTTTGGCCTTTACCACTTTATTTCCCTTTAGAATAATACATGACCATACTGTGACATGCAGGTTTTCAGTAATATTAAAAAAGTGGAAGATACACTTTACATCCACATACAGACATTCCTTCGCTCAGATCATAAATCTTAGGCATCCATTCAATGGCATAATATCTTGACTTAGCTGCTAACCCTAAACACTAGTAAGATGTATATTTACTGATGGGCACTGTAGAAAGCCAAGAGAGAAAAAGTTCTTGAATATTCTAAATAATATTTGTATAAAGTTTTCCAAACCAATTCTTTTTGTATACAGTGGCTTTTTGTGCTTCCCGGGAAACTAGAATATTTGGGGCTGGGCTCAATCAGTCTGCTCAGCTACTATCTGTCTGCCAAGATCTGAGCCAATAACATATTGCAAGAGCCAGTGTGGTAATTATAGAACCTGATCTCTGCATGTCACCAAAATAAACTCAGAGCAAACGATGGCAGTGCTACCACTGTTTAACAGGCTGAAGCTGTGTGCCACATTTTAATGCCTTCTCATGAGACCGATTTCCTAATCTGAAAAAGATTTAAGACACTTAAAGGAAAACATGCAGACACTCCTCTGCTGTATTCAATGGCTCCTAGTCATATTGGGCCTCTCTGGTCTATCCTTTAAATAAACACCAAAGCTACTTTCACATCTCCAGATATGAAATTACTTTCATGGTGGTTGAGCGTTCTCTGTGCTATCCAAATTTCTCAGAAAAACTCATTGCTTTCATTTTCTCATGCTACTGCACTGAACAAAGATAAAAGGAGTCAAATAAAGATTATTGATTTAATGTTATCATTTATCACTCCCTCTCCTCCTCTGGAGTGTTACTAGGTATTTTATACCAACATATGCAGTGACAGTAATGCCCTGAACATGTCCGCTTTGTGACTACTTGCAGGCTTGAGTTATCAGCAGCCACCTGTGCTGTGTGGTCTACTGAGGAATTAGTGATTTGGAAAATTACCCAATCCATACTATCAAATCAAGGGAAAGATCTACTGTTCGAAATTACTCTCTCAGAGTTTGATGTTCCTCCTCCCTGTATTTGATGAAGTTCTGTAAGTGGAACTACAGAGCTGATCACCTGCAGCTAGATTTCATCAGACCTTATGTGTACTTTCCCGATACTATGAAATGTGGTATAATTATTAAGAGAGGGCTGATAATGAGTTCTTCTCTAATTCTACACAGGTTATACAGCTGTGGAGCTAAGAGACTTCAGTTTCTTTCTCCAATACACATGCCTTCTTTAAAAAAAAATACTGAAAATGGCCAGTAGTGAAAACTCACCTCTTCTGTGGTAGCTACAGTAAGTGAGACAATATTAGGGCCTCTTATTTCCTCACCTTTTATAGATGCATAAATAAGCTGAGCCACCAAGAAGTGAATGTGCATAAACTGAATGTTCATGTGATCTCTTAATCAGCTCTAATTCCACTAACATAATTTTATCAAACACACTGAGAAAAGGCAGAAAATTTAGATAATAATTCCAAGCAATAGATCTTGTCCTCATTCTTTTTTACCCCATCCCTTCCCCGAGTGAACCTGGACCAATTCATGCAGGATTTCCCATTTTGCCTGGCTTCTGTGGGAAACCATATGCAACTCTGTGGTTCTGATTTGGTTTCACTTTGAGATTCCTTCAAATCCATAACTTTACTTATAAAATTCCTCTCCCTTGGCTAATGCAAGGTTGTCTTGAACAGAACAACATCTAGAATTTAGTGCAGTCTACTTTAAAAACCTCAGTGAAGCAAATTCATTGACTTGGTGCTTAGCATCACTGTAACAGGCATTTTAGAAGTACCCATGACTAATGGATAGAATTTGAACAGCTCTAACCTGTATCTAATTTGTATGAGTAAGTTCATTAGTGATGCTACACAAGTCATGCATGATAAAGAAAACTTCACTTGCATTCTTAAAAATATTTGTAATGAAATTCAAAGCCCCCACCATTTGAAGTTTTCACATGTTATTTACATTTCAAGGATCTTTTCTGTTAAAAAGTGAAAAATACTGTAGGGACTTTATTTGAAAGTGACTATCTTTTTCATGAAAACGTGCTCACTGCCAATCAAAAATGATCCTGTTTTTGACCAAAAAGATCAAAATTTTAAGAATACTGAATTTCAAAATTTTGTCTCCACATTTGCTCTTGAAGCATACATTTTCACAGTTAGTGAAGTGAAATTTCTGGATGGCCCTCAATGAAATTAAGAGGAAGGAGGGGAGAGGGATCACACATTTTGCAGAGCTTTAATTACTTTGGGCCTAATCATAAAAACATTTTTTGGCAAAATTCCCATTGATTTCTAGAGGGATTGAGTCATATGAGCACATTAATTGATCCTACCATTGTGCCTTTTCAACACAGCCTTTGGTTGGGACTGGTGTGGAGATGCACAACCCCAGGAGGAGGACTGGGAGGCATTCAGCAGAATGCCACCTCAAGTTCCTGGGCCTGCAGGGAAAGCACATCATCTACAGCTCCCTTTTCACTTGTGCTCCAGTCCCACTTCATCCTCAGTGAAGGCGGCATGAGATGAGGTTCCCTTGTCTTCCATTCCACTCCTTTCCTTGCTCATTTTGGAGAGCTGTCCACCTCTATGGCGTTAGGTACAGAGTTTTCCATGGACTCCCCTGAATGTAGGGACTGCAATTTTGCTTGGCCCTTACATGTGCCACACAGTGATGGGGATAAGAGCCCTTGTATCCTCTCGCACTCACTCTCACACACACACTCTGCAAATGACTAAATGCCATGTAGACTTCAGCCTTTAATCAGCAAACTGAATGTACAACTCTAAAAATAGAAAAAAAACCCCTCAAATTACTATTACCACTCTAATGTTGCCAACCACAAGCATTCCAAAATCATGAATGTGGGCCCCAAACTCATGATACTGGCATAAAAATAATAAATGTTTGGCTTTTTTAAATTTGTATTCTGATTTATGTGCTTTTGAGATAAAATGGTTACTAACCTTCCACAACTGTTGTTCTTCGAGATGTGTTGCTCATGTCCATTCCAATCTAGGTGTGTTCTCACCCCAAGCACCACCGATGGAAAGTTTTTCCCTTGTTGGTATCTGTCGGGTCAGCTCTGGCACTTCCTGGAGACATGCTCTCATAGAGCCAGTAAAAAGGGCTCCGCCAACCCACTGCTCATTCAGTTCCTTCTTGCTAGCTAACTCTGACAGAATATGTGTGTGGGGATGTGTGTGGTTCGAATGGCCATAAGTGACACATCTCAAAGAAGAGCAGTTACGGAAGATTAGTAACTGTTTTTTCTTCTTCGAGTGCTTGCTCATGTCCATTGCAATGTCTCCCAAGAAGATGCAGGGTGAGAGGTCGGACTTCATTGATACGAAGATTGCAGCACCACTCTGCCAAACCCAGCATCGTCTTTAGTCTGCTGAGTGATGGCATAGTGAGATGCATAAGTGTGGACCAAAGACCATGTTGCCGCTCTACAGATGTCCAGGATAGGGACATGTGCCACGAATGCAGCTGAAGATGCTTGAGCTCTTCTGGAATGTGCCACCAAGGCTGGAGCCAGGGACCTTCGCCAGGTCGTAGCATGTGCAGATACAGGAAGTGATCCACAATGAAATTCTCTGGGCTGAGACCGGAAGACCCTTCAGCCTGTCTGCAACAGCCACAAAAGGTTGAGTAGTTTCTCAAAATGATTCAGTCCTTCCTATGCAGAAGGCAAGCACATGTCTGACATCTAGTGAGTAAAGTTTATGCTCCTGTATGTTGGCATGTGGTTTCAGATAGAAGACCAGGAGGAATATGTCCTGGTTACTAAGGAATTGTGAAACCAACTTTGGGAGAAAGGCGAGGTGGGGGTGCAGCAGGACCTTGTAGTTGAAGAATACCATGTATGGTGATTCTGAAGTAAGGGCCCTGATCTCCGAGACCCTTCTGGTTAAAGTAAGAAAGGCCATCTTCCAGGACAAATACAGCACAGAACACGTTGCCAGTGGCTTGAATGTGGAACCCAGGAGTCTTGGCAATAGCAAGTTGAGATCCCAGGGAGGGATTGATTGTCGTACCTGAGAGTATAGTCTGTCAAGTCCTTGGAGAAAACAACTGCAGATAGAGGTTGCAAAGATGGACTGGCCATTTACCAATGGGTGAAATGCTGAAACTGCAGCCAGGTGGACTGTAATTGATGACACCGATAGCCCTTGCTGCTTCAGGTGTAGCAAGCTGTCCATCATGAATGGCACTGATGACCGTGTAGGTAGAACACCTTTCTGTGCTGACCAAATTGAGAATCTTTTCCACTTTGCTAGGTACATAGCTCTAGTGGATGGCTTTTTGCTTCCTAAAAACTTTCCGAACTGATCCAGAGCATGCTAGCTCCGATGGGTTCAGCCCTGGAGCTTCCAGGCCGTGAGATGAAGGGACTCGACATTCAGGTGACGCAAGTGACCAGGGTCCTGAGATATCAGGTCTGGAACCCGAAGTAGCCAGATTGGTGTTTCCACTGACAGGCTAAGGCTATCAGGATGACTCGTGCTCTGTCTCATCTTATCCTCAGTAAGACCTTGTGTATGAGGAATGGGTGGAAATGCATAGAACAGATGACCTGTCCAAGGCAAGAAGAAGTCATCTGTCAGAGATCCTGCACTGTGGCCCAGGAAAGAGCAGAAGTGTAAACACTTCCTGTTATGCTGTATTGCAAACAGATCTATTTGGGGAGCTCCCCACTTCTGCAAGGTGACTTGTAGGACTTCTGGGCATATGGACCACTCAGGGTGGTTGGAGAAGACCGTGCTGAGGTGATCTGCTAGTTTGTTCTGAGAACGCAGCAGATAGGAGGCCTCAAGGTGAATCAAGTGAGCTATGCAAAATTGTCATAAGCGGAGTGCCTCCTGGCACAGGTGAGAGAAGCACGTTCCACCCTGTCTCTTGATATAGAACATGGCTGTTGTGTCATCTGTAAGTTCTGTTGCCTGTGCCTGCTACATGGGGTTGGAAAGCTTGGCAGGCCAGGCGAACTGTCCTAAGCTCTCTGACATTGATGTGTAACAAGAGCTCTTCTGGAGACCAGAGGTCCTGACTTCTGAGAGACCCCAAGTGAGCTCCCTACTTCATCACCAATGCATCTGTGTCGAAGGACACTGACGGTTGGGGTCTTGAGAAAGGGACTCCTGCACACACCTAGCAGGTCTAGCCACCATTTGAGGGAAGTAATCACCAACGGGGGAACTGTAAGGACTGAATCTAGATGATGTTGGCTTGGTGAGTATACCGACGCTAGCCATGCCTGGAGGGATCTGATCTGAAGTCTTGCATGCTGAACCACATAGGTACAAGATGCCATGTGGCCAAGGGCTGTAAGCAATTTCTCGCCATGGTGACAGGGTGATTCCTGAGGCTTTCTATAAGCCTCTTTATTGCTTGGAAGTGTACTTCTAGGAGAGAAGCTCTGGCCTGTACCTACTCCAGAACTGCCCCAATGAATTCTATCCTCTGGACTGGGGAGAAAGTGGATATCTGCACATTTATGAGCAGACCTAAGTCTTAGAAGCTCGACTGTATTAGTCTTACATCCACCTATACCTGAAAACTGGACCAATCTCTGATAAACTTGAACTCCTTGTCTCCTCAGGAAAGCTGCAATGACTGCCATGCACTTTGTGAACACCCAAGGGGCTGTCGACAGGATGAACGGGAGCACCATAAATTGGTAGTGAATTTGTTGAGGTTTCACAGGTCCAGAATCAGTCTGAGACTGCCGTTGGCTTTCGGGATTAGCAAATAGCAGGAATAGAACCCCCAGCCCTTTAGCTATAGCGGAACCTCCTCCACTTCTCCCACCTTTAGGAGTGACTGCACCTCTTGGGCTAGAAGCTGCTTGATGCAAATGAAGACTGTGGCGGAGGTCTCCTCCTGTAGCCTCTGCTCCTCTTCCTGCTATAGTCCTGTCAAGCCGGCGGCGTGAAGAAGCAAGCCATCGGCTTTGGCCTACAGTACTTCCACCCAAGGTCTGGAGTATGAAAGCCTAAGGACTTAAGCGTGACCCTTAAGTCCTTCAAACTGTGCAGTTTGCAGTCGATCTGCTCAAAAAAGAGCGATGTACACTCAAAAAGGAGATTCTAAAAAGTTTGTTGGACCTTGTGCAGCAAGCCCAAGGATTGCAGCCAGGAGCTTCTCCACATAGTCACAGCCAAAGCCACTGATTGGGCTGCAAGGTCCTCCACATCCAAGGCTGCCTGTAGGGATGTCTTTGCCACGGACATGCCCTCCTGTATGAGAGCCACAAATACTCGTCTGGACTTTTGTGGCAGCAACTCCTTAAATTTCTGTATAGAGTTCCAGGAGTTGAAATTATACCTGCTCAGCAGTGCCTGCTGATTGGTGATCCTGAGCTGGAGACCCCCAGTCAAATAGACCTTCCTCCCAAAAAGGCCTAACTTTTTGGTGTGTTTGGCCTTGGGTATCGGTCCCTGTTGGTCCTGCCTTTCCTGCTTGTTGGCTGCTGACACCACCAAAGGCCCGATGTTGGGAGACTGTACAGGAACTCAAGCCCCTTCACTGGGACAAAATATTTCCTGTCACTTTTCTTTGCTGTCTGCTTCAGTGATGCCATGGTCTGCCCTGATGGGGTCTATGATGGCATCATTCATGGGCAACGCCACTGTCACAGGGCCTGTTGCTGCCAAGATGTCTACAAGGGAGTGGGAGGACTAATTTCCTCCACCTGGATACCCAGGTTCTGAGCTACCGTCCTTAGGAGCTCTTGATGCACCTTATAATCCTCCTTAGAGGGCACAATATCACTTCCCACGACCGCCTCATCTGGGTAAGAGAAGGACGACACTTGCACTGATAGCGGGCCCTGCTCTTTTCCCTCAGCACTGGCTGGGACCCATGATGCCATCTCTTGGTACACTGCATTGGCTGGATCATGTCCTAGTGGTGGAAGCAGTTTGGGCTCCAAAGCCACTGAATATTACCTCCTGATATGGGAAGCGGGTGTGCTGGAAATGCTCGGGGGGTTCCAGAAAGGCCATTTCATAGGGAACTGCCACTATCCCAGTGGCCACACTACAGGTGGGACTCCTTGGCTCAGGTCCACAGTGGGACAGTGCCTTCTGGAATGGCGGTGCTGGCTCCTCCACGAAACGTAAGACTCCATCTCCAAGGTTCCCTCCGGAGACCAGCATGGAGCGGTGCCGACCGGTGCCATCATGGCTGATTTCTCCTTTGAAACTATCTGAGGCCTTGAGCCTGCAGAAGTCTTTCCCATTGGTACCACCACTGATAGCTCCCCTACAGCGGGGACATTGGTACCAGTAGCACGAGTATCATAGAATCATAGAATATCAGGGTTGGAAGGGACCTCAGGAGGTCATCTAGTCCAACCCCATGCTCAAAGCAGGACCAATCCCCAACTAAATCATCCCAGCCAGGGCTTTGTCAAGCCTGACCTTAAAAACTTCTAAGGAAGGAGATTCTACCACCTCCCTAGGTAACACATTCCAGTGCTTCACCACCCTCCTAGTGAAAAAGTTTTTCCTAATATCCAACCTAAACCTCCCCCACTGCAACTTGAGACCATTACTCCTCGTTCTGTCATCTGCTACCACTGAGCACAGTCTAGATCCATCCTCTTTGGAACCCCCTTTCAGGTAGTTGAAAGAAGCTATCAAATCCCCCCTCATTCTTCCCTTCTGCAGACTAAACAATCCCAGTTCCCTCAGCCTCTCCTCATAAGTCATTTGTTCCAGACCCCTAATCATTTTTGTTGCCCTTCGCTGGACTCTCTCCAATTTTTCCACATCCTTCTTGTAGTGTGGGGCCCAAAACTGGACACAGTACTCCAGATGAGGCCTCACCAATGCCGAATAGAGGGGAACGATCACATCCCTCGATCTGCTCGCTATGCCCCTACTTATTCATCCCAAAATGCCATTGGCCTTCTTGGCAACAAGGGCACACTGCTGGCTCATATCCAGCTTCTCGTCCACTGTCACCCCTAGGTCCTTTTCCGCAGAACTGCTGCCTAGCCATTCGGTCCCTAGTCTGTAGCTGTGCATTGGGTTCTTCCGTCCTAAGTGCAGGACCCTGCACTTATCCTTGTTGAACCTCATCAGATTTCTTTTGGCCCAATCCTCCAATTTGTCTAGGTCCCTCTGTATCCTATCCCTACCTGCCACCGTATCTACCACTCCTCCTAGTTTAGTATCATCCGCAAATTTGCTGAGAGTGCAATCAACACCATCCCCCAGATCATTTATGAAGATATTGAACAAAACTGGCCCCAGGACCGACCCTTGGGGCACTCCACTTGATACCGGCTGCCAACTAGACATGGAGTCATTGATCACTACCCGTTGAGCCCGACAATCTAGCCAACTTTCTATCCGCCTTATAGTGCATTCATCCAGCCCATACTTCTTTAACTTGCTGACAAGAATACTGTGGGAGACCGTGTCAAAAGCTTTGCTAAAGTCAAGAAACAATACATCCACTGCTTTCCCTTCATACACAGAACCAGTAATCTCATCATAGACGGTGATTAGATTAGTCAGGCATGACCTTCCCTTGGAGAATCCATGCTGACTGTTCCTCATCACTTTCCTCTCATGTAAGTGCTTCAGGATTGATTCCTTGAGGACCTGCTCCATGATTTTTCCAGGGACTGAGGTGAGGCTGACTGGCCTGTAGTTCCCAGGATCCTCCTTCTTCCCTTTTTTAAAGATGGGCACTACATTAGCCTTTTTCCAGTCATCTGGGACTTCCCCCGATCACCATGAGTTTTCAAAGATAATGGCCAATGGCTCTGCAATCACAGCCGCCAACTCCTTTAGCACTCTCGGATGCAACGCATCCGGCCTCATGGACTTGTGCAAATCCAGCTTTTCTAAATAGTCCCTAATCACTTCTTTCTCAACAGAGGGCTGGCCACCTACTCCCCTTGCTGTGTTGCCCAGCGCAGCAGTCTGGGAGCTGACCTTGTTCGTGAAGACAGAGACAAAAAAAGCATTGAGTACATCAGCTTTTTCCACATCCTCTGTCACTAGGTTGCCTCCCTCATTCAGTAAGGGGCCCACACTTTCCTTGGCTTTCTTCTTGTTGCCAACACACCTGAAGAAACCCTTCTTGTTACTCTTAACATCTCTTGCTAGCTGCAGCTCCAGGTGCGATTTGGCCCTCCTGATTTCATTCCTACATGCCCGAGCAATATTTTTATACTCTTCCCTGGTCATTTGTCCAATCTTCCACTTCTTGTAAGCTTCTTTTTTATGTTTAAGATCCGCAAGGATTTCACTGTTAAGCCAAGCTGGTCGCCTGCCATATTTACTATTCTTTCGACACATCGGGATGGTTTGTCCCTGTAACCTCAACAGGGATTCTTTGAAATACAGCCAGCTCTCCTGGACTCCTTTCCCCCTCATGTTATTCCCCCAGGGGATCCTACCCATCAGTTCCCTGAGGAAGTCGAAGTCTGCTCTCCTGAAGTCCAGGGTCTGTATTCTGCTGCTTACCTTTCTTCCCTGTGTCAGGATCCTGAACTCGACCAACTCATGGTCACTGCCTCCCAGATTCCCATCCACTTTTGCTTCCCCTACTAATTCTTCCCGGTTTGTGAGCAGCAGGTCAAGAAAAGCTCTCCCCCTAGTTGGCTCCTCCAGCACTTGCACCAGGAAATTGTCCCCTACATTTTTCAAAAACTTCCTGGATTGTCTGTGCACTGCTGTAGTGCTCTCCCAGCAGATATCAGGATGATTAAAGTTGCCCATGAGAACCAGATCTGCTGGCATGTCCCTCAAGTGAGTCCCTTGCTGCTGTGAACACCTCTGGCATTGACAGTACTGGCAGATTAGTGGGGCTTTGGTGCCTCTCTTATGGCACTGGACTCAATAGCTCCCGTTCTAGGACTGGAGTCAATGATGCGGTTCGGGCTGTTCGCGCCAGAGAATGGCTTGACATGGGTTGCACCCTGGAAGTGTCCCTTTAGCCTGCCGACCTTGGCGTTGGTTATTGGCCTCTGTTGGTCTTCCTTTGTTTCTTCGTAGGCATTGGCGATGGTGAATGGTACCTAGTATCTCTCACCAACACATCTGTCTTCGGAACCGAGGATGTTTGATGGTGCAGAGGTTCCTTAGACACAGTTGGAACATCTGACCTCAGTGCTGGAGACAGGGAATGGCATCGGGTGTCCCGAAGTGAAGCCAAAGTACTCACACCAAGTCAAGTGACCCGGCAAAGATGGAGGTTAGAGTGCTGCCTCCATGAGGATAGAGCAGAGTTTAATGTCACTGTTCTTGGTGCCAGATTGAAGTCCCTTCAGATCTTACATTGCTCCCACACATGGACTTCCCCTAGACACTTGAGGCAGCTGGAATGGGGGTCACTCACAGGCATACGCTTGTGACAAGACTCACAAGGTTTAAATCCCGGAGACAGAGGCATGCCCCAGTGCCGGGCGGGATTAACCTTCGCTTAGCAAGGTTCGGTAACTCCTAACTAACTAACTCACTAATAACTGAAACTAAATTCAAACAACTATATACAATAAAACAGAAAAAGTCCACCGAGGACTACTTCCAGAAGCAAGAATGAGCCATGGTTCCAGTGATCATCACAGACAGTAAGAAGGAACTCAGGGGCAGCGGGGCCCTAGATATCAGTATTATGAGGGTGTGACTCCATGGGGCACCAGAGTCAATCCGATGGATACTACTGAGGGAAAACCTTTCTGGTGGAGGTGCTCAGGGCAAGCACACACCTACACTGGAATGGACATGAGAAAGCACTCGAAGAAGAATCATTTTCAAAAGCTTTTCTCCATAACCACAAAGGCTCAAAACTAACTTTTTTTATGAAAGCTGAGATTGTCACATAATCACGATTCCAGGAGCTGGGGCTTTAAGAAAAACATGAAAAGTCATGAGAGTTAGCATGATTGCTTTATGGCCATAGGATACCTGTTAGTAGCTTGTAAACAACTGGATGCTGATTTTTATTTCACATAATTGCCTGTAAGGTTGCATCAGTGAAACAAACTGCATATAATAATAATCTATTTCCTGAAGGTCTACGGCCTGTTTCAGTAGAAGCTGCGGGTGCTCAGTTCCTCTGAAAATTAGGCATTTATATGGAACCAAAAAACCCACAAAAGTGATTGATTTCTTAGACAGGTGACAGTGAAATGTGGAAGCCATTTCCAGTTACGTTTAATTTTAGAAAGTGAGTTGCCCTAATTGTCTGATGTAAACACAGATTAAAAATTTAGAGCTCACGATTTGGAGTCATTTTTGGAAGGCTATTTTCTACTTCACTTTCATGTAATCAGAGGAGAGAGGGAATCATTAAAGGCTCCAGACTGAAAACTACATACTGGGTTTATGTTCACTTGACAAAGTACAAAAGCTGTGATTTATTATGTGTTTTATGAGAGGCAGGGAATAGAAACTGGCTAACAATCCCTAGCTTAGGACAGATACCTCAGGCTGTGGTAAAACATGACCTTTTTAGATATCTACCACAAAACATTTAAGGAGCAAATAAAACATCATGACCTTTTTAGATACATTGCACAAAACATCCAAGGGGCAAATCATGCTCCCTTTCCCATGGGTGCATAGCACATGATAAGCAGCGTAGTAGTTATGAATCCATTCTGGAAGGGAAAGGGCGAGAGACCATGAAGCGATGGTTCTGTCTCCCCCAGTCACTGCAGTGCATGTTTCCACAGGGGCTTCCTTCTGTCTTGCTATGGAGAGGGTTGGGGGCACGGTTGTGACTGTCTAGGGATGAGACACTGAACCAGTATATTTGTGATTATGCAGATACCGCGCACAGGACATCCCTCTCACCAAGGGGAGTACAGAGACTGCTATAGAGCCTCATAATAGGATTCTGCTTCACCCCAGTCATTTAGTTGGGATTGGTGCAAGGCTAAGTATTTGCCTCGAAGTTATCAGTGATGGCCCAGTTCTAGTTCTACATGTTTTCTTCTGTTACTATGTCAAGCAGCTTTGTTTATCTTTGTTAAAGAGAGATTGTTGTTACGAACTCCCAGTTGCTTCCACATCTGTTATATTTTTGGATTCTCTCATTTTCCCCCTACCATAAAATATGAAGAGCAAGGACAAACTTATTTTCACAATAGATCTGGGATATGCATATCCTGGAGTGTAACATTGCTAACGATAATGTTGCTGTTCCTGTTATGTTTCTACCAGAGATAGCCAATAGTTTGAGGCCTGTTTTTGCTCATTTGTTTGTTTTCAACATCCAAGGGGCAGTTTGGGTACCAAAAAGTGACACACTGATACTAAACTTTAGAAAGGGAGATTTCAGTATAGTGGAAAGTCTACTCAAAACGGCCCTAAAGTAAAAAATAAAGGAAGTAAAATCCTCAGAAGTGGCATAGATGCTATTCAAAGAAAACAATTAAAATAGATTTCAGAGTGGTAGCCGTGTTAGTCTGTATCAGCCAAAAAAATGAGGAGTCCTTGTGGCACCTTAGAGACTAAAAAATTTATTTGGGCATGAGCTTTCGTGGGCTAAAACCCACATCATCGGATGCATGCAGTGGAAAATACAGTAGGAAGATATAAATACACAGAGAACATGAAAAAATGGGTGTTGCCATACCAACTGTTGGAGGGCTGTCTGTAAGCGAGGACTGGCCTGTCTTCCAAGACCTGTGAGAGTGAGGGATCGTCCTTCAGGATAGGTTGTAGATCCTTGATGATGTGCTGGAGAGGTTTAAGCTGGGGGCTAAAGGTGACGGCTAGTGGCGTTCTGTTACTTTCTTTGTTGGGCCTGTCCTGTAGTAGATGACTTCTGGGTATACTTCTGGGTATATTGGCTCTGTCAATCTGTTTCTTCACTTCAGCAGGTGGGTATTGTAGTTTTAAGAATACTTGATAGAGATCTTGTACGTGTTTGTCTCTGACTGAGGGACTGGAGCAAGAATCTTGCTCCACAGATCTTGGGAGACAGTCCTCGCTTACAGACAGCCCCCCAACCTAAAGCAAATACTCACCAGCAACCACATACCACACAACAAAAACACTAACCAAGGAACCTATCCTTGCAACAAAGCCCGTTGCCAATTCTGTCCACATATCTATTCAAGGGACACCATAATAGGACCTAATCACATCAGCCACACCATAAGAGGCTCGTTCATCTGCACATCTACCAATGTGATATATGCCAACAATGCCCCTCTGTCATGTACATTGGCCAAACCGGACAATCTCTACGCAAAAGAATAAATGGACACAAATCAGACATCAAGAATTATAACATTCAAAAACCAGTCGGAGAACACTTCAGCCTCCCTGGTCACGCAATTTCAGACCTAAAAGTCGCAATTCTCCAACAACAAAACTTCAAAAACAGACTCCAACGGGAAACTGCAGAACTGGAATTAATTTGCAAACTGGACACCATTAAATTAGGCTTGAATAAAGACTGGGAGTGGATGAGTCATTACGCAAATTAAAAACTATTTCCCCATGCTAATTTTTTCCCCTACTGTTACTTACACCTTCTTGTCAACTGTTTGAAATGGGCCATCCTGATTACCACTACAAAAGGTTTTTTTTCTCGTGCTGATAATAGCCCACCTTAATTAATTGGTCTCATTACAATTGGTATGGCAACACCCATTGTTTCATGTTTTCTGTGTATATATATCTTCCAACTGTATTTTCCACTGCATGCATCGGATGAAGTGGGTTTTAGCCCACAAAAGCTTATGCCCAAATAGATTTGTTAGTCTCTAAGGTGCCACAAGTCCTCCTCGGTTTTTTAATTAAAATAGAGTCTCAGAAGGCATGAATACCACCGAAGAAAAAGGGAACAAGGAAAGCAGGGAGTAAATCCTTATCGCTAAATGGCAAGGTTTAAGAGGCTAGTTAGGTCAATTAGAAATCCTTTATCATTTGGAAATCTAATCCCAGGCCTTAAAGCTTGTACTTAAAGATAGTGTTGACCGAGCTACTTCACTCAGGGCTGTGAAAAATTTTGCACCCTGAGCACTTTAGTAAGGCCGACTTAGCCACTCATGTAGATGCAGCTAGGTCAATGGAAGGATTCTTCTCTCCACACTAGCTACCGCCTCTTGCCTTCCATCAATGTGGAAGCATCTATACTATGGTGATATAGCAGCATAGCTGCAGCATAAAAATGCCCCTAGTGAAGCCAATAAGTAGAAAAATAAATGACAGCAGGAATTAAGTAAGAGGGAAATCTGAAGGGCCAAAATGGTTTTCAAAGTGCAAATAACTGTGTAAACACCAACAATAAGATTCTTTAAGAATATTAGAAGCAGGAATCCTGTGAAAGAATAGGTCGCTCTGCCAGCTCACAGGGGATCAAAGGAGCAATTAAGGAGGATAAGGACATTGCTGAGAAGCTAAATGATTTCTTTGCCTGACTCTTCACCATCAAAGATACTTAGCCCACACCCTGCTCTTTACTACAAAGATGAGCTTCTATCAGAGACTGAGGTATCAGAAGAAGAGATTCTGTAGTAAATTGATAATTTCAAGTAAAAAGTCACCAGGCCCAGTTGGTACACCCACGAGTTCTGAAGGAGTTTATGTTTGATGATAAATAGGATGAAATTCAATAAGGACAAATGCAAAGTACTCCACTTAGGAAGAAACAATCAGTTGCACACATACAAAATGGGAAATGACTGCCAAGGAAGGAGTACTGCAGAAAGGGATCGGGAGGGTCATAGTGGATCACAAGCTAAATATGAGTCAGCAGTGTAATACTGTTGCAAAAAAAGCAAACATCCTGGGATGTATTTGTGGGAGTGCTGTAAGCAAGACACAAGGATAAATTCTTCCACTCTACTCCGTACTGATTAGGCATCAACTGGAGTATTTTGTCCAGTTCTGGGTGCCACATTTCAGGAAAGATGTGAATGAATTGAAGAGAAGCCAGAGAAGAGCAACAAAAATTATTAAAGGTCTAGAAAACATGCATCTATGAGGGAAGATTGAAAAAATTAGATTTATTTAGTCTGGAGAAGAGAAGACTGATAACAGTTTTCAAGTACATAAAAGGTTGTTACAAGGAGGAGGGAGAAAAATAGTTCTCGTTAACCTCTGAGGATCGAAAGGAAGCAATCGGCTTAAATTACAGCAGGGGTGGTTTCAGTTGGAGGTGAGAAAAAACTTCCTAACTGTCAGAGTGGTTAAGCACTGGAATAAATTGCCTAGGGAGGCTGTGGAATCTCCATCATTGGGGATTTTTAAGTGCAGGTTAGACAAACACCTGTCAGGAATGGTCTAGATAATACTTAGTCCTTCCTTGAGTGCAGCAGACTGGACAAGAAGACCTTTTGAGGTCCCTTCCAGTCCTACATTTCTATGATTCTATGAAGTAGGTAAGCTGCTAACAAAAATAAGTAATGTGTCATTAAAAACTACGACTGTTCTAGAGGATTGGAAGATAACAAATAATGTAACTATTTTTAAATGGCTGTTAGAAGTGCTCCAGGGAATGGCAGGCTAGTAAACAGTGCATCTATACCTAGCAAAGTGGTGGAAACAATAATTAAAAACAGAACAACAAAACACCTGAAAGATTATATTTTGATAAGGCCTTACCAGCACTATTTCTACAATGGAAAATTAGTGTATCATCACTTAGTAGTTTTTGAACAGGTCAGCATAGTAGCAGATAAATAAAAAACAACTGACATAACTATTTTAGACTTGCAAAAGATTTTTGACAAGGTTCCACAGAAGACACTACAAAAGAAGCCAAGTGATCATGGAAGATGCAAAGTATTGTCATGGATCAAAAACTCACTATGAGACAAAAAGCCAAGAGTTGGATTAAACGGTTAATTTCATCATGGCAAAAGGTTAACAGCAGGATGCCTCAAGGTTCTGTATTAGGTCCAGTTTTGTTTAATATGCTCATTAATGGTCCAGAAAGGTGAGGTGAGTAGTGAAATAGCAAAATTTGCAGATGACAGTTATTTGATGTTTGTCAGGACAAGAGAGGGCTGTGAGGAACTTGACAATTTTTTAAAAACTACAATTTGAGCTTGCACAGCAGAAAAATCCCTTAAGCTCACAGGTGCACACTTAAAAACTGATATGCTGTACATGAGTGTGCACCTAGTTGAACAATCACCAAATTATGCACGCACTTGTTGGTCTGCTGGCTTCACCAGACAAATTTGTAAGTAGCACATTTCAATGAGCTCTAGATTTTCTTTCTCTTTTCTTTCTCCCTTTTATTTTTTTAAAAATTCCAAAGGAAATTAAATGCAAAAAAACAGAATTAGCACAACATTAAGGTTCTAAGATCAAACACATATATATATATATATCAGGAAATGCCAGAATTTCAGGTTGCTCTGGCAACGTTGACTTATGCATGTTGAACATACGTACTTCTTATTTCTCTTTCTCTGTGAAATTTAAATCTTAAGGTATTACTCATTTGGCCTAACTAGCTAGGCCAAATGAGTAATACTTTAAGCTAGTAAACCAAACTTGCATTTAATTTAAATTAAAAGCAATCATGAAAATATTCGTGTTCTTATTAGTCTTTGTAAAACACATTAAAATTAGGGCTGTCAATGAATCGCTGTTAACTCATGCAATTAACTCAAAAAAATTAATCACCATTAAAAAAAGTAATTGCAATTAATCACACTGTTAAACAATAGAATACCAATTGAAATTTATTAAATATTTGGATGTTTTTCTACATTTTCAAATATATTGATTTCTGTTACAACACAGCATACAAAGTGTACACTGCTCACTATATATTATTATTTTCGATTACAAATATTTGCACTGTAAAAATGAAAACAAAAGAAATAGTATTTTCCAATTAACCTCATACAAGTACTGTTGTGCAATCTCTTTATCCTGAAAGTGTAACTTACAAATGCAGATTTTTTTTGTTACATAACTGCTCTCAAAAACAAAACAATGTAAAATTTTAGAGCCTACAACTCAGTCCTACTTCTTGTTCAGCCAATCGCTAAGACAAACACGTTTGTTTACATTTACAGGAGATGCTGCTGCCTGCTTCTCATTTACAATGTCACCTGAAAGTGAGAACAGGCATTAGCATGGCACTTGTGTAGCCCGCGTTGCAAGGTATTTATGTGCCAGATATGCTAAACATTTGTATGCCCATTCATGCTTTGGGCCACCATTCCAAAGGACATGTTTCCATGCTGATAATGCTCGTTAAAAAAATAAGGCGTTAATTAAATTTGTGACTGAAGTCATTGGGGGAGAACTGTAAGTCTTCAGCTCTGTTTTACCTGCATTCTGCCATATATTTCATGTTATAGCTGTCTTGGATGATGACCCAGCACATGTTCGTTTTAAGAACACTTTCACAGCAGATTTGACAAAATGCAAAGAAGATACCAATGTGAGATTTCTAAATATAGCAACAGCACTTGATCCAAGATTTAAGAATCAGAAGTGCCTTCCAAAATCTGAGAGGGACAAGGTGTGGAGCATGTTTTCAGAAGTCTTAAAAGAGCAACACTCAGATGTGGAAACTACAGAACCTGAACCACCAAAAAAGAAAATCAACCTTCTGCTGGTGGCATCTGACTCAGATGTTGAAAGTGAACATGCATCGGTCTGCTCTGCTTTGGATTGTTATCGAGCAGAACCCATCATCAGCATTTACCCCAGAATGGTGGTTGAAGATGAAGGGACATATGAATCTTTAGTGCATCTGACATGTAAATACCTTGAGATGCCCGCTATAACAGTGCCATGCGAATGCCTGTCTCACTTTCAGGTGAAATTGTAAACAAGAAGTGGGCAACATTATCTCCTGTAAATTGTAACCAAATTTGGTTGTCTGGGCAATTGGCTGAAGTAGGACTGAGTGGACTTGTAGGCTCTAAAATTTTATACTGTTTTATTTTTCAATGCAATTATTTTTTGTAAATAATTTTACATTTGTAAGTTCAACTTTCATGATAAAGAGATTGCACTACAGTACTTGTATGAGGTGAACTGAAAAATACTATTTCTTTTGTTTTTTAGAGTGCGAATATTTGTAATAAAAACAAATATAAAGTGAGCACTGTACACTTTGTATTGTGTTGTAATTGAAATCAATATATTTGAGAATGTAGAAAACATCCAAAAATATTTAAATAAACGGTATTCCATTATTGTTTAACAATGCGATTAATCGCGATTAATTATTTAATCGCTTGACAGCCCTAATTAAAATCTAAACACTGAGGTTAACACTAGCTGGAAATACACTGTTATGGAAAAGCTCACAAAAAGTCACTTTTAGAAAGTTTTTGTTTTTTTGGTTCCAACAGCCCCAGTGCAGACACACAGACAATATTATATAAGAACCATTTCATTCCCTCCTCCTATACCGTCTCACAAACTGCAAAATTGTCAAGCTGTGGAAATCAGCATAGCAGCAATACCCTGTATAAAAATGTGGAATCTTAAGTCTCTTTCTTAAGGTCAATGCAGCTTATGGTAATGAATATGGAAAGGTTACTAAGGTTACTATTGTCTTTTGTTGATTTTGTCGCAAAAAATGCAAAGAACAAAAGGTCACTAAGCAATGTTCCTAAGCTAGTTTGGAATTCACTAATCTATCACTGAGGAAAATAAAAAAGGGGTTAATAAAATACACGCTAGACAGAGAAAATGAGATTAGAGGTGGCATTTTGGCCGTGAAGCCTTCTTTAGACTGTAAAAAAAAATAGAAAGCAAAGCTAGTCCCAGACGTTGATCATTGAATAAATATTTACAAACTAAATAAAGCTTCTTGAAGTGGAGCTGATATGTAATAATTGTATGAATACTGAGATGTAACAATTTTATGAACACAGTGTATGTGACTGGATCAGTGAGGGGAAGTTAATTGTGAATTGGGTTACAGCCCATATGGATATACTGATTTAACTTACATCGGGGGCTGTACAAAGAACAACACAATGGCTTTCCAGATAAGAACGACAATGGGTAAAAGTATCAGTTTCAAGAACATTGCATCCTATCTCCAGGGAAGATGCAAGTTTGTTTTGCCAGAATGGGAACTTGGAGATCTGAAGGATACTAAACAGTTAAAAGCCTTCTGAGAAGAGGATGTGGTCCCCTGTGAGATGCTGTCTAGGGAGACATCCTGGCAAAGAGTGAGAGACACTGCCGAGGGAGTCTAAAGAAACTAGGCTTTCCCAGATCCAGGAAATGGTAAGTTTTAGGGAAAAAACTAGATATGTGTGCAGGCCATTTTACTGTTTTTAAGATATATTTTATCTGAAATGTTACTGTAGCTCACGAAAGCTTATGCTCAAATAAATTGGTTAGTCTCCAAGGTGCCACAAGTCCTCCTTTTCTTTTTGCGGATACAGACTAACATGGCTGCTACTCTGAAACCTGTTCTAAATAAGTTACATTTTGCTGTAAAGTTGTCACTGATTACCACTGTCATTGCCCTAGAGGGAACAGAATTGCAGGGTCTGAACATAAATCAGACCTTCCAAGGTGAATCCTGGTGAGCCCCAGTGGTTTGCAATCAGGCCGTGGTCTGAGAGTGGGAGAATGGCAAGATTCCACCCCAAGAGACAGGTTATGGCTAGAGGCCTGAGACCCAGACGGAGCATGCTCAGAGAACCAGGAGAGGTTAGAGGGGCAGTTTACCTAGTAACTGTGACATCATCAATAGTAGGGCAAACAATTTCACTCTCACTAATTTACTAAATCTTTTTACGGGGACATTTTCATACATGTGCATATACATACATTGACTGCAATGGAGCTAGGATAATTTATATCAGTTGAAGATTTGGGCCATAGTGTTTATATAGATACAATCTGAGTGAGGATATAAAAACAGAAAGATTTAAATGTAAAGAATTAGATAAATACAGAAAGCAACCACAAACACCAAAAACACCAGAAGAAGAATATATTACAGAAGTTGGGAGCAACTACCAAAGGTGACCATTGAATGTGTTTATTCTTATTCAATTTTCATGTTTTCGCTATAATCAGATTTTCAAAAATTGATACAAAAACAAATACACAGAGTAGCATAAGTGTCAGGATGAATTATATATTTATATATTATAGAAATAATCTCAAATGTCTCTAAGGCCCCATTCCTGCAAAAATTAACACATATACTTAACTTTTCATGCTGTGAGTAGTCCTAGTGTTAAGTATGTGTATGTCTTTGAAGGATCATGGCCTAAAAGTCCAATTTTGTTTAGTCAGACTAGGAGTACCGTAGTACTCTATGTCACTAGGCAATTGGTTTGTCTCCATATGAAAATTAATCTTAATTAATGGGTGAATTTTTAAATCAGTTTAACTATTCCTGATTATCTCTATGGGTATGTCTACACTACAAAATTAGGTCGATACGTATGCCCACACTAAGCGCATTAAGTCTGCGGAGTGCGTCCTCACTACCGTGGCTAGCATCGACTTACGGAGTGGTGCACTATGGGTAGCCACAGTTCCCACAGTCTCCACCTCCCATTGGAATTCTGGGTTAAGCTCCCAATGCCTGATGGGGCAAAAACATTGTCGAGGGTGGTTTTGGGTACATGTCGTCAGTCACCCCTCCCTCCATGAAAGCAACGGCTGACAATCATTTCACATCTTTTTTCCGTGCGACGCCATACTGCTTTCAGCAGACGGTGCAAAAGGACTGCTAACCGTCATCATTCACCGCTTCTGCTGCAACTCTGCTCTGCTGCTATTGTCTCAATAATGAATTTCTCCATGTTGTCTGTCATGGGCTCCCATGTACATGTGTTCTTCCTCGGGAAATGTGCGCGGTGCTAACCATTGTTTTCCACTGCTTCCGCGGCAACTTTGCTCTCCCGCTCTCATGAATCCACCTTGCAGGTCCTCTCCTTGGTCTCTATAAATATCTATTCTCGTGGCATCTGTCATCAGCCACTGCTTCTGCTGCAATTCTGCTCTCCTGCAGATGCCATACCATGGCAAGCATGGAGCCTGCTCAGATCACTGCAGCAGCTATGAGCATTGTAAACACCTCGCACATTATCCTGCAGTATGTGCAGAACCTGCAAAAGCAGGCAAGGAGGTGACAGCAGCGCAGTGACAAGAGTGATGAGGACATGGACACAGACTTCTCTCAAAGTATGGGCCCCGGCAATTTGGACATCCTGGTGGCAGTGGGGCAGGCTCATGCCATGGAACGCCAATTCTGGGCCTGGGAAACAAGCACAGACTGGTGGGACCACATAGTGTTGCAGGTCTGGGATGATTCCCAGTGGCTGCGAAACGTTCGTATGTGTAAGGGCACTTTCATGGAACTTTGGGACTTGCTTTCCCCTGCCCTGAATCGCAAGAATACCAAGATGAGAGCAGCCCTCACAGTTCACAAGTGAGTGGCAAAAGCCCTCTGGAAGCTTGCAAAGCCAGATAGCTACCAGTCAGTCGGGAATCAATTTGGAGTGGGCAAATCTACTGTGGGGGCTGCTGTGATCCAAGTAGCCAACGCAATCCCTGAGCTGCTGCTATCAAGGGTAGTGACTTTGGGAAATGTGCAGGTCATAGTGGATAGCTTTGCTGCAATGTGCTGCAGCAACTGTGGTGGGGCGATAGACGGAACGCATATCCCTATCTTGGGACTGGACCACCTTGGCAGCCAGTATGTAAACCGCAAGGGGTACTTTTCAATGGTGCTGCAAGCACTGGTGGATCACAAGGGACCTTTCACCAACATCAACATGGGATGGCTGGGAAAGGTACATGACACTCGCATCTTCAGGAACTCTGGTCTGTTTCAACAGCTGCAGCAAGGGACTTACTTCCCAGATCAGAAAATAACTGTTGGGGATGTTGAAATGCCTATAGTTATCCTTGGGGACCCAGCCTACCCCCTAATGCCATGGCTCATGAAGCCATACACAGGTATCCTGGACACTAGTAAGGAGCTGTTCAACTATAGGCTGAGCAAGTGCAGAATGGTGGTAGAATGTGCATTTGGATGTTTAAAAGCGCACTGGCGCAGTTTACTGACTCTCTTAGACCCCAGCGAAACCAATATTCCCATTGTTATTGCTGCTTGCTGTGTGTTCCACAATATCTGTGAGAGTAAGGGGGAGACGTTTATGGAGTGGTGGGAGGTTGAGGCAAATCGCCTGGCTGCTGATTACACGCGGCCAGACAGCAGGGTGATTAGAATAGCACAGCAGGGCGCGCTGTGCATCAGAGAAGCTTTGAAAACCAGTTTCATGACTGGCCAGGCTATGCTGTGACAGTTCTGTTTGTTTTTCTTGATGAAAACCCACACCCTTGGTTCACTCTACTTCCCTGTAAGCCAACCTCCCTCCCCCCTTTGATCACCGCTTGCAGATGCAATAACATCATTGTTGTTTCAAAATCATGCATTCTTTATTAATTCATCACACAAATAGGGGGATAACTGCCAAGATAGCCCAGGAGGGGTCGGGGAGGAGGGAAGCACCGGGTGGAGTAGGGGAGGAGGAGAGAAGGGAAGGACAAGGCCACACTGCACGTCAAAACTTATTGAATGCCAGCCTTCTGTTGCTTGCGCAGTCCTCTGGGTTGGAGTGGTTGGAGCCCCCCAGTGTTCTTGGGCGTCTGGGTGAGGAGGGTATGGAACTTGGGAAGGGCGGTTACACAGGGGCTGCAGCGGTGATCTGTGTTCCTGCTGCCTTTCCTGCAGCTCCACCAGACGCCGGAGCATATCAGTTTGATCCCCCAGTAGCCTCAGCATTGCATCCTGCTTCCTCTCATCACACTGCTGCCACCTCTCCTCTTACTCCTGCAACCTTTCATCTTGCTTGTCCCTCCTGTCCCCGCATTCATTTTGTGCTTTCCTGGACTCTGCCATTGTTTGCCTCCATGCATTCTGCTGAGTTCTTTCAGTGTAGGAGGACTGCATGAGCTCAGAGAACATTTCATCGCGAGTGCATTTTCTTCGCCTTCTTATCTGCGCTAGCCTCTGCGATGGAGATGATAGGGGGAGCATTGAAACATTTGCAGCTGTGGGAGAAAAAAAAGGGAGAGTAGTATTTTAAAAGACACATTTTAGAGAACAATGGGTAGACTCTTTCACAGTGAACCAATCTGTTAACATTACATAGCACATGTGCTTTCGGTACAAGGTCACATTTTGCCTCTTTTATTGAGGGCCTGCAGGTTTGGTGTGAGAGACGCAGGGTCGGGCAACAGAATTCGGCTTGCAGGCAGCCATGGTAAGCCACAGTCTTTTGGATTCTTCAACCTTCATAACATGTGGAATGGTTTCAAACAGCAGCACCCCCCTTTCCCATACCAAGCACCTGTTGGGTTGGCCATTTAAAAGGAGGGGCTGCGGTTTTCAGGTTAACATGCAGCACAAACCCAACTAACCCCCCCACGCAATTCTCTGGGATGATTGCTTCACCCCTCCTCCCACCGCGTGACTAGTACCAGGGAAGATCCCTGCCAGCCAAACGCGAACAGCTCAGCGTGAATCCCCCCCCTCCACCGCGTGGCTAAAAGCGGGGATGATTTCTTTTCAGCAAAAGGCAAACAGCCCAGCAGAAACGGCCACCTCTGAATGTCCCCAGAGGATTTCCACTCCATCCCCGACACGTTAACAGACTTTTCCAGTAGCTGTACTGGTCACGAATGCATTCCAAGTCTTCAGGGCAAATTAATCATTAAACATGCTTGCTTTTAAACTATGTATTATATTTACAAAGGTACACTCACCAGAGGTGCCTTCTCTACCTTCATGGTCCAGGAGCCTGCTTTGGGAGGGTTGAGAGGGTATTGGCTCCAGGGTGATGAACAGTTCCTGGCTTTCGGGGAGAACGGTTTTCCGTTTGCCTGTTGCGCGCTATCCTCATCATCATCTTCTTCGTCCCCAAAATCCTCATCCCTGTTGCGTGAGACTCCCCGCTTGCTAGTGTCCACAGACAGGGGTGGGGTAGTGGTAGGGACAGCCCCTAGAATTGCATGCAGCTCATCATATAAGCGGCATGTCTGGGGCTCTGACCCGGAACGGCCGTTTGCTTCTTTGGTAGGCTTGCCTGAGCTCCTTAATTTTCTCTGCTGCGGGTCCCTGTTACAGCTTCTGTCCATCACGCCCATGGAGATTTTTTCAATATATTGGCATTTCGTCTTTTGGAATGGAGTTCTGATAGCATGGATTTGTCTCCCCATACCGTGATCAGATCTAGTAACTCCCGTTCGGTCCATGCTGGAGCTCTTTTGTGATTCTGGGACTGCATGGACACCTGTGCGGAAGATCTTTGCATGGTCACCTCTGCTGATGAGCTCGCCATGCTGGCTAAACAGGAAATGAAATTCAAAAGTTCCTGATGCTTTTCCTGTGTACCTGGCTAGTGCATCTGAGTTGAAAGTACTGTCCAGAGCAGTCACAATGGAGCACTCTGGGATAGCTCCCAGAGGCCAATTCCGTTGAATTGCATCCACACTACCCCAAATTCGACCCAGTGATGTCGATTTCAGCATGAATCCCCTCATCAGGGAGGAGTACAGAAATCAATTTTAAGAGCCCTTTAAGTCGACAAAAATGGCTTCATCATGTGGATGGGTGCAGGGTTAAATCGATCTAACACTGCTAAATTCGACCTAAACTTGTAGTGTAAACCAGGGCTATGTGTGGGTGCTGTAATTCTGGAATAAGAATACCTTATTCTGAGTTAGTTCAAGCCACTTGTTTTAAACTAATTCAGAATAAGCCATTTATTCTAAAATAATGAATTAATCAGAAATAGCTATTCTGGAAAAATCTCCTATGTAGACAAACTCTAAAAAGCAGGTAAGGGTGGTGGGAAGCAGCTTTGAAGTAACCTGTGAAGTGGGGAAATCTTTGAAGTTTGGGAGAACAAACTTTGAATAAGAGCACATGTGACTGTTTGCAGGAGGAAGCCTTTTGCACTATTTAAAGCTTTGTAGGGATCTTTTCAGTCAAAAAGCAACAGAAGTTTCAGATGTAATTTGTTATGCTGCTAGAGTGGTCAATGATGCGATCGGACCTAGAAGACATTGAGAAATATATATTGTGGAATTAGGGGCCATAATTGTCCATGTTCCTTGATAATTTTCTCTTGTTAACGCATGTCAACTGGAAATGTGAATGATTAATTTCACCTGCTTCAGCCACATTATTATGGGAGGTTTACCAATTCAGGGGGAAAAAAACAACAATTTACCAATTCAGGAGAGTGTCAGAAACATCCTACTACAAATATCCAGACAGACAATGCCTATTTTCATTAAAGGACACCTGCATGGAATTCCAAAAATGTACGGCATGCAAATGTACATACACTGGGGCTAGGCCTATCTTTTTGTACATATATGAGCAAGCTTTAGATTCTGCATTTACTTACTCTAGCAAAACTCCCACTGTAGTAACACTGTGTGTTATGTACGCAAGGAGAACAATGAACGTGTGGGTTAACTGCTTTTCAGGCGCATCATACACTGATATGCTCATGACTACCTCTCATTGCTAAAAGCAGTGAGGACAACCCATGGTTGTCACATTCTGAACGGCTTGATACAATAAGACACAGCCATTTCACAGGGTAATGGCAGATGTATCATGGATAGTAGTGCTGCAGTGGGAAGGCTCAGGATTAAGATGACCTAAAAGGTCCTTACCTTTATACTGTAATTTGTATAGTCTTGAGCCTGCTAACACTTATGAATGTTCTGAAGTATAAGCACTTGAAAAGTCTATTTACTTCAATTGCTTAAAGCTAAGCACATATGTATATGTTTGCAGGATTGGGATGTTTGAGATTTTCAGCCCCATCTATCCAACAGAACTTTAGTATTATTATAATTAACAGAGGCGTATCATCCATCTTCTGTAAATAATTTTATTTTCAAGTCTACTAATATCACTAAGATATTTTAAAAAATATGAACCATAGACAATATGTATACACAAGACTGAGAGAAACGGAGAGCCTAAATTAAGAGAGGAAGTGTTATGGAGCTCCGAAGCCCTTGGTTCCATCGATTCCTTTGACCTGGATTACTTCTGTGGCCTTAGAAAGCAAGTCTCAGTTTCTCAGTCTGTAAAATGATGATGGTGATACTTACGGTATTTACCTACCTTACAGGGATACTGTAATGATCAGTTAATTCAGTTGGATGAATTTCACCCTTGTGCAGAAGACCAGCAAGAGGCCTATGCACCACTAGGAGAAGATTCAGTAAAGAACTATATATATATATATATGGTAAGTATTTATTATGATAATGATACAGCAATGCTTTGTTTCACTGCCACAGATTTAGCAGAGGGAGAAAAAGCTACCTAATAATCCTTCTCTAAAAAGGCACAACCAGGCTGACTCTTCCTTTACTAACTGAAAACTATCACTATTTGCAAAATGAAAAAAGATAAAATCAGAAACAAAAGAAATGTTATTTTCAGGTTTTTTAGGTATATCAAACAGGAAGAAAAATATGAACTATTTTTGAAAGTGGAGAGCTGTGCTTCAATTATTTTTTCTTGCCTGTGTATGTAAGTTGGATTCCAATTATCTTTGTATATAGAAGTGTTAGACTAATTATACTTCTAGGAACAATCATCATGACTAAGCAACAGGAATAGCGATACTGGGATCTGATGTGTTTTATAATGACTGTTGCCCTAAATAAATGAAGTCAGAAAGGGTTTGTTTATGCGCTATCCAGTGTAAACTATCCAGACAAAGCAGAACAGAATATCTTTCCCAAAAACATTACAGAAGCAGAAATACCCCCCTGTACAATTTGAGAGTTCTGAATTGCTTTGTGAGGGAGGTACATAAGGCTGCACAAAAAAAGCAAATAAATTAACTCACTTTCACATAAGTGATTCCATGTATGTTTGTGTATATATTAGAGCTGGGCGGAGGATGGAAATTTCATTTCACAAAGTATTTTGAGATTTTGAAATTTGGCTTCAATCTGAATTGGAATAAAACACAAAAATTTCAAAATTCTGCATGAAGAAAAATTCTGAAAAAAATTGTTTCAGATAAAAAAATGTTTTGACAAAATCAAAACATTTCATTTCAATTCTTTAATTTGTATTATATAATATAATCCAAAAGAAAAAATTCTAAATAAAGAGTTATTTCAAAATGAAAAACCAAAACATTTCATTCTGAAAATGTCAAAACGGGACAGTGTGATACTGTTTGGACTTTTTTCATTTTTTTCCCTCTGAAATGAAATTTCAGTGAAATCAACACAATTTCACAAAGCTTTTCAGTTTTGATGGAACCACATTTTTGGTTGGAAAATTGTTGCACTCAAGTTTTTCCAACCAGCTTTAGTATATATGTACAAACATACACGTATTTTTATGTGTAACACAGAAACACGCTCTATATATAGATATTAATCCCAGAGATCACGACTGCAATCCAATATAACCCCTCTGAGGATTGTAAGCAGCACTAACATTTTCATGCACTCCTTCTATTTCAGTGTCAAGGCCCAATTTTTCAGTTCTGGTCTTTTAAATAATCTTGTTTTACATGTAAAGAATACATTTCACATTACAAAAGCCCATCTTTCAAACAGAATCAGAAAACTGGGATCTTCTTAATAGGAGGCTGTGACAGAAAACTAAAAAGACTGTGTAGATTTACGGCCCAATGCTTCACCAATGGATGTTTTACCAGTAACTTCAATGAGAGCAGCACTGTGGCTTTGGAACAAAATCCATTGAGTAAAGGCTAAAGATCTGGGCTTTAATAATGCACAGACTTCTTTGGAAATTAAGGGATCTCAAGCTCCTTCCTGGAAAAACCCAGTATCTCACAGATCTGAGCGCTAAGACTGCATTTCAGGGAAAAGTGACAGAAGGTAATGAGAGGCAACTGCACTTGCCTTTCTTGGAATGGAAACTGAATTTCTAGATAAACTGAAAATTTCAGACCCTCCTCCCTCATGAGCAAAGAATTTCATGATAACACAAAATAAAAATTCCTACTGAAACAATACCTTAGTGGGGAAGGAAAGCAAGCAAGCTGATTTTTAGGATTGCTGTACCTCATATATAGGAAAGCAAAGAGCTTCACTTTCTAAAATAAGCTATTTAACTCTTGAAAAGCACATCAAAACTCCAAAATAACAAAAAGACAAAAGTTGGCCTTTTCTTTGTGGATATATTTTTGCATGTGAATGAGGGAAGAATCAAACTGCAGCATAAAAATAAACATTTTGTTCCAATAGCACATAACCTGATCACTTCCTGAAGTCCTAGTGATGATAACCAGCTCTGAATTACATTCACTGCTAATTTATCACACAACTGGTTAGAATGAGGCAGCTGCAACCAACAGTTCAAATCGAATTCACATAATATGGGGATTGATATTTTCAGAAGAAAATCACTGCAAACACAGATGATTTTTTTTTTAAGAAAAAGCCAAATGTTAATCTTAGATGTGTTTGATTTTAAACAAAGGAAGCTTGGGAGAGGCAGGGGAGGGTCCAGGAGTGAGCATTTTTTAAAAGACAAGATGATTTGATGTCACATAAAATCCTAGGGCAAATGGGGGCAAATGATATCAGACAGGAAGAGGCTAGAGCTGATGCCTGCAAAGGTTTCAAAATAAAAAACCCTGACCTAATTTGGGTTTGAAGATTTAATTTTTAACATATCTGCAGCTTAGTTAGGGATACACTTGACATCCCAGTGCACAGCAGGGTTTTCTTCTTCTCCCTGCAAGTTGGTGCAATTGCCATATGGGGAGTAGGGGTGGGAGGAGGAGGAGGAGGAGGAGGGTAGGAAGCAGTGGAAGAGGAGGCATGCCTATATGCTTCTTGGTTTAGGCTGGCACTGGCAGGTCCATGCTAAGAGGAGCTTACAGACATAAGGCAGGTCTGACATCTCTCCTGACCTGGGATAAATAATAAAGGGAGAAAGGAACAGGAGTACTTGTGTGTACCTGTTCTTTTTGCGGATACAGACTAACACGGCTGCTACTCTAAAAGGGAGAAAGGGACATCTGAAAGTAGGAACAGGGCCCCCACCAGACTTTTATATTTTTTGCTTTACTGAAAGCAATCAAGCCATTCTCAAATCACAGCTTTAAAATGTTGCGTAAAGCAAATATAGCTCCCGCGTGTATTAATTCCTTCTTTCCCTTTTCTATTCCTATCATTCATTCTGTATTTTGATGCATCTTCCTTTCATTCTTTTTCATTGTCTGTGGTTTCACTCAGACTATTTTTGATCCTTTATAAATAGATGGGGGGAGGGGAGTGGTACATTTTTCAGTCTTTCTTCAACATGTTTTTTTCTTTTCTGTTTCAGCCTCTCTCCCCTTTGCTGTTTTTATTTTGATGCTCTATCTCCCCCTGTCTCTTTCACTGTATTTTTTATCCCATTCCCTTTTTCTCAGCCCCTTCACTGGGGCGCTCCCCCACCCTGGTGTCTACCTCACAACAGAAGCTGTTCACAGCTCCCCCTGCAGGGGTAGGGTAGAAGTGCCACATCTCTCCTGTGGGACTGGGAAAAAGAGCAAGCAAGCCTCAGTGGCTTCTAACTGCCCTAGAGAAAATTGAGACTATGTAAGGCACTGCTGGGCCAGTGCATGAGGAATTAGCATGCCTCATCTCCTGCTCCTCACCCTCCCCCACTCACCCTCACTCTGAAGATACCTCCTACTCCCAGTAATTAAGCTGCCACACTTTGGTCTCCTGAATGGTAACTCAAGACTCTTCCATTTATTTTACCACCAGGACAGGGAATTTTTCAAAATGATTGCTCCAGTGATAAAGGATACAATTACATCACACAGTGACTACATAAACATTTTGTGCAGTGTTTAAGAATCTCTCTGTAGGATTTAAAAACAAGTCCCTAACAATTCCATGTATTGTCTGATAGTTCCTGTGTTAACTGGCTATGGTAAAGCATCCATGCTGGTTTGGGTAATTAAAGGATATTAACAGTTATACACAATCAGGATCTAAAGAAAGATTTCTTGGTTAATTGGGGATTCATGGTTTTCATGTAATTTCAGAAATTGTTCCAACACTGCAAATTATTAGATAGTTTTAAATTGAAAGAGTATCAGCAAGCCAGCTCTAATTAAAGTTTTTGGTCTTAAATGTGTAACACATGAATTTCAAGTATTAGTGCCCTCCCTTTTTACGTGATAAAGGAGGATTTTTTCCAAGCATTTTCAAAATTCAGTCAGAATGAGTTCATTCACCAGGAACTGGGGAATCAGGGATCACAATATTTCTCCAGAGAGTACACCATGTTCAGTTTTTTTCCAGGAAACATAACTATTTTGAATTAACTCATGATTAGAAAAAAAAATCCACTGTGAAATTCAAACTCAGAAAACTGGCAAACTCCCCCAAGCAGAATAAGCCAAGAGTCTCCATTTTAAAAGTGCTTGCCATGTAAACTTTACATACTGTATCTCACACTCAAGACATGCATCTAGACACTGTGAATTGCACTTTCTGGTACAATGTATAGCAGGGAACTACAATAATAATAAAACAATCACTGTAAACTACAATAACAGAATTTAGAATGTAATCACTTAGCCACTGTCTCTAGCCACAGTGGTAGAATAGTACTACCCTGCTGAGTTAGTCTCTGAAGGTCATTAGAGATGTGTACCAATAAACATACACACTGCTATCAGATTAGCAGACAAACAGTTACCATGGCAACCATCGGACAAGAGAGCTTGCCTGCATTCAGCATTAATTTAAAATATTTTTTTCTCCTCCGTGAATTTCCTTGGAGTCAGTACTGTGAAACACAAGTGCTTGCAAGCTCTCTAATCTGCGGCTGCCTTTGAAAACCCATCCAATGTGTGTTGAAGCTGAGCCAATTAACGTTACAAGAATTGGGTGAATTGCAGAGAATCTGGCAAGGCTGTGTTTACCAATTAGGTTGGGGGTGGGGGTTATGATGCAAATGTTGCATGCCATGCATCAGGAATAAAAGCAAGCTATACCGAATATGAAACTGTTAATTGCATTTTCAGAGGCACAGCCAGAAGGTGAAACTAATCATACAAATGATAACTGAGTTTTACCACCTACAGTGCTTTGATAATGCACTTTCACCAATCTGTATTGAAAGAGCCCATAAATCTTTTCAGTGGAGGAAATCACAGCACACCCTTTTGAATTTTTGGGAGATAAGAAAGTGAGAAAGTTATGTAAAAATAACATTCAAATAAATCAAATTAATATTGTTAGCAAATATAATTTCATTTAGGTAGGCTGTGCTCTTCTAAAAAGCTGTATAAAGCTATTTGTTAGAGAATTGAGATCAGCTTAACTACACAGCTCAAAATGAAAATTCTCCTAGGGCCAGGGAGCAGTGAATTTCCACTACATGATACATCAGGCCAAAGGGAGTTTGGGGGGAAAGAGTCATACCTCAAACAGCAGCCTTCAGGGAAAACAGTATCCTAAGGACTATATCTACAGCATCAAAGATGTTGCCTTCCACACAGTAAAAAGTCCCAAGCCTCAAAGAGCTTCCAGAATAGGGACCCATATTGTTTGGAGGATCTGGGCCTAATTCGGCTTGAGGAACCCCATCCATCCATTTGCCCAGAGTGAGTAAGTTCCTTTTTTTCAAGGGGCCAACTAAAATATCGCTAATTATTTTCGTATTACAAAAAGAAAAGGACACTTATTTGAGCATAAGCTTTCGTGAGCTACAGCTCACTTCATCGGATGCATTCCAGTGAGCTGTAGCACCTTAGAGACTAACATATTTATTTGAGCATAAGCTTTCGTGAGCTACAGCTCACTGGAATGCATCCGATGAAGTGAGCTGTAGCTCACAAAAGCTTATGCTCAAATAAATTTGTTAGTCTCTAAGGTGCCACAAGTACTCCTTTTCTTTTTGCAAATACAGACTAACATGGCGGCTACTCTGAAACCTGTCATTTAGTATTACAGTAAATGATAGGAAAAGATTTTGTAATTGGCCTATTCTGAGAGTTAAGCCCACTTTCTCCATTGAGTTCCACTGAGGCCCCACTGTAAGGATCTAAAATAGGTAGAAGCTAGATAAAATCCTACAATAGAGCTTTAGCGATATGGAGGCCTTTGCAGTGGGGTAAATTTCACAAAAAGATCCTCTCAGCATGTAAAAAATCCTAATTAGTTTACTGTAGCTTGAGTCACCATAGCCAAAGTGTCAAAGACCAGGCACTGTGGAAAAACCACAAGGTTCATATTTTAACACAGAAAAAACACCTTGAAATATTACTATCAGAGGGATAAAGCACATTAAAGAAAATTAGCTAATTGTTACTTGATAATTAAATAATGAGAATACTATGCATTTATATTGGACCTGGTCCAAAGATCATTCAACTCAATGGAAGTCTTTCCACTGACTTCAGTAGGCTTTGAATCAAGCCCATAGTTCCTTTCACCAAAGATCCTAAAGTACTTTTCAAACATTAATCAAGTTAGCTTCACGACATTCTTGTGAAGCAGGGTAGTACTGGTATCCACATTTTACAGATAAGGAAACTGAGGCACCTAAACATTAAATGATTTGGTCCAGGTGACAGGGAGTGTCACTGGCAGAATTAGGAACAGAATCCAGATCTCCAGGCTTCCAGTCAGGTGACAAATGCATCCTTTACTCCTGCATCCTATCAAATACTGTCTTTCAGCAGACAGTACATGCTACAAGACAAGCATTTCAAGAGCACAAATATTTGTGTAACTAATGTATTTTGTAGTCAGCTATCAGATATACACAATACTCAGAAGAGAAGAGGAAAACTCAGAAGAGGAAGAGGCAGAAGGAGTTTTCAAATGCAGCATTTAGAGAAGAAGGTCAGAGTAAATGCTGCAAAGAATAACCACTAGATACAGAAGACAATTTCAATTGAAAATGGCATGGTTTAAAGTAACAAGATAATAGAGCTTAATAATGCAAATGGCCATTTCCCATGTGGGTTTGCAGTACAACAGATCTAAACCTATGGAAAATTAGAAGGCATTGAAGATTAGATTCTTGAAGAGATTTTACCAAAAGAATAGAGAAAGTGAGGACAGCTGGGAACCTTGAACGCACAGCAGGTTGAGGGGCAAGAGAATGATTTGCTCTATAATAAGTGAGGAAAACACTGACAACTGTAGAAAGTGCATGAAGAAAATCAGCCACAAATGAATGTGTTTCTGAACTGCACTAGTAATCAATCAACTCTTTACCAGCAGAAGACAACATAAAAATTTGAATCCCAGCTACTGCCAGCGTGTGCTTAGCCTAGATCTGGACAGCAGTAAGACAGCCAGGGAATCTGCAGCAGACTTTCAACGCTGACAGAAATAGTTATTAGAAAGGGCTTGGGGGAGGGAGGATGTGGTTGGGGGACAGATGGGCTACGCAAGAGGTGCAAGATGTCTGATGGCTTTAAACAGTATGCATCTTTCAGTTCTTTTGTCTATTTATTTACTTTAGCATTTCATAGTCTCTGGTTAGTTTTTGTAGAATATCACTTCTTAATCGGAAATTAGAGACATCCTACAATGCCTAAATATGACAGATAAAAATTAGGATTTTTCTCCCAGCCGTCTTCTAGTCAGGAATGTACTGTTGGTATAAATTTGTCATGCATACTTTGTAAGAAATTAGCAGGTGTTTGGAGATGGCCAGGTATTAATTCTTGCTTCAGTGGTTACAGTGTATGACAAATCTGAAAACATTGGTTCAAGATTGAAGGAGTCTGAGAAAAATTAAAGTAATCAAGATAATGATCAATGGACAACAAAACATAATTGTTATGAAGATCAGAAAGCACTGAGAAAACTTACTGATGATCTCTGCAAACAACCTATCAGATTGTTGGGGATTGTTGAAAGTGTGAAGACTGCTAGGGAAAAGATAGCTTTGCAATGAATTATAGAAGTATTGGGGTTGCTTAATTGTGATCTCCCTTGTATTCCTGAAGTAGCCAACAGACCAAAAACACACTATTCACTAACACAAAACCATTGAATAAGATCCTTTTTAAATTTATTTCATAAATAGCAGTCTGGTTACAGGGTTTAAGGAACTTATTGTATCCCTTTTGAATGAAACCACTTTAACAATAGAAGGTGATTATGAAACTTAAAAGTTAAAGCAAGTATTAAAGATTATGGATTCAAAGCATTAGTGAGTGAGGCACAGGGCACTTCCTGAGGATTAACTGACCAGCTGGGAGGAGCTGATATGCTCAGGCTATTAACCCCAAAGAAATACCTTGAGCCAAGGTGATCATTACAATTATAAACTAAATATTTTTACATGTACCTGTTCAGGGTTCTTTCTGTTGTTTCTTTCTGTTTTTATAGATCTGAATATGCTGTTTTGTGTATCCTGTCATAGGTGTAGCAGAAGCAGCCATTATAATATATAATAATTTCACATAGTGTTCATACTGTGATGAATGCTATACAAACATAAAGGAAGGCATGGTCCCTGGTTTGAATAAAAAAAGTCAAGATAAACAAAAGATGAGGGGAAAGGGTAAAACATGCAAATGGTCAAACTGATAATTGGCCACATCTTGGTAATACAATGTGGGGTAATATTATGGGGAGTTTACTTTCATGTCTGAAGATAGACTGTTCTCAGTTACACTTCAACCTTGATATTATTACTTAGCCAAATTCTTACAGGTATCACAGTAGATGCGCATCTCTTTAGGAGACATTTGAATGAGGCAAGGGGAGTGGCCTTGGGGGCCAGATGAAGAATGCTGAACCATGCTTAGGGGAAAGCTGAGGAAAGGTACAGAAACAGTGATACCCTGTACATTAACCAATCAAATTACCCAATTTGCTTTCCATTGCTGGAAGTCTGATGCTTCTCCTCCCTTCTATAGCAAAATATCCGAACATAGTAAGGGAGTGGTCTAAGAAATTAATGCTGGGTGTACCAGAAAGCTGCAAATTTTTTACTCAAGAATGTTACTTTTAAGGTTTGACATTATAAGTTACTCTCTTTACTCTGTTAACAGAGAGCTTCCCCAAGTTATTATTATACAGAAATGTGCTCTCCCTTCTAGATACCATGGCAACTGCAGCACTAAAAATAAGTACTGTGTTTAGACAGATGGATAAAGATAGTAATGTGGCATTCTGCTGGCAGTAGCCAATCAACGCACAGAGATTTGAATACTGAAGGTTACTGTGGAAAGAAAACACATTGCTATTTTGCAAGCAATGCAGTCACCCCCAATTGGAGTACAGGTGTAACTGAAATGGAACATCTCATTGTGGGTCAGGAAGAGCATCTCTGTACTCTCACCAACTTAGAGAATTCCATTTCAGTAGAATAACACACACAATTGACCTGACTGTCATTTACATGAATGTCACATGTCTGCAATGCCTGGAGGGTCCATAGTGAAGAATCATACCCCATCAATATAGTCATTGCTTCCCTCAAATAGAAGTTCTTATGTAATGTTTACAGTGTGTAATAATAAACTTTTAGCTGGCACATTCTATTGTGTACATGTTGAAATATTATTTGTATCCCTAAAATACTTTAACTAATCTCAGTGCAGAAAGGAAATGTCTTTTCTTCATAGGTCACTGAGACCTTCACAAAGAGTTTAATCCAAGTCTAGATGGGCCTAAAGAATTAACTATTTATACAGCACTGAAAACCAAAGTATCTCACTTTTCCTGTATAATTGTCTGTACAGATTTTGGGAATCATGGGAAAAAAATTCAAGGTTTATACCTGTAATCCTCCCACATGCATCAGGCTCCCAGTAACTTTATATAGAGAGTTTCCAGGGATAGGATTTAAGATAGGAAATATCAGCCGTTGGAACACCTGGAGGTTAAGTATGTTTTCACTTATGTAAGGAATGAAACAAAATGAAGCCATGAGCAGGCACCATTCAAGCTATGTTACTAATCCTATATTAGTACTACCAAGGTAATAATAAAGAATCATAAAATCAAATGTAAACTGATATGAAACCATCCACAAGGATCATGCTATCCACCAAAAGGATGAAACAGCAATGTTTTACAACACACAGCATCCCTTTTCAACAGTTATGGATTGGCAGAATGATCCTACATCCAACTGACGTTGCCTATCATACACGTTATCATCACCAATTTAGCAATGAATCAGACGCATGAAATGTTAGTTCAGTCTCCATCCTGAGACTCTTTCCTGGAGTCTGCTAACAAAGATAACATGGTGATTTAGTGATGTAGACATTCATGACTGCACTGTCACAGGCTATATCAGAAACTTTTAGTTGACAGTTATACCCATACGTTGTGTGTGCTTAATGGTTAGCATTTAAAAAACAAGCATTTATATGCACGAATCAGGCATGTAAGAATCTATCTGATTTGCTCATGCAAATGAAGGTTTCATATCTCCAAACAACTGTACATACAAAAACCTTGGTGTAATTTTAGAAGGCGCATTTGGAAATTTGTAGTGTATGTTCAAACTGCACTGTAGCCACTTAAATTGCACTGTAGCTTTATTGTGTAACATCTTCTGAACTAAAAATATCAATAGTGTTAAGACCAAAGTATCTACTGCAATTCTTAATGTAGATTGAGGATGACTGTACTCAATCAGTAAAGTTAATAAAAATAACAATAATTTGTGATTTGTTTCTCCATATAAATAAGATTTACAGTGCACATTAAAATAAAAGAATTAATTTTTAAAATATTTAAATACCACTTACACTGAAAACAGACTTAAAAACTGAAAAGAATTAAAGGGCAATTGCTCAATATTCTGAGGGCTTTGTGGGGGAGGGAGAGGGTTCTTCTTTCTAATGTTATTCAAAGATTCCTTCTCAAAAGAATACACGGTGTGCACTGGTGATTTCTGAAGTGTGTACTCGAAAGGTGTGGAAATTTTTATAATAATGGTTCTGGGATTTTTAAAGTAGAAACAAGACAGACATAGTGTACCTTTTGTACACTGCACTGATTGACCTTTGTGTGACAAAAACTCCTGTACTTTGTGAGTACAAATGTTGAGAAAGGAGTTTAGGGCAGGTTGCCACTTTTTGCCACATAGGTCTGTCTTGTGTCTCTAAGGCATTACTCATAAGGGATGGCGTATAGCGATAATACCCAGTGGAAACACCAGTGGCTGAGGGAATGGAAATGTCTCCTAGAGCTCATAAGGGTTCAGGGAAAGAATCCATGCTGATAAAATCCTTTACTACCATTAAGAGGTCCCACAGTGGGCCCAGTGCAGGGATGAATGGGGACATGCCCTCTCCACTTTTGGTAAGTAGTAGAGGAGCAGTACCTGTGCCCGGCAGAGCACATGGATAGCATTTCTGCCTGTCCTAAAGTGGGCTGCACTTGAAGGTTATGACTTCTTGCCGCGTCCCACTCAACCCCAGTAAGGGCTAACCAGAATCTGTGCCATAGAAAGAAGAGAAAGGCTTGATCCACAAATGTATCTTAAGCTAGGTCCAAACATTTCCAAAGTTTGGGATGTTTGGAGCTAGAGTTTTGCTTAGACCCATCTCTAATAAGAAGGTGCTGAGGTGTAACAGCTATTCTGTAATTAGCCGAGAATTATACTACTATGTAACTATTCTCGACTAGTATGTCACCTGAAGACTTAAAAACTAACTCATTCTGAAAGATGTTTCCCATGATAAACCTGATCCTGCAACCCTTACTCATGAGATTGTCATATTTGTCAGAGGAGGCATTCTGGGCCTGATTCTTCCTCCCTTACATCTTCAACACAAGTAGGAGTATGGGAGGCAGAATTAGTCCCTCTGTTCCATATCTTGCCTGACACTTCTCAGAAGTCTTGCCTAATAAGACACCACCAGTCATTAAATTTGCTACTGATAAACTGTGTATTTCTTCCTTTTCCAGAGATGCTTGATATTCAAACTTTTAATAATTTGTTTACTTGCCTAATAACTCTACCTGCCATAAAGGAGTGAGCCCTGCGACTGAATGCTAAAGAAACAAATATATCACATGCATTAATGTAGGTTTTTTAAAAAAGTACATCTCACATTTAAGCTGTTGCCTGCATTTACATTTTTTAACGATTTAACCAAGAAACAAGAACTAAAATTATTTAGCAGAACAAATCCATCAGGAGCTCAGTATGTTGTTTAGCAGATTTTATGTAACAGTAGACACAAAGCTCAGAAATAAAATGCAAAGTAAAGAATTTAGAGTATACCACAGAAGCTAGGCCTTATGGATTAACAAGTTAGGAGAGCTTATTTAGATCCCAAGAATTTTCCCTTCAGTTTATTTTCCATTGTCTGGGTTTCTTTTCCATTTCAGTGCCTTTTGTAATGGAGGCAAGCGGTCGTTATTGACCGTTTATATGGGGCTTCGTTGTCAGTAGCATTTTGAGGGGAAAATCTCTTTCAAAAAGATCCTATGTTGCTTTAAAGCATGTAACTCTTTCAGTATGCCAAACGCACATCGTGCTGTGAGCCATCACAGCAGTACACAGATATCGATTTAGATAGAACCAGAGGGCTGGTGAAGATAGAAAGGGCACAGTGTGCTTTCTGATGCTTATGCATTATTTAGTTTTCATAGTTTCATCTGAAGTTAGTGCCTTTTTAGATAAAATTATAGACTCTGTATCACTATGGTCAATACAGCTACATCAAATTACATCAAAACTAAAGAAGCAAAGACCATATGACTCATTATGTTTATAGCTACCAAGAAAATGGTTTTGAGTGATGAGCTAGTTTATTTTTCTTGAATAACATATATCTGAACACAAAAGAGTACCATATTGTGAAAATGAAGAAAACTGGAATCTATTTAGTTGGTTCACAGATACATGCATTGGACAAGTCTATCAAGTAAATGGTCAATGTTACTATAAAAATTTCAATCATATAGTAATAATGGAAAAGCTCAAATGATCACCACACAACTAACTTGGGACCCGTGTATCGTAAGCTCAAGAGCACAAAAAATGGGTAAAAGCAAAGGATAAAAAGAAAGGCAAAAACAAAAGGAGAAAAGAAGAAAGATGCAGATGTATTGAGAGTAATAAAGAATGGAAAACTCACAACAGATCATAATATCTATCTCTGTGACTTTGAATAAGGTTCTGCTTCTGACTATCTCAGTCAAGTACTGGCTGTGAAGAAGTGGAAATGAATAAAAGAATAGCTCAATATTGTATCTAGCTGCTGGATTGAGAATCTGAAAACTGAAATAGCTTTATTTAAGTTTTTAAACCTTTCCTTCCCTTGAAAATTGTTACAAACCATTAATGTACCAAATGATTATGGCCTGGTCAAATCGCCCAACAATCCAATCAGAATGATATATGTACTAATGTTTTATAAGAATGACTGTAAGTATGCAGTGTAGACAGAGACTCTAATAAAATTTGGCAGCAAAAACACAATTTCAGTGGAGTAGTTTCATTCACTGTTTGAACAAAACCATACTGAGGTGCAAAGTGCTATAGAAATATTATTTTTTTAAACAGTGGTTGCTATTAACAAGTCAGCATATACCAGTATTTATCTTGCCACAGTATAAAACGTAGCAACCACTTTTTAATAGCAGCAACTATGAGACATATGGTGGTGTGGTAACTGTTGGCAAATGCTGGGTGTTGTTTTTGGGGGATGGGGTTTAAGATGGCCACTCATTTGTAAACTTTTGGGCCTGATCTGAAAAACCTTATTCACAAGAAAGTCCAAATGAACTTGATAGGACTACCCTCATAAGCACTCATAAACATAGTAAGGGTTTGCAGAATCAGGTCCAGGACATGCAAGCAAACCAGGCTAGAAATTGGCAACTAATACTCTGAAATACAGTGAAAATACTCACTGCACTGACTTTTACTGAGTAGCACAGAAATAGTGGCTTAAAACTGAGCACACACAGTGCAGATAACTCTGACTTTAGATTATTTGAACTGAAATAAATTGCCAAATAAAGGTGAGTACTATTGCAAATAAGCATACGAAATAATTCTCATCATACCATCCCTCCCAGCCATTGATAAAGAGTTCTACATAATTTTATACCGGATTATAGAGTTCTTATTTTGTGGAGAAATATTCCAAGACTGACATCATTTTAAAATCTTCTGATTTAATTTTGGGTTCTCTTCACTGATTATTGGATTCCTTTTCTATTGCACCTTTTCTAAAGAAAGCAACCAAGCAAATAAACAAAAAAAGCTCTAAAAAACCTAACAGTACCTATATAACACATCATCAAACAGCTGCAACAAAAATCACTTTTCTTCTACTTAGCAGAACTTTTGATCAATCCAGGCAAGTTATTCCAGTGCCCCCAAAACATGTAAATCAGAATGGTAGTTGATTTTTACAATGAAAACAGTTTTCCTGTAAATATAACACAGCTCTAATTATTATTGTAACTTATTATTTGTATTATAGCAGCACCCAGGAACCCCAAACATGATGGCACAGTACAAATAGATAATAAAAAGACAGCCCCTGTATGTAATAAGTTTCTTTTACTTTTTGTACGTAATAAGTGTCAAACATTATATATTTTAAGGTAAATGGTTCCTGATAAGCATGGTAACATTCTGGGGAGGTTTAAAACTGAATCTTTTAAGGCAGTGTTCTCTTTCCTAAAACAAAATCTTATCAATAAGGAACTTCATCTTTATAACCTGTACAGAATAGTGCAAATGGACAGCAAGTAAACACTGTAAAAATTGCTATGGGGAAGAAAAAAGTTATTCCTGCAGCAGCTAGTTTCCAAACCTCATCCATTTTTTAATTTAGAAAAACCCCAAAGGCTCTAGTTCACACAGTGCATTATTGTCCTGCAAACTTCAAACCAGCGTCTGAAACTTGAAAGATGTTACTGTTTTTTATAACTCAAAATAGGATTTACATCACATTTTGTTTAAAGGAAAGATGGGTGGTGGAACAAAACAAAAAAAAAAACCTCTTGAGCTCGGACCTTTGTCTTCCAAATGTCAACAAGGAATACATTTTTTATTAGCAAGCCAAAGACCTGAAAACAGTGTTCCATAACGGTAGTGAGTGGAGAATGGACTGGTCTGAATTGAATTTGAACCCCATTCCCACCTCAGACCTTGCATAATTTATTATAAATGGATCAGCTCACATACATCACTATTTGGTCCCCAGGTCCAGTCATTCTTCTCTGTGCATTTTTCCTTTAGAAAACACCATGAGAACAGCTGCTTTCACAGGATTTTTCATGAAATCTCATGAGATCTGTTTGTTATGTTACTGCAATATTTTGAATGACAGTTGGCCTGCGAGAACAAGAAGAATGGAACCCGGGAGGTGGGGAGAAAGAGAAAGCAGGGGGAGGAAACAAAGATAAGGAAAAAATGCAGTATAAAATGGAATGATCAGAGAACGCAAGGCAAAAATTGGAGTTAGAGAAGCAGAAAATGAGATAAAATGGGGCAAAAATAGAAATGAAGGGGAAAAAGGACTAAGGGAAAAGAAGAAAAAAGAAACATGAACTACTATAAATACAGAACATAAAAAAGACAATAAATAAAATAAAACTGAATGGAAGAATTAAAATGGAAGAATTGTATGAGGGTTGCACGAAACATGGAGAAATACACAAGAAGTCAATACAAAATAGAAAACTGGAATGAAAGAGAGACAGAGAGAAAAAACAATCAAATGGTGGGGAGTAAATGCAATTAACAAATCTAACTCAGGATATTTTTATTATTTTATTTGATATTGGCAGAAGGAGGGATGCATATTGGGTTTATTGTATCCTTTTACATCTTGCCTAAAATATTTCAATATCAGTTAGGGGAATATGCAGACTTGCCTGATCTAAGTCCTGCAAATAATGACTGGTCATCTTATTTTTTTTATTTTAGTATGTTTCTTCCATCCTGAGTAATAATGATGAAACAGATCTAAAATGTGCTGTTACTCACAAAGATATTCCCTATTATGTCAGAAGAAAAGAAAAGATCTATATTATGTCAAGATGCAATTTTCATTTTTCACCCAAACACTATCCTTAAGAATATAATATTTTTAAAATATCAGTATGGATATACTTATATATTGGTTAGTTCCATGTCGCCAAAGGAAGTGAATGACGAGCCTTGTGTTATCAACTGCGACGGCTGCTGGCTGACTCAGGAACACCAAAAACAATAATGAAGAACTAAAGCACATTCAGGTGCTTAGTCAATTCCCATTGACTCAAATGATGCAGGATCAAGCCCTAAGTTTCGGTATTTAGATGGAGGACAGTCATGATGATTCAAGATTTGGATGGGACAGATGGTTTTATTTAAAATGGAATTAAATGGCAGAGTGGTCATTTCATGCGTTTGGGGTCTGAATGTCCATTGGCTTCAATGGACTTTGGAACAGGACCTTATTTTACATTTTGGAGGAGGGGAAGGATTTGTGTTATGGAAAGCGAAGAAAATAAAATCTTAATGTTTCCTCTTCCTGTCTCAAGTATGGTGTGATTTGATTCACCATCATTATGGATGAACTGAGACTGGCAACTGAGTCTTTTTTTTGACACAAGACCAGAATTAGATTTGCACCACCTATCAAAGTTGAAAGACCCTTTTTCTTATGCTCCCTATTTGGCTAGCCATCCTCTCAACTCCCTGCTGTTACTGAACATGGCATGGAAAATATTAAAAATTATAGAACTTTGACATGTATAATATAAAAATTTCTGGTTCCTTCAGAACCCCAAGGGTAAGTAGGTCATGTTCAACAGACATAACAATATAACAGATAATGCTAACTATAAGGTAATATTTGACTAACTGATGAGGAGAGATTTCTACAATGTCCATAATATATATGAAAAAGATGAATCTATATGATTTTTATGGATATAAATTCTTCATTATCCATTGACAGAAATATCAGTTTCAAGACATCAAATGTTAAATTTCATCTCCTGTATCTTTTCTTCCCTATAGCAAATACAACAGGTGTTTCAGAGGTGAACTAATGTACAATGGCCACAAGAATAAGAAAATAAGATTGAATGCAAGAGAATGAAACAAAGTGCATGCTTCATATCCTATTTTTCTTACACTATTATTTATTATAACCACAAAATTAGCTCTCTGAACCAAAAAATGTTCACTGTGTGTTCTACAACTCTCATTCTGTCTTAAAATATTAAAATATTGCTAAAGCATGAACTGAAAGGGTTATACCTATTTTACTTTAGAGAATTTAGATATGAGGCAGGAAAAACTATTTTTTTCCTGCCCTGCTTCACTCTGTCTCAGACACCTCCCTCTCCCCCTACACCCTTTCAAATGCTGTTTTAATCTCAACTGGAGATGACTACACATTTGTAAAAGAAAAGAGGTTAAGAGGCACTAAATAAAGATGACAGATAGCTTCATAAAATAATTTAAATTACTCTGAACAAGAACGGGGTAGAAAACAAAGACGAGGCTGTTTACAGTAACAATATTTAAAATGTATTAATTAAACTCAGCACAGAACTACAAAAGAGATAGCTGCTTTGAAGATGGAAAGCTCTGAATGCCACAGGAAGCTTTGAAGTTTCTCCATTTCCTTTGTTTCTCACTCATAATACATGAGGACACTATGCAGCAGCTAAGCTTTAACTTTTAAGGGACCATTTTCTGTTTATTCCACCATTAATGAGAAACAAAATCATACCCTTCTCCCAGTATTCATCTTTAGAAATCATGGCAGAGGTGCTCATTGTTGCACTATATGGGTTTCTGGTTGCTACTTAGGAAGGTTCATTTAACATATTTCAGGCTACTCTGCCACCAGTTGTGCCACACTCATCCCAGATTTTTCATGAATTAATCATAGGTTACTGAGCATAACTTCATTTACATTACTGAGGTGTTGGTAGCAAACACATAGTTACTGTTGTTTTTAGATTTTCCTCTTTAAACAGGTGAAAATCTCTGTTTCAATGCAATTAATTAGATTTAATCTCCAAGGCCCCCATTCAGGAAATCACTTAAGAATGTGCTTAACTTTATGGTTGTTAGCAGCAGAAAATGTTCTCTTGGAGCCATCTATCACCACAGTATAGATGGGAATGATCCTAATTTTGTGAAGAAAGACAGGGAAGAAAGAGTTCCCTTTTCAATTCTTGATGATGTCCTTGACAGCTGTTGTTGAGTTCAGCATTTGAATATGCTGAATCTGAGTAGTATATTTACATAACTTTATAGTTAAGTCCTGCTACTTCCAATTCACCCAAAGGGAATAAGTAGTTTTATTCCTTAAATTTGATTGCTGTGGTAGTGAAGGTGATTTTTCCACATTTTGCAGAATTAGGTAGAGTAGTTACAGTATCTGCATTATGTGTATTATCTCTAGAGATAATATGATCACATTCTCATGCAAACACGCAGATCATCACTTCTGGTTGTCATGGTTTCAAATTGAAACCTTGGCATCTTATAACATGGCCCAGCATAAGATGCTGTTTAAAAAAAATAGGAGCAACTATAGGAGTACCATGAATTACACCAGAAGGGATTTTCATAGTCATACATTACAGAGGGCTAAATCCTGGGTATTTTTTTAAACTACCACTAGAATTTTTGATATTGCATCTGGGGCTTATTAATTAAAACATTTTTACATAAATGGATTCTCATTGCCTCCAATCTAACACTAAATGAAAGGAAAGAAGGTCAGGTTCCCAGCCACAACACAATACCATTGGGTACAACAATACAATTCCAGCTCAGTTGTAACAATCAGGAAATTTTAACACTCAGGAAATATTGCACTGGTGCAGTCAGAGTAGCTTTACATTTAAAAAAAAGTTTTGTAAGTCAGTTTACTGCTTGATTTAGCATTCGTGAGACTGAAATACCACAATGCAGGCAGAAGCAGTACAACCTTGCCCTACCAAAGTGCCTCTGTTGACCTATTCTAGTGGTTAGAAGACAGATCACTTTTCTGAACCATTCAATCTTTGGGCTCTTTGTTGTCAGTGTCTTAGTTGTGTTGATGGTTTGTGGGATGCAGAATAATATTGAGACCTCAAACTCATTTCACACAGGCCACCAAATTAGCCACCAGAGGGCAACAACTTCCAGATTCAAAACAGTGGTCTAAATATGAAAGGATCTGCTATCTCACTACCAAGTAACTTCACTTCACTAAGGGTATATATCTGCACCGCAGATGGGACCATGCCTCCTAGCTTGAGTAGGCAGACATACACTAGTTCTGCTCAAGCTAGTGCACTAAAAATAGCAGAGTAGCCAGGAGCAGCACTGGTGGTGGCTCAGGCTAGCCACCAGAGTACATTCCTGCTACCCCTGGCTATTTTTAGTACACTAGCTGAAGCAGAGCTAGCGGATCTGACTACCCCAGCTGGGAAGCACACTCCCAGCTGCAGTGTAGATGTACCATAAGTGTCAGCTAGTCCATTCCTGAGCAGAAGCCGGCACATAAGACTATGAAATACTGAGATTAGAACATTATTTTGAAGAAATACTAATAATCTACATCTAATGTCCGTTACATCCACAGCCAAATGGTGCACAGCAGTTGCAGGTGTAGCAAGCAGTGAGAAGCTGCAAAAAGTTTATCTGCTCCCTAAACCAAAGGGACTGCTGCTTCCTACTCCTCAGAGGTTTTGGCCACCACCAAGGAGGCAGAAAGAGAGTGGGGCCATGGCCTGCCTGCCCATCCTCCACATGGCTAACACACTGACTAGTACACTCTTGAGTCACAGCTACAGGTCTGCTTGCCCCTGCAAGCCAAAGGACTCCAGGAGGTATTGTGATTTGCTTCTATTGTTTCTTCAGGGGCAATGCAGTTCTGCAAGCCTATGCCCACTAGTCACAATCTGTCCTCAGATGTTTAAAACAAACATTTCCCTTTATTTTATGAGCTACATGGATCACTTACATGGGAACTGAATAGGAAGTAGTGTTTCTGATAACAGAAGCAGAAGGGAAACTGCACTACAATTTAAGGTACTTTGTACACAAGAATGACCAGTATTGTCTTCCTTTTCACAATTAATAATATTTTACTTAGTAATTAATTTCTATCACATCCATCTAAAGTATACTTCAAACCTGAATACTAAATATTAATTGTATTGTGGGCAGTGCACTGATTCACTCAAACACAACTCCAGATATCTCTGGAGGCTGAAGTGGTAGTCAATTAATATTTCATTTGGTGAAGTCCGAGGATGGCTAGAATGGCACCCCATTGTTTATAGAAGATTTCCTTTGTGTTTGTGATTGAGTAAGTGTTTTCATAGGTTAAGGTAGGTTGGGACTTCATGGAACCATATTCATCACATGGGCTTTGATGCTACATCCAGTGTATTTAGGATAATACACTGGATTTTTGCTGACCATGGACATTTTGTTCTGCACTCTTATGTCAGTGCCAGAGAAGCATGTTATTTCCACATAAATTACAATTTTTGCAATTAATGACACCTTTTCACCATACAAAGAGCTAAAGAAAGAGTTCTCTTTGACCACCACAGAGGTGATGGAAGCACAGGCATAAGGGAAGTGTTTACTTTGCCAGTCATTTCAAGATTAGTAATTAGTTACAGGCAGTCCTTTAACTTAAGACACAATTGGTTCCTGCAAATTGTGTCGTAAGTTGAAATGTCGTAACTTGGAACTGCAATCCACTCCACTTCAGGACTGAGCATCGTAAAGTCGAAACCAATTGCCATAAGTCGAATCAGGGTGTCAATTCAGAAATGTTGTAAGTGCTGTTCGTTGTAAGTCAAACGTTGTAAAGTCAAGGACAGTCTGTACCAGGGTAACTGCCCACTCATGTGGCCCTTCTACTAATTCGAAGAATGAAAACACCTTAGAAAAACATTATTCACTAATAGTTAGTCTTCTAGCTTATGAGAATCATAAGCACCAGTCCAGTGTTTTGGATGCTTTTGCAGTACATTAATTCAAAATAGCATACAACCATTAAATATAATCTAACAGACTTTTCTTTTAGCTGTAATTATTACTTCCCATAAATCACAAGACCCCACGGCTATCTTTTCCTTGCCCCAGAGCCCAAGAAACTCTATCTACAGCTATATCTTAGGGCTTTCTCTTGCTCCTATTGCCACAGTATTTAATCACCTAACAGGTAAGTTTTAATGTCATCTTTCTTAATACATTGCTTTATGGGACGGATTTGTTTAAAATTTTTGTTTTTCTTTTTTTCTGTATTAGGCAGCTGTTACAGTTAGGCTGAAAGAATTAAGGGGATTAAATGATAGGTTTAGGGAGAGGAAGGCACGTGTTGTCACTCAGGAAGTTCTATACTCTTTTTTAGGAGATAAGTGACTGGACATTCACATACAAGAGATATGAGTCTATACAAATGAGTAAATCAAAATAGTTTATTCTACTGTATTTGCAATGTATAATAGCTTCCTCAGAAGTAGGTTGTAATAGAAGTGGGTCTTACATAGCAAAAATAGTACTGTTTAGGCATATATTAACTTACACGGTCTCTTAAAACACATTTTCTGCTCTCTTAGCCAGCACAAAATCAAAGACTCCAAAAACTCAGCCCTTCGCAATTCCAGTCGTGTTTTCCCATCTTTAGTTCAAATATGCCTCCTCTGCCACACTCTACCATTGCCATGTGCTCTAGTCATGTGGTGTGGAGCAATACAGGCTCTGTAAATCCTGCTCTTGAAGACAATAGGCCAAATTGTTGTTATTCCACTGAATTCAGTGGAGTTAACGCTGGAATAAATCTGGTCCAATAACTTCTACTTGACTCATCTGCTTCTACGTAACTCTTTATCAGATTTCAAGGCACTATTATCTCACAAAGAGCACTTAAACAATTGATAATTAGCCTAACTTGTTATTCATCATTTATATGGTTTTGTAAATTTAAACAGTGCTCAAACACAGAGCCCGAACTACAGTTCTGCTGGAAGAACCCAGTGCCAGGAAGGATGCAGTAGGTCTGCTGCATGAAGTGAAATGCAATGGCGTGAGTCACTTTCTCTGCCAATTTGCCTGAAGCCAGATAGGGCAGCCCCACAATAGAGTTCCACTATTTTAGGGGGCCAAGGTAGGCCAGCTGGGAGATGGCCCGATTCAGTGGATCTTAGCTTGCAGAGCTCCAACAAAATCGCAATGCTATCTTCCCCGATTAGAGTTGCCAATACAGAGCAGCAGTGGCATTGCTGCTCCAAGATTCCTCTGGTTACCAGCTAGTTTTCCAGTGGAGTTCAAGGTGTTGGTTTTGACCTATAAAGCTCTCTCGTCTCAGGACGTATCATGGCATTTTTGACCAACTGAGGTGCTCAAGAAGGGGATGCTGGCAGGGTCTTCTGCATGAGCAGTTGCCATCTCCAGAACTCATCTCCTTCCTTAGTTTAAGAGAACTCTGGTTTGATGACCTTTATAAAAAGCCTGCTTGCTGTAAGAGGTGCTGCAGGTGTTTCGGTGGTGCTTCTGGAACCTAGTATCTGAGATCGGCACAATATCACTAAGAAACCCTGACCTTTGATGACCTTTCTGGCAACTTACCAGGCTCCTCTTTTTTCCTGAGAAGAGTGGGATGAGGATCCTGTTGGTGTCAGTTGTTGCAATTAACTTGTTAGGTTTGTTGATGTCCCTTTTTGGCAAGTGAATCCATTGTAGTAGAGTGGCTTTGGGCGGCAATAGCCATTTGTACTCTTACGTTGTTGTGGTTGTGTGCTCTTTCAGAATTCAAAATAAGTAGTAAATCAACCTGAAACCTTTCTAATTTGTATTAATACCTGGATATTAAAATGCACAGATGGAGTCATTTTTAAAAGTATTTCCAAAGGCTGTTAAATGAGGAGAGAGAGAGTTGCAAGTGCAAGCACTGCAACAATTATGAGGAAGCCTCAAAAGGTACCGATCTCTGTAGAAGAAGCACTGAGTAAGATGAAGGATGGTAAAGCAGCTGGTGAAGATGAGATAACTGTTGATATGATCAAGGCAGTTGGAGATACTGGATAAAGTGGGTCCATAGATTACTATGTGTTTGCTGGGACCAAGCTAGGATATCAGAGGACTGGAGAACAGGATTGTTTGTGCCTCTTTGAAAGGGTAAGGATGATGCAGCAAATGATCCAAACACCCACAGAGGCATCACCGAGTTAAGTCAGCCTCTTAAAGTCCTTGAGAGAGTTTTCAAGGCTGTCCTTAAAGTCCTTGAGAGGCAAGGCTGAGGTGCAAAATGGAGAAAAAATGTAGGAGAGGAGCAACATGGCTTTAGGAAGGGAAGGAGAGTATAACTGCAGTGAAACATTTATTTTATGGATGGAGAGGGACTTCAGTAAGTGGAGATAATAGAAAAGTTGTATTGAAGCCCCGGAGCTAAGGTACTAACAATACATGGTATTTTGGGAACTTTTGAGGTGACAGTAGGTTTTGAGACAGATCAGTGTGCTGAGTCCAGTTCTCTTCATTCTAGTTATGGAGTTAATTAGTTGGAGAACCAAGCCTACGGAGACACAATGGAAATTAATGTATGCTGACAGTCTGGCCCTTTTGACTGACAACAAAGAGGAATTGGTAAACATGGTATCAGGGTGGACATCTGTGTTTGAAGACCATGGTTTGAAGGTATATACAAAGAAAAATGAAGTTATGCAAGTAGGGAAGGTGGAAGATGAGCTGGTGATTGATGTTTCAGGAGAGAAGCGGAATCAGAAAAAAGCATTTGTGTACTTGGTAAGTACACTTAGCACCATCAGAGAGATCTGGAGAATTTGAAAAGAAGAATCCAATGTGCACGGATGGCAGTGAAAAAAAAAGGTGGTAGGAGTACTATGGGACTGACAATTAAATAACAAATAAAAAGGAAAAGTGTATGCTGTGTGCATTTGTCCCTGCTATATGGTTGGAAAATAGAGGGTCTTACAGAGATGGAAGAAAAGAAGATAAAGGTAGTAGAAAACAACACTAAGAAGAATTGCAGGCAAGCAGAGGGTAGACAGAGTGAGCATAGAAGAAATTAGGGGGAAGATGAACTTGGAACTCTCAGTGATAAATAGGCTGGAGAGCACACACTTGAAGTGGACTGGGCACGTGATAAGTACAGAAGAATGACCAGAAAAGAAAGCCTGGGAGGAAGAGGACAGTAAGAAAATATATGGAAGACTGAGGATACAATGAAAAGACTCTGTCAAGAGACATTTGAAGAGAAAAGAATTGGAACTCCAAGACCTACAAACCCATTTGATGGAAAGGAAGGAGCGACACAAAATTGTGAGCACCTCCAGCCCTCTGGGAATGGAAAAAGGAGTCCAGAAGTGAAGTGAAATGAGAGAGTAATTAAACCAGACTGGAATAATCGGTCCCAGAGCCATTTGTCTTCGGAACACTGCCTCCAATTTGTGAATCATTAAACCTAGTAAAGGGACAGGGTGCAATCTGCACTTGTTCTTTAATAGAGTAGGGGTAGGGAAATAGAGGAAAAACACTGGTAAGTAACTTATTAATTGGATTACTGAATAAACAGGAACAGCAAACAGCATTAATAGGTTAGGTGACACATCAGTTGCCAAGAAGGCCAATGGCATTTTGGGATGTATAAGTAGGGGCATTGCCAGCAGATTGAGGGACGTGATCGTTCCCCTCTATTCAACATTGGTGAGGCCTCATCTGGAGTACTGTGTCCAGTTTTGGGCCCCACACTACAAGAAGGATGTGGAAAAATTGGAGAGAGTCCAGTGAAGGGCAACAAAAATGATTACGGGTCTGGAACACATGACTTATGAGGAGATGGGATTGTTTAGTCTACAGAAGAGAAGAATGAGGGGGGATTTGATAGCTGCTTTTAACTACCTGAAAGGTGGATCCTAAGAGGATGGATCTAGACTATCCTCAGTGATAGCAGATGACAGGACAAGGAGTAATGGTCTCAAGTTGCAGTGGGAGAGATTTAGGTTGGATATTAGGAAAAACTTTTTCACTAGGAGGGTGGTGAAACACTGGAATGTGTTACCTAGGGAGGTGGTGGAATCCCCTTCCTTAGAAGTTTTTAAGGTCAGGCTTGAAAAGCCCTGGCTGGGATGATTTAGTTGGGGATTGGTCCTGCTCTGGGCAGGGGGTTGGACTAGATGACCTCCAGAGGTCCCTTCCAACTCTGATATTCTATGATTCTATGATCAGTGATTATCTCGACATGTTCCTCCAAGGAAAACTCCATAAAATACTAGCTCCAATGCAGAAAGCTATAGTGTGATACACATGCAGATTTTAAGTAAGTAAAAATTGAAGACAACAGATGTTTGGGACTGAAGTGAGTACATGGGTAATGGATAATGTACAAAGAGGTATGAAGAGATCTTGTGCTATTATCATACCATGGAGATCTTACTTAGACCCAAATGGTGAAATGCATTATGCATACATTACACTGCTATATTTTAAGGACAGGATTTTACATTTTGTACATTGTCCTATTGGAAGGTGCTGTGGAGCCTCCTACACCAATGGGCATACTCCAGGACAACCCCACCCCCAGCTTTGTGGCACATGCGGGGAGTGCAAACACTGCACCCTCATTCCCTTTGGGGTAGCTTGCATCCAGGGCGCAGGAAGAGTGAACAGTCCAACGGGGCTACTCATGTGACTAGATTCAGGTTTGGGCCCATACTATTTGCTATTGCTGCTCAGAGATGGTGAAGGCTGCACACCCTTGCAGGGAAAAAACTACAAGTTCAATTTTGTTTAGGCACTTTCCCATTTTGTTTGTAAGGAGTTGTTGTTTGTCCACCATGTTGGTGATCTTCTTCTTGAGACAACTGGCGCCTTTTTCTCTCTAAGGTGGGAAAGAGCAGGGGTCACTATGGCCTGTGTTCTGCCTAGTAACAGGAGAGCATAAAAGACTGCTGCACCTGAAAGTAGATGCTGTCCTTCCTGGTGGCAGCGAAGTACATGTCCTAGTCAAGACTTCGAGGGATCTACAGAAGACCATCGAAGAAGATTCAAACTGCATAGTTCCAGTTATCAGTTCCTGATTGATTTCTATCTTACCTGTATCCTGAACTCCTGTGTCCTCACCTTGCTGTCCTGTTGTATTCCATCAGTGATGTCCTCTGTTGTGGGTCCACCCCTCTGAACCTGGTGTAGTATGCTGTGTACCTCTGTACCTTACCTGTAGTAAATTCCCCTTTGTCTTCATGAATTTGGGACCTTGACTTTATGTCAGTTTGTTGTGCCAACCTGCACCTGTATGCCTTTTGTGTATTGTTTTGCTGGCGCTCCTATAAGTTACTGTTTCCTGTTTGAGTCACTGTTTAAACCAATTTGCTTTATAGTTAACTTTGTCCTTAGTTTTCTCTCCATTGATAGATGCGGTCTGGGGGAACAAGTCTGCTGGGTGGGGACTCTGAGGTGTGCAACCTAGAGCACATCCAGTTAACCACAGGCAAGTTCCTGGTTAACACCCTGCTGGGTGCTGAGCTCTGCTATTGCGCAGATTGACATGTGGTTTTCCTCATCCCAAGCAATTTGTAGTCCCTTCTATATTTCAGTTCCTTATAACACTTTGCACTTCTATAACATTTTTCATCTGAGGATCTCAAAGTTCGTTACAAACATTAGTCAAGCCTCAAAATACCGCATCCACGTTAGGTTATTCCCATTTCAGAGATTAGGTAAGGGATTTCCCTAGGCGACAGTAAGGCCTTGTCTACAAACACAGTTGCACTGTTTTAACTAAAGGTGTGTTTGCAAGTTTGTGAGTGAACACGCTTATTTCAGTCTAGCTTGATCCTGTAAAAAAAAAAAAAGTAGATTATCCTACACCAAAATAAACCACTCTTAACCTGAAATAATGGTGTCAACACACAAACTTAAATAAACTGTTGCTAAACAGGTGGAGTTTGTGTGTAGGCAAGGTCTAAGTCAGTGATGCAACTGGGAGTAAAATCCAGGACCCTTGCCGGGGGAGGGGGGGGGGAAATCCTGATTCCACTGAAGTTATTGACTTAAGTGGTGCCAGATTCATCCCTATTTTCAGTCTCCTTCACTACCAGCTTGTACACACTGCCTCCCTATTTTAAGAAAATTAAACTTTAATTTTTTTCTCTCTTAAAAGAAATTATATGCAGAAAATAAATTAAGGTACCCATAAAGGGATATAATGGCAGCCAAGGCAGGAAATTCAGAGTTAAGGTATAAACATTACAGAATATGCATTACAATAGGGTCTTTCTTCATATCATCACAAAACATCGTTCTATTTGCCAGATAGTACGATACAACAGACTAGAAAAGAACTGACTTTCTCCTGTAACCATAGAAGCATAGACGTGCAAACAACACTCTGCCTTCTGCATTACTGCATACGTGTGAGCACATAATGAAAGGCTCCCCTCACCACACGTCCCAGTTATGTACTACTGGTCAAGAGCATCTTTTGTGTAAATAAAGTACATATATATTCAGGACCTGATTCTGTATTTGCTTACATAAGTTACTTAACTCACATTAAGTGTTTGCAGGATCGGGCCCTTTAGTGACACTTTCATCACATATTATTTCATCCTCCTTTTTTTAAATATTCTGTTCAGGAAAAATAAATCAAAAGAAGTTACTTAATTTACATAGTGCTGAGAGGGCTGTCCCTCTCTACTGTCTGCAGAAATTCAGAGTTTAGGCTGAAGTTCTGGTTCTGCCTTTCAACCAAGACACAATGCTTAAGCATCACTGCACATATAGCACCAGAATTGTATACCCTACTCATGTGGAGCAGTACCTCACTACAAAAATGGTCCTTTTAGAGACAAAATAGACTATTCTTGAAGTAAGGTGCTACTCAACATAAGAAAGGGTATCAGAATCTGGCCCACAGCAGTTTTACAGACACTCGCAATATGGCAAGTCCATGAATTGCCATACTGGATTAGACCATCCATCCATCTAGTTCAGTATCCTGTACAAGAAGGTGGACAAGCAGCCCTCTGTGCTGGAGTCTGGAGACCTGGCCATGGAGGTTATAACAGTTAAATTGAGAGGTGAAATATGGGAATACTGGGAGTCATAAGTGAGTATCAGAGAACAGACCCCATAGTATGTACATCACGCAGTGTTTGAAGTCTGGTTAGACTTGTTAGACTCAGTCAGAGTACCAGCTTTAAGGCCTTGTTTACAATGGAAATTTTAGGCATCAGTGCCCAGTCATCAGCATAGCCGCGCTAGTGCAAGATATGGTAAAGTGCTATGAGCCATAATTTGTACTGCTGCAGCATGCTTTTGCCTGAGACTGGGTTAAGTTGCATTTGGGCAAATCAGAGTTTTGTCTGTCTACATTTACCAATGGGTGAGCAAATTCCCAGGGCAGACAACACTCCAGTCTAAATGCTCTGAACATAACTGATCTGTGAACTATGTTCAGGACCCGTTTAAGCACTTCAGAAATTTTTGGAATTCTAATGTTTACACTGGTCAATTTTCTATCTTAATTTAAAGGTTTGCCCCTATGAAAAGAGAGGCACTTCTTTTCTTCATATTTCCTGCATCTTCAGAGTCTTGAACGTCTGGCACTTTTATCTTTGTGCATTTTGATGACGCATAACACTGATTACAAAGTAATAGGTTCCCTTCTTTTTTTCAAATACTGTTTTTATGTAGTTCATACAGGAATCCAATTAGCATATCATTGTGACTGATTAAATATGCCTCATGTAAATGTACATGTCAAAATACATACTGTACTTAAACAAATACGCAAGGTTGCCAGTCTTCTGTAAACAGCTTTGCATGCATAAACTAACTCAGAAACACAAAAGCTTATATTTTAATTCTCAATCACTACCAGAATAAAGACAGAGCGAGAGGGAAACAGAAAAGGTAGTGTTACTCATGCATGAAGAGAGAGAATGAATATAGACATTTGTCTCTCTTTGTCTCTGAAGAAAACTATTGACAAGAGATTCCCCATCTGCATACGAGGCTGTCACGTCAGATTAGCTCATCAGGTAATGGAAATTTGGCCTCTGATCCAGAAAAGGTCCCTATGCACTAAGAATCAAGACTGTTTCAAAGAGATTGTATTATCTTAGACAGCAGAATCAAATTAATATGGGAATGACTTCTACTGGAGGAAATTTTTTGTTACAAATGTGCTAAAGTTTATTATGCATAGCATCCACTTCTCATAAGTGATCTTTTTTGATATTTGCTCATTACTTTTTGACCTTCTTTGGGGGGGGGGAGGAGGGGATACAATGCACCACAGATGAAGTATTGTCAGTATAGGTTGAACAAAAACAAAAATGCTTCTTACACACACACACACACACTTTTAAACGCGTACCAGTCGCAACAGTTATGTTGTCCTTCTCCAGAAAGCTCACACTAATCAGTAAAAATTCCAAAATTATTGAGTCTAGTCACTAACATCCCTAGTGGAATAATTTTAGATCTTTGGATCATTGAATGGATACACTGTAAAATATTAGTGACTTTTAATGCATAAACAATGTGATTTTACTTATTTACAATTGTTGTGGGAAAAGAAAATTATATTATGCTCTCTCTTAATATTCAGATCTGTTCTATTAAAAGTTATTTGGTTAGGCCTGCTTTACCTTTCACTCTTGTTGTAGAGAAGACTAAAAAGTCTCCCCAAAGAAAAGACATGAGAATCATTGAAACCAAAGGGAGCTGAAGGTTCTCAGCACCTCCCAACATCAGACCCTTGAGCCTTCATCCAGGAAAGCTTGTCAACAAGGCAAGATATAGATGTTAGCTCTGTGTTTTTTAATATGGGTCACACATCTTTAAAAAAGGTTCAATGAAAGAGTGAGAGGCTGAAGAGCAAAAGGCATAAAGCTATAAACAGAGATCTATATACATGACAAGAAGAATTAGAATATACACAATATGTCAGTCAACCTGAACCAACTCCCACTGAAGTCAATAGTCTTTTCATTGACCTCACTAGGAACTGAATCAGGACACTACTGAGCATGTCAGAATGACACATGGTCCATTTCTCAAAGGACTTCAATGAGGTTACACCTGGATGAATTTGACCCAGGGTGTCTGATCCTAGTCCCATTGAAGTTGATGGAAATTCATTGGGAGTAGGAGCAGACCTATCGTTCTGTGTATTATAGCATGTGGAGATGAACTACATGAAGTCTGGTAAAAGCTTAAATAAAGAGAAATGAATAGGGGAGCCTGGAAATAAATCCAGCATATCAAAATAGTGGAATAATGGAAATATCAGGGCAATGCAAGATGTCTTGTTATTGACATTATAAAAAACTGAAGTCTCATTTAATCTAAAATAACTGATACGTATCAGTGATTGTTATTAAATCCACATTCTTAGTCCAGTTACTTTGTTTAATATATTAAAATTTCTAAGACAGGTTCCTGCATATTCCAGTATCGTTAATCAGTAATTTAGAATGTTTCTCTGTCAGATTTAATATTGCAGATTTGAATGTAGCTTAATTGTTATCTCCAAAAAATGAAAAAAAAATCAGCAAGTTTTGGATTTACTACTAATAATCTACACAGTTTATATTTTAAGAAGAAATGACAAAGCCAAATGAAATTTACTGTTATTGTTCTAATTGCTGTCAGGGCAATGATGATGATGGAGATAAAGGTGACAGTGATAAATGGTGCAATATTTATTTCCAAATGGTTGAGCTAGGATCATAAGAACTGCCATAACAGATCAAACCAATGGTCCACCTACTCCAATATTTTGTCTCTGACAGAGGTTCAAAGCAAGAAGCAAAATATCCTATAATGGACAATTACAGAAAATCTGCCCATAGAGGAAAGTGGTTGGTTTTTTTAAAACCAAAAAGTTAATGCGTGAGGGTTTATATGCCTTTAAAAATTTTTCTCTATAATGAGGTAATGCAACTGTGGATTTTTTATTATTAATATAATTATAGGGATATTTTTGAAAATGGGAATATACTTCTTCCTCCCACATCTTCTACTTTTTAAGTCTAGCAGGCAGGCTGTTTCTAGAGAAAAGGAGGGCAGCTGCACACATACATAATACCCTCTACTTTGACATTGTCAATTCTCTTGCTGGCTGAGTGCTTGATACTGTGAAGTACTGAGTGCCCTTGGCTCACATTAATGTCACTGAAACCTGTGGGCCCTCAGCATCTTCCAGGAGGCACTCAGAACCTCACAAGATCAAGCCCTGGAAAAAAGAGGAGACAGAATTCGACAAATGTCTTGCTCTGAACTGATACTCTCCATTACTACTTAGGGTTGGCAGTTCCTCTAAATGCCCACTATTTATTCAGGTTATGTCAAAGACAGAAAGTCAGCTCATCACATTTCTTGTCCTCATGGCAGTATCACTCCCTGCATCGACTGGTAACTGGGCAATGCTCCACAGTCCATTCACACATATTACTCATGCACTGGCAAAGAAGACATGAGCATCAACATGCTAAAATCTGAGAAGATAAAGCAACCCATCAACTGATAGTTGCCTTAGAAATCGCATGATGCATGGTTGGATTTTCAATCTTTTCTTCTTTGTGTCATCAGCTATTGCAAAAATAGATGCAAATATAATTCCACTGTATGGAAATAGGTTTCCCTCTAATACATTCAGACAGAGATCCATTTTTATACAGACGAATAGCACTGTATGTATCTTGCACAAAAGAAGCATACATAAAATAATTTCCTGGAGGAGGTTTTGCTTCAAGTGAGTGTGACATTCCATATTCAGTTGCTCAAAGGATATTATTTTCAGATATAGGAGAATAAAGAGAGAACTTAACTGTATGTAAAAGATGTGAAGGAAAAAACTTCATTAGAGAAATAAAACCTTAACTTGTCCAATGGAGTCAGACCATTATGTTCTTCTAATTATTCATGTAATAAAAACCAGCACAGTATAGCAGTGCATTTACACACAGTTTATAAACTTTTTAACTGCTGAATTTCAATTTCTGTTCATTGACAGCAAAGGAATGATTCTGTCGTTAATGCAGACAATATACCTCCCGTTAATGTTTAAGGACACCTCCAGTGAATATTTAAAAACCCAGAGAAGCTCAGGATAAAATTTTCAAAAGCACGTAAGTAATTTAGGAACATATGTCCCATTGTTAAAAGTGCCTTAGGCGCTTACGCCCAAATGCATTTCATTAGCAAAGAGTGAGGCTGAATGCAGGTTAAGTTGAACAAGTGGAACTTTATTAAATCCTGTGCACTGCTCTGTCCATGTGGATGAGTTGCTTCAAGCCTAATTCCCCATATTCCCTGGTGTCCCATCAATAACAGTCTCTCTAGGGCACATGGGCCCTCTCACTCCAGTTCCACTGAACATGATACAAAATCCTCAAAGATATTTAGGCACCTAAATCCCATTCATTTCCTAAATACCTTAGAGAATCAGGGCCTACATCTCACTGAAAGACAATAAGGCTTATGCTTTTAAATGTCAAAACTTGTGTAAAAATGGACATGGTACACTTAGGTATTTTTGAAAATTATATTCAATCTAAAAACTAAAATTTATATCTTTTAAAAACTTTTTCTAAAAGTTTATTAAACAGCAAAGCTGTTTTCCAGGAAGTGGCACAAAGAAAGATAAAAGGAAATTGACTGTGCACTTCAGTATTAATAGGAAAATCAGAAGATTTTGATGGCTGTATCCAGGTAAAATTCAGTGTGTACTGCCATTCCTTTTTATGTGTAGAGATACATAATTAGGGAGCACAGAGTGACAGGAAATTCTCATGCAAGGGGAGAAAATGGTTTCCTGAGGAAAGAATGGTGGTTGTTTCCAGCAAGCCTACCATTATACTTTGTAACTGTATCTTACAACAGCAAGACTGGAGGTCTAGAAGCTGGACATGCTGGACCTCCCTTCTTTGGCTTAGCAGATAGTTGCCCATGTTATTGACCAGATTGTGCCTGACCCTTGCTTGGTGACACATTGGGGAGGAGTGGCACTGTACCTCTCAGGGTTTCTTAGTGATATTGTACCGATCTCAGATACTAGGTTCCAGAAGCACCACCGAAACACCTGCAGCACCTCTTACAGCAAGCAGGCTTTTTATAAAGTAACAAGTAATATCCACAGTTCCACCTGTAACTAGTGTACTCCTCTGTCTGATACTTAAACATCTTTTGGAAGGTCCAGGGAAGCGAAACACAGGCCAAATCATCAAAGAGAGAACAGATGCAGTAGGGAGGTTTCTTCATGGAGCTTGGCAGAGGCTCTGGTTATAAGCCTGACTCTATCTAGGGCAGAGTTCTCTTAGGGCAGTCTGGGAAAAGCAGTCTCACAAGAGGGTCATTTTGATAGGTAACCTCTTCTGTTCATGCTGGGAGGTAGCAGAAAAATGTGAAAAAAATAGAGGTTTATTAAACACTCTTCTTTCCTCAGTCCCAGAAGGGTTGCTCATGGAGGAACAGGATAATAGATGCTCCAGTGTAAAAATGCACTAGAGCACACTGCCTACTAAAGGGCTCAGTGAAGGTTTGGGAAGACATTTTCTTTTAAGTACACCACACAGTCACAGAAATATAGGTCTGGAAGGGACCTCGAGAAGTCATCAAGTCCAGTACTCTGCACAGAGGCAGGACCAAGTAAACTGAAACCATCCCTGACATGTTTTTGTCCAACTTGTTTTAAAACTTTTTAAAACTTTCAGTGTTTGGGATTCCACAACCTCCCTTGTGTCGGAGAAAAACAGAGTTCTCACTCTGAGGTTGGGTGCAGCAAGTCAGATACACTTTATTATCTCAAGCAATTGCACAGAGGGGAGAGTGCACTAGGTCACAGGGTTTCCTCCACCTAGGCAGGTCTCTCAAAAGATAAACAATTAGAGCAAGCACTTCCATCTTTATTACAGACAATAATAAGCAACAGCTGCATATTCTTTATACATATTCCTTCCTTATTTTTCTCACCAATTTCTCTTATAGTCTACATTCTATTCTTATCTAATACAAGGTCACAACAGCTTCTTTCACAGTTCTTTTCCTACTCGCTTTGCACTATCCCTGCTTCTACAAATCTTGCGTTATTAAAGCTAGAATTAGCCTGACTCCTGCTCATTTCAGAGGCCTGCATCCAAATTCCCTTTATCTACTTGCATACTTGGAAGCCTATTCCAGAGCTTAACGACCCTCAGAGTTAGACAGTTTTTCCTACTATCTAACCTAAATATCCCTTGCATCAGATTAAGCCCATTAATTTTTGTCCCACTCTCAGAAGACATGGAGAACCATTGATCACCATCTTCTTTATAACAGTCCTTAACGTATTTGAAGACTTATCAACTTCCCCCTCAGTCTTCTTTTCTCAAGACTAAACATGCCCAGTTTTTTTAAACTTTCCTCGTAGGTCAGGTTTTCTAAACCTTGAATCACTTTTGTTTCTCTTTTCTGGACTCTCTACAATTTGTTCATATTTTTCCTGAAGAGAGGCAACCAGAATTGCACACAGTATTCCAGCTGAGGCCTCACCAGTGCTGAGTAGAGCAGGACAACTACTTCCATATCCTACGTACACCACAGAAGGATATAAGCATTTTTTGCATTTGCATCACATTACTGACTCATATTCAGCGTGTGATTCACTATGACCTCTAGATCCTTTTCAGCAGTATACCACCTAGCCAGATATTCCCCACTTTGTAGTTGTGTATTTGATTGTTCCTTCCTACTAAGCGATGTATTTTGTACTTCTTTTTATTGAATTTCATCTTGTTGAATTTAGGCCATTTCTCCAATTTCTCCAGGCCATTTTGAATTCTAAATCCTGTCCTCCAAAGTATTTGCAATGCCTCCCATCTTAGTGTCATCTGCAAATTTTATAAGCATACCCTCCATTCTATTATCCAAGTTATTCATGAAAATACTGAATGCTACCAGACCCAGGACTGATCCTTGCAGGACTCAACTAGATACACCCGACTAGTTTGTTCATAAGAATGTTATGCGGGACTGTGTCAAAAGCCTTACCAAAAATCAAATAGACCACATCTATTGCCCCTCCCCACCCACAAGGCCAGTAACCCTGTCACGGAAGAAAATGAGGCTGGTTTGGCATGATTTGTTTCTGACAATCCATGCTTTTTGTAGGATTCCTTTTTTATGTCCAGGTAATAAAAGAGCTCCTGATGAAGCCATTTTGGTCTCTTACTATTCTTCCTTTCTTTCCTTCATGTTGGGATGGTTTGCAGTTTTGCCTTTGATGTTGTCTCCGTGAGACATTGGCAGCTCTCATGAACTCCTGAAGTACTTTTTCCCTAAGTTTTTGTTCCCACAGGATCTTGCCTACCAGTTCTCTAAGTTTGTGAAAGTCTGCTTTTTTTGAAGTCCATTGTTCTTATTTTGCTGCACTCACTCCTTCCTTTCCTTAGAATCATGAAATCTATCATTTTATGATCACTTTCACCCACATAGCCTTCTACTTTCACATTTGCTACCAATTCCTCCCTGTTGGTCAGAATCAAGTCTAAAATGGCTGATTCCTTGGTCACTTCCTCCCTTTTCTGGAACAAAAAGTTGTCGCCAATACATTCCAAGATCTTATTGGAAATTTTGTGATTTGCTTTATTGCTTTTCCAACAGATGTCTGGGTATTGAAAGTCTCCCATTATTACCATGTCTTGTGTTCTGGATATTTCTGTTATTTATTCTAGAAATACATCATCCACCTCCTCTCCCTGATTTGGTGGCTTATAGTAGACCCAGACCATGATGTAACCCTATTTTTTACTGTTTTTATCCTTACCCACAGACAATCAGCTCCTCTGCTTCCCACCTCCTTCTGGACTTCAGAACAAGTATATATATATATATATATATATATATATATATATATATATAAATATAAAATATGTGTGTGTATATAATTTTCTTGATGTATAATGCAACATCTCCTCCCTTTGTATCCTGCCCATTCTTCCTAAACAAGCTATATCCCTTTATACCAATATTCTATTTTGTGCTAGTGTTCAAGTTTTGGTGTGCTTTGCTTTCATAGAATCATAGAATATCAGGGTTGGAAGGGACCCCAGAAGGTCATCTAGTCCAACCCCCTGCTCAAAGCAGGACCAATTCCCAGTTAAATCATCCCAGCCAGGGCTTTGTCAAGCCTGACCTTAAAAACCTCTAAGGAAGGAGATTCTACCACCTCCCTAGGTAACTCATTCCAGTGTTTCACCACCCTCTTAGTGAAAAAGTTTTTCCTAATATCCAATTGAAACCTCCCCCACTGCAACTTTTCTTGTTAGTAATTTAAACAGGGGTTTAATTATGTGTGTTTTGTGCAACAAACAATTATTTTTATATATATAAATGCTGGACTATGTATAGACTTTTATATTCATAGACTATTCATAGACTTTAAGGTTAGAAGGGACCATTACGATCATCTAGTCTGACCTCTTGCACAACACAGGCCACAGAATCTCACCCACCCACTCCTGTAACAAATCTCTAAACTATGTCTGAGCTGTTAAAGTCCTCAAATCGTGGTTTAAAGACTTTGAGGTGCAGAGAATCCTCCAGCAAGTGACCCATGCCCCTCGCTGCAGAGGAAGGCAAAAAATCCCCAGGGCTTCTGCCAATCTGCCGTAGAAGAAAATTCCTTCCCGACCCCAAACGTGGTGAACAGCTAAACCCTGAGCATGTGAGCAAGACTCACCAGCCAGACACCCAGGAAAGAATTCTCTGTAGTAACTCAGATCCCACCCCATCTAACATCCCATCACAGGCCATTGGGCATATCTACCACTAATAGTTGAAGATTAATTAATGGCCAAAATTACGCTATCCCATCAGATCATCCCTTCCATAAATGTATCAAGCTTAGTCTTGAAGCCAAATATGTCTTTTGCCCCCCCTGCTCCCCTTGGAAGGCTGTTCCAGAACTTCACTCCTCTAATGGTTAGAAACCTTCATCTAATTTCAAGTCTAAACTTCCTGACGGCCAGTTTATATCCATTTGTTCTTGTGTCCACATTGGTACTGAGCTTAAATAATTCTGCTCCCTCTCCAGTATTTATCCCTCTGATATATTTATAGAGAGCAATCATATCTCTCCTCAGCCTTCTTTTGGTTAGACTAAACAAGCCAAGCTCTTTGAGTCTCCTTTCATAAGACAGGTTTTCCATTCCTCGGATCATCCTAGTAGCCCTTCTCTGTACCTGTTCCAGTTTGAATTCATCTTTCTTAAATATGGGAGACCAGAACTGCACACAATATTCCAGATGAGGTCTCACCAGTGCTTGTATTATGGTACTAACACCTCCTTATCTCTACTAGAAATACCTCGCCTGATGCATCTCAAGACCGCATTAGCTTTTTTCATGGCCACATCACACTGGCGGCTCATAGCCATCCTGTGATCAACCAATACTCTGAGGTCCTTCTCCTCCTCTGTTACTTCCAAGTGATGCGTCCCCAGTTTATAACAAAAATTCTTGTTATTAATCCCTAAATGCATGACCTTGCACTTTTAACTATTAAATTTCATCCTATTACTATTTCTCCAATTTACAAGGTCATCCAGATCTTCCTGTATGATATCCCAGTCCTTCTCTGTATTGGCAATACCTTCCAGCTTTGTGTCATCCGAAAACTTTATTAGCACATTCCTGATTTTTGTGCCAAGGTCAGTAATAAAAAAAATAAATAAGATTGGTCCCAAAATATGCCACCTTCTGTGGTTATGCCGAGATCCAAATATGCTACCAGCCACAGTCATGCACACAGCATCTGCAGAAAAAGGAAGTTTATACTAGAACCATGCTAGCCTTTAAAAGAAAATAATTTAAAAATCAATTGAAACCTACCTGAAGACATCCTTCAAAAAGCCCTGTTGTTCTTATTAATTGAAGTACAGACTAGTGATTTACTTTCATCACACACTGTCACTTGCTGCCAAAAATGGCAGCCCCCTTGGAGTAAAGTCAAAAACAATGACTGCTACAGAGGCACTGAAATCACAACTACACTTCTCAAAAATAGTTTTTGTTTGGGGATTTTTTATTAGATCTTTTAAGAAATGTAGTTACTTACACAGGGTTTATTTATTTTTTAAAAGTGATTGTCTGCTGCTAGTGGAAGGCAGGTGTGCACAGATGGTAAAATAAACCACTGTCTACCTACCCTGAGCATTCAAAACAGCAACACCTATTCCAAACTAAAATCTACCAAGTAAGTAGACCAGTGAATATGCAGCATATAAACAGGCATATGCAGGTGAATTATATAACTTGCTCTATCGTCAGCAATTGTTATTCATCCTCTTTAGCATTTATAGCTTGAGAATGTTTTCTTTCACTTTCTAGAAGATTGGAAGGGTCAAATATTTCTTTCGTTCACATGTCTTACTGGGCATTCTAACATTCAGGGTATGTCTACATTTCATTGTAAACTCAAGCCTGTGGGACCGGGGCTTGTGGATTTGGTGTTTTCAAATCCATGATTGAGTATCCGCACTGCATTTTAAACATGAGCTTACCATTTTTGGACTCGGGTCTCAGAATCATTCTAGCATGTTTATGCCGCATTACACAGACCTTGTGACTCAGGTCTGAGGCTTGAGTTGTGAATGACAGGGCTTGGGCCCAAATCACAGCACGACTTGGGCTCTGACTCATCCCCTAGTAGAGTACTAAGACCTTGGTCCTGAGCACTTGCTGACCCAAGTCAGATTGATTTGTGAGTGGTTAGAACTGTGGCTTGGGCTCAAACCTGAGTCAGAGACAAGGCTTAGTGTAGTGTAGACATACCCTCATATACCAAAACTAAATGAAAAGTTCAAATATTTCGGATGGTGTCCCCAAAACACCTCAAAATTATCAAAACCTCTGAAAAATCCTATGGCATGCCAGCCATTAGTTTAAAGGAAAGGCATCATAGCTTAAATAATTAGGGACTGATCCAAAGCCCAAAGTAAAGTCAATGCAAAGGCTCTCATTTACTTCAGCAGGCTCAGATCAAGCCCTTATATACTAAGCAATTCTGTACCATAGGTAGGGCTACAAGGCTCTGGACAATACCTCAGCCACTTCATAGCCCTCCTTAGGCTATGCTTAGGAGACTAGTAATATGTATAGAGAATATTACTTGAATAAAGCTATGGGTGGTCAAAAAATTATCTCTTCCTCTTTTTTCCTATGTATAATACTTACAAACTGGGAGCAGATTGTACCTGGTCATAAAACAGGAGTACAGTAAGTGTGAAGGGAGGGGGAAAAGAAAGTCCTCCCCAGACAGAATGGCTCCTAATGCTCCCCCTTAAGTAGTACAGCTCTGTGCCACCCCCAGCTCTGGGCGGGACCTTTAAGGCATTGGAAACAGCATGGAGGACTTGTTTCTACTAGGATATTTTATGTTTAAACATGATTCTTAGGAGTAGAGTTAGCTGACATGATGCTGAGCATGACTGATGGGTTAACAAGAGTTTTAAAAGAGCTGTCTGAGGAGCCCACTGAACTATTAATGTTGATTTCAACAGTTGGGAAGTTCCAGAAGACTGAAAGAAAGTGAATGTTTTGTCAGTATTTTAAAAGGATAAACGGGATGACCCTGGTAATTACTGGCCTGTCAGTCTGAAATCAATCCTGAGAAAGGTAATGGAACAGCTAATATGGGGCTCAATTAATAAAGAATTTAAAAAGGATAATGTAATTAAGGCCAATCAATATGGGTTTATGGAAATTAGATCATGTCAACCAAACTTAATATCTTTTTTGATGAGATTACAAGTTTGCTTGATCAATGATCATGGTGGATTCTCCATCACTGACAATTTTTAAATCCAGATAGGATGTTTTTCTAAAAGGAATACTCAAGGAATTATTTGGGGAAGTTCTATGGTGTGAGTTATACTGGAATTCAAACTAGATGATCACAGTGTTCCCTTCTGGCCTTGGATCATCCATGGATCATGGTAGACAAAGACAAACCATGTTCAGCATCGTGTCAACCTAGTCATCCTAAATAGTGACTGGATGCTGATTATAATGTGGCCTTGTCTACAATGACCAAGTTACTCATGGACAGCTTCATGTCAGCTAACTCGACTCCTCGCAATTATGTTTTAACTCAGTAACATTTCCTAGGCTCAAGAAGAAATGGTATTTGGGACAGTTGGTGTTCAAGTAACATAATGCTGTGGGGGAGGGAAGAACTGCAATTCCCTTCTGGACAGTTTTGAAGACCAAAAACTCAGCTATTCATTAAATATTTGTAAAATGAAGTTACATATCAAAACATGACAGAACAGGATATTTCATGTGTTTAGATGTGAACAGCAATCTTCTTGGAAAGAAAAATTTTACTTCTGAAATACTAAACTGAATTTTTGCTCAGACAGAGGACCACTTAAACTAAAAATGGTCATAGTTGTGAGTGAAAACCCACTAATTTCAGAAAAGTTTTTTCCCGCACAAAATTAGTTCAAATTTTGTGATATCAGGATGACTTGCAAAAATCTCAAATTCTCAGGTTTTCAAATTTCGACTGAAAATATTTCACAAAGGCCCCCAAAATATTTTTTTCTTAATGATTCTCAAAAATAAAATTACTTTCAATTTATATAATTTTGTCTGCTCTGATCTGGTAATACAAAAAACATTTACCTGCTTTTATTCATACTTAGGCCATGCAAGCAGCTCATGATAGCCCTTCTTGGGCCAGATTTTCAGCTGGTATAAACTGCTGATTTACAGCATCTGGGAATCTAGCACTATAAATTCAGAAAAACAGGCAAGAGAGCATATACCTATATACAGTCATTTTAATTTCAGTTCACCCTATACGGCTGAAGGTTTTCACTTTACATAAAATACAGGCATATAATTATAAACAGAAATAAACTAACACACTATTGGAAGAACTGCATTTCACTTTCACAGTATGTTTTGCTGAAGATGACTGAAAACAGAGTTCCTATGGAACTATAGTGCACATGACACTCTCAGGCCTACCCAATGAGTTAATTATGATTAGTGCTATTACAAAAAATACCAAATTAATGAATAATAAATGAGATTCTTACACTAAACTGATATTACAAAGCTCTTCAAGTAATTCATTTTTTGTAACAATCAAGTCACAGTCCACACGGACTTTCAGAGAATAACAACTTGTGGATTTAATTACAGATAAAAAGAAATCTTGTTTCTATTAAAAGTACAGGAAATTATTCCCTAAAAAATGGAATAGCCCTTGGGAAGTGGTGCCTGTTCAAAAAAAAAAAAGGTATGTCAGTTTGTCTTTTTACTTCTTTCTTGAAAAATATTTTCAAAAGAAATCTTCCAGGGTGAGGTCAGAAATGAACTTTTCAAGCATATTCATGAAAAGTTTGGTTATTTTATGGCATGTTAAGTGGATAAAATCTCTTCTATAGCCACACACAAAAAAGCCTCTCATAGCACAGCTGTTTAATTTAGTGATCAGGTAATACACACTCAGGATTTCTCAGCATTCTCAAATGCTGGATTGAACTATTGGACCTGAAAACTCCTTTTGGGAATTATTCTAGAAAGGGATAATTGTTAGCAACATTCTTGAAGGAGTAAACATCATGAATAAAAACCATGGAAGATTTTATAAATGCCTGGCATCCTATATTCCATATTGTGTTATTTTCCCATTGATTATTTTTTTATTATAATATATTCTGTATGTCTACCTCTTTGTTTGTTCTGAATAACTTTCAAAGTTAAAAATGACCAAAAATGACTATTTCACTACTATGGAGACCTGTTTTGAAGGAAAGTCCTGCTGCTTTAACTGAAGACATGGGAACACATTAACTGACCAACTGTTCCATTCCTCTGCCCTGCGTCCCTTTCTGGGAAACACTGAAATCCATATTCAGGGCCACTTTTGGGTCCCTTAATGAAAGATGCATAAGAAGTGCATTCTATTAAAACCTCCAAATAATTTCCAGATATTGCAAAGTCAGTGTTTGAAATCATGACATTTGATGTTTATTCTTTGCATTGCTATCACTTACAAACATATTCAACTGCTATATTTAAAATTTTTTAAAAAGTGGAATGGAAGTTTTTTGAGATCTTCCTATTTCCTCTTTGCTGTGGCTCAATCCTACAAGGTATTGAGCACTCTGGACCAATTATACCAATCCAGCAAAGCACTTAGGGACATGTTTAACTTGAAGCATGGGAGGCTTTCCTGAATTGGGGCCACAGTCCATCATCTACTCCTGGTGGAATTCTGCACCACTACACAATGCAGAATTTTGCAGAAATTAATGTTGTATGTACAGAATATCCTTTCCCTCACAGAAATGGGCTGCAGGGCTGCTTGCCGTCATTAGGGGCCACTGGACCTGACAGAACCCATCTTGCACAGAGAAGAGGAGGGAGAAGGAGCTGGAGTGTTCCCGGCAGCTGTAGTTCCCTGCCTGCCCAGAAGGAAGGAGGCGACGAGCAGGAAACTCCATGCAAGCCCGGGACCCAGCATCAAGCCATTGCTCCTTCTGGATTCCTGGGCTCTGAGAGGTACAGGGTGCAGGTATGTGGGCTTGGGGGACCACAGCTGGGCTCTGGGAGGAAGGGGGTGTGGATGTCTGGGCTGGGGGTCCTGCGGGTGGGCTCTGGAGAAGACGGGGTGAGGGTACCTGGGCTGGGGGGACACAGCTGGACTCTGGGGAGTAGGGGGTTTGAATATATTGACTGGGAGGATACCGAACAGCTGGGCTCTGGGGGCCGGCAGGCAGAGAAACAGGAACTGGGTTTTCATAGGGGTTTCTTTAACTCTACTCCTGGGGGAATTTTTGTGTGTGTCTTTATTGTTACAGACATACTTGCTGACAAGTATTTTGAAATAAATTAGCACAATAATTGAAACTGGTGTGATTACTGTAGTGCTATTTTGACATATAACATTTGCAGAATTTTGCAGAATTTTAAAATATTGTGTGCAGAATTTTTAATATTTTGGTGCAGAATTCCCCCTGGAGTAATCTTCAAGGAGGTCAAAGGATTGTGGTTTGTAGCACAACTTGGATGGAGCAGAAGAAATAGGAAGGAGCTTAGGATGAAAAAGGGCTTGGAGTGTAGGCAAGATCCCAGCTATTGAAACTCTTGACAGTGACAAGTAGCAGCTTGAACTTATCTGGAAAAAGAGGGGAACCTGGTTTAGAGATTCAGCACTTTCCTTATCCCAAGTGGGAGTGCTGCTTTCCGCCACTATTAGCCCAGGAAGTGAGGGAATGATTTGGAGTTGAATGTACTGTAGACTCACTCTATAGCACTCCATATACTTAAAAAAACAAACAAACCCGTAAAAATAAATATATAAATGCTTCTGTGCTGACAATTGTGTGTCATATCTTAGCCTAAAGCAATTTTTGACTGAATTATCAACACCTCTTCCTTATAATGAAAATGTAGAGATCCATAAGAGGTAATAGTGCATGTTGCTACAACTATAATTTTTTAAAAAATTTCTTGTTACTCAGGAAAATTCACTAATTGGGCCTAAAGAGGGGGTTTTCAGACTGAATTTGCCCTTCCATACTTTACAACGGTAATGAGACAAGGTGTTGAAAGAGTGCAAAATGCCTTTACATTTAAAAAGTATAATTGTACCATCCACCCTTAATAAGTCTTCAAGAATCACCACAGACTACTTCTCATACTTAACTGCATGCATGAGGATGTGGTCCCCACCAATCCCAGGGTTTTGTGTCTCTTAATACAAACCATCAGTAGTTTGTTAATGAATATTTATATTACTTTTATAAGCATATACAAGGTAGACTACAAGGACACAATATCCGATTCAATGGGATGTTCAGTTATCAGACTAGCAGGATTGTCTCCATGTCACATATTTAACTATAGAACAACACTGCATTCTGCAAAAAGCTCATGCCCATTGCTGTACTGAATATTTACTAAAGGATAAAATTCTGCTTCCATTGAAGTCAATGACAATATTTCCATTAAAACCAGAATTTGGACTTGAATGTGTACAATGCTAACCAGCTAAAGTCTGTAACTATGCTGCAGAAACTCCAATGCTGTATTTCTATCCATTCTCTGTTTACAGCTTTTCCTGACTTCTGTTCTGAAGAAGAAATGCTTTATACCAAAATTATTTTGAAATGGGATTGCTTCAGATACCTGAGATAAGTATTGAACCTGCCCATATCAAGGGGTTCTTTAATTGTATGCCAATATCACTATTCAGTTTGCTTAAAACATATTACAGCAGATTAGAGCTCACTGATATCCCTCTTATGATTTTAAATACAGCATATCTCAAGGGGAGACCAAATTAGGCTATTTATCCTCTTCTTTCCTCTTTATCTACAAGCAGCACTCTAACAAGCCAACTTGAAACAAAAGATGGATTTATTTAGACACCCTAGCAAACAGTATCAAAGGAGCAGGAACAATATATATATGAAACATAAAAGTTAGACAAATATGCAAACTTTGTCTCAATATCAATTATAACAAATTATTGGAGAAAACAAACTCCCTCCTCTGCAAGAGTTCCACACATAGAAACAGATATTTACATTGCTGGTAACCTGGATTTCCTAGCATTTACTCGTTTTTTTAGTCCTTTTTTACAGGTCTTCGCCTGAACCCCACTGGAGTTCTGCAGAATTCACCAGACTTTGAGCCCTACAGTTCTCCTACATATGGCCAGGAAGCAAAGGGGTTGAGGATGGGACATGAGAGGAAAGGGGAGCAGCACTGAGTGACTGAACCACCTGTGCGTCTAACAAATGCATAACTCCATAAAAGTCAATGGAGTTGATCTACATTTACACTGGCGAAACTGAGAAGAGAATTTCATTCTTTGCAGTTAAATTAATGCAGTCTCAGTTTATCATCACATACCAATATTTAAGCCTCAAAGAACTGTGTGTATTAAGAAAATGGAATTGCCATTTAAATGACAGTTAATATCAAAATTTTTATTACAGTTTTTCTAATCATAACCAACCTTCCTTTGCAAATAACCTAACTTGGAAAAAAAGTCACACATAAAATAACAGGTAATACAGCAGGCTGATTTCCTAATTGTAAAGTACAAATTTATGAAATGAAATATTTAAATGTCAAAATAATGTCCAGTTGGATTCTCAGCTCTTAACTGGAAACAATTTTATTTTGAACACTCCACCTCAAATGTCTGACTTTACAGCCCAGAAGCAATAACAATACCTAGTATGGAGGATTTTAGGTGCACATTTCTCATGAATGCTAATGTGCGTCTCACAGCTAAATCTCTGCACATGGATTGAGAATATACCATCGAGTTGTTAAATGGCAATGAACTAAGAAGATGAATTAGTGGTGAGTCCCTTGAAGAAGAAAAATGCCAAGGAAAGAAAAGTCACAAAGGATAATGTAATCCACAAAATATATTCAAAGAGAAAAAAAGAAGGAAAAGTACGCAGTTTCTGATCCCCCTCCAGTATCAGTTGTGTTCTGGGTTTTCAGCAATACCTTAACAATTAGATAAGATTTACCAACTGCTTATCAGAAAGCATCATTTCCAGAGTAGTAAAAAATACCCTTTTCACAGTTAAAGTCCAAGTTTGCCGTGGCTCTGCTGTTTCTTCAAACTTAGCTACACATCTCTATTTCTTATTCTGGTTTCTAACCAACATGCTCTGAATGACATTCAAAGCCAAAAAGGTTTAGGTAATTTTTTTTTCAAGGTACTATGTATGAGGTTGGAATCCAAATACTATTGACAAGCAACTGGAGTCTAGAGTAGCAGCTTACATCTAGTTCATTGCTAAGAAGCAACAAAATCTAATCCTAGAACCTGTAGAGAATTGCTCAGAAATGAGAGTGCTACTCAAACACATCTATCAAGTGTTCTGTCATTTAATGACGTATACCTTATTTGGGACAGTGATAACGTCTTCCTATGTGTTTGTTAAACACCTCGCACAAAGGGATCCAGATCCCAACTGATGCTTATGGATGCTGCAACATTAGCAACAAATTATTATTAGCAGCTATAATTATTAATTAATAATCACTCATTAGAACAGGTCAAACTAATCATAACAGTCTTACCTGGTGTCTAGGTTCCTTCCCCACTCTGAACTCTAGGGTACAGATGTGGGGTCCTGCATAAAAGACCCCCTAAGTTTATTCTTACCAGCTTAGGTTAAAGCTTCCCCAAGGTACAAACTTTTACCTTTTGTCCTTGAACCTTTATGCTGCCACCACCAAAGTGTCTAACAACAATAACAGGGGAAGTGCCCACTTGGAAACATCTCCGCCCCAAGATATCCCCCCAATCACTACATCCCCTTTCCTGGGGAAGGCTTGATAAAAATCCTCACCAATTTGCATAGGTGAACACAAACCAAAACCCTTGGATCTTAAGAACAATGAAAAAGCAATCAGGTTCTTAAAAGAAGAATTTTAATTAAAGAAAAAAGTAAAAGAATCACCTCTGTAAAATCAGGATGGTAAATACCTTACAGGGTAATCAGATTCAAAACATAGAGAATCCCTCTAGGCAAAACCTTAAGCTACAAAAAGAAACAAAAACAGGAATATACATTCCATTCAGCACAACTTATTTTATCAGCCATTTAAACAAAACAGAATCTAACGCATATCTAACTAGATTGCTTACTAACTCTTTACAGGAGTTCTGACCTGCATTCATGCTTTGGTCCCAGCAAAAGCAACACACAGACAGAGAGGACCCTTCCCTCCCCCCTCCAGCTTTGAAAGTATCTTATCTCCTCATTGGTCATTTTGGTCAGGTGCCAGCGAGGTTATCTTAGCTTCTTAACCCTTTACAGGTGAAAGGGTTTTTCCTCTGGCCAGGAGGGATTTAAAGGTGTTTACCCTTCCCTTTATATTTATGACACCTGGCAAACTCTAGTTTTTAAAAACTTACTTTCCCCAGTTGTGTTGCATATTCTTTATTATAGTGTAGGAAACAAAAACAAAACCCAAAAACCTACAGAGCATGTGTATGAGGATTGGGAGCACTCAGTACCTCTCATGATCAAGCACTATTCTTATATGCTTTTTTAAAAAAGTTTTCCTTTTAATGAAGAACACTCACAAATTCCCTGATCCTATGAAGACTCATGTGTGGACTTAATGTTATATACAGTGAATAGTCCCAATAAAGTCAGTGGTGCTTACAGGTTTCAATCCAGGGCCTATTGCAGTCAATAGGAAAATTTTCATTGACTTCGGTGGGCACTGGATCAAGGTCACAGTGTGTATGTTAAGCACACATGTAAGTTATTCCAGGATTGGGGTCAAAGTTTGGATTTTTTGGTGCAGGTAAAATTAGAGGTGAAATCCCTGAGTTCCTACTAAAAACACAAAATCTAGTTTGAGTTTCAAAACTTTTGGTTTAAAAAAAACCCTCCAGCTCTGTACATCCTAGGTTGGACAAGAAGAATAGGTGCTAAAATAGCCAATAAGTGTAGAACAGGTCAAATTGTTTCATGAAAAAAAATTTCACATTTACGTAATATTTTTACTAGCTTTTTATCAATTAAATTTGCTGAAATTTTTTTCTACTAGACAAAACATGAATATATTTTGAACCCTGCAAAATAAAAATCACTTTACAATTTTGACTTTTTTGCCCCCCTTTTTTGACCAGCTCTGTAACAGGGCCCATTCATATAGTACCACTGTCCTAATGGAGTCAGGAGGTAATAAGACTTCCAAGAGAAAGGCTTGTTCTTGTGAAATTTCCAGCCCAATTCTGCAAGCTCAGCAGGTTCAGAAAAAGCACACCAACCGTGGGTGGCTTGTATGAACTCTGAACCTTCGCAATGCTGTTTTCTTCTATTTTAGCTTATTGGTGGTTCCCCCTTTTCTTTTAAAAAAACACCACCAACAAAACTCCAAATGATATAATTATAACATGAACATACATGTTGTAGTGCTGCCAGAAGCCAGGGAGGATGAGAAGGAGCCCTGGGCTGCTTGCAGGGACTCCATCAGGACAAGGCTCTGATGTAAGGGTGAAGACAGCGCAGGGCAGCAGGGAAGTGGCCACATAAGGAGGTATTGTTTCAATTGTGGAGAAATGAGACACATAAGAAGGTATTGTTTCCATTGCGGGGAAATGGGCCACATAAAAAGGTATTGCCCTGAGAACATCTCTAACTCGGGAAGGCAGTACTGGTACTATCATAGACCCAGGCCTCCCCATAATTGGCAAATCTGGGCTAGACAAGGAAGAAGCACTGAGGCCCACATGACAGAAATGGGAAAGCAGTCATGGCACCTTTTGCTTAAGGCAAGATCCAGCCTCCAGTCTCTGTGCTGAGGGAAGAGAACATGGGGAATGTACCTAATGTGTTGCAGAAACTGAGGCAGGACTGGGGCCCTGAGATGACTCCTGAGGAGAAGAGCCCAATAAGAAGCTCTGAGGGACAGCAGGGTTCCCTGACAGAAGATGTCAGAGACAGAGGGAAACCTGTTTCACAGGGCCTGGGAGCTCAGAGAATGACTGATAGTGTGGACTCTTGGTTGGGCACCAGGCACCCCTACAACCTGCAGAAACAGATGAAAGCTCTCTGGTATGAACTAAATAGCAGGTTGAAGGCTTACAAGACCCAGATCCAGGGAATAGAATGGACTTGTTTTCAAGCGGTGTAAGAGCTGGCCAAGCAGCAGGGACAGAACAAGCAGGAGATCACTGACCTTGAGAAGGTGAAGCTGGTGCTAGTGGCTGAATGTAAAGAAGTGGCCAAGGAAAGCAAAACGCGTCCAACTAGTGAGCAAGACACTGGGCACACAACAGACGATGGGCAGGAACCCTGTGAAGGAGGTGAGCTGAACTGAAACCTGGAGGAAGAAGTCTCCAACCTAAAAGACAGACAGAAGGAGTTGGAGCATCAGCTTGTTTTGGAGAGGGAATGCTGTGCCTACTGTAGAGACCAGTGGGCCTGTACAGAAATAGAGGTACAGGAGCAGGAGAGAGAGACCCTCTCATTGAGCAGAATGCTGAAAGAGAACCAGCAACAGAAGCTGAATCTAGTAAGGGCCTGGCAGGTCTTAGAGGAGCAGCTTACCACACTTGGAAAAGAGCCAGAGACTAAGACCAGAGAGTACCACAAGGCTGGTTTGATTACCAGTGGGTTGATTGATATGCTGGCATTTGGCAGCTGAGGCAGGGAGCTTAAATGATGCCCCCTCGCTTGGGCCAAAACTTTGAAAGGTCTCAATTCTGCCTTCTTTCTGTTCTACTCCTCTCATAGTACTGCTCTGCTACCTACCCCAATAAAGGAGAACTAACAACTTAAAATGCCTTGTTCAAAAATTTTAAGTAACACTTAACTTTCAAATACCTGAACATCTAATGTAACTTTTCTTGTCTGCACAGTAAACACTGGCATTTTTATCTGTTTGAATAATCAAAGTGGTGCTTTCCGTGCCTTCTTGGTTGCAAAGATTTGAACTGCTTCCTGAAGGTCCACAGTCTGGGCCATCTCATGCTCTATTGAGATGGTTGCAAGGCCGACCAGCCTTTCGTGTGTCATTGTGAAGCGTAGATGTGTTTTTATTAACTTCAGCTTGGAGAAGCTGCGTTCTCCACTGGCTACTGTTACAGGAAGTGTTAGAAGTATGCGCAGAGCAACGAAAGCATTTGGAAAGAGGGTGGTCATCTTACTTGTGCACATATATTCCAGAACAGCCTTTCAAGTTGATCCTGATGAAATGTATCTTGAAAGGGCTTTCAGTTCATCACTTAAATCACTCACATCAATATCGCACATGTCATCATGTGTCAACACTGTCTCTAGTGCCCTGCATTGTTGGTGTAGGTCTTCTTCAGGTATAGTGAGGAGTTTTGGAATATCATACAACATCCCAAATATACTGCTGTGTTCCTTGAGCTGCATGAAACATTCTTCAGCTGACTGTATTGCACAATCTAGCACCTGGTTAAAGAATTCAACTTTGAATTGTTGTTTGGGGTCTCTTACGGGATTATCCCGTGCCTCGTAATCAAAATTTCTTCTTCTTTGGCGACTCTTGTATTCTTGAATGGGTGGGAAAATAGCTTCAGTGCAAAGTTCCTCTGCCAACTTCTGTGCACTCTTCAGAATCTTTTGAAATCCCTCATCTGACCAGTAAGACTGCAGGTATGACTTTGCTTTGTCCAGTTGTCCCATTGCTCCAGATATATCAAGGTCAACACTTTGGAGTCTCTTGCTTACAGCATTTATTTCAAACAGTATGTCATGCCACAACACTAAGCCACACAGAAATTTGAAGTTATGTATGTTTCTGGTGATTCCATTTCCCTCTGCCACTGTTTTCCAATGAACACTTCCTGTCATAGCATTATCTTTCATAATGGCAACTATGGCATCATCTATCTTCCCAATTTGGTGTTTGATAGGCTTTATCACCTCCACTAGACTTTCCCATCATGTGGCACTCAGTGGTTTCAGTGTCAGAGAGGATGTTCCCAGATATTGCTTCAAAATTTGCCATCGATGAGTTGATGCAGAAAAAAATAGACAGATGCTTTGAATTACATTAAAAAATTCAGCAGCCTCATTAGAAGCTGATGCTGCATCACTGACCACCAAGTTCAATGAATGAGAACTGCATGGGACAAAAAAAGCTTGAGGGTTTAACTCTTGGATCCGTGTCTGCACTCCTCTGTTCTGTCCTCTCATGTTGGCACCATTATCGTAGCCCTGACCTCTCATGTCAGCTATTGCAATTCCCGAATCTTCCAGCTTTTTAAGAAGCACATTTGTCATACCAGCTCCTGTAGTATCATCAATGTCAATAAATTCTAGAAAATGCTCTCTGACAGTCACCATTGCAGGGACATTTTCACTAGGTTCTGTTGTTGTTACAAAACACACCACTAAAGTCTCTTGTTCTGTATGGCTGATGTCAGGTGTGCTGTCCAGAATAACAGAGTAATAGTTTCAGAACTGCCACAATCTTCTGTTTGACTTTTGTTGCCAGTAACTGTATGATCTCATTTTGAATTGTTTTTCCAAGGTAGGGGTGTGTGTTAATTTCTTGGGTGGTGACTCTTCTTAGATGCTCCGGGAGTGCAGCATCAAACTCAGCCATCAGCTCCACAATTTTAAGGAAGTTACCATTGTTTGGTACATACAGCTGATCTGACGTGCCATGCAGTGCTAGGTTTTGGGTAGCAAGCATTCTCACAATGGCAATGAGCCTTTTCAGAACATTTTGCCAGTAAAGAGACCCTGATGCAATCTTCTCTTGATGATGATCATCTATGGTGGGTAGCCTTTAACCTCAGCTCTTTCCACCTATGGAATGCTCTCTGGTGATTTGCTGCCTTCTCATGGCATGCCAGATTTCTAGCCAGATTTTTCCAGTCCTTTGTTCCTGTAGAACCCAATGTGGCTAGAACATTAGACTGGAAGAGTTTGCAATAAAAACAGTATGCAGCATTTTGGGTTTTTGAGTACATAAGCCATGGCCTCTCCACTTTGTCACCATTGGGGATTTCACGCCAGTAATGTGTTGGATGGAAACTTCTATTTTCATTGTCTTTGGGGAACATGAAGTTTTTCACTTGCTGTGGTCCATGCAGTACAAGGAAGTCCCTCAGGCTACTGCTCAAGTTGGTCCACAGTCCTGGATCATCTACATTTAAGGAACTAAACTCAGCATCAGCTGTTTCTTGTGCCTCCACCACACTCTTCTCTGATCTACACTTTTCTTCAGGAATGTGCATGGTTACATCCATTTGAGATGGAGATATGGATGCTGCAGTAGCTTCCAGGTCACCTGCACTCTGACTAACTCGAAAATCAGGCATCTCCTCACCACTCACATCCTCACTGGGGCCGGAAGGCTCACCGTGAACATTTGTGTCTATGTATCTCAGGAGAGCTCCTTCCTGCTTAGATAGAAAAGCTTCCTTTCTTTTTCTGAATGCTGCCCCAGAGGGGCGTTTTCTTCTTTCACTCATGATTGCTGTTTTGTGCCAGCTATAGTGGCTCTCAACACTCAGCTGAAGGGAAGATATCAGCATCTTAACGCCTAACTGGCTCCTACTACTTCAGTTGACTGCCTGTTCTCCTCAAGCGGGTTCAGGGAAACAGCAGAAAACAGGAAGCTCCATGAGAAGCTGGTATTAATCAGTCCAGGCTCCTGGGCATGCCAGAGAAGTACATAAGTGGCTCCTCTCCTCTCTCTTCCTGCAGCTCCTGCTGCTTTCTGTTATTCCCTCTCACCTTTTCTCCTGCCTGCCTGTTATGTCTCTTGTGCCCTCCTTCCCCCAGCACAGCACTCCACCATCTCTAGCATCTAGAGCAGAGAGAATACATATGCACCAGCAGCAGACACAATTTTCTACACTGTGGGTCCTAGTGGTGCCCGCCCCCACAGTCTGGCACCTGAGGTGGCCGCCTCAGTTCCCCTCATGGTAAGGCCAGCTGTGTATACTGGGTATCCAGGAAAGCCCCCTGAAAGGAGAAGGCAGCATGTTAACAAAGGAGTGGGTGTCCAGTGGCAAGAACACTGAGCTCCCATGCAGAGCGGAGGCTGCAATAACGGCAACAGCCCCCTCAGCTACACAGCAGACTTTTACTATAAGGGATTGGGGTGAGCTAGAAAAGAAGCCTGCTATGGCTGATCGGAACCAGGCTGAAATCTTGGAAATATGGACACAGGTAGCTCAATACCGGCAGGAGTGGAAGAGATCTGCTCTTCATTGGACAGGATCATAGGGCGAGCAGTAAAACGGGTACAAGAGCTGACCCGTCTCAAAACTGAAAAGGAGACAACAGAACAACAGTGCTTACTGCTGGAAAAGGAGCTGACTAAGCTCCGAAACCTGATCAAGGTCCAGCCAGGGTCAAAGTCCAACTTGGCTGAAGCAGAGAGCTACCTGACTGTGGCTCTAAAAGCCCAGGATCTTGGTGTGGCGGCAGAGCAAGGCCACAACCAGACCTCTGCTAAAAAGAAGAGCTCTTTTCAGAGGAAAAAGGAAGCAAAAAATGATCCTAACCTGGTGAATGTCGTCCACACAATAGTATGGGTACAGAAAGAACAAGTGTGTTGCTAAGCCATATATTGAAAGCAGTGGGCAAAACAGTGTAGTCCCTGGTCTTGGAAACCCTGGAAGGCATCTGAACCTGGATAGAGTGATCCTTAACTCTGAAGGGTGTACAAGCAGATGCATCCAGAAGGACTCCTCTCCAGATCAGGAGGCCACAGTAAAAGAGTTAATTAATGGGGAAATCCCAGCTCTGTTAACCACTTTAGAGGCGATAAAAGGCTTCAATCTGAATGCACCGCATATGGTAAATTATGACATGCCACTGATTATGGAGGGTTATGTGCACTGTATGGGCTACAAAAAGGAGGACCCTGGGCCATGGTAACTTCATATTTCTGTGTAACTTTGGTCAAGACCACCTTTGAGATAGTTGGCTCTGAACAGAAGGAGCTCACAGGGAGCCTGAATAATGAAAACCTCTCCAGACAAAGAGGTCTGAGAGGAACCCTGACTAACTGGGGCATTGGAACAGTTAAAAGCTCTGCAGGTAGAAAGGGTTGGGAGAGAAACCCGGACAGACAAAGGCAGAGACTACTGTAACTCACTCTCCAGACAGAGGTCTAAGAGGAACCCAGACTAACTGGGCAAAAGATTGTTAAAAGTTCTCCAGGTAGAGAGACCTGGGAGAAAGTCCCTGAGAAACAAGGCAGAGACTACCATAAATAGCTCTCCAGGTAGAAGGGCACCCTAATAAAAAGAGAGCAAAGATTATAAAAGCTCTCCAGGTAGAAAGGCCTGTGAGAGAAGTACCCTGAGGAAGCAGGGCAAAATTGATAGGTGTGTGGCAGAGCTATTTAAGGAAGAGCCTGAACTGGAAAATCTCTCCAGGTAAGAGAGGCCTGGGAGGGAACCCTGACCAAAAGGGACAAAGATTATAAAAGCTCTCCAGGTAGATAGGCCTGGGAGAGAAGACCTTGAGCAATCAGGACAGAAAGTGAATAGCTCTCCACATAGAAAGGCCTGAGGGAGAAGACCCTGACCCACTGGGGTGAGAGACTGCCAAATCTTTCCAAGCAGAGAGTCCTGGCAGGGAAACCCTGAGAAACTAGGGCATGGACTATTAAAGTTCCCTGGGTACAAGAGCCCAGGAAGGGAGAGCCCTGACAAATGGGGGCACAGGCAAACGAACTCTCCAGACAGAAAGGTTGGAGACAGTAAATCCCAAGCTAAACTAGGGCAAAAGACTAAAGTAAACAGATAAATTACCTGCAAGCAGGGGAGAAAGTGGGCTAGTACGGGCTGGTAGAGTGTACCAGTAAGAAGTGGCCACCGGTACTGGCCCATACGCAGCCAACTTTAAAGCACTACCGTGGCAGCACTTTAACGTCGCTGCCCCTTTTGCCCCCCCATTGGCAGCCCTGCCGGGGAGGGGGAGCAAAAGGGGCAGCAATGTTAAAGCGCTGCCATGGCAGCACTTTAACGTTGTTAACCCTTCCCCCCCCACTTCCCCCATGGGCCAATGAGGGCCCAACAGGCAGGTATAAGAAGAGCTGCAGGGCCACACTGAGAGCTGGAAGAGCGTGGACAGTGTGTGGCTGGCTGAGGGAGCTGGCCGCCCCGCACCACCCAGGGCTCCGGCGGCGATTTGAAAGGTCTGAGGCTCCAGCCGCTGCCAGGAGCCCTGGGCCCTTTTAAATCGCCAGGCCCCAGAGCAGCTGCCCCTTTCCCCCACCATCACCATCAGCAGCCCTGCTGGCACAGTGCTTAAAGTACTGCCAGGGCAGCGCTTTAACGTCGGCTGTGTACTGGTCCCTACCGGCGGCCACTGTCTTACCAGTACACCATACCAGCCCGGACTGGCTTACTTTCACCTCTGCTACTCCTACACCTCCATTCAGACAACCCTGTAAACTATGACAAATTAAATTGTTCCATATTATTGCCTCATTTAAGCACAGTGCAAAGTTGGGAAGAAAACTGGTTTCCACAACTTCTAATTACAAAAACATTAGCAACCTGAGTCTCCTCCAGCTGAGCAGATTAGCATAGATTTTATATGCTGTCAGCTTTGACCTTCACTCCAGCAAACACTTGTCAAAATGCTAAAAGTAATTACCTGGCTGTTTAGACAGGAGTAATGGGTGTGTCTACCCACCATTTCTTGTTACTGATCAAAAATGTCTATAAAGCTTTGCCAAGAGGCACCCTCTAGATTTTAGAATAAAATTTTTCTTTCATCTGTTTCTATATCTTAGTGGACTATTAAATATTAGCTAAATGATCGCCAGCCAACAATTCCCACCACAATTCTAGGGGATGGACTAGATGACCCACTAAATGGCCGAAATAATTCTGTGATTGCTGTCACCCTGTTTCTGTAACACAAACAGAAACAAACAAGTTGGAAGGATAACCCACATCTCCTGACTTCTAGCCACCACAAGGCTTAAATATATGCCCCCAAACAGAAAATATTTTCCAAAGAACACAGAGATTTATTGTGCATCTTAAATTACAAATAAATATCTGAGAGATTAAGTTGTTGGCAGGTTACTACCATGTCCTTTAACTGCTGCATTCTACATACAATTGTTTGTCAGACTGCTGGAAAATGGAAAAAAAATTATCTCCAAGTAAATCATTCTCAGTGGCCTATAACCCTTACTGAGGCTTATCCTACATGTCAGAGCAGATAACTAAAGTTCATAAAACTCAGGAAGAAAATTCCTACACTAAAGACAGAGTGCCGAAAACAAACAATTCATGATCACTTGTTTTGTGATCCCTATAAGAGTTGCATACTATCAGTTAGCAGCATCTGCTGAAGCTGTGGTCAATCCATGTGAGAGCTGATACTCCAGTGAGAAATGTTAAAAATGAAGGCAAAATTAAAAACATATAGCCAAAATATGCCATCAGGAATACCCATGCAACCGCATTCGCTGAGGAAGAATATGGCCAACATAGATATAAAAGAAAGTGTCAAAACTCTACAAAAGCTCTCAAATAATTCCCCCATATCACTATCATGGGCCTAGCATTTCCTCTTTTTGAACTCACACGCCTATAGAACATCACGGTGTGCTCCCTCCAGTCATAGGTGATACATGGGGGGAAATGTGCGGTCAAGTGCTCCCCACAAATTACCTGCTTGATCTGCTGGGCGGGAAGGAGAGGGCTCTGTCCTTCTCCCGTTGCGCCTCTCCTGGCATGCTCAGCCCCTGTCCCTGGCAACTGGGCCTGGACAGGGAGCAGAAGGGACGGATCACACCACCTGCTCTGGGGCACTACTCTGTGCAGAGAGAGCCTGGCTGGAGAGGCAGTGGCCTGCCCTGCCTCCTCTGCTCTCCCAGGCCCAGCTGCCAGGGAGTCGGGGACAGGGGCCACGCAAGCTGGAAATTACTGGGATGGACAAGGGGCTCTGGCTGGCTTGGCTCCTGTTCCCAGCAGCCAGGCCCGCATGGGGAGCAGAGGGAGCAGGACAAGCCACCACCTCCCCAGCCAGGCCCTCTCTCAGGCAGCTGCCACGCTGCACAGACCAGCAACCCAGAGTGGCCAGCTTCAGCCGTGTGAGAAGCAGCTCCTTCCTACTCCCCACTTGGGCCCCGATGCCAGGGAGAGAGGCCAAGTGTGGGCACAGTGGGAGAAGGACAGAGCCCCTCCCACAGGTAGCTCAGTGGGGCAGGGAAAGTGAGGCAGAGCCGGGCTGGGCACAGGTCAGGGAAGTTGCTGAGCATAGGAGACATATGGGGCAATCACATGTCCTCCCCTTTACATTGTGCCCCCCACAGTATCAGGAGGCATGAATCGTCTATGCATGGTTGTGTGGGAACTTGCAACTGAGACTGTCCACTATCGAGTTTTGTGTGCCCAAATGGTAGGCCACTGATAATTTTGTGGGAGAGGCACGACAAGTTACATAACTTTAGTGCTTCTACACAGAGGGAGGGTGACCTGGCTCCTTCCTGTCAATTTATGTAATACTTACATGCTATGTTATCTGTTAGGATTCTGGTGTGTTTTCCTTTGATCAGCTGGAGGAAATGGGTGCAGGAATTCCTGACTGCCCTGAGCTTGAGGAGGTTGACGTGGAGAGAGATCGCTGTGGACGACCACTTACATTGTGTTGTAAGGTCACTTAGATGTGTGCCCGATCCTTTCAATGATATATTGGTGGTGAAAAGTAACGATAGGGAAGTTTGCAAAACGGGGCTTTTTCCTTCAGTCCAGGAAGTTCTAACAGTCTAACAGTTCTAACAGTCTAATGTTATACATTCCCAGGAGCTGCAGAACGTGGCAAGATGGTAGTCAAATGAGTTAGATAGATTGGTCAGCTGTAGAGGTTCAGGGGAGTAGTCTTCAACATCATGACTAACACATCAAAATTGGTGTTTGGAGGTGGACAATTGTGACATGGAGGGTTGTGAACCTGATGATTTGCACCTAGAGAACTTAGATTTCTTTCTTTGAAGTTCGTAAAAGAGTTGAGTCGGGTATTGAGAGGTACATGATTTTTGTTGGGGCTGTGGACTAAATTTCTTCATTTGTCCAGGCATATAGATCCCTAATGAGCAGAGAGTGGCCCTGAAATCTTTGAGAGTATGAAGAGTCTCTGACCTTGGTGGGCAGAGATAGTGATTTGTCTAGTCTGTCTCTGTTTGGTCTATAGACCAAGCTGAACCACATCTAGAGACATTGCATGTGAAGCCTGGCATGAAGTACCACTGCTGTGCCAGCTGCATATGTCCCAAGAGTTGGTGGCAGTGTCTGGCTGATATCTGAGCATGGGTTTGTACTGTGTATATGACCATGGTCAGGGAGAGGAACCAGTGCTGTGGTAAGAGTGCTTTGACCTGTAACGACTTGAGGTCGGCCCCAGTGAATTCCTGGCACTGTGCTGGGATAGGTTGATTTCTGGGCATTGATCTGTAGGCCCAGTTCTGTGAACAAGTCTGTTATGGTTTTGGTTACCCAGTGAGCCTCATTGAAGGAATGGGCTCTGAGGAGGTAATCGTCCAGGCTGGGGTAGATCATGATCCCTGGGAGCGAAGGTGAGCAGCCACTACTGAAAGGACTTTGGAGAATACCGTTGCAGCCAGTGATAGTCTGAAGGGGAGTACTCTGCACTGGTAGTGGACTTGTTCCAGAGTAAGTCTGAGGAATTTCTCTGGGACTGTAGGATTGAATATGGAAATACATGTCCTGAAGGTTAAGGGCCAAAAACCAGTCTCCCTGTTCCAATGCTGGAATGATCATTGCCAGAGTGACCATCTTGAATTTTTTAGTTTTGACAAACTTGTTGAGTGCTCCCCTCCTCTTGGGTATTAGGAAATAGCAAGAGTAAAAACCTTTGCATCATAGATGTTGAGGAACATGGCTCCTAATTGGAGGAGGTGATCTCTTTCTTGTCATAGTAGACTCTCGTGAGAAGGGTCCCTGAAGAAAGATGGGGAAGGATGTTGTGGAGAGGGAGGTGAAGTGGATGAAATACCTGGTGTGAATGATTTCCAAGACAGTCTAATGTTATACATTCCCAGGAGCTGCAGAACGTGGCAAGATGGTAGTCAAATGAGTTAGATAGATTGGTCAGCTGTAGAGGTTCAGGGGAGTAGTCTTCAACATCATGACTAACACATCAAAATTGGTGTTTGGAGGTGGACAATTGTGACATGGAGGGTTGTGAACCTGATGATTTGCACCTAGAGAACTTAGATTTCTTTCTTTGAAGTTCGTAAAAGAGTTGAGTCGGGTATTGAGAGGTACATGATTTTTGTTGGGGCTGTGGACTAAATTTCTTCATTTGTCCAGGCATATAGATCCCTAATGAGCAGAGAGTGGCCCTGAAATCTTTGAGAGTATGAAGGGACAGGTCAGTCTTCTCTGAAAACAACTTAGTGCCTTAAAAGTGAAGGTCTTCAAAAATCATCTGCAGTTCTTTAGGGAAGCCCAAAAGGTGTAACCATTACACATCTTGCTTAACCACCTCTGTGGAGATGGACTGGGATGCCATATTGGCTGCATTAAGGGCTGACTAGAACGTTGTTTTGGCTACTAACTGTCCTTCCTGGATGATAGCTCAGAACTGGTCACACTGACTCTAGGAGCTGATCAATAAAGCTGCTGAGTTTTGAATAGCTCACATAGCCATACTTCACCGTTAAGGCTTGATAATTTGCAATTTGAATTGCAGTGTGGCCAAGGAGTAGGCTTTCCTCCTGAACAGGTCCAAGCATGTCCAGTCCCTGTCATAGGAGGAGAATTTCATTTGGTGCTGAGGGCCCAGGGAATTTACCGCGTCTACGACGATGGAGTTGGAGGGGATGGGAAAGAAATTCCGTTTCCCTAGCTAGGACATAATACTTATCAGCCCAATTACAAGTAGCCGTCACTGAAGCTAGGGTCTGCCATATAATTTTTACACAGTCCAGGGGAGCATCATTGATGGGGAGAGCTATTCTGGAGGACGAGGAAGAGTGCAGGATGTCAAGGAGTTTGTGATGAGTGTCCTAGACTTCCTTCAAGGGTATCTGCAGTGTGTCTGCAACTCTTTTTGCCAAGTCCTAGAAGAGCCAGAAGTCACCAGCTAGGAATGGTAGTGGGTGCATGATTACTTCATCTGGGGAAGAGGAAGAGATGTTTGTCCTTGGAGTGACCTCTTTCTCAAGTCTGCCCTCCTGTCCCCTGCAATCTCTTCTGGAGGTTCTGGACACCACAGCTGAGGGATAATGTCTTGGGAGCTCAGAGATGAGGCTGGAAGCCAGAGAAGTGTGGGGGCAATATGCTGCCCACAGATCCCAGTATGGCCCCTGGGGCAATGGAATAGAGCCCAGTTGTGGCACCCAAAGTTGGCCATACTGTGGTGGTAGGGGGGCCAACTGAGGGTATACCCAAGGAGCCTCTTGATAGCAGGTACAATAGGGAGCATGGAAGGAGTAATGGGAAACGACTTCCTCAGGCTCACTGTCTGATTTTCCAAAAGAGAGAGAAGGAACATGGCAGGGTAATGGAGAAGTCTCCCATACTCAGAGAGGACTCAGTACTGAAGTCCCCAGTGCTGAGATGAGGAGACTCTGGTATGTCAGCTACTCTGAGGCCTCTTGAGTCCCAGAATTCCGGTGGTGCTAACTGACCCAGTGCCACTGGTAGTACGGAGCGAATCGGGGATCTCACCTGCACCCATTGCTCCAGTGCTGGATAGGCCATCGATGACATAAGAACAGCCATACTGGGTCAGACCAAATGTCCATCTAGCCCAATATCCTGTCTTCCAACAGTGGCCAATGCCAGATGCCCAGAGGGAATGAACAGAACAGATAATCATCAAGGAATCCATCCCCTGTTGCCCATTCCCAGCTTCTGGCAAACAGAGGCTAGAGACACCATTCCTGCCCATCATGGCTAATAGCCATTGATGGTCCTATCCCCCATGAACTTACCAAGTTCTTCACAACATCCTTCACAACATCCTCTGGCAAGGAGTTCCACATGTTGACTGCGCATTGTGTGGAAAAAATACTTCCTTTAGTTCTTTTAAACCTTCTGCCTATTAATATTTTTAGGTGACCCCTAGTTCTTGTGTTATGAGAGGGAGTAAATAACACTTCCTTATTTATTTTCTCCACATCCAGTCATGATTGTATAGCCCTCTATCATATCCACCCTTAGTCATCTCTTTTTCCAAACTGAAAAGACCCTGTCTTATTAATTGGAACAGCTTTCATATGACGAGCATACTCCTAATCATTTATGTTGCCCTTTTCTGAACCTTTTCCACTTCCAGTATATCTCTATTGAGATGGGGCGACCACATCTGCATGCAGTATTCAAGATGTGGGCTTACCATGGATTTATATAGAGGCAATATGACATTTTCTGTCATATTATCTATTCCTTTCTTAATGATTCCTAACAATCCATTTGCTTTTTTGACTACCTCGGCATACTGAGTGGATTTTTTCAGAGAACTATCCACAATGACTCCAAGATCTCTTTCTTGAGTGGTAACAGCCAATTTAGACTCCATCATTTTACATGTATAGTTGGGATTATGTTTTCCAATGTGCATTACTTTGTATTTATCAACATTGAATTTCATCTGCCATTTTGTTGCCCAGTCACCCAGTTTTGTGAGATCCTTTTGTAGCTCTTTGCAGTTAAGTCCCAAACAGACTATCTTGAGTAGTTTTGTATCATCTGCAAATTTTGCCATCTCACTGTTTACCCCTTTTCCCAGATCATTTATGAATATGTTGAATAGGACTGGACCCAGTACAAACACCTGGGGGACACCACTATTTACCGCTCTCCATTCGGAGAACTGATCATTTATTCCTACCCTTTGTTTCCTATCTTTTAACCAAATACCAGTCCATGAGAGGACTTTCCCCCTTATCCCATGACAGCTTCCTTTGCTTAAGAGCCTTTGGTGAGGGACCTTGTCAAAGGCTTTCTGAAAATCTAAGTACACTATATCATGCTTGTTGACCCCCTCAAAGAATTCTAGTAGATTGTTTTTGAGGCATGATTTCCCTTTACAAAAACCATGTTGACTGTTCCCCAACAAATTATGTTCATCTATGTGTCTGACAATTTTCTTTTTTACTATTGTTTCAATCAGTTTGCCTGGTACAGAAATCAGGCTTACCGGCCTGTAATTTCCAGGATCACCTCTGGAGCCCTTTTAAAAAATTGGCATCACATTAGCTACCCTCCAGTCATTTGGTACAGAAGCTGATTTAAATGATAGGTTACAAACTACAGTTAGTAGTGCTGCAAGTTCGTATTTGAGTTCCTTCAGAATTCTTGGGTGAATACCATCTGGTCCTGGTGACTTATTACTGTTTAGTTTATCAATTTGTTCTACAACCTCCTCTAATAACACCTCAATCTGGGACAGTTCCTCAGATTTGTCACCTAAAAAGAATGGCTCAGGTTTGGGAATGTCACTCACATCCTTAGCCGTGAAGACCGATGCAAAGAATTTACTCAGTTTCTCCCCAATGGCCTTATCATCCTTGAGTGCTCCTTTAGCATCTTGATTGTCCAGTGGCCCCATTGGTTGTTTAGGAGACTTCCTGCTTCTGATATACTTACAATTTTTTTTGCTCTTACTTTTTGAGTCTTTGGTTAGCTGTTCTTCAAATTCTTTTTTTGCCTTCCCAATTATATTTTTACACTTCATTTGCCAGAGTTTATGCTCCTGTCTATTTTTCTCACTAGGATTTAACTTCCACTTTTTAAAGGATGCCTTTTTGTCTCTCACTGCTTTTTGGGCACAGATGACAGTACTGAAAGTACAATGAGTACTGGTAGCATCTTCTTTACTGGAGTGCTCTCCACTCCCATCTTTGCCCATCAGTACCATTGGCTTGGTGCTTGTGCCCATCAGGTCCTTAGGCACTTCAATAGTACCTGCTGCATGAGATCTTTGTGAACCATGGGAACCAGGCTTGGAGCATTTCGCTGACAACAGTACTGAAGATACCGAGTGTGCCTGAGATCTTTTGTGGCTAACTCGGGGCTCACACTTTGGACTCACCACTCTCTTTTTTTTGATGACTTACGAGAGGGGTCCTCTGCTGATTTATTTTGCCCACAGTCCTTGGATGTTGAAGGCTGTGGGGAAGCTTCATGTTTTCTGGGTGACTCCTAGTGAGGATCCAGGGAAGGCTGTAGAGCTGCCTCCATGAAGATGATCTTCTCTCAACTCTGTCCTTTTGAGACCTGGGTCTGAGTTGTTAGCAGAGACCACACTTCTGTGGAATGTGGCCTTCCCCGATGCAACCTAAGCAGCGAGAGTGTTTGGCTGCTACAGGAACCGCCTTTTTGCGAGAATGGCACTTCTTGAAGCCTGGTGAACCGGGATACCCTTTTGGGGCAGCGGTCCCCAACAAAAAGGGGAAAAATAAAGGTGTTTTTTTAAAAGAGAAATAAAAGAAGAAAGAGGCTACAACTAAGACCAAAGAGACTAACTAAGTAACAAAAATGTTAAAGCTAAGTATCACAAACAGACTGCTAATGGCTCCAGGACTGAGGGGGCTTAGGCCATGTGCACTGGTTAGCCTCATGGCGGGGCATAAGGAGGGATAGCACATGTGTGAACCTAATGGATACTGCTACAGAAATTCTCCAATCAGCAGCACAAGGACGCGAGAACACCTACAGTGGAGCACCCATAGGGATGCTACTCAAAGAACCACTAGCCCCTTCCTCCAAAGCCCTTGTGTGCGTCACCTCCCCAAGATATCATACATTATGTTCCACCAATATAGGAAGCAAGAGAACAAACATTTCTACCACATTCAGTTCATCTGCCCCTACACATTATCATCAAGCCTGGAAAGTGCATTTTCATGCTATTATTTTTTCTTCAAGAAAAGATGATGATGGTCTGATTCTAAGATGTCAGTGTAAGTGATTTTTTTTGTTTTGTCTTGTACTCTAAATAACGGCCATTTGCTATGCAATAGCAGTGCTGCCACTAAGGGTTTTTATTATTTGGTGGATATGGTGGCTGTTTTTTATGAAGACAAGATCACAAATCACACATTTTTTATATTGTAAAGACAGGATCTTTGGTTATCCCTAGGTAAAGAAGATTTTCTCCTTGTAAAAGCTGAAGTAATTTATCCCTATGCTCTACATAGTGCTTAGTATTTGTTTTTATGTACAGTCTAAAATTATTAGTTTTATTTTCCACGTTCCAATCTCTGAAGATCTATAATCAATCTGTCCAGTGAGTGGAAAAACTGTACTTTGCTTTCCTAACAAAAATCAGCATACAATGAATGCTGTCTGGCCTGAGTTTAGCTGTTTTTTGTTTTTGTTTTTTAATCCCTACTTTATTTATAGAGCTCCAAAAGATAGGTTGATCAGTATGTAAGGCACATTAATTTGATATCACCCCTTTTTTACATACAAGTTTCATTGTTAAATGCCTTTTTCTTATTATATTTTTTTTATTCTGTCTCCTTTTAATCTTTCTTTCCACATTACCTTGTTTAAGCGTACACAATACTTAATGGACATTTGTGCCATTTGGGTCAGATCTCTAATGTACTGCATAATAAATGTAAAGAATTCTATGAAGGCAACATTAAAGTTATAGAGTTAAAACAAAAGGTGTCAGAAAATGCAAATATTAATGGCCCAGCATCAAGGTTAACTCAGCCATGCTGCACATGTGTAGTACTTTGTGTTCCTGTTTTTCTGGGAAAATAAATAGTTTATTAGATGCCTCTTTATGTTATAAGATATACACCATGAAACACAGTAGCAGCAGCCTGGCAGAGTTAACATGATGTGCCATATTAAGACAGAATTTCTGGAAAACTATAGCTTAGTTTGCAAGATCTTTCGAATAGGGACTGTCTTTTTGTTCTGTGTTCGTACTAGGGTGACCAAATAGCAAGTGTGAAAAGTTGGGATGGGGATGGGAGATAATAGGCACCTATATAAGAAAAAGACCTGAATATCGGGACTGTCCCTATAAAATCAAGACATCTGGTCAACCTAGTTCATACTGTGCCTAGCACAAAGGATCCCTGACCCTTGAGTGGGGCCAGAAGCACGACCACAATATGAAGACAAATATGTTTCTATCACTGTGATGGGGTGTTCACCCCACCCAGGTTCTGGAAGAGTTAGAAGGTAAAGTGGGCCAATTAACTGCCCAAACTGCACCTGGAGGAAGAGCCAGGGAGCAGGAAATTGACTGGAACAGGCTCAGCAGGGCAGAAAGAGGCAGGACCTATACGCCAGGAAGTTGGCAACAGAAGAGGTGGGAAGGAAGGATTCTTCAGACACTCCATGTGAGAAGGGAGGTGTGTCTGGGGCTAGAGGCAAGTAGCCTATAGTCACTCCCTGGGAGGATGGAGTGGGGCATAGCAAGCCCAGAATAGGGGGAGAGCCAAAGCGGTAGGCAAGGCTCAGGGGAAAAGCAGCAAAGTATGGGGTAAGTCAAACCTTGGCTGTTGATGACAGAGTACCTGAGCTGGGACCCAGAGTACATGGCAGGCCCAGATCCCCCTACCAGCCAATGACCAAGTGGCACCAGCGGGGTAGTGAGCAGAAGACTGTCTGAGGACTTCGAAACCCCAGAAGTGGGGAACATGTCTTGTGACCCAGCTGGTACACTGAATCACGTAGAGGGAGCTGCAGTTCCTGGAGTGAGAGGGGTCTTCAGAGCGAGATGACGTGACAGCTGGCCGCTGCTAATCCCCAGGACTGCCAGGAGGAGGGGCCATTAGCAGTGAGTGAACCCCATGACAATCACCCATTTATAACCACACACACATGAAAACTGGTTAAGCAACAACCAGGATCCAGAAGCCCTCTTCCCTATCAATTGACTGGTGAAGTTAAACAGGGAGAATTTGTATTGTGATGCCACATGGGACATCTGAACAATGCCAAATTAGGCTTTGCTAAAGAAAAATTAACAGATGTCTCCTAAACATCCTCAAAAGTCATTATTAAATCCTTTAGAGCTTCAGAATGAAACCAAATTTTGAAAAAAAGTTTTGGACATTTTCAGCGGTTGACATCAGTGAAGCTACACCAGCTGAGTTACACCAGCTGAGGATCAGCCTTTTACATTTCAAATGTCAGTTGCTGCATCAGTGCAAGAAAAAAAAAGGGTGGCATTAATTCTTTTAACATGTGAAATGTGTATTTTTTCCCCCTATCTTCACAAGGTCAAAAATGGCTTGAGGGATTTTGATCAAACCTGTCAGAAAAAATCATCTTTGCACTCAGAACAAGTATGGACAATTTTATCTCACGTTATCACTTAGATTGAAGCGTACAAAGAACACCACTGACTTTACTGGGACTACTCATAAGTGTATAAAATTAAGCCCATGCATGAGTCTTTGCAGGCTCTGGGCCTTTGTGAATGTTCCTCACTAAAAGGAAAGCTCTTTATATTTAAGAATAGTGTTTGATCCTGTGAGGAGGTGCTGAGTGCCCCTACCCACCCCCAAATGATGGTCCATAAGTTTGTGGGTTTTGGTTTCTCTTCCAACATTAGAGCAAATAATATGCACTACCATAGGGGAACATGAGTTTTTAAAAATTAGATTTTTACCAGGTATAACTGTCATAACTGCTTTGGCCTGTTCTAAACAATGATTACTGATTATTTAAATTAAAAGCAATTTTTAAATATTAATGACAACAGTAGGAAATCTTTGTGGCACTTAGTTGAGAACAAATGAAGTCCTTAAAACAATTATAGTTTGATTATAAATTCTTCTGTTTTAAACTGATTTAAGGTTAGGAACATCTCATAGCTTTCCAGTCCTATAGACCAATGGTTCCTCAACCAGGGGTATGTGCATCTCTGTGGGTATTTAGAGGTTTTCCAGGAGGTACATCAACTCATCTAGATATTTGCCTAGTTTTACAACAGGCTACATAAAAAGCACTAGCAAAGTCTGTACAAACTAAAATCTCATACAGACTTGTTTATACTGTTCTATATGCTATACATGGAAATGTAAGTACAATATTTATATTCCAATTGATTTTATAATTATATGGTAAAAATAAGAATGTAAGCAATTTTTTAGTAATAGTGTGCTATGTATTTTTGTCAGCAAGTAGTTTTTAAGTAAGGTGAACCCTGGGGGTACACAAAAGAAATCAGACTCCTGAAAGGTGTACAATAGTCCAGAAAGATTGAGAACTACCGCTACGGATATTATAGCGCTCAATACTGTTATACAGCTGATCATGGCAACTGGTTTCCAAGCTTCTGAAAAGGTAGCAATCAGTTCACTACAAAGTTGAATTTCAAATAACCAAGAGAACAGGCATATTCTTTGTCATGTTCTCCCACAACAGGCAATCTCCATCTGATCACATGGCCTACAAGAACCAAAAGAGAGGAGTTTCACCTAAAACAGAAATACTTCAAAAAATTATTAGTCTTCAAACTTGTGGAGGCAAGAGAAGGAAAGAGCACCCGCACAGATAGGTATATGACTGAAGGAGAAGATAATTCATTTTCTTTAGACAGCTGACAAAATCATGCAAAAACCAGAGGGAGAAATCAAAAAGACAAGTAGGACTGGCTAGAGCCCATTTGGAAAGATGAAAGACTTCATGGAGAATAATCTTCCTCACAGCCTGAAGAAGAAAAGTTTACTGCTTCTCATAATATGTGACTTGTATCTCCTCAAGAGACACTTCCACAAAAAAGGAGAAATATATTACCATTACCCAAAGAATTCAACAAGCAATATTGGCAACATTCTCACAGCTTCAGAAATGGAAGCAATGGATTGGATAGTAAATTCCTGGATTACAATGAGTTCAAAGAAATGTATCATGAGAAGAACCTTTAATAGATTACCAAAAAATGGTCTCTAAAAAATGTATCGGACAAAGGCCAGATAGGATTTAGTCAAGAGCTGATATAATCTGTGGGATAAAGACAGAATGCTCTGGATGCATCAGAATCAGTGAGATTTCAGTAAACAATTAGCCTCTTCTCATTCAAATCTTTCCTTGAGATTATGCTGCAGCATAGAAGTGAGTTGATAATAGCCATTAGCATTTTAAAATATGCTTTTAATTGAGCAATCCCTAAAAGCACAGATCTAAACTGAATAACCACATAATCATCCCTTGTTCTCCCTACTCTTTTACCCTCAACTCAACATGTCACATATATGATGGTAAGATCTCCTGAGCAGGAAATTATTCTCTCTCATTTTTTCTGTAAGCTACCTGGGACACTTTTCATAAAAATAATATATAACAGTAGAATTAACGCAATAATCATACTGCTGTCAACAGTGAAGACAAACACAAAACATATAGAAAACCTATAAGCTAGGATGCAGTTTGATCTACTGAAGAGTTATTACAGAATTTATTTACATTATGCAGTAATATGGAAAGAAACCTTTTTACCCCATAAAGATGACTACATTTCATAGCTAGAATTAGTGCTGGAGAATACTGAAGCACATAAAAATCATCTCTAATTTTTTAGGCTCTGAGAAGAGTTGCTAAAATTAAGTCAGTATGATTAAACATTTCAATTATACTGAATGTGACTACAGACCTCTGTTGCAAATATTTAAAGAACATTTGGTCCAAACATTATAGCTATATTATAGATGAACCAGTTGTAACTCCATAGTTAAGATGTCACTGAAAAATACATTTCAGTGGAGACTTATTCCCTAGAATTTATTTAAAAAACCCAAAACATTATCTCCCCAGACTGTCACCTGATTAAAAGGATCCAGATTGAATTTCTGTTGAAGTTTTAAGTGATTCTGTTGAATTTGTTAAACACTAGAAGCATTATACCAAGAGTGTCATAAATATCTGCCTAAAGTTCCAATGCTGATATTTTCAAAGTAGTTTAGGGATTTGAATGCCTATTCATTTTAATGGGGACTGGGTGTTTAAATCTCAAGTTGTTTTTAAAGCTCTGCCTTAAATCCTTATCTAGGCAACTAAACCAAAGGCCTGGTTTTTACAACAGACTGAGTACCCAGCAGCTCTCATTACACTTCAATGTGAACCATTAGGTGCTTAGAACTTTTGGAAATCAGGCCACTGATTTAGAGCCTATGTATGGATTTAAGAGCCTAACTTTAGGTTCCTATTTATTGAAAATTTTGACATTAAAAAATTACCTGGCCCAGATTCTCTCACCCTGTTCAGGCCACGTTGCAGCAGTCAGGTTGAGCAAAGTTTCAGAATCCAGCAGTAGCAGGCCAGCTGAGAACTCACCAGCACAAGGAAGATATCAGCTAGCATAAAGGGGAATAAGTGGCCCCTACACAAACTGCTGCCTTGCACTCTGATGCGGGGGGGGGGGGGGTCAGAACACTGTACAGCTATGCCAATTATGAACAGGCATAAATAAGTGCATCCTGTAAACTGCTTTAATTTATGCCAATGGACAGGGGTTGGCAGAAATGTCCCATGAGAGTCAGGGAAACAAACTTACTCTTTTCAGAGTAAAAAGAAAAGGAGTACTTGTGGCACCTTAGAGACTAACCAATTTATTAGAGCATAAGCTTTCGTTAGCTACAGCTCACTCCACGTGTCTGATGAAGTGAGCTGTAGCTCACGAAAGCTTATGCTCTAATAAATTGGTTAGTCTCTAAGGTGCCACAAGTACTCCTTTTCTTTTTGCGAATACAGACTAACACGGCTGTTACTCTGAAATCTTTTCAGAGTGGTAGCCGTGTTAGTCTGTATCAGCAAAAACAACGAGGAGTCCTTATGGCACCTTAGAGACTCACAAATCTATTTGGGCATAAGCTTTCATAGGCTAAAACCCACTTCATCAGACACGTGGAGTAAAAAATACAGTAATCAGTATATACATTACAGCACATGGAAAGATGGGAGTTGCCTTACCAACTGGGGGGTCAGTGCTAACAAAGCCAATTCAATTAAGGTGGAGGTGGCCTATTCTCAACAATTGACAAGAAGGGGTGAATATCAAGAGAGGGAAAATTACTTTTGTAGTGCCTACGAGGCCAATGCAATCAAGCTGGACGTCACCCATTTCCAGCAGCTGACAAGAAGGTGGGAATATCAGCCAAGGGAAAATTACTTTTTGTAGTGACCCTTCCACTCCCAGTCTTTATTTAGGCCTAATTTGATGGTGCCCAGTTTGCAATTTAATTCCAGTTCTGCAGTTTCTCACTGAAGTCTGTTTTTGAAGAATTGCCACTTTTACGTCTGTTATTGAGCGTCCAGGGAGATTGAAGTGCTCTCCGACTGGTTTTTGAATGTTACAATTCTTGAAGTTTGATTTGTGTCCATTTATTCTTTTGCGAAGAGACTGTCTGGTTTGGCCAATGTACATGGCAGAGGGGCATTGTTGGCACATGATGGCATAAATCACATTGGTAGATGTGCAGGTGAATGAGTCCCTGACAGTGTGGCTGATGTGGTTAGGTCCTATGATGGAGTCCCTTGAACAGATATGCAGACAGAGTTGGCAACAGGGTTGTTGAAAGGATTGGTTCCTAGGTTAGTGTTTTTATTGTGTGGTGTGTAGTTGCTGGTGAGTATTTGCTTCAGGTTTGGGGGGCTGTCTATAAGCAAGGACTGGCCTCTCTCCCAAGGTCTGTGAGAGTGAGGGATCATCCTTCAGGATAGGTTGTAGATGCTTGATGATGCACTGGAGAGGTTTTAGTTGGGGGCTGCAGGTGACGGCTAGTGGCGTTCTGTTACTTTCTTTGTTGGACCTTTTCCTGTAGTAGATGACTTCTGGGTACCCTTTTGGCTCTGTCAATCTGTTTCTTCACTTCACCAAGTGGGTATTATAGTTTTAAGAATGCTTGATAGAGATTCTGTAGGTGTTTGTCTCTGTCTGAGGGATTGGAGCAAATGTGGTTGTATCTTAGAGCTTGGCTGTAGACAATGGATCATGTGATGTGGTCTGGATGAAAGTTAGAGGCATGTAGGTAAGTGTATAGCGGTCAGTAGGTTTCTGGTATAGGGTGGTGTTTATGTGACCATCACTTATTTGCACTATAGTGTCCAGGAAGTGGATCTCTTGTGTGGATTGGTCCAGGCTGAAGTTGATAGTGGGGTGGAAATTGTTGAAATCCTGGTACAATTCCTCAAGGGCCTCCTTCCCATGGGTCCAGATGATGAAGATGTCATCAGTGTAGTGCAAATAGAGTAAGGTCATGCTGCCCCCATCCCCATTCTCTATTCTAAGCATATTTAGGTGAACAGGGCCAAAGACCGTTTGGGGAGGTCATTCCACAGGGAGGGAATGGGCAAGGATGTTTCTACCTATGTCCAGTCTTCTGAGGTGTGCCAAAGAGTGGGAAAACCCCAAGATCAGGTCAAAGCCCCTCTCCAGCCACTCCCCATCACTGAAGTTCCATTTCAGCGAGTAGCTGTGGATATTCTGGGTCCTTTTCCAGGGTTTAGCAATTGTAGGAAGGTGATTGTCAAGGTTCCTTCCCCACTCTGAACTCTAGGGTACAGATGTGGGGACCTGCATGAGAAACCCCCTAAGCTTATTTTTACCAGCTTAGGTTAAAACTTCCCCAAGGTACAAACTATTTTACCTTTTGCCCTTGGACTTTATTGCTGCCACCACCAAGTGTCTAACAAATATATAACAGGGAAAGAGCCCGCTTGGAAACGTCTTTCCACCCCAAAAATCCTCCCAAACCCTACACCCCCGTTCCTGGGGAAGGCTTGATAAAAATCCTCATCAATTTGCATAGGTGAACACAGACCAAAACCCTTGGATCTTAAGAACAATGAAAAAGCAATCAGGTTCTTAAAAGAAGAATTTTAATTAAAAAAAAAGTAAAAGAATCACCTCTGTAAAATCAGGATGGTAAATACCTTACAAGGTAATCAGATTCGAAACAAAGAGAATACCTCTAGGCAAAACCTTAAGTTACAAAAAGACACAGAAACAGGAATATACATTCCATTCAGCACAACTTATTTTATCAGCCATTTAAACAAAACAGAATCTAACGCATATCTAACTAGATTGCTTACTAACTCTTTACAGGAGTTCTGACCTGCATTCCTGCTTTGGTCCCAGCAAAAGCAACACACAGACAGAGAGGACCCTTTGTTCCCCCCCCCCTCCAGCTTTGAAAGTATCTTGTCTCCTCATTGGTCATTTTGGTCAGGTGCCAGCGAGGTTATCTTAGCTTCTTAATCCTTTACAGGTGAAAGGGTTTTTTCCTCTGGCCAGGAGGGATTTAAGGGTGGTTAGCCTTCCCTTTATATTTATGACAAGGATCAAGACATTCATGGCTACTTGGGATATGGGGTTACCCAGAAATGTTTCGTTGGCAAGAAGGAGGCATGGAGAGCTTTATCTTTCAAGTGCATGGATCAAATATGGCCCCGGAGGCTAGGAGCTGCAGGGCCACCCCCCCCCACCGCTCAGAGCTCCGGGGCTGGCAGCTGCAGGAGGCCACACCACCTGCAGCAGCTGAGAGCTCTGAGGCCCCTACTGGCTGACAGGTCCAGCCCCACAGTCCCAGAGCTGAAGCAGAAAATGTCACGGAGGTCTCTGGAAGTCACGGATTCTGTGATTTCTGTGACATAATCATAGCCTTAACCATAGTATATGGATGTCATTATAATATGAGTACCTCAATTCATAAATCCTCCCTTCTTGCAAGGATGTGCTGGTGAGTGGAATTGTTCTGTTAATTGGACCCATTCATTTTCTGTAAACAGTGTCTGGTTTTAAAATTCCCAGGCTGACATAAAGTTATTTAATTGTATACATCCCGGACTAACATATTTAGCTATGAAGTCAAAACAATGAAGTGTCTACCCTGGAAGTATGCATGCTCTGGTTTTGTTTTGTAAATTAAGTGTTTTGAAGGCATTCCTCTAAGAGATTTTTAAGCAGTTTTAAGTTTTAATAAAAATTAAATGGTATAAAACTCTTTTATTTAAGCCTAAATTGCCAATATTAGCAAAATACTGGGACCTTTGGGCTCATGAGTAAGAACCTTATTAAATGTCCATTTAGACAACAGGAACCTTTTCACTGATTTCAGCAGGCCCTGGATCAGGCCCTAAAAGCAGACATATAAACAGTAAGGACTGAATCAGTAACCAGTACATCACAAGTCTAAGGGCCAAATTCGTCCCTGGTGCAACAGCACAGAAATCAATGGACTTACACCAGGGATGATTCTCCCTGTGTTTATCCAAACTGATCTCCTTTGTTCCCATTTTAAAGGGATATTGCTAATTGTTTATTCTTAGTTATTACAAACTATCTGAACTATCTCAGGTAATTTGGAAGCAAATAAACCAGTTATTTTGCAGAAATAAAAGTATTTTGTAGTCACAACAATTACTACTTCACACAGGTGGTATCCAAGCTGACAGTAAGCAAACTGCAGTATTTACAACAGTGGCTTTTATAGAAGCAGTTTAGCTTTAGATATAGAATGTGTGTGTCCTAAGTGTTCATGGGGATTGTCAAAGTAACTCATAAATAAAGCGTATTTGTACCTTTTTTTAGATCCAGAAATAAAAATCTACTTGTAATAATGCTCCTGTTATCCCCTACAACCAAATTCTTTGTAAGTCACAGATGTCAATTTTTCATTTTCAAAATCTAGTCTCTTATTTTTCTCTCTCAGACATAACACTGAGGCCTTTTTCACTATGCTAGGCCACGACTGCATCCCTCTGTTTAATCCAGTTCCTCTGCAAACAATGAAGTCTCAGGCAGTTTTAATTGACTCAGAGATGTTACACTTCAATTTCCCATATGTGCCACTAACCCCTCAACTGTCTCCTTCATTAAATGTCAATCTTCCTGTGAGAATGCTCCTTCCTTTTGTTGTTGTTGTTGGTGGTGCTGTTTTCTAAACTGAATGGTGGATGGGCACAGTTCAGGGGTGGGGGGTTCTTACCTGCTGCTTTGGCAACATCTGCAGTTGTAATATTTTGGACATTTGGGTGCACTTTGAAGGTCACAGCTGGTCCCAATATGCTACAAAAAGATTTTAAAAATATGAGATTTGTAACAAAGAAATACAACGTAACACTTCTTATCAAAAACAAAACTTAAAAAAAAGAGATGAATTTAAGGAACACTATTAAGGCACCATTTATTCCTTTCCCTTTTAGTTCATTAAACACATTTGCAACATTCATGTAAACCTTTATATGTGTTTTGTTTTAATGTATGTCTGAAAGAACATTACAGATATTAATTGAGGCTCATGACACCCACCATAAAGGTACTGTACCTGTTACAAAGATGGGCAAATTAAGGCACAGAAAACAAATGATTTGCTCAAATACCACACAGAGCATCAATGACACTCAGAATCTCCAGGATTAAATCACGTCATTTCTGATTCTGCCAGCCTTAGCTAAAAGTAGCTTACGTCACAAGTAGCCCCATTAAAACCAATGGATGTCTAGAAAACCTGCCTTACAGTGAGAGACAAAAGAAGCTCAACAAAGAGAAGGTGAAGAGATTATTTGATCTGGGTCTACTATTACCTTCATAAGGAAAAGCTTTCTGACAGTAGAGGGCTCTTTAATCTACCAAAGGTGTCGTGAAGTCCAACTGCTGAAAGCTGATGCTAGACAAATTCAGACTAGAAAGATGGTGCACTTTTTTTAAACAATGTGAGTAATTAACCACTGGAACCACTTTTCTAGGGATGTGCTGGATTCTCCATCACTTGACATCTTTAACTCAAGATTGGATAGCTCTAAAAACATCTGCTCTAGCTCAACTACAGTTATGAGCCTGCTGCAGTAACCATTTGGTGAAACTCTATGGCCTGTAGAAAGAAAAGGAGTACTTGTGGCACCTTAGAGACTAACCAATTTATTTGAGCATGAGCTTTCGTGAGCTACAGCTCACTTCATCGGATGCATACCGTGGAAACTGCAGCAGACTTTATATACACACAGAGATCATGAAACAATACCTCCTCCCACCCCACTGTCCTGCTGGTAATAGCTTATCTAAAGTGATCATCAAGTTGGGCCATTTTCAGCACAAATCCAGGTTTTCTCACCCTGTCATTATGGCACTTGTGGCACCTTAGAGACTAACCAATTTATTTGAGCATAAGCTTTCGTGAGCTACAGCTCACTTCATCGGATGCAACGGATCGGATGCTGTAGCTCATGAAAGCTTATGCTCAAATAAATTGGTTAGTCTCTAAGGTGCCACAAGTACTCCTTTTCTTTTTGCGAATACAGACTAACACGGCTGTTACTCTGAAATCTATGGCCTGTGTTACGCAGGCAGTCAGACTAACTGACCACCATGGCCCTTTCTGGCCTTAAAAGTCTATGAATCCATGAGCAGCTTGCAGAGTACAGTACTAATCAGCATGATAACGAATGGTAAAATCATGTCTATAGTGTTTGCCAAAACAAATGCCTCAGTGTATTTTTTTAAAGAAAAGTAAATCAACATCAATAGTTCCATACTCAGAAGCACCCCAATAACACAAAATGGATGTGCATGTATGGTGAAGGGGATGAAATTAGAATTAAAACAGATTTCAGTTACAGGCTTCTTGGATTATTATAAAGAGTGCATAAAAATCAGATTGTATATATTTTTCATACATTTTCAAATACACTGACAGTTCCCTTTTAAAAACTCACCAGACAATAGAATGCTTTAGAAGTAACAGTGTACTGTTGCCGTAGAGCTCAGTATAAGGCTGAATAGCTATGACATTTAGCACCATGATAAAAGTTAATCCATACAGAAAATGATATTTGATCTACTTGTTGTGGCAGAATATACCCCTGTGTTCACACCCAACACACAATTATAATAATGTTTGTACAAAGTCTTCCTTGTGAGATAACATTTAAAAACTCATAATTTGCTCATCAGTAATATCATAGGAAAATGCATGTAGCAGCATTATATGTGAAGTTATAAATATAAACTGAAATCATGACTAAAAGTAAGTTTTCTAGATAAATCTGGGGAGTGGCCAAACCAGTTCCTAAGAGACAAAGGAGACAAAACTGAAGCCTCAGCCAGGTGTAAGCAAGGCTGATGGACCATTACCTGCTAAGTGACTATTCTTTGTCAGGAAAGGGGGTAAGGGGGAAAATCTACATCTTAGCAAAGAAACAGCATGGAATTTCCTTCCACACAGACTGCCCATCACCTTGCTCCCAGCTGGAAATCCTTCTCACATGTTGCAGGGGATAGGGGGCGGGGGGAGGGAACACGAGGACAACTATAAAAAAAAGGGACAAACACCCCCCACCCACCCCCGTCTCACCCTGCCCATCACATTTATTGCACCTAAAAGAGACAAAGGAAGCAGCCACTGGACTCTGCTGGAAGGGTCCTGACCTAAAGAGTTTGTTCAGTAAGACTGCTGAAAGCATGTGGTGAGAACTTTGCTTAGAATCTAATGTAGTTTGTTAAGTTAGACACCAGTAAGCATTTTATATTCATTTTTCTTGTAACCATTTCTAACTTTCATGCCTCATTACTTGTACTCACTTAAAATCTCTCTTTTTGTTGTTAATAAACTTGTTTTATTGTTTTATCTAATCCAGTATGTTGAAGTTGAAGTGTCTGGGCAACTGCATTTGGGGTAACAAGTTGTGTGCATATTATTCCCTTAAAAGAATAATGGACTTAATATGTTTGCACTGTCTAGGAGAGGGCTGGTTAGTACAGGACATATGGTGGTGGAAAGAGGAGGGAAATCTGAGACTGTATCACGGTCACCCTGTGGTAATCTTTAAGGCTAGTAAGAGTGAAGGTGTGGCTGGTTGGCTGTAGCACACGCACAGAGAGAGAGGGGGAGCTGGGAGTGACTTACATGCTGGAGACTGTTTGTGAGCATTCCACATTGGAGGCTACAGCAGCAAGGTACTGCAAATGACATCCCAGGTTACAGGCAGGGATGGCACACCTACCCTTTGGTCAGGAGTGTACCCGGGATGATCACATTAATTATCATAAATCACATAATCTTTGGGAACAGTTATATTTGTACTGTAAATTATGAATAACAATGCATTAATGGTAAAGTACATTACTGGAATCATATAAAATGTGCTTTGACTTTTTATGTGAGATGCATGTGAAAGCTGAAAAGTTGCTATGTAACAGAAAATACACTGGGAAATGTTCTCTATTACAGTACTGGAAATGTAGCATTAAAGTGCACTTTTGCTAAAGTAATAGTACTTCGCATTTATATAATAGTATTTTTCATTATGAGAGCAACTAACTAAGTAATTTTCTACACCCCTATGAGGTAATGCATTTAAATATCCCCGTTTTACAGAGGAAAAAATGTAGCAGTATGGTTCAAGACAGCCTACAGGTCACAAAGGAAACTGAATTAAGAGTCAAGATTAGAACTCAGGAACACATTGCTTCCAATCCTATGCTCAAACCATTAGATCATGCCTCACTAACTAGCTATCTATGTTACTAGCTATTGCATTTGTATAATGTCTATCATTGCATTATCTGAGCCCTCTCGCTAAAGAAACCAAGAATGCCTATAAAAACCCAGTCAAAAAGCTAGTTGTTCTATTTCACTTTTGGAAATATACTGTGACAGAGTTGGGCCAGATGGCTACAGGAAAGTGATAGAAGGCAGATATATTAGCCCCAGGTTAAGTAGGTCCCTTTTCCTGGGTAAGGTAACAGGGAAGGTTCCAGAACAATCAGGAACCTTCTGGAAATAATTAAGACAGACATGCTGATTAGAACACCTGCAGCCAATCAAGAAGCTGCTAGAATCAATTAAGGGCAGGCTAATCAGGGCACCTGAGTTTAAAAAGGAGCTCACTTCAGTCTGTGGTGCACCATGTGAGGAGCTGGGAGCAAGAGGTGCTAGGAGCTGAGAGTGAGAATGAGAATGCGTACTGTTGGAGGACTGAGAAGTACAAGCATTATCAGACTACAGGAGGAAGGTCCTATGGTGAGGATAAAGAAGGTGTTGGGAGGAGGCCAGGGGGAAGTAGCCCAGGGAGTTGTAGCTGTCGCACAGCTGTTCCAGGAGGCACTCTAGACAGCTGCATTCCACAGGGCCCTGGGCTGGAACCCGGAGCAGGGGGCGGGCCCAGGTTCCCCCCAAACCTCCCAACTCCTGGTTAGACACAGGAGGACTTGACCTGGACTGTGGGTTCATGAAAATGGCCAAACTGAGGGCTGCCGTGAAGTTCCAAGGCAAGCAAATCCGCCAATAAGCGCAAGACCCACCAAGGTAGAGGAGGAACTTTGTCATAATACATACAATATTATAAATAGTTTTCAAAGCTACTGTAGAAAACCAGAAGCTAGAAGCCAGAACCTAAGCTAGGAAGTTTCAGTTCCTGGCAGTGAGCAGACTATTACATAATGATTAAATAAGATAGTTATTAGAATTACCCCTCTGCTCTAATAATTCTGACCCTGGACTAGCTGTGGGCACAATGAACACTAGCTGCCATCTCTTTTACTCACATCACATCCAGTGTGCACATTCTAGTTTGAGCCAATGAAGATTGACAGTAATCAATCAATTTTTCTTCAAGTACTTTTCAGAAAAAACAGGTCTATTGCTAAAATGACAATCCAGATTCCTAGTCATCAATATCAAAGGAGTTTATTCTAATCAATGATGGGTGCCTATATGTTTTGTCAGCAGCATTTAAATAGTATTTTCTATATTATTATACTTAAGACATGTATGCACTTGCATTTCATCTGAGGTTCTTAAAGTGCTTTGCAAACATTCAGTCCACTGGCAAATTCTGGCCATGAAGCTGAGGTAGTTAGCCACAGGAGAATCACACACTGTAGGGGCACCCTTAGTAGTAATGGGTATGCTCCTAAGCTGTCTCCCACCCTCTGTTGCTCTAAGGCACGTGGCTGGAGCTGATGATTCTGCCAGTTACTAAAGACATCCCTCCTTTGTGGCAGATTACATAACACTAGCATTCAGTGAGCTTTACAGATGAAACTGATCATAACTATAAACCGATGTGGGACCAACCTATGACAGAGCCAGTCCAGGATCAGGGAAGCATAAAAGCCAGTTTTGCATCCCCTCCCCAAGCTGCACTAGCCATTCCACAATTGTAGCCAAGGATCTGGAAATCAGGATCACACTCAGAGGAGATATTAACCCCACAGATGAGTCAAAAAGAGCCTCAGTAACTTACCAGCGTCACAGAGTGAGTTAGTGGCACAGTTGGCACTAGTGAGGTAAAAGTGTGGTCAGGGAGTTTGGCAGCATTGGTGTACTTCTGATTAAGATCTCTTTCTATCATCCTGAACTATTCAAAGCCTAAAATGGACTCCTAAAACCTACACATATGGAACCAGCCTGGTAGGTAATCCAGTAACAGTGCAATGAACTGCCATGAATAGAAAAAAAAGCTTGCAGCCCAAGGTCCTAATCCAGAATGTTTTGGGAATTTCATAGAGGCAGGATGCTCATTATCTTGGGTGGGAAGGAGCATGCATGTTACTCTCTAGTGACTCCATCTGTCTAACTCAAGAACATGACACAATCCAGGGCAGGAAACAGACAATAATCTTTCCTCTTCCAAAAGCACTGTCATTGCCCCAGAGGGCTTCTGAGAAAGTGCAGGAAATAAAGAAGAAAAACAGTTGGGGTGGGAGAAATCTCAGGGGACTGAGAAGATATTGGTGAACTCCTCTTCTCACAATGGGAAGAGGAAATCAAAGCTTTTCAAGATCCTCATTAATCCATCATGATGTGGGATACTATGTTGTTATTCTATAATATTTAATTCTTAAATGTACTGTAAAAAGATTTACTGGAGGATAAAAACACAGAACTTTTTTAGTCATATTTACTGTATACATGGATAACACAGAGATTCTTTTCAGTCCCCCTCAGAAATTTATATTATAAATTTCAGTCCCTCTCAGAAATTGTTGCACATTGGCATTAATTCTGGTTAAAAAAAAACTGAGCTCATTGGACAAAATTGCATTTATTGCTAGGTGTATTGGGAATGGTCTTACAGCATCAGGAGCTCATAAAATAAAGACTTTTCTCACGGGGGTTTTCTGGCAAAAAGCACTCAATAAACAAACATTTCAATAAGAATGCTTGTCCTCTTGGGAGTCCTGCATTGTTCATTATATGCAGGAGGAGTGTGTTACAACAAAATATAATAATATTTGACTGACAAATATTTTTAAGAGAGCTTTAATGGGAGGTGCAGTCTTTGAAAATGGTGTAAGGTGCACAAAATGCACCTACGACACAGTGAAAAAGAACTTGAAATTAGTTAGCAGAGATCAAGATGGATTAATTGCTTGTTCTTGATGCTGCCAAGTACTCTGAAGCCTAGCTAATATTAATGGCAATTGTCTTTACATCACTCTAAATACTGAAGCTCACTGAAGTGAGCACTATTGTTTCTGACCTGATGGATTGCAAACAAACTGTTCCCACAAATCACTGATGATTCTGCCAGTTAGTAAAGGCATCCCTCCTTTTGTGGCAAATTACATCACACTAGCATTCACACTGAGCTGTGCAGATAAAACAGATCATAAATATAAAGCACAATGTCCAGCTTGAAAGATAAGAACAAGCAACAGGGTATTTCTTCAGCTAAAAGAGACATTAAAAATGTCAGGAGGCAGCACATTTCATCTAAAAATATAACACTGCACCTAAGATTTTTTTAATACCTTTTGAACTGGATTCTGCTCTCATTTACATCAATGCAAATCTGGAGTAAACTCCCTTGACTTAAATATGAGAGCAAAATTTGGCTCTTAAAATGCATTCCGTATAAATTATTGTAATCACACACAACACTTCTGATAATACTTTTGCTAATACATGTTTTTCAGCAAAGGTAGGCAAATCTGGCTTCTAGGTTAATAAGCACGGAATGCTCCCTATGCAAAATGTAATGTCTGTTTCAATGATCTGCTAAATATATTACTTGAAATGTACAGACTAATTACCCCCTCTGTTGGCTGTCAAAACTTCTGCTGTTTTTTTTTTTTAATTTCAGTAACGTTTCCTCAGCCATATTAGTTTTTTTTTAACAAAGACATTTAAAGCCTATTGCAAATTGTCACCATTATGTGCTGTTGTTTTATGTTCTGTTTACTATAGATGAAGTAATTACAGTGTTTGCACTGAAATGACTTGAAAGTTGATTGCTGATTTAATGCTACTCCCATATACCCCTCCCCACCAGGTTTATATTATCCATCTGAAGGTTAGAAGGTGCATCTTTCAACATGCAGAGGAAGTAAATAATATGTCTTGTGTTAATATATGATTATAAGTATTTCCTTCCATTAATTGTTTTACAGACCAGCAACATTTTTGTTGCATTTTGCCTGTCAACAAATGAACTGCCTGAAAACACAGAGCTGCAGTATGATCAATATGGCAATGTCCATATCACTTTCAAGCCTTAGGTTACAATTATATTTATGAATGACACGGCTTAAATATATATAAATTATGCATCGAGCTTTGCATGCCTGTTCTTCTCCCTCATGTGTATACTCCTTAGTACCACAGGATCATACAGGTTTGCTGTGAAATACAGTTACAGTCTATCATACCCCCTAGTGGAAAAGGATTTGAGAAACAAGTGCCAACATGGTTATGTTTATTCTTAGTGACAAGACACTAAGCTGATCCCAGACAAAAATGAATTTGAGGCTGGACCACATTTTTAAAGAACGATGAAACATTTTTCTTAAGACTCGGGGATGTTAGGGGGAGCAATCAACCCTGTTTCATAATACAAAGCTGGTCTTAATACAACTCACATTTGACATTAGAAACAGTACAGCCCTATGTGTTCATTTAAAAGATCTTTAATCTTTTGGGGTTAAGAAAAACAATTAGTAACACTCCAGAGAACAGTGCAAACTAAATTTTATAGCAGTGAAGGTAATTGTTTTAGGGAACGTTTGGCAGAGTTGAACTAATTGCTTGCAATGTTTATACATTTCTGAGTCTGCTGTGTTTAGAAATTTCAAGCTTAGATCCATCTTCAATACTGCATGGAAATCTCCTTTTCTCCATGGCATCATAAATGAGCTGAAAATTAAGACTCATTCACTTCCACAAACACATAACATATGAAATGCATCCATATCTAAACACACACACTTATACATACAGTGAGAGAGAGAGAGAGAGAGCGCAAATATCTAATGGTGGCATTTTCATGATATGGAATGTCTGCATAAGACATGATTGATAAAAACAAAAGGAGGACTTGTGGCACCTTAGAGACTAACCAATTTATTTGAGCATAAGCTTTCGTGAGCTACAGCTCACTTCATCGGATGCAACGGATCGGATGCTGTAGCTCATGAAAGCTTATGCTCAAATAAATTGGTTAGTCTCTAAGGTGCCACAAGTACTCCTTTTCTTTTTGCCAATACAGACTAACACGGCTGTTACTCTGAAACATGATTGATAGAGCAAAATAGAGCCAGAGGTGTGTTGTGTTTGGTCATCCCTAAACAATATAGGTCCACATTCCCTGGTACACTCTTGCTGGCTTTGCACATCCCTTTTTAATCAAACCAGCTGCAATCCCATTTGAAATGGTCAGTTAAGCCTGGTTTTACAAACGCTTTGAATGGAATGGTGCAAAGGACTCAGGTTGTATTAGTGAACCTGACCCAAAATGTATATTGCATGGGTCAATGTCTCCAATGCTGTATTTATATCATAGAATCATAGAATATCAGGGTTGGAAGGGACCTCAGGAGGTCATCTAATCCAACCCCCTGCTCAAAGCAGGACCAATCCCCAACTAAATCATCCCAGCCAGGGCTTTGTCAAGCCTGACCTTAAAAACTTCTAAGGAAGGAGATTCCACCACCTCCCTAGGTAACGCATTCCAGTGTTTCACCACCCTCCTAGTGAAAAAGTTTTTCCTAATATCCAACCTAAACCTCCCCCACTGCAACTTGAGACCATTACTGCTTGTTCTGTCACCTGCTACCACTGAGAACAGTCTAGATCCATCCTCTTTGGAATCCCCTTTCAGGTAGTTGAAAGTAGCTATCAAATCCCGCCTCATTCTTCTCTTCCGCAGACTAAACAATCCCAGTTCCCTCAGCCTCTCCTCATAAGTCATGTGTTCCAGTCCCCTAATCATTTTTGTTGCCCTCTGCTGGATGCTTTCTAATTTTTCCACATCCTTCTTGTAGTGTGGGGCCCAAAACTGGACACAGTACTCCAGATGAGGCCTCACCAACATCAAATAGAGGGGAACAATCACGTTCCTCGATCTGCTGGCAGTGCCCCTACTTATACGTCCCAAAATGCCATTGGCCTTCTTGGCAACAACGGCACACTGTTGACTCATATCCAGCTTCTCATCCACTGTAACCCCTAGACCCTTTTCCGCAGAACTGCTGCCTAGCCATTCGGTCTCTACTCTGTAGTGGTGCATTGGATTCTTCCGTCCTAAGTGCAGGACTCTGCACTTGTCCTTGTTGAACCTCATCAGATTTCTTTTGGCCAATCCTCCAATTTGTCTAGGTCCCTCTGTATCCTCTCCCTACCCTCCAGCATATCTACCTCTCCTCCCAGTTTAGTGTCATCTGCAAACTTGCTGAAGACGCAATCCACACCATCCTCCAGATAATTTATGAAGATATTGAACAAAACTGGCCCCAGGACCGATCCTTGGGGCACTCCACTTGATACCAGCTGCCAACTAGACATGGAGCCATTGATCACTGCCCGTTGAGCCCGACAATCTAGCCAACTTTCTATCCACCTTATAGTCCATTCATCCAGCCCATACTTCTTTAACTTGCTGGCAGGAATACTGTGGGAGACTTTATCAAAAGCTTTGCTAAAGCCAAGGAACAACACGTCCACTGCTTTCCCCTCATCCACAGAGCCACTTATCTCATCGTAGAAGGCAATTAGATTAGTCAGGCATGACTTGCCCTTGGTGAATCCATGCTGACTGTTTCTGATCACTTTCCTTTCCTCTAAGTGCTTCAGAATTGATTCCTTGAGGCCCTGCTCCATGATTTTTCCAGGAACTGAGGTGAGGCTGACTGACCTGTAGTTCTCAGGATCCTCCTCCTTCCCTTTTTTAATGATGGGCACTACATTAACCTTTTTCCAGTCGTCCGGGACTTCCCCCGATCGCCATGAGTTTTCAAAGATAATGGCCAACGGCTCTGCAATCTCATCTGCCAACTCCTTTAGCACTCTCGGATGCAACGCATCTGGCCCCATGGACTTGTGCTCGTCCAGCTTTTGAAAATAGTCCCGAACCACTTCTTTCTCCACAGAGGGCTGGTCACCTCCTCCCCATGCTCTGCTGCCCACTGCAGTAGTCTGGAAGCTGACCTTGTTCGTGAAGACAGAGGCAAAAAAAGCATTGAGTACATTAGCTTTTTCCACATCCTCTGAGCTGGTACTTCAGTAAAAGAAATTCAGGCAAACAGTCCAATAAGTAAGCAACCCTGTACAGACAAAAATCCTATAAAAGTCTGTTCCCCCAAGTTATTTATTAATCTCCCTCAAGAAAATTAGTCAAACTGCCTGCATGAGAATCCATTCCATGCTGGAGCTCAACACAAATGGAGATTTTTCATTGTAACTGGAGGTTCTTTGAGATGTGTGGTCCCTATGTGTGGTCCCACATGTGTACGCATGCGTGCAATGTGTCTAAGTCCAGAATTTCTTCAAAGCAGCATCCATTGGCCCACCCGTGCAGTAGCTCTCCTCACATTCCCAGCCCAGGGTATAAGAGGCAGTGCAGGCTGACCTATTCAGTTCTTACTTCAAATCCAACAGGATCTGAAGCAGATGGGATGGAGGACAGATAGTGGAATACAGATATTCCACGCATTTCAAAGACCCGCCAGTGACAGTAAGTAACCTCCATTTCTTCTTCAAGTGAAAGTCCCTATACGTATTCCACACACAGATGATTGGCAAGCAGCGTTCAGAATGGAAGTGGGTTCAAGGAAGCTGGTAGCAAAGATATTTCCAATACTGCCAATCCCCCCATTGCATCTGCAGTTAAGGCAAGAACTAGGCATAACATGTCACAAACGTGGATTGAACTCCAGGTGGCTGCTCTGCAGATGTCCTGCTTTGGAACATCTGGTAGGGATGCTGTGGAGGCAGCCTGTGCTTCTGTAGAGTGAGCTGTGACACCACTGGGTTGTTTGCTATCTTGTAGCACTCTGTTTGTTTATGAGAAGGTCATGCGAGACAGTATTAGAAGTCTTACTAAAGTCAAAATATACTACATCTACCACTTCCCCCTATCCACAAGGCTTGTTATCCTGTCAAAGAAAGATATTAGGTTGGTGTGACATGATTTGTTCTTGACAAATCCATGCTGATTGTTACTTAGCAATTTATTATCTTCTAGGTGTTTGCAAATTGATTCCTTTATTATTTGCTCCACTATCTTTCCGAGTACTGAAGTTAAGCTGAACTTCCCTGGGGTGGTCCTTATTCCCCATTTTATAGATTGGCACTGTATTTGCCTTTTTCCAGTCATCCAGGGCAGAGAAGGCAAAGGAAGAGTGACCACTTCATCCATGGATAACGAAGAAGGAGTTGTCAATACCTGTAGATCCGGTTCTAACTCTCCCTCCTCGTACACCGACGAATTGGCTGGTGAAAGGAAGAGGAACAGTACGACTTTTCAGAGGGCCCAGATGCCTGCCATAAGGATCCCATGGACTCCAATAAGATGAGAACATGGGATCAATCAGTTGCTAGGGACCCCAAGGAAATCAGTTCCAGTGGTCCCTGGTGTGGGTGTGGGTTGTACCTGGCAGAATGGCAAGCACAGCATCTCAACTGTCCATCAGGGCTTAACTGATTCCACTGAGATACCAGTGTGGCCATATCCTCTAATTCCTCTGAGTCAGAACTGCTTCATTGATAGCAGTGGTGCCATTGGAACTGGGTAAGTTGTGCCAGATGGTTGGAGGTGAGACAGTTCCTGGGCCAGTGATGTAGACGCCTCCTCTGGAGGGAGTAAGGACATTCTTCAGAAGTGGAGACTGTGGATAAGGGAGGAATATATCTTCCGGTGTTATACAAGTGTCAGAACATCCTGGTGTCTGAGGGGTTCCATAGTTAACTCTGACATATCCAGTGCATCTACAGTGGCTGGATGGTCTTTAGATGGATGAGGCTGTATTCACAATTAGTCCAGACCAGCACTTATAGATGGAACCAGCAAACATCTATCTTTGCAGTTCGGTACTGAGGTAACTGACAGAACCAGCAGATCTGCCTACTGGGGTTAACCAGCCAAGAAAATCAGTGGTTGGCTTATGCCATACTACAAGATTCTACACTCATGAAAGTCAACTACTTTCCTCTAAGTCCCCAGTCCAGGTAACTAGAAAGTTCCTTTTCAGCAAAGCATCAACACATATGGTCTTGTCACATTCATTTAATGTGATTTAAGCATATGCTTAAGTGTTTTGCTGAATAGGAAGACTCAACACTAAGAATATGATGAAGGGCTTTCCTGAATCAGGGCCAAAGCCAATATCTTGACATAAATGACACAGACGCTTAGGACAGAGGGGAAACAATCACATTCATTGTCACTGTATTTTGACCTTCAGCAAGATTGTTTCAGAGGCACGTTCTAACTAGAGAGCTTTGCTTACAGGTAGCCAAACACTCCAAGCTGCATAATAATTCTGACAAACAGGGGAAACATTTAAAGGATGGGACCTCAAGATGCCCAATACATTTCCAAAACCATCCTCCTCCACTGTTTTTTATTAGATTGTAAACACTGTGGAGGAGGAAGAGTCTTTTACTAGCCAGAACAATTGATGTTATTATTTATTTGTATTGTGATAGCATCTAGCAGCCCCAGTCATGGACCAGGACCCCATTATGCTAAGCACTATACAAATACAGACCAAAAGGCATATGTTCAAAAGAACTTAAAATATATCACATGCTGATCAGGGCATCTGGGGACTTTTGTAATACAAATAATAAATGTTAACAGAATAAGTATTTTAATCCTTTCCCTGTTCTGTGTTAAAATTTACTATTGACCTATGGCTGATAAAGAGATTTTTCCTTTATTTCAGCCAGTCTGTGGTTGTTGAGAAATGTGTTCTAATGTATCTATTCATGGATGAGAATCATGTACAGACTGAACCATATTTCATATCCAATTGTCTCTAAAAGTTGAGGAGTGGGGGTGGGAATTCAGAAACAAAACTTCGATCTGGGTTTGACTTCTGTGGCATAGAGTCACTTGTGCAACCAACCTACATGGCCCCCATTTAATGGAATGTCTGTAGGTTCCTGCAGCTGCAGGTAAATCAGATAATTATTTGGACATCTTGTGCTGTCCCTATAGCCTCTATCATTATGGACGTGCAACCTCTGAAGCGACATTGCTGCACCAATCTCACTGATTATGGCTGACACAGTATTGTCAATAGCCACATTTGAGGAGTGAAATCACGTAAAACAGTCGATCTGCCCAAACAGACACTTTTCTTCAAAGGCAACCTACATGCAGTAAAGCTCTGATTCAAACTTATTTTACTGATGTTTGTTTCCAATGTGAAAAATATATTTAAAAATTAAGATTTGAGAGATTTTTCAATTCAATTGGTCCCAAGTGAAGATTTTTACTAAACCTTACAATTGCAATTATTTAATGAATGCTCAGCTCAGTTTTAATAACTTTTATTCTTCACAAAATGAAATCTCTCAGACGATTATTCAAGGTATCTAATTATGGTTGGTAGAAGCACAAAATATGCAAGTGCTATAATTTACTTTCAAAATGCTGAACTATAGAGTTTGGACACTGAGAAGCTGCAAATACATTTGAAAAACTACTTTACTGTACAAAGGTTTTGTTTTATTTTCCTCCAAAGTGGTAATTAACTTTAGTCATTATGAAAGGAAGAACTGATGTTACATTTGTATTTTCATTTGTATTTTTATACATTTTAGCAGCCCTGCTGGTACACCGATAAGCAGGGGACTTGTATTTTTAGCCAATAAAGACTTAATCAGAGACATTGTTCACTGACTTTGGGCCTGATTCTCCACTGCATTGTACCTGGTGTAGTCATTTACTTTTGTTGAAATAAAATGATGATAGGTGTAAAATGGACCAAATCAGAGTGGTAGTCAGTATAGCATCGTTTAGTGGCCAGAAAGTAATGCTTAAGAACCAGAGGCAGTGAGGCTGGAAAGAATGGTTCACAATATGAAAAGGATTAGACTCCACCCACCTGAAGTGACTCATGGGCTGCACATGGTTGTGGTTCCTTTGTGAGGGGAATATGGAAGTTCCAGTGGAAAGGCAGCATATCTACTGTCCTTTTAAAAAGCTAAATTTTGAGTACATCCAAGCCTCTGTTAAGTAAGTCCAAGTCCCGATGAAACACACTAACTGGCTTTCTGCAGCCTAAACTTAAACCAGCCATAAAAATCCAGGACAGCTTGCTTCTTCCGAGCCCATAGTGATTGCCCACTTAGAAGTCTGAAAGCTTCTCCTCTAGCAGTGGAAAAATAGTTCTGGACAACCCAATTGGCTGTTTCATTCCTGTGCCTCTTCCTCCAAACTGTGAGTTAGAAATACTTTCTCTGAACCAGCCCTCTCGCATCTGAAAGCATATCGTTTACTGGAGCCATCATCCACTCCTGATGAAGCACTTCCTGCTCCCCAAAGCCTGCATGAATCCTTGGGTTTATAAACCCCACCACAGGCAGTCAATGTTGAAGCAAACAACCCTGGATTTGCAGCACAAGCTGGCTAGGGTGATGAAATGTACAAGAGATGGAATCAGCTGCTCAGCTGGGCCAGCTGCTCCATAGTCACAAAACTAATTCATCCATTGACTGAAAAACTGGGACACAAACATTCATTTTTTAAATATGGCAGGCCTCTCAAAATAGATGATTCCTAGAAAACTGAGAGGTAAGTTTGGTCATCCTTCATCATAAGCCTTTTCCAACTTTAACTTCTATTATTCTATTAGTAAAGTGTGTTCAGTCAGCTAGACCAGAGGAGTAGGATTGGGAACCAAGACTGTTTGGTTCTATCCCCAGCTCTACCAGTGACTTGTATAACTTTGGGAAACTCATTTAAACTTTTCTGAGCTTCAGTGTACCCATCTGTAAAATGGATGTAAAAGGCTGTATCAATGAAATGAGTATGATTCATCTTCATAAACTCACTTATAACTACAACTCAATGAAATTTTTCAGACAAAACTTTTTTTGTTGCTGAAAAATTCCAGATTTGGAGAATTGTTTTGGTCAAAAAAACATAATGCTTCATTTTAATATTTTCAAAACAATGTTTCAATTTTTCGATTAAAACCAACTTTTTGTTTTGAATTTTATCTAAATTTTATTTAAAGAAAAGATGAAAAAAACCTCTCAAAAACTAAACAAAATGTTTCATTTGACCCAAATCAATTTTTATTTTATTTTTTTTTACTTTTTTGGTTCATGACATTTTATTTTTAAGTTTCATTTCCACTCAACCTGAAACAAAATCTTTAAAAAAAAAATTTGGTTTGGCCAGCCAACCAAAAAATCTGTTTCACACAGCTCTAGTTATTAACTTTAACTTCACCAAACCCATATATGATGATCCTCTCATTACAGATAATGGGACAGAGAGGAAAAGAGACAAAAAAAATCTGAAGTTAAAAAAAGAAAGGAGTGAGGATGAATCTGAGGAAGCTTACACTTAGTTTCAGAGTAGCAGCTGTGTTAGTCTGTATTCGCAAAAAGAAAAGGAGGACTTGTGGCACCTTAGAGACTAACAAATTTATCTGAGCATAAGCTTTCGTGAGCTACAGCTCACTTCATCGGATGCATTCAGTGGAAAATACAGTGAGGAGATTTATATACACAGAGAACATGAAAAAATGGGTGTTATCATACACACTGTAAGGAGAGTGATCACTTAAGATGAGCTAATACCAGCGGGGGGAGGGGGGGACCTTCTGAAGTGATAATCAAGGTGGGCCATTTCCAGCAGTTAACAAGAATGTCTGAGGAACAGTGGGGTGGGTGGGGTGGGGGGGAAATAAACATGGGGAAATAGTTTTACTTTGTGTAATGACCCATCCACTCCCAGTCTCTATTCAAGCCTAAGTTAATTGTATCCAGTTTGTAAATTAATTCCTCTTCAGCAGTCTCTCGTTGGAGTCTGTTTTTGAAGTCTTTTTGTTGTAATATTGCCACTTTTAGGTCTGTAATTGAGTGACCAAAGAGACTGAAGTGTTCTCTGACTGGTTTTTGAATGTTATAATTCTTGACATCTGATTTGTGTCCATTTATTCTTTTACGTAGAGACTGTCCAGTTTGACCAATGTACATGGCAGAGGGGCATTGCTGGCACATGATGGCATATATCACATTGGTAGATGTGCAGGTGAACGAGCCTCTGATAGTGTGGCTGATGTGATTAGGCTCTATGATGGTGTCCCCTGAATAGATATGTGGACACAGTTGGCAACGGGCTTTGTTGCAAGGATAGGTTCCTGGGTTAGTGGTTCTGTTGTGTGGTATGTGGTTGCTGGTGAGTATTTGCTTCAGGTTCGGGAGCTGTCTGTAAGCAAGGACAGGCCTGTCTCCCAAGATTTGTGAGAGTGATGGGTCGTCCTTCAGGATAGGTTGTAGATCCTTGATGATGCATTGGAGAGGTTTTAGTTGGGGGCTGAAGGTGATGGCTAGTGGCGTTCTGTTATTTTCTTTGTTGGACCTGTCCTGTAGTAGGTGACTTCTGGGTACTCTTCTGGCTCTGTCAATTTGTTTCTTCACTTCAGCAGGTGGGTACTGTAGTTGTAAGAATGTTTGATAGAGATGTTGTAGGTGTTTGTCTCTGTCTGAGGAGTTGGAGCAAATGTGGTTGTATCGTAGAGCTTGGCTGCAGACGATGGATCGTGTGGTGTGGTCAGGGTGAAAGCTGGAGGCATGTAGGTAGGAATAGCAGTCAGTAGGTTGCCGGTATAGGGTGGTGTTTATGTGACCATCGCTTATTAGCACTGTAGTGTCCAGGAAGTGGATCTCTTGTGTGGACTGGACCAGGCTGAGGTTGATGGTGGGATGGAAATTGTTGAAATCATGCTGGAATTCCTCAAGGGCTTCTTTTCCATGGGTCCAGATGACAAAGATGTCATCAATATAGCGCAAGTAGAGTAGGGGCATTAGGGGATGAGAGCTGAGGAAGCATTGTTCTAAGTCAGCCATAAAAGTGTTGGCATACTGTGGGGCCATGCGGGTACCCATAGCAGTGCCGCTGATTTGAAGGTATACATTGTCCCCAAATGTGAAATAGTTATGGGTGAGGACAAAGTCACAAAGTTCAGCCACCAGGTTAGCCGTGACATTATCAGGGATACTGTTCCTGACGGCTTGTAGTCCATCTTTGTGTGGAATGTTGGTGTAGAGGGCTTCTACATCCATAGTGGCCAGGATGGTGTTTTCAGGAAGATCACCAACGGATTGTAGTTTCCTCAGGAAGTCAGTGGTGTCTTGAAGATAGCTGGGAGTGTAGGGCCTGAGGAGGGAGTCTACATAGCCAGACAATCCTGCTGTCAGGGTGCCAATGCCTGAGATGATGGGGCGTCCAGGATTTCCAGGTTTATGGATCTTGGGTAGAAGATAGAATACCCCAGGTCAGGGTTCCATGGGTGTGTCTGTGCGGATTTGTTCTTGTGCTTTTTCAGGGAGTTTCTTGAGCAAATGCTGTCGTTACTTTTGGTAACCCTCAGTGGGATCAGAGGGTAATGGCTTGTAGAAAGTGGTGTTGGAGAGCAGCCTAGCAGCCTCTTGTTCATATTCCGACCTATTCATGATGACGACAGCACCTCCTTTGTCAGCCTTTTTGATTATGATGTAAGAGTTGTTTCTGAGGCTGTGGATGGCATTGTGTTCTGCACGGCTGAGGTTATGGGGCAAGTGATGCTGCTTTTCCACAATTTCAGCCCATGCACGTCAGCTGAAGCACTCTATGTAGAAGTCCAGTCTGTTGTTTCGACCTTCAGGAGGAGTCCACCTAGAATCCTTCTTTTTGTAGTGTTAGTGGGAAGGTCTCTGTGGATTAGTATGTTGTTCAGAGGTGTGTTGGAAATATTCCACACAAGAGGTCCACTTCCTGGACACTACGGTGCTAATCTATATTGGCACCAGAGGATGAAGGAGAACTGGCTTCTCTACAGGGAGCAGGCTGGCTGCTGGCCACCTCGAGCAGCAGACAGTGCTCCACTCCCAACTCCAGGTCCCCCGACCATTGAAGGCAAGAACCAGTGCATTGGACTGGCAACAGGAGGTAAGGACTAGACTCCAATGGCTGAGGAGGACGAGCTATCTGTCCCCACAACAGGGAGACTCATGGCCACTGCACCCAAGATGAGAAGGTAGAGGACAGTGGTGATTGGTGACTCCCTTTCTCTGCGGGATAGAGGTATCCATCTCCTGACCTGACATGATGTTCGAGGAGCTGTGCTGCCTGCCTGGAGCCCACTTCTGAGACATTACTGAAAGGTTTCCAAGGCTCATTCTTCCCTCTGACCACTACCCCATGCGGCTCATCCTCCTATACACTAATGACACTGCCAGGCATGATCCTGAGCAAATCAGCAGTAACTACAGGACTCTGGGAGTGAGGGTGAAAGATCAGAAGCACAGGTCGTGTTCTCATTCATCCTCCTGGTTGAGGGTAAGGGCCCAGACAGGGACACATGCATCCTGCAGATGAATGCATGGCTGTGCAGATGGTATCGATGGAAGGGCTTCAGCTTCCTCAACCATGAGATGCTGTTCTCTGAAAAGGTCTCCTAGGAAATAATTTGGTCTACCTGGCCATAAAGGAGAACAGCATCTTCACACACTGACCCCTCAGTCTTGTGAGGAGGGCTTTAAACTAGATGTAAGGAGGGTAAGGTGACAAACGCCCACAGATAAGCATAAGAAACAGTGACATTAGGAGACACTAGATGTTGCGGGGGAAGCATGAAAAATTACAATAGGATCATAAGAACATAAGAATGGCCATACTGGATAAGACCAATGATCCATCTAGCCTAGTATCGTTTCTTCCAACAGTAGCCCATGCCAAATGGTTCAGAGGGAATGAACAAAACTGGGAAAATCTTGAGTCTAGTCCCAGCTTCTGGCAGTCAGGTTTAGGGATCCCCAGAGCATGGGGTTGTGTCCCTGACCTTCTTGGCTAATTGCCATTGATGGACTGAACCTCCATGAACTTAACTAATTCTATTTTGAGCCCAGTTATACTTTTTGCCTTCACAGCATCATCTGGCAACGAGTTCACTGGTTGACTGTGCATTCTGTGGACATAAGTACATAAGAAGTACTTCCTTACGTTTGTTTTAAACCAACTGCCTATTAATTTAATTGAGTAACCCCTGCTTCATGTGTTATGTGAAGGGGTACATAACACTTTCTTATTTACTTTCTCCATACCATAAATGATTTTATAGACTTCTATCATATCTCCTTTCTTTTCTAAGATGAATAGTCCCAGTGTTTTTAATCTTTCCCCATATAGAAGCTGTTCCATATCCCTAATACCTTCTACAATTCTAATATATCTTTTTTGAGATGAGGCAACCAGAGCCGCACACAGTATTCAAGGTTTCGGCATACCGTGGATTTATATAGAGGCATTATGATCATTTTTGTCTTATTATCTATTCCTTTCCTAATGGTTCCTAACATTCTGTTAGCTTTTTTGACTGCTGCTGCACATTGAGCAGATGTTTTCAGAACACTATCCATGATGACTCCAAAATCTCTTTCCTGAGTGATAACAGCTAATTTGGACCCATAATTTTGTATGGATAGTTAAGATTATTTTTTCCAAAGTGCAATACTTTGCATTTGTCAACATTAATTGTCATCTGCCATTTTGTTGCTCATGAGAGGACTTTCCCTCTAATCCCACGACTGCTTATTATTCCTTAAGAGCCTTTGGTATGGGACCTTGTCAAAGACATTGTGAAAGTCCAGGTACACAATATCAACTGGATCACCCTTGTCCATCTGCTTGCTGAAGTCTACTAGATTTGTGAGGCATGATTTTCCTTCAAAAAAGCTGTGTTGATGCTTCCCCTACAAATCGTGTTCATTTATCTGTCTGGTAATTCTGTTCTTTACTATAGTTTCAACCAGTTTTGCCTGGTACTGTAGTTCAGCTTACTGGCCTGTAATTAGAAAATGAGTACTTGTGGCACCTTAGAGACTAACCAATTTATTTGAGCATGAGCTTTCGTGAGCTACAGGTGCTGTAGCTCACGAAAGCTTATGCTCAAATAAATTGATTAGTCGCTAAGGTGCCACAAGTACTCCTTTTCTTTTTAGTACCTTGATCATCCATCAGTCATAGGAGCAACAAGAGAGAATTCAGTGGGTAAATCTGCTCAACATCTTAGATATCTATACACAAATGCAAGGAGTATGAGGAACAAACAGGAAGAACTGGAAGTATTAGCACATAAAATGGATTATGATTTAATTGGCACCACAGATATTTGGTGAGATAAATCTCATGACTTAAATATTGGTAGAGAGGGGTACAGCTTGTTCAGGAATGACAGGCAATGAAAAAAGAAAGGAGGTGCTGCATTATACACCAATAATATATCCACTTGATCTGAGGTCCAGAAAGAGATGAGACTAGTTGAAAGTGTCTGGTTAAAGATAAAATGGGGAAAATATGTATTATATCATCATAGAGATCTATTCTAGAATACGAAATTAGGAAAAGGAGGTAGATGAGGCATTTCTAGAATAAATAACACAATATCCAAAGCACAAGACCTGGTGTAATGGGGGATTTTACATTTTAGACTTGACTCTGACTAACAGTAAGATACTAGTTGTGAATCTGAAGACAGAAGTCAATTGGGGGTGAAAGTGATCATGAACTGATAGATTTCTTGATTCTAAGGAAAGAAAGAAGTGAGAGCAGCAGACTAAGGATGATGAATTTCAAAAAAACAGACTTTAAGAAACTCAGAGAACTGGTAGATAGAGTGGTAGACTGGTGGGTCCCATGGGAAGAAAATCTAAAGAACAAAGGAGTTCAGGAGGACTGGCAGTTTCTCACAGAGACAATATTAAAGGCACAACTTCAGATTATTTTAATACAAAGAAAAGAGAGGAAGAACAGGAAGACACCATTATCACTCCAACAGAAGCCCTCTAATGACCTGAAAATCAAAAGAGAATCATACAAAAATTGGAAACATGGCCAAATTGTAAAGGAGAAGTACGGAAGAATAGCACATGCATGTAGGGACAAAATCAGAAAGGCTAAGACACATAATGAGTTACACTAGCAAGGGACATAAAAATCAATAAGAAGAGGCTATTTAAATACATTAGAAGCAAGAAAAACACAAAGGAAAACATAGGTTCTCTACTTAGCAGGGAAGGAGAACTATCAACTGAACATCAAGAAGCCTGAGGTGTTTAATGTCTATTTTGCTTCAGTCTTCACTTAAATGGTGACAAGATGCTCAACACAATTACTATTAACAAGGGGGAGGAATGTAAGCCAAAATAGGGAAAGATGAGGTTAAAGAATATTTAGATAAATTAGATGTATTCAAGTCGGCAGGTCCTGATGAAAGTCATCCTAGGGTGCTTAAGGAACTAGCTGAAGCAATCTTAGAACCATTAGCAATTATCAGATTGAATATGAGTCAAAAATACGATGCAGTTGCAAAAGAGGGTAATATCATTCTGGGGTTTATTAATTGAAGTGTCATATGTAAAATACAGGAAGTAATTATCCTGCTCTACTCAGCACTGGTAAGGCATCAGCTGGAGTAGTGTGTCCAATTCTGGGTGCTACACTTTAAGAAAGATGTAGAATAACTGGAAAGAGTCCAAAGGAGAGCAATAAAAATGATAAAACGTTTAAAAAACCTGACCTGTGAGGAGAGGTTAAAAAACAGGGCATGTTGAATCTTGAGAAAAGAAGACTGAGGGGGGAGCTGATAACAGTCTTCATATATGTTAGGTCTGTTATACGGAGGACTGTGATTAATTGTTCTCTATGGTCACTGATGGTAGGACAAGAAGTAATGGGCTTAATCTGCAGCAAGGGACATTTAGGTTAGATATTAGCAAAAACTTTCTAATTATAAGGGTAATTAAATTCTGGGATAGGATTCCCAGGGAAGCTGTAGAATCCCCACCACTGGAGGTTTCTAAGAACAGGTTTGACAAATACCTGTCAGGGATTGTTTAGGTTTACCTGGTTCTGCCTCAGCGCTGGGGGATGGATTAGATGACCTCTAAAGGTCCCTTCCAACTCTTCATTTCTATGATTTTTAGAACTTAGCCCATTTTTACTTGTAAGGGTAGATCTACACAGCAGCTGGGAGATTTCTTTCTAGTGTTGGTAGACAGATATATACTAGCTCTCCTCCAGCTAGCATGCTAAAAATAGCAGAATGGCCATGGTGGCATATGCAACAGCTTGCACTAGACACCCAAGTATGTACAGAGGGGGTTGGGCACGTTTGTATTTGGGTGGCTAGCCTGAGCTGCCATCCATGCTGCTGCAGCCATGCTGCTATTTTTAACATGCTTGCTCAAGTACAGCTAGCGCATGTCTGTCTCTCCATGGTGAGAAGCGCACTCCCAGCTGCTGTGTAGACATAACTGAAGAGTCTCCCTGAATGTTATGGCTTTTTGCTTTGTCACCCAGCATTTATTAAATGCTGCAGATCAGAATCCTCCTAATTATTTCCACATATTCCTATTATATCTTTCGCTATAGTTATAGTGAAGGCTACAAAATGGTCTTGGTTCTATGCAAATCTATCAGGTAATAAACACAAACTATATTATTTCATGGGGGGGAAAATAAAAAGCTCAAGATCAATGAAGCATTAAGGTTGAGAAATCACTCCCTCGCTCAAATCACAGATAAAGTTGAAAATCCAGCCCTAATTTTGTCTCCTTGTGCTTATGCCTGATTTCTTTGTATAATAAATGAATTGTCAAATAATATGGTATAATATAGTCAAATAATAGAAAACAAAATGGAATTTCTTATAAAAAGCTTGCGTATGGTGAGCTACAGCACAGTATGTACAGTCTTCAAATGGTCCGATTTTAAGACTCATTGAAATCCATAGAAGTCACATTTGAACAAAACTAGTTCCATCATTTATGCATTATTCACACATACAGCATTTCTAACAGGATTATACAGAATGTACTTTAGTTTGTTGGCTTGCTTATTACATGAAAAGAAAAGCAGAGGAAATGTTCCCCAAGCTTTGAAAAAAAAAATGTACCTCACCTCTGTGCTGAGACCAAGTCTGGCAAGTTATCAGTGGAAAATGAAAAATGTGTTTAAGTTATGTACAAATGAATGTAATTGTTATCATGGAAATATCGATTCAATCTATCAGTAATATGCACAAACACTATAACAACATGAGATATGCCCAAAGAGAAAAGACTGTTCACAATATTTATGTTCATATACACAATATTTGAAAACTCCTCTTAGGTAAAACTAAACATCACAGATAACAGAAATGTTATCAGTTTTTGTGACTTAGGAGATATAGGTAATTTCTACGGCTTTTACTCTATTCTCTACAGCTTTTCATAAGAATTTGTTTTGCTGTGTTTTGTTTTAGCTGCTTTATTTAAAAAAAAACACCTTTAAAAAAGAGCCAGTATTATAGAGGACAAACACAGAACTCACTAAGTGAAATGGTCTGGGATGCCTCAAAGTACAGTATGTACATTGTACAATATGGGAATCTCTCTCAAACTAGTAAAATCTGTCAAAATAGGATAAACTTTATAGATGTACCCACTGTAGATGAACACACGTTGGAGAAGAGGCTCAGCATGCTACATCACAGAGAAAGGCTCCCTTTGATTGCTGTTCAGAAGAGAGGCCACACAAATCAGTGCCTAGATGTGATCCCAAAAGTATTGTGTATCATAGAAAATTTATCTGTTCCAGAGTATCACCATCCCTGTTACTGCCCTTCAAATCTGCACACTGGGTTAAGTAAACCAGCTTACCACTATCTTGTCTCTCAAGTTACCGGTAATTTCCTGAGATGCTCACATTTAGAGCATACATGTATCACACGTCATAATCTATCAGCATGATGAAGTGAAACCACGAAGCACTGATCTCCAGTATTTAGGTTCTGGATGAGTGAATATGATTAAATGGCTGATTGGGTTTTTCAAGTGTTAGCAACAAAACAAGACAAAACAATGAACCAAATCTGTATGTTAGTCTGATTAGTATACAACTGCCAACATACACATTCATTATAGGTGGGGCTATTAGCGCTGTCTGTCATTAAGGTTGCCTGGCACTTTCATTATAACACCCTCTTTTCAGTTGCTTATAACTTTACCAAACTTTAAGTCTGGGCTGAAATTTTACATGCCAGTTGTGTGACACAGACCAATTTATTTATTTATTTAATTTCTGCCAAAACAGTTAAGCCATTTACAATAACAAGGACAGGAAAAAATACACTGTTTAGACCGTGTTAAAAAATTCTTAAGACCTTTTCTTTGAAATATTCTATCACTCTCATTGCTTTGTAGCAGGGACTTGAAATTTGGCAGAGGGTGGCTTTTTGTATTTGGAATGTGCCTTTGCTGTCCACATGAAAATACATCCAAATTTAGCCAAATTACAAGCCTTTGAAAAATTGCAGTCTGCACATGCTCAAGCCTCTCACAGCTCCTAGTGCTCACCAGAATGAAGGAATGGGGGCAAATGGGGAAGAGAGACAGATCTAACAAGGAGCTGGGGTATGGGAAGAGAACTGGGACTAGGTGAAGAGACTGGGACAAAGAGGGAGCGGGGAGGGAGACTGAGACTGGCTCAGGAGCCTGTGGGGGAGACTGGAAATAGAAGACAATGGGAAGAAGAGACAGATTAGACAAGGGGCCTAGACAGTGGAACTCAGAGTAGCTGGCCCGGAGACCAGGTGTTTTCCAAGGTAAGAGACTCATTGTTGTGGGGTGGGAAGGAAGAATAGGACTCAGCGAGCCTGGGGTGGGAGAATAGGCTGGGCAAGGAGCCTGGAACTTAGACCATAAGCCTGAGGAGTAGAGACTGTGACTGGGTAGACAAGGAGCGTAGGGTGGGGACGAGACAGAACTTGGACAGGGACATGGTAGAATGCATCAAGCTTGAGGGAAATGGACACAGAGAAAAGTCTCTGCCCACTTGACCATACACCACTCCAGAGCCTAGAATGGAATTCAGGATTCCTGAATCTCACTATTCTTCTGTCAATAAGCGAACCCACCGGCAAAATGTGTATCTCATTCCCATCTCGTGCTGGTGGAGGATGGCAACCTCCTATTGCTATCAGCTAGTCCATTAGCTCAACCGGCAGAGGTCTGTGTGGTGGATCTAAAGGATCCAACCCTGTTGATGAACCACGTGGGTATCAATGTGAAGAGACACAATGAAATTTCTGGGGGGTTTTAGTTTGCCTGTTTAAAATAACACACAATAATACATTAAAATAACATTATTAACATTGTAAAGTCAAGTACTCAGAATTAGGAAATGTAAGAATGGAAGTTGCCTGCACAACCTTCATTTGACACCCTTGTGCAAAGATATCATGACATCGTTTTTAATTATGTGATCACTTATTTTTTCCACAAGATCTCTGCTTCATTCAGTGCACAGAATGGACCAACTCTGGGAATGAAGCAGGGTTGTACAGTAAAAGAGACTGTTGTCTATAGATGCCTGTTTCATTTGTTGTATTGCACTGACGAAGAGCTCTGTGTAGCTCAAAAGCTTGTCTCTTGCTCCAAGAGAAACTGCCAATAAAAGATATTACATCACTCACCTGGTCTCTCATTTGTTTCAGCTGTGTAGTGAATGAGGCGGGGGACTGCAGGAGGAGAAAGCAAGGTCTCACAATTAAGACAGTTGATTGCTGCCCTGGAGAACTGGATTCTGTCCCTGCCTCCGCCACTGAGTTCCTATGTGATGCTAGGCAAGTTACCAAACTTTTCAGGGATGGCCACTAATTGTGTTCCTTATTTTCTGGGTGCCCAGCTGAAGACTCTGGGGCTTGATTTGCAGACAAACTGAGCACTTACAGTCAATCAGACCAATGCTGTGAATATACAAAGTGCTATAAAATGCTAAGTACTCAATCAGGTCCTAGATGTGTCAAACTGGACACTCAAAATTAGTGGATACTTTTGACCTTGATTTCTCTGTGACTCAGCTGCCCATCTGTTCAATGAGGATAATAATACCCCTCACCTCACAGGGACTTTGTGAAGATCAATGAATCAATATTTGTGAAGCACTCAGATACTGTAATGCTGAGTATCACAGAAAAGCCCATGAGGAAATTAATAATTCTGTCTTCATAGCAGGCTTTGAATATCTTGTAAATAAGGCCTAAGGCCACATATTGAACAATGAGGAAAAAACAAAATACTGAATAGCTGCTTCTTAACTGGGCACCATCCATCCTGGACACAGAACGAGGCAGAAGTCCTCTTGCAAAAACAGTATGTGGTCATGTAAGTAAAGCCTATATCATAATATATATGTACAAGAGGGCAGAAGGTTGCACTGGCAATCTTAATTCCAGCATGTCCTAACTTTTGAGTGCTTGACTTTGCAATCTTAATAATGTTCTTTTAATATAGATTTTCGGCCCGGAATACATACATACAAGTCAACCACAAGTTATTTGGCACAATGCAAAGAGGTCAGATTACATTATCAGAATGACCTTTTCAGCCTTTAAAATCCATGAATATCAGAATTTAAACTGTACTAAAGTCACGTGTTCCTCCCCAGAATTCTATAGTTGTACTTCTATAGCCTATGTGTTGGTATTGGCTATTATGGTTGTACTCATACACTAGAGTGTTGGGCAAGGTAGAAGAATCTGGATAGATACCCATTTGGTGTCCTACCTTTGAGAGGTTTCAGTTTTATTCCCAGTTATCGCGTCACACAACAAAACACCAAAAACGGGCACACTTGATACTCTAAGAGAGAACAAGATTCAGGAAGCATGAAACCTAAACTACCAACTCACCTAAGAGAGGTGATACCTCCAGAACAAGGTTTAGAAACACTGGGAAACAACAATGGTATGGAATCATGGAAGGATGTGCAAAGGGAGAGGAGGACAAAGCAAAAGAGAAGAACATCCAGGCGAAGAAAAAGACCAGGTGGCAAGGAATCTTTAAAGAGAAGGACATAAATGATGGTAAAGAGAAATAAAATGAAGAAGAAAAAGATATTATGAATAGCTTTTTTCTATAGAATTTAAAGACAGCTAAAATTTCCTACTATTACTTTTTTATATAAGCAATTTCTTCAGCTGCCATAGGGATGATGTTCAATCACCAGTGGAAGATATGGTATCCACCAGATAATCTCACTCTTAACATGTGGCCCATATCATGAAAATGTTACACAACCCCTGGTCTAGAGTATTATTATATGAGATGCATAGACATGGTCATCCCCTTTTATTTCCTTCACATTTAAGGGCATCCAGTGGTTTAATGGCAGGAAATCCCCTCAGCCGCTTCTTTGGTATTATCTCAAATGTAAGAATGCTGAATAAATAGGCACAGATAAATCACACTGTCTATGTCAGAAGAATCCAGGAAGACAGTGTTTGTGATAATCCAATGGCTCAAATCACAGAATCAGACTGTCCTTCCTATTACACCAGGGGCAGCTTTAGCATGGGCTCATGGGTTCAGCTGCACCCACAGAAATCATCCCGCAGACAAACTTGAGTGGCACTGTGACCCCATGCACCAGATCAACAACCCCCAGAGCAGAAAACCAGGCTCAGCTCCATGAGACAGGAGCTACCACTGCAGGGCAAGTGAAGGGCAGGCTTGCTCTTCAGTATCCCTCTCCCCTTGCTGGGAGCTGCCCCTCTTCCCCAGGACAGAATTAGGGTTGCAATGCCAGGGCAGAGGATGTTGCTGTGGGTGGTCAATGCCCCATAGGCAGTTTAGTATAATGCACCCATTGAATTGGGAGGCTACATCCACCCCTGCTTTACACTCTCAGCTGACCTAGTAAGTTTTACATTTTTTAAAAATTGTATTTGGATTTTCTTTGATAAGATTCCTTTTCTATAAGTTCAGTTGATGATGGCTGAAGAACTGTAATTCTAGGAGAAAGGTCATCGCTACAGTTCACATTGTGGTGGAATCCATCCCCCCATACCCCTTTTTTTTAATGCCAGGCCTCCTGGTATTACCACCCACTTGACTCCAATCCATACTACACCAGTCCAACAATCAATCACCAGAGGCTGTGGACACCCATAATTAGATTTTAAAATCATAACTATAGTCATTTTACGTCTGCTTGCATAATTACATCAGCATGTTAATATCATTTTAATGGTCTCTAATGATGTAATAAGAAATAATGGAATTTATCTGACAGTGACATAACCATTAACAAAACATATTAAGCATAACTAGTACTTCCATAAAAATTCAGGCTGTATCTGAAAGTGACAGCTAACATGTTGGATCCTTTTTGCAATGTTGAAACATTTCTGATTATGTATTCCCCAAATAAATCCCAACTCATCCGCTTCACAGGGAGAGCAAAGTTTATGTCAATGTAACTTGAAAACAAAACAAGTGTTGCAGTGAATTGTGCACTCTAGGAGCCAAGCTGAGGCTATACTGAGGATCCCAGGTCATCAGTTAAACTTGCCATGTTGGTGAAAGAGAGAAGATAAGATAAGCTGATTACCACCTTGCATCAACTAATCAAGAAATAACATCGGAATAGGCTGCAAAGGCAACTGTTCACTCAACCAAATTCCAGAACAGTGGGAAAAGCTAAAATATAGGCACATACTATAAATATTCAGCGGCAAAACTGACCACAAAACAATAAGATCGCCTCTGTGAAATAATCCTTTCAAAATTATTACATCACAGAAAAATGTACGTGAAATAATTGAGAGTTCTAGATTATAGGTCCCTTAGAAGAATTGATTGTTTAAATTTGCTATGGTGCACGTCTCAGAAATAATTCTTATTAAACATGCTGCTTTTGCATGGTCTTTGAAATTAACCCTGTAGTTTTCATTAGTAAAACTTATGTTTGCCCAAAAAAGTTGACAAAAAGTTTAAGGATCTCTGACACAGGAAATAGTGCTGTCACCATCATACCATATACTATGTTGGGGACGGAGAAGAGAGAGAGAAAATTTCATTTCCTAGTCTTATTCACATGTTGTGTTGCCACGTCAGTCTCTGAATTAGCCAAATATGTCAAGCTCCTCCCTACTTCCTCTTTGTTTCTATCTCCTTCAACTGACCTCAGACTTACTGAATGGTTTCCCCACCCAGTTACATACTCCATTCTTTTAAAAAGTTGCTAACTGCCTGGGGAGAGGGGGAACGGGCGCAAGCATCAAACCCAGGCCCAGAACTCCACAGGAAGCGCTCAGACCATGGGCAACACACCGCAGCTTACCTCAACCAGAGGAGAAGAGGGCTCACGAAGCTCTAGCTCACAAAGAACCCAGCCTATGAAGCTCCTGATTGGGGCTGAACATGAGCTGCTAATGTGACTCTCTGGCCAACAGAGCTAATGCAATCATGGGACACATAAACAGGGGAATCTTTAGTAGGAGTAGAGAATGGATTTTACCTCCATATTTGGCAAAGTGTGACCACTGCTGGAATGCTGTAACCAGTTCTTGTGCCCACAATTGAAGAAGGATATTGATAAATTGGAAAGGGTTCAGAGAAGAGCCATGAACATGATAAAAGATTAAAAATCATGCCTTATAATTATAGACTCAAGGAGTTCGATCTATTTAGTTTAACAAAAAAAAAAAAAAAGGTTAAGGGGCGACTTGACCACACTCTGTAAGTATCTATATGGACAACAAATATTTAATAATGGGCTCTTCAATCTAGCAGAAAAAGATATAAAATGATCCAATGGCTGGAAGTTGAAACTAAATCAATTCAGACTGGAAAGGAGGCATACATTTTTGAGAGTGAGGGCAATTAACCATAGGAACCATAGGTGGGATTCTCCACCACTGGCAATTTTTAGATCAAGATCGAATATTTTTTAAAGATATACTCTTGATTCAAAAGAATTATTTTGGGGGAAGTTCTATGGCCTGTGTTATACTGGAGGTCAAACTAGATAATCGCAGTGCTCCCTTCTAGCCTTGGAAGCTATGAATCTTCTCTTGGCATGTGCTAGAATAACCACAGTGATTAAACGAGATATATGGCGATGTAGGGTAAATTAGCTGGCCATTGAGCTACATTTACCTCCTGTAAGTCAAAGGTATAGCACTGGAAAACTAATGACATTTACTGGTACCATCACATATAGACAGAGTGAGGGCAACTGCAGGAAAGATTGAGGAGAGTACCGCAGTGCAGCAACACAATTAAGGGGCTAAAAGCAGTCAGTCCCTGAGTCCCACTACAAATAAGCACCTACCATATCCTTCCAGACGTAAAGCCTGTGGCTTGAAGCTTTAGAGAGAAGGGAGCTCAATATTGTCATCTGCTGGTGAAATGGGAGAAGAACGGCCCACAACAACTTAAGATCTGCAGATAGGAAGGGGCTTCACTGGCGAGGGAGATCTCTGCCAGCATCAGTTAGAGGGCAAGGAGAATTGACTGAATGGGTCAGGCTTCATTTGCATATTATGTGATGGCGTGGTGCATTCTGAATAAAATGCAGTTTAGTTTTGCCTTTAGGAGCAATTAAATGCAATTGACTTTGTTGGGAAATACAAGGACAAGATACTGAATGTGCCTGAGGTCATCCTGACCGAGATTGTGATCAGGCGAAGTTGAGTAACGGAGCATGGACAGAGGTAAGGGAGAAAGAGAGGGAAAAGGCTCCTGACAGCTGCTGGAAGTGCTTCTCTGCCGGTGAGGACTCTGTCAAGTGTCCCAGACACCACTGATCTCATCCTGAGAGTTGAGCTGAGACTGCTGAACAGCGCATTGTCTAGGCAGCTTCAAGGCAGTAGTGGCAGCTTGGTGGCAACAGATGATGCAGAGCATCAGTGGCAGTAGCACCTCTGAGGTGATGGATGGCACAGAGCAGTGGAAGAGGTAGGCAGCTTGGACTGAAACCACAGACAGAGCAGCAGTCTATCCATGGGACTCTGGTGTGGGCATCCCTACCCAGCAATTAAAGCTGAAATCACTCCAGCTGAGTTAGGGAGAGGAGCCCCCAGAGCTGCCCAGGCAGCAGCAACCTGTTAGATAGAGTCCTTGGAGTTCTCCAGTCCAGGTTAGCTAACTGTGAGCAGGGAGCTGAGGTGGTAGGAAGTGGCCAGAACACATTAGTCACTCATAATGGCCAAAGAAGGACCAAGGTGAGTACTACTTTTAAGACATCCTGGAAGGTGGGAGTATTACATCATATAATTTGTTACTTGGTGGTTTTACCAACTCATTGTGTTGTCTACCTCCCCCTCTACACCTCCAAAGTTCTCTTTGTTATAACCTCTGGACTCAGCGCTTGCAAGAACTGCCCATAAGGGGCAGCCAGGGTGGTTTATGTAGGTTCCCAGATTTCTGGGTGGGGGCTTAAGCCAGTGTTAGTTAAGTCTTTAAGGAAATTTCTAGAAAATTAAACCTGGCCATTTCTGCTGCCAACACCACCTGGCAGAAGAATTAAAGAGACTATCAAAAAACTCCCAAATATCGTCTCCCATGTCAGAATTTCTCTGAAAGCTGCCAAACCCTCCCATGCACTAACCTTTATGTCCTTATTAGCTCTCTATTAAATTCTGTTGAGTTCTATTTTTTTAAACTTTCTCTCATGGAGGAGCTATAGTTCCTGTGCAAACATTTCCACCTTAGAAAATTTAAGCAATATCTTCGTTGTACCAGATCTGTCAGGTCACTACCTGTCCAATTTACCAGATGAACATGCATATAATCAGTCAGTGTGAAATGCAGAAAAGTAAAACAATGTTTAAACAAGGCTGGACCCCTGAAGGAGACATAATCTAGTGTTCCATGCACAAAACTCAAAGTCAGAAACCCCTGAGTTCTACTCTACCTCGGACACTACACCTCCCCTTCTATGAAATTGAGTATAATACCCCTTACAATACTTATCTTACAGAGTTCTGGTGAAGTTAGTTAATGTTTATACAGCACTCTGAAGATTATAATTTTCCCTTTTACCTTATACTAGTGGTAATATGGAGATCTTTTGGACTGCATCAGATCATTTTTATTAAGTAGGCTATTGCTAACTGTACACAAAACTTGGCAAACAACGCCAGGATATTCTTCTCTTTCTCTCCCCCCCCCATGATGAATTTTGATGATAAAAATTTAGGTATTCCCTTAAGAAAATACATATTAAAGAATAACAATGAAAAAACATATAAAATAGAAGGGATGAGCACCATATACATACTTGACATCGTCAAAGTCACTCATCTGCAGCTTCAGGAGATCTGCCACATCCTTTATTAACTCCAAACCCTTTTCCACATTCAGCGGGCTGTTGAAAGGGAAAAAGAAAATGCAGCATTATGAAAATGGAACTCATCAATACTTGAGAGGCAAAATGTCCCCAAAGAGTTATCACCTTGGCTTGTCAGGGTCTGAAAATTACTGCTTACAGTATTCCTGTCACATAGCGATTGTGATATCAAGGGAATTGGGATCAGGTGCTTCTTCAGGCATGATGAATCACCTGAATTTTCCAGCAATAAGACAAACAATAAGGTGTAAATGGAATTGTTAGGAAGTGTAATGGGCCCATGATGCAGTGACCGTTTCATCTCAAGCCTCAATAAAAAATGTAATAAAGTAAACAGAAAGAAAGAGTGAAAAGGATTGGCGAGACAAGGATGGAAACAAACAATGAAAGTCAAATTGCAGGGCTCTGTATCAAATGGACAAGGGAAAAGCATATTTTTAAATTCATTAGTTTTTTTTAATGAATCCTGACCCAGGGAAAGGATGCAAAAATATTATGGATTTGAAAGTAAACAATGGAGATAGGCACACAGAGGAGGAGAGGCTGATTAGATAGATGGAAGACACTTTGGTGTGTGTGTGCTGCTGACATAACCTGCCTTCAATCTTTTTAAATTTTCTCAATGCCACATTTACATTTTTTAATTTAGAAAACAAGTTGCAATCAAGCGTATCACATGTGCAGTGTTATCATTTAAGAAAGCATTTAGCTACATGCAAAATGTTCATTTATAAAAAGTTTCAGGTTATTAGTTAAGAGTTTTTTAGGCTCTCTTATAACTCGAAAGATGTATTGCAAACATTACATTTTCTATCTGTGATGTATTGACAGCAATGTTCAATAACTCCAACAGATACAACATTTTCAAACCTATCTGGATGGGGGCTTAAAAGTTTCTTGACACCTTAAATGACTGCTTCTTGGAGCAGCTAGTCTTGGAACCTACAAGAGAAGAGGCAATTCTTGATTTAGTCCTAAGTGGAGCACAGAACATGGTCCAAGAGGTGAATATAGCTGGACTGCTTGGTAATAGAGACCATAATATATGGTAACTAAATTTAACATCCCTCTGGCGGGAAAAACACCACAGCAGCCCAACACTGTAACATTCCATTTAATTTCAGAAAGGGGAACAACACAAAAACGAGGAGGTTAGTTAAACAGAAATTTAAAAGGTACAGCGCCAACAGTGAAATCCCTACAGGCTGCATGGAAACTTTTTAAAGACACCATAACAGATGCTCAACTTAAATGTATACCCCAAATTAAAAAACATAGATGATAACAAAAAAAGTGCCACCGTGGCTAAACAACAAAGTAAAAGAATCAGTGAGAGGCAAAAAGGCATCCTTTAAAAAGTGGAAGTTAAATCCTAGTGATGAAAACAGAAGGAGCATAAATTCTGGCAAACTAAATGTAAAAATATAATTAGGAAGGCCAAAAAAGAATTTGAAGAACAGCTAGCCAAAGACTCAAAAAGTAATAGCAAAAAATTTGTTAAGTACATCAGAAGCAGGAAGCCTGCTAAACAACCAATGGGGCCACTGGACGATCGAGATGCTAAAGGAGCATTCAAGGACAATAAGGCCATTGTGGAGAAAATAAATGAATTCTTTGCATCAGTCTTCATGGCTGAGGATGTGAGGGAGAGTCCCAAACCTGAGCCATTCTTTTTAGGTGACAAATATGATGAACTGTCTCAGATTGAGGTGTCATTAGAGGAGGTTGTAGAACAAATTGATAAACTAAACAGTAATAAGTCACCAGGACCAGATGCTATTCACCCAAGAGTTCTGAAGGAACTCAAATACAAAACTGCAGAACCACTAACTGTAGTCTGTAACCTATCATTTAAATCAGCTTCTGTACCAAATGACTGAAGGATAGCTAATGTAACGCCAAATTTTAAAAGGGCTCCAGAGGTGATCCCAGCAATTACAGGCCAGTAAGCCTGTCTTCAGTACCAGGCAGATGGTTGAAACTATAGTAAACAACAAAACTGTTAGACACATAGATGAACTTAATTTGTTGGGGAAGAGTCAACATGGTTTTTGTAAAGGAAAATCATGCCTCACCAATCTACTAGAATTCTTTGAGGGGGTCAACAAGCATGTGGACAAGGGGGATACAGTGGATATAATGTACTTAGATTTTCAGAAAGCCTTTGACAAGGTCCCTCACCAAAAGCTCTTAAGCAAAGTGAGCTGTCATGGTATAAGAGGGAAAGTGCTCTCATAGCTTGGTAACTGTTTAAAAGATAGGAAACAAAGGGTAGGAATAAATGGTCAGTTTTCAGAATGGAGAGCGGTAAATAGTGGTGTCCCCCAGGTGTTTCTACTGGGCCCAGTCCCATTCAACATAGTCATAAATGATCTGGAAAAAGGGGTAAACAGTGAAATGGCAAAATTTGCAGATGATACAAAACTACTCAAGATAGTTAAGTCCCAGGCAGACTGCAAAGAGCTACAAAAGGATCTCTCAAAACTGGGTGACTGGGCAACAAAATGGCAGATGAAATTCAATGGTGATAAATGCAAAGTAATGCACATTGGAAAACATAATCCCAACTATACATATAAAATGATGGGGTCTAAATTGGCTGTTACCACTCAAGAAAGAGATCTTGGAGTCATTGTGGATCATTCTCTGAAAACATCCACTCAATGTGCAGCGGCAGTCAAAAAACCAAACAGAATGCTGGGAATCATTAAGGAAGGGATAGATAATGACAGAAAATATATTGCCGTTATATAAATCCATGGTGTGTCCACATCTAGAATACTGCGTGCAAATGTAGTCATCCCATCTCAAAAAAAATATATTGGAATAGGAAAAGGTTCAGAAAAGGGCAACAAAAATGATTAGGAGTATGGAACGGCTGCCATATGAGGAAAGATTAATAAAACTGGGACTTTTCAGCCTGGAAAAGAGACAACTAAGTGGGGATATGATAGAGGTCTATAAAATCATGACTGGTGTGGAGAAAGTAAATAACGAAATGTTATTTACTCCTTATAACACTAGGAGTCGCCAAATGAAATTAATAGGCAGCAGGTTTAAAACAAACAAAAGAAAGCCTTTTTTTCACATAACGCACAGTCAACCTGTGGAACTCCTTGTCAGAGGATGTTATCAAGGTCCAAAACTATAACAGGGTTCAAAAAAGAACTAGATAAATTCATGGAGGATAGGTCCATCAATGGCTATTATCCAGAATGGATAGGGATGGTGTCTCTAGCCTCTGTTTGCCAGAAGCTGGGAATGGGCGACAGGGGACGGATCACTCGATAATTACCTGTTCTGTTCATTCCCTCTGGGGCACCTGGCATTGGCCACTGTCAGAAGACAGGATACTGGGCTAGATGTACCTTTGGTCTGACCCAGTATGGCTATTGTTATGTTCTTATGGATTTGATTAAAGGGTGCTTTTCAACATTGTTAAACCCCAGTGTTCATATAATTAAACTTTAAAAGCATGAGTCAGCTCATTTATGCCAGTGTAAATCAGAAAGAATTCTAGTGAAGCCAATGCAGTAAAGTGAGAAGAGGATCAGGCCCTACATTTTTACTTCGAAACTTTGGAGGAAGAGGAGGGGGTGATAGAGGGAAAAAAGAAATCTCTTAAAGGTGATTTCTTTATGTAGGCCAAGAAGGAAAAAAAGAAAAAGAAAGATTTTCCAGGACCTACTTTATTTATTGTTTTTACTTATTTCAATGAAAGATTTCACCTGCAAGTTTTTATCAATCATCATCGTTTTATGTATTGTCTACTGGGCTGCAATGAGCACTTTTATTTATTTATTTTACTGTGTTTTGCCTACAGTGCCCTAGGATATCTCATTTAGACTTTGGTTAGGACAGAATTACTCAGCTTCTCTTCACATTCCTATAGTCCTAACCCAAAATGCTCAAGGGACATCCTGTCACACAGACAGAGGTACCACCTCAGGGTACCATATAAACTTAAGAGTTCTTCTACATGTAAAAGGCAGAGATGTTCCTGTGTAAAAGTAAAGTAAAGAATATAAGCACTTCTGCGAGAAAAAAAATACCATGGATTAGTCATAAAAAAAAACACCTTACATTTCAAGGATTGACAGCGGATAGAACTCTGATTATTTACAGATAACCATGAAAGTAGATTGTCATAGTGACTCAGGGGCTTATGTGTTAATTAGATCCTTTCCTTCCAAAGATGCTGGTTTAAATGTAGGGGGATGATTGCTGTCAGGAGGTAGATTTTTACTGTAATAGCAAGTACACACAGAAGTGCAAGGAAAGAGGACTGGAGAAGGGCAATACTTTAAAAAGGGGAACAAAGAGGATTCAGAGAATTATAGACCAATTAGAATTCAGAGAATTATAGACCAATCAGCCTAACTTGGATACCTGGAACAAATTATTAAACAATCCATTTATAAGCACCGAGAGAATAATAGGATCATAAGGAATAGCCAGCATGGATTTGTCCAGAACAAATCATTCCAAACCAACCTACTTTCCTTCTTTGACAGAGTAACTGGCCTAGCGGCGGCGGGGTAAATGTGATATATCTTGACTTTAGTAAGGCTTTAAATACAGTTCCCCACATGACATTCTCAAAAGCAAACAAGGGAAATGTGGTCTAGATGAAATTGCTATAAGGTGGGTGCACAACTGGTTGAAAGACTATACTCAAATAGTAATTGTCAATGGTTCACTGTCAAACTAGGAGGACGTATCTAGTGGGATCCCTCAGGGGTGAGTCTTGCATCCGGTACTATTCAATATTTTCATTAATGACTTCGATAATGGAGTGGAGAATGTGTTTATACAATCTGAAGATGACACCACGCTGGGAGGGATTGAAAACACTTTGGAGGACAGGATTAGAATTCAAAACAACCTTGACAAATTGGAGTATTGGTCTGAATTCAGCAAGATGAAATTAAATAAAGACAAGTGCAAAGTACTTCACTTAGGAAGGAACAATCAAATGCACAACTACAAACTGGGGAATAACTAGCTAGGTGGGAGTTACAGTGGATCACAAATTGAAAATGAGTCAACAATGTGATGCAGCTGCAAAAATGCTAACATTATTCTGGGGTGTATTAACAAGAAGTGTTGTATGATAGGGTATGTCTACACTACGAAATTAGGTCAAATTTATAGAAGTCGGTTTTTTAGAAATCGTTTTTATATATTCGAGTGTGTGTGTCCCCACAGAAAATGCTCTAAGTGCATTAAGTGCATTAACTCGGCGGAGTGCTTCCACAGTACCGAGGCTAGAGTCGACTTCCGGAGCGTTGCACTGTGGGTAGCTATCCCACAGTTCCCGCAGTCTCCGCTGCCCATTGGAATTCTGGGTTAAGATCCCAATGCCTGATGGGGCTAAAACATTGTTGCAGGTGGTTCTGGGTACATATCGTCAGGCCCCCCTTCCCTCCCTCCCTCCGGGAAAGCAAGGGCAGACAATCGTTTTGCGCCTTTTTTCCTGAGTTACCTGTGCAGACGCCATACCAAGGCAAGCATGGAGCCCGCTCAGGTAACCGTCACCGTATGTCTCCTGGGTGCTGGCAGACGTGGTACTGCATTGCTACACAGCAGCAGCAACCCCTTGCTTTGTGGCAGCAGATGATGCAGTAGGACTGGTAGCTGTCATCATCATGTCCGAGGTGCTCCTGGTCACGTCGGCCAGGAGCGCCTGGGCAGACATGGGTGCAGGGACTACATTAGAAGTGACTTGACCAGGTCATTCTCTTTAGTCCTGCAGTCAGTCCTATTGAACCATCTTATGGTGAGCAGGCAGGCGATATGGATTGCTAGCAGTCCTACTGTACCATCTTCTGCCAGGCAGGCAAGAGATGAGGATGGCTAGCAGTCCTACTGCACCATCTTCTGCCGAGCAGCCATGAGATGTGGATGGCTTGCAGTCCTTCTGCACCGTCTGCTGCCAGCCAAAGATGTAAAAGATAGATGGAGTGGATCAAAACAAGAAATAGACCAGATTTGTTTTGTACTCATTTGCTTCCCCCGCTCCCCCGTCTCCGGGACTCATTCCTCTAGGTCACACTGCAGTCACTCACAGAGAAGGTGCAGCGAGGTAAATCTAGCCATGTATCAATCAGAGGCCAGACCAACCTGCTTGTTCCAATAAGAACAATTACTTAGGTGCACCATTTCTTATTGGAACCCTCCGTGAAGTCCTGCCTGAAATACTCATTGATGTAAAGACACCCCCTTTGTTGATTTTAATTCCCTGTAAGCCAACCCTGTAAGCCATGTCGTCAGTCACCCCTCCCTCCATCAGAGCAATGGCAGACAATCGTTCCGCGCCTTTTTTCTGTGCGGACGCCATACCAAGGCAAGCATGGAGGCCGCTCAGCTCACTTTGGCAATTAGGAGCACATTAAACACCACACGCATTATCCAGCATTATATGCAGCACCAGATCCTGGCAGAGCGATACCAGGCGAGGACGCGACGTCAGCGCAGTCAAGTGAGTGATCAGGACATGGACACAGGTTTCTCTCAAAGCATGGGCCCTGCCAATGCATGCATCATGGTGCTAATGGGGCAGGTTCATGCTGTGGAACGCCGATTCTGGGCTCGGGAAACAAGCACAGACTGATGGGACCGCACAGTGTTGCAGGTCTGGGACGATTCCCAGTGGTTGCGAAACTTTCGCATGCGTAAGGGCACTTTCATGGAACTTTGTGACTTGCTTTCCCCTGCCCTGAAGCGCATGAATACCAAGATGAGAGCAGCCCTCACAGTTGAGAAGCGAGTGGCGATAGCCCTGTGGAAGCTTGCAACGCCAGACAGCTACCGGTCAGCTGGGAATCAATTTGGAGTGGGCAAATCTACTGTGGGGGCTGCTGTGATGCAAGTAGCCAACACAATCAAAGATCTCCTGATATCAAGGGTAGTGACCCGGGGAAATGTGCAGGTCATAGTGGATGGCTTTGCTGCAATGGGATTCCCTAACTGTGGTGGGGCCATAGATGGAACCCATATCCCTATCTTGGCACCGGAGCACCAAGCCAGCGAATACATAAACCGCAAGGGGTACTTTTCAATAGTGCTGCAAGCTCTGGTGGATCACAAGGGACGTTTCACCAACATCAACGTGGGATGGCCGGGAAAGGTACATGACGCTCGCATCTTCAGGAACTCTGGTCTGTTTCAAAAGTTGCAAGAAGGGACTTTATTCCCAGACCAAAAAATAACTGTTGGGGATGTTGAAATGCCTATAGTTATCCTAGGGGACCCAGCCTACCCCTTAATGCCACAGCTCATGAAGCCATACACAGGCAGCCTGGACAGTAGTCAGGAGCTGTTCAACTACAGGCTGAGCAAGTGCAGAATGGTGGTAGAATGTGCATTTGGACATTTAAAGGCACGCTGGCGCAGTTTACTGACTCGCTTAGACCTCAGCGAAACCAATATTCCCACTGTTATTACTGCTTGCTGTGTGCTCCACAATATCTGTGAGAGTAAGGGGGAGACGTTTATGGCGGGGTGGGAGGTTGAGGCAAATCGCCTGGCTGCTGGTTACGCGCAGTCAGACACCAGGGCGGTTAGAAGAGCACAGGAGGGCGCAGTATGCATCAGAGAAGCTTTGAAAACTAGTTTCATGACTGGCTAGGCTATGGTGTGAAAGTTCTGTTTGTTTCTCCTTGATGAAACCCCCGTCCCTTGGTTCACTCTACTTCCCAGTAAGCTAATCACCCTCCCCTCCTCCCTTCGATCACTGCTTGCAGAGGGAATAAAGTCATTGTTGCTTCACATTCATGCATTCTTTATTCATTCATCACACAAATAGGGGGATGACTACCAAGGTAGCCCAGGAGGGGTGGTGGAGGAGGGAAGGGAAATGCCACACAGCACTTTAAAAGTTTACAACTTTAAAATTTATTGAATGCCAGCCTTCTTGTTTTTGGGCAATCCTCTGAGGTGGAGTGGCTGGTTGGCCGGAGGCCCCCCCACCGCGTTCTTGGGCATCTGGGTGTGGAGGCTATGGAACTTGGGGAGGAGGGCGGTTGGTTACACAGGGGCTGTAGTGGCAGTCTGTGTCCAGCTGCCTTTGCTGCAGCTCAACCATACACTGGAGCATACTGATTTGATCCTCCAGCAGCCTCAGCATTGAATCCTGCCTCTCTCATCAAGCTGCCACCACATTTGAGCTTCAGCCCTGTCTTCAGCCCACCACTTACTCTCTTCAGCCCGCCACCTCTCCTCCCGGTCATTTTGTGCTTTCCTGCACTCTGACATTATTTGCCTCCATGCATTCGTCTGTGCTCTGTCAGTGTGGGAGGACAGCATGAGCTCAGAGAACATTTCATCACGAGTGCATTTTTTTTTCTTTCTAATCTTCACTAGCCTCTGGGAAGGAGAAGATCCTGTGATCATTGAAACACATGCAGCTGGTGCAGAAAAAAAAAGGGACAGCTGTATTTAAAAAGACACATTTTATAGAACAGTGGCTACATTCTTTCAGGGTAAACCTTGCTGTTAACATTACATACATAGCACATGTGCTTTCGTTACAAGGTCGCATTTTGCCTCCCCCCACCACGTGGCTACCCCCTCAACCCTCCCCCCTCCCCGTGGCTAATAGTGGGGAACATTTCTGTTCAGCCACAGGCAAACAGCCCAGCAGGAATGGGCACCTCTGAGTGTCCCCTGAAGAAAAGCACCCTATTTCAACCAGGAGACCATGAATGAAATCTCACTCTCCTGAGGATAACACAGAGAGATAAAGAACGGATGTTGTTTGAACGCCAGCAAACATACACTGCAATGCTTTGTTGTACAATGATTCCCGAGTACATGTTACTGGCCTGGAGTGGTAAAGAGTCCTACCATGGAGGACGCAGTAAGGCTGCCCTCCCCAGAAACCTTTTGCAAAGGCTTTGGGAGTACATCCAGGAGAGCCGCGAATGCCAGGGCAAATTAATCCTTTCACATACTTGCTTTTAAACCATGTATAGTATTTTAAAAGGTACATTCACCGGAGGTCCCTTCTCCGCCTGCTGGGTCCAGGAGGCAGCCTTGGGTGGGTTTGGGGGGTACTGGCTTCTGGTCCAGGGCGAGAAACAGTTCCTGGCTGTCGGGAAAACCGGTTTCTCCGCTTGCTTGCTGTGAGCTATCTACAACCTCATTGTCACCATCATCATCATCATCTTCTTCGTCCCCAAAACCTGCTTCTGTGTTGCCTCCATCTCCATTGAAGGAGTCAAATAACATGGCTGGGGTAGTGGTGGCTGAACCCCCTAAAATGGCATGCAGCTCATCATAGAAGTGGCATGTTTGGGGATCTGACCTGGAGCGGCCATTCACCTCTCTGGTTTTCTGGTAGGCTTGCCTCAGCTCCTTAAGTTTCACACGGCACTGCTTCGGGTCCCTGTTATGGCCTCTGTCCTTCATGCCCTGGGAGATTTTGACAAAGGTTTTGGCATTTCGAAAACTGGAACGGAGTTCTGATAGCACGGATTCCTCTCCCCATACAGCGATCAGATCCCGTACCTCCCGTTCAGTCCATGCTGGAGTTCTTTTGCGATTCTGGGACTCCATCATGGTCACCTCTGCTGATGAGCTCTGCATGGTCACCTGCAGCTTGCCACGCTGGCCAAACAGGAAGTTCGCGGTTCTTTTCCTGTCTACCTGGCCAGTGCATCTGAGTTGAGAGTGCTGTCCAGAGCGGTCACAGTGGAGCACTCTGGGATAGCTCCCGCAGGCCAATACCGTCGAATTGTGTCCACAGTACCCCAATTCGACCCGGCAAGGCCGATTTAAGCACTAATCCACTTGTCGGGGTGGAATAAGGAAATCGATTTTAAGAGCCCTTTAAGTAAAAAAAAAGGGCTTCATCGTGTGGACGGGTGCAGGTTTACATCGATTTAACGCTGCTAAATTCGACCTAAAGTCCTAGTGTAGACCAGGGCTAAGACATGGGAGGTAATTGTCTTGCTCCACTAGACGCTTGTGAGGCCTCAGCTGGAGTACTGTGTCCAGTTCTGGGCACCATATTTTAAGAAAGATGTGGACAAATTTTAGACAGTCCAGAAGAGAGCAACAAAAATTATATAAGGTTTAGAAAACCTGACCTATGAAAAAACTTTTTAAAAATGGGGCATATTAAGTCTTAAGAAAAAAAGACTGAGGCAGGGAGGAAGCTGATAAGTGTTCAAATATGTTAAGGACCATTCAAAAAAGGAGGGTGATTAATTCTTCTCCATATCCAATTAAGGCAGGACAAGAAGTAATGAGCGTAATCTGAGCAACAGAGATTTAGGTTAGATATTAGGAAAAGCTTTCTAAGTATACTGGTAGTTATACTCTGGAGTAGTCTTTCAAGGAAGGTTGTGGAATCCCCATCAGTGGAGGTTTTTAAGAACAAGTTGGACAAACATCTGTCAGGGATGGTCTATATATACTTGGTCCTACCTCAGCGCCAGGGGCTGGACTTGACTTCATAGAATCATAGAATATGAGGGTTGGAAGGGACCTCAGGAGGTCATCTAATCCAACCCCCTGCTCAAAGCAGGACCAATCCCCAACTAAATCATCCCAGCCAGGGCTTTGTCAAGCCTGACCTTAAAAACCTCTAAGGAAGGAGACTCCACCACCACCCTACATAACGCATTCCAGTGCTTTACCACCCTCCTAGTGAAAAAGTTTTTCCTAATATCCAATCTAAACCTCCCCCACTGCAACTTGAGACCATTATTCCTTGTTCAGTCATCTGCTACCACTTAGAACAGTCTAGCTCCATCCTCTTTGGAACCCCCTTTCAGGTAGTTGAAAACAGCTATCAAATCTCCCCCTCATTCTTCTCTTCTGCAGACTAAACAATCCCAGTTCCAGCCTCTCCTCATAAGTCAACAATGTGACTTCTCAAGGCCCCTTCCAGCCCTGCATTTTTATGACTCTATGATTAGTAGGTGACAGAGACAATGTTCTGAATAGTCAAAGGGGTAGGCAGTGGCATTGTAGGATTGTATCTGGGAGAACAAATTGCACCTGCAACCCTTGCATTTCCTGTGTACATGGGTATGGCAGTAGTATAATGATGTTGTGGTGGATGACATATAGCACAGAGCACGTGCAAAACACTTGTAGTACATGGTAACAGAATAGCTAGCTAACTGCAATGCCAAAATGCTCTAGTGCAGCGGTGGGCAACCTGTGGAGCGTGGGCCACATGTGGCCCATCAGGGTAATCCGCGAGACAGTTTGTTTACATTTGCACGGCCGCCTGCAGCTCCCAGCAGCCGCAGATCGCCATTCCAGGCCCCTGGGAGCTGCGGGCAACTGTGCAAATGTAAACAAACTGTCTGGCGGCCCGCCAGCAGATTACCCTGACGGGCTGTGTGCGGTTGCCCACCACTGCTCTAGTGTACACAAGGCCTCTTGTTCAAGAGCCAACCCTACATACCATTCTGTTTTTATGTTTAAGATCACATGTATAGTGGCAGATGACACCAAGCTGGAAAGTGTCAAAAATAAAATTAATTTTATTTTTGACACCTTTCAGCTTGGTGTCATCTGCCACTATATAGGCTGTCCTTTAAGGCTGATTTGAGAGCAAGCAAAGCGCAGGAGAATAAAACACAACTACTGACTATACTATACCGTATAAACTTTACAGCTCGCGATATATAAAGTCATTCTGCATTTTGTAGTGTGCTTAATAAGTAACTCTAAAAGTCACCATCCATTAAAATACATTCCCTCTCCTGCCCAAGGGTCATTACTGTGTAAACCAGCATTTCATTATTGAAACAAAGCACCTTACTTCCATCGGATTATCCTCAAACACCTTCTCTTTCTGTCACCAGCAATTTAAACATTATTTTTCAATTGAAAGCTCACAGAGCTAACAAAAAATGTATATTGAACCAGTGTCAGTGTTCTTATACAGTCTATCTCAGATCATGTGTAAAACAGACTTTGTTTAAAGGGCTAAGAAGAATGAAGTTATAAAGAGCATAAGGAAATACATACAATTTACTGGTGGGTTAAATAGATATAGATTATACTCTCTTAAAATCAGGCTCTGAGTCTTCACTCTCCAAAATCTTTCACCACTTTCTTTATTGTACCTCACTTCCCAGCCTCATTAGGCACACTACTCTGGCATACAGCTGTACCTGCTGCATCATGAGGCTCATTTTTCTATTTAAAATAGCAAACATTAGATGATGGTGTTACATTATCCCCTCAGATGAAATGGCTTCTTTGTTGAAACCAAGACTGCAGTGGCAACATTTGGCACCATGACTTAATCACAGCTCCCTTTGCAGAAACTTCCCTATCCCCATTTGTCATTTTAAAAATCAAGGGCCCAATCCAGAACTACTTGCTCAGGAAAAACCAATATGTACTTTAATTAACTCCCATTGGCTTCATTCGGAGGTTTGTCTGAGTAAGGACAGCAGGACCGGGCTATCATGCTATTTTAATTAGAGAAGGGCCTGATCTAAAACTGCAAAAACTTTTAATGGGAGCTGCTGCCTGCTCAGCCCTTTTGAAAATCAGGCCATCTATTTAGATGCCCAAATATGGATTAAGAAACCTAACATAAGGCAACCACTTTTGGAAATTTTGCCGCACAATGTACTGAACACTGAAATGAGAGAAAAACAGAGAGCACGGCAAACACACCAACCACTCGCTACATTGCAATCGTTTACACAGAGCCCTCGCTGTTAGAACGTGATTTTTAAAGAGCAGTTCTACACCTAAAATGACTCTAATAAGGGCATCGTGGAGTTCCACTCTCATTATCTGTCAATGACTTCCACAGCTAATCTGCTCAATTTACGAGAAAAAAAAGAAGTTTTTTCCTGCCCTCTGGTTTTACAAACTCCACTTGCAAGTGCCTCATAGTCACACCAGGCCATTTCCTTCTCATACACCAGCAAAAGAAATAAAGGTTTTGCTAGCCAAATTATGTCCTCAGTGTTATCTATGCAACCCCCCTGCCTTCAGTGGGATTAAACATATGTAACTAAGGCTATGTCTACACTAAGACCTTACAGCGGCACAGCTGTACCGCTGCAGCTACACCGCTGTAAGATCTCCTGTGTAGCTGCTCTATGCCAATGGGAGAGAGGTCTCCTGTTGGCATAATTAAACCACCCTGAATGAGCAGCGGTAGTTATGTCGGCGGGAGACGGTCTCCCGCCGACATAGCGCTGTCCACACCGGCACTTTTGTTGGTGAAATTTATATTGGTCAGAGATGGGTTTTTTTCACGCCCCTGACTGACAAAAGTTTTACTGACAAAAGTGAATGTAGACATAGCCTACGAGGAATTCAGAATATTATTCAGTTGATGCTGAATGAGGAATACAACCCAGTTCCCCTTCCCTCTGATCTGTTAGCTCTGCAGTGGTCACAAGAGTAAAGAGCAGCATTCATGGCAGTCCAGAAGGATTGTACACATTCCCTGGGGTCAGATGTGGGGAGCATGCAGTAGAGGCAGCCAGCAATTAAGGTGTGGCTTGACAAAAAGATACATTTTTAACATTACAAAATCTTCTCTGACTCCATTACTTAAAGAACAGAGCTGAACGCTGGATCCTGATCCCAGTCCTAGTTTAGCTTGGTGCCTTAATTACATATTTGGCGCTGTAACATTCCAATAGACATTTCTATAAGATTTCTATAAGATTCTATAACATTTCTATAAGATTTCTATAAGAATCTGTAAGATTCTATAAGACATTTCAAAGCTCAGCAGTGGGAATAAGAATACGCAGAGGCTACTTTGAAGTTGATAGATTACATCTCTCTTGAGTTGATCTAATGATTATATGTTCAAGGGTATGTTTGCAATTTCTGGTCAGAGAACAGGACAAAAATACATAAAAAAGGAGCGAGGTGAGTCCTGCAGGAAATGCCACTGAGCAATATGGCAGTTCCCTCAGCCTAGCACAGAATAGCACTCAGTTACTAATAAAAGCGACAGGGTAATGGCAAAGGGGAAGAAAAAACAGAGATGAAAAATGTTTTTTCTACATTTCTTGTGAAAACGATCCCATAAACTGGTCCATTTTTAGTGAAAATGTTTGATTTAGTTGTACAGATGGCTTGATTGTTAATATTTGCCAGGCCCACTCTAGTCCAAAGAGAGCAATATGTGTTTCACAGTAAGGTTGTCAGCCTCACAAGCAGTTGCTCTTATTTGTTTTTCCTTCTCAGAGTTGCCAAGTGTGTTCCAAAAACCACTTACTGAGCCTTAAAATCCGCATGTGCCACTGTTCAATTTATGTACTGTCCTTCCCAAACTGTACACAGTGCCTTTGCAATACATTTTTAAGAAACGTAATGCAGCACAGTAATGGATATCCATCCAGTTCTGTCAGATTAGTTCATGTGAATAATTTTCCAAAAAAATGAGGAATAACCTACAGCACAGAAATAAGCCTGACATTGGGAATTACACTCCTTAAAACTAAATGTCTGTCTAATCCCCAGTGAAATCTTAACTAAATTCTCAGATTCAGCATTCAGTATTTTCAATTTAAATCTTGGAAAGAGTCTTAATGGAACAGTTGTTTGTTTTCCACATGGATAACAATGTAAAAAAATGATGCATTGCCAAATAGAAGCTCCACATGCAAAACTTGTTGCATGATTACCTTAGGTAACCAGCCTCTATTATACACTTAAGCACACCAGGCAATGAAAGTAGCATATACAGAATGACTGTGAGATTAAAGGTAAACAGCTTCCAGTTGAAGATATTGGTAGGGATATAAAAGTCCTTTATGGCTTGGTTCACGGATACCTTAGAGATCCTTGTCCTCTTTGTGTTTTAACCCAGCAGCTCAAGTGATAACAATAATATTCCATTTGAGACACTCAAGTTAAGAGTCACTGATTGTGCTCATCCAGGGTCTGGATTACAGCTGGTTGGGAATTTTTCTGAGACACAATTTTTCATTGAGAAATGCAGATTTGTCCAAAACAAATATTTTCTCAGGAAAGGATCAGATTCATCTCAACTCAGATTCATTGGGAAGGTTTTTTATTTTTATTTCCATGATGGAGGGAAAAAAGAGAAAGAGACACTCTCCTCTCACTGTGGAGAGAGACCACAGTTCACATGCTTGCTTGTTTGGTTTAGAATAGGGACTTGAACATATATCTCAGGCAGCTGCCCTAACCACGAGCCTATTGGCTATCTAGGGTACGCTGCATGCATGTGTGTGTTCTCGTGCGCTCTCTCTCTCTCTCTCTCTCTCTCTCTCCCTCTCTGTCATTTTGTGGAAAATATTGAAAGGTCTCAGGTTTATCCCAATATGGAATGGAAATATTTTATAATATAATAAATATTAATACTTTAAGTCTTGAAAATATCTGTGGGATGGGAGAACCATTTCCCAACCAGCACTAGTCAGGATGTTTTCAGTGGTGGGTCCTTGCCTCTGGAATTTACTCTCCAGCTTAGTCTGACAAAGCCTGATTTTGATTACCCTCCATACACATTGTGAAACTTATACATTTGCCCAGGCTTCTTCAGTAGAGGATGGCTGAGTGAGTTAGGACAAGGCAGTCAAATATTAGAGAATGTTTTAATGCTGATTTGGGTCAATTTTTTTCCCTATTCATTTTTAAAGACATGTGCATTTTATCATCTGAAATACATAAAATTTCATTAAAAGCGGCAAAGAGTCCTGTGGCACCTTATAGACTAACAGATGCATTGGAGCATGAGCTTTCGTGGGTGAATACCCACTTTGTTGGATGCATGTAGTGGAAATTTCCAGAGGCAGATATAAATATGCAAGCAAGAATCAGGCTAGGGATAACGAGGTTAGTTCAGTCAGGGAGGATGAGGCCCTCTTCTAGCAGTTGAGGTGTGAACACCAAGGGAGGAGAAATTGTTTTGTAGTTGGCGAGCCATTCACCATCTTTGTTTAATCCTGAGCTGATGGTGTCAAATTAGCAAATGAACTGAAGCTCAGCAGTTTCTCTCTGAAGTCTGGTCCTGAATTGTTTTGCTGCAGGATGGCCACCTTTCAATCTGCTATTGTGTGTCCAGGGAGGTAGAAGTGTTCTCCTACAGGTTTTTGTATTTTGCCATTCCTAATATCTGATTTGTGTCCATTTATCCTTTTATGTAGGGACTGTCCAGTTTGGCCAATGTACATAGCAGAGGGGCACTGCTGGCACATGATGGCGTATATTACATTGGTGGACGTGCAGGTGAATGAACCGGTGATGGTGTGGCTGATCTGATTAGCTCCTGTGATGGTGTCGCTGGTGTAGATATGTGGGCAGAGTTGGCATCGAGGTTTGTTGCATGGATTAGTTTCTGAGTTAGAGTTACTATGGTGCGGTGTGTAGTTGCTGGTGAGAATATGCTTCAGGTTGGTGGGTTGCCTGTGGGTGAGGACTTCAAAGAGAAACACCATCACCTCAGGATTAAATTTGACACCATCAGTTTAGGATTATACAAAGACTGTGAATGGCTAGCCAACTACAAAAGCAGTTTCTCCTCCCTTGGTGTTCACACTTCAACTGCTAGAAGAGGGCCTCATCCTCCCTGATTGAACTAACCTCGTTATCCCTAGCCTGATTCTTGCTTGCATATTTATATCTGCCTCTGGAAATTTCCACTACATGCATCCGACAAAGTGGGTATTCACCCACGAAAGCTTATGCTGCAATACGTCTGTTAGTCTATAAGGTGCCACTGGACTCTTTGCCGCTTTTACAGATCCAGACTAACACGGCTACCCCTATGATATAAAATTTCATTGTTATTTTGCAATGATGCCCCCTTGCAATGACATAAAACTAACTTCAAAGACTCCTTTCTTAGCAGGGTGAACTGTAAGCCAAAATTAGAAAATCTCAATATAAAATACAGGTCTGGAAAAGTGTATGGAAAAGTTTTTTTAAAAAATAAACGATGGGAAAGATGCAAGAAAAATTGGACATCATTTTGTTTCATCTAGAGGCCACGTTTCTGATTAAACAAAACTGAGGACCAGATTCTCCTGTATGCTAAGGCCATCTCGTGCTGCATAAGCATACCAGAGCTGGATACTCTGCTGGCAGATATCTTGCCACTTTGATGCTTCTTGCACAGGCTGCCCCGAGTGTAATGTTGCATGGAGAGAATGCTGCATTCCAGGCACAGGGCTTGGGAAGGACAGGGAGTGGGCATTGGATCTTGAGGTAATATATGGGATAGATTTTGAGCTGCTCTGTAAGAACTTATTAATATTATATGTCCCATCTGTTTGTTATCGTGTTTCTTATATGAACAGAAGGGGTTAATTCAGAGGTTGGCTCTACCTACACACTAGCTTCAGATAGCCACCCATTGACCACTCTTGTGGGATAATACTAGACCCATTTTCTTTGATGTCCTACCTCTTACCCCCTACTGAACTCAGTGGACCAGTTTGTCTAGGTAAGATCAGAGGGGAACACAGGAGAACCAAAAAGCCCTGGAAACAAGACAAAGGGGTTTGGGGAGATAAAAGCAGTATTCGTAAGGAAGGGAGAGGGTGATGACTTGGAGTTGCTCATGAGAAGTGGTTCCCAAAGACACACACCCCAGAGACCATGGGTTTGGAGTAAAGAGGGACCTGCCTAAGTCTCTGCCAAAGGAAGGTAAGCCTGTAAGTAACACAGACATCAGTACAGGCCTTTTGTTGTTTTAAAATCCTCTATTTTCTCTTAGGCTTTGCAATCTTCCTACTGTTAAATTTAAAGAAAGATTTTAAGAAAGCTGTCTGGTCACTGCATTAGTCACTGGTCACAGCTCCTGTAGGAAGAAAAGGAGTACTTGTGGCACCTTAGAGACTAACCAATTTATTTGAGCATAAGCTTTCGTGAGCTACAGCTCACTTCATCGGATGCATACTGTGGAAAGTGTAGAAGATCTTTTTATATACACACAAAGCATGAAAAAATACCTCCTCCCACCCCACTCTCCTGCTGGTAATAGCTTATCTAAAGTGATCACTCTCCTTACAATGTGTATGATAATCAAGTTGGGCCATTTCCAGCACAAATCCAGATTTTCTCACCCCCACCACACACACACACACACAAACCCACTCTCCTGCTGGTAATAGCTTATCTAAAGTGACCACTCTCCTTACAATGTGTATGATAATCAAGGTGGGGTTTGTGGGGGGGGAGGGGTGAGAAAACCTGGATTTGTGCTGGAAATGGCCCAACTTGATTATCATACACACTGTAAGGAGAGTGGTCACTTTAGATAAGCTATTACCAGCAGGAGAGTGGGGTGGGAGGAGGTATTTTTTCATACTTTGTGTGTATATAAAAAGATCTTCTACACTTTCCACAGTATGCATCCGATGAAGTGAGCTGTAGCTCACGAAAGCCCATGCTCAAATAAATTGGTTAGTCTCTAAGGTGCCACAAGTACTCCTTTTCGTTTTGCGAAGACAGACTAACACGGCTGTTACTCTGAAACCTGAGCTCCTGTAGGAAAGACTTGCACGTGCTGAACACAGGCCTGCTGATTAATCAAGGCTGGTGCTCAGGGGGCTGCAGCCTATGGTCCTATCAGACCGGGAGAAAAGATAGGGCACAAGACCTAACATTACAGTACACTCAGAGGGACCGGCATGGAAGGGTTTAAGGTGCAGCTAGTACATTGACACTTTATGCTAGTAGCATAAGTAAGTGCTGTCCAACGCATTGCTAACTTGCACCAGCATTGGGCCTCTCTGAGTGGGGACCTGCGCCCCCACCCACACCCTCTCTACTCCATCCAGAGATAAGATGAAGTGGAGAAATCAATCAGTTGTAGCCTTACTCCCTAACGCATGATGGTTTCTGTTCCTTTCAAAAATAAATACATGTAATTATTAATTCTATAATCCTACCTTGTGTGATTATGGATATTCTCATTAGCCATAAAAATGTCTAATCCATTTTTAAAAATCCTGCTGGACTCTTGACCTCACTGATATTTTATCAGGCCAATTTGTATTCTGAAAAAGGGTTGTGGGTGGTCTACACAACTGAAAATAAGGCCTCTTATTTGAGTACCTGAGTATGGATTTAGGTGCTTAAGTCATAGAATCACAGAAACGTAGGACTGGAAGGGACCTCATGAGGCCGTTGTAGTCCATCCCACCACACCGAGGCAGGATTAAGTATACCTACCATCCCTGACAGATGTTTGTCAATGCTGTCCTTAAAAACCTTCAGTGATGGGGATTCCACAACATCCTTAGGTAACCTGTTCCAGCACTTAACTATTCTTATAGTTAGAAAGCTTTTCCTAATATGTAACCTAAATCTCCCTTCCTCCAAACTGAACTGATTACTTCTTGTCCTACACCCAGCAGACATGGACAACAACTGGTCACTGACCTCTTTATAGCTATCTTTTATATATCTGAAGTCTTCAAATTTGAAAATTTGTGCCACAATACACATCATCCACTTTCTCTCCTCCTCTTTGATCTCAACTTTATCTTTCTTAATTGAAGCAACCAGAACTGGACAGAGTTATAATTGTTACAATTTATGTACTGATTTTCTATCCCTCTACTGATGCACATAAATATACTACTTGTTTGTATAACTGCATTTTGCTTGCTTATCTGACTATTTTTGTAACTACATCACAGACGGCAGATACCCTCATTAAGCTAATTGAAATAACTCCTAAGTACCTTTCCTTAAAAGTTCCCAGAGCCCAGTGTATGAGAGGAGATTTTTAAACAGATTTTTTTCTATAAAGCCTGTTTTTGCTAGTGTATATTATTCTGTTGCACTTATCCCAGAGAAATTTCATCTGCCATTGTGCTCCTTAATCCCTCAATGTATTTAAATCCTTCCTAGTTCTTCCTAACAGCCACCTCTTCCTCTCTATTGACCTCTCTACATTTGGAAAAGCAGCAGTTCATAATGATTCATTGTCTCTTACACTCATCCAGATCTTAATCCAATGCAATGCTGTGCCCCTTACTCTGTGATTTATTTTCCTTAATAGTCATTATGAAGAGCATCCCATTCATCTCCTGTTGTATTTGAGGTTACTAGTACAATCTGCAGCTTTGCTTCAAAAACAGCTTCTCTCTGTGGAGGGCCTCCTGTAGCTTACCAGGAGGGAGTCCCATTCCAATGGACCTTAGCAGACCTTTGGATTGGACTCGGGCCTGCTGAAGAAGATTGTCCTGTAACAGGGAATCAGTGGCTGGGGCACAGAGGTTGGTGTAGGGTAAGGGGCTCGTAATAGCTATAGATGGAAGCCAGGGTAGGAGACAGGGCTGGAAAGTTAGGGAGGCAGCATTAGAAAATGGCAGTGGATCTGGGCAATTCCACTGGCATTTCTTTTTGGAGCTAAATTAAGTGAGTGAGGAATAAGGGGAACTCTTCTTTCTATAAGCAGAAAAATTTGAAAAATGGCCTATCCTTGAGATCCTATGAGACTGGGAGTGTGTGAATTTCAGAGTTTGTGGTGACAATGGTTCTGTAGCTACAGGGAGGCAGAAAAATAACCAGATTCTCACAGAAACATTTTTTAAAAGACAGTTTAAAAATGTTTCCTCTGCAAAAGCTACTACTACTAATTGTCATCTGCAAAGGCTGCTTGAATCTTGATTTATGTGAAAATCTCAAAGCAACCTGAATTATGGAGTAGTTACTGATACCTCCATAATAAACTCTGTCTACATTGACTCCAGCTCCCCACTTTTTTGCATGCATCACAGATATATAATGTACATGTGCATCTGTGTGTACTTTGTGCACTTATCCATCCATCCAAGATAGTTATATGGTCCCCATTACGGTAGTATTTCAGCACCTCATAGTCTGTAATGTATTTATCCTCACAACACTTCTGCTATGTAGAGAAGTAGTATGGTCCCCATTTTACAGATGTGGAACTGAGGTATAGAGAGACTAAGGGCTGGTCTATACTAGAAAATTATGTTAGCTTAACTATGTCACTCAGGGGTGTGAAAAAATCCACACCCCTGAATAGCATAATTAAACCAAGCTAACCCTTGGTGTAGCCACCACTAGGTTGATGGAAAAATTCCTCCATCAACCTAGCTACTGCCTCTCGGGGAGGCAGATTACCTACACCGAGAGGAGAACCCTTACCATTGGCATAGATAGCATCTACCCTGATGCACTACAGCAGCAGCGCTGTAGTGTTTTAAATGTAGACATAAGTCCAAGAGTTCAAAGTCACATAAGAAGTCTATGGTGGAGCAGTGACTATTGGGTATGGTGATTTCAGTCAAGGTAATTCACAGTGTTGACATGAAATGAAATTTGAGCCTAAGCCAAGACAGTCCTGACAGAAAATGATTTTATTTTATCTTTCTCACTGATGCTCCTATGAATAATCAGAGAATAGTTTGTACTGAATTAGAAGAGAGCAAAATTTTTCATCCAAAACATTTTTCAGCAAAAAATGCATATTCAGCTACACCAAAACATTGTGTGAATTCATTTCAGTTGTTCATGTAGAAGACTCCCCCAAAAAAATTCTGAAAAAGTCAAAAATATTTAATTTCAACATTTTTAAATGAAACTTTGAGATTTTTCAGTTGAAAATGACTTTTGGGGTCAAACAAAATGTTTCACTGGACCAGAAATTATTTTTTCTACTTTTGATTAACCAAAAATTTCATTTTTTATTTAACCTGAAACTATTTCCCCCCCCCCACATTTCTTCAGACTTACCAGTGAACTGAAATATCACTTATTCACCCAGCTTCCAGTTGGAAAGTCTGGACACACAAGCAAAAGGTTCATGGTGCCATGACACTCCTTCCTCACCTTTCTTAGTTTAGGTTAGCCTTTCTGTGATGACTCAGTGTAGCTTCCTTGCACTTAGTTTCCCGTCTCTTAAAACACTCAGCTTGATACCCATAAAAAAATCAAACCAGGAATATAATTCAGATTAGTAATGTTAAGAGACCCTTATATGATTTGTACACCACTTTGGTTAAACTATGATACGTTTTAATTTTTAGAGCAAAAAACCCACATGACTCACATTTAATCTGATTTGTGCAGGTGTGTGGTAACTGAGTCATATCTGGGTATGGCTCGTCTATGAAAATCTTATGGGAACTGCCTAATATCACAACAATCCTAGAAATAATGATTTTAAAAACACTTCAACTTACCTTATCTAGCTACAGTTTTCTCCATTCTTGTTTCCTCTCACACTTTATTAGGATATTGAACATTCTTAAACATACTTCTGTTTCGACAATACAGCAAATCTCCACTTTGCACATTTTCTGTTCCCTCCCTTCCCATCACCAGTAGGTGTGAAATTTAAACCTCTTAATTCAGACAGATTCAAGTCCAGACCAATTTATAACACAGATGACACTTTGCAAAAAACAATTTCAGTGGTCAGACTATGAAGGTCAATGGAGATTACTATATCATGGAAAGGTAACAGTAATGCAGAAGTGGAGAAGGATAAGCTCTCCAGAGTTATTATGGAAATGTAACACCAAACCAGCCTGTACTTGTGGTATATTCACTTCAGACATATGCTAGTACCATCTACCATAATGGTATGGTTAACAAAAGAAAGGGGAGGAGGGAACCCACACTTGCACTTTGTCATTGGCAGAAACATGTTTTCTGGAATTGGGAATACCCTAAACACAATCATCCATCTCTGGTATAATTGTGGCAATTAGACTGTGCCTTGCTTGTGACAGGGAATTTAAGTGGTCACATAAAAAAGAGGTGGGAGGAACAGTACCAAGTCCATCTGAAAAAAGAATACTTGACCACTATCATCCAAGGAAAGAATGAACTAAAGAAACATAAAAATTTTACTCATCAGGTAACACTCGAGAAGCTGTTGAATTACGCAAAATGATGTTATTTTTAAGACTTAGTCCCTCATCTTCTGACTATATGTTCCATTCTATGCATCCAATGAAGTGGGCTGTAGCCCACGAAAGCTTATGCTCTAATAAATTTGTTAGTCTCTAAGATGCCACAAGTCCTCCTGTTCTTTTTGTGGATACAGACTAACACGGATGCTACTCTGAAACCCATCTTCATAATGTTAACAAATTACACTCTGATTTCTCTGAATTAATTTCCTCAGGAGACACATTTCTTTGGCTCAAAAGACTGCGATTTGAATACTATGCCTCATAACTCTAGATGGCTGGTTCTAGTCCAGCAAAGATGAGTACTGAGAATTTTACCCTCTGATGGCTGTTAGGCAGTCTTCTGTATATGAAATTATTTAATTTCACTCCTGTTTTTAGTGTGTAGGTGTCTACATCACAAAAAAAGTATCTGGCACTCAGGAAAGACTCCAAAAACTGGACAGGCATAGAAACCAAACTGCTCTCCTTCCCCATAGTTAAGCCCCTCCAGGAGCAAATTTGTGCTACAGTTAGTCCTTCAGGAGGTGCAGAGATGCCACACTTCCTGTACACTCTAGATGCAGTCTTTGGTTTCTTGTGATACACTTACTTCTGGGGCTGAAACAAAGAAGCATAGGATAGGGCAGTTGCAGGCTGCAGTTACATGTGGAGGTGCCCTATTTCCGATCCTCCCTTTGGTCACATCTCCAGGCAAAATTCCTCTGAGCCACGTCCACTGGCTCCCTGGACGCCTTCAAGGAGCAGTGGGTGCTGTATGCTGCTCAGTGGTCCTCTCTGGTTCCCTGCTTTGACTCTGTAACCCTCACTCCTGTCCCTGTTATTTCATTTGTTGTCTCCCATATTCAATTGAGACCTAGGTCTGTTAGCTCCTCCCTTTAGGCTGTGGAGAGGGACCATTAGATGTGCGTTACCAGAACCTCAATATGTACACAGAGTAGTAGGAAGTTTGTTACCTTATTGCTGTACATAGATTCTGTTAATAATAAAGGGTTTACCTTGACCCCTTTGAGTTAGTATGAGTAAGATACTACATGGTATCAGGACTGGAAGGCAGAGCATCCTGGAAGGCCCAGTGACAGGAAACAGTGAAATGGCTACTACAGACACTGCAATTTCAAGTAACTCTCCACTGGCACTGAGAATCAGGGGAAATGCTGAATATGGCTGGAAAAGGTTCATACAGTAATTTACACTGTATATGAAAGCCACAGGGACATATAACTGGAGGATGAGCACAGAAGCTCTAGTTGTATATAATGCATCTTGGTCTTGTTAAGAGGATGTCTGCCAGAGAGAGACAGAAACACAACACATAACCAGATATGAAAGATGTATTCACAGGAAATGGGTGCCTCCCAGTAACATATAAAATATCGTTAAGAGAAGATGCAGAACTGATGGTACCTGCCACATGAAAAGTTCCACAAGCCTTAAGAAAGAGGCTAGAAGCACTGCTGAAAAATATGACGGCAAATGGTTTAGAGCAGGGGTAGGCAACCTATGGCATGAGTGCCAAAGGCGGCACCCGAGCTGATTTTCAGTGGCACTCACACTGCCCAGGTCCTGCCCACCGGTCCGGGGGGCTCTGCATTTTAATTTAATTTTAAATGAAGCTTCTTAAACATTTTAAAAACCTTATTTACTTTACATACAACAGAGTTATATATTATAGACTGATAGAAAGAGATCTTCTAAAAACGTTAAAATGTATTACTGGTATGCAAAACCTTAAATTAGAGTGAATAAATTAAGACTCGGCACACCTCTTCTGAAAGGTTGCCGACCCCTGGTTTAGAGAATAAAAGAACCAACCAGTGGGGATCACAGCTTAGTAAGGAAGGGGACTATGGCTGTGTATGAACCTTAAGGAACTGAACAAAAACATAACAAGAGAACACTTCCACTTGTCCACAAGAAGTGACCTACTGTCCGAGATGGTAGGAGCCAAATTTTTATGCAAATCAGATGCATTAGCAGGCTTTTGACAGATTCTCTTTGGACACAGACCCCTAAGATCTGCACTTTCAACAACATTTGACAGATACTGCTTCCTAAGGCTGCCTTTTGGAATATATTCAGCTCCAAAAGTGTATCACTGCACAATGAGCCAGATAATAGTAGGAGGTGTGAAAGTGTACACTGATGTGTGACAGAGTATACAAACCACACCCTGGTGAAGAGAGGGTTAAGGAGTTGCTGTGGACAAAGGAGGCCTTGCTCACAGTGGAGGCAGAGCACAAAACAGAGCAGCTCAGCTCAGTCTCCAATCTGCCGAGAGATTGCCGAGGCTCCAATCTGCTGGGACCAAGCCTTACGTGCAAACCGACACAGGCCCTTCAGCCATGGAGGCTGATGACAGTGAGCTGCCGTTCACAGCGGCAGAGTGGCCTGAGAAAACTCCAAGGGGGATCCCAAGGCAGACCAGTGGCACCAGTAGGGGAACCGAAGCTGGGGTAGGAAGTGGCCCAGGGAGCAGACACCAGGGTACCTGCCCCCTAGGCAGTACATTTTGAATTATTGTTTCTTTGGGCCCTGGCTTGGAACCCGGTGCAGCACGACGGCGAGCCAGGCACTCTGGCCACTGACTCTTGCCATTGGGTAACACAACCACTACTCCAGCTGCTAGGCAAAGAATCCATTAACTCTTGCCATTGAGTGACTGAGCCAACAGCTACAGCCATTAGGAAAATGGTTATTGCTTCTTGCCATTGGGAGACACAGCCATTGACTTCAGCCACTAGGCAAAGCAGTCACTGATTCTTGCCACTGGACTACAGAGTCCAGAATATCTCCACTAGGTGGTACTGCCAGCCTTAAGCTCAACCCCCTACTGTCCCTACTGAACATCAGGAATGATTAAGGAGAGTACTGGAAATTGTGAGAATGTATAACCTTAAACTGAGTAAGGCCAAATCTCAATTTCAAGCAATGGAAATAACATACTTGTGAGAGAGACTGACCCCAAAGGGAATATTCCTGATGCGGAAATCTGAACATAAAAAGGGAATTCAAGGGCTGATAGGCATGTTGAATTATGTCGGCAAATTCATACTTAACTATACAGCTCACACAACTCACCTAAGACATCACCTCCACAAGGTCACAGAATGGACCTGAATACCAGAGCATAAAAGAGAGTTCAATGGACTTAAAGCACATTCTGACATCAGCTCCAGTGCTGCAATTTTTTGACCCACTTAAAGACATCAAACTCTTCAAAGATGTCTCAAAAAGAGGGCTGGGAGCAGTACTAGTAAAGTGCCTTGGAACTGACTGGTTTCCAGTCTTGTATGCATATAGGGCTATAACAGCCACACAGAAGTTGTATGTATAAATTGAAAAAGAGACACTAGGCCTGGTATACAGATATACAAGGAGTCACTACTTTCTCTATCTTCAGTTTCAGAGCAGAAACTGATCACAATCCACTGATCGCATTACACAAACAGGGACTCGGAGAAGCACCTCCAAGGATACAGAGTCTACTTTTGAAAATACAGAAGTATGATGTGTCCCTGGAGTTCCAACGTGAGTGCCACTTAGTCATGGCAGACACACTCTTAAGAGCATGTGCTCCATCTGACAATACACAGCCTGATGATCTGGAACAAGCAGTAAACATACATGTCAACATGGTAAAATGTCACATACTGTATCTTCAGGCATATGGAATGAACTGGACACAAAAAGAGCTAAAGAAGAAATATTGCAAGCATTAAGCAAAGGAGGGGGGAAATCAACACTTCCCACCTGCATATTCCACTATAAAAATGAGCTTTCAGTGATTGCAGGGGTACTTTTGAAGGGCACACAGATCATGGTTGCCACAGTGATGAGAAAGAAAATATTGGAACAAATACACAAAGGGCATCTGGGAATGACCAAATCAAAAAGGAGAGCTACAGAAGCTGTATTCTGGCCAGAGATGAATAGTGACAGAGAAGAAATGATGAGCAGGTTTGGAACATGTCAGAAATACAGAGATTCCTAGCTGAAAGATACCACACGAACTTGTAATTCCATGAGACAAAGTTGGAATTGGGAAGACATGATCACCTTGTTACAATGGACTACTTTACCCAATTCCCTAAAGTAGTGACACTTGAAATACCACAGCAGCAACAGTTGTCAGGCATGTTAAACCTATATTTGTATGTCACAGAATTCTAAAAACCGTAATAATTGACAATGAACCACAGTTCAGGAAAAATGAATTCCTGAACTTTGCTTAAATACCTGATTTTCACCTACTCCAAATATGCTCAAATCAATGGATTAGCTGAATGTGGAGTACATAGTGGAGAACTTGCTAAAAAAAAAAGCAATGGATGCAAGGGAAGATCTATATTTATCACTACTCAGCTACAGAGCTGCCCACTGCAATATGGAAAGTCACTTGCTGAACTCCTCCGCAACAGACATATAAATACTTGATGACCAGATATGGAACAAAAACAAAAGAACCCCAAAGGATGGCTAACAAAGGAGTCTGTGATAGTGTGGAAAAAACTGGGAAAGTATAATCGGACAAAGTATTACAATAAAGGAGCAAGTCCTCTTCCAGTTAGAAACAAAACCTCAGTGACAATTTGGCAAGATGGGCTCTGGCCTGTCAAAGCCACTGTGATCAAAAAAGAGTCACACTGCTCATAGTCATGATGAACGTAAAATCTTACAAAAGAATTGTAGGACACTGCTCAAGATACCTGACATCTGAAAAGGTTCAGAAAAGGGCAACAAAAATGATTACAGGTATGGAACAGCTGCCATATGAGAAGAGATTAATAAGACTGGGACTTTTCAGCTTGGAAAAGAGACAGCTAAGGGGGGGATATGATACAGGTCTATAAAATCATGACTGATGTGGAGAAAGTAAATAAGGAAGTGTTATTTACTCCTTCTCATAACACAAGAACTAGGGGTCACCAAATGAAATGAATAGGCAGCAGGTTTAAAACAAACAAAAGGAAGTATTTTTTCACAACGCACAGTCAATCTGTGGAACTCCTTGCCAGAGGATGTTGTGAAAGCCAAGACTATAACAGGGTTCAAAAAAGAACTAGATAAGTTCATGGAGGACAGGTCCATCAAAGGCTATGAGCCACAGTGGACAGGGATGGTGTTTCTAGCCTCTGTTTGCCAGAAGCTGGGAATGGGTGACAGGGGATGGATCACTTGATGATTACCTGTTCTGTTCATTCCTTCTGGGGCACCTGGCATTGGCCACTGTCGAAAAACAGGATACTGAGCTAGATGAACCTTAGGTCTGACACCGTATGGCTGTTCTTATGTTCTTATGTTCTTGGCAGAGAAAAGTAAAGTAAAAGCAGACACACAAATAGAAAACAGTTCCTATACTGACCCTGTTATTGCCTATGAGAGTAAACAGTTGGTTACAGACAAGGACTTGCCTAAAGAGGTTCTGCAATGCAGCAAAGCGGGAAGATTGCTTAAATGCCCTAAGGGGCTGATCAAGACAAGTTAATGTTTTGTTAGAGCAACCTAACAGACTGTTAAATATTTTATTCTATTTGTAATAGTTTTTTAGTTTTATTCAAAAGTGTTTTAGTTCAATAAATTTTAAAAGGGATCTAAAAAAGGGAAGATGCACTATAGAGTAAGTAATTCAGGAAGTGTAAAGATACCATATTTCCTCTACACTCTAGATGCAGACTTTGGTTTCCTGTGACTATGATGCACTTCCTGCTGGGACAGAAAGAAAGAAAGAAAGAAACCCAGGACAGGGCAGTTGCAGGCTGCAGCTACCCAGAGTACTAGGAAGTTTTGTTACCTCATTTCTGTACATAGTTTCTGTTCATAATAAAGGATTTATCTTGAGGCCTGTCTGCTCATCAGTAAGATAGTACAGAATTGAGGTATATTGCTGAAGCAGTGTAGGGAAGCCTGCATTGTAACTGACTGTACTGTACTTACAGGACTTCAGAGCTTTAGGATTCACCTTCCAGGATCTCTCCTGAGCACTAAATACACTACTTTTTTGTAATGAACTGTACTGTCATTGCCATTACAAATAGCAATGTTTACCAAAATTTACTACACAGTGTTAGGAGATACTGCAGTAGTTCAATTTTAATTATTGACACTGTAAACAAAAATAAAGCATAAATCTCACAGACTAATCCCAAAATTCAGAGATGTCCAAAGTGCAACCCAAAGGTTAAATGAGGCCCACAGACCCCTTCCCCAGTTCACCATACTGTACTATGTTATGATTATGTATGTAAACAGGGTCTGAAAGAGTTCTCCCCTGACATGTAGTGATGAATTATGGGGAAAGACCTCTGGAGCAGACTGTATGTGCATAGACAGACCTACTCTGTCTCGGGTATCAGCAGACAGACCTGTGTGCCAAAGTGATCAGTTTTGGCTGTTTAGGGTTAAAATTCACTTTGGTATTAAAGGTAAGGGTAATGAAATGTTGTTATCCTTATTATATAAGCAAAGAATGGCAGGACTGTACTTAACATGCCCTGATTGAGGAGGGGCACCCTAAATGTTAATCTCACTTGCTAAACAGGGGGTAGTGATGCCATATCCAAGTTAAAGTCAGAGGGGGTTGGGACAAGTGTTCCTACCTGGTGGTGCAGACCTGTTTAAAGAGTCCCAGAACCCATTTGCTCCTTCCATCCCTCCCCGTCTCCAGTGTTTAACAACATAGCTGCCTAGATTCATTTGAGAGTCCTGGTTCTTTCTCAGTTACCATTAGAGCTGAACTCATTGATAAGCTAATCTAAGAGGGCTGAACCTTAGACCTGGTAGACAGTGTTGTGGTGAAAAGACAACGTAAAATAGGCAGCAGCAGAGAGGCTTCTCACTACCCAGTGAAATCACTAAAGAGTTGAAATCCCTGAGAACTGTCCTCTCTGGTAGAACCTTAGAACACAGCACTGCAGCGAAAGGTAGCAGTTAAGGTTGAAGCTCTGAGCAACAGCAGTGATGACAGCAATGACAGCGACAAGCAGTGGCAGAGACAGCAGAAACACAGGTGAGCAAAAGCACAGGCATCACTCAACCAGTCTCTCCCCTTTGGGGCAGGAGGCAAATCCACCCAATTACATCCCTGGACTCTGGGGACGTTGCTGACCTCGGATAACAAACTGAAGCGGGGAGCGGAGGGAAAGGGGAGCGGCATGTTAAGAGACATTTGTCCCTGGGATGTTCATACCACAAGGTGGGAAACTGAGAAAAAGGCCACTTCCTAAGATACTGTGGGGTGGGTGTGTCACTTATTAGTTTTGTACTTTCAAGTTATTGTTACAGTGTTTTCCCAAATTAACGCTGGGTTACCTCTCCCTTTGATTAAGAGCTTTCTTTTGTTACACAGACTCAGTCATTGTGAGTGGGGAAGCACTGGCTCTCAGTGGAGGCAAGGGGAGGTGTTTAGTTTTTCCAGATTACTGGGTGGGGGCTTTATCTTGTTAAGAAGAACCTCTTGATATTGGACCTAGCATCACCTGGCAGAAGGGTTACATGCAGTACACATATCATTCACATATGACTGTTGATTACCTACATACTTCTTTAATAACTCTGTGCTTTTTTGCTTCTAGGTTCTGGGGATGGGTTGTGGTTTTTCAGTATGGTAAGTGGATATCCATCATGGTGGTCTTCTGATGATGAACAGATGAAATCTATTCTCAGAGTAACCTTGTGCAATCTCCCAGAATCATACTCCAAATAAAAAACGGGGCAAATGACACCTAAAGCCTGGCTTAGTAATAAAGGCTGTGAAGCACACAGAATTATTAAGGCCAATCTGCAGAAGAGTTGAGATTTGAACTCCTGGACCAATATTTTCAAAAATGGATGTTCAAAGTTAGCGTCCTAACTCCATACATCCAAACCTGTACAAAGCCTGATAATTCAAACTACTGAGCATCCAGCAGCTTGCAATCACTCAAACTGAGGTGGCTGAGTTGCGCTGGGTGGGAAACTATTTCTTGTCTTGTAAACTTTTTGAGATTTCAGAATTTGTCCTGTTTTATATCAGGATGGAACTGAGACCCTTTGAAGTTTTTTGTAAAAAAAAACAGAGAGAAAGACCACACCTCCCTTTGCCAGAATAGCCATTAGCTCAGTGGTTAGGGTACACTCCTGGGATATAGGAGACCTAGGTTCAAAGTCCTTACTCAGCTGTTTTTCCCAAATTATTGATTATTCTTGGGTGGCTCTCTGATTTTGACCAGAAATTCCATCGGGGACCTAAAGAAAGTTTTGTCAAAACTCGTATGTTCTCATGAAAAGTTTTAATTTTGACAATCCAGCATTTTCCAATGGAAAACTATTTTGTTAAAAATTTCCCAACCAGCCCTGATGCTGAATGCCTAAAAATGGACTTGGGAGCCTAACTTTAGGCACCCATTTAAAAGAATGTTGGTCATGGTCTCCTAGTCTCCAACCCAGTGCACGCTCCCACAGGCTAAAAGGTATGTAAATGTGAGAGAGCTTTCGTTCTCCTTCTCACGGGACTATATGTGAAAATGCACTTTATTTTGGCATTTCTATTGTCTGTTAAGAAGAATTTTTCCATTTTTGAACAGAAGGGAAAAAAGAGGCGGGGTTAATGGCACTCTCAAAAGCAAAATCATTTTTTATCCTTAATTTTGGAGTCCCTATCAATGCGTCCATGTCATAATATGAGAAACTTTTATAATTATAACACCAAAGTTAAAAACATATAAAATAACATCCTTTAAATTATTTTTCTTCCTGTAAATTTGCCATAGACTAGACCTACAATTAGCAGAAAGAGTTAACACTTCCAGGAAGGACAAATCCCATATAAAAAAGCATCTACAGAAGTAGTTCCAATTTTTTTTAAAGGGGACAAACAGTAAATAAAGGAAATAACCCATTTTGATTGGTTTCTCACCATAATAAAGTGCTGAAGCAGCACCCAAGAGGATTTTCTAGACAATTGCCTACACAGACTGTCAATTTGTTCCTAAGATTAGCCCAGATGGATAGTACGGTTTGTATAGATTGTACTGCTCTCAGCATCTGAAAGGTCACTAGACGAAACAGCAGGAGTGACCGATTGTTCTTGCTAGTGACAACCAGGCTGCCATTATGGCAAGTCTTTAAACTATCACAAATCTTTTCTTTAAGAATTACATGGAAATATTATCTCTGCTTTGTGGCGCAATTAAAAGCTGTCATCTGAGGAGTTTAATGCCAGAATCTTAAATATCTCCTTGGGTCACACTTGCAAAGCCAAGGAAGCCTGAGAATCTAATAGTGAATGAATCACCTCTGACATCTGTCAACTATACTGCTGAGTGCAATCTTTTCAGTTGCATTTTGAGATCAGAATGTAAAAAAACTCAAGCTGACATCCCCAGTTTATAAATATGTAGGACTTTTTTGTTTTTTCCAGCTGACTACTGGTTTCAGCTGTAAATATGAAGCTTCATCATTACAAAACAGTTTGGCTAATAAAAAAACCTGACATATTAAGAATGGCAACGTATAGCTTTATGTGGGAGAAGAAGAAAAAACTATATAATATACAGAGAATAATATTCTAAACTTAGGCACTACATCTGACATTGCATTTCACCTGTCCATTTACTGTGTATAAATTATTACTGGGTTAAATAAATTGAACCTTAATATTAGCTTTGTAACTTGAATGTCCTAACTGAAAAGTATTCAGGGAAGCTGCTGCATGTTGTACATTGCTCCAAAATGTAGGCATATTAGAAATAGGCTTTAAATTTCAACCCTGCTCTTGAACCCTATTATATTTTTTACCATGTCTTAATGTTTAAATATTTCAGAGTTCAATGGAAACTTTAAAACAAAAATAAAACATGCATGCATACAAAGGATAATGGGTAAAATGTAAAACAGATTTTCTGAACTTGTATGGAACCCTATAATTTTTCCACTTGTATTACAGATAAGCAGGTAGATTAAATATTTTTCTAGCTATAGTGCCAATGTCTCCCTCTCTCTAGGTATGAATATATGCCAACATAACACATACTTATAGCTATATCCCATTGTAGAGGATATTGTTCCGTTTTCAAACATGGCAATGGTGTTTGTTACTATTAGTTCATTACAAACAATCATTCCAAGAGTTATACTAGGAGAACTTAATACCATAGCAAAGGTACTAAAGATATGAAAAGAGGACAGTTGTTGAAATGCATCATTTTTTAAATGTATCCCCACTTCCCAGCAGAAATAGCTAACAACCACTCCTTACCTGCCTAACCCCCAAAAGCAAAAAATCTAATGCACCAAAATTCAAGAAAAACAACTCTGTTCAAACCCTTAGCTAAACGGTCATTGAGCTTCTCTGTCAGATACTGTCCATGTTCTGTAGGGCCCTGTGTACACTAGGAAAATAACAGATTTCTGGCAGTGGTTGTCAGCAATGGGTCCCCTCCCGGCCCTTCCTCAATGGTTGTAGACAATGGTTTAACTGCTCATACGGAGGGGATACACCCATTTTCAGCACCATTACAGTAGTCTCAGTCACACTTTCTATAATGGTGCTGAACATAGATTTATACTAGCAATTAATCATTTTCAACACCACTTGAGGGGGGCCTCTAACAAAACACAAACTTTTTATTCAAGAAATAAGTAAAAAAAAAAGAAGTCTAAACTTTAAACTTCCAAATGTTTTCCCCCTCTTTAGAGCACTGTGTTTCACATGGAGGGAGGTGCTGTCTTTTTGAAGTATAGTATTAAATGTCAAATTCATTAGTTACATGTCCTGAAATCATTAGGTCTTTCATTCTCAGCTAGCTTTGTTCATGATGTTTGGATTGTGTTATTTTCAGATCAAAATGGAACCACAAAGGAAATGTTGTGCTTTGTTATTGTGTATCAGTTTTCTGAAGAATGACTCAGGCATTGATATTTAGGCTACTTTGAAGTCAGATATTTAAAGCGCACATCCTTAACCATAAATACACTGACTGACATATTGTGCAGATCACGGGGACATCAGAGGACCAAGCAAAAAGTAAGTAAAGGGCCTACATATTGTATATCTTCTACACAGACAGAATGGCATCTCTACTCTCATATTTCCATCAAAGTACTGAGCTGGCTGCCAAAAAAAGTGTTTCTGATGTGTCAAAAAGTGGTACAGTATAAGCATCTTCCTCTTTTACTTTCATTTTTCATCAGTTACAACCACTTTACATTTCCCCATTTTAAAAAATGCAATTCAAGTTTGCTACTATACTTACTCTTTCTCTGTCACAATATAGCCATATTCCTCCTCCTCAGAAGACTTCACTTCTAGCTGTAGCCCTTCTCCCATCTTTTTTTGAGGTTCTTCATAGGCACTTTCATCCCGCATCAAAGAATTCTTAATCCAGTAGTGGATCTCATTCAGCTCTTTAGAGTCAGGTTCAGATTCAGTTTTCTTCTCAGCTGCCAGTTCCCTTGAGAAAGTCTCACTCTTTACATTTTCAACACCAACCTTCATTTCTTCTTCTGAGGAAGAAGAAGAATCTGAGTCTTCTGATTTCTTGGTTTCAGTCTTAAAGGACTCTTCAGAAGTAGGCTTATCTGGCAGATTTTGTGTTAATGATTTCTCATTCAAGAAGTCCATTAGTTTTAAACTCAAATTGTTCTCCTGTATTAAAAGAATAGAGCTCTTTGTAACATTAAACACATGGAGGCATAGGTCTACTTATCACGTACAACACCTGGACCCAATCCTGCAAACCCTTACTCATGTGATTGGGACTACTAAAATAAGTGTTTGCAGGATCTGTTTATATGAAGAAAGAGTATATGTAAATATATTTACATTCCGAAAATAAAACTACAGCACAATATGAAAAGAATCTTGAAAGCTTCCACTATATTGGGAGAGTTTTTATATTGTTATAAGATTTATATGCAATGTCAAACTTAAGTGTTAACTTTAACTGTAGGACTTACATTGTTTCAAAATGAAATGTCTCTTTTCAGCTTGATAACCTTTGTTCTCTGAGACATCTTAGAACAGAATTGGGAGAATATGGCAAAAAAAGATTTCAGAAATATTTGTTTGAAAACCAAATCTCAAATTCAATATATGGTAGTATTTATAGTCCCTTATGTTTGTGTTTTGTGAATATTGATGAAAGTAAAATTTTATGCTCAAGAAAATGAGAAATGATGCAAATTACTTTTAGAAATACGTATTTGCATGAGTGTTGGTACTGAAAATATCTGAATAGCTTTTTAGGAGATAGCACATCAGAAGCAGAAATAATACCATGTGACTTAGGTGTCCAATTACACTGCAGGAATAGTGAATTGTCTCTAGCAAATTGTTGTGGTAAGTAGTTTGTGAGCAATCCATAGGCTGTGATTTGATCATAGAACTGATGTGTCTAATGAAGTCAAATAATAAACAAATTCGTAAAATCAAGGCATATTCATGGAAAACTCACAGAGGGGGCTATGTTCATTACATAAATTTTTGCTATATCTAGGGCTATCCCAGAGAGGAGCTGGTTGCTTATAAACCCCATCTGAAGTTCTTTTGTGTAGAGCTGTTTTCCATTCTGTCACCTCTCCTATTCAAAGTGTTGCTGAAAGATCTGTTTGTGGAATACCCCACTGGTGAAACAGCAAGTGCAGCACTTTGTTCTTCAGAGCAATTTTGTGTGGATGGTTGAAATTCCAGATGAACTGGTCCACTAGCGTATTCTTCTTGCCTGGTATATGGACAGCTGTTGGTGAGACCTGGTTATAAACACATCATGGATGGCTTCTTGACACACTAAGGTAGATCTAGCTACAACCTGACAGTTGACATAGTACATTGCATAGAATTTCTCACTTTGGTTTGCCAAAACTCTTCTCTGAGTTAATTTTTCTACATGCAACCCAGAAAAAAGAATCAAGGATACTCAAAAGAACTAGTGAATGAATTAAGTGCCCAAGTTCTGAGCCAAGGCTCACAAAAATATCCTCAAATTTGCTGCTTAGCTGAGGTCCCAAGCCTGGTGTCACAGTTTGGGGCCAATTTGTCTTTCGGATCCTGGTTTTTCTATCCAGAAGAGGATGAGCCTTGAAAATCTCTCCTCTCATGTTCATCAGTTTGAGCAGATTTTATCCCTGCATGGGGAGGTGAAAGGGTGATGATACAGAAACCCAATTAAAGGAAGTCAATTTTGAATCCTTGAGATTTAAGGTCTCATCGTTTTTCCTGCTAAAATGTTTCCTCAGATAGAGCCTCTTTACTCACATTCCATCTCAACAGGAGATGTCACCTGAGTCACTATTGCTAACATTCCCCAGATTTGAGATTTGTGGGACCTGTAAAAGGATATTTTCAATGAGATTCCTCAGTGCTTGAATTCAATTCCTGTGGGAGCCTGAGTTTGTCTGACATTCAGGATCTATTCCCAAGCTTTTGTTTGAGAGGATGCTAAACTGAGATATTTTTCTTCTGGTTCGCAGTTTAGTTAAATTTTAATTAAACATCTATTCAACTTATGTACATTATGTATAAATCAGAGTGGGTACATTTTGTAAATAAATAAGAATTATATTGATTTGAATGTTTTATTTTATGCCTCAAAATAAAACTATAGAGAAATAATTACTGACATGATAGTGTGAAATATTTGGTTTACCAAACTTTACTTTACCTTTTTATCAGCTCTAGCATCTTCTTCATGTCCTCCATTATCTGTAAGACATAAACAGGATATACATGTAGTTATAAAATACAGAACTTTGTTTTTAAAACACAGACTACTCATGGACTACTCTACTTTTTTAATGATAGCTTCTTTACTAGAGATTAAACATTAAGATGATCTCGTGAAAGGATAAAGTAAAAAGCGTAGTTCAGTTTTGTTCTTTTAGCTGCATTTGGACAGCAAATTAAGGCAATGTCAATAGAAACAGCACAATTAGAGTCAAATTAGCAGTGTATTATGCTAACTACTGCAGTGGTATTGCTTATCATTTTACCACTGTTTACCAAAGCCTCAGAAAAAAAATCAATAAAATGACTCTAGCTAGAAGCAATATCATAATTATATACATAAACAAACAGCAGCAATGTATTCATTGTGCACGCGCTTTTTGGTTGACAGATGCTGACATGACTATGTTATTATGAAGGAACAAAAAAGAACTTATTTTTGTCCATGCTGCAGAGACTTCAGAAATGAATCACCATTCTGCAGTTAAATTATAGTCAGACTTTGCAATCACATCACTGTCTGAAGTCAATGGTTCTTCTTTTGAAAAACATTAAGAATTATATCTCAGTAATTTGTCCCAGTGTGACTCAGGACAAACCCATAGGACTGTTTCATTTTAAACCAGACACAGTAGTGATCATAAAAAAAAAATAATAATTTCCCTAAATCCATATTAGAAGGAATTTGGGCTATACTTCTGCTGACAAGAGTTCTGTTCCCATTAATAAATAAATAAACAAACAAATAAAAGATAGTAACTTAAAAGACAACGTTTGCCACAAAATAGCACACAGCGTTGGTATCTGAGATACTGCAGCATGTCCTACCATATGAGAGGGGTAAGTAAAAACTGTAATATATCATATCTTTCTGCATAGTAAATGTAGAGTTTTTAATGAAAATCACAGTAGCTGGATTACTGATTACTGGACCACCAAAAATCTGTGTTCAAACACAACCAAATAAGTGTAGTGAATCTCCTTAGTTTCCTGAGCAGGAAGAGGAAGAAGTTGCTTGTATATATTTGCTTGTCTGAGAGTTTTGTCTGCATGCAATTACGATACATGAAAGTATGATTACTTGTAAAGCAAAATGGGGTAAATGTTTTTGCTTTATCATTTATATATTTAAAAACAAGATTCTGGGAATAAAAGAATTCTTTTTATTATCATTTTATTTAAACATCTCATTCTCAAGAATGAGAAATTAGGCCTAATAACATAGAACAGTTTACCTTTTATCCTGTTTATGGAGCTTGAAGATCCAGAGCTCACAAATAGCCACATTTACCTTGCATACATGTCTACATTGTAAAAAGCAAATTTGAAGACTGAAACTTTCCCGACCTCTGCCAAAAAATACAAAAACTCTCCCTCCCTGTCTTCTTTAAAAAACAATGAATAAGAGAGACCATACTACTGCAGTTAAAATAAAGAGGAAAATGACTGTAAATTGCTTTTTGTCATGTTTATCTTTTTGGTCTAGTACCTTGTATATTAAAATCGGCATCCATTAGTCCAGTCTCATAATCTGCTCCTCCTTGTGCATCCACTTCCTTGACTTCTGCTTTTGCTGTCTCTCCTTCAAACTTTCCAGCTCCATTTTGCTTTTCTTCTGCTACATCAACAACTTGAATGGCGTCAGCAATAATATCAGCCATCTCATCAAGCTCCAGTGGGCTAAGATTATCCACGTTCACCTTGTGTTTCTTCAGGTCTTTCAATATATCCTGAATAAATTTTTCTGAGTCAAAAAAAAAAATCACCAACATGATCACTGGATTTATTTACATGCAAGAGAGAAACATTGTGCAAGTGTTATATGCTTATAATATTTTCAGGAAAATGTAAGACATCTTTTCCACTTACAGAAACAATATAATAGCACACCCAAAGGCTGGATTTGGTGAGCCCTATCATACTCTGATGACAGATGACTGCCTTGCACAGGAGGTGCACTTTGTTTCAGAAAGCAGGCTTCCAATTCAGTGCACGACCAGCTTGTGACAGATGCTGAAGGATAGAAGTCAGTATGGCTTCGTTAGCTGCACTCACGTCTCTAGCACAAAATTGTTGCTGTTTTTCTTTGCACCAAGAATCATCACACTTTTCCAATCTAAACTGACTTAACGTGACCTAAAGTGACTTGACAATAGTAGTCAATTAAGATAACTGTTAAGGTAGCTTGATGGTTATTTATTTGATTATATTAAAATAGCACAGGCATGATGACTACAATTACATGTAGGAAATACTGTGTCAGCTGGTGTATGATTCAGCTCTATCTACCATTCTATGAATCAATCGTTGAGCCATATTTTATATTATAAGTCTTGTCTAGTCAATAAGTTGTATAGGTATCATTACTGAAGTAAGAGATAGCTAAGGATAAGGATTTTGGATAAACACACTTTCTGGTGTGATTATTTATTTATATATTTGTGAATTTTTTAAATACGGGAAGTAGCTAAAACATTATTAAAAATTTTGGAACGGGGAAAGACATGTAGAATAAGCTCCCCTCCTACGACTGAGATATTTATATTTATCTACCACTACAATCACAACTGTAACAGCCCAATGAGCATCCAAAAAAAAGAGCTTTTATTTGACTGTCCACTCACACTTCATTGCCACTGGGCTGAGTACTCTGCAGACCTTATCCAAATCTCCTTTGGAGATGCCTCACTTAATTAAAGGTTTCCTATGGTCTCAGAAACCATTTTTCAGCCACATGATCTCTTTTGTGCTTATCAATACTGACTACTAATTCACCAGTTCACCTGAAGAAGAGCTCTGTGTAAGCTTGTCTCTTTCACAAACAAAAGTTCGTCCAATAAAAGATAATACCTCACCCACTCCTCACTAATTCACTATACAGTTTGCTACCATGCGTCTGTGTCTCTCTGTTTACAAAGCAGGTATTTTTAGGTCTGTAGTGTCAGGTAGGAAAAACAACAACATAGAAACATTGATATCTCAAAAAAGGGTTATAAATTGCTTTTAAAAGTTGTGTTGAAAAGTATATTCTATGCCTCCAAACAAGATGAAAGCAGCCCATTGAGGTGGCTAGTGTATATTCCTTGCACTAATGAAAGAACCTGTGCAGTAAGGTTCTATTCAAAGTAAGTCAATTTGGTAGAATTGGGAGCTATATTTGAAGGGTGCTGCATAATACTGTACAACTGTTACACATGTTTAGCTTATCGTTTACTACTGGCTTCCACTGACCATTAGGAAATGAATATCTCACGTCAGTGTTTCCCAAACTTGGGACGCCGCTTGTTCAGCGAAAGCCCCTGGCGGGCCGGGCCGGTTTGTTTACCTGACACGTCCGCAGGTTCGGCTAATCGCGGCTCCACTGGCCACGGTTCACCGCTGCAGGCCAACGGGGGCTGCGGGAAGTGGCGGCCAGCAGTGACGACCGTCACCAGTGATCAAAAACCAGTAAAAAAATGATTAAATGCCTTTCTTCAATTGGGTATTCTAAAAGAACAGATGAATCTAGGTTTCTCTGCATGGGCATACAGAAATCAAAAAAGCTTTAGTCAGACTTAGCCAGGATGAATCCCAGAAGCCTTCTGCAAGATTAGAAGCTCAACAGTTAGCTCAGAAGATGAGCCATTAAAAAAAACACACTAAGGATGATAATGTGGGATACTATACTGCACAGATTTAATAATACTAGCAAATCAATGCAATTGCCAAATTTCGGTTTAGGCATTAGTTCTGGGTTGTGCACTGTTTGTATAGCTAGATGAAAATGATCAGGAACAACAGGCAAAATAATGAAGAGGAAGCAAATAAACCAAATAGGGAAGAATGGACTAAATGTCCGTTGCAACCCAAAACAAAAAAAGCTTTTCAGGTATGTTGATATATATATACATGGCAAATCATAGTACAAAAGAGTATGTTTGAAACACCATGTATGATTGCATGACCTCAGTGAATCTATAAAAAGAACAGTGGAAACCTAAAACAAAATCAATGACTGTTTTCCAGTAGTTTTTGATCATGAATACATGTGTAATCTCTGGACCATCAAGATTTTGAAGGTTTCATGACCATTTTATGTATTTTCTGCACCTTTCCCCAAAGAGAAAAGTGAAATTTACAAATTGTTATCAACTCTTTCTATCACATAGATTACACTAAGAATCTACTTCTGCCTTTCTAGCATACACATAAATACTGAATGCTAATTTTCAGCACTCAAAAGAGTTAGAAGCCACCTCCATAGTACAATGAGCAAACTCAACTCAGGGACTTTGACCTCCTAGACATTAAAAGTCATTGTACCAAAAAATTAGACTTAGGGTAACATTTTCTAAAATGCCTCAGAAGCCTAAGTCTCATTTTAAAAAGTGATTTAGGCACTTAGAAGCTCAAGTCTCACTGAAAGTAAACATGATTTAGGCTTCTAAATCCTAGCAAAAAGCGTGTAGGGTTTATTTCATTGAACAAAAAAGAGTATAAAGTATGTTCATTTAATTAAGATAAACAACATAAGTCAGGACAGTGGTAACATCATGTAGTTTAAGTTCTTGCTGTAAACTGGGGAAGTCAGGTGGTTTCCAAGTTCAAACTGGCGTTGGGCCCCAGAAGACTTTAATCTCTGTCTGTCCAGGATTAGGTTCTACTCCATACAGATCCTGACCAGCCATGACATTCAGATCCAGACCCAAATTTCCCCCTAAAGTTGAGATCCAAGATTTTGGTTCAGGCCACATCTAATTAAAAATGTTATATAAACGTAACATTATTGTATTTTTCTAAAGAGCAGTTTAATGTCCTCACATCAGAACCAGCTGCCAAATCAGCAACTGAGTTACTGAACAACAAGCTGCCAACATAATCTTGTCATTTCAATTTCACTTTACTTTTTTCAAGCTCTCTTCTTTTCTTTGTATATGTTATCTGGCAAAGTCTTATCTCCTTAGTCCACTTCCATAGGTTCATAGCTGATAACAAAGCACAGTCTCAACTGAAAAATGGAAATAAGGGCAAGAGAAATCACACAAGAGAATATGAATGGCCACAGGCCCTGCTCCAGATTCCACTAACAGGCTCTCTGCAGGTCCTTCTGGTTCACGGAATAAACCAGAATACGAGAAGCTTCCTGCCTCCCTGTGATGCTGCTATTCCTGATCTAGCCAATGTCACCAGGAAACTGCCCATCAAAAAGAACAACTCCTGAAAAACAGCATCATGCCAGTGCTGACTTCAAACTTGACAAAAACTAGGCATTACAGTACTGTATGCTACCATTATTGAACCACTACTGTCTTACCTATTAAAAAACCAGAAGAGTTGCAGAGCAGAGCCAGTGCTGAGGAACTTGAGGAATGTGATGTGTTTAAGTATGCCAGAAGGAGCACCAGCAGAAGTCTATCCAGACGGTCAATACAAGCTGGTGAAAATGATTTGCTTTGTAAAAAGGTCTGGGGAGAGAGCTTGTGTATCTACCTTGGACTAATAAATATGCTGTTAAGTAAGTGTTTTTGTTTATTTTAAATATGGATGTTTTCCCACTTGTGCTGGCACACAGCCATTCTTGTATATCATTTTCAGCTGATAAGATGAGAAGCCCATTTGAAATACAATAAGGGGAATTTATAGACCTCTGTGTTGGGTCCTGTATTTATTGAAAAACCCTTTTGGGAATTTCAGTTAGTTCCTATGAATTTCCTAAAACAAGGAAGAAGAGGGTCAGAAGTTAGTGGATATTGTAATACAGCAGGTAGCATATGTGTGTGCATGCATGTCTGTGCACGTGTAAACTTCAGGGTGCCCGTATCACTCTTCCTCTCCCCAGTACTGGATAGAATCAGAATAGGGAACGCTGAACTATCTCAAGGAGAAAAGGAGTACTTGTGGCACCTTAGAGACTAACCAATTTATTTGAGCATGAGCTTTCGTGAGCTACAGCTCACTTCATCAGATGCATGCCGTGGAAACTGCAGCAGACTTTATATATACACAGAGAATATGAAAAAATACCTCCTCCCACCCCATTGTCCAGCTGGTAATAGCTTATCTAAAGTGATCATCAGGTGGGCCATTTCCAGCACAAATCCAGGTTTTCTCACCCTCCACCCCCCCACACACACAAATTCACTCTCCTGCTGGTGATAGCCCATCCAAAGTGACAACTCTTTACACAATGTGCATGATAATAAAGTTGGGCCATTTCCTGCACAAATCCAGGTTCTCTCACCCCCTCACCCCCCTCCCAAAAACCACACACACAAACTCACTATCCTGCTGCTAATAGCTCATCCAAAGTGACCATTCTCCCTACAATGTGCATAATTAAGGTGGGCCATTTCCAGCACAAATCCAGGTTTTCTCACATCCCCCCCACCCCCATACACACACAAACTCACTCTCCTGCTGGTAATAGCTCATCCAAACTGACCACTCTCCAAGTTTAAATCCAAGTTAAACCAGAACATCTGGGGGGGGGTAGGAAAAAACAAGAGGAAATAGGCTACCTTGCATAATGACTTAGCCACTCCCAGTCTCTATTTAAGCCTAAATTAATAGTATCCAATTTGCAAATGAATTCCAATTCAGCAGTTTCTCGCTGGAGTCTGGATTTGAAGTTTTTTTGTTTTAAGATAGCGACCTTCATGTCTGTGATTGCGTGACCAGAGAGATTGAAGTGTTCTCCGACTGGTTTATGAATGTTATAATTCTTGACATCTGATTTGTGTCCATTTATTCTTTTACGTAGAGACTGTCCAGTTTGACCAATGTACATGGCAGAGGGGCATTGCTGGCACATGATGGCATATATCACATTGGTGGATGTGCAGGTATACGAGCCTCTGATAGTGTGGCTGATGTTATTAGGCCCTGTGATGGTGTCCCCTGAATAGATATGTGGGCACAATTGGCAATGGGCTTTGTTGCAAGGATAAGTTCCTGGGTTAGTGGTTCTGTTGTGTGGTATGTGGTTGTTGGTGAGTATTTGCTTCAGGTTGCGGGGCTGTCTGTAGGCAAGGACTGGCCTGTCTCCCAAGATTTGTGAGAGTGTTGGGTCATCCTTTAGGATAGGTTGTAGATCCTTAATAATGCGTTGGAGGGGTTTTAGTTGGGGGCTGAAGGTGACGGCTAGTGGCGTTCTGTTATTTTCTTTGTTAGGCCTGTCCTGTAGTAGGTAACTTCTGGGAACTCTTCTGGCTCTATCAATCTGTTTCTTTACTTCTGCAGGTGGGTATTGTAGTTGTAAGAAAGCTTGACAGAGATCTTGTAGGTGTTTGTCTCTGTCTGAGGGGTTGGAGCAAATGCGGTTGTATCACAGAGCTTGGCTGTAGACGATGGATCGTGTGGTGTGGTCAGGGTGAAAGCTGGAGGCATGCAGGTAGGAATAGCGGTCAGTAGGTTTCCGGTATAGGGTGGTGTTTATGTGACCATTGTTTATTAGCACTGTAGTGTCCAGGAAGTGGATCTCTTGTGTGGACTGGACCAGGCTGAGGTTGGTGGTGGGATGGAAATTGTTGAAATCATGGTGGAATTCCTCAAGGGCTTCTTTTCCATGGGTCCAGATGATGAAGATGTCATCAATATAGCGCAAGTAGAGTAGGGGCTTTAGGGGACGAGAGCTGAGGAAGCACTGTTCTAAATCAGCCATAAAAATGTTGGCATACTGTGGGGCCATGCGGGTACCCATAGCAGTGCCGCTGATCTGAAGGTATACATTGTCCCCAAATGTGAAATAGTTATGGGTAAGGACAAAGTCACAAAGTTCACCCACCAGGTTAGCCGTGACATTATCGGGGATACTGTTCCTGACGGCTTGTAGTCCATCTTTGTGTGGAATGTTGGTGTAGAGGGCTTCTACATCCATAGTGGCCAGGATGGTGTTGTCAGGAAGATCACCGATGGATTGAAGTTTCCTTAGGAAGTCAGTGGTGTCTCGAAGGTAGCTGGGAGTGCTGGTAGCGTAGGGCCTGAGGAGGGAGTCTACATAGCCAGACAATCCTGCTGTCAGGGTGCCAATGCCTGAGATGATGGGGCGCCCAGGATTTCCAGGTTTATGGATCTTGGGTAGTAGATAGAATATCCCAGGTCGGGGTTCCAGGGGTGTGTCTGTGCGGATTTGATCTTGTGCTTTTTCAGGAAGTTTCTTGAGCAAATGCTGTAGTTGCTTTTGGTAACTCTCAGTGGGACCATAGGGTAATGGCTTGTAGAAACTCGTGTTGGAGAGCTGCCGAGCAGCCTCTTGTTCATATTCCGACCTATTCAGAGTTGTCACTTTGGATGGACTATCACCAGCAGGAGAGTGAATTTGTGGGGGGGGGTGGAGGGTGAGAAAACCTGGATTTGTGCTGGAAATGGCCCACCTGATGATCACTTTAGATAAGCTATTACCAGCTGGACAATGGGGTGGAAGGAGGTATTTTTTCATATTCTCTGTGTATATATAAAGTCTGCTGCAGTTTCCATGGCATGCATCTGATGAAGTGAGCTGTAGCTCACGAAAGCTCATGCTCAAATAAATTGGTTAGTCTCTAAGGTGCCACAAGTACTCCTTTTCTTTTTGCGAATACAGACTAACACAGCTGTTACTCTGAAACCTATCTCAAGGAGGCCATGCATTACTAACAAAAATCTCCTTTACCTCGAGCTGGAGGATTTGAGATCTATCCCTGCTATTGCTGTGGAATTCTAAGGGACCAGCATCCTGACAAACAGTAAACATTAGGTTTTCATATATTTATTATAATACTGATTTCACCAGTGATTCACCTGAGAAACAGCTGGTTGGTGACCATGACATAGGATGCTTGGGGTATTTTCAAAAGGTTTTTTGCACTTTAAACAAGAAAACTTGATTTTTATTCATAAAAATCCCTGTGAATGCCTCACTTGGGCTTAGGCAGGGGAGCCTGAAAATGTAATGATTCATGAATCAAACTAGTCTGCACAAAGCTGGGCTCAGTTGCACATCGACTTGTGCAGTTGGCAGGTTTTTACTTTAACAATTGGAGTTTGTCTCGAAAGCCAGTGCCTGCTCAGATCACACCACTCCTGGGCACCCTCTGTCTTTCACACCTGTTAGTTATGAGTGGTTTAAGAACATTCCCAGGCATTTTCCTGTGCATGAGTGTCTCCCTCCTGCTCCCTAGTTAACCTCCTCTTGTTCCCCACCAACTCTCACTGATGATCTGCTCGAGGCATTCTGTGTTGTTCTGCCAGACTTATTCTCTTCCTTTCCGACTTCTGAAACATGTGGCCAGAGTAGGGACACAAGCTCAAGTCACTGTCCTGTGCTCTGTTTAATATGTGAGCACTTCTGTGGTTGGCACTTTGACCACGTATGTTAGGAAAAATAGGGAATGCTGATGATTTGACTGACTGAAGAAGAAGAATGGGCTGGTAGCTTGCACATGTACAGAAAGGCCACACAACCAGCAAGATTAGAGGAAGATTAGGAGCAGGGGGAGATGGCAGATTCAGAGGAGAAAGGGGAAAAACAAGAGAAGAAACAAAATCTCTCCACAGATACACAACTATTGCCCTCAGTGCAAATCTTCTGTGTAGACTTTAAGGTCAGAAGGGACCATCGTGATCACTTACTCTGAACTCCTGCACACTGCAGGCCACAGAACCTCACCTAGCAACTCCTGAAATAGACCTCTTACTGAGTTACTGAAGCCCTCAAATCATGGTTTAAAGACTTCAAGTTACAGAGAATCCATCATTTACACTAGTTTAAACATGCAAGTGATTCATGTCCCATGCTGCAGAGGAAGGCAAAACCCCCCAGGGTCTGTGGCAATCTGACCTGGGGGAAAATTCCTTCCTGAGCCCAAAGATGGCGAGCAGTTAGTTCCAGAGCATGTGGGCAAGACTCGCCAGACAGATACCTGGGAAAGAATTCTCTGTAGTAACTCAGAGCCCTCCACATCTAGTGTCCCATTTCCAGCAGTTGGGGATTTTTGCTAATGGCAGTTGCCAACGGGCCACATGCCATTGTAGGCAATCTCATCATACCATTCCATCCGTAAATTTATCAAGCTCAGTCTTGAAGCCAGTTAGATTTTTTCCCTCCACTGCTCCCCTTGGAGGCTGTTCCAGCACTTCACTCCTCTGACAGTTAGAATCCTTCGCCTAATGTCAAACCTAAACTTGTTGATGGTGAGTTTATAGCCATTTGTTCTTGTGTCCTCACTGGCGCTTAATTTAAATAACTCCTCTCCCTCTCTTGTATTTATCCCTCTGATAAATTTATAGAGAGCAATCATATCATTAGGCTAAACCTCTGGCTGGATTTTGGCAGTTTGCTACAGGCAGGAAAGCTGCTCAGATTGGCAGATTCAGTCCCTGTCCATCACTTCTAACAACTGCTACTTTATACTGTGAATATACTGATGTGTTACCTTATGTGTATCTAAAAGGACTAATAAATGACTCAAAGAAGCAAAAAAAAATAATCAACAATACTACTGATTCTTCACATGAATCGTTTCAGGACATTTAATAAGTTCATATAACTGCATATATAAAAGCAAGCTAGCAAAACTGTACCTTACTACAGGATACGTTATGCATGTGAAAGTCAAAGAAGCACAATCCAATGAATTTTTAAACATGTTATTCACTGTAAGCATTAAATATGTTTGTTGCCTATCGACTCCTGCTAGGAAAGGTGAAGTGGAACAGTTGGAGGACAGTATAACCAGTATGGGCCTATTTTCCTTTGAGTGTAGCCGCAAAACCATGCAACCTGTGCCTACAGTGCCATCTGGATTTGATTTACATTACAGTTTGTTCTTTGAAACCTATAATCCCTCGAGGTACCATACCAAGACTGCTTTCACTTTGGGCATCCATTGGACTGCAGATATTGTCTGCCTTCAGACAAAAAGCCAAAGTTTCAGCAATTTTGTGTTTCAAAAGCAAACAAAGGAGAAAAAACTTTGTTGGTAATGTAAACTAGGGAAGGGACTCATGAAAGCCCTTTTCTACATGGTCAGATGGGGATCAGCTGGAATTAAGGTAGAAAGAGCAGCTGCAAGGCATCAAATCCATATGCATAGCTGAGCATGAGGGATTGATTCATTGATTTGGCAGGCACTCTGAACTGCAACAGTAACATCAATACTTGGTTTAGTTCACACAAATGTTCAAGTGGATGCACACTACTTTCCAAACTCTCCCTACCCTCAAGCCATGTAAGGAAGATACAGGTTGACTCACGAAGCACCACTGAAATAAATCACAAGATCCCATGACATGTTACACTATGATTGTTAAGTATCTGTTAAGCCATAGGAATATGAATAAAACAAATTCATAAAAATCATGATCTGCTCATGAACAGTTAGCAAATAGAAAAAAAGGTCAAATTTGGCAAATAATTGTTTGCAATTGATAGTTCAGCCAATTCCAGCTGAAACCCTCATCCTCCTGCTTCCCCATATCTCAGGTCTTCGTGAACTGACAACCTGCTCCTCTTCACATGCAGTATGCCAGAGTTTATATGATTGAGTATATTTCAGTAATTATTCTCTTTTTGCTAACTTTTCATTTTATCCAGGGTCCTCCAATTTACAGCTAAATAAAGAAAACAGAAGACCAAAAACAAAGAGACAGTTCTACCTAAGTACTGTGCAATGTGACAGATGTGCATGAAAGCTGATTTGAGTACAAATGGATTCCAACAGTTAGTTATTGTTTATAAAGTGTTTTGAAAATGTAGAGTTATATAAGTGCTAGGTATTATGGAATGCAGTACATTTTTCACATGCAGAAGGGGAGGATGTGTTGAAGGACGTGGGAAGCAGTATGTAGGGAAGGAATGGTTAGATTTGGGCTGTTACGGTTGTGATTGTAGTGGTAGATAAATATAAATATCTCAGTCGTAGGAGGGGAACTTATTCTACATGACGATTTTAATGCTTATAAAATCTATTATAATCTTTGCAAACATGCCTAGAACACATGATGGAAGCTTCACAGATGATAAAATAAATAAATAAATAAATATAAATCTTACCATCCACTGCATTCAGAGGATCTTTAGGATCACCCTGAGGAGAAGCAGATTTATAACTCAGCATCTCTGAACTTGGTCCCAGCACTACAGCTCCAGGTCTCTGCAGGAATGGCTGATTCATTTTAAAGTCTTCTGTCTCTTCTTTGGCAAAGGTTCCATCAAAATGGCCAGTCTGAGATGAACGGAACCTATTTGCATAGAGGTGAGACCATTTAGTCCTGCCAATGGAGCTTTTATCATTGTTCCGTGCTGCCATCTTTTGAGCGACATAGGCACGTAGTGCAGAAATCAGAGCTTTTCTGTCGAGTTCTGCATCTGACTCTGGCGGGAAGCTGTCCAGCTGAGGTTGATTGAAGGTCCTCAATGCAAGATTCTCAGCAGACTTTTGCTGGGTCAAAGCAGGTGCTTGTCCTTTGGACTTCTGCATCATGTAGTCTATAATGAGGTCATCCTGGAGTGAAAAAAATTAGGTTAGGCCATTATTGCAATGTATCGTGCATTATAACGCTTACTTGTTGTTCAGGAACATAGAGTCATAGAAGTGTAGGACTGAAAGGGACCTCAAGAGGTCATCTAATCCAGTCCCCTGCACTCAAGGCAGGACTATGTAATAACTAAACCACTCCTAACAGGTGTCTGTCTAACCTGTTTTAAAAGCCTCCAGTGATGGAGATTCTGCAACCTCCTCGTCAATTTGTTCCAGTGCTTAACTACCCTGATAGTTAGGAAGTTTTTCCTAATGTCCATCCTAAACTGACCTTGCTGCAATTTAAGCCTTTTGCTTCTTGTACTATCCTCAGAGGTTAAGGAGAACAATTTTTCTTCCTCCTCCATGTAACAACTTTCTTTATGTATTTGAAAATTGTTATGTCCCCTCTCAGTCTTCTCTTCTCCAGACTAAACAAACCCAATTTTTTCAATCTTCCCTCATAGATTATGTTTTCAACATCAGACCTTTCATTATTTTTGTTGCTCTTCTCTGGACTTTCTCCAACTTGTTCATATCTTTTCTGAAATGTGATGCCCAGAACTGGACACAGTACACCAGTTGAGGCCTTGTCAGCACGGAATAAAAGGGAAGAATTACATGGGCACACATTCCATTGTATTTTAATGCTAGGCAAAATTAATCAAGAAATCAAAATCTGCCACATAACCTTCCGACCAATGTGCAAACTCGGGTACACTTGAAGGATTGCTTTAAAAAGACACTATATTTTGTTACTTACGTTACTAATATCACTTTAGATTATTACAGGTGAGAAAATCATAAAATTCAATTGGCTTGCAATTATGTATGCTCTTTTTATATTGATCTGGACAAAGAAAATCCAATGAAGTCCATTCTCCTTTTGTTTTTATTCATTTCAGTTTCAGAATCTCAATGCTGCAACGACTGGGTTTCAGACATTGCAGAACAATGTCTATTTGTTTAAAAATAACTGTTTTCATTGAATTTTTAAAATTTCGGTTTTTTAATTAAATTTTAGTAGTTGGTATTCCTTTTTAAACTACAGATGACACTTACAATAATAAGCTGACTCCTCTAATTTCACATTTAGTATAATTAAATGTTAAAAGCATCTTTGTTAAGATCATGTGTTTTCCCTCTAAAGGGTACTCATGACCTGAAGACAGGCTTATCAGTAACCAACCCGTTCTTCCCCCCCCCCCCCCCACCAAAAATAAAACCTAACACTTATGCAACATCTTTCATTTTAAGAGACCACTAAATACTTTACAAACTTAAATTGCAATATTTAGGTTGTAAAATCTTATTTAGATTATCACTCTTTGAGACAGGGACTGTTTCATAACCTGTACAGTGCTTTGCACAATGGGACCCTGATCTCAACTGACTTTCTAGGTGTTACTGTAATATAAATAAATACTAACCACAACAATAATATACAGTATTGGAATAGTTTGAATATATAGTATGCTGATCATTTTGGTCCCTAATGACATGAAACCCGGCAGATGTGTAGTGTTGCTATGCACTGTTAAAACAACAGTTTAAAACAGGAAATGTAACATTCTGAATCTAGATTGCAGAGAAATATATACTTCTCAGGAATGCAAATTGCTAGAATGTCATTACACAAATTGGAATTGGGCCAGAAGACCAGTATTAACACACCTCCTCTCAGTCTCCATAAAGATGAAAGAGGTCAGGAGTGGACCTTACGAGTTCAGAAGATGAAAGAATGAACTTCAACTTTTATCCAGTTCTTCATTTGGGGGCCATTATTTTATTCTTCCCCACAAGTAACTTTAACACACCCTCCCCCCCCCCCCCCCGGCCTCCATTAGAGAGATGATTTTGCAACATCTTTCCTTTGCCAAGAAGCAGATTCCCCCTCAGAGTAATAGTCACTCCATGAATTTTCTACAATGGTTTATGTTCATAGAGAGTGGAGAGCTATAATCTCCTTTGTCAGCAAAGAAAGTGCATTTGAGTTCCATGTCTGTGGCACACTAGCACATGCAGATTTACCTTTGAGCTTTACCTCTTGAACAGACAATGGCTACGCATTTAGCTGATGCTGAACCTCTGGGCTAATCACAGAATCATAGAAATATCATGCTGAAGGGACCTCAAGAGGTCATCTAGTCCAGCCCTGCGCTGAGGCAGAACCAAGTATAGCTAAACCATCCCAACAGGTGTTTGTCTAACCTGTCCTTAAAAACCTCCAATGATGAGCATTCCACAACCTCCCTTGGAAGCCTATTCCAGTACTTGACTATCCTTATAGTTAGAAATTTTTTCCTAATATCTAACTTAAACCTCCCTTGATGCTGATTAAGCCTCTTTCTTCGTAGTGGAGTAGAGTCTCTCTTAGGGAAAATAGCTTCTGGCTAATACACACTATTGGATGTTCTTCCCCTTAGAAGTCCTGGGACAACACCACCCCTTGCTCCACATCTCAAGCATCCATGTGGAGTATGAACAGTTGGGTGAAGTCATGGTGGAAGAGGACTGGTACTTTGCTCAGAAGATCTTTCAAGATCCTGAAGGCTTTGTCACAGGCCTCAGACCAGCAACTTTCTTGGGGCTAGAGTTCTTAACTAACTGAGGGTGCTGCTATCATGACGAATCTAGGTATGAATCATCTATAATATCCAGCCAGGCCCCAAAAACATCTAACTTGTTTCTTTATTGATGGAATAGGGCAATTGCTCAAGGCCTGGTATTTCTCAATCAGAGGTCAAGTTTGCCCCTCCTGACAATTATGTCCCAGGTATGTTACCTCATGAAATTCCAACCAGCACTTGGCCTGGTTTTCCATGAGGCTGGCTTGCTTGAGGGCCTGTAGGACCACCAAAATATGCTCAAGGTATCTTTCTCAATTACAACTATGAATGACTATATTGTCTATGGAGGCCACTCCATACTGGGCTGTGTGATCACAGAACCATGTCCATCAGTCACTGGAAGGTGGCCACGGTACCATGAGGCTGAAGGGCACAGTCCTGAACTGGTACAGTCCAAAAGGGGTTGCAAAGACCTTTTTCATCAAAATCCCTTGGTTAAGGGAATCTACCAGCAGATCTTGATCACATCTAAGGTCTAGATAAGCTTCTCTGCCCCCAACCACTCCAACAACTCATCAACTTGGGGCATGGGATGTGTGTCAAACATGGATATCCCATTCACTTTCCTCAAGTCAATGCAAAACCAAGTCATCCCAAGCCTTGGGCACCAAGACAATGAGTCTCCGCCACCCACTGTGAAATTTGTCTACTATCCCTAGGTCATCATCACCTAAAGCTCCCAAATGTACTAGATTCCACACCTTCCTGGACAGAAGATGGTGGCTCTCACTGACTCTCCATCCAGGCACCTTTGTGGTGTGGTGAAAAAACAAACAGGTTCATCCAGGTCATGATGAGATCACAGAAGGAAGAGATTAGGCCACTTGCAATATCTGAGTCAGTTGGGGTTCCAATAGCCTTCCCTGCAAGGAAATTGTGTCCGGGTCTTAGCACAGTGGAGCCTGGGGGCCAGGTCTGGATTTGGTGTTGGGTGTTAGGAAGGTGTTAAGAATAAGGTCTCACAGTCCCACCGTACCCTCAGAAGACTTATATGGTAAATCTGGGTTTCTTTCCTCTTCCTGGACTACTATATCTCGTAATGCACTCGTCCCTCCGGCATGCCATTTTAGTCATTAACTTTGACTGTTACCTGGGCAACAACAGCAGTACCTGTTGCCAGGGTGGAATTCACATGAGCCGGTGCCCTATTATAGGCTTGCTCAAGACAGTTCAGGGCCTTTAAGAGATTTTCCTTCACAAAGTCCTGAGTGTCTCTCATAGCTGGAGAATGTACTGCACTACGCTGGTGCCTATGGGCTCCTGATTCTCCCAGGTACCTTGAATTAGGTCTAGAATCCCCCCAGGTTATTTACCATATAACAACCTGACAGGCAAGAACCCCATTAAGGCCTGAGGAATCACGCAACTGCAAATTAGAGTGGTGGATCCCAATGGAAAGGGTCCTCCACCATAAACTTTCTCAGCAGCCCTTTTAGGGTCCCATTGAAGCATTCAAGTAGGTATCTATTTGTGGGCAGTGAATGGATGTTCTCTGAGATTTGATTTTCAGTAGCTTACACAAATTCTTCCTCAGTTATGACATGAAGTTCATTCCTTGGTCCATTACTATTTATTTTAGGATCTCTACCTTCACAAAGACCTTCATAAGTTCCATGGTTGGCACATTAGTTGTGCAAAGTGGAATAGCCTTCGGGTACTGTGTTACATAATCCATGATCTCCAGTATGTGTTGGTGTCCGTTTGCATTCCTCTCTAGTGGTCCAATCAAATCCATGCCAGTCCTCTCAAACGGGATGTCTAAAACCAGCATTGGTACAAGGCGGGCCTTTAGAGAACTCTTGGGTCCTGCTAACTGACACTCCAGGCAGGACACACAGTAATCCCTCACCTCTTTATAGATGTCTGGCCAATAGAACCAACTAGTAATTCTTTCAAGGGTTTTCTCCCTTCCCAGGTGGCCGGTGCACAATACTGAGTGTGTAAGACAAAGTGACTCCCAATGAAAAAGCCAGGGTAGCAGAAGGCAGGCCCATACTTCATTAGTCTGTGGTTCGTGAACTACTGGATAGAGTCATTCCTTATCTTAAAATGTGGCCATTGCTCTAGCTTCTCTTGGTTGATTACCAACCCATTGACAATGGCCAGCTGTTCATATGCCTAGCACAAGATGACATCTCCCTTTTGTTCCCCTACAAAATCCCTGTTCTCGGTCAGCCCGTGCTGCTTTCTGTAGCTCCCATAGGCCAGAAACAGCAAACCGCAGACACTGAGAGCTGCGGGTGGCCGTGCCTGTGGATGGTCAATGTACAAAAACTGTCTCTCGGCCTGCCAGCGGATTACCCTGACAGGCCCATGGGCTGCAGGTTGCCCACCACTGAACTACACAGTATTTCTTTTTAACAGGGGCTCAGTCAACTTTATGTTCATCTGAATGTTTGTACTGCATAGTTCTGATTGATTGCCATTGATCTCGCTTGAAAATGAGTAATTTTACCAGGTTTCCCATATTCAGCATAGGGAAATCTGGTCACCCTACATATCCATGGATATACATTTTGTATCTGCACAGGGCTCTACTTATCCACTGAGGGCAGGACAAGAAGAAATTGGCTTAAGCTGCAGCAAGGGAGATTTAGGCTAGACATTAGGAAAAACTTCCTTGCTGTGAGGGTAGTTATGCATTGGAACAAATTACCTAGGGAGGTTGTGGAATCTCTGTCACTGGAAGTTTTAAAGAACAAAAACCTGCCACGGACGGTCTAAATAATACTTAGTCCTGCCCCACACACCACACAACAGAACCACTAACCCAGGAACCTATCCTTGAAACAAAGCCCGTTGCCAACTGTGTTCACATATCTATTCAGGGGACACCATCATAGGGCCTAATCATATTAGCCACAATATCAGAGGCTCGTTCACCCGCACATGTGATATATGCCATCATGTGCCAGCAATGCCCCTCTGCCATGTACATTGGTCAAACTGGACAGTCTCTACTTAAAAGAATAAATGGACACAAATCAGACGTCAAGAATTATAACATTCAAAAACCAGTTGGAGAACACTTCAATCTCTTTGGTCACTCGATTACAGACCTAAAAGTGGCAATACTTCAACAAAAAAACTTCATAAACAGATTCCAACAAGAGACTGCTGAAGTGGAATGAATTTGCAAACTGGATACAATTAACTTAGGCTTGAATAGAGACTGGGAGTGGATGGGCCATTACACAAAGTAAAACTATTTCCCCATGTTTATCCCCCCCCCCACGCCCACTGTTCCTCAGACGTTCTTGTCAACTGCTGGAAATGGCCCACCTTTTTATCACTACTAAAAGTTCGCTCACCCCCTGCCCCCCCGCTCTCCTGCTGGTAATAGCTCTCCTTAAGTGATCACTCTGGTTACAGTGTGTATGGTAACACCCATTGTTTCATGTTCTCTGTGTATATAAATCTCCCCACTGTATTTTCCACTGAATGCATCTGATGAAGTGAGCTCTAGCTCACGAAAGCTTATGCTCTAATAAATTTGTTAGTCTCTAAGGTTCCACAAGTACTCCTTTTCTACAAGGACAAATGTGCATATAGAAACATGCAGCCTGAAATCCCAGGAAAGACAAGGCATGGGTAAATAATGCAATACTAAAACACAGTATCTAATAAAGAATAAGCTATTGCTATGTCAATTGGCATGAAAGACAGTCTTTCGATTTTATGGAATGGGGACGGAGCTACCTACACTACAGAGCTTTGAATCTGGTAACTATTTCTTTTTACTTTATTTATTTTCATATCTAATAATAAACATTAAAGGCCACTGTGCTAGTCCTGTTTCAAGTGCTGTTTTATTCTAGACTCATGCATATGAACACTGCTGGTTTGTCTAATTTCAAAGTTAAATGAGTTTGACAGGGTAACACCTGAGCAGGGTAGTGGTTTGTTTGTTTTTTAATATCCTGAATTGCTATTGATTACAGGGACTTGTTAACTCCCTCTGTGGTGCTTTTGGATGCATGACAATAGACACTGTTAACCATTATTATGGAAATAACATGCATTGTTTTGTAGTTATGGTACTCAATTAAGTTATGTCATTGCTGTAAGAGCCTTAAAAATTATATTAAGCTGTCACAAGGCTTTTTTGGAAAATTCTGGCTCTCCTGCTTTAAATAATGTTTTTTTAATCCCATATCACCCTTCAAGGAGTGATGTAGATAATCCACATGAGGCACTATCAAAAATACTGTAAAACCTAAACATTAACCTTTTTGAACACAGAATTATCAGGGCAATGTCTGGTGTGGTTAAGTTAAGTAACTGACATTTTCCCTTTGAAAGTTCACAGAAGGGCACATTAAACTATACGTTGTAGATGCACACTGAGATAGTTTATAGAATATGCATTTTCTTTTGCAAAGAGCTATTGAAAAAAAAGAAGGTTGAGATGTATACAGAAGAGGCCGGTGAATGTCAGTTAATTTGCAGGTAAGAGATGGAATAACTTTTTAACTTCCAGTTCACCTACGTGAGGGCAACAGAGCAGTGGTGCACTGAATTACCATTTATGCCTAAACATGCCTTTCTTTGGAGAACCATTTGCCCAATGTGGAAGAGGCGTACAGTTGGTGAAAACCCATTTTAAGAATATAGAAAGACACAGCATCACAAAAAATAATTTTACTTAGCACTTTCACAGGACCTTTCACATTCAGTGCTTATAAACTTTAACTCATCCTTCGCATCCGTTGACTTCAGTAGGGACACAATAGCTAATTACAATAGTTTAACACAAAGTTCACAGTGCCAATTTGATAAGGTGGCAAAATAAACTGCAACATAAAACACACATTCAAACCAGAACCCTTTGGGCAATAATGAGAGAAAATAAGAGTTTTCCAAAAGCCATCAACAGCACAATAAGCTAAAGCTTTTCTTCAACATATGTATTAAAATAGATGTACATCTTTCAGTTAGAACAAAACTCAGTAGTGAATGAACTACACACCCCTGCATCATATGTAAAAGCACTATGCCAGAAATACCATATGCTCATGTAAATCCTACATATCCAAACAAGACCACAAAAAGTATAGTACAATTACTATATCAGCATGTGGGATGAGTGTTTTACAAAAATGGTACTCAATGTTGTGGTATACTTTCATACTAAGAGAAAGCTGGCTGATGAGACATTTAGACACCCTGGACCAAATTAGGCCTTAGGATGCCTATATATAATTACAGTTAAAGTCAACAAAAGCATCCACAAGCAGAATTTAGTCCTCTGGACAAATATGAATTAAAATGTCTTCTATTGTCACTAATGGTTTGCTTACATATATCTGTGACATGACACCATACAAGAAACCACCACATTTAGTTCCAGTACTGGAAAGACCATTCATATACACTTAAACCAGCAAAGGACCTGAAGCAGAGCCCCGTTGTAGTCCAGCCATGATGAAAGACAGATCACCATGCTCACAGTTTTTATGTAGATTCATAGATTTTAAGGCCATGAGGGACCATTATGATAATCTCTTCTGGCCTCCTACATAACACCAGCCAAATGGTTCACTAATAATTCTTCCATAAATATCTTTTGCTTTCTTTCTGAGACCTGTATCTTTGAACCCATTTAAAAGCTACATCAGAAAAGAATGTTAATTAATACTCTGTAGTTAGTGTCAAAAGCTTATTGACGATCAAGCAAAATGGCTCCACAGAGTCTCTTTTGATCAGAACTAGTGAAGACTTTGCCTCTAAATCCTGATTGTGCAATTTCAGTGTAATAGAAAGGTCTGGCATCTGATTGCAAATAATATGGTAATTTACTCTGCTGTAAATGTAGTTGGCACAGATTTGATTGAAAACTGTATGTTCTCTCATTTTTAAACAAAAAAAAAAAGAGTGGATTAGTACTCTGGTTTCCCTTGCGTACAAGTTCTTACTTCAGTTGTGTTACAAATGTTAAGACCAAAATGCTTGCAGCCCTTCTTGACTTTTGTGGTGATTCCCCAGTTCTCCTGTTGGCTTCCCAAGTCATTTCCGCCCACCTGGCCCTCCTAGAGGTTCATCTTTCCCTCTCAGATGTTAACAGTTATGGAACTTCCTAGTCTTAGCCTTCACAGTTCTATCCAGTGCTAGTCTGTAGCTCTGCCTCTCTACCAGTTCTTACTCCTATTGGCTAATGTTCTTGATTATAGGTTCTAATGGAATGACATGCATGAAGTGGAAGTGTCAGTGTGTCTTTGTTTCCATAGCAAACAAAAACCTTAGTTTTACCAGATGATGTGAGTCAAAGAACTGACAATGAAATCATAGATTTATAGATAATAAGGTCAGAAGAGACCATTATGATCATCTAGTCCGACCTCCTGCACAACGCAGGCTACAGAATCTCACCCACCCACTCCTGCGAAAAACCTCTCACCTATATCTGAGCTATTGAAGTCCTCAAATCGTGGTTTAAAGACTTCAAGGAGCAGAGAATGCTCCAGCAAGTGACCCGTGCCCCATGCTACAGAGGAAGGTGAAAGACCTCCAGGGCCTCTTCCAATCTGCCCTGGAGGAAAATTCCTTCCTGACCCCAAATATGGCGATCAGCTAAACCCTGAGCATATGGGCAAGATTCACCAGCCAGATACCCAGGAAAGAATTTTCTGTAGTAACTCAGAGCCCACCCCATCTAACATCCCATCACAGGCCATTAGGCCTATTTACCATGAATATTTAAAGATAAATTAATTACCAAAATCATGTTATCCCATCATACCATCTCCTCCATAAACTTATCAAGTTTAATCTTAAAGCCAGATAGATCTTTTGCCCCCACTGCTTCTCTTGGAAGGCTATTCCAAAACTTCACTCCTCTGATGGTTAGAAACCCTTGTCTAATTTCAAGTCTAAACTTCCCAATGACCAGTTTATATCCATTTGTTCTTGTGTCCACATTGGTACTGAGCTTAAATAATTCCTATAGGAGTTGTGCATCAAGGTAATCAGTGCTGATGGGATTATTAGGAGTTACCAGTTCTCTTCTCTGAGAACAGTTTGCTCACATGTCGTAAGTCCGTTATGGAAGTGTAAGATTTCCAAGAATGGTGTTTAAACAATTTTTCTGTAAGGATATGGTGAAACTGGTACACTGAGCTAACTCATTACCTAAAGGCTGAAGTACTGTAGGCACCCATAATAAACAAGTCTTGGAGGAATATACACATTTTAAACTGAAGTCAATGGGTCTATTCATATGCTTAAAGCTAAATGCATGCTTAAGTACTGTGCTGGATCAAAGCCAGAGTTCTCAGAATCTTGCAGAATCAAGCCTTAACCTTAAAAATCTCCATCAATTATAAAAAATTGTTTGCAGTGAGTTTTTCACAAAAACCAAACATGACGGTGTTATATTGTAAGTAACAACCTTCCCCTCTAACACACACACACAATTAAGCAAGCAAGACTAATGTTAAAATTGCTGGCAACTCTACCTACTCCCACCTGAGTCTTCTATGAGCTAACACTAAATAAGGAAGGGCGTACTTGTGGCACCTTGGAGACTAACAAGTTTATTTGAGCATAAGCTTCAGAGTAGCTCACGAAAGCTTATGCTCAAATAAAATTGTTAGTCTCTAAGGTGCCACAAGTCCTCCTTTTCTTTTTGCAGACACAGACTAACACGGCTGCTACTCTGAAACTAAATAAGGACGACATTTTTAAATGGCCGAGGAAGCCAGCAGGACTCTTCTTAAATCCAGCCCCAGCCCCAGCTTGTTCGCTGCTTAGTGCAAGTGTCTGCACATTCTCTGTCTCCCTGCACCCAGTCCCAGTCCTGTGTTGGAACCCAGCCCTACCCCTGCCTGCCCCAACTCAAGGCAATGTCTCAACAGGCAGCTCTAATTCTTGGTTCTGACTCTGCCTCAACCCTGGACTCTAGCCTTCATGCCCTGGCTCCTGCTCTGCCTGCTAAGCCTTACTCCTACTCCATCCAGTAGGCAAGACTGGTCATGACCCAATCTCCTGATGACTTTTAGCTGATACTTAGCATATATAATACCATTTATATAGCACTTTCTATCTTTAAAGCACTGTACGTACTTTAATTAATCCTCACCTCACCCCTGTGAGGTAGGGTAAATTATCATTCCTATTTTACAAATGGATGAGCTGTGAAATCTCCTAAATGAAACCACAGATTCTTATTCTCAGTAGATAGAGGTTTCTTTTCCTTAGTAGATAATGTTCAGTATTACAGGGTAAAATATTCAAAAATGCACCAATTGGCCCCTTGCTTTCTGTACCCCATTTTTGTGCTAAAACTCAATATTTACATCTCTAACTACTTGGGTTATATCCATAGTCAGATAGAAGTGAAAATACTCAGGTCTGTAGCTGAAGTACAATTCTCCCCTACAGAATTTGCCCCTTCTTAAAGCAAAAGTGAAAACAGCAGACAAAAAGAGGGTCCTGTGGCTAGGGTACTTACCTAGGACTTGAGACCTGGGTTAAAGTCCCTGATCCATCTCAGATTTCTTGTATGACTTGGGCCAAGTCAATTACTCTCTCTGTAAAATGGGGATAATAGCACTTCCCTACCTCATAAGAGTGTTGTGACAATAAAGTCTATAAACATTCAGATACCCATAAAGGGGGCCACATATGTATCTTAGACTGACAGACAATCTATATAGCCTTGGAGAGATCCTCTGTAATTTGCATCCTTATATTCTCACTAAAGAATTTATTTTATATAGAGGTTACATTACAAATTACTCATTTATACTCAGACGGCTAAAAGCAGAACTTAAAGTTCATGTTGCATAAGGGTTTTTGATTTTGCAACAGTCATATACAACAGCACACCAAGAGGTAGTTGGATACCAAAACCAGTATCTGACTATTCTGACTCTGACACAGTGATCCATATTACATCAATTAGGGCTCTGCTCTTTTGAGTTAATGCTCTGGATTTAAAATGAGTAGTGACTGCATGTCCCATGATCTCTTTTATTACCCTATCAGTATTAATGCTGTTCAAAAGAATAAGTTCAAAGTATATTTTAGACTGTTTATTTGAGCACTCAAATTTTCTAAGACCGGGATATTAGTACTAGATGTTTCATAGAAGCATCCAGTAATTGGTTTTCCATTTAGGAAGCTTCTGGAAGGTGGGCTGGGCATCTCTTCTCGGGGCGGTCCTCTGCAGCTGAAACCCATCGTGACTGGTAGAAGGTGGTGGGAGAAGTTCTTAGAGGGGTCACACGGACCACTTCCAGACAGGTCACCCCATCCTGGAACTCCCCCTGATTGGTCAAATCTTCTCTCGGGGCATTCCTATCAGGGCAAAACCCATCCCGATTGGTAGAGGACAGTGGGAGGAGTTCTTAGAGAGGTCCATGACACACCTTGCTTCCGGTCATGTGTCCACCTTGACCCCAGAAGTAATACCCCATGGGGTGGGACTTCCGGTGACTGGTGGGCAGGTCTTATGGGGTCAAGGGGCGGGGTTAATGTTTGATTGACGGTAGGGCCCTAGCAAAATGAGCTCCCATCAATAGCTCACAGTCACACCCACTCCCCTTGCCAGCATCTAATGACAGGTGATCCAATCCATTCCCCTTCCCCTGTAGCTTCTGCTCAGTTCTATAATTTTCTTATCGGTTTGCCAGGCATAAACAAGGATCCTGATATGCTAAACATTCTCCTTTAAACTTCGAATAGATGTTAGTTTTATTTACAGACCAAAATTAGGGCCTAAGATTTCTAGTATCAAAAAACATTCCAGTGGAGAGCAGCACCAACAGGCAGTGCTACTGCAGGAGTAGCCCACAATTATTCCATCACCATACTCTGACCAGAGCAGCTCCTTTCAGGGCAAGAGAAATGGAACCTCCCTCTCATTCCATTCTCCAGAGGGCTAAAGGAAAAGTAGGGATTTCCTGCCCCCAACAAGGAACTAAAGGAGCAATGAAGGGTCCCTCTAACTCTCATATACCCGAATGGGACTAAAGAAACAACTTTTCCCACTCGTATCCCCTACCATCCCAAGGAGAAACAACAGGAGAGCCTCACAGACCCAGCAAGCACATACAACACAAGTGCTCAACAGCAGGTGACAGCCTTTTATCTCATCCCCAGATGGAAAACAGAGCATCTTTTTCCAGTACATCTACCTCTTTAAGGCAAACATCTGCCCACCAGTTTTATATATATATATATATATATATATATATATATATATAGCCCCCATCTCTCTAGTATCAGAAGCTTATAAAAAGTGCTCCCATGACTGCACAAAGGCATAAAAAAACCACCCCCGCATGGCAAATTGAGACACAACTGTCTCCACTTTCCCCCACTCAACAGAGTGGCATGAACCCGCAGATGCCCCTCTCTTCCTTTCTTTCCTTAGAGGTCCTTTGCCTCCATAGTCTGCCACTTTTCTGCTTCTCTCCTTGCCACAGTAGCCTTTGCTCCTTCTTCTCAGTCACATTTGTTGAAGATTTCATTCCGAGGCTTTCCAGGAGACCCAGCTATAGGATTATTATAATACCATCCACAATATACCAGCATGGCTACTGTGAACAGCAAAACTTGTCCTCCTTTAATACCAAAATTTCTTCAGTATCAAATATGTCTTGGGCATTCTAATCCAACAAAATGAATTACCTGCCTAGGTTTCAGCAGAGGCAGGATGTAAATAAGTCCAGTTTTCTCTGAAAGGAAGAAACTTGCTCCAATTTAGAGGAAAAATCTGTAATTTGAAGCCTCTGTGATTCTGTATTTTCAGCTACCTAAAAGCCATGCCTTTTCAGAGAGTGAGTGAGTGAATTAAGTCTAGTATTTGATTGAAAGGATTCACAAATATTTACACTGCAGAAGTTTGTGAGAAGGTAAAGCCCTCATTAGGCCTCGGTGAAAAAAATGCCAGCTAATGTCTAAGGGACAAATGCCACCAAGTGCTCATTTCCTGAATAAATTTTTCCAACAGAATTACAGTGAAATGTTCTTTAGAGCTCTAAGCCCTGGGAAAGAAACTCCTCAAGCCTTGTGAATGACTTTCGGTTTACTCGCTGGTGAGGTGATTATCAAATGTTAAAATACACCTATTGAGCTTGCAATGGATAATGTCTAAAACAATGCTAATAAAAAAAAAAGGCATGACACGAGGAACTCAAACTGCTCCAAGCATCAGAATCATTGGGGCTTCTGTAACTGACAGTAAACTACAGATAAAGTTTGTTGTGTCCCACGACTTAAGCCTCAAGATGGTTATTACTGCTGCTGTGGTGTGTGAGGTAAACCTCAAGCTCACTGATATTTACTTATATGTCAGGTTTCAGAGTAACAGCCGTGTTAGTCTGTATTCGCAAAAAGAAAAGGAGTACTTGTGGCACCTTAGAGACTAACCAATTTATTTGAGCATGAGCTTTCGTGAGCTACAGCTCACTTCATCGGATGCAAGAGCTCATGCTCAAGTAAATTGGTTAGTCTCTAAGGTGCCACAAGTACTCCTTTTCTTTTTACTTATATGTGCATTTTAGAATGATGTCGTACACAATTGCTGAGCTGCAACCTCATGAATATGCAAATCAACCACTTTATTCTGTTTAATACAAATATATTTGAGAGATGGAAGGAAAACTACAGATCAAGATTTTCAAAATTGGGTTCCTAAAGTTTAGCTTCATACTGTAAATCCTCTAAATAAGAATTTAGGAGTCTATTTTAGGCACTCATCTTTTTAAATTTCAGAACGCTATCAGGGCAAATCAGAATATATTCAGGAACTGTCTCTTAGACTAGCTTTTCACATTCATGAAAGCAATTTTAGATTATCTTATTTGGCCTACTGTTAGCATTTGTTTTATAATTCTACATGCTGTTCCTACAAACTTCACCCACACCTCCCCATAGCCAGGAGAGGGAGATAGTGCCAAAGTAGCCAGGCACAGTGTAGTGCTCTCTGCCAACACTACAGGCAGGATGGGATGGCAGAAGACAATAAATAGCTTTTTGGGATCCAACTGGCACCTGGAAAGGACATGTTTTGATGGAAGGGGCAGAAAGAAGAAGCCAGAGAGAAGCCTATATTTAGCAATAAAGGTGGCAATTCTAAGGGAAAGTAGAATATAGAACTTCTAGTCTTCCTGCATTTTTAATAAAGAAAGTACAGAAGATGAAAAGAGGAATACAATTATTTAATGTCTGCTCAGAATTCATCAATATTTGGAGAAAATTATGAAGATGTGCAGTTTCCATTGTGGTATGCAATCAAAATTGAGCAAAATCTGTATCTGTTTTCAATTTGGTAAGTGGTTTGACTCTTAAATGCAGTTCTTAAAGTTATTTTCCTTTTCAAACCATGAAGTTAACATTGCTTGTCAGCTGTCTAGCAGATTCTTAAACACGCTAGCTTGTATTTTATTTAAATACTACTCCTTTTACACAGGAATACATTGTATAAATATGGAACGTTTCACTTATTACTTTTTGAAAGATCAGCAACTGCCTTTGAATTTTAGAGGTGAGAAAGGTCTCCAAGAGACTGTAAAAGGGATCATTAGCTTTTGAGACATTATTTGCTGTCTGTTTTTTACTTCTATTTTGTATTACAGATAACGCAGTCTGAGTCACGATCAGTTGTTTTAAAATGCTCCTCAGTGGAAAGAATCCCACAGTTTGTTTCTATATGTGCTTCATTTCCAGATTTTCTGCTCTTTATCTCACTCCCTCAGGTTTCTAAGTACCTATCTCCATGGCAACACTCAATAATGTTGGTGGGTGGTGTTATCACGGCAGGCTTCCCCACAGAAGATCTCAGACATATGGATTATTTATGAATTTGCATGACAGCACCTACTGAAATATCATTTGGGCAAATTTACACTTCCCTGAAAGATTGAGGCTTCAAAGAATGACAACCTCACTCAGTGTCCTCAGAATCAAAACCGGACACTCAAAAAGCTGAGCTCAGGCACCAACGGGAGTGGGCCCATTCATTAGTTCCCATACCTAATTTGCTGCTGCCTAAAAGTTTCTCTTATCCTAAATAAGTACCTGTTGTCATATCACATAAATTCTAACTTACTGCTGTTTACTCCAGTCCATGACATTTGAGGTATTTCTGATTTCGGACCATAATACTTGTATTTTGTGGTAGCCATATTATTAGGACATTAAAGAGACAAGGTGAGTGATGCGTTATTGGACCAACTTCTGTTAGTGAGAGAGACAACCCGCTGAGCTTACACTGAGCTCTTCTTCATTTCTGGGAAATGTAGTCTGTGTCACAGCTACAAGGTGGATTTTTTAACGTAAGATATTTCCAGGGACCATTCAAGGTGTTAACACCCCTCTAGTCATCGTGGGGAAAGCAATGGGATGGGAAGGCAGGGGAGGGGGGCTAAGTGGGTTATAGATTGTTGTAAGACACCATAAATCCAGTGTCTCTATTCAGCCCATGATTTTTAGAATCTTGCAAAGTTATGAATTTAAGCTCCCAGGCTTGTCCTTTGAAGGTGTTGTGCAGGTTTCCTTTGAAGATGAGAACAGAGAGGTCAGATATAGAGTGATTCATTTTGTGAAAAGTGTTCGTCCACAGGTGGTATGATGTTTTTGTCTTTTATCATTTGTGTGAGTTCACTGTGCAAGTTCATTCAAGAGCATAGTCATTGTCTAGTTTCACTCATATAGTTGTTAATGGGGCATACTACTTGCTGTGATAAGTATGTAGAGGACGCATGAATCCTGAAGGTGTATTGGGGAGGGTGTTGAGCATCACAGCAGTGGAGATATGACTAGGAATTTTGCATTTGTTGTTCTGGTGCCACTCTGAGCTGGTGTGTCCTAGTCTTTGGGGAGCTTGCTTCTGATGAGCTTGAGGGGTTGGCTGAAGCCCAGAAAAGGGGATTCAGAAAAGATTTCTTTCAGAATGTGGTCCCCATTGTATATGGGTTGTAACTGTTTAATGATATCCCATATGGGTTCCAGTTTGGGGTGGCAGGAGCATAAATTTATAACCTCGCCCACCTTGTCTCTCCAGAATATTTCAGACATGTGACAGTTAAATAAAATGTCAGGTACAACCTGTACCACTGTTGGGAATCACCAGAAAATGCTACTGTAGATAGTCTTGCTAGTTCTATGTATATGAGTCATTAGCTCTTAAGGCAGCAAGCGGGGGAAAGAGGTTTGTCAGCTGTGGCAGTTTAGTTTAGATACCAAGCATATCATCTGTAAAATCTGTCTTCCATGCCTGACTCTCTAACTCATAAGAATCTTTTTAGGTGCACCTGCTGCCTCCAGGTTGCATTCATGCAAACAGCCAAACATTAAGACATTACAGGGTGCCAAAACATTACCCAAGAGGTCAAGAATATCTGCCAGTTTCTTCAAAATACCATATTGCATTCCATGAACTTGTTAAAGACACAATTTTTAAAAATTTGAGCATGTCTCTTGACTGTGGACAAATACATCAGCTTTTATCTATCTACTGAGAGTTTATTACATTAGATTTTACAATGCATTTTAGTTGAGGCATATGCAGGAAGCAGACCCTGTAACAATAAAGAACATAAGAGGTAGGTTCTTAACCAGTTCACCTTTTTGGGGGGGACTGCTTTTATTCAGTTTCTTATGTGTCTTAACTCAAACAACAAACGCTGGTAGCAGGGTGTAAAGGGAGAGGGCAGAGGAGAAGGAAGGAATTAATATTAAATGTAGAAAGCATCTAAAGATACAACCTTGACAGAAGCTTTGTCATTCTTCATCCTTGGATATAAATTTGGAGCTGCAGGCTGCGAGAGTATACCTAGGTATGCCAGATATTGCTGAAGAGACTTGGCCAAGTCCACATCCTTTTCCAGCTCATAATTCCTTTCGTTATCAGCAGCACTCCGCTTTGAAGTCCTGCACATCAAAACCAAGGAAAAGAATGTTACCGGCATAAATGATATACACTGAACTCAGAAAAAAAATCACTACATTTTATATTTGAAGCTACAGGAGTTAGCTCTGTGTGATGGTTCTTAACAAAAAATACCTAAAGAATTTTAAACGTGACACTAGAACATGTGGGAAATTTCTATATTTCAGCAAAAAGAAAACATAAATCCACGGGTAAGGTAATAAAAATAATGATTATAATTAATGATCTAATAGCAAATCAGCTACAATCAGGACAAAGTTTTGTCCAAAGGGGGAAAAATATTTGTAAATACAAGAGGCAACATTACAGTTCACCCTAAAGGATACACAGCTGTGCTTACAACAGAACTTCAAAGAAGTTATTAAACCTACAATCAGAATCCATTTCATTTTAGACCAATAGTGGGTCCCACACCTAACTTGCAAAATCCCCAGATGCCATTGGCAAAGGACATGCAATCAGTAGGGCTTAAATGAGGTTATGGGATGGAATGAGTGTTTCTTCTGATCTGCATCTGTGACCTAGATTCTTATGTGATATACAGGTTACCTATTTTTACAAAATATATTTAGCTTGACTCTGAGCTCAGATTGAGCCAGTATGCAATGATACGGTATATCTGTACATCTCTGAATCTGTTCTCATGTTCTTCCTATTTTTTTTTCCCCTTAAGTCTCCAACTCATACATCTGCCAAAAAAAACAACACAAAACCCTCAAATCTGACCAAGTATAACTGCTCTAGGGGTGTCTGTGAGTCTGCCGAAAATCTGGAATAACAGCTCTGAGGTGTGACCAAATCCACTCATCCATCTCATTGAGATGTTAACTTGAGTGCCTAATGATGATAATTTAAATGTCAGCATTGTTAACTATTTCATTCCTCATGTAAGAAAAGAGACAGAGATTCCCAGATATGCATTTCTGTGGGCGACATCTAATTTTGATGTTTATAAGTGGCGTTTGGTACATTCCACCATTTTCTTCCCAATCAAGGAGTCAAGTCAAAGGCGCCCAGTTGCATTCAGACTGCATGCATGATTTTATTTTGAACATCTGCAGTCCAGGGGTGCTGGAACAATTTTTCTAGTGGGGGAGCTGATGATGGAAACCATGTATTTGGTGTTTGTTACTACTACTTCAAGCCAGGGAGTTTGGCAGCACCCCCAGCACTCCTAGTTCCCGCACCACTGCTGCAATCTACTGTGAGCAGTATCTATGTGTAAGGGGATTCTTGTCCCCTTACTAAAACTCAGTGGGGGTGTTTTGGTTGGCTAGCTCCCAGTACCAAAAGAAAGGGTTGATGGGAAATCAGAACCCTGAGACTGACAGTCCCCAGGAACAATGGGGAGAGGCCAATGCTCCAGGTCAGCCTGATTGACAGGGTGGGCAGGCTAATCAGGGAGTCAGGAGGCCAGGGGCGTCCCATCCTCCATCCTCCTCCATGTAAGCTGGGTCAGACAGAGTGGGGTCGAGCTAAGGAGAGAGCAGGGGCCCAAGCTGAGGTGGGGAGCAGAGACATGCCAGCCACAGGAGCCAGAAAAGCAGCCCAGGAAGCAGATCAGTGCTGGGAGCAGAGTTACAGAAGCAGCCCAGAGAGCAGCCCTGTGCAGGGAGCAGAGCTGCAGCAACCAGAGCCAGAGGGGCCAGAGAAGCAATCCAGGGAGCCGGAGGCAGAGTAGCAGCAGCAGCAGTGCTGAGACAGAGTGGTGGAGCCGGAGCTGAGGCAGAGTGGAGCTGGAGCAGTCCAGAGCCGGGTGCGGTGAGCAGCCGGGGAGAGCGAAGGGGACCCTCGGCAGTGGGCCCTGCGCAGGGAGACACCCCAGCCAAGAGGCCTTGCAGGCCAGACTTGGAGGGGGATCGTAACCCTGATGGGGTGGGGGCAATGCTGGGAAGAAGGATCCTGCCACTTAGAAGTCTGAGGGCGTGTGGCCAACGCCAGAGCAAGTGTCCGACCCGCAGCATCCCTGCAGTACTGCCAAGGCCTGAGGAGGAGGCCTGGGACTGTGAGGAACAGACTGTGAACCGCCCTGACATTCCAGAGATGCTGCCCATGATGTCCCCATGCCACAGAGTGGGGTTATGTGTTTTCCTTTAACCTTTCTCATTTCTTCCTTTTTTAAAAAAAATTGATTGCCGTTTAATAAATTGTGTTTGCTCTGAATTGTGTGTAATGATCACTGGTTCAGGGAAGTGTCCAGTGCAGAGAGAGCACCCCAGAGGGGGGACACCCTAGCCTCTGCCCTAAGTGATCACAACAAGGTTGGGGGTCGAGGCCCCAGGAATCCTGGGCCCAGCCTTGTTGGAGTTACAAGGACTCTGCCACACAGGAGAATGGAAGGGGAGCCCTTGAGGTCAGGCAGGCCTCTGGGTAAAGGAAGTGGGAGTGAGGACTCAGATCCTTTCACTAGCCCATTTCACCAGGGTAGTGTGTAAGCCAGGAAAGTTCCCTGCAATAGCAGCACTGTTCCCCCGCTTACATATGGGCATGTCTACATGTAAATTGCTACTGTGGCACAGCTGCAGCCACGCTTCAGTGTAGACACACACAATAGCAACAGGAGGGGTTCTCCTGTACCTGTAGTAATCAACATCCCTGAGAGATGGTAGCTAGGTCAATGAAAGAATTCTTCTATCAACCTAGCACTGTCTATACTGGGGTTAGATTGGCATAGCTATGTCTCTCAGGCTTTTTCACTCACCTGAAAGACACAGCTAGGCCAATGTAGTTTTCAGTGTAGATCAGCCCTCATTTTATGGACTCACACAGGTGGAGTATATTTTGAAGGCGGAGCTTGGAAGAGTACCACCATGCAGAGTTTTATTTATTCATTAACAGAGCGTAAAGACCAGGGAATGGGTGGTCAGGCCTAGTGGTCAGAGCCAGGGTCAGACGTCAGGAACCAAAGCCAGAGTTGGAGTCAAGGTCACACCAAAGTCGGGGCCAGAGTTGAGGTCAGGAGTTACGCCAAAGGTTGAGCCACAATCAGTGTCAGGAGTTATACTATGGGTCAGCACTGGAGTAAGGAACCAGGGAACAGCACCGGGGTCAAGTCAAAAAGAAAAGGAGTACTTGTCGCACCTTAGAGACTAACCAATTTATTTGAGCATAAGCGCTCACGAAAGCTTATGCTCAAATAAATTGGTTAGTCTCTAAGGTGCCACAAGTACTCCTTTTCTTTTTGCGAATACAGACTAACACGGCTGTTACTCTGAAAGGGGTCAAGTTAGAGTCAGACGCCAATATCAAGGATCAAAGTCGAGTCAGGAACAGTGCCAGGGTCAAACCAGAGTTAGGGTCCAGTACAGCAATAGATCAGAAGTTCATGCCATTGCTCAGACAACATCCTGTGCCTCCTTCTGGCGTAAGTAGTATGTCTGGGCCAATCAGTGGGGCTGGATGTTCACTCCAGTCAGCAGCTTCATGGGCGGAGCCTTTAGTGGGCCAGAGTTCTTAGAGAGCTGTTCGGTGGCGGTCACAATCTGGGCACTTCCTGTGGACATATGGGCCTAGGTCTGTGACCAGTGATCTCTCACACAAAGCTTCAGCCTGTCATGTTTATATCTAAAAATCAAGTGTCCTGCCTTAATTCTGATCTCAGAGTGGTGAAAGTCTGAAGTAATTCCACCGTAGTTGATGGAGCTATACTGGTGTGACTTCAGACTCAGGCCACATAACTCTTATGACATGCTATAACAGGGTGGTTTGCCCCTTAAGGGCTGGGACTACTAGGGTTACCATCTTCAAGATTCCCAAAAAGAGGATACTGCTGGGGGGTGGGGGGAGCTGATAGAGGTGGGTACAGCTGGGGGGTTCTGGAGCGCTGTGTGTGTACTGTGTGTATACTGGGAGGGAGTATTTAGGGGATACTGGTGAGGGTATTGCAGGCTTACTCTTGAGGTGGGGGGCAGTGTCACTCCATCATGGTGGTAGGGTGGCTGGCACAGACCCGGGATGTAGCACCTGCCATCTGCCAGTTCCTCCCTGCCTCTCCCTCTCCCCAGGACTGGGAGCCAGGGCCTGGGTAGGTGGGATTTGCAGCTGCGGCAGCAGCGGAGGGACCAATCAGGACGTGCAGCCAGCTCTTTTTGAGCTGTAATGTCTGCTCCACAAAAAATCCCAGACATTTCCTCTTGTTTGAAATATCTGCTCAGACAGGGAATCAAAAAAAAAAGGAAATATCTAGGAAAATTTATGGTAACCCTAGACTAACCAAGCTTGATTACAGAATAAGGCATACCTGTGCTGAATGCATTAAATCAGGTAATTCCCTCTAAGGGGCAAAAGAAGGCTGCAACGAAGGGGGAAGCTCAGGAAGATTATGCAGAATGAGAAAAGGCTTCTGCAGAGAAAACCTTGAGATCCGGAGAGTTGCCCCAAGCAGGAAGGTCTGGGAGGAGGAAGCTTTAGGGCTTTTGTGGAGTTAGGAATGGACTTTATTTTGGTATTTTGAGTTTTATTTGCAGTTTAGTTTATAGTAGTAAACTTAGTCATCAAGGAGGAGTATTTTTGACAAATAAAAAGCATGAAAGGCAGTTTTACTGGAACAGTCCAAGAGGGGAAACTGAGGCAGGCTGCCTGTAGTGTGATACAATGCCTGGAGGAGCCACACAGGAGGCAGCTGTCCCAGCTATACAAACCCTCAGCAGATGGCTGAACTTGGCAGCATCATTTCACTGCAGCCACATTTCCAAGAAAGTAGGGGAGAAGGCCCAGAGCCAACGCACAAGTACAGAGTCTTTGACCAAACAGGTCAGGGATGTGAGATTCTAATAGGTGCAGGCAGAACTCTCAGTCTGGGGGCAAGAAAGGTTATGGTTGCTTTGATACACTCTGAATCCTCCTAATCCTGAGTTGCTCTGCAAACCACGGAATAATTTACAGAGCTCTGGAGGCCTGCATAGGATATGGCAACCTGTCCCAAACTGCCAGTAAGTCCCAGCATTGCCTGGAATTTCTGCAGTGCTGTGAGTTGCAGCCCCAATATGCTTCCCAATCCCAGAACACCAATTACACCCGAACTTGCAAGGGAGACAGTAGAAGGCAACTTTATGGCTGACTTCTTCAGTTCTCGCATCAGGGAATCCTCCACTGGCCAAACCTACAGAGTTTAGAGCAGCTTTGTGCTGCTTTTACTCAACAAAAGGGCTGTGTACTTTCACCACTGGTGTCAAATGAGATACGCTGGTTCTGGGGGACTCAGGCAATTTCTGCAGAGAGGACTATGGGGGCACTACTATGTAGTTCTTGCTAGTTTCCTATGCTACTCGTATCCCCGTGTAAACATTCTGGTACATCAAAATACCCTTCTTTTGTTCCAGAACTCTACATTCTGCCTTGTTATGCGGGTTGGATATCCAGGTTAGATTATCTGAGTTAAACTACACCTGTGCATACAAGTGCACACACACCACTCCTCCTTTTCTATCTAACTGAAAGCCAGTCTAAAATTTCTGCCAGTTTGGAACCTAGTAAGTCAGTACAACTTCTGCTTCAGTGAGAACCAACTAATCTGAAGAGGCTCTCATCACAGAAGCCATCCCAATGATCTATCAATTCCAAATGTTCCTCTCATCCCTTAGTTAATCTCGAACATCACTCGTCTCCTTTCTTAATTTACTTTAAGAAGAAAGGGAATGAAAACAGAAATGCAAGACCAAATTCTGCCCTCTGAAGTCCCACTGAAGTCACTGGGAACTGCCCACACATATCCAAAAACAGAATTTAGATTAGCCCTTACAAACTCTGGCCTGTGGCAGTTGTATTAACACCCACTCTGACAATGAAAACAAATTTCTCTTTTTCTTAATGACAGGTTTCAGAGTAACAGCCGTGTTAGTCTGTATTCGCAAAAAGAAAAGGAGTACTTGTGGCACCTTAGAGACTAACCAATTTATTTGAGCATGAGCTTTCGTGAGCTACAGCTCACTTCATCGGATGCATACCGTGGAAACTGCAGCAGACTTTATATACACACAGAGAATATGAAACAATACCTCCTCCCACCCCACTGTCCTGCTGGTAATAGCTTATCTAAAGTGATCATCAGGTTGGGCCATTTCCAGCACAAATCCAGGTTTTCTCACCCTCCACCCCCCCACACAAATTCACTCTCCTGCTGGTGATAGCCCATCCAAAGTGACAACTCTTTACACAATGTGCATGATAATCAAGTTGGGCCATTTCCTGCACAAATCCAGGTTCTCTCGTGAGTTTGTGTGTGTGGTTTTTGGGAGGGGGGTGAGAGAACCTGGATTTGTGCAGGAAATGGCCCAACTTGATTATCATGCACATTGTGTAAAGAGTTGTCACTTTGGATGGGCTATCACCAGCAGGAGAGTGAATTTGTGGGGGGTGGGAGGGTGGAGGGTGAGAAAACCTGAATTTGTGCTGGAAATGGCCCAACCTGATGATCACTTTAGATAAGCTATTACCAGCAGGACAGTGGGGTGGGAGGAGGTATTGTTTCATATTCTCTGTGTGTATATAAAGTCTGCTGCAGTTTCCACGGTATGCATCCGATGAAGTGAGCTGTAGCTCACGAAAGCTCATGCTCAAATAAATTGGTTAGTCTCTAAGGTGCCACAAGTACTCCTTTTCTTTTTCTTAAGAAGATGGGAATTGTCTCAAATTGTGTTAAATATAGCACTAATTGTACTTTTTGACAATTTCCGGAGGACATGCGTCCATGCTGATGACGGATTCTGCTTGATAATGATCCAAAGTAACGTGGACTGACGCATGTTAATTTTCATCATCTGAGTCAGATACCACCAACTGATGGTTGATTTTCTTTTTTGGTGGTTCAGGTTCTGTAGTTTCTACATCGGAGTATTGCTCTTTTCAGACTTCTGACAGCATGTTCCACACCTCATCGCTCTCAGATTTTGGAAGAAACTTCAGATTCTTAAACCTTGGGTCCAGTGCTGTAGCTATCTTCAGAAATCCCATATTGCCACCTTCTTTGCATTTTGTCAAATCTGCGGTGAAAGTGTTCTTAAATCGAACAACATATGCTGGGTTGTCATCAGAGACTGCCATAACACAAAATATATAGCAGAATGTGGTTAAAACCACAGAACTGGAGACATACAATTCTCCACCAAGGAGTTCAGTCAGAAATTTAATTAATGCATTTTTAACAAGCGTCATCAGCATGGAGGCATGTCCTCTGGAATGGTGATCAAAGCATGAAGCGGCATACTTATGTTTAGCATATCTGGCATGTAAATACCTTGCAACACTGGATACAACAGTGCCATGTGAACGCCTGTTCTCACTTTCAGGTGACATTGTAAATAAGAAGCAGGCTGCCTTATCTCCCATAAATGTAAACAAACTTGTTTGTCTTAGCAATTGGCTGAACAAGAAGTAGGACTGAGTGTACTTGTAGGCTCTAAAGTTTTACATTGTTTTGTTTTTGAGTGCAGTTATGTAAAAGAAATTCTACATTTGCAAGTTGCACTTTCACAATAATGAAATTGCACTAGTGGACTCGTATGAAGTGGATTGAAAAATACTATTTCTTTTGTTTCTTTTTTACAGTGCAAATATTTATAATAAAATAATAATATAAAGTGAGCACTGCACACTTTATATTCTGTTATAATTGAAATCAATATATTTAAAAATGTAGAAAAACATCCAAAATAGTTACAATATATTTAAATTAATATTCTAATTATTGTTTAACAATGTGATTAAAATTGTGATTAATCGCAACTTATTTTTTAATCTAGTTAATTTGTTTTGCATTGATCACTTGACTACAATTAACTGACAGCCCTAATAATTAGATATATACATTAAGGGGCATATATAATTATTTAATTGGTTATGACAACAGTGTTCAGAACTCCTGCTTCAAGGAGTCTACAGTAATACCCGTAGAGTTAAAAAGTAAAATAAATGAGAGAGAGGCAGGAGAAATGAGATCATCACAGATAAAAAGATACATAAAAATATATTAACTAATGTGCAGTATGTACTGAAAATAGACAACCTGAAAATCAACAGACACTTTAAACTGCTGACACATTGGGCCATATTTTCAAGGGCTCAGCATGCCAGGCGCTGAGAGCTTCATGGACTGTCATTTTGTTCTGTGTTTGTACAGCACCTAGTACAATGGGGTCCTTGTCCGTGACTGGGGCTCCTAGGTGCTATGATCATATAAACAATAAATAATAATAAATCTGAAAATCCGGTCATAAATGTCACATCAGTGGCTGCTGAGTACTTAGCAGCTTTTAAAAATCTGGCCCTTCTTTAGGTGCTTAGGTAAGAACTGGGCCATTTTGAAAATGAATTTCCAATAGTGAATGCTGAGCACCTAAAACCTGGCTCTTTTGAAAATCTGGCTTATACTGATTTACTCATGTAAGAGTTTGTAGGATCAGCACATCAATACTTATCTCAAAAGAAAATCAAAATTCCTCCTTAATAATTCAAAATAATTACTGACATTACAATGCATGGCAAGCCACTGAGAAACAATAGCTAGTTAATATAAGTAGGGAGAGCAATTTTATTTAACATGTACAGGCCTCCTTTAGTTCTTATTAGACATTAAATGTATTATAGTTCAATATCTTATTCAGAATATGCTTATACGCTAATATATTAAGTTAAATTTCCATGTTATTGGACCACTGAAGTGCACTGTCACTATGATTTTAAAAACTGCTATTTTTCATGTTATTCGAGACTAACTCAACTGAAACTTCTATACAGTTTCACGCACAAGCAACAATTTGTTTTCATGAGCTCACTCCAGAAGAAAGCTCTCCTATGGGCAGGTTATTTTATAACTGTCTGATATAAAATTTCCTATTCCTCCCCCTGAAACAACTGGTACTGGCCACTATCAGAGACCAGATATTGGATAAGATGGGCCACTGGTCTGGTCTGGCTATTCCAATTTCTCTCTGATACCAATGCAATGAATGGAGAGAATAAGGGAAATAGGTTTGCCACCAACATTTTCCTATCATATTAGTATTCAGGGCGTCTGTGGTGTTCACTCATTCTCACCCCTGTTCCTGACCAATTTTTTAAAATCCTGTTGCACCACTAGTTTCTCCTCATCCTGTGGACGGTATTTAGTGATTTGCATAAGAATTTGGTCTTCAGGACATTCTGTTTCTACACACCTGTAAACCCACCACTATGACACATAACATTACGGAAGACTTACCTTAGTGTGTCAGATCCATCAGATAAAAATGAATCAGGGCGCCAGTGGTGGACTTTATGAATGTTTGAGAGTTCCAGGGCAATAACATGTTGCATGTAATCATCTTGCCAGGTAAAACCTGTTAAATAAGGACACACTCATAAAAAACAAATCCAACTTGCAAAGTTTGACAAAAACCTGTCTTTATGCAAACAACTATAAACAGAAGCTCTGTTTGCTGAAATGTTTTTCGTTCTGCATACTCCAGAAGCCGAACTGCAGGTTCCCCTTTCCTGCCGACACTTTTATTCATCAGGCCTTTCTAAGTACTCTTACAGAAATACTGATCCTGTTGGAGTGTTCTCCTCTAGGAAGACAGTGGGTGTTGTGATGAGGGTTAAGAGGAGATTATACTTAATAGAATTTTAGAATTTTAGCGGCTAGTCTCGAAGGTGCTAGAAGCCAGCTTTACTGAATAATAAAGAGTTATTTTGGGTTAGTTGTTGAGTTGAGTTATTTCTAGATCAACTATTGTGAAAGAGCTTTCAAACTGAATGGTAGTAAATAATGGAAAGTTACTTCTCACAGGTGATTTACTCATTTCTCTGCACCTCACAACTTATACAGTGCATTGCCCTTTCCGTGTAACCTCCTCCTGTAAAACCAACCGTTTAGAATGGTAAGGGGATTGTTACAGTGGAAGCAATTATTGTGAGGTTTCATGACCTCATCTGGGGGCATTTTCTGGTATCTTTATACTCAAATGTTATGACAAAGCTTTATAACAAGGATGAACTTAGTTATGAAAGTAACTTCCATGTGATTATGCATTAATTAGATGCACTGCTGATCACATGGTAATTATGCTTGGAATAATGATACAACTCCAAGAATAATTGTTATCCAATTTGTAAATTTTAGATGTTATGGTTAACACTTTAGTTTGTAGAAATACCCCATGCAATTACTGTAATTATTTAATAACTAAATATCACATAACTGCAGAGATATTCTACTTTTATGACTTGCACAGTTACACAGAACCATAAACCTCAATAAATTTACACGTACCCATTTAATCAAGTACTGTGATCATTGTAAGGAATAGTCTTGTTATAAATGTTCTCTCGCACGTATAACCTGCCCACATAAAGGAGGGAGTGCTTTCTAGTGCTTCGGGTTGGACTTGGCAGCAGGATGTCTGTGAAAAACAGTTACCAATCTAACACATATATTGTAAGGCTTAACAAACGTTTGTAAAGTGCTTTGAGATCCTCAACTGAAATGCATCATAACCTGGATTCACCAAGACATTTTCTGTGTGACTATTCATGTTAGGCTAGGGCTAGAAACATTTGCTGGTATAGCAATGTCATTTAGGTATGTGACAATTTTGCAACATATCTATATCATCAAAAGCCTTACTGTAGCACTTATGTCAGCCAGCATAAAAGTGCTTTTGTCAGTATGGCTTATTTCACTCACCAAACCAGTATAAGCTACACTGATGAAAGCACCTTTTTTGCTAGTCTAAGATGTGTCTTCTTATAGGACACGTTGGCCAGTACAGGTAACAGGAAATATTTTCCAGTGTAGACTAGGCATTGGGCTTCTGCATAAGTACCTTGTGAATATGGGACTTGTTGAAGTACAAATTGGATTGGGGGTGGAGAAGTACATAGTTACAATGTTTGGAAATGTTTCCCTGTCAGTGAAGTTCCTCTTTGGAGCTGGAAATTTATTTTTTGTTAATAGAAAGTTGAACAAATCCTTGGAATCGTTGGGGTAGTATAAGGGTTTTAGCAAATAAATAAAACTATATGGCACATAATGGATACATTGGCCATTTCCTCCTCCCTCTCCCATCCTCAGAATAAAATTATACACAATTTTGCTGTGAAAATACTTTATTTAAAAACATCTCTGATGTTTATAGCTACTCTAAATGACTTTGAACGCTTTTTTTGGGGGGGGGGGAAGGGGAACGTCCAACACTTTTTTGAGATCTGTTGCAGCCTTTTCAAATGCAAATCCCACCTTTTCAAAAGCTGAACTGTAAGGGGCAGGATTCAAACCATTTGCAGACGTTTAAACCTCAGATTGCTCAGAGAATGTTTTCTTAGCTGAATACATAAAGAATGAGTCACCGTGGAGAGTGAGTTTGGGGGGGGGCGGAGGGTGAGAAAACCTGGATTTGTGCTGGAAATGGCCCAACTTGATTATCATACACATTGTAAGGAGAGTGATCACTTTAGATAAGCTATTACCAGCAGGAGAGTGGGGTGGGAGGAGGTATTGTTTCATGGTCTCTGTGTATATAATGTCTTCTGCAGTTTCCACAGTATGCATCCGATGAAGTGAACTGTAGCTCACGAAAGCTTATGGTCAAATAAATGGTTAGTCTCTAAGGTGCCACAAGTACTCCTTTTCTTTCTGCAAATACAGACTAACACGGCTGTTACTCTGAAACCGTGGGTTTATAGTAATTGTTACATGGTATTATTAAATTATTTTAGGATTAATGTACCTAATGTGTTCAAGTTTTTTCCACAATTGCTTAGAACTGTTTTTACAAAGTCACCTAGAAGGGAAAACTAAGAAGAAAATCAGGTCTAGGTGATTGTAGATATCCAGCACAATGGATCAGCCAGATATAAATGTATATGAAAGGCATTAACGCTGATAAAACAGATCATTTAAGAAAATGTTTGTACATTTTAACAAGTGCTTCCAAAAGAATTAAGGACCCATCCTGCAACTTGTTAGCCAACACAAATAGCCCCATTAAAGTCTAAGGGACTACTCATGTAAGTAAAGACTACTTGCATGAACAAAGGCGGTAAGATCAAGCTCTTAGTTGTAAACTAAGATTATGGAATAGAGCAGTGGTTCTCAACCTTTCCAGACTACTGTACCCCTTTCAGGAGTCTGATTTGTCTTGTGTACCCCAAGTTTCACCTCACTTAAAAACTACTTGCTTACAAAATTAGATATGAAAATACAAAAGTGTCACAGCACACTATTACTGAAAAATTGCTCACTTTCTCATTTTTACCAAATACTTATGAAATTATTTGAATTAAATATTGTACTTACATTTCAGTGTGATATTTGAACCTTTTTTTCACTTGTGAGCCTTGTCTGAAGTCAGAGCCCCACTTTACTGCTAAAGCATGTAATTTAGCTTAACAGGGCCCCCTGTGGCATGGGGCCCTGGGCAGCTGCCCTGCTTGCCACCCCCTAACTCCAGCCCTGCACTTGCAACCCCTCTAAATCTGTCCCATGACCTCCGTGCAGGTCACAACCTCCAGGTTGAGAAACACTAATCTAGATGAGTTGAGTACCCTCCGGAAGACCTCTGCATACCTTGGGCTGAGAACCACTGGAATAGAGTATACACCCACACACACACACTTCTCTAGAAACAAAGCCCAGGATTCATCTGCAATACCTGCAAAGAGATACAAAACTCACCTATATGTGTCTATTGATATCCATGGACTTATATGTCAATATAGTTAATAGCCATTTCAACAAGCTTTCATCTACACAGTCCTTGTCAAAAATCAGCCCTCCATGGCAAATACCACCTCAGGACAATAAAGAATTGTAATCTTACTTTTTAGTGGCCATCACAGTTATGTCTGTCATGGAATCTAGGATTATTTTCTTCCTTCCTTCCTTATATTACAGATTATTACAAGTATGAAATAGTAGGGTTGTGAAGGAATACAAGCGAGGCATTAAAAAGAGGTGTCTTGTCTGGAGGTTAAAAACAAAAAGAGAATCTCCATTTTTGAATCCCTACACTTTTTTCTAACTCAGATGAGGGTGCTGCACGAGCGAGAGTTGAGGAACCTAAATCTTTATTTGTTCAGGAAAATCTTCTGTCCTTACCTATTATTCAATATTGCGCTTTTTTCTTTTTTTAATGTAACTATCTCAGGAACTGCAGTGATGTCTAAAGCTAACCTTATGCCAGTCATGTTCCAGGTTTGTTTCAGTATAAAAAAAATTCTCTCCCACATGCTGAGCTCAATAAAATAACACATGGAAGAGTTCTAATACCAACCTGACAGCTACATTCAAAATTAATGTTGAGAAGCAGTGTATGACGCCGTATGGCAATTTCCTGTCCCCTTTGTCTATAACACCACACCTAGCGGCTGCTCCTGGTTCACAACCCAATTATAACAATTTAACTCTGCTGGCTGAACAGGATCACAGTGGTGCTGTTGTACACACATTACTTCCATGTCACTAAAATGGGACTGTACTGTGGGACCCCGGTTACCGATTAACTGTCCCTGCCAGAGCTCTGTCTAGGCTGTGTATTTTCTAACTATGAATTTCCACAGTTGGAGAATGCAAAACCATTGTGCACTCTTGTGACAGAATGATCCTGGGAGGTGATTTAATTGTTGCAAGATCTCTCCTGAGTAATATTGTGAGGGAGGGAGGTTTGGGCGAAAGCCACAGGTCTGATATTCTTTTTCCTCATGGAAGAAAAACATATTTCCTCTTCCTGGGTGAGGCAGTAGAGGGTTTACTTCTATTTTTCCAAAATTGAAATTCCACAATCTAAATTTATGCTGAAAAGAAATGACAAGACAGAGTCACATCTCTCACAGCTGTGAGAATCTGGAGTAGCTCTGCAGAACTTGAGCTGCATATCAAAGTGAATGAGTACATCAATATAACTCTGGAATTAGAATCATAGAATATCAGGGTTGGAAGGGACCTCAGGAGGTCATCTAGTCCAACCCCCTGCTCAAAGCAGGCCCAATCCCCAATTTTTGCCCCAGATCCCTAAATGGCCCCCTCAAGGATTGAACTCACAATCCTGGGTTTAGCAAGCCAATGCTCAAACCACTGAGCTATCCCTCCACCCATAACAGAGATCAGTCTGGTCCTTCCCATATTACCATCAGAGGATCTCTCTGGATATTTTCTTTTCACTTCAGAATTAAACACAATTCATTACTATTATTATTTATATTACAGTAGCACCCAGAGACACCAACTAGGCTCCTGTTGTGCTAGGCACTGAACCCTGACTGTGCAGACTGCCCCAAAGGTATCCAATTTAAGTATTTAAAAATTGTAAAAATAACATGAACTTAAAAACAATGGCTGTGCTATATTTTGAAAATACTCTGGGAACTGGAGATTTACACTACATGGGCAATATCAGAATCTGACCCTAAGAGTATGGACTCAGAATTGTCTTCACACTTGTATTGCAGTTTCATTTTTATCTTATATGATTTGCTATTGCCCCCACACTAGTTACCATCCAAATTTACAGAATTATTAAAATATAATCACAATTCATAGTATCCATATTTTCCTTGTCTGATTTTTACATTTTGTAACTAACCTCCATGGCTCTGTTGTTCTTTGCCTCCTATCTTAGTAAAACTAGGTGCCCATCTAAATATACTGGACCACATCCTGAGCTGATGTAAATCAGCATAGCTTCATTGACTTCAATGGAGCTATGCTTATTTACACCACTCCACTGAGCATCAAGCCCACTAACTGCACTCCTGGGCTAATATAAAAACAATGTTAACATTTTCAAAATTTGATCACTCACAGCTCAATACATCCCTCTACTGCCCTTTCATCCCCAAACCATTTCTTATTCAGAATGTAAAATCTGCCTATTTCTTGTATTAATGTCATGCTGTGTTGGCCTATGAAGGAAAACGATAATGTCTAAGCTTGACAAGACATGCTGGTGTAAATCAGCATAGTTTAGTCTAAGTTAATGGAACTATGCTGATTCACACCAGATGAGGATATGGCCCATTGAATCTGCCCATTCATACTACTGATTCGTTTCTCTAACACTGAGGGTGAAATTCTCAGGGCTACGTCCAAGAGTCTGAGAGCAAGTCAAATGAACCTCAGTGGATAATGTGATGGGATTACTTTGGCTTTTCTGCCAACTGAAATCCAAAATAATTAGTTCTGCATCAATATATTGGCAACAAAGTGATTTTTCCATATCAAGTCTATTCAAAGTGACAGGAGATTATTATATATTGGCAGTAAACTATAAACTAAAACCTGATTCTTCTCTCTCCCTGCCACCCATAAAGACCAGCAAACCTCAAAGTTGAAGCTAGAGCATGTTACTTATTTGATTCTATTTCTCAGTTGTGACATTATTTTCCACGTTTTAGTTATATTTTCCTTTTTGTCCTGATGCAGCATATAGTGACTGAATTGGCCTCATTAGTACTACAAAAAGTAATTTTCCCTCTGTTGATATTCACCCCTTCTTGTCAACTGTTCGGAATGGGCCACATCCACTCTAACTGAACTGGCCTCGTTAGCACTGACCCCCCACTTGGTAAGGCAACTCCCATCTTTTCATGTGCTGTATATTTATATCCGCTTACTGTATTTTCCACTCCATGGCATCTGATGAAGTGGGTTATAACCCATGAAAGCTTATGCCCAAATAAATTTGTTAATTTCTAAGGTGCCACAAGGACTCTTCGTTGTTTTTAAGTTTTTCTCTCAGCTTCTTTCAACTGATACCTTATTTCAGTCAGGAAACTCTCCATTGTAGAGCTCAGAGAATTTCAGCACCCATGCTATGTGTTGCAAATTGTTAAAGCCTTCTTTAGCTGCCAGAATGTCTGCAGAATTGTGCGTGATTGGCTTTCTTCCCTATTTTCACAACAGACAGGTCAATATATAGACATAACTTTCTGCAGGCTGCCTTTCCAGATACCCTAGAGGAACAGCACTTGTTTTCATCCCAGGCCTCCATTTGCAGAGCTCAAAGACATATCCAGTGATGTTCACATACTGTAATACTGGTTTGCTATCAATTGCAATTTTACTTCCTGGGCTGCTGTATCTATAGTAAGATTCATGCTTTCAAGTGCCACATTGTCGACCTATGAATGCAGCCAAAGATGTTTTCCATTACAATAAAAGAAAACAAGGACTTTTTCTAATAGCAATTTTGCAATACAACCCTCACTGGCAGGTTAATGGCAATAATAATTGTGAAGAGGCAACAACCATCTCTCCACACAGGTAAGGCTGCAGCTATTATTATAAGCCCTATTTTATAAACGGGTTGATATATCGGGCTTGGAACATAAATTTGACCTGAAAATTAACAGATTTATTGTGAAGTCAAACTTACTACAAAGTTTGAAGCAAATTTTTCAAAGTATTTTCGAGTTACAGTTCACTAAAAGCTACCTTGCTGTTGTCTCCCTTTAGGTTAAAAACATCTGGTTACTGATCTTTCACACTTGCCACGGAATTAAATCTCCTTCTAATTTTGTTCACCAGTTATATTTGACATAAACTGCTGCTAGTTATAAAAAGTTATTAATGATTTTGCTGTGGGTATTTTGAGTCCCAGTACTGTCTCCTTCAATTTTAATAAGCATCATGTGCCTAGTCTTGCTCCCATCTCAATTAAGACTTTTTGGCAATTGACTTTACTGGGAGCTCTGCTTTTGGGGCTAAAACATCACCGTTCCAATCTGAGGTGTGTTTTGTTTTATTATGGACAAGTGGTAGTCTCTCCATAATTAAGACCATCATGCTGTCTGGATTGGTTGATGACCATGAAGGCTAATGTCAAGAAGCAAGGCAGAGGCCCCAAACTGGGTGCATGTTCTATAATTAGATTTCACCAGCTCAAGAACAAATGTGAACTCCTGGATCGCTATAACAGTCTTACCATGAAAAGAAAAGGAGTACTTGTGGCACCTTAGAGACTAACCAATTTATTTGAGCATAAGCTTTCGTGAGCTACAGCTCACTGCATCGGATGCATACTGTGGAAAGTGTAGAAGATATTTTTATATACACACAAAGCATGAAAAAATACCTCCTCCCACCCCATTCTCCTGCTGCTAATAGCTTATCTTGGGTTTGTGGGGGGGGGAGGGGGAGAAAACCTGGATTTGTGCTGGAAATGGCCCAACTTGATTATCATACACATTGTAAGGAGAGTGATCACTTTAGATAAGCTATTACCAGCACGAGAGTGGGGTGGGAGGAGGTATTTTTTCATGCTTTGTGTGTATATAAAAAGATCTTCTACACTTTCCACAGTATGCATCCGATGAAGTGAGCTGTAGCTCACGAAAGCTTATGATCAAATAAATTGGTTAGTCTCTAAGGTGCCACAAGTACTCCTTTTCTTTTTGCGAATACAGACTAACACGGCTGTTACTCTGAAACCAGTCTTACCATGGAGTCACAGACAGTCCTCTTGGGCATTCCAATCTATCTTGCCAGACAGGCAAGCTTGACCCTGTGATAGCTGGCTGCTATACACCAAAGACCACAAAATATTCAGGTTGCTTCCAGACCCAAGAGAGCAGTCACTTAACCCAGGTCAATTTGTACCTTAGATCTATCTGTCACCAATGGTTGTAACTAGGGTGACCATATTTCCCAATGCTGAATATGGGACACCTGGTAAAATTACTCGTATTTATGCAAGTTTTACAGCAATCAAACTGAACTATGCAGTACAAATATTCAAATTAACATCAAGTTGACTGAGCCTCCTGTTAAAAAGAAATACTGTGTAGTTGGATTCTTTTTATTTACCTTCTTATCTTTTTAAGGCTTATGGGTTCACACAGGAAGGGGTGACACACACACATCCCTACCTTCCCCCCAAACACACTGAGAGAGATGACACACACTCCCATACACCTTTCCCATACGGGGGGGAGGGGGTGACTGACCAACCTGACCCTCCCTAACTGGTGCTCTCCACCCTCTATGCCTGGCCGGGCCCTTGGGACGGAGCCTCCTCTCCTCGTACCTGGCACCACATCTTCCCGAGGCAACATGTGGGCGGGGGCATGCAAGGTCACATGCCCCCTCCCGTCTCCCAATTTCTGCCAAGGTTCACACCAGAATGTGGCCAGCAGCAGCCTTTTGGCACTGTGCAGGAGGGATGGGATGGGAGCTGCTTCCAGCCACAGGGCAGGAGGAGGTGGGTTGGTGAGCTGAGTGCTCCTGCCAGGGGCTGGTTCTCTGCACAGCTCTGGGAGTGGGATGCACCCTGCCAGGGAGGATATGGAGGAGCAGCGGGGCTTGGGAGAGGGATGAAGAGGCAAAGCAGGGAGAGGACAGCGAGAGGGGGAGCATGTAAAGGGCTGATGGGTGGGAAGCAGAGGCGACACATAACCTGCCGCTGCCTGGTCCCTGCCTGCACTCACCAAACACTGCAGCCCACAGCGCGCAGCCAGTGCTGTCCGGAAACGGGACGGGGCGAGGCCCTGCTGGCCGAGAGCTGGCACGCAGTGGGGGCTGCGCTGACGGACCAGCAGGGGGAGTGGCCATGCCCCGTGCACTGCAGCTTTGTCTCGCCACCAGCCTTGCACACCTACCCCCATTGTTGGCCACTGGGGGGAAAAAAACACACACTGCTGGCGAGCTGGACCCACCAGTATTAATGGGGGGTGGAGGGGAGACAAAAAATCCTGGGCAATTTGCCCGTTTTTAAGGAAAAGTTGTGACACCTGCAGAAAGGCTTAAATACGAGATTGTCCCTTTAAAAATGGGACATCTGGTCACCCTAGTTGTAGCCAATCCTGTAGTAAACTAACTAAAGATTTATTAACTAGGAAAAATAAATGAGAATTATTACAAGGTTAAAGCAGGCAAACATATATACACAAATGAGTTATTGCCTATGGTTTTAAAAGGTGGGAGAATTGTAGTAATCTGTCAGCTATGAATGTCTGTTAGGGCTAACCCAGTTGGCAGCCAGTATCAAGCGGAGTGCACCAGAAGTCAGCCCTGGGGCCCGTTTTTTTCAACATCTTCATTAATAATCTGGATGATGGGATGGATTGCACCCTCAACAAGTTTGCGGATGACACTAAAATGGGGGGAGAGGTAAATATGCTGGAGGGTAGGGATAGGGTCCAGAGTGACATAGATAAATTGGAGGATTGAGCCAAAAGAAATCTGATGAGGTTCAACAAGGATAAGTGCAGAATCCTGCACTTAGGATGAAAGAATCCCATGCACCGCTACAGACTGGGGACCATCTGGCTAAGCGACAGTTCTGCAGTGGATGAAAAGCTGTATATGAGTCAACAGTGTGCCCTTGTTGCCAAGAAGGCTAATGGCATACTGGGCTGCATTAGTAGGAGCACTGCCAGCAGATCTAGAGAAGTGATTATTCCCCTCTATTCGGCACTGGTGACGCCACATCTGGAGTATGGCATCCAGTTTTGGGCCCCCCACTACAGAAAGGATGTGGACAAATCAGAGAGAGTCCAGCGGAGGGCAATGAAAATGATTAGGGGCCAGGGGCACATGACTTATGAGGAGAGGCTGAGGGAACTGGGCTTATTTAGTCTGCAGAAGAAAAGAGTGAAGGGGAAATTTGATAGCAGCCTTCAACTACCTGAAGGGGGGTTCCAAAGAGGATGGAGCTTGGCTGTTCTCAGTGGTGGCAGATGACAGAACAAGGAGCAATGGTCTCAAGTTGCAATAGGGGAGGTCTAAGTTGGATATTAGGAAAAACTATTTCACTAGGAGGGTGGTGAAACACTGGAATGGGTTACCTAGGGAGGTGATGGAATATCCATCCTTAGAGGTTTTTAAGACTCAGCTTCACAAAGTCCTGGCTGGGATGATTTAGATGGAGTTGGTCATGCTTTGAGCAGGGGGGTTGGACTAGATGACCTCCTAAGCTCTCTTCCAACCCTAATCTTCTATGAGTCTATGATCCTGGGCTCTACTTTGGTTTCATAGCTCTGGCCCTATGAGAGTCTAAATAGCCAAAGAGATGAAAAATGTTCTTTTCAGCTATTTTTATTTCCTTCTTCCAGAATTCAAGCTGATGGGATGAGCCCTTTTGCACATAGCCTCTTCATGGTGTGAGGGGGCATTTAACAAAGTCTTTGTATTGTGTTGTTCCACAATGCCCCATTTAGTTTTGACAGCCCTTCTTGATGGGCAGGAGACAATCCCTCCTGACTGGGTTCACAATTTCAGAGCAAACTTTTTTTTTACAGTTATAAAGCAAAAACTTAAATATTCTCGTATAGCGTGTGAGAAAGATGTTATAGGTGAGATTATTGCATGCAGTAACTCACAGGCATTTCATTAATGCTAAACACTAAATACATTGTTATAATTTCAATGCCCATCTTTACCATACTAATGCACAGGTGAAACAGACTGTTTTCCAGCAATGAATTTGTCAGTGCTTGGATGAGGCCTAAAGCCTGGCAAGAGCTAGCATGTGGTCTGCCAGCATTACAAAGACTACAAGATGATCCTGTGCCTGATTTTGATTTACTGCCGGTAACGCCAAAAAGGTGTGTGGGCAGCAAGGAATCCTTTACCTTTCAAATATTTAGAATTAAGCCTCAATGGCAACTTCCATATTTTCTGGGAAGTTTGGTTTGGTTGAGTAGGCTATTTCATGAAATTAGGAAACAATGGCTCCTTTTTGAAGATTCTCCAATATTTAATGTTTCTTTGTATCCCTCCATATGCCACAAAATTGGACACACAAGTGAATATTGAGACACTGGCTTATGCAAAAGACAGTTCCCAAGAGCAGAAACAGACATGCTTTCTCTGCCAGCGAAGCTGATGGAAGCAAATAAAATATAGGAAAATATTTTCATCTGCTAACTCTGAACATTTTGTCGAGGCTACTTTTCAAAAACATATGGCAAATTCAGTATCTGGTAAGTATAATTAATCCTCCTCCAATCCCCACCAACGTGCCCCTCTGACCTAAGGTAATGTGCACAGGCACTTGACCTCAATAGGCAACCAGTACTACCAACCCGAAGAGTTCAAGAACACCATGTCATCCTCCCACAGCCCAGAATCATGAGATTGAAAGAACTACAAAAATATTGATTTGGGTCTGCTATCTGATTTTCTGAGTTTTTCTGGGGGAACCACCAATCCCACAAAAATTCAACTTGAAATCCATACCTTAAATGCTCAAACAAAAACTGCAGGCCTCCTGGCCACTCTCCAGTGGAAGACTCCAAATCACTTTCTAGAGTGGGGGAGGTGTCATCCTTTCACTCTCCATTCCTTTTCTCTAAAATTATCCCGCCTCTTTCTCCATCTTCCTAGCTCCTTCCCTGCCTATCATAGCTCTCCTTTCCCTCCCTACCCACAGTTTCATTCGCCTATTCCACCATGTAGGCGGTTTTCTGGGCAATAATGATGATTTTACAATGCTGAAAATGAATGGCACTTTCCACATGATCATCTGTGATGCCCATAAATTTCACAGCTGTTTTCCTGTTCTAGTTTATCAATTCTGTTTCAAGACAGCAATAGTACACATCAGCCACAGTGTCTGGAAGAACCCCTTAGTTCCTAGAGGAAGGAGTTTGGAAGTCCCTTATCCTTGTGAATTATAACAAGCACCTGTGACATAGTATAGTTGGCCAGAAATGTACTGCTGCTTAGGTAATTAGCAAATTATGTAGATATACCTGTTGTATTCAGCCAAGCAAATTCAACTCAAATTCCAACTTTCTTCATATACTTTTAAATGCCTATCGGAAAAATTCTTCCTTCAGAGTGTACAGTGGATAATGAATCTTATCTCTGATCTACTTCTCTCCCTACACGTACTGGACTCCCACTGATGCCCATGTAAATCAATTTCCACATGTTAAAATGGGCCTTTAGTTGTGTGTGCAAAGGGACGCAAAACAGATGACTCTGAAAATGCAGTTACTCATTTGTAAGTGCAAAATCCTCTTAAGCATCTGTTTTTGAATGTGAATCCTAATGGTTTACATAGAAATATTTGTATCAATTGTATGTGTTGGACAGCAGTCAGAATAAAAGACTATGCAATATGGTTTCAGCACAGAACATGGAGAAAGCTGGCATACTTGAAAATTTTTTGTTAATGAGTGCTGTGCACCCACACACTATTATCTACCTAAGTCAGCACCAGTGCAAATCAACCTTGAGAATCAGAGATTAAACAACTGCTCATTCAAAATTATCAGAAACAAACTGCAATAGATATATGTAGTCTATATCTGTTTGTATACTTCTCTCCCCCACCCTTTGTCTCTTTTCTTCTTAGATTGCATATTCATCCAAGCAAAGGACTTTTTGTTGTACGTGTTTGTACAGGGCCTAGACAACAGGTCCCAATTCCAACTGGAGCCTGTCAGTGCTACATTAAAAATAACAATAATTACAATACCCATTGTTGTTAATAATATAGCAAATGCAGAAATGAGGGATGATTTCCCTTTAGGAATCTGGGAAAGATCACAACGGCCAAAAGCCTGAAACTTTCCAGTGAAGAATTATGGCCAAGAGGGTGTGCCTGAAGCAAAGATGAATCCCATGCAGCTCAAACGGCATCAGCAACTATAAAATATTAAATAAAACAGCTGATGTACTGCCCCGTGCACAGGAAATGCACACAGAGTGAGCATGTTCAATCCCAAAATGCCACCTACTATTTCCAGCTTGAGTACTTTCAACTATGTTATTTCCGTTCTCTTGTACATGTAACAAAGCTCCATCCTTGCCTCCGTGGGTCCCGGATTCCTCAGAGGCTCACTGTGACCCAGCACGTAACCCTTCTTTCTCTAGAGACAAGGGTCACAGTCTGCTGAGCCATTTTCATCGTACGCCAGCAAGGGAGGTGAGGAGAAGTTATCCTTCCTTGCACGGTCTCTGTTGTCTCCCAGTCTCAGTGATTAATCGGGGGCAAAGGTGGGGGGGGGGAGCCCTGGGCCCACCCACTACTCCAGGCTCCAGCCCAGGGACCCTAATAGTATCAGCTATGGTAGCTGACCTTTTAAAAACATGACATGTACAATTTGTAGAATCATAGAATATCAGGGTTGGAAGGGACCTCAGGAGGTCATCTAGTCCAACCCCCTGCTTGAAGCAGGACCAATCCCCAATTTTTGCCCCAGATCCCTAAATGGCCCCCTCAAGGATTGAACTCACAACCCTGGGTTTAGCAGGCCAATGCTCAAACCACTGAGCTATCCCTCCACCCACAGCAGCCCTCACTTCCTCAAGCTCCACTTCACCCTTACCTCAGGGCCTCCTTCCTTGTGCCTGATATGGTGTGTACTACTCAGCCTCTCCAACAGCGCAACTTCCTCCCACAGCTCCTGACATGCACCCCCACCTGACTAACTGGGAGGCTTTTAACTAGTTTCAGCCAGCCCTGATTGGCTTCAGGTGTCCCAATCAACCTAGCCTTCTCCCTGCCTTCTGGAAAGTTCTTAATTGGCCCCAGGTGTCTTAATTGACCTGGAGCAGCTTCCATTTCACTTAACCTGGTACCAGGGATTTGTTTGGCCTGGAGCTAATATATCTATCTCCCACTACTTTTCTATAGCCATCTGGCCTTGCCCCGTCACACAAGAGACAGCTTTGTACCTTGCTACGATTGCATGGGAACAGGACACAATGTACAATAATGCTCTTTGCTTTTTTACTTAGGAGTTCCTAGTGTGCATGTGTCTTAGTCTCCAGCTGATGTAGTTCCATATTTGAAGTCCATTCTTTCCCCCTTGACACAGCACAGCTAGTAGCTCAGTAAGCAGCAATAGATCTCTCTTTTCGGATCACTCCTGAGATGTTGATTTAAGATTTATTGATTGTTACTAATATTTTGTCGAGTACACTCTGTCTGGTCCCTGAGTAACTGCTTCCTTTCTAGCTTCTTTCCTGTCTGTCACTAGTTACTGTCTCTTCCAACAGAGTACTTCTAAGATTGTTGCTACTTTATAGTATCCATATCAGAAGAGGGGCTGAGCTGTAATACACAGATGTGGAGCCAAACATCCTTTAAATTTGGGAGAATTAGCAAACAGAGTTTTCATTCATGCCCATGAATAATACATCACTTCACTTTTAAGAACTTTAGAGATGCCATTTATTGCTTAAAACCATGAAGTGATTTCAACTTTGTACAGCATTATGGTTTTACTTGCGATTAACACGGTGCTCAAAGTTCAGTGAAAGGCTGAGGCTTCCAGGAGAACATGTACCATGATGAAACTATGTTAAAGCAAAACGCACACATGGCATATAAAGTACCCACCATTCTCAGGTCCATTTTTGTTCCGTTTACTTTTAATCCTTCTCCTTTGAGAGCTCTGTGTCTTTAGCTAAAAATGTAAATATTTTGGAATAGCTCCACTAAGTCAAAACCACATAAGAACAACATGTACTGCCTGTGTCCAAGATGTTTGGTATGAACTAGATTTAACCAGCTTGGGACAGAAATTCCACCTTGCTACCAAAACACCAATCACACTGATGAGAAATAACCACAATCATAATGGTAGCAGCTTTTTTTAAGGCAGGTTATTAATTTATATTTGTAACAGTCATAAAAATTTCGGATACAATTATTATATTTCACATCCAGTGCTCCTTCTATCCCCACATTTAATCTTTTGTTCCAACTAAAGTGTAAAAAGAAATAGACTATTTATTTATTTATTGGAATATTGCAGCTTGTATTCACAAAAACATGAAATTAAAATAAAAAAGAAAGTTCTTTCCCAAAAACTTTTTAAGGTTTTTCATGTGACTATTGTGCCTGTGAAAGGTGTTGGATGTTGGATTAACACATTTGGAAACCCACGTCCTCATTTGCTCAAAGAGTTCAGTACAGGCTTCCCCACACAGTCCTCTTCAATTAGCCATTACTCTCATCAGGAGAGACCATGCCTAGAAGGTGTGAGTGTATTTCAGTCTCCAAGCCCACTGTCTTTGCTGAGACTGTCAGTAATTGTGCCAATTAGTGCCAACTGGAATTGTGGCCTTTAACATGGATGTTGATCCACTAGGAAATAGACTGTAAGCACTAGCTCCCTTCAGGACTAGCAAAATACAATGGGATTTGGCATACAATGAATCCACAGGTATTTTTCAGAATGCACAGCTTGAAAACAAAGCCACACATTTGTCAGAGAGAGGAAGATAGCGGGGGTTTGTTCCCACAGCAAAGACAAACACAACAGACAAGTTCTATCTCCGTGGCCCTGTATAAACTGGGAAAATGCACCACGTTAAAACATGTGTTTAACTAGTACAATGTTAAACACATTTTGGCCCTTTGTATGTTTAACAAGGACCCGCTAAGATGCTTTTAAATACAATTGTTCCTGTCCCTACCTAATCATGTTTAACTTCATGCTAGTTAAAATGCATTAGTCATTTGTATTCACTATATACTTTCTGAGTATAAATATGCCGTATATTTTCTAAGTACAAGCCCAATCTTACTGCTTGAATATGAAGACAATTCCTGTTCATCTATGGTATCAAAATAACAATAACCCATCACTGCACAAATTAATCAGTCATGTTGCATAAAGAAATGTTTTCCCCTTTATGAAACATCTAAGTAATTGTTAAATACAAGAACTATTATTTTAATCTCTACAGTTTATTAATCTACCATGAATCATTATCACAAGAGTAACTAGATGGTTTGATTCGATGAGAAGGAGGATGGTCCAGTGGCTTAGGACATTATCCTGGGAGATGGGAGACCCAGGTAAAATTCCCTGCCCCACTACAGGCTTCTTTTGTGACTTTGGATAAGTCACTTAGTCCCTCTGGCTCAATGCTATCATCCTCATTTTATAGATATGGATCTGAGGCCCATATCCTGAAAGGTATTTAGGTACCTCACGCCCACTGAAATCACGGAAGTGAGGTGCCTAAATAAATACCATTGATTTCAATGGGAGTTACATGAGAATAATAGCACTGCTCTGCCTCATGGGTTTTATAAGGATGAATACTGAGATACTACAGTAATGGGGGCTGTACAAAAAAAGCCTAAAATAGGCACAGTTTGAAATTGTTATCCATTAGGGTTTACATTGTACATTGTATAATATCCATTATCCATTGTACAGTATACAAAACTTTGAGTCACTATCTTTAACCAAGTAGTAAATGGTGATGGTTGTTTTTTTCATCTTCTCAACGTCAGTATATTTCTACACCCTGAATAACAGCTACTAACACACAATAAGCGAATGTATTTCCAAAGGTTTTGATAGTTATAGGAGTTTGTCCTTCAACTTTCTGGATGAGATACAAGCAAGCAAAGCTCCATAAGAGTGAGGATTGATATTATAATAATAATATCATATTTCAAAAGAGACTAACATTGCAGATGCAGTTTCATATGTAGCTGCTATGCTCTGTAATAGTATGGATGGAAAGTCTTTCTTATCAGTGGCTGCAGGTATTAACTAACAGTGATATCTTTCTAGACAATCAAGCGCTACACTATTATCATACCTTTGATGTGGTGGAACAGTGTTTGTCTAATTTTCTACCTCCTCAGGGTTTCATGGTTAAATGCAGTGTACAGTTTTCTCCCGTGCTTGAGAAAATAAAGCTGGAAAATTAAAAGGGAGGCAGAAATGTAATGAGGAGGGGAACTGGTTTCTTCACTTGTCTGTAAAGCATCATCTTCACCAGTAAGCCACATAAAAACAATGAAAAGTGTTAGGCAACCTTAACCAAAAAAGTTGCATTACCACTCTGCATATAATAATAATGACAGATGGAACCTGTGGCAGTTAATCTGATTGATATGGAAACTGTTTGAGTTAATATATGATAAAGAATGCAAATTAAAAGAAGCCAGCCTGTCATACTTAAATACTTTACAAAGTACTTTTATTTAAAATCAGATCTCTGATTCACCGATTGTTTTAGCCAGTCTGTTTTTATGAGACTGCAACTATTTAATAATGGTATAGTGAGCAACTGTCAATCTACAGAACATCCATTCGCTAAGGTATCCAAGGGTTCCATGTTTCCTTACATGACTACTCCCGCGTAGAAGAATGGATATTTAAAGAATTTCTCCTTCATGCCACAGAAAAAGTTAGTGGTTCAGGCCCATGAATCTACAGATCTGAAAGCTCTTAACAAGAAGTACTCCCAAAGTCACAGATACGATGAAAGAGAGAGTGGTGCACGGATAAATTGGTTTAATTGTCCTGCTTCATCCTTGCAACTTTACTAGGCAACCCATCTTTACCCAACCAACAGCCCCTTCTCGTAATATTAATGGCAGGATTAGCAGTTTTTAGGCAGTCCAGAGATGGTACGAGATGAATAACCTTTAACGGCTTTGCAAATAGAATCATTGCAGTCCTGTGTCAAAGAATATAAAACATTTTCTCTCACAGCTTAGGAACAAAATGCTTCTCTGATTCAATAAAATGTAAAGGAAAGATGAGAATCTGCTAATGTCATTGCAATTGACAAAACAGACACATGACCTAGAATGATTTTAAAATGTCATTGTTCATTTACTATTTCTGCTCACCTTTGTCTTCATATTTTCTCCAGTCATTCATTTTATTCACATTACACACTGAATGTGCAAACAGGAAAATACCCGTGTGACCTACTGGGACACAATCCTGACTACTGGAGGAACTGTGTCACCCTTCCACTGCAATCTTGGGTGTCTTATAATGCCTTGCTGTAGTTGCTCCTGCCTGGGCTGCTCACAGCCTTCCAGTATACAAATTACGCACAGACACTCAGGATGTGACTGCAGCCTGTCAGCTGCAGCCTTGGTTATGCTGCAGGGTGACCCCAACAGACCACTCCCAGCCCAGAAATGTATGTCCTGTACTGCCCAGCCCTCTCCCGAACAGTAAAAATATATTAAGTTTGTTATTCCTGAAAGGGAATAATATGCCCAGTTTATTATTTTAAATAGAGTACTTAGACATTCCAATTTAAACACAGTGGATTAGACAAAGCAGTCAAACAAATGTATTAACTACAAAGAGAGAGATTTTAAGCGAGTACAAGAAATGAGGCATAAAAGTTAGAAACAGTTACAGGAAAAATAAAGATAAAACACTTACTAGTGCCTTACTTAAATGATATTAGATTCAAGCAAAGTTTCTCACCACATTTCTCACCTCCAGCAGATTAATGACCAAACTCTCAGGTCTGCAACCACTCCCCCCATGGCCCCGCCACAGGCCAACAGTAGTTTTCATTTGTCTTCTTAGGTGCAATACCAGAGACCGAAAGAGAGAGAGAGGAGAGTGTTTTGGGCTGTCTGCCCCTTCTTTTTATAGTCCTGTCCCCCCTTTGAGATGCATTTCCAGCTGGGAGCAAGGCAACAGGCAGACTAGTGAAGAAAATAAACTCCATGCTATTTCTTTGGTAAGATGTAGATTTTTGTCCGTGCCTCCTTCCTTGCCAAAGAATGGCCGCTTAGCAGGTAATGGTCCATCAGCCTTGTTTACACCTGGCTGAGGCCTCAGTTTTCCCTTTGTCTCCAAGGAACTGGTTTAGCTACTCCCCAGACATTTAGCTAGGAAGCATACATATAACATTGCTATATGCATTTTGCTATGATATTATTGATCAGCAAGTTATGAGTCTTTAAATGATACTTCACAAGACATACCTTGTACAAAGATTATTACAACAGCATGTAGAGTGTGAATACAGGGGTATATTCTGTCATAACCTGCTTTCATTAATCACTCCCTAACTAAATGTCAAAGATTCAGATCTATAAACAAACCAGATTTGCCATTCTTATTGTCTTTCAAACATTTATTTTGACACAACTACTTCTTTTGCATATTATGCTGCAGCTGATCCACTTTCACTTAAAATAAGGTCAAATTTAATTAATTTTCAACTTATTATGTACAGTATCGGGCCCTGTCTGTAACTATTTCTTGCTTTATTTTAAGATAAAAATATCCCGTCTCTCCCCAAAAGATTATTTTTGATCATCCCTGTTTGATTGGCAGTATATTAATAACAGAGCCCAGATTTCAAGAACAGCATTCTTATAACAAAAGTACTACTATAACAAAATACATTATTTTCAGAGCTCTGTAAATACATCTTTCTCTTCATCCATTATATTTATTACATCATTCACTTTTGTCCTCTATCATCCCAAATGTGATGTCTATGTTCTTTATTTAAAAGTGTGAGGTTTTTTGTTATTATTTGTTTATTTATATTTAACATCATATAAGAGACTAAATAATACTGTATTAATGGAGAAAAATTTAATCATGTTTTACATGTAGAAATGTTGCAATACACCATGCAGTCACCAGATGTCATTATAAGTAAAGCACCACAGGAGAGCATTGCTGTCAGTGAAATAAATGTCCACAGTGAACATCTTGAATGATTTCAGTGGTATCTGACTTGAAATCAGAAATCAGAAATTCTTATTTTCTAGGACTCTTCTAGATGCTTAAAAAATTATTCTGAGTGGGTGGGGAGAGCGATCTATGAAAATGAACATGCTCCAAAGCCTTACTTGTTTCCACCAGTACTGGTGAAATCCAAACAGACGGAGTCTCTGCAGAGGATTCACATCCATCCTGATATATCCTAGAATCAAGCTGCTTTTGACAGCATGAGCCTTTTTAGTATACTAGCCTTTTTAGTATACTAGAAGCTGGATCCTGCTCCCATCAAAGTCCCTGGTACAACTCCCATTTACTTCAATGGGAGCAAGGGCAAACCACTGGGTTACAGGATGTTAGAGAGGCCTGAAGTCACTCTGGGTGTTAATGTGACATTGTCACACAGCATAACAATGTACTTCAAGAACAAATGAAATGTAAGCAAAGATGAGGGTCTACCCCGCTCATGCATCTGCATCATCAGTAATAAGTTGCTCAGGTGCAACTGAGCAGAATGCAGCCATACAACTGGAATGCAGCTAACAATTCTACTGATGAAGCATAAACCAAAACAGAATCACCTCACTCTCCCTAGTGCTAACAGGAGTGAGAAAGTAGACAAACTTTTATTTTTCACTAAAGAAAACAAAGGTGACCTGAATACACACGGGGCAGATCCGTTCAGTAAAAAGTTCCCATTCTGATATGGTCACTTTCCAGAATAGAAATGCACTGAAACTATACCATTTTGGGAATTAGACAACATACCAAGAAATGTACTGAGTTGCAAGGTGGGGGAAGCAGCATAAGACATGATTCTCATGCACGCTAATATCACTTTACATAGCTCTGGTATTTAAAGGTGGATTAAAGTGGGCATAGATTATATTTATGCACTCCGTTTAAGGCCCCTTGACACTGCCAGAGAAGTATAAAGCAGCCTTCATGTAAACGAGAATCAGGATCATTCTATTCTGTTCTACTCAGGTTCTTACATCACACTCATCTTCATGGTAACAGGATTTATCCTCCCTGATGTTACTATTTATTACTTGTAAAAGGTGGGGTTCCCCACAGTGAAAATTCGTACCGTTTTTGATATTTCCACAACTAATTTGTCCTTGATTCATGCTGTCCTTAATAACTCTCTCTAGGCAGCAGATGCCAGGGTTTTTCATGTGGAGTGAAGCAAAAGTGAAGCTAAAGGAACTGGCGGCTGTGATTGCAGAGCCATTGGCCATTATTTTGAAAACTCGTGGCGAACGGGGGAAGTCCCAGATGACTGGAAAAAGGCTAATGTAGTGCCAATCTTTAAAAAGGGGCAGAAGGAGGATCCTGGGAACTACAGGCCAGTAAGCCTCACTTCAGTCCCCGGAAAAATCATGGAGCAGGTCCTCAAAGAATCAATCCTGAAGCACTTACATGAGAGGAAAGTGATCAGGAACAGTCAGCATGGATTCACCAAGGGAAGGTCATGCCTGACTAATCTAATCGCCTTCTATGATGAGATTACTGGTTCTGTGGATGAAGGGAAAGCAGTGGATATATTGTATCTTGACTTTAGCAAAGCTTTTGACACGGTCTCCCACAGTATTCTTGTCATCAAGTTAAGGAAGTATGGGCTGGATGAATGCACTATAAGGTGGGTAGAAAGTTGGCTAGATTGTCGGGCTCAACAGGTAGTGATCAATGGTTCCATGTCTAGTTGGCAGCCGGTGTCAAGTGGAGTGCCCCAGGGGTCGGTCCTGGGGCCGGTTTTGTTCAATATCTTCATAAATGATCTGGAGGATGGTGTGGATTGCACTCTCAGCAAATTTGCGGATGATACTAAACTGGGAGGAGTGGTAGATACGCTGGAGGGCAGGGATAGGATACAGAGGGACCTAGACAAATTGGAGGATTGGGCCAAAAGAAATCTGATGAGGTTCAACAAGGATAAGTGCAGGGTCCTGCACTTAGGACGGAAGAACCCAATGCACAGCTACAGACTAGGGACCGAATGGCTAGGCAGCAGTTCTGCGGAAAAGGACCTAGGGGTGACAGTGGACGAGAAGCTGGATATGAGTCAGCAGTGTGCCCTTGTTGCCAAGAAGGCCAATGGCATTTTGGGATGTATAAGTAGGGGCATAGCGAGCAGATTGAGGGACGTGATCGTCCCCCTCTATTCGACATTGGTGAGGCCTCATCTGGAGTACTGTGTCCAGTTTTGGGCCCCACACTACAAGAAGGATGTGGAAAAATTAGAAAGCATCCAGCAGAGGGCAACAAAAATGATTAAGGGTCTGGAACACATGACTTATGAGGAGAGGCTGAGGGAATTGGGATTGTTTAGTCTGCAGAAGAGAAGAATGAGGGGGATTTGATAGCTGCTTTCAACTACCTGAGAGGTAATTCCAGAGAGGATGGTTCTAGACTATTCTCAGTGGTGGAAGAGGACAGGACAAGGAGTAATGGTCTCAAGTTGCAGTGGGGGAGGTTTAGGTTGGATATTAGGAAAAACTTTTTCACTAGGAGGGTGGTGAAACACGGGAATGCGTTGCCTAGGGAGGTGGTGGAATCTCCTTCCTTAGAAGTTTTTAAGGTCAGGCTTGACAAAGCCCTGGCTGGGATGATTTAATTGGGTATGGGTCCTGCTTTTGAGCAGGGAGTTGGACTAGATGACCTCCTGAGGTCCCTTCCAACCCTGATATTCTATGATTCTATGATTCTATAAGCCACATCCCTAATAAATGGCTTACTGAATATTTACTTTTACCTAGATGACTAGTTGCTAGTGAATCTTCCTTTGCTAAAGCCTATGTTTACATGTTAAAATGCAACATTTACTGAAGCAACTATTCTTGCCAAAAATATATTGCATTAATAAATCTTCAAAACAAGCCCTAGTAAATGTCATTTCTGCTTAAATGTTCTGCAGAATCAATGACAAGTGATGTTGTCATTGCCCTTGAAGAATCTCTATGTGCAGCTTGTGTTTGGATCTGAATCCTGTTTCTGCCAGAATCAATCCCAAACCACTCTAAAACCTGGCTCAGAAACATACAGTAAACACAAAACAGGAATGCATCAAAAGCCAAGTAGAAGGAAAAAGTGACCCTGGGGAATTGGAAATTCTGAAATACATGCAGAAAAGCAAAAAACTCTTTTTTTCTTCCTTTTCATTAGAAGCTACATTACAAAAGAGCTGTCATGAAATACATTTGCTTATTGATGTTCTGCATGGGAATATTTAGCGATAGACTTTATATGCTACAAAACCCCATAATCAATGCAATTGACACATCTTTTGTATCACATTAGACACCTTCATATTAGACTTGTAAAAGATACAAATACAATGGCTGGTTCAGCCTGGTGCTTTCAAAGCTGGAATCTATTTTAGCATGATGTCAGGCAATACAATATGCTGTGAATTTATCTGTGCATCCTTGACGTTTTTGAAACATCTTCATTTTGTGTGGATCTTATTTTAGTTTTAAGAAAAAAAGATGAAAAATGGAAACAAGAAAAGGGAGTTACATGATACAGGACTTCGAAGCTGTGTTCATTTACACACAAAAAATGGCAATGCTACATGTGAATTCCATAATTTGGAACTACGTAGCTAGGCACCACTTGAATGCCCTGTCCTCTATACCTTAGAAGGTCTACAGAGTAGAGCTGCTACCTTGCCTCTGTTAGGTGCAGCAGTCAGGAGGGCTCTTCCAAGAATATGGTACAGCTCCCTGATTCTCTGGCTCATTCGTAACCAGCCACAGCTCTGAGGGTATGTCTACACTGCAATTAAAAACCCACTCCTGGGTTTGTGGGCCTCTGACTAAGGGTTTTTTTTTTCTAACTGGAGGTGTAGACATTCAGGCTTGGGCTGGGGCCTCGGCTCCCTGCGAGATGGGAAGGTTCCAGAGTTTGGGCTGCAGCCCAAGCCCGACTGTCTACCCCGCAATTAAACAGCCCTCAGCCTGTGAGCCTGAGTCAGCTGGCAAGGACCAGCCAAATGGGTATAGCTGGAATGCAGCACACTCCAGCCATTTCTTCTTCCCATTTTTGGCATGCCTTCTGTGAGGGCTGCAGCAGGTGGTGGTATAGAACCCAGTTACACCAGCTCCATGCCCACTGTGGGCTTCCCAATGCTAGATGAATCCTGACTTGGGAAAATGCAGCCAGTGAAAAGGGAGGAGAGAGGACTGGAGAATCTAGTCTCATAAACAGCCCACAGTACAGAGCCCCTCTCCTTCAAACTGGACATGGTGCATTCGTCCCTGCCAGCCACAGAGTTTCAGAGATGCAGCTGGGTACGGTCCTCTCTAGAGCCTTTGCAGATGCAAGTTCTGTAGGGAGAGAGTCAAGAGCCCATTTTATACCATATACCATATATAATTACCATTTTAGGCTCTTGACTCAGTCTATGCATACTTTCAATACACTTCCTTCATTAACCATGTCTAGGGAGCACATTTTTAAACACAGCTGTTTCTCTACTATAGGTGCTGAGTAATGTTGAATGTGTTGAAGGTGTATTACACCTGCTGTAAAACACTGAATTTTCCCAGTGTAGGCAAAGCCTTGGAGTGAACCCCACCAAGGAAATCCAGGATTAAAAAAAAACCCCAAGATTTCCTGGGGCTTCCTAGCAGAAATGGTCATACTCAAAGAAATGAAGAACTAATTTCTCATCTTCGAGTAGCTGCTCGACTACAGATATCCTGTCAGTGGAACAAAGAAAAACAGCCCAAAATTACAGAAAAGGTTCCGAAAAATATGGGAGGTTATTTTTATGGAAAAATTAGCTCATCAATTATGTATACACCAAACAGAGAGGCCAAATACATACTGGTACTTCGATATTTGGTTACCATTTATTCAATACTGTCTTCTTATTTTTTTCATATTAATGTTTGACAGACACATCTGCTTTGATAAATATTAGTAGAGTCAGTACTTTTACTCAATTTAATGAAGTCTCCAGAAACAACACATCCTGGGTGGTCTAAAGAGGCTCAAACTGTAATATGATAATACTCTGCACCAAACAGAGAGATTTGATTATATTATTGTATAATGTTTTTCGAAACAAAAAGATCCATACTGTAATGAGTAACATCCTATTTCTGATGTTTACATAGCAGCGATTTGTAAACCTGTTAAAACTTCCTAAATAAATAAATAGTTATAATCTCCCTTGTCCCCAAAGATTTCAGGTTGTACTCTACAATCTCATTACCTATCCTTGGTCCTTTTCAGTGGAAATAAATTATGTCACAACCATACTAAAAAATAGCAAAACCATCAGACTTCATACAAGAATTCAGAGCATGTAATGAACAGCTTGCTACAGTCTCTCATTTCAACTACTAAACCCTCAGAGATATCTTAATTGATAGAATGAAATAAACCACCACTACTGTTTGTAAATACAAATCCTTTAAGGTGAGGAGTTGAAATGCACTGAAGGAAAAGCTAGGAAATTGTGCTTTCACTCCATTTTTTTTGGCTACATTACAACGAAATTAGAGACTGTTTGAAGCATTTGATGCTTCATTATGCAGACCTTTTTAGATTCAGTTGCTCAAATCCCACACAAAATTAACTGACAGACTTTGATCTGGATTATCTGTTAAAGAAAAATATTTTATGTAATTTTAAACCATGCACCTCTGAAGATGTGTAATATACTAGCAGGAAAATCCCTTAAGAAAACACCTCAAAGATCTATATTTAATTCTGAAACACTTTGTACTAAATATTTTGACTGTTTCATAACTGTAGAATTATAACCCTGAACTATTGGGGTTCAGTGCCTACTTATTGCTAGGACTTCAGAGCTCTTGAATAAGGCAAGAGATCATCCTCGACCTCAAGGGATCGCTGATGATTATTAGTTTAGTTTGAATTGTAACAGTCCCTCTTTCATTCTCAGTCAAAAGCAGAGGTGTGTAGAAGCCACCTGAAAATTCAAACTAAACTAATAATCATCGGTGATCCCTTGAGGGCAAGGATGATCTCTTTCACAGGTTGTATTTTTCATGGGTTCTTTAGTGACTGAGGAGTCTGATCCTTGAGCCACAGGCTCGTTGCAGGTGGTGTTGGAAGACAGGATCAGGACATGATTGCTGTGTAATAGTTGTCTTTCCTTACTTTTCTGGTGTTTTTCTGTGACCAGGGAAAGGCGATTTTCCTCAAAAGTGAACATTCCCTCTCTGACAAGTCTTTGCCAGGTATCCCTGTCCTGGACTGCTGTCTCCCAGTGTGTGGTGTCAATGCCATATGTCTTGAGGTTTATCTTGAGGGTGTCTTTAAAGCATTTCTTTTGGCCTCCACATTTCCTTTCTCCTTTGGTGAGTTGGGCATACAGCAGTTGTTTTGGTAAGCATATATCAGGCATGTGCACACAGTGCCCACTCCACCTCAGCTGGTGCTGGATAATCAGGGCCTCAACACTGAAGATGTTGGCCTCTGTGAGAACACTGACATTAGTGTGATGATCCTCCCACTTTACCTTGAGGATCTTCCAAAGAAAGTGTTGGTGCTGGCGTTCCAGGTTTTTCAGGTGTTTTCTATAGGTCACCCAAATCTCACAGCCGTAGAAGAGAGCTGGGATTTCCACTGCTTTATAAACTAAAAGTCTAGTATGTATTTGTTGAACACCTGACGAGACAATCTACCAAAGGCAAGGCTGGCACAGCGGATTCTGTGCTGAATCTCAACATCTATGTCTGCCCTCTGTGAGAGATGGCTGCCAAGATAGGCAAAATATTCTACATTTTCCAGTACATTCCTTCTGTCAATGTAGATCTTCCTTGCTGGGTCTGATGACTGATCAGAGACTGGCTGGTGGATAACTTTTGTTTTGTCAATGTTCAGAGTTAGTCCTTGGCTTATGAGGAGAGACACACCTGTCTAGTAACAGGAGATCCTGGGTTCAATTCCCAGTGGTGCCTTAGTGTATAACTCGGGGGGAAGGATAGCTCAGTGGTTTGAGCATTGGCCTGCTAAATCTAGGGTTGTGAGTTCAATCCTTGAGGGGGCCATTTAGGGATCTGGGGCAAAAATTGGGGGTTGGTCCTGCTTTGAGCAGGGGATTGGACTAGATGACCTCCTGAGGTCCCTTCCAACCCTGAGATTCTATGAATTAAGGGTTGTTTGTAGAGCCTCCTTTGAGCGTGCAACTACAGCACAATCATCATCATGCAGATACTAATAATAATTACTTTTCTTAACCTTGAAAATTATTTAGATTTAGTTTGAGTTTTGGGTGACTGATTAAGTCAGTTCTTATCTCCTCCAAGACCAGTTGGTTCATCCTTCCTTTTTACCACACAAATAGGTCTAATTAAGAGGATGTTGTAAATGGCCATGTGAGCAGCAGGAAAAAAATAAATGTGCTATACAAGGCATGTCATTTCATTAGGAGCATACTCCAGGTTTTACTGTGTATCACACACAAACTCAAACACAGAAGCCTCCATACTTCTTCCTCATGTTAGCTACTCTTGTTTATTCCAACTGAGAAGCCACTGACCCTTGAAATTATTTACAGATGTCTTGAAGACATAAGTGGTTTTAACTTACTGCTACCTCACAACAGCTGTACTTTAAAAACCTCTTTGTTTCCCCTGGAAGATATGAGTGCACACACAAAAATATCTGTATCAAATGTTAAAGGTTTGAATGAAACCCGGAAATGAAGAAATTCAGAGTTTGGCTTGACTTATCTGTCACAAGTAACAAACCCCAGGTTCGTTTATAACCTCCCATCCAGCATATACAACAATGTTATACCCTAGGCACAGCAAGGTAACTTTAACTTTGAAATCAATGCTCTTTGTCAGTACAAGTCGGGCCATGAAAACAGGCATTTCTAATGAATTCACAGAAGGCAGATCTACACTTAAATTCTACAGCACCGCGGTAGCGCTTCAGTAAAGACACTACTATGCCAATGAGAGAGCTTCTCCCATCAGCGTAGTTAATCCATCTTTGTGAGAGGCAGTAGCTATGTCCATGGAAGAAGCCCTCTCATGGACGTAGCGCTGTTGACACTGGGTCTTAGGTCGGTATAACTGCATTGCTCAGGGGTCTGGAGTTTTCATATTCCAGAGTGACAGAATTATACCAATGGAAGTTTATCACGTAGACCTGGCCTGAGACACCCTTTAACTGAAGTGGCAATAGCACACACACAGCTAGAATATTGGAAGCAACTGCAATATTGTGTTTTCATCAGCAAAGGGACAAAAGCTTTGTTATTTCTGAAGGCTACATTTATATTCAGTGTAATAACTCAAAGTATCATTGCCTGACACCATTAAGAGATGGAGGTCAAATATGTCAAGTTAAAAAAATATTACATTCACCGCTCATACAAAAGAGTAAATAGGCTCAGATTGTCATGAAGCGCAGTGACATTATTTAAATGTCTTTGTTAATCAGGGTCCTGACATAAAAGATGATGCTCAGAGAATTTGCTCTTCAGACTCTTCTCAGCATGGGTCAAATCTGCTTAATATTCCAAACTCGCTGATCTTAGATGAACTATGTTACCCTTATGTGATCTCTCTTTTTCCCCCCTTCTCCTCTGAATTCTGCATGCACCGGTATTTTCTGTTTTCATTGCTGCTAAAGGGCAAATGCTAAAGCTATGGAAATACAAAGTGAAGTTACTTTCAAGCCTTGTTTATAACGATTTATACATTATACAGCTGCTATAGCTGCAGAAACTTTCACAAAAATGTCAGCATGCTTTCTAACTCAAAGGAGTTCAGGAATATTTACATTCAACCCTAATATTTGTTTTAAATGTTGCTTGATAAGAGGGAGAAAATGGTATTGCTATCTGCTGATTCATACACAAATCAGAATAGAGGACCTGGTTCTTCTCGTACAGTTACAATAGGAAAAAACCCATGTAAAGAGCAAGGAAAATCAGGCCTACAGAGCTTTAGCATGCAAATAGTATTATTTATTTACCTGACTTAACATTCCAATATTTACTAATATATGTCTCAGTCTCATGGAGGATGTGTCACAAACTCAGTTGCCCCTTCAGTTTTTCATAATTGGGTAATGCTGGGCAAAATACTAGAGAGGTTTATACACTTCACTGCATATGGAGAATGAGATGCACAACCAATGAGAGAGCACTATGTTAAGTTTCTGCCTGTAATACATATAGACAGCAGCAGGAGGAACCAGAAAGGTTCTTCTGCTCATGGTGTTCAAAAGTCACCATGTTACAGCCAGACTGAGGAATGCCATAGAGTTGAGTGGAGGGGGTAGGGAGAGGAGGAAGTGTAGCTTCCTTTTAATGGATACCCAGCCAGCCAGTTAGCATAAAATCCCTCTTGGTAGCTGTTCTCTACATGTTTTACCTGTAAAGGGTTAAAAAGTCTGACTGTATGCATAAGTAAAAGGAATTGAGTGGGCATCTGGACAAAAGAGCCAATGGGAGGGCTAGAACTTTTTAAAATTGAAACAAGACTCCCCTTTTGTCTGTCTGTGGTTGTTCTACCAGAGAGCAGGGACAGGGCTGGACTATGCTGTAAGAACTTGCTCCAGGTATGGAAAATCATTAAACCATACCTAGAAACTACTCATTTGAAACCCCAGCTATGTAAGTAGATCAGGAAATGTCTAGGAAGATGCGATTAGGTTTATCTCTTTTATTTCTTTATGGCTTGTAGACTTATCTGTGCTAACCCCCAAATGCTTTTTGTTTTGCTTGTAACCATTAAGCTGGATCTCAAGAAAACCATTTTTGATGTTTAATTATTATATTTGCTCTTTTTAAATCTAGCAAAAGCCTAAGTTCCAGATGTATTTTCTTTCTTTTTGTTTTCAATAAAATTTACTTTTTTTACTAACAGGATTAGAATTTTTGTTTCCTAGGAAGTTTGTGCATATGTTGTTTAATTAGCTGGTGGCAACAGCTGATTTCCTTTGTTTTCTTTCTCAGCTCTTCCCCGGGGGTGTGTGAAAGGGCTTGAGGGTACACTACAGGAAGAAATTCCCAAGCACGCCTTCCTAGGTCTAAAGGGTTTTTGTTGGGGTTTTTTTGCACTTCGGTGGTGGCAGCATCTACCCATCCAAGGTCAAAGAGAAGCTGTAACCTTGGGAGTTTAATACAATACTGGAGTGGCCAGTATTAATTTTTTAAATCCTTGCAGGCCCCCACCTTCTGCACTTTAAGTGCCAGACTGGGGAATCAGCCTTGATACTTCCTTTGACCAATTACTAAATTTCCTTCTTGAGTCATTCCTTCTCTCATACCACTGGCTGGTCTTATGGGGAAGAGGCCATTTCAGCTCTCTCCAGAACGGGGAAGAGAGAACACACACTCCTTCTCCCTCTCCCTCTCTCAGGAAAGGTTTCAGAAGGCTTGGTGGTTCACACACTGCCAAGTCTATCAACTCAGTACTCTCCTCTCAGAGTCCCTGTGATCAGTGCTCAGTATGCTCTGCCGTGCTTCTGCAGAGTGGGTAAAAAGCCCATCTGCATACTTTTTCAGACCGTCTGCACTGCTGGGGAATAAGATGCAGTTAACAGTGGCTCCCTTTTGCTTACTAGTGCAGACTTTTCCACACAAGCTGACATCATCTAGAAATTCAGGATTAAACATGAAACTTACCCTGCTATTTAACTTTCAGTGCCTGTCTCTTGCTCTGACTAGATATTGCAGCTGTATTGGTGTACATAAGATCACCATCTACCATCACCGGCACATCTACCAATGTGATATATGCCATCATGTGTCAACAATGCCCCTCTGCCATATACATTGGCCAAACCAGACAATCTCTACACAAAAGAATAAATGGACACAAATCAGACATCAAGAATTACAACATTCAAAAACCAGTCGGAGAACACTTCAACCTCCCTGGTCACTCAATTTCAGACCTTAAAGTCGCAATTCTCCAACAAAAAAACTTCAAAAACAGACTCCAACAAGAAACTGCAGAATTGGAATTAATTTGCCAACTGGACACCATTAAATTAGGCTTGAATAAAGACTGGGAGTGGATGGGTCATTACACAAAGTAAAAACTATTTCCCCATGTTAATTTTCCCCCCTACTGTTACTCACACCTTCTTGTCAACTGTTTGAAATGGGCCATCCGGATTATCACTACAAAAGGGTTTTTTTCTCCTGCTGATAATAGCCTACCTTAATTAATTGGTCTTGTTACAGTTGGTATGGCAATACCCATTTTTTCATGTTCTCTGTGTATATATATCTTCCTCCTGTATTTTCCACTGCATGCATCTGATGAAGTGGGTTTTAGCCCACGAAAGCTTATGCCCAAATAAATTTGTTAGTCTCTAAGGTGCCACAAGTACTCCTCGTTCTTTTTGCATCTACTCTAAGGCAATGATGTCCAACTACTTCCCAGGCTTTCTATCCCTGGTTTCTTTTTGCATAGCTTAAACACTATATTGATAGATTTCTTAGACATGGCTAAAATAGGTATATTTGATCGGAAGGTCAAAATTAAGGATGAGCAACCATGTTTGGGTGAAATAAAAACCCATGTCTTCAGCCATCTATCAAACAAAACCAAACTTTTCTCCTCCTAGATTATGTTGTGATAATTGGACTGAAAATAATTGTAAGCTCAACTGTAAAAAGTATGTAAAAGCTCATAATATGTCATAATAACCTGTAACAACAAACATTGACTGGAAATGGTATAAAAGGGAGACAGAAAAGCTAAATTAGTTTACACTAATCATGCTTTGTAAACAAGAAAACGTGTACCCAAAAATTAAGAAACCAAAAACAGTGTGTTGGAAACTAGGCCTAACTGGTGGACAAAATAATAAGGAGATAGGCTATTCCACTCATCACTACCTTTTTGGATCCTTAAAGAAAAAGGCATAAGAGGGAAAACACAGAAGAACAAATGGAGATGACTGGAGCAAGCTTCACCATCATGGCTCATACATTCCATCTAAATTAACACAACAGTGGGGATCCCCCAATTCTTCTCAGAACCACACCACACTTTTGGCCATTTTGAAGTTCACTAGTCCAAACATTTCACTTTATTTATTCTCTCTAGTCTTCTTGACAAACAGGCAGTGCCTGCTTCTCACATTATTTTTAAACTTAAAACCTTCCCCCATTTAATTATTTAAATGACTATAAATAAGAAAATGAAATGCTTGGGCTGCCTTGTGACGCTCTTATTGAAGATAGTTCACGGGCATGTGTAACACCGACAGACCCCAGTGGGCGGAATTGAACCAGGGACCTCTGGAGCTTAGTGCATGAGCTTCTACCACGTGAGCTAAAAGCCAACTGGCTGTTAGCTAAGGCTGTAGAGTAAACTCATTAATTTCTCTCTCTAAGTGGTTTCAGTCTCACAAGATGGGACAGAACACCAAACCCAGGAGGTGTGTGGATTACATACTTCTCCTAGTTGAGGAAACCATCCCAAGCTTCAGAGACTTCCCAGTTGAAATCCCAGATGAGCCCCCACTTGTAACACCGACAGAACCCCAGTCGTCAGCAGGCAGGATTGAACCGAGGACCTCGAGAGCTAAATGCACGAGCCTCTCTTGTATGAGCTGAAAGCCATGAGGCTGGTAGTTAAGGCTGTAGAGCAAATTCATTAATCTTTCTCTAACTGGTCTCCGTGTCACTAGATGGGACAGAGCACCATACCCAGAAGGTGTGTGGGTTACAAAAACATCATCACAAGGCAAGCATAAACCAAGGGTGTTCATCAGACTGAGGCCACAATACTGAGCAGAATCTATGTCACAGTGTATAAAATATGAATTCCCCCCCCTCTCTCACACACACACATATACTTTGGCCTGATTTTCAGTGGTGCTGAATGCCTGCAGTGCCGATTTAATTAAACTGGAGTTCAGAGTGCTCAGCACTTGCATAAAGCAGGACCTTTATGAATATAAGATTGCAGTGCTCTGATGACTGTTAAACAGGAAATCACTTTTATCATCCCAGCTGTTAGAGGAGTTGATAGAAAGGTCTATATTCAAAAACGGTATTTTTATGTACTGCATCTCTGGCTGTTTGTATAAACTATTTCTATAGGAAATAAATATGTAAAGGTGGCATCAATTACTGAAGTTTCAATTACAGTACAGAAAGGGAGGAGAAGCCATGCACACAAAAATGACTAATTTGAAAAAGGAATAAAGCACATTTTTCAGATAAACTGCAGTAATGTCATTTCTGAACAATTTAGGCAGGATATTTATTCATTCCTCAACAAAGGAGATGACAGAATCTGTGTATGATAAAAATCTTCTCACTTCCTTCTTTGGACAAAGATGCAGTCACAAGGCTGCTTTTCATATTCAAATCCCTCAGTTATTAGCTTTACTACCTCCTCTACCTTTGGCAATTGCCTCGGCTTTCCTATATTCTTCTGCAGATCAAAACAAAAAATCCTGAAATTCATGGCCCACATTCTGAAAGTTGGAGGGCAAATATCCAATTATGTATTTTAAAATATCACCAGAAATGATCAGACCATGTATGTGAGATTACAGATAGAATCCACATTTTACACATGAAGTATAAACATGAAGAATCTGATTTATGCCATTTATTTTGATTTGGCAGGGGACTTAGGGAGGCAGCAAAATTACCTTGCAGAAATCACGAAGGCACTGAGATTCTGTTCCCAATGAGGCCCCTACCCTGCAAATAAGCAGCAATGACCATAGGGATTGGCAGGCTGCCATCAGCTTGCCTGAGCCAGTGGGTATCTCGTAGAGTGAGTTCACCTAGTTTTCAATAGTCCGACCAATGTCTAACTCAGATTGGCTTGCCTAGGCCATCAAAAAGTCTCTAGTAAGCTGAATTGAAAGGCAAAGGGCCCTGACCCAGCCTGGCTACTTGGGTTATGGTAAAGGGAAGATCCTCCTCTGGTTTCAACTGGGAACTGCCATTTGATAGATGCAGCCAGCCTTTTTTATTTGGCCTACTGGGTCCTGATTGGCTGCTGCCTGTTCCCAACTCTTCTAGCTGCTGGAGAACCAAGTCTTGCTGGTTTCACAGCAGCTAACTCTGCGAGGACTTTCTAGGTAACCAGAAAGGTCCAAACATTGCTGCTTTTTGTTGCTTAAAGGGCTGCTTCCTGGTGTGGAGTACAACAAGGCAGTGGGGGTCTCCAGCAGGGGGCAGTGAATGCCTAGTATACCCCATCATATAAGCTAAATCCTGAAAATCACGAAATAGAGTGATGCTGCGTTAGGTGCAATCCTTACGGGGTGGGATATATAGTGCCTTTCATCACAAAGCATTCCAAAGTAATTCACACGTTATACATATAGGGAATCCTGCAGCCACAGGTGGCACAGGAAAGAGCCAAAGTGGAGAATATGCGGAAAAAAATTACAGGAGGTGAAACTTTGACCAAGAACACCTAGACAAAATTCTACTTCTACAAAAGGTGCCATAAAATCTTTAATGGTCAAATAAAAAAAGAGATTCTCTGTGATCTCATCAGAAAGAACCATTTACATTTAACACATGGACCTCCATCTCTTCTAATGTTGAACCCTATTTTTCCTTTTATCTGCCCACGTCTCTCCACTTTTACTTCTTTTACCCAATGTACTGTGAAAATACATGAAAGGCTTGATTTTTCATGGGTGCTGAGCACCCTCCACTCCCACTGACTTTAATGGACTTAACTCAGGACATAACTGCAAGGGGGAAAAAAAGAATAATCTTTCCCTCCCCTCCCTCTCTCTTTCCCTTTGTGACAATACTGCTCACAGGCTCTCTAGAGAATGATTTATTTTAGCCACAAGACTGGCACTGGAAATTTTACAATGGCCAGTTCATTTTCACATCCCTTAAAGATAACAAATACTCAGTAATTTTAAATTACTGAATCATTCAATCAACTTAAAATGCCTGAAAATTAACACTTTTATGGAAAGTAATGAATTGTAATTGCACTCAATAAAAATATAAGTAAAGAGAACGCTGATAAATACCACAGAGTAAATACATCATTCTGCAAATGAATTAGTGTTTAATGAATATCCATTACTAATTGCTGAAGACTACTTGCAGAATGAATACTTTGTTTTGACTATTTATTAAATTCAATTCAAAACATTATTTCAGTTACTAATTTTTTGTTATTTTTAATCATTTTGGTTCTTTGAGTGAGATACAAGATGCCACACATGATCAGGGTCTAGCCTGGAATGATGTGGAGCCATTAAATCCCTTGGTGGGCTAACCAGATTTGCTGGACACATGTGCAAGCTGCAGTGATTGGTTCACACTTTGGAGACTTCTCCATTGAGAAATTATCTAGAGAGACTCCAATTACTGTATATATTAAGCAACTTTTCTATTAAAGTGACGCAGTCTGAGTCCTCTGCCTCTCTTTTTTTAGCACAGAGGCTGAAGCAGACTTTATTGAGGGGTTTGCAGATGCTGCCATTACAACTACTCTCCTGTTTAATCTTTGAGGACAGGCTGTTGCACAAGATCAAAACTATTGCTGTAGCAACATCTCAAGACCACTGTCTTCTTTGCTTTGTGCAAGGGATATAGATTCTAAAATGGAGTCTCAAATGCCACTATTTCTACACTGCCTCCTCTGTAAAGTCCAAAGTCTTGTCCTATTGAAGTCAGTGGCAAAGCTCCTATTGACTTCAGTGGGTATGTCTACATTGCAATTAGACATGCGTGGCAGGCCTGTGCAGTAAACTCAGGCTCAGGGGTCTTGGGTTAAGGGGCTGTTTAATTGCAGTGTAGATGTTTGGGCTCGGGCTGCAGCCTGAGCTCTGCAGCCCGAGCTCTGTGACCCTCACACCTCACAAGGTCCTTGAGCCCATGCTCCAGCCCAAGCCCAAATGTCTACACTGCAATTAAACAGCCCCTTAACCCGAGTCCCGGGAGCCCGAGACAGCTGGCTCAGGCCAGCCGCGGGTTTGTAATTGCAGTATAGATGTACCCAGTGGGGCCACGTCTTGGCCTTTGTTAATTTAACAGTATGTGTAAAGATGCCACACCTAGCAGTGCAGCTGCCTTCTAGGCCAGTACTACAATACCAGTAACTACTATGATCCCAGCATCTGCTGGGGCTTGAACCCAAGACCTTCTCACATATGCACAGTATTGATTTTTTTTTGTCAATTCAGAGCAACACTTTGCATTTTTCTTTTACATATGTTTATTCACTTTTTACTTCTTGCAGGACAAAAGTGAATTTTGGATGAGGGAGTATTGTGGGTGGGGTTGCACACTCATTTGGGTTGAACTGCTACAACTGAACACAACTTTGTATCTTACAAGGATCATTTTGAAGAGTTTATATTCAAGCTGTTCAGTCATTAACATTAGAAAAGCTGTTACCTGTCTGAACTTGTGGCTTTTTGGCATATTTGAGACTTTGGTTTCATATCCAGTTTGTACTGTTCTTTCAACTGGGAAAGGAGTGCTGAGAACATATGCTTAATCCTTTGATGGAGAGATGGCCTGTGGCCAATGCTTAATTTGTGCCAGGGCTGAACCCTGGCATCTCTGGGCTTGGCAGTTCATAGCCCCAGCACCTCTGGGCTTGCTGCATCAGTTATTAATGTAAAAAAGTTACTTGAGCCCCGGCACCTCTTTCATTACAAATTAAGCACTGCCTATGGCACTTGGACAGCATCCCCAACGGCCAATTAAGAAGCAAAACTGAAAGGAAGGCCAGTCTTTTACAGTTGACATAATGATAGTAAATGCAGGACTTCAAAGCAAGGATAGAAGTATGGAGGTTTCACATGAAAAGTATATGTGTGTTTCATAGAGATGGTGATTCTTGTATATTCTAAGCTCTTTTGTGCAGGTGGCATCTCACTTTGTATCTTGTACAATGTGGAACATAGGTGCTTAATAAATAATATTGTGCAGAGATAAATGTATCTTATTTTTTATATATATGTGGTTGGATCATGGAGTCACTTTTATATTCAGGAGTTAATATATCATGCCAAGTAACACCAATATTATATAGAAAACATATGTAACATGTCCAAAAAGAAAAGGAGTATTTGTGGCACCTTAGAGACTAACCAATTTATTTAAGCATGAGCTTTCGTGAGCTACAGCTCACTTCAGCTGTAGCTCACGAAAGCTCATGCTCAAATAAATTGGTTAGTCTCTAAGGTGCCACAAGTACTCCTTTTCTTTTTGCAAATACAGACTAACACGGCTGTTACTCTGAAACATATGTAACATGTAGTATTCACATTAAGGTAACATTTTTATTCCAGCTACGGTCTGTCAGGAACATGAATGGTATGCCTCCCATCCCCCAGAAAAAGGAGATTAACTTTCATAATAGACTTTGTTTTGCCCTATTTTGGGGTAGGGGACAAATCTCACTGTAATCAGAATACTAACTGCAAAAAAAAAAAAATCCTCCTTACAGTTCAAACCATCAGAACCCTGGGTGGGTGAATGATAACAAACCACAGTTACTCAAAAGCATAAAGGGATGATTTTAGTTATGACTGAAGCAACAAACAGAAATATGCACAGGATTACGGCTCCAATTCAGAAAAGCACTTAAGCACATGCTATGTTCACCTCTATATAAGAAAATATTTAAGCATATGCTTAAGTCCCAGGACCTAACCAAGTAATTAAATGCTTTTTTGAATAGATACACTTTTCTGAATTGGGGCTTATACTACTTTCTTTTTCCATCCAGGCTGCAAAGTTCAGATCTGGATCCAATTTTCCCACAGTCTGGGAATATTCCAAACTCCATTACTAATTTTTTCTATGGGCTATAAAAGGTGATTACAGCAATTATGAATTAACTGCTTATTTTCATTACATGTCTTGGCTCACATATATTACAGCACTCTTACAGTATAATGCCATCGTGTACCATCCACTTGCTCTGTATGTTCTCAATAATTATGGCACTAACATACAAAGTTAATAATCAATACATTATTTTAGAGATCATAATGCTGTACATTTTGTACCAATCTACTATTGTCATTCTGCTGCTTCAAGTCTCTCTCTCTCACCTGTTCATCTCCCTCCCCCACCACACTCTCCTTTATCTCTTCTGGAAGCCCCCCTCTGCTTTCCAATCCTAGCTCAAAAGCTACATTACCTCTCATTTTATTAAATTTTCCCCCCGGAGAACCTGTAACCCGAATTTACCAACCTCTCCCCCACTAGTAAAAACATAAACAAACAAAAAAATCCACTCTTAGTCACTCAATTCTTTTTCAACCCCATTTACTTTCCATTTCACAGATGGTTGGTGTAGCAGGAAGGCACTGAAGTAAGAACAAAGGTTGGTGCTCTGTTGCAGTCTCTTTAGGGTAGAATTAAAGGAGAATTCTCTATCGGAGAAAGCCACCTCCCTTCAATATTTCAGTCACTGCATTATTATTAAGTCACAGCTTGTCTATGAAAGGAAGGGTCTCAGAGTGTCATGAACTCCCAGAAAATGTCTAGTCTACAATGCCTCTCAGAAAAAAAGGAATGCTCCAGAGAGAAAAAACCCTTTGTGTAAGGAAAGATTTGTTCTGCAATATTTTGTAAGCAGTGGATTTACAGAAAAGAGATGAATCTTTGCATTAGCATCATCTAGGCACAGAAACCGGCAAAGAAATTACATCACATTGCATGACCCTGGCGGCTATGCTGCTTTCTCCACTCTTCTCCCCTGATTGATGTACATTGGGGCTGAGCAGGATTATGGAGTGTATGATTCCTATTTCATTGATACATGCACATGGCAGAATGACACAATGTACAATGCTGAATCCTACAGTGGGAATCCGGTTAATTTTCAGTGACATTCTGTAAAAACAATTCTCACTTGTGATGTCTCTTCTCAGATGGAATTTCAAGGACGAGGGAAAGGACAAAGCTTTCTTTTTTGCCCAGTGGTGGATTGTTCTCCCACACAACTGCCTCCAATTTTAAGTACATTTAAATGCAGGCAGAATGTTCCATACTGGCTCTTGAATGTCTGTCCATAACAGCAACTCATCAAACCTTAAGACAACACCGCTTCTCTTAGAATCCGGAACAGCATGCTCAGGACATGAGAAGGCAACCTCTAGGAGAATACTATCAATAAATATTGGCATGGGAAAGGGGGAGTCAGGAAGAGACAAGAGTGATACACACTACAAGGAGGGAGAGGAAACAAGGAGACACTCTCAGGCCCACTGAATTTACATCAACTGGAAATATGCCCCAAAGATTAAGAAATGTCAGTCAACTTGCACATTTCACTTTTTTTTTAAATGTATTTAATTGGCCATTTCAAAATTTGGAAGAGTTTTGTAGGATCTCAGGCATTTTCATTATTTGATATGAATGGAGAAAAAAAGTGTGTTGAAAACGGAGCACATGAAAGGAGGGTGGAAAAAAAAGCAGAAGAAAGGCATTGGAATATATAGACAAAAGAGGAGTAAATGAGCCAGAAAAAAGGGAAGTATTTATTTTCTTGCATAGAGCTTCAAAGAGGAACATGATCAAATTACATTTCCCACACACACAGTTCCAGACTTTTCAGAGAAAGTGACACTTTTTACAATGTTATTAAAAATGTTTGCAAATTGCATTGTCATATTGAGAATTATAAGGCCAAATTCCATCCTACAGGAAACGTGTATGGGCCTGTAGATAAAGTTAAGGCAAGTCATCCTCACACATATGAAGGAAGAATTTGTTCCTTAAAGAAAAATAAATGCAATAATAAACATACTGTCAAATATGTTCCCTAAACATTTTTCATAATGTATACATATAGTATTGAGTTAACCACAAAATAAATTTATACAGAGGTCATAAAATTTTCATTTTGCCTTAGATAACTTTCCCTTGGTATTTGCATTATTTCATAGCACTTTCCTAACTTTACACAGAGAATACACAGGCTATATTACAAATACTAGTGTACCTGCTGTACTCTTAGTGCAGAGAATCCTCAGGGTAGACTACAAGTACTGAGGTAACATTATTTAACTGTCTATAGCAATAGGCAAGTTTTTAAAATGCAACTGCTGTAAGTCAGTTGCACTTTAAAAATAGCAAGACCAGGCAGGTGGCAAGCTGTGATTACTGCTACTGATCGACTGCAAATTGTGCACAAAGTGAGTCTATGGTAAAAATAGCCTGTTATTTTGGTTACTGCATATTCTCTCTCTTCCTGCCCACCACCTTCATCCACTTACGTGTTTCAGCTATCTGCTACATCTTGTCTTTTAGACTGCAAGCTCTGCTGGGCAGGGCCTGTTATTTAGTAAATGCTTGTATGGTGCTTAATACAGTGATTCCTATGTGTGAACTGAATTTTCAACTTTGAGTTTGGTTATGAAGTCAGTGACGTTACTCCACTGATAAATTCAGCCTCAGAAGCTTAAACATGACCAATAAAAGGTTAGTTTATCTTTCCTACAATGTGTTCCAAACCTAAATGCTAAGGATCAAAACCCAGGAATTAGTATGTTAGTGAAAAGAAAAGGAGTACTTGTGGCACCTTAGAGACTAACCAATTTATTTGAGCATGAGCTTTCGTGAGCTACTGTAGCTCACGAAAGCTCATGCTCAAATAAATTGGTTAGTCTCTAAGGTGCCACAAGTACTCCTTTTCTTTTTGCGAATACAGACTAACACGGCTGTTCCTCTGAAATATGTTAGTGAAAGAAGGTCAAAAACATACAGCTAAAATTCTAGTTTTTTTTTAAACATATAGTATGTTGCAGCCCATACATATGTCACACTTGTAAATTATCTCCTATTTGTAAAATTATTTCTAGTTTGAATTACATAAAGGATGAAGATAGCTTAACATTAAATATGCTGCCCAGAGCAGTTATCTGCAGCATCTCACAATTCATTTCCAGAACATTCTGGTTTTTGTCCTGTATGGCTCTTTTGTTTAGTCTTGTGGCTTAGTACACCTGACCAGCTCATCATGATGGCACTTCTTCAGTATGATTCAGGAGGAATCATAAGAGGCTTTTAAAGGGAATAAAAGGAAAGGTTTTCAGAACAATTCCGAAAAAGAGGGGTTCAGAAATCAATTTGTAATTATCTGACAACACAAATCTAAAGGCTTTTCTGTGATAAGGGTGGTAATACACAGGGCTGTAATGTGAATTATTTCAAAGAATAAACCACTGATTGTCTTCATGACCTATATAGCTTTTAGTGAGCTTTAAAACAAAATTACATTTTATACTACTCATGAATGCCTTGTTCTTCTTTTAGAAATGCAGGGGGTTTGTCCCATCTAGTAGGCTTTCAGGTTTAAATAGGACTCAGTTTCTTCTGGTGTTGATACATTTAGTTCCCCTGAAAGTAAAGGCTCTGGCTTTGCCAAAGAGATGAAGCTTCCTCTGGACAAAGGCCATCCTTTTCAGCATGTTTAAAAGCAGAGTACAAATCATCTTGTTATGTTGTTTTTCCACAAAAGCGCAACATTGCAATGAAAACATTCGTTGAAGGGGAAACATTTCATGTTTCAAAAAAATGCAATCGACAAATATGTATAGGACAAGTTAAAATATATTCCAATTAGAAATGCAAGAAACTCAAAGGCCTGGCATTTGCAGCTCATTGATGTAGGGATTGGAAGTAATAGTTTCAAAATGACCCAGGCTCTCAGGAACCTAAGCCTCCTTGACTTTCAAAAATAGGACTTAGAAGCTTTTCAAAATTTTACCCTGTGTCTTTGAATGTGTTTGTACAGGAGCCTCTATCACATATTGAATTATATTAAACTCAAAACTCACTGAATCTGAGCTGGAAGTCTTGCTGGAATGGCTGCTCTCACTGGTTTTCTTGTGCTTGATCTCCTGGTCATTCACAGAATCACAGAACATCAGGGTTGGAAGGGACCTCAGGAGGTCATCTAGTCCAACCCCCCCTGCTCAAAGCAGGACCAATCCCCAACTAAATCAAAACAGGAAGGTTACTTACCTTACAATAACTGGAGTTCTTTGCGATGTGTGGTCCCTATTTGTATTCACTGTGAGTGCTCATGCACCCCATGGGTCCAAGACTGAAAACTCTTCAATAGCAGTGTCCATTGATCTGCACCATCTTCTCCAGTTTTGACTCTACTGTGAATAATCCTAGTATAAAGATCCGAAGCAAAGGGAAAGGAGAGTCGCTCATGAATACCAATAGGGATCACAAATTTTGAAGAACTCCACTTAGTGTAAGGTAAGTAACCTTCCTTCTTTTCTTCTTCGAGTGCTGGTCCCTATAGGTATTCACTGTGGATGATTCCCAAGCAGTGTCTACTGAAGAGAAGGTTGCAAGGATGCGCTCTAAACTACTGTTCTTGGAAATGCTGAACCTAATGAAGCATCCTTACCTGAAGTTTGAACCAGGGCATAATACCTAAATATATGAGCAGAGCCCCAGGTTTCTGCTCTATGGATCTCAGAGGGGAATTCCTTATAGGGAAGCCACTGAGGCAGCTTGTATTCTGGCTAAATGAGCTTTGGCAGATTGGGGAGGAACAGTTTCTATACATTCATACCAGAGCAGGATGAAGTTGGAAATCCATTTTGAGAATTGTCATAAATATAACCCTGACAAGAGTCTTTAGGAAGAGAATGCTTCCCCATTCATCCTCTCAACAATGGAGACAAATCACCTCACAGATCTTTCTTCTAAAGGGTTCTATTCTATTCAGATACAAGGCTAGAGCTCTGGGTCTGACCAAGGAATGGAGTCTCCTGTCCTCACTACTATTGTGAGATTTTGGGTAGAATACAGGTAGATGGACTGTTTGATTCAAGTAAAAATCAGAAGAACCTTGGGGATCAACCTGGGGTGTAATCTCAGGGAAACTGTCACTCTGAAGGATTGAATGCAATGTAGTTGCAGTCATGTTGGTCCCTGGATATGAGAGAGACACAATGTGGGTGAGGTAATATCTTTTACTGGACCAACTTCTGTTGGTGAGAGACAAGGCTTTGAGCCAAACATAGTTCTTCTTCCAGTCTGGGAAAGATACTCCCATCCCAGACCTGAAGAAGGGCTCTTTGTGGCTCAGAAGCTTGTCCAATAAAATATATTAACTCACCCAACTTGCCTCTCTGTGAAAAGATCGTATACAGCAGTCTGCCTTGAGGGCCCTGAGCTTAGCTAAGGTGATAGCCGTTAGAAAAGCTACTAGCTAAGGTGATAGCAGCTAGACACCTCCTAGCTAAGGTGATAGCAGTTAGAAAAGCTACTTAAACTGTAAGATATGCAAGTTTCCAAGGGCTCAAATGGCATGCTCATAAGTGCCAATAGCACCAGGGTTCAGGTCCAAGAATGCACAGGGTTTCAGGACTGTCAGGAACATTCTGATAATGCCTTTTAGGAACTTGACTGTTGCGAGATGGATGAAAACTGAGCAGTTCTCCATCAGACGATGAAAGGCACGAATAGCTGCTAATTGTAGTGAAAGGATAGATAACCCCATTGTGAGGAAGCTGAGATCCGTTGGTCCAGGGGGTCTCTGCTCAGAGCACAATCATTTCTCAGCCATCCCTGAAGCCTTGTGAAGGGGATCATATAGGTGCATGAGGTCACATGGGCCAACAGGACTAAACAGGACCAGACTGTAGTCTGGAGGCTGAATCGAAGTTGAGTAATTAGATCTCTCATCACAAGGAATCTGTCCTGAGGTAAGTATGCCTTGGCCATGATCCAGTCCAGATTCACTTCAATAAATGTTATAACTCTTGTGGGCATTAAAGTAGACTTTTCTGGATTTACTTGAAGTCCCAATGCATAAAATAAAGATCAAGTAGGGAGGTGACTGCTCCCTGAACCTCAGGATATGACCATTCCATGAGCAGCCAGTGATCTAGGTAGGGAAACCTGGGTTGCCTTGTCAGTGCAAGTGTGCCCTACCATAGCTAGAACTTTGTAAAGATTCTCAGGGCCATTGATAGGCTGAAATGGAGTCTACATTGGATGTGTTCTAAGCCCACTGTAAAATGCAGTACCCTCTTGTGCGCTGAGTGAATATCTACACAGAAATAGTTATCTATAAAAACAAGAGCAGCATTCACCTTTCTTCAGGGAGGGGATTATAGCAGACAATATAATCATCCTGAATCTTGAACGGCAGATGAACGTATTCAGCTGTCTTAGGTCCAAGATCCTCCAACTTCCCTTCTTTGTGGGGACTAGGGAGTATTTGGAGTACAAGCCCCCCACCCTTCCCCATTGGGGAGGTATGGGGTCTTTTGCCCCTAGATAGATTAGGAAATTCACGTCCTTTCTGAGAACTCTCTTGTGAGAAGGGTCCTTGAAGAGAGTCCTGGGCATATTAAGGGGGGAATCCTTAATCTTCAAACTATCTAACTAAAGCTCAACTAAGCTAACTAACTAACTAATATAAACTATTTACAAAATCAAAATTTGAAAGAAACACTACATGGCTACAGACACAAGCCTTATACATATAATACAATTGGAATTGTAATGAGTCCATTTCTATGAGAACTATGACTTCATTAGTATTAATTTTTGCCACAATTCTATTGATCCATACAAAGTATTCTGGAAAGTATTAAGTGTTCCTTGAATTACATTAAATTGAAACCCTTTGGCAGTCAGTAAAGAACTCACTTTGATAAATGTGTCCCAGACCTGCTAGCAATCAGCCAGTCTCACCTCCTAAAGCATATGTTAACATTTCCTTCATTTAGCAGTGGATGCATCTTGGGTGAAACTTGATATATGCTACCAGTACTGAGTGGCTTCTAATTCAATTTGTTTCACAGACACAGAATCATAGAATCATAGACTTTAATGTCAGAAGGAACCATTATGACCGTCTAGTCTGATCTGCTGCACAACGCAGGCCACAGAATCTCACCCACCCACTCCTGTAACAAACCCCTAACCTATGTCTCAGCTACTGAAGTCCTCAAATTGTGGTGTAAAGATGCAGAGAATCCTCCAGCAAGTGACCCGTGCCCCATGCTGCAGAGAAAAGCGAAAAACCCCCAGGGCCTCTGCCAATCTGCCCTGGAGGAAAATTCCTTCCCGACCCCAAACATGGCGAACAGCTAAACCCTGGGCGTGTGGGCAAGACTCACCAGCCAGACACCCAGGAAAGAATTCTCTGTAGTAACTCAGATCCCACCCCATCTAACATCCCATCACAGGCCATTGGGCATATCTACCGCTAATAGTTGAAGATCAATTAATTGCCAAAATTACACTATCCCACCAGATCATCCCTTCCATAAACTTATCAAGCTTAGTCTTGAAGCCAGATATGTCTTTTGCTCCCACTGCTTCCCTTGGAAGGTTGTTCCAGAACTTCACTCCTCTGATGGTTAGAAACCTTCATCTAATTTCAAGTCTAAACTTCCTGATGGCCAGTTTATATCCATTTGTTCTTATGTCCACATTGGTACTGAGCTTAAATAATTCTTCTCCCTCCGTGGTATTTATCCCTCTGATATATTTATAGAGAGTAATCATATCTCCCCTCAGCCTTCTTTTGGTTAGACTAAACAAGCCAAGCTCTTTGAGTCTCCTTTCATAAGACAGGTTTTCCATTCCTCGGATCATCCTAGTAGCCCTTCTCTGTATCTGTTCCAGTTTGAATTCATCTTTCTTAAACATGGGAGACCAGAACTGCACACAATATTCCAGATGAGGTCTCACCAGTGCCTTGTATAATGGTACTAACACCTCCTTATCTCTACTGGAAATACCTCGCCTGATGCATCCCAAGACCGCGTTAGCTTTTCTCACAGCCATATCACATTGGCAGCTCATAGTCATCCTGTGATCAACCAATACTCTGAGGTCCTTCTCCTCTGTTACTTCCAAGTGATGCGTTCCCAGTTTATAATAAAAATTCTTGTTATTAATCCCTAACTGCATAACCTTGCACTTTTCACTATTAAAGTCAAATTATCTATCTCATTCTGTCTTGGAAAGAAAGTAGCACTTTCTTCATCCACTCCTGGCAGAGATTAAACCTAAAGCTCCTTGCTGATATGTAGTGTAGCCTTTAAGCAGGTTCTTCGCTTCCACTCTAAACCAGATTGGGTCTTCTCATCCCTTTGCATCCCAGTCAGTCATTCTCCTGAGGGTTTTTTGACAGTATCAAATTGCTTCTCCTTATACACAATGCCATGTAACTTGGGGCATGGACCATATATATTTGTACAATGCTTAGTACAGTGGAGCCCTGAATGAGGCCCTACTAAAAAGGTACTGCCAACATATACCTGCCAACATGCCTATGTTGGCAGGCACCACTCATTTAATAACTTTACCTTTTATTGTAGAATAATTGTATCCCCAAAAGCCATATGTCTTTCTCTTTTCTTAGGTTTCAAAGGGAATACAGGCTACTTAGTCAGCAAGCTTTATTTGTCTTTGAAGCTTAACCCAGGTTAAACAGCTGGGGATCTCTTGCTTATGCCTAGAAACACCATGCACCCTCCCCCTCACCTCTCCCCCCCAATTCCAAGCAGCATAAAGATCCTTAGTTCCTTTGGTTTGGGGGTTTTATCCTCCTCCTGCCATGTGCTCTGCACTGCAAACTTGCTGATAGGAGGAGTCCACTTACATGACTCATCTTCAAAGGGAGGAGAGCAGAACTGCAATAAGAGTCTTTAGTTCTTTTGTTGAGGATTCCTCAATCCAGATGGAAGGAGTTTCTAGTTGTAAGATCCAATCCAAGCCAGTCCGTTATCAGTGGGTCTCCTCTTTCAGAAGGGGCATACCAATTTCTGTAGGAAAGCAACTCTTCGCACTAATTAATGTCCCTCTCCTGTATGGCAATTCATACAGTTACAGAGGCTCACAATACAACCACTCAAATATTACACTACAATACAGAACATAGATATACAAATAAGATTGATGCATGGAGCAACTCACACGCATTCAATAGAACCTAACCACTAAACATCTTCTTATAATTCTTATATCAATTTGTCAATATTAACCCACAAGTGAGCCAGACTGATTCCAGCTATGTATCTGTCAGCGTCCAGTTAAGACATGGGGACCTTAGCACGCACTGGCACCTGGCCTGCCAGCATCACAGTCACCCTCTTAGCATCACATTTCTAACTTCATCTTCCTGACTCCCTCAGAGATTTGGGGAGCTGAGATATACAAAGTCCCATCCCGAAGTTACGAAAGCTTTCTCAGTTTGTGCCCTATGCAGTCAATGTAAAGTGAACAAAAAGCAGCACAAGCGGTGACAAATTAGCGAACACTTGTTCTTTTCTCCATCAGTGTCTACCACAACTGCAAGTGATTTCAACAAAACCAGTACAGACAAAGATTACTAGGTTTGAAAATACATCACACACTATAGGGTCAAATCTGCAATGCCTGTTTGGCTTCCTTCTACTTCACTGAGGGAATGGACAGTGTATTGTACATCAGTGGACTAGTCACTAGTTCTCACCTCTAGGTCCTCAGTTCATAATAAGATAAAAACAAGAGAACATAAAGGAGAATTCTATCATATGAATGCTGGAGAAAGCCCTAGTTTTCATCTTTTTTTTGTATAAGCAACCCTTGAGATTGCAAGTATTATGCTCAGTTACACATCCCTTTTTTCCTCTCTGCGGTATTGATTGGTACACTGGCAGCAAAGAAGATTTCAAAAGGGAATAAACAACAAAAATGGAAAGAAAACTACTGAGGAGCTATAATAATTATTAATGTCCACCTGAAACTCAAATATGTAGCACCACTTGCAGATCCCAGAAGTAATTTCAGCAAGACAAGCTATCAAGACAGCTTCTATTCAAACTCAGGCCCAGACGTGTCACCTGTCCTCTGACAATGCAGAGCAGTCTGATTTACCCAGGTAGATGGTGAGCTTTACAGCAATGGAAATCAGCATATTTCCATTCTTACTGAACAGTTGATTCTGAGGCAGTACAATTCCAACTGCAATGCTCCAAAGAGCTAATGTGTTCTCTTCATTAAGATGTTACCTCACAGATAAGTTTTGTCTTCCACATCCACAATTCCCCTTATTTCAGGGTGTGATGGGGACTGGCCCACTAACTGTTGGGCTAGCCCCTCCTCCTGGCCCCTCTGGGGATCAGCTCATGAGGTCAACACCCCTTCCCATGGTTGCACATCATCACTCCATCTCACTCTCCAGTCTGCAGCCCCTCTCTCACTCCAGGAACCACAGCGTCCTCTTCATGGCTAGGCCCGTAAGCCAGCGTTCCCCCCTTCTGGGGTATAATCCTTCAAAGTCTCTGTCACTCCGACAGTGACTCAGGCAGTCTTCCAGTTCACAGTCTTCCAGAGCCACTTCCACAGTGGTGGGTAGGGGAATCTGGGCCCACCCTGTACTCAGGATTCTAGCCCAGGGACCCCTACAACACGCAGCCTCACAAACCTTGCTGCTTACTCCCTGGGCTGCTTCCTACCCTGGCACCCCTCCCTTCCTGGGGTTTGCCGGGCTCTCAACTCCCTCCTCCCAGGGAGCAACCCTGGGTACTTGTCTTTATAGCCCCCGAACACACACCCCCTCTCCCAGAGTGTGACTGCAGACTAGCTCCCTCCCTTAATATAAGTCCTGCAAGTTCCCTCACAGCCCAGTCAGATTCCCCTAATTAGGATTGTCCTCTCAACCTTCAGTCAATAGGCTAATTGGCCCATCTGACCTCCATTGACCCCTTCAGCGCGAGTGTGGGTTGGACACCCCATTACACAAGCTCAGAAGTGAGGAATTTCATTTCTGATTCAACTAGAGTTTTTAACCTCTCTTTCCATTTTGATGAAGTGGCCAACACAGTGTACAACAAGAGGCGACAGTTTAGACAGGATCCAAATTCTCCGCCTCTTAAGATTAATTCCCACTTTTCTGGTGGGAAAGGAAGCACAGTCTTTCTGAGACTTCCCAGTTTTACTGTTCTACTTTGTCTTTTAAAGATACGTAGTTGATTATGAAATCCTGAGGCTTCTTGTACTTCCTGGACCAGATATTTGTTTACCAAATTCATTAAATAAGTGTGTGATACACCTTTCTCTGGGGTCACATTCAGAAAGTTTCAGAGTCTCTGCCCCATCCAAAGTTCTTTTCCTGCATGGGAACTTTATTTCAAGCCTTTCTGGGATCTCTGTTGTGGGGGTGTCATAAATATAAAGGGAACGGTAACAACCTTCCTGTATACAGTACTATAAAATCAGTCCTGGCCAGAGGCACAAAATCCTTTTACCTGTAAAGGGTTAAGAAGCTCAGGTAACCTGGCTGGCACTTGACCAAAAGGACCAATAAGGGGACAAGATACTTTCAAATCTGGCCAGCGGTGGTGGAAGTGGGAGGTTTTGGTCTGTCTGTTCTGAGTGCTTGTCGGACACAGATCAAGAAAGCAAGCAATCCAACTTCATTAGAATAAGTAACTACTAGCAAGGGAATGTGTTAGCTTATTTTTGTTTTGGCTTGTGATTTTCTCTGTGCTGAGGGGAAGGTGTATTCCTGGTTTGCTTTTTGTAACTTTAAAGTTTGGCCTAGAGGGAAATCCTCTGTATTTTGAATCTGATTGTCCTGTAAAATTACATTCCATCCTGATTTTACAGAGGTGCTTCTTTTACTTTTTTTTCCTTTATAATAAAATTCTGGTTTTTTAAGAATTTGACTGGGTTTTTAGTGTCCTACAAACCCAAGGGTCTGGTTTGTGCTCACCTTGTTTATTTTAAAAGCCTTCCCAGGAAAGGGGGTATAGACTTGGGCGGATATTTTGTGGGAATAGGAACTCCAAATGGTCCTTTCCCTGATTCTTTGTCTAAATCACTTGGTGGTGGCAGCATACCTCAGTCCAAGGACAAATAGAGATTTGTGCTTTGGGGAAGTTTTTAACCTAAGCTGGTAGAAAAAAGCTTAGGGGGTCTTTCATGTGGGTCCCCACATCTGCACCCTAGAGTTCAGAGTGGGGAGGGAATCCTGAGGGGGGGGGTCTCAAGCTTATGGGGACGTTCAGTACCTTAATTCCCTTATGAAGGACTGGTTTGTATATGGTAGTCTGGCATGTCTGGACTCCAGGTCGGGGTTTACTGTCAGCCTCTGCTGCACATGGATCAGATGATCCTGGATCTGGTAAGTCCCTGTGGGTCGTGGAGGCTTGTGGGCTTGTGGAGGCTTGTCAGCTGTTTCCCTCTTGGCCATTCTGTAGCAAGAGTCAGCTACTTCTGGGGCACAGTAACTTTCCTCCTGGTTGCCTTCTCCTGTGACAAGCTCTCCTTTTATCTTCCTTCTTCTAGCTGAAGCAGGCTCTGCAGGTGTGCCTATTTGGGTCTGGCTGAACCCAGAGGCAACTGTTAGCCTTCTCCTGATTGGGATGGGAGAGTGTGCCCCATCTGAGTACTTGAGAGCTTTCCATTTTCCTTAAAAACACTATCTGATGTGAGTTTTAACAACCTGAACTGGATCTTCATGACAAACATTTAATGTGAAAACAAAGGAAAGTCCCATATTTGGTGGCACCATCACCTCACAGAAAGCAGCAAAACCATGACAATTATTAGGCTGTTTGTCAAAAGAACTCAGCACATTCTTGAGGTTCTAGCACAGGGGTGGGCAAACTTTTTGGCCTGAGGGCCACATTGGGGTTGTGAAACTGTATGGAAGGCCGGGTAGGGAAGGCCGTGCCTCCCCAAACAGCCTGGCCCCTGCCCCCTCCTACATCCCGCCCCCTGACTGCCCCCCTCAGAACCTGCAACCCATCCAACCCCCCTGCTCCTTGACCCCTGACCGCCCGCTCCCGGGAGCCCCCCCGCAACCACCCCTGGGACTCCAACCCCTATCCAACCCCCACCCCAGCTCCCTGTCCCCTGACTGCCCTGACCCCAATCCACACTCCCGCCCACTGACAGGCCCCCCAGGACTCCCACACCTATCCAGCTGTCCCCTGCTCCCTGTCCCCTGACTGCCCCCATTACCGGGACCTCCCGGCCCTTATCCAACCCCCCCCACTCCCCGCCCCCTTACCATGATGCTCAAAGCAGCAGGAGCTTGCAGCCCTGCCACCTGGCTGGAGCCAGCCATGCCACCTCACTGCCTGGCAGGAGCGCGCTGCCGCCCAGGAGTGGCGGGCCAGAGCACTGGTGGTGCAGAGCACTGAGGCTGCAGGGGAGGGGGAAAAGCACAGGAGGGGCTGGGGGCTAGCCTCCCTGGCCAGGAATTCAAGGGCCGGGCAGGACGGTCCTGCGGGCTGGATGTGGCCTGCGGGTCATCGTTTGCCCACCTCTGTTCTAGCACTAGAACTGTTGTATTTACTGTCTCAAGAGAGCCAATGTGGCCCACTGGACAGGGCCCTAGATTGGGATTCAGAAGATCTGGGTTCTATTTCTGACAGATTCATTGACTGAGTTTGTATAATTTTTAGCATAATGAGGTCTCTAATATTAATCTTCTTAGTTAATTAATACTTATAGTAACCATCACACTGATGCAAAACGTGTCCTGTAACACCTAGGAAGTTCTCTTTAACTCATTCATATGCTCTTGCCCCATGAATATACTTTAGGAAGACAGGTATAACCCTATCAGGGATACTTTTAATAGTAATTCATTTAAAATTTTAATCTTAACTGCACTCTTAATTGACTTTCAATAAAATGTTAATCCTCATATCAAATCAATGCAGAACAATGTTGACTAATGAGTGATAGCTGTTGATTCCTCAGTTTCTCAGTAGGATCAGTCTCAACTTCCTAGAATCTGCCATCAACCCTTTGAAATCAGTATTGTTTCAACATGGAATCTGTAGACTTTGATTCATTGTTGGAAGATGACACAACAAACATTAAATTGCAGAGAGGTGTGAAAGTTCTGTTTCATGTTTGTTTCTGACTTTTGCACAAAGTCACACAAACAAACCCACACACAAGACAGAACATGCTGTTACTGGAGGATGTTCCCTCTAGTAACCTAAGACTCTGACGGTAAGAGCAATGCTTAGCAAGTTCCTGGTTTATAGCACGAGTTTATGTTTAACTATTGGTGACTCTGACTATGTAACTATCAGCTCAACCAGAATATCATCTGCGATGGAGTTATTAAAGAGCTAGTCATCCAGCAGTAAATTACCATGGGACCAAGGAACCACTATCACACCACCTTTGTTTACACTGCAGTATGATCACTCTTTCTGGTGACTCCCCCAAACTGTACAATACCCGTTTTGCCTATTTGCCAGACAAAATGCCTTGTTCAATTCTAATAACATTTAGAGTTTAATGCTCCCTCACACAGGGGCTTCTTCTCAGAAATAAACAGTTCCTTCTGCCCCATTTTATTTGGAGCACTATTTCATCTCAAGGCAATTTAACACACCTGAAGTGTCATTTCTCACCCACATTTGAGGGAATTGTTACAACAGATCTGCAAGCAGAGTAGTGAGACTTTATGCCACTATCTGACAAAAAATTTCAGACAAATATAACACCTACCATTGCCCCTAAATAGATAAAATCATTGCTAAACAGTAGCTATCAACTGGATCTGCTGTCTCGCAATTCATTCTGCTTCAGGTACTACCATCGTGGTACGCCTTGATTTATTTATTTCAAGTTCAAGAAGTGGCACATTTTGACACACTACTCACAATTTAGGCAGACAGCTAGATATATTCATGAGATCATAACAGCCTTCCCTTTGAATCATAATGCAAATGCACAGGGTGTTCACAATGTGACAATAGCACAATACACTTCGAAAGAGAAAAATACTTTTAGTGACAAGTTGGCTCAATTTTACAGAATGGATCAATGAGCCTCAAATCACTGTCAGACACTTATGTCCCTGTCCCTCCGGTTTTCTTCCCTCCTCTCCCCTATATCTAAGCACACAAAAGTCTACTTCAATTAAAAGAAAATTACAGCTGGTACAGCAGCAAGCACTGTGAACTAGTGTATCTATTCTAACCCCCTGTTTTCACTTGATAATGCCTTTCTGAAATTTTCATCTTTTAGAATAATATTTTCCAGGCTTGGGCTTTGCTCAAAGGAGTTTTTATTTTATTTCTTTAAAAATATTTAAGGTACACTGATTAGCCGTTTTTAAGTACATGTTAAGTGGGGATAAAACCCTTTTGTTCTGAATTATTTACTAGCAATGTTTTGTAATTTTTTAAACATATTACAGCTGAAACCACATAGATTCGAAAGTTGAAAATTGGCACTGTCTTTCTCTGGAAGCAATTGGATTTGACCAGGTTATCAACATTTGATAATTCTGGCTTTGAGTATGCATAATACATGTTTTTTGCTAGGTTTGTAACATGTGCTCCTAACAAAGGATATGCTCACTAGATGTGAAGGGCCTTGGCACATGCCACAAAGGCTGCTGAGATAAATTAGCCTTGCTGCAATATCCATGGGAGAACAGATACCTTTTTTCAACTGCATTTCAACAGTTTTCTGATCCACAGCTACTGTGGCAAAGCAACTCTTAAGCAACCTTAGTAGTAGGACTAGCTATGCTGGCTCAGACTAGTAGGTCTATCTAGTTTAGTATCCTGCCTCCAACAGTGGTGAGTACCAGATATTCAGAAGACAGTGCAAAAAATTCCATAAAGACAATTATGTAACAATCTGCCCATGGGAGAAGTATAGTCCTAACCACAGGTCACTAGTGGTTGTCTTATGACTTGGAGCATGAGCCCTTATACATTTCTAGCCTGTCTTACATAACTGTGTATGTTCTCCTTAGTCATATAAATATCTAATCCTTTTTTCTTAATCCCACTAAACTCTTGGCCTCATTGGGTATGTCTACACAGGGATAAAAAAACCCCAGAGCACAGCCACAGTTGGCCTGGCCTTGCAGGGCTTTGGCTGCAGGGTTAAAAATAGCTGTGTAGAGGTTCAGCTCAGGGTGGAGCCCAAACTCTTGGACGCTCCACCCTTGCAAGGTCCCACAATTTAGGCTCTAGCCCAAGCCTGAATGTCTATACAGCAATTTTTCGGCCCAAGAACCCAAGTCCTGCAAGCCCAAGTCAGCTGACCTGGGCCAGCCATGGGCTTTTTATCCCTGTGTAAATGTACTCCTAGGAGTCTGACTCAGCACCTGGGTACCCCACATGCTCTGCTATGAACTCAATGTAAGGCACAATTCTGCAAAGTGGTGTAGGTAATCAGCTCCCACTGATAAAAGATTAACATGCTCAGCCTCTCTCGGAGTTCCTCAGCACCCTGTAGGATCAAGCCCTTAATGCATACTCAATATGGCTGCACATATGTCCCCAGCCAGCCTGTACAGACAATGTAATTTAGCTACACATTCCTCCTCAGCCAATCTGTCCAGACATAACTTCCCTAAATGCCAGGCTCTTATGGTCATAGGAGAGGAACTAACCTGCGTACTTTATGGTATAAGAAAAAATGCAGACTGTTATATTATTTGTGATGTAGTATATGATCCTATAATTAGAGACTGCATTGTAATGTATACACTCATGAGGTCAGAGTCAAGACTGCACATGAAACTTTTATATTGGAATTTCCTCACCACTGAGTGCTTATTTGTGCAATTTAAACATTGCAAAAATGTGATGTTTTGCACTTAATAGAAGTATAGGTTTATTATTTTTTGTGAAGCCAGTTGGTTTTCTTACACTAAAATTAAAAAAAAAAGTAGTTATAAAGGTGTGTGAAGAAATTATGTGGACATGCATTTATTGTATAAGGACCTTGATAAAGTTCACTGGTGTCCCTTAAGGTAAATTAGATGAACTCTCATTTAATAGTACTGATGATGGATGCAGTAAACAGCTTTAGGCCTGGGAACATTTTCTATGGCTAGTAAAAACTATTAGTGAGGTAAAAAGCTCATTTACAGCTTTCAGATAGCCCTAGCTATCAGTCTATGCCATGTAAACGAGCAGAAAGAGGTTGTATGCAGGGATGCAGAGCATTCTGCAAAGAGTAAAAGGGATATACATCTAATCAACTCTCTCCCTGGGGTGTACTTTAGCGCTGCTGTGAATGATGTGAATAGTTGGATCCGTTATCTAGTAATAACACTGTATTCCTTGGAGACTTGGGGGAGAAAACACTGATCAGTGTGAACACTTCCCTTTCTTCACATTTAAAAAATTCAGTATTATTTGCTCCAATGTAATTCTTCCCAGATCTGAATTATATAGAGTGAAATTCACCTCGGTATAGAGGAACAACAAAAGGCCTATTTATCACTTATGTCTCTTTTAAGTTCTATTTTGAGCTGGCCCTCTGAACAAGAGATGCATTTAAGTGGATTGTTAAATAATTTATGGGTGAGATCTATAGTCACAGGGCCCATCTGGAGGTTGATCCAGGAGATAAGCACTGGACAATTCTAATTGCTACATGTGTAATCATGAGGATCAGTAAATCATTAAAAAAGGAAAGTTTAAGTAAATATAATAAATAAAAAAATAATCAGGAAGCTACCATCTTGTAAATCTAATATAAACTAAGACAAGTGGATCTCAGCATTTCCATGCCAAAAAGGAAATAAAAGACCTTTAAAAGATGGTCTCAAGTAAGTTGTCCTGTCTAGGAGTGAAAACAATCTTGGTTATTTTAACAGTTTACTTAAAAATTACAGTTTCATACCCCAAAATACAGAATTAGACAGACTCGGAAATTAGCCAAGGCACTTGAACTACACCTGTTATTTGGGAGCTAGTTGTAATTAGACGCACCATTAATAAAAATGAATTGATAATAAAAAAGTGATTTAGAAAAGGTGGGAGAGAGAGCAGCAAAAAGAGCAGACAGAAACTGGGGGAAATATGGTTATTTTTTATGTTCAACGGCAAAATCAGCAGAGTTACGTAGACCATATCACTAAACTTTCCAGTGCAGTCACAGCAATGATATGTGTCTGTTCAATTCACACATCCCTAACTCCTGCTGGGAAGTAGTGAAATGGCAGCTATCATTAAGCAACATCAGCAGCATACACAGCTTCAGGGACAGTGACAGTTATTTTTGAGAGACTTCTGAAAAATAATTTTAAAATATATGTTTGTACTGAGAATTGTGTATTTAATTACATGACCACTACTGAAAAGGAGTACATGTGCCAGCAATGCCCCTCTGCCATTTACATTGGCCAAACCGGACAGTCTCTACGTAAAAGAATAAATGGACACAAATCAGATGTCAAGAATTATAACATTCATAAACCAGTCGGAGAACACTTCAATCTCTCTGGTCACGCAATCACAGACATGAAGGTCGCTATTTTAAAACAAAAAAACTTCAAATCCAGACTCCAGCGAGAAACTGCTGAATTGGAATTCATTTGCAAATTGGATACTATTAATTTAGGCTTAAATAGAGACTGGGAGTGGCTAAGTCATTATGCAAGGTAGCCTATTTCCCCTTGTTTTTTCCTACCCCCCCCCCCGACGTTCTGGTTAAACTTGGATTTAAACTTGGAGAGTGGTCAGTTTGGATGAGCTATTGCCAGCAGGCCAAGCAGCAGCAGAGGGCACCAGACTGACTCCCCCCAACACCAACCTCTCCACATGTCTCTCTCTGACCTTGCAGTTGTCCTCCAGCAAGGGAAGGGCCCACTCAGAAGGAAATACACAGAGGGGCCAGGTGAATTTCTAGGTCCCTCTTTAACAGCAGGGAAAGGAGAAATCAAAACCTTGCTCAATGCCAAGTACATTTTATTTTTCTTATTTTACCCTCTTTGCCCCCCACACTTCAGAAACCAACTAATATTTCTTCCACTTAACACTTGTGTCTGTTTCCATGTAGCAAACACTGGTCTTGGCTCTTGGGGAACACAAGCTTTGCTTCATTTGTAGCAACAGCATCCATGATGTCAGCACAGCCCAGGGAAAAGGCTGTGTTAGTTTATCTGCCTGTAGTGGCTACCCCTGCTATTATTACTACTTGCTACTTAGAACTAAAAGAGCTGAAGTGATGAGACGTGCTTTTGGTGCTGAATGTTTAGGTTTTATCCTGATAGCCATGGTTCATTTGTTAATTAATTAATTAGATTTTTGCAACAAAGAGGGGAGGGACTTTAAAAACAAAATCTTTCTAAAAGTTTTCTTTTGTAGCTATACTGAAGTGTCAACACACTTGTAAATTTTTTTAGAAACCAAAAGATTCACAATTCAATTACACAAATTTTACAGGAAGGCAAATTTTGGGCCCATTCTGCTTAGACGTTCCCTTTTTGACTGAATTTTCAGCTACACACTGAAAGATCCCTTTCCTTATTGTTTCTTTCATACTAGCATAATGGTACCCGCCACTTTCCTTTTGCAATGACAGGTCATTTTGAAAGCCTGCCCATCCTGCCTGCATCTGATATTCTTGACACCAGATGCACATACATTTTTACCAGAATTTCTACAAGGGCTGTTTGAAAGAGAGAGAGAGTAACCTGACAGGAAGAAAATGTTGTTGCTAGAACCATTTCAAGGCACTCCCCTGGGTGTTGAAAATCTGTCACAATGCCACATGAAATCTACACATGCTGTTACAGCAGCCAGTAAAAACAGAAAATGGAGAAAGGGGAAATATGAAGAACCACCTGGAGGGGAAACAAGAAGTTTATCCAAGCTCATAAGACAATCTAACATTTATCTAAGAATGTGATTACCTTTTCTGTTATTAAATGTGTTACTGTACATCAGGATAAATAATTTGCAGAGAAAATATTTTGAAATAACAAATATGCTGTTTGGCTTCATGTTACATATACTGCAGTGATGAAAAGGTGGAAGCAATCAAGTAATATCTAAGGCTACTGAGCGATAAGGATTGGAAGACAAAGTACAACTTCAAAAATATTATAAAATAATTAGTAATATACAAATAACTACAAATATATTTTAAAAATAAAATTGGTGTGTTTTCTTTATTGTTACCAACAAATTCCATCTCAAAGCACTTTAAAAACATACAAAATTCATTTCACCCATAGCCTGAAGTGCAGCTGCCTCTGGGGTGCAATGCAGTGATTGTCTAACAGTGCACAGTAAAAACATACAATGGGTAAGGACAAGAAATGAAGAAGAATATCATATCTATAAAACCTTAGGGGGAATTTAGGTAGGTAGAATCAAAATTACCCCAAATTAAATACGTCCCAGCCACTAAAATTACTCTTACAAAAAGTGCCTTGGTTCACTAAAGACGACATGTGATCAGAGCCTTCTAACAAAAATGACTGCACCTGAAGCCGCACAGTCCCTCATAGAACTATGCTATATTACTGCTTTAATTTGACACGGAGGGGAAAATATCTGACTCAGAGGAAACAGTGGCACCACAACCCTTTCTACTGCAGCCTCGGTTTTCTTGGAAGTCTCCTGTCCAAATACTCACAAAACCCAACATAGATTAGTACTCTTTTCAATATATTTTGATAAATCATACTCAGAGAACATCACCAAATGCCTCCAGCGCAGAACAAATATATTCTCTCTTTCCTACCAACAACATTATTTTTTCCAGTGCTGTCACAGCTCTTCATCGCAAACGATCAGTGCAGCCAATTTCATATTTTAGTCCTCTGCTCCATACTGTTTTGGGATTTTTTCTCTCTTCCCCTTTAAGAAATTATGGCACTTTATGCTTTTGACATATTGCTCAATACTTCATGAGAGTCCCGCCAGGAAATAAATCCATAGCTGTTTTCATGACAGCAAATTACATGCCAGAGTGTGACATTTAAATGCTGAATTTTAATGGCTTGTCAGCAGAAGTGAAACGTATTTAAAAAAATTAATATGTGAGAGAACAATGTGTGTGTCTATAAAATAATTCTGTTCATATTAGACAAGGATGGTAAATACAGTGTCAAACTTATTCTATTTCTAAAAGCATATCTTCATGGAGTGAGAAAAAACCTTTTATGAGGAGGGAGATAAAATTCCCCACTCTCAGCCATTCTGTGAATCTCTACTGCATTTTCTGTAATCACACTGCTTGTGAAGCTCCCATTGACATCAATTTTAATGAGAGTTCAATGTGCAGAGAAATACACAGAAGGCAGTAAAGAGCAACATGCAGACAGAAAGGGAGAAGTTTGCCCTGCATCTCTCATAAGTAGGCAGGGCTGTCATATATTTAATACCTGCTAATTTATTTGGACTATATGTGATCATCTGATCAGACATTTATTCCAGATTGTGGAAATTAAAACCTTTTCTTAAATCAAAGACATAATCAACCAAACCTATTCACAACACTCATACAAAACAGTTCAGCCAGGCTGTTACCTGCCCACATCAAATATTTTCATTGACATTTTCTTTTTCTGTGTCCCCCAATGACAGAGTACTAACACTACTGCTGATGATTGTAAAGTAATAAATTGCTATTTAACTTGAGTTGCAAACAGTGTAAACAGAATTTTCCTCTCACGCTGCTTTTACATTGATATAGAATCATAGGACTGGAAGGGACCTTAAGAGGTCATCTAGTCCAGTCCCCTGCACTCATGGCAGGATTAAGTATTATCCAGATCATCCAGGACAGGTGTTTGCCTAACCCACTCTTAAAAATCTCCAATGATAGAGACTCCACACCTTCCCTGTGCAATTTATTCCAGTGCTTAATCACCTTGACAGTTAATAAGTTTTTCCTAATGTCCAACCTAAACCTCCCTTGCTGCAATTTAAGCCCATTGCTTCTTGTCCTATCCTCAGAGGTTAAGGAGAATATTTTTCCCCCTCCTCTTTGTAACAACCTTTTATGTTCTTGAAAACTGTTATGTCCCCTCTCAGTCTCCTCTTCTCCAGACTAAACAAACCCAACGTTTTCAATCTTCCTTCATAGGTCATGTTTTCTAGACCTTTAATCATTTTTGTTGCTCTTCTCTGGACTTTCCCCAATTTGTCTACATCTTTGCTGAAATGAGGTGCCCAGAACTAGACACATTACTCTAGTTGAGGCCTAATCAGCATGGAGTAGAGTGAGGAATTACTTCTCGTATCTTGCTTACAACACTCTTGCTAATACATCCCAGAATGTTAGCTTTTTTTTTTTTTGCAACAGTGTTACACTGTTGGCTCATATGTAGCTTATGGCCCACTATGACCCCTGGATCCCTTTCTGAAGTACTCCTTCCTAAGCAATCATTTTCCATTTTGTATGTGTGCAACTGATTGTTCCTTCCTAAATGGAGTACTTTGCATTTGTCCTTATTGAATTTCATCCTATTTTCTTCATACTCCAGTTTGTCAAGATCATTCTGAATTTTAATCCTATCCTCCAAAGCACTTGCAACCCCTCCCAGATATATATACAGATTTATAACTCCGTATATATACAGGGTTACTCTTGATTTACATGCCCATGATCTAGAAGAGAGGATGACTGATGCAGATGATGTACATTTATTTAGGTTAAACAAGATTAGAAAACACTGTGAAGACCCTCAGAAGGTCCTAACAGAGTTAGGTGAATGGGCAGCATGGCAACAGATGGAATTATCTGTTGACAAATGCAAGGTAATGCACATTCAAAGGAATAATTTAAACTATGCATACACATTGCTGTGTCCTAAATAAACTGTAGTCACTTTGGAAAAAAACAAAACAAAACAACCCAATGAAAACCATTGCTTAGTCTCTGGCAGTGGTCAATAAAGCAAACAAAAGGCTTGAACACATAAGAAATGGGATCAAAATAATACTAAAAATATTATAATGTCATTATATAAGTTGATGGGCTACCCTCTCACCTTAAATACTTTGTTCAGTTCTGATCACTTTAGTTTAGACAGCAGAAAAAGAAGAGGTTCAGAGTCAGGCAATCAGAGTGACTAAAGGCAAGGAACAACTCACTTTGGTAACTGGGCTTGGAAGGATTAGATGTTGATTTCACCACCGTATACATAACCGTATTAGATGTTGATTTCACCACCATATACATAAAAAACAATGAAAAGTATATTGCCATTGATAATAATTGAAATTTACAGACAGGCAAAGTAAGAAAAATGCGGCTTGAGAACCTGTTAGAGTTTGATTTAAGGATATTTACTTTATATATTTTGACATATGATGTTGACAATTTCTGTTTTAATGATTATAAAATTTTAACTTTTTCAAGCTGTGTCTAAAGTCATTTAATAATTATTTTCTGACCCCCACTGTTATCTGATTCCCCCTCTGCCCCTGCAGTAACTTCTGCAACTGTGAAAAAGTAAATCTAGGCAAATTGGGAGGAAATATTTAAAACTCATAATTTTATGCAACTGTAAAAATGTAAATTGATAAGAATAGGGGGAAAATGCATACAAATAAACATCTTATCCATTGAAATGATAAAAAAAATTGAAATCTGCCAAGCTTACTTATAAGGAGAGATTGAAACCACTGAGATGGTTTAGTTTGGAGAAATGAACTAATCAGAGGGGATGTACAATAGTATACAATAGTGACAGATACAGTGCAAATCAATGGCATTATATACTTCCGTACAGTGCCTCACCAATGCATTTCTATCAAGGGAGCATCTCATTTTAGTCACCAAGCCTATTTAACCCTTCTCCTTTCTACCGAGACTGAGTGGCCCCAGTTATGAGGGTGTGTTTTGTATTATTACGATGGTAGCACCCAATCAGAGTTCAGGACCCCACTGTCCTTGGCAGTTTACAAACACACAATTCAAAGTGTGTCCTAGCACAATAAAGTTTATAATCCAAGTGAGAGAACAGAAACAGGAGAATACAATAAACAGATGTGATGAAGGACAAAGTGAAGTGCATATGTTCAACAGAAACTAAACTGGTTTCAGAGTAACAGCCGTGTTAGTCTGTATTCGCAAAAAGAAAAGGAGTACTTGTGGCACCTTAGAGACTAACAAATTTATTTGAGCATAAGCTTTCGTGAGCTACAGCTCACTTCATCGGATGCATTCCACAGTATGCATCCGATGAAGTGAGCTGTAGCTCACGAAAGCTTATGCTCAAATAAATTGGTTAGTCTCTAAGGTGCCACAAATACTCCTTTTCTTTTTGAGAAACTAAACTAAAACCCTAATTTATTTCATGTAGACCAAACCACATTACAATTCAACAGACTTTTGATAACCTGCACTACCACCAAGATGAAAGGCTTCAAATCATATCAACCTCGAAAACATTCAGTCCTCCATGAAGCATTTTGTTCATCTCCACTCCTCCCTTTTTTTCTTTAAACATCTCTGCTGATTAATTCTATTTAGTTATAGGTTCAGGATTTTTATCAGTGCTAGTCTTCCCACTGCCACTCTGGTAGCATCAACACCACTCCTGGGTCAACCAGAAAGGGTTCAACCTCTCCCTCTCTCTCCTTCCACGCCCCCTGGAAACACATGTATAGTGGCTGGATGTGCTACTACTACTTCACATCTGGCCCAGAGAATCTGCAATAAGAAATTATGGGACCTAAAATCACCTCTGAGGTGAGGTGGCTTGAAATTACATTTTCCCAGGATTCAGAGTTTAAAATTTACAGACATATGCCCACCAAGCAGTTAGCCAATTTACTAGCAAAATACCATTAATTCCTCTTTGAAAAAGTATGTTAAAACATGTATTACATAATTAGGCAGGTCAAATTTCTGCTTTGCTTTATATTGCAAGCTTTCTAGTTAAGAACAGTGCGTGGAAAATTCTAATTAGAATAATGTCAATTTTTTTCTAGCATTCAAACTGCAAACCATGTTCCAGTGTCACTGGCGAAACCCGCTATTTGAAAAGTACAGCTACTGGAGAGAAGTGTTGAAGGCAACAATGTCTAATTAAAGCAGCAGTGACCTGACAGAAATGTCTTTTCTACAAACCTCAACCTCTGCATTATTTAGAGAACCTTTCTAACCTAACACATATGAAGGCAATTCAGCTGTTAAAATGAAAGGTTGTCAATACAGTGACATTAGAAAGCACTTTTCATGTTCTTTACCTAAACGCAATTACACATTTTAAGCGTTAGAAAGGTAATATCAAGATATCAAACAAACAGAATCCACGGCAAAGGTAATAAGGCTGTTCTATGGAATTTTCACTTTTAAAATTCACAAATTGTCAATTTTCTCCTGAACTTTTCAGTGGGAACCTGTTCTAAAAGCCCATATGTGGCATACTTATTTCATTTCACCAAGTCCTTTGGAACTACCACATAGGACATTGGCAGAGTGGTTTGGGGTAGTTTCCTTTCCTGCCTAGAACCACAAGTTCAAACTCATATAGAGTCAACTCATCATGTCAGGTAGATACAAAGTAACTTGTATGAAACTCTATTTAAGAGTCTTTCAGTTCACAGGTCTGCTGTCCCTGGTCATTAAAGAGACCACCTCCCTTTTTCTAAGAGTTCATCTAAAATGTCCCCTTCACCCCAGACATGGAAGTATCTCAACAATGCTATATGTGCTGTGTAAAAAGTGTGAATTTCTCTGCTACCCTTCAAGATGAAAAGGGCTAAATAAAATATTATTAGAAGTAGTGCAATGTCACAGTCTAGCTGGACAGGAATATTTCATGTATCATTTCCCTGAACTCAAAGGCCATGTACTTGGTGGCAAGTAGCATAGAATCATAGAATAGAATCATAGAATATCAGGGTTGGAAGAGACCCCAGAAGGTCATCTAGTCCAACCCCCTGCTCAAAGCAGGACCAATTCCCAGTTAAATCATCCCAGCCAGGGCTTTGTCAAGCCTGACCTTAAAAACCTCTAAGGAAGGAGATTCTACCACCTCCCTAGGTAACTCATTCCAGTGTTTCACCACCCTCTTAGTGAAAAAGTTTTTCCTAATATCCAATTGAAACCTCCCCCACTGCAACTTGAGACCATTACTCCTCGTTCTGTCATCTGCTACCATTGAGAACAGTCTAGAGCCATCCTCTTTGGAACCCCCTTTCAGGTAGTTGAAAGCAGCTATCAAATCCCCCCTCATTCTTCTCTTCTGCAGGCTAAACAATCCCAGCTCCCTCAGCCTCTCCTCATAAGTCATGTGTTCCAGTCCCCTAATCATTTTTGTTGCCCTTCGCTGGACTCTCTCCAATTTATTCACATCCTTCTTGAAGTGTGGGGCCCAAAACTGGACACAGTACTCCAGATGAGGCCTCACCAATGTCGAATAGAGGGGAACGATCACGTCCCTCGATCTGCTCGCTATGCCCCTACTTATACATCCCAAAATGCCATTGGCCTTCTTGGCAACAAGGGCACACTGCTGACTCATATCCAGCTTCTCGTCCACTGTCACCCCTAGGTCCTTTTCCGCAGAACTGCTGCCTAGCCATTCGGTCCCTAGTCTGTAGCTGTGCATTGGGTTCTTCCATCCTAAGTGCAGGACCCTGCACTTATCCTTATTGAACCTCATCAGATTCCTTTTGGCCCAATCTTCCAATTGGTCTAGGTCCTTCTGTATCCTATCCCTCCCCTCCAGCGTATCTACCACTCCTCCCAGTTTAGTATCATCCGCAAATTTGCTGAGAGTGCAATCCACACCATCCTCCAGATCATTTATGAAGATATTGAACAAACCCGGCCCCAGGACCGACCCTTGGGGCACTCCACTTGATACCGGCTGCCAACTAGACATGGAGCCATTGATCACTACCCGTTGAGCCCGACAATCTAGCCAGCTTTCTACCCACCTTATAGTGCATTCATCCAGCCCATACTTCCTTAACTTGCTGACAAGAATACTATGGGAGACCGTGTCAAAAGCTTTGCTAAAGTCAAGAAACAATACATCCACTGCTTTCCCTTCATCCACAGAACCAGTAATCTCATCAGAGAAGGCGATTAGATTAGTCAGGCATGACCTTCCCTTGGTGAATCCATGCTGGCTGTTCCTGATCACTTTCCTCTCATGCAAGTGCTTCAGGATTGATTCTTTGAGGACCTGCTCCATGATTTTTCCAGGGACTGAGGTGAGGCTGACTGGCCTGTAGTTCCCAGGATCTTCCTTCTTCCCTTTTTTAAAGATTGGCACTACATTAGCCTTTTTCCAGTCATCCGGGACTTCCCCGGTTCGCCACGAGTTTTCAAAGATAATGGCCAGTGGCTCTGCAATCACAGCCGCCAATTCCTTCAGCACTCTCGGATGCAACTCGTCCGGCCCCATGGACTTGTGCACGTCCAGCTTTTCTAAATAGTCCCTAACCGCCTCTATCTCCACAGAGGGCTGGCCATCTCTTCTGCATTTTGTGATGCCCAGCGCAGCAGTCTGGGAGCTGACCTTGTTAGTGAAAACAGAGGCAAAAAAAGCATTGAGTACATTAGCTTTTTCCACATCCTCTGTCACTAGGTTGCCTCCCTCATTCAGTAAGGGGCCCACACATTCCTTGGCTTTCTTCTTGTTGCCAACATACCTGAAGAAACCCTTCTTGTTACTCTTGACATCTCTGGCTAGCTGCAGCTCCAGGTGCGATTTGGCCCTCCTGATAACATTCCTACATGCCCAAGCAATATTTTTATACTCTTCCCTGGTCATATGTCCAACCTTCCACTTCTTGTAAGCTTCTTTTTTATGTTTAAGATCCGCTAGGATTTCACCATTAAGCCAAGCTGGTCGCCTGCCATATTTACTATTCTTTCGACTCATCGGGATGGTTTGTCCCTGTAACCTCAACAGGGATTCCTTGAAATACAGCCAGCTCTCCTGGACTCCTTTCCCCTTCAAGTTAGTCCCCCAGGGGATCCTGGCCATCCGTTCCCTGAGGGAGTCGAAGTCTGCTTTCCTGAAGTCCAGGGTCCGTATGCTGCTGCTTACCTTTCTTCCTTGCGTCAGGATCCTGAACTCAACCAACTCATGGTCACTGCCTCCCAGATTCCCATCCACTTTTGCTTCCCCCACTAATTCTACCCGATTTGTGAGCAGCAGGTCAAGAAAAGCGCCCCCCCTAGTTGGCTCCTCTAGCACTTGCGCCAGGAAATTGTCCCCTACGCTTTCCAAAAACTTCCTGGATTGTCTATGCACCGCTGTATTGCTCTCCCAGCAGATATCAGGAAAATTAAAGTCACCCATGAGAATCAGGGCATGCGATCTAGTAGCTTCCGTGAGCTGCCGGAAGAAAGCCTCATCCACCTCATCCCCCTGGTCCGGTGGTCTATAGCAGACTCCCACCACTACATCACTCTTGTTGCACACACTTCTAAACTTAATCCAGAGACACTCAGGTTTTTCTGCAGTTTCGTACCGGAGCTCTGAGCAGTCATACTGCTCCCTTACATACAGTGCTACTCCCCCACCTTTTCTGCCCTGCCTGTCCTTCCTGAACAGTTTATAACCATCCATGACAGTACTCCAGTCATGTGAGTTATCCCACCAAGTCTCTGTTATTCCGATCACGTCATAGTTCCTTGACATCACCAGGACCTCCAGTTCTCCCTGCTTGTTTCCAAGGCTTTGTGCATTTGTATATAAGCACTTGAGATAACCTGTTGATCGCCCCTCATTCCCAGTATGAGGCAGGAGCCCTCCCCTCACAGACATTCCTGCCTGTGCTTCCTCCCGGTATCCCGCTTTCCCACTTACCTCAGCATTTTATGTTACAGATATGCCCCTGATTCTGCCTTCACTTAACAAAGAAAGGATTATTCCACCTCATACAGGGGAAGAGAAAATCTTCACTATGACAATAAATAAAGTGACCCTATTTTTTTGACATTTGCATTTGTCTCCAGAATGAAGATAACCCTTGCTACCATACATGTCCCTCCAACACAGGGAAGGACAGAGACCTCAGTTATTTATCTTTACATCAGATCTGTGATGGCAATTGGGAAAACTGAAGGCTATGGTAATAGCTCATCACCATAGTTTGGAAGTCATTTTGACTGCATGCTACGGCCAATACTGTGAGTTTCTGAGCATAAGGGACAGGAATACCGGCAATATCTTTTTACTGATACTACATTTATTTTATCCCCACCAGTGGTTTTACAGAATTCTCCAGAGACCTGATATCACATTCAGAGAACCATCTTCCCAGAAGAGGAAACAGCTCTCTTGAGAGCCAATATCTATTGCACCATATGCTCCCCTAAAAGGGAAGTCGTCCTGCACCCTGTCCTTAGGGAATTAGAGCTTAACCACCAACACATACTCAGCCTCTTTTGGTTTCAATTGTGCAACAACACAATAGAGATGATAAATATTCAGGGACTATCATTTCCCCCCCAATCTGTCCCTCTCTCAGTTCTTCTTGTATTGATTCCTTTAACAATAGGCACAGCAATTTTACTTGGATACATGGATTCTGCCCTGGAGCTGTGTCTATTCTAGCTTTTGATCCAAGAGCAATACTCATCTCCTGACTACTAAGTTGCTTGTAAATGCCTCCTTCAAGTTATTTTAGTTTTACCATGCCTCAGGCAAATACATGTTTGAAGCAGTTATTCACATCTCCATCCTATTACACTAATACTGTCCCAGTGAAGATTCAGAATTAGACTTAACCAAATTCTAGCAAGTGTGAAATTCCAATAATTGTTATGCTTCCCTCGCATACAATAAGATGAAGAACTCACAGAGATGCAGAGAAGACTCATGTTGAGTGATCCAGGAAAATAAGATGAGGATCACAGGAACACAAGTATGAGAATACCAGTAAAAACACCATAAAGTATTGTAGTTAGGCAAAAACAAAGAAAACAGATGTCCCACATTGGCACTTGCTCCATACAGAAGGTCTTCTCTTTAGCAAGGATGGCCTAGTGGTTAGGGTGCTAACCAGGGATTTGGGAAACTAGGTTCTAGTCCCTGGTCTACCACAGATTTCCTGTATGACCTTAGGCAAATCACTTAGTCTCTCTGTCCCTCATCAGTAAAATCAGGATACTAATACTTACCTACCTGGCAGGGATGTTGTAAGGAAAAATATATTAAAGATTGTGAGGTGCTCAGATACTCTAGTAACAGGGACCATTGAAGTATCTAAGATAGACAGGGAACTCACTAAAAAAGAATGAAAAAAATCAAACTTGTGACACTGTCAGATTAGCATTAAGCAGGAACAGTAGCTGGGGCAATGTAAGCCTCCTTAAAAGCATAAGCACTTGTTAAAGGGTACCCTACCCCACCACTATGGCTGCCACAAAGTTCAGTAAAATGTGGGTATCCTCCCTGGAGTGTTGCTGCATCAGATCCCCTCGCTGGAACATATGCTAGACAGTATGGAGCCCTACATTTTCATGCAGACCTCCCCAATGTCATGAGTTTTTAACTGAATCATGATTTTTATGGCTTTATCCCATTTTCTGGCTTGCCTATGCTGCCTTACGCCTTATTAGTGTTTAAAAACTGGATTGTTTAGATGACTATGGCTCTGAAGGATCAGACAAGGCCGGCAGAGGCTGGTTAGACAAGCCAATTTCAGCGTTCCTGTACTCGTCTAGTGTGCTTGAATCCTGTTTCTTTAGGAGTTTCTTCTAGACCATCCTTGAGGCTCCAAAATAATGCAAGAACACCTATCTTGAGAAGAAGGGTCATGTTGTGTCACATTTGCCTGGCTATCCATGGATCCCTCGTCTGGAAGATGGGTATGCTATGTTATTAAATTAACTGCTGGGAATGGCACAGAGAAGCGGGATGATGTCAGTTTTGATTTTGTTTTTTTCCTGAGGGAGGCAGTGTCAGGCATTGGTCCCAAGCCCCTGTAAAATGTGTAGGCCAGTACTTGATGAAAATACATTGTAAAGAGAGTTTATTAAATCTTAGCTTGTTCATCTCAGTAAGTGCCCAGTTTTCTAGACAGCTAGTGGGACAGCCCATGGTGTCCTAAGAGATGGCAATCTGCCCAGGATGGAGGCAATGCACTATAAATCCCAAACAGACAAGGAGGATAAATCAAACCAAGTGTCAGGAATAAGGGTCTGCAGATGGGCCAGGGATCAGCTAGCTAACCACAGCTAGAACCTCTAATTGGCCAGATCACCTGACTAGCTGAGTGGTGTTACTAGGACTGCTATTTAGCCCAGCAGTAGCATTTGGTCAGTGGCTGCTCAACACACTTGCTCACAGAGCTGCAACCTCTCCTGTGTCTGCCTTGTTCCAGCCCTGCTCCAGCTGTGCTTGAGCCATGCGCATGCCTTGCCTTCACCCAGTCCATCTTCCTCCTGGTTCCTGACCACCACTCCTCCAACCACTAGACCCGACCACCCACATCCTGGTCTGTGACACCAAGACATCCTACTACACTCTGTTGGGATAGCACCTAGAAAAAACAGACACATTTTCTACAGCAGAGTCACACACACACAAAAATCTCATCTGGTATTAAAGCACAAAGACAAAGCATCTCTCAGCAACAGTTTTGATGGTGTTTCTTTACAGCACAGAATATAGACACTCAAAAGAAAAAGAAAAACAAAACAAAAAACTTGACCACATTTCTTAAAATAAGTAACCAAAACTCCTAAAACTTCTCAGGCAGGGGTGGGTAAACTTTTTGGCCCGAGGGCCACATCTGGGTATGGAAATTGTATGGCGGACCATGAATGCTCATGAAATTGGAGTTGGGGTGCAGAAGGGGGTAAGAGCTCAGGCTGGGGGTGCAGGCTCTGGGGTGGGCCCAGAAATGAGGAGTTCAGAGTGAGGGAGGGGGCTCCAGGCTGGGGCAGGGGATTGGGGTGCAGGGGGTGAGGGCTCCAGCTTGGAGTGCAGGCACTGGGGCGGGGCTGGGGATGAGGGGTTTGGGGTGCAGGAGGGTGCTCCAGGCTGGGATCATGGGGTTCAGAGGGCAGGAGGGGGATCAGGACTGGGACAGAGGCACAGGAGGGGTTCAGGGGTGCAGGCTCTGGGCAGCGTTTACCTCAAGCAGCTCCCAGAAGCAGTGGAATATCCCTCCTCTGGCTCCTATGCGGAGGCATGGCCAGGCGACTCTGCATGCTGCCCCATCTGCAGGCACCACCCCGGCCAATGGGAACTGTGGGGGCAGTGCTTGGGGCGGGGCAGCGTGCAGAGCCCCCTGGCTGCCCTTAAACCTAGGAGCCAGAGTGGGGACATGCCACTGCTTCTGGGAGCCTAACAGAGCCATAGCACGTGGATGCGGAGTGGCCCCCAACCTCGCTCCCCAGCTGGAGCGTGGGAGCAGGGCAAGCCTCAGACCCCGCTCCCCAGCAGGAGCTCAAGGGCCAGATTAAATTGGCTGGTGGGCCGTACGTGGCCCATGGGCTATAGTTTGCCCACACCTTTTCTAAGGTGAAACTTGACCCCAGTGATGTCAATAGAAGTTTTGTCACTGATTTCAATGGGGCCAAGATTTCACACTAATTCTTTCCTAGAAAACTATGATTAAAAACATAAGAAATTAGCAGTGAAAAGAACCTATTAATATACTGCACATAAAGAAAAATCTTAAGATTATCTAATAGTCAAATTATATATAACATGGCATAGTCCACCTGAATCCCAAGGCTGCCTATTCTTAGCCTATGTAACACCTCTTGGTGAAAAATAAGACTGCACGCAGAGTTTAAGACAGATGGAATGCCTGCTTCCAGTAAGTCGGTTTGCAGAATATTAAGGGGGAAATTATTGGTTTCTTTCCACAGCTGGATCGCAGTTAATCTTGGGATGCCAAGCAGGATTTGATAGGGATTCATGGTAGATTCTCTTTTACCAATAAATGTTTCAGCAAAATCCATCCATCTGTTTTACTATCCAAATCAGAAGGTGCTGCTGTTCTTATCCATTAAAAGCATGATGGATGAAAACATAAGTGGTAATGCAGACAAAATGAGAAAACAAAGTTGCCATCCAAAATCTCCATATGAAATCCTGTCAATTTGGAGGAACTGGTCGGTATTATAGAATACCATTATGAATAGTATAGCAGACTTCCTAAAAGATGCATCACTAATTCATATATTTCTCACTTGTAAATATGACTTCAAGAACTCAATTATCTTCACTCATAAGCAAGGTCAGTCTGTATTTACAATTGCCCAAATTATGTTAGGGTAAACTTGTAGATCCAAGGCTCAATTATGTCACATTGCAATAAATAGATATTAAGGAGGAAGTGGCCTTTAGCGGATAAAGCAGTGGATTGGGTTATATTTCTGGTTCTGTCACTAATTCATTGTGTGACCTTGACAAGACATGATCATCCCCCTCTATTCGACATTGGTGAGGCCTCATCTGGAGTACTGTGTCCAGTTTTGGGCCCCACACTACAAGAAGGATGTGGATAAATTGGAGAGAGTCCAGCGAAGGGCAACAAAAATGATTAGGGGTCTGGAACACATGACTTATGAGGAGAGGCTGAGGGAACTGGGATTGTTTAGTCTGAGGAAGAGAAGAATGAGGGGGGATTTGATAGCTGCTTTCAACTACCTGAGAGGTGGTTCCAGAGAGGATGGTTCTAGACTATTATCAGTGGTGGAAGAGGACAGGACAAGGAGTAATGGTCTCAAGTTGCAGTGGGGGAGGTTTAGGTTGGATATTAGGAAAAACTTTTTCACTAGGAGGGTGGTGAAACACTGGAATGCGTTGCCTAAGGAGGTGGTGGAATCTCCTTCCTTAGAAGTTTTTAAGGTCAAGCTTGACAAAGCCCTGGCTGGGATGATTTAATTGGGGATGGGTCCTGCTTTTGAGCAGGGGGTTGGACTAGATGACCTCCTGAGGTCCCTTCCAACCCTGATATTCTATGATTCTATGAAGTCAGAAGCTCTTTGCAACTCAGTTTACCCAACTAAAAAAAGGATAAAACAGCGGCAATACAATGGAGGGCCTCATGGGGCTTCATCAAGGGATGTCCTCAAAGAGTTCTCTGAGTCTGCATGAAAGAGCAAAGTATTCATTATTATTATATGAATCATTCTCATGGAAAACAAGGCAGCCATTCCAAGAATGTGCTGTAAGATTTTCTCATGGGAACACAATAGTCCTCACGTTCAGAATAATAAGGATTTTTTGCACTTCAGCAAAAAGCAATATCCCAGAAGACATTTCTATGGCTCACAGATTGAACTGGAGGGAAAAACTGTGTTGGATCAAATTAAAATTTGACTTTTAAGGGAACGCTATTCATATTGACTATGGCTATCCATATTGACTGGCCCAATTTTTGATCTACCTTTTTTCCTTTCAGACATATGGTTACAAAGTTCATTTGATTTAGGACTTTTTTGCTTTGAACAACAAGAATTTAAAACTAAATTATACGGATTACAGGGCAAAGTTTATTTTAGACAATGGACAACTATAAAAAAAAAGGTCAGAGAATGTGACTGAACTTCACTATGAAAACTTCTACTTTCCCTTCAACCACCCCAGGAGCAGAAATTTTGTGGTGGCTTTCTGGTATCTTCGCATACTGCTGACAAAATCAAATTTTTACTTTGCTTTACCAATACAAAAAACAGGCTGAATTTTATTCCTCTCTTATCAAACTATTAGCTAAATTCCAACTACAGAATCGAGGACAGATGTTTGTGCATGCAGCACAAAGACGACAGCTTGAAAAGTCTAATCTCAGGCTGTCTACAGTGCTGGAAGTTAAAAACATTGGGTGAAATCCTGGCCCATTGAAGTCAATGGCAAAAATCCGGGTATGTCTACACTGCAATGTAAGCCCAGGGTAAGTGGGACTCAGGTCAGCTGTCCCTGGGTTTGAGAAGCCTGAGCTTGAGCATCTACACTGAATGCCAACCCTAGGTTAAGAATTTTTCAACGGAGGCCCGAACCCAGGGCTTTGGTGTGCACACTGCCGTACGCAGACCCAAGTCAAACCAACCATATCCCAGACTTCCTAGTGCCCTCCTGAAATGTGGCCGCTCTAGCCTTATATTCATAGTGTACTGTGGAATCTTTGACAGTCCACACCACACGACACAGGAAGTTTGAACAGTCCACCAACTGAACTGGAAAAGTTTATGATGCCAGGGTTTTCTGACAGTCAGGAGTCTATATTCATCAACAGACTAAGCCACTATTCCCACCACATGACATTATCACAAATGGAGTTACTGTCCTCACTTTTATTCTGGGGGAAACTTCGTACCCCTTTTTGCCTTTGTTTATGAAACTGTACCCTGATCTCAGAGGCCCTGACAAAAGAAAGTTCAATTACGCTCTCAGCAGGTGTAGAATTATGGTTGAATGTGCATTTGGCAAATTGAAATGCCACTGGTAATGCATACAGACCTGTTTGGATTCCAGGGTCATCAACGTTGTCCACATTACTGTGGCTTGCTGTGGTCTTTACAATCTCTGTGAAGCCAAAGGTGAGCCATTTCCCCTTGAATGGACCTATGACAGCGAGGGGCTGCTGAACCGTTACACTCAGCCAAGAAGCGCATATCCCACAGCTGGAGCTGTACTCACCCAGCCAATAGAAATCTGGAATGCTTTGTGCTCTCAAATTATGGACTCACATGGGCCAACGGAAAGGCAGAACAGTACCTTTACCAATGTGCTGGGAAAAAGGAGGAGTATTGATTGCTTGTGCTGGGAGCGGGGGGGAGTGGCGTCACTTCTGAATGACATGACAACTTATGAAATGAAGGTGGGGGAGAGAACAGTATGGATTGATATATATTTAGCTGTATTGAGACATGGGTTTTACATACAACTTTCCAATTGTCCTTGATCATGTGTTTACCATTATTATTTGAAATACACATTATATGATGTGTTGCAGTGATGGCAATAAAATTTCTTTATAAAATAAAAATATAGAATTTTACACATTTACTGGAAAAGTAAAATATTAAACCATTGCCCAGCAGGCCAGCTGCCCATTACCACACCAAAACACCAGCAATACCAAAAACGTTAAAAGTAGCCAAGAGTAAAGTGCATAACCAAGTGTAAACTGTGAAACTTTGCACAAGACACCCCCCACAACTACTGCATGTCCCCTGGCCTCCCATTCTCCGTTCCCATCCTTCCACGCTTGCCACGCACTTGGTGCCAGAGCAGGGGGGTGGAGGCATCCACAGGGGAGGGGTTCAGCACTGAGGACTGCATAGGGCACATTTGCCCTGTCCAGCCACTCACAGGGTCCTATTGCATGGGTCATCCAGCCATGGACTTGTCCAAACTGTTCCTGGAACGTAGGCCAGGGTACCACAGAGAGGACACAGTCCTCCTGCCATTCGGGACACACTCCTCCTGCCTCAATATGTCAGCAGCCACTCTGACAGTTTTCTCTGTTGCATTCTATCTTCTCCCCTTTCTGTCATTCCTGTTCCACAAACTGCAAAGCAAGTGCCTGCTGCCATGCCACTGCCCTATCCTCAAGCTGCGAAGCCATCCTGAGCCCTTCTGTTTCCCCTTGGCGTGTCTTTCATCTTGCAGCAAATCCCTTTGCCTTTAGTCCTCAACCTGCTTGTTGGCCCTGTCCAGAACTTCAGCCATAAGGAAACACTTCCTCTTTGAACCGTCTGTGGAGGTATATGAGTAAGGTTTCCACAGTGTGGGCAAGCTGTGGTGGTTCTGCAATCAGTAGAGGTCGAGGGGCCAGGATTAGGACAAGACATGGCAGTTATTGTCTTGAATAGCTCAGTGCAGGAGCATGGAAAAATCATTTTGAAATTTCAAGGACAGAAAATGTTACTTTTTGAAGCTAAGCATCACTATATCGGCAGAGGGCTGCTTCAGACTCCAGAACAAAACTCCCTGGACAAAGCCGGATTAATCATAGAATCATAGAATATCAGGGTTGGAAGGGACCTCAGGAAGTCATCTAGTCCAACCCCCTGCTCAAAAGCAGGACCCATCCCCAATTAAATCATCCCAGCCAGGGCTTTGTCAAGCTTGACCTTAAAAACTTCTAAGGAAGGAGATTCCACCACCTCCCTAGGCAACGCATTCCAGTGTTTCACCACCCTCCTAGTGAAAAAGTTTTTCCTAATATCCAACCTAAACCTCCCCCACTGCAACTTGAGACCATTACTCCTTGTCCTGTCCTTTTCCACCACTGAGAATAGTCTAGAACCATCCTCTTTGGAACCACCTCTCAGGTAGTTGAAAGCAGCTATCAAATCCCCCCTCATTCTTCTCTTCTGCAGACTAAACAATCCCAGTTCCCTCAGCCTCTCCTCATAACTCATGTGTTCCAGACCCCTAATCATTTTTGTTGCCCTTCGCTGGACTCTTTCCAATTTATCCACATCCTTCTTGTAGTGTGGGGCCCAAAACTGGACACAGTACTCCAGATGAGGCCTCACCAATGTCGAATAGAGGGGGACGATCACGTCCCTCGATCTGCTCGCTATGCCCCTACTTATACATCCCAAAATGCCATTGGCCTTCTTGGCAACAAGGGCACACTGCTGACTCATATCCAGCTTCTCGTCCACTATCACCCCTACGTCCTTTTCCGCAGAACTGCTGCCTAGCCATTCGGGCCTTAGTCTGTAGCTGTGCATTGGGTTCTTCCGTCCTAAGTGCAGGACCCTGCACTTATCCTTATTGAACCTCATCAGATTTCTTTTGGCCCAATCCTCCAATTTGTCTAGGTCCCTCTGTATCCTATCCCTGCCCTCCAGTGTATCTACCACTCCTCCCAGTTTAGTATCATCCGCAAATTTGCTGAGAGTGCAATCCACACCATCCTCCAGATCATTTATGAAGATATTGAACAAAACCGGCCCCAGGACCGACCCCTGGGGCACTCCACTTGACACTGGCTGCCAACTAGACATGGAGCCATTGATCACTGCCCGTTGAGCCCGACAATCTAGCCAACTTTCTACAAACCTTATAGTACATTCATCCAGTCCATACTTCTTTAACTTGCTGACAAGAATACTGTGGGAGACCATGTCAAAAGCTTTGCTAAAGTCAAGATACAATACATCCACTGCTTTCCCTTCATCCACAGAACCAGTAATCTCATCAGAGAAGGCGATTAGATTAGTCAGGCATGACCTTCCCTTGGTGAATCCATGCTGACTGTTCCTGATCACTTTTCTCTCATGTAAGTGCTTCAAGATTGATTCTTTGAGGACCTGCTCCATGGACTCTTAATCACAGTGAAAGAAGTGCTGACAGAATGGTAAGTTAAAAATCACAAAAATGGAGCCAGAAACTTACCAGGCTCTGGGGCAGCTTCTCCCTCTTCTGTTTCTGCTGCTGGTTCCGTGGCAGGCCGTTACTCCAGGGGAGCATCAACAAGCTCCTCTGAATATAGCCCTAGGATTTGCTGTAGCTGCTCCTGCAGCAAAGCTTCCTCTGAGACCAGTTTCATCAGCAGACCCACTTCATTTCCCTCATTCAGCACATGCTGCCAGTTCCCATTGATTCCCATGCTGGCTTCAGAGGCCAGCAGGTCACCATCCTAGCTGATCAGGCCAGTGGCTCAGTGGTCACACTCATCATAAAATGGGCATGACGACAGCAAGGCTCACTCCTTACAGAAACCAAGGCACTCAGTGCTGAGACTGGCTGACCTGGCTCAGATGGAGGTCTCGAGGCCCCCTCCATGAGTAGAAACTTTAGCCTGGCTTCATGATCTTTCTTCATGCAAGGCTTAAAGTCCCTGTAAATTTGGCAACATTTTCCAATGTGAGTTTCCCTGAGGCACTTCAAGCAACTTGAGCATAGGTTGCTCACAGGCAATGCCGGAAGCCCAGTGACTGAGACATCCCTCGGCACCAAGAGTCAATCAAAACCCTGAGATAATTAAAAGAAATTGAACTAAGTACTAATAACCTTAATAACACTAACTATTTACAATAGAGAGAACACAGTCCTTTGAGAGACCTTGCAAATGCAAGAAGAGCAGTTGCAGGTACCGTCACAGGCGGTAAGAAGGAACTGAGAGGGCTCGGGATTGGCTGGGCCCTTTACACTGATGCCAGTGGCACACAGCGGCAAAGGGCACTCAAGCCCGCCCCAACAGGTGGCACTGAGGGAAAAAATGTCTGGTAACTGCATGCGGGGCATGTGACAATGGAAGTGGAATGCATATAGGCAATTACTCATAGAAGAAAGAAAAGCTGATAACCTCTACAGTGCTCATAGTTTATTGGTTTGCTGGCTATTCAAAGTTTAATTGATTTCACATGTACTCTACATTTGCCACTGATTTTTTTTTATATGATCTTAAACCTTGGAGACAAAGAGAGAGCAAATGGGGGTGAGGGGGAGGAGATGACCCTACATAGATCTGTGTGTGACAGAAGACAGAGATTGTTAATGCCTTTCCTACCTGAGCATCATCAGACCTCAAGTGTAACTTGCTCAGTTAAACAGCAGGGAGTTTCAGCACTATAAGATGCCAAGTTACATTGGAAAAATTGATGCCTTCAACAACTCTACAGAGGAGTACTGATATACAGAGGGAGAGGCTGGAGTAATATTTTGAAGTTAATGAGATAGCACCAGATAAGGGAGTTCCAGTCCTACTGTGTTTAATGGCAGGGAAAATGTAGTGGTTATTGCACAGTTTGACTGCTCCAGTAAAATCAGTTACACAAACTATAAAGACACTGCAACAAGTTTTATCACCTAAGACATTAGTTATTGCTGAAATGGCCAGGCAGTTGAACAAAAATCAACATGAAGCTGAATCTACTGCAACAGCTTATGTGATCAGTTCAAAGAAACTGTTGAAACAATGCCAGAAGTACAATGTGAATAGGAATGATTGGAAAACAAAGGCATATAATCAAGTGTAGCTAGTCCCTATTTTAAAGAAAGGTGGCAAATTACAAAGATATAGAGATTGCAAGATCATTATAGTATTAACCCAGGGCCTAGAGACAAATCTGCTACTATGAAGATATTTTTGCATCATTAGGTATCAGGAAAGATCCACTAAGACTGACCTGTGAGACTTCCTTCAGACAGAAGTTAATATGAATCCAGGACCTGCCCTATCATGAGTTACAAAGAAGAGTTTATGTCATGATAATAGGGCAGGATTAGATACAACCTGAACCTCTGCTATCTGGTAAAAGGCTATGGACCAGGTATTTCAGAAATTTGGTGTTGCTTAGATTATGCTGTCACAAGGATAAGTGATGAGCCCCCCAGGGGTTTCAACAAAGTAATGACAGTGTCATATGAGGAAGAGGTACCATAGGTGATTTTTTTCAATGCTCCAGGCATTGTGGGTATGTAAATATAAATATTTCTTAGGCTTGGCACAAATTCCAGAGGAATACTAAAGCTGGCTGGATGTTTCTTACCCATAAAATGCATGCATCCAAATGTCAGCTCCTCCGATAGTTTCTCTGCTGGACCTGAATCACTTCTGAACTTAAATTTCATCTGCTATGAGGCAGATTAGTTAAGTACACACATTTTAAACTCAGCTGCATCATGGTCCAACAGAGCGGTTAGAGACACTAGGGATATTAGGACCTACGGTTGCCAAGAAAAGCAGGGAGGAAAATGGACTAACTAGTCTTCCCACCAAAGATATGCTCTTATGAACAGGAGTATGACACCTGTCCTCCCCACAAAGCAGACTAGGAGGAGGAAAAAGCAGGCTTCATGCCTCCTCTCCCCAAACAGAGATAATGTGCTTGAGCTTGATCTTCCTATGACAATTAGCTGCTATCCAGAGAATAGGAGATGGGCCTCAGCCTTTCCCAAAGTTCAAAGGTTGCAGAGAAAAGTGGTCACATGGAAGGCCATGAGACAAAAGTTCAAGGAAGAATCACTGGAACTAAAATAACAAGGAATGGTCCAAAAGGAGGAAAGGGTAAAGGCCTCAAACAGCTTGAGATAGAAATAACAAAAACAATACTTTACACAGCTGTTAGAAGCACAGATTGTCATAATGTACAGAAAACAGTCATTCCCCTAAAATTTTATAAACACAGAAATTGCAAATAATAGACCTTGATGTCATAAGTTCATACAATTAAAGTAGGTGTGAGTCTGCAGGTGTGTATTTATAATCCATCCAGTGAGTAGTGTCATACCAGTAGTGCTTCCTGCTTTACTATTGATGTTTGGCTTTTTGACTTAATGCTAAAAGGAAATCTTATGGTTCCTAAAACAGCTGAATATACAACCAGGGAAGAAACTATCTAATAATTGGAAAATAACTCAGCATAGATAAGAGTCCAATCTTCTCTAAAATCTTCTGACTGAAACAAAGCAGGATTTCTCTTGAACCAAGAACAAAAACTGAATATTTAATAAGATGGTCAAATCTGGCTGACAGAGAATATACATTAAACCATGGATACACATACACCACAATCAGATACTGCAGCACCAAGACTGGACAGGATGATGATGGTCAGTGTACCTTTTAATTAAAATTTAAAAGTACACACTCTTTTGTGATGACATCAAGGAAAGAAACTTGAGTTTCCCTAAATTAGTTTCAAGCATACTTTCCTCAATTTCTGAATTGAAATTAAAGTCTTGGCCATCTAATATTCTGCTTGGCCTCTAAGAACTCTTCCTTTTTAAGATGTCCACCCCTGAGCCCCAAACTTCAAATTTTTATTTATTTATTGACAGTGTTGTCTGTTTTTGCAAGTAAGCAAAGGCTGAGATGTCACAACATCACAAATGTTTTTCTTATATGGTGGCTATGTTGCTGTTATCTAGTGGACAATTCACGGTAAGGAAAGAGTTCCCATGGGAAATGTTGCTCAAAAGCCGCAGTTGCTCTTACAAGGTGTTGCTGCAAACTAGCATATACTGTAACATATTTCACATACAATTGCTTTTGCTGTCCAAATCAGTAAAACATTTATGCACAAACTTAAGTCCATCATTATTCAGCAAAGCATTTAAGCATACGCTTAATTTTAAGCATGTACTGAAATCCCATTCTTTAATAAAACTTCAACCTATGCTTAAAGTTAAGTATGTTCTAAAGTGCTTTGCTGAATATGGATGGACTACTGAAAGAGGGCCTCAATGGATAATAAACATGTCAAGCTGAAAAATAACAAATGACGTACAGTAAACAGGATATGTTGCTGGGGACTTAAGTGGTGACCAAGGTCAGTAAGGCTTGGCCCTTTAAAAAAAGGGGAACTATTGGGGGTGGGGGAATGTGGGAACGAGATTGCTGGGATGTGTAGTCCAAAAGGAGTCATATGATACAGGCATGTTGTGACAGCCCAACCCTTACATAACAGGAGCTGTTTGTGCTCAGGGCGTGAGAGGAGATGGCAGGAGAAACAGCTGACAGGATCCAGGAGAAACCTGCAGCGAGCAGGAAGGGATCGGAGGCCTAGAATGGTGAGGCCATGTAGGAGGTGGCCCAGACAGGAGTGAAGCAAAGATTCAGTGAGAGTCCACATGGCAATTCACAGTCTAGGGACTCTGGATTGGAATCAGGTTCCCCTATGCCTCAGTTCCACCCAGGGGAGGGCAGGCTGACAGCCAGCAGGAAGCAACTGCTGAGTCTAGAAAGGGACTGAAGGTCTATAATGCACAATCTGCTTTGTTTTGTTGATTCCCCAGAAGGAGAAGGATTTTTTGAAAAGGTTCAGTCACAGGACTAAAACCCCAAATTGCAGTGAGGCAGCAGATGTGCATGACACAGTGAAGGAAGCTAACTCCATTACAGGGAGAGATGGACATGCATACCTTTGTTCAAATGTGAAAACAGGAATTTCTGCAAAGAACAGACATTCCCCATGAAGGTTTGCAAAGAGCATATCAAAAGGGGAATGTATATGATTGAATCAAACATTTGAATGAATGTTATTGAACTTTTTAGCAGTATTATACTATCTAATCCCCTATGAGATGCTGCATATAACAGAGCAGCTGGTTCCCTGCTAATGGAATCTGTTAATAAATTGAATACAAAGGTTTGAGTCACAACACTGTGTGTCTGTTAATGTAAAGTATTATCTGAAATAAACATACATGTGTGTAACAGCCAGCCAGCACGGGGTGGGGCCTCATCAGGCTACCTGAAAATGCTGAGCAGCATTGCTGAGATCTTTTCACTCACCACTCTGCTTGTATTAATTAAGAAATAAATGTCTTTCAAATATATAAGCAGCTCTCATAAACACTGGAGAAAAATAAGCAGGATGTGGTTTTATCAGCCCAGTCAAGCATTTCTTATGGCGCAGCCTGACCCAGGGAATGTCTCTTGGTTTTCATTAACGAATACAAACTACAATAACATGGAATAAAATTCTGTCTTTCAACCACTTCCACCTAGCTACCATCTATAACTTGTGTATTCCCCGTTTGCTCGGAGTGGCACTCTGTCCCCCTCTAGTGGTGTCTAGGCCAGCTACAGACTGATGAATATGCTACAGCCTTGGCTAAGAGACAGGTGTCTTTTTAGCTCATGCAGTAGAAGCTCGTGCATTTAGCTCCAGAGGTCCCAGGTTTGATCCCCACTGCCAAGACCCCGAGTGGATCGGCATTACAAGTGGTGGTAGGAAGTGTCTAAAGGAGCAAGGCTGCAGTAGGCTTGAGGAGTAGCCTGGACTGTCGCTCCTAAAAGATCAATAAAGACGGGCAGGTAATATTTTAGTCAGTTTCCCACAAACAGTAGAAATTTGATATAAAGCTCAAACCCTGGGGGCAGAAACCTCTTCCCACTCATCCTAAGGTACTGACATGTTATGAGGCCATCTAGGCCAGCAGTTCTCAAACTGTCTGTTGGGATCCCAAAGTGGGTCACAACCCTGTTTTAATGGGGTCACCAGGGCTGGTGTTAGACTTGTTGGGGCCTGCAGCCAAAGCCTGAGCCCCACTGCCTAGGGCCAAAGCCCAAGGGTGGTAGGGCTCAGCTTACAGGCCTGGGGCTGAATCCTTTGAGCTTCTGCTTTGCCCCCACCCCTCAGGGCAGTGGGGCTCATGTGGGCTCAGGATTCAGTCCCCACTCCTGGGGTTGTGTAGTAATTTTTGTTGTCAGAAGGAGGTTGCAGTGCAATGACGTTTGAGAACCCCGGATCTAGACAATGCATCAGCATCCAAGTTTTTGCTACCTGGGCGGTACTTTAGGCTGAAGTTGTAAGTGGACAATGCCGCTAACCACCAGTGACCAGCAGCATCCAGTTTGGCTGATGTTCAAATGTAAATCAAAGAATTATTATCTGTGCAAACCTCAAAGCTCGCCTTGTACAGATAATCATGCAGCTAGTCTACTATAGCCCATTTTAAATCCAGAAATTCAAGTTTGTGCACAGGGTAGTTTTTCTCAGTAGGTGACAAGCTTCGGCTGATGAAAGCAACAGGCCTCAACCCCTCAGGGTGTTCTTGATGTAATACCCCTTCTAAGCCACCCATGTTGGCATCCACATGAAAACATAAGGTTTTTGATGATTGGCAAATGCCAAGATAAGAGCTTTGGCGAGGCATGCCTTAATTTTCTGAAAGGCCTCTTGGCACTGATCATTCCTTCACATTCCAAATTGGTTGGAGGGATGGAAATAGGTTTTATCAGTTGGTACAGGCTTTCACCATTCCTTCAAGGTGGTGGAGGGTAGGCCTTAAAGAAGCTGATTCAGTGGTCTCATCAAACTGAAGTATCCCCTCACAAAGTGCCTATAGTAACTGCAGAATCCCAAAAATGAACATAGGGCAGATAAGTTCTAAGTGGAGACAGTCTCAATTTTTGATCAATCCATAGCAATGCCTTGCTGTGACTATATGTATCTCATATAGGAGACTAAAGAATGGCAAAACTTACACTTGTCTAAGGACTGTTTCCAGCCTTCCTCTCTCAAATGATCAAGGATTTTAAGCAACCGCCTTTCATGCTCTTCAAAAATCCGCCCAAAAACAATTAGATCATCCAAGTAGACAAGGACCTCCAAGAGATTCATGTCTCCAAGCGTTTGCTTCATTAATCTTTGAAAGGTAGTAGGAGCCCCATAAATTCCTTGGGGCATCCTCTCAAATTGGTAAAATCTAAGTGGGCAGATTAAAGCAGTTTTCTCTTTATGCATCTTGTTCATGGGTATTCGGTAAGATCTAATACACTGAATCATTTACTTCCACGTAAACAGTCAAGAGTATTTTCAATCCTTGGCACTGTATATTGGTCTAGTACAGTGCGCTTATTTAGAGATCTATAATCTACACAAATTCTGGCAGACCCATTTTGCTTCCTCACCACAACAATTGGGGAGGCATATCGACTTCATGACTAAGAAATTATTCCAGCAGCCATCAAGACATGTAGGTGTCTCTAAACATCTTCCACATCGGTTGGGGCCAGATGACGGGATCATTCTCGAAAAGGTCGAGAGTCATGTGGATGGATCTCATGCTGAGTACTTTTTGCACAGCCCACATCCCATTCATGTTGGGAGAAGACGTCAGCATGCTCTAATATTTTCCTACAGATGCACTGTTTCCATTACTCAGGGATAAGGGAAACTCCAAAATCAAAACGGTTGGATGTCAAGTCAGTGGTGTTGCTCTTGACAGCTGCAGCATGCATCTGAGATACATCATCAACTGAGAACAACTTGACAATCACTGTCCCACACTGAAGGTTCACTTTGTGAGCAAATACATTTCTAACAGTAACTGTGATCTACGGTAGCCGCTTGCACCTCCGGTCTGACCACAAATCCTCTGGGTGGGGACATTTCCTCTGATGTATCCTCTAACAACAACTGATCAAGAAGCCAAACAGGAAACTTAGGGATCCCAGTCATTTGACAGGGGCTGCCAGATGGTGTTTGGACAGTTCTTTTCTTTGTGTACCATACATTGCCATACATATTAACATCCTCATAAGAAGCAGAGGGAGAGTCTCCTTGGAAGCATTTATATGCCTCTTGGATGTTAGGGTGGATAGGCAAGGTATGGTTTCTTTGCATTCTCTGAAAAATCGCTGGACCAGACTGGTGTTGGTTCCATGCAAGATTGCAACATTACTCTCGACCCAGGAGTCTGGCACACTAGGACTAAAGTGTCCAGCTTCTCAGGAACGTTCATGATGACAGGAACTCAATCTGAATGGAGAGAAGTAAATAGTGGTGTACTCCAGGGGTCTGTACTGGGACCAGTACTATTTAACATACTTATAAATTATCTGGAAAAAGGGGTAAACAATGAAAACAGAATACTGGGTTGGATGGATGTTTGGTCTGATCCAGGATGGCCGTTCTTATGTTCTTAATCTGAATGGACATTTACCCCACATATGGGTATTTTTGATTACTCAACCCCTAGATTTCCAAATTATCTAAGGGTTCGATGGGCAAGTGATGAAAGTAGGTGTTGTAAATGGTGTAGAATGGTGAGCTATGAACCACTTCCAGAAGGGCACAAGCATAAATGCCTTCTACTTGAACAGGAACAATGTGAACCGGACCAACCAGTCCTTGTGGCAAATCCCTCCAGGTATAAGCAACCTGTTGGCAGCACTTAGTGGAGCATATCTTCCTTTACACCAGGACGCTAACTTATGATCCTCCATGATACAGCAGATAACAAGTGCACTACAGCAAACAGTCTCCTTTAAAATCCAGTAGGATTCAGGAAAATAGTTAGAACTTCAATAAAATTTTAAAAAATAGATATAAATGACTTCCTGCGCCAGAACTTGCGGTGGTAGAGAGATCCCAGTGGTTCCTCCAAAATGTACCCCCTTTTATTCCCTGGGTTGCTCAGGAGCAGGCAACACTCACCTGTGTGCCCAGGTGCCTGATGTGGTTGTGAGTAAAGGAGATCCTGAGTATCCCAGTGTTGACGTTGGATAGGTGGGAATCCTCTTTCCACCCCTCTGCTGCAGTCCTTTTACTTGTAAAGGAAATTAAAATTGGTGATGCCTCCATCTGGCTGGGCACAGAAACTTATCTAACTTGCATTTACACTGCCATCATTTACCCCACCTCTGAGTGCACACTCCACTGGATTTCAGAGTTTTAAACACTTGCTTGCATGGGTATTGTCATAAATATAAAAGGAAGGGCAAATACCTTTAAATCCCTCCTGGCCAGAGGAAAAACCCTTTCACCTGTAAAGGGTTAAGAAGCTAGGATAACCTCACTGGCACCTGACCAAAATGACCAATGAGGAGACAAGATACTTTCAAAGCTGGACACGGGGGAGAAACAAAGGCTCTCTCTGTCTGCGTGTTGCCTTTCCTAGGACCAGAGCAAGAATGCAGGTCAGAACTCCTGTAAAAAGTTAATAAGCAATCTAGTTAGATATCCGTTAAATTCCGTTTTGTTTAAATGGCTGATAAAATAAGTTGTGCTGAATGGAATGTATATTCCTGTTTTTGTGTCTTTTTGTAACTTAAGGTTTTGCCTAGAGGGATTCTCTATGTTTTGAATCTGATTACCCTGTAAGGTATTTACCATCCTGATTTTACAGAGGTGATTCTTTTACTTTTTCTTCAATTAAAATTCTTCTTTTAAGACCCTGATTGCTTTTTCATTGTTCTTAAGATCCAAGGGTTTAGGTCTGTGTTCACCTATGCAAATTGATGAGGATTTTTATCAAGCCTTCCCCAGGAAAGGGGGTGCAGGGTTTGGGAGGATTTGGGGGGGGGGAAGAAGACGTTTCCAAGCGGGCTCTTTCCCTATTATATATTTGTTAGACGCTTGGTGGTGGCAGCAATAAAGTCCAAGGGAAAAAGGCAAAATAGTTTGTACCTTGGGGAAGTTTTAACCTAAGCTGGTAAAAATAAGCTTAGGGGTTTTTTCATGCAGGTCCCCACATCTGTACACTAGAGTTCAGAGTGGGGAAGGAACCTTGACAGGTGTGCTTGAAGATCTTGAAGCTGGAGACAGCACTCTGTTGGTCCAGTGTATCAGTTCAGTCAATGTAACAAGGGGCAGAACAATTCTAATTTGGGATCATTCCAAGCTGCCCACCTCATCTGAAGATTAGAGATGTTTTAACCCAATGTTAGCAACTGTGGGTTCTGGTTCGATCAGAAGACCACTTTCCCTCTTCTCAGACTCAGACAACCCCTTAAAGTCTCTTTGCTGTCCCCCTTCCCTTGCAAGTACTTTCCCAAACAAGAGGCGTGGTTACTCACACTGCCTTCACTGCATGCCCACCTCAGTCAGCTCTAGGCACCGCAACAGCCTCTGCCCTGGCTCCTGTGAAGCCACCAACCACCTCTGAGGCTCCCTGCTTGATCAAAGCACCGGCAGGCTCATAGCAGCAGCTTCTGGTTTCCTAGCAGCTCCTTGTATGGGAAGAGCTCCACAAAAGCAATCTCAGCTCCTCTCCACAATGGAGCCCACGGCATGCTTTCCCTGGGAGAGGAAGTATCTTTCTTTCTCTCTTCCCCCAAGGCATCATGGGAATTGCAGTCTCCAAGGCTGGGTTGCAGCACTCAGAATCTTCCAAACTGGAACACTCCCAAATATGTCCAGAGGCCCCTCTACTAAAGGGTGCCTACACTTGATTTACTGTATAATGTGACAAGCCAGTTGTCAAACCTTTTTCTCAAGGATACCACTGCAATGGACCTCATATAAGAACCTAAATACAACATAAAGAAAAGTAACAATACTTTTATAAATGGTCTGTGAATTTGTTGCCAGCTCCAGAGCCAACCACCCACTCCGGAAGTTATCATTGACTTGTATTAGGTTTTTTTTTCCTTAGATGGTGTTGCATATACCACTACGCCATCTTGATAAAACTGAGGTCAGGTGAAGTGAAAGAGAAAATGAATGTCTGCAAGTTAAAACTGCAATAGGGAGAGAAAAGATAATGTAAAATATAAGTGAGAAAACAAAAGGAAAATATATCAATTGATTACAATGCTTATTCACTTTGCCAGAGTCTTGACTTCCTTCTTTGTAGATGCCACAGAAGCTGTGGTCATTGTTTGAAAAGGCAAAATGCACAAAAAAGCATTTTTAGAAACAGTACACAACAGATATGGTTGCATTTTAAAATAATATATCCTTTTTTCAACTGAAAAAATTCAAAATTTGGTTGTTTTTTTTTTGCAACTCTAGTAAACAGCCATATCAACTAAGTTTTCTTCCTTAGAGCTTTGAATGGTCAGATCCAATAGCAAAAAGTAACTTGACTTGCAAACATTTATCCAAGCCAAACCCACTAACAAATGGGACATAAACCATCGTTCTCATTTGTTCCTCAAAACAAAACAACAAAAACAAAAAACAAAACAAAAAAAAACCCCAACAAACCAGGCTTTCCAATACAAGTAAAATGCAGAGTGTCAGTACCTATGTCGTATGGAAGCTGAACAGTCTGGGAACATGCTGCCTTGGTGCATTCAGAGATTTAATTTACCTTAAATATCAGGATAGGATGTTTTGCTCTGCATGAGACAGTGTTCCGTAAAAGCACTCTGAGTGGGTGCTTGCACAATGCTTCCTACATGAACTCTTTTTTCTTGTAACACATGTTGCTGTAGCAGCTGCAGTTCCAAAGTGGTTTAATAACATCTGCTAATTATTAGCCTTTTAGAATCATTGGTCAGAAACTGCTTTAGGAAACAAATGCAATTCCCTTCTGACATAGTGAATAAAAGAAATGCCATCACCCTCTTTTATTATTGCTTTTAATATGTTTTCTAGTGACATTTTTGACTCTGTTTGAATTTTAATGGAGTTTCACCAAGTGCTTCCATATTGCCTTGCATGCTTCTGATAAATTCACATGGTCATGTGGGATAACTTGACCATCATGCTTTTCTAGAATCTTGTAAAGAACTGGGGATGAGTGATCTCTTTGTCTGTGTTGTTCATTTCTTTGACTGTCTGATTAAACTATTTGGACAAAAAGGAAAATGAATACATATTTTAAGTCCTACTAACACCACTATAGTAAAGAAGTTCAGGCATTTTAGTGCATAGTAACACAAATATACATTCATGAGGGCCGGCTCTAGGTTTTTTGCCGCCCCAAGCTCCGAGAGTGCAACTGCCGAAGCAAAAAAAAAGGTGGGCATCCCTGGAATTGTGTTGCTTTGCTGGTGCTTAGAGCCAGTCCTGGCATTCATTGGGATTCCTCTTCTTTGTTATCTCTCACAGTGGCTTGTGTTAAGATGATTCTGAAGATCAGCAACAGTGATAAATACTTCCATCTCTTCAGGAACTGTACAATCTCATCCATCCTGCCTTCTATAGTGCTGTGCTTTCTGGCTATCCCAAGGTTATATAAGGGCAGCATTGCCCTAACCATGCTAAATTTCTTTAAGCCAGAAGACATTGGTGCAGAGGATCTCAAAACTCCAGTGCAGAGGGGATGGAGGATGGGTCATGGAAAATCCACATGAACTATGTCTCAAAGCACAACAGTTACAATACAGGTACATAACTATTTTATCTTCTTTGATGGGTTGCACATGTGTATTCCACTCAGGTGACTCACAAGTAGTACTATTAAGAGGTGGGGCTTGGAGGTAACTTACATATTATCTGCAGAAATACTTTCCCAAAGTTTGCATCAGATATTTTAGTAGTCAGGATGGTGTAATGGTTAGTGAAGGACCAAGTAACAGCCCTACAATTGTCCAATATGGGGATGTCCCTCAAAAACACTGCAGTAGCTTGAGCCCTTGTTGAATGGGTCAACAGTTGCTGCAGTGGAGGGGTGTTTGGTACCCCACATACTGTTGTGATGCAGGAAGTAACCCATTCGGAAACTGTGATGAAACTCCCTGATCTTTAATTCTGTGGGCATAAAAGAGGCAAAGAAACAAGAAGATAGCCTAAAAGGATTTAGTCCTGCCCAGATAGAAAGCCAGTGCTCACTTTACATACCCAGTGTGAAGCTACTCTTCATCTCTACTTGAATGTGGCTTTGGGAAAAAATACACATAGCTGTATAGTTTGGTTCTGATGAAATGTTGATATTATTTTTGTTGAAAACATAGGAAGTGTTGGCATTTAATCTGATCCAAACTATACAGCTTTACCTCTACTCTTCTGGCTGACATAATTGCAATGAAAAAAAATGTCTTCTGACAGAAATGAGACAAAGAATAGGTTGCCAAAGGCTTGAATGGAGGACACAGCAGAGTCACTAATACAGTGGAGGTTCCCAAAGAGGAACCAAGAGTTTTACAGAAGGAAAAATGCCAACGCCTTTTAAAAATCTAGTAACCTTGGGGTTGGGAAAAAATGGCCTTCCCCAAGGTAAGGATGGATTGCCAAGATCACAGCTAAGTGGAATCCAGAGAAAGAACCACGGATTTAAGGTGTAGCAGATACTCTGAAATGTCCTGAATCTTAGCATCTGTTGGCTGAATTCTCTAATGGACCAGATCAAGAAATGCTTCCATTTGGTTTTGTAGGTGGACCTAGTGGACTGCTTCCCATTATTAAGTAGTATGTCCTGAACTGCCATTGACAAGTCCTTTGTTACTTGATCCAACCAGGCAGCAGACATGCTGTGAGGCGCAAGCTGCTCAGATCTGGGTGCCACATTTGTCCACACTTCAGAAATCACAGGAGGGGTGATGGGGGTTGAAACGAGAGACTGTGAAGATTTGGGAATCAGCACTTTCTCAACCACAGTGGCCAACATGGATTATCTTGGCACTATCTTGTTTCAATATGAGTATGATCTGATGGATGAGCAGAATAGAGGGGAATGCATACATGAGCTATGGTCCTCATCTCAGCAGAAAGGCATCAGTTAGTGAGTCTCAACTATGACCTACTCAAGAAGAAAACTGACATTTCTTCTTGTCTTTCACTGTGAATAAGTTGACTGGCAGAATACTCCAGGACTTGAAGATGGCTACCCAGTACAATGTTCTTTAGCAACCATTCATAATTCACAGGGAAATTCCTGCTGAGACTCTGCCAGCTGATTCTGGAAGCAAGGTAAGTGAGCAGCAGTAGGAGCAATGCCTTCTTTGATGCAAAAGTGCTGGAGCGTCATCACTTCCCAACAGACCTGAATGGACCATGCCCCTCCCTGTCTGTTCAAACAGTACACTGAAGTTGTATTGTCAGTGAGCTTCTGGACCAACAAGCCCTTGAGGTAAGGGGGAAAAGCACAGCAAGTGTGAATCATTCAAAGTTCAAGAACGCAGATATGAAGAGCCACATCTTGCTTGGTCCACAAAGCTTAGATTTGCAAACCCCCTAATTGTGCACCCACCTTATCAGACAGGTGTTGATAATGACTGTCTTGATTGGAAGGAGATGAGCAAATGCTATGCCTCCATATACATTGTTCTGATCCATCCACCATGCTAGGAAACACAGGACTGCAGGAGAAACCCAGACCAATTTGTTCAGAGGGTGTCTGTTCAATCAAGAGACTAGCTTCTGCCACCCTCAAATGATGCACAGGCATAGCCTGACATGCAGAGTCATATGAATACATGAAACCTTGTGGCCTAGTATCCTTAAACATACCTGGACAGTGATGGTGCGGTGGCACAACTGGCAAATTGCCTGAAACTGTCTTGAGGGCAAAAAGCCATCAATTTTGTAGAATTGAATAGAGTTCCAATAAACTCGATCCCCTGTATTGGAATAATGAGGACTTCCCCTTGTTCAGCTTGAGTATCAAATGACTGAAGAGATGGATAATGAACTGGACATGGAAAAGAATTCAAAGTTCAGATCTGCGTGGTGCTAACTAATCTCCATGTAAGGGAAGATAATGAATTCCATTCCTCCTCAAGAATGCCACCACCATGACAATGTACTTGATGAATTACACCGGGGGCCAAGGACAGGCCAAAAGGAAGTACTGTGTATTGATAATGTCAACTTGCCGTTACAAATCTCAAACTTCCTGTGACTTGGCAATACTGCCACATAGAAACAGGCATCCTGGAGATCTAGGGCAGCAAACCAGTCCTTGTGGTTTAAGGAGGGAAGGATTGATGCCAGGGAAACCATGCAAAATCTTATATATCTGCTATACTTGTTGAAATTTTGAAGGTTTAGTATGGGTCTCAGATCCCCTTTGACTTGGGGATCAGAAAGTATTGTGAACCCCTTTCCCTGATATTGAAGGTGGATTTCTTCTAGGGCACCTAGAGTGAACAGAATCAGACCTTACTGAAGGAACACAGCTTTGTGAGATGGGGATGGAGAGGCTAGAATATCCCAGTCTCTCAGTGTTCAGGACCCATTTATGAGTCATGATTTCCTGAGCACTGAAAAACTAGGATAATCTGTTCCCAAAGGGCTAGGGGGAGAGATCAGATGATTGCTGGTGGCTGTATTGCTGTCCTTGAGGAAGAAATAAAATCTGCTGTTTCCCCGAAGATGACAGAGAACAAGCTGGTTGATTCTAGTAGGAGCTGGAGGATCTCCATCTCTGTGACTTGTGCCTCCCCCACAAAAAGTCATGCTGCTTCAGAGGATATCAAGACTACCTGTAATACTGCTGAAAGTATTGTTTTAGAGTGGTAGCTGTTATAGAGTCCTGTACTGCTATATCTTGGGGGCTGGAGTATAGATCCCCAATTAACGGAGTATAGCACACGAGTGTTTAAATGAGTGCAAACTCATCGGTTTTCTCAGAGAACAAAAACTGACCATCCAAATCAAGGTCCTCTATGGTTTGCTGGATGTCAGAAGCTATGCCAGAGTTTTGTAACCAGAAGCCTCTTCTCACTGGTTATTGCAGAGACCATTCCCCAAAAAAAAGCGCCTGCCACACTGAGCACCAACAGGAGCGATGTATTGGCCGCCAATAGGTCTTCTGCCAGGCTGAACTCCTCCCTTTCATCTTCAGGCAACCTATTAGTAAACATGGGCATTGCTTCCCAATTTACAAAATTATATTTTGCTAACAGTGCCTGCTGTGGTTAGTTATGGACATCTGGAGAGAGGAGATGGAATAATTTATTCCCAACAAGTTAAGTCTCTTGGACTCTGGAGATGATCTGAATCTCCCTGTCACAACATCTCATTGGCAGCTGTGACCACAAGGAAGTAAGGGGCAGGGTAGGAATAAAAACACTTGAAGCCTTGCATTAGAATGTGATATCATTTCTCCGTGCACTTGGCTGTAAGCGCTAAGAAGGCTGGCATGTGTCACAAGGCCTTCGCCTGTTCCAAAAGAGCTTCGATAATAGGCAAGGCTACTTTCCCATGGGCTGCTGCCTGAACAAGGTCCAAAAGCCTGAACATGTTCTCTTGGACAAACACAACTTCTGTGCCTAACAATTCAGTCATCCTCCTCAGTTGGTCCTGATAAGATTTAAAATCCTCTGAAACTAAGGAGGAGGAATCTGAGGCCGTCGAGTCATCAAATGAGGAGGATGACAGATTAACTGGGGTCAGTGGGTCCTCTTGATACAACCTGCTCCTGTGGTAGTCTTGTAAGTCTGGTTGCCTACAAGGGCCAGTATCTGCAGGGGCCTGCAATGTAAGTGGCTCTGGCAGGTACCCAGCAAAATGGTCTGTCAATCTTCCCTTCAAGTGTGCTGGTAATTGAGACCTGGGAGACACCCCAGGAGTTCCAAAAGGGCCACTGCTGAAGTGTTTAAAGTATAGACAGGGAGACACGGGTTGATGGCCCAGCAGTACCTGAGGAGTCCTGGCAATGTTCCATGTCCTTCTTTGAAGAGGAAGAAGAGTCTTTCTTTGATCTGGGGTGACTTCAGTCATGTTATGGATCCTGTTTTGGGGAATCCCCGGAGGAAAATCAGCCCCTCTTTCTCTGAGAACAGTCTGCATCCAGGGGTCTGCCAGAGACCACTGCAGCTTCTGTAGCAGTGTGAGAATTTGGGTGATCCAAAGGCCCTGGGACTGAAGCAGGTATCCTCATCTGCTCTGTGAGGTGCTGCTTGAGATGCAGATCTCTGGAAATCTGCATCCTTTTCTTGAAAGAACACCAGATACTACACCTCTCTTTAATGTGTCCCTTGCTGAGACACAAAAGACAATGCATGGGGGTGGGTGTCCCTATTTAAAATAGATACCCCACACGATGGGCACTGCTTAATGATAGGCGAGTGTATACCACTGGAGCCTCACACCAAAACTAACTGACTAAAACAAATAAAACAGTAAAGAAACTAGACACTGAGCACTAACTACTAACTAACCAGCTATTAACTAAGAAAAAAAAGGCAGGAATCTAACTTGCTGGCTTCATAGAGAAAAAACCCTGAGGTAAACCACACAGGGAGCTCAGACTCAGGAGATGGTTGGTGAGAAGGAACTGAGGGTGATGCCCATATATAGCCTCTGGAGGGGCCACATGGAGGCACAGAGTGTGTGCACCTCCCCAACAGGCAGTGCTGCAGAAAGCTCTCCAGTTCTGGCACAGTACTGAGTGGAACCCACATTTGCAGCTATTTGAATAAGCATGAGAAATGTTTTACCTCCTTCTCATGCATTATAGAAGGACCAGTGGCACAAGAAGCTGATTATAAATTTCAGCAATCGTCAAGGGCTTTTTTCTTACCCACACCCAAGTTCATAAACTTTTCAGAAAATCTTCATAATGAGCATTGCCAGAGTCTTGACAAGGATCATATGAGCGAAAATGCCATGCGGGATTACAGTACTGTGAGAAAACAAAACTTCGCAGCAAGGTACTGACAGCTGACATAAACAGAAATACTCTCAGTGGGTAAAAAAGCCATGAAAATTGTACCCTCGTGAAAATTTAATTCAACATAAAGTCAAGATCCTTTATTAAGGAGATTAACATCAATAGTATGACTCATCCAACTTTCTATTGTATGCTTTGCTAGCATACTGCATGTAACTAAGGGTGGCAGAATAAACTGATGTGTTATTAGTGCTACATTCTACTTTGTTTTATTGTATCTGAACATACAACTTTTCCTTTTGGCCTTTGCTTTGATCACAAACTTCACTTGAAAGTAATCAACAACACCAAAAATAAAGAAAAATGAGGATGGATAGCCTAATTAGCAATAAGGAAATAGAGATGCGCATGCTACCGGCAGAGGAAAATGAGGAAGTTAGTACTACTGACAGAATGTAAAAATCTGGAATAAAAAAACAACAACCCATTGTAAAAATTAAGACCAAAGGTACTAGAAAACCACTCAAGATAATGAGCAACAAAAAATACCCTTAATTGGCAATATGGCTGATGCAGCTGCTAACAGGAATTTTACTCATTCTGAAATGAATTATAATTGACATATTGTACAATCTTTCAGGTAAAATCTGTGTGGCATGTTGCTATGCCAGTAACAAAGACTGCAGTTTGATCCTGTTCTTTTCATGGTAGATGTAGCTTTAGCTGAAGCAGAGCTAGTTAGTAGTGCTGCTGAAGGACAAGGCAAAACTGGACATTAGAACTGCTCATGGAGCGATCTTTTGGAGCAAGTTAAGACCTTCTCTGAATATTTCTGGACCATCTGTGTGGTCCTGAAAGAGCAAGTTTCCTTTATGTCTGAATTGGATGAAAGAGATATGATATTCTGTAGAGTGCACAGGAAAGCAGTATTAACCATGCAAATGATCATCATTACAACTGACACACATGGGTTGGAAGTATGGACCTTGATACCTACAGTAGAAAACAAAGACTTCCCTCTAAATCTCATTATAAGAATAATGGATTGGGTAAACACTGATAAAACTAATCTGGCAGAACTGTCATAACAATGGACACACTTTAAACATTTCTACCAATTGAAGAGTTATAGTTGGTTCTGTTGGTCCAGTTCTTTATGCACAATGAATACTCCAGTATTTGCCAAGAATGAGGAGAGTAGGGAGGAAGTATGACACGCACTGAATGTGTGTATTGTATGTATCTGTTGCAGATATTTTTAAGGTCCCCATGGTACCTAATTGCTGAGAATATTAGACAAGAGAGCTCAAACTGATGTAAGAGCAAGCAGGAAGATGAACATCTGTGTGTGTTTGTGTAAGGTTCCTGAACCAGTTTTAATAGTGACATACCCCTTCTTTCCCTACCTGATATTTAATATGCATATTCTACACCAGTCTCTTTCAATGCACTAAGCAGGAGACAGACCACATTTCATTCATAATATTTCCCTTAGGGGAAAATACTGCTTGCCCCTTTACAAGGATTAAAGTGCAGCAGAAATGCCAACATATCTGCTGGAAGGATGGTGGGCTCCGGATAGAGAGAACATGTGCAGAGAAATTCTGGATCAAAACAAGCTCGGTGATCAGTGACGGCTCTCTGCACAAGAGCATGGGGATGGCAGGTAGATCATGAGCAAGTTAGAGTGTGGTGGGGTCTGGCAAAGGGTCCACAGAGAGTGGAGATCCACCAGTCCCAAATCCTGCAGGGGAGCTGGGAGACATTAAGTAGTCACTAGGTACCTGGCTTCACAGTTGCCCCACATCATACTCACAGATGAGGAAGGATTCCATCTCTCCAGCTCCTACAAAGGTGCTCTGAGCAAAGACCATTGCCTTGGGCTTTGCTTGCAAGACATTGATTTAGCCCAGGGGTGGCCAACCTGAGCCTGAGAAGGAGCCAGAATTTACCAATGTACATTGCCAAAGAGCCACAGTAATATGTCAGCAGCTTCCCTCCCCACCCCCGCTCCCAGCACCTCCCACCCACCAGCAGTCCCGCCAATCAGTGCCTCCCCCTCTCTGCCCGCACCTCCCAATCAACTGTTTTGTGGTATGCAGGCGACTCAGAGGGGGAGGAGCGAGGGCACAGCAGGCTCAGGGGAGGGCTCGGAAGGGGTGGAGTGGGGGCAGGGCCTGTGGCAGAGCCAGGGTTTGAGCAGTGAGCACACTGCCCCCCAACCCCCCGGCACACTGGAAAGTTGGCGCCTGTAGCTCCAGCCCCGGAGTCGGTGCCTATACAAGGAGCCGCATATTAACTTCTGAAGAGCCACACGTGGCTCCAGAGCCACAGGTTGGCGCCTCCTGATTTAGCCCTTAATGAATGGCAAGCTAGGATCACATCAGTAGGAGGCAGCTGGACAGGAAATAAATCCTCGGCCTATTTTGGTGTCCTGCAAGGGTGTATAATAAATCATTCCAACATACATTTTGGAACCATTTAAAATGAAGATTAAAATGACAAAGCTTTCCTGTTTTTATCTCTGTCTCCAAAACAAATGTGTTTATTCACTTATAACACATAAAGAAGTTTGTTCAAATTACTGTTCTTCATTTTGTTCAAAGTTTTGTTTTGTTAATTCCAAGTAAGCCACTCAGAAACCAGATTCTCCCTTCTCAGCCTTTCCATCACTTTAGAGTGAGTGTACGGATTATCTCAAGGAAGATTCACTAAGCATTACTACAGCCATGCTAGATTTAGTAGTTAAATGAAACCAGAACAGTTCAAATAAAGAAGTACAGAAATTAATTAGGAAGTTAGGAATTTCTCATAGCTGATGGAAAGTTAACCCCTAGCAAGTTGGGTGCCCAATGTGCTTTTATCCTTCCATGTGCTGTGATGCATTCAAATTTATGGTAAATTATTCCTTAGCTATTAATGATTTACACTAGTGCAGCAGTCCGCAAACTGTGGGTCAGGACCGCAAAGCATTAGACTTGCTGGGACCCAGGACTGAAGCTGAAGCCTGAGCTCCACCCCCACCTCGGGCACTGGGGGTCGGGCTGCAGCCCCTTCTTCCTCATGTAGTAACTTTGTTGTCAGATGGGGGCCGCGGTGCAATGATGTTTGAGAACCCTGCACTAGCGTAAACCATGTCTCCTCTTGTGGAGGTACACCAATGGCTAAAATTTCAGCATAGAAAAGGCTGAAGGCACAGACACACATGGTTTGCAGAGGGGACATAACCTTCCTTTAGATGCTTCACCAAAACACTGCTACATATTCACTGGCTCAGGAGGTATTCTGCCTGGATAAGAACTGTAGGATCAGGCCTGAAACATACTGATTTAAATTTTCTGTACCACATAATACCAAAACCCACCAAAAATAATTACTCTACACCACGGACTGTTGCTCTTTTGCCCCACACATTTCTTGGGTCCACTCTCATTCAATTTTTACTGTACCTCTATGTGAAAGCTTCTCTAAGATGATCCTTAGGTGCTGAAGAATGGAGGGTGAAATTTCATATTTATATACATCTATTACCGGAACCCGCTGACATCTCCCAAATACTCCATCTGCAGAAAAAGAAGGCAAAAGGGGAAAGGAAAAGAAAAAAATAGTTCTCATTCTCTGAAAGGAAGAAACACATGATGAGATGTGCACTTGCAATATGTCCTAATTATATACTGCAAAAACTCTTTAGAACACAGTTTTAAAAAGTCATCAAAGGACTACTGGAATTTTGAAGTAGTCATGAAGCAGTGCATTTTCTATCAGAATAAATAATACTGGAAGAAAATTATCCTGGTAGAGGAGGGAGGGAGGATCTATTGTATATTATAAAGTTATAAGACCACACTTTAAAAAAAAAAGGTAATTTCAGACTTCTGGCTTCCAAATCTTTTGATGTAAGGCTTCTTTTCTGACAACTGTGTATGTGTGGGAAAATTAATGTTCAGCATCTCATACTTTCCAGATGAAAAGCAAAGCACCCAGAAAATATAAATATTAATTTTCAGGAATTATGAGGATTTGTTGAAATATTTTTAATGTAGGAACTGTGCGCCAGGCATTGGTAAATGCATGCTGAATCCATAATGCCCAGCAAAGGTTCATTTCAAGTAGTATCCTCTAATGAATGCAGTAAAAGAAAACTGCTCACAGAACAATGATATATTAATGGAGCCTAATTTATTTAGCTCCATTCTATTTGTCTAAAATGACAAGACTCTTCTCATCAATGTCTTTTCAAATCACACCTTCTAATTAATTTAGGTCCTAATTAGTTTTTATTTAGAGAGTTGTTCATTTTGAGACGAGCTTACTGTGTATGTGTGGGAGGCAGGGGGGAGTTCAAACCTTCAAATTAGCTTTCTCTCGTTCATATAAAAGACTGATTCAGAGTGTAGGTGCTTCATATACACTCTGACCATCTGTAGTTTTAGGTTTCAGAGAAAAAAGGTGGTTTCATTTATTGTTCAGTATAGTTTTGCTTTACAGAGTGATCCAAAGGAAACCATTCAAATGCAACACATTTAATTAGGAGAATATTCTGCATAGTACTGGTTTTACCTCAGTAATTACTGCACATCTGATATCACATTTGTGTTTAAAAAGAACAGCTTCATCTGATTAGCAAAAAACAACATCAGGTATTAATTTTCAAGCATCCATTCACTTCTATGGGACTTTGCAGAATCAAAAGAATAGAGAGAGAAGCAACTGCCTCAGTTGCTCTCAAATGATGAATAATGTTCACATGACATTCAGAAAACAAGCAAGTATGTGGCGTAGAAGAAATAATGTAGTATTACCTTCATTATTCCATGTAAATAACTAATTGAAATTAACTGAAATTTATTTTCTAGTGTCCATTTCAACCCCCCCAAACCGAAAAATGCCAAATAGGATTAACCCACATTAAAAATTCACCTCCTAGCTCAATTTTTATTTCTGAAAATTATTTTTTAAATTAAAATTTCAACAGGAAGGCACGTAAACGGGTGTGAAGTCTCGATCTCGTTTTGAAATCCTGATGCAGTTTGAAATAGCCACAGTATCAAACTTTTTTTTAAAAAATGAAGAATTATAAATTTATAGTAAATTCATTATGAACAAATAAGGCTTTGATTTATCAAGGAACTTAAGCATGTGCCTATCTCTAAGAACATGGATAGTCTCATCAAAGTCAACAGGATTCTTCACATGGTAAAGGTTGAGTTGAGGCAAAAAACCTTAAGCGGTTACAAATAATTTGGCTACAAATCTCAATGGTTTAGAATTAAAAAAACCCACATTACATAATACAAACAAACAAGTTATTGGGAGTATTTTATTCTATGTTAGTTTTAAATTCAGCTGAATAAAAAAATTTTTAACCTGAGTCTAGAATCTAGAACACACTTTGTATTTAATTCCAATTACACCATTTTTACATCCTATTTTAAGAGTCATTGCCAGAAAAGCTATTTCTTCTGCAAGTTCTAGAATTAAAAAGTTGATTACTTGATACACATATCCCTTTCTAAACTTGCATTTGGCCTGGCAATTTTCATGCAAAGTCTTCAGCTTGATGCCACTGGAAACAATGAAGATAGTCAAACTTGAAAATTAAGGATTAGGTCCAAAGTCTGATCTGACTTATGCTCCAAGAATAGGGTAACCAGATAGCAACTGTGAAAAAAGAGGACATGGGTTGGGGGGTAATATGTGCCAATATAAGAAAAAGTCCCAAAAAACGGGACTGTCCCTATAAAAACAGGACATCTGGTCACCCTATCCAAGAACCTAAATGCAGTTATTGGAACAGCATAGGCAAGATATCTGAATCAGCTAATTATTTGGTCCTTACACTTGAAATGCTGACATAATATGAATTAAAGGGGTACTACTAGGTGCCACTGGAACCAGAACTTCCATTAACTACAATAGTAGAAGAGAGATGGGAAGAGAATGAATGCTACTAATTTATAGCTGGTAAATGGCATCTCTAAAAAGGCTCCCTCTGAGGCATGGCACACCCATTTTTGTGGCATTATGATCTTTACCTGCTACTGCCTGTTACATTGGTCTGTAAGCACCTTTCCAGGTCAGTTGTACCTATCTACTTCCAGATGTTGTACTAAGTTATTCTATTGTGTTAGTATAAGAGCTCCCTCTAGAGTGGCAAAATTACTCAGTTGTGTAATAAATGCTAAATTGTGACGAAGAATGGGTAACTACTTGAAGCTGTAATTAAATGCAAACAAAATGGGAAAGACCTTCTGTCATAAATATAAAGGGAAGGGTAAACCCCTTTAAAATCCCTCCTGGCCAGAGGAAAACTCCTCTCACCTGTAAAGGGTTAAGAAGCTAAAGGTAACCTCGCTGGCACCTGACCAAAATGACCAATGAGGAGACAAGATACTTTCAAAAGCTGGGAGGAGGGAGAGAAACAAAGGGCCTGTGTGTCTGTCTACATGCTGCTTTTGCCGGGGATAGACCAGGAATGGAGTCTTAGAACTTTTAGTAAGTAATCTAGCTAGGTATGTGTTAGGTTATGATTTCTTTAAATGGCTGAGAAAAGAATTGTGCTGAATAGAATAACTACTTCTGTCTGTGTATCTTTTTTGTAACTTAAGGTTTTGCCTAGAGGGATTCTCTATGTTTTGAATCTAATTACCCTATAAGGTATCTACCATCCTGATTCTACAGAGGGGATTTCTTTACCTCTATTTACTCCTATTTCTATTAAAAGTCTTCTTGTAAGAAAACTGAATGCTTTTTCATTGTTCTCAGATCCAAGGGTTTGGGTCTGTGGTCACCTATGCAAATTGGTGAGGCTTTTTATCCAACATTTCCCTGGAAAGGGGGGGGTGCAAGTGTTGGGAGGATTGTTCATTTTTCTTAAGATTCAAGAGTCTGGGTCTGTAGTCACCTAGGCAAATTGGTGAGGCTTTTTACCAAACCTTGTCCAGGAAGTGGGGTGCAAGGTTTTGGGAAGTATTTGGGGGGGAAAGACGTTTCCAAACAGCTCTTCCCCAGTAACCAGTATTTGTTTGGTGGTGGTAGCGGCCAATCCAATATTTTGTACCTTGGGGAAGTTTTGACCTAAGCTGGTAAAGACAAGCTTAGGAGATTTTCATGCAGGTCCCCACATCTGTACCCTAGCGTTCAGAGTGGGGGAGGAACCTTGACACCTTCAGAGCTAAATTTTAAGGAATTTTGTTATGTATGATGAATAAAGTTCAAAGCATGAATTGTGATTTAATAAAGAGTTAAAGGAAAAACACTTTAGGCTTATAACACCAATGGGTTTATACAAAATTTTGCTAAAAATTGTACCCCAAGAAATAACATAACTCAGGAAAGACATCCACTCCACACACTAGCCAGAATGAGGAAACAGTAAGACAACAGATCAATATAAACATATGGTTATCATTAAAATACTATAATTTGTCAAGCATTGCCACTGGTAGTATCACTTTATTATCGTAGTTTCCCCCTATACTTATATCAGGAGTATCTGTGTTAAATGTATGACACATGTTGATTTTTAGGGGACTTCTACTTTTGCTTCCAGAGGAATGACTCCATCCAAATAGATGGAGAGATGCCCTCTATTGTATTTAGTTGTGAAAGATTTCACTAGAAACTGAACATAAACACTTAAAAACCATTGTTTAAAAGCCACGGTCTAGAACAACTCTTAGAATACAAAGACTGCTGCTAAGATTACAAAAGTACTAAATTAATTTAAGTCATGCACCAGGTAAGATCTTTGTTATGTCAGATGTGCTATCTAGGGCACATTTTTTCGAATCATAGAATAGCACAGAATATGATATAGAAACACAAGTACATATGCTTACCGAACACCTACCATCCTCTCTTGATAAAATACAGAAGGTGACACATGAAATTGTGAGCATGACAAACTACATATCCTGAAGAGATGACTCTTGAGGGAAGGCAGAAGACAAATAGAGAAATCTCATCCCTAGCTCATTATTACTGGTCTGTATATGATGCAATTCTTACAGAAAAATGGAGATTCCATTCATCACTGAGGAAAGAAATGCTACGTTGCATTCATGAGAGATATCTGGGTACTGAATTATGTGAAAGGGCCAAAAAAAAATCAGAACTTGTGATATGGTTTTGTAATGTTAGTTGTGTTAAAATGTTTCAGTCACAATAAGCTAAACAATCATCATCACAGTCTCACCAGGTACCAAAAAAAGCTTTTGGCAAAATCTACCGAGTGATCTTTTTCCCCTTGAAGGCAAATCTATTTAGTGGCAGCTGACTCATTCAGTTTATTTTAAGCAAAGTCTCCTAAAATATACCGAGTGACATAATGATTCACCACGTGAATTTTTTCTTCACAAAATGTAAGCAATTATTGATTAAGTGTTTTTTAGATGATTATCCGCTATATACCCACGTTTCAGAGTGGTAGCCGCGTTAGTCTGTATCAGCAGAAAGAACGAGGGGTACTTGTGGCACCTTAGAGACTAACCAATTTATTTGAGCATTCGAGTTCTGAGCTTGTTACACTGAGTCTAAAGTAACCAAGATAAAATGAGCTATCAGAAAAACCTGTTCACACCATCTAAAACATACTCAGAAGAAACACAAGAGATGGATTAATCAGGTTCCTTCTTTGACTATCCTTGTGTACAGAAATACATCCCAAGAAGCCATCCTGAGATCACTCTTCACTTACTAACGGCTAGACATCTAAAAATTGTAATTAGTTAAATCAAACACTGAGTCTCTTAAGATGATGAGAGTTCATAAACAGATGTAGTAAAGCAATGATGACAGGTTTTTGCACACAGGGTTCTGTATAGCATGAGTAAAACTGACCAAAGTATTGTAATATCCACTTCACTGCTGCTGAGCAAAGCTATGAGCAGGAGCAGAGGCCCTGGAGTTGTCAGTTTGTGTCTATCCCTTATGTAGGGCCCTAACAAATTCTCGGTCCATTTTGGTCAATTTCATGGCCATAGGATTTTAAAAATCATAAATTTCATGATTTTAGCTATGTAAATCTGAAATGTCAGTGTTGTAATTGTAGGAGTTTTGTGGGGGTTGCAAGGTTGTTGTAGGGGGGCTTGTGGTACTGCTACCCTTACTTCTGTGCTGCTGCTGGCGGCGGCGCTGCCTTCAGAGGTGGGCAGCTGGAGAGCGGTGGCTGCTGGCCAGGAGCCTAGCTCTGAAGGCAGAGCCACTGCCAGGAGCAACGCAGAAGTAAGGATGGCATGGTATGGTATTGACAGCCTTACTTCTGCACTGATACCTGTAGAGCTGGGCCCTCAGTCAGCAGCCGCCACTGTCCAGCTGCCCCGAAGGCAGCAACGCAGAAGTAAGGGTAGTGTGGTATGGTATTGCCACCCTTACTTCTGCACTGCTGCTGGCGGGGCGCTGCCTTCAGAGCTGGGCGTCTGGCCAACAGACACTGGTCTCTGGCCACCCAGCTCTGAAGGCAGCACAGAAGTGAGGGTGGCAATACCGCAGCTCCCCAAACATAACCTTGGGACTCTCCTGCAACTTCCTTTTGGGCCAAGACCTCCAATTTGAGAAATGCTGTTCTCCCTCATGAAATCTTTATAGTATACGTAAAAGCACACAAAAGACCAGATTTCATGGGGTGGGGGGGCAGATTTCACAGTCCGTGACACTTTTTTCATGGCCATGAATTTGGTAGGGCCCTACCCTTATGCCTTCATTTGACTGAAAAGCTTACATTCCTCAGTAATTGATTACTTAGGTCTCCATGGCCAGCAAGGAAATATCCATATTGTACTGACAAGTGAGTGAATTTTGCAAGCCCTAAAATCAGGCACTTCATTGTACACATGAAGCAATTCCTTCAGCTGTTATGACTGCCTGTAGCGGTCAGGCAATTAGAAGGCCTTCCAGATAGAGTGGTTAATGCAGTTAGAATGTATAAGTGGACCAAGGCCCATACCTTTCTAACTATACAGTAATTATCTGATGTTATAAAGCTACAATATGTGTAAAACTAAAGTTTGCACCGGTGTATTATTTACAGTAGGTAGACCTAAATACACAAAACCATATACAGCGATGTTATGCATATGACAAGACGTATTTATCAACTTAATTATCTCACCTGCACTCTGTCCATTAATCGAAGGACTTATTGTACCACTACAAACCTTCAAGCAGTTTTAAACAGCTGTCATTTTTTAGTAATTTAATCTGCCAGAAACATGGATTTGTTTTTGTTTTTTTCCCCTAGATGTGGAATTTCCCCCCAAACTTTACTGGATATTGTTGCAGGGACATTAATGTTCAATCCTGTACTAAAGACAAACCAAAGTCCAGATATCACAAGACGCTGCATGGTTAGAAACAGAACTTTTATACAACTGGAAAGGGGAGATCATTAGACTTCCACTGGGACACTCAGTACCTGCTTCTAGACATGGAAGTCTCAAGATATTGGACTTTAAGGTCATGAATTTTCTATGCAGGAAATTATTTTAGGAAACATATTGACATTATTAAAATATATATTATTTTTCTCTCCCTTTTGAATTCTGTACAGTAATGCACATTTTCAAAGTTGTTTAGAAAAGGAATCAGTTATGATTTCTAGAACAGTACATTAATCTTCCATGTCAATGGCTTTTTATTTCAGAAGACAGTGAACCCACAATCCATAGTCAAGATTTACAAGTACGGTACACAGTAAACAACATTAATTATAATATTCCATTTATTAAAAACATTTTGTTCTATAGAGAACAAAACATGTTTTGTACATCAATTTTTAAGTACATGTAAGCAATGTCAGGATGAGCTCCACCCTGACATCTGGCGGTGAGGTGTGGCAAGTTTTGGAAAAGAACCTCAGGGGCCAATCTCATTTGCATAGGCACACCCACCCAGCCTAGAATGAGGCCATAGCTGCCCAAATGGTCACTTTGGCTGCTGTGGGATCCCCAGTGTCTCTGTTATTGGGGCAGGAAGAATAAATTATTATTACCCTGATTATGGGAACTGTGCTTGGAACTGTACTTGGCCTTTTGTTATGATGGAGGGACTCACCATCAAATAAGTGGCACTCGCTAGGCAAGGGTCATGGGTTCCAAAACTCTGTGAATTGAGAGAGGCTGGGGACAAGTATTAATACTTGGTGGCATGGGCCCCTTGGTGAGGGCCTGACATGCTAATTGCACTTCCTCCTCTCTCCACTGTGGAATATCAGAGCTAATTTTGATTAGACGTCCAGTTACAGGCTGCTGAGCTCACTTTGGGCTAACAGTGCACCGGCACTGAGGCTCCCCTACTACAAGCTGAATTCACCAAAGAGCTGAACTGACTAAGAGCTGAAATCACTGAGTGTTGTGTTAGGTAGTGGGGATATATTGTGGAGCAGTTTGCGGGACGGCTGGAATGACTTGTGGACAGGTTGGTGGAGCAGTTCATAGGACGGTGGGAGCTGCTGGTGGGACACGGAGCAGTTTGTGGACCAGCTGGTGGAGCAGTTCGTGGGACGGCGGGAGCTGCTTGTGGGCTGCGGAGCGGAGCTGAGCGAAGGAGTTCGTGGGGAGGCTGGCAGAGCGGAGCGAAGGCCTATGGAGCTGTGGGGCGGTCAGCTTCAGATCACGTAAGGTGCCTCTTACCCCCGTCCCATCTCCACCCAGGTTGGGAGGTAAAGCTCTGCAGATAAACTTTCGAACTCTGGGGCTGCCCTGACCAGGGACAGAGACTTTTGGGTCATTGGACTTTTGGGACTTTGGGTGATTTGGGGTTGCTGGACTCAAGAACCAAAGGGAAAGGGGCATGCCCCAATTTGCTTGGGGTGGGTTTTTTTGCTCATGGGTTGTGTTATGAATCCTGGGGGTGGTGTTTCCCCAACATAATGCCACATTGTTTCTCTCTGTTATTAAAAGGCTTTTTGCTACACTCAGACTCTGTGCTTGCGAGAGGGGAAGTATTGCCTCTTGGAGGCGCCCAGCGGGGATGGTATATATTTGTCCCAGGTCACTGGGTGGGGGCTCGAGCCGGTTTGCATTGTGTTATTGGAATGGATCCCCTAGATATTGAACCCGGCCCTTGTTGCTGCCAACTCTGACGGGCAGAAGGGTTACATACACTTCACAAGAGAGGTGCATCTAACACCAATTAAGCAGTAATAGGTTCTACACTGGTATTCCCCATGCAATGTTCTGAAAATTTAAACCATGATTTGAAAAAGCAAATGCTTAAAAGTGTCATACCAATACTTCTTCAGAATAACTCATGATTACAATCTCCAAAGCTGCATGACGTACCTGCAGAATTTTAACATACAGTGGTCTGCAGAGAATGCGGACTTCCTACGAGCACCTTTCCATGTTAAACTTTTAAAACTGGTTTATCATTTTACTCTGCTTTTTCTAGGTTCAGCCTCATGCAGCCTCAGTAGTCCTGTTTTACTTGTATTTCTGAACAGCAACAGTGGCACCTAGTGGACAGCTGCACCCCCAGGGCTCAGTTCTGATGTCAGACTTATAGGTGAATATTGCAGAACAGCTGGTAAACTAAGATACTGGAGATACATGTGGCATTTTATCTGACATCTATAGGTATACATTTACCCAGATCCAAACCTTCACTAATGTGTATGGTAGACAGACTTGTGAAACAGTGTTTAATGTAGCTATGTGATTTAAAAAAAATTTAAAATTAAAAAACCATGTACCATATTGCTGATAAACTTCATATTTGTTGAAATAAACAATGTTGGTTGATCGAAAAAAGGACTTTTTTTTTTTTCGAAAACTGGCCCATTCACCCGCTGACTGCTTTTCTAAGACTTCCTACAAGTTGTATATAGTGCTAATTTTGTTTGTTTGTTAAAACAGTATTTAACAGGGATCTGACTTTGCTATCAATGGCATATTGTATTGCAATAAAAGTAAAATCACCCACCTTAGAAACAGTCAATAACAGAAGGCAACAGCCAAAAATTTTTTTTTTCTGTGTTAAAAACATACATGGATTTAGAGGAATCATTGAGGCAAATAATACTACCATAAAAAGAATCCTAAATCTCTGAGAAAAAGCCTTATTCCTCAAATACCCCAAATTCCCACCCCTCCAATATACTCCAAAACAGAACGTGGGGGGGGGGTTGGTCTACATTTTGAATGGTATTTTATTTGTTTTCTCCTTTCCAACAGCACAAGTGGCTTAGTTCAGCTCTCATTCACATTGAAATGGCTGCTGGAAATGTCACAAATTCTGAGTCATAAAGATTACATGGCAAAGGAGTAGCTTTGGTGGTAAAGAGCTAAAACTTCTGTTAGCCAGTGTATATGTTATACATATTGCAAGTCACATTAATATGTATTACATGTCACATTAATATGATATATATTGTATTACTGTACATATCAATGTCAGCACAAAGTTATGCTAAGTTGTATTAGGTTCATTCTTGCCCACTTATGTCAGGACATTTATATCTGACAATACCTTGCAAAGCTAAACATAGCAGTTGGCAGTAGAAAATATAAACCTTCTGAAAATCAAGACACATGAGTACAAGGTAGGAAGAGTCTTCATGGCCCAGCTGGTTTGGCATGCTATGTTCAAAAACAAGAGATAAGGGATACACATTGGAACCACAAACACAAGGTAAAAAGCTGATGGATGGATTTTAGACTTGGGTAATGTATAAATATAGCTAATTTTGAATGCATATTTTGGGGAGCACATCTTCTTTTAAGGTGAATGGACTGTGTGAACAGCTTCCCAGATGGAAGTAACTTCTTTTGTACTGTACTGTTTAGCAGTAAAATTGGCTATGTTTGGTTATTTGGTCTCGAACATTTTTCATAACAAACCACAAGTGTAGTCAATCATTTGGCAATACTATTAATCAACACCTCTCTATGGTGACTTTACACAAGAGTTTAGAAGTGTCCAATTCCTGAGAGGTCAGTATTCCTGGTACTATAAGGATAGCACCATACAAAACACATTCATGGATAAGTAGGTATCCAGTATCTTTAGAGTTCCCTGGATTTCTATGAACCATTTCAGGCTCACCTATAAGCAACACATGGACAAACTGAGGTGCTTTATTAATAAAATAATTTGTATATAAGGAAGTATGATAAACAGCTGCATGTCTGATTAATATGACAGCATGGCACAATTATCCATAAAAACAGTATTAGGCAACAGACTTTGTCAAGGCAATACTTATGTCCAAAAGCTACAAATGTATTAATAACACTGTGTAGAGTGAAAAAATAGATAAATCTGTCTTTAAGACCTGTAGTTAGCCTACTGAGATCTCCTGATTCAAAAGATTTTTGTTCTTAATATAATTATTCTTCTCTATTTCTTTGTGGCATCCAAGCACACCAGTAATAGTTAGGATGATGAAAAATACCCAGGTGACCCACCTATTAGCTAGGATCAGCAATGAAACAGGAATATCAGCAAGTACATGTTCTCTGTGACAAGCTAGTTAAAGTGCTACTGAATGCCAGATCCCCTACAAGTCCTTTCCTAATCTTCTTGGAAATACTCTGAGGCTCAAAAATAAAACCTTGTGGTCTGTCTCCCACCATTATAAACAAATAACAGTACTGATGACCAATCCTAAGAAAAAAAGGATGGTACACCTTGGTGATTATCAACATGCTGATGTTCAAAGCTGAATGCTGGCACTGAGAATAATACAAGTTAGCAATATACATAAACACTATTGTAGTGCTGAGTGTTGGCCAAAGTTAGTCACTAAGAAGTATAGTTCCGCTGAGATGCGAAGGACCCTTGTCTCAGGAAGTAACTCCTGAGGAAGATCATGCATGTGCGTGTTCTTCCCACCTCTAAAAGAGGAACTGGTTTTAGCTGCAATAGCAGCAGGAGGACAGACATTCTGGGGACTGTGCTGTTTGCGCTAATCTGCTAATAAGCAGTTTTGCAAGGTCCCATAACACTATACAAACAGTACTTCAATTAACTGAAGAGAGATTTTTAAGGGATTAAAGAACTATGTACATGGCAAATATCAACTGTAAAAAGCTGGGATCTCTCAATGAGGGCAACAGATGGAGAGAAGGAACATAAACCTCTGTGTGAGAAAGATTTTATTTATCAGAAAAAGCAGCACTTTAAAAAATAGATGAGAGAAGAGTAGGCTGACCAGACACAACACACACGATGGAGACTAGATTTTAGGGCTGCTGTCTTTTCCACTGAGAAGACACTCCAAACAAAACCACTTGTTCACGATAAACTATGCCGGCTTACAGGTGGACTTACCTGGACAACTGCTCCCAACTTTCAGGACTGTGTGAGGGATAAGAGCAAAATGGGAAAGAATTACTCCAACTTCTCCAAAGAGCTACAGGAAAGATATTATAAACTCAGATATGAGATTTATTGCTAGTTTACCAGTGAAACTGGCCTACGCATGTCTTCAGTAATAGCACATTTAGTAGAGGTAGTGCAAGACTAAGACTAAAGGGCATGTTTTCGTTTCTAGTTACAGTTTCAGGATGGATCAATACTAGATGGACATAAGTTTGAGGCACCTGTAACCAGCTGGCAAAAATAAATGGGAATAAGATGTAGAAGATACTAATTATATCTGGGAGAAAGAGTATATGAAAGATACAGACAAACTGGAGGGAGAAGAAAGAAAGAAAGAAAGAAAGAAAGAAAGAAAGAAAGAAAGAAAGAAAGAAAGAAAGAAAGAAAGAAAGAAAGAAAGAAAGAAAGAAAGAAAGAAAGAAAGAAAGAAAGAAAGAGATTTTAGGGGGCTGCATGGACTGACATGAGAAAAGGTCAAAAGAGATAAATATGTATAACTTGACTAACACTAACTTGATTTAAAATAAGGAGGGGCATGATACAGTTTACAGATGTTTGAACAGTGTAAACACAAAAGTGGGAGATGAATTATTTATGGTATTACTAGGAGAATTGGGATGCTTTTACAAAAATGAACAAAATTGAGTATCTGAACAAGCTTCTTTACAGTGAGATCTATTCCAGAGAGTGTGGAATAGCCTCCCATGAGAGTAATGGGAACCCCATTTCTTAGAATATTTAAATTAGGCAAGACACAGTACTAGAGAATGAAGAACAGTGAATAATCCATCTCTACTAGCTAGAATTCTATTAATAGAGGTGCTGGTAACTGTTAGATCAAGCTGCAGGGTCACCACAGACTAAGGATTTATGGAAGCAATAAGATGCAAATATACTAATGCTGATTTATGTACACTAATTATTCCAAGTATCACTGAAATGTACTTCAGTCACTACAAGAATACCCACTACATTTTTGGTTGGTGTCAATACTTTGGTGCCAAGAAATACACTGGAGCTGGCAAGGCCTTCATTGTGTAACCAAACTGTATTTTTATTCTCAGGGCAGAAAAAAGAACTTGCTTAGGAATGTGAAGTAACCTCTGTAAAAACTCTGTGAAAAAGAACTTGCTTAGGAATGTGAAGTATTATTTATTTCATTTGGTATTAAAAACAAACCAGTGGCTGTAGCACACATGACAGCCAAAGCTCATATGTCAAGAACTAGTTATTGTGGACATGCAAGTGGAAGGTTCCCCTCAGGTTAAATCTGACCTGAAGAATGTTGCCTTCACATCCCTCACAAGCGGCATCTAATGTTTGCAGCAAACTCCTTTCACTTCTGATTTAAGCCAAACTTGGATCTTTCTAAGTCTTCAAGGAAACATGCCTAGTGAAGCAATCTACAGACAGCTGATAAGTTTTATAAACTATGTTAGTGAACTTACTGCTTAGGGAACTACCAGAAGTGACTGGAAACATACACAGTTCAGACAAGTACTGTTCAAGATGAAACTTCTCCATATAGTTCTGCCCATGTACTGTATTGAAATACTGATCTGCACAACTTTCTGTTCCTAAGCCATTCTTCAGCAGAACCTGTTAGTTATACTCTTTTTTTTTTTTTTTTTTTGGGAGCCATTAGAAGCTGACATAGGTTGGAGCAGACCAGAGCCTGCTTTAACTTACATCAAGGCTACATCACCCCCTGGCAGCCATGCGGAAAAGAAGAATGCAAAGGTGTCATACAGCAGAGTTCTGGCACAGCCGATAACCCATGCCTAGAACATTAATTGTGTTCTCAATGTTGGTAGAGTGGTAACAAAGATGAGGCCACGGCAATCATACAGAGCAATCCTGGTCACTTGGTCAACTGGTCCCTTTCAAACAAACTGAGTTTTAATACAGCCAAATGCAAAGTTATACATCAAAGAACAAGGAATGCAGGCCATACCTACAGAATGGGAGACTATCCTGAAAAGCAGTGACCCTGATAAGTCACTGTGGACAAGTAACTCAGCATGAGTTCCCAGCATGATGCTGTGGGGAAAAGGGTTAATGAGAGCCTTGAATGCGAACAGAAGTGGAGAGGAGATTTTACCTCTGCATATGGCATTGGTAAGCCCAATATTGGAATACTTCATACATTTCTAGTTTTCACATTTTAAAATGGAAGTTGAAAAATTGAAAAGCCACAGAAAATGGCTTATCACAGAAAATCTGTTTGGCTTATCAAAAAGAAGACTGAAAGGTGACTTGATTTCGGTGTAGAAGTACTTCCACGGGGAGAAAATACTGGATACCAAAGGACTCTTTAATCTAGAAGAGAAAAGCAAAACTAGAACCAATGGCTAAAAGCTGAAGCCAGACAAATTCAAATTGGAAAAACATCACCCTTCTTTTTGTAAACAGTGATGGTGATTAAACATTGGAACAAACTACCAAAGGAGATAGTGGATTCTCCATCTCGTGATGTCTTCAAATCAAGACTGGATGCCTTTCCAGAAGATATCCTTTAGCCAAGCACACATAATTGGGCTCAATACAACGGTATCTGGGAGAAATGTCTGTGATGAACAGAACGTCATATTAGATGATCTAATGGTCCTTTCTGGCCTTAAACTCTGAATCTATGAACTTACGGTGGCTCCCCAAAAACTGTGCAAACTTCTACTTCACAGGATAATTGTTATAATGTAGACACATAGACTATAGTAATCAATTTAAGAATTATTTAAAAGTCTTATTGATTTTTAAGCTCTGTAACTGAAAAAGTATAAATGTTGTAAATGTAACCTCCCTTTCCTCCCTGGGGTACTCAGGAGCAGGCAACACTCATCTGTGTGCCTGAGCACCTGATGTTGTTGACATTAAAGGAGATCCTGAGTATCCCAGTGGTGATGGATGTTGGATAAGTGAGAATCCTCTATCCAGCCTTCTCCTGCAGTCCTTTTACTCCCAAAAGAAGTTAAAATTGGCTGTGCCTCCACCTGGCTGTACACACTCAAAGGCTTGCCTTGGGAACCTCAAGGAATAAACCCCTTTAAATAGGAGTAATAATAATAATGATAACATGGGTCTAACTCAAATACCGATTATAAATAATATATATCCAATATACTTAAATTAGAGCTAACACTCATTTACTTAACAATTTAAAGAAACAGGGTATAACAAACTAAGATTAAATGTCACTACTAATTTAAATCCACAGGGGCAGTTGAATAAAATCAATTAACAAATACAGTATACAGTAATAAATTAATCTTATATAACTGGCATTTACACTGCCATCATTTACCCCACCCTGAAGCGTACACTCCTCTGGATTTCGGAGTCCTAGACACTTGCTTGCGTGGGCGCGCTTCAAGATCTGCAGCTAGAGAAAGCACTCTGTTGGTTCTGTGTATCAGTCCAGCCAAGGCAACAACCTGCACAACCCCTCTGATGACTGGAGCTGGCCCCACCAAATGTCAGCAGCTCTGGATCCTGGTTCAGTGGGAAGATCACTCTGCCTCTCCTCAGACTCAGACTCTGCTATGCCACTTCCCTTGCAAGCACTTTCTCAAACAAGAGTCAGCTCTAGGCACAACAATAGTCTCTGCTCTGACTCCAGTGAAGCCACCAACAGCCTCTAAGGCTCCCTGCTCAATCAAAGCCCCTTCAGGCTCTCAGCAGCAGCTTCTGGTATGGACAGATCTCCACAGCAGCAATCTCACTCCTTTTCCCAAAATGGAGACCACCGCCTGCTCTCCCTGAAGGAGGAAGTCTCCCCCCCCCAGGCATCATGGGAGTTGTAGTCTCTAAGGCTAGATTGCCGCACACAGGATCTTCCCCTGGAACACTCCCAATAAAGTTCAGAGGCCCCTCTAGTAAAGGGACCTACACATGAAATACTGTAGAAGGAAGAGTGAGACATTTCATTTGGAGGAAGGAATCATTCAGACATGTTACATCCGTCAGGCATCCTCATTTGTCCATGACAGTCCCAGGTTTTGAACACCTCCCTTAAGGAAGTGGATTTTCAGCCTATGACCTAGAACTGTGGCAGCTTGCACTCTGCTCCTCCTTCCACTGATGGTAGCAGTGGATGGAGCGCAGATCAGGAACAGGCTTCTACCCTCTGCTCTATTCTTTGTAAAAGAAGGTAGCAAGGAGCACAACATCCCAGATCCCACTAGTGGTTTTCAGAAGTGTTATTATTCTCATTAAGCCACAGAGAGCTTGTATTGAACAACTATATTATTTTAAGCATTACATAACACAACAGTTAAGGCCTGCTGAAAGCTTCAGACAGCTACAGTCTGTCCTGCCCTCTCCAATACAGAACCTTGCATTCCAAAATAAAGGATGAATGTTAGCATCTGCAGCCCTATATTTACATAGTAATAGCAGCTCTCCACATAGGAGTCCAAGGCGGGAAGGAACCAGACCTAAGGGCAGGTTTCAAACTATTGAATTCACATTGACTATACTCTTGAATTGTTCATAGTGGGAGTCTTATGACATCTTGCAAGATTTCCATCATCTGAAACTACAGCCACCAAGATTCTAGAAGATAGGCCCTTTCTGGATTTGCAATGGAGACCCAACCCTGCAGGGATGTGGTCTTGATTTGAATCTGTGGAATCTAATTCAAATTTTGCTGCTCTTTTATTCAAGGTGGAAGAGCACCTGGCTGAGGATCCATTTAATGCCATTTATAAATTGTTATAGGCTATAGAAAAATACTGTATGATATTATATTGTATAACCTGAGAAATCATATGGCTGCACATAATTAAAGGCTATGGTAATAATAATAATAACATCACCTAGCTTTTAAATAGCATTTGTCATCAGTAGATCTTAAAACACTTTAACAAAAGCGGAAAGCGTATTTTATTCCATTTTACAGATGGCGATACTGTTGTACCCACATACAAATGGGGCAGAATTGAGGTTAATCTTAATTTTGGCATTTCCTGACACTTGAGTGTTTAACTGTGTAACCTTCATGTATTTGAAAAACATGCAATAATGTGTGTAATGCTGTACAATACAAACACACTCAAATCTGTGAGAGGACATAGCTTACCAAAGATGTAAAATAATGGTGGTCTCTTTGCTCTTTTTTTTTTTGATAGATAGATAGATAGATAGATAGATAGATAGATAGATAGATAGATAGATAGATAGATAGATAGATAGAAGACTTGAAAGCCAGAAAAACAAGCTTTGAAAAAAGCTCCTTAGAAGAGAAAATACTGGAAACAACCCAGTTATATTGGCAGTGGTTCAGGAAACAGTGTAGATACTATAGGAACTTTCATCAAGTTAGTGCCTTATTCTGACTTTCTGTACACTGTGCAATACCACTACTTCTATATTATTACACAGATGTAATTGAGGGCAAAATTTGTACTCTCCCCATCCGTTTTTAAAAAATACAGATTCAAGATTTAAAGCATGAGTATTGAAATGTGAGCCAGAATACATTAAAAAAATCTCTTTTTACTGTGCAGGATTAAAATTTGATCTTTTAATTCACATTATACACAGAACCAACTGTCTTTGCTAATGTTATCTTTGTGATATTCAAATTAAATGTGATACAATACTCAGGGAGATTTGGATGTGGGGAGTTACTATCAAAATGTAGGTTCCATTTGTCCAGCTTTGAGTTTAGGCCACACAAAAAAAACATACAGAAAAATGTGTATCCACCTGTTCAGGGTTGCCAGGTGTCCAGTTTTCACCCAGAATGCCCAGATAAAAAAGGACCCTGGTGGCTCCGGTCTGCACTGTCGACCAGTCCATTAAAAGTCCAGTCAGTGGTGCTGTGGGGCTAAGCCAGGCTAGTCCCTACCTGTCCTGGCACTCCGCTGCACCCCAGAAGCAGCCAGCAGGTCTGGCTCCTAGATGGAGGGCCACGGGGCTCCGCGCGCAACCTCCAACCCAAGCACAAGCTCCACACTCTCATTGGCTGGAAACCGCGGCCAGTGGGAGCTGGGGGGTGGTGCCTGTGGGCAAGAGCAGCGCATGGAGCCTCCTAGCCCCCCACCTAGGAGCCGGACTGCTGACCGCTTCCAGAGTGCAGTGCGGTGCCAGGACAGGCAGGGAGTCTGCCTTAGCCCCGCTGTGTCACTGACCGGGAGCTGCCCGAGGTAAGCCCACACCCCAACGCCCTGCCCCAACCCTGAGCCCCCTCCAAACCCATAGCCCACTCCTGCATCCCAAACCCCACTTCCCCAGCCTCACCCCAGAGTGTGCATTCCCAGATAGAGCCCTCACCCCCTGCATCTCAACCCCCTGCCCCAGCTGAGCCCCCACAAACCCAGAGCCCTCCTGCACCCCAACCCTCTGCCTCAACCTGCAGCCCCCTCCTGCACTCCAAATCCCTCATCCACCCGCCCAGCCTGGAGCCCCTTCCTGTACCCCAAACGTCTCAGCCCCAGCCCAGAACCCACACCCCGAGCCCAGAATCCTCATCCCCTCCCAGACCCCAACCCCCTGCCTCAACCCACAGCCCCCTCCCACATTCTGAATCCCTCAGCCCCACCCCAAAGCCTGCAGCCCCCTCCTGCACTCCAAACTCCTCATCCCCAGCCCCACCCTGGAGCCCGCACCCCCAGTTACAGCCCTCACCCCCTCACACACCCCAACCCCCTGCCCCAGCTCAGTGAAAGTGAGTGAGGGTGGGGGAGAGTGAGCCATGGAGGGAGGGGGAATGTAGTGAGTGGGGGGTGGGGCTTTGGGGAAGGGGCAGGGCAGGGGCATGGCCTCATGGAAGGAGCAGGGCTAGGATGTTTGGTTTGGCTGGCAACCCTACTTTAATCTGTAAACTCTTTGGGACAGGGACTATCTCTTTGTTATATGTTTGTACCATGCCTTATACAAGGGGGCTGCAGCCTTTAGGCCTTATAGCAATTAAAATAAGGAGAAAGATTTCTGCCTGAGGATCTTACATGCTAATGCTCCTATTGGATTTCTTATTCTTTAAGTTAGGCATATGTTTAAATATTTTGCTGAATTGGGGCCTTTCTAGATAAATATATTAGACAGATAGCTATTCTCTTGGATCACAGCATGATGACCACTTCTGTTGAGTGCATCAACTTCTCAGGGCTGGGCCATAGGCAAACAGTGTGCACCAGTGAGTTACCAAGTTGCAGTAACGAATCAAGTAGGAGGGGTGGTTTCAAGCTGGGTCAGGATACCAGGGAGTCAGGATCAGTTACCAGGTTACAGATAGAAGGCAAACAGAGTCAGGGACAAACGAGGGTCAGAAGCTGGAGTCTAAGGCCCACAGCCAGCAAGGTCTGGAGCAGAACCAAGCAGGTGGTCTTCATCGTTCTCAAACAGCTCCTCATGATGGCTTCCTGGTTTACATACCAGCATGAGCTAATCCATGGCGTGGGGGTTGCTGTACTTTTTGTAGTGCTTAGCTTCACAGGGTCCTGCAGTAGAAACACAGCCTAAGCTTCTAATGGCAATATGGAATCATCAGCACCGCAAAACCCCACTGTCCAAGGTTCTAGTCCTACAGGTTATTACACTACATAAGAATGTCATTCCTTTACCAGTATCTTGCCAGACCCTTACTTGCTAGACTAGTCAAGTTTATTTTACCTTTCTTTCCCACGAAGTTGTCTGTCTTTTACCCTGGATGAGGCAAGTAGAAATACTGCAAAAGTGAAACTATCAGAGTTCATCTATCAGGGCTAGATAAATGATTTCCCCAGAGGTAAATATTTCAAAAAAACTGTACAAATACTAATGAAAACAAAATTAATAAAGCAGTATTTCATAAATAAACCAGGAATAAAGGAATGAACATTCTGAGGAGGGAAAAACTAATGTCACAAAATACATGCGTAATTACATTTTAGTTGTGATTTACATTAGTTGACAAAGTATTTCTCCCATAAAATATAACTTGAAGAGATTAAAATTAGAAATCTTTAAATGATTTTCATTATTTATCATCATCTTTTCCAAAGCAAAGGTTTTATAGGCCTGACTTCTCTTGGGGTCTTGCCTTATGTAAGTATTGTACCTACACTGCCAACCACCTTAAGTTAACACGCATCTATTGATTTAACCTGAAGTAATATTTTCTCCCAAAGGCAACAACCACAATTATCTTTTTTCCCCTTTTAATCTATTTTTTGCATATTTAGCATCTGCATTAATTTTAAGACATCCTTCATTTTGCCCTTTAGTGGACAGCGTGGAGAATCGCAGCCATGTATTCAAAATATTTGCTTCCTGCTTTCGGTGTTTGTAAAAGGGCATCGTAGGCAAGACACCCCCCTTTCCATCACAACATCTGGACCATCTTTCTCCCAAATGAACATGTTCACACTGAAGCCAGGGAGCGACAGCCTAAAAACAATGCACACATTTTAGTAAATTTAAATATTTTTGAGGCACTGTTCTAAATCTTTTGTGCAAAGCTCATGTTCTACCTAAACCACAAACTGCTATCATATTTGGTGCAGCTTGTTATGGGTAGAAAGAGAGCAGTTAGGCAGCAAAAAAAAAAAAAAAAGGGAAGAAGGAGTTTTATCTATGGCAGCTAATCTCCTCAATCAACAACACTCAGCTTTGCTCAACAGCCGTTGCCAAGTAACCGGGGCCAGCTCCTCTTATCTGCTTCATAATGTTTCATTGACTATTCAGACAAGAATAGAAAGCTGTGACACTCAGGGTTATAAGCAGCACAAAATGAAAATGGCACATTATGTGGGATGATGAAAAGAAGTCTTTTAGCCCTCGCCTTATCTGGACTGTGACTGTTGCTTAAAATCATCTATCATTTTCTGCTCTGCTCATTTAAATACCACAAAACAAATTATATATATATATATATATATATATATATATATATATATATATATATATATATATGCCAAAAAGCATTAAAAATAATGCTTTTCGGCAAGTGCTTAGTAATTCACTGACATCACTGATAACTGTCATAGAGAAAGGCAACAGTTACTGACTTCCCTATTACACAACCTAAAGCCAGATATTCACCAGTTACTCTTAAACTACTGCAAGCAGATTCAACGGGTTGAAAGATGCTCTCTCACAGCAAGTGGAAAATCCTTTAAATCTTGACAGCCATTTTATGTGTGACCATAAGATGATGATCCATGCAAAACTTGAAATATTAACTTTCATTCACAATTTCATCTCTCTTTCTCACACAAATACAGAGAGATTCTGATTTACAATTCAAACACTGATACTCTTTGTATTAGCTTTTTTCTCCACTCAGGCATTGTGTTAGCTACACGGAAATCTCATGCTGCCTCCTTCAGTGCTGCTTTGATTGTACATGAAAGTTTAGATTTTCAGAGCACACACCCATCTTTGAAAATCAAGCCTCAGTCTAAGCCTGTCTCTAAATATGATGGTTCCTAACCGTCATGCTCTTTGCAATGTTAAAACACTATCTCAAATATCCACCTTGACTCTTCAAGAACCAGTGTCAGAATGCTTGCATTATCACAAAGTCACAATGTCCATCTTGAAAAACCCCTTGAATGATACAACAAAATATTTTCTGTAGACTTAGGTATGCTCATTACATAGAAACTATATTTCTCCAATGAATTTAACTTTCCTGGAATCCTTCGTCTCCCTGATAAAGTTTAGGCTGGAGTCCGATGTGAGTATTTAGTGTGATCCACATCTGAATCCAAATGTAAATTTTATCAGGGATCAGTGTTCATGTCACGCTCCCTGTCAGTACCTGGCCTAGGGCAGGAAAGCTAATGATCCAACCAGCGGACCAAATTCGATGATGAATCCTGGTCACATGCCACCCGAGGCACATTGCACATACACTAAGAAAAGAAGAGTGCGATCCAAAGACTGCAACCACATCTAAACAGTGTCACATTATTCAGTTACAATTCAATGATAAGTTTAGCTATTTATATGCTTTTGACGATGGAGAAATTTTGAATAAAGCAAGACAATTAGCTGTGACAAAAAAGAAAGCTAATATTTTGGTTTTAACTCACAAAGCATGATTTTTAGGGAACTAACTCAAGGTGCATATGGTCAAAAGGCTTTAGTGAATGGAAATGGCCTTAACAAAGAGCAAATTGTAAACACTTTGCAATTAAACCTTAGTGTCATTTCAACTATCGGTTTTTGACCTTGCTTGACTTTTCAACCAATGAATTTTTAAAAGAGAAAAAAACAAATATATTATTTTAATAATTTAGAGAAAATAAACCAATGTAAGAGATGGCTCAAACTTAGACCACAAAGATTTTTGTTTCCTCTCAAATAATACATAAATCTGCAAATTTATAAAGATTAAATTTGTTAATTTCAAAACAAAACTTTTTAAAATAATAAAAATAAATGGGATCAGCAGTATAGTTTTAACATTTTAGACACTGCACAGACATATAGATGTCCATCTAAAAATTAATTTGGGTGGCAACCTGGAAAATGTCAATGAACTAATTAAGTAGAATTTGTACTGCTTTAAACAGGAGCATGTCAGTAGCATCTGAATTCATCTTTACAAAACTATACATTCCAGTCAAACGATTCACCAGGCTTCTATGCAAATATTTAATAATTTTTTTAAAAATAGTTACATTAAAAAAAAGTTACATTACGGAACAGTGATTGTCTTGGTTCCTTCCCCGCTTCTGTTTCTTCCTCTCAGCCAACTGTGCTATGATCTTAATCATAACAAATCTGAGGAACTGTCCCAGTTTGAGGCATCACTAGAGGAGGTTTTGGAACAAATTGATAAATTAAACAGTAATAAGTCTCCAGGACCAGATGGTATTCACCCAAGAGTTCTGAAGGAACTCAAATATGAAACTGCAGAACTACTAATTTCTGTTTTTTAAAAAGTCTCCAGAGCCAAAATTATCAGACACGTAGATTAACACAATGTGTTGGGAAAGAGTCAACACAGCTTTTGTAAAGGGAAATCATGTCTCACCAAACTATTCGGATTATTTGAGAGTGTCAGCAAACATGTGGACAAGGGTGATCCAGTAGATATAGTCTACTTGCAAAAAGAAAAGGAGGACTTGTGGCACCTTAGAGGCTAACCAATTTATTAGAGCATAAGCTTTCGAGTGAGCTGTAGCTCACGAAAGCTTATGCTCTAATAAATTGGTTAGTCTCTAAGGTGCCACAAGTCCTCCTTTTCTTTTTGCGAATACAGACTAACACGGCTGTTACTCTGAAAATAGTCTACTTGGACTTTCAGAAAGTCTTTGACAAAGTTCCTCACCACCTCACAGTGTAAGAGGGAAAGTCCTCTCATGGATCAGTAACTGGTTAAAAGATAGAAAACAAAAGATAAGAATAAATGGTCAGTTTTCACAATGGAGAAAGCAGGGTCCCCCAAGGATCTGTACTGGGACCAGTGCTGTTCAACATATTCATAAATAATCTGGAAAAATGGATAAACAGTGAAGTGGCAAAGTTTGCAGACAATAGAAAATTACTCAAGATAGTTAAGTCCAAAGGGATCTCACAAAACTGGGTGACTGGACAACAAAACAGCAGATGAAATTCAGTGTTGATAATGTTTTGTAATGCACACTGGAAAACATAACTTCAACTGTACACACAAAATGATGGGATCTAAATTAGCTATTACCACACAAGAAGGAGATCTTGGAGTTATTTGGAATAATTCTCTGAAAACATATACGCAATGTACAGCAGCATTCAAAAAAACTAACAAAATGCTAGGAACCATTAGGAAAGGAATAGATTTCACTGAATGAAATTAATAGGCAGCAAGTTTAAAACAAACAAAGGGAAGTACGTCTTCATACAACGCATAGTCAACCTGTTGTACTTGTTGAGGGGGATGTTGTGAAGGCCAAGTGTATAACTGGGTTCAACAAAGAATTAGATAAGTTAATGAGAGGATAGGTCCATCAATGGCTATTAGCCAAGATGGTCAGGGACGCAAGCCGATGATCTGAGGCCATGTCTACACTACAAAAGTACTCCGATTTTACAGAAGTCGATTTTTGGGAACAGACTGTATAAAGTCGAGTGCATGCATCCACACTAAGAACATTAATTCGGCAGTGTGCATCCACAGTACCGTGGCAAGTGTTGACATTCCGAGTGGTGCACTGTGGGTAGCTATCTCACAGTTCCCGCAGTCCCTGCTGCCCATTGGAATTCTGGGCTGAGCTCCCAATGCCTGATGGGGCCAAAAATTTGTCGCGGGTGGTTATGGGTAAATGTCGTCAGTCAACCTTCCTTCCCTCCGTGAAAGCAACAGCAGACAATCATTTTGCCCCTTTTCCCTGGATTGCCCAAGCAGACGCCATAGCACAGCAAGCATGGAGCCCATTCAGCTCACTGCAGCAGTTATGACCATTCTAAACACCTCGCGCATTATCGTGCAGTTTAAGCAGAACCAGCACCTGAAAAACCAGGCGAGGAGGCGATGGAAGTGCGGTGATAAGGACATGAACACAGTTTTCTCTAAAACCGTGGTCCCCAACAATTTGGAGATCATAGAGTTACTGGAGCAGGCACATGCCGTGGAATGCCGATTCTGGGCCTGGGAAACAAGCACAGAGTGGTGAGACCGCATAGTGTTGCAGGTTTGGGATGATTCCCAGTGGCTCCGAAACTTTAGCATGCGTAGGGGCACTTTCATGGAACTTTGTGACTTGCTTTCCCCTGCCCTGAAGCGCAAGAATACCAAGATGAGAGCAGCCCTCACAGTTCACAAGCGAGTGGCAATAGCCTTGTGGAAACTTGCAGCTACCGGTCAGCTGGTAATCAATTTGGAGTGGGCAAATCTACTGTGAGGGTTGCTGTGATGCAAGTAAGTAGCCGACGCAATCATTGAACTGCTGCTATCAAAGGTAGTGACTCTGGGAAATGTGCAGGTCATAGTAGATGGCTTTGCTGCAATGGGATTCCCTAACTATGGTGGGGCTATAGACGGAACGCATATCCCTATCTTGGCACCGGACCACCAGGGCAGCCAGTACATAAACTGCAAGGGGTACTTTTCAATGGTACTGCAAGCACTGGTGGATCACAAGGGACATTTCACCAACATCAACATGGGATGGCCAGGAAAGGTTCATGACGCTCGCGTCTTCAGAAACTCTGGTCTGTTTAAACGGCTGCAGGAAGGGATTTACTTCCCTGACCAGAAAACAACTGTTGGGGATGTTGAAATGTCTATAGTTAACCAGCCTACCCTTAATGCCCTGACTCATGAAGCCGTAAAAAGGCATCCTGGACAGTAGTAAGGAGCTGTTCAACTACTGGCTGAGCAAGTGCAGAATGGTGGTAAAGTGTGCATTTGGACATTTAAAGGGTTGCTGGCGCAGTTTACTGACTCGCTTAGACCTCAGCGAAACCAATATTCCCATTGTTATTGCTGCTTGCTGTGTGCTCCACAATCTCTGTGAGAGTAAAGGGGAGACATTTATGGTGGGGTGGGAGGTTGATGCAAATCACCTGGCCACTGAATACGCGCAGCCAGACACCAGGGAGGTTAGAAGAGCACAGCAAGAAGCTCTGCACATCAGAGAAGAAAACCCGCCCCCTTGGTTGCCTCTAAATTCTCTGTAAGCCACCGGCCCTCCCCCCTTCAATCATAGCTTGCTTGCAAAGGAAATAAAGTCACTATTGTTTAAAAAACATGTATTCTTTATTAATTGATTTTAAAAATAGGGAGATAACTCAGAAAGTAGCCTGTGTGGGGTGTGGGAGGAGGGTAGGAGGGAAGGAAAAGTCCACTTTAAATTTTATTGAATGACAGCCTTCTGTTACTTGGGCTGTCCACTGGGGTGGAGTGGTGATCCTGCTGCTGTTCATGAACCTCCACCATACGCCGGAGCATGTCTGTCTGATCCCGCAGTAGCCCCAGCATTGCCTCATGCCTCCTCTGATCTTCCTGCCGCCACCTCTCCTCACATTCTTCGGCCACTTTCCTGTACTCTGCTATTGTGTCCCTCCACACGCTCTGCTGAGCTCTGTCAGTGCCAGACGACTGCATGAGCTCAGAGAACATTTCATGCGCATGCGTTTTTTTCACCTCCTTATCTGAGATAGCTTTTGGGACGGAGGAGGGAGGCTTGAAACATTTGCAGCTGCTGAAGTAAAAAAAGGGAGGAAAGTATTTTAAAAGATACATTTTACAGAACAATGGCTATACTCTTTCACGGTGAACAACACTATTCACATTACATAGCACATGTGATTTTGGTACAAGGTCGCATTTTGCATCTTCTATTGAGTGCCTGCGGCTTTGGTGTTAGAGATCACACACGCAGTGCCGGGCAACAGAATTCGGCTTGCAGGTGGCCATGGAAAGCCATAGTCTTTTGGCTACCTGCCTACCTGCAACCTTCATAACAGCAGCACCCTCCTCTCCCATACCAAGCAAAGCACGTTGAGTTGGCCATTTAGTGCTGTGGTTTTCCTGTTAACATGCAGCAGCAGAAACCAAACTAACCCCTCCTCCCCCATCCAATTCTCTGGGATGATCGCTTTACCCCTCCCCCCACCACGTGGCTGGTAACAGGGAAGATCCAAACACGAACAGCTCAGCGCCAATGGCCACACACAGACCCCCACCGCGTGGCTAACTGCGGGGAGGATTTCTTTTCAGGCACAGGCAAACAGTCCAGTAGGAACGGCCACCTCTGAATGTCCCCTTAATTAAATTTCCCTACTCCAACCAGGTTACCATGAACGATATCACTCTCTTGAGGATAACACAGAGAGATAAAGGATGGATATTGCTTGAATGCCAGCAAACACCGGGACCATACGCTGCCAGGCTTTGTCATGCAATGATATCAGATTACTTGCTACTAGCATGGCGTGGTAAAGTGTCCTACCATGGAGGACGGAATAAGGCTGCTCTCCCCAGAAACCTTATGCGAAGGCTTTTAGAGTACCTCCAGGAGAGCTTCATGGAGATGTCCCTGGAGGATTTCCGCTCCATCCCCAGACACATTAACAGACTTTTCCAATAGTTGTACTGGCCACGAATGCATCCCAAGTCCTCAGGGCTACTTAATCGTTAAAAAATGCTTGCTTTTACATGTATTATATTTTAAAAGGTACACTCACCAGAGGTCCCTTCTCCGGCTTCATTGGGTTGGGAGGGTATTTCAGTCAGGGTGAGAAAAAGATCCTGGCTGTCGGGGAGAATGGTATGCTGTGTGCTCTCCTCAGGCTCGTCCTCCTACTTACAAGAAGAAAGCCAAGGAAAGTGTGGGCCCCTTACTGAATGAGGGAGGCAACCTAGTGACAGAGGATGTGGAAAAAGCTAATGTACTCAATGCTTTTTTTGCCTCTGTCTTCACGAACAAGGTCAGCTCCCAGACTGCTGCGCTGCGCAACACAGCATGGGGAGTAGGTGGCCAGCCCTCTGTGGAGAAAGAAGTGGTTAGGGACTGTTTAGAAATGCTGGACGTGCACAAGTCCATGGGGCCAGATGCTTTGCATCCAAGAGTGCTAAAGGAGTTGGCAGCTGTGATTGCAGAACCATTAGCCATTATCTTTGAAAACTCATGGCGATCGGGGGAAGTCCCGGACGACTGGAAAAAGACTAATGTAGTGCCCATCTTTAAAAAAGGGAAGAAGGAGGATCCTGGGAACTACAGGCCAATCAGCCTCACCTCAGTCCCCGGAAAAATCATGCAGCAGGTCCTCAAGGAATCAATCCTGAAGCACTTACATGAGAGGAAAGTGATCAGGAACAGTCAGCATGGATTCACCAAGGGAAGGTCATGCCTGACTAATCTAATCGCCTTCTATGATGAGATTACTGGTTCTGTGGATGAAGGGAAAGCAGTGGATGTATTGTTTCTTGACTTCAGCAAAGCTTTTGACATGGTCTCCCACAGTATTCTTGTCAGCAAGTTAAAGAAGTATGGGCTGGATGAATGCACATGTCTGGGGCTCTGTCCCAGAGCATCCGTTTGATCCTTTAGTTTTCTGGTACGCTTGTCTGAGCTCCTTAAGTTTCACACAGCACTGTGTTGCGTCCCTGCTGTAGCCTCTGTCCCTCATGGCCTCGGAGATTTTTTGAACTGTTTTGGCATTTCGTCTTTTGGAACGTAGTTCTGATAGCATGGATTCCTCTCCCCATACAGTGATCAGATCCATGTTCGGGCCATGCTGGAGCTCTTTCTTGATTCTGGGACTGCATAGTCACCTGTGCTGATGAGCTCTGCATGGTCACCTGTGCTGATGAGCACACCTGGCCAAACAGGAAATGAGATTCAAAAGTTCCCGGAGCTTTTCCTGTACACCGGGCCAGTGCATCCGAGTTCAGAGTGCTGTCCAGAGCGGTCACAATGGTGCACTGTGGGATAGCTCCCAGAGGCCAATACCTTCAGATTGCGTCCACACTAACCCTAATTCAAAACAGCAATGTCGATTTCAGGGCTAATCCCCTCGTTGGGGAGGAGTACAGAAATCGGTTTTAAGAGCCCTTTATGTAAAAAAAAAAATGGCTTCATTGTGTGGACGAGTGCAGGGTTAATTCGATTTAACGCTGCTAAATCTGACATAAACTCGTAGTGTAGACCAGGCCTGAGTGTCCCTAAGCCTGACTGCCAGAAGCTGGGACTGGATGACAGGTGGATGGATTGCTTGATAAATTGCCCTGCTCTGTTAATTACCTCTAAAGCATCTGGAACTGGCCACTGTTGGAAGACAGGATACTGGGCTAGAAGGACAACTAGTTTGACCCAGTATGGCAATTTTTATGTTTTTATGTTCTTAGTCATGGAGAGATGACAGGGTTTATTAGGGAGAAATTATTGTTCATTGAAAAGGGTGAAACATATTTAATGTTTTCATTTGGAGCCAGGCACTGTGGAAATGGGATGCATTTCATTATCTACAATGAAGATACTTCTAAAACTACTACAGCATGAAAAAAAATCCCTCATCCACAGTACATAATGAGTATCTTATTCAACAATCCATTCAAGTAACCTTTTCAGAAAAAGCATTATTATTCCTTTGCACTCACACAGTACCAGAAATATTAGTGATATTAATTTGCACGTTTGCAAATTGATCCTTAAGGGGATTTCAAAGTTTAGTGCATATAGTTCATGCAGCTTACATAGGCACAAACATACCCGGTAAGTGCATGCAAATCAGGAACATTTGTGTGCATAAAGCCCATTAGTGATGACATGGGTGAACAGATATTAAATCACAGGTGTACATCTTTATATTTGTGCATCATAGTTTGGCAAATGCAAACATGCAATGCAATACATGCAGGCACCTAACTTTGAAAAGTGGGCCCATCACATTTTATGGCATCGTAAGTCTTTCATGATGACATGACATCAGAAACCTTTGATGAATTCACATGAGTAGCTGCATATATTAGAAACAATATAGGTACTTATGAAGTGAAATTTATACTTTAGGTTGGGTTCCCCTATGATTTAGAGACATTCATCTGTTATGATGTGCAATCTGAGCAGAACTTCTAGGCCCAAAGGGATTATGGGCAGAGTTCTCTGTCACTGTTTTGGTTTTATCTGTTTTTCCTCCTCCAGAGGGGTTCAGAGCTAAACCAGTAATATTTTCTGAACTCTCTTTTGTTGTTTAAATTATCACACACACAAAAGACTTTCAAGGACTCGGGGGGGAACTCAACTCTACTAAATTGATATTACTCAGTGGAAAAACTGGGACAAGGGAAAATAAAGTTGTTTGTCGCCAAGATACAAATCATAGTTATGAAGACATACTAGGTTTTTTTAGAGACTTGAGATCAACAGAACTGTCAGTAATGAGTGAGAAACAGTTTAACATTCTGATGGAGAATAATTTGGCTCTGTCATTAGGTTAGCTATTCTAGTAGCACCATTAGAAATGCTCCCTTTTTACATACAAACAAAACACTTATGTTAAGCGGCATCCATATATTTAATGTACTGATTTAACAACACTCTGAGTTTGTCTTTTTGAAGACTTCAGAATAACATCTATAAAATCAATATGGATAATTTTTAATTACGGCACTGCAACTATGGTTATTTAAAAACCCAGTGCCTCAGCAAAGTAGATGACAAACATTAATGAGCAGTAATGCACACATGGTAGTGTAAATGAAAGGATAATGAAAGCAATTTATTTGAAAATTAAAATATGATTAAGAATGGCAGCCTGTACTAAGGCCCAGATGCCTAAAAAAAGCAACCAACGTGAAACCAGACTCTCATTAATTTAAGAACCTTATGAAATTGCTTTCCCTTTCTTTGACAGTTTTTAATATAAAGTAAGTTAACTAATCGACAGCGTATGTGCTCAAGAAGCCCCAAAACCCTTGGAGATGTTTAGAAAAAATGTAGTACAATACTGGGAAAGTCTCCAAAGTATTGGCCCAGTTCAACTAAAAAAACGTTGGCTCCCTGCCATCTGCTACATTTCTTGAGTTTAAGATAGTGAGTTGTTCAAAACACTTTCAAACATTATCTAATTAGTCCTCACAACACCTCTTTGAGGTAGGTATTATCACCACCATTGAGAGGCAGTGGGTGCTAAGTTTCAGAGTAGCAGCCATGTTAGTCTGTATTCACAAAAAGAAAAGGAGTACTTGTGGTACCTTAGAGACTAACAAATTTATTTGAGCATAAGCTTTCGTGAGCTACAGCTCACTTCATCAGGTAAGATGAGCTATCAAATGGCTCACCTTGATTATCACTACAAAAGGTTTTTTTTCTCTCCTGCTGGTAATATAGCTCATCTTACCTGATACTCTCATTACAGTGTGTATGGTAACACCCATTGTTTCATGTTCTCTGTGTATATAAAATCTCCCCACTGTATTTTCCACTGCATGCATCCAATGAAGTGAGCTGTAGCTCACGAAAGCTTATGCTCAAATAAATTGGTTAGTCTCTAAGGTGCCACAAGTACTCCTTTTCTTCTTACTTTACAGGTGTTGATAATCCATAGTTACCATTGACTCCAGTTCGAGCTGAGGGCACTTAGCGGGTCTGAAAAAAAAGGAACTTTTTATTTAAGTGCCTAAATATGGATTCAGGTGCCCAGCTTTATACACCCATGTTTGAAAATGTTAACCTACATGACTTGCCACAGACAATAGTGGGAGTCTATGTCAGAGCCGAGTGCCCCATTCCCAACTACTAAACCACACTGCTCCTTAGGACCAGAATAGATAGATCATGGCAGAGGTTCTCAAACAGGGGAGTAGGCCACCTTGAGGGGGCACAGAATGCATTTGGGGAGGGGGCTTTAGAAGCTTTGGGGGGAAAGCTTTTTTACCCACAGCAATGAATAACTAGCAAAGCTGATTCTTCCAGACCTATCAGGTTCTCAGATGGCGCTGTGCATTATGACAGTTTTCTGTTACAATTAAATGTGCACACCATACGTAGCAAATGGATTCATGTACAGATGGCAACGATTTTGTATAATGCTATGTAAGTGTAAGCATCGACCACAATCGCGGTTTTGCTTTTGCTCTTATAACAATGTATTGTTGGCACTATTCGAATCATGCCTTACTGGTTTTAATATTTCGTGAGAGCTGCATGTTGATTTTTTTTATCATTCGTGTATGTACTTGTGTGGCAGGCAGCTGGTGAGGGGAGACACAGACTATTACAGACACAAAGAAGGGGGTGGCGATCAAATAAGTTTGAGGACCACTGTCTTATGATGTAGTGAATTAAAATCCTGAGGGAAGGTTCACTTTTACTAATTCCTTATTGTAAATTATGACATTTGGTAAAAGAAAGAAAAGGACAAAAAGAGAAAGGCAGTCATGCTGATACTAAACCCACTTCCCTGGTTCAAGTTCCAGCACGACAGGTGCAGACCTGACACCCTGATCAAACAGAAATCACAAACCCAGAATTAAATATGGGCACTTGGAAAGCAATTATCAGGGAAAAGCAGGTCCAACTAAACACTAATTTTTGTTATAAGAGCCCAGTTCATAAAAATATTAACTTGTACACAAGGCTTGCATCTATTACATCTATTTCCAACTCCCAAGGAAAAGAGCGTGCTGTGCAGCTATCAGCAAAACGACTTCACCATTTGCATTCTGTTTGGGTGCATAGTTACAGATGCAGAGTACAAGACAGTGCTGTATATACCCATACTTAGTTTCCTTTATTGTGTACAGAATTTCAGTCCAGTGTCCTGAACATCAGGATTTACACTCTAAAACCAAATAACTAAACACTCCACAAAGCTGTTTGTATATATGGCCTTGAATGACACAAACAAACAAACACACACCTTATTTAAAACCTGGGCACTAGATACTGAAGCTCTGGCTTTTAAAACCTTTTTAAAATGTACCATAATCACAATTTAATCATCTGTAAGTAATATTATTACTTAGACTGTAAGTTCTTTAGGGCAGGGACTATCTTTTTGTTCTGTGTTCATACCAACCCCAACATAACTGGGTCCAGGTCCATAGTCTTCTAGGGACCTACCATAACAACAAAACAACAACCATGTGCAGTGGTTTAAGCAGCAGCGTTATTTTTTAAGATTCTGGTTTATAGCTCATGGACGTTTTTAATTTTTCAATGATAGAAACTGACTAATTAGAGCTAGTTGAAATTTTGCCTTCAAAAAGTCTTTCAAAGGGAGAAAGACAAATTTGTTGAATCAAATTTCTGTGGGAAGGGTCAGCTGTCAATTATATTTTTCAAGTTTTCATTGAAAAAATGAAAATCAGAATTTTTTCAATTTTTAACACACTAAAACTGAAAAATGACAGCTTATTGGGCAAAAAATTAACTAATAAATCCAGAAATGTTTGCCCAACCTGCTGGCATTTTTTGATTCTTCACTGTTCGTGACGCACAACCTGCTTGCTCACTCCTTACATGGTCTTGAGGAAGAACAAGGCTTGAAAGGCCCAGACATGTATTTGTAAGTCTCAGTAAAAAATGCCAGGTTTCCCATCTCCCATATATATATATATTTAATTCCACTGGGACATTTTCACTTCCACCCACCCCTCAAATAAATCAGTCCCGCTCCCACCAAATAAATCAGTTCCTTTCCTCCCATCCTCCCCAAGGCTGGCTCAAGGTTTTTTGCCGCCCCAAGCAAAAAATTTTCCGCCCCAAGCTCAGGTGGGGCTGGGGCTCGCAGGCGGCGCTGGAAGCGGAGGGAGTGATGTCACCTTCTCCCAGCACCTGCAGGGGCTTTACCCCCTCCCCCACCTGGCTGCGCAGAGAAGCCCCGATATAAGGGGTGGCACAAGGCAGCGCAGCAGCCAGTATGCATATGAGGCGGCGCAGCCCCGGCTCCCTGGCAGGACTCGCCCTCCCCTCCCCAGGTAGCGGCTGGGCCCTGGCAGCTCAGCATCCCGGGGCCGGGGCTTCCCCTTCCCGCTGCGGCCGGGGGCACGGCGCCCTCACCCCGTCTAAGTGGCGCAGCTCCGAGAGCGCAACTGCTCCGAAAAAGAAAGGGTGGCCAGAATGCTGCCCCTGGAAATGTACCACCCCAAGCACATGCTTGCTTTGCTGGTGACGAGAGCCGGTCCTGATCCTCCCAAATAAATTTCATTCTCCCAGTATAAATCAATTCTACCCAAAAATAGTTCTGCCCCTTAAAACAATAAACAACAAACAACAACTCAATTCTGGCCACCAGAAAACACAACCTATCAATTTGTCCCACTGTCTACCTCCTAAATGTTTCTTCCCTACCCCAAGATGGTCAATTTTGCCCTCCTCCCCCCAGCATCTTTGCTGGACTCCTTTCCTGTTTCCATTGCGTAGGTATACACAACCTCTTAGTAACTCCTCCCCACTTGAGCCCTGTACTATTCATCCTCCCTCTTCTTTCCTTTGAAAGGGGCAGCACCTCTCTGTCTGCTATGCTCATTACTCCTCAATCCTGCCCTGTGAAAAATGTTGGTGTTCTAGTCTATTCTGAAAGGGAACCTGACCTGCTCTGTTTCGCCTTTCCTTTTCCAGTCTGTTACAGAGATAGCATCCATAGCCTGCTCGTTCCTTCCAGAAAGAAGCCAGAAGCTGCCTACACAAAATTTCTACTTGCATAACTCTACCTTCTTGGGGGGCCCTTCTCAGCCTGAAGTCCCTGTCACCACAGATTTTGCAGCATGTGTAAACCAGCCCCAGCAGTGGGGTTAAGAGGATTAGGTACAGAACTGGGCATCAGGTGATTTTAATCCAGGGTCTGCCATTGACCTGCTATGTGATCTCTGTGTGGGATAACTGGGAAGCATAAATGTTTGTAAAGCACTAAAACACTGAGATCCTCAGACAATACAGGCTAGATAAGCATAAAATATTATTACTAACCCTTCCCCAGGGTGACAAAGACCGGAGCAGAACTCAGCCGTACCCTGACCCAGGCAGGAAAATGATGAAAGGACTGACCAGGTTACAGGTATCAGACCCCCATCCAGTATGAGAGGAGCTTTATCACCTTGCCCATATGGCAAGGCTTGCTGGCAGAATCTGACTGCAGCACCAGCACCAGACCTTCCTTAGGATAGTCATGGCAAGTGCCTACGGCTACATCTACATTTGGAGTTTGCGGGAGGGAGGGTGATTTCCAGTTCAAGTAGCCATACTCATGCTGGCTCTCACAAGTTAGCATGCTAAAAATAGTAGTGTAGCTACAATGACATTGGCAGTGGCAAGAAATGGCATGGACTAGCTGCCCAGAGTACATACCCACAGGGTCCGGGCGAGTTTGTACTCAGGGCACCGAGCCATGCCACCACTCCCCACTGCCCATGCTACCACAGCTACAGTACTATTTTAGCATGCTAACTTGATGATAACGAGCACAAGTACATCTACTTGAGCTGCGCATCACATCCTCAGTTCCAAGTGTAGATGTAGCCTATATATATTATTATACTCTAACCCTTTTTCCTCAGCGCAGACTGCCTCAGCATTAACCAATGTTGCTGGTTTAAAACTGGGTTACAGTAATTTCATCACCTTTTGTTATAAACAAATAGTAACCTTTATTATCAAGCCTGGAGATGTGCTATGGTCTACCATTTTTGCCTTAGATTAATATACAGGGACTACTACAAATTCTGAAATAAACATCTAATTATCCATGACAAAACTGGCAAGATTTTAAGGGCAACAGCTGTACTTACAGTTGATCTGCAAACAGCACTTTCCCACCATTAACACCGTAATAAAAAACAAAGGAAATTGCTCTCATCTACTGAACACATGCCATTTTATAATTTCATCTCTTAACAAAAGGCTATTTGCTGGCTATTTCTTTAGAGGCAGCATTATTCTGGGATATTACTAAATTTTACAAATATTTTTAGAATTTGCTACTTTTAACTATTGTTTTTTTTCTGACAGTCAAGCCAATCTTTCAACACATCATCTCACAAATTGCTTCAGTTCCAGCTAAACTGGAACAATGCCACTTTAAGTTAGGTGACAAGGACTAATCATCAATAGGAGAAAAAACAGAACCAATAGCTGCTTAAAATGTATATTTTAATCCTTAAGAAATCCATTGGGATATTAACAAAGGGTGGTTTTGTCTGCAAAAAGACATTAACATAGCCATTTATAAAACTAATATGAAAGAGAGCACAGCTCTAATAATAATCCAAGTACACAGAATAACATTATGGAAATAGGATGACAAATTGACCTTGGCTTATCCTGGATGAAGATGACTTGTGAAATGAAAATTTGGCTGTAATTTGTTCTTGCTTTTCCTAAAAGGTTGAAGGCATTTCTATTCCAACTGACTAAGAATACTGTTAATGTCACATCATTAGGCAGGATATACTTACGTACAGTTATTTTAGTGCATACAAATAATTTCAGACTTTTTTTATTCTTAGAAAAACTCCCCTGCTCTCCTGCTAAAGAAAAATGAGTGGGTGTGAGCTATAGTACAGGCAATTCCTAACAGTTTTTAAACCACTTCCAAGAAAGGAGTATCTGCTGTAACTGAATCACTGGATGCTCTACACTTATGTATCAAATGTTTCTTCTTGACTTAACAGGAGTCATTTGTTTCAGCATTGGAGACTCAGTGCAATACAGGACATGATGACAATTCCTTCAAACAAATGTAGAAAAATAAGTAGTTATGGATTCTTATGGGGAAATATGGACTTGAGTTTCCACATGTATAACACAGATCCTCCTCTTAGTTAGAGCACATCCATTTCGAGAAATGGATTCACATTAGGATACATCCTGGTGAATGTATCTTGGCATCATTGGCAGGCATCAAAATCTATGTAGGGCATATGAGATAAGCATATTGGAGGGTTTCAAATTAAAGTGAAAACTTATAAAGCTAGGTCTTTAAACCTACATTTCTGATGTGTTATACCAAACTTTTCAACAAAAAAGATAATTTTTCCTGATTACTAAATTATGTTACATAGTCTTGCAATTTAATATATCCTTGCAAAAAATTCATTAATCTGGAACCAAAGAGAAAAACTGAAATCCACTCAGAAATCAATGAGATAACCCAAAATATGAATAAATAAGAGCTTGTCAGAATTTGTTCTGTTTTCATTTTTTCTATTGATAACAGAAATATTTTGACATATGTTACAGATAAATATTAAATAATTATTTATACTGTGTACATTCATGTGTCAACTTTGCATACAGACAGACCATGGAAGCCTACGTTATACCAGGGTAACTGAGATCAGAATTTGTTCTAATATACTTAAACATATAGTACTTATAATAATGGATACTAACAAGAGAAGATATTTGAAGGATTTAAGAAATATTTCCATTCAAAACTAATTGGTATCACTGACAAAAATTAAGCGAGGTGTAATGGATAGTGCAGCATTTGGGTTCAAAGAAACACTACACACAGACTGCAGGAACTAAAACATTACAGCTGTCAACTGACAGTCTGGTGGCCTCTCTTCAAAACTTCCAACTGCCAGATGCAATGCACTTTGTAAACCTACAGCTACACTTATCAATTGTAACTTCTAGTGAAACACATTAATTCTGCAAACAATGTACATTCTGTTTGCCTGCTTCTCTATTATGAAATTTTTTGTTTCCAGAAAATTAATTACAAATATGTTTCAATAATAAATAAATTGAGTAGCAGCAATTAGCAGTGCACAAGGAAAAATAATACATAGTGTGGTGATTATATTATATTTCATCAACTCACCCCTATAATTTAGAAGAATCATTAGAAAGAATAAGGAAGGAGAAAGACGGAGGAGGCCTGGAGAAACAGGAGAAGTATGTCACCAGACAACAAATGCAAAAATAAAAAGCTAATAAAGCAGATGCACTGGAAAGTATATTATGCTTCACAATAGAGGAGTTTGGACCTATTCACTCAGCAATAGCATGCTAATCACCACTCAATCATTTTCAGAATACTGCATCTGAGGCAAGTCAAGACAGATAAAGCAGTTTGCCAATTCTGCACACCCACAAGTAGGTATCTCATCATACCAAGCACTTACCATAGCTAAGATTTCTCATATCTAGAACCATGATCTTGATAATTATTAATGTTGCTAGCATTATTTTTATGTTTTTTCCTATGCTGCAGTGTTTGGGGATATTTTAAAATTTGAGTTATGCCTTTACCAGTTAGAAAATAGTACAGCCCCTAGTAGAAAAAACAAGAATACACTTAAAAAAACCAAGTATTGAGGCAAATTGCTTTTAAGAAAGAAATTGATTCAGATAGCATATGCAGTTATCTTAATTAGTATTAAAAACACAAGAGCTATAAATCAAGTTTCATACAAATATAGATATGGTCAGGAAGAACTCTCCCCTCTGAAATTCTCAGGTATACTGTACTTTGCTTGTTACTGTATTTTTTTTGTTTTTGTAAGATTTTTACATGCTTTCCTATGAAGAATCTCCTACAGTAGGAGAGGGGATAGTGGTAGAGACAGAAATTTGTTCTTTGCCAATTTGATATTTCTTGAAGTATAACAGTATTTCTTTGTGTATAACATACACAAAAATATATAAAAACCCTTTTTAAAAAAAAAAAGACAAAAAGTTGCCTCTGTATTACAGTTTAATAACATTTTCTGTTACTAGAAGCAAGCTCAAAGTCCAATGTAAACAAAAGAGGAAATCCTCTGAAAAACAGAATTGACAAAAATAAATGACACAAAAAAGTCTCAACTCCATTTGCTGTTTAGATCAGCTAATTAACATATTTATTGAATTATACTGGCAACGAAGACAGCAATATATTGAAATCCAGATTTTTTTCTTCTTGATTTAAAAGCAACACAGATGCTTATTACAAAACAGCAGTTCCTCTTCTCATTTTTATCAACCCTTTTTTAACAGCCTGACATTGACAGTTTCAAGCTTAATTGTACATTCAGCATGTACTGTTAATTACATTAGATAAATGGATCGCATCAGAACAGTGTATTCAAAAGAGATCATGTGCCAATCTTACAAATTTAAAATCAAACAAGCAACTCTATAGACCCCAATTCTTGAAGCTGTTTATCAGCTGAGTACTAGAGAATATTTTGAGTGTCATTATACATCAAAAGATGAAAGACATGCGTCTCGCAACCATAGTTGGTGTTCCACTTACACAATGCAATGTAATTATATGTTATAGCAGTGCATGCTTGGAACCACTGTAGTTAAGGGGGTATAGTATGTCAGTGTTTTATCCACTGTAAACTCTCTTTTTCAGCCATGTAAATTTACTCTCTTATAAAAGAGAGGAGTCTATCACACCTGGTGATACTTACTGTACTTGTGCTAATAAACAAGCAATTGAAACTTATTTGCAGGATTGGTGGAAGCTTTATGTACGTTGCAATCAGCATCAAAATTGCTGCTATGCTGAAATTTAGTACACGAGGCCTCAGATAAGGAGCAGTGGTGGCTAATATAAGTGTTTTGTGTGTTTATAACTGCAATCAACTCTCCAGGCATAAACTACCCTCACCCCCATACAAAATTGGCTGTAACATTCTCTGATACAATGCATTTGTTATCCACACAAGGGGGGGTTCTGCCAGGTAACTGAGAACTTTTGGGAATAGGATATCTGGAGCCTGAGCAGCAGGGTCTCTGATCATATTTTCACCTCATATAGGTGGTTGCAAATTGCAATCCACTGCACTCACATGAGCCGCTGAGCAAGAGCACAGCAACTTATGGGAAGCACCTTTAATGTAGTGTCTGTGTTCCATGGGAGCAGCCAAGAAGCTGCTTTGAAGTGCTGCCAAATTAGCACATCTCACAGATTTTCTGGTCCTGCCCTTCCCCACACATTTTGGGTCTATGTTGCTGGCACTGCACAAGTTTTGGCTTCCCGATCTGGCCCAACATACACTCTGGTCACCTTTTCATCATGTAGTACAGTGAAGGGGTGGAGGAGACTGCCTTCACTGCTATGACCCAAGCAAACTCTCCACACGCACACTCCAAAGTTTATGTCATTAAAATTATCCACCAATTTGTGTCTTTGTGGTAGGCAAGGGGATTGTAATATCAGTGGAACTAGTAGTTCCGCTGTCATACTGGTTAAGGGCACAGGGGATTACGAGGACCTGGATATTGGCAGAATGGTATTTTTCCTTTAAACAGATGTACAAAAGCTGACTAAAGCAAAACAAAGCTCAAACTTCAACCTTTGTCCACTGAATTGTGCTTCTGATTTGTAGTGCACAAGATTGAGTCACCTATCATGGAGTGAGCCTGCCATACCCAGACACAAAAGGAGAAACCTAAGGACAAGTTCAGCAGGTTTAAAATCAGACTTTTATTTTAAAACACAATTTTTGGTGCAATCAAATCAGTATCAACCCAATTATGTTGAGGGTCTATCTTGTTAGGCAGCAGGGTCAGTCAGAAATGAGCAGCCTCTTGCAATTTTTCATCAAATCAACCCCGTAATTTGAGAGCCAATGCAAAGAAAAAAAAACAGCATCAGACAGTAACGGCTTTTCCTCTCCACTCCAATCCAAGCATTCTGATTTTTATTTTTTTTAAAAACTACTTCTCTTTTCCATGAAAACCAATACAATATATAGTAAGTAATAAGGGGGTTGTTGTCTCTAGACCTCCACGTAAATGCCAGATACTTGCAAATGTTTTTCCACGGCAAGTTCATTTGGTTCACTAAAAGGCAGAGCACTAGTTTTAAGTATTATAGTGCATCTTCTACCTAAGTGATTTGTGGGAACTGAGGGATCTGCCTGAAATTGTAAAATGTGTGACATATATTTATAAAGTCCTTTGCAGACAGCAATCTACCATAATAAGAAATACATTAAGAAAATACACAAACTTTATGTTAGGGACTCTTGGTAACTCAAGGAGATCTTAAAGGGTTCGAAAATGTTGGGTTACTTTCAAACAGAGAAAAGATGAGACTATGAGTTACCAACTACCAATAAGCACAAAATTACAGTCCGTTGCATTCACCTAACCTTTATCTAGAGAATTGAGTAACTGAATCTGCACATCTAAACTGACAAGGAAAACAGTGGAATGATAAGGAAGATTTCTAAATTATTTAAAGTGGTTTCCATGCTTCAAAAGGTTCATATACTTTTGTTCCTTTATATATCTACAGCTATTTAAGTTTGCCTCTGTCTCTGAGACAGGCAGCATTGTATCTATGATGTTGAAAGAGAGAAAAGTAATTCTAAAAGTTTGAGAAGACAATTCTCCCACTGGGATGCTGGTGCAGAAGAAGAATTAGTTGGCTGGTTTGGCAGATATTGAAATGCAGGAGTCCTATCTCTAAAGAAATCAGCCCCTATATGCTTCCATCTCCTCCAACAGGACAACGGCACTTTTAAGTATTCCAGTCAGAGTCTGCCAGTCTCTTTTAGGATCAAAAAGTAGAAGGGTGTTATTAACACATTTTACAGCTTAATAGCATACATACAGATCTCCCAATGGGGGCACCGGGCCACTAACGGGAGACAAGATCCTGGAGTGATCAACTCTGAGGATTGGGGAGGAAGATCCTACTCTAATTCACAGGTATGTCACTGGTAGAGACTCAATGACATGCTGCTTTACTTTGCTTTCCCCAATGACAGCTGATAGAGAGTGAGTTTGGGAAAGAGTAGACGTTTCAAATGTGTAGTCTGTGGGATATGGATTACTTTAATCTCCCTTCCCAAGCTAACCACCGGTGGAATACTTTTCCAATATCTGCCAACTACTGGCAAAGGGCTTGTATTCTTGCAGCCTTTACTCGTCTAAGTTGTTTCACTCAAGTCAATGGGATGACTTGCATATTCAAGAATGATTCACATGAATACAAGTTTCTGGATCATGCACTCAGTGACAACTGCAAAACCAACACTAATTTGCTAATTAACTTAAAACTCTATATGAATCAGAGAATCTACTTCTATGCATGCTGCTCACATAGTTCCCATAACACACAGGACCAGGTTGTGACTTTAAGACACTGGTCAGAGAGGTGAGGCTGAGGAGAGGTTATTCTGTAGGAAGATCACCTAGAGAATTCTGGTTTCATTGGCCAGTGCTTCCTTTGGGTAGGCAGCATTACTGGCACTAGTCTTACACCAGCATTAGGACTAGACTCTTCACAATAACTATGGAAGTCCCATGCCCAGTTTCTTACACCCTCCCCACACACCTCAACTCCACATATCCTGATGATGGATGGTCTGGCCTATCGAGATGATGGAGAGCGGTAACCAAAGAAACAATCCACAGCACCCTAGGATGCAAGTATTTTCATTTTCCCTTTGTTACTTTCCTTTATCTCCTTTTCCTTCCAATGGTCCTATTTTCCCTCTGGCTTCCCCTAGCAGTAATGCTAATGAGCTAATGGTCATTCAAAACCACAAGTTCTTTTCAGGTGATAACTCTGGGCTCCTAGCACCTGATCTGCCAGAAGGTCATTGTTGCTTGGCATTCATCAAGAGGTGAGAGTGAGTACTGGCTGGATATTTCAATTCCAGACTTCTCTAACTGCAATTTTATCAATGTAGCGAGAATATCTCCGCCACTCTCCTCTCGCATTTGTTTGATCCCTTCATTCATTAAATCTTTCCTACAATGCCCTGATATTTTACAGTCAAGTATTTATATTCAAGTGCAATAATAAATCTATCTAAACACTCCCAATGTATCTGTCAGAATAGTTTGTAGGTGCAATATTTTAATATTATATATATTCTTATGTGTATTGATATACATACATATTGTATATAAAAACACATACACACAGTAATGTATATTTCAGACAGAAATATAATACCTACATTCCACTGTGATAAGGGCAATAGCTACCTACACCTTGATGTAGTATGGCATAAGCATTTTAGCAGCATCCGTTTGGAAAGAATCAGTCCCACACCAGTGACTGCTTTTCTATACATAAAAATGGCATGACTTTAAAGTCTGTTCACCAGTGGGCCTACTAATCTAGAAACTGGAAATTTATACTATTCAAAAGGGGAGATACTTACTTCTAGATCTTGGAGGCTCACAAGATAGATGTTAGTTCTTAAAGTTGTCACATTTGTAATGGCAGAAAAGTTATTATAGATCTTTTTTGGAGGTTTTTATGGTTCCGAGTCCGGGATTGTAGGTTGCAAGGTAACTAAGTCACATAGCTTTACAAGTGGAATGAATTTAAGAAATAGCCTCCAAAAATGTTAAGGCTCTCTACGAAAAACATTCCTTAAACAAGTTTTGTATAATGTGAGACCTACACTCAACAGATTACAGAAAGGAGTGGTATAAAGGTTTTAACAACACTTATTTGGGATCACCTAATTTCTACACACCTGCATTATGCACCAGGAGCTACCAGAGACTCTGTGGACACAAGCAGTCATGAGGATCACTGCTCCCTGCCCAAGCAGACCCAACAGCACAGTTTCCCCATCATGATCCCTTTCATGGGAAGGAGAAAAAAGCAGGGGAGTTCACACAGGCTTCAGGGCAGGACCTGTAATAAGGGCTTTTGTCCCTGCACCAAGAGCCATGTTTCCATCTCTGGACATTTGGAATAAAATGGGCACCATCTGACTGGTTGTTTGTTTATTCACAGAGATCTAATCTATAGGGTTTGGTGAGAAGTGTGGAAGGAGGGCTTATTTAACATGGGAGGGCGGGCCAGCAGGACCCATAGATAAAGGAAGGAGATTTCTATTTTTAAAAAATAGGACAAGTATGTGGTATGCTTAAAATGGGCACAACTGCAGTTTGCTTTAATGCAGGAGTTCCCAAACTTGGTTCGCGGCTTGTTCAGGGTAAGCCCCTGGCGGGCCGCGAGATGCTTTGTTTATATGAGCAGCAGCAGGTACAGCCGCTCGCAGCTCCCAATGGCCGCGGTTCACTGTTCCCGACCAATGGGGGCTGCGGGAAGCAGCGTGGGCCAGGCCACCACTTCCCGCAGCTCCCATTGGCCGGGAACAGCAAACCGCGGCCACTGGGAGCTGCAAGCAGCCGTACCTGCTGACGCTCAGGTATACAAAGCATCTCCCGGCCCGCCAGGGGCTTACCCCGAACAAGCCATGAACCAAGTTTGGGAACCCCTGCTTTAATGCATATTGCTTCCCCATATTTTCTGTCTTGTCTACTTAGATCTGATTATAGGTTTGGGGCCTGTGCTGCTGGACCTGTGAGCTTACGGGAGCCCTGTTGAAGCCAATGAGATGCCACAAAGATTTGCACAAGTGGATCTGAATGAAGGATCAGGGCCCTTGATTGACTTTTTGCCTAATTCTGTTTGTGAGACATGTAGCAGTTATGGGCCCCAGATAATAAATAATACCTGCACACACGCACACACCCCACATGTGATGCTGAGAGCCCTGTCAAAGTGCATTTGTCACATATATCTTTGGGCACCCTACCCAACATGCATATTTGCCTGGATTATTTCTAACATTGCAGATCTCTGAGTATCTACAAACAGACACCAGATTTTATTACAAAAAGAACCAGCCCACAAATGGGATATCTAACTGCAAAATTACACTTGCCTAAGGCATAAAATGGAACATAATCAGTCTTAGACAAATGATGAAGTTTTGGGTTCAAGATCTTATGGCTCAACAGGTCTGAAACTGGGAACTTTGTTCCAATGAAAAGGGGAAATTCCCAGCTTGCTAGTGGTATACTCAATTTCACCCCTTGATGGTCATAACCTACCTAATAGGGACATTGTGAAGATAAGTCCGTAAATACTTGGGAAGCGTTCAGACAAAAACCTAGACAGATTACAGAGTGCTGAACTTAAAAATAATGCCAATTAGATGTCTTGTGGAAAAACTATTTCAGGGCACGCTAGAGATATTTTAAATATATGCAAAACTAGCAAAAGCTAGCTCACTGCCTGTAACAACAATGAAAACAGTAATAACAATATTAACAAAAAACCCTGTTATTACCATAGCCACAAGCGAGACTGCAGAAATAGCTAGAGAGCACAGAGCTAAGTTTACTTGCTCTGTCTCAGATCCTCTCTTTCCAGTGTGTTGTGCCATTATCACCACCTCAGTATCAGCTCTTTTTCAACCCTTTGAAAATGAGAGGAAAAAACAAAACAAAAACATCTCTTGATTGCTCATGTTAGGATCTTCAATTTTTTTAATAGCTTCTCCTTTGACTAGTAGCATTGTCAGTTCCCCAAGGGCAGAATTCAGTTTTCAAATATGCACGCAGAATACAAACCTTCCAATAATACTTCCTTTAATAGTTTAAATTCTGGGATATGTCATCTATTGAAAAGCACATACGTGTAAAAACAGACACTGATGTCATTTATATTGAGACATGGCAGCTTAGGTATATAGAATATGCCAACGATTTATATAAAACAGCAAAACATCGCTATCTTTCCTTATGACTTGGTGTCTGTCAAAGGCAGTTTTATTTCCTCTGAACTCATTGGATTTCTTTTCAGTCTCTGTATCTCTTTGATACAAATAGAGGTTTTGTGCCATGTGTGGCAAATTATGCCATGAACCAATTTGCATATCTGCAATTAATTTGCATGCAACCATAAATGCCAGCTTTAAAAAAATTGTGTGGATTTACTGCTCATGCAGTTCTAATGAATGAAGACCTGGTTTATCCAACAAGGCTGCAGAAGCCAATCCTCCAACACACACCTGGTCAATCTGCCTCAACCCTGAACTTTTAGAGTTGGAGGGACTTCCTCCAATGATCACAGGGGGGTGTAGTTCAGTCTCCATGGCCCATGAAGTTCTCAGCATCTGCTGAATCTGCCAATGAGTGCAAACTGTGGTGGTGAGATTTTGATTTGGGAGCTGGGACTGAGACCTACCATTATTGAGATCACCAAAGATCTATTAGATTGGAACAATTTTTAATCAATGTTGAATTGGGCTAGATTCAGACTGCTGGCCTACAGGTAATAGGCTATGTATCTCATTAGCACTAATGTGAGACATCCAGTTCCCTAATAAGTACTAATATTATACCATCAAGAGTGAAGTTTGTTTTCTGGAAAGGAGCTAATTAAATCAAGTTCTCACCTCTTTGGAGCTTGCACAGGCAACATCTCCCACATATTGGTCTCAGTCTCTTCAACCTAACTCTATAATATGTGTCCCACCCTGAATTTAAAAGAGATCACTCCCATTAACTAAGATACTCTAGCCTTTTATTTTATTTAAGGTACATTTAGTGAGGTTGTATCACACCACCATGGGTTCGGTTCTGGTTGCTACAGCTCAACAGAGTGAAATTGCCTCTGGTGCTTTTCTGAAATTTGGAGACTCTAATGCAGTGGTCCCCAAACTTTTGAGGGTTGCATGCCTCTACCCCCATCCCTTATCCCTGTCCGCACCGTGCCCCCACCCCCCTCCCCTGCAGAACCAGGGTTGGGAGGAGGGCCGCAGCTTGGGGGTGGGTGGGAGCATGGACAGGAGTAAGGAGGTCGAGACTGGGGACGCAGTTGTGGGTGAGTCTGGGAGCAGGGCCATAGCCATGGCCTGGGGCCAAGACTGGGGGTGAGACCGAAGCCACAGCCAAGGGCCAAGGCTGGGGGCGGGGCCGAGAGTGGAATTGCAGCCAGGCTGCAGTGAGGGCCAGCAGCTGTGCCCCTGGCAGGTATGGAGCTGCACCAATGCTCAGGATGGGGCCACATGCGGGGCCAGGGCCATGGGTGGGAGTGGGGCCAGAGCAGAGCTGAGGGCAGGGCGTGGCTCAGTGACACGCCCCCTGTGGGCCTGGCCTTGGCCTGCCGCTACCCCCAAAACATTCTCTCTCTACTGTAATGCTAGAAACACACAAAGTCCAAAGTCTCTGTGTATATATAAAGTCTGCTACAGTTTCCACAGCATGCATCCGATGAAGTGAGCTGTAGCTCACGAAAGCTTATGCTCAAATAAATTGGTTAGTCTCTAAGGTGCCACAAGTACTCCTTTTCTTTTTGCAAATACAGCCTAACACGGCTGTTACTCTGAAACCAGTCCAAGGATAATGATCACAGACACAATTACAAAAACAAAGAGTCGTATCTATACTACAAGTTTTATTAAAGCAATAGGTAAGATTGTTGATTAATGGCAGTTAACTCACGCAATTAACTCAAAAAAATTAATCATGATTAATCACACTGTTAAACAATAGAATACCAATTGAAATTTATTAAATATATTTGGGGTTTTTCTACATTTTCAAATATATTGATTTATATTACAACACAGAATACAAAGTGTACTGTGCTCACTTTATATTATTTTATTACAAATATTTCACTGTAAAACTGATAAACAAAAGAAATAGTATTTTTCAATTCACCTCATACAAGTACTGTAGTGCAATCTCGATCGTAAAAGTGTAACTTACAAATGTCGAATTTTTTTTTTTACATAACTGCACTCAAAAACAAAACACTCTAAAACTTTAGAGCAGGGGTGGGCAAACTTTTTGGCCCGAGGACCACATCAGGGTTGCGAAACAGTATTGAGGGCTGGGTAGGGAAGGCTGTGCCTCCCCAAACTGTCTGGCCCCGCCCCCTATCCGCCCCCTCCCACTTCTCACCCCTGACTGCCCCCTTCAGAACCCCTGACCCATCCAACCCCCCTTCTCCTTGTCCCCTGACCGCCTCCACAGGACCCCACACCCTATCCAACCCCTGCTGCTCCCTGTCCCCTGACTATCCCAACTCCTATCCACACCCCTGCCCCCTGACAGGCCCCCTGGGACCTCCAACCCATCCATCCCTCCCCCACTCCTTGTCCCCTGACCACCCCCTTCCAGAACCCCCCGTCCCTAACTGCCCCCCAGGATCCCACCCCCATCCAACCCTCCCTGCTCCCTGTCTCCTAACCACCCTCACCAAACCTCCGCCCCATCCAACCGCCCCCTGTCCCCTGACTGCCCCCTGGGACTTTCTGCCTGTCCCCTTACCCTTACCAGGCTGCTCAGAGCAGCAGAACAGGCTTATTTGAAAGACTTGGAGGTGGGCAGGCACAAGCCGCGCTACCCGCGCGGCGGCACAACCACAGGAGAGGAGGGACAGCGAGGGAGGGGCTGGGGACTCACCTCCCCGGCCAGGAGCTCAGGAGCCGGGCAGGATGGTCCCGCGGGCCAGATGTGGCCCGTGGGCCATTGTTTGCCCACCCCTGCTTTAGAGCCTACAAGTCCACTCAGTCCTACTTCTTGTTCAGCCAATTGCTCAGACAAACAAGTTTGGTTACATTTGCAGGAGATAATGCTGCCTGCTTCATGTTTACAATGTCATCTGAAAGTGAGAACAGGCATTCACATGGCCCTTTTGTAGCTGGTGTTGCCAGGTAGTTACGTGCCAGATATGCTAAACATTCATATGCCCCTTCATGCTTTGGCCACCATTCCAGAGGACATGCTTCCATGCTGATGATGCTCATTACAAAAATAATGCATTAATTAAATTTGTGACTGAACTCCTTGTGGGGAGAATTGTATGTCTTCTGATCTGTTTTACCTGCATTCTGCCATATATTTCATGTTATAGCACTCTTGGATGATGACCCAGCACATGTTCTTTTTAAGAACACTTTCACAGCAGATTTGACAAAATGCAAAGAAGGTACCAATGTGAGATTTCTAAAAATAGCTACAGCACTCAACCCAAGGCTTAAGAATCTGAAGTGCCATCCAAAATCTCAAAGGGACGAGGTGTGGAGCATGCTTTCAGAAGTCTTCGAAGAGCGACACTTTGATGCGGAAATTACAGAACCTGAACTACCAAAAGGAAAATCAACCTTCTGCTGGTGGCATCTGACTCAGATGATGAAAATGAATGTTCATCAGTCCACACCGCTGTGGGTCGTTATCGAGCAGAACCCGTCATCAGCATGGACGCATGTCCTCTGGAATGGTGGTTGAAGCATGAAGGGACATATGAATCTTTAGCGTATCTGGCACATAAATATCTTGCAAAACCGGCTACAACAGTGCCATGTGAATGCCTGTTCTCACTTTGAGGTGACATTGTAAACAAGAAGCGGGCAGCATTATCTCCTGCAAATTGTAACCAAACTTGTTTGTCTGAGCAATTGGCTGAATAAGAAGTAGGACTGATTGGACTTGTAGGCTCTAAAATTTTACATTGTTTTATTTTTAATGCAGATATTTTTTGTACATAATTCTACATTTGTAAATTCAACTTTCATAATAAAGAGATTGCGCTATAGAATTTGTATTAGGTGAACTGAGAAATACAATTTATTTTGTTTTTAACAGTGCAAATATTTGTAATAAAAATAAATGTAAAGTGAGCACTGTAGACTTTGTATTCTGTGTTGTAATTGAAATCGATATATTAGAAAATGTAGAAAAACATCAAAAATATTTAAATAAATGGTATTCTATTATTAACTGTGCGATTAATCACGATTAATATTTTAATTGCTTGACAGCCCTAGCAATAAGTAAAGTTACAATTATCCATGCACATAGAAAGCCTACAAAAAACAATGCAATAATTATAACTGTAGTAATACTCACATCTCAATAGATGATCATTGCTAGAGGGATGATTCCTGCTGGAGTTTCTCATAGGGTAGTCTTCCCACTTTTACCCAACCAGGAAACCCTCTTTTATATTGTAGTTCTGAATACACCTAATACTTCCTGCATATTCATGAAGGTGTCAACCCTCTTTTCCTTATCTGTACTTCACGCTCTATGAATATTGGGCCCCCCATTTTTCATAGGTTGTTGTAGCTCCTCCTCTTCTCATTAGCATATACGCACAGCACATATCCTGCGGTCAGAACAGACATTCAAAGATCATAGAATCATAGAAGATCAGGGTTGGAAGAGATCTTAGGAGGCCATCCAGTCCCATCCCCTGCTCAAAGCAGGACCAAAGATATTCCAATCGGGTGTCTTGTGGTCTTGAACAATATATTATAGTCTATTGCAGTCTAATTTTCCATAACATCACCTATTGGCACATCTTTTCAGTAACCTTGTGATCTTGCTGGCAAAGGGTTAGACAACTATGGTTGAAGTTGTAAAAGCCTCTGAAAATCAGAGCTTCCACATATTCATTTTTGACTATTTGACCTTAATCTCTCTGTGCCTCAATTCCCAATCTGTGAAATACAAAAATAGCTCACAGACGAGTTGTGAAGATTAATTCATTAATACCTGTGAATCACAAACACGATGATGGTCAGCACTAAAGAAAAGCCATGAGGATATTAATAACTCTGTATTCAGGGTTTGGTGTATGGTAAATAAGACCTGGGGTATATACTGAATAAACAGAATTAAAATATTAATTTCATAAGAAATATGAAATAACTACCTATTCAGTAAGCAGTATAAATGGGACTTAAGCAGACGCTTAAAGTTCAAGTGCTGTCCCAAATAGGAACGAACTTACTACATGCTCAATTGCTTTCATGAATCAGGATCATAGATCTCCAGTTTTTTTCTTTGAAAATTGGGATTACCAAACAGATCAGCAGATATCTGCAATTTACTCCCTTTATTCCACTTACCCTCATCCATCTCTTCTTTATACTCATGCACCAAATCATTTCTATAAGTTATCAAACCAATATCATTCTGACATCATTCTAAAGGGTAAGAAGCTGTTTAAATTTGTATGACTAGACAGAGAACAAATGTGGCCTCACATAATATTCTGAATGTCCTAATGCCCAAATCAGAACTCTAATATCAGTAGAAAAATTCTGGAGGGTTTTGCAAGACATTTTCCTGGAATGCATTCCGATGAAGTGAGCTGTAGCTCATGAAAGCTTATGCTCAAATAAATTGGTTAGTCTCTAAGGTGCCACAAGTACTCCTTTTCTGTTTGTGGATACAGACTAACACGGCTGCTACTCTGAAACTTGAGTTCCTAAAGTACCTGGGATCTGCCTTGTTCTGCTCCCTTTGCACTGCTCAGACAGCATACAGGAAGCAGAAACCACAGACCATTCCCATGTTGGTGTAGGGTATCCCCTATGGGCTCAGAGTCAGAGTGGTCAGTTCCTATGCCACCATCCCTACAGCCTCCAAATTAATGGACAGGAGGAGTGAGGAGAGAGTTGCCAAACTGGCTTCTTGAACCTCCACCAGGACTGAGTCAGAAAATCAGGGCACTGTAACTGGCTCCCTGATGTTCCCCACCTTGCTGCATCAACAGTCCTTAGCACCTGTGATGGGGTGCCCACCCCATACCAGCCTTGAAAGAGTTCATGCAGATGAGCAGCAGGTCAATTAACTTGAAAGGCTGCACCTGAGGGAGAGCCAGGAATGGAAAAACTGATTGGAGGTGGAGCCCCAGCTGAGAAGGAATGGGCAGAGCTGGTATGAAGATAGGAAGTTGGCATCAGAAAGGGGCTGCACGGGAAGTAGTCTGCAGTCATTCCCCAGGAAAAGGGAGGTGTGTTTGGGGCTACAGTGCCAAGTAGCCTGCAGTTACTCCCTGGGAGGAGGGAGTTTGGGCTGTTAAACCCAGGTTGGAGGCACCAAAAGGTAGAGCTAAGATGTAGGAAGGAGTCCAGGGGAAGAGCAGCATGGTCTGGGAGTGAGCAGGCCACAGTAGCTAGAGATAGGGTTATTAGACTGGAACCCAGAGTAGTTCTGCAGGAGTGGCACAGTCAGGGTAGTGAAGGGTAGACCGCCATTTGTATAGAGGGACTTGGATACCATAAGGGGAGGACTATAGAGACCTAGCTGGAGGGCTGAGTCACAAAGGAGCACCCCTATCACAGAGGAAGAGAGAGAACACAGAGAGTGGAACCCACAGAAGGGGGTGTCAGAACTGCAAAAATCTAATCCCCAGAGCAACCAGGAGAAGGCGCCCTACTGGTAAGTGGACCCCATGATAGCCCCATATAATACATAGCTAGGTGATATTCTGACCCTCCTGATGTCAAAGAAAGTTTTGCCATTGACTTCAATAGAACGAGATTTCACCTAATGAGTTTAAAGCAAGCCTAAGCAGGCATACCAATGTAACCAGACATTTATAAACTTCCATATCTTTTTCCTTTTTCCTCATAATACTTCATACAATATTTTTATTTGGCTGTTATTACTTATGTCTTAAAACACAAGGCCCCAATATGGCTCCCAAACAGTCTACTATGTCTACTTTAGTTTCTTTTCTGTATAAATTTTAAGTGTTTCTCTCACTGGTGAAATTCAAGAAAGAAGATGGCTTCCATTCTACTGAGAGCTCCATGTGCAAAGCAGAACCAGTGTTTGAACAACAGAAATAGAATAGTCAGAGCATATAGGGAAATCTCAGAATGTTGCCATTTTAGAGCTCAGTCTATTCATCATAAAAGCTAGCCATCTTCCCAACCCAAAAAAAGGAATAATTGAAGAAATATCTGTCATATACTTCAATATCAGTGAAAGAGGCTCAGTAATGATACGTTCATTTTCTCTCTCATTTTCTCTGCTGCAAGAGACCAAACTAGAGTTCATTCAGTTCAAACATCTTGGGGTAAGTACATGATGGTCAAACTGAGATGGCAAACTCAGTAAGGTGATTTATTGTACATCCTATTCACATCAAAATCACCATTCACATCAGCCTTGAAGGTTTTATTTTGAAACATGGTTGGTTGATCTCTATAGCCACCATGGCTCTAAGACAAAACCCATCCCAACTTACACATGTTCATGTAAATATTACTGATGATCGCAGGAGATCAAATTAATTTCGGTTGGAACTTCATCGTCTACACTGGGTGGGGGATCGATCTAAGATACGCAGCTTCAGCTACGAGAATAGTGTAGCTGAAGTCGACGTATCTTAGATGGACTTAGAATCATTTACTTCACGTCCTCGCAGCGCAGGATCGATGGCCACCGCTCCCCCGTCGGCTCCACTTCTGCCTCTCGCCCTGGTGGAGTTCCAGAGTTGACAGCAGAGCCATCGGGGATCTATCACTACCTGCCGATCTGGCAGATAGTGTAGACGTGGCCTAAATGTTCTTACATAGATCTGGTATAATTTAAAGATATGTTCCTTGAATCTATTCTCATTCTTGTTTAGTGCACAAAGACTGGCATGGCATTTTTTTTCAGACCAACTAAATCACAAATAATATACCAATCTCCTTGCTACTTGTACAATATATAACATGTTATCTTCAAAATATAAACTTGAAACTAAATGGCTGGAGAAGAACACTCAATAAATTAATCAGTTAATTTTTACTTCATCCTGTTAATGAAAACATTCAATAACCTCTGCTCTAAGCTTTGAAAATGTAAGTTATAAATCTCTCTCTAATACCTTCTTTGTACCTTGGCACATCCATTAATCCTCTGGCTGCTGAAGAATGGAAAACATCAAAAACTGTGAAACTTTCTTGACTTAAAGATACCAAGTAAATGTGACTGGTCACAACTTTGATCTGAATTATGAAATACACATCCTTTACTTATTAAATATACACTCAGTAAAACAGGCCTCAGAGATCAGATCAAAGGAAGAATACACAATACAAAATGAGATGCAGGGAGAGTGTGAGCTAATTCACAGCAAGTCCTTTAGTTGAGTTTCAAGAACAGGATACTGAAACTGTTAGGAGCTGCTGAAATGTGGAAGTAGGATTTACATTTAAATTTTTATTGACAAGTAAAATTGTAACGTACATAACAGACACGCAGAATAGTCTTTCCAAGGGAGAATTATTTTTTTTACCATCTATTTACAGTGTAATGAGCAGAGTGGTAGAAAATGGGCAGAATCTACCTTTCCCTTCTCCCCTACCCAACCCCCACCCCCATCACCACCACCACATATAGGGTTATTCAGTGGCAATGGCAAAACCTCAAAAGGTCTGGAGGGTCTATTCTGTTTGGTTCTTTTAAACATTTCTAGTCTGGATATTGGGATGGAAACCTGTTATGAGATCAAATGTCATAAGATTTCCAGTAGAGCTCCAGTTTTCCCCATGGCTCATAATAGGAATAACCTTGGGGTGGTATTTATGGTACTACTGCTTCCGATCTAATGTAAAACCAGAAAGCACAAATATTAAGGGAAATGTGGGGGGAGGGGGGGAGCATGTCTAGGAGGCAGAGGAATCAAACCTTATTATGTTTGCAGTTTGGTCTGAGTTAATTTTTATTTTACATAACCTGATTCAGCCATACCCATATTCTATGCAGACTCTAAATCCCTCTTTCAATCGGTCTAATTCACCTGATTTTCCAATTAAGAGTACATCTTCACAGCAGACTTCACGTGGGTCTGGGAACCTGGCTTAGCATAGCCTGGATGTGAGAGTCCAATCACACTTGAGCCTCTCATACACGCGAGGCACTAGATCTTCTTGGGGCACATCCAATGGTTCTTAGTATTTCACTACACCTCTACCACTTTGAATGGTTTCACAGTATACTCTGAGATAACCTGTCTATTCTTCCTTGGCCCCTGGGCAGTTAGCTCACTAACTCAGAAAACAACTTCCAGCTTGGCATGCTCTAGATTTCTGTCTGCAACCTCTGTTCCAACCAAGGGCAAGGCAGAGGTCCTGCTAAGATTGATAACTGTTCTAGCTGTTGATATTCATGCAACTCTCATTTCAGCAACAGGAGGCAAATGCAGGGCATGAGACACAGTGCAGCGTATTTTGGCAGTGGCTTCTTACCCTGAGAAGATGGTGGCATGCCCTGCTAAGGAGATAACAGAGGCTACATGCAGACACAGCAGGGTGGAGACACTGATGGAAGCTTGAATGGGTGTGGGTCCCCCCCATGCTGACCAATGGTTCTGGAGAAGGACCACAAGCACAGAGTGATGGGACTACATTGCCCTGCAGGCCTGGGATGACCAGTAGTGTCTCCAGAAGTTCTGCATGAGGAAGACCACATTTCTGGAGCTGCATGGGAGCTTGCCCTGGCCCTTCGGCACCAGGACATGCAGATGAGATCATACAAGTCCACAAGCAGGTTGCTATTGCCATCTGGAAGCTGGATACCCCAGATTGCTACAAGTCAGTGGCTAATCAGTTTGGTGCTGGCAAGTCAACTGTCAGTGCTGTGATGATGGAGGTTTGCAAGGAGATTACAACTGTGGATTAGCCAAGGGTAGCGGAGATTGATAATATGCCCAAAATAGCAGCAGCCTTTGGGGAAATGGGCTTCCTGAACTGTTCTAGGGCCACTGACGGCACACACGTGCATTATCTGCCCCCTCTACCTCACAAGAAGCACAACAATATGTAAACCAGAAAGGATTGCACAGGAATTCTGTTGACTACAGAAGGAGGTTCATGAACAACGTGGAGTGCACCAAGAGAATAAATGGTGCCGAAGTGTCCTGGATTTGTGGACTTTTCTAATTGGGACAAGCTGGGACTTTTTTCTATATTCTTCATTCCCATCCAGATATCAACAGGGTGTCTGTGCCCATTGTTATCTTGGGAGACTCAGCCTATCCTCTCTAACCTGGCTCATGAAGCCCTGCCCTGATGTGAGAGTACCTGGCAGAAGGAGGTTTAATTACACCCTGACCAGGTGCAGGGTAGTAATGGCATGTGCGTTTGGCCCACTGAAGGCAATATGGTGCTGCCTACAAAACCATCTGGATGCCCATGTGTACAAGGCCATTCATGTTATTACAGCCTCTGGGCACCACACTAGCCATGTGAGGATAAGGCAGAGTACTTTGGCCAGGACTGGGTCGATGCCTGTGCTGGTTTACAGGCCTGGTACAAGCAGCCAATAAGCGCACCTCTGATGATTGCGGAAGGGTCCAGGAGAGCCGGGGAAGTATTGGATGCCTTGTGTGCCCACCTCCTTGTTTTGGAGAGTGAAATGGGGGAAGAGATAAGCACAACACTAGTGTACTGTGTCAAGCTACCTGTATTATACTTACCAATATATGTATTGTTAATCTAAGACTTTGCTTTGGACTTTCTGTCTCTCTTTGTTTTCTAAGCACTCATACCCTGAGGGATTGAATAGAAAAATAATGAATTAAAAGTCAACAACACAGGTAGATCAGCTGCCTCAAACTAAAGAAAGGGCAAACAAAACCAAAGTGCAAAGAAAACCAAACAAAACATAAAACCCAGGAGTGCAACGTCCCCTGGAATGGAATTTCACATCATCAGTGCACCTGTTGTCCTTCCCCCATGGATGCAAGGAGCGGAAAGCCTTGGGTACATTGGTCCATGTGAAAGTCCATTCATGGACTGCACTGACTGGCTCATTCCGCACCCAGATTTGTCCAGTGGCTGCAGGACATGGTAGCATGGAGGGAATGAGACTGGAGAAAGCTGGACCCAGGCTGGAGCAAGATGTGGGTTCTCGGTTGGCACGTTCCACTGCCTGCTGGCCCTCATGTCAAATAGCTGATCAAACTGTTCACTCTGCTGCTGGCAGTCCTGCTCCCTCAGTGCCCACTCGTACTTTGAGATAATGAGCTGACATCTTTTTCTCTATCTCCAACATGGGCAGTGCTGCAGCCTGGTTCTGCCAGTCCTGCTCCAGCATCTTCTTCTGCATTTCCAGGATCTGGGGTTCCGGCAGCAGGGCATCCCTGGCCATCTCTCTTTTCTGCTGAAGAGTCTAGACCCTCTCTCTGACAGCTATTGCCACCCTGGATGGATGTCTCACCTCCACTAGGGTACACGACCCTGAAAGGCAATGAAACTGCACAATATTTTTCTGTTCCGGGGAAAAAATGAAGTTTCTCCCCTTGAACTTTTTGCATTACAGCAAGGGAAAAGCTGCAGCTTTCATCTTGTTGGCATGAAGTCTCGTCCATGTTTCTGCTCTGAAGTTGCTGCATTTTCATTTCTCCTGAGCAAAAAAGCCAGATGCTCTAAGTTCGTTTTAAAAGAACCACTCATTAAAAAACTGGCTTTTGTGTGGTTGTGGGGGGAAGAGGTCAGAGACCTTTCACTAGAAATGGTCTTAACATTACTGCAGGCTGCGGTGGTATTAGAAGATGTCAACTTGCTGGAGAGGAAAAAGGAAAGGAAAGCCCCTGTAAACCTGGTGTGGATTCTTGCATCCACAGATGATATTACTTTGGTGGGAACAGTGACTATGGCAATCATGAACTGTTTGTTTGGTGAGTGCACTGTTTGAAGCCATGGTTGTAGGAAACAAAGATGGAGTCTGGCAAATGGTGTGACATAAGTCACATGGTGTGGCATGAAGCCAGATGTCCCAGGAGAGAGAGACAAATTTTGATCAGTGTTTGAGGATTGTTCATGATCAGATCTATGAGGTCATTTGTGGCTTAAAACCTATCTATTGGCTGATAAACCCTTGCAGTAATTGGATTTAGGGACACTCAGAGGAAGTCTAAAGTCTGTATTGGAGTGAGGACAGACTTTTCCCAGTTTATGCTGACCTCTAGGGAAGACAGGAGTGGAAGCACTGACAAAGTCAACTCGTAGATTTCTTGTTGTGTCTTAGCAACAAGAAGTCAGTCAGTCATCGAGATAGGGGTAGACAGTGAAGCCATCACACCTCATATGTGGGCTATTACTACCGTAAAGACCCTGTATTGAAAAATGGCCAAGGCCCACCATGAATCTAAAAGAGCAGCTGTAAGCAGGGTGACTGTCCACATGAAAGTGTCCTTCATATTGAGAGATGTAAACCACATGCCTTTTCCCACAGGGATTATAGATGCCAGTGTGACCATGCAAAATTTCAGATTGTGATTAAAGTGGCTGAGATGGCAAAGATCGAGGATGGGTCTCCCTTCTCTTTGGGCAGTAGGAAGTAATGCTAAGTAGAAACCCTTTCCTTGGTACTAAAGAGGTATCCGCTCTATTGCTCCTCATTATAAGATGGATTCTACATTTAATTCCCACTTGTGCATTGTTATTGCACTCCAGACGTGGAAAATGAATGCTACACAACACCCAAATGGCGTGTGGGAATCAGCAGGTGGTGACATCACTGTCTGTAGCTCTCAAACTCCTTGCAAAAGTATCATTTAGCTGGGTCTGGGATAAAGATCTTGCCCCAGAACATGCAGAGAAACATGATTTCTGAACCCTTAGCATCTTACAGTGTGGCTCATAGGGCTCCTGGTGGTAAAATAGTTGAAGCATCAAACTAGGCTTGTATGATTGACTGTGGAATTTTCTCTTTGGGGCAGGTGTATATATTCCCAAGGAATGGAGAATGACCCTGGAAGTCCTTTAGTGTGTGTAAAGACTCAGCTGTCTTTTGGTCAAAAAGACGAGTTTCATTGAAGGCCATATCCTCCACGGTGTTCTGGACCTACCTGGGAAACCCTGAAGTATATAATCACAATTCATGGAGTATCACAGCAGCAATAGCCATTGCCCTTGAAGATGTGTCTGCTGCATCTACAGCTGATTGAAGAGCTTGCTATCTTCGATGAGAGCCTGAAATTGAGCTCTATCCTGTTGCAGAAGCTTGTCGATGAAATCTGTGAATTTGGAATAGTTCAGGTAACTGTTCTTAGCCATCAGTGCTTGGTAAATGGATATTCTGAACTGAAGGCTAATAGAAACAAAGACCTTCCTTCCCAATAAATCGAGTTGTTTACCTCTTTATCAACCAGAGTAGATCTAGGATGTTGCTGTCTAGATCTCTCCATGGCATCCTGGAGTTAGGAGCAGGATGCAAACAGAGAAATTCTGCCCCTTTGGTTGGGACATAACATTTTTATGCCTTCTTACGGGTAGGTATGCAAGTGGCTGGGGTATGTCTGACTGCTCTAGGTGGTTCCAGAATGGCTTAATTAATACGAAGTGCAACTTGGCGGTATCTGGAGGATTGGGGGATGTCCAGAAGTTTATGAGTAGGATCCTGAACTTCCCCAGGGAAGATATGTAGCTTCTTTGCAACCTTACATAACAGTTCCTGGAATTCTTATAGTCATCAGGGGGATGGAGATATTGGAGCATCTGCTTTGTCTGAACATGATGCCGGTCTCCTTGGTATCAGTGGAACCACCAGATCCAGTTCAAAATCTCTCTCTTTCATGCTGTCAGGAAGCAGCTACGGCTTTCCTTGCAGAGAGGAGGGGTGGACTGACTCTCTAGAAGATTGCGTGGACTCTGCAGGATAGTATGGGTCCCCTAGATGAGTCAAAGGCTGGTTGTGGAGGTCCCATTGGCACCAATGGCTCCAAGGCAGGTGCTGAGGTGGAGGTTGGTTCCAGACTGATCTGGGTCCCATGTCTGGAAAGGAATGCCTCAGAGGCAGAGACATCAGTTCATTGGGTGGGACAGAGTCTCCCGAGAAAGAAAATGCCAATTCTGGATCCATCGGCAGTAACAACAGTGCAGTTGGAGAGAAACCATGTCTGGATGATTACATGGGAAACAAACTCCTCCCATAAGCTGCATCTCCTGGTGGAGTCAGAACCTCCTTTGTGAGGGAAGGACTTGATGATGGAAATTGGGGTTCTGGAAGAGCAAAAATGTCATCAGCTGGAGCGTAAGACTCTGTTCTCCTCGGACTGCAAGGGGGCCTGTCCGCCTGAACTGACAAAGCCAGAGCAGTTACAGAGTCAGGTGAGGTAGAGTGGATACCAGTGGTTGAGGCTCTTGATGGTTGCCTTTTGTCAGTACTGTTGGTTCCCAGAATCTAGGCTTAGCTGCTACCAGAGGGAACACTGCCACCGGAGGATGGTCTGGTACCAGCAGAGCCCTGGATTTGTGGACTTTCTTGTCATGACCCTGAGACTTAGGATGTACTAAGTCCTCATGAGCTGAGTGGGAAGACTTGCTTGACTTAGACAAGGTTTATATCAGACTTCCTTGAAGTGGATTTAGGGGAGGATTTGCTCTCGTGTTTATGAGAATGCTCTCTACCCTCCTGACATGACCCTGACAGGAGATCTGTGGGAGTTGATTCCCTCACACGTAAGTCAGACCTCATGGCAGGAGAGGCAGTAGCTATGCCACTATGGGACAAACCCTCCCATTGACATAGCACTGTCTACTCTGGGAGTTAGGTTGGTGTAACTAGTTATACTGAAATAAGTTCCTTGTGTAGTCCAAGCCTAAGACTGTAAACTCTTCAGGGCAGGCATTCTCTTATTTCATGTTGCACAGTGCCTAGCACAATGAGGCCTCAATCTTAGTATCCTCCAGGTGTTTCTATATTACAGACAAACAGTGCATCTTTCCTTTAATGGTCAGGGAAGCTACCCCTTCAAACAGAAAGCAGGTTCATTAACCTGAAAGGGAGCTGAACAAGTGCAATTCTGCTGTGCAAGTGGGGCAGGAGAGATATAATTGCCTTCTGCATGCATTCAGCTCCATAATGGCTCCCTATGCCACACCACTTTGGGGCCCAAGGGGGGCCAGGGCAGCTCAGCAGGATCACAGAGGAGCACATTATAACAGGTGCAAAGAATGGCAAGTAGGATGATTAGGGGAATGAAGAGCCTATTTTTATGAGAGTAGACTAAAAGAGCTTGGCTTATTTAGCTTAGCAAAATGAAAGCTGAAAGGAGATGGGATTGCTTTCTATAAATAACTCAGGGAGCAGGAGTAAAATCCAGAGAGGAGGAAGAGCTATTTAAGCTAAAAGATAATGTTGGCACAAGAACAAATGTATATCAAATGGCCATGAGTAAATTTAGGCTGGATATTAGATTTCTAACCATCAGAGGAGTAAGGTTAATAGCTTCCCAGTAAGTGTAGAGGGGACAAGAAACCAAACTGGTTTTAAGATTGAGCTTGTCATAAAAATACAGGGAAGGATAACCACCTTTCTGTATACAGTGCTATAAAATCCTTCCTGGCCAGAGACAAAACCATTTCACCTGTAAAGGGTTAAGAAGCTAAGATTACATGAGAGGAAAGTGATCAGGAACAGTCAGCATGGATTCACCAAGGGAAGGTCATGCCTGACTAATCTAATCGCCTTCTATGATGAGATTACTGGTTCTGTGGATGAAGGGAAAGCAGTGGATGTATTGTATCTTGACTTTAGCAAAGCTTTTGACACGGTCTCCCACAGTATTCTTGTCAGCAAGTTAAGGAAGTATGGGCTGGATGAATGCACCATAAGGTGGGTAGAAAGTTGGCTAGATTGTCGGGCTCAACAGGTAGTGATCAATGGCTCCATGTCTAGTTGGCAGCCGGTGTCAAGTGGAGTGCCCCAGGGATTGGTCCTGGGGCCGGTTTTGTTCAATATCTTCATAAATGATCTGGAGGATGGTGTGGATTGCACTCTCAGCAAATTTGTGGATGATACTAAACTGGGAGGAGTGGTAGATACACTGGAGGGCAGGGATAGGATACAGAGGGACCTAGACAAATTGGAGGATTGGGCCAAAAGAAATCTGATGATGTTCAATAAGGATAAGTGCAGGGTCCTGCACTTAGGACGGAAGAACCCAATGCACAGCTACAGACTAGGGACCGAATGGCTAGGCAGCAGTTCTGCGGAAAAGGACCTAGGGGTGACAGTGGACGAGAAGCTGGATATGAGCCAGCAGTGTGCCCTTGTTGCCAAGAAGGCCAATGGCATTTTGGGATGTATAAGTAGGGGCATAGCGAGCAGATCGAGGGACGTGATCGTCCCCCTCTATTCGACATTGGTGAGGCCTCATCTGGAGTACTGTGTCCAGTTTTGGGCCCCACACTACAAGAAGGATGTGGATAAATTGGAGAGAGTCCAGCGAAGGGCAACAAAAATGATTAGGGGTCTGGAACACATGACTTATGAGGAGAGACTGAGGGAACTGGGATTGTTTAGTCTGAGGAAGAGAAGAATGAAGGGGGATTTGATAGCTGCTTTCAACTACCTGAGAGGTAGTTCCAGAGAGGATGGTTCTAGACTATTCTCAGTGGTGGAAGAGGATAGGACAAGGAGTAATGGTCTCAAGTTGCAGTGGGGGAGGTTCAGGTTGGATATTAGGAAAAACTTTTTCACTAGGAGGGTGGTGAAACACTGGAATGCGTTGCCTAGGGAGGTGGTGGAATCTCCTTCCTTAGGCGTTTTTCAGGTCAGGCTTGACAAAGCCCTGGCTGGGATGATTTAATTGGCTATGGGTCCTGCTTTTGAGCAGGGGGTTGGACTAGATGACCTCCTGAGGTCCCTTCCAACCCTGATATTCTAAGATTCTAAGATTCCCTCGCTGGCACCTGACCAAAATAACCAATGAGGAAACAAGATACTTTCAAAGCTGGGGGAGGGGGGGGAACAAAGGGTCCGTCTGTCTGTGTGATGCTTTTGCCGGGAACAGATCAGGAATGCAGTCTCAGAAACTCTGTTAAGTTAGTAAGTAATCTAGCTAGAAATGTGTTAGATTTCCTTTTGTTTAATGGCTGGTAAAATACGTTGTGCTGGATGGAATGTATATTCCTGTTTTTGTGTCTTTTTGTAACTTAAGGTTTTGCCTAGAGGGATTCTCTATGTTTTGAATCTGATTACCCTGTAAGGTATTTACCATCCTGATTTTACAGAGGTGATTCTTTTACCTTTTCTTTAATTAAAATTCTTCTTTTAAGAACCTGATTGATTTTTCATTGTTCTTAAGATCCAAGAGTTTGGGTCTGTGTTCACCTGTACAAATTGGTGAGGATTTTTATCAATCCTTCCCCAGGAAAGGGGGTGTAGGGCTTGGGGGGTTATTTTGGGGGAAGATGTCTTCAAGTGGGCTCTTTCCCTGGTCTTTGTGTAAGATGCTTGGTGGTGGAAGCATAGGGTTCAAGGACAAGGCAAAGTTTATACCTTGGGGAAGTTTTTAACCTAAGCTGGTAAGAATAAGCTTAGGGGGTCTTTCATGCAGGTCCCCACATCTGTACCCTAGAGTTCAGAGTGGGGAAGGAACCTTGACAGAGCTTGATAAATTTATAAACAGGATTGTATGATGGCATTTGCCTACAACAGTAGGGGACTGGATTTGAAGACCCAGGCGGTCCCTTCAAGTATTATGTTCCTACACAGGAAATATAAAGTCTGCAGTAAGGTAGTGACCACAAAGTAGACTCACAGCCTGAGAAAGTTTCTTTCTCCTTGGCCCCCTGTGGACTATTATTATTTGTACTGTGGTAACATGTATGAGCCCCAGTTGTGGACCAGGATCCCACTGTGCTAGGCACTATATAAATTGGGATATACCCAGCAAACAGACTGATACTAGTACTTGAGCTGTTTGCTGCATGGGGATTTGGGCTGAAGGGCATATCAGATTGGTTTTTTTTCAAAGACAGAATGGCTCAGTTTACCTAATTAATGCTTTAGAGTTTACACCAGCAAAAATTAATGAAGTAAAAAAAGAAATATCTGGGGATATTTGGGCTCCAGGACACGGAGGCAAGACTTGCTGGTTAACCACACAACTGGAGATTTCTAGACAGAAATCTTATTTAAGGGCAGGATCTGCTCCAGGCTCCCTGTTTCTCCCTGGCGAACCATCCCCAAATAACAGGAAGACTGCAGGTGGTAAAGGGCAGGACACAAGAACTGGCCTTACAGAATGACTGGCCGAGAATTCACAAGAAGTGGTGAGCCTAGGTTCGGGGGAAAAAGTGTATAGGTTTTTGTTGTTTTCCCTTAATATCTGTAACTTTTATATGCTTTTAGAGTAAAAGTTACTGTGGTTAAGAAACTCCTGTGCAAAGCCCGTGTTCCTTGCTTTACCTGCCACACACAGTCACCAAAGAGTTAAACTATAAACCAGAGCATGCACGGCAAGGTGGAACTCTGGAGAAATGTGCATAAGCAAGTGGGGGGGCATGGGAGGTCAGCCTAGTTTCAGGGCCTGGGACAGTTGGAATGCAGAGTCCAAATCCCAAGGAAGGGTGACACAGAAGGAGTTGGCATCCAGGAGTGTGCCTTAGTGTACATCTACACTGCAAAAAATACCCTGCGGCAGCAAGTCTCAGAACCTGGTTCAACCAACTTGGGCTCACAGGGCTCATGCTACAGGACTAAAAATAGCCATGTAGACTTTCCCCCTCAGGCTGGAACCCATGCTCTGAAACTCAATGGCAGGGGACACAGACTCCAGCCCGAGTGGGAGCATCTTCACTGTTATTTTTAGCCCTGTAACGTCAGCCCCATGAGACTGAGTCAGTTAGCCTGGGGCTCTGGGATTCGCTGCCGTAGTTGTGGCTTTTGGTTGGGTTTTTTTTTTTTTTTTGGCAGGGTCGATGTAACCCTTCAAGATCCAGAGCTAGAAACAGTGACTGGACTCTGCCCAGACCCAGCAGGTTTGGAGGCAGATGGGATTCTGGTCAATTGGGTCCAATTATAAACTAGTGACTATCCAGTAGAAGGACTCAGCCAGGTCTATAACACAGGGTGGCAGCCAAATGATCCATAATACACCATTGGGCAGTTGTGAAATTATGGCATGGGACCCCAAAGCAAACCCCTTTTCTATAAAATGCCATGGGATCTTCAATGTCCACACAGAACAGTGTGGACCTCTGTTTCTAAACACTCCCACACAGCAGTCTGCATGGAGCTCCATTTACCTAACTCAGAAAAATAAAGAACTGAATCAACTCTGCTGAGATTTGAACCTGTGGCTGTTGGTATATAAACTTCTGTGGCATGCCCATGGCTTTTCATAGACATTCTGCAAAGCAGAGAGATTTTGCCAATCTCTAACTGGGATCTTACCAATAGTAAATTCACCTTATTAAAACAAACACTGCTGTAATGATCCCAAATGATCCCCACTGACATTACTGAAAGCTGTAGTATTTTAGACCATTACTATAATACATACAGTTTTCTGTGATTACTAAAAATAACTGAAAATTATTACTACAAAGATTTGAAAATACAAACAGAGTTTTAAAATGGTACATGCCTGCCCCGCCCAAAAAAGAGTAGAAAGTAATTGAGCCTCTAGAATTCTCATAGATGGACAAGATATAGGCCTTGTTTACACAGCCAGGTATTGCACCTCTAGCTGGGGTGTAAATCTAGAGCTTACCACACTACCATGCGCTAACTGGACATGTGGACCTTGGGACCATGCCCTAAATGTTCTATGGTGTGCTTTGATCTATTCCTATTTCAAAAGCAAAGTAGGTCAAAGCACACTATGCTTTCAATTTTCATAGTCCACACAGCCAGCTAGTGCATGGTAGGATGGGTGCACTGCAGATTTACACCCCAGTTTGCCATTCAATAACTGACTATGTAGAGACAAGCCAATAAACACAGAAAAAAAGACGCCATCAATTCAAAGGCAATTTATTGCTGGGGTTACTTATTTGTAACTAGACCCAGCTGTAGCACTGGAATGATGCAAGGAAATTAGATGAATCTAGAGTCTCCTTTAGGAAATGCTATAAAAACTTCTCATTTGATTCCTCCCCCTCCCCCACCATAACCAGAAGGACATTCTCAGTATCAACCATTTCCCTCTTTCACCACACAATAGAGAGACCCTATTCAAGCAGCGCTTTCATAACCAAAACAGGGAAAAGAGGCAGAAACTCCATCAAATCCACTAATAATCTGGCTCTTGCCAATCTATTTTATGTGCAAAGTGCACCAATATTACAGTGATGGACTGCAGTACTCCTAGCTAGATTAGAAAACACATTGATTGAAAGGGAAAGGGGGAGAGATTTTCTTTCTCAAACCTTAGAAGAGTTCCTTATAGAAAATTACTGTCTATTAGAAAAAGGCACCTGATAGTAACTGAACACTTCATCCTTGTCACATGGTTCCATTTTCCACTATGCCTTTAGAAATAATGTTGATATTTTGATCTGTTCTATACTGACAATCTGACAAAATGGAATATTGGCAAGGTTTCACTGATTGAAAACAGCCAATTCTAAATCCAGCCTGTGAGCTTGTCTGATGTTTAACGTACAGTAGCATCTGATTGTTACAGATAAAAAAATACAGTGCATCTTGCTAAAGCTGATGGTGTACCAGGTGGTTTGTGATGCTGTGACAAATAGCCTACTCGATTCCTGACAAAATACTCCCTCTGCTGTACAACATACAATGTTACACAAGTCTAAGGTATATATACCAAAACCTTCATATATACTAGTACATAAAATAAGAAAAGGTTATAAGTGTAAAATATTGTCTAGATCAGAAGCCTAATTCACACCTCCAGATTTTTCTGGTTGGCCTTTGAGAAAAGAGAAAGATTGTCTGCTGCTTCTGATTATAGCCTACTGATTATATCTGAATGTGCCAATCAAAATAGGCAAAGAGGCTGTCTTTTAGTTTAGACTGATAAATTAGGACTTGACCTTCAAAAATACATTAACAATACTAGATCAAATTAATAAATTATTATTATAACTGTCTACAGATACTTGTCCAGTCGAAGTAGTCAACACAACACGGGGTTAGGATGATATACAAGTACAAATATATTTATGTCAGCAATATCAAACTGAGAATGGGCATGAATTTAGCCATGGGGTGCTTTTTTTTGTTTGTTCAATTATTGTACAATAATTGGATTGCATTATAAATTCCCTCTGTCACATTTCATCATGTCTCTACAATAGACAGCTAACTGGAAAATATTGAAAAGTACATCATATTTTGGTGGAAAAAGAAAAAAAGTCCATAGAAAATTCCACAACAGGATGGGATGTGACAAACTACAGAACATGATGCTGAAATCTGAAGAAAATCAGGCAACAGTTTCTAGAACAAAGTGAAATTGCTATGCTGGATGAAATCCAGCCAAAACACACAGTACACACTCTCCAGGAAATAGCCAAACTTTCAGTATGTGAATTCTTGCAATTGAACACACACACCACAGAGGACCTCTGCTTTGTGGGGTCTGCAATGAATCTTTCAAATATGACACAATAAATAACTGATATTCTTTTGATCATATGAAACCAAGCAGGAAAGCTCAATATTTCCCAAGTAGTATCTGCACAGTGAGAAAACTTAAGGAAACAGAAGTAGAAACAAAGTACATTTTAAAAATGATGCTATATTACAACATGAATATGTAATATGTACAAAAAGAACAGGAGTACTTGTGGCACCTTAGAGACTAACAAATTTATTAGAGCATAAGCTTTCGTGGGCTACAGCCCACTTCATCGGATGCATAGAATGGAACACATAGTAAGAAGATATATAGATATTATACATACATACAGAGAAGGTGGACGCTGCCATACAAACTGTAAGAGGCTAATTAATTAAGATGAGCTATTATCAGCAGGAGAAAAAAAAACTTTTGTAGTGATAATCAAGATGGCCCATTTAGTCAGTTGACAAGAAGGTATGAGGATACTTAACATGGGGAAATAGATTCAATATGTGTAATGACCCAGCCACTCCCAGTCTCTATTCAAACCCAAGTTAATGGTATCTAGTTTGCATATTAATTCAAGCTCAGCAGTTTCTCGTTGGAGTCTGTTTTTGAAGCTTTTCTGTTGCAAAATTGCCACCCTTAAGTCTTTTACTGAGTGGCCAGAGAGGTTGAAGTGTTCTCCTACCGGTTTTTGAATGTTATGATTCTTAATGTCAGATTTGCATCTATTTATTCTTTTGCATAGTGACTGTCCAGTCTGGCCAATGTACATGGCAGAGGGGCATTGCTGGCACATGATGGCATATATCACATTGGTAGATGTGCAGGTGAACGAGCCCCTGATGGTGTGGCTAATGTGATTAGGTCCTATGATGGTGTCACTTGAATAAATATGTGGACAGAGTTGGCATCGGGCTTTGTTGCAAGGATAGGTTCCTGGGTTAGTATTTTTGTTGTGTGGTGTGTGGTTGCTGGTGAGTATTTGCTTCAGGTTGGGGGGCTGTCTGTAAGCAAGGACTGGCCTGAGGTGGGTATTGTACTTTTAAGAATGCAAGAGCCTACTGAAGTGAAAAAACAGATGGACAGAGCCAGAAGAGTACCCAGAAGTCACCTACTACAGGACAGGCCTAACAAAGAAAATAACAGAACGCCACTAGCGGTCATCTTCAGCCTCCAACTAAAATCTCTCCAATGCATCATCAAAGATCTACAACCTATCCTGAAAAATGATCCCTCACTCTCACAGATCTTGCTATTTTCCCCTGAAAAGTTATTTTGAGTGGCAGTTTTAAATTTCTAATCTGAAATTTATTACTGATGCATACAAATTATAGTAAAAATCAAATATCTCTATATTTAGAAAACAGCTAACTGAAATTAGAAGTTTCAGGAGCGGGGGGAGAGGGGGAGAAATTCAGTGAAAATGACACTGGAGGTAAATCTGGAATACAAAAAGTGGATAGTCTTTCCAGCAATTCCACAATAATATATTATATTTTAATCTCCCTTAACCAGTCCAAAAACTCAAGATCAAATGCTTCTGACTTACTAGTAACACTCTAATTTACGATGATATTATAGGGTTACATCATGCATATATGGTCAATAACTATATTGCATTCGGAATATATAACTATCAGTACAGGAAAATACAAAACAAAAACATACCGTCAACTGTGTGTCCTTTGAAAAACACAGTTATCACCATTTGGTTGCTGAAGCATACTACAGCAGGCCATCAGCCAGCAGCAGACTGTGATAAATTCTTTATATAGGAAAACATTCCCACTACATACATATTACATCTGATTATATTTGTCATATAAAACATACGAGGGATAATAGCTGCCTCTGTTCAAAAAGAACAGGCATCTGTGAATCATTCAACTCATGCACCAATATCAAATTATGGCCCATATCCTAATCCAGACTTGACAGGGTCATACATTTACAGTACATCAAAACCACCACTGGATGGCAGGAAAAACAGTTGATAATTTCTTCAAGCTTCATAAACTCCCAAGACGCTAGTGAATGACTATAAAACCAGATGAATCCAAATATACCATCAATGTGAAGTTACATATGCAGTACAAATGCCAACTCCATGCAAGCCCTCAAAGTGGCAGAAGCTTACACAATATTGTAGGAAGTCTTAAACCCTATAGAATATTGAGTAGTTTTAGCGTTACTCATATTCAAAGTCATCATAATTTATGAACAGCTACAACAAACAAGCTGGCAATGGCAGAGGTTGCGTGGTAATCCTGTAATGTACCACAGATTAAAAATTGAATTTTTAAGTTATCATTAATGAGACCAAAGGAGATGTGACACTCTACTCTATCAATCTCACAAAACCCAGTACCACAAGGTTTCAGCATGTGCCCCCAAATAGCACACAGTCTTACAGATTGAAAGCTGCCAGACAAACCCACAGGACTCCTTTTAAAGGAATATATGTTACTTCTATTTAAAGAAGAGGCAGCTTCTAAGAGGAAACAGTGGAGACTGAATTTACAGTGTACCTAACACTAATCAGTGTTCTATTCTCTCCAGCTGAAAAGCACACTATAAGAGAGGGTTACTCACCTTGTGCAGTAACTGAGGTTCTTCGAGATGTGTGTCCCTGTGGGTGCTCTACTTTAGGTATTCGTGCGCCCCTGCGCCTGTAATCAGAGATTTGTGGTAGCAGTGCCCAGTTGGGTCGCACATGCATGGTTCCAGTCTCGCGCTGCTTTAAGCAATTATCTGTTGCTGTACAACCAACCCCATCTCAGTTCCTTCTGTACTGCCTTTGGCTCAAGTCAGAGCATCTATCAGCACCCCTGTGCTTAGTCTTGGTAGCATAGTTTTCTCACAAGTTCTAGTTTTAGTAGTGCATTAGTTTTTTTACATCCCCGTTTATTTTCTTTCCCTCACTATGAGTTTAGGTTTCCATTTTTGAACCATTAGAGTGGAGTCTTCATTCTCCCCTGGCGGTGGGGGAAACGCTCCCCTGAGGGGCATGCCCAGCTCACCATGTTTTAAACGCTGCCTCACCTGCAGGCTGTCGATACCTGTGTCAGATGGGCACTCACAGTGTGTTCATTGTCTAGGCGAGACCCAAGTACTTCAAAAAATTTTGCACTGCCTTCATGTGATGTAATTAAATGGGATTCTTTCATTTGACTGTTTTTCTTCAGATCCTACCTGTACTTTATCACCTTTTATCCTGCCCTCTTTACTAGGATATAGGTAGATCCTCCCCAAGGGATGTCTGTCTGAACCATGTGTTCCTCTGCCCATCAGCTTTCCCCCAGCCCTTAGTTTAAAAACTCTTCTGCGACATATTTAATTTTATATGTCAGCAATCTGGTTCTGTTTTGGTTGAGGTGGAGCCCATCCTTCCTGTGTAGATTCCTCCTTTCCCAAAAGGCTCCCCAGTTCCTAATAAACCTAAAATTGTCCTCCCTACACCATTGTCTCATCTATGCATTGAGATTCTGCAGTTCTGCCTGTCTAACTGGCCCTGCATGTAGAACTGGACACATTTCAGATAATTCTACCAAGGAAGTCCTGGACTTTAATCTCTTACCTAGCAGCCTAAATTTGGCCTCCAGGACCTCTCTCCTACCTCTTCTTGTTGTTGGTAACTACATGAACTATGACCACCAGCTCCTCCCCAGCACTTCACATAAGTATGCCTAGATGCCTCGAGAGATTTGCACCCTTTGTACCTGGCAGGCAATTCACCATGCAGTTCTCCTAGTCATTACAAACCAACTATCTATGTTTCTGATGATCGAATCCCCCATTACTATTACCTGTCTCTTCCTAATAACTGCAGTTCCCTCCCTTAGAGGGGTATTCTCAGTGTGAGAGGATAACATGACATCATCTGAAAGCAGTGTCCCAACTATGAGACCATTTCCCTCCACTCCAACTTGATGTTCTCCTTTCCCAAGAGTTTCATCCTTCTCAACATCACCGAGATTGTCAGAATGGGGATGGGACCATGCTATTGTGTCCCTGAAAGTCTCATCTATGTACCTCTGTCTCCCTTAGCTCTTTCAGTTCAGCCACTCTGGTCTCTAAGGGCCATGAGCTGCTTACATTGAATGCACACATATGCTACTTACACTGCATCCAGTGCAATAAACTGGATAGCCACCACTCCGCTGCTGGACTTCAGCTTGCATTATTTTTACTCTGTTTTGTGTTTTGTTTTGGGAGGGGAGTTACTGATCTAAGTTTAGAATATGTTTGTTAGGTGTATCTGGCTCTCCCACTCCCTCACAAAACTCCCATTTATTAGCTTCTCTGGTTACTTATAAACTGGCTTTTTAAAAGCCTGTTCTCCCTGAATAGCCCTGCCCCTTTTTTAAGGGATATTAAAGGGATTAGGGATGAAAGGATTGTAGACTACAGTCTCATTAGGAAGCTCTCAGCCTTGCCTACCTGACTGCTAGGCTCATCACACAGTGCCCTAAACAGACCACATTATAAATTTCAATCAAGCGAGCACACGACACAAACAAACTAACTTACGCACTCACCCAAAAGATCATGTAGTCTACTCCTGGAGAACTCCCTCACAAAACTCCTGTTTGCTGCTCCTGTTCACTAGCTCTAATATAAACCCCTTTTGATAGAGTCACATTTAAAAAAATAGGCACATTGATTCACTTTATATTTCTGCCCTGGGTTGGGGCCCAGATTCCCATTTTGTAAATGCAATTTGCACCCAGAAGTCTGTCCCCGCATTTTTCCTATTGCAAATCTCAGCAAATAGGTAGACACTCAACTTGATGTGCACCAGTTGAAACAGAAGCAGGGCAGAAATCACAGATTTGTGTTCTTGCAGGAGAAAAAACTTTTCCACTTTTCTTGCAGGAGAAAAAACTTTTCCATCTATCAGATATAGGGAGAATCTTGTACAGCAGTCTCTGGGACATCCTGTGAAAACCCCAGGGATTGTTCCATACAATTCTGCAGCTTTTACAGGTCAGTATTATACCAATGTAAACAATGTCACAAGAATAACCCCATTGATCAATGTATGTTATGTGTCCTTTTCTGTGCCAGATCCACAAAGGATAGAAGTCTACTACAACCCCAGCTACAGATTTCGGCTCTTCATTTCAAGCTGTGGAAGCTCATATTTTTTGCAGTGCAGGTGTCCAGTTCAATCCCCACTGTTGGCCATGATGTGGGCCATCACTTAAGCATAATAAATCTTACTGGATTTGTTAAAATATAACTATTTTGGAGACCCAGAATAAAAGTACTGAAGATAAAAAATAAAATTAGCACATGGGTGTGAACCAAAGCCCCACAAATCTGGAAGGAAATAGAACTTCGTTAAATTTGGCCCTGTACCCAAATTTTACTGCTAGCACTGTTTCTTTAGCGGGACAAATCAAAACCCCAGATCTTTTTTTCTCATATCTGTGGGGAAATAGCCTCTGACCCTGAATGTGGATTTTTAAAATAAATCCAGTACTCCAGCATGCAGATCTTTATATGATGATCACCTGCTCATTTCCTGTGCCCTGTGATATACAGTTTGACACATAAATTATCAACACCAGGCTTTAGGTTTAACAGCCTTTGGAGGTGAATAGGGACAGTTCACACCTTAACGAGCTATCATGTCAGGCTATCTGCAGACTGAGGCAGATTGCACTGCATTGGTTTATACTAGATTCACACTTCAAAGGACAACTTTTACAACCATAACAAGTAGAGTTTTTTTTTAATGGAAACAGATTTTCAGAACACAAGATGGCATCCTCAAAAAAATAATAATAAATAAATAAATAAAAGGAACAGCAAGCTGGCGCAATTCAAATCCCATATCTTGGCTAACCTTAAAGGAAACTTACAGCCTTTTTTACAATGTAAATATGTTTGTGTGAGAGAGAGAGAGAGAGAATTTAAAAAACACCACCATACTTTTCATACCTCTTAATCAAAGTGATTGCTGATAAAGCCTAAAAAAAAGCCAGTCACATTTTGGAAAGGCTTTGAAGAAAGTTGGCATGTGAATAAGAGAAAATATACAAAGAGCAGCTCATAACAAATCTTGCATGCCTCAACGTGATCTGTCTGTGAAAGGTTTCTGTGAATTTGATCATTGCAATAAAGGTCAATTTTGACACCTCTGCAATTTGCAACTAAAGACCTTGTTTTCAAAGAAAGTAACATACTAAAAAATGCAGACAGCTCTGATCCACAAAGAAAACTGATGTATGGGAGCTCTTACACCTGCACTCTAATTTGCATTCAAGAACTGGGGAAATAAATAGCCCTGCCTGTAAAATGGCCAAGAATATTATAATCCTTGCACTTGGAAGGCCAGATTGTAACAATACTAACTGGGCTAAGCCAGGGGCACTTAGGAAGGGAGACCAGGACTCTCGCTCAAAATCTCTCTTTTGCTTTGCTTGCTTGCTGAAGGAAGAAAATTATGCCAGGCATACATCCAGCACAGTGTATATTCCCAGTCATGCCACCAAAGTCAGTGGAGTTCCACCCAGGATGAATATGGTCCAAAGCTTATGCACAGCACAGTGTAATTTACAGAGTAAGAACCAACCAGAATCTTTTAGAGTCTAAAATGAAATTTATATTTCAGACTGACATATTTGGTTCTACAGCCAAATCCTCAGATGCCTGGGTGATTAACTGAGTCTTCCTGTTTTGAGGCTGTGAGATATGTCTCAAAGGGTATATCCAAACAGTGTTTTGGAGTGAGCCTCCCAATGCCGATCAACAGATTCAGAGTAGCAGACCTCACACCAGTGCTCTAAAAATAGCTGTATAGACAGCACATTAAAGTTGCTGCTCAGGCTGAATCTCAGGCTCTGAAACCTGGGAGGGTGGCTTCAAAGCGATGTCCTTAAAGCTATTTTTAAAGAACCAGCGCACGCATTTCTAGCCCATTTCTTTCAACCCAGGCTAGGAGGCTCACTTCAAAATGCCATGTAAACATACCCAAAATGAAAAGGAGTACTTGTGGCACCTTAGAGACTAACCAATTTATTTGAGCATAAGCTTTCGTGAGCTACAGCTCACTTCGTCGGATGCATACTGTGGAAACTGCAGAAGACATTATATACACAGAGACCATGAAACAATACCTCCTCCCACCCCACTCCCCTGTTGGTAATAGCTTATCTAAAGTGATCACTCTCCTTACAATGTGTATGATAATCAAGTTGGGCTATTTCCAGCACAAATCCAGGTTTTCTCAACCTCCGCACCCCCCTTCCCCACACACAAACTCACTCTCCTGATGCTAATAGCCCATCCAAAGTGACCACTCTCTTTATGGGCTATTAGCAGCAGGAGAGTGAGTTTGTGTGTGGGGGGGGGGGGGCAGAGGGTGAGAAAACCTGGATTTGTGCTGGAAATGGCCCAACTTGATTATCATACACATTGTAAGGAGAGTGATCACTTTAGATAAGCTATTCCAAGCAGGAGAGTGGGGTGGGAGGAGGTATTGTTTCATGGTCTCTGTGTATATAATGTCTTCTGCAGTTTCCACAGTATGCATCCGATGAAGTGAGCTGTAGCTCACGAAAGCTTATGCTCAAATAAATTGGTTAGTCTCTAAGGTGCCACAAGTACTCCTTTTCTTTTTGCGACTACAGACTAACACGGCTGTTACTCTGATACCCAAAATGGATTACTACATATTTCTGTAAATTAAGAACTGGCAGCATCTGCTCTGGTTGGCCCCAGAACTTCACACTGTAATGGCCTTCTAGACCAGGTTTACTAGGTAAACCTGAGGTGAAGCATGCATAGCATCTTCCCATACAGTGTCTGGCATAAATTTCATGAGAACAACATTTGTAAGTGAATTGTCTCAAGACAGCCTCTGAGCCTGAAGCCTATACACACCACTGAAGTAGAACAAATGGTAGCAACAGTGAATGAATGAAGATAGTTAGGATTAGAAACCAGACTTACAAATATAGTCTTGTATCTGGCTTGGGAAACTCAAAGGAAGTTTGAAAGTTGAAGAATCTAGTTAAAAGAGGGCTAGCGTGTAACACCATAATATAGGCTTGCAGTGTTCTGTAAGAATACAGGAACTGAAGAGTGTTGGAATGAGAATTCTAACATACTGCACCAGATGGTACAAGTGTGTCACTCCCTTGTATTCTAGCCACATTTCAATTACTGCCTGTCATTTGGAAGCACCCGTGTCACTTTTTCACCTCAAATGGGAAGCATTAGGTCCCCCCTCAAAGCTCTAATGGAGTCAAATGACACCACCAATTTTTTGTCTCTCTCCCCAAGCCTTTGAAGCCTCTCATTTGGCAGCCTTCTTCCTGTAGTAGCTGGATTCAGTGCCCTCTGGTTCTTCCCAAAGCTATTTTCTTCTCTTGGCTGGTGTGGTTGTTAAAGTAATTCAGGGTACTCCTTCTGCCACTCTCTGGGGGCTGAACGTGTTGCCTCTTAAAAACTGGCTTCTGTTAGCGTGCGCACTAAATTCTGGCCCATGCAGACAGCCTACCGTATTTTATTAAAAATCCAGAACCACCTGAGAAACCCATTTTCAGGGCTGGGGTTTCATGTGGCTTTGGATGTACTATAAAGAGGAAGGAGATGGATTTTTCTCCCCCTTGATGTAGGTCTACTTATTAATTCTTACTTGATTCAGTGGTGCTAGACAAGTAATTCTTTGATTTCCAGTGAAAATGAGTGGCCTTAATGGAACTTGGAAGAAACGTTAGGATGAGTCACAGTGAATGTCAGATATCGACTGTGACAGTATCTGGTTCAAGGAACCAGTCAAGAAATCTAGAAACAAGATCAAAGTTAAAGTTAAATGAAGCTCTCCATATATAAGCCAGAGGACAAAAAGCAACTAGAATCAGGGGTTCAAAACAGAAAACAGAATATAGCTCACTTTATCAGAAGTTAGTCAGCCAAACTCCTAAGCAGGGGGATAGGTAATATTGGAACCAAAGGAAGAGAGCAATAAAAAAAAATCACTGACTTCCATCAACAGCTGAACTTCACAACCACCAGAAAAAGGGTCAACATTTCAAACCATCATATTGGATAGGTTTTTTTCTTCTCCGTTTGAGGACACTGACAACACCCAAGATAGACTAGGTGGTGGTCAAAGGTCTTTTCTCTAATTCCCATGGTAATGTCTAGGTATTTTATGTTTTCAACTTTTTTAGTATGTTACCACATCACACAACTCCATCCTTTCCCCATTGTTTCTCTTAAGAGTCATGTTCCCTGATTATATTTTAAGATAATGCAATACTCATCTGGATACAAAAAAAGAATTAGATTACTTCATGGACGATAGGTCTGTCAATGGCTATTAGCCAAGATGGACAGGAACACAACCCCATGCTCTGCGTGTCCCTAAAAGTCTAATAGCCAGAAGCTGGGACTGGATGACAGGGGGATGGATCTCTCAAAATTGCCCTGTTCTGTTCATCTCCTCTGAACCATCTGGCGGTGACCACAGAGGGAGGTTTAGGTTGGATATTAGGAAAAACTTTTTCACTAGGAGGGTGGTGAAACACTGGAATGCATTACCTAGGGAGGTGGTAGAATCTCCTTCCTTAGAAGTTTTTAAGGTCAGGCTTGACAAAGCCCTGGCTGGGATGATTTAATTGGGGATTGGTCCTGCTTTGAGCAGGGGGTTGGACTAGATGACCTCCTGAGGTCCCTTCCAACCCTGATATTCTATGATTCTATGAATACTGGGCTAGATGAACCACTGGTCTGACCCAGTAAGGCTGTTCTTATGTACAAGACCTGCCTAATGCACGCTTTTGGCTAAAATCTTTATATGCTTTTTTCAGTCTCAGACACCAACACTGCTTTGCTAACAGGGCACAATTTTAAGATCCTGCCAGGAGCCTCTCTCGTTGTTTTTGCTGGCTAAGTAAAAGGCTGATTAGACACTGCACTGAGACTCCTCTCTCACTTGTTGCTCAGGTTCTTCCTGCCTTGAGAAGATGAGGCGGAGACCTCCCTGTGTGGCCAGCACAAGTGGCAGCAGTCCGCAACCATTATCACTCCTTTAGTGTATTGACTTGAGGACAGAGGACTGCCCAGGGCTGTGGGGATGACATAGGAAATACCAGATGTGACAAAGGCGCCCAAGGGAGAGACAGAGAAAGAACAGAAAAGAGGTGAGGAGTGTGAAAGAGGAGCCAAGGACCTTTGAAGGGGAAGAGAATTCTACCAGGGACGAATGGAGCTTTGTGGGGATTAGACGGACGGAGAGAAGATATCTTCTCAAGACAATGGGAAAGGGAAACAGGAATAAATAGATTGGTCCTTTTATCCAGATAGGTCACAAACAAAACCACATATTTTAATTCTCTGATTTTCAAAAGAAATAAGACTTTTTTAAAGAATTGAACAGAAAAATTGAGATAAGGTGTCTGAGAGGAAAATATCAGCTATGGGTACAGAGTGAGTTCCTTTACATTATCAAAGGGAAGACAGAAAGAGAGAAGATACCTCCTAAAGACTATGGCTTTCCCTGTGCTTGGAATAGCAAAGGGTGGAAGATTTTTTTGAGAAAGTCACTTCTGTTATAAAAACTAGGATAATGGACTATAGTGAGGGTGTTTCATATGCTCATGTTCGTCATGTCTTTGTAAATGTTTATTAAAGCAGAATCATATTATCATAACAGGTTCCTACATATTTAACATCATCCTGACTTTTCCCTCAAATCCTCTAGGAAAATCATGATTATTTTCCTTATAGAATGCATGTTTTAGATAAAGTTCAGTTTGTTCATGTTCCTGAAATTGGACAGAATTGCAATACGTTTCTGTCTGAAAATCTGAGGGGTGAGGACCAAAGGGCATCTGAATAGCATTTTTCCCTCCTTGCAAATTATACATTCTCTTTTCCTCTCTCTTACAAGAAAACATTCTGTCATACCAAATGTTCATACGCTATTGATGTTCCTGGCTCAATGAGTTTGTTCCCCCCATGGAACACTAAATGTATTTGCTAATTAAGGTCTTTACAGACAAGATTTTTCTGTTTGTGCTTTTGTAAATTTTTGTCTCCCCCTTGAGGTAGCAGGAATGTATGATTGTATGGAAGTTAGTAATGAGGTTGTGGTTGAGTCAATATTTTTAAATGCATGGTTTTTATTTGTAGAATTTGCAATGCATATTCATGCATATTGACAAAAATAACTCAAAATATATTTAAAAATTAAATATTCTAAGGGGAGCTAAACATCCCATGACTTGAATTTTTCCACATTATTTGCATACTTCTTGTAGGGCTTTTTTTTCCTCTCTTTTTTTTTTTTGCCTTTAATTCATTTCAAGCATTCCTATGCCAGCCATATGATTATAGTGAAAACTTGCATTCTATTGTTCAACCAAGGAATAGTAGGACATCGTGTTGTAAATGGCCTAATTACATTAAGTGCTCTTTCACAGAACATGCCCTAGATTCTAGATCAAGTAATATTCTAGCTGACTAGAGCCCTACATTAGAGGTTTTTATAGGTTTTATTCTCTCTCTCATCTTCAGCAGAACAGTGTCTGCAAGAGAATTGGTGCATTTACTTAAGTACCAGGGAGTTAAGGGAGCAATTGAGGAAAATAATATATTATAGAGAAGCTAAGAGATTGCTTTGCATCAGTCTGCTCCATAGAGCATGGTAGGGGAGATACTGACTCAACCTACTTCTGTCAGAAATAAAGAAGAGGTACTACCTAAGATTGTGGAGTACAAGGGGTTGTGGAACAAACTGATAGACTGCAGTATAACAAGCCACCTGGTCTAGATAGTATACATCCAAGAGCTCCAAAAGACTTCAAGAATGAAGTGGCTGCCCTGGCAATATAAATATGCACTCTCTTTAAAAAACAGCTATTATGCTGGAGGACTGCAAAGTAGCAAATATTGTTTTCATCTTTTAGAAAGGTGCTTTGGGTGAACCTGAGAATTACACAACAGTGAGCCTTACCCTCTCCATCAGGAAAATTGGCTGAAATGACAGACTTAACATTTTGAGACTGTTTAGTTTAGAGAGGAGATGAGAAGAGGACCCATGGTAGAAAAATACAAAATCATGAATGGTACAGAGAAGGTAAATTGGATATTCTTATTTACCCTCTCATAATACAGGAATAAGAAGACACTCCATGAAATTGAAAGCCAACAAATTTAAACAGAAAAAAAAAAAAAACCCTTTCATACCCTATAAAAAAAACTTGCTACATACCCTGATGCAACAGTCCTCAGCTACCAAAGGGGTTTGGACATGGTACCGTCATCTTTTTTAAAATGAAAATAAACCCAGTGCCATTTACTTTTTACATTTCTTGCTGAAACCTCAAAATGTATTTAACCTTTCATTGAAGAGTTAACTCCAACTGCCACCAGAGTTTGCCAGCTAATGAAAATTCAGTTAGATGAAGTGATACTGGAACAGCTAACCTTTGTATTCCTTCATAAAAAGCACCCAAAAAGGAAACATATGTGTAGGCAGGGATCAATCACTTGCATTCACTGAACACTGACTTTAATTAGTTCATCACTATGAAAAAAGGACAATATAAAATAATGGTTATTAAAAATATGCTCTATCAGAAAATTTAACCACTCCATGCAGCCAAAACACACTTACACTCTTCAAACCTCTCATCTGCCAAACAGAAGGGGAAAAAAGATTGTAGTTTCTTATACATTTTTATTGTAGCTCATGGACTGTTAGCAGCTCCTCTCCCACTGAATAATGGCTGCAAACAAGATTTTTAAAATACACATTCTTCAGGGACATTTTCCCTAATCAATAACATTAGGGTTAATTAGGCTTTGCTCATGTTACCTAAAAATCTATATTTGTCCCTGGACTCACCAAAGGTAAAATTAAGGAGTAAAGTAACAAGGAAAATATAGATTGCAGATTACAACCTTCCATAAATTTGCTCAAAGTAAGGAAAGATCTACCCCTAAGCACTAAAGGTTCCAGTAGTCAGATCTAGAGAGGGAGTTGATCCAAACCAGACCATGAATGTGACCAAACTAAAACAGGGGTAAAACAGGAGCTGATACCAATGAGCTGTGGTGAGCTCAACTTAAGAAACAGTAAATATTGCCAACTCAGAATTCACATATGTACTCATGCTGTTCTTAATGCTACTATTTGAATGTAGCATGTAATGCACCAGGGAACTCAATCTTGTTGATTCTGCAATAAGACATATAGAAATGCCTTTTACACATTGTCTTGTATTAGTGATTTATCTTTTTGATTTTTTGTTTTACTGCTCATAATACAAATAAAATCTACTTTACTCTGTGGTCCTCTGTCTTGAATTATTCACCATTAGAACCCTAATTAATTTGAGTTCCATGGTAGAAAAAAGTAAATATTAAACTTTGAGAGGTTTATTAAGTGTTTATGTAACTTGGGTTTGAAGTAATCTTTATACCCTACATAACACACACCCTATGAAGTTCAAGGTGCTGTTTTTGACCCATAAATACCTAAATAGTTTGGGTTCTAGTTACTTGAAAGAGACCATCTCTCTCATCGTGTCAAGCCACCACAGATTTGATCAGCTAAGGCACTTATAACAATAGCCCTCTAATTTAAAATGGAAGATAGCTGGGGGCAGGACATTCCCAGTGAGGGATTCTCAACTCAGACTTACTATCCCTCTTAGTCCATCAGGATCCCCGTTTAGTAAACTTTCAGGGTACCCTGCAAGATGCATATGATTGTGCAGACTTCCCGAAGGGAGGAGGGAATAGAAGGTAGCTTTGGGAATCAGGGGTAATGCAAAATGTGAGTCTGTTGTGAGAAGGCCCATTTATTACCAGTCTAAACTATTGGCTTGTTTTACATTTTTGTACCACACACAGAGCACTGAATAGGTGCTTTTATAAATGTAAATAAGAAGTTACAATAGCTCAAGGCTTAAATTCATGTTCATTGTCAAACTGCCCAAAACAAAAAGATAAAATTTCTATTCAGAAAGTCTCTGAAATGGGAGAGATTTTTATTATTATAAATTAATAATGATCCAATCTCTTTACTCTGGCAGGCTCTAAGTCTGAAAGGATTTAGCTGGTCTCTCAAGCTGCCTATACAGGACAAAGCTTTACAGGAGTTGCCATTCTTCCTCCTGTAAATTTCAAGCCATCTGAGCAAGCCTAAGATTAAAACTATTGAGCAATTTATCCACCTCTGAATTCTCATCCCATCATACTAGCTCAGTAATTATTTCAGAGAGGCAGATAAAAGTTTAGGCACCTTTTCCAACTCAATTACTTAGTCAAGTCCTCTATTCCAGCAGGCATTCGAAGAGGTTATCATGACAGGCTCACTTTAATCACACCTAAACCTTCAAAATGTATTCAGGACTGTCAGCTCCTGCTGCTAGCCTGTCATCCGAAGCAGAAGGATAATTACTGTAAGAGAGGGAAACATGTCCCCCAAATACCATCAGTCAGTGCTGTGTGCACTTACACACATTCTGTGTACGTACACATGCGACAAACACCAGAATGTATTTCTAAGAGATGCCTGCTCATTCATTCTTTACGGATTTTTATTTATCTCTTGAAATACATGAGACTAATCAAAGAAAAGCAAAATTTGTAAATAAACTTACCAGTAAGATTAATTATCAAAGATATATATATATTTACAAGCAGTGCTTTTATATTTTAAAGGTAGGATTTTTTGGGTGTACAGATTACATAATATCTCAAGCTTCAATACATATGAGCTAGAGCTACCATTCAGTGACATGTGCATACCAAACATTCTCCTTACAATATGGAGTATAAAGGAACAAGTTCAGACCATTTCTTCTTGAGAAAACAGACTGATGCAACAGACCACTTTTTAGATTATAAAAATACCTAGTGTGTTGCTATGCACTTTGTATTTTTTTTAAATAGTAACAAAATGATATGGAATAGTTCTTGGTAATCTAATACTCATTGGTTTGGGGAAGAATGAGTGTGTGTTCCTCAGTAGGACAGGGGATGAGGTATCTTTCTCAGGCTTTTTACCTAATAATTTAATGCATCTGGCTTGTGGAATTCACTTGTATATCAGTTTTAATGTGGCTGGGTGACTATAATCATTGCAAGTTTAATTGTTGTTAGGGCATGCAGTGCTTCTGCATGGGCTTATTTTAATTGCTGTTAAATTTAATTGAATAAAATGGCAGCAAGAGAAAAACTGCTAAAATAAGTTGTACAGTTTTCACAATCATGGAACATTTAAGGAAGTAATATAAAAAACTGGCAGTCAGTTACTAGATCATACACCGTTTTGACATATTCTAGGCAGTTCACTTTACAGGGTATTTGCAGAAATTGCACAGCTGCTATGAAAATAACAGATCTTGATACTGGAAAAAACAGAATGAGTTATTGGGGCAGCAAGGTATAGATGAAAATCCTCTAGAGTGTTCGCTACGAGATTTATGATACTGCATTCACTAATCAATCAAATGAATGATAGACAAGGTCACAAATACTTGTGCTGGTCCTCAGTACTGGTACCTCCAAAGAAGTGTAAACAATATTTTACATGCATTTTGCTAAGATGAAAATAACATCAATAAATATTTTGGAAACACTTATTTTTGCAGTTAATGTTTTATGAGATTCATGTGGGATAGCCAAATACACAATTCTAAAAATGGCATCCTATCCAATATACTTTCTTATGAATGGTGAAAGCATTAAGAAATCCTAGAATCCCTCAAATAAGAGGTTGTACATAAAAGCTGAAATGTTACTGGTTACCTTTTCCAGATCTGAAAAACAGTACTGTGAGGTTTGAAAGCTTGTCTCTTCCACCAACAAAAGACTGGGCCAATAAAACATATTACCTGACACCTCTCATAAAAAGCTAAAACATGGTAGAGACCAAAACTAAGGCCTGGTTGAGGTTGACATAGCTAAATCACTCAGTGGTGTGAAAAATCCATATCCCTGAGCACCGGAGCTCTGCTGACCTAACCCCCATTGCAGATACAGCTAAATTGATGGAATAATGCTTCCATAAAGCTAGCCACCATCGCTCAGGGAGGTAGTGTTTTTATCTCTAGTGAAGGAAAAACGCTTTGTCACTGTAGGCTGCATCTACACTACAGAGTTATGGTGACATAGCTACAGCATAGTACCTAAGCTGCTGTAGTTTCTGTAGTGTAGACATAACTTAGTCCCTGATCCTAAAATTTATCCCAATGGGGGACACAGTTCTTATATTACTTATTCAGTTAATTTCTTGTAGGTCTCACAGAAGAAATTGGGCTGTGACACATGAAAAGGAAACATCAATGGGGCTGCAGGACACAGTGTTGCAAGCCTCCAGTGAAATTAGAGAATGCGCCTCTACCTTTGAGAATGGATATTTATTGGGGAAAAAAGCCTCTCGAAGCCAAGACAGTAAGAAATAATCTTAGCACAGAATCTCCTCAGATGCTTTAAGAACTGGAACAAATTTCATATTCAGTAATTGCATTTAAGAGAAAGCAAGACAAAGCATGAAAAAGAGATCAAATGCTATCACCGCTCAGATGTAAGTAATGCATCAGAGCCACCTACTGAGAATTTCCATTAAGAACTCACTAGCTCAGGTTCTGCTGTGAATGCAAAAGTTGGAGGCACTCCTGCCTTTATTTCTCCACCAGTACAGTAGCATAATAGTTTCCTCTCATTGTGGAGCTATGGCAAGGTTCCTCCCCCACTCTGAACTCTAGGGTACAGATGTGGGGACCTGCATGAAAAACCTCCTAAGCTTATCTTTACCAGCTTAGGTCAAAACTTCCCCAAGGTACAAAATATTCCACCCTTTGTCCTTGGATTGGCTGCTACCACCACCAAACTAATACTGGTTACTGGAGAAGAGCTGTCTGGACACGTCTTTCCCCCCAAAATACTTCCCAAAACCTTGCACCCCACTTCCTGGACAAGGTTTGGTAAAAAGCCTCACCAATTTGCCTAGGTGACTACAGACCCAGACCCTTGGATCTTAAGAACAATGAACAATCCTCCCAACACTTGCACCCCCCCTTTCCAGGGAAATGTTGGATAAAAAGCCTCACCAATTTGCATAGGTGACCACAGACCCAAACCCTTGAATCTGAGAACAATGAAAAAGCATTCAGTTTTCTTACAAGAAGACTTTTAATAGAAATAGAAGTAAATAGAAATAAAGAAATTACCCCTGTAAAATCAGGGTGGTAGATACCTTACAGGGTAATTAGATTTAAAACATAGAGAACCCCTCTAGGCAAAACCTTAAGTTACAAAAAAGATACACAGACAGAAATAGTTATTCTATTCAGCACAATTCTTTTCTCAGCCATTTAAAGAAATCATAATCTAACACATACCTAGCTAGATTACTTACTAAAAGTTCTAAGACTCCATTCCTGGTCTATCCCCGGCAAAGACAGAATATAGACAGACACACAGACCCTTTGTTTCTCTCCCTCCTCCCAGCTTTTGAAAGTATCTTGTCTCCTCATTGGTCATTTTGGTCAGGTGCCAGCGAGGTTACCTTTAGCTTCTTAACCCTTTACAGGTGAGAGGAGCTTTCCCCTGGCCAGGAGGGATTTCAAAGGGGTTTACCCTTCCCTTTATATTTATGGCAAGCTATTATTGCTATGTCTACATCAACATGGTTAGCTATTTGAACTTTCCACATAACCTTTTATTTCATGTAAAAATACCCCACAACAACACTACAATTGACTAGCTGTTAAGAGCAATTTCTATAATACCTAACTGGTCATGTTAATTGAACAAATCACCTTGTTTACAGGAAAATGTTATTAGCCATCCAACAAAGCACAAGAAATTAATGGAATGTCTGTTGGGCCAACAGGTTTATTTAACAATCACACAGCAGTTTAATAATGCTAAAAATCAGTTTATTTTCCAGCCCAAAAATTGTAGCTATAGTTTAAACTTTTGATTTTTTTCCTCCCAACTCCTAATTATCTAAGTAACAAAAATAAATTACAGTGCAGGAGGAGGGAATGGGGAAATGAAACACTTTATGCATTTGACACCTACCCATCTGGTATCTTAGAAATTCTTACCAGCAAAATGGCCAGGAAAAACAGAGCTTAAAGTAGAGTTTTTAGTAAAGCAAGAAAGTGGTTATTCCATCCAAAGACTGTGGCTGGCAACTGATATAGAAGGATATAGCCTTAAAAATATTAAAATTTAACTTTATACTTTAAAAAGATATTATGCCAGTACAAGTAGCACATCGGAAACCAGTGGCAGATGGCTGTCAAGAAATCCTTTCTCCTTAACTTTCCTGATGTGCTTTGCTTCTCTAGCTTCCTCTTCAATCGTTCGAGGACTGTGAGAAAGAAACATAGCCAACACTCCTCCTCTTTACACATGAAGTCAAGCCCAAGGCAGTAGTACTAAAGTAAAATGGATTGCACATCCTGAATTAACTTTCTCCAGTCTGCCTTGATCTCAGTGAGGTTAGATGGAATATGTTATTAGCATGCCTCATCCTATCACTGCTGAGGAGAGAGGGAGATCCAGTCCACCATACTCTGGCATAGGACCTTAGAGCGAGGGCCAGAAGAATGGGCTTACTTGCATGTACTACACTGAATCCCTGAGACCACTTTATCTCCATCAGTGTAGAACTAAACTTCATTTGGAACAACAAAGTAAAAATTCTTAAAAAGAAGCAGCAGAGGTTTCTGCAAAATACCATGTTTTGTGCAACACCCAACTTTCCATTAGTTCTACATGCTAACGGCTAATTTCACGTGTAAATAGCTATTTATGTAACTAATGTACACAGGCAATTAAGAAAAGGAGTACTTGTGGCACCTTAAGGACTAACCAATTTATTAGTCTCCAAGGTGCCACAAGTACTCCTTTTCTTTTTGCAAATACAGACTAACACGGCTGTTACTCTGAAACAGGCAATTAACTGATTTGTTCATGGCAGTGTATGTGTAAGCACTTTGGGACACACTTCTGGGCCTTTACTGATAAAAAGTGTGGCCCTATGTGATTTCTGAACATAAATATTTAAAAAATCATTAAATTAAAAAAAATATTACTTCAGTTACTGATCACACAGCTACCTGTAGGCAATGACTTTTCCAACCACTTTGGGGAGATGAACTATAAAATATAGTTCAAGTGAATACTCAAACTAATGTCAATTATTTACTCCAGCTCACAATTCCTTATTCAGTTTTGCTCTAACATGTGCCATTTTGCAATAAAAAAAATTGTGATAAAAATTATCTTTCTATCATAAAGTGCACCATGCAGCAAGTCAGAGTCAGCCACCCTGACATAAAAACAGCAATGTACAGTGTGAAAAAGTTTGTGGCCTGGAAGAACCAGTCAGGGGAAGCCTGCTGATTATGGAGTCAGATTCTTTTTCGACCGTAGAAAGTAATGGGTTGAGTTAAGGTAACTATAGCAGAATGTTACTGTTTGTTTAAATCTGGCAGCAGCTGTTGAAAATTCATGATTTTTCTCATGAGTCTCATGATATTTGGTCCTTTTCTTAAAGCTGCAGGCTCTTGGAATCATGTGCTGACAAGAGAATCTCACCTTTTATTTTAAAAAAGGTACCTCTCTAGCCCTCACAGCTGCAGACAATTGCTTAAAAATGTGGACCCTAAAGGCTCAACAACCAGCATGCAAATAAAAAACCCCAGAATTTTAATTTTAATAATCTCATGATTTTTTGCGGCCTAACTTGATTTTTGAATGCTTGGGTTTGGTAACATTAAATATTGCTGAAGGACTCCTGACAAGGATATGCATCTGAGGAAGTGAGCTGTAGCTCACGAAAGCTTATGCTCTAATAAATTGGTTAGTCTCTAAGGTGCCACAAGTCCTCCTTTTCTTTTTGAGACTGCTCTGACCCACATTAGGTGTTTTTAGAAATGCCTTGTGAAAGTCTTGCTCTTTACTGGCTTAAGAGGGTCATGTAACAGTTACTAAAGAGTCTCATTTTACTTCAGATTGTAGATTTACAGTCGTTTCATCATACAGTCTTTGTCTCAAATCTTAGCAGGCATAGATTCCACAGACACAGAAAAGGCATTTTTCAGATTAGCAGGGTCTGATTTAGTGATGGTAAGTAGCACACTAATGAGATGCATGGAGGCTTCCATACTACACCCAGGGCATTACAAGGAGATGTGCTGTGCTGAACCAATATCAAGCTTTGTCTACACTGAAATTTCAAAATCTGGCATAACTATATTGCTGTAAAACCTCTAATGTAAATACAACTCACACCTGTGCAACATGATTTGCACTGAAAACTGTATCTATGTTTGGTGTTTGCACTGCCACTATACGACTGGGGGAGAAACACTGGAGGCTAAAATCCCACTGAAGAAAAGTGGGATCCCACTTAGGGCTAGTCTACTCTAGAAGTGCTACAGAAGCGCAGCTGTACCAATGCAGCTGAACCGCTGTAGCACATCTGGTGAAGATGCTCTATGCTAACAGGAGAGAGTTCTCCTGTCAGCAAAATAAAACCACCTCTGCAAGAGGCAGTAGCTATATCAGCAGGAGAGCTTCTCCCACGGATAGTACTGTCCACACCAGCACTTAGGTTGGTGTAACTTACATTGCTCATGTGGGTGGCTCATTCACAGCCTTGAGCAACATAATTTACACTGCATAAAGTGTAAATTATGTAGTAGTATCTAAGCCCTTAGACTAGTTTAGAACTTCCAGAGGTATGGTTCCATCATCAACAGCAGTTGCTCCAAATTTATTTATAATGCACTTAAAATGAATTAGGTATTTTCCGAATACACAGAAAGACAATGCCTGCCCCAGCAAGTCTTCTACAAGACTGAGTCATTCATGGAAAATATTAATCATGTCACTTAATGTATTTCTGGAAGGCCCTCAGAGGAGGGCAGTATAAAAACCTGAATAGAAGAGAACAGAATACACCCGAACAAGATTGAGAGGTTAATATTAAAATAAGTCCCAGATCCAGTTATGGAGGTGCATATACTCATAATGTTTTCATATGAAAACATTGCCTGCTGTTCCTTTCACAGCGCTATTTCGGTCTGAGATTGCCAGAGGGCATTATGGGGACTTAAGCAGCATGTTTATTTTGCTTCTGGAGTTTTCCTTTTAGGAGGCTAAGTGTTTGCTTTGCTTTATAACAAGCCAACATCAGCACAGTTCAAATCATATTATACGCAATTTCATGAGATAAAACTTGGTACTCTCAAAAGTACCAAATTCTCCAGCTGTGATTTGCAGTTTCAAGCTAAGTTTGGGCTTATGTTCAGACACGCTACACTACACATTAAGTGATACATCTGAGCTAAACCTCATTAAAATTTACCCATCTCTAACGTCAATGTCATTAGTTGGAAGCAAACATTAACCTTCACTATTTTTGAGTGCAAAACAAAACAATTAAAAATCAATAAGAAACAATTGTCACTGCCAGATACTAAAGCTTTTTTGCACTCTGTGTACATGTATATATTTATGCGGGTATACATGTCTGCATGCATATTTACACAACCGCATAAGTCTCTCCTGAGTTTTTCCTGAATGTCAACTCCACCAAAATAGACAGAATTAAAAAATACAAAATTAAAAGCAAAGGGGAACATATCATTATTTGATGCCTCCCTCAATCAACTGTACTATGCTACAAATTTGCAAAAGGTTACATCTGTATGATCAGAAACTCCATTTTCCTTGTAATTTACGGTCAAGCCACAAATACATAGATTAAGTTATAGAAAAAATGTACTACTTTTCTCAGGATCCATCAAGTAATTACCATACATTTATATATAATTTGAAGACCCAGATATTCCAGTTAGCTGAGCTGTTCTCAGCACAGTACAGGATGAGGTTGGGATGGAAAAGGTGACTGCAACCTTCATAGTCCACTGACCTTAGGACCAGCAAGAGAACAAATTCTTCACACAGTTGCCCACTGCCAAAAGGGCCATTCTCACTATCAAAGATTGCTGTCACATAGGGAACATTTCCTGTGTCAGAGCATGGAATGGTGTAAGAGCCACAAGAACAGCTTTATGCCACCCAAGGACTCCCTTGTGCAGGAGAAATCCTCACAAGACCGTATCTACAGTTTGTGGCTGCTTTCTGCCACACAAAGGAACAGGGGTGGGGGACTAGCTTCTCACCCATAATATGGAAAATTAAACACTGGGACTGATATAAGAAATTCCAACAATATAACATACTATGCGTTGGCATATGACAGGGGAATATGTCCAACTTTGGATCCATTTAATAAAATTCACATCAAAACCAATTGTTTCTCATGTATAAAAAGAGCTGAACATTTCCATTGAATCTGGATTTTGAAAAAAACAACATTGTATGGGTAGGATTCAAACAACCCTGAATTATTCTATCCAAAAAAAGTTCATAAAAGCTCCTTTTAAAAAAACTATACATTGGAAAACTGAAAAAATTGCACCACGCAAAAATGACATATTACATGTTTTCCCTAGTTCCTTAGAACAAAAGCCTCCTAAAACCAAACCAATCACATTTATAAGAGGCATGAAATGAAAAAAGCAAAAACATAAAACAAAAAAATATATACCACAGCTTTCTCGTCAATATGGAGCAAACCTATTATCTGACCAAACTTCCAGAAAGGATTGAACACTCAAAAGTCGAGCCTTTAACACTGAAAAAGATTACTGCATTTCCTATTAGGAATATGTCTAGTACAAGACTCAGTACAAGTTCCCGGTGATTTTTATTTCACTCATACTTTACTACACTTCAGATTCTTGATATGTGGAGAGTAGACTTTGATCTCACGACAAAATACTGTACTTTTTTAAAAAGAGCCTTGATAGATATTGCTACAGAAAAAAAACTGTCAACCTCCACCACAAACCCTGCTTTTCCTCCAGCATTTATAATGGTATTAAATATTTTAAAAAATGTTTTTAATTTATAAGGAGGGGTCGCACTCAGAGGCTTGCTATGTGAAGGGGGTCACCAGTACAAAAATTTGAGAACCACTGCTTTAATGTCATTACTCTTAAAAAAACACAAAGCCTAAAACTATATTATGATTATGGTTTCTTGACAAATCTGAAGGGCCAGATTCTGATTTTATTTACATATACAGTACTTCACTGATTTCAGTGTAGTTAATCATGATTTTCACAGATATTCAGAAGGGACCGTTATGATCATCTAGTCTGACCTCCTGCACAACGCAGGGCACAGAATTTCACCCACCACTCCTGCAAAAAACCTCTCACCTATGTCTGTGCTTTTGAAGTCCTCAAATCGTGGTTTAAAGACTTCAAGGAGCAGAGAATCCTCCAGCAAGTGACCCGTGCCCCATGCTACAGAGGAAGGCAAAAAACCTCCAGGGCCTCTTCCAATCTGCCCGGGAGGAAAATTCCTCCCGACCCCAAATATGGCAATCAGCTAAACCCTGAGCATATGGGTAAGATTCATCAGCCAGATACTACAGAAAATTCTTTCCTGGGTAATTCAGATCCTACCCCATCTAATATCCCATCACAGGCCATTGGGCCCATTTACCATGAATATTTAATTACCAAAACCATGTTATCCCATCATACCATCTCTCCATAAACTTATCAAGTTTAATCTTAAAGCTAGATAAATCTTTTCCCCCCTCTGCTTCCCTTGGAAGGCTGTTCCAAAACTTCACTCCTCTGATGGTTAGAAACCTTCATCTAATTTCTAGTCTAAATTTCCTGGTGGCCAGTTTATATCCATTTGTTCTTGTGTCCACATTGGTACTAAGCTTAAATAATTCCTTTCCCTCTCCAGTATTTATCCCTCTGATATATTTATAGAGAGCAATCATATCTCCCCTCAACCTTCTTTTAGTTAGGCTAAACAAGCCAAGCTCCTTGAGTCTCCTTTCATAAGACAAGTTTTCCATTCCTCGGATCATCCTAGTAGCCCTTCTCTGTACCTATTCCAGTTTGAATTCATCCTTCTTAAGCATGGGAGACCAGAATTGCACAAGGAATTCCAGGTGAGGTCTCACCAGTGCCTTGTATAACGGTACTAAAACCTCCTTATCCCTACTGGAAATACCTCTCCTGATGCATCCCAAGACCGCATTAGCTTTTTTCACGGCCATATCACATTGGCGGCTCATAGTCATAGAATCATAGAATATCAGGGTTGGAAGGGACCCCAGAAGGTCATCTAGTCCAACCCCCTGCTCGAAGCAGGACCAATTCCCAGTTAAATCATCCCAGCCAGGGCTTTGTCAAGCCTGACCTTAAAAACCTCTAAGGAAGGAGATTCTACCACCTCCCTAGGTAACGCATTCCAGTGTTTCACCACCCTCTTAGTGAAAAAGTTTTTCCTAATATCCAATCTAAACCTCCCCCACTGCAACTTGAGACCATTACTCCTCGTTCTGTCATCTGCTACCATTGAGAACAGTCTAGAGCCATCCTCTTTGGAACCCCCTTTCAGGTAGTTGAAAGCAGCTATCAAATCCCCCCTCATTCTTCTCTTCTGCAGGCTAAACAATCCCAGCTCCCTCAGCCTCTCCTCATAACTCATGTGTTCCAGTCCCCTAATAATTTTTGTTGCCCTTCGCTGGACTCTCTCCAATTTATCCACATCCTTCTTGAAGTGTGGGGCCCAAAACTGGACACAGTACTCCAGATGAGGCCTCACCAATGTCGAATAGAGGGGAACGATCACGTCCCTCGATCTGCTCGCTATGCCCCTACTTATACATCCCAAAATGCCATTGGCCTTCTTGGCAACAAGGGCACACTGCTGACTCATATCCAGCTTCTCGTCCACTGTCACCCCTAGGTCCTTTTCCGCAGAACTGCTGCCTAGCCATTCGGTCCCTAGTCTGTAGCTGTGTATTGGGTTCTTCCATCCTAAGTGCAGGACCCTGCACTTATCCTTATTGAACATCATCAGATTTCTTTTGGCCCAATCCTCCAATTTGTCTAGGTCCTTCTGTATCCTATTCCTCCCCTCCAGCGTATCTACCACTCCTCCCAGTTTAGTATCATCCGCAAATTTGCTGAGAGTGCAATCCACACCATCCTCCAGATCATTTATGAAGATATTGAACAAAACCTGCCCCAGGACCGACCCTTGGGGCACTCCACTTGATACCGGCTGCCAACTAGACATGGAGCCATTGATCACTACCCGTTGAGCCCGACAATCTAGCCAGCTTTCTACCCACCTTATAGTGCATTCATCCAGCCCATACTTCCTTAACTTGCTGACAAGAATACTGTGGGAGACCGTGTCAAAAGTCATCCTATGATCAAGCAATACTCCAAGGTCCTTCTCCTCCTCCGTTACTTCTAATTGATGCGTTCCCAGCTTATAACTAAAATTCTTGTTATTAATCCCTAAATGCATGACCTTACACTTCTCACTATTAAATTTCATCCTATTACTATTACTCCAGTTTACAAGGTCATCCAGCTCCTCCTGTAGGATATCCCTGTCCTTCTCTAAATTGGCAATACCTCCCAGCTTTGTATCATCCGCAAACTTTATTAGCACACTCCCACTTTTTGTGCCGAGGTCAGTAATAAAAAGATTAAATAAGATTGGTCCCAAAACCGATCCTTGAGGAACTCCACTGGTAACCTCCCTCCAGCCTGACAGTTCACCTTTCAGTAGGACCCGCTGCAGTGTGAGAAAAATAAGACTCAAGCCTGAAATATAACATTTTCGATTTACATTGTGTACCATGCAGAAAAATGAGAGAAAATGTACACATGGTCAGTATATTACTTAGTGACAACAAATAAACTCAAGGCAAACTTTTGACAAAGTTTGGATTAGAGAAATCCCAAATCATCCCTTCTGATACCAACAGCAAACACTTCTTTGCAATGTTTCCTCAATGTTGTTTAATTGGGGATTGTCCAGAGAGAGTTATTATTCCTGTTCTAACTTCACCTCACTGATTGCCAATTAACTTGATTTAATTAAATACAATTATAAACACCAGTCTAAAAACTGTTTGTTCCGGAACACAAACGCTTGTGGTACACCCTAACTAGGGTTGCCAACAGTCCCTTATTACAAGGAACGACCCTTATTACAAGGACTGTCCCTTATTTTTCGTTTCTGTACAGCAAGACTGAGAGTTGCTTGAGTGCTGCAAAAAGCAGCAGAAAATACCCCTAGTGAATGTAGGTGAGTACTGCTTATTAATTATTATTATTATTGATTATGATGATACCGGGAGGAGGGGTGGAGTGGGGGTGCTAAGAAAACAGTCCCTTATTTTTGAAATACAATGTTAGCACCCTTAATGTTTTGATGATAAACAAATGGTTACACAGAAACAGACAGTGAATGTACAAGGTAACCGTGAGGTACAGAAGACGGTCGTCAAGACAAGAAGGGGCCATTCCTTCACAAGTAGGCCCAGAAGTATGGCTAAGAATATGTCTACACTGCACACTCCTTATAGCAGCGTGTAGCGTACACATATTGCGTGCTTACCTTGCCTGGGTACAAACAGCAGTGTAAACAGCAAGGCACTGTTTAGCGAGTAAAGACTCACCTAAACCCTTAGGGTATGCACTCTACAAGACCTAAGCAGTGCCTCCCAATATCTAGACTGTTATTTTTAGCAGTATAGCAACCTGCTGCCAGAGTCTTTTCCAGCCACAGTAAGTAAAAGACTATGGCAGCAGGGAAAGGCTCTGGCAAGCTGAGGCAGCAAGTTAAAACTCCAGTAGCAGCTCCCCACTGTGTATACACAGCTTCCTTTTGAGTACAGCCTGTAGCTACCCATACCCTACACACCACCACCAAAAATGTGGAGTGTAGACATAACTTAAAGAACCAAAGAGCCATCTGGATGTAACAATTTTAGATATTAAGTTGAGAATAAATGTCAAATTCTAAGCTTATTTCTCATCTTTGATAGCAACAAGACATTCCTTAGCCACACACTGGAAATGGAAAGAACTTTTAAAGGGACCTGGGGCATGTCTCTTATGGAAAAGTTTTTAGATAATTCAGAAAAACAGATCCCATTAATCTGGTCAAAACGTTTTTTGGTCAAAACTGGTTTTTTTTTGTTTTTTTTTTAATATTCACAAAATAATCCTCAAAAATCATGACAAGACTAGGTAATTTATGATAACTTTTTATTATTATTATGACAAACATGTAGTCCTCCTTTGTTGTGTTCCTTGTCTCTCCTCTCCTCATTCCAGTTGCCATGCTTACGCATACATTTGTACCATTTCTATGAGTCTACTGTATCATCCCTCCTGTGTCTTCTCCGTTCTACTGTATAATTTTGTTATCTCTGAAAGTGGTAAATGCTTTTTTAAAAGACATTCTAAGTCATCTGAAGCTGCTACTGTTTGATTTTTACTGATAATGGGAGACAAAGAAGAAACACAAACATGACAGGACTAATTTAGTTCTCTATTTTTATGTCAACCATTTTCATAATCAGCATTTCTATTCAATGTCCAACTATGAGTGTATAACATATAGGATTGTTTTTATAGGATAGGCTTTTTGAGGATATTTTAGTCAAGTTCTAATCTGGGACATAAGAAAACAAAATAATGGCTCTGGAAGAAATAATTATTTTTTACAGTTTATAAGTTTCAGACAGATTCTGTACACTCTATTAATTTACAGAACGTTTCAAACACCCGATGTATTTGGGTCTCTGGGAGCATTTCCCACAAATCAATTTTTTGTGTGAACTCGAATGAAAAAGCCAACAGGGTGGTATTTTTTAAAGTAACTGAATTAAAAATAGTCAATAAAAGGTATCACAAGTCCATGCAGATTTTTTTCTCCCCTCCTTAACAGAGAAGAGACCAGCAGAGTAAACTCCAGACATAAATAACACAGTCAGCTCAATGAATACCCTTAATTTTATCTTAAAGTATGTTTTGAAAAAAGGTATCCTTCTGACCTTAAATCCTGGAGAAACGGGGTACAATAATGTCATAAAATTCAGTAATCAATTTTAAATCTGCACACCGGTATATTAGGAAATCCATAGGTTTTCCAACTTCTATTTATTTACTGTTTTAGCAGCTACAGTACCTTTTTTCTTTATATATTAAATAGTCCCTGAGACATGCTGAAGACTGATGAAATAGGTCATATTGATTACATCTTTGCTATAATGGAACTCAGCTAAGAAGCAAAGTGCAACATTGTTTTCAAAATATTGCCTATTAAATTTTCATTGCTCTTAAACTCCATAATTATAACATATTAGCAGCAAATGCCTCAGTGAGCATTGCTTTAATTTGAAACTGAAACAATGTACACAACCTAGCAAGAGGAATATTAATTATGAGGTTCTGTTCTTTTTCTGACCACTCCTAAAACCTTAAGCTAAAGTTAAACAAACATACATATTAATATGCAAAAGCCAGCTGACATGAAATAAATCATATAACTCAGGTATCAGATGTTGGGGTACATAGCAAGAATGACTTCACACTAGGAAACTGTGTTTAAGTTTACACTAGTGTCTAGAATTCTCCATATACAACAATCACACATCATAAGAGGTACATGCCTGCAATTCTTAACATTAATTTGATCAAAGAGCCATAAATCATTGTATTATACATATTAAGTATTTCAACTATGAAGAATAGAAATAAAAAGAAAATCAAAAAAGAAAAAAAGAGTAAAAGGTGAACATAAATGCAAAGTAACAAAGTAGTCATTCATATAGATTATTCTCTGTGATATTGGAGTTAATGACCACGTCATAAGAAATTAAGAGTTTCGGAGAAATTCAGTAAATCGGTTCTATATCTGCAGGGCTGATAGCTTTATTTGTAATTCCTGGTTGGCATCAGTTTATATGTAGTTAGTGATGACTGTGATAGAGTTATGTGAAGTGGTAATTGTAGTTCTTCATGCAACTAATGTCAGAAGTACACATCCCTGGCTATATTGTATAACCATTCTGTTCTTTTCTTACCAAAGTGAATTGGACAACCATTGCTACAGGAGCTATCACATGTCAGAGCGACGTATACTACCTTAAACCGGAGGAATTGTGACACAATCCTAAAGTTCATCAGTACGAATGTACTTTTTCCCAGTAGAATTTTTAAAAAACCAGACAAACCTCAATCCAAGTTACAAATACTAAAAAATAACAGTACTACAGTAGAACATGAGGCCCAATATTGGGCCCTCTTTCTGCAACACTGTACGAAAACAATGAGAGAGAATCCCTGCCTTCATGAGCTGATGATGGAGTTGGACAAGATTGAAAACAGAAGAACGGAGAGGTGAAGTCATTTACCCAAAGTTGTGCCACAGGCCAATGACAGAATCAATGGGACTCCTCTTATGCTTAAACATAGTTTAAGTGTCTTGCTGAATCACAACTTATTGATAAAAACAAACCATACAAAGAATCCTCAGTAATTATGAACACCGACATAGCGGTATATCGATTGTGTACTCTCTCTCAAACAAAGAACTATACCTAGAGGTCAAACCCATCCTCTGAATAAGACTTAAATATAACTAACATAGATAGACACTTCTGAAGCCATAATTTTTAGAAAGAGTTCATGCTGAATTCTAGAATCTGTCCCCTCAATAAGTGCCTGATCCAAATCCCATTGAAATTAATTGAAAGATTTCCACTGCCTTCAATGAGTTCTGAATCAGGCCCTAAATTCTAGAATATATATATGAATAATCATCTGAGTCCTAGGAAGTAATGCATAAGTATATAATGTAAACATTTTATCAATAACATTATAGAAGGGTATAGCTTTGCCACTGTTACAAAAATGCAACTCCCATTCAAGTCAGTGGGAGTCCTGGATGAGGACTGATGTAAGGTTTGAGTTTAAAATACATCATTATTTCCACAGGCAAAATTCTCTTCATTACAATAATTAGAGCTGGTTGGAAGATTTTTTTCTTGGGATAGGGGAGAGGAGGGAGGAAAAACTGTTTGACTTTACAGTGAAATATCAAAAAGCAGCTACAAAACAAATCAGTTTTCAGGCTTCAAGGGTTTTTTGTTTGTTTGTTTCTTTCAATTAAATATTGAAATTTCCTGTGGAAATTGTACAGGACAGAGGAGTCTATCCTGGTAGGCAATGACTGAAAAAGATTCGGGGGTTGTGCTAGATAATCAGCTGAACATGAGCTCCCAGTGCGACACTGGGCCAAGAGGGCTAATGCAATCCTTCAAGCTATGAACATAGGGTGACCAGACAGCAAATGTGAAAAATCGGGATGGGGGTGAGGGGTAATAGGAGCCTAAACAAGACCCCAAAAATCAGGACTGTTCCTATAAAATCGGGACATATGGTCGCCCTATATGAACAGGTGACTCTCGAGTAGAAGTAGAGAGGTTATTTTACCTTTGTATTTGGGACTGGTGCAACTGCTGTTGGAATGTTGCATCCAGTTCAGTTGCCCATAATTCAGGAAGGATGTTGATAAATTAGAGAGGGTTCAAAGGAGAGCCACACAAATGATTAAAGGATTAGAAAACATGCATTATGGTGACAGACTCAATGAGCTCAATCTATTTAGTTTAACAAAGAAAAGGTTAAGGGGTGACTTGATTATACTCTGTAAGTACCTACATGAGGAACAAATATTTAATAATAGGCTCTTCAATCTGGCAGAGACAGGTATAACATGATCTAATGGCTGGACAAATTCAGACTGGAAATAAGACATACATTTTTGACAGTGAGAGTAATTAACCACTGGAACAATTTACGATGGTGCTGGTGGATTCTCCATCACTGACAATTTTTAAATCAAGATTGGATGTTTTTCTAAAAGATCTGCTCTAGGAATTATTTGGGGGAAATTCCATGGCCCATGTTATACGGGAAGTCAGACTACATGATCTCAGTGGTCCCTTCTGGCCTTGGAATCTATTAAAGGTAATACTGTGGATTTGATGCATTATTTAAGGCCAATCCCAGCCACTTCTGAAACTTAAAATAAAACTTAAAATAAGTGAGACTTTTCAAGAGAATCAAAAACCTTTTCAAAATCAATCACCTGAACAAAATTTTTATAAATATCTTTTCAACAAATCCATCTGCAAACAGACAGTGGCAATCCCCTAGGCATTGAAACTTCTATATCCAGTGACAGTTGTACATACTTACTGATATCGAAACTAATTCTGCATGTAATGGAACTTAATGCTTCATCATGGAATAGCTCACACTTATGCCCTCCCAGAAACAAATTAAAACATAACCGTTGAAAGCACTGTGCATTATCACTGAGAAAAGAATATATTCCATTCTCTGCCTTTTTAATGTTCCTTTATAGCAATGGTTCTCAATAGGTGTATTATTTTTTATCTGTTACGTGGGCCACAGGTTAAGAACCACAGTGCCCCCCCCCCCAAACTGCCCTCAGTTCCCTATGCCCAGCGCCCCTGCCCACAGCAGGGCCAGGAGCAGAGCTGAGCAACCGAGATCCAGACCCACCCCATGGGGCTGGGCAGCCGGACCCCAAATTCCACTGCGTGGGGCTGGGCGGCCAGATCCCAGGACCCTGCCACATGGGGATGGGCAGCAGCCACCAGCCAGACCCCACTGTGCGGGGCTGGACAGCAGCCGGATCCAGACCCCACCACACAGGGCCAGGCCACCGGAACCTGAGTGCCACAGTCCGCAGACAGGCAGCCGGGACCCCCGGCACCAGGCCAGGAGCAGAGTGCCCGGTGGAGGCTGGCAGCCAGGACCCGAGAGGCGGGGCCAGGAGCGGAGCTCCACCTAAAACCTGGGAGTGCTGCAGCACCCCAGCAAACCCCTAGTTCCCAGCATCCCCCACCCCCTCACTGGCCAGAGCACCCCCTTTCCAACCTACCTACATACACACTCTCTTGCCTCCTGCGGCACTCACCAGCCCGCCTGCTGGCAGGAGTGCTCGCGGAGGCTGCAAGACACTGTCTCCCCATCAGTCAACCCCACCCCTGCCAGACCAGAGCAGCAAATTTTGCATTTTTTTTAAAGCATACAGCGGGGCCGCAGCTGTGTGCTAATGGGGCCGCATGCAGCCTGCAGGCTGAGAACCACTGCTTTATAGGAACTCGCCCTCTCAATTATCATTTGACTGGAGTCAGGTGCCTTGGGCCATCATTTTCCTTTGGATAATTTTGCTGCAAGAAAGTGGCAAGCTTCCCAGCAACAATGCTGGCTTCACTAACGCAAAGTTATTCCCCTCCTTACAGCACAGATCTGTTTTGAGGGATGGGACAGAATAGGAAAAAAAAATCTCAAGATGAAAAAAAAAAAGAACAGTTACATTTCTGCTGTCCCCTCCTCCCCCGCAGCCTCAGCTCACTGCGCCGCCGGCACCATGCTCTGGGCAGCAGGGCTGTGAGCTCCTGGTGCAGCGCAGCTGCAGAGCCTGGCCTGACCTGGTGCTCTGTGCTGTGCGGTGCATGGCTGGCTCCAGCCGGGCGGTGCGGCTGCCTATCCTGGTGCTCCAGGCAGTGCAGTAAGGGGGCAGGGAGCGGGGGAGCGGGCTGGATAGAGGGCAGGGGAGGCCGGGGGTGTGGATAAGGGTCGGGGCAGTCAGAGGGTGGGGAACAGGGGCGTTGAATGGGGGCAGGGGTTCCGGGGGCGGTCAGGGAGAAGGGGTGGTTGGATGGGGCAGGGGTCCCGGGGGGGCAGTCAGGAAGGAGAGGGGGGGTTGGATGGGGCGGTGGGGGCAGTTAGGGGTGGGGGGCCTGGGGACAATCAGAGACAGAGAGCGGGGGGTTGGATGGGGCAGAAGTCCTGGGGGAGCCGTCGGGGGCGAGAAGCAGGGGGAGTCGGATAGAGGACAGGGGCCAGGCCATGCCTGGCTGTCTGGGGAGGCAGCGCCTTCCCTAACCAGCCCTTCATACAGTTTCTGAAACCTGATGAGGCCCTCAGGCCAAAAAGTTTGCCCACCCCGTGCTATATACTGCAAAAAGGTAGTTAAAGTATATTTTAGTCATGCAGTAGAACCTCAATGATACAAACACCAGAGTTATAGACTGACCAGCCAACTGGACACCATGTGAAACCGGAAATAACCAATCAGGCAGCAGCAGAGACCAAAAAAAAATATACTGCATTGTGCCTATATTGCATCTTAAAGGTAGGCATATCTGGGCTGCCTGTTTCCATCCCTACCCCTACCCCCGGGTGTGGGGCACCCACTTACAACTAGGAGTTGAAGACGCTACGATTCTCAGGCAAAGCTGTGAGCCCCCACTGCCAACCCAAGACAGGTGTAGCAGAACCAGCATTGGGGTCTGTGCTGCTTTCCTGTCAGCCCCGTTTTCACCTCCCCCCCCACCTTCCACCAGCCGGGAGAGGGACATGCTGTTTTCACCACCACCACCCCTGCCGGGAGAGGGACATGTTGTTTTCACCACCACCACCCCCCCTCCGGAGGGGGACAAGCTTGCGTGGGCCCAGGAAAGAAGCTGCCTAGTTGCCTCTGGAACCTGGCCCGGAGTGTGAACTGCTGGAGCCAGAGCTACGTTTTGTTCAGAGTTACAGACCACCTCCATTCCTGAAATATCTGTAACTCTGAGCTTCTACTGTAAGATGATCAGATAGTAAAACATCTTTGAAAACACTGAAGTTAAATATATCTGCTTTTACTAACATTAAGTCCCCTTCTACTTTCCTCCAGTGTTTAGTATGCTAAAATCTGACAACAGCTCCAGTTTCAGGCCAGTCTGGGATTAGTCCAATCTTTTTTTAGAAATTTGAGAGCCTCTGGTCTTTTGACAATTAGCAGTGTTATAGACATATATCTAGAAAGCCATTACTTATTACATCAACTGTTCATGACAGGTAACATGTTGGAGAAATCATCTGGGGACCAGAAGTTTCTTCAAGAAAAGAAAAACATATAAATATAAATGTTTTTCTTTTCTTGAAGAAACTTCTGGTCCCCGTATGATTATATATAAAGCTAACTGAATTGAGATCTTTGTCCAAGTGTACCCTATTTCTGTAAAAGGGTAGAAGTGGGAATATTTCTGGTCCGAGGGCAAACACATGCACACAAACGCACATGCAGTCAGAAATCACAGCCATCATTAAATCTCATTATTTTGTTATTTCTAGTAGCTGGAGGTTACATACCGTTGCTCTTTAATACACTCTTGTATGGTATAAAAATAATATCCAACAAATTCGCTTCATCGCTAATAAGTTACACATTTATGCCATGTAAGGAGCCCAGCACTATGAACTCAGTGGCTTACATGTGTTGTGCAGTACATTCCCTACTATCTTATATTCTCTCACATTGCTTGCTGGCATAGTTTTATGTATCTACTTATAGATAAATTGTACATTGAGTTTTTATGATTTTTAGTCTCATTCTGGGCCTCATTTAAATTCCCACTGACTTCAATAAGAGTTGGATTAAGCCCTATATATTTATAAGTCCTGTGAATCTCTTTCCCTGCAACTCTCTCAATCCTCAATAATTTAAATAGTAAATTAAAATAACTCTTATGGCTGGCACAGTCCAAATGGTTATCTCAAATGTGCAGTATGACCATAAATTTAAATCCATACATAGTGCCCAAGGGACAATAGAGATCATAGTTCATCGATTAGTTCTAATGGAAAATTTCAAAGGCCAATCAACTTTACAAAGAAAATGAAACACAGGGACACAAACTGTGTTAATTGTTAGTGAAGGTTTTGATATTTTAATGTCATATATTATGTATTTCCAATATCTTTGGAAATCCTAAAAGCTGTATCTGCTAACTTTCTGTTCTTCTCATGTTTGCCAGTAAAGTCTCAAGAAAGTATCATTGGATGGGCTAAGATGAGTACCATAAATTGTACTTGCTGTAGACCACACATAGTAAAAAGCATCTGACAATGCTGATAATGTATATTCTGAAGGGAAATTAATTCCAAAAATATAGTTGAGGAATTCTTCTGGACTGTCCTCCCGAAGCAAAGAACAACTTCTTTAGCAATCTATGAAACAAGCACAAAGCAAGCAAGAAACTGAGCCTTGATCTATCAAAGCTGTCTCAGAACCAAGTTCCCTCTCTTTAAGGTCTTGTCTATATTACTGTCTTTTTACAAAGATTTGCATCTCTACTGGTAATAGCAGTTCTGGGAGTGCTAGTGTAAAGGCTATTGCAACAACCAGTTTTTATAACATTGTGTTGTTTAGATGTACTCTGAATAGACGTAGTTGACATTGGGTGAAAAATAGTGGCTATCTCTTGAACTCTGTTTAGAGTTTAAGACCAGAAGGGACCATTAGATCATCCAGTCTGATCTCTGGCCCACCGCAGGCTCTTAAATTGCATGCAGCTATCTTTGTATTGAGCCAAATAAATTGTTTGACTAAATAATAATGTGTTTGGCTAAACCTGATCTTTCAAAAAGGTTTCAGAGGGGTAGCTTTGTTAGTCTGTATCAGTAAAACAACAAGAAGTCCTTACCAAACTCCCATCTTTTCATGTGCTATATATTTATACCTGCTTACTGTATTTTCCACTCCATGTATCTGATGAAGTGGGTTATATCCCACAAAAGCTTATGGCCAGATAAATTTGTTAGTCTCTAAGGTGCCCCAAGGACTCCCCATTGTTTTATCTTTCAGAAAGGCATTCAGACTTAAGATGAGAATCCAATACTGATCTCAGTAGTATGTTCCAATGGCTAATCACCCTCACTGTTAAAATACTGTGCCTTATTTGAATTTGTCTGGCTTCAGCTTCTAGCCACGGGTTCTTGTTATGACTTTCTTCACTAGATTAAAGAGCCCTTCAGTACCCAGTAATTTCTTTTCATGAAAATACTTATACACTGTAATCAATCACCGTTCAATCTTCTTTTTGATAAAGAGCTCCATCTGTTTAGCTTAAAGTTTCTCACTGTAATGCCATTTCTCAGCTATTGAATAATTTTTGTGGCTCTTTTCTGCACACACTCCAATTTTTCATCACTTTTAAAAATGCAGACACCAGAACTGTATGCAATATTCTAGTATTAATCTAATCAATGATGCATACAAAAGTAAAATCACCTCCCTATTCCTACTCACCATTCCCATTTTACTCCTGAGGGCATTCTGTGTCAAAAAATAAAAAAAATTGCACCAAAAAAATTAAAATTCTGTGCACAATATTTTAAAATTCTGGAAAATTCTGCAAATTTTATTTGTCAAATAAATATGGAGGCTCCAATATGGCATTCGGGCGCACAGGCCACTGTCTGCACAAAGGTGGGAGATCATTGTGCAGCTACCCCCTCCCACCCTGGGGAGTGGGGCTCAGTGGTGTGGGGATCCAGGTGCAGCTAGTTGGGGCTTGGTCTGGTGGTAATTTGGGTGCAGGTAGCTTGTCGGGATAGACTAGGTGCAGGGGAATGGGGCTCATCGGGTAGGGTCTGTGTGCAGGGAGGTGATGCTCAGCAGGAGGGTCTGGGTATAAAAGGGTCTGGATGCACGGATGGGGGAGCAGCTCCATGTTCGGTGATCCCTCCCCCTGTAGCTGAGGAGTGAAGGGTGTAGGAAGCACAGGGGGGTGGTGCAATTTGCAGAGCTTCCTACAGCCAGGGGCAAAATCTGGAGGTGGGTCTGATCTGGTTTGGATGCCGTGCAGGGGAAGAGAAAGTCCTGTCCTCTCCAGTCCAGCTGGGACTAACAGCTGAGCCTGATGCAGGGTAGGAGCCACCAGCTGGGTCTTTCCCAATCCCACCTCCTGCCCCACAGTGATTTACCTCTCTTCCGGCTGCCCTGGGCATGCAAAACTTACTGCTGGGGAGGGTTTCATGACTGCTCTTGTGGGTTCCCTTTGCTTCCCCATCAGAAAGTCATTTTTCTGTGGGGAAGCAAAGAAATCTGCAGGGGACATAAATTTTATGCATGTGCAGTGGTGCAGAATTCCCCCGAGAGTACTATTTGTATATCCAAGGATCACATTAGTCCTTGTCTCCAGCAGCAAAAGCAGAGCAGGAAGTAAAATGAGACCCAGTTGCCTTGGAAGCATGTCCCTGAACCTGGAACTGTGCAGGGGAGCCCCCTGCTCCCAACTCTGGGGTCACTAGGAATCAGGTGGTGCCTCCCGTTCCTGCTGTGTAAAGAAAAAGTGCAGAGAGGAGCCAACCAGAGAGTCCAGCTGGTAAGAAGAGAAACTGCCAAAACAGGACCTTTGGCATTCAGAGAACTCCAGTTTTAACTGGACAACCCCCTGCACTCCCCCGTCCTTCTTCAGTCTCTTCACTCCACACCTAACCTTCTTATCTTCTCCTTTGCCCTGTCCCCTCTCCCTCCTCTTTTCTTTACATTTAGTTTATCCCCCCTAAGCCCCCAAAATATTGTGGAACTAACTTACTGTCTGTCACCATCATGTTGCTCACTCTGCTTGTGTGTCACAGCCGGGCCCCAACCCTGCACCTGTCTTGTCTATGTAAGCAGAGTCAGGGTGGACTCCACCCTGACATCTGGTGGTGAGGTGTGGCAAGTTGTGGAAAAGAACTTCAGGGGCTCATCTCATTTGCATAGGCATACCCACCCCGCCTAGAATGAGGTCATAACTGCCCAAATGGTCACTTTGGCTGCTGTGGGATCCCCAGTGTCTCTGTTATTGGGGCGGGAAGAATAAATTGTTATTACCCTGTGCTTGGAACTGTACTTGGCCTTTTGTTATGATGGAGGGACTCACCATCAACTTAGTAGCACTCGCTAGGCAAGGGACATGGGTTCCAAAACTCTGTGAACTGAGAGTGACTTGAGACAGGTATTAGTGCCTGGTGGTGTAGGCCCCTTTGTGAGGGCCTGAAGCACCAATTGCACCTCTGTCTCTCTCCATTGTGGAATGTCAGAGCTAACTTTGGGTCTATTAAGAGTCTTGCTACAGGTACTGTGCTGAATTCACTTTAGCCTTATGGTGCACCAGCACTAAGGCTCCCACTACTATGAGCTGAAATCACTGAGCACTGTGTCAAGTATTGGGGAGCGGGAAGATCTAGTGTGCAGCGGTGCTGTTCGTGAGACGGCGGGGTGAGAAGAGCTGTTCGTGAGACGGCGAGCTGTGCAGAGCAGAGCCAGTCGTGGTGGAGCGGAGCTGTTCGTGAGATGGCGAGCTGAGCGGAGCCGGTCGTGGTAGAGCGGAGCCATTCGTGAGACAGCAGTGTGTTTGTGAGATGGCGAGCTGTGCAGAGCAGAGCCGGTCGTGGTGGAGCAGAGCCCTGTGGGGCAGTCAGATTCAGGACACGTAAGGTGCCCCTTACCTCTTTCCCCCACACACAGGCACATTTTAGCCAGACTGGGGAGTAACACTCTGCAGATGAACTTTTGAACTCTGGGGCTGGACTTTTTGGACTTTGGGTGATTTGTGGATTGCTGGACTCAAGAGACGTTTGGGTTCTGGGACTCAAGAACCCGAGGGAAAGGATGTGGCCCAATTTTTCTGGGGTGGGTCTTTGCTCATGGTTTGGTTAATGAACACTAGTTGTGGTGTTTCCCCAATTTAATGCTGATGTCATTTACCTCATGTTATTAAAGATTCTCTACTACACCGAGACTCTGTGCTTGCGGGAGGGGAAGTATTGCCTCCTTGAGGCGCCCAGGGCGTGTGTAAGACTTTCCTAGGTCACTGGGTGGGGGCTCGAGCCAGTTTTGCATTTGCTTTGATGAGAGGGAACCCCTGTGTACTGAACCCAGCCGTTGCTGCTATCAACTTGGCCTGGCAGAAGAGTTACATCTATTTAAATTGTAAGCTCTTCAGGGCAGGGACTATCTACCTGGTATGTAGCCTAGCATAATGGAGCACCATTCTTGGTTACCTCAGAGGCACCATCTGTAGTGTTAGTTGTGAATGTTTAGAGGAGCATAAAGCAAGAAAGTAAGAGTCTATGTAAACAAGAAATAAATACAGTCTGGCAGTCATTTACTCTCATAAAAACCACAATTAGTGGTAAAAATAATAATAATTCACCGCAGCATCATACTGGAAGTTCACATTGAGTTGTTTGTCCACACTAACTCTTAGATCCTTTTCAAAGTCACTGCTTTCCAGAATACAGTCCCCCATTCTGTAGGTATTTACTGTCTGCATTCCTCATTCTAGATGTATAACTTTGCATTTGGCTGTATTAAAATAGAGGTGTTTGAATGGGCCCATCTTACTAAGCAATCCAGACTGATTTGTAGGACTGCCCTACCCTCAGTATTTACCATTCTATCTATCTTTGTGTCATCCACAAATTTTATATTGTGTATTTATTTCCAGATCATTGATAAAAAATGTTGAACAACATAAGCCTGAATTCTGATTCTTGCAGAAGCCCACCAGAAACACCCCATTCAATGAGATTCCACACTGATTTCTTTGAGAGCCATCAATTAACCAGTTCTTAATCGATTTAACGTATGCCTTATTGATACTATACAGTGCTGATTTTTAATCAGAATGTCACACCTTTATAAAAGTCTATTACATCTTTGCAGTTATCTTTATTAATCAAAGTTGTAATGTTCTCAAAGAAATAAATCAGGTTTGTCTGACATCATCTTTTTGCAAAAAAAAAAAAAAATTGGATTGGCATTAGTTATAGTCCTATACTTTAATTCTTTATTAACTGAAACCCATATCCATATTTCCATTATTTTCCCTAGCATTGGTGTCCAGCCTATAATTACTGATTCTCCAGCTTGCCCCTTTTTTAATACTGGCACAACATTAGCACTCTTTCAAAATTTCCCCTGTATTCCAAGATTTATTAAAAATGAACAAGATTGTGACAGAGATTGCCTCAGCCGGCTCTCTCAGAACTCTTGCCTGCGGATTTAAAAAAATATTTGTTTCTAGTAAATGTTGTTTAACATGCGCATTGGTTACTAATGGATTGACAAGTACTTCATCATCCTCATGTGATAGCATATCATCCTGATTCTTTCTAAATACATAACAGAAATATTGAATATTTCTGCATTTTGAGGATCATTATTAACAATGTTACCATTGCCACCTAGTAATGGCCTATGCCATTGCTATTATTTCTTTTGTTCCTAATATACTAGACTAGGTTTCCCAGCCATGGTGGAGATGCAACTGTGAAATAAATAAATAAATAGAGAGAGAGAGAGAGTGCAAAGAACTACTAAAAAGACAGCCACACATAGTAGAAGGGACAA